>NC_064620.1:56290000-59286250 GCF_023898315.1 Schistocerca nitens | reverse complement strand
CAGCTTTGTGAACTGTGTGGGGTGAAACGATTTAGGACTACAGCATACCACCCCCAGAGCAATGGGCTTGTGGAACGCTGGCACCGAACGCTTAAAGCTTCCCTGATGTGCCACGGAGGTGAGTGGGCCGATGCCTTACCATGGGTAATGTTAGGCGTTCGGGCCGCGTACAAAGAGGACCTTGGCGCATCCCTGGCAGAGGTACTGTATGGAGAACCCCTCACACTCCCAGCAGAGTTAGTCGAGCCTTCACTTCCTCCAGATCAAATCTGCGACTCGACATTCGTCGGGCAGGTCAAGGAGCTAATTGCTAACATCCGCGTGCCGCCTCCTCGACCACACACGCCCCCTCCCGAATTTCTGCATAAGGACTTGGCGTCGTGCACTCATGTCATGGTGCGAGATGACACCATCCGACCGGCACTCAGACCTCCATATACGGGCCCGCACAGAGTCATATCACGGCGTACCAACACGTTCGAAGTGCTCATTAACAGCACGCCTCAAACGGTATCCGTCTGCCGCCTCAAACCTGCATGGACTCTGGGAGAACTGCCCGATACCCCACCCAGTCAGACCCCATCCCCTGCTGCACCCACCTCGCATGAGGCATCTACCGACAGTCCATGGATGAGTGACGCCCATTCCCACACGTGTGACGTTCCCCACTCCCAGTCGTGTGACAGTGCTACAGGTGCGTGTGACATTCCTAGGCAGAGTGATGCGTGTGATGACTTACCCTCATACAGGCAGCCCCTCGCCTCTCCCCTGTTAGGATTCAGTGATGTATCAGGGACCAGCCCCAGAGCGTGTGATGTCACCGATGACGACTCGTGTGGAGATTCTGTCGACCCGTATCAGGAAGTGGTAGTGAATGTCAACACTGATCTTATTTGCAGCTCTAATGTGTTTTTTGTTATACAGCCGGGTAATGTGTACATCTTCTACGAACAAGCCAGCTTCCCCAGGGACAACTTAACTCACATTCATCTCCTCCAGTCTGTCCCCTTGCCTGTTGGTACTGACCCATCAACGGTCAAAGTCCTACGTACCGCCACAGGCATTCAGATCCGCTATCCTGGCCCCTCACAACCCACCATCCCCTCCCCAGATCCCTCAACTGCTGTACGAGGATTCACCCGGTCAGGCAGGACCATCCGCCCCCCTCGCTGGCTCGAAGACTTCAGTTACTAACGTAATGTAATGTAAGGTATGGTTTCTGATTAAACACCCTCTCCCTCCCCCCTGGGTGTTCCCTTTACATGTATGCCCCAATATTTATGTTTGTGCTCCACACTCTAGGGGGGGGGGCTAATGTGGCGACTATCGACCAAGCCGCGGTTAATATCTTTGTTTTTGGCAAGCTCTTTGCTTAGTCTGTGGTCGCGCGCGAAAGTGTACGGACGTGTACCGAGAATTCAGAATGTAAACAACGTGTGCTTACGAAAAATAAAAACAGTGTTTATTACATGTGGTGTAGCGTGCATCATTGGATACGGCAAACCTACAACGCCACACCCATACTGGTGACCCCGACCCTTTTAATTTCAAAAGTTAACAGGGTACTCACCCAGCGGGGTCGTTATGGCATCACAAAGTGGCTGGAGCAGCAATCGAGGAAGAGGTGCGCCCCCACAGATGCGAGGAGGAAGCAACAGACGAGGACAACGAGGCAGGGGCCGCGGACGAGGTGCGTCGCAGCAGTCTGTACCACGACAGGAGTCTGAACCAGCAGCGCCACGGACGGTAGCGCCGAAACCGAAGCCTGCACAGGTTCCTGTGATCGAGGGAGCTGTGAAACCGATTGCACCAATCGTCCCGAAGCCACAACACCTCTCAAAGACACCTAGCGCTATGGCGAACGATCCGCTATGGCAAGATGTATTCGACGTCGAAGGCGAGAGAGGTTTTATAGAAGACGCGGGCGAACGTACATTCACAAACTCATTCGATGGGTTTATCGCCCTGTTAAACCATACATATGACGCAGTGAAAACTGCTGATAGAGAGTTTAGCAGGCACGTCTCACTTGGGATGTATATATATTATAATACAATGCACCTTAGGGGACGAATAGCCGCAATAAGACAGAGTGAGGGTGTAGCTGACCAAGAAGACGAAAACTTGCTCAGATACCTGAAGAACGGAAACTTCCCACTCCACTGTGTAGTTAACGACTACCTACGTGGTGTTGGTCATTTTGAAGATCCCGACGGTACGCTACACAAGTATCGATTGGAGACACTACCTCGGCCTGACCAATTTGATGAGATTACTGGCTTCTTTGGACGTGTGGATCCAGCAACCCACTACATATATGAAGCAGTACCTGCACCAGGCGTGACCGTGTACAAGATGAAGAAGGACGTCGAGTACACACTGAATCCCAACATGGACAGGAGATGGGATTTACTGGCGCCGCTGAGACCAGTAGAGAACGTACCAGCGGATGCCCAACTTGAAGATGAACCAGAGGTAGGAATTGAAGACGTCGGCGAAATAGACGTGGACGAAGGAATAGAAGATAATGATGAATTACTACCAAACATGCCGACTGTCAATCTCTTAGGTTGGAGCCCAGCTGTGCGCCTGACCCAAGAGCAATTGGAAGTGTTGGAAGAAGCCCAACTTCCAGATAATTTTAGAGTTGACTTCCCAAGATACGCACTCAACCGTGGACTAGTTGAGGCGATCGCGACCCGAATACGACGCACTGAGTCAAGCTACAAGATGGGGACTGCATTATTTGACGCAGTCTCAGGTTCTGTGGCTCAGTGCCCATTTATAGAGAAAGAAAGAGTACCAGTAGCCTTCAACAGATTAAAACTTTACTGTGAAGGCGGAGTACGTGGTTCATCTGGTTACCAGATGGATGCACGAATATCCGTAGCGGCGAGAGTCGCTGGATATAGAATCAAAAAGGAACCGGACAGAGACGGACGTCAGTACTGGAGTTGCTATGACTTCAACCACTATCTGAACGTTCCTCCTGCATGGACAGAGACGAGAAACCACTTTTTCGAATTCGGAAGAGTAGGTCGTATGAATGCAGCGGACAAGCATACCGCTTACACAGAACGAGACAATTACGTTGCAGAACTATGGACAGGGAGAGACAGTTTCTGATAAACATTTACGTCAAGACTTTCCCACCCGTTGGTCGAAGCTACCACCCCTTCGCAAAGATCACCCACGCACATGGTTTGCCTTGGTCGACCACGTCCTGCAGCTACACGGCGTCGCCGACGACAATTCAAAGTTCCTATGCTTACTGTGTCACCTCCATGACGAACTGGATCTGATCTGCGACATTGTGGCTTCGCCCCCCGCTACGGACAAATATGCGTTCGCCCGACGCACCATCCTCGAGCGACTATCCACATCGCCAGAGGAAGCTATCCGCCTCATCAGTCAGGAATCGCTGGGATCCAGGTCCCCGTCGCAACTCTGGCTATGATTGACACGCATCACATGCCGGACATTACGCTTTGGACCATCTGGTTGCTGAAACTTCCCCAGCAAGTTCAACTTTACCTTCTACATGTAACTTCGGCCCCACTAGATGCCAAACTGAAGATCGCAGACCAGGTTTACAACATTCTGCCCCCCCCCCCCCCCGCATACCCCCCCAGGGTGCCCTCAGGCCTCAGGGGTTGGCACACCTGCGCGGCAGTTCCCATCCTGCAGTACAGAGTGCGCACGACTCGCTCCACGCATGCGCGCGGAGCCAACGCCGCCTGGCAACCGCCGCAGTAACTCCTCTCCTACCAGCACTACTGCAGCGTCGCCATCGGAGGGAACTACAAACAAGTCCCCCTCCACTGCCGCTTCGACCTCAACCAGCACGACGGGCGACGCCACGCGCCGCCCTGCTTGGTGTTATTTCCACTCCCGCTTTGGCGACGCGGCTAAGAACTGTCGTTCTCCATGCGCGTCCCCAAACTAATAACGCGACCCAATTCAGGCGCTACGGGCCGCGTTGAACCGCACAGACGCCTATCACTAAATACTTCTTCTCCTCACGCGCCAGGACGCTTGTACGTGAAAGATGCAGTGTCTTGCCTTTCATTTCTAGTCGACACGGGGGCCGAGGTTAGTGTGATACCTTTGTCCGCAGGTATTAAATTCGAGCTTCAGCCTTGCCCCCCGCTTCGAGCCGCCAATAATTCCCTGATCCGCTCTCATGGAATAACGAATTTAAGCCTTAAACTGCAGGACATTAATACGCCCTTACAGTGGACTTTCGTTATCGCGGATGTGGATGAACCCGTGCTTGGGGTAGATTTTCTCTTAGCCCACGCACTGTCACCCGACCTACAACGAGGTACACTAACCTTTAACTCGGGAGACCGTACCACCGGTTCAGATATCTTACCCCTCTCATCCGAAAGCGCCATTCTGCTGTGTGAGCTAGCGGAAACTGCTGTTGCAGTGCTTTCTCTTAGATCACACAGCGACGAACTTCGGGACAGCAATGGGGCCCTCCGCTTACGCATCGCCGCCGTACAAGCCAAGCTCACGGACACGCGTAAGCAGACCGCCCAGCTGTCGCACATGGCCACGCCCCCAACCCCCGCACCACTTCCTCGCACCGGCAGCATACGCCGCGTGACATTTCTACTGCCGGACGGAAGCTGTACCCGCGACGCTACCAGGTACCCCACCGAGCTCTTCGACAAGGACTACCAGTGGATCACCGCCACCGCTGCTGAACTGCCGGCCTTGGACACACACACACGTGTGCATTACAGGTTAGTCACAGTGCAACGGGTGCTGGTCCAGCATCCCCATCGGTGTTCGCGATCAATAACGGTACTGTCCACAGAATAAATACCACAGAAGGCCCACCGGTACGTGCAAAGGCTAGGCGTTTAAATCCGGAAAAACTTAAACACGCTAAAGCTATTGTTCAGGAACTTTTAGATAATAAGACTATCCGCCCTTCTTCTAGTTGTTGGTCGTCACCCATTCATTTGGTGCCTAAGAAAGATGACAATTTCCGCCTCTGCGGTGACTATCGGGCGCTTAACGCCAGAACAATTTTAGATAATTATCCCGTCCCAAATATTCAAGACTTTGCTTCCCAGCTGCATGGGGCACAAATTTTCAGTGTAGTCGATTGTCATAAGGCGTACCACCAACTGCCAATGGCACCTGAGGACGTTGAAAAGACCGCTATCATCACCCCGTTCGGGTTGTTCGAGTATTTGTTTATGCCATTCGGCCTTAAAAATGCTGCACAGACGTGGCAACGGTTCATCGACTCGCTGGTTGGAAAACTGGACTTTGCATATGCGTACCTGGACGACTTGTTAATTTTTTCTTCCTCCCTCGAGGAACATGAACAACATTTAAATACAGTGCTCCAACTATTAAAAGCAAACGGTATCGCAGTGAACAATACTAAGTCACAACTCCGCCGCACCAGTGTCACTTTTCTGGGCCACAGAGTTTCTGGCGACGGCATCCGCCCCCTAACTGAACGGGTGGAGGCCATTAGTACGGTGCCTTTGCCCAAAGATTTTCAGGGCCTCCGCCGCTTCCTTGGAACGGTAAATTACTACCGTAAACATATTCCCCGCGCCGCCGACATACAAGCCCCACTGACGGATGCCCTCGCAGGAAAAAACACATCAGGGTCTCGGGCGGTCACGTGGACTCCAGATATGCGTCGCGCATTTGATAATCTAAAGTCAGCCTTACAGACAGCTGTTACGCTTGCTCACCCCATTCCTGATGCTCCCATCTCGCTTACTACAGACGCAAGTGATACAGCAGTGGGGGCAGTACTTCAGCAATCCGTGGGTTCTGTTGTACAGCCGCTCAGATTTTTCTCCCACAAACTGACCGCTTCCCAACGTAAATGGTCGACCTTCGACCGGGAACTGTTTGCTATTTACGCTGCTATCAAATATTTCCAAGACGATATCGAAGGTCGCCATCTCGTGGTATTTACCGACCACGAGCCATTGGTTTACGCTTTCCGTAACCCAGGTAAGGACTCATCCCCGAGACGTTTTAGGCATATGGACCTTATATGTCAGTTTATGAATGACATACGTTACGTCAGAGGCGCAGACAATGTCGTCGCTGATTTTCTGTCTCGGGTGTCGGTTTTATCTTCACAACTGGACCTCAGTGAGCTCCCTAAATTGCAGACAGAGGATACTGAACTCGCAGCATTGCGTTCCGATATCAAAACAGGACTCAAACTAGAGTTACGGACACTTCCTGGGTTTTCATCACCCCTCTGGTGCGACATTTCAACAGGACGCATACGCCCGGTGATTCCTGCACCTCTCCGCCGGGACATATTTAATAGTATCCACGACTTGGCACACCCTGGCATTCGCGCCTCCGCACGTCTGGTATCTGAACGTTTTGTTTGGCCCGGGGTGATAAAACAGTGTCGCAGTTGGGCACGAGCATGTGTGGCTTGTCAGCGCGCAAAAGTAGGACGTCATGCACAGCCCCCCACGGGTACGTTCGATGTGGCAAAAAGAAGATTCCAGCACATACACATCGATATCGTCGGGCCCTTACCCCCCTCAGGCTCCTTCCGTTACATACTGTCCGCAATTGACAGGTTTACCCGCTGGGTAGAGGTAATTCCTCTCACTAATATCACAGCCGATGCAGTGGCCCGAGCCCTGCTGTTAATGTGGATCTCGCGCTTCGGCTGCCCAGTCTCTGTCACCACCGACCAGGGCCGCCAGTTCGAGTCTGCCCTCTTCCGACAGCTTTGTGAACTGTGTGGGGTGAAACGATTTAGGACTACAGCATACCACCCCCAGAGCAATGGGCTTGTGGAACGCTGGCACCGAACGCTTAAAGCTTCCCTGATGTGCCACGGAGGTGAGTGGGCCGATGCCTTACCATGGGTAATGTTAGGCGTTCGGGCCGCGTACAAAGAGGACCTTGGCGCATCCCTGGCAGAGGTACTGTATGGAGAACCCCTCACACTCCCAGCAGAGTTAGTCGAGCCTTCACTTCCTCCAGATCAAATCTGCGACTCGACATTCGTCGGGCAGGTCAAGGAGCTAATTGCTAACATCCGCGTGCCGCCTCCTCGACCACACACGCCCCCTCCCGAATTTCTGCATAAGGACTTGGCGTCGTGCACTCATGTCATGGTGCGAGATGACACCATCCGACCGGCACTCAGACCTCCATATACGGGCCCGCACAGAGTCATATCACGGCGTACCAACACGTTCGAAGTGCTCATTAACAGCACGCCTCAAACGGTATCCGTCTGCCGCCTCAAACCTGCATGGACTCTGGGAGAACTGCCCGATACCCCACCCAGTCAGACCCCATCCCCTGCTGCACCCACCTCGCATGAGGCATCTACCGACAGTCCATGGATGAGTGACGCCCATTCCCACACGTGTGACGTTCCCCACTCCCAGTCGTGTGACAGTGCTACAGGTGCGTGTGACATTCCTAGGCAGAGTGATGCGTGTGATGACTTACCCTCATACAGGCAGCCCCTCGCCTCTCCCCTGTTAGGATTCAGTGATGTATCAGGGACCAGCCCCAGAGCGTGTGATGTCACCGATGACGACTCGTGTGGAGATTCTGTCGACCCGTATCAGGAAGTGGTAGTGAATGTCAACACTGATCTTATTTGCAGCTCTAATGTTTTTTTTGTTATACAGCCGGGTAATGTGTACATCTTCTACGAACAAGCCAGCTTCCCCAGGGACAACTTAACTCACATTCATCTCCTCCAGTCTGTCCCCTTGCCTGTTGGTACTGACCCATCAACGGTCAAAGTCCTACGTACCGCCACAGGCATTCAGATCCGCTATCCTGGCCCCTCACAACCCACCATCCCCTCCCCAGATCCCTCAACTGCTGTACGAGGATTCACCCGGTCAGGCAGGACCATCCGCCCCCCTCGCTGGCTCGAAGACTTCAGTTACTAACGTAATGTAATGTAAGGTATGGTTTCTGATTAAACACCCTCTCCCTCCCCCCTGGGTGTTCCCTTTACATGTATGCCCCAATATTTATGTTTGTGCTCCACACTCTAGGGGGGGGGCTAATGTGGCGACTATCGACCAAGCCGCGGTTAATATCTTTGTTTTTGGCAAGCTCTTTGCTTAGTCTGTGGTCGCGCGCGAAAGTGTACGGACGTGTACCGAGAATTCAGAATGTAAACAACGTGTGCTTACGAAAAATAAAAACAGTGTTTATTACATGTGGTGTAGCGTGCATCATTGGATACGGCAAACCTACAACGCCACACCCATACTGGTGACCCCGACCCTTTTAATTTCAAAAGTTAACAGGGTACTCACCCAGCGGGGTCGTTATGGCATCACAAAGTGGCTGGAGCAGCAATCGAGGAAGAGGTGCGCCCCCACAGATGCGAGGAGGAAGCAACAGACGAGGACAACGAGGCAGGGGCCGCGGACGAGGTGCGTCGCAGCAGTCTGTACCACGACAGGAGTCTGAACCAGCAGCGCCACGGACGGTAGCGCCGAAACCGAAGCCTGCACAGGTTCCTGTGATCGAGGGAGCTGTGAAACCGATTGCACCAATCGTCCCGAAGCCACAACACCTCTCAAAGACACCTAGCGCTATGGCGAACGATCCGCTATGGCAAGATGTATTCGACGTCGAAGGCGAGAGAGGTTTTATAGAAGACGCGGGCGAACGTACATTCACAAACTCATTCGATGGGTTTATCGCCCTGTTAAACCATACATATGACGCAGTGAAAACTGCTGATAGAGAGTTTAGCAGGCACGTCTCACTTGGGATGTATATATATTATAATACAATGCACCTTTGGGGACGAATAGCCGCAATAAGACAGAGTGAGGGTGTAGCTGACCAAGAAGACGAAAACTTGCTCAGATACCTGAAGAACGGAAACTTCCCACTCCACTGTGTAGTTAACGACTACCTACGTGGTGTTGGTCATTTTGAAGATCCCGACGGTACGCTACACAAGTATCGATTGGAGACACTACCTCGGCCTGACCAATTTGATGAGATTACTGGCTTCTTTGGACGTGTGGATCCAGCAACCCACTACATATATGAAGCAGTACCTGCACCAGGCGTGACCGTGTACAAGATGAAGAAGGACGTCGAGTACACACTGAATCCCAACATGGACAGGAGATGGGATTTACTGGCGCCGCTGAGACCAGTAGAGAACGTACCAGCGGATGCCCAACTTGAAGATGAACCAGAGGTAGGAATTGAAGACGTCGGCGAAATAGACGTGGACGAAGGAATAGAAGATAATGATGAATTACTACCAAACATGCCGACTGTCAATCTCTTAGGTTGGAGCCCAGCTGTGCGCCTGACCCAAGAGCAATTGGAAGTGTTGGAAGAAGCCCAACTTCCAGATAATTTTAGAGTTGACTTCCCAAGATACGCACTCAACCGTGGACTAGTTGAGGCGATCGCGACCCGAATACGACGCACTGAGTCAAGCTACAAGATGGGGACTGCATTATTTGACGCAGTCTCAGGTTCTGTGGCTCAGTGCCCATTTATAGAGAAAGAAAGAGTACCAGTAGCCTTCAACAGATTAAAACTTTACTGTGAAGGCGGAGTACGTGGTTCATCTGGTTACCAGATGGATGCACGAATATCCGTAGCGGCGAGAGTCGCTGGATATAGAATCAAAAAGGAACCGGACAGAGACGGACGTCAGTACTGGAGTTGCTATGACTTCAACCACTATCTGAACGTTCCTCCTGCATGGACAGAGACGAGAAACCACTTTTTCGAATTCGGAAGAGTAGGTCGTATGAATGCAGCGGACAAGCATACCGCTTACACAGAACGAGACAATTACGTTGCAGAACTATGGACAGGGAGAGACAGTTTCTGATAAACATTTACGTCAAGACTTTCCCACCCGTTGGCCGAAGCTACCACCCCTTCGCAAAGATCACCCACGCACATGGTTTGCCTTGGTCGACCACGTCCTGCAGCTACACGGCGTCGCCGACGACAATTCAAAGTTCCTATGCTTACTGTGTCACCTCCATGACGAATTGGATCTGATCTGCGACATTGTGGCTTCGCCCCCCGCTACGGACAAATATGCGTTCGCCCGACGCACCATCGTCGAGCGACTATCCACATCGCCAGAGGAAGCTATCCGCCTCATCAGTCAGGAATCGCTGGGATCCAGGTCCCCGTCGCAACTCTGGCGTCATCTCCGCTCTATGATTGACACGCATCACATGCCGGACATTACGCTTTGGACCATCTGGTTGCTGAAACTTCCCCAGCAAGTTCAACTTTACCTTCTACATGTAACTTGGGCCCCACTAGATGCCAAACTGAAGATCGCAGACCAGGTTTACAACATTCTGCCCCCCCCCGCATACCCCCCCAGGGTGCCCTCAGGCCTCAGGGGTTGGCACACCTGCGCGGCAGTTCCCATCCTGCAGTACAGAGTGCGCACGACTCGCTCCACGCATGCGCGCGGAGCCAACGCCGCCTGGCAACCGCCGATGTAACTCCTCTCCTACCAGCACTACTGCAGCGTCGCCATCGGAGGGAACTACAAACAAGTCCCCCTCCACTGCCGCTTCGACCTCAACCAGCACGACGGGCGACGCCACGCGCCGCCCTGCTTGGTGTTATTTCCACTCCCGCTTTGGCGACGCGGCTAAGAACTGTCGTTCTCCATGCGCGTTCCCAAACTAATAACGCGACCCAATTCAGGTGCTACGGGCCGCGTTGAACCGCACAGACGCCTATCACTAAATACTTCTTCTCCTCACGCGCCAGGACGCTTGTACGTGAAAGATGCAGTGTCTTGCCTTTCATTTCTAGTCGACACGGGGGCCGAGGTTAGTGTGATACCTTTGTCCGCAGGTATTAAATTCGAGCTTCAGCCTTGCCCCCCGCTTCGAGCCGCCAATAATTCCCTGATCCGCTCTCATGGAATAACGAATTTAAGCCTTAAACTGCAGGACATTAATACGCCCTTACAGTGGACTTTCGTTATCGCGGATGTGGATGAACCCGTGCTTAGGGTAGATTTTCTCTTAGCCCACGCACTGTCACCCGACCTACAACGAGGTACACTAACCTTTAACTCGGGAGACCGTACCACCGGTTCAGATATCTTACCCCTCTCATCCGAAAGCGCCATTCTGCTGTGTGAGCTAGCGGAAACTGCTGTTGCAGTGCTTTCTCTTAGATCACACAACGACGAACTTCGGGACAGCAATGGGGCCCTCCGCTTACGCATCGCCGCCGTACAAGCCAAGCTCACGGACACGCGTAAGCAGACCGCCCAGCTGTCGCACATGGCCACGCCCCCAACCCCCGCACCACTTCCTCGCACCGGCAGCCGACGCCGCGTGACATTTCTACTGCCGGACGGAAGCTGTACCCGCGACGCTACCAGGTACCCCACCGAGCTCTTCGACAAGGACTACCAGTGGATCACCGCCACCGCTGCTGAACTGCCGGCCTTGGACACACACACACGTGTGCATTACAGGTTAGTCACAGTGCAACGGGTGCTAGTCCAGCATCCCCATTGGTGTTCGCGATCAATAACGGTACTGTCCACAGAATAAATACCACAGAAGGCCCACCGGTACGTGCAAAGGCTAGGCGTTTAAATCCGGAAAAACTTAAACACGCTAAAGCTATTGTTCAGGAACTTTTAGATAATAAGACTATCCGCCCTTCTTCTAGTTGTTGGTCGTCACCCATTCATTTGGTGCCTAAGAAAGATGACACTTTCCGCCTCTGCGGTGACTATCGGGCGCTTAACGCCAGAACAATTTTAGATAATTATCCCGTCCCAAATATTCAAGACTTTGCTTCCCAGCTGCATGGGGCACAAATTTTCAGTGTAGTCGATTGTCATAAGGCGTACCACCAACTGCCAATGGCACCTGAGGACGTTGAAAAGACCGCTATCATCACCCCGTTCGGGTTGTTCGAGTATTTGTTTATGCCATTCGGCCTTAAAAATGCTGCACAGACGTGGCAACGGTTCATCGACTCGCTGGTTGGAAAACTGGACTTTGCATATGCGTACCTGGACGACTTGTTAATTTTTTCTTCCTCCCTCGAGGAACATGAACAACATTTAAATACAGTGCTCCAACTATTAAAAGCAAACGGTATCGCAGTGAACAATACTAAGTCACAACTCCGCCGCACCAGTGTCACTTTTCTGGGCCACAGAGTTTCTGGCGACGGCATCCGCCCCCTAACTGAACGGGTGGAGGCCATTAGTACGGTGCCTTTGCCCAAAGATTTTCAGGGCCTCCGCCGCTTCCTTGGAATGGTAAATTACTACCGTAAACATATTCCCCGCGCCGCCGACATACAAGCCCCACTGACGGATGCCCTCGCAGGAAAAAACACATCAGGGTCTCGGGCGGTCACGTGGACTCCAGATATGCGTCGCGCATTTGATAATCTAAAGTCAGCCTTACAGACAGCTGTTACGCTTGCTCACCCCATTCCTGATGCTCCCATCTCGCTTACTACAGACGCAAGTGATACAGCAGTGGGGGCAGTACTTCAGCAATCCGTGGGTTCTGTTGTACAGCCGCTCAGATTTTTCTCCCACAAACTGACCACTTCCCAACGTAAATGGTCGACCTTCGACCGGGAACTGTTTGCTATTTACGCTGCTATCAAATATTTCCAAGACGATATCGAAGGTCGCCATCTCGTGGTATTTACCGACCACGAGCCATTGGTTTACGCTTTCCGTAACCCAGGTAAGGACTCATCCCCGAGACGTTTTAGGCATATGGACCTTATATGTCAGTTTATGAATGACATACGTTACGTCAGAGGCGCAGACAATGTCGTCGCTGATTTTCTGTCTCGGGTGTTGGTTTTATCTTCACAACTGGACCTCAGTGAGCTCCCTAAATTGCAGACAGAGGATACTGAACTCGCAGCATTGCGTTCCGATATCAAAACAGGACTCAAACTAGAGTTACGGACACTTCCTGGGTTTTCATCACCCATCTGGTGCGACATTTCAACAGGACGCATACGCCCGGTGATTCCTGCACCTCTCCGCCGGGACATATTTAATAGTATCCACGACTTGGCACACCCTGGCATTCGCGCCTCCGCACGTCTGGTATCTGAACGTTTTGTTTGGCCCGGGGTGATAAAACAGTGTCGCAGTTGGGCACGAGCATGTGTGGCTTGTCAGCGCGCAAAAGTAGGACGTCATGCACAGCCCCCCACGGGTACGTTCGATGTGGCAAAAAGAAGATTCCAGCACATACACATCGATATCGTCGGGCCCTTACCCCCCTCAGGCTCCTTCCGTTACATACTGTCCGCAATTGACAGGTTTACCCGCTGGGTAGAGGTAATTCCTCTCACTAATATCACAGCCGATGCAGTGGCCCGAGCCCTGCTGTTAATGTGGATCTCGCGCTTCGGCTGCCCAGTCTCTGTCACCACCGACCAGGGCCGCCAGTTCGAGTCTGCCCTCTTCCGACAGCTTTGTGAACTGTGTGGGGTGAAACGATTTAGGACTACAGCATACCACCCCCAGAGCAATGGGCTTGTGGAACGCTGGCACCGAACGCTTAAAGCTTCCCTGATGTGCCACGGAGGTGAGTGGGCCGATGCCTTACCATGGGTAATGTTAGGCGTTCGGGCCGCGTACAAAGAGGACCTTGGCGCATCCCTGGCAGAGGTACTGTATGGAGAACCCCTCACACTCCCAGCAGAGTTAGTCGAGCCTTCACTTCCTCCAGATCAAATCTGCGGCTCGACATTCGTCGGGCAGGTCAAGGAGCTAATTGCTAACATCCGCGTGCCGCCTCCTCGACCACACACGCCCCCTCCCGAATTTCTGCATAAGGACTTGGCGTCGTGCACTCATGTCATGGTGCGAGATGACACCATCCGACCGGCACTCAGACCTCCATATACGGGCCCGCACAGAGTCATATCACGGCGTACCAACACGTTCGAAGTGCTCATTAACAGCACGCCTCAAACGGTATCCGTCTGCCGCCTCAAACCTGCATGGACTCTGGGAGAACTGCCCGATACCCCACCCAGTCAGACCCCATCCCCTGCTGCACCCACCTCGCATGAGGCATCTACCGACAGTCCATGGATGAGTGACGCCCATTCCCACACGTGTGACGTTCCCCACTCCCAGTCGTGTGACAGTGCTACAGGTGCGTGTGACATTCCTAGGCAGAGTGATGCGTGTGATGACTTACCCTCATACAGGCAGCCCCTCGCCTCTCCCCTGTTAGGATTCAGTGATGTATCAGGGACCAGCCCCAGAGCGTGTGATGTCACCGATGACGACTCGTGTGGAGATTCTGTCGACCCGTATCAGGAAGTGGTAGTGAATGTCAACACTGATCTTATTTGCAGCTCTAATGTGTTTTTTGTTATACAGCCGGGTAATGTGTACATCTTCTACGAACAAGCCAGCTTCCCCAGGGACAACTTAACTCACATTCATCTCCTCCAGTCTGTCCCCTTGCCTGTTGGTACTGATCCATCAACGGTCAAAGTCCTACGTACCGCCACAGGCATTCAGATCCGCTATCCTGGCCCCTCACAACCCACCATCCCCTCCCCAGATCCCTCAACTGCTGTACGAGGATTCACCCGGTCAGGCAGGACCATCCGCCCCCCTCGCTGGCTCGAAGACTTCAGTTACTAACGTAATGTAATGTAAGGTATGGTTTCTGATTAAACACCCTCTCCCTCCCCCCTGGGTGTTCCCTTTACATGTATGCCCCAATATTTATGTTTGTGCTCCACACTCTAGGGGGGGGGGGGGGGGGCTAATGTGGCGACTATCGACCAAGCCGCGGTTAATATCTTTGTTTTTGGCAAGCTCTTTGCTTAGTCTGTGGTCGCGCGCGAAAGTGTACGGACGTGTACCGAGAATTCAGAATGTAAACAACGTGTGCTTACGAAAAATAAAAACAGTGTTTATTACATGTGGTGTAGCGTGCATCATTGGATACGGCAACCCTACAACGCCACACCCATACTGGTGACCCCGACCCTTTTAATTTCAAAAGTTAACAGGGTACTCACCCAGCGGGGTCGTTATGGCATCACAAAGTGGCTGGAGCAGCAATCGAGGAAGAGGTGCGCCCCCACAGATGCGAGGAGGAAGCAACAGACGAGGACAACGAGGCAGGGGCCGCGGACGAGGTGCGTCGCAGCAGTCTGTACCACAACAGGAGTCTGAACCAGCAGCGCCACGGACGGTAGCGCCGAAACCGAAGCCTGCACAGGTTCCTGTGATCGAGGGAGCTGTGAAACCGATTGCACCAATCGTCCCGAAGCCACAACACCTCTCAAAGACACCTAGCGCTATGGCGAACGATCCGCTATGGCAAGATGTCTTCGACGTCGAAGGCGAGAGAGGTTTTATAGAAGACGCGGGCGAACGTACATTCACAAACTCATTCGATGGGTTTATCGCCCTGTTAAACCATACATATGACGCAGTGAAAACTGCTGATAGAGAGTTTAGCAGGCACGTCTCACTTGGGATGTATATATATTATAATACAATGCACCTTTGGGGACGAATAGCCGCAATAAGACAGAGTGAGGGTGTAGCTGACCAAGAAGACGAAAACTTGCTCAGATACCTGAAGAACGGAAACTTCCCACTCCACTGTGTAGTTAACGACTACCTACGTGGTGTTGGTCATTTTGAAGATCCCGACGGTACGCTACACAAGTATCGATTGGAGACACTACCTCGGCCTGACCAATTTGATGAGATTACTGGCTTCTTTGGACATGTGGATCCAGCAACCCACTACATATATGAAGCAGTACCTGCACCAGGCGTGACCGTGTACAAGATGAAGAAGGACGTCGAGTACACACTGAATCCCAACATGGACAGGAGATGGGATTTACCGGCGCCGCTGAGACCAGTAGAGAACGTACCAGCGGATGCCCAACTTGAAGATGAACCAGAGGTAGGAATTGAAGACGTCGGCGAAATAGACGTGGACGAAGGAATAGAAGATAATGATGAATTACTACCAAACATGCCGACTGTCAATCTCTTAGGTTGGAGCCCAGCTGTGCGCCTGACCCAAGAGCAATTGGAAGTGTTGGAAGATGCCCAACTTCCAGATAATTTTAGAGTTGACTTCCCAAGATACGCACTCAACCGTGGACTAGTTGAGGCGATCGCGACCCGAATACGACGCACTGAGTCAAGCTACAAGATGGGGACTGCATTATTTGACGCAGTCTCAGGTTCTGTGGCTCAGTGCCCATTTATAGAGAAAGAAAGAGTACCAGTAGCCTTCAACAGATTAAAACTTTACTGTGAAGGCGGAGTACGTGGTTCATCTGGTTACCAGATGGATGCACGAATATCCGTAGCGGCGAGAGTCGCTGGATATAGAATCAAAAAGGAACCGGACAGAGACGGACGTCAGTACTGGAGTTGCTACGACTTCAACCACTATCTGAACGTTCCTCCTGCATGGACAGAGACGAGAAACCACTTTTTCGAATTCGGAAGAGTAGGTCGTATGAATGCAGCGGACAAGCATACCGCTTACACAGAACGAGACAATTACGTTGCAGAACTATGGACAGGGAGAGACAGTTTCTGATAAACATTTACGTCAAGACTTTCCCACCCGTTGGCCGAAGCTACCACCCCTTCGCAAAGATCACCCACGCACATGGTTTGCCTCGGTCGACCACGTCCTGCAGCTACACGGCGTCGCCGACGACAATTCAAAGTTCCTATGCTTACTGTGTCACCTCCATGACGAATTGGATCTGATCTGCGACATTGTGGCTTCGCCCCCCGCTACGGACAAATATGCGTTCGCCCGACGCACCATCCTCGAGCGACTATCCACATCGCCAGAGGAAGCTATCCGCCTCATCAGTCAGGAATCGCTGGGATCCAGGTCCCCGTCGCAACTCTGGCGTCATCTCCGCGCTATGATTGACACGCATCACATGCCGGACATTACGCTTTGGACCATCTGGTTGCTGAAACTTCCCCAGCAAGTTCAACTTTACCTTCTACATGTAACTTCGGCCCCACTAGATGCCAAACTGAAGATCGCAGACCAGGTTTACAACATTCTGCCCCCCCCCCCCCCCCCCCCCCGCATACCCCCCCAGGGTGCCCTCAGGCCTCAGGGGTTGGCACACCTGCGCGGCAGTTCCCATCCTGCAGTACAGAGTGCGCACGACTCGCTCCACGCATGCGCGCGGAGCCAACGCCGCCTGGCAACCGCCGCAGTAACTCCTCTCCTACCAGCACTACTGCAGCGTCGCCATCGGAGGGAACTACAAACAAGTCCCCCTCCACTGCCGCTTCGACCTCAACCAGCACGACGGGCGACGCCACGCGCCGCCCTGCTTGGTGTTATTTCCACTCCCGCTTTGGCGACGCGGCTAAGAACTGTCGTTCTCCATGCGCGTTCCCAAACTAATAACGCGACCCAATTCAGGTGCTACGGGCCGCGTTGAACCGCACAGACGCCTATCACTAAATACTTCTTCTCCTCACGCGCCAGGACGCTTGTACGTGAAAGATGCAGTGTCTTGCCTTTCATTTCTAGTCGACACGGGGGCCGAGGTTAGTGTGATACCTTTGTCCGCAGGTATTAAATTCGAGCTTCAGCCTTGCCCCCCGCTTCGAGCCGCCAATAATTCCCTGATCCGCTCTCATGGAATAACGAATTTAAGCCTTAAACTGCAGGACATTAATACGCCCTTACAGTGGACTTTCGTTATCGCGGATGTGGATGAACCCGTGCTTGGGGTAGATTTTCTCTTAGCCCACGCTCTGTCACCCGACCTACAACGAGGTACACTAACCTTTAACTCGGGAGACCGTACCACCGGTTCAGATATCTTACCCCTCTCATCCGAAAGCGCCATTATGCTGTGTGAGCTAGCGGAAACTGCTGTTGCAGTGCTTTCTCTTAGATCACACAACGACGAACTTCGGGACAGCAATGGGGCCCCCCGCTTACGCATCGCCGCCGTACAAGCCAAGCTCACGGACACGCGTAAGCAGACCGCCCAGCTGTCGCACATGGCCACGCCCCCAACCCCCGCACCACTTCCTCGCACCGGCAGCCGACGCCGCGTGACATTTCTACTGCCGGACGGAAGCTGTACCCGCGACGCTACCAGGTACCCCACCGAGCTCTTCGACAAGGACTACCAGTGGATCACCGCCACCGCTGCTGAACTGCCGGCCTTCGACACACACACGTGTGCATTACAGGTTAGTCACAGTGCAACGGGTGCTGGTCCAGCATCCCCATCGGTGTTCGCGATCAATAACGGTACTGTCCACAGAATAAATACCACAGAAGGCCCACCGGTACGTGCAAAGGCTAGGCGTTTAAATCCGGAAAAACTTAAACACGCTAAAGCTATTGTTCAGGAACTTTTAGATAATAAGACTATCCGCCCTTCTTCTAGTTGTTGGTCGTCACCCATTCATTTGGTGCCTAAGAAAGATGACACTTTCCGCCTCTGCGGTGACTATCGGGCGCTTAACGCCAGAACAATTTTAGATAATTATCCCGTCCCAAATATTCAAGACTTTGCTTCCCAGCTGCATGGGGCACAAATTTTCAGTGTAGTCGATTGTCATAAGGCGTACCACCAACTGCCAATGGCACCTGAGGACGTTGAAAAGACCGCTATCATCACCCCGTTCGGGTTGTTCGAGTATTTGTTTATGCCATTCGGCCTTAAAAATGCTGCACAGACGTGGCAACGGTTCATCGACTCGCTGGTTGGAAAACTGGACTTTGCATATGCGTACCTGGACGACTTGTTAATTTTTTCTTCCTCCCTCGAGGAACATGAACAACATTTAAATACAGTGCTCCAACTATTAAAAGCAAACGGTATCGCAGTGAACAATACTAAGTCACAACTCCGCCGCACCAGTGTCACTTTTCTGGGCCACAGAGTTTCTGGCGACGGCATCCGCCCCCTAACTGAACGGGTGGAGGCCATTAGTACGGTGCCTTTGCCCAAAGATTTTCAGGGCCTCCGCCGCTTCCTTGGAACGGTAAATTACTACCGTAAACATATTCCCCGCGCCGCCGACATACAAGCCCCACTGACGGATGCCCTCGCAGGAAAAAACACATCAGGGTCTCCGGCGGTCACGTGGACTCCAGATATGCGTCGCGCATTTGATAATCTAAAGTCAGCCTTACAGACAGCTGTTACGCTTGCTCACCCCATTCCTGATGCTCCCATCTCGCTTACTACAGACGCAAGTGATACAGCAGTGGGGGCAGTACTTCAGCAATCCGTGAGTTCTGTTGTACAGCCGCTCAGATTTTTCTCCCACAAACTGACCGCTTCCCAACGTAAATGGTCGACCTTCGACCGGGAACTGTTTGCTATTTACGCTGCTATCAAATATTTCCAAGACGATATCGAAGGTCGCCATCTCGTGGTATTTACCGACCACGAGCCATTGGTTTACGCTTTCCGTAACCCAGGTAAGGACTCATCCCCGAGACGTTTTAGGCATATGGACCTTATATGTCAGTTTATGAATGACATACGTTACGTCAGAGGCGCAGACAATGTCGTCGCTGATTTTCTGTCTCGGGTGTCGGTTTTATCTTCACAACTGGACCTCAGTGAGCTCCCTAAATTGCAGACAGAGGATACTGAACTCGCAGCATTGCGTTCCGATATCAAAACAGGACTCAAACTAGAGTTACGGACACTTCCTGGGTTTTCATCACCCATCTGGTGCGACATTTCAACAGGACGCATACGCCCGGTGATTCCTGCACCTCTCCGCCGGGACATATTTAATAGTATCCACGACTTGGCACACCCTGGCATTCGCGCCTCTGCACGTCTGGTATCTGAACGTTTTGTTTGGCCCGGGGTGATAAAACAGTGTCGCAGTTGGGCACGAGCATGTGTGGCTTGTCAGCGCGCAAAAGTAGGACGTCATGCACAGCCCCCCATGGGTACGTTCGATGTGGCAAAAAGAAGATTCCAGCACATACACATCGATATCGTCGGGCCCTTACCCCCCTCAGGCTCCTTCCGTTACATACTGTCCGCAATTGACAGGTTTACCCGCTGGGTAGAGGTAATTCCTCTCACTAATATCACAGCCGATGCAGTGGCCCGAGCCCTGCTGTTAATGTGGATCTCGCGCTTCGGCTGCCCAGTCTCTGTCACCACCGACCAGGGCCGCCAGTTCGAGTCTGCCCTCTTCCGACAGCTTTGTGAACTGTGTGGGGTGAAACGATTTAGGACTACAGCATACCACCCCCAGAGCAATGGGCTTGTGGAACGCTGGCACCGAACGCTTAAAGCTTCCCTGATGTGCCACGGAGGTGAGTGGGCCGATGCCTTACCATGGGTAATGTTAGGCGTTCGGGCCGCGTACAAAGAGGACCTTGGCGCATCCCTGGCAGAGGTACTGTATGGAGAACCCCTCACACTCCCAGCAGAGTTAGTCGAGCCTTCACTTCCTCCAGATCAAATCTGCGACTCGACATTCGTCGGGCAGGTCAAGGAGCTAATTGCTAACATCCGCGTGCCGCCTCCTCGACCACACACGCCCCCTCCCGAATTTCTGCATAAGGACTTGGCGTCGTGCACTCATGTCATGGTGCGAGATGACACCATCCGACCGGCACTCAGACCTCCATATACGGGCCCGCACAGAGTCATATCACGGCGTACCAACACGTTCGAAGTGCTCATTAACAGCACGCCCCAAACGGTATCCGTCTGCCGCCTCAAACCTGCATGGACTCTGGGAGAACTGCCCGATACCCCACCCAGTCAGACCCCATCCCCTGCTGCACCCACCTCGCATGAGGCATCTACCGACAGTCCATGGATGAGTGACGCCCATTCCCACACGTGTGACGTTCCCCACTCCCAGTCGTGTGACAGTGCTACAGGTGCGTGTGACATTCCTAGGCAGAGTGATGCGTGTGATGACTTACCCTCATACAGGCAGCCCCTCGCCTCTCCCCTGTTAGGATTCAGTGATGTATCAGGGACCAGCCCCAGAGCGTGTGATGTCACCGATGACGACTCGTGTGGAGATTCTGTCAACCCGTATCAGGAAGTGGTAGTGAATGTCAACACTGATCTTATTTGCAGCTCTAATGTGTTTTTTGTTATACAGCCGGGTAATGTGTACATCTTCTACGAACAAGCCAGCTTCCCCAGGGACAACTTAACTCACGTTCATCTCCTCCAGTCTGTCCCCTTGCCTGTTGGTACTGACCCATCAACGGTCAAAGTCCTACGTACCGCCACAGGCATTCAGATCCGCTATCCTGGCCCCTCACAACCCACCATCCCCTCCCCAGATCCCTCAACTGCTGTACGAGGATTCACCCGGTCAGGCAGGACCATCCGCCCCCCTCGCTGGCTCGAAGACTTCAATTACTAACGTAATGTAATGTAAGGTATGGTTTCTGATTAAACACCCTCTCCCTCCCCCCTGGGTGTTCCCTTTACATGTATGCCCCAATATTTATGTTTGTGCTCCACACTCTAGGGGGGGGGGGGGGGCTAATGTGGCGACTATCGACCAAGCCGCGGTTAATATCTTTGTTTTTGGCAAGCTCTTTGCTTAGTCTGTGGTCGCGCGCGAAAGTGTACGGACGTGTACCGAGAATTCAGAATGTAAACAACGTGTGCTTACGAAAAATAAAAACAGTGTTTATTACATGTGGTGTAGCGTGCATCATTGGATACGGCAAACCTACAACGCCACACCCATACTGGTGACCCCGACCCTTTTAATTTCAAAAGTTAACAGGGTACTCACCCAGCGGGGTCGTTATGGCATCACAAAGTGGCTGGAGCAGCAATCGAGGAAGAGGTGCGCCCCCACAGATGCGAGGAGGAAGCAACAGACGAGGACAACGAGGCAGGGGCCGCGGACGAGGTGCGTCGCAGCAGTCTGTACCACGACAGGAGTCTGAACCAGCAGCGCCACGGACGGTAGCGCCGAAACCGAAGCCTGCACAGGTTCCTGTGATCGAGGGAGCTGTGAAACCGATTGCACCAATCGTCCCGAAGCCACAACACCTCTCAAAGACACCTAGCGCTATGGCGAACGATCCGCTATGGCAAGATGTCTTCGACGTCGAAGACGAGAGAGGTTTTATAGAAGACGCGGGCGAACGTACATTCACAAACTCATTCGATGGGTTTATCGCCCTGTTAAACCATACATATGACGCAGTGAAAACTGCTGATAGAGAGTTTAGCAGGCACGTCTCACTTGGGATGTATATATATTATAATACAATGCACCTTTGGGGACGAATAGCCGCAATAAGACAGAGTGAGGGTGTAGCTGACCAAGAAGACGAAAACTTGCTCAGATACCTGAAGAACGGAAACTTCCCACTCCACTGTGTAGTTAACGACTACCTACGTGGTGTTGGTCATTTTGAAGATCCCGACGGTACGCTACACAAGTATCGATTGGAGACACTACCTCGGCCTGACCAATTTGATGAGATTACTGGCTTCTTTGGACGTGTGGATCCAGCAACCCACTACATATATGAAGCAGTACCTGCACCAGGCGTGATCGTGTACAAGATGAAGAAGGACGTCGAGTACACACAGAATCCCAACATGGACAGGAGATGGGATTTACCGGCGCCGCTGAGACCAGTAGAGAACGTACCAGCGGATGCCCAACTTGAAGATGAACCAGAGGTAGGAATTGAAGACGTCGGCGAAATAGACGTGGACGAAGGAATAGAAGATAATGATGAATTACTACCAAACATGCCGACTGTCAATCTCTTAGGTTGGAGCCCAGCTGTGCGCCTGACCCAAGAGCAATTGGAAGTGTTGGAAGAAGCCCAACTTCCAGATAATTTTAGAGTTGACTTCCCAAGATACGCACTCAACCGTGGACTAGTTGAGGCGATCGCGACCCGAATACGACGCACTGAGTCAAGCTACAAGATGGGGACTGCATTATTTGACGCAGTCTCAGGTTCTGTGGCTCAGTGCCCATTTATAGAGAAAGAAAGAGTACCAGTAGCCTTCAACAGATTAAAACTTTACTGTGAAGGCGGAGTACGTGGTTCATCTGGTTACCAGATGGATGCACGAATATCCGTAGCGGCGAGAGTCGCTGGATATAGAATCAAAAAGGAACCGGACAGAGACGGACGTCAGTACTGGAGTTGCTACGACTTCAACCACTATCTGAACGTTCCTCCTGCATGGACAGAGACGAGAAACCACTTTTTCGAATTCGGAAGAGTAGGTCGTATGAATGCAGCGGACAAGCATACCGCTTACACAGAACGAGACAATTACGTTGCAGAACTATGGACAGGGAGTGACAGTTTCTGATAAACATTTACGTCAAGACTTTCCCACCCGTTGGCCGAAGCTACCACCCCTTCGCAAGGATCACCCACGAACATGGTTTGCCTTGGTCGACCACGTCCTGCAGCTACACGGCGTCGCCGACGACAATTCAAAGTTCCTATGCTTACTGTGTCACCTCCATGACGAACTGGATCTGATCTGCGACATTGTGGCTTCGCCCCCCGCTATGGACAAATATGCGTTCGCCCGACGCACCATCCTCGAGCGACTATCCACATCGCCAGAGGAAGCTATCCGCCTCATCAGTCAGGAATCGCTGGGATCCAGGTCCCCGTCGCAACTCTGGCGTCATCTCCGCGCTATGATTGACACGCATCACATGCCGGACATTACGCTTTGGACCATCTGGTTGCTGAAACTTCCCCAGCAAGTTCAACTTTACCTTCTACATGTAACTTCGGCCCCACTAGATGCCAAACTGAAGATCGCAGACCAGGTTTACAACATTCTGCCCCCCCCCCCCCCCCCCGCATACCCCCCCAGGGTGCCCTCAGGCCTCAGGGGTTGGCACACCTGCGCGGCAGTTCCCATCCTGCAGTACAGAGTGCGCACGACTCGCTCCACGCATGCGCGCGGAGCCAACGCCGCCTGGCAACCGCCGCAGTAACTCCTCTCCTACCAGCACTACTGCAGCGTCGCCATCGGAGGGAACTACAAACAAGTCCCCCTCCACTGCCGCTTCGACCTCAACCAGCACGACGGGCGACGCCACGCGCCGCCCTGCTTGGTGTTATTTCCACTCCCGCTTTGGCGACGCGGCTAAGAACTGTCGTTCTCCATGCGCGTTCCCAAACTAATAACGCGACCCAATTCAGGTGCTACGGGCCGCGTTGAACCGCACAGACGCCTATCACTAAATACTTCTTCTCCTCACGCGCCAGGACGCTTGTACGTGAAAGATGCAGTGTCTTGCCTTTCATTTCTAGTCGACACGGGGGCCGAGGTTAGTGTGATACCTTTGTCCGCAGGTATTAAATTCGAGCTTCAGCCTTGCCCCCCGCTTCGAGCCGCCAATAATTCCCTGATCCGCTCTCATGGAATAACGAATTTAAGCCTTAAACTGCAGGACATTAATACGCCCTTACAGTGGACTTTCGTTATCGCGGATGTGGATGAACCCGTGCTTGGGGTAGATTTTCTCTTAGCCCACGCTCTGTCACCCGACCTACAACGAGGTACACTAACCTTTAACTCGGGAGACCGTACCACCGGTTCAGATATCTTACCCCTCTCATCCGAAAGCGCCATTCTGCTGTGTGAGCTAGCGGAAACTGCTGTTGCAGTGCTTTCTCTTAGATCACACAACGACGAACTTCGGGACAGCAATGGGGCCCCCCGCTTACGCATCGCCGCCGTACAAGCCAAGCTCACGGACACGCGTAAGCAGACCGCCCAGCTGTCGCACATGGCCACGCCCCCAACCCCCGCACCACTTCCTCGCACCGGCAGCCGACGCCGCGTGACGTTTCTACTGCCGGACGGAAGCTGTACCCGCGACGCTACCAGGTACCCCACCGAGCTCTTCGACAAGGACTACCAGTGGATCACCGCCACCGCTGCTGAACTGCCGGCCTTCGACACACACACGTGTGCATTACAGGTTAGTCACAGTGCAACGGGTGCTGGTCCAGCATCCCCATCGGTGTTCGCGATCAATAACGGTACTGTCCACAGAATAAATACCACAGAAGGCCCACCGGTACGTGCAAAGGCTAGGCGTTTAAATCCGGAAAAACTTAAACACGCTAAAGCTATTGTTCAGGAACTTTTAGATAATAAGACTATCCGCCCTTCTTCTAGTTGTTGGTCGTCACCCATTCATTTGGTGCCTAAGAAAGATGACACTTTCCGCCTCTGCGGTGACTATCGGGCGCTTAACGCCAGAACAATTTTAGATAATTATCCCGTCCCAAATATTCAAGACTTTGCTTCCCAGCTGCATGGGGCACAAATTTTCAGTGTAGTCGATTGTCATAAGGCGTACCACCAACTGCCAATGGCACCTGAGGACGTTGAAAAGACCGCTATCATCACCCCGTTCGGGTTGTTCGAGTATTTGTTTATGCCATTCGGCCTTAAAAATGCTGCACAGACGTGGCAACGGTTCATCGACTCGCTGGTTGGAAAACTGGACTTTGCATATGCGTACCTGGACGACTTGTTAATTTTTTCTTCCTCCCTCGAGGAACATGAACAACATTTAAATACAGTGCTCCAACTATTAAAAGCAAACGGTATCGCAGTGAACAATACTAAGTCACAACTCCGCCGCACCAGTGTCACTTTTCTGGGCCACAGAGTTTCTGGCGACGGCATCCGCCCCCTAACTGAACGGGTGGAGGCCATTAGTACGGTGCCTTTGCCCAAAGATTTTCAGGGCCTCCGCCGCTTCCTTGGAACGGTAAATTACTACCGTAAACATATTCCCCGCGCCGCCGACATACAAGCCCCACTGACGGATGCCCTCGCAGGAAAAAACACATCAGGGTCTCGGGCGGTCACGTGGACTCCAGATATGCGTCGCGCATTTGATAATCTAAAGTCAGCCTTACAGACAGCTGTTACGCTTGCTCACCCCATTCCTGATGCTCCCATCTCGCTTACTACAGACGCAAGTGATACAGCAGTGGGGGCAGTACTTCAGCAATCCGTGGGTTCTGTTGTACAGCCGCTCAGATTTTTCTCCCACAAACTGACCGCTTCCCAACGTAAATGGTCGACCTTCGACCGGGAACTGTTTGCTATTTACGCTGCTATCAAATATTTCCAAGACGATATCGAAGGTCGCCATCTCGTGGTATTTACCGACCACGAGCCATTGGTTTACGCTTTCCGTAACCCAGGTAAGGACTCATCCCCGAGACGTTTTAGGCATATGGACCTTATATGTCAGTTTATGAATGACATACGTTACGTCAGAGGCGCAGACAATGTCGTCGCTGATTTTCTGTCTCGGGTGTCGGTTTTATCTTCACAACTGGACCTCAGTGAGCTCCCTAAATTGCAGACAGAGGATACTGAACTCGCAGCATTGCGTTCCGATATCAAAACAGGACTCAAACTAGAGTTACGGACACTTCCTGGGTTTTCATCACCCATCTGGTGCGACATTTCAACAGGACGCATACGCCCGGTGATTCCTGCACCTCTCCGCCGGGACATATTTAATAGTATCCACGACTTGGCACACCCTGGCATTCGCGCCTCCGCACGTCTGGTATCTGAACGTTTTGTTTGGCCCGGGGTGATAAAACAGTGTCGCAGTTGGGCACGAGCATGTGTGGCTTGTCAGCGCGCAAAAGTAGGACGTCATGCACAGCCCCCCATGGGTACGTTCGATGTGGCAAAAAGAAGATTCCAGCACATACACATCGATATCGTCGGGCCCTTACCCCCCTCAGGCTCCTTCCGTTACATACTGTCCGCAATTGACAGGTTTACCCGCTGGGTAGAGGTAATTCCTCTCACTAATATCACAGCCGATGCAGTGGCCCGAGCCCTGCTGTTAATGTGGATCTCGCGCTTCGGCTGCCCAGTCTCTGTCACCACCGACCAGGGCCGCCAGTTCGAGTCTGCCCTCTTCCGACAGCTTTGTGAACTGTGTGGGGTGAAACGATTTAGGACTACAGCATACCACCCCCAGAGCAATGGACTTGTGGAACGCTGGCACCAAACGCTTAAAGCTTCCCTGATGTGCCACGGAGGTGAGTGGGCCGATGCCTTACCATGGGTAATGTTAGGCGTTCGGGCCGCGTACAAAGAGGACCTTGGCGCATCCCTGGCAGAGGTACTGTATGGAGAACCCCTCACACTCCCAGCAGAGTTAGTCGAGCCTTCACTTCCTCCAGATCAAATCTGCGACTCGACATTCGTCGGGCAGGTCAAGGAGCTAATTGCTAACATCCGCGTGCCGCCTCCTCGACCACACACGCCCCCTCCCGAATTTCTGCATAAGGACTTGGCGTCGTGCACTCATGTCATGGTGCGAGATGACACCATCCGACCGGCACTCAGACCTCCATATACGGGCCCGCACAGAGTCATATCACGGCGTACCAACACGTTCGAAGTGCTCATTAACAGCACGCCTCAAACGGTATCCGTCTGCCGCCTCAAACCTGCATGGACTCTGGGAGAACTGCCCGATACCCCACCCAGTCAGACCCCATCCCCTGCTGCACCCACCTCGCATGAGGCATCTACCGACAGTCCATGGATGAGTGACGCCCATTCCCACACGTGTGACGTTCCCCACTCCCAGTCGTGTGACAGTGCTACAGGTGCGTGTGACATTCCTAGGCAGAGTGATGCGTGTGATGACTTACCCTCATACAGGCAGCCCCTCGCCTCTCCCCTGTTAGGATTCAGTGATGTATCAGGGACCAGCCCCAGAGCGTGTGATGTCACCGATGACGACTCGTGTGGAGATTCTGTCGACCCGTATCAGGAAGTGGTAGTGAATGTCAACACTGATCTTATTTGCAGCTCTAATGTGTTTTTTGTTATACAGCCGGGTAATGTGTACATCTTCTACGAACAAGCCAGCTTCCCCAGGGACAACTTAACTCACATTCATCTCCTCCAGTCTGTCCCCTTGCCTGTTGGTACTGACCCATCAACGGTCAAAGTCCTACGTACCGCCACAGGCATTCAGATCCGCTATCCTGGCCCCTCACAACCCACCATCCCCTCCCCAGATCCCTCAACTGCTGTACGAGGATTCACCCGGTCAGGCAGGACCATCCGCCCCCTTCGCTGGCTCGAAGACTTCAATTACTAACGTAATGTAATGTAAGGTATGGTTTCTGATTAAACACCCTCTCCCTCCCCCCTGGGTGTTCCCTTTACATGTATGCCCCAATATTTATGTTTGTGCTCCACACTCTAGGGGGGGGGGGGGGGCTAATGTGGCGACTATCGACCAAGCCGCGTTTAATATTTTTGTTTTTGGCAAGCTCTTTGCTTAGTCTGTGGTCGCGCGCGAAAGTGTACGGACGTGTACCGAGAATTCAGAATGTAAACAACTGTATATGTGTGCTTACGAAAAATAAAAACAGTGTTTATTACATGTGGTGTAGCGTGCATCATTGGATACGGCAACCCTACAACGCCACACCCATACTGGTGACCCCGACCCTTTTAATTTCAAAAGTTAACAGGGTACTCACCCAGCGGGGTCGTTATGGCATCACAAAGTGGCTGGAGCAGCAATCGAGGAAGAGGTGCGCCCCCACAGATGCGAGGAGGAAGCAACAGACGAGGACAACGAGGCAGGGGCCGCGGACGAGGTGCGTCGCAGCAGTCTGTACCACGACAGGAGTCTGAACCAGCAGCGCCACGGACGGTAGCGCCGAAACCGAAGCCTGCACAGGTTCCTGTGATCGAGGGAGCTGTGAAACCGATTGCACCAATCGTCCCGAAGCCACAACACCTCTCAAAGACACCTAGCGCTATGGCGAACGATCCGCTATGGCAAGATGTCTTCGACGTCGAAGACGAGAGAGGTTTTATAGAAGACGCGGGTGAACGTACATTCACAAACTCATTCGATGGGTTTATCGCCCTGTTAAACCATACATATGACGCAGTGAAAACTGCTGATAGAGAGTTTAGCAGGCACGTCTCACTTGGGATGTATATATCTTATAATACAATGCACCTTTGGGGACGAATAGCCGCAATAAGACAGAGTGAGGGTGTAGCTGACCAAGAAGACGAAAACTTGCTCAGATACCTGAAGAACGGAAACTTCCCACTCCACTGTGTAGTTAACGACTACCTACGTGGTGTTGGTCATTTTGAAGATCCCGACGGTACGCTACACAAGTATCGATTGGAGACACTACCTCGGCCTGACCAATTTGATGAGATTACTGGCTTCTTTGGACGTGTGGATCCAGCAACCCACTACATATATGAAGCAGTACCTGCACCAGGCGTGACCGTGTACAAGATGAAGAAGGACGTCGAGTACACACTGAATCCCAACATGGACAGGAGATGGGATTTACCGGCGCCGCTGAGACCAGTAGAGAACGTACCAGCGGATGCCCAACTTGAAGATGAACCAGAGGTAGGAATTGAAGACGTCGGCGAAATAGACGTGGACGAAGGAATAGAAGATAATGATGAACTACTACCAAACATGCCGACTGTCAATCTCTTAGGTTGGAGCCCAGCTGTGCGCCTGACCCAAGAGCAATTGGAAGTGTTGGAAGAAGCCCAACTTCCAGATAATTTTAGAGTTGACTTCCCAAGATACGCACTCAACCGTGGACTAGTTGAGGCGATCGCGACCCGAATACGACGCACTGAGTCAAGCTACAAGATGGGGACTGCATTATTTGACGCAGTCTCAGGTTCTGTAGCTCAGTGCCCATTTATAGAGAAAGAAAGAGTACCAGTAGCCTTCAACAGATTAAAACTTTACTGTGAAGGCGGAGTACGTGGTTCATCTGGTTACCAGATGGATGCACGAATATCCGTAGTGGCGAGAGTCACTGGATATAGAATCAAAAAGGAACCGGACAGAGACGGACATCAGTACTGGAGTTGCTACGACTTCAACCACTATCTGAACGTTCCTCCTGCATGGACAGAGACGAGAAACCACTTTTTCGAATTCGGAAGAGTAGGTCGTATGAATGCAGCGGACAAGCATACCGCTTACACAGAACGAGACAATTACGTTGCAGAACTATGGACAGGGAGAGACAGTTTCTGATAAACATTTACGTCAAGACTTTCCCACCCGTTGGCCGAAGCTACCACCCCTTCGCAAGGATCACCCACGCACATGGTTTGCCTTGGTCGACCACGTCCTGCAGCTACACGGCGTCGCCGACGACAATTCAAAGTTCCTATGCTTACTGTGTCACCTCCATGACGAACTGGATCTGATCTGCGACATTGTGGCTTCGCCCCCCCGCTACGGACAAATATGCATTCGCCCGACGCACCATCCTCGAGCGACTATCCACATCCCCAGAGGAAGCTATCCACCTCATCAGTCAGGAATCGCTGGGATCCAGGTCCCCGTCGCAACTCTGGCGTCATCTCCGCGCTATGATTGACACGCATCACATGCCGGACATTACGCTTTGGACCATCTGGTTGCTGAAACTTCCCCAGCAAGTTCAACTTCACCTTCTACATGTAACTTCGGCCCCACTAGATGCCAAACTGAAGATCGCAGACCAGGTTTACAACATTCTGCCCCCCCGCATACCCCCCCAGGGTGCCCTCAGGCCTCAGGGGTTGGCACACCTGCGCGGCAGTTCCCATCCTGCAGTACAGAGTGCGCACGACTCGCTCCACGCATGCGCGCGGAGCCAACGCCGCCTGGCAACCGCCGCAGTAACTCCTCTCCTACCAGCACTACTGCAGCGTCGCCATCGGAGGGAACTACAAACAAGTCCCCCTCCACTGCCGCTTCGACCTCAACCAGCACGATGGGCGACGCCACGTTCCGCCCCGCTTGGTGTTATTTCCACTCCCGCTTTGGCGACGCGGCTAAGAACTGTCGTTCTCCATGTAATGTAATGTAAGGTATGGTTTCTGATTAAACACCCTCTCCCTCCCCCCTGGGTGTTCCCTTTACATGTATGCCCCAATATTTATGTTTGTGCTCCACACTCTAGGGGGGGGCTAATGTGGCGACTATCGACCAAGCCGCGGTTAATATCTTTGTTTTTGGCAAGCTCTTTGCTTAGTCTGTGGTCGCGCGCGAAAGTGTACGGACGTGTACCGAGAATTCAGAATGTAAACAACTGTATATGTGTGCTTACGAAAAATAAAAACAGTGTTTATTACGTGTGGTGTAGCGTGCATCATTGGATACGGCAACCCTACAACGCCACACCCATATACTTAAACACATGACATATGAATTACCACACTACAAAATAGTTGTTACAGATTTTATACCTATTCTCAGATAATCTTCGATGTGAAATATGCAATTCTAATTGTAATACATCACAAAACACAATGTAAATAAACCTCTCCCTTTTTCAAATGTTCGTTTAACAATTAAATGTTCTAAATATATCTTAGCAGGTCTATTCGGGTCCTTGTAGCCCTCACTCTTGACCGGACCTCACCTGGAGTGTCATTCAGTTTTTTCGGTTCCTCCACCTCTTCCACTATAATCAGATGAATGATTAAAATGATTCCTTGGGTCATTACTTCCTTCTCGGTTTCGATCATTAGCTTGATAGTGTTCCTGTGATCGAACAGATTCCAACTGGTCCAGTATCTCCATCAAGGCCTCCCTATTTTTAATTAGGCTCCCGGATACAGTCTCTTGCATTCTCCGGCTCAATCTTCTTTTTATCACTGATATGATTACGTCATCACTCGGGTTGTTCCAAGGTCTCGTTCAATTCCCACAAATGTTCGGCAAACTCTCTCAATGTTCCTCTCCATGTACTATGTGACTTGCGGTGGAGTAGGTCCTCAATTGCTGCACACTGATGACTTTTGGACCAGTATTTCTTCAAGAATTCCTCTTCAAACTGATCAAAACTAGTAGTCCCTTCCTTCTTCCTGACTCCCCAAGTGAAGGCCTCACCTTCCATTCTATCTATTGCAAATTGAATCTTGTCGGAGTCGTTAAAATGTGCTGGGAAAACTCCTTTTAACCATTTCATAAATATCATTGGGTGTAACCCTCCTTTCGGTTTATACTTCTGCCCTGTATTATTTTGGACGTGCCGATTCTCACTGCTCATCAAGGTAACAGCTCTACCTTCCCCAACGGTTAAGGTGGCATTGCTAATTCGTTTATTAATTTCTTCTGTCTTGCTCTCCAATTGCTGTACTCCCTGTTGTAATTGTCTGACCTCCATTTCAACCCTCTTGTTATCCTCTTCTCGTTGCACGGCTACAGCATTTCGCAGATTGACAGCCAGTTGGTTTTGCCTATCTCCTATCCCCTTAACTGCATCATTGCACTGTTTCTGCATCTGCGTCACCTCGGCGATCCTTTCTCTCAACTCGGCTTTGGTTTCTTCAACATCGTCTTCTATCTTCTTTATTAACTTTCCTTCCATCTTCTCCACGTCTTCCTGGACTTGGTCTACGTTCTTCTGCAGCTTCCTCTCTCTCTCGTCGATGTCCATCTTCAGTCGTTCTTGTGACTCCTGCATTTCCTTCTTCAGATTATGTTCTATCTTCATTTGCGATGTTTTGATCTCTTGTGCTATAGTTTCTTTAAATGACTCCAAGCTTTCTTTGGTTTCTTGTAAATCTTCCTTTAATGATTTGCAGAATATTTCTTCCCTTTCTCTAGCTTCTTGTAAACCTTTTTCTAACGATTCGTTAGTTTCTTGTAAACGCTTCTCTAACGATGCGTTAGCTTCTTGTAAACCTTTTAGTGATTCTCTTGTTTCTTGTTAACTTTTCTCTAATGATTCTCGGGATATTCTTCCCTCTTCTCTAATTTCTTGTAAATCTTCCTTTAGTGATGCGTAGTTTTCTTTTAGCAATGCTGCCAACATCGATCGTATATCTGCGCCCTCTGAAACTGGCTTACTTCTCGTCGTCTGTCCCGGCGTCTCGGGATAACTAGTTGAATGTGCTAATGGGCTATCTAATGACACTCCATAATCACTGATTCCCGAATCATCTCTGTCTTCCTGTCCTATCCCTTTCCTTTCAACTACTGCCTCACAGACCCGCTTATCTTCAGTAGACATGTTTGGTTTATTTTTGATGCACAGGCAAGTAATATAAAATAACCTCTAATAACCCAAAACACTCCTAATTATCATGAAACTAATCAAACAGTACCTGCAGTCTTTTCAGTTAATCCCCAAAATGATACAACATGCATGAGTACTGAACATAACCACTCTCAAAACCTAATAACTTCAAACATCAATTTTCACATACACAGCTTATGTAAAATGTTCTAAATAAGATAAATCACACCACTCATAAAATCTATAAATGTAAAATCCCCAAAAACAATGAGCATATCTGTATAATTACCATTTAGACAGTGCAGTATGCATAAATAAGTATGCTATAGTTCAAAGTATGTTTCGCAAACTTTTCGGAATTTACTATAATTGGGCACTTTTCCTAATGTGAAATTCGGTTAAAAACTGTTTATTTATCGCGAAGACTGCACACTGCAATTTAATGTTAGGTCAACCAGTCGTCTTCACTCACCAGCTGACGTTACCGCGAGTCGCGATGTTTTGACGTTTGAAGTGGGCGTGACGCCGTACTGCCGCTGGAGCTGCGTGAAGTTGCGCTGCCGTGGCGAGCCGTCGTAGTTCTCCGTCGGCCGCTCCGTGGCGTTGCAGGCGCGTTTGAAGTGGGCGTGGCGCCGTACTGCCGCTGGAGCTGCGTGAAGTTGCGCTGCCGTGGCGAGCCGTCGTAGTTCTCCGTCGGCCGCTCCGTGGCGTTGCAGGCGGGCGTAGTTTGTAGTTGGGCCGCTAGATGCCGGGACGGCGCTCGGTGTCTCGAAGGCGCGTCGCTCGCCGTGGTGGGATGTCGTGTGAAATCACCTCGCAGAGCGAAACTCTTTGGCGCGGCTGCTACACAGGTCTGCGTGACGTCACTCAACAATTGCATCGCCACAATAAATTGTCGTCTGCATAACAGTTTATGGGTCCACACGAAGCTGTCCGATTTTCACTGTTCAAAAAGCAATTTCAGTCAAAATACTATCACTAAACACTTCTTTAAAAACTTTCGTGACGAATTCTTGGCTCGCTTTGCTATTTTACTGTTCACACGTGTCTTTCTTTAGTGTCCACTTTTCACAGTTTTTCGTGCAGATTTACGCGTTTGCACATTATAACACAGTTTATTGACACTGTATTACTATTTAATATGGCAAGAAAAAACAGTTTAGTCACAATCGTAAGATATTATTACTTCGTATTGTTAAAAAATGCACTGTTCTTGTCGCGATTTTAAAGTTCCTACTCTGTCTCGATCCAAATTGAAAAATATTTTCTCGCGTTAAACCAGGTAAAATTACCTATTGTTCATTATGATTCGTCCGAAAATTGCACTTGTCCTTTCACGGTAAGCCAAGTGTGTAACACTCCCTTATTATTCTGTTATTATTATAGCCCGTTCGTTCGGGATCTGAATAGCAGCCCACATAAGTATTAATTAATATGACCGTGTACCTAATGGGGCTGGCAATCGGATTGGGCTGCTACGGAGTTGTTACATTCCACTTTGTCCTTCTCAAGCGCTGCAATAATGTACTGTCTAGTAAGAAAGAGAACAACAACACAGCTTCACTAATCAAGACCTATATTCGTATCAAAAACACCAAAGGAAGGAGACAGCCACTGCCTTCGTCAATACACTGTTAATAACGGCTAATCTCAGCACAGGCTTCCTCGCTATTCATTATCGTCACACGCAAATTACAATCACTGGAATCCAACACTGTAATCCAAATAATGCCGGCGCGGAATCTCAATAACGGCACACAAATATCGCTGATCACACTTGTAATTAAACTTCTTCACTTTCCCGTATAATACTAACACAAAGGGCTTAAACCGCGGCGATGGCCTCTCCCTTTGTCGGTAAACTTTGCAATAAATCAACTGCTTGCTTCTGCACAGCTCTCTGCCCGCCTCGCGGGAACCTCCAACACACACTGAACTGACTCTCGCTCTCGCGACCCAACACACTAATCGATAGTTGCCCTGTCGACCTGTGCTGATGCAAACTTAAGGCCCGTCCACACGTTACGATCTGTCTGCGCAAATGTCTGCGCACATCACATCTGCGCAGACAGATCGTTGCGTGTGTGTACAAACCTGGAAGTTGGAGTTGGAGGTTTGAGCGAAACCTCTCAAATCTGTGGGTTCAAACCACATCTGCGCAGACAAGTTGGAGCGTGTGGACAGGAGATCGCCGCAAATCTGGCGCGAAACAGCTGTTTGCTCAGTCTAGTGTTTGTATTTGTGCGCACAGGGCATTAAATTGGCTGATACTCGTCAGTGTTCTCGAGAGTTTGTAAGTGAATTCATTGAAATATGTAGAAACCACCCATGTACCCATGTTTGTGGAAGATTAAAAGTAAAGAATATAGTGACCGAGACAAAAAGACTGCAGCATACAATGCTCTAATTGAGTTATCCAAAGTTCAGAAATCTAGATCTGGTGTAGTAGTAGATCAAGTATACCAGCCAACGTTATGGTATTTTGATCTGCTTGGCTTTCTTAGTGATCAAGAAACACCAAGACCAAGCAGGAGTACAATTGAAGATGAAATTGGAGTGTCAGTGTTACCGCCAGCCGTTCATGAGGAGAAATTGCCCTTCCCATACAATTATTTTTTCTCATAATATGAAGGGTTACGAGCTTTAAGAGAGAATTATAAGTTTCGACATCCATCCGCAAATAATTTCGCCAGTCGTTACGTTCGTCCTGCAACTCTCTCAGTAAATTTACGTGAGAAAACTGCTTTCGCTTTAGCAGCCACTGTCTACACCATTTTGCCCGCTTTCTCCGTTTCCTGCGGTTGGTCTGAATGTTTTTTGCAACACAAGTTGCGAACACAGACCACAACAGAACTTCCTCCATTTCTATATTTCAAAATAACTGAATTAAATGTTTGACGTTTACGGGGAGCGTAGTCGCTTGCCACTGATATTTCTTTTCTACACCGACAGATGGCGGGCGAGTAGTAGATTGGGGTTTGTGTCGTGTGAACACACCACATTTGCAGCGATCTTTTGCATGTACAGACATCTGCACCGATGTCTGCGCAGACAGATCGTTGCGTGTGGACCGGGCTTTAGTAGTAAGGGCCTGCGGACCCCTTACAAGACAGACATCAAGTACATAGAAGTTAGGGAAATAGACTGCACAAAAAAGACATCAATAGGCTCAGTGTCCTCCACTTCCAAAACTGAACTAGAGACTCAATTTATGTCCAATTAACAGGCATTGCTGTGGAAGACTGGCAGATGTCAGCCACGTGGCCAGAGTTGCTGCAGACGGCACACGTTGCCCATCGGAAGTGGCACTCTGTTGTTGGTAACTGACAAAACACTGGCTGCAGGAAGGGAACCTGGTGGTTCCTTGTTGGACTTCCGGATGGGTTTAGATGGAGAAGGGTTCCACACTCCAGGTGTGAGGCAAACACCAAAGATGGATTTTGTAAAGCCGCTGAAGGCTGCAAAGACTGCTCAAAGGTGAGAATGATAGGCTGACATGCCTCCAGATACAGGTATTTGAGTTTCAGAAGGTTGTGACATAATGCTTTATCTGGGGAATGAACAATGATCACGTCCCTAACAAGTGAAGAGGCATAAGATTGTTTAACTTGAAAACAGCACTCCCTAGAGAGCCTCTGGAGGTGAGCTATCCATTCCTTGTAAGACTCATAAGGTAGTTTATGACAACTAAAAAATTTCTAGCATGGTGTGGCCACATGCACCTAAGAATCAAAGTAAACGAAAAGACTAGACTTCAGTGTGGGGTAAGGGAGGGCATGGGGTTCTGCCTCAGGATGGAGTTGCCAAAACAACTGATATACATAAGGGCCAGCATTTGCCATGAGTAAAGTGCATTGCTGTGTCTCACTAATGATACCATAGACACGAAAATGCTGTTCCATTCATGCAGTTCCACCTTGCAGTCGAATTCCTCGAATGGTGGCCAGATGCTGCAGATTGAAGCCTCAAGTTGTGCTCTGTGTCCACCAAATACCAGTGCCAACTGGGTGATCATCATGAGCCTCTCCAAGAGGAGTTCATTGGCTTTGTGCATTCTCTGTGGCAGAAGGATCACTGAATGAGTCTGCAGCTGTTGCCACGGCTGAAAGTGGCCGTACACAGAGGCACTATCTGTATAAGTTACGTGTACAGTTCAATCAAATGCTTATCACCATCTGAAATGTTCCAGGCCCGGAACACTGGTAGACTAAACAGAAAGTTCACTAAATGCTTGATAGCACAATCCTTCTGTTACTGGAACACCCATAGCTACTCTCTGTGATATGATACATCCCTCTCACTTGATTGAACACTCAGAAATCTCTAAGTCCACACTTCCACTGGGAGATGTAAGTCTTAACCGAATGAAACTTAAGGTTCTGACACAATCGGTATAATTTCGAAGTCCCTTGAGTCCACTGGAAGAGTATAACAGCAATGAATGATACCGTCAGTTCCTGTGAGCATGTCACTGGACTTAGTGCTGTCCACTGGAGATGAACGCAGCATGTGATCGGAAATGGTGCTGGGTCCATAGCAGAAGACATCAGTTGATTGGCTGCAACAGAACTGCCTGGACTGGGGCTGGCATTGTACTAATTACTTGCATGGCAGAGATATATCTACACCTGATTGACCATATGTGACACAGAGGATGAAGCAAAGGGCCTGCAGCAGGAGCTATATCTGCCACGGTGGTGTGCACCACCTGTTCTAGCATCCAGAGTATGCAAAGGCCCTCTGTGGGCTGAGCTGAAAATTTCTTGGCTTGCTGGACTGTGCAGTTCTTGAGTCACAGGGGCTACTGCTGCAGCCTGTCTGGCAGAGATACGTTGCAGGATGGCATCAACACTCAGTGGCTTCCGTGACACATCAATAAGGATTTCTGGCCAGACAGATATCGGGTACTATCAACAGCAAAAGAACATGGTTTAGTGGGGTAGAATGCATTAAGAACGGGTAGGTAGGGCAGATAGTGAGGCACTGTGAACAGTTCAGTGACGGGGTTGTTCCCATCAGATTCGACTGCAAACCAATACTGACAAAAATAGTTCAGGTATACATGGCAACATCGCAACTGGCAGATGAAGAGACACAGAAAGTATATGTGGGTACTGAACTGGTAATTCAGTTTGGAAAGGGAGATCAAAATCTAATAGTCAGGGGGGGAGTGGAACATGATTGCAGAGGAAGGAATGGAAGAAAGGGTTACAGGAGAAATGTGCTTAGTAATACGAATGAGAGAGGAGAAAGACTAATTGAGTTCTGTAATAAATTTCAGATGGTAACAGTGAATACTGTGGTTATGAATCACAAGAGGAGGAAGTATACTTGGGAAAGACTGGGAGACACAGGAAGTTTGCAGCTGGATTACATCATGGTCAGCTAGAGATTCCTTAATCAGATACTGGATTGTAAGATTTACTCAAGTGAAGCTGTACAGGGTGATTCATGAAGATATGCAAACATTTTAATGTGTTATTCTACAAGTAAAACTAAAGAAAAAGGTTCATATAAACATAGGTTGGCAAATGTTTAGTTACAGAGTTTTGGCTAATAAAATGTTTTGCCTGAAATTTAGCTACTTCACTAATATGAAGACATGGCAAAACTGTACAGGGTTAAAGTAAAGCAGATTCCCATTTATTTCATTGCTATTGGTCTGGTGAATCTAATAAAACATGTACCAGATGTGTATCTGCAGTAGTTTTCCAGAACATCCAGAGAAGCAAAAATTAATTTCACAAAATTTTTAATTTATTAACTACTTACCCAATTTGTTTTTTAAATTCCACACAATTGCACAAAGTTTTCAACAGAAAAATATGGGGGAAGAAAAGCAGCAGAATCATGAGCAAATGAAACGCATGAATCTGGTTCTGGTGGCGGTGCTGCAAATCATCGGGACCTGCAATTAAGTACATAAAACAGCCAATGCATTACTGGATCACACATCTTTCCCAGTGCCCAGGGTTGCAATAAACCATGAAAAGAACAAGATCATGTGGCGCAAAGCAATACTTGTGGACCACTTGCAGCAAAGGAAAAATTAAGGAAAATGACAAATATATTATGAAGTCATCCAATAAAACTAAGTCCATGTGGAAAGCTGTGCAGGATCTTACTGGGAAAAAGCCAACTCACAAAAATATTGTGATATCACATGATAGCAAGAATGTCACTGACCCTAGGGAAGTTGCAAATAGTTTCAATTCTTACTATGCAACCGTTGCTGGGAAATTAGTGAAGGAAAAATTTGGAAATCCACCTAATACAACATGGAAAGAACTTTCATCTATTGAAATAAATAATATATCCATGTTCCTCAGTCCAGTAAGCCCAACAGAGCTCCTAAATACCATTAATTCACTGAAGAGTAAGTATTCAACTGGTATTGATGATATTCCAGATTATATTATAAAAATAACTGCAAGACAAATACTTTCACCTTTATTGGACATATGCAATTCATCCTTATCATGTGGTGTCTTCCCTCAGCAACTGAAAATGGCAAAAGTAATACCCCCATATAAAAAAGGTGATCATCAATGTATGGGTAACTATAGGCCTGTGTCTCTATTGTCAGGGTTTTCGAAAATTATTGAAAAAGTGTTCCTTTCAAAACTAATTACATTCTTCGACAAGAATAATATTATTTCTGGATGTCAACATGGCTTCAGACTGCAGAGATCAATTGAAACTGCCACTTTCAATCTGATAAACCATGTCTTAAATGCAGCGGACAACCACAGAAATATCTCAGGTTTATTCTTGAACCTAACAAAAGCTTTTGATGTAATTGATCATTCTATACTCCTGAGGAAGCTCGAATGGTATGGTGTAAGAGGTGTGCCAAATCAGTGGATCAAATCATATTTGGAATATCGCTCTCAGGTAACTGAAATTAAGTACACAGAAGGAAATGAACTCCAGGTACACGTTTCAGAACCATGTGGACTAACTCAGGGTGTTCCACAGGGCTCCATTTTAGGTCCCTTTCTTTTTTTGGTCTACATTAATGATTTCCCATCACACGTTAGGGATTCTGAACCAGTACTGTTTGCAGATGACACCAGTCTATTGATTGAAGGGAATAATGAAGAAAATCTTACTGCATCTGCAAAAGATGTTACAAAAGGAGTGTCTGAATGATTTACCAGAAACAGGCAAATAGTTAATCCCCAAAAAACGGTACTCATGAATTTCCACACTGATCAAAATAAAAATCCGGACCAACCTGTAATATGTATAGATAACCAAAACATTAGTTCTGTCAATGAAACTAAATTTCTTGGGATTCATATCCAGGAAAATCTTAAATGGAACACTCATATCACAGCCCTACATTCAAAACTAGCAAAAATGAGCTATGTGGTAAGAATTCTCTGCAACAGTACTAGTGCAGAAACAGTTAGGGCTGTATACTTTGCTTGTGTACATTCAATACTGAAGTACAGTATCATTTTCTGGGGAAATGTACATCAGGCCATAACAGTTTTCAGGAAACAAAAGGCAATTATAAGAATAATGAAACAAGTGAGCAGCAGAAAATCATGCAAACCTTTCTTTAAAGATCTAAAGATCCTACCCCTTCCCTGCATTTATATACTGGAAGTAGTCATGCATGTCAAAAAAAAAAGCATACTGAGAAAAGAAAACCTTTTTCCTCAAAACAAAAATGTCCATGATTACAGTACCAGGTCAGACAGTGACATACATGTCAATCTTTGTAACACCACATTATGCCAAAAAGGTGTATATCATGCAGGAACAAAACTTTACAACAGATTACCAAGACATATAAAATCCCTTACTGAACTACAAAGCTTTAAAAAGTCTTTGACAGCCTACCTTCTGAAAAACTGCTACTATTCAATCTCACAGTATCTTATGCAAGAAAAAATGTAAATTCAATTCAATTCAATTTATTAGCGTCCTTGTAGTACATCATCAAAATGATATAGGACTTGTCAATAAACATTACAATTTAAAATACATATACATGAAAATTTGTAATTGAATTTACTTGTCACTTAGACATTACAATTTTAATAGAACTTTTAGAACATTAACATAAAAATATACAAGTAGGATAACAACGTACGAAAAAAAAAAAGTTAGTGATTCTCACATCAAAGATTATTTACATTCTTACATTAACAGTTTCACACTTTCATAGAAACAGCAAGTATTTAAATGTGAACAATTACACATATTTATTATGTCAGGGAAATATTAACTGCGCTTTTATTGTCAACGATTCACAAACTCTTCAATACTGTAAAAACTATTGCTCAATAACATGTCTTTTAATTCTCTTTTAAATATGTACAGTTTTGGTATTATTTTTAGTTCTTTGGGGAGAGCACTGTAGAGGATTTTGGGTTGGTATAGTACACTTTTGTGATACATAGCTGTTTTATGAATTTCTCTGTGGAAATCATTCCTATTCCTTGTTTCGTAGTTGTGAAATTCTCTGTTTAATGTAGAAAATTCCTCATGTTCTTTTAAGAAACATATGCTTTCATATATGTATAAAGATGGTAGTGTCATGATTTTTAATTCTTTGAAAGCTTGCCTACAAGAGTCTCTATATCCTATACCTTTTATTATTCTGACTGCCTTCTTTTGTAGTCTAAATGAGTGTTTTGTTAGACTGATGTTCCCCCAAAACTGTACGCCGTATCTTAATAAACTGTGCATGAATGAGAAATAAACACATAACACTGTTTTAATATTACATGAGCTTTTAAGCATTCTAAGTATATAACATGTTTGACTTAATTTTTTGTTCAATGATATTACATGCTTTTCCCATCTTAAGTGTTCATCAAACCATACTCCCAAGAATTTAGTGTATGATGCTTGTTCAATCTTACACTTACCCAGTTCTACTGTAAGGTTAGTTTTTATTTTATTTGTAATATGTCTGAAGTTGATCCACGTTGTTTTTTTGGCATTCACAATGTGTCTGTTTTCATTAAACCATCTGTCTGCTTCGGCTGTTTCTAATGTGACTTTTTCCTGTAAGTCAGCTTCACTATTTGCTTTAACAAACAAACTTGTATCATCAGCAAACAGTACTGCCTCTGATTCAGATAGTTGACTTGGTAGGTCATTGATAAATATTAAAAACAGTAATGGCCCTAATACAGATCCCTGGGGTACTCCATACAAAACTCTCTCGAATCTTGATGAATATGTCCTATCTGCCTGGCTTATCTCCACCTTCTGATACCTGTCTGACAGATATGATTCAAACCATTTGTGGGCAATTCCACGTATCCCATAGGCATATAACTTCCTAAGCAGTAACTTATGGTCGATGACATCAAAGGCCTTTGATAAGTCTAAAAACAATCCACAGTTTAATTCCTTTCTGTTTATGGAATTTAGAACAAGTTTAAAAAAATTGAAGATAGCTGTTTCAGTTGATTTATTTTTACGGAAACCATTTTGCGCATTAACCAATATTCTATTCTTAATAACAAATTTGTATAGTCTCTGATACATTATCCTTTCTATTATTTTTGAGAAACCTGACAACATTGATAAAGGCCTAAAGTTACTAACATCATATTTATCACCATTCTTGTAAAGTGGCTTTATAGTAGACATTTTAAGTTTTGATGGGAACACCCCTGTCTTAAAAGATTCATTTACAATTTCAGTGAGATGCGAGGCTATGTTTCTTGCACTTTGCTTAATGACTTTGTCAGGAATCCCATCACACCCACATGACATTTTATTTTTTAACTTATTTATAGCATTTAGTACGTCTGAATCAGTTACTGGATAAAGGAACATTGTCATGTCATTCATGAGGATTTTTACCTTGCTATTGGAATTGCATTTAGTTTTAATTAAATTTATGGCTATATTTGTGAAATGTTCATTAAATATGTTGGCAATCTGAAGTGGGTCCTTAACAGTTTTACCCCCACTTTTAATGACAAAGCTGTTATTTTTTCTTTTGTGTCTACCTATATTTTTATTTATTACCTCCCAAGTTGACTTCATTTTGTTGTTACCTTTTTCAATATAGGTATCATTATCAAGCTTCTTAGCTGCAATTATTACTTTCTTGTACAGGCTTCTATAACATTTCACATGTGCTTTCAGTACTACATTCTTCCTGGCTGATTTATTTAACTTTCTGAGAGTGTCTGATGACTTTCTAATCCCCTGTGTAACCCTTGGTTTGGTTTTATGTTTAGTTTTGACTCTTTTTTATAGGAAAGGCAACATCGAAGCAGTGTTTGTAGCTTTCAAGGAATGAGTCAAACTTTCTGTTGACATCACCACTTGATTCACTACCTCAGTTGTTATTTTCCAGAATGTAATTAAAAATTCTTATGCTGTCATCATTTATAAATCTCCTTTCTCTGTAATTGTCATTGATAACAGGGTCCTTGTAAGATGTGACATTTAAACTCAATTTGATACCGTTGTGATCCGAGAAACCAGTTTCAATTACTTCAGTGTTATATTCACACTTGTCGACTAGAAATGAAAGGCAAGACACTGCATCTTTCACGTACAAGCGTCCTGGCGCGTGAGGAGAAGAAGTATTTAGTGATAGGCGTCTGTGCGGTGCAACGCGGCCCGTAGCGCCTGAATTGGGTCGTGTTATTAGTTTGGGAACGCGCATGGAGAACGACATTTCTTAGCCGCGTCGCCAAAGCGGGAGTGGAAATAACACCAAGCGGGGCGGCGCGTGGCGTCGCCCATCGCGCTGGTTGAGGTCGAAACGGCAGTGGAGGGGGACTTGTTTGTAGTTCCCTCCGATGGCGACGCTGCAGTAGTGCTGGTAGGAGAGGAGTTACTGCGGCGGTTGCCAGGCGGCGTTGGTTCCGCGCGCATGCGTGGAGCGAGTCGTGCGCGCTCTGTACTGCAGGATGGGAACTGCTGCGCAGGTGTGCCAACCCCTGAGGCCTGAGGGCACCCTGGGGGGGTATGCGGGGGGGGGGGGGGGCAGAATGTTGTAAACCTGGTCTGCGATCTTCAGTTTGGCATCTAGTGGGGCCGAAGTTACATGTAGAAGGTGAAGTTGAACTTGCGGGGGAAGTTTCAGCAACCATATGGTCCAAAGCGTAATGTCCGGCATGTGATGCGTGTCAATCATAGCGCGGAGATGACGCCAGAGTTGCGACGGGGACCTGGATCCCAGCGATTCCTGACTGATGAGGCGGATAGCTTCCTCTGTCGATGTGGATAGTCGCTCGAGGATGGTGCGTCGGGCGAACGCATATTTGTCCGTAGCGGGGGGCGAAGCCACAATGTCGCAGATCAGATCCAGTTCGTCATGGAGGTGACACAGTAAGCATAGGAACTTCGAATTGTCGTCGGCGACGCCGTGTAACTGCAGGACGTGGTCGACCAAGGCAAACCATGTGCGTGGGTGATCCTTGCGAAGGGGTGGTAGCTTTGGCCAACGGGTGGGAAAGTCTTGACATAAATGTTTATCAGAAACTGTCTCTCCTTGTCCATAGTTCTGCAACGTAATTGTCTCGGGTGCAGTAGCGGTGCACCGGCTTCCGCCACTGTCAGTGGCACGCGGCACGGTAGGCGCGGCTGGCTCGACCTTGGTCGAGAAATCAACGAATCTAGCTGTCGACGGAGTAACGCCGACGGGCGTAGAATGGACCGGCACGGTAGAATCGACCGTAGTCGACCGATGTGCGGCGAACGACGGAATACAATTTCCGGGCCCCTCCCCTACAGGTGCATTAAAATAGTTAAAATCACCTAATGTTTGTGGAACACACGCGGCAGGAACGGCGTGTGCCGTCGGAAACACTCGTAAAGCGGACGCTGGTGGTGTAGGGGGGGTTGGTGCAAAATCCGGAGTTCCGGCAGAAATATGAACTCTCCCGTCTTGAGCGTCCGGCTCGATTTATACAGTCACTGATTCGGGTGGATCATTCACACTTGCACTTGGGAAACCTGTAAACATAGTCACTGGGGTTTGAGCACATTGTGTCGGCTGTTGAGCACTCGGAACACGTGGAAAGTTCGTATTGGACGTAATACGTTCATATTCAAAGTTTTGTGCGCGGAAAACGTTCTGATGGTACGGAACACTGTCACACGACGGCTGACTCATGTACGGTAACGGAAAGTTATTGTTCGTACCTGATGCCGGCACACGTGGCTGTGGAATTGTATAAACACTGTCCTGTTGAGTACAGCTAGTCGATGTGTTCGGAAACTGCGTAGAACTATTGCGGACGCCCGGTGGATAATTGTAAAACCATGCCGAAGCGTCCGTTGGAACACTTAGTTGGCACGTGTTCGGTGTAGCAGGCGGCCAGCGATCCATTGTGTACTGCTCGACGGTATAAGATTTTGTTGTAGCACTCGCGAACAAAATTCGGGGTCACCAATATGGGTATAGTGTTGTAGGGTTGCCGAATCCAATGATGCACGCTACACCACGTGTAATAAACACTATTTTTATTCCTCGTAAGCACACATATACAGTTGTTTACATTCTGAATTCTCGGTACACGTCTGTACACTTTCACGCGCGACCACAGACCCCGGCAAAGAACTTGCCAAAAACAAAGATATTACATGCGACTTGGTCGATAGCCGCCACACACACAATAGTAATTTTTAATTTGGTTAGCTCACATATACTGTATTCAAAATCTTTTTCTATGCATTTTAGTTTACATTTAATTTCTTTTGATTCTACCCCTGTCCTAACATAAATACATGTCCCACCCCCTTTATGGTTGATTCTAGAAAATTTGCTAATCATTTCAAAATTTGGAATAATTATGCTAGACGCTTGCATTTCTTTTACCCAGTGCTCACTTATGCATAGTATGTTAATGTCTTTTAGATATTCAGTTAATAGAACTTCTATTTCAGCTAATTTACTTTCTAGTCCTTGCACATTTTGGTATACAACTGTTAAAGTTTCATGTAGTGGATTTGCTGCACTATTTACCTTTGTACTTTCTTGTTGCTGACACTGTAAAGATTCTGCCTTTTCTTTTTCTTCAAATTGCGAAGGTCCCATAAAAAATAGTCACTACGCACAGCAGCTCTTCTTATCCTGAGGCTCTTCCTTTGAGATGTCTGCAGAGGAGCTGATGAGTTTCTGGATCTAATTGAATGGTTCTTGGCTGTTGGTGTGGTTGCAGTCCTAGTTACAAGTGAGCATGAAGCATTGAGTGTGTCGAATGTGCTGACAGCTTCATCCTTGGAGGTTTCAGGTGCACATGAGTTTACACTAGGTTTGTAGGCTTTCTCATCTGAAGAAATTGTTTCCTCTTCAACTCTGCTGGATGTTCCTGACATTTCTGCTGGTACCCCATATTCTACCACTCCTTCAGATACTGGTACCGGTATGTTAGGTATCTCTCTCATCTTAGACGTTTCCTTGCAAATTTCCATTTGCTCAGTTACTGCTATGGTGAGGATACCAGGCAGTTTGTGTTGATCATTGAAATTATTTATTGTTTTCATAATTTGAGCACAGACATACAGTTGTCCTGCTCTATTTAGGAGATCTCCACTGTTTATGAAATGATGTTTTCTGAAATCTAGCTGGACAAATGTTGAATTTGGGTAGCACTTTGTTATTTTGTGAAGCAGTCTGTTAGTTTTTTTTATTTCTTCGTTAACACGAGATTTCTTAAAAAAATCGTATGGAATGCTGGTTACCATCACATGTACATTTTTGAGCTTTTCGAGCGTCTCTCTTAGCGCTCGTCTTGCTGATAATACATCATTGCAGCGGACGCCTACTCCGCCCCCTAGGATTAGAACACAATCATTTTTCTTTATCTTGATACTCAGATTTTCGCAGTTGTTGACGATCTCTTTCAGTGGAGCATCAGGTTTTATTACACTAGTAACACTGCATCCTGAGTTATATAGGGTTTCTGCCAGTCTTTTTCCGAGACTGTCGGCAAGTATATGTACAGTAAAAGCATTATTTGTTGTGCTCAAGTCTTCCGAAGTTTTGCAGTCTATTATACGATCTTCTTTCTTTTCACAGTCTCTATGTATTATATTATTAACAGATTTTAACGTTTTGAGCACATTATAGGCTGAGTTGTTAAGTTTTCGCTCGAGATTTCTGTTAACAGTTGCTTGTATGTTAGGTGTAACGAACTTTTCGGAGGCTTGTTTACTTTAAGTTCTCACGACACTTACTGCTTCCACTCTCTCTCCGCAAGATTTTATCTCGTCACATATTTCCTGAGCATTGTATCTGTTTTGTACAGCGATCTTTTTAATTGCTTTTAGTTCGTATTTTTTAAAATTTTCGCTCGTTTTTGGAAGAATAGATGTGCTGTAGATTTCGGAGTTTGTGTTAAGTGATGATACTCCATTCAATTCACATTCACGAAGCTTTGCTTTTAGGACTTTTATTGTATCCTTAATTATAGAAATAAGTTATAAATATACAGTATTTCAAAAATTTGTAATTATTAACTGTATAGATCCAATTTGTCATAAAAATTTATAAAATTTATGTTTGACATTTGAAAATCCAATAGCTAAAAAGGTTTTCTGTCCAATATCCTGTGTACAATAGATGTACTTAAAAAGAGATTTATATGGACAAATAAATAAATATGAACTGGAAGTTTTACTTAACTTAAATAGAGTCCATGTTGCGTGGTACAAGCTCATCAGTAATAGTCCTCTTGCAGACTGATGTAAAGTACAATTCTGGTTGAGGTAAATTAGTCCCACTATAGTCACTAATCTGGTCACTATGCACTGTCGTAGCCTGTGACAAACTAAACCTGCTCTGTGAATATACTGACAGATGCCAAACTGTATGATAGAGTGTGTGAGTGAGAGAGTGACTGCATGAGTGAGGCCCTCCAGTCAGTGGCAGATGCCTAAATACGTGCTGTTGAGAGGGCAGTGGTGGTGTGTTGCTTGTGGGTGTGCCTCTAGCCTCTCTCGTGATAGGTGCGCTTGATCCAGTGCCTCCTAATTGATCTTTGCACTTCATCTTTGCCGACCGGTGTGCTGGTGACAGCTTACACCAGCACAGATAGTACATGGTAAAGGCATCAGGTAATAAGTGCCATGGTACTAGAGGGGTATGTAGAGGGTAAAAACTGTAGAGGAAGACACTTACTGTGAGTCCACTATCCAACATGCTAAATAATACATATTATGAATACAATATTACTGGAACATACCAACACAAAATCACACATTTGATATACATGGATGATCTAAAACTACTGGCAGCAACAAATCAACAACTCAACCAATTACTAAAGGTAACAGAAGTATTTAGCAATGATATAAATATGGCTTTTGGACCAGACAAATGTAAGAAAAATAGCATAGTCAAGGGAAAAAACACTAAACAAGAGGATTACTTTTTGGATAACCACAGCGACTGCATAGAAGTGATGGAAAAAACAGATGCCTATAAATATCTGGGATGCAGACAAAAAATTGGAATAGATAATACAAATATTAAAGAAGAACTAAAAGAAAAATATAGACAAAGACTAACAAAAATACTGAAAACAGAATTGACAGCAAGAAACAAGACAAAAGCTATAAATACTTATGCTATACCAATACTGACATACTCATTTGGAGTAGTGACATGGAGTAACACAGAACTAGAAGCACTCAATACACTTACACAATCACAATGCCACAAATATAGAATACATCACACACCTTCAGCACCAGAAAGATTCACATTAAGCAGAAAGGAAGGAGGAAGGGGATTTATCGACATAAAAAACCTACATTATGGACAGGTAGACAATTTAAGAAAATTCTTTATAGAATGAGCAGAAAATAGCAAAATACACAAAGCAATCGCTCATATAAATACATCGGCTACACCACTGCAATTTCATAACCACTTCTACAACCCTTTAGATCACATAACATCAACAGATACAAAGAATGTAAATTGGAAAAAGAAAACACTACATGGCAAGCACCCGTATCATGTAACACAGCCACACATCGATCAAGATGCATCCAAAAATGGCTAAGAAAAGGCAATATATACAGTGAGATGGAAGGATTCATGATTGCAATACAGGATTAAACAATAAACCCCAGATATTACAGCAAGCATAATATTAAAGATCACAATACCACAACAGATAAATGCAGACTATGCAAACAACAAATAGAAACAGTAGATCACATCACAAGCAGATGTACAATACTAGCAAATACAGAATACACCAGAAGACATCACAATGTAGCCAAAATAATACATCAACAAATTTCCATACAACATAAACTAATAAAACAACACGTTCCCACATACAAGTATGCACCACAAAATGTACTGGAGAATGATGAATACAAATTATATTGGAACAGAACCATTATAACAGATAAAACAACACCACATAACAAATCTGACATCATACTCACCAATAAAAAGAAGAAATTAACATAACTAATCGAAATATCAATACGCAATACAACAAATATACGGAAGAAAACAGGAGAAAAAAATGAAAAATACATCCAACTGGCTGAGGAACTCAAGGACATGTGGCATCAGGATAAAGTTGACATTATACCAATTATATTATCAACTACAGGAGTCATACCACACAATATCCACCAGGACGTCAACGCAATACACCTACATCCAAACATATATATACAACTACAGAAATCTGTAATTATTGATACATGTTCAATTACCCAAAAGTCCCTACATGCAATGTAACATATACCATACAGTTAAAAGGAAGTCACGCTTGACCAAGGTCTGCATCACTTTCCATTTTTAACCAGACATAATGTCTGAGAAAGGAAAGAAAGAAAGAAATAATAATAATAATAATAATAAGATGCATAATGTATCTGACAAAAGAAAGTATTGTTTTTGTGGAATTTTATTGTGTTGTAGATAATTAAGTGCAGTTTAGGGTAATAATGAAATAATGTGTAAGCTTCCACAACTCTCCATTTTGCATTTTTATGTAAGTGGGAGATTTTGTGCTTTTCCATTTTTTTGGACACATGTACAAGATCCCTAACAGATGTATTAGTTCACTAATTTCCTTCTGGGTGGAAAATCAGATATTCTTACACTGCGCCCACACAACATCTTGTGCTAACTGTACACTTGCTTGTCAAATGTTCACTTGTAGTCAAGCCAAGTTGATTCCATCACTCTCTCAATCAAAGGATCTGTTCTCAAAGGTCCTTGTTCCTTTGCAACTAACTTTTTCTGGTAATTTACTTGTCTGTTCCCAAAATGAGATTTTCACTCTACAGCAGAGTGTGTGCCAATATGAAACTTCCTGGCAAATTAAAACTGTGTTCTGGACTGAGACTCAAACTCAGGAACTTTGCCTTTCACAGGCAAGTGCTCTACCAACTGAGGTACCCAAGCATGACTCATAACCCATCCTTACAGCTTTACTTCTCCTTTAGCATTTAAAATAGATTCAACATAGTTCATGTTTACACTGCACTCGAAAGTCAATTCCTGCACAGTAAATAACCAACTCCAAATGTGGAGTAGTAATGTCTACTAGTGTGGTCACTTGACTAGAATACAAATGAGGTGCTAAACTCCATAAGGGCCTAAAGCAAACTGCCATTGATCCAACATTTAAAGTGAATATCTGAGATACCAGTGATAACAGCTTTTCTCGAATTTTCATATACACAACGTGGGCCTACAGCACAGATAAACTGGACTCACAATAAGGTCAAGAGATTTCAGAAGCATGAAAACTGGTACAATCTCAGAGTGGATGGAGACATGTTTAGGCCCTTATGATCCTCACAAGGGAAACTCCCCATCACACCCCCTGAGATTTGGTGGTAAGATGGCCCAGTGGATAGCCCATCAAAACCTGAACACAGATGAAGCATGAAAACAGGAAGAAGGTGTACTGAACTGTCAAGAAAAAAGACAAATAGAAACAGTTAACAGTTCAAGCTTAACAAGTGCAATATTGAGGGCAGATAAACAGCCATGGCATCATGGTTAAGTGTTTGCGCTGTTGAACTGTAAAGCAATGAGCTGTGTTCAAAACTCCGCATGTCATTTGTTTTTATTTATTTATTTTTTTTTCACATTATTATGAAGTGTCCATCTGGTCATTACCCTTATCAGCACCTCAAATGCGCTACTGTATCATAAAATTCATAACTTAGTATACTATAACTCATCAGAAAGCCACAAATAGGTTTACTGTCAAAACAACATTAATGTATACTGATGTCCAGTCTAATTTTACTACAGTATATACTGAGTGAATTAGCACATCTGAGGAGTGTTCCATTGTCTAGCAGGATTTCTGTTGAGCAAATGGGGATAAAAGTCTGCAGCAGTGTGCTACCACCTGGTGGCACTGATGTAAACTTCTAGTTTTGAGTGGCAAGGACTAGCTGTGCACATTGTAAACCATGCATATTGTTTATCAAATCCATATGTATTTGCCCATAAGGTAATTACATCAAGCAAGCTGCACATGTGCAGAAGATCCTTAAAACATGCACGACTGTAGGTGTGCTCATGACCCTGATGCCAAGTTTCACAGAATCTAGAGGAGCAGCAGTGTGGTAGATTTAAGTGCTGTATCTTTCAGATTGCAGCATATATGTTACGTTTAACAGAATTCAAAGAAAAATAACCAGTAAATCTGCAAGGTGCCGAAAGTTAGGATGTTCACATGCTCTTGTACTCTTATACAGTAGCTGTCACTGCTAGTATTTGAATGAGAGAAATAGCTGGGTAGATTCATGGGAAGTGCTGAATATATAACATTTAAAATTGGAGAAAAAACTTTGGAAACTGACTTATTAATTTCGTAACTGAAAATAAATAAAAATGGGGGTTATCAAGGTCAGAAAAGTATTATGTATATTTTATGGTTACAATATAACTGAAGTAGACAGAGTGAACCTGGTATTTACATCTTACATACTACTGTGAGATTATTCAAAATTCTGTTTAATGACAATATTATGAACAGGACAGATTGCTACTCACTATATAGCGGAGATGTTGAGTCACAGACAGGCACATCAAAAAAACTGTCGAACAAGTAAGTTTTCAGCTGAGAGGCTTTCTTCCAAATTAGATAAGTACACACATACCCTCATGCAAACACAAATTACACACACATGACCACTATCTCTGGCTCCCAAGGCCAGACACAAAAGTCTGGCCTCGGCAGCCAGAGACAGTGGTCATGTGTGTGTGAGTTGTGTTTGTGTGAGTGTGTGTGTGTGTGTGTGTGTGTGTGTGTGTGTGTGTGTGTGTGTGTGTGTGTGTGCACATTTTCTAATCTGGAAGAAGGCCTTTTGGCCAAAAGCTTACTTGTAAATGATAGATTTTAGCTATCAGCCGTCCTTTTGAAATTTTATTGGCAGATCTAGATTTCAGCTATAAACTAGCCATTCTCAATGCACTATCATTTTTGATCAATGTATGTAATGCCTGTTGGTCAGGCTTCATCCACAGTTTATTGAATTTGAGATTTTTGTAGGATTCGACTAACTGAAAACTTAGGACTATTTCCATGAATCTCAAATATTTTTCTTACCATCTTAAAAGGCGCAAAGTCTCATTTGTCAGAATTCTTGGGTGTGAGTAGTGAAACATTAATCTCAGTGTAACTTGAAAGGAGGGGAGAAAGAGTGTCAACCCCATATTTTTTACTGTATTTTGAAAGAACTTCCTGATTCATATGATAGCAGCCAGAAAGTTATAGGTTGGTGAAGGCATTATATACCTTTTTGGGGAAGAAATGAGGAAAGGAATGGATGTACATGCAGATTTAGTATTGATTTTTCTTGTGTCTTTCATAAATATTTCTTGAGTCAGTTGTTGGCACTCATGTGAAACCCTTAGTCTGTTTAAGGTTCGTTGATGATATTTTCATTATATGGGCTCAGGGCCAATTCAGTGATGATATTTTCATTATACGGGCTCAGGGCCAATACACACTATCTTCATTCCTTCACAACCTCAACACCTTCTCTCTCTTCCCCTTAACTTGGTCCTCCCCAACTCAGTGTGCCATCTTCCTGGATGTTGACCTCCTCCTCCCTAATGGCTCCATCCACATCTCTATACACATTAAACTAACCAGCCACCAACAGTACCCGCATTTTGACAGCTGTCATCTCTCCCATGCTAAAAAATCCTTCTAATACACTCTGGACACCTGGAGATTGCATATCTGTAGTAATGAGAACTCTCTTCCCTACTATGCTGGGGATCTCACCAAGGCCTTCACAGACATCCACAACCCCCAGACCTAGTCGGCAAACAGAACTCCCGTGCCATTTCCCCTCACATCCCCAAACCTCCCACCAACCCCAAGAAGAAGCCACAAAAGGAGAGCCCCTTTGTCACCCAATACCACCACTGGAACAACCGAACCACATCCTTCAACGAGGGCTTTGATTATCTGTCATTGTGCCCTGAAATGTGGGACATCCAGCCAAGATCCTTCCATCCCTCCTAAAGTGGTATTCTGTCACCCATACAACTTCCACAACATTCTAGTCCATCCCTATGGCACTCCCAATCCTAACCTCTTGCCACAGGAATCATATCCCTGTGGAAGAACCATGTGCAATACCTGTCCAATCTATCCACCCCACCCTCCCTTTTCCAGTCCTGTCACAGGATTATCTGACCCATCAAAGACTGGGCCACCTGTGAAAGTACATATGTTGTATATCAGCTCTGCTGCAACCACTGCACAGATTTTTATATTGGCGTAACTACCAAACAGTTGTCCACGATGTAATAGAACTGACAAATAGACATCATTTTATTTTATTATACACTAAAGTCGTGTTAAAAAAGCTATTGCTTAAGATAATACTAAGTTAGGTGTAGCGATCAATAATCGATATTGGAATTGTATGTTCTTTGTAGCTCATGACCATGATCTTTGGTCTACAATGGGTTTTCGGCCACTTGAGTGTTGGCCGCGGTTGAGTGTAGTTGTGTATCTAGTTTTGACAATAAAAGTGTGTTTTTGATACAAAGAAACCGTGGAATACTGCGTCATGATTTCAATAGTCCAGTGATAATTAAAAAACCTGCACCTTTTCTTGGACCCAGAGCAGCAAAGGAATCATCGCCTAGACAACAAAAAGCCACATGGACAATGCAGACTCAGCAGCATCAACAAAGGAGACATCATGGCCAGCTCTACTAAAGTACTATACAGCCATTAGCCACACCGTAATGGTGTCCTTATGGAGATAACTTTTCCTGCACAGTAGAGCGGGTTCATGAAAACTGGGAGCTCTTTCCCGGGATTAAGACATTTATATGTACTGGATTGACGAAATCTGTTTTGCAGAAGTCTAATGACCACGTGGTACAAAGAAGTGCTATACATGGAAGTAAAGGGAGATGAAATGAAACAGTAAAGTGGACTAACCACACGAGTGAGGACCCAGACTGAAAAGATAAGTACATTTGTTTAGTGCTGTTTATTCCTTTTATTATTTTGTGTGTGAAATTTCACGAAAATGACCATTTTGAAAGAGGAAAGTGGTGCTGAATCCGAGCAGGATTCTGAAAATTTGTTAGTCTTTGGGGACGTAGACATGCCGATAAAAACGGAAGATGAGTCAGTCAAAGAAGCGGATCAAAGTATTAATTCATCAGAACATGAGACGTCGGACATTAAATCACTGTTACAAATGATGGAACAATCGTTAGCTTTAAATCAAACAGTTGCAGCCCGCTTACAAGCTAATGAAGATCAATTGCAAAACATGAATCGGATGGTCGCGGACAGTCTTTGGGTTATAAATCAGAAATTATTGCGTCTAGAAGGAGCTATGAACAAAAAATTTGATAATGTCTTACTTTGGGGTAATAAACTTTGCAATGATATATCAAAGATAGACAAGAAACTTAGCAAGGCAGAAACAAAGATTTTGGCGGTAGAATCTAAAGTGGGAGAAGTAAAATCTAGTCTGAGTAACAAAATTCAGTCTGTAAAAAATGAACTGGTCACAGACGGAGAGAAAAATGCAAAGTGTTTTGTTAATGTTAATAGTCTAATAGATACAGTTTGTGTAAATGTAAAAGCTATGGCAGTAGATCTTGAAAGTAGAATAGATTCTAAACTAAATGTTGTGAATGATAAAGTGGAAACAGTCAGTAACACAGTAAAACTCCACGAGATTGAAACTAAGACAGACATTAGTGAATTAAAAAGTACAGTATCAGAGTTAAACCAGAAGTTTGAAATATTTAGCAATGATGTAGCTAACAAAAATTTTTCTATGAACACGTGTAGCTTATTATCCAATATTCCAGTTAAAAACTTTTCTAATGAGTGTAGTTTGCATCCTGTTGGCTTTCTGCAGAGTTGTAGAGACAATTTTTTGCCCAATATGAGTGAAAGTTTCAAAATTAAGTTTGTTAAAAATTTTTTGGAGGGGGGAATCTTTGTCATGGGCCAATCAAAATTTTTCTATGGACATGTCTTATGCCGAATTTGAAATTGAGTTCTTAAAATGGTTCTGGTCTGAAGCTGAACAAGCCAAGATAAAGAGCGAGTTCATGAATGGACCAAATTATAGAGAAACACAGGGGACTATGAAACAGTTTTGTAAGAATCAACTGAAGAAACTTGTACATTTTAGTAAACCCTTTGATGGGCTCACACAGATAGATGCTTTAAAGAGAAGGTTGCCAACAGATGTGCAATGGGACCTAGTGTATGGACCAGATGACAACATTGAACAATTTCTAAACTATGTGGACAAACATGACAGGATTATAGACAAAGTGAGGAAACCAAAAAACTATTTCAATCACGCACAAAGAGGTGGGGATCATAGTTGGGGAAACACTAATTTTAACAGGAGGGAAAACAGTAGGCCCAACAATCATAGTTTTCATCATAGGGAACAAAATAGTCACAATGTTAATAATAATTTCCATTCAAGGGAAAACTATAATTTCCATTCAAGAGGACAATCTGGGAACAATTGGAACAGAAGTAATTACAGGGAGTCTGAAAACAGTAATTGGCGTGAACATAGTGACACCAGGAGTCAAAATGCTATGGGAAGTAATGAAGTAAAAAACTAGCATGCGCTCCATTGTTGGTCCACAAGGTAGGGGCGAAAAGCATAGATAATAGATGGACCAATAACAGTGACTACGTTCAATCAAGAGATACGTCTCAAGTAATGAGTAGTTATCTTATGAATGTGTACTATCCTCTAAACACAGTGCCTGTTAAGAATGAACACATTGGTTGTAATAAAGAGCCAGAGAAAATAATTGACTTAGTTGAATTTTATGAATGGGCAGAAGCTTGTAGTTTGTCAGAGGACCAGCAGGTTAATGATTTGAATGATTTAGGAATTGATGCACTGATGAAGGAACCAGGTGAGCAAATTGTTGACACTGATTTAACAAGCAAAGAATTAAGTACACTTGGGTGTGAAAGGAACGTTTTAAGTTTTCGGGAGAGAGAGGTTGATGATGGTAGTATTTGGGAAAATGAAGATTTAATGATACATGATGATGGTGAAAAATATTTTGTTTGCTTGAAAGAGGAAATTGAGGCATTAGGTGTTGTCGGAGAAACTGATATGCATGTTGTAGATGTATCCAAGGATGTTATTAACAGTTTAAGTGGTGTTAATGCCAGTGTCACAACCAATAGGCTCTGTAATTCAACATCTTATGAAGGAACCTGGGCAGTTGATAAAGATTCCCTGAACAGTAAAACTGACTGTGCAAGTAGGCTACCATTTGTAATGAACAAAGGTGAATTATTTCTTTATAATATGTGGCTAAATAGTGATGCAATTAAAAATGATAGCAATTTTAGAAAAATGATTCTTAATATATCTCAAATTTTATATCCTGATTGGTGGCAAAACACTCAACATATTATTGTTGAACAACTGAAGGATAAATACCTTAGTGGTGAACAATGTTATATGGGTGAAAATATTTGGATTAATGAAATTATCAATGCAAGCGACAGTGCTAATGATGTGTGTGTTAATGTAATGACCGTAGATAATAAAGGTGACAGTAATGTAGGTACTTGTAAGTCAGAAAGTCATTGTTTCAGTGAAATTCAAAATGATTTATTGTATGAATATGTTCAGCCTGAAAAAGGTGATGACATAGGTAGTCCATTCATTAAAGCAAAATTTGGTACCTGGGAAGGCAAGTGTCTTATAGACACAGGGAGTCAGGTGTCAGGAATATCTGAAATTCTAAGCAAAAAGCTGAAGTGCGAGAAAGATTACATTGAAATGCCAGTCATTGGGGTGAAAATAAGAGGGGCTACAGGAAATCATAGGAAAACTGTGAAAAGGCAAACTTTGTTATCTTTTACAATTGAGGGAGTCACATTTACAAATGGATGCCTAATTATACCAGGCCTCAGTGAAGACTGTATTCTCGGTATGTCATGGATTCGGAGTGTAGATGCAAGATTTGACTGGGGAGGACAAAAACTTATCATAACAACACCAAATGGGGGGTGTATCTCCACCAAGTTTGTCAGATCAAATACAGTTTTGTGTAATGATAAATTTAACACTATAAATCTTGTAAAGGAGAAAAGATATGTTGACAAACACATAACAGAGCTAGATTTAAGTGAAGTAGATTTCAACACTCTGGTAAACACTAAGATTTCAGAAGCTAGCGGTCTAAATGATGAGCAAAAACAGGAACTAGAGTCTTTGTTATGGGAATACAGTGATGTCCTTAGCAACATTCCAGGGAAAGTTAGGGGTTACAAATGTACTTTGCTAGTAAGACCACATGACCCAATTTTCATAAAACCATATGGTGTGCCCATAGCAAAATGTACAGCAGTGAGAAAGAATTACATAAGATGGAAGTGTGTTGCATTATTGAAAGGAGTATCAGTGCTTATAATAACCCACTGGTAGTTATGTCTAAGAGGGATGGGGGAGTGAGAATAGTTCTTGACTCCAGGCCTTTAAACAAGATCTTATACAGGGAAACAGACCACCCTGAGAACATTGATGAGCTGTTGCACAAGTTCAAGGACATAATATTAATGTCAAGTCTAGACTTAACCTCAGGCTTTCACCAAGTACCCCTGGCACCCAAATCTAGGAAATACACTGCTTTTCTTTACAATGGCTGTTGCTATCAGTATTGTGTAGTCCCTTTTGGCTTGAACTCATCGGTAGCAGAATTCATTAGAGCTTTAGACCATGTGCTTTGGCAGGAACTTGTTTCCAAATTAGTGATTTATGTAGATGACATTTTAGTAACTGGACAAGATTGGAAAGAGCATGTTGGGCTTTAAGATAGGCATGTGAGAAACTTAGAAGTGGGGGAATGACGCTAAAACTAGAAAAGTGCAAATCTGCAGTACCTGAGTTAAAATTTTTGGGACATGCCATAACAGAAAAAGGAATTTTGGCTGATCCAGACAAAATTAAAGCTATTGCAGAGTTTCCTATACCCTGTAACAGAAAACAACTGAAATCATTTTATGGGCTATGTGGCTTTTACAGAAGATTTGTAAGTAAACAAAGCTTAAACACACCCTGTCTAAGTAACTTGTTAAAGAAGGACACTGTTTGGATATGGAGTAAAGATTGTCAAGAGGCTTTCGACATAATAAAAAAGGAACTGAATAACCAGAACCTGTTACACAGACCAGATTTCAATTCACCTTTCTGTTTACATACTGACAGTAGTGATTATGGGCTAGGTGCTGAATTATTTCAAGTAAAAGAAGTCAATGGGGAGACAGACAGTTCACGCTACAATTGCATTTGCAAGCAGAATGTTACTGAAGATGAAAAGAACTATACAGTAACAGAAAAAGAGCTATTAGCCATACAGTGGTCATTTTCCAAATTCAGGACCTATTTACTTGGACATAATTAATAGTGTACTTTGATCATAAAGCCTTAAGCTATATACAGGAATGCAAGCTCTATCATGATAGGATTTCAAGATGGGCATTGTATTTACAACAATTCAACTTTGTAATTAAGTATATTAAAGGCACTGACAACATAGTTGCGGATGCTCTATCTAGGTTACCAGTATGAGGGGAAACAGAAATTTTTGATCAGAATGAAGAAAAACAGTTTAAAATTAGGTATATTAAAGGGGTCACAGATGAAAAAGTCGTTAGATCATTGTGTGATAAAATCAGGAGGAGCCAGAACTGTGACGCAAATTGGAAATTAGTAAAGGGCTGCTTAGGGAAAAAGAACTATGAAAAATTAGACAAGTACTATAAGGTGTTTAAAGGTACTCTGTTTAGGAGAACTGACAAAGACTCGGACAATTGGAAACTATGCTGGCCTGAGGAGGAAGCTGAGAGGTTAAGCAACAAATTCATCTGCAATGAACCTTGTTGGAACACCACTGCCTGTTAACCTGGCATTTCAATGGAGGGCTGTCACACCTGCTGATGTTATAAAAGCTGTATCCAAATTTTCAGGTTCTAAAAGTATGGACTGTTATTGGTTATCAAATAACATAATTAAAAAGACAATACACTCAATCGCCAAACCATTAGCTTATATTTTTAATAAATGTGTAGAATTTGGAGTTTTTCCGGATGCACTCAAGGTATCAAAAGTTGTCCCAGTTTTTAAAAAAGGAGACAAACATCTCCCCCAAAGCTACAGACCAGTCTCCATTGTTCCAATATTCTCAAAGGTATTTGAGGCGCTGATACACACACAAATAAGCAACTTCTTTGAAAAACACAATATCCTATGTAACAATCAGTTTGGCTTTCGAAAGGGGAAGAACACAACAGGGGCCATCTTGGAAATCATTGACCAAACCTTAACAGCTTTTGAAAATAATAACATGGTATCACTGGTATTATGTGACCTAAGAAAAGCTTTCGATTGCATTCTTGTTGACATACTACTGGGGAAACTAGAGTTTTATGGGGTGAGAGGGAGCACTTTATCTGTGATAAATTCTTATTTAAGTAACCGAAAACAATTCGTTTCAGTCAGAAATTTAAATTCTTCCATCATGGAAATCAGCACAGGTGTACCACAAGGGTCTATCCTTGGACCCTTCTTCTTCATTGTCGCTATTAATGATTTACCTGACAAAACACAACAACTTTTAATGGGAACATCAAATGAAGTAGGCAATAAGTCGGTAAAACTCTTAGGTATTCACATTGACTCAAAACTATATTGGGAGGAACATGTCAATCATGTATGTGAAAAAATATCTCGGGTGGCATACCTTCTCTTGAAACTAAGGGAGGTAGTGAGCTTGGAGTACCTCAGGGTGACATACTTTGGGCTATTCCAGTCACATATTTCATATGGTCTGATTATATGGGGGCACTCCCCTCACATCAAAAACGTATTGAAATTACAAAAAAAAGTCATACGTATAATATGTAAAAGAGGTCATAGGGAGCACTGTCGTCCTCTTTTCTCCAGACTCAGAATACTTACAATTATAAATTTATACATCTATGTGTCTGTACTCTATATTAAAAATAATATTTCAGAATTTATTGCCAGAAAGGAAATACACGAACACAACACCAGGGCGAACGGTAATTTAGACATACCGCGCCACAGATTAGCGAGAACAGGAAATTCCCACAAAGTTAACCAACTCAAAATGTTCAACAAACTGCCAATTCATGTTCAGTCTATGGATACAAATTCTTTTGAAATTAAGTGGTACAGCTGGCTGTCAGATCATCCATTCTATGACATTAAAGAATTCTTTGAGATACCTGAGGAGAATATAAGCATTTAAAAGTTGTCTGTAGTTAAACATATTATTTTGTGCTGTGGTTAATCGTGTGTAATTACAAAGTCTATACTATAAACAATAAAATACCTTATTATATTAGATTATAAGATAGCTTGTTGCGTTAGCTTTTAAAAGCTATCCTTTGTAATTTGGTACCTGCCATGCTTCAAATGTATTTATAATGTATTGACAGAAGTTTATTTTGTTATTCTGTATGTACTAGTACATCTTGTATGACAAAGCCAATATCATTGTAAAATGATCTATGGTGAATAAAATTCTTGAAATTCTTGAAATTAGCTATACTCATGAGAGCTATGGTCATTGTGGCATACAGAAGTGTATGCAGAAATTACAAGAAAACATATACTTCTACAATATGGCCAAGAAAGTTAGAAAAGAATTGTCAACTTATGATAAGTGCCAACAAGTCAAAGTAAGTAACAGAAAATGTCAAGGTGAAATACAAAACATTATTCCTTCACAACCTCTAGACTTAGTCGCTGTCGATTTCTATGGGCCTCTTCCAATGAGTAGGAGTGGCCATTGCTAAATTTTTGTCATGGTGGATGTATTTTCTAAACTAATCAAGTTGTATCCAGTCAGAAAAGCCACAGGTAAAGAGATAGTTACAAAAGTTGAAAAAGACTATTTCTTAAATGTTGGGAAACCAAAAGCAATCTTGTTGGATAACGGTTCTCAGTTTTTGTCAAAAGTTTGGAAAGCCTTTGTTGATGAATCGGGAATCAAACATGTTCAAATATCTGTATATAATCCATCGTCAAACCCAGCTGCAGGTATATGCGCGAGATTGGTCGTTTATGTCGTACATATTGCAGTCATAAACATCCTACATGGTATGACCATGTACGAGACTTTGAAGATGTTATGAACAGCTTACAGCACACTTCCACAGAAATTTCACCTTATGAAATTATGTTTCATCTAAAACCAGACAACATTAACACTGAACTCATAGAATTTCCACCATGCACAATGATGACTATGCATGAACGTGAAGCCATAGCCAAAGAAACAATGATAAAACAGGGGGAAATTAGAAAAAGACAACATGATGGCAAGATCAAAGCAACCAAGTTTAAAGTAGGAGATTATGTTTTAGTAAAATCACATGAGAAATCAAAAATTCTAACTTCTGAAATAAAGAAATTCTTTGATATATACATGGGTCCATTCGAGATTGTAGAGCATCCACACCCTAATGCATACCAGTTGGTGTATCCTAAATCCAGGAAAGTTCTCGGGCTAAGGAATATTGTTTCATAGAAATTGTATAAACAAAAGGGATAAGACTAGTCTGAGAAAGTTAGAAGGTGACTCAACAAAAGTTTTTCACTGGAAATTTTGAAATTTTGTATATAAAAAATTGTCTGATTTTGATACAGTTTTGTGCCCTTGAAAATGTTTATTATTTGTTTAATATGTATTCACTGTATGAAGTGTTTGCAATGAATTTTCTGTGTAATATGCTAGCCATGTTAGTGTTTGATAATTCTGTATGTTTATGCAATTTGATTGATGTTTGATAATTTGTGTAATTTTAGTTTGTGTAACTCTCACACCACACTTGTTGAGACATCATTTAAAATGCAAGCCACTAATCAGCACTAAATCTGTCTTGCAACAATTAAGTTTTTTAAATTTTTTACTCTTAAAGACAGAGTCCTAATTACTACACACTTAAGTGCTTGAAATGTCCAACTCTACAAGGAGACAATCATTTTCAGTAAACCACATGAATTACTGTATATTTCTCTCTCAACCACTGCAAATGCATAGGCAGTAATATTTTTTAATTTTGATAGATACATACCATTCCAAAACTTTCATCCATGATTCTACCTTTGCACTTTTACTGTGAATATGAACCCTTGTAACAAACTGCCTGTAACTTTACTTCTGAAAACAATTTAATTTTTTTATCCTTGGAGTAATGTCTTTTGTGATAAGATATTTTACACCCAATATGTTAATGCATTTGTATTACATGTTTATTGAATTTATTAGTATTTAAAGAATCTTTTTTTGGACCAGTTCATATCTGTGTAGTATTACTCAGACAGATACTGTAAACTTCTCCCACTAGATAAACATTACCAGAAGGTTAACTATGTATCCTAACCATGTACTAACATATAAACATTATGTAACCAAAAGGTGATCTCTGTATGTGATTGTTAGATAACATGGCATTATAGTCAATGAAGTGATACAAACAGCTAAACTTTGGAAACAGACGCACTGCAGGACAAGCAGAAATCAGACCTTTTAACGGAAGTCGCCTAAGTGCAGATGGACAATGTGGGACAGACTGTGAGTAGTGTGAAAAGTGGGCAACAAAAGAAAATAAAACAAGCCTGCAGTTAAAAGTTACAGTCTTTCAATGGTTTCATGTGAAGTGCTACAACATTATGGACTCTTCTAAGTGAAAATTGTGAATCTTCTTTTGTATTTCATTTACTCTAAGGTTAAAAATTGTATGGTTTCCTTTACTTAGTATAACAATTTCAGTGTTAGCATAATTAAAAGGAAACAGTCCTATTAAAAATTTTAATTTATTTAAAATCATATTCTTGGCAGTTCCATTACTCTGGTGTCAGAATTTTGTTCGCATTTTCATACTTACAAAATTCTTGGGGGGGCTATTGTAATAGAACTGACAAATAGACATCATTTTATTTTATTATACACTAAAGTCATGTTAAAAAAGCTTTTGCTTAAGATAATACTAAGTTAGGTGTTGCGATCAATAATCGATATTGGAATTGTATGTTCTTTGTAGCTCATGACCATAATCTTTGGTCTACAACGGGTTTTCGGCCACTTGAGTGTTGGCCGTGGTTGAGTGTAGTTGTGTATCTAGTTTTGACAATAAAAGTGTGTTTTTGATACAAAGAAACCATGGAATACTGCGTCATGATTTCGATAGTCCAGTGATAATTAAAAAACCCGCACATTTTCTTGGACCCAGAGCAGCAAAGGAATCATTGCCAAGACAACGAGAAGCCACATGGACAACACAGACTCAGCAGCATCAACAAAGGATTAAACTTTTGAAAATCAACAGCCTGTATTAGTTGTTCCAAAGCTTAGTTTTATTATAATCACAATGTGTTACAAGAAATTTACAATATTACACAAAAAACTTACCTAAAATTCAGAATTTTTACACAAAAAATACCTTAAAATATATGCGACAATTAGTGTCATCATAAATACTTATGTGCCATAGGGACACACAATTCCCTGCGTCATATGTGCATAGTATTTTGTATGTGTGTGTGTGTGTGTGTGGAGAGGGGGGGGGGTGGAGGGAGGAATGGAGGGGTGTTTTATAACTAACCTTTACCAAAGGGATGATTGATCAATAGTAAATTATGATACATATTCTCACTACCAAAATCTAAGATTCCACACATTTTTCAAAAATTGCAAATCTGGTGTTCAAAAGCAGAGCCTTTGTGACCGAGATATTGTCTAGGAAAATTTACTTGAAATTTCATACTTCTTCATATTTTCTGTAAAATTTTGGAAATTAATTTTTGTTTTTAGCTTTTAAGAATGTTAATTATCCTATAAAATTCCAATCGTATCCTTTATCAGTAACTGGCAGTTATTTCTATATTTGTACCAACTGGTCATGAAAATTCCATTCCTAAATTATCTTAAAAAATATACAATTATTTTATTTATATAAGTTCTGTTTGTAACTGGGACACAATACCTGCCTTAGGATGCCTGTAGTAGGAAGGACAGGACCAACGGGAGATTGAACATCATTTGTGTTGTGAACTTTCTCTTTATATTAAAAGAGCACGTTAATTTAGAGTTAATAAACATTTATTGGAAAAACACCTCCTGGCACTGACTACTGAGGAACAGAATAATTTACAATCATAAAACTGTACCATATTGAATAATAACAAACAGCAGCACAATAAAAGAGCTAAAAATTCTTGGTTGAAAGAAACTTTAAGATCTACAATCCAAAATAGAAGTGTACTAGGCAAATAAGCACCATACAAGACAATTACTATACTGCCATGCTGTGGAGATATGCAAGGCACACAAGAGAGATAAACAGACAAAATTGATGTTAAATATTGTGTCCTGAATGGTACAAATAGTCAGTGAGAACCTCCATCAAATTAATAGATTAATTTTAATTTTAATAGATTAATTTTAAGTTATGTAAAATAATGGCACGTGGCTTTAGAGCCATCCTCATCAGACCACATGTATATTAAGTTCGAGGTTGAAATGGGCAGACCATGTCCTATAGGAATCCCTGGAAAACGGACTGTAAGGCATATAGGAGGGACCTCGACTCAAGCCTATCGGAAGTCAGTACTTCGATGAGGAATCCAGTAGAGTTTGACGAGTAGCAGAGGCAGTGACCTCATACCAAGACAACTGCTCAATCACCAAGAAGTGCACAAATAGGAATGTATCTTAGTGGAACAACAACCTGGAATTGCAGAGGAAATAGGTACGAAGACTGTTTAACCTAGCAAAAAGGAAAGGACAATGGGCAGAATATTGGGAGGTCCTTGTCAAATACAATCTTGCAATCAAGCAAGCAAAGCAGGTGCCCTGGAAGCTATTCTGTGAGGAGGTAGAGCGTATGGCTGTTCAGGCCAGACTTCTCACAAAATCCTCACTAGGATACCAACTAATCCAGGAGTAACTTTAAGGAAAGAGGATGGGGAGTATACAAGGTCAGCACATGAAACACTGGAACTACTTCTCAAGATTCATTTTCCTCAATGTACTCTGACAGACAACGTAGACCAGGATGACATCCCTGTGAGATACCAGTTTTCAGGTATTGAAAGGGAGAACTGGAAATCTGCCAGAGAATGTGTTGACCATAGTAAAATCCAATGGGTAGTGGGAACATTCCAAATGTTCAAGTCCCCTGGCCCAGATGGAATTTTTCCAGTTCTCCTGCAACAAGCAGGAGTGAACTTAATAACATGCCTATGCAGGTTATTTAGGGTCAGCCTAGCAGCAGGAATCATTCCTAATGTCTGGTGGGCAGTGAAGGTTGTCTTCATTCCAAAGCCAGGGAGAACCGATCATACCAAGGCCAAAGATATGAGACCAATCAGTCTGTCCTCCTTTCTTCTTAAAACATTAGAAAAACTGGTCAATGTGCATGTTAGGGAGAGGAGGTTAACTAGGGTCCCTCTACACATAAACCAACATGCACACCAACCATGAAAATCGTGTGAAACTGAGTGAGGTAGACATAGGTATGGTCGGGGAAATGCTGACCGACTGTATAACAATTGCCAGCTGCTTCAACAAGCCTTTCAATGTAGTAATTGGAAGTAGAGAGCTCCTGGGAGAACAAATTTCAACACCATACTGATACTGGGGACATAGTCTGGTTCACTGATGGTTTGACAACAGGCCAAGGTGTTGGTGCCGGGTATACAGAGTACAGCCAAGGCTGGAGAGTGCAGTCTCTCTAGCAAAGATGGCCACTGTGTTTCAAGCAGAAATATCTGCTATCAGGGTGTGTGTGGAGGAGAATTTGTGGAGGTGCTACAGAGATCATATCATTTTCATTTATTCAGACAGCCAAGCAGCCCTGAAAGCACTGGCAGCCTCTGCAATAAGATCAAAATTTGTGGCAGAATGCCACAAAGTCCTTTTGGAGCTAGGGGAAAGCAACAGGGTAAACCTATTGTGGATCCCTGGACACTCAGGAATTATTGATATTGAGCAAGCCAGTAGGTTGGCCAGGATAGGGGTGATGACAACATTTTTTGGATCGGAACCTGTCCTGACACTCACCAAGGTGATGATGAAAATAAAACTATGAGACCATACAAGGAGACAGCATGTAGAATATTGGACTAAGGTCCAAGAGCAAAACATGGAAAAGCCATGTTCTAAGAGAAATCTCTCAATCGAGTCTGAACAGGAGAGAAATGAAACTCATGTTGGATTATTGACAGGCCATGGGAATTTCAAAAATCACCTACATACAATGGGGATAATAGAAGAAGGCCCCAAATGTAGGATATGTGGTGTGGGTGAGGAAACCACATCACATTTGATCTTTGAATGCGAGGCATTGGAGATTAAAAGACACAGAATATTCAGATCAACCAGACCTGAAGAAATTGTGTCTGGCAAACCACTGGTAAATGATCCCCTTGCACTGTTCAAGGGCATTGTTGGCTTTACTAGAGACACAGGGAATGATACACACAATAAACTCTGTTTTGGTGCAAGCAGCAGCAGGCTTGTTCGATGTTGTTTTTGCTGATAAAATCAAATCAAATCAAATCAAAATGGAGGGCTCTGGTAACGGCTAGCAGCTCTGCTGTGAGCACATTACATGATTCCAGCAATAAATGGTGTTCTAAGCCAGTAGGAGACGTGAAAGAGTATCCCGCTTTATCTATCGTCTTAGAACCATCAGAGTAGAAGATGGTAGCACCCTGGAACTCTGCAAGAGTGGAATGTATAAGATACTGGAAGACCATAGAGATGACAGACACCTTAGGACCCAGGAATAGATCAGTCCCAATCTGTGGTCTAGGCACCATCCAAGGGGGGAGGGAGTGATAGGAAATACACGGGGCACATTTCAGTGACAGGAGATGGAGATCCTGACCGGGGGAAGTGAGATGCATTCCAACAGGCAATTGCACTCAGGAGCTGTGATCAGGAGGGGGACATTCCTCACTTGCAAAGAGGACAGAGTACACGGGATCGTCAGGGAATCTGCGAATGGCGATTGCATAAGAAAGGCTTTGTCGTATTTGTAGAGGGGGAATCCCCACTTCTGTGAGGGGACCATCAACGGGACTAGTGCGAAAGGCACCAATAGCCAGATGCACCCCATAATGGTGAAAAGGATCAAGTATTTTCAGAGTGGAAGAAGCCGTTGAGCCATAAACCTGATTTCCATAATGTAGTCTGGGCAAGACCGAGCATGGTAAAGATGGAGAAGAGTAGCATGGTCTGCACCCCAAGACATGTGGGCCACGAGGTGAAGAGCATTAAGCTTCCGCATGCATGTCATTCTCAGGTAGCAAATATGGGGCAGCCATGTCAGCTTTTCATAAAAAAAGGGCCCAAGAAATGGGACAATGCTGCAACATCTAGGAGCTGGTCACCTAAACAAAATTCTCGATCAGGGTGTACTATGAATTGCCAAGAAAAATGCAAAACCTGCGTTTTGGAGGGAGAAAATTGGAAGCCATGGGAGACAGCCCATGCAGGGGTCAGTTAGATGGTGCCTTTTAGTTGGCACTCAGCAGACGTTACTGAGTGGGAGCTACACCAGATGCAAAAATCATCAACATACAATGCTGGGGTAACCTAAGGGCCAACAGAGGTTCCATGCCCATTGATGAATATGAGGAAGAGTGTGACACTTAATACATAACCCTGTGGGATTCCTTTCTCCTGAATGTGAGGGGTGCTAAGTGAAGTGTTATCTGAAGCCGGAAGAGCCGGTGTGATAAAAATTCGGGAATAAAAATCTGAAGGGGTTAGTGAAAGTCCCAGTCATGGAGGCTAACTAAAAAGCGATGGCAACAAGCCATGTTGTATGCCTTATGTAGGTCAAAGAAGATCATGACAAGGTGCTGACACTTAGTAAAAACCTGCTGGATTGCAGTTTCCAATCTGAGTTAATGGTGAGTTGATCGTCCTTCCCAGAAGCCACACTGATATGGGGACAAAATGCCGCGACATTCGAGTACCCAACAAAATCAGAAACTAACCATCCCCCCACACAGTTTACAAAGTATGTTCATCAGGCTAATTGGATGGTAGCTGTAGAGAGGCATTGGGTTCTTCCCAGGCTTATGGATGGGGATAACTATACTGTCTTGCCACTGTGAGGGGTAGGCACCCGTGACCAAAATGTGGTTGAAGACTCTGAGTAGATATTGCCTCTGTGTAATGTCCAAATGTTGGATCATCTGGTTGTGGATGGAATCTGGGGCTGGTGCTGTGTCATGTGAAGAGGTAAGAGCCTGCAAGAATTCCCATTCAGTGAAGCCGGCCGGAGTGGCTGTGCGGTTAGAGGCACTACAGTCTGGAACCACGCGACCGCTATGGTCGCAGGTTCGAATCCTGCTTCGGGCATGGATGTATGTGATGTCCTTAGGTTAGTTAGGTTTAAGTAGCTCTAAGTTCTAGGGGGCTGATGACCTCAGTAGTAAAGTCCCATAGTGCTCAGAGCCATTTGAACCATTTTGAACCATTCAGTGAAGGGTTTGTTATAGGGTTCAGCTCTGTGTTTCTGCTGGAGAAACATGGCAGAAGAGGAAGAGGATGCCGATGCTGTCGCAAAATGTTCCACAAGGTGTTCTGCAAAGACCAATGTATCAGTAGACAGAGCACCTTGGAGAATAAACCCCTGGACAATTGACTGTCGCTGGTGGCCCAGAAGGCTACAGAGCTTGGACCAAACCTGCGATGAAGAGCCATACATCCCCAGGGAGGAAACATAGCACTTCCAGCATTCCTTTTTACTCTGCTTAGTAAGGTAACAAGTCTTAGCATGGAGACGCTTAAAAGTGAGGAAGTTGGTATGTGAAGGGTGTTGTTTAAATTGCTGTAGCACCTGTCAGCGGTCCTGGACAGCGACTGCTACATCCTTGGTCCTCCACGATACTGGTCGATGATGAGGGAGACCTATGGATAGGGGGACAGCAGTGCCATTAGCATGAAGAATAGTGGCAGATATGCCATGCACGACTGCATCAATGCAATTATCATCATGGGGTGACCAATGCAGGCAAGTCACGAGAGCAGGGGAGGAGATTGTGAGATCGATAACAGTAAAGGTGCCATGAGTGGCACTGAAGTGGTTAGGGGAACTGTTGTTGAGGAGACACCAATCAAGTCCATAGTAAGTTGGTCAAGTAGAAGACCCCTACCTGACAAAGTGCCACTCCTGGGGTGGTGTGCATGAAGTCTCCAAGGAGGAGATATGGGGCTGGGAGTCGCTGTATTAAGGTAGACAGTTCAACATAAGGAAGTGGCCTACCTTGAGGGAGGTAGATATTGCAGACAGTGATTGCCAGAGTTGTCTGCACTCTTACCACTATCATTCCCAGATTGGTATGAAGGGGGACCCAGTCACTAATGAAATTGGTGCGAACCAAAGTGCGGACCCCTCCCGTCACCATCCTGGGGCTGGCCCAGTTCCAACAAATGCCCAGTAACATGAAATGTTAGAGAGTAATCATCACAAAAGTGAGTAAGGCATTGTATTTAAGGGAGATGGCGATAATGTCCGTTGCAATTACACTGGATTATCGTGTGGAGAGAGTACAGGAGAGACAAAAAGAAGCTGAGGGGAGGTCACATCACTTGGTCGGTGGTCATCATCAACAAGGATGTGGTGTCATCCATAAAAACTGGGTCTGATTCAGGATGAGGTGGAGGGGGCTGTGGTGATTCCGCCTGCTTTTATTTCTTTGGTTCTTGATTGTCCTCGGTGTTGACGTACTGCGTTGCTACACTGTATGAAAAATGGAGTTTGTGGATTCCAACACTGACTACTTTAAATGATGTAGCCGACAGATGCACAGTTATATTTTACAGTACTTTAATTTCATTCTTCACAACCCCCTAATAATATGCAGTTATATGTCCAGTGCACTATTGTTTACCTTGCGATAAATCTCATTAATAGTTTGCAGGTGAAACTGCACATATGGCTACGATAGTTTAATGTTGAACAGCTACGAGCAGTGAAACCTAACCACAAAGTTCACAGTTGTTGAAGAATAATCAGGTATGTATAGAGCAGACATTGTCACTGTTTTTACACATGGCCTAATTGTTTAACACTTCTTCCACAGTTAATTTGAAGCATTGTTGTTGTTCTAACCAGCACATGTTACTCGTCTGAAACTCGGCCTTGGACTGACTGTGTCATGACCAAAAATCGGGCCCTTATATATCATCACAATAATCGGTACTGAAACTACACATTGTTCGAAATTAAATTTACAGAAATTACAACTAAGACTTAACTCATTAAATTAACTGAATACATTGAAAAATTAATTCTTTTTAACAGTTTCTTCTACTACAAAGGTTAAGCTGAATTATTTGTTTAAATCATTAAATTAACAAATATATTTAGACAAATAATACGTTTGACAAAACTGTTAATTACTTTGGAATTAATGAAGGGCTGGTTTTTCTAACATGTCTTTGAATAGAGCTAAATAGATACTTTAAGATTACTAGTACTTTGTCTTCCAAATGTTTACAATTATTACAGAATTTTACTTGTTTACATGTCAACAATAGTGTGGCGGCAGCACCGTCCAACACACGAAGGGCTGAACTACAGCACTGCCGACACAAGTAGGGGCAGCTGTACCGTTACGCAGAATTTCGGCAACGGTGCGTCGCACACCAGACCGCACGGGAACAAAGCAGGTGGCCAGTGCGAGCTAGTCGACGCGACACGACACACGTCTCCCATTTCTTCCGCCGCGGACCACGTGCGTCGAGTCAATGTGACTCCGCCATAAATGCGTACGCGCGGTCGTAAACGCAGTCGCCGTTAAAGTGTCTTTCGCTTCTTCGCAGACGTTATGGCACCTCCGGTCGCGCCAGGAGCAGAACATTCTGTGACGCGGCCTTTTGTCTCGCTCAGTCCACGCGGTCGCGCCACGGCCCGTCACTGGAGTGTATACCCTCCGGGATCGGTGATCGAGCCGTGCCGCCAGTACAACGCACCTGTATAGACGGACATTAGCGAAGAATGTTATTTGTCATTTATTGTAACGGTAGGAAAAATAAATGTGTCCCGTCCCGAGGCCGCTTTAGTCGTTTATTGCCACAAAGCCTCTCCCTTGAGCATAGTGCGTGGGCGCGGCGATAAAGCCGGCTCACTGCACATGAGTGACTGTAAGCGGAGATACAACACGTTCTCGCTTCAATAGAATTTAAGTTACGAAACAATCACTGATTTCACCCTATTACAAACAATACTAACTAGGAATAGTCAACATATATTAGAAAATCAATTACATACATAAAACTAAACACAAAATTAGATCTGGTGTAATTTATTTTAAAACTGAGGGCCAAGCTTTCCCTATTATGAAAATGCAGATTATATTCACATATGTTAATGATAATTAGTTAAAAGTAACAAAACGAATTTAAGGAAGCAGATGGCAAAACACGAGGGGAATTAAAATTATCCCAGCTTGCTTCGTCAGAGGGTGAAGTCCTCTGAAAAGTTGGGGAAGCCTCATCCTTTGACTTGTGCTGCTTCGTCTTCGCCCTTGGAGGGGGGGAGGAGGCCTTATCAGTAAGGCAATAGATGGCAGTGATGTCAGGATTGGACAGAGAGTGAGTGGATGTGGGTCCCTCGGAGTGCAGGTTTCTCCTCCAACCCTAGGGTACAAGCTTCCTCTCGTGAGAATGCTGGGGAGGGCTGTTCTGAGACAGAGCCCCACCCCTAGCAGGAGCCAAAGAATAGGATGATTTCCCTGGTGAGGAGGAGGAGGAGGTGGAGGAGGAGGAGGAGTAGCAGGAGGAGAAGGAGCGGTTCCTTGAGGGGAAGGGACGGGACCCACCAAGAGTGAGAAAAGAGGAGGGTGACAGGTTGGGAGTAAGGGGCAGTGGTAAGGAGGGAAAAGCGTAACTGAGGTAAAGGTTGAGGAGAGATTTACAGCATGGAGTCTGTCAAATTTCTTCTGGGCCTCAAAGTGGCTGAGATGGTCAAGGGTTTTTATTTCATGAATACCTTTTTCCTTCATGCACACTGGACACTCCGGTTAGTGGGGAGAATGGCAACCAGAGCAGTTTACACACTTAGGCAGTGTGGTGCAAGGGCTCCTCACATGAAGAAAGTGGCCACCAGTTACCAAAGATGGGAAAGGCATCACATCGCGTGAACATGTGGCCAAACTTGAGGCAATGGCAGCAATGCGTGGGAGGTGGAATGTACAGTTTCACGTTCATCTGTACACCATTACCTAGACCTACTCGGGCAGGTTATCACCCTCAAAAGTCAAGATGAAAGCGCCAGCATCTACACAATGGTCCTTAGCACCTTTCTGGACATGCTGGATGAAATGAATGCAATGTCGTTCCAGATTAACTGTAAGTTTATCATCGAACTCTAGGAGAATGTCCCTATGGAAAATTACATCCTGAGTCATACTGAGTGACTTGCGAGGAGTGATAGCCATGGGGTTGTCTCCTAAATGGTCGCAGGCACAGAGAGAGGCTCGCTGACTCACAGAAATTGTCTTTATCAGGAGAGAGCCAGATCACATCTTGCTTAATGACTCAATTCACCAAACTTGTCCTCAGTATGTTCCATGAAGAAAAGGGGTTAGGTGGCGGCAAAAGTCTCCCTGTCGGTCCTGGTACAGACCAGGAACCGTCGAAAGGGTTTCGCCCCAAGCTGGCATGTCTGGCCCTCCTCCCAAGTTGTACGCTAGGAGGGTAAGGCTGGAATGGCACAAACAGGAACTGAGGCAGAACTACATTAAGGAAGAGAGGCAGATGCAGTAGAGTGGCCAGAGAGTTTAATACATTTCATGTGCCAAAAGTCCATCCTGGTACCACCCACTCCAAATAGGGGCTTGCATTGTGGGCACCTTCCACCCACAGCAGTGGCCGCCTGGCGGGATGGCGGTTGCCAGGAGTTCCGATGCCCAGAAAAAATGGGAAATCACTTCTAGGCTTGCACAAAGCATTCACAGCACAGGTACCAGCAGTGTGATCCCCGTGGTGTCAGGAGTCTCAGCCATATGGGTACATAACCCACCACACAGACTGGCAACAGAGCTGGTGCCCTAGCAAGGAGATAAAAGGGCTTTTGCAGCTAGGGAGGGGAAGGGGAAAAGGGGAGAGGGAGAGGAGGAGGAGGGGGGGAGAGGAACCACGCAAAAGATTCTAGGGAGGGAGTTCTTCCCCATCTGGCTCACACTACAGATTTCATATTTGGAGATGGAGGTCAAATCCCTGAGGGGGACCAAAAGGAAAAGTCAAAAAGGAGGAGGAAAAGCAATCAACCAAAACCGCAAAATGAAGCAAAGTTATGAGGATAGCCAGGCTGACATAAAGAAGACTGCCAAGAGAAGGAAAGAAAGGGGCAGAGAGGAAAGAAAGAAGGATAGGGAGGGAATCGCAAGGGGAAGAGAAAGCAGCCCGGAAAACAATAAAGGCTGCAATAGCTCAGGGACCTGTGCATGCCACACACAAACCCCAATACAGCTGTTGGCCTCCTGGAGGGAAAAATTTTGAGATCTCACAGGTAAATAAAGACTTAAGTTGGCAAAAAAGTAAGGATTTCTGTATTTCTAAACATGTGACCAAAAATCTTAAGTGCTAACATCGATGTATTTTGCAATGAGCTGTTTTTAGATGGAGAAAGCATGCCAAATGGTATATATATTTCTTTAAGACCACTGATGTTATTTTATTTCAATAAAACAAAACTACATATTTCATTGGAGTTGCAAGACAGATTTAAAATATCTTCACTGATTTCATAAATAATCTCAGAAAAAAGTAGGCCTCTTGAAAGAAGTGTATAAGGCAGGAAAGAGTTGTGTGAACCAACACTATAGGTGACGGCCAATAAAATGTTGGTTCTACTATTTTTGTTATTGTCAGTTATTGCCCAATGTGTTATGTATATTGTTTTACTGGTATTGTATGGTTTTTCTTTCTCGAAATATGTGAGTACATAGTGTAAAAACTGCCAGTGACTGCCACAATTTTCTTCCTCTTATCATCCATACTTTCTAATATATAAACTACTTTCAAAGTGCCAAAATGTACTAGGATAAATAAAATGTCTACAAAACATCACACTATACAGTGTTCTTGCTGTGAGACAGTCACAATTCCTGAAATCCATTGCCAATGGCCTCTGGTCTGCCAAGGGGCACCACAGTCCTGAGTCCATGGATAAACCATAAAAATCTGTCACATTATGCCACACACAAACAGACCTTGCCTGCAGGCAGATCGGTGAGGCTAGATCGAAAGGGCAGGGTCTGCAAATTAGTGGGAAATGATGGGCTTCAGACTGGCAGATGCCCACAGAAATGGCCTGTGGTTTTGGCCCATCATGAAAGTCCACTGGTGTGGCCAGCTATTTATATGTCACAAACGACATGTGACAAACAACATGTTGACAAAATCAGACCGCAGTGCTCAGTCCATGCAACAGATAATTTGCGTGAATATTCTGAAAATCAATACTAATGAGGATAGGTAGCAACTTACTGTAAAGATGATTACTGAGCTCTGCTTGTGTCTGTGTATGTGTGGTTGGATATGGGTGTGTGTGTGAGAGTGTATACCTGTCCTTTTTTCCCCCTAATGTAAGTCTTTCCGCTCCCGGGATTGGAATGGCTCCTTACCCTCTCCCTTAAAACCCACATCCTTTCGTCTTTCCCTCTCCTTCCCTCTTTCCTGATGAAGCAACCGTTTGTTGTGAAAGCTTGAATTTTGTGTGTATGATTGTTTTTGTTTGTGTGTCTATTGACCTGCCAGTGCTTTCGTATGGTAAGTCACATCATCTTTGTTTTTAGATATAATATTGTAGAATTATGATCATAAAAAATTACACAGAAAAGTTACTCAATAACAAAAGATGACATGTTAATCCTACAAAAAATCTGTCTGTGTGCTGAAACTTCATTTTCTTTCTGGATTAATTTCATCTTATTTGTATGCTTTGAGTTTGCCAACTACGCAACTATATGTACTAAAAATCATCACACATAATGTTACATATGTGAGATACATTTTGCTTGGCACTGGAAGAGTAAGTTGGAGCAGATTCACTAAGTAACCTATATAGGAACACTGTTTAAAACTAAACTGTGCTGAGTTGTTCTGAAGTAAATACTTGACAATGTTCACAGAATTTTATACTTGAAATTGGTCAGTTACACTAGCAATCTTAAGAAAGAAGTGCACACATGAATTACTATTGATACTGGAAAATAGATTTCTTTAGGTTGTTAAGAGATAAGGGAGTTACTTTATTTAAATACTTACTGTCTGAAAATTGCTTTCACATGAGGCCCTATATTATAATGAGAATGTTGCTACAAATTAACGTTGCATACTTTGTGTACATTCTGTGGATAATTCTGTGGTTCAGTTGTAATGAGTAAAAAGCAGATGTATACCATTTTCAACTAAGGCACATGTATGATCAATATTACTTTACATTAGTGTTGTTGCCATCAACCCGCTGAGTGACTGATAGACTGTTAGGAAGTAGTCACTGGAGTTTATCAATAAAATGTGCCAAATATGTTAACATGGAAGAATTCTACATTGTTTATGAGCCACAAACTACCGAATAGTGACTTTAACTGAGCTGAATGTATATAGCCTCTTATGTTATTGGTAATGTCTTATTGACAAAACACGAATTATATATTTTTTAGGGTACATGAACAGAATCTACACAAAGAGACACCAAATAATATACAGAAAAGAATGTCTGACTGACATGAGTCACAGCAGTTTGTGAAACCATTTAGTCAATGGTCTTGTCAGATACATGCATTCATAGGAAATACGCTACTCTCAATAGTAGTTATATATAATAACAATCAACAGATTGTACAATTCCATACAAATTTATTTTATTGCCCCACAAGGTACAAAGCATATTGTCACAAACATCGATCAGAGCAGTTCCAGAGGGGTTAGTTGAGCTACCTCAGTGAAGAGAAATTGTTCCAGGTGACTCCATGGAGTTATGTACACAATGTACCCCTCCCGTATTGCAGAGCACATGGGAGAAACTTGTGTACACTGGTGGGATGTCAGTGCAGTGGAGGCATTAATCGCTGAAGTGTCATTATCGGCAAGGTGTGCTGGTGGGCACAGTGCACAGCTGCTGGGGGCTGAGAAGAGGGGGAGGGCAGTGTGGTGTAGGCGTTATGATGGTTTGCGACCTGTGAGACAGTGGGAGGCGTGACGTCATCAACAGCAACAGCAGAGGGGGCAGCATATCTGGTGTGATAATTAGAGGTGGGCAAGGTAGTGGTAGAGACAGCGTCATCTTTGGAATTGGTAGCAGGAGCAGTTTATACAGTGGTGGTGATAACGAGGGCTCCACTGGTTGTGAAGCAAGATGTTAAACCCACTGTATCAACAAGAAGGCAGGGGTTTGGCGTGTTTGATTGACCTGGAGACAACAATGGGGCCTGCCTGCCTATTTGTGAAACTGTTGGAGATGACTAACAGTGAGTCATGTAGGAATGACACTGATATCTTCTGCAGAAAGTCACTCATATTTAGTTGTACTTTGAAGTGAGTGTTTGTTGACTGTGGAGGCACTGATGCATGGCTTGCCACTGGGGAGTGATCTTAAGTCCACACAGGCTTTAGTCTGTTTAAGGACACCATAGTGGTCTTTTCCAAGATCATAACATCAAATATGTTGGTGTCTCACTTGACTATGCGGTATGGGACACTGTAAGGGATAGTGCCAAGCCATCTTGACAGCATCTGTGCACAGTATAAGGTGGGTACAGGTGTTTTAAGTCCTTGTGAACAAATATTGTATGCTGCACTATTTCCAGCAGATCATGGTGCAGTGTAGCTACATCCTGAGTGACAAATTTTGCAGGGAGGCAGAGCGGCTCACCATATATAGGTCCTCAGCAAGTGAAGCATTCAAATCTTCTTTATGAACAGTCCTAATTCCAAGAAGCACTCAGGGCAGGGCATCAATCCACAGATGCAACAGGCAGATTAATGCTGCCTTGAGTGTGCAGTGCATTGCTCCAGTAGGCCTTTTGACTTGGAGTAGTAAGCAGTCATGTGGAAATGGTGGTACCCACAAAGTTGGCAGATTTCATTGAATAAGGCAGACTCAAACTGGCAGTCTTGATCTATCGCCAGTGGTGTAGGACAGCTGAACCTGTCAATACAGTTGCAAACAAAGGCCTTGGCAATGGTCCAGTAAGAGGGTGTGCTCAACCCAACATGTCACACAGTCAATCATGGATAAGGTGTACTTTGAACACGTTAAAAACGCCCCTTTGAGATAGATAATTTCCCAAAAGGGGACTGAGTATGGGGCATCTCACCTTTGCCTGTTGGTAAGGGACACAGGCCCTGGTCTGTGCAGTGCAATCACATTTAACGTTGGGCCAGATGAAGCATTCTATGGCTAATTTGAATGTGGAATGTAAGCCAGGATATGCAAGATTGTGCAGCAAGTTGAACACAGGTTCATGATAGGATTGCGGGATGACTGGTCATATCCTCTCATGTGACACATCACACCAAACAAGTTTGGTGGCTGATGGTGGGGTGCACTGTTGTAGTTGTAGCCCAGTGTCTTGTCTGGTGATTAGTTGTTGTTGTAGGTCAGGATCTGTGGCCTGTGCATCACCAAGTGGATTAGCATCCAGCTGAGTAGGTGTGGCCACTAAGTGAGACAGGTAGTTCGCACCTAAGATGTGTCTGATGTCCATGATAACTTGCGAAAGTGCCTTGACATGGTTAACAGAAAGGTTTTTGATTTTGTCTACAAGAGGATTGTGGTCAGTGTAAATGTTTAGAGCGGATCCTTCAGTGTCATCCTGGAAATAGTGAACCACCTCAGATGGTGAAGAGCTCTCTATCATAAGTTGACCACTTCTTTTGAGTAACGGTCAACTTTCGAGAGAAGAAATACAGCAGTTGTGTTATTCTGGCAATCTATTGTTGCATTACTGTGCCAAATGAGTGATTGAGTCTGCAGTGATCATGAGGTGTATGTCTGGTGACAGAAGGGCGAGCGTGACAGCCTGTGTGAGGTCAGATTTAATCTAGTCAAAGGCTGTTTGCATTTCAAGCATCCACGTCAGGCGTCATTGTCGGTGGTGTTCAGTCAGAGGCAAGAGTGGTTCAGCAGTGTGTGGGAGATGACACCTTCAAAAGCTAATGACTCCTAGGAAAAGTTGTAGTTTTTGATAGTCTGAGAGGGTATATACGAGGTGGGATAGTCTGAGAGGGGATATAGGAGGTGGGTTTGTTCTCTTTTCTCTGGCACGGGGTGTATCCCAAAGCATCAACCAAATGTCCAATGAAGGTGACACGATTGCCATAGTTGGCATTTATCATTACGACATGGTGTGCTGCTAATTTGTCCAACATGGTGCATAAATGAATCTCATGTGCATCAAGAGACCGCACAAAAATTATCATGTCATCTAGCTAAGCATAGCAGAAGGACATTTAAATAGGGGGGTGTCAATAACAACAAACCTCTGCCAGGTCTGGGTCGCATTTTTTAACCCATATGGCATAAATCAAAACTAGAACAGTTCTGAATGGCATGATTATTGCACTTTTTGGTATATCCCCATCAGCTGTAGGTATTTGCAGATGGGCCCTTTTACAGTCAACAACACTGAATATAGTGGCAGCAGCAAGTTTGTGTGCAAAGTCTCATAATTTTGATAGAGCGTAGCTGTCTATTATAGTCTGGGCATTGAGGTACCAATAATAGCCACACAGTTGCCAAGTATTGCTCATTTTGAGGGTGAGCTTGTTGGGAGAAGCCCAGGCACTGTCAGCCCAGGCACTATATGCAAGAGTTCATCCATGGCGTCTTCTGCTGCTTTGACTTCGTGGAAAGGTAGGCAAGGGGGCAATGGTGTTGATGCGATGAACTGTCCTGTCATGGATGGTACAAATGGTCTGCTGCCAGATGGGCTGGTGTGAAGTGGCAGCCAAGGGCACTATTGTTTCCTTCTTCTGGAAATAAAATTATACTTAATACTTTGATATTTTCTCAGTTATGGACTACTTTGTGAGAGAGCAATTTTGAGTTAAAAAAGGATATACAAATATGCAAAGAAAACTGATTATCGTGCTATCCACACACTGTTTTAACTTAACAGGTGATATCTGAGAATGTACATGTTACCCACATGAACCATGGGCCGTTGGTGGGGAGGCTTGAGTGCCTCAGCGATACAGATAGCCATATCGTACGTGCAACCACAATGGAGGGGTATCTGTTGAGAGGCCAGACAAATGTGTGGTTCCTGAAGAGGGGCAGCAGCCTTTTCAGTAGTTGCAAGGGCAACAGTCTGGATGATTGACTGATCTGGCCTTGTAACACTAACCAAAACGGCCTTGCTGTGCTGGTACTGCGAACGGCTGAAAGCAAGGGGAAACTACGGCCGTAATTTTTCCCGAGGGCATGCAGCTTTACTGTATGGTTAAATGATGATGGCGTCCTCTTGGGTAAAATATTCTGGAGGTAAAATAGTCCCCCATTCGGATCTCCAGGCAGGGACTACTCAAGAGGATGTCGTTATCAGGAGAGAGAAAACTGGCGTTCTACGGATCGGAGCGTGGAATGTCAGATCCCTTAATCGGGCAGGTAGGTTAGAAAATTTAAAAAGGGAAATGGATAGGTTGAAGTTAGATATAGTGGGAATTAGTGACGTTCGGTGGCAGGAGGAACAAGACTTTTGCTGAGGTGAATACAGGGTTATAAACACAAAACCAAATAGGGGTAATGCAGGAGTAGGTTTAATAGTGAATAGGAAAATAGGAATGTGGGTAAGCTACTACAAACAGCATAGTGAACGCATTATTGTGGCAAAGATAGATATGAAGCCCACGCCTACTACAGTAGTACAAGTTTATATGCCAACTAGCTCTGCAGATGACGAAGAAATTGAAGAAATGTATGATGAAATAAAAGAAATTATTCAGATAGTGAAGAGTGACGAAAATTTAATAGTCATGGGTGACTGGAATTCGGTAGTAGGAAAAGGGAGAGAAGGAAATGTAGTAGGTGAATATGGGTTGGGGGGAAGAAATGAAAGAGGAAGCCGCCTGGTAGAATTTTGCCCAGAGCATAAGTTAATCATAGCTAACACTTGGTTCAAGAATCATAAAAGAAGGTTGTATACATGGAAGAATCCTGGAGATACTAAAAGGTATCAGATAGATTATATAATGGTAAGACAGAGATTTAGGAACCAGGTTTTAAATTGTAAGACATTTCCAGGAGCAGATGTGGACTCTGACCACAATCTGTTGGTTATGATCTGTAGATTAAAACTGAAGAAACTGCGAAAAGGTGGAAATTTAAGGAGATGGGACCTGGATAAACTGACTAAACCAGAGGTTGTACAGAGTTTCAGGGAGAGCATAAGGGAACAATTGACAGGAATTGGGGAAAGAAATACAGTAGAAGAAGAATGGGTAGCTTTGAGAGATGAAATAGTGAAGGTAGCACAGGATCAAGTAGGTAAAAAGACGAGGGCTAATAGAAAACCTTTGGTAACAGAAGATATATTGGATTTAATTAATGAAAGGAGAAAATACAAAAATGCAGTAAATGAAGCAGGCAAAAAGGAATACAAACATCTAAAAAATGAGTTGGACAGGAAGTGCAAAATGGCTAAGCAGGGATGGCTAGAGGACAAATGTAAGGATGTAGAGGCGCATATCACTAGGGGTAAGATAAGATACTGCCTACAGGAAAATTAAACAAACCTTTGGAGAAAAGAAAACCACTTGTATGAATATTAAGAGCTCAGATGGAAACCCAGTTTTAAGCAAAGAAGGGAAAGCAGAAAGGTGGAAGGAGTATATAGAGGGTCTATACAAGGGCGATGTTCTTGAGTACAATATTATAGAAATGGAAGAGAATGTAGATGAAGATGAAATAGGAGATATGATACTGCGTGAAGCGTTTGACAGAGCACTGAGAGACCTAAGTCCAAACAAGGCCCCGGGTGTAGACAACATTCCATTAGAACTACTGACGGCCTTGGGAGAGCCAGTCCTGACAAAACTCTACCATATGGTGAGCAAGATGTATGAAACAGGTGAAATACCCTCAGACTTCAAGAAAAACATAATAATTCCAATCCCAAAGAAAGCAGGTGTTGACAGATGTGAAAATTACCGAACTATCAGTTTAATAAGTCACAGCTGCAAAATACTAACGCGAATCGAATGGAAAAACTAGTAGAAGCCGACCTCGGGGAAGATCAGTTTGGATTCCGTAGAAATGTTGGAACACGTGAGGAAATACCGACCCTACGACTTATCTTAGAAACTAGATTAAGGAAGGGCAAACCTACGTTTCTAGCATTTGTAGACTTGGAGAACGCTTTTGACAATGTTGACTGGAATACTCTCTTTCAAATTCTGAAGGTGGCAGGGGTAAAATACAGGGAGCGAAAGGCTATTTACAATTTGAACAGAAACCAGATGGCAGTTATAAGGGTCGAGGGGTATGAAAAGGAAGCAGTTGATGGGAAGGGAGTGAGACAGGGTTGTAGTCTCTCCCCGATGTTATTCAATATGTATATTGAGCAAGCAGTGAAGGAAACAAAAGAAAAGTTCAGAGTAGGTATTAAAATCCATGGAGAAGAAATAAAAACTTTGAGGTTCGCCGATGACATTGTAATTCTGTCAGAGACAGCAAAGGACTTGGAAGAGCAGTTGAACGGAATGGATAGTGTCTTGAAAGGAGGATATAAGATGAACATCAACAAAAGCAAAATGAGGATAATGGAATGTAGTCGAATAAAGTCGGGTGATGCTGAGGGAATTAGATTAGGAAATGAGACACTTAAAGTAGTAAAGGAGTTTTGCTATTTGGGGAGCAAAATAACTGATGATGGTCGAAGTAGAGAGGATATAAAATATGTAGACTGGCAATGGCAAGGAAAGCGTTTCTGAAGAACAGAAATTTGTTAACATTGAGTATAGCTTTAGGTGTCAGGAAGTCATTTTTGAAAGTATTTGTATGGAGTATAGCGATGTATGGAAGTGAAACATGGATGATAAATAGTTTGGACAAGAAGAGAATAGAAGCTTTCGAAATGTGGTGCTACAGAAGAATGCTGAAGATTAGATGGGTAGATCACATAACTAATGATGAAGTATTGAATAGGATTGGGGAGAAGAGAAGTTTGTGGCACAACTTGACCAGAAGAAGGGATCGGTTGGTAGGACATGTTCTGAGGCATCAAGGGATCACCAATTTAGTATTGGAGGGCAGCGTGGAGGGTAAAAATCGTAGAGGGAGACCAAGAGATGAATACACCAAGCAGATTCAGAAGGATGTAGGTTGCAGTAGGAAAAGAAAAATATAAGCACCATACAAAAAAAGACGATACTAAAGAATTTGCCCCAGAATACAGCTCACAACATGTAAACCAACAAAAGAAAAATTACATTAAAGTACTTCATCAAAATATTCAATACTTTGGTAACAAAAAATTAGAAGCAGAAGTACTCCTGAGTGAAGTAAGACTAGACATATTATGCATAAGTGAACATGGACTAACTGAAAGTAAAATACATAATGTGGCAATAAAGGACTACAAACTAGCTAGTTACTTCTGCAGATCTAAATATAAGGGTGGTGGCGTTTGTATATATATTAAAACAGGTACTCTATCAAAGAATGTGAACAGTGAAGCTGCTACATTTCCCATAGCTAGAGAAAAAGACTTTGAAGTTACTGGTATAGTGGCAGAGGATTTTAGAGTGTTTTGTGTGTACAGGTCACCATGTGGCAATATTAGCATCTTTCTAAAAAAAGTTGCTAGCTTATTGAGAATGAATATGAAGAGAAATCTTATTATATGTGGAGACTTCAACATTGACATGGGAAAAGACACAAAAATAAGACAGGATTTTGAAGAATTGTTAATACAGCATAACATGAAAGTGACAATAACTGCACCAACAAGAGTGACTTCACAAAGTGAGAGAATTATTGACAACATAATTACTAATATGTGTAACTATGAGTCACATGTAGTTCAGACAGAAATATCTGATCATCATGGACAACTAATCAGCTTTTGCAGAAGTAATGACACAGTATCAGAACCAAAACAAACAACCAAAGAAATTAGGATCATCAGTGAACAAAATATCAACATCTTTAGAACAATGTTAAGTAAGGAAACCTGGAATGAAACCCTAGAGGCCCAGAGTGTAAATGAAAAATATGATGCATTTATTTCAACAATTAAGTACCATTTTAATGTAGCATTTCCCAAAGTAAAGAGACAAGTAAGGCATCAAGATCAAGCACAGTGGATTACGAGTGAAATACTAGAACAGCGAAGGAAGCTTCAGGACGTGAGACGGATGGGCGAAGCTGAAAACTATAAAATGTTAAAAAAGAAGTATAGAAAAACAATAAGAGAAGCGAAAGCAAGAGCAATTGACACCACTATAGCGAACTCAAAAAACAAGGCAAAGGCAGCTTGGAATGCAATCAATGCTGAAAGAAAGGAAAAAGATGGGTCAAACAAAGAAGAAGGTATTAGGTCAATTAAAGTAGACAACACAGTGGTCACAGATGGTATGGAAATAGCAAACATACTGAATAACAACTATATCAGTGTAGTAGAAAACCTAAAATTGGAAAGAAATAGTCAAAAACAGAAGGGTATTAAGGTACCAAAAAGATCATGCAGTACTATGTTCTTAATACCAGTCACGGAAGATGAATTGCGGAAAACTATACAGACACTGAAGTCCAAGAAATCAGCTGGTGATGATGAAATATCAAATCATGTAATAAAGCTGGTATGTGAGGAGATAATAACACCACTGCTGAACATAGCAAACTGTTCTTTCAGAGATGCAATTTTTCCAGAAAAACTGAAGATAACGAAGGTAGTGCCAGTGTACAAGAAAGGGTGTAAGGATGATCCCAACAACTACAGACCAGTTTCACTGACATCAGGTTTCTCAAAAATCCTAGAAATGCTTATGTATACCAGATTAGTTAACTATTTGGACAAACATAACATTCTCATGACCTCACAACATCGTTTCAGAAAGGGTAAATCTACAGAATCAGCAATTGTCAGTCTAACAGAATACATTTTACAGTCCTTAGATGAGAAAAAGGTTGTCTCTGCAATGTTTCTGGATCTTTCAAAGGCATTTGACACCATTTACCATGAAATGCTGATACAAAAATTAAGCAACTATGGCATTTGGGGGCAACCAGGTGAATGGATAAAATCATACTTGTGCAACCGCAAGCAGTATGTATCATTAGGAAACTCGTACCAATCAGAAACCAAATCCATCAAATATGGAGTGCCGCAGGGTTCGGTAATGGGGCCATTGTTATTTAATGTATTTGTTAATGATATAGGTGTTGAGGAGGAAGAAAAGAAAATATTGTATGCTGATGACATGACAATACTAAATAGTGACCAAAATATGGAACAGCTTGAGAGAAGAGCATACATATCTGCAAATGTCACAGCTCAATGGCTGTTGGAAAATGAACTGGTTATAAATCTAAAAAAGACTATGTATGCAGTGTTTAAAAACAAGGAAAAGGCTGTAGACATGGATTTAGAGGTTGATGGAACAAGGCTGGAAGAAGTAGAATCTGCTAGATTCTTAGGTATTCTTGTGGATAATGAACTGAAATGGAAAAAACATATTAATAATGTCTGTAAGAAACTGAGCTCTGTCATATTCTTAATGATGCAACTATCACAGTATTCAGACAAGAACCTTCTGTGTACAGTGTATCATGGACTTTTCGAATCATACTTACAGTATGGAGTGACTGTGTGGGGAAACTCAAATAAACAAGAGACAAAACGAGTGTTCACATTACAAAAAAAAGCAATTAGGACCATTTTAAGAAGAAAGACCTCTGAAACATGCAGAAACTGTTTCAAGAATTTAGGTATCTTAACTTTTTCATTGTTGTACGTATACAAAACAATAATGTACATCACAAAAGGTAGTGAGGACTGGATTACAAATGCTAGTGTACACAGCCACAATACAAGAAAGAAGAATGAAGTACGGAGCATACCCCACCGACTGGCAATGCTAGAAAAAGGACCCCAGTACTCTGGTATAAGACTACTAAGAAGTCTGCCCAAAATTCTGCAAGATAGTGTACTTCACAATGACTTTGCAAAGAAACTTAAAGACTATCTCATTGAAAAAGAGTTTTACAGTGTTGCAGAATACTTATGCCATTAAATTTGTATATATTGTTACTCATTATCAGTGATGTAAAAATGTAAGCTAAAGGTGTAGGAAAATAAGTGATAAAGAATTTTAATACTTTGACATGTCCTATATTACACGTACATTTACTGTACACAATGTAATCTTACAGGATCAAATAAAATTCAATTCAATTCAATTCAACTGGGAGATGAAGAAGCTTGCATGGGATAGAGTAGCATGGAGAGCTGAATCAAACCAGTCTCAGGACTGAAGACCACAACAACAACACCCACAAATGCCATTTGAGGAAGTCATTCACCCCTATTGGTAGAATTGACTAAAAAGCTAGAAAGCTACTGTCTATGAAACAGTATTTGTGTAATGATAACAAAAATTGAGACTTTAAAATAGGCACCATATCTGAGTATTTGAGCATTAACCATGTTTTTAAAATTTTTCCCATTCTGTTTTTTACTACACTGTGTACATTGCTGTAGTGAATTATATGTATTAGCAGAAATTACTGAACAGAGATTGTGTGCCTGGGAGCACCAAAGGATTATAAAGAGACTGGAAGGAGGAGTTACCACAAATGGACTGGAATCTTCTCAAGCAATGAGAAAAGCATATAAGAAAAATATACATTTTTTCTTTATAATTTTGTGTAACTGATTCCTTAACAATTTCTCTTTCAAATTATGTGCAAGTGGACAAGATTCAAATTTGAATCTTTGTGGTAAGCTTTGCTTTATACATGCATTCATAATTTTTTGTGTATTTAATCTGCTACATTCACTGTCACATTTTATGTGCAGTGAAGTCAACTTCATGTTGTGCTGATTAGTAATTTTTGGAGAATTTTATACCATGTTTCTGGCAATTGACTGAAGTTTTATTTCTGACGAAGTATCATATCTGAGTCTTATCTACAATAATATCTGGGGGGGGGGGGGGGGGATGACATGAAGTGTTAATCTCGGGCATCAGGCTACCACATTTACATGCTTATGTAAATTTTGTAACAATCTTATTTCAATTATCTGGTAATTTAGAATTCACTTTTATTATACTGATTCATATTCTGTCATTAACTTAATTCTGACTTTAGCAAGCATACATATAGCTCTGTGCTGGTTTGACTGTTACTAATTGATACCTGAACATAAAACATAAACATTTCTCAATATCTCATTTTGCAACTGCAGAATAGGTTTTCTAAGGACTGAAATTAGCATTCTGTTTGTATTTGTGTAATAAACTCACAGAAACATTAGGAGATTTCCCAACTAATAATCTTCATGATATAATCAACTTAATAAAAAACATTGTTAGCGAATGTATTTTACGAATTTTGATACTAAAAGCTAAAAGCATGTAAAACTTTATGCCGCAATCTGCTCCATATATAAATGGAATGCCTTTATTGCTGGCGTGGCGAGATCGTAAATGAGTGCACTACATCAGATGAATTTTCTCGAGACTGGTGAAAGATGGGTACCTCTACCCATGCCTAAAGAAAATTTCAGTATGTTAGCTAAATTTCATAAGAAACAACTTATTATGTAATATTCACCAAATACAAAATCAAAGTGACCTCTATTTTTCATTGCACACTTTTCTGAATTCTGTGCAGTGTCTTACTTTCATGTAAGTATCACAATAACTATGACCATTAACAAAATGATGGGCACAGCATCATGAACCTGACATAGTAAGCTATAAGTAAAGCAAAAATGAAATTTCTTTACCAAATAGTTTCTGTAAAATCATTTGAGAAAGATTGCAGGGTGCATGCCTTGATTCTGTCATTGCTGACTGGCCAAAAGGTGGAAAACACTTATCAGCCTCCCCTTCTGAGCAAACGAACTTGCCCAGCACTTTAGGGGGAAAACTGGTCACTGCGCATTGGACAAGCTATATTTTGTACATGGGTGTGACAACTAAACAAGCTGTCTGATCGCATGAATGGCCATTGTGCAACAGTGTCCAAGAGATGACTGGACACTGCCCAGCATGATGTGCATCACTTCAATGACTGCTTCACAGCCTCCACCCTCTGGGTCCTACTTACCTACACCAACTTTTCTGAAATGCACAGGTAGAAATTCTCCTTAGAAGATATCCTTCATTCTTGTAACTGGCCTCAAGCTTCACTATTCCTTGTACACTACCCCCTTCCCTGCTCCCATTCCAGCACTACATCTGCCTTCTTTTTTACCAATGCACCTACTAGTCTTTTCCCCTTCTCTACATCTTTCTTCTCCTCCTTCCCCTCAAGCACAGTGTGCTGCCTCTGCAAATAGCAGTTCTATCCTGTCCCCATAGTGTCCCAAACCACTCCCACAGAAGCACAACATGTTGCTTCATCCCTAGCCTGTTATCTATTCCAGTCTCCACCCCCTGCCTCCTTCTTAGCCCCACAACCCATCCCTGACTGCTGCTCACATCGCAGTTGGATCCAAATGGGTGCAGACAGTAGCCACAAGAATTTCAGTTGTGCTTGTGTAAGTGTGTCTGTTTTCTGCTTTTCAAAAAGGACTTTTTTGCCGAAAAGCTAAAAGTTTAGCAGTGTTCTCATTGAGTCTGTCTGCGACTCAGAGATTACTCTATGTGGTGAGTGGCAATCTGTCTTCTTTGTATTGTTGTTATTTCATGGTGGATCTTCCATTGTTTAATCCCTTTAATCATATTTATTGGGGTGACCCTTTTTTGGCTGCTGGTAATGGGCCCCATTCTACACCATCTATCTTTTTGTGTGGCATCTTACTGTTTCTACAATGTCTTCTAACATGCCCAACCACTCCGCAATCCCAACAACACAAGATACAATCCAGTTCCTCTTGAAGCCTAAAACATTGTACCAATGTTTTATGTTTAGAGCTTGGAAGCATGTGGCTGACTTGTCCACATGCAAAACATGTAATCTGCTTCTGGTGGCTGTCCATTTTCCTACCTTTTTCTCATCTCTCATTGACATATGTTATCCCCTGTATCTGACGTATCGAACTATTTCATTCTTTAAAGGTGTCTGGCATCTTACAGAAAATTATGCTCTGCCCATCATCCAGTGTCAAGCCATCCAGTTATGTTGTATAATTTCTGTCCTGCTATATGGGAGACACATTGCTCTAGTAGTTGTTCATATTCTGTTAATGTAACTATCAACTGTTTCTTCCCAGCTGTGCTCTCAACTATACCATGAATATACTGTTTCTTGCAAAGCTCTAGCTGTTATCATATCATTAAAAATAACTGATCACAATTCATCAACCTCGTTTTTTTTTTTTTTTTTTTTTTTTTTTGTTTTTTTTTTTTTTGTTCAACTGCGTCTATGATCCACTCTGATAAGGTTCCTCCTATTTTCATTGTCAAAATCCATAATAGGTCGCAATCTGAAATTCCTATTACTCATGTCTGATCTTGTGTGTCAGTTAATACAAGTAAGACTTTAACTACCTTCTGCAATGAATGCCGTGACATGATTTCACATTCTGACTTATATGCTTGCAAGGGGTTGGAAAATGTAGCATACATATTTCCCCTATTGAAATACATATTACCTGACATCTCCATTCTGGTACTATCACTTGTTTTGTGTGTTAAACAGCAACCAATGACTAATTTCCAATATTTGTGATTGTCATTCATTATATCACCCTCAATCAGACCTGCCAAGACTCCTAACCTTTCTACTCAATGATCTAAACAAGTTTGTAACCTTATAATCTGACTGCTAGTAAGATTAAACAGCAGTGACAGCCAGACTTACCTCTTTACCTCTGCAAAACTGAATACCAATAGGCCTGCCCATATTCTGATGTAGTTGTTGTATTACTCCCTCAGTATGTCCTTGCAGTTCAATGACCCTCTTGTGCATTTTGTGCTGTATCTCGTCTACCCACAAGTAAGCCATATCTCTCACAATACAAGCAGCCGTTCTTTGGCCCATCTGTACGAATTATTGGCTAAACTTGCCAGGGACCAGTTTTTCTCTAAAACTGATTTACCTGAAGCCTATTTAAATGTTCTGTTGGATAAGGAAACTAAACAGCTTCTTGTGAATAACACACCCTTTAGGTTGCACAAATATCAGCACCTTCTGTTTGGTATGGCTAGTACAACAGAAAATTTTCAGTATTTTTTGGAACAACTGACAATGTTCATTTCGGGGTTCATCAACTATCTTGATGGCATCATCATAATGGGTGCGTCTATGGAAGACCTTTTTGTAACTTATGCACATTGTTCACAGACTTATATACTGCAGGGTTGAAATATGACTTGGCCAAAACACACTTTTTTCAGCCATCCATTGTGTATTTGGGGTTTGAAGTTTCTTGGGATGGTGTTGAGCCTTTACATCATCTTGTTGGCGCAGTCACAGCTCTGCCTAGCCCAACAAATGTCAAGGAACTCCCAATCATTTGGTAGGCAAAATTGTTTACCATCACAACTTTATTCTGGGTGTGGCTGCTCTGGGCCATCTCCTCCACAAGATCATCTCTTCCCAGTGGTGCCCATCCTCCGAGTGCATGTTCACGGTTTTGAAATCTAAATTACATTCTGCCTCTTGTTCGGCTACTTTCCATCCTGGCCACCACCTGGTTTTGGCTACAGACGTCTCTCAGTATGTATTCGGCGCCATTCTCGCACATTGATATGAGGATGGTTACAAATGTCTGATAGCTTACCTGCCAAGAATACTCAACTCTGCTCAGTAGCACTACTCCCAAGTTGAAGAGGAAGCATTTGCTGTCATCTACACCCTCAAAAACTTTCGTGTGTTCTTTGATGGGTCTAATTTACACCTCATTACTGGCCACATGCCCTTGGTTTCATTGTTTAAGCCTTCTGCTTCACTGCCTGATAAAGCAGCACATTGCCTCCAGTGCTAGGCCTCGTTTCTGTCTCACTACAACTATTAATAACATTTTCAGCCTATTATGCAAATGACAATACTGATGTGCTGTCCTGGCTTCTAATGAGGTTGACTCGTACTTTTGATCAGGATGAACTCTTTTGTATTCATTTAGATGTTAAGGTGTACCATACAGTGGAATGTTTGCTATTGTGGGCTTCCGGATCCCAACTGCCGTCGCTATCAGTCTGGCTTCACATCTAGTTGTTCACATCATTCAAAACTGTTGGCTGGATAGGCCTCTGGGCAGGGATTGTGATCATGTACATAAATTATGCACACTGTCACTGCCGTTTGGTGTTTGATGGAGTTATTCTCTTAGCTACTGACAGACTGTCACCTAGGGTTGCGTAGGTGCCCTATGGCAGGATGTGCTTCAGCTCATACATTAAGAACATTGAGGAAAACATACTAAGTTACTAGTCTGTTGGCAATGTTTTGGCCTGGTGTTGACGGTGACATTGTATATCTTGTTGCAGCCTGCTCTCAGTGTGCTACCCAACAGGCAGCCCCACGGATGACGCTCTCTCTGTGGCTGCACCACAGTGTCCACAGGAATTTGTCTCTATTGATTTCATGGGTACAGCATCCGCAGGAATTTGTCTATATCGATTTTGTGGGACACTTCCTAAATTCTTCCTGGTTGTTGATACTGTCTCTAAATTTCCATAAATCACACACGGTACTTTGATGTCAGCTGTGACTATGATTCAAGCCCTATCACAAAAATTTTCTATTGAAAGATTGCCTTATACATTTGTGAAGGATAATGGTCCATAGTTTGTGTCTCAAGCCTTTCACAATTTTTCTGTTCATCAAGGCATTAGCCACATGACTGCTCCTCCGTTTCACCTCCAGTCTAAAGGTGAGGTGGAACATCTCATTCACTGTTTCAATGTTCAAATGAAGAAATATGTTGTGGGATTCTCCATGGATGACACCATGACACACTTGTTGAGTAGCTACAGGTTAACGCTGGTGGGGGATCAGAGCCCGTCTGGGATGCTCCAAGGTCGGCAGCCACACATCCCTTTGCACCTGCTCATGCTGCCTCACCAATGCCAGTCAGTGTGGCCCTCATCGCAGTTCACTCCTGGCTGTGGAGGTGGACCTGCCCTCCTTGTGGATGTCGTCGCCTCTTGCCTCTTCTCTGGGGTCCAGTCCCCCAGCACCTGCTACTGGGCCTCCCACTTTGCTGCCACCGGCGATTCTGCTACCAGCTGGGCTGGTGCCTTCGGGCCCTTCTACACCAGTGTTCCTGACTGAGTGGCTGGTGCCTTCAGTGAAGTGCTACTAGCAACCTAGTCACTGGTCCTCCCTTATGGTACTTTAGGGGGTGCAGCCACTGCATGTTCATGTCTGTGCCACTTCTATCCCTAATCACTGGTTCCAGCCCAGAATCTCCTTCTGCTGTTGCCATCATTGCCTGTGGTGCTCACTGCAGAGGCCATGGATGTTTACACAGACTGTGGGAAACAAAATTTCTAGAACTGTTGCTGCAAAAGACAGTGTTACATATCATCACACATGTTGCTTAATGCTTTGATTTCACAAGGCATCTCATCAATGCAAATTTGTATAATTCTAAAAAGTTTGTTCATGTGCAAGTCAGTTACTGCAAATGTTGCTGCTGAGGTCTTGTAAAGTAATTTCTGCCTTAAATACAATAAGATGAGAATAGAGGTTCAGATATTACACACAAGGAATGAGTTTAGAACTCTCTCTGTCACAGGTGCTGTTCCATTTCTGCAGTTCCTGCACAAAAACAATGTGCAAGAGCCTTTTAGTGAAATAATGAAACTGCTGAAAGTGACTGTTACTATACTGACAACATCCAGGATGGAGCACTATTTATCTACCATGAAGAGAATAGAAATTTTCCTGTGAAGTATGAGTCAAGAGCAACTAGTACCACTAGCAGCTTTCTCTATCAAGAAGGAGTTTGTTCCCAGCATTGTAGACATCAATGAGTGCATCACTGACAGATTCTCTGCCTGTAGGGAGACAATGGGGTTTTCATAAAAACATTCATTATAAAGTAATTGTGTTTCCATACAGCAGTGATTTTGTTATTCATTTTTAGTCTTTTTGTGTTAGTTATTTGGAACTTTGTAGCCCATCTTCCAGTGAAACCCCTAGAAAAAACTTTACGAACTGTGACTACTCTTCCTCCCTCCCTCTGTCTGTCAATCTCCTTTCCCTCCCCTCTGTATCTCTTAATGCACTCTCTCTATCTCCTCCTCTCCTCTCTCCTCTTCCCATGTTTATACACTAACCTTTTACCCACGGCTTCACCCATGCATATGTATGTCACACATATTGCGTGTGTATGTATCTCAATCTCTGCTGTTTTATACACGATAACTCCAGAGAATAGGATAAATTTATTTATGGTATGCAGCCGTGTGGCATGATCTTTGGTGCAGGCACACGTAGACAAAACTGTTGCTTCCTCACAACCTATCCCTATTCCACCTGCCTCCACACACCCCATCCCACTTCCACTTCCTCTTAACTCTCTGTCTTCCACCTCATACCCTCTCCCTCTTTCTCCTTGTACCCCATTACTTTTCACCAGTTGACTACCTGTCTCCACCTTCCACATGCCTCTGTCTGTCTCCTTCTGCCCTCCTCTTTCTGTCCATCTCCTCTTCCCCCTCTGCTCATCTCCTCCTTCCCTTCTCTCTGTACGCCTCTGCCTTCCCTCTATCTATCTATTTCCTCCTCTCCCTCTCTCTGCCCATCATCTCCTCCCCATGCCTATGCCCATCCCCTCCTCCTGCCCCATTTTTCTGTTCAAGTCCACCTCCTCCCCCCTCTCATCCTCCTCCTCCTCCCTCTTTGACCGTATCCTCATTTTCCTTTTATATGTCCATCTTCCTGTAACCCCCCTCTCTGTTCATGTTCTCCTATCCCCTCCTTCCTCCATACACTTCAACTTCCCCCTTCCCCCTTCCCCCGTCTCTGAGCCCATCTCCACCTCCCCTCCTTTCTGTCAGTCCATCTCCTCCCATGTCCACCTCCTACGTCACTCCCACACTAATGGGTGCTAGATGGTTCTCAGAGCACAGTACTTCTTTCCAAACAATAAGTGTAATGTGCACCAAGTTTGGCTGAAATCGATCCAGTGGTTGAACGTAGAAACATACATTCATATGTGATACTTGGTTCAAGAATCATAAAAGAAGGTTGTATACATGGAAGAAGCCTGGAGATACTGGAAGGTCTCAGATAGATTATATAATGGTAAGACAGAGTTTCAGGAACCAGGTTTTAAATTGTAAGACATTTCCAGGGGCAGATGTGGACTCCCACCACAATCTATTTCTTACGAGCTGTAGATTAAAACTGAAGAAACTGCAAAAAGGTGGTAATTTGAGGAGATGGGACCTGGATAAACTGACTAAACCAGAGATTGTAGAGAGCTTCAGGGAGAGCATTAGAGAATGATTGACAAGAATGGGGGAAAGAAATACAGTAGAAGAAGAATGGGTAGCTTTGAGAGATGAAATAGTGAAGGTAGCACAGGATCAAGTAGGTAAAAACACAAGGGCTAATAGAAAACCTTTGGTAACAGAAGATATATTGGATTTAATTGATGAAAGGAGAAAATACAAAAATGCAGTAAATGAAGCAGGCAAAAAGGAATACAAACATCTAAAAAATGAGTTGGACAGGAAGTGCAAAATGGCTAAGCAGGGATGGCTAGAGGACAAATGTAAGGATGTAGAGGCGCATATCACTAGGGGTAAGATAAGATACTGCCTACAGGAAAATTAAACAAACCTTTGGAGAAAAGAGAACCACTTGTATGAATATCAAGAGCTCAGATGGAAACCCAGTTTTAAGCAAAGAAGGGAAAGCAGAAAGGTGGAAGGAGTATATAGAGGGTCTATACAAGGGCGATGTTCTTGAGTACAATATTATAGAAATGGAAGAGAATGTAGATGAAGATGAAATAGGAGATATGATACTGCGTGAAGCGTTTGACAGAGCACTGAGAGACCTAAGTCCAAACAAGGCCCCGGGTGTAGACAACATTCCATTAGAACTACTGACAGCCTTGGGAGAGCCAGGCCTAACAAAACTCTACCATTTAGTGAGCAAGATGTATGAGTGAGGCGAAATATCCTGACTTCAAGAAGAATATAATAATTCCAATCCTAAAGAAAGCAGGTGCTGACAAATGTGAAAATTACCGAACTATCAGTTTAATAAGCCATGGCTGCAAAATACGAACATGACTTCGGGGAAAATTCTGCCGAAATTTTTACAAAGGCACAGATGGTGTTTAGAAAGGATAGATTGCATGCAACCGGTGGTGGCGTGTTTGTCCCTGTTAGTAGCAGTTTACCCTGTAGTGAAGTAGAAGTAGACAGTTCCTGTGAATTATTATGGGTGGAGGTTACACTCAACAACCGAGCTAGGTTAATAATTGGCTCCTTTTACCGACCTCCCAACTCAGCAGCATTAGTGGCAGAACAACTGAGAGAAAATTTGGAATATATTTCACATAAATTTTCTCAGCATGTTATAGTCTTAGCTGGAGATTTCAATTTACCAGATATAGACTGGGACGCTCAGATGTTTAGGACAGGTGGTAGGGACAGAGCATCGAGTGACATTATACTGAGTGCACTATCCGAAAACTACCTCGAGCAATTAAACAGAGAACCGACTTTTGGAGATAACATCTTGGACCTACTGATAACAAACAGACCCGAACTTTCCGACTCTGTAAGTGCAGAACAGGGAATCAGTGATCATAAGGCCGTTGCAACATTCCTGAATATGGAAGTTAATAGGAAAATAAAAAAGGGAGGAAGGTTTATCTGTTTAGCAAGAGTAATAGAAAGCAGATTTCAGACTACCTAACAGATCAAAACGAAAATTTCTGTTCCGACACTGACAATGTTGAGTGTTTATGGAAAAAGTTCAAGGCAATCGTAAAATGCGTTTTAGACAGGTACATGCCGAGTAAAACTGTGAGGGACGGGAAAACCCCACTGTGGTTCAACAACAAAGTTAGGAAACTACTGCGAAAGCAAAGAGAGCTTCACTCCAAGTTTAAACGCAGCCAAAACCTTTCAGACAAACAGAAGCTAAACAATGTCAAAGTTAGCGTAAGGAGGGCTATGCGTGAAGCGTTCAGTGAATTCTAAAGTAAAACTCTATGTACCGACTTGACAGAAAATCCTAGGAAGTTCTGGTCTTACGTTAAATCAGTAAGTGGCTCGAAACAGTATATGTAGACACTCCAGGATGATGATGACATTGAAACAGAGGATGACACGTGTAAAGCTGAAATACTAAACACCTTTTTCCAAAGCTGTTTCACAGAGGAAGACCGCACTGCAGTTCCTTCTCTAAATCCTCACACAAACGAAAAAATGGCTGACATCGAAATAAGTGTCCAAGGAATAGAAAAGCAACTGGAATCACTCAACAGAGGAAAGTCCACTGGACCGGACGGGATACCAATTCGATTCTACACAGAGTACGCGAAAGAACTTGCCCCCCTTCTAACAGCCGTGTACCGCAAGTCTCTAGAGGAACGCAAGGTTCCAAATGATTGGAAAAGAGCACAGGTAGTCCCAGACTTCAAGAAGGGTCGTCAAGCAGATGCGCAAAACTATAGACCTATATCTCTGACGTCGATCTGTTGTAGAATTTTAGAACATGGTTTTTGATCGAGTATCATGTCGTTTTTGGAAACCCAGAATCTACTATGTAAGAATCAACGTGGACTCCGGAAACAGCGATCGTGTGAAACCCATCTCGCTTTATTTGTTCATGAGACCCAGAAAATGTTAAATACAGGCTGCCAGGTAGATGCTATTTTTCTTGACTTTCAGAAGGCATTCGATACAGTTCCGCACTGTCGCCTGATAAACAAAGTAAGAGCCTACAGAATATCAGACCAGCTGTGTGGCTGGATTGAAGAGTTTTTAGCAAACAGAACACAGCATGTTGTTATCAATGGAGAGACATCTACAGACGTTAAAGTAACCTCTGGCGAGCGACAGGGGAGTGTTATAGGACCATTGCTTTTCACAGTATATATAAATGACCTAGTAGATAGTGTCGGAAGTTCCATGCGGCTTTTCGCGGATGATGCTGAAGTATACAGAGAAGTTGCAGCATTAGAAAATTGTAGCGAAATGCAGGAAGATCTGCAGCGGATAGGCACTTGGTGCAGGGAGTGGCAACTGACCCTTAACATAGACAAATGAAATGCATTGCGAATACATAGAAAGAAGGATCCTTTATTGTATGATTATATGATAGCGGAACAAACACTGATAGCAGTTACTTCTGTAAAATATCTGGGAGTATGCGTGCGGAACGATTTGAAGTGGAATGATCATATAAAATTAATTGTTGGTAAGGTGGGTACCAGGTTGAGATTCATTGGGAGAGTCCTTAGAAAATGTAGTCCATCAACAAAGGAGGTGGCTTACAAAACACTCGTTCGACCTATACTTGAGTATTGCTCATCAGTGTGGGATCCGTACCAGATCGGGTTGACAGAGGAGATAGAGAAGATCCAAAGAAGAGCGGCGCATTGCATCACAGGGCTATTTGGTAACCGTGATAGTGCTACGGAGATGTTTACCAAACTTAAGTGGCAGACTCTGCAAGAGAGGCGCTCTGCATCACGGAGTAGCTTGCTCGCCAGGTTTCGAGAGGGTACGTTTCTGGATGAGGTATCGAATATATTGCTTCCCCCTACTTATACCTCCCGAGGAGATCATGAATGTAAAATTAGAGAGATTCGAGCATGCATGGAGGCTTTCACAAAGTCGTTCCTCCCGCGAACCATACGCGACTGGAACAGAAAAGGGAGGTTATGACAGTGGAACGTAAAGTGCCCTCCGCCACACACCATTGGGTGGCTTGCGGAGTATAAATGTAGATGTAGATGTAGAAGACCAGTTTGGATTCCGTAGAAATGTTGGAACACATGAGGCAATACTGACCCTTCGACTTATCTTAGAAAATAGATTAAGGAAAGGCAAACCTATGTTTCTAGCATTTGTAGACTTATAAAAAGCTTTTGACACTGTTGAACTGGAATATTCTCTTTCAAATTCTGAAGGTGGCAGGGGTAAAATACAGGGAGCGAAAGGCTATTTATAATTTGTACAGAAACCAGATGGCAGTTGTAAGAGTTCAGCGGCATGAAAGGGAAGCAGTGGTTGGGAAGGGAGTGAGACAGGGTTGTAGCCTATCCACAATGTTATTCAATCTTATATTGAGCAAGTAGTAAAGGAAACAAAAGAAAAATTCAGAGTAGGAATTAAAATCCATGGAAAAGAAATAAAAACTTTGAGGTTCGCCGATGACATTTTAATTCTGTCAGAGACAGCAAAGGACCAGGAAGAGCAGCTGAACAGAATGGACAGTGTCTTGAAAGGAGGATATAAGATGAACTCAACAAAAGCAAAATGAGGATAATGGAATGTAGTCGAATTAAAGCGGGTGATGCTGTGAGCATTAGATTAGGAAATGAGACAAGTAAAGTAATAGATGAGTTTTGCTATTTGGAGAGCAAAATAACTGATGATGGTTGAAGTAGAGAGGATATAAAATTGAGACTGGCAATGGCAAGGAAATCATTTCTGAAGAAGAGAAACTTGTTAACACTGAGTGTAGATTTAAGTGTCATGAAGGCTTTTCTGAAAGTATTTGTATGGAGTGTAGCCCTCTATGGAAGTGAAACATGGATGATAAATAGTTTAGACAAGAAGAGAATAGATGTTTTCGAAACGTGGTGCTACAGAAGAATGCTGAAGATTAGATGTGTAGATCACATAACTAATGAGGAGGTACTGAATAGAATTGGAGAGAAGTGAAATTTCAAATGGTTCAAATGGCTCTGAGCACTATGGGACTCAACTGCTGTGGTCATAAGTCCCCTAGAACATAGAACTACTTAAACCTAACTAACCTAAAGACAGCACACAACACCCAGCCATCACGAGGCGGAGAAAATCCCTGACCCCGCCGGGAATCGAACCCGGGAACCCGGGCGTGCGAAGCGAGAACGCTACCGCACGACCACGAGATGCGGGCGAAGAGAAATTTGTGGCACAACGTGACTAGAAGAAGGGATTGGTTGGTACAGCATATTATGAGGCATCAAGGGATCACCAATTTAGTATTGGAGGGCAGAGTGGAGGGTAAAAATAGTAGAGGGAGACTAAGAGATGAATACACTAAACAGATCTGGAATGATGTAGCTTGCAATAGATACTGGGAGATGAAGAAGCTTGCACAGGTTACAATTATAGCTTACACTTATTTTCCTTTCGAAACATACAATTTACAGGCCCAAATAATAAATTAAATTCAAACAAATGGCTTAGTTACAGATCCACATGAATCCTTCCAGTCATTATAAGAGATTTTGCAAACGCTGTTGTCATAGAATAAAGTATTTAAGCATCAGATGCAGGCAGCAATGTAGTTGTGACAGTATGAAGTATTTAAGCATCAGAAGCAGGCAGTAAGGATATATATGATACCGCATTGCCTGTATTTTCAGAAGAACTATGGCCATTGTGAAACATATGAAATGTATTTCCAGTTGCGAACATGAATAACTGTCAGCTGTATAATGGAGTCACGACAATGAAAATTTGTGCCAGAGCGGGATTCAAACTCGGATTTCCTGCTTATCGCGAGTGGTTGCCTTACCTTTAGACTATCTGAGCATGCCTCATGGACAGACGCAAACATCCATATGTTGTCAATTATGTGTCTACAACCTGCATCTGTACATCCATTATACATAGTCATGTACAGGGGAGACATTTTGATTGGGAGTTGCTTGCCTGGTATCAGCAGATAAATGCGGTAATGCAGTACATGCATGCATGTCTGAAGGAACACTGCATTATACATGTGAACAACATAGGCACTGCAATATCATATTTATCTGACAACACTGGGCAATTGTCTTTCAATTAAAATGTCTCTCCTGTATGGGAATATACATAATGGATGTATGATTGCTGGTTGTAGACACATGGTTGATGACATATGGAGGTATGGGTCTGCCCATGATGCATGCTTGGATAGCCTACTGGTAAGGTGACTGCTGACGATAAACAGTAAAACTGGGTTGGAGTGCCTGGTTCAGCACAAATATTCATTGTTATCACTCCATTATACAGGTGATGGTTGCCCATATTCGCAACTGCTAATATATCTCATGTATCTCACAGCAAGGATATTGTGGAAAGTTGTTAACTGCATATCTTGTACAGGTTTGTTTGAAGGTCTTGGAATCCTTATACCAAATTTCAGTATATTCACACGATAATGGTCATTGTTGTTGAGAGTAAAATTAGTTTCAGCAGAACTGTTTTTTGCTTAATTTAAAAAAAAGTTTTTTCATGCTGAATTTTTCTCTTCACCCAGAGCCCAGTTTGGAGTGAAGCATTCTGGTGCAAAGGTGTTCAAAGGATTCCATTCAATACAAAGCAAGAAACTTGTAATCCCTATGAATTACAAAGAAAATTAAAAACATGCCTCATTTGTCACTCCTAAAAATTATCTGGTTAACTAGATTCAAGGACTGACACTCGCAGTTATCAGTGTTTACTGTAAACTTACAAGTAGTGGTGTATTGTAAACAAACCTCTGTTTTAAAGTTATTAACAACTATTTTCTCTAACAAATACCCATGTATACTGATCCCAATAGAAACAGAAGAGCAGCTAATTAATTTAACTGTGAAAGTGCCAGCTTTTCTCAAACTAGAAGCTTCATTGCTTATGTAATATGGGACACTGAGATGGCGTAAATACAAATAGCATTAAGCAATAGAGTGCTAATTAATACAAATGTGCTGCACATATTAATTTTCTATAAGCTGCTTCTCTTGTGTTAAAGTATACCTCAGCTTGTTCTACATCCATGAAAAGCTCACCTTCTTAATGGGAGCTATGGAACACATTTCATAAATGAATTAACTGCCTCACAGTGTAACTTCTGTGAAGTATTTCCCGCAGACAAAGATATACAATATCTTACAAATGAAATAGTCACAGAAATAAAAAAATAAATAAAAATTGCAGAGCTAAAAATATCCTGCTGGTGTATTCTGTGATGCTCCGTGAGTGGTCCACAAAATTATACTTCGGAAACTAAAATGTTAGGACATTAATGATACTCTTGTTCCTAACCTACAGAAATGACCTTCCAAATATCATAAAGACAATTTCAAAAACTAATGTCTGCTAGTGACTGGCACAGGTATACTTAACATAGGTTCAAGCTCAACCATACCAAATATAGCTGATATGATAGCTCAGCATGCCTACAATTGGTTCACAGTAAACAGTTTGTGTTAACTTCACAAAGACTCATATTTCAAACAAGCAAAAATAACCTGTCAACACCTGAAGTAGACATTAAAGCATGACAAGAAATCCTAGATTTTATAGGGCATTTCTTGTTTAGCTTAAGTATCCCATTGTCCCAACAGAATACATATGGGGTGAAGAATATCCTGTTTTTCATTAACAGTACCATATATTTGAAAACAGCATGTTTTTATGTAACTTGTAGTGTAACCAAATGGAAAACTAATATTGGCATACCCAAAGAAGAGAGAAAACACTCTCTTTGATTACACCCAACAGAACAAGGTTCAAGTTTAAAAGTTCTTTGGTTAATATGATGTAATGCTTTCACATCGGGAGCAGCTTCTCACTTCCGCTTCCTTTGTGCACTGTCTATTATGGTACTACGAGTTCCCATTTCCGAAATTTGAACAGCAGAGCAAGAAATTATTTTGCATGTTGTGTAAAAGTATCATACTTTTCCATTCTACCATGGAGGTCAATCTGATGTTGAGCAACACATTAATGTAAAGATACACAAGCTAGCTGTTTCAAGCAAAGCTTCATCACAAAGTATTATGTTCTTTGCTACAATACATGAGAATACAAGGTCAGTTCAAAAAATCTCGGAACATTCTCGACATAATTTTTCTATCCTTACCTTTTACTTATTGTGCATGGTCTCCTTTGTAATACTATCCTCCACAATTGATACACTACTCCCAATGCTGTTTCCACTTTAGGATGCAGTCTTGTTATGACTCTTGGTCGATCGTGTGAATTTTCTTTTACCTCATCTATCACTGCAAATCTTTGTTCTTTTAACTGGGTTTTCAACTTTGGAAATAAAAAAAAAAGCCCACAGTCATGCACCAACAGGGATGAATGTGTGGGTGTGTTATCGTGATGCAAGAGCCATGAATTGTCTTGCCACATTTCAGGCTGTTTCCTTCTCACATTCACATTTTCTCGCAGGCTTCGCAAAACATCCTGATAGTACCACGATTAACAGTTTGTCTCTTTGGCATGAATTCATCATGAATTAACCCTTCAAAGTCAAAGAAAACTATTAGCATGGGTTTGACATTTGACCTGACATGACAAGCTTTTTTTTGGTCTTGGAGAACCTTCCCCAACCCACTGTGAAGGTTGAACCTTGGTCTCAACATCATAACTGTAGACCCACATCTCATTACCTGTTATAATTCTTTTAAGAAACATTTTGTTCTCATTTGTGTGATCCAAAAGCTGTTCACAGATTGTGAGGTCAATTTCTTTCTGGTCTAACTCAAGAGCTGTGGGACGAACTTGGTGACAACATGGCACATTTCAAGATGCTGTGTCAGGATTTTATGACATGATCCAACTGAAATGTTGCATTCTTCTGAAATCTCTTGGAAAGTCAGTCTTCAATTGGCATGCACAATTTCGTTGAAGTTCCTGACATGAGTATCATCAGTAAACATTGAAGGGCGTCCTGAACGAGGGTCATATTTAACTTCCATCTGGCCATTTTTAATCCATGTGAACCATTCTTAACACTGAGTGTGGCTTAACCACTCATCACCATAGGCTTCCTGCATCATTTTGTGTGTCTGTGTAAACGTTTTCTTGAGTTTCAAGCAAAATTTAATGCGGACACGTTGCTCCTGTAACTCTGCCATCTCGAAATTTGCAAACTATGTGACAATACAGCACTGAATGTTAACTAACAGACATGCAACAATGAAACTTCTGGCAGTTACATATTAAAGTCAGACATGTGCAGGGGTGCCAACCAACACACCACTGGCATGAAATTACAAATGTTCTGGAAGTTTTTGAACAGACCTCTTATAATTCTGTTTGGTAAGTCTCCCCTGCCCCGGGGTTTTGGGTGACTTTGCCAAACCCTACATGTTTTCCTAAAACTCTACAGTCCTTTTCCTTCACCCTTTCTGCTGTAAGAAGGAGCCTCTTGCTCTGAAAGCTTGCATAGGTAAAACGTTTTTTATATGTGTGTTCTCCTGCCACCGCTAGATGTGCAAATGTTTTACCTATCCATTTACATCATAAAATGTTAGAATAGCACATTATAAATGATGAACCAATGCATCTTGCTACTGAAACAGATTCGCTAGCTTTCCACAATGAAACATAACCATTCATGAGTCAATGGACTGCATTGCTGTGATCACCAGGAACCTGTTTGAGAAGAAATTTACCTGTTCCAGAACAAAGAGTGAATCTGTAATAGTAAATGTGTTGACTCTACATGTGCTGCATCAAATTTGTGAGGAGCTGAAAGGTGCAAAGTACATTTCAGTTATGTTGGGCACTTCTACACAGAAGTGTAAAACTGATACCAGTCCTTGTTGGATGTTTTGTATCAAGTAAGGGCATTCAGGTAACTGTGATTGACCGCCAGAATATGACAGGTGAAGCAGCTGATGTTATAGCAAATCTTATCATGGAAATTGTTAATAAATTCCATCTGAGGGATAAAAGTGTTGCATTCTGGGGTGACCACTGCAATTCAAATTTTGGAGTTTTGCAATGCAGAACAAACCAGTGCTGGTATTCTCCCTGTAGACATAAAACCCGTTGTACACAAAATTTTTCAGCATTTCCACATTTATTCCATTCATGTTGAAGAACTGAAAGACTTTTTCCCATTTTTAGAAGTGGAATACAGACAAGTGATTGGTAGTGTTAAAAGAAGATGGTGTTCCTTGAAACCAGCTGTTAACAGAATTATTCATATTAAGAAGGACTAAAATCTTACTTTTTGTCTCAAGAAAAACGTCTTAATATCTTAAAATGTTTTTCAGGGATCCTCAATCACTGTTTTGGCTGTTTTGTTGAGAGCCAATTGAAAATGATGTCTTCAACAATGAAATATATTGAGATATCAGATACGTCAGCAAATGAAGTTTTGGAGGAGTTATAATTATTGACAAGGAAAGTGAAATTGAAGAAGGAGGGAAACTGTCAAACTATGAAAATTCAGTACATTGCAAGAAGATGGCTTGCTGAAAGATTATGATTTCTTTGACATTTCACGTTTGTTTTATGTGATATACTATACTGAAAAATGGGTTTATCGATTTCATGTGCTGTAACCATGTAACACTGTCAAGAATGTTGGTGACAAAGAATCCATCATTTTCAATTTCTTTGCATCGCGAGATACCTACTGCAAAAATTAGCAGCTCATTGCTGCATTTGTGCGAGCTCTACCTGGTACTCATACCATTACAGAAAGAGTGGTCATTATCACAAATGTTTTATGGACTGATGAAAAGAATAGGATTAGAGAGGAAACTGTTAAGGAAATAATTATAACTAAGACTCATTTTCAGGGTACTTGTGTTTATTTTTATGACATTCTATTTGAAAACACGAAACCCTAGGCAAAATGTAACTGAGAGTGAGGAATAAATAATATATGTTAGTAATAACCATTGTGTACCATATTTACAGACCTACTTGTATTCCAGTCATATAAATTGTGTTAATTAATTATAATAAATTAAATTAATAAAGTTAATAAAATCAAAATATTACTCGACTAGTAATGCAAGTGTTGTGATAGTGCCACGAGATTTAAAAGTGCCGCTACGTCAGTACGCGAACACGGCGATAGAGGCGCTCCGCAGCTCGGCCGAGAGCGGGAGCGCCACCTGGCTATGAACGGCGCCGGCCACATGTCACGGCACGGCAGTTGAGTGACAGATACGGAGTTGGTAGCATGTAACCCGCTATTGTTTCTACGTTTGTATATCCACGCAATTTATTAGTGATTAAAGGTTATAACACTTTTTGGCGACGAGGTCGGATATTTTTTTTCCTGCTTTGTGGAATTGTGTGTTCGTGTCGGGGCAGACATGGAACAGCTTCTGCAAGCGCTCATTGAACAACATACACAGCTGATGGCTGCTATTCTGGCGTTGTCGACGTCGCTTACTCATCGTCTGTCTTCCTCTTCTCCGTCTCAGTTCCCTCCTTACGACGAGGCTGCTGAAGGCTGGGAGGATTATGAGAAGCGTTTGCGACAACACTTCTTGGCTTTCGGCATTGTCGACGCTCCTATGTGTAAGTCGTTATTTCTATCTTGGATTTCCCCACGAATCTATCAGCTGCTATCTCAGTTAGCCCCTCTGCGGGAACCTGCCTCTCTGTCCTTCCAAGAAATGTGTGACTTATTGTCTAACTATTACCAAAAAAACACCCATGTCGTTGCCGCTCGCGTGGCGTTCTACCGGTGTCGTAAACAGCCCCATCAATCTCACCGGGCTTGGGCGGCGGAACTACACGGTCTGAGTAGGAAATGTCAGTTTGTCACGGACACTCATCACGAGTCTTTTGCTGATTCAATGGTTCGGGACGCTATTCTACGGCTTGGTCCTGATAAAGAAGTTCGGCAACGTGCCCTACAACTGCCAAACCCGTCGTTGTCGGAAGTTCTCAGCATCGCTCAATCTTTTGAAGTGTCTCACGCTGCTGGTGCGCAAATAGACGCGTGGTGTGATGTAGGCGCTGTACAGACCACTTTTGACGCGGACAATTTGCCTGTTTCACAGGGGAAAGACGATGTAGTGGCGGTTCACTCGCGTCAACAACATCGCGTTGGGCCGCCACGCTCGCATCGAAAACAGCAACCACAGAAGCAGGTTCATTCCACACTTCCTTCTAGTCCACGTTGTTTCGTACAGCATGACAGGGCCGCGTGTCCAAAACGTTGGGCCACGCGTAATTCATGTAGGAAAAAAGGCCACATTGCTTCTGTGTGTCAGTCCCCTAAAGTTCCTGTCGACGAGGACGAGGCATCGGACATGGATGTTAACTGTGTGCTTTCTCAAACAAATAAGTTGTTTGTTACTGTTCGTGTTCTGGATAAAGACATTGGCATGCAAGTGGACACTGGCTCTGCAGTAACTCTCATTAATTCTCGCACGTATTTGGAGTTGGGCTCCCCTCCCTTGTCTCCAGTTACGCGAAATCTGCGAACTTATAATAAGCAGAAAATTCCTATCGTTGGCCAGTTGATGCTTCCACTGCCTACAAGTCTGTTGTTAGGCCCCTCACGTTTTATGTGGTGGATCATGCGGGCACTGAAAACCTGTTTGGTTATGATGCTTTCCAGTTGTTCGGGTTCTCCATTGATGATGATGTGCACCTCATATCTGAGGACATTCCGTATCAACAGCTGGATGGATTGTGTTCTGACTTCTCGTCCGTGTTCTCTGCTGGTCTGGGTCGTGCCAAGGATTTTGAAGCCCACATTACTCTTAAACCTACAGCTCGCCCTAAGTTTTTCCGGGCACGCCCTATTCTGATGGCGTTGCGTGCACCTGTCAAGGCTGAGATAGACAGGTTAACAGCTTCAGGGATTCTCCTTCCTGTTACCTCCAGCGAATGGGCATCGCCAGTCGTGGTGGTTTCTAAACCAAAAGGGAGTCTGCGATTGTGTGGTGATTTTAAAGCCACTGTCAACGCTCAGAGCCTCATTGACACTTATCCTCTTCCCCGTCCTGAGGAGTTATTTACCAAGCTCGCTGGGGGCCAGTTCTTTTCCAAACTTGGCTTATCGGAGGCGTACCATCAGTTGCCGTTGGATGCGTCTTCCAAGGAATTTCTCGTCATTAACACTCCTTGTGGGTTGTATCAGTACCAGCGGTTACCATTTGGCATCGCTAGCGCGCCGGCCATTTTTCAGCGGTTTTTGGAACAGCTCACGGCTTCCGTTCCCAGCTGCATCAACTACCTGGATGACATTGTTGTCACGGGGGCCTCCACTGAGGAGCACCTTCGCAATTTGCGTTCACTGTTTCGGGTTCTGCATTCGGCTGGGTTGAAGTGCAATCTGGACAAGTCACAGTTCTTCCAACCCTCCATTGTATATCTTGGTTTCCACTTGTCCCGTGAGGGTATACGTCCTCTACGACAGCATCTTGCGGCCATTACCACTCTACCCCAGCCGTCTATGGTCAAAGAACTTCAGGCGTTTCTAGGCAAGATTGCTTATTATCACAAATTCATTCCATCCGCGGCGGCGGTGGCTCATCCTCTGCATCAGCTGTTACGCAAAAACGTTCCTTTCTGTTGATCCGACGAGTGTGAGGAGGCTTTTGTCCGCCTGAAGGCTCATTTGCAGTTGGCGCCTTGTCTTTCCACATTGCGTCCGGGTCAGCACTTGGTTCTGGCGAGGCTGTTCTCGCCCATCGGTATGAGGATGGGTCAGAACGACCCATCGCCTACACTTCCAAGACCCTCAACGATGCCCAACGGCGTTACTCTCAAATCGAAAAGGAGGCGCTCGCTATCATTTATGCTCTAAAAAAGTTCAGCGTTTTTTTGTATGGTTCTAAGTTTCACCTCATCACCGACCACAAGCCACTGGTCTCTCTGTTCAGCCCCTCAGCGTCGCTTCCAGATAAGGCAGCTCACTGCCTGCAACATTGGGCCTTATACTTGTCTCGTTTTCACTATGAGATTAACTATCGCCCCACGGCCCAGCACGCCAATGCTGACGCGTTGTCGCTTTTGCCGATGGGCCCCGACCCGGTTTTCGATCGAGATGAACTACTCTGTTTCCACATTGATGAGGAAGAACGTCGTGCGGTCGAGGGTTTTCCACTTACAGGTTCGCAGGTCGCGTCAGCTACTGCGCGGGACCCGGTCCTGCCTCAGGTGATTGGTTTTGTTCAACGGGGTTGGCCGGACAGGACCAAGGGCCGGGCATCGGATCCCCTTCGCAACTACCATGCCTTGCGCCTTCGTCTGTCTGTTCATGAGGGTGTTGTTCTTCTGGCCACGGATGGCGCATCTCCACGGGTCGTGGTGCCAGCCTCTCTTCGCAAAGATGTTCTCAAACTATTGCATGAAGGCCATTTCTCGGACTAAGTCCCTGGCCTGCAGGCACATTTATTGGCCCGGTATTGATTCGGACATCGCCCACATGGTCGCTGCGTGTGGTCAGTGTGCTCAACAACTGGCTGCACCCCGTACAATGCCCTCTCCGTGGCCTGATCCGGCGCAGCCATGGGAACGGGTGCACGCTGACTTTGCCAGCCCCTTCCTCGGCACTTATTGGCTACTGTTGATTGACGCCTTCTCAAAGTTTCCATTTGTTGTTCGATGTCCGTCGCCCACCACTGCAGTGACGATGCTGGCTTTGTCCAAAATCTTTGCGCTAGGAGGTCTTCCATCCACGATTGTCACGGACAATGGCCCTCAGTTCTCTTCACAGGCCTTCCGTGATTTTTGTACTGGGCAAGGGATTCATCATGTTACAGCACCGCCCTTCCATCCGCAATCGAATGGGGAGGTTGAGCGCCTTGTCCACACTTTCAAAAGCCAGATGAAAAAATTCCTTAGTGATTTTTCCACGGATGACGCTCTGTTGCAATTTCTGAGTTCTTATCGCTTCACGCCTCTGGGTGATCGCAGCCCTGCTGAACTCTTGCATGGCCGCCAACTGCGCACTCTACTGCACCTGCTTCACCCTGTCAGGCTTGTACTGTGTCCCCTAGTGCGGGAAAATACTCGGTGGGCGCCGACGTGTGGGCACGAGTGTATGGATCTCGCCCTAAATGGATTCCAGGGGTGGTCCAGGCTCTTCGCGGCCACCGGCTTTGTGAAATACGTACGGACGACGGCACGGTTGTTCGCCATTACGACCAGATGCGCCCACGAGTGGTGGCCACGCCGGTGCCACCATCCCTTCTTTCGCCTCCACCAGCCCGAGAAGCCAGTCCTGTCGCTGCTGCCGATCTTCCGTGCGTGTTGCTGCAGCCGACGTCGCTACCGCTTCTGGAACCGGCCCCAGTCGCGACGCCACCTTCTCCGGGACCCATCTCGCTGGAGCACACCCCCAGGTCCACGACACCTATGGATGCTGCTCTGGAGTTTTCACCCATCATCTCGTCCAGGAGGCACGTTCCATGCGCAAGCTTCCAGCCTGTACATTTTCGACCATACTCTCGTGTTTCTCCGCAGGATCTTCTGGGGCCTCCCAAGAGGCCATGAATGTCTCCGCACTGTCCGTGTCTCCAAGGAAGTGAGTGTTTTTTTTTCAAGGGGGGAAAAGTGTTGTGACAGTGCCACGAGATTTAAAAGTGCCGCTATGTCGGTATGCGAACACGGCGATAGAGCCGCTCCGCAGCTCGGCCGAGCGCGGGAGCACCACCTGGCTATGAACAGCACCGGCCGCATGTCACGGCACGGCAGTTGAGTGACAGATACGGAGTTGGTAGCATGTAACCCGCTATTGTTTCTACGTTTGTATATCCACACAATTTATTAGTGATTAAAGGTTATAATGGCAAGTTATTTTGGTTTTTTTTTTCACTGTAAGTTTCAACAAAGAGATTTGATGATCTTTGTAGTTGAAACATAAACCAAGTACTAACACATTTCTACACTGCTTGATAATTGCTAAGGATCAATTGACTCTTTCTAAGAAACAATTATCAACTGCTATGCAACAACTGACAATTGCTAAGGAACACTTGACTCTCATAGTAAAAGGAAATGTATGAGTGGGACATGTAATCGCAGTGATGCACTGTACACATTCAACATTTCATGCAGTAATCTGTTTGTCAAAAGTTGTTGAGGAACTGATTAGAGCAACATTTCGTATGGTACAGCAACATTTCTGCCAGAGATCATTCAGTGCTTTGAACTGGTCAAAGTTTCATCACTGTGACCACTATAACAGGTGTGTCCAAAAGTGTTATCTCATCATTAAAAAAGCTTGCTGAATGTGGAAATGCTATGCAAAAGCATGTTGGGATAATTGGTAGACAACCACACCACAAAAGGATTGATACATAGCTCTAGTGGCAAAAAGCAACAGACATTGCACTCGTAGGCAGATAGCTGCAACCTTCCAACCCCTACTGGTAACCAGGATTTGACGGCAATCAAACCACACTGGTTTTTATGCTTGGAAGCCCGTTAAATGCATACCACATCAACCATGCCATCATTGAGACATTGAGAAAGAGTTTGTTGTTGTAGGGGGCATGTTGGTTGGGTTCAACAACAGTGGTCCAGAGTGAAGTTTTACGAGGAATGCTTCTTCACTGTGGTGAATGATTCTGGCCACCAGGTAGTGTGGAGTGAGAGGGTAACACATTACACATCACACAATGATCTTGAACGTCATCAGTATAGCATAGGCATTAAGCTGTGGGCAGGCATTACGCACAAATGGCCAACACCACTGCTTTATATTTGCGCGAGGTACCGCTACACTACAGCAGTATTGCAAGGAGATTATTCTGGATCATGTCTGTCTGTTTAGAGCACAGTAGGTCCAGACTTTGTTCGTGGATGACAATTTCTGCCCAATCAGGACTACTGAGGTGTCAGATACAGTACGAAGTGAAGATACGGATGTGTGAAATTTCCTGCATACTCCCTGGACCTAAACCTGTGCAAGAACTGAAAACCAACTTGAGAGACGACTCCTCAAGAATTTGATAGCCAGTGTTAATAACAAAATGTGCAAAATCTGCATTAGTGTCTGGGGAGGGCATATTCCCTATTGAGAACCTGATATCGACCTTCATGTTGGGAGTCCAACATGTCTCAAACAAGAACATTATTCATTTACATCTACATGATTACTCTGAAATTCACAATTAAGTGCCTGGCAGAGAGCTCATCAAGCCACCTACAACCTATTTCTCTACCATTCCACTGTCAAACAATGCACAAGAAAAATGAGCACTTAAATCTTTCTGTGTAAAATCTCATTTCTCTTATTTTATTATGATGATCATTCCTCTCTGCTTACGTGGGTGTCAACAAAATCATTTCACACTCTGAGCAGAAAGTTGGTGATTGAAATTTCATGAGAAGATTTTACCACAATGCAAAATACCTTTGTTTTAATGACTGCCACCCCAATCTCTCAAAGGCCTTTGATTGTGTAAATCATGGAATTCTTTTAGATAAGCTAAATCATTATGGTTTGAGTGGGGCAGTGCACAAATGGTTTAATTCATACTTAACTGGAAGAATGCAGAAAGTTGAAATAAGTGGTTCATGTAATGTTAAAACAACAGCTGATTCCTCAAACTGGGGTCTATCAAGTACGGGGTCCCACAGGGTTCGGTCTTAGGTCCTTTACTGTTCTTGATATAAATTAATGACTTACCATTCCACATTGATGAAGATGCAAAGTTAGTTCTTTTTGCTGATGATACAAGTATAGTATATAGTAATAACATCCAAAAACCAAGAACTAAGTGATGTAATTGTAAATGATGTTTTTCACAAAATTATTAAGTGGTTCTCAGCAAACGGACTCTCTTTAAATTTTGATAAAACACAGTATATACAGTTCTGTACAGTAAATGGCACAACTCCAGTAATAAATATAGACTTTGAACAGAAATCTGTAGCTAAGGTAGAATTTTCAAAATTTTTACGTGTGTCCATTGATGAGAGGTTAAACTGGAAGCAACACATTGATGGTATGCTGAAACGTCTGAGTTCAGTGACATATGCTATTAGGGTTATTGCAATTTTTGGTGATAAGAATCTCAGTAAATTAGCTTACTATGCCTACTTTCATTCACTACTTTCGTATGGCATCATATTCTGGGGTAATTCATCGTTGAGTAGAAAAGTATTCATTGCTCAAAAACGTGTAATCAGAATAATTGCTGGAGCCCACCCACAGTCATCCTGCAGACATCTATTGAAGGATCTAGGGATCCTCACAGTAACCTCACAGTATATATATATATTTTCACTTATGAAATTTGTTGTTAATAATCCAACCCAGTTCAAAAGTAATAGCAGTGTGCATAGCTATAACACCAGGAGAAAGGATGATCTTCACTATACAGGGTTAAATCTGATTTTGGCACAGAAAGGGGTAAATTATGCTGCCACAAAAGTCTTTGGTCACCTACCAAACAGCATCAAAAGCCTGACAGATAGGCAACTAACATTTAAAAATAAATTAAAAGAATTTCTAGATGACAACTCCTTCTACTCATTGGCTGAATTTTTAGATATAAATTAAGGGGAAAAACAACAACAACAACAACAACAACAACAACAACAACTTAAACATTAGTGTCATGCAATATTTTGTGTAATGTAATATCCTGTACAGACATCTTTTATTAACCTGACACATTCCACATCATTACAAAATGTCGTATTCGTGATCTATGGAACAAGTAGTAATCTAATCTAATCTAATTCACATATCATCCCACTGTGCTCTCTCCCCTAGTACAAAATGAGCTGCCCTTCTTTGAACGTTTTCAACGTCCTCCGTCAATACTGTCTGATGTGGATCCCCCACCGCACAGCAGTATTCCTGAAGAGGATGTACAAGCATAATATAGGAAGTCTGTTTTGTAGAACTGCTGCATGTTCTGCTAATAAATCATAGTCTTTGGTTTTCTTTACCCACAAGATTATCTAAATGATTGTTCCAACTTAAGTTAATTGTAATCTCTCAGTATTTAGTTCAATTTACAGCCTTAAGATTTATGCAGTTTGTCATATAACCAAAATTTAGTGGATTCCTTTTGGTAATCATATGGATGACTTCACACTTTTCATTATTCAGAGTCAATTGCCACTTTTGCATCATACAAATTTCTTGTCCAAATCATTTTGCAATTTGTTTTGAATCATCTGATGACTTTAATACACAGTAAAGGACAGCATCATATGCAAACAATCTACGAGTGCTACTCAGATTGTCTCCTAATCGTTTATGTAGATCGGGAACAGGAGAGTGCCCATAACACTTCATTGGGGAATGCCAGACATTACTTCTGTTTTATTTGATGACTTTCTGTCAGTTACTATTAACTGTGACCTTTCTAACAGGAAATCATGAATCCAGTCCCACAACTGAGATGATAGTCCCTAGGCTCATAATTTGATTAGAAGTGGCTTGTGAGGTACCGAAATCTAAAAATATGGAACAATTTGACATCCCTTGTCAATAGCTGTTATTAGTTCATGAGAATAAAGAGCTAGTTGTGTTTCACAAGAATGATATTTCCTGAATCCATGCTGGCTGTTTGTCAATAAACCATTTTTCTTGAAGATAACTTATAATGTTTGAAACCATTATATGTTGCAAAATCCTACTGTTGATGTTCATCTTATATTATCCTTTCAAGACACTGTCCATTCCATTCAACTGCTCTTCCAGGTCCTTTGGTGTCTCTGACAGAACTACAATGTCATCAGCAAACCTCAAAGTTTTTATTTCTTTTCCATGGATTTTAATTTCTACTCCAAATTTTTCTTTTGGCTCCTTTACTGCCTGCTCAATATAAAATATTGAATAACATCGAGGATAGGCTACAACCCTATCTCACTCCCTTCCCAACCACTGCTTCTCTGTCACACGCCTTGACTCTTATAACTGCCATCTGGTTTCTGTACAGATTATAAATAGCCTTTCACTCCCTGTGTTTCACACCTGCTACCTTCAGAATTTGAAAGAGAGTATTCCAGTCAACATTGTCTAAAGCTTTCTCTAAGTCTACAAATGCTAGAAATGTAGGTTTGCCTTTCCTTAAGCTGTCTTCTAAGATGAGTTGTAGGGTCAGTATTGCCTCATGTGTTCCAACATTTGTATGGAATCCAAACTTATCTTCCCTAAGGTCAGCTTCTACCAGTTTTTCCATTCGTCTGTATAAGAATTCGCGTTAGTATTTTGCAGCCATGGCTTATTAAACTGATAGTTCAGTAATTTTCACACCTGTCAACACCTGCTTTCTTTGGGATTGAGATTATTATATTCATCTTGAAGTCTGAGGTTATTTCACCTGTATTATACATCTTGCTCACCAGATGGTAGAGTTTTGTTAGGGCTGGCTCTTCCAAGGTTATCAGTAGTTCTAATGGAATGTTGTCTACTCCTGGGGCCTTGTTTCAATTTAGGCCTTTCAGTGCTCTGCCAAACTCTTCACACAATATCATGTCTCCCATTTCATCTTCATCTATGTCCTTATGTACTCTTCCATTTCCATAATATTTCCCTCAAGTACATTGCCCTTGTATAAACCCTCTATATACTGCTTCCACCTTTCTGCTATCCCTTCTTTGCTTAGAACTGGTCTTCCATCTGAGCTCTTGATATTCATACAGGAGTTCTCTTTTCTCCAATGGTCTCTAATTTTCCTGTAGGCAGTGTCTATCTTACCCCTAGTGATATATGCCTAGAAATTTTGTTGAATTTACAATTTCTAATTGTTTCTTATACTGATTTGTGGGGAGGGCGGTTAATAACAGTTTCCACTGTGTTATCAATAAAATTGTTAGGAGTCAACTATTCTGCAGTGAGTGTGGTGCAATTTTGTACTTCATATTATAGTTCTGTGGCTGTTTCACATTTTATCAATATGTTTGTGTCATCCACAAATTTTATATATAGCCTGTATGATTCTATGATACAGTTAAATGTCAAGAAAAACAATGGGCCCCAGACAGAACCTTGGGGCAAACAATACTTAATTTCTTTTTGTTGTAAAGTAAACATAAGTGGGGCAAAGGGCTTGGTCCGCTGGGCTTATATTGCACTTTTGTGCACATGGCACAGTGCTTGCTCTGCCGTCTGTCTAGATTGCAAGGTGATCTCTCTAACACTTGCTCACACTATAGTGTTACAATACTTTTGTTTTAGATTGGTACATGTTCATACTGTTTTCTTCCTGAAGTAAGATTTCAACTGTCTGCTCTTTGATTTTCAAGTATGATACCCTTTCATGTGTCTAGCTGTAATACTCCAATTTTTGAAGGCTTCTACCAAGGTTATCAGTAGTTCTAATGGAATGTTGTCTACTCCTGGGGCCTTGTTTCGATTTAGGTCTTTCAGTGCTCTGTCAAACTCTTCACACAATATCATATCTCCCATTTCATCTTCATCTATGTCCTTGTCAAAAGCTTTCTCTAAGTCTACAAATGCTAGAAATGTAGGTTTGCCTTTCCTTAAGCTGTCTTCTAAGATGAGTCGTAGGGTCAGTATTGCCTCATGTGTTCCAACATTTGTATGGAATCCAAACTTATCTTCCCTAAGGTCAGCTTCTACCAGTTTTTCCATTCGTCTGTATAAGAATTCGCGTTAGTATCTTGCAGCCATGGCTTATTAAACTGATAGTTCAGTAATTTTCACACCTGTCAACATCTGCTTTCTTTGGGATTGGGATTATTATATTCTTCTTCAAGTCTGAGGTTATTTCACCTGTATTATACATCTTGCTCACCAGATGGTAGAGTTTTGTTAGGGATTGTTGTCTATTACAGCGAAAGCTTTTGCAAGGTCCAGGAACATTGCTGATACATGTTCCTTCTGGTCTACTGGAGCCAAGGCTTCATTAACAAAATAAAAAATTCCAGTTTCTGTTGACTTGAGTTTTCTGAATCTATGTTGGATACTTGATACAAAATTACTTCTCTATGCACAAAATAAGTCTTTTCTTAAATACTTTTTCCAGTATTTTTAAAAAACCAGAGAACAGAGATATTGATCTGTAGGTCTTTGCATTTGTCTTGTCTCCCTTCTTGAAGAGAGGCCTTATCTTGGCCACTTTTAGTTTTTCTGGAGAAACATTACTACACAATGAAAAGTTGCACAGATGACTCAGGGGCTTAGTCAACATTGTTGCACATTTTTTAATGTGCAGTAAGGAACATTGTTTATGATCAAAGAAAATCTTGATTTTAATTCCCTTATAATATTCTGTATGTCCTTTTCATCTGTTAGATATAAAAAAAACAATTTTTTTATTTAAACAGATTTTTTGCTCATCTCTCATTCTAGAACCTGTTTTGCTATAAAATTGTTTGCTATTTTTGTGAAATATGCATTAAATACATCAGCTACTTTGCACAGGTCACTAATTTTGTCTCCATTTTCAAACAGGTTAATGTCAGGATGTTTTCCTGTGTTTTGCCAGTTTCTTTCCTGATAATGGCCCACATTGCTTTCAATAATTTGTAACGTTTTCCTTGTAGTTGTCATTTGTTAGTTTTTTTATCTTCTATTAATTTCATTTGAAGATGTGTTTGTATCTCTTAAAATAAGTGCCAAATTCTGGAGTTGTTTTGGTTGGTTTGGCTATGAAATAGAGAAATCTTTTTTCCTTCAGTGAAACTTTTATGACTGGAGTGATCCAACTGATTTTTGTATTTTCTTCATGATATTCCTATTTCTGAGTGGGCAGCACAGCACAAAATAATACTGGAAAGTGCTTAAGAATTTATGTTTTTTTCATTCATGTTCCTACACCTGCTGATTATGCAAATCTGGTCACCCAACATTAGTGGTCAAACACTACATGAAACAATGCATTTAAGATATCTTGGGTGTAATTGGTTTAATAAGTTCATAGGATTATGACACAAAGGTATTGAGATATGTATAATATCTATCTGCCTATGTCTTTGCTGCCATTTCTTTCGAAAATATATGAGAGGGTAGTGTACAACAAGCTACAGGAACAGCACAAACTGGCTTATCGACACCCTCCCAGTTTGGCTTTCACAAAGGCTCTCCTCAGAGGGAGCGATATTCAGTTTCACAAAAGGGATTCTAAATGAACTGAGCTGTAGGAGGAATCCCGTTGGGCTTTTCTATGACCTCACTAATAAAACATAACATATTAGTACAAAAACTCTCATACAATGGCATCAAAGACCAACTACTAGCTTGGCTACAATCTTACTTAAGTAACAAGAAATGAAAGAATTTCCCTAACAGGTACATGTGAAACAATAAATCAAAGTGGAGGATCTATTAAGTACAGTGTTATCCAAGGCCTGATCCATGGGCAACTGAACTTATTACAGTGAAAATGCACCTACAGTGTCAGCAGCATTTCCGTTGTGTACTGGTGGTGGTAACCCAAAATTATAAGATGAAAGAACTGATTGTCATCCCATCAATGTATGTATAAAGGCTCTGTACCTTGAGTTTAAAGTGGGTGGAGATGACACCTAATGTGTCAAGAGACAGCTTGTCATATGAGTACGTAGGGGAGATGCGCCAACAGAAATTGTAGCAGTGAGCTATCCTTGTGACTGCTGCAGTAAGTACGTCAAATGCAACAACAGAACCTACTGTAGATTATCAGATGGGGATGGAAATGGACTAGTGGATCTAGCAAATAACTGTAACCCACTGGATTAATTGCAGATGCTAGAGCTGATGTTGGCCCATATGTATTGCTTCTACAAAAAACAATACAATATACGCAGAAAATGTCTTACAGTAGTTGGCAAACTGCTCTACACTCCTATTTATGGAAGCAAAGGGTTGTTGTTGTTGTGGTCTTCAGTCCTGAGGCTGGTTTGATGCAGCAAAGGGTAACATACTAAATATTTCTGATTCTAGTACAGACAACTTAATAATACACCATACACTCTGGCAACTTGTTGTGTGCGGTTGAGCAGTGTTATTCATTTAAGAGTAAAGAGTGCACATGTTGCTAATAATACTGTGAAGTGACCAGTATATCTGTTAGTAAAGATATTGACGCATACATTTCTTATCATTTGATACAGTACTTAAATAAGGTGGCACACGAAGTGTAGGCTACGTCTGAAAGTAACAACTGAGCCTTAAATACGAGAAGGATGACCACATTGCTGCCATAAAATAAAGCTTATGTGCTGACTTTAGAGAGCCAGTCTCTTCCACACTACAGGTTCACAGAATGAAATGTATGGTAGACTCTTCTATTCCATGAGTGACACTGTGTTATAGTTGCTTAAGTTGTGGACACATAAGCAGGCAGTCACTCGGACAGAAAAGCTGCAGCAAATACAGCAGGGACCATTTGATAGCTTAGAGCAAAGACTGTCGACATTGCTGCCAAGCATACCTAGCCCCAGACTGCTAGTATCCCAAATACAATCGCCAGTAGCGAGCACAAGAACTTGCTATGCAAAAAGTGCAAGAACTTGCTATGAGAAATAATTTATCTTTTGAAGAACCAGAGATGAACTTAAATTGTATGCCCAGAGGGCTTATTATTATGACCATAAAACTATTAAACAATGGGAATTCAACATCTCAACATTAGAAGCAACACACAATCACCCATGCCTCACCTCCAACCCCCTCCTCTTAAAAATTGTGAAACTCCAAATTTAAACACAGTGATGATGCAAAAAACCAAACTCATACCAAATATAACCTGGACATACCCATCTCAGAATTGTGTTGTGGTATTGCAAAGCATTGCACACAGCAAGCAAAAAACTCACGTCCATTAGACTCTTTGAATTCAAAATTCACATCCCTGGTGAATGTGTGAGGACTATTTCCAGTCATGTTTGATGGAGTATATAGTGAAGGAGTGGCCTCAACACAATAAAGCCACTTCAGTTACTGAAGGCGTTGGCTTAGCACTAAAGGATGCAGTTATTTCTCTGAACTGTCATGCTCAGCAAGGAAATGACACAGACGTAGAAGAAGGTAGCTTAGTGCTATACCGAAAAGATGATAAGATTATAAGAAGGTGTTCAAGTGAATTACAAGAGAAAAATGGCTAGCATCAACAACAGAAAAAATAAGACTGTCAGGTGAAAAAGGTGTCACTGTAACCATGCAAATAGGAACCTTACAAGCAACCAAAATTCTCTCCACACGGCCAGCTGAGTCTCTCCTACTGCCAGTGAGAGATCTTCCTGAAGATGCAGGAACATCAAAAACACATAGTAAGCTGCCTTTACCAACAAAATCTGCCAGTACATATAATTTAACTTATGCAGGTCCTTACTATGTGTATATTGAAATCACTCAGCTACTCTCTATGAGTCTTGATAAAATAGTTCACATACAAATGCGAAATGAGAAGCCACATAGTAAATATTTTGTCATTAGGTAAGAACAGAGTCAAAATTGAAGCGGATAACCCAGTCATAGCGAACAAACTTATATCAACTTCTGTGCTTGAAGTGCTTAAATTAGAAGATTATATTCATGCACACAGGTGAGAAAACAAGGTGCAATCAGAGGAGTGGATGTATCATTAGCAGAATCTGAAATCACTACCTCCATCCAGCAACCTATTGAAATAGTGCATGTTATATACTTACCGCAACACCTAATTCAGAACAACATTACATCTGTTGTGAAATCAGGGATGTGTCCTTACATTCAAAGGTCACTCACAGCCTCAGCATGTTTTCTTGTACAGATGAAGATGTGAGGTTAACCCTTATGTTCCGACTGTTAGACAATGCCACAACTGTCTAAGATGTGGTCATATTAGTAAGCTGTGTAGGAGTGAACAGATATATCTGAGGTGTGGAAGGCCCATCCCACAGTACAATGTCAGTCAAATCAAATTGTTTGCACAAGCTTTGGAAGTGACAATTTGGCTCAGAGCTTATTTACGGCCAGAACGAGCCAGAATGGCATTCTGATACCACCCAGGGAATTTTTTTGAACTCACTGTAACACTCACAGGAGGTTTAAAATAGTACACATGTATAAAATGGCAATGTAACTATTATTTTCCGCTGTGTCGGCACCATGGAATGTGACAGTGAGTGACCCACGTGACGTGATAAGCAGGGACATGGGGATGAGCTACTGTGTATGTATGTATGTGTGTGTGTATGGAGGGGGGGGGGATGAAATTAACATTTCGTGAAGACATGTTAGAGGGAAGTTCATGTTCAAATATGTTGCTTATTTGTAGTGATGGATATGAACTTAATCCAGTTGTAATAACTCAGTCAGCAGAAGACAAATTACACTTAAAGCCTTGACTAAACATGTAACTCCGTGTCGCATACAGTGGTCACATGTCACATCATGATTTGTTTTTCCCAACTCTTCGGAAAGTCGGTATTGTATGTGACCTTGACTGGCCAGGAATGTCTTCATCGTCATTCATCACTAAATGCTTTATTAGCACTGGACACACATTCACCAAACAACTACAGTGCAACTGTTTGAGAAAATGATGTCGTAGTCGTGAAGACTTGTCACTCGTGCTGATATGTAACGAGCATAACTAGGGATCAAAGTGACACTGCGACGGGAACAGGCAGTATCACCTGTTTGTATTAATCTCATGGTTTTATTGTTTTGATTATTAGAAATTATGTTTCAAGAACCTGAATTTCAGAATAGCGTTTTGTAAAAAAATGATTTATCATTGTAAGTTTTATTAAAATCATTACTTGTGATTGTTAAGGCTGGGGGAGTGGGGTTTCTTTGGTTGAAGACATGCTTTCCAGCAGCTAAAATTTTAGGAATTAAGCACTAATTTGGCAGCAGATAGTGCCCAGCTTATATTTTTAGAAGTCTGGTCAATGAATTTGCCTCATTCAAATACACTTCTTTTAGGGATGCAGAAGAATCTGTTAGGAGCCATGAAGTGTAAAGTAAGTGTCTGGCAGGAAGGATGAAGCAGCATTGTGGTTCAACAGGCATGTTTTTCACATATATGTAATGGCAGCATCTTATCTAGCCACTGGGTATGGGTCTACGGGTCACTGAAAGTTCTAGGAAGAGATACAGGGCTGAAGAAAAATTTAATTTAAGGGACATCTTCAACTTTTGTGGTCCTGTTCTCCTCAGTTGCGCGTTAGGGGTATGGAAGAGATACAGGGCTGAAGAAAAATTTAATTTAAGGGACATCTTCAACTTTTGTGGTCCTGTTCTCCTCAGTTGCGCGTTAAGGGTATTGATATTCTCCTGGGTATTTGTGAGTAAGGCTTTTGTTATTTAGTAGATCAACCAAATTCAGTCAAAAAGTATGCCAGAGTGAAAATGAGTTGCAACAGAGCCAGTTGCAGGCAGGCAAGAGGGTTATGTGTTGTGAAGCAAAACACAGCCGACAAGTATTGGGAAGCAGAGCCAGCTGGGTGCGATGTAGTAACAGCCGATGCTGTAATAAACTAGTGGAAGGATGGAAACATTTCCTCACTTGCCACCATGGAAGTGTTTAGAATATGTACCTTAAGCCCTAAACAAATTTAGTCTGGAGCATATAAGTACTAAAATATTCTCATGTCAGTATCACAACCTAAACCACGAGTCTATGACACCAGGAGCATAATCCAAGAATGCAGTATGGGATCTGCTGTTTGACCACAGGATGGGGTTGCCTGCCCTGAGTCATGACGGCACCCACTGCCAGAGCAGAGTGCCACCTGCTTGCTGGAGGGAGGTCACGGCCACCTCTGCAGTGCCGCTAGTTGAGCTGCCGTGCTATCATCACAGTCGAAGCTGGAGATGTTGCTGACAGAGTCATTTGAGTGAGGCCATGCACGGTCCCACTCTCTGCACTCTCAGCTGTGCTGGATGTCTATTGTTTCACATGAGAGGCAACTGAATGCCTCTAACAAGCTGTTCCTTATGTACTATGGCTGACAGATGGAATAAAAAAGTTAATTAAACAAATCTACTGTGATCCTTGTGTCTCATTTCACTCTCAACAGGTGACAATCCAAGAGTCATCTAAAACTGGTCTCAGATCACTGGCATCATCTTCTTAGAGCAGGATCTGAACCTACAGCTATGGTATGGTGAGTCCCAAAATTTTGATTGTATTTTGGTCATGAAGAAAAGGTTTGATGCTCATGTATTCTGTACTGCAGATTTTATTTTGGGTAGACGACCAATGAATTTGTCTAGTTTTAGACGTAATGGAAGTGATGATTGATTAGTGTCTGTTAGATGGAATTTGATAGTAGGAAAAGGAAGAGAAGGAAAGATAGTAAGTGAATATGGATTGGGGGTAAGAAATGAAAGAGGAAGCCATCTGGTAGAATTTTGCACAGAGCATAACTTAATCATAGCTAACACTTGGTTCAAGAATCATAAAAGAAGGTTGTATACATGGGAGAAGCCTGGAGATACCGAAAGGTTTCAGATATATTATATATTGGTAAGACAGAGATTTAGGAGCCAGGTTTTGAATTGTAAGACATTTGCAGGGGCAGATGTGGACTCTGACCACAATCTATTGGTTATGAACTGTAGATTAAAACTGAAGCAACTGCATAAAGGTGGGAATTTAAGGAGATAGGACCTGGATAAACTGACTAAACCAGAGGTTGCACAGAGTTTCAGGGAGAGCATAAGGGTACAATTGACAAGAATGGGGGAAAGAAATACAGCAGAAGAAGAATGGGTACCTTTGAGGGATGAAGTAGTGAAGGCAGCACAGGATCAAGTAGGTAAAAAGACAAGGGCTAATAGAAATCCTTGGGTAACAGAAGAAATATTGAATTTAATTGATGAAAGGAGAAAATATAAAAATGCAGTAAATGAAGCAGTCAAAAAGGAATACAAACTTCTCAAAAATGAGATCGACAGGAAGTGCAAAATGGCTAAGCAGGGATGGCTAGAGGACAAATGTAAGGATGTAGAGGCTTATCTCACAAGGTGTAAGATCGATACTGCCTACAGGAAAATTAGAGAGACCTTTGGAGAAAAGAGAACCACTTGTATGAATATCAAGAGCTCAGATGGAAACCCAATTCTAAGCAAAGAAGGGGTAGCAGAAAGGTGGGAGAAGTATATAGAGGGTTTGTACAAGGGCGAGGTACTTGAGGACAATATTATGGAAATAGAAGAGGATGTAGATGAAGATGAAATGAGTTTGACAGAGCACTGAAAGACCTAAGTCAAAACAAGGCCCCAGGAGTAGACAACATTCCATTAGAACTATTGACAGCCTTGGGAGAGCCAGTCCTGACAAAACTCTACCATCTGGTGAGCAAGATGTATGAGACAGGCGAAATTCCCTCAGACTTCAAGAAGAACATAATAATTACAATCCCAAAGAAAGCAGGTGTTGACAGATGTGAAAATTACCGAACTACCAGTTTAATAAGTCACAGCTGCAAAATATTAACAAGAATTCTTTACAGACGAATGGAAAAACTGGTAGAAGCCGACTTCGGGGAAGATCAGTTTGGATTCCGTAGAAATATCGGAACACGTGAGGCAATACTGACCCTACGACTTATCTTAGAAGCTAGATTAAAGAAAGGCAAACCTAAGTTTCTAGCATTTGTAGACTTAGAGAAAGCTTTTGATAATGCTGACTGGAATACTCTCTTTCAAATTCTGAAGGTGGCAGGGGTAAAATACAGGGAGCAAAAGGCTACTTACAATTTGTAAGAGTCGAGGGACATGAAAGGGAAGCAGTGGTTGGGAAGGGGGTGAGACAGGGTTGTAGCCTCTCCCTGATGTTATTCAATCTGTATATTGAGCAAGCAATAAAGGAAACAAAAGAAAAATTTGGAGTAGAAATTAAAATCCATGGAGAAGAACTAAAAACTTACAGGTTCGTCAATGACATTGTAATTCTGTCAGAGACAGTAAAGGACTTGGAAGAGTAGTTGAAAGGAATGGACAGTGTCTTGAAAGGAGGACACATGACGAACATCAACAAAAGCAAAACGAGGGTAATGGAAAGTAGTCGAGTTAACTCGGGTGATGCTGAGGGAATTAGATTAGGAAATGAGACACTTAAAGTAGTAAAGGAGTTTTGCTATTTGGGAGCAAAATAACTGATGATGGTTGAAGTAGAGAGGATATAAAATGTAGACTGGCAATGTCAAGGAAAGTGTTTCTGAAGCAGAGAAATTTGTTAACATCGAGTATAGATTTAAGTGTCAGGAAGTCGTTTCTGAGAGTGGAGTGGAGCCATGTATGGAAGCGAAACACGGATGATAAATAGTTTGGACAAGAAGAGAATAGAAGCTTTCGAAATGTGGTGCTACAGAAGAATACTTAAGATTAGATGGGTAGATCACATAACTAATAGGGAGGTATTGAATAGAATTGGGGAGAAGAGGAGTTTGTGGCACAACTTGACTAGAAGAAGGGATCGGTTGATAGGGCATATTCTGAGGCATCAAGGGATCACCAATTTAGTATTGGAGGGCAGCGCGGAGGGTAAAAATGGCAGAGTGAGACCAAGAGATGAATACACTAAGCAGATTCAGAAGGATGTAGGCTTCAGTATGTACTGGGAGATAAAGCAGCTTGCACAGGATAGAGTAGCATGGAGAGCTGCATAAAATCAGTCTCAGGACTTAAGACCACAGCAACAACAACAGATGTGCACAGTGTAACTCTGAGGGCCAATCAGCACCATGTATGGAATCAGCTCCAGTAAAATGTTACACACTTAATCATTGGGGGCAATGACTAGGCAACACTAGAAATCGAGATGGCTCATGATTAGACATAAGAATTTGGTTAATGTATTTTGTTTTCTTGTCTTGTGAGTGTTATCTCTCAAAATGAGTGTTTTCAAGGATAGAGCTTCGACAGAACCAGAGCTGCAAGATGTGTCAGGATCAGAAGCAGGATGCATATTATTAGAAAATGTAGTACAATTAACAGCGGATAATACAGAACTAAGGCAACTGAGGATGTCCAGGCCTGTGGGAGACCTTGGAAATCTGACTGAGATGGAAGGTTGGTTTGATAAGGAGTTATTGAGTGTTGGGACTAACAGGGGAAGCGAAAGTTTATATATGGTATACAGGAGTTCTTAAGGCGGTCATAACAATCAAAGAATTAAAAGAAGGGTTGATTTAGAGATATGTGAAATGAAACAGTGTCAGAAACTATAGGGAACAATTATGGGCAATAACTAAGAAAAATAGGGAAACTGTGGAATGATTTATGGATATAATAAGGAAAATTAATGGACATACCTATGGTTTAGGACAGGATGCTGCAGTTAATGAAATTATTTTGCAAGTGGTTGAGCAGAGGATGCTCGATGCTTTTTTAAGATGATTTCATGCGTAAATGTGAAGATGTGTATGGACAGGGCATCTGACAGATTTGTACACAGCAGTGCGGTTAGCTATAGAGTGTGAGGAGATCTATATGTCAACAGAAATTCAGGATAAATGGACAGTATCTGACGGATTTGTGCGCAGCAGTGTGGTTAGCTATAGAGCGCGAGGAGATCAATATGTCAACAGAAATTCAGGGTAAATGGACAGTGTTTGCAGTTAGTATAAAATGTTTCAGATGTGAATGAATGGGGCACGTAAGGAGGCAGTTTGCCAACCTCAGTGTGATGTAGATAAAGTAAGAGGAAGTAATGGTTCTAAAAGTAGAAGACCAAGGAAGAATGTGTTAAACATCAGTGTGAATCCCAAGTCCACCTACAGCCGTTCTCAGTAAGACTGAATGCTACGAAATAGTATGCAGAGGTGAAGTCTGCGATAAGGGGAGTAGTAGGATAAAATAGTTGTGGGGTATTTAGGACACAAGGGCACAAGTGGCAGTCATCAGTAGTGATCTGGCAAAACATTAGTAAGGGAACCCACCATGGTACAGAGTGCGTGGAGTGGGGGATAAAGATGTCACGCCACTAAGATCGGTGGATATAGACTTGCACCTGGATACAGTTTTATTTAAACAATGTGTAGAGAGTGTGCAACACATTAGTGAGGGCCATGGCATGATTCTAGGATTAGATTTCTTATATCAGGCTAGTGCCATAATAGATCTTCAGCAACATAGGATGGAACTTGACAGAAAAATGTTTCAGTTGTGTGAAGCTATTGCCAGTGTAGCGATGTGTCGAGGTGAGTCTGTCATGAAAGACAAACTGATTTAACCGTAAACAACCGCACTAAGAGTTGATTCCCATGATTGCGTTCCTAAGGGTACAGGCAAATCACTTTGGGTCAGTGTTGAGTTGGGCTTGCCGGCAGGAATTTTGTGTGTGGTGGAACTGTTAGAAGAGAATGAAGTATTAGTTCAGGTAGGTTGCTTAGTAAAAAAAGGTACTGTATATGTACAAAAAAATAAATAGCGAAAAGAAGGTACCTGTTTCTACAGATAATTTTAGCAAAGAGGACATAGGATTAACAAAAGGGCTGTTAATCACTAATATGGATATCCTGGAGGAAGAAGAATGGGATGCAAGGGGTGTCAGCCATGGGCAGTCACTGGACACCATTGAAACTGCATTACAAGGAAAAGTGAAACACCTAGAGGGAAGGAGTAGGGAACTGATGGAAAAATTGCTTTTGGAATTTAAGAATTAAAGTTTTCCAAAAGGACCATTACTAGCTATACACATTAAGCAACACTGCATAACAATGTGAAATGAATCACCAGTCTACCTGCAAACCACGCAGAATACATAGATACTTGCAGCCAATTTTGGAGGAATTTATTGATCAACAGCTGAAAGAAGGAACAATCGAAAAAAGTAACAATGTGAGCAAGGGAGGGGGGGGGGGGGGGGTGGCAGGAATAGTCGTTGTACCATAGAAATCAGAGGATGGAACTCGAAAATATAGATTTTGTTGTGATTACAGGCATCTAAATGCAAAAACCATAATGGACGCCTATGCTTTGCCGGCCGCGGTGGTCTAGCGGTTCTGGCGCTACAGTCCGGAACCGCGGGACTGCTACGGTCGCAGGTTCGAATCCTGCCTCGGGCATGGGTGTGTGTGATGTCCTTAGGTTAGTTAGGTTTAAGTAGTTCTAAGTTCTAGGGGACTTATGACCTAAGATGTTGAGTCCCATAGTGCTCAGAGCCATTTGAACCATTTTTTGAGCCTATGCTTTGCCAAACATCAGAGAAATCTAGGATCATTTACTGCAAGGCAAATATTATTCTACTATAGATTTGAAGAGTAGTTATCACCAGACAGAGGTTGCACCACAGGATCGACACAAAACAGCATTGTTGGATGGAGTACTCTGAGGTTTAAAACCGTGGCAATGCTTAGTGTATTTCTGTCACATAATCATCTATGGAAGTGATGTGGAACAGCATATGCAGTGATTAAGGAAGTGTTCCTAAGGTTAAAAGCAGCAAAGTTAACATTGAGTACAGAAAAGTGTAATTTTCTGATGGAAGAGGTAGCATACCTAGGTTGTATCATAAGTAAAGATGGGGTTAAGATGTACCCAAGATTAATTAGAGCTACACATGAATTTCCTATAGCAGAATCTGTAAAGGAGTTGCAATTGTTCTTAGGAGTCATGAACTATTACAGACAGTTTGTAAAAGTATTTGTGGATATTGTCAGACTGTCGACACAATTATTAAAAGAAGGGTACTAAATTTCTGTGGTCAGAAGAGTGAAACCATGCTTTTGAGGAACTAAAAGAATCTTTAACATGAAGTCCGATACTGGTATTTTCGGATTTTAATAGAGAATTAGTTTTCACATGTGTAGCATCAAACCATGCACTTGGTTTTGTGCTGTCACAAGGGGTAGAAGGTGTAGAACATCCAGTAGCTTACACACCAAAACTTCTAAATTCTGCAGAAAGAAATTATTCAACAGTGGAAAAAGAGATGTTAAGACTTATTTATGGAATCACATATTTCAAATGTTATCTGCATGGTAAAAGCATTAGAGTAATAACAGATCATGCGGCATTAAAATGGTCGTTGGGGCTAAAGGATCATTCTAACAGGTTGACACGATAGGCAATAAGACTAAGTGAATTTGATTTCGAAGACACACATAAACCTGGGAAGAAGTATGGAAATGCAGAATGCTTAAGTAGAAAAGTAGCAGAATTACATATTGGGGATACTGAGCATAAGGAATGGCGAACTGCACAGAGAGCAGATGACAGAAAGTAAGCAGTATTTTAAGCAGTCATAGTTTTGTATGCAAGATGGGTTGGTATGCAAAGAAACCAAGCTGGGATCACAGGTAGTGCTTAGTGGCGCTAGTGAATCTAACGAATAGAGTGCTAAAAGAAGCTCATGATCACTTATTAGCGTATCATGAATGTTGCAGATCTAGCAACAGAAAAATAGCGGAAAGGTATGGGTGGAGAAGTAGGCACATCGATGTAAACCAGTACATGCAGAATTGCGTACAATGCGCACAGAGCGCAGATTTGTGTCAAAAAGAGCACCATTGCAGAGATTACCTGAAGCATTAGCACGATTTGAATTTTTGGAGACTGATTTTATAGGTCCATTCAATAAAACACCTGGGGGAATAAGTATATAGTCACAATCACAGATCATTTTCCAAGACATGTAGAAACGGTCACGATGCCAAACCAACAGGCAGCAACAGTGTCACAAGCACTTGTGAATACTTGTATATTGAAGTTTGGAGTGCCTGAAACAACAGTAACAGAGCAGGGAACGAACTTCATGTCAGCTCTGTTCGAGGAATTGTGTACGTGATTAAATGTGAAGAAGTTAAAATGAGTCCTTTCCAACCACAAGCCGATGGAAGAACTGAAAGAGTACAAAGGACAACTTGGAAAGTGCCTGGATACTATGTTGATTCAAATACCACCAGCTGGGATGTCTACTTGAAGTACGTCATCTCTGCCTACAGCTCAAAACAACACAGGAATATAGGATTATTGCATACAAAGAAGTATATGGTCATAAACTGCCATCACCATTGGACATATTGAAAATGAAGAAAGGGAAGACTGGAGAATCTGTCAAGGAATTTGCCAAAGTGATTATGGAAATTTGGAATAGAGTACAGATGGCAAATAAATGACTACTGGAGAACAGAAAGAAGCAGTGGGCCTGTACAGCAGGAATGTCACAGTATAAGGTTGGTCAGTGGGTGATGTTATCAACTTCGTATATGCCAAAGGGAAAGATAAAGAAGGTTTTTTGCTAAGTATTGGTGGCTATACCAACTGTTAGAGACTACATCGCCAGTGAATGTCAAGCTTCAATTGCCGACAAGAAAGACAATTGTGCCTGTAGGGCGGTTGAAATATTTTCAAGGGAGTCCAGAAGTTACAGCAGGGATAGCAGATGTGGATCAGAATGGAGAGTGAGGAGAAAGGTATCAGAAGACAAACAAGGTGTTGTGAATGAAACGGTAACAAGGAAACCATATGGATTTCGGCCTAAGAGACAGACATTTAATTTTCTTAGACTAGGTATAGATTTAGTGCAATTAGTAATAATAAAGGCGGCCTCATCTGGAAATAGGGCAGAGAACAGAAGTTCCTTCACTGTAAAGGCCTGCAGGATGAAACAGCAGAAAAAGTGTCACTGAAAAGGTAATCCTGTAAATAGTAAGGCCTGCATGTTGACCAAGTGATACGGATACTGGCAGCTGTCGTGGAGAGTGTTCCACACGGTCGTCTAGCTTACCTCATGGTGGCGGATCACCTGCCTGGTGCTGATGCCGGGTCACTGACAAAGATCATTTATCTCCAACTTATAATGGGTTGGCTCCATAGGAACGCATTCCTGGCCTTACGTCATTATGATCTGTTTTGCTCCTTATGCTCTCAGGTTTTGTTTCCTATAGGTTGTCTCCATTTAGCAAAATTATCCTGTGTCTAACCAAAAGTATTTTGACAATTATTAGTGGAAATCAGTAGGCAGTGTGTGCACCCATCACCATTATGATGGCTTCAGCTCTGCTGGGGACACTTTAAAATGAGGTTTCTGAATGTCTGTGGAGAAAGAATGGCAGTCCATCCTTCCTCAAGAGCAGAAGTCAGAGAAGGTAGCAGTGGTGGACGCTGCAGTCTGGAGTGAAGTCGATGTTATAGCTCATCCCAAAAGTGTTCCATTAAGTTCAGGTTGGGACTCTGGACAGGCCAGCCCAGTTAAGGACTGTCATTGCACACAAACCATTGCCTCACATACGCTGCTTCATAACAAGATGCATTGTTATGCTGATGCAATCATCGTCTCCAAAATTTTCCTCTACTGTATGCAGTACACAATGCTGTGTTAATATCCTTCCGCATTCTGCATTTTCTTAAGTACAATAAGAGGCTCACATACATACATACATATATACATACATACCTACATTAATCCTTTTTCCATAGATCATGAATACAACATTTCGTAATGATGTGGAACTTGTCACTTTAACATAAGTATTCTTTACACAAAAAGTTTAGTTAATTAATATTTTTTTTTTTTACAGTTACTACTTCATATCTAAGAATTCATCTGTTGAGTAGAAGAAGTTGGCATTCAGAAATTTTTTTTAATTTGCTTTTAAATGTTGGTTGGCTATCTGTCAGACTTTAAATACTATCTGGAAAATGACCAAAGATTTTTGTGGCAGCGGAATTCACCCCTTTCTGTGCCAAAGTGAGATTTAATCCAGAATAGTGAATATCATCATTTCTTCTAGTGTTGTAGCTATGCACTTCACTGTTGATTTTGAATTGGGATGGGTTATTAATGACAAATTTCATAAGTGAATATATGTATTGCGAAGGAACTGTGAATATCCCGAGTTCCTTAAGTAAATGTCTGCAAGTTGATCTTGGGTGGGCTCCAGCTATTATTCTGATTACATGCTTTTGTACAGAATTCTTTCTCTTGTGGCGTCAATAGATCATATCGACCACAGACAACATTAATCTTTGTGACTCAGGTCGCTCATCCGAGCCGCCATGTTCATTCAGTCTGTTCTCATACCTTGTACTGTGTGCACGTATATGATAATTGTCGAAATATATGTATGTGCAGATATTAGTGGGGACAATTTCTTCCATATACTGCTATCAGTATCCTGTTCCTACCAGCTCGTACGACCACCAGCAGTCTCGATGCCCACATGGTCTTCCCTCAAAACTCATATGCGGTACTCCGTGCTGCAGGGGACGGGGGGGGGGGGGTGGGGGGGGGGGAGGGGGGGTTGTGTGGCGTCGATAGGTCATATTGACCATAGACAACATTAATATTTGGGACTCAGGTCGCTAATCCGAGCCGCCATGTTAATTCAGTCTGTTCTTATACCTTGTACTGTGCATGTGTATGACAATTGTCGAAATATATGTATGTGCAGATATTATTGGGGACAGTTTATTCCATATACCGCTATCCATATCCTGTTCCCATACTCTCTTAATGATGATTGTCCCAACATATAATGCCATATGAAAGCAGTGAATGAAAATGGGCATATTAGGCTAATTTCAGTAAATTCATCACCAAAATTTCGGTAAATTCATCACCAAAATTTGCAATAACCTTAATAGCATAAGTGGCTGAACCTAACCATATCAGCAGATCCTCGCTGTGTTTCTTCCAATTCAATTTCTCATCAATGTACACACCCAGAAAATTTGAGTATTCTGCCTTAGAAACAGACTTCTGTTCATTGTCTATATTTATCAATGGTGTTATGCCATTTACTGTACAGAATTGTATAAACTGTGTTTTCTCAAAATGTAGTGGGAGTCCATTTGCAGGGAACCATTTAATAATTTTCTGAAAGACATTATTTGCAATTTCCTCAGATGATTCTTGCTTCTTGTGTGTGATTACTATAGCTGTATCATCAGCAAAAAGAACTAGCTTTGCATCTCCATGAATATAGAGTGGCAAGTCGTTAATATATATTAAGAACAATAAGGGACCCAAGACTGAACCCTGTGGGAAACCGTTCTTGAAACCTGCCCTGTTAGAGGACTCTGCTGGTTTTTGCAGGCTATCTGTACTGTTAATTTCAACCTTGTGCATTCTTCCACTTAAGTATGAATTAAACAATTTGTGCAATGTTCCACTCATACCGCAATACTTAAGCTCATCTAGAAGAATTTCATGATTCACACAATCAAAAGCCTTTGAGAGATCACAAAATATCGCAATGGTTGATGATCCGTTATTCAATGCATTTAATACCTGATCAGTGAAAGCATATATAGCATTTTCTGTTGAAAAGCCTTTCTGAAAACCAAACTGACATTTTGTTAGTACTTCATTTTTACAAATATGTGATGCTACTCTTGAATACATTACTTTTTCAAGAATTTTGGGTAAAACTGTCAGAAGTGAGATTGGGCAGTAGTTGTTAGCATCGTATCTATCCCCTTTTTTATGCAGTGGTTTAACAATAACGTATTTCTGTCTACCTGGGAAAATGCCTGACCACCAATGTTTACGTAACCAATTAAATTTTTTGTGTTGCGCAAATCATCATCCTAGGAATTCCACAACATCAAAATTGATTCCCATGGTCCGCCGCCTTGGAGCGAGCATCTTGGATAAGTCGAAACTGGTCGGCTGTTCACGTGCTACTGCCGTGGGCATCTGTGGAGAGTGGTTGAAGGATGCTAAAATAACAGGCAGAAGTCGAGGCGCTGGGTGTTGACATCTCATCACAGAACTTGTTGGTCGGAGGCTTGCCCGGCATGTGAAGTATCGTAAGCGGCCATCTCGTGCAGATATGACGACGACGCACAATGGTGTAGCAGGAATAAGTGTTTCGCAGTACCCCGTTCAGCGCAAATTGTTGAACACGGGGCTTCATACCACACGATCCTTACATCTAACATGTGAAGTGACGTCATCGTCAGTTACGACTGCAGCGAGCATAGGATCATCGAGATTGGACCGTGGATCAATGGTAACTCGTCGTCAGGTCGGATGAATCAAGTTTCTTCTTTTGCCTGGACGATGGTCGTGTTAGGATATGTCTTCATCCAGGCGAACGGCTGCACCACGGACGCAGACTGATGGATGGAGACGGTTTTAAAGGCGCACAACGGCAAGGTCTTCAGCGCCCGCTCGGTAACAGATTGAGGCGGGTGTCAAGAAAATACTCAGAACAATAAGATAAAATAGAACGTAAAACACAGGTAACAAGCTTGGAAAAATATATGCCTACCCACACCGAAGCGTGGGACGAAGCATGCCGTCATCAGTGAAACATGAACAACATAGGAAGAAAGTGGTAAAGGGCGCTAAAACAATACAGTAGATGGAAGTGGGTGGCTGACCGCAAGGAAAAAAAGGGAGGAGCAAGCCACTTTGCAATACACTAAAACCTCCAGCCTAAAAGTTTAGGCCAGAGTCCAGACACATCACAAAACTTTAAAACCCTAGACACACACATCTCATCATTAGCTAAAACACAGGGTAGATCCCCATCAACTTGTGCATCTGCCCTTGCATCACGGTATAAAATGCAGTCTGTTAAAATGTGCCGGACAGAGATGTGCACACCACAAGCATCACAAAACGGGGGATCCTCCCGCCGTAATAGAAAGCTATGTGTGAGACGACAGTGGCCAAGTCGGCCGGTGTAGCCGAGCGATTCTAGGCGCTTCAGTCTGGAACCGCGTGACCGCTACGGTCGCAGGTTCGAATCCTGCCTCGGGCATGGGTGTGTGTGATGTCCTTAGGTTAGTTAGGTTTAAGTAGTTCTAAGTTCTAGGGGACTGATGACCACAGTCCCATAGTGCTCAGAGCCATTTGAACCATTTTGAACAGTGCCCAATCCGAAGACGCGTGAGGGTCACTTCTTCCCGCCTGAGCACCCGGCAGGAGGTACACCACGGCCGAGTTGTTGACTTCACCAGCCGCAGTTAATTGGCCGTCACCGCCAGCCATTCTTCCTCCCACAACTCCGTGCACTTCTTGTGGAGTGCAGAAATGACACACTGCAAGGGAATAGGACAATGGACCACATCATGCTCTCTGCAGGCCTCCTTGGCAGCCCGATCGGCCTGTTCATTGCCCCATATTCCTACGCAAAGTGATGGGAACAATATTATGCTTGGGTGAGATTCGACTGTGGTTCCAGTTAGTTAATTACAAGTTCCATAGATCATTTGAACGAATCCTTTATCAAAATGACGTTGAACGAGTCAGTTTACAGGATATGTTTACATGATTAATGTTAACATTAATGAACACCTTATTTTTAGGCTTATGACCACTTCCTTGTCCTTCTGTCTGTCCGTTCGACTGTTAAACACTGTTTTTCTCAGAATTGGATAGCCGTATCGATTTGCAATTTATGCACATAATGAGGTCTACAGTCCATTGGAGGTGTAAGCAACTGAAGTCTCTAAGTCAGTGCAATCAAAAGATGCGGTCATTTATTCCACATATTTGACACTCGAAAACTCACTCATCGAAACCTATAGGGTACTTCCTGTAGAACTAAAAATCGTGAAATTCAGCAAGAAACAAGGTTTCACAGTATAAAGGAAAAATTCTAAAATTGTTAATTTGTAATTATGTCATACGAAAATCTTTCTTTTGCCATTTGTTATCTGATTGTTTATCCCTCCGGCTGTTAAAACCACTTTTTTGAGGAAAGGGTTCACGAATCGCATTAAATTTTATACCACACGTTAAGGCCTATGGTTTCTTGGCGGCGTAACAAATGTAAGTTTCTAAGTCAATGCAATCAAAAGATACTACGACTATTTGCGCAACATATTATGATGCTCGCAAACTCACTCATCAAAACCTATAGGGTACTTCCCGGCGACCTGGAATCATGAAATTTCGCAAGAAGCAAGAGTTCACAGTACAAGTAAAGAAAAAATTCAATCAAGTGTTATATCACTCGAAAAAAGCCACCAGTTCCATAAAACTTAAGTTTTTCCAACGTGTCCATTTGTCCTTGTGGTCTACGTGAACGTTATTGGAGACCATTTGCTTCCCTTCACGTCTGATGTATTCCCCGGTGACGACAGCATCTTCCAGGGTGATAGTCCATGTCATAAGGCCAGAATCGTGCTACAGTGATTTGAGGAGAATGATAATGAGCTTATGTTGATGTCTTGTCCAGCGAGTTCGCCTGATATGAACACAACGGAGCACATCTAGGGCGCCAGTTCCGTGCCCACACACCACGGACCGTAATTTGTGGAAATTACGTGAACAGTGAGCAGTCAAGTGCCTCCTGAAACTTACAAGGACTTGTCGAATCCATGCATTGCAATCGCTACAATATAGCGTTCCAAAGGTGAAACAACACGCTTCTTCTTCTTTCGTTTCACCCTCTTTGGAGTACGCTGGATCAATCATTTCTTTGTGCGTTGTTCTTTTCTTAGGGCCCAGTATTTCTTCATTCTTTCTGATCTTCATCTCCTCTCCTCTTCCGAGAAGAAGGATTTGGACTTTTGTGTGGATTTGTCTTGGAACCTTATGTTTTCATCTTTAGTAATTAATTTAGCAGTTCGATCAATAAATGAATTTTCTGAAATATTTAATTCCACTAGATCTTTCTCAGTTTCTTTAAACCAGTTGGGCTTCGTTTTTCGGTTACGGAAGAAGTCAAAGATTTGTTTAGTTAATCTGTTGGAATTCATTCTGAGAAGATGACCATAAAAATTTATTCTCCTTTTTCGCATAGAATCTGAAAGTTTTTCAATTTTCTTGTAGAGAGTTTCATTTTTGATGTATATAATCTTATTGTCTTGAAATTTTGGCCCAATGATTTTTCTTAAAATTTTTCTTTCCTTTACTTCAAGTTTCTCCATTTGACCTTTGAAATTCATGTTAAGTGTTTCTGCTGCATACAGTGCTTCTGGCTTAATCACTGTCTTGTAATGTGTAATTTTGGACCCCCATGAAAGGGATTTTTTGTTGTATGTATTTTTTGTTAGTTGGAAGGCCAATTCAAGTTTATTTTTTCTGGATTCCATTGCTTTGCTTTCTCCAGCATTCCAAGTAATCCATTCTCCGAGATATTTGAATTCTTTTACTATTTCAATCTTCTCTTCTTGAACTTTGAGGTATTTACATGAGTGCTTGATGTTTGTCAATACCTTAGTTTTTTTCAGAGGAGATGTGAAGACCAATTTTAGCTGCTTGTTTCTTTAGTTCAAGGATTTGCTCCCGTGCTTCTTCCATTGTTTCAGCAAACAGGGCCATATCATCTGCAAAAGCAATGCAATATACTTTAAGGTTCTTCTTTTTGCAACCCAGTCTTATACCACTCTTAATATTTGTGTTCCATTCTCTGACTACTTTCTCAAGCGCACAATTGAACAGCAACGGTGAGAGCCCATCGCCCTGTCGCAGTCCCGTTTTTATTTCAAAGGGTTCCGATAGTTCGCCCATAAATTTAACTTTCGAGAAACAACACGCTATTAAGGAGGTGATAATAATATTATGTATTTGCTTAATAAGAAGAAAGAACTGTACAGATAGGTGCGGTCAGCAAAGATTGTCTAGAAAATGAAAGCGAAAGGATTTCGATCTGCAGACCACGTCGATCGCGCGCTTGAACACTCTAGAGCTAATGCACTGGTGGTGGGGAGATCCGCAGGAATAGGATCGCTACGCAGAGCCGTGTAGAGATGGATTAATGAAGTCATGGGAGCCCTACAGCAACTAGAAGTTCAATCTAACTGGATGCAAGCAGCTTGAGAGTGCAGTCATTGGTGCAGCTTGTGAGATCGACATATTACGTTAAAGATCTACCTTGATGAGCCGAAACATTATGACCTTCTGCTTAATGGCTTGTTCGTCCGTCTTTGGAACGAAATACATCATTGAGTCTACGTATCAGGGATCTAACAGTTTGTTGGTAGGTTTGAGGCGGTATGTGACATTACATGTCTACGCAAAGGTCATGTAATTCGAGTAAATAACGGACCACTGATTTGAGAACCCGGTGATGGCACCCGATAACGACCCAAATGGCTTCTATACGATTTACATCCAGCGAATTTGGTAGCCGAGACATCAACTTGAGTTCACTATAATGCTCCTCAAACCACTGTAGCATGGTTCTGACTCCAAAACATGGACAATTATACAGATGAAAATGGCATAGTGTAACCTCCCCCTCACTTATCGACCTTAATGATAGTGAAAAATTAAACCACGTGTACCTGATGGAAATTTGGGAAAAAGCAATTGTCACCGAAGTTAATCTGTCGGTAAAGAGGGAGGAAAGGGTTACATCTAAATGAAAGTAAAAATGCAAATGAAACTGGTGAAAATTAATTTTGAAAAGGGGTAAAGTTAATAAAGAAAGTAAATGTGCGGCCGTTACGTTAACAATTAACTAGCGGTAATTAGATATTTGAGATTTGGGGGAAATTACGGTCGCCAGTCCTAAGGACAATTACTACAGTAACTGAAAAGAAAGGTTATTACACATATAATTAGCACTAGAAGCGTGGCAACTGAAGGTTGACACGTGTAGTGTGAAATCTGAAAGTTTGTCAGAAATAATAAATTTCGCTGCACTCTGACTTAATTTAGCAAAAGAATTAATAAAACCGGAAAATCGAAAGTTAATTTAGTGACTGAAATTAATAGTGGGCTTTGTTTCTGAAGCACATCGAAATTCAGTAAAATACGGTTAGTCTTGGGCTACCTCAACAATCATTTCAAAAGCTACTTGAATCCACGCAATTTAGAAATAAGAGATTTAACTTTGAACTTGAATTAAATGATTCTGAACAATTAACAATAGTAAAATTTAGTACGTACCAAGCTGAGCTGCAGTCACAGGTAAGCTAAAATATGCTAACAAAACTCGCACTCTTAATTTGTGCTTGTGTAATCTAAATATTGTAGCCAGCTATGAATACTTTAACTGAACTTTGAAATTAAAGCAGTGAAATTGAATTATATTATTTTAATGCTGGCGTTTGAATTTCAACGACACTCGGGTTCATTTCGGAAAAGGAAGGGACCCTGCTTGGCAATGCAATTGGGACAATGAGCAACAAAGGTTCATGCTATGTTGCTGTAATTTTGTGATTTGAACAGTTTGAAAAGCTGTGGTCTGCCATACAGTTCTGAAACTTTACGTGCTTTTAGTCTTCCTTGTTGGTTGATTGAAGGTTTGAAGTCGCCGATCGAGGAGGTGGCGACAGTCACTCATTGTCGGCCGTTGCTGTTGCAGAAGCTGGATGTTGGCGCGCCTTCTTCTCGACACGGTCACCAGACGAAACGGGCTCTTGATGTGCGCCAGCTAATGCTTCCCGTCCGCGACACCATGTCAGAAACTATCGTCGCAAGTCGAGCGCAATTACATGCTGCCAAACCCCGAAAGCGCGGCAACTCGCGGGAGCTTCACAAAACACACCTGCTCCACTCGCTACTCCAGCCAGACCCTCTCTGCCCGCGCTCCACGCGGCAGAGTTAACACTACCAAAGATCCTACACACTTTGATTCTTCACACGACCTATCGATGTAATCGTTCGATAGCAGTTTTCCCTAGGCAAGACCCAGCGTAAAAATACAAATAATATTCACAAAACAAACCAATTATACATCGACATAAATGCATATATACATACAAATAGTAAAACAATTACAATATACAAAGACACAGAAATGTTATATCTTCAGGTAACAAAATTAAGGAAAACAAATTTATAGTACAATAGATGGAAATAGGAGGATATGCATTTCCGGGGTTACAATAGCCGTCGGAGAAGACATCAAGTACGAAGGTATGCGATGGTTCGCAGCTGTCATCGTGTCTTCGACTACTCCACAGGTCCCACGCAAGCGCTGGAGGATATCTCCCATAGCATTATACTGTTCCCAGCAGCCTGCGTCTGTAGTGCGCTGTACGTTTCGAGCCGCCGTTCACCTCCATTACTGCGTTTGTGCAGACGACCATCGGCTTACTCTATCAAAAATGTGATTCACCCGAAAAGCCGACAAGTTTACATTGATCGACGGTCGAATCCCGATGGTGTCGTGCCTACTGCAATCGTAACTGACAATGCTGGGTCGACATGTGAAAATGTAGCTGTGGTCTGCTGTGGGGCTCCATGGCCAACAATGTATGATGAAAGCTGTGCTGCGAAATACACTACTGGCCATTAAAATTGCTACACCACGAAGATGACGTGCTACAGACTCGAAATTTAACTGACAGGAAGAAGATGCTGTGATATCCAAATGATTAGCTTTTCAGAGCATTCACACAAGGTTGACGCCGGTGGCGACACCTACAACGTGCTGACATGACGAAAGTTTACAACCGATTTCTCATACACAAACAGCAGTTGACCGGCGTTGCCTGGTGAAACGTTGTTGTGATGCCTCGTGTAAGGAGGAGAAATTCGTTCCATCACGTTTCCGAATCTGATAAAGGTCGAATTGTAACCTATCGCGATTGCGGTTTATCGTATCGCGACATTGCTGCCCGCGTTGGTCGAGATCCAATGACTGTTGGCAGAATATGGAATCGGTGGATTCAGGAGGGTAATACGGGACGCCGTGCTGGATCCCAACGGCCTCGTATCACTAGCAGTCGAGATGACAGGCATCCTAGCCGCACGGCTGTAACGGATCGTGCAGCCACGTCTTGATCCCTGAGTCAACAGATGGGGACGTTTGCAATACAACCACCATCTGCACGAACAGTTCGACGACGTCTGCAGCAGCATGGACTATCAGCTCGGAGACCATGGCTGCGGTTACCCTTGACAGACAGGAGCGCCTGCGATGGTGTACTCAACGACGAACCTGAGTGCACGAATGGCAAAACGTCATTTTTTTCGGATGAATCCAGGTTCTATTTACAGCATCATGATGGTCGCATCCGTGTTTGGCGCCATCGGGTGAACGCACATTGGAAGCGTGTATTCGTCAACGCCATACTGGCGTATCACCCGGCGTGATGGTATGGGGTGCCATTGGTTACACGTCTCGGTCACCTCTTCTTCGCGATGACGGCACATTGAACAGTGGACATTTCAGATGTGTTACGACCTGTGTGTCTACCCTTCCTTCGATCCCTGCGAAACCCTATATTTCAGCAGGATAATGCACGACCGCATGTTGCAGGTCCTGTCCGGGCCTTTCTGGATACAGAAAATGTTCGACTGTGCCCTGGCCAGCACATTCTCCAGATCTCGCACCAATTGAAAACATCTGGTCAATGGTGGCTGAGCAACAGGCTCGTCACAATACGCCAGTCACTACTGTTGAAGAACTGTGGTATCGTGTTGTTGCTGCATGGGCAGCTGTACCCGTACACGCCATCCAAGCTCTGTTTGACTCAATGCCCAGGCGTATCAAGGCCGTTATTACGGCCAGAGGTGGTTGTTCTGGGTACTGATTTCTCAGAATCTATGCACCCAAATTGCGTGAAAATGTAATCTCATGTCAGTTTTAGTATAATATATTTGTCCCATGAATACCCGTTTATCATCTGCATTTCTTCTTGGTGTAGCAATTTTAATGGCCAGTAGTGTACTTATGCGTGCACCAGTATTGTGCTCTTTCGGCAGAGATGCCTTAGATCACCATCTATTCTACTTTACAGAGCAGAATAGCCTCCGAACCCGACGTTCTGTGAAGAGTCGTGGACGTCCAACCATTTACCGCCTAGTGGTTGTTTCACTGTCCTTCTAACTCTTTCCGTAGATGTTCACGACAGTAGCACATGAACATTCGACCAGCCTCGCCATTTTCGAGATTCTCGTTCACAGGCTCTGTGTAATAATAATCTGGCCTTTGTCAAAGTCGATTATTTCCCCATTTGCAGCCCACATCTTCGCTAGGATTGTTGTTGTTGTTGTGGTCTTCAGTCCTGATACTGTTTTGATGCAGCTCTCCATGCTACTCTATCCTGTGCAAGCTTCTTCATCTCCCAGTACGTACTGCAGCCTACATCCTTCTGAACCTGCTTAGTGTATTCATCTCTTGGTCTCCCTCTACGATTTTTACCCTGCAAGCTGCCCTCCAATACTAAATTGGTGATCCCTTGATGCCTCAGAACATGTCCCGCCAACCGATCCCTTCTTCTAATCAAGTTGTGCCACAAACTGCTCTTCTTCCGAACCCTATTCAGTACCTCCTCATTAGTTATGTGATCTACCCATCAAATCTCAAGCATTCTTCTGTAGCACCACATTTCGAAAGCTTCTATTCTCTTCTTGTGCAAACTATTTATCGTCCATGTTTCACTTGCATACATGGCCATGTATGGAGTGTAGACTCCATACAAATACTTTCAGAAACGACTTCCTCACACTTAAATCTATACTTGATGTTTCAAATTTCTCTTCTTCAGGAACACTTTCCTTGACATTGCCAGTCTACATTTTATATCCTCTCTACTTCGACCATCGTCAGTTATTTTGCTCCCCAAGTAGCAAAACTCCTTTACTACTTTAAGTGTCTCATTTCCTAATCTAATCCCCTCAGCATCACCCGACTTAATTCGACTACATTCCATTATCCTCGTTTTGCTTTTGTTGATGTTCGTCTTATATCCTCCTTTCAAGACACTGTCCATTCCGTTCAACTGCTCTTCCAAGTTCTTTGCTGTCTCTGACAGAATTACAATGTCATCGGCGAACCTCAAAGTTTTCATTTCTTGTCCATGGATTTTAATACCTACTCCGAATTTTTCTTTTGTTTCCTTTACTGCTTACTCAATATACAGATTGAACAACATCAGGGAGAGGCTACAACCCTGTTTCACTCCCTTCCAAATCACTGCTTCCCTTTCATGCCCCTCGACTCTTATAACTGCCATCTGGTTTCTGTACAAATTGTAAATAGCCTTTCGCTCCCTGTATTTTACCCCTGCCACCTTCAGAATTTGAAAGAGAATATTCCAGTTCAACATTCTCAAAAGCTTTTTCTAAGTCTACAAATGTTAGAAAGCTAGGTTTGCCTTATGTTAATCTAGCTTCTAAAATAAGTCGTAGGGTCAGTATTGACTCACGTGTTCCCAATTTCCACGGAACCCAAACTGATCTTCGTCGAGGTCGGCTTCTACCAGTTTTTCCACTCGTCTGTAAAGAATTCGCGTTAGTATTTTGCAGCCGTGACTTATTAAACTGCTAGTTCGGTAATTTTCACATCTGTCAACGCCTGATTTCTTTGGGATTGGAATTATTATATTCTTTTCGAAGTCTTAGGGTATTCCGCCTGTCTCATACATCTTGCTCGCCAGATGGTAGAGTTTTGTCAGGGCTGGCTCTCCCAAGGCTGTCAGTAGTTCTAATGGAATGTTGTCTACTCCCGGGGCCTTGTTTCGACTTAGGCCCTTCAGTGCTCATGGTTATCCCCCGTCTCTGTCTGCTCCACTTACGTACTTTTGTTACCACGTCATGTGCCTGTGGCGCCACCAGGTGGCATTCAACGTCGCCGTGGGCAGAGGTCACAATGTTTCGGCTGCTCTTCGTAATAAACAAAGGATAGTTTTGCAGCCATATGTTTCGAACAGACATGCATTATTGGCAGAAGCTGAAGTGGGAAACAAAGCTGAAAGAGAAATTCCGTATAGGTCGCGCAGGGCGTGACTCGAACTCGAGAATAGGGATCTTGTGCTTGGAATGCGTGAGACGAGCGATGGGAAAGGCAATCTTACTCCGTAATCATTGCTTAAGCGCGCGCAATAAGATGTCTCGACACGGAACTGGCGCGAAGTGAAAAGTTAGCCGGTGATAATGAGTGGGGCGTCGCAGAGAAAATTGCGTGGCGCGCCCGTGGGCTGCGGGGCGAGTCTCCGGTGAGCTTTTTAGGCGCCGGCTATTGTGTCTATTCCTGCCGGCGGCGGAGGCGTAGGCGGCGGTATCTGTAATAGCCTTTCCTCGGAAATCTGCGCGCCCGAGAATTAACGCGAGATGAGTCGCGCAGCGCTCTTGATTGTCTCAGGGAGAACAGAGGGATGGGAGGGGTGGTGCGGTGTCGCGGGTCTGAGGCAACTTCGAAGGGCGCAGTGGGGAAACCTTAGACCGCAGACAGACGGTCCTGTTGGCTTTGACAGGACAGCAGACTAACAGGTGCCGAGTTCACAGACACCAACCAGTAAAAGCCATTCCAACTACTGTGAGAGTCTCTGTGAATAGCGTGGGAGAGGGAACTTCATATTGAACTCTGAGGTGCAAAACTTAAGGGTGAAAGTAACTTCCGCATGGTGAGACACTGCGAAGTAATATACACTACTGGCCATTAAAATTGCTACACCAAGAAGAAATGCAGATGATAGACGGGTAATCACTGGACAAATATATTATACTAGAACTGACGAGTGATTACATTTTCACGCAATTTGGGTGCAGAGATCCTGAGAAATCGGTACCCAGAACAACCACCTCTGGCCGTAATAAGGGCCTTGATATGCCTGGGCATTGAATTAAACAGAGCTTGGATGGCGTGTACAGGTACAGCTGCCCATGCAGCAACAACACGATACCACAGTTCTTCAAGAGTAGTGACTGGCGTATTGTGACGAGCCAGTTGCTCGGCCACCATTGACCACACGTTTTCAGTTGGTGAGAGATCTGGAGTATGTGCTGTCCAGGGCAGCAGTCGAACATTTTCTGTATCCAGAAAGGCCCGTACAGGACCTGCAACACGCGGTCGTGCATTATCCTGCTGAAATATAGGTTTTCGCAGGGATCGAAGGAAGGGTAACGCCACGGGTCGTAAACATCTCAAATGTAACGTCCACTGTTCAAAGTGCCGTCAATGCGGACAAGAGGTGACCGAGACGTGTAACCAATGGCACCCCATACCATCACGCCGGGTGAAATGCCAGTATGGCGATGACGAATACTCGCTTCCAATGTGCGTTCACCGCGATGAGGCCAAACACGGATGCTACCATCACGATGCTGTAAACAGAAACTGGATTTACTTGGAAGGAGAGACAGCATTGGTCGTATTTTTTTGTTTTATTAACCGCAAAATAGATTTTCGGTCACTTAGCGACCATCCTCAGTGCTGTGATATACAATTTAAATTGGTAGGCACTGGTGTAACAAGCTTAGAGCGATCACCTAAACTGTTGTGATCGCTCTAAGCTTGTTGACACCAGTGCCTACCAATTTAAATTGTATATTACAGCACTGAGGATGGTCAGTAAGTGACAGAAAATCGATTTTGCAGTTAATAAAACAAAAAAACACGACCAATGCTGTCTCTCCTTCCAAGTATATCCATTATCTGGTCGTGGTGCACAGGACACTCCATGGAGTCGCCAATCAAAGAAACTGGATTCATCCGAGAAAATGAATTTTTGCCATTCGTGCACCCATTTCGTCGTTGAGTACAACATCGCAAGCGCTCCTGTCTGTGATGCAGCGTCAAGGGTAACCGCAGCCATGGTCTCCGAGCTGATAGTGCATGCTGCTGCAAACGTCATCGAACTGTTCGTGCAGATGGTTGTTATCTTGTAAACGTCCCCATCTGTTGACTCAGGGATCGAGACGTGGCTGCACGATACGTTACAGCCATGCGTATAAGAAGCCTGTCATCTCGACTGCTAGTGATACGAGGTCGTTGGGATCCAGCTCGGCGTTCCGTATTACCCTCCTGAACCCACAGATTCCACATTTTGCTAACTGTCATTTGATCTCGACCAACGCGAGAAGCAATGTCGTGATACGATAAACCGCAATTGCGATAGGCTACAATCCGACTTTTATCAAAGTCGGAAGCGTGATGGTACGCATTTCTCCTCCTTACACGAGGCATCACAACGACGTTTCACCAGGCAACGCCGGTCAACTGCTGTTTGTGTATGAGAAATCGGTCGGAAACTTTCCTCGTGTCAGCACGTTGTAGTTGTCGCCACCAGCGCCAACCTTGTGTGAATGCTCTGAAAAGCTAATCATTTGCATATCACAGCATCTTCTTCCTGTCGGTTAAATTTCGCGTCTCTAATACGTCATCTTCGTGGTGTAGCAATTTTAGTGGCCAGTAGTATAGCTGGACGAATCTTGGATCATACATAGCAAGAAATGCTACAATGCAGTACAGAAAATAGCTGAAACAATAACACAATGAGTCGAATAGAAACGATATTTTATCCAAAGACAATGATTAGACTGGAGTCACTGCAATTTATGATGGTCCCCTGGTCATTACAAAAGGTGGGACATGTTCCTTAAGGGCGTGTGATCATCAAGGGTAGCACTGTATGATCTGGTCACAAGATTGGTGAAGAGCCGAGTCCATTTGCCAAACATCCTCTCACTTCAAGAGCTCGTCCGTAGTTCAAAAACAAAAAAACAAAAAAAAAAAAAAAACAAAAAAAAATCAAATGGCTCTGAGCACTATGGGACTCAACTGCTGTGGTCATAAGCCCCCTAGAACTTAGAACTACTTAAACCTAACTAACCTAAGGAAAGCACACAACACCCAGCCGTCACGAGGCAGAGAAAATCCCCAACCCCGCCGGGAATCGAACCCGGGAACCCGGGCGTGGGAAGCGAGAACGCTACCGCACGACCACGAGATGCGGGCCCGTCCGTAGTTCGATACGTCGCGCATTGTCATCCATAAAAAGCAATGCACCCCTGAAAAGCACGTGGAGAAGGAGTACAGTGTCTCTATGACTTTGAGTGCTGAGTGTATTGTGTTAAAGATCTGGAAGCCAGTACGCCCATGCAACATTATGCCTCCACACACTAGAATACCTCGACCACCAAAACGATCATCTTCGACAATGTTCCTGGGTAGGTATTCTCGTATGGAGAGAGCTGGGAACACCTCATGCACATAGGAATCAGATCGTTTTGGTGATACAAGTGTTACGATGTGGTGGGACATTATGCTGGATGGGCGTACTAACCTCAAAATCTTTGAACACGGTACTCTTATCGGTCTGCTTTACTGTGACACCCTGCACCTTCCCCATGGAAATGTTACCGATGATGGTGCCACTAAAGCGGAGTTACTGAATACAGTTTTCCGTAATTCCTTCACAAAAGAAGACGAAGTAAATATTCCAGAATTCGAAACCAGAACAGCTGTTAGCATGAGTGACATAAAAGTACATATCTTAGGTGTTGCGAAACAACTCAAATCACTTAAGAAAAGCAAGTCTTCCGGTCCAGATGGCATAACAATCAGGTTCCTCAGGCACAATAGCCCCTTTCTTAGCAACATATAACCGCTCGCTTCACGAAAGGTCTGTTCAAAAGTCTGACCGACTAAGCCGGTGGCATAAGAGGGCGACTGGAATATTATAAACCCCGTGCGGCACACATGCGCCGTTGCTTAGATGACTTTTGTAGGTAAGTTGGAATCAGTTTCCTGATCTGATAGACCACAAGTGTTCTACATGAGGTCGGCAGTCTCGATTTCCCCTACTCCGCAGTACGTTGTACGCATTCAGGGATGGGACGAGAGGCAATAGTGACGGCATATATGTATAGCCTCTGTGTGAGCTGTTACCATCCAGTTTTTTTATGCCAGACCTCTTCGAGATAAACGTGTAGGGGGTTGAAAATAATTGTAGTTTCTGATCTGAGTGACTATTTTCGGTTCATTAGGAGGTGGTCGCGACATGTACGCCGTCTTTCTTTGAGTAGCTACCAGTTAAGCCTTTGATATATTTCTATTACACTTTCTCGCCAGCCAGACAATCCTACGAAGATCTGCACTGCCTTCTTTGCTTACGATTGACGTGTGGCCTGATGGTGTACACAACTTCATTTCTAGACAATCTACAGTCTGCCAGTACCCTACGAATAGAGGGTAGTCTCCATCCGATTTATTTACAAATGAGCCTACATGGTAGTTCCGCTTCGTATCTCTACACATTGTATCTCTCATGTATTTGTACAACACAACGGACTCTAGTTGCGACTCGCTAGTGTGTCTGAAGGTTAAGGTGAGGACGACTAATTGATCATTTCAGAGCAGATTCACACCACGCTGGATCTCTTACTAGAAACAGCGAAATGCCACGAGTAATGGGCGAGGGACATTACAGCTGTAGCGTGTGGATAAGTTGAGAATTTGGGTCTGTGGGAGGCGTCCAACGGTAGTTCATGCAGCTGCGACGACCGCTGTTTCGATGGCGCAGTGGTCAGCGCATCTCCCTAGTAAGCGGGGTGTCAGAGTTCGAATCCTGGCACACTAGAAATTTTCAGCTTTTTCCATTGATTTAAGCCAATGCTCACTGGAAGCTACTACCATAAATTGCTTTGTGTCTTAAACATTTATGCTTTGTCCTATAGGTATCACATTTTCGCATTGCTTACTTTTGCTTTGTATCAAAATTGAACTCACCAAATTAAAAATTATAGCAGACATGAACAATCAAGCCTCGGTATCTCTTAGCATAATTAAAAAATATTTAAAAAGTAATCTGTTTCATAAATGCTCTGGTGACGAAAGAAGTGAGGAGAAATTCGCGGTTTCGAAATGCCAGGAAACACTAAGAAGCATAAAAACATAGCAACTAACCTCTTCGCTTCTTGCTTGGCAAAATATAATTTTTCTATCTGTCGTATAGTGCAGAAACTCTGGCAGGCAGAGTCTTATACGACTAAACACAGAACCATCTGTTTTCGGCATTTTCATCTGTTGAACAACTCATGGACTGAATCTAGAGCAGATTATGAACTATGGACATATTACCCTTCGTACGCCCATCTGTACACTACGTTCTAGTTAAGTTTAGCAGGTGGATAGCAATTATTCGACAATGGCACCACTTTACTACGACAAGAGTCCATGTACACTGATTAGCCAGAACATTACAAACTGCTATCGATACAAGACAGTCCAGGCGATAGCAGCGTCACATGGTAAGGAATGACTGCTAGTCAGACACACGCATGGTGCATGTACTATCAGTGAGCGTGCTATCCGTGTGTATGAACAATGAATATGTTACCCTTGGTACCCCCATCTGTACACTGTGTTCTAGTTAAGTTTGACCGAAGACAGACAGTAACGCTCCGTAGTCTTGGTACGAGGATTTTGGAAACTGCACGACTTGTTGGGTGTTCGAGGAGTACTGTGGTGAGTGTCTTCAGCGAGTGACTAAACCAAGGTGAAACCACTTCCGGGCTTCGTCGGGTTGGGCGGCCATCCCTCATTACAGGTGGACGACGTAGGCTGGGCAGACGGGTAAAACAGGATAGACGGCGAACTGTGGCGGAAGTAACATCGGACTTTAATGTGACCGCAAGATTTTAATGCATGTAAGTGGATTTCATTCTTTAATTCTCAATTTTAATATTTGACAGAAAGATGTTCCGATTTAAGAACAAGTTGTTACAAAATTGTTAAGGCTTTCGTGGCCACTTGTTGACAAACTGCCTATTGGCTTCTGTCTCGGGTTCTTCGGCCGACGTTCATCTAATGATTTTTCTGACGTTTCGCCAGCACGAGTGGCTGGCATTGTCAAAGCTTCACCCTCCATTGCCGGTGGTGAACTGGAGCCGAGCTCGCGGCCGCAGACTATATGTACCTGGCGCGCCAACGTCCGAGGGCTTCTCCGCGGTCATTTCCGGTGCGGTTCTCCTCTTGCTATCTGCGACGGTCGGAGCAGAGAGGCCAAGTGTTTTGCCGTATAAACTGGCAAAACACTTGGCCTCTCTGCTCCAGCCACACGTGAGGAAGACCGACACATACATTAAGGACTCAGGACATTTCATTGAGAAGCTGAAGGACCTGAAACTTGCACCAAACGACATACTGGTCAGCTTTGATGTTGTTTCGTTATTTACGAAAGTGCCACTCAGCGACGCTCTGAAGCACATCGGTTCCATGTTCCCGCAAGACATCAAAAAGCTCTTCCATGCATGTCTCACCACGAGCTATTTCACGTGGAATGGTGATTTCTACGAACAGCTGGAAGGCGTCGCCATGGGTAGTCCTCTCAGTCCAGTGGTGGCCAACTTCTTCATGTAACAATTCGAAGCACAGGCACTGGACTCGGCGACTTGCAAACCTAAGGTGTGGTACAGGTACGTCGATGATACTTTCGTGGTGTGGAGCCATGGTGAAGAACAGCTCGGTGACTTCCTAAGGCAGTTGAACAGCCTCCATGCCAACATAACATTTACCATGGAAGTAGAAAAAGACAAGAAACTGCCATTTCTAGATGTGCTGGTCACAAGGGACGGCGAAAACCTGGGACAGAGCGTGTATCGAAAACCGACACACACGGACCGATACCTGCACAAACTGTCAAACCACCACCCGAGCCAGAAAAGAGGCATGATTAGTACGCTCGTAACGAGAGCAGGACGAATATGTGAGCCGCAACACCTCAAACGAGAAATGCAACACCTGGAAACTGTTCTGAGGAGCAATGGGTACTCCACAAATTACATTAGAAGTGTAACAGAGCCAAACACTCGGCGAAGTAAGGAACCAGAAAAAGAAATGTCGGGTACGGCCTTTCTGCCATACATTCCCAGAGTGACGGACAGAATCGGCCGTATATTGCGCAAACATGGCGTAAAGACGATTTTCAAACCGACAAGGAAGATCAAAGAGTGTCTTAGATCGGCGAAGGAGAAAAGAGACCCACTTGCAATGTCGGGAATATACCGTATACCATGCACATGCGGAAAACTTTATGTCGGAATGACTGGACGATCCATTAACATCAGGATCAAAGAGCATAAGCGGCATTGCAGGTTGGGGCAGGTGGAGAAATCGGCCGTGGCAGAGCACGCACTGAATGAGACCGACCACGTAATAAAATTCGCCAACACGGAAGTTCTGGCTGTAGAGAAGCACTATCACACGCGCTTGTTTAGAGAAGCTGTAGAAATACAAAAACACGCGAACAGTTTCAACAAGAAAGAGGAAAGCCTTAAGGTAAACGGATCCTGGCTTCCCGTACTGCAGCGAACGACCGTCGCAGGTAGCAAGAGGAGAACCGCACCGGAAATGACTGCGGAGAAGCCCTCGGACGTTGGCGCGCCAGGTACATGCAGTCTGCGGCCGCGAGCTCGGCTCCAGTTCACCACCGGCAATGGAGGGTGAAGCTTTGACAATGCCAGCCACTCGTGCTGGCGAAACGTCAGAAAAATCATTAGATGAACGTCGGCCGAAGGACCCGAGACAGAAGCCAATAGGCAGTTGGTCAACAAGTTGTTAACTAACTTTGACGTGGATAACTGAAGTAATTTGAACCATTGTCCAAAATATATAAATTTTGTGGGAATAAAAGCTATTGTAATGTATTTTAGTTAAATTCTTGCAACTTATACCGCAGGTACTGTTATTTTCTATTGATTACAAATGTCACACTCAAATTCATTGTTTGTAATTACGAAATGTAATTAACGTTGCATCTTAAGCTGATATTCGCCATCACCTAAGAAGTTAGTTTTCCAGTGTGGCACTTCACAAAAGTACCATTGCTCTTGTTCAGCTTACGTGCTCATTCGGAGATGAACGTGATATGGAACGTTACTGGAAGTAGTTTATTCAGTACATGAGTAATAATGTGCGGTTAAATCTGAAGAGTACATTTTGGTTACACTCTCTTGCATGAATGTGTGTGCTGCACGATACTACATTTTACTCCACGCCACTTTAAGGGGTTTATTTTTCAAATACTTTCTGACCATTAGTTCTTTTCCAACTTGAGTGTAGTTAACAACTCTAGTCATTTGCTACGCTGTAATATTTGGAGAACCATATGATACTGAATTGTGCAATCTACATCTACATCTACATCCATACTCCGCAAACCACCTGACGGTGTGTGGCGGAGGGTACCCTGAGTACCTCTATCGGTTCTCCCTTCTATTCCAGTCTCGTATTGTTCGTGGAAAGAAGGATTGTCGGTATGCCTCTGTGTGGGCTCTAATCTCTCTGATTTTATCCTCATGGTCTCTTCGCGAGATATACGTAGGAGGGAGCAATATACTGCTTGACTCCTCGGTGAATGTATGTTCTCGAAACCTCAACAAAAGCCCGTACCGAGCTACTGAGCGTCTCTCCTGCAGAGTCTTCCACTGGAGTTTATCTATCATCTCCGTACGCTTTCGCGATTACTAAATGACCCTCTAACGAAGCGCGCTGCTCTCCGTTGGATCTTCTCTATTTCTTCTATCAACCCTATCTGGTACGGATCCCACACTGCTGAGCAGTACTCAAGCAGTGGGCGAACAAGCGTACTGTAACCTACTTCCTTTGTTTTCGGATTGCATTTCCTTAGGATTCTTCCAATGAATCTCAGTCTGGCATCAGCTTTACCGACGATCAACTTTATATGATCATTCCATTTTAAATTGCTCCTAATGCGTACTCCCAGATAATTTATGGAATTAACTGCTTCCAGTTGCTGACCTGCTATATTGTAGCTAAATGATAAGGCATCTTCCTTTCTATGTATTCGCAGCACATTACACTTGTCTACATTGAGATACAATTGCCATTCCCTGCACCATGCGTCAATTCGCTGCAGATCCTCCTGCATTTCAGTACAATTTTCCATTGTTACAACCTCTCGATATACCACAGCATCATCCGCAAAAAACCTCAGTGAACTTCCGATGTCATCCATAAGATCATTTACGTATATTGTGAATAGCAACGGTCCCACGACACTCCCCTGTGGCACACCTGAAATCACTCTTACTTCGGAAGACTTCTCTCCATTGAGAATGACATGCTGCGTTCTGTTATCTAGGAACCCTTCAATCCAATCACACAATTGGTCTGATAGTCCATATGCTCTTACTTTGTTCATTAAACGACTGTGGGGAACTGTATCGAACGCCTTGCGGAAGTCAAGAAACACAGCATCTACCTGGGAACCCTGTCTATGGCCCTCTGAGTCTCGTAATGTTCTCTTCAGTTCCTTATCTTTCGTGCACGAAGACATGTGCAAGTAGCTCTTCAGGCTGAAACTGGCTAATTGTTCCTAGAGAGGAATAAAGAAGAGTTTTTGCAGCTCAGTTTCTTTCCTCTACTAGGAATTCCTGTTCCAGAACAGGGAAACATTGTGGTGTTAGCTTGTTTAAGGAACCATTCCGACACTGACCTGCAGTAATTGAGAGCAACAACGGAAAACCTAAATCAGCATGGCCGGAAGGAATTGGTATCCACTACCCCTCTTCTTCCCCCCCACCCCTCACCCACTACGAATTCGAGGCCAGAGTCTTAACAACTACACCATCTCGCTTGCCACAAAGAAAGCAACACAGCACAGCGGATATCCCGATGCTTTAATTATATCAGTTTGCTGGTTAATAAACTAAACTGTTGCTGCAAAAAAATTACAGGCAAAAAATAAAAGAGAAGGTTACAACGAATGAGAGAATGGGGCACATTTTAACTTATAAAATAATAAGTAAAAGGAATATTTACTTAGGTTAGCTAGCAAAAGTTACTCTTTTGTGGAGTTATGAACCCGATTTGGATTATTTTCCAGAGAATATTTCTTAGATACACTCCTAGAAATTGAAATAAGAACACCGTGAATTCATTGTCCCAGGAAGGGGAAACTTTATTGACACATTCCTGGGGTCAGATACATCACATGATCACACTGACAGAACCACAGGCACATAGACACAGGCAACAGAGCATGCACAATGTCGGCACTAGTACAGTGTATATCCACCTTTCGCAGAAATGCAGGCTGCTATTCTCCCATGGAGACGATCGTAGAGATGCTGGATGTAGTCCTGTGGAACGGCTTGCCATGCCATTTCCACCTGGCGCCTCAGTTGGACCAGCGTTCGTGCTGGACGTGCAGACCGCGTGAGACGACGCTTCATCCAGTCCCAAACATGCTCAATGGGGGACAGATCCGGAGATCTTGCTGGCCAGGGTAGTTGACTTACACCTTCTAGAGCACGTTGGGTGGCACGGGATACATGCGGACGTGCATTGTCCTGTTGGAACAGCAAGTTCCCTTGCCGGTCTAGGAATGGTAGAACGATGGGTTCGATGACGGTTTGGATGTACCGTGCACTATTCAGTGTCCCCTCGACGATCACCAGTGGTGTACGGCCAGTGTAGGAGATCGCTCCCCACACCATGATGCCGGGTGTTGGCCCTGTGTGCCTCGGTCGTATGCAGTCCTGATTGTGGCGCTCACCTGCACGGCGCCAAACACGCATACGACCTTCATAGGCACCAAGGCAGAAGCGACTCTCATCGCTGAAGACGACACGTCTCCATTCGTCCCTCCATTCACGCCTGTCGCGACACCACTGGAGGCGGGCTGCACGATGTTGGGGCGTGAGCGGAAGACGGCCTAACGGTGTGCGGGACCGTAGCCCAGCTTCATGGAGACGGTTGCGAATGGTCCTCGCCGATACCCCAGGAGCAACAGTGTCCCTAATTTGCTGGGAAGTGGCGGTGGTCCCCTACGGCACTGCGTAGGATCCTACGGTCTTGGCGTGCATCCGTGCGTCGCTGCGGTCCGGTCCCAGGTCGACGGGCACGTGCACCTTCCGCCGACCACTGGCGACAACATCGATGTACTGTGGAGACCTCACGCCCCACGTGTTGAGCAATTCGGCGGTACGTCCACCCGGCCTCCCGCATGCCCACTATACGCCCTCGCTCAAAGTCCGTCAACTGCACATACGGTTCACGTCCACGCTGTCGCGGCATGCTACCAGTGTTAAAGACTGCGATGGAGCTCCGTATGCCACGGCAAACTGGCTGACACTGACGGCGGCGGTGCACAAATGCTGCGCAGCTAGCGCCATTCGACGGCCAACACCGCGGTTCCTGGTGTGTCCGCTGTGCCGTGCGTGTGATCATTGCTTGTACAGCCCTCTCGCAGTGTCCGGAGCAAGTATGGTGGGTCTGACACACCGGTGTCACTGTGTTCTTTTTTCCATTTCCAGGAGTGTATGTTACTTCCGTAATGTAAACCAGACTGGAAGAGATAAATATTCACTCGGAGTGTGACATGTATCCATATTGTAGGACTTGTTTTTTTAATGTTAGCACTTATTTTAGTTTTTATCCAAAAACAAATGTCGTTAGTATTTCAATTTGCACCACCTGTGTGTCAATTCTTCCGTCTGGTTTTAATATAATTACTCAACGTATTTTACTATTTAAGAATGCCATCGTAATTTTATGTGAATTTTTTTTTTTTACAATTTAGTGTACAGAGGACAGTAATAAAGAAGGCGCTAGTTACTATTAACGTCACATACCAAGGTTAGCCGCATGGTAACGTAATAAGCAGCCTTAGTTTAATTATTTATTATCTGTAATGTCAGTACGCTACCACGTGCGACTTCATTTATGAAGAGTCATCGTGACTAAGTATAACTGGCCTGTAAATTAACGGTTTACAAGTTAACGTATTTGTGATCTGGTTTTAATTTACAGGGTGGTCCAAAAGTCCGGAAACACCCTCATAAAATTCAAATTGAGTAGCAAACAAGGAAACAGAGTACCTACACACGACGAACAGGAAGGGGGAAACTATATAGGCTATGCCACCAACATGGCGGCCATCTTGAAAGCCGCCATCTTGGATTCAACTCCAAAATTTCAAATGGGAATGTGGTCATGTGACATATCAAACAGATAGAGAATTTCACCGGAAAAAAAATCCTGTTGTTATTCGAAACATAGCTTTATTCATTCTCGGGTTATAGCCAGTTACATGTGGCAGCGGTGGACGCTCGGCAGCATGTGTGTTATGTGCCGAAGAGACATTTCGCCGTTGTTACACAGTCCCGAGAGACCACCAACAGTCATAGGAATAGCTCGATATGTTGTCCATTATGTTGGATTGTTAATGCTATCCTCCAAACCCAGTCCTGATGAACTTTGACCAACACATATCGCTGAATTTGACCACACGCATCAACAATGCGCTGCTTTAGATGATGCAAATCCCGTATTTTCACAGAATAAACCAGTGCTTTGACATGACCCCAGAGATAAAAATTCAAAGGAGTCAAATCTGGTGAACGTGGTGGCCACTCCACAGCACCCCTACGACCAATCCACTTTTGACGGAACTACACATCCAAGTACGCTTGTACATTGTACCCATAATGTGGTGGGGCTCCATCTTGCTGGAAGAATTCCGGAAATGTCCCATCCTCCGCTAACAACGAGGGAAACACTTCTTCATCCAGTAACCTCAGATAACCGTTGGCTGTTAACGTACCATCAATAAAAAAAAGGTCCCACGGCTTTGGTACCCCACACTCCACACCAGACCATCACTTTTTATGAGTCGACCGTTTTGGAAGCATCAATCCAGTGCGAATTTGTGTCGGACTAGCATCTGTGATTCTGCTTGTTCACTTCACCATTGATAAAGAAATTGGCTTCATCACTGAACAGTACCTGATAGGGGAAACGTGGGTTTATCTGCAGCTGCTGTGTCACTCATTCTGCGAACTGTACCCGACGGCCTGGGTCATCCTAGTTCAGGTGTTGGAGCAGCTGAATTTTGTACGGGTGCAATTTGTGCTGCGATAAAATCCGCAGTATGGAGGTACGGCTAACCCCACATTCTTGTGACAGGCGACGGGTACTCCGTTGCGGACTCTTGCTAAATACGCTCACTGTTGTTGCTTCATCGGTGGCGGGTTTTGGTCTTCCAGCCTTAGGTTTATCTGCGACAGAACATGTTGTTCGGAATTTGGCCAAAAGCTTGGCAACTGCGCTGTGAGTCATGGGCTGTCTGGTTGGGTGATGACTGTTGAAATCCTCAGCAATGACCCGTGTGCTTCTTTCTCCTGATATTAAGATGATTTCAATGCGTTCTTCATGTGTTAAGGACATTTTGTAACCTGTAAATGAGGAGACAATGATTAAAATGTTAGCATGGGTAAATGATACCTAACAGTTAAACACATGTAACATATCAGGTATGGGATAGTCACTGCACCGTTTCAGACTCCATTTTATGACTTTTCAGTACGTAATACTCACGCTGCCGAGCGTCTCACCGCTGCCGCAAGTAATTGGCTACAAACCGAGAATGAATAAAGCTATGTTTAAAACAACAATGGCATTGTTTTTCTGGTAAAATTCTCTATCTGTTTGATATGTCACATGACCACATTCCCATTTGGAATTTTGGAGTTGAATCCAAGATGGTGGCTTTCAAGATGGCCGCCATGTTGGTGGTATGGCGTATAAACTTTCTCCCTTCCCGATCCTCGTGTGTAGGGACTCTGTTTCCTTGTTTGCTACTCCATTTGGATTTTATCAAGGTGTTTTCGGACTTTTGGACCACCCTGTATATTTTAATGCCTGATTTTCGTTATGTTCCTTTAACTGATGCAGCGCTACAAGTAGCTACACAGTAGCTGAAATCGACCTCAATAAACAGATTAAAAATTTTACGACCAATGCTGCCTTTCCTCCAATCTTGGGCGATTTAAATTAATTTGTACATAGTTGGTGTTAATAAGAAACATTTGTGGCTGTTGGTCTGTTTTAATTAAAAATCAAAGACAGGTAACTAAAACAGGAAAATATATACATTTTAAAAATACGTCTCAGAAAGGTGAAATTCGTCTGATAAAAACACTGAAGCACTATAATTTTACTGAAAATCCGAGGGACATGTACTATATGGCAACTATTGCTGGAGGAGAGAATATGTTCCACAGGGTTGAGGGGCGTAGACAGAGGTAGGAAACGATGGAGAGGGTAGGCGAACAGGGGGACCAGCAAGAAGTGAGAACTGGAAATGCTTGTTTTAGCTCCAATACACCACGATCTTCACGTCAGTCTGTGAGATGTTTTTGCTGCATTTATACCTGTGTGGCGATTAGTATACTGTCACAAGTTTGACCCGTGCCACCTATCACTGACACAGGATCCGCGTGGGAACGATTTCAGTCGGAGAATTATTTTCTGAGAGTGGATCCTGAACGATTTCACTCTCGCGCATGACAAATAGCTATCTTATCTGATGAATCCACATTCCCATAATACGAGGGTCACTCCAAAAGAAATGTACACTATTTTTTTTAAATCCATCTTTTATTCTATATGTTTGAAAGTTTTACAGTGTGTAGATACATCCTTTAGGAACAATATTTTCATTTCTTCACATAATTTCCATCCCTCTCAAATGCCTTAAGCCATCTTGGAACCAGCGCCTGTATACCCGAACAGTAAAATTCTGGACCAACCTGTTGGAGCCACTGTTTGGCAGCGTGCACAAGGGAGTCGTCATCTTCAAACCTTGTTCCACGAAGAGAGTCTTTCAGTTTCCCAAAGAGATGATAGTCACATGGAGCCAGGTCAGGACTGTGAGGCGGGTGTTTCAGTGTTGTCCATCCGAGTTTTGTGATCGCTTCCATGGTTTTTTGACTGACCTGTGGCCGTGCATTTTCGTGCAACAGCAAAACATCCTGCTTTTGCCGATGTGGCCGAACACGACTCAGTCGAACTTGAAGTTTCTCCAATGTCGTCGTCACATAAGCATCAGAATTTATGGTGGTTCCACTTGGCATGGTGTCCACAAGCAAGAGTCCTTCGGAATCGAAAAACACTGTAGACATAACTTTTCCAGCAGAAGGTGTGGTTTTAAATTTTTTTTTCTTGGGTGAATTTGCATGATGCCACTCCATTGATTGCCTCTTCGTCTCTGACGAAAAATGATGGAGCCATATTTCATCACCTGTCACAATTCTTCTAAGAAATTCATCTCCACCATTCTCGTACTGTTCCAAAATTTCGCTGCATACCGTTTTCCTTGTTTCTTTGTGAGCCACTGTCAACATCTTGGGAACCCACCTGGCAAAAACCTTTTTTTTGACGCCAACACTTTCAGTATTCTGCAAACACTTCCTTCCCCTATCCCAACGTAGCGTGACAATTCGTTCACTGTGATGCGTCTGTCAGCAGTCAGCAATTCGTTAACTCTCTGCACATTGTCTGGAGTGTGTGCAGTACGAGGCCTGCCATTGCGAGGACAATCCTCAATACTGCCGTGCCCGCTTTCATCACGTAACCTGCTTGCCCACCGACTAACTCTACTGCGATCGACAGCAGCATCTCCATACACCTTTTTCAACCTCTTGTGGATGTTTCTCACTGTCTCGTTTTCACAGCACAGGAATTCTGTGACAGTACGTTGCTTCTGACGAACGTCAAGTGTAGCAGCCATCTTGAAGACATGCTGTGAATGCGCCACTCACGGGAACAGGTTGAACTAAGTTTGAAAACAAGAGGGAAGGATGTATCTACACACTGTAAAACTTTCACACATGCAGAATGAAAACTGTATTTTTACAAAAATAGTGTGCATTTCTTTTGGAGCGACCCTCGTAATACGCAAGAGTGGGCCACGAAAATCCTAGATGGCTGGTAATGTCGATTGTTGTATGGGGCGGTCAGTTAAAAGTTTGGTGTGGAATCCTTGGAGATGAAATCATCGGTTCATCTTACTTGGCAGGTACCCCGACAGGTGAGATATATCGATCTTTCATAGTCGACGTTTTAGATGCTCTCTTTGAAAATGTCGGTCTAGATGTTACAGGCAGTGTGTGGATGCAGCACAATGCCACCCAGTCCATTCTACACGTGATGTTGTGCAAGAACTGAACATAAGAATGCCTTAAAGATGGCTAGGACGTCGTGGTCCTCAGGAGTGCCTCGCGCCGTCACCTCTTTTAACATCAGCGGACTTCTTTTTGTGGGGATATCTAAAGAATTCTGTTTATGTCACCGAGCGCATCGAGAAATCTACCGTTCTGTAACGCTGACAGTTTTACGTCTCGTTCACGGGTCTCTTAGAAGGGGCAATGAGTTGTTGCGCATTCATGAAAATGGACACTTGTTTGGACACCTCACTTAAATGAAATTCCGACACCAGAACATCAATATGAACCCGGCCAGTTATGTACAACATCTTCCATCCACCAATAAAACTCTGAAGGTTTGCTAAAAAAAGTGTGCTATTCAAAAAGCTACAACTCGTTGCTGCAACCCTCTAGACAATGACAGCCTACGTGCATAACACCGTAGCAAGAGTAACATTTCTTGTGTTTATCAATCTAATTAAAATTTTCCTTTCACTTAATATTGTGAACAAACAAAAACTTATTTGAAACGCCGTATTCATGAGCAACGATTTGGCGGTTGCGACTGCGCACCTTTTTTCCGTGGGCAACTACGAGGTGTGGCTAGAAAAAAACCGGACTAATACTGGTGAAACAATAAAACGAATGCAATAAGGCTGAAAGTCGCGTGGCCTGTCACGTGATTCTCGCTACGCCTACTGCTCGAGTTTCATCTGCCTCCTGCACTCAGTCTGCCCGTGGCGTCTGTTTTAAGTAGTTGACGTTTTGTCTGTGCGTCGGAAAATGTTGAGTGTACAGAAAGAACAGCGTGTTAACATCAAATTTTGTTTCAAACTAGGAAAATCTGCAAGTGAAACGTTTGTAATGTTACAACAAGTGTACGGCGATGATTGTTTATCGCAAACACAAATGTTTGAGTGGTTTAAACGATTTAAAGATGGCCGCGAAGACACCAGTGATGACACTCGCACTGGCAGACCATTGTCAGCAAACACTGATGCAAACATTGAAAAAATCGGTAAACTTGTTCGACAAGATCGCCGTTTAACAATCAGAGCAGTGTCTGAGTTAACAGGAGTTGACAAGGAAAGTGTCGAACAACCGGCTTGAAAGCGGACAAATTCAGTGCTGCGTGAAATTTGCTTGTAATGTAATTTACAATTCCGATTAATAATATTTTTCAATTCTACGTCATTGTTGATTTATTCAGAGTCCTCACCTTAAACGTAGAATTAGTCCTTCTGCCACAATATTAATTCATTAGTCGCCATCGATGTTCTTCTCTTTGTTGACCTGCGTATCTTCCTAAGTCGGCATCGGTTTCCTTCACGAAGACGGTGGAAACAAAGGAATGCAATACTACGTCGCTTTAAATAATTCTCGTAAAACTTAGATACTTTTCACTATTTTTTATTCACAAGAAAATAAGACTTGCTATGTTCGTCGCACAAATCATAAATACTACCAAGGTGACTGCCTTTCAGCACACACCAAAGATTACGTCCATCCCACACAAGGTAACAAGCGAGAGTGTATCTTTACTCCCTCTTGGAGTATGAAGCTAAAGAGAATGAAATGTGAACATTACAGAGATTATAGTTTACATTCCTCTCAATTTAATCTTTGGCTCAGAATATAAAGTACTGTATCTCTCTTCGTCGTAATGTGTCATTACAGAGTGTTTATAATGCAATGCAATGATTGGGCGTTTTACTTGATAGTGAGAAACAACCAAATGTAGACAAGAGTACAAGCCTTGAAGAGAATATGGGAGCCTTTATATTTTATGAAGTAACAGCTTTTTCATGAGGTGAGAAAACATTTTATTTTCCAAGCACAGATCAAAAACTAACAAGAATAAACAACTCGTAACCAAGCCGACTGCGGCAAAGATAAATATCTATCAGCTGCAGCTTTCACCCGCTGTTTTTGGTGCAGTGGATAAATGATGTCGCCACATCAGCCCCCCTCCTTTTGAAACCGGGTGCACCAGGTATGTGGGGAAACTTGCACTTGATTTTTCTACCAGCTCTCGTGAAAACATTTAGTGCAGGCAATGGCTGCTCCTGTTCTGCACTTGCTGCTTCGTTGTCCTCTTCTGAAACCGAGGGCTCGGCGAGACTCTCTGCTGTTTCTTTGGCCTCCACGTTTGAGGGTGATTTTGCAGACCGAGGAAGGAGTGTACCCTCTTCGGTGTAAGCAGGTTTAAGCCGCTCAATTGAGACTGTCTCTTCTTTACCATCCTTATCGATTTTGAAGCTGTGGCTTCCTCTTGTGATTACCCTGTATGGTCCAGAGTAAGGTGAAACAAGCGGCGGGCGCACCGTATCATCCCTAAGTCACACGTGGGACGTTGCTTGCAGGTCTTTATGTACAAACACTCTCCGGTCTCCATGTCTGACAGAGTTAGTGGGTTTGATGTTTCTCATTCTAACGCTGAGTTGTCTCGCGAATTGCGTGCATAGCTCAGGGGCGAACGGCTGTGTAGATGCTGGAACGATAAATTCTCCAGGAACCCACAATTGCTCGCCATAAACCAATTCTGCGGAAGAGCATTGTAAGTCCTCCTTCACGGCCGTTCTTAATCCGAGTAGGACCAGCGGTAGTGCTTCAGGTCATGAAGTGGAACTACACATTAATGCAGCTTTGAGCGTGCAGTGTAGTCGTTCCACCATTCCATTACTAGATGGATGATAGCTTGTGGTGCGTAGGTGGTTGCACCCGCACAGTAGTAAAAGTTCATTGAAAAGTTGGCTTTCAAACTGCCTTCCGCGATCTGTTGTTATGTTTTGCGGAACGCCAAACCTGGAGAACCATGAATGCAACAGTGCTTTTGCAACCGACTCCGCAGAAATGTCTTGTATTACAACTACTTCTGGCCACCTGGTAAAAAGCCGGCCGAAGTGGCCGTGCGGTTAAAGGCGCTGCAGTCTGGAACCGCAAGACCGCTACGGTCGCAGGTTCGAATCCTGCCTCGGGCATGGATGTTTGTGATGTCCTTAGGTTAGTTAGGTTTAACTAGTTCTAAGTTCTAGGGGACAAATGACCTCAGCAGTTGAGTCCCATAGTACTCAGAGCCATTTGAGCCAACCTGGTAAAACGATAATTGATTGTGAGCAAATAGCGTTGTTCTGAAGAGCATGATAGCGGGCCCACAATGTCAACATGTATATGTGAAAATCTTGCAGATAGCGTCGGGAAGTCAGCAATAGGTGCAAAGACATGTCTGCTGATTTTATTACGCTGGCATGTTAGGCATGCACGCGCCCATGCACGACAATCTTTTTGTATTCCAGGCCACACTACTTTGGAGGAAACTAACTTGGCTGTAGCTCGTACTCCTGGATGTGATAGGTTATGTAGTGCACTATAAATCTCGCGACGATATTGTTCTGGTATGTAAGGTCGCTCCTTTCCTTTTGCTACATCACACCAAATTCCGTCTGGAACATTTGGGACAGACACACGTCTGAGCTGTAGTGCAGTTCTCTGTTCCTCTATTAGACGGCGCAAGAAAGGATCTTCTCGTTGTTTAGACGCTAACTCGGTCCAACGAATTGAATTTAAACTGGCACAATTCCTAGACAGGCAATCTGCGACCAGGTTGTCTTTTCCTGAAATGTGACGCACGTCAGTTGTAAACTGTGCAATGTACTCGACTTGCCTGCACTGACGTGGTGAATTGAGCTCTGTGTCTCGTTGAAATATAGCTAGTAACGGCTTGTGATCGGTAAAAATTGCAAAGGTCCTCCCTTCGACAGACGTGCGAAAATGCTTTATGGCTAAGTAAATAGCAAGCAACTCACGGTCAATAGCACTCCATTTTTGCTGCTGTCGAGTCAGGTTTTTAGAGAAAACTGCGAGCGGCTGCCATCTGCCATCAACTTCTTGCTGTAGCGCTGCACCCACTGCTGTTTGGCTCGCATCAACCATGAGCGCTAAAGGAGCGCTCAATCTTGGATGTCCCAGTAGTGTTGCCCGAGAAAGACATTTCTTTAAGTCATGGAAAGCTGCTTCAGCATCTGGACTCCATGGAATTTTACGATTTCCTGTTGTATTTTTACCTGCAAGTAACGTTGTGAGTGGCTCTTGGGCGGCAGCTAATTTAGGTAAGTGACGTCTGTAATAGTTGAGCATGCCTAAAAATCTGCGAAGTCCTTTGTAAGTTGTGGGAAGGGGCATCTGTTGTACTGCTTCAACCCGCTCAGGCAAAGGTGACAGGCTTGCTGCTGAAACCAAATATCCCAGAACTTAACCTCGCGTTTTCCAAACGTGCACTTTGTTTCGTTAATAATTATGCCATACTCTGTCAGACGGCGGAAAAGCTGCCGCAGATGTTCGACATGCTGATATACAGAACCAGAGAATACTAAAATGTCGTCCATATAACAAAATACGAATGGTAATTCTCGAAGCACCTCATGCATGAATCTTTGCCATGTTTGGGCAGCGTTTCTGAGGCCAAATGACATAAAATTGTACTCAAACAAACCGAATGGTGTGATAACTGCTGTTTTTTTAATGGCAGATGGAGCCATGGGAATCTGGGAAAATGCTTTGGCGCAATCAATCACACAAAATATTTTGGCATTGCTAATCGCACTGTTAAAATCAGTCACATTGTGTACCGGGTAGCGGTCGGGAATTGTGCGGGCATTGAGCGCCCTGCAGTCTCCACATACTTTCCATGAATTGTCTTTTTTACGGACAATGTGAATTGCAGATGCCCATGAACTATCAGACCTACTTACAATATCTGTTTTTAGAAGTCTGTCGAACTCAGCTCGCGCCGCGAGCAGCTTCTCTGGAGGCAGACGCCGCGGGCGGAAGGCAACGGGTTCACCTTGTGTCGTGCTGATGTGGTGTTGAGTATTGTGTCTGCATTTCCTGGTTGCGTTGACGGATTCGGTAAGTGCTGGAAAGTCTTGAAGCAGTTTACGAAAAAGTGATTCCTCCGACAGTGCTCTGATATTGCCTACAGTATACGAATCGTTACGACTGTCGGGTGTCTTCTTGCGTGACGCACACGTGTGCGCCCAGCTTAGTCGCGGGTACGAAATCGTATCAAAATATCCCGACGCGGATGACGCGATAGAGGAGCCGGAAATCTTCGTGTGGAAAGACACGGGCACATCGCACTGTACTTCAACCGACGCGGAAGACGCAGTAGGCAATATCCCTTCTGTGGGAACTGTCACCAAACGACGGTTAACCAGGTCGGGCATAAGTCGGTAGTTCCGTAAAAAGTCCGCTCCAATTATAGGACTCGGCACATCAGCAACCACAAAAGTCCATTTTGGATGGAAGTTGGAATTCAGATGTAATGCCAACTGTTTCTCACTATTGGAATTTGCGCAGCTGAATTAGTATTAAGGAGAAAAAAAGGACATTTTACTAATAACTATATTTGCACATTCAAGAACAAAAAAATTTACAGCGAACACAACAGAATAATTAGCGCACACAAAGAGTGTTAGACAATGCCAAAGAGGTCAAAGAGGTCTATTTTACACAGTGCACTTTGCGCCGACACACACGAAATATATTGTTCACACAATTCCAACACCCCTCCTTGAACTTATATTTTGTGTGTTGCTTCCATAAGATAAACCAAATAGTCCCACAATCTTCTCAAACTTCTCCCTTTCCAAGGGTTTGGTCAGAAGGTCAGGTAACATGTCTTCTGTGCGCAGATAGTCCACGGCAATGTTCTGTCGCTCTATGTGGTCCCGAATGAAATGGTGCCGTATATCAATATGCTCTGTCCTAGCACTAGTAACATCATTTTTAGCTAGGTTTATGGCTCCTTTATTGTCACAGAAGATGGTTGTAGGTTCCTCAATTAAATTGGATTCTATTTCACTTATTAATGTTCGTAACCCCAATGCTTCCTGTGTGGCGTAAGATAGTGCCATATACTCGGCCTCTACGGTGCTCAATGCAACAGTTTTTTGATTTTGACAGGACCATGATGTGAGGCCCCCCATTAATTTAAAACAGCAGCCAGTGGTGGAGTATCTGTCTCCCAATTTACTCCCACAGTCCGCATCGCTATTTCCCTCTAGTTTTGCGTTACCATCTCTATGGTATATTAACTCATAGTTTGAGGTTCCTCTTAGGTATCGGAATATCCTCTTTACAGCTTTCCAGTGCTTTTCCTTTGGGTCTCTGCAATATCTGCTCACTGCATTGGTGGCAAAAGCAATGTCGGGTCGTGACGTTTGAGACAAATATAACAGACTCCCTACTGCTTCTAAATAAGGAACATTCTTGTCACATTCCACATCAGTCTCATTTACACTTAACTTCACTCCTACTTCCATTGGAGTACTTATGGGTTTGCAATCACTCATGCCAAATTTCTTTAATATTTTTCCGTGTATGATGATTGACTTATGCTCAATTCTTGTCTTCCTTCATCCTTAGTAATCTGCATACCTAAATAACGTTTGACTTCTCCCAAATCATGCACCTTAAACTTGGTTTGCAGTTGTTTCTTGAAAATTCTCATTTGGCCTTCACTTTCAGTCAGGATAAAGAAATCGTCCACCCATATCGCCATTATTATTATTTCTTCGTTTCTCCCTTTATAGTAAATGCTGGGATCTGCCTTGGATTGCTTCATATTCATATTTATTAGAGTTTCATGTAGACATCGATTCCAGCAACGTCCACTTTGTTTAAGTCCATAAATACCTTTTTTTCAAACGCCAAATCTTTTTACTTTCTGATCTGGTTTTTATGGCTTCCCTTGGTGGAATGACATATATCTCCTCCTCCAATTTCCCATTTAAATATGCCGTTTTAACATCCATATGATGAATTATTAAATTTCGTTTTACTGCCAAGGCTAAAAGATATCTTAATGATGCATACTTGACTACAGGTGAAAAAGTTTCTTCGTAATCTACCCCTTGTTTTTGTGAATATCCTTTTACCACAAGTCTTGCTTTGTATTTTGGTGATGAGCTTTCAGGGTTCTTCAAATTGAATACCCATCTTGCATGCAGTGGTTTCTTACCTCCTGGCATATTTACCCGTTCAAAGGTTTCGTTCTGATATAAAGATTCTAATTCTCTCTTCATCGCTTCTTTCCATTCTTGAGAGTTTGGGCCACTCATTGCTTCTTCTGCTGTTCTTGGCTCATCATTAAAAGACTGTGCTGTATAAATCTCAAAATCCGGATATTCCTTCGGTTTTGGTACACGAGAAGAACGCCTTACATTGTTTTCTTCATTTTTTTTTCATCCTCTAACTCATTGTCATCATAAATTGTATCCATTTGTCCTTGGCTGTCGTCTTCCTCTTCTTCACTTTCTGTTTCCTCACACAAGGTTTCACCTTCTGAACTACACTCCTGGAAATGGAAAAAAGAACACATTGACACCGGTGTGTCAGACCCACCATACTTGCTCCGGACACTGCGAGAGGGCTGTACAAGCAATGATCACACGCACGGCACAGCGGACACACCAGGAACCGCGGTGTTGGCCGTCGAATGGCGCTAGCTGCGCAGCATTTGTGCACCGCCGCCATCAGTGTCAGCCAGTTTGCCGTGGCATACGGAGCTCCATCGCAGTCTTTAACACTGGTAGCATGCCGCGACAGCGTGGACGTGAACCGTATGTGCAGTTGACGGACTTTGAGCGAGGGCGTATAGTGGGCATGCGGGAGGCCGGGTGGACGTACCGCCGAATTGCTCAACACGTGGTGCGTGAGGTCTCCACAGTACATCGGTGTTGTCGCCAGTGGTCGGCGGAAGGTGCACGTGCCCGTCGACCTGGGACCGGACCGCAGCGACGCACGGATGCACGCCAAGACCGTAGGATCCTACGCAGTGCCGTAGGGGACCGCACCGCCACTTCCCAGCAAATTAGGGACACTGTTGCTCCTGGGGTATCGGCGAGGACCATTCGCAACCGCCTCCATGAAGCTGGGCTACGGTCCCGCACACCGTTAGGCCGTCTTCCGCTCACGCCCCAACATCGTGCAGCCCGCCTCCAGTGGTGACGCGACAGGCGTGAATGGAGGGACGAATGGAGACGTGTCGTCTTCAGCGATGAGAGTCGCTTCTGCCTTGGTGCCAATGATGGTCGTATGCGTGTTTGGCGCCGTGCAGGTGAGCGCCACAATCAGGACTGCATACGACCGAGGCACACAGGGCCAACACCCGGCATCATGGTGTGGGGAGCGATCTCCTACACTGGCCGTACACCACTGGTGATCGTCGAGGGGACACTGAATAGTGCACGGTACATGCAAACCGCCATCGAACCCATCGTTCTACCATTCCTAGACCGGCAAGGGAACTTGCTGTTCCAACAGGACAATGCACGTCCGCATGTATCCCGTGCCACCCAACGTGCTCTAGAAGGTGTAAGTCAACTACCCTGGCCAGCAAGATCTCCGGATCTGTCCCCCATTGAGCATGTTTGGGACTGGATGAAGCGTCGTCTCACGCGGTCTGCACGTCCAGCACGAACGCTGGTCCAACTGAGGCGCCAGGTGGAAATGGCATGGCAAGCCGTTCCACAGGACTACATCCAGCATCTCTACGATCGTCTCCATGGGAGAATAGCAGCCTGCATTGCTGCGAAAGGTGGATATACACTGTACTAGTGCCGAACATTGTGCATGCTCTGTTGCCTGTGTCTATGTGCCTGTGGTTCTGTCAGTGTGATCATGTGATGTATCTGACCCCAGGAATGTGTCAATAAAGTTTCCCCTTCCTGGGACAATGAATTCACGGTGTTCTTATTTCAATTTCCAGGAGTGTAGTTGCAGTTGACTTAGTGGTTTTGCTCTCTTTTGAGTCCTTTCTATTTTCAAAGAATATTACATCTCTACTTGTGACAGTCTTTTTAGTCAATGGATCCATTAATCGGTAGCCCTTTGAATTTTCACAATTGCCTACAAAAATATACTTTTTAGCTTTCGGATCCCATTTTCCTCTTAGCTGTTTTGGAATATGTGCCATTGCATCACACCCAAAAACCCTTATATTGCTTAGATCTGGTTTCTTTCCTATCCATGTCTCATAAGGGGTTCTATTCTTTAATGGTTTTGTAGGTGATCTATTGTTCAAATATACAGCTGTTGACACTGCCTCTGCCCAAAAACCTTTGGATAATTCAGCGTCAATCATCATGCTTCTTGTTTTCTCAACAATGGTCCTATTAGCCCTCTCAGCAACCCCATTTTGAGATGGGCTGTACCTTATGGTAGTTTGATGCATGATTCCCTTTTCTCCCAGAAGTTTCTTCAATTTCTGGTTAATATATTCTCTCCCATTATCAGACCTGATGATCTTGATCTTCTTTTCCGTCCACCTTTCAACCACATTGCAATATTCCTCAAAGATATCTCTCACTTGGTCTTTAGAACTAAGAAAATAAACATGAGGATATCGTGAGTAATCATCAATAAACGTAAGAAAATAATTACTCCCACCTATGGATTCACACTCCATCGGGCCACATACATCTGTGTGGATTAACTGTAAGACTTCTGTGGATTTACTCTTACTAGTCCTGAAGGGTAACCTTGCTTGTCCCTTTATACATGTCTCACAAGGATCCTTGGACACACTAAAATTCTGTATTCCCTTTACCATATCCTTTATTATAGACATACTCTTTCTATTTAGATATTTAGATATCCAAGCCTCCGGTGCCATAAAAAACCTTCTGCTGAATATACTGAATCACTAACATTTTTATGTTTACTGTCAATGGTATCCAACTTAAAAATACCCTTTTCGTTACTTGCTGTAGCTATAACTTCACCACTTTCACTGATTACTCTTGCACCCTGCATGTCAAAAGTGACTGTATTTCCTTTCTTGACAATTTCCCCTACAGACAGCAGGTTAGTTGCCACATTTTTCACATAATGAACATTGTGTGCTGTAACCATATCTGATTCACCATTTACACTTACATGTAGATCTAGTTTCCCAGCCAGGTGACACTGGAGCTTGTTGCCATCAACAGTAGATATTCCAATATGAGTCTTATCTTTGATGTCATAAAGAAGTGATTTATCTTTAACAATATGCACAGATACACCTGAGTCTATAATCCATTCCATATCACGATTACTCATCCCACCAAAAGAATAAAAACATGAGAGTGCCTTACCTTTGTTATTGGTCCTTTTCTCTGGGCTATCAGTAACATACCTCTTTTGCTGAGTGTCTGATCTTGGGCTTACTTTTTCTTTGCACTGAGACGCAATATGTCCCATCTTCTGACATTTATAGCACCTCACCGGTTTCTCCTTTTTATTTTTTGAGTAGAGAGCAGACGCACCTTCCTTCTCCAATGTACAGCAGCTTGGAGACTGTTTATGTCCTGCAGGATTTTCACCTTAACACTGTCACCTGTGATTGGTATACCCGAGCTTTCAAGTCCCATAATCATAGGTGCATACCTTTCGGACAGTACTGCCAACAGCAATGTTCCTATCCATTCGTCAGCGATCTCGAATCTGATGTTTCTCAGTCGGTTCGACGTGGTTATTATTTTGTTAACGTATTCGTCTACACTCTTACATTTGTCCAGACGAGTGGTAATTAACTCGCGTAATAATCCTACTTTTCTCGTAAGACCACCATCCTCGAATGCACTTCGTAAATTGTCCCAGACTTCTTTCGCTGTAGCAGCTTTCTCAACGTGAACATAATTCACCGAATCAATCAGTAATATCAATTTTGATTTTGCTTTCCTATCTTTATTATGAATTAAAATTCATGGAGAAGAAGTAAAAACTTTGAGGTTCGCCGATGACATTGTAATTCTGTCAGAGACAGCAAAGGACTTGGAAGAGCAGTTGAACGGAATGGACAGTGTCTTGAAAGGAGGATATAAGATGAACATCAACAAAAGCAAAACGAGGATAATGGAATGTAGTCAAATTAAATCGGGTGATGCTGAAGGGATTAGATTAGGAAATGAGACACTTAAAGTAGTAAAGGAGTTCTGCTATTTAGGGAGTAAAATAACTGATGATGGTCGAAGTAGAGAGGATATAAAATGTAGACTGGCAATGGCAAGGAAAGCGTTTCTGAAGAAGAGAAATTTGTTAACATCGAGTATAGATTTAAGTGTCAGGAAGTCGTTTCTGAAAGTATTTGTATGGAGTGTAGCCATGTATGGAAGTGAAACATGGACGATAAATAGTTTGGACAAGAAGAGAATAGAAGCTTTCGAAATGTGGTGCTACAGAAGAATGCTGAAGATAAGGTGGGTAGATCACGTAACTAATGAGGAGGTATTGAATAGGATTGGGGAGAAGAGAAGTTTGTGGCACAACTTGACTAGAAGAAGGGATCGGTTGGTAGGACATGTTTTGAGGCATCAAGGGATCACAAATTTAGCATTGGAGGGCAGCGTGGAGGGTAAAAATCGTAGAGGGAGACCAAGAGATGAATACGCTAAGCAGATTCAGAAGGATGTAGGTTGCAGTAGGTACTGGGAGATGAAGAAGCTTGCACAGGATAGAGTAGCATGGAGAGCTGCATCAAACCAGTCTCAGGACTGAAGACCACAACAACAACAACAACAACATCTTTATTTGAATAATTCTGATCTGTGGATTTCATTGTCCCATCTACCACGTCCCATAGGTCGTCTAAACGTAAATACGCTTCTACTGCGAACTTCCAGGTTGCATAGTTTTCGCGACCTATAAGTCTTTCAAGCTGTGGAATTTGTGCCGCACTCATTCTTAACGGTAACTTGCTTTTTATTACCGTAAAGAACACCGAAAAATAATGCGGAAAAAAAATTGCGATCGTCTTGTAATGATAACTCGCACTTCACGTAAATTGGAACTTTTCCAATACTTTCTCCCTACTATTTTATTGGTATACTTATTCCAAATGCAGCCTGCGCTCATAACCTATTGGAATTTGCGCAGCTGAATAAGTATTAAGGAGAAAAAAGGACATTTTACTAATAACTATATTTGCACATTCAAGAACAAACAAATTTACAGCGAACACAACAGAATAATTAGCGCACACAAAGAGTGTTAGACAATGCCAAATAGGTCTATTTTACACAGTGCACTTTGCGCCGACACACACGAAATATATTGTTCACACAATTCCAACACTCACCATAGGTAGATATTCTGGAATTGTTTGCCGCAGTCAGCACATGTTGCGTTGTTGTCGTGAGTATATCACCTCTCTTTCTTGGATAAACACTGACTTCTGAACCTGTGTCATTCAGAAACTTCTCACCTGAAGAGAGGTCCAACACGAACAATCGGTGTGATTGGTTGACTGCAGATACCGTGGCGTTTTCACCTCTTTGAATCACTCTATGACTCGGGCGCCTATGTTGTTGTTGACGAACGTTAGCGCCCTTTAACGCCCGCCTTTTAAGTTTGGGTAGCTGCAGGGTTGAATACATTGACGGGCAGTGTTACCGAAGCGTCTGTGGTACCAGCACCATTGATCTGTCAAATCCTGTTGGATAGCATTTCTTCGTCTTTTCCAACTGCGACTTCGTAGCTGCTGGTGGAGTGAAGTTACTTGCACGTTGAGTTTTGCCACTTGTGCTGCCAGTTGCTGTATGGTGGGTTCGGTCGATGAGCACTGCTGTTGAGAAGTATTATTGCATGTTCCTGGCTCACTGACGTCAGATTCCATCACACTACACGTTCTTGGGCCTCTATCCTGGCTGTAGTTGAATTCGGAACGCGCAGAAACTTCGGTTAAGGTGTTTGCGATGGTGTCTGCCTTTTTTTGCTAAGACTTGCAATGGTAAGTCTGTTTCTGCTGCAATGACGGCACGGATGTTGGCAGGAAGTTTACGAAGCCATATTAGACGTAAAGACTCTTCAGGTAGGAGTTCCGGGCCGGCTAATGTACGTAAGGCTTTGAGTACTTGTGACGGAGTCTTGTCGCCCAAATCTTCGTGTGCGAAAATTTTTTGTAGTCGCAAATCTGGTGACAACGTATAATTCTGTATGAGAGCTTCCTTTAGCACAAAGTAATTTTGTTGCGACAAGGTTTCTTCTACTTGCTCTATCACTTCTGAATTTAGATGTGAAACCACTATATTAAATTTGTCAATGTTGTTAGACACCCCACGCTGCCGAAATATGCATTCAGCCTGCGTAAACCAAAGCTGGGGGCGCGTCAGCCAGAACGCGGAAAGCTTAACATTTCCGTGTCGCGCGTAGGTACTCCCATCTTTTGCGTTAACATCTGTCGTTCCGTTTTGTGGCGAATCAAAGGGCGTGGACCGCGATCCTTGGTCGAACAGACTGTAGTCTTCAATCTCGATTCCACTGCCCCATGCTTTTGTCTCTGAATTCATTATTCTCGTCGGTATATATATTTTCTTTATGCTTCTGCTACGATTTTTCGGGGTCACCACTATGGGAGCCTTTATATTTTATGAAGTAACAGCTTTTCCATGAGATGAGAAAATATTTTATTTTCGAAGCACAGATCAATAACTAACAAGAATAAACAACTCGTAACCAAGCTGACTACGGCAAAGATAAATATCTATCAGCTGCAGCTTTCACCGCTGTTTTTGGCGCAGTGGATAAATGACGTCGCCACAAATTCAAGTTAAAAGTTAAATCTCTTATTTCTAAATTGCGTAGATTCAAGTAGCTTTTGAAATGATTGTTGAGGTAGCCCAAGACTAACCGTATTTTACTGAATTTCGATGTGCTTCAGAAACAAAGCTCACTATTAATTTCAGTCACTAAATTAACTTTCAATTTTCCGGTTTTATTAATTCTTTTTGTTATTTAAGTCAGAGTGTAGAGAAATTTATTACTTCTGACAAACTTTCAGTTTTCACACTACACGTGTCAACCTTCAGTTGTCATGCTCCTAGTGCTAATTATATTGCGAGGTGCCGGGGCTAGCAGTGTATTTAACACTAAATTCTTCGAGATCTTCGTATATAAATGATGCTCTAAGCCCCCCCCCCCCCCTATTCTAACTCCGACTTTTGATGTTGCACATGGATTAAAAAGAAACGCGAACTGACTGTAATCGACCCTGCAAGTGGAGTAGAAAAGAGTTAGGCACCTGCAGTAATTTAGTTTGATAGACATTAATTAAATAAAGGAAAGTTTCGGTAACGTAGTGAGAAAAGAAAGGGTTGCTCTACCGATTAACAGAATGAAAGTTCTGTCCAAAATAACAATATGATTTATTATGACTAAACTCAAAATAATAAACAAAACACATGAAACCTTTACAATACATCAAATTGGCTCAAATTGGATACTCAAATAAATGCTGTGAAAGTGAAGTTGTCCCTAAACTAGATTGTGACATTTATGACGAAGTGGTATGTGGAGCCAATTCCTTGCAACTCAAATCTTAAGAGAAAACACACAGCCAACCCAACATTAATTGCTGCTACCCAAGACAGAACAAAGTTAGATGAAGACGTACAGGCGCGCTCTGCTGAGCTCTGATTATCACCTAGGAAAATCCCTATCTGCCGGTGCTGCGGACATACATTACCAAACTGTCTTCTTAACTGCCAGAACACGTTCTGGCGTATCGGAGGCGATGGCTGGTTGCTTTGACGTCCCGTCGTGGTGATGATAATGTTGCGAGTATAGCCCGAAACAAATTATCTTGGTTTGGTTGTTCCGGACTAAAGACTTCCTAGCAATACAAATGCGCCTCTGAGGGAGGCGAAGAAGGCTCGCCACACAAACACTGACAGTACAGTGATTGATTTTAACAAGCGAAGTCACACTGTAACTCCGATACAGTCAACTTTAGCCAAAACTGCTCAAGACAGACAACATAGGCCGCTTGTACGCAGAACGCTCAATTGCCAACTGTACTCGGAAAGTTACGTTGAAGTCGAAACTTCAGCAACTTTGTCAAACAGTTACAATTAAATAAAAGTATATTAGACAGCCAACGGAAGGCAGGCTGTCCAGAGCAGTGAGAGCTCAGTCTTGTAACCTACTCCGACCGAAAGGCGAGAGCCGACTCCTCAAGAGCACCTGTACAGGCCAAACACAGAACATTCCCGCCCCCACGACAGTGGCCGTGGTTAAATGTTCCAATCAGCAACTCGAAAACCGGCGGAAAATTCCACTCTATTGCCGGAGCACTACCATTCCACCAATGGAGATTCTTGGCGCCAATTTCTGCGCTGATTTTGCTACGTCACGGAGCTATGCCCTGAGCAAGCCAATCACAGTTACTATTTTGCAGAAAGCGCGGGAATTTTCTCGCCACAACTGCCTGGGTACACCAGTCATTCCCACACCTCACTGGTAGCCCGCCAGAAAGTGTTATCGCTAAGTTTCTGCGAAGTAAAGGAACCTCTAGCCCAGCTGCTACTTCAGGTCCCTGCGGGCGTGTCTTTTGACAATGTCGGCGTCTGGAAAGCATTCACTCGACTCCCTCACACCCGTCGGCTTAACCCTTTCAAGATCAGCAGAGCCCGCCTGTCACCGGACCACCCGGGTGACGAGAGACGCTGCGTGGGAAGTCCGCGTGTGAAGGAATAGCGACTTTTCACCGCATGCAATTAGAGAGGAAAATTGTAAGATAGAAATATGAGAGGGGGCTCATGCCACCTCTCAATATGTGTAATAACCTTTCTTTTTCAGCTACTATAGTAATTGTCCATAGGACTGGCGACCGTAATTTCCCCAAATGTCGTATATCTAATTACTGCTAGTTAATTGTTAACATAACGGCCGCACATTTACTTTCTTTATTAACTTTATCCCTTTTCAAAATTAATTTCCACCAGTTTCATTTGCATTTTTCCTTTCATTTAGATGTAACCCTTTCCTCCCTCTTTACCAACAGATTAACTTCGGTGACGATTGCTTTTCCCAAATTTCCATTAGGTACAGGCGGTTCAATTTTTCACTGTCATTAAGGTCGACAAGTGAGGAGGAGGTTACACGCTGTTGATCTTTAAATGTAAGCATCTCATGTACTCAATATGCATTGTTGCAACAATAAATCTGGAGTGAACTGGAAACTTCTAAAAGGGTTACTAATTTTTCCTACAGTGTATTTATAAGGACGTTGTCTGTCCTCCTTAATTTCCACCTCAGAAAAATCCAGCTGCGATTATGAAATTTGCTGATGTTATCAGCCAGTATCACATATTCAACCCTTCAGTGTGACATTTCCCAGTGACCTATTATGCAGCTGAGATCTTTCTTGTAGAAAATCACCTCGTCGCCTTCTGGAAGTATCTGCCAATGCAGTGGCTGTGTAAGTAGGCTGTTTAGGTTTTTATGTTGGAAACGCCGCGTAGCGCTCTGTATGAAAATTACTGACTGTGCTGTGTGCAGTCTGTGGCTGGTTGGCGTTGTTGGAACATTCGCTTGTGTAGTGTTGGGCAGTTGGATGTCTGTAGCGTTGCGCAGTTGGAGATGAGCCGCCAGCAGTGGTGGATGTGGGGACAGAGATGCCAGAGTTTAGAGAGCGGACGATATGGACATGTGTCCGTCAGAAAGAGGAAATTCGTAAGTTGGATATGAACTGATATATATGATGACTTTTTAACGTTATTAAGGTAAATACATTGTTTGTTCTCTATCGAAATCTTTCATTTGCTAACTATGCCTATCAGTAGTTAGTGCTTTCCGTAGTTAAAATCTTTTATTTAGCTGGCAGTATTGGCGCTCGCTGTATTGCAGTAGTTCGAGTAACGAAGATTTTTGTGAGGTGAGTGATTCATGAAAGGTATAGGTTATCGTTAGTCAGGGCCATTCTTTTGTAGGGATTATTGGAAATCAGACTGCGTTGCGCTAAAAATGTTGTGTTTCAGTTCAGTGATGATCTGAATAAGTAAAGAGAGAACTGTCTGAGTACGTTCAGTTTTGCTCAGCTGTTTGAAAAACAAATGACGTAAGAGGTTTACCAGCACAGTCATTTATAATTTTTCTAAGGAGACGTTACAGTTTCTTTATCCGAGGTAATAGGAGAATGTCACTGGTTCTCATGTCAGTAGAGTACGTACTCAAACAAAGTTTAATAGCCCAAAGAAACAGCAAATGTGCATGTGTCCTGCCTGCACATTGAGTGGAGAAATGTCATAGACGAAAAATACCCCTTCTGACAGGTTTCCGTGACGCTTCCTCTTGACAGCCACCCGTAATCTCGACTGGAGATTTCTGTAGTATGTTCCTGGAACAGTTTGCCCCATAGTGGCACAAGCAGTTAGTCGGGAGGCCCAATAAACACTCAGCATCGCCTTGTCCGATGCTTGTTGCCTCCTCCCTCTTTTCTGCACTTGTGAACCCACATGGTTTCTCTTCATGTTTGCTTTCCTCCTTGGTAAATCTGCAAGTTTTCTCTGCTACCTTGCTTCACTCCTGCGTCTTGGCATCATAGTGATACACCCAGTACTCGTCCACTATGGTGATAAGGCGGCGAAGGACGTGATCCGGATTGACCTGACACAGTTAAAGCATTTCCGCTGTTGCCTCTGTTTGGTGGGCTGTTTCAAGGGAAGTGAGCAGTCGCAGAACCCAGCAATCTGCGGTTTTTCCATGTTCCAGTTTCGTACAAAACGTTGAAAAGTGATCCACGACTGATTTTCACTTTTCCCACTATCGCCTCGATTGTAATACGCTGATCACAACTCCTCTTGGAATTGCCAGTTCTACAGACATAGATGCTATACCACTTCTTCCGTGGTCATTCCAACTTGTTTGACCACATTGGATGCATCTAAGGAAGAAACTGCAAAAAGGTGGGAATTTAAGGAGATGGGACCTGGATAAACTGAAAGAACCAGAGGTTGTAGAGAGTTTCAGGGAGAGCATAAGGGGACAATTGACAGGAATGGGGGAAAGAAATACAGTAGAAGAAGAATGGGTAGCTCTGAGGGATGAAGTGGTGAAGGCAGCAGAGGATCAAGTAGGTAAAAAGACGAGGGCTAATAGAAATCCTTGGGTAACAGAAGAAATACTGAATTTAATTGATGAAAGGAGAAAATATAAAAATGCAGTAAATGAAGCAGGCAAAAAGGAATACAAACGTCTCAAAAATGAAATCGACAGGAAGTGCAAAATGGCTAAGCAGGGATGGCTAGAGGACAAATCTAAGGATGTAGAGACTTGTCTCACTAGGGGTAAGATAGATATTGCCTACAGGAAAATTAAAGAGACCTTTGGAGAGAAGAGAACCACTTGTATGAATATCAAGAGCTCAGATGGCAACCCAGTTCTAAGCAAAGAAGGGAAGGCAGAAAGGTGGAAGGAGTATATAGAGGGTTTATACAAGGGAGATGTACTCGAGGACAATATTATGGAAATGGAAGAGGATGTAGATGAAGACGAAATGGGAGATAAGATACTGCGGGAAGAGTTTGACAGAGCACTGAAAGACCTGAGTCGGAACAAGGCCCCGGGAGTAGACAACATTCCACTAGAACTACTGATGGCCTCGGGAGAGCCAGTCATGACAAAACTCTACCATCTAGTGAGCACGATGTATGAGACAGGCGAAATACCCTCAGACTTCAAGAAGAATATAATAATTCCAATCCCAAAGAAAGCAGGTGTTGACAGATGTGAAAATTACCGAACTATCAGTTTAATAAGTCACAGCTGCAAAATACTAACGCGAATTCTTTACAGACGAATGGAAAAACTGGTAGAAGCCGACCTCGGGGAAGATCAGTTTGGATTCCGTAGAAATGTTGGAACACGTGAGGCAATACTGACCTTACGACTTATCTTGGAAGAAAGATTAAGAAAAGGCAAACCTACGTTTCTAGCATTTGTAGACTTAGAGAAAGCTTTTGACAATGTTGACTGGAATACTCTCTTTCAAATTCTGAAGGTGGCAGGGGTAAAATACAGGGAGCGAAAGGCTATTTACAATTTGTACAGAAACCAGATGGCAGTTATGAGTCGAGGGGCATGAAAGGGAAGCAGTGGTTGGGAAAGGAGTGAGACAGGGTTGTAGCCTCTCCCCGATGTTATTCAATCTGTATATTGAGCAAGCAGTAAAGGAAACAAAAGAAAAATTCGGAGTAGGTATTAAAATTCATGGAGAAGAAGTAAAAACTTTGAGGTTCGCCGATGACATTGTAATTCTGTCAGAGACAGCAAAGGACTTGGAAGAGCAGTTGAACGGAATGGACAGTGTCTTGAAAGGAGGATATAAGATGAACATCAACAAAAGCAAAACGAGGATAATGGAATGTAGTCAAATTAAGTCGGGTGATGCTGAGGGGATTAGATTAGGAAATGAGACACTTAAAGTAGTAAAGGAGTTTTGCTATTTAGGGAGTAAAATAACCGATGATGGTCGAAGTAGAGAGGATATAAAATGTAGACTGGCAATGGCAAGGAAAGCGTTTCTCAAGAAGAGAAATTTGTTAACATCGAGTATAGATTTAGGTGTCAGGAAGTCGTTTCTGAAAGTATTTGTATGGAGTGTAGCCATGTATGGAAGTGAGACATGGACGATAACTAGTTTGGACAAGAAGAGAATAGAAGCTTTCGAAATGTGGTGCTACAGAAGAATGCTGAAGATAAGGTGGGTAGATCACGTAACTAATGAGGAGGTATTGAATAGGATTGGGGAGAAGAGAAGTTTGTGGCACAACTTGACTAAAAGAAGGGATCGGTTGGTAGGACATGTTTTGAGGCATCAAGGGATCACAAATTTAGCATTGGAGGGCAGCGTGGAGGGTAAAAATCGTAGAGGGAGACCAAGAGATCAATACACTAAGCAGATTCAGAAGGATGTAGGTTGCAGTAGGTACTGGGAGATGAAGAAGCTTGCACAGGATAGAGTAGCATGGAGAGCTGAATCAAACCAGTCTCAGGACTGAAGACCACAACAACAACAACAACGGAACCTAGCCACTATGCCATATGATGGTGAAATGCCACCATGCTTTTCTAACAACATAGCATGGATCGCAGCAGCGTTGCTCCATTTCAAACACAGAAAATGAGTTACCGCACGATACTCCAACTTCATCAATGCTCTGTGTCAGTTTCAATGTGTATATTGTCGTGACTATCTATCTTTGTGCGACCGTACTTTTTTGTGACCACCACAGCCAGCAGTCATTTACAGTGGCTACATCACTACCAAGTCTTTCTGCAGTATCGCAGAAGGAAAAAGCAGCTTCTCGTAGCCCTATTAGACGACATCATTCAAACTCAGTGAGCTGTTACAGTGGTGTCTTCGTCGTCTGAAATGCATTCTAGACGAACACTAACTCGCTACGTACAGTCTCAAAGCTAACTAACTCTCACGACAACCACAGAGCGTATTTAAAGCAAAATTGATTTGCGTCCCCATAGTGGCGCGACTAGCGCCTCTCTTACGCGACTTGCGCGAAATTTGAATAGACCTCATGAAGAAACACGCGTACCAACTTTCGATTATCTCGCACAACTCCTTCTTTGTGTTGGGATTTTTTCCATCAGTGTAAAATAAACGATATTCCGACTATAATTAACTCAGTTGACTGAAGGCCAATTATTAAAAAAAATCTAAGAATACTTAAGAAAGATAAAATGACTGACAGCCGTAACATAGCATTAAAAGTATTCTGACACAAGTACGAATGTCAGATAACCTGTACACGCATGTACATAAGAAGTGTTAATGATGGCCTGAGTGCGTTCTACAAGTACATAGACAAGGTATAGCTGATAGAGTTTCTAGGTAAATAAGTAATCAATTTCAAAGATGTCAAAGTAGAGAGGATATAAAATGTAGACTGGCAATGGCAAGGAAAGCGTTCCTGAAGAAGAGAAATTTGTTAACATCGAGTATAGATTTAAGTGTCAGGAAGTCGTTTCTGAAAGTATTTGTATGGAGTGTAGCATGTATGGAAGTGAAACATGAACGATAAATAGTTTGGACAAGAAGAGAATAGAAGCTTTCGAAATGTGGTGCTACAGAAGAATGCTGAAGATTAGGTGGATGGATCACATAACTAATGAGGAGGTATTGAATAGAATTGGGGAGAAGAGGAGTTTGTGGCACAACTTGACAAGAAGAAGGGACCGGTTGGTAGGACATGTTCTGAGGCATCAAGGGATCAAAAATTTAGCATTGGAGGGCAGGGTGGAGGGTAAAAATCTTAGAGGGAGACCAAGAGATCAATACACTATGCAGATTCAGAAGGATGTAGGTTGCAGTAGGTACTGGGAGATGAAGAAGCTTGCACAGGATAGAGTAGCATGGAGAGCTGAATCAAACCAGTCTCAGGACTGAAGACAACAACAACGACATCACAGATTCAATAGCTTAAACTAGAAATAATTAATTAAGACGATTTAACCTGGCTATAATGGGTCTCATACAATAAAACACAAGATGCAATATGTACAAACAAAAGCCATACTTAATGTCACATCACATGTTTTCTTTCTATTTTATAAGAGATCTCATTGTGGACGTAAACAGTAAGCATAAACTAATCATTGTGAATTATATAGTTACTAGCAGATCCCCGAGTCCTTAAAGGCTGGAACACACTTATATAAAAACAGCTTCAAAGGTCTGACTAGTTGATAAATGAGTTAACATTTTAAATGTGTGAAATTAAGCACGTAAGCGAGAAAAAGCATAGAAGAAATTTGAAATTATATTTAAAGTTCAACTTAAGTCACTAAATGCACTCATTATGAAATACTGTTTAAATATATTGTGGATAATTTTTGATCCAGCTTGATCAGAAGACAGTCTCTCACCCATATCAATGTCTACGACATCATATTTGCTGAATACTGTATTGGTATAATTTTGCAGGAACGACCAGTGGTGATGTATTTAGATACTGTCTGGGAAATGGTTTGCGACTACAAGTAATATTAAAGAAGTAATGAATTAAAATGTGATGCCTGATGCAGCACTTTTCTCGCAGGGACAGCGAAAATGTAATAAGAAATAAACTTTTTTCCTTTTATCATTTTGTGGGGGAGCGAGAAAAAGATCGGAAACGTTTGAAATAACGTGGAAAGTTTGTTGCAAGTCAATAAGTGCTTTCATTCTCAAATAACGGATGAATGTAGTCTTGGCATTTGTGCGCAATGAGTTACGCTGCCAGAAGACATATACAGTTCCTGGCTGTAATACATGTCTTACTGTGTTAAACTTTCCACATTATATTATACCTCTTAATGAGTAGATTATGACAGCATTTTAAATGTTTCAGTTCGGTTAATATTTAAATGAAGTACTGAAAATCAAGCCTTTGCTGCCCCTGGAGGTCGTTAGGTAAGCAAGTTCCTCGGGTTAGTCGTTTAGTAATACAGATATGCGATTACGAAGGACAATTTTGAATAAAGAGATGCATTACTAAAGTACTTAATAGATTCCAGTTAAAGTCTGATAACTTAGAAATCTAGATAAACATCGTAAAATATATGAATCATTTTTTAAAAGTATATTTGTTCTGATGTTGGCACACTTCAGTAAATAGGAATCACATTCTTTTTTTTTAGTGAATTTAGGACAACTATCTTTCCAATTAAATTAGAGAAATACACAATTCGTGCCATATAGATTCAACAGAACAGCTACGTTATCCATTTGTCGTACTAGTTGGCATGACACTGAAAATTCCTACCCCACAGTATGCTGATGTCGCAGGAATTGAACCCAAGTATATATATGAGCCAGAAGCACAGGGGGATTCGAAATGAAACTTTACGGGTTCAAGGGGGAAAAGAAGTTACTGCAGTGCTTGCAAAGGCGACGTATCAGCAGGATGTTGCACGCCTTCTGGACAAAATGCATATACTGATTCGGTTCGTATTCTAAGGTCAGTTGGCCCATAAATATTGTAACTGGTCCTTGATATCCCAGGTACTATCACTGGGATGGAGTTGATATCCAAGCTGGTACTACACATGTTCTATCAGAGCCAGATCTAGGGACCTTGGTGCACCATTGTGCAGTCAGAGTGACTACAATCACTACCCGATGACTCCCAACACGATGACCTCTCAAAAACATAGTATAAATGGGACCTTTCCCCACAGCAGCCGACGATGTTCATCCGGGGTAGTACAGAACCACACTTCATCGCTGAATATAGTGTGACGTCATTCATCACCTGTCCATGCTTCTCGGTCACCAATCCAGTCGCAGCCAATTGCGACATTGCATTAACGGCAGCTTTAGCGTGGAGTGGCAGTTCGCTGGTCCGTCTGCGGCTAGTCTACGAGCAGCGGTGCGAAATGATGTGGGGAGTACTTTACTTGCTCCCGGATCACAGGTACAAATGTGGAGGAGCAACAATGTGCTTGGTGCACAATACGGTGGTCCTCCTTTGTGGTGGTCGACTGGAACGTTGACTAACAGTAAACCTGCCGACACATTCTTATGCAGGCTATGCCCCACAAATTTTTATAATTCACAGTTCAACTGGCCAACCAACGTCGACCCACAATGAGGCTCTTTTCAGAGTATGTCAGGCGCTGATTACGCTGCTTCACACGTGTACGCAGCATCTCCATGTCCTTCACAGTCATTGCTCAACATCTGACGCTGTTCAGGACCCTTATATACCCTATCACGCCCGGTAACAACACTAAACACGAACAACACTAATGCACTCTGGAGGCCGTTGTACCTGCTACAGACAACTGAAAGTGCAATCATTGACATACTAGCCGATGATGTGTACATGTATGAAATTACGTTGGTATCTGACCACGTCTTCTGGCTGTTTCACACGTTTCGTGAAGCAGTGTATATAAAATAAGCACTTTTTCAATTTCTGAAAAACTTCAACGTAGGAAGGAAAAGAACGTTGTAAGAGTACAGATATCGATAGCGACACGGTGTATCGAATCCTACCACCACCCATCCTTGGTGGACCCAAGCCAACGGTGGGGCGGTAGTCATTACAGTGATACCTGTACCTCGGGAGTAAGTTTGTCTGGTAATGCTGTCTACAAATAGTCCGACGCCTAATCAGTGGGCCAAAAAACTAAAAATGGTCAAATGGCTCTGAGCACTATGGGACTTAACATCTGAGATCATCAGTCCCCTAGAACGTAGAACTACTTATACCTAACTAACCTAGGGACATCACATACATCCATGCCCGAGGAAGGATTCGAACCTGCGACCGTAGCGGTCGCGCGGTTCCAGACTGAAGCGCCTAGTACCACACGGCCACAGCGGCCGGCCAAGGGCCTTATCGTGATGGAATATAGTATCACTATTTGCGGAATAAGAATTGTACCATGGGATAGACCTGTGGACCACATTGATCACATAATCCTTGCTAATAATGTGACATTGCAGAATACCCATAGGGCCAATGGAATACCCCGATAAGGCTGCCCAAATCAACACCGAACACCCGCCATGTTTCTCTTTTGAGACGTTAATCCTTTCCAACCTGAGGGGAAAATTGTTATACCTCCATCTGAAATGTACCAATTTTCATACATTATGACCTGGAGAATCAGATAAAATTACTGAAAAGATTCTCATGGTGAAGTTTGTTCAAAAAGTCAGAAGCATGTTCGTGCTACTCAAAATACAAACATTGGCATTTCATGCATTTGTCTAAGACACCTTATATACATTAAACTATACTTCCCAGCCTAAAATAATGCAGAAATTGCCTTAAAGTAAGAAAATGTAGGAAAATGTAATTATGTCCGATATGCATGGCTTTGTCTTCTTGTTGAAGTTTGAAATGATCTGCTCCGCTCTGGTGGTCACAATATGAAATTAAACAGCTGCCAAATGCAAGTCAGGAACTCACAAAATCATTGCAGCCGGAAGTGATGGAGAAAAGTGATGTGGTTGAGCCATTGAAAATTTAAAACCGAACCCACACCATCATGCAGGCCAGGGTGAAAAGGGTTAACTGGCCCAGAAGTTGGAAACAGACTCATCCAAACAACTCACTATCTTCCATTGCTCCATAGTCTAGGTTTTATGCGCTTAGCATCACGTTTCCTATCATGGACATTTGTATCACTGATGACTGGTTTTGGAATTACAGCTCGCTCTGCAATTTCCTTCTTATGGAGCTCCCTTCCCTTTGTTTTAGTACTGACAGAGTTCGCAGGTGTGACATTCAGTTTTGCAGTGACTTTTGACTCTGTCGTCCTTCTTCTAATAATTTCCGGGTATGCAGCCGGATCCCGTCGACATTCTGCCACGATATTTCGGCCCAGAGACGTCCGGCCATCATCAGGTGAGTACACAACTACTGAAGAGCCCAGGTGCAATCGCGGTATTTATGCCGAATCTCGCGCATGCGAAATGTACTGGCGTCCTACAGCGCATGCGTCAGGTGTTGACATGCGCGGCATAGCCGAGTTGTACGTGCTGCCCTCAGTGGTGAAAGAAAAAGATCATCTAGTTATTGAGTATCGAATGACGCTGTCGATTCCGCTGTGATTGTATAATTTTAATAACAGGATTCCAATTTTTATCCAGCTGAAAGCCGTTGTCACGATTTATAAGATTATCGGCAAGACGTATTTCCACTGAGTCTTTGATTACGGAATCCCAAAAACCGGAGCTAAAATTTTTGTTCCATTGTATTCCATTGAATGTCCGAAAGAAATACAGTGCTCTGCTACTGCTGATTTTGACGGTTGCCGCAAAGAGGTGTATCTTTCATGTTCTGTACATCGTTCGTGGACAGTTCTTGTCGTCTGGCCAATATATGCAGAGCCACATTCACAGGGAATTTTGTAGACGCCTGCTTTCTTCAGTTGTAAATCGTCTTTAACGGATCCAACCAGGGCCCGGTTCTTTGCTGGTGGACGGAAGATAGCCTTGATTTTATTTTTCTTCAGTAATGGGCCTATTTTCGACGACACTCCCGGCGTATGGAAGGAACGCAGTTGATTTAAAGTCGTCATCAGCGTCCTCAGTACGTTGCTTCTTGTTATCACAGTTGCGCATGGCCTTCCTTATTTAGCGTGAAGTGTAGCCATTCTCTTTAAAAACCTTCTCCAAGTGTTCTAATTCTGCATGGAGGTTTTCATCATCTGATATTACATGTGCTCGTTGTATTAAGGTACTGAGAACACCGGCTGTTTGTGCTGGGTGATGGCCGCCTGACGCCTGGAGATAGACATCTGTGTGAGTCGGTTTCCTGTACACAGAATGTCCTAATGACCCATCATTTTTACGGCGTACTAGCACGTCTAGAAATGGTAAAGTGCCATCTTTTTCAATCTCCATCGTGAATTTGATATTTTCATGTAATGATTTTAAGTGATCAAGGAATTTGTCCAGTTCCTGTCTGCCATGAGGCCATACAACAAAAGTATCATCTACTTACCGCCAGAACTCTCCTCAACGTATTTTTTATTCAATGACGAATTCTTTGAACAAACAGACGGCGTCGCCATGGGGAGCCCTTTGTCTCCTGTGGTAGCTAATCTCTTTATGGAGGACTTTGAGGAAAAAGCACTTGAGTCTGCTGTTTTAAAGCCTTCATCACTGTCTATCAACACACCGCCTTCGTCCGCGCTATGACTTGGCGGATAATATTTCTCCGCTTTCTCTTTGTGCGGTATAAATATTCGATATAATTCCTCTTGAAACATCAAACCATTTGGCTCCCTTGGTTACGGAAACACCACCATACAAGCATCAACAATTTGCGAATTCACTTAGCTCCGATACAATGCACTCACAACTGTACAGAACACCATTCTAACCACCACAGATATTTGCGACGTGGTCAAATACGACATTGCAACCTGCAGGTTCGGCTATAATCTGCTTTTATGTTCAAGTAAGTGTCTCTCGCGGTGCTTCCATATTTTTGTACAGCACTTGTATATTTTAAGTTGCAAAGGTGTAGTAAACGCACTGTCGGATAGCTGGCATCAGATCAAGACTGCAGGAAATAGCTCAGAGAGCCAGGAGCAGGTACTCGGTGTCTGGTGGAAATGAGGGCAACGTATCTTCTATACGATCGTGATCTATAAGTTCAATTAATATATTCAGTGAAAGCGGAATTTTTTTTTCAACCAATTACTACTATTACTCAAATTTTCAACAGTTCTTATTTTAAAAACTGTAAAAGAACATGGATGTGTAATTTTTCCGAATAAAGACTGTGCATTAGTTATATAAACACGGCCTTCGTGCTACACACAATACATTATTCAAAAAAAAAAAAAAAAAAAAACAACTTTTGAGTAACTTATCTTAGTCACTTTTCAAGATCACCCTTGAGCTTAAAACTGATATTACACTGAATTTTAATAATGGGATAAATTTCCTTGATTGTGGACAGCGACAGGGGATATTTAAGGTTGGAAAGAAAACCGTCGGTACAAAAGGTAACTGCGAAGAAACCGTGGGTAACAGAGAAATGCTTCAGTTGATCGATGAAAGAAGTAAGTACAAAAATGTTCAAGGAATTTCAGGAATACAGAAATACAAGTCCATTGGGAATGAAATAAATAGGAAGTGCATGGAAGTTATGGTGAAATGATTGCAAGAAAAATGTGAAGAAACCAGAAACGAAAAGATTGTCGGAAGGACTGATCCAGCATATGGGAAAGTCAAAACAACCTTCGGTGAAACTAAAATCAAGGATGTTAACATTAAGAATGCAATGGCGACACCATTGTTAAACGAGAGGAGAGAGGGGATAGGTGGATAGAATACACTGAAGATTTCTATGAGGGCGAGGACTTGTCTGATAGCGTGGCAGAAGGCGAAACAGGGATCGATGTAGAAGAGATGAGAGATCCAGTATTAGAATCAAAATCTGAAAGATCTTTGGAAGACTTAAGATCGAATAAGTCAGGTGAGATAGATAACAATAAATCAGAATTTCTAAAATCATTGGGGGAAGTGGGTCGCCCGGGATTAGCCGAGCGGTCTCAGGCGCTGCGTCATGGACTGTGCGGCTGGTCCCGGCGGAGGTTCGAGTCCTCCCTCGGGCATGGCTGTGTGTGTTTATCCTTAGGATAATTTAGGTTAAGTAGTGTGTAAACTTAGGGCCAGATGACCTTAGCAGTTAAGTCCCATAAGATTTCACACGTATTTGAACATTTTTGGGGAAGTGGAACAAAACAACTAATCACGTTGATGTGAAGAATCTATGATTCTGGGGATATATCATCTGAATTTCGGAAAATCTTCGTCCACACAATTCCGAAGATTGCAGGAGCCGACAAGTGCGATGATTATCTCACTAATATAAGGAAGAATGTCAAAGAGAATTGAGGCTGTGGTAGATGACGATCAGTTTGGTTTTAGGAAAGGTGAAGGAACCAGAGAGGCAATACTGGAAGCAAGACTAAAGAAAAATCGTCACGTTCATAGAATTTTTCTACCTGGAAAAAGCGTTCGAAAATGTAAAACGGTGCGAGATGTTCGAAATTTTGAGAAAAATTGGGGTAAGCGGAAGGGAAAGAGAGGTAATACGCAATACGTACAAGAACCAAGAGGGAATAATAATAGTAGAAGACCAAATAGGAATTGCTCGGATTAAAAAGGGTGCAATATAGGGATGTAGTTTTTCGCCCCTACTGTTCAGCAAAGAAGCAATGATGGAAATAAAAGAAAGGTTCGAGAATGGAATTAAAATTCGAGATGAAAGGATATCGATAGTAAGATTCGCTGATGACATTGCTATCCTCAGTGAAAGTGAAGAAGAATTACAGGATCTTCTGAATGGAATTAACAATCTAATGAGTACAAAATATCGATTTCGAGTAAATCGAAGAAAGACGAAAGTAATGAGAAGTAGCAAAAATGAGAACAGTGAGAAACTAAACATCAGAATTGGCGATCACGAAGTAGGTGAAGTTAAGGAATTCTGCTGCGTGGGCAGCAAAACAACCTATGTCGGACAGAGTAAGGACGACATAAAAAACAGACTAGCACTGGCGAAAATGGCATTCCTAACAAACAGAAGTCTACTAGTATCAAACACAGACCTTAAAGTGAGGCAGAAATTTCTGAGAACATACATTTGGAGCACCACATTGCATGGTAGTGAAACATGGACTTTGGGAAAACTGCAAAAGAAGAGACTCGAAGCACTTGAGATGTGGTGCTACAGAAGAATGTTGAAAATTATATGGAGTGAGAAAGTAATGAATGAGGAGGTTCTCCGCAAAATATGCTTCCATTTGACGACTTGTAATCCGTCTATTCGGGCACAACTACTAACAAGCCAAACTGATTTTAACGACACTTATTTATTGTCTTTAGTCACGATCCTCATTATTATTTAAAGATGCTTTTAAATAAATTCTGGTGTCACTAGATTTTGCAATCAATTAGGGAACTATAAAATTCTTCTGTTTCGAAAATGCAGAACTTTAAATCAAATCGTCGGAGATATAGAGGTTAAAATGTTAATTGTCTTACTATTCTGCCTGCACACCATCGCAAAATAGGATGACTTATGAAAGACATAAGTGTTTTACTTTTGAAAGAAGGAGAAAAAAATAAAATGAAGCCTGGCTGTGATGCGAGTAGGAAGGTCATTACAAGACATTGCTCACACCAACAGTATAACGACTGGATAAATAAATATCGAGAAAAATAAATATTTAAATACCCGTGCTTCACTAAACACTCACTATGACGTATATATTTACATGAACTTCATTGTTTGTAGAGGACACTGCACTGTCCTCGTCGAATGGTGACCTTCCCTGAAGTTAACTATCGTTAGGCTGCAGTATGTATGGAGTACGACATCTGGTTTTACGTATGTGGCGTAAAAGAATGTGATGAGCACGATATGTAATACATGACCCAGCAAATTTAAGTAATGTTATTGCACTGCAAATCTGGTTACGTTAACATGAATTATGGAAGGATTTATTTATACAAGACGATCTATGCAGACATTTGACACTCTTTCACATTGGTTTATTTCAGGTGGTTGATAATGGCTCACGGCAGAAATTAGCTAACAACACGATTTTAATAAAGCAAAATACAGTCTACAACGGACAATGTATTCTTTTGTTAAAACATTTAGAGGCTGTGGATCCCCACGGAAGTAAAAAGAAAGTTACATTTCGCTTTAGTCATTTCAGGACTCAAGAGTCAATTTCAAAAACTCTTATAAATTCACTGTTCTGCCCTATCTCACCCACTGTCCCTCCTCAGGAAGTCTAGGACTCCCTGCACTCACTGTAGTCGCTCACTGAAGATACCACACTGGTGCGAAGGAAAAAGAAAAAAAAATCCTTTCCACCAAGGCGCTAACCATAACTCTAATAGTTGCCTAGTGAGAAAACTCATACGACTCTTTCCTCTTTTTACTTCTATTCCTTTGGTATTTGTTGGCATCCTCGGGTTAAGTTGTAGATTCCAGCCTTTCCTCAGAAATAAAAGCAGGGTTTCTACCGATTTTCAGAGCATAAAATTCATGACTTTCCATTACCTCTTTACTTAAATCCATGACCTCGAGGAAACGTATGTCGTACAATGACAAAAACATTTTTTTAGGGAACCTACCCCGATAGCCGTTTGAAATGAAAACTGAATGTGACAATGATTATAGCACTGAAAATGTATGTTAGTACAAATAATGTAACTAAGTATAACTTGTAGCATTTCATTCATCAAATGCTCTATAACATTCAACTATAGTCTCGAGTGTGGCTATTGTCAGACATACAGTATTTATCATGTATGTAATGTGCTGCGAATACATAGAAAGGAAGATCCCTTATCATTTAGCTACAATATAGCAGGTCAGCAACTGGAATCAGTTAATTCCATAAATTATCTGGGAGTACGCATTAGGAGTGATTTAAAATGGAATGATCATATAAAGTTGATCGTCGGTAAAGCAGATGCCAGACTGAGATTCATTGGAAGAATCCTAAGGAAATGCAATCCGAAAACAAAGAAAGTAGGTTACAGTACGCTTGTTCGCCCACTGCTTGAATACTGCTCAGCAGTGTGGGATCCGTACCAGATAGGGTTGATAGAAGAGACAGAGAAGATCCAACGGAGAGCAGCGCGCTTCGTTACAGGATCATTTAGTAATCGCGAAAGCGTTAGGGAGATGATAGATAAACTCCAGTGGAAGACTCTGCAGGAGAGACGCTCGGTAGCTCGGTACGGGCTATGTTTCGAGAACATACCTTCACCGAAGAGTCAAGCAGTATATTGCTCCCGCCTACATATATCTCGCGAAGAGACCATGAGGATAAAATCAGAGAGATTAGAGCCCACACAGAAGCATACCGACAATCCTTCTTTCCACGAACAATACGAGACTGGAATAGAAGGGAGAACCGATAGAGGTACTCAAGGTACCCTCCGCCACACACCGTCAGGTGGCTTGCGGAGTATGGACGTAGATGTAGATGTAGACATGAATTAAAACAAAAATTGCTTTAACTTAGTAATGTAGTGAAAACTTACAATTTGCCTTAATATAATGTATCACCTATGAAACTACAAAATTCATATCAATTGTTAAACTTCACAGTAAAAGAGTTAATGTTTAAGTTTCTTACCTAAACTTAAAAGCCGGCCGGGGTGGCCGAGCGGTTCTAGGCGCTACAGTCTGGAACCGCGCGACGCTACGGTCGCAGGTTCGAATCCTGTCTCGGGCATGGATGTGTGTGATGTCCTTAGGTTAGTTAGGTTTAAGTAGTTCTAAGTTCTAGGGGACTGATGACCTTAGAAGTTAAGTCCCATAGTGCTCAGAGCCATTTCTTTAAACTTGAAATTTCAGTATGTAGAACTTCAGCTTCTTCCTTAGCCCTATCTGATCATTCTTCTTTATCTTTGAGCTCTTTTTTCCTTGAACTGTTCTCCTTTTACTATTGGTCACTTAATTTTCATTAGATTTATTCTTGTGGCGACGTCATTTATCCACTGCGCCAAAAACAGCGGGTGAAAGCTGCAGCTGATAGATATTTATCTTTGCCGTAGTCGGCTTGGTTACGAGTTGTTTATTCTTGTTAGTTTTTGATCTGTGCTTGGAAAATAAAATGTTTTCTCATCTCATGAAAAAGCTGTTACTTCATAAAATATGAAGGTTCCCATAAATTAAATGATTCTGAACAATTAACAATAGTAAAATTTAGTACGTACCAAGCTGAGCTGCAGTCACAGGTAAGCTAAAATACGGTAACAAAACCCGCACTCTTAATTTGTGCTTGTGTAATCTAAATATTGTAGCCAGCTATGAATACCTTAACTGAACTTTGAAATTAAAGCAGTGAAATGGAATGATATTACTTTAATTCTGGCTTCTGAATTTCAACGACACTCGGGTTCATTTCGGAAAAGGAAGGGACCCTGCTTGGTAATGCAATTGGGACAATGAGCAACAAAGGTTCATGCTAAGTTGCTGTAATTTTGTGATGCAACAATTTTAAAAGCTGAGGTCTGCCATACAGTTCTAAAACTTTACGTGCTTCCAGTCTTCCTTGTTGGTTAATTGAAAGTTTGCAGTCGTCGGTCGAGCAGGTGACGACAGTCACTCATTGTCGGCCGTCGCTGTTGCAGAAGCTGGATGTTGGCGCGCCTTCTTCTCGACACGGTCACCAGGCGAAACGGGCTCTTGATGTGCGCCAGCTAATGCTTCCCGTCCGCAACACCGTGTCAGAAACTATCATAGCAATTCGAGTGCAATTACATGCTGCCAAACCCTGGAAGCGCGGCAACTCGCGGGAGAGTCACAGAGCACACCTGCTCCACTGCACTCCTCCAGCCAGACTCCCCTCTGCCCTCGCTCCACGCGACAGAGTTAACACTACCACAAATCCTAAACACTTTGGTTCTCCACACGACCTATCGATGTATTCCTTCGATAGCATAGTTTTCCCTAGGCCAGACCCAGCGTAAAAATACAAATATATTTACAAAACAAACCAATTATACATCGACATAAATGCATATATATATATATATATATATATATATATATATATATATATAGTAAAATAATTACAATATATAAAGACACAGAAATGTCATATCTTCAGGTAACAAAGTAAGGAAAACTCTATAGAACAATAGATGGAAATAGAAGAATATGCATTTCCGGCGTTACACGTGCCCCACATTGTCTGAGGATGTTCGTGTAACCTAAACAGAATCAGAAAATGTCCCCAAAAGAAAAAAGAAAAAAAAACTGCGGAATTGCATATGCTCAAACCATCAAGAAAATTTAGCATTAGGCTGATTAACCATAAACCAATTTTTAGACCATAATAAATGAGTGGAGACACTCGTAACCTTATTCCACTCTTTTCATCTTACACAAAAGAAAACAGGTTGACAACATATTAAAATTCATAGAAAACATAGAAAGTGGTTTAGCTATTCTAAAATCGTCAAAATTCCTAACAGTATCAAGAAATAGAATTCTATTTACAAAATTAACCAGAGTAAATGGTCATAAAAACAGGTATATCAAAATACGCAAATTAATAATTAATTACATAGAATACACATTTTATATAACCTTTTCATAATTAATATTCTCGTCATGAGAGTCCACTTAACGCTAAACAAGAAAATAATATACAGCAGATCGACAAAACATAAATATTGACAGCAGAATTTTTTCACATCAGCTGTCCGGGAAGAAAAACAACTCCGCCTTCCGTACAAAGAATGCCGACCGGCACAAGAGCCGACAGCGGCTCCGCCTCGCTAGTATTGTTGCGGCCGCCTGTGCGGCACGCTTGATCTCACTCGCCTGTGTAACGGCATTTCCAGAACGTCCGCTTCACTGAATTCTTTCAGAAAAACTCACTCCCGAGTAATCTCAAGGAGTCCATTAACACTATTACAGTGGATAACTCAACACTGTCCATCACCATACGCATGTACTAGCCTGAAACTTAAAACAGCGTCTAAGTACATCGGCAATGACTAGCAAATCACATATTCATGAAACCTTACAGCTAGTTACAAAATCATATGTACATTCCTTAATCTAATGTGACTCAGCTGAAAACTTAAAATAGCAGCTTGGATTTTTCAATTGATTAATAATCAGATACTCTTAAATCATTTAGTCAAAATTAATTACATATTAATTACAACTTCTTTAATGTCCTCTTGGTCAGGCAAAAGCATGGCAATCTAGCAGATTGTTAAATACTACACTCTATATTTACATATTGTACAAATTACCCATTCTGTGGTATTAATGCATCCTTGGTTGGTACAATGTCAAGTCTACAATGTTCCGTATACCTAATAGTTTTCCAGAGCTTGGATACTCTAAGCAATAAGCATTTGTGTGAGGTATACCAATGACTTTATATGGTCCATTATAAACAAACTTAAATTTAGAGATTTCATTGTCTATCTCGCTCGATTTCTCATGAGCTTTTACAAGTACTAAGTCTCCGATTGCAAACTTAGCAAAACGCGCTTTAGCGTCATGACGACGTATGCGAGCATCGGCTTTTAGCTTCATTATTTCTCACAAACGATCTTTTTTCACACCAATACTAATGTCAATCCGTGGAGGGAATTTGATTGTATCTCCCAATAAACTTTTACTTCTGCGGCCAGTTAACAAGGTGTATAGGCCGGTATTGCCTATGCACACCGTCTCCTGCCTCGTCAAAACTAACTACTATTGTTTTATCTTGTGACGTACATGTCAAAGTTTTGCTTTCGCAATTAATCACTGCACGGTACTTTAATAGCCAATCTAACCCGATAATTACTTCCGCAGTTAAGTCTGGCACGACGAGAAACTCTTGTTCAAATCGTGCCCCACATACTCGAAGTTGAGAAAAATCTGTTTTGTGACCGGTTTACTGGCCTTCCCAGTAGCACCGATAATTTTCGCTCCTGTTACTGGCATAACTACGATACCAGATCTGTCTTTCAGTAACTGAAATATTTTCCCAGATGCAGCACTCAATTCTGCACCGGTTTCAATCAACACATTTAGTTGTAGGCCGTGCATATTAACAGACACTACTATCTGTCTACACTTATCTTCGTCTGTTTCTTTATTTTCCCACAATAAATCCTTGTCTATATCCAGGTCATTCCAGAAGAAACCATCCGGCTTTGATCCTAAATCCGTCTTATCTGGCGGCTTCTTCAGCCTCTGTTCACATACAGTTTTAATTTCAACACGTTTGTCCTGAGGCTTAGTCTGTAGCTTCGCCTCCAATACCGAAACCTTTTCCTGTAACTCGTCAACTAGTGAGTGTTGCTTTGCTATCGATTCACTAATTGTCACCTTCGTTGATTCCTCTTTGGTCAGATTGATCTCATCTACCAATCTACCTGGAGGAATGTGCCCAGTAGTATCTACAATTACTTCCTCTGGATCTGCGCAACCCACACTGCTACCGTCTGACCGTATAACGTCAGCTCTAACCTCATACACGCTGTAATCTACGTGCTTTTTTACCAATCGTGTCCGGCTATCACTAAAATTGTCGTAATCTTTCTTCTTAATACTCTCGCAATGTTTAAACTGGAGGTTTGCGTCGGATGGGTCGGCTACTTCTACCACTACAACTTTCGGTAAGGTGTGCCGGTTAGGGCCAGAACTTTCTGTTACTACTTCAACATCTAACTCCTGCGGGACGAAACGCGACGAATCTTGCTCGTGCTCCCCATTAACATCAACTATTTCTGGTAAAGTCTGCCGGTTAGGGCCAGAACTTTCTATCACTTCACAAATACTATCTTCCTGTGGGACGAGACGCGGCAAATCCTGCCCGCGCTCCCCATAAACACTTCTCCCGTACAGGCCCCTATAATCTCTTAGTTCGTTGTATAAGCGACCGAACTGCGTTATCCAGACCTCATCCCTCTCTGCATCCTCTCGCTCGATGACGGACGTGTTATTCGACATCTGATCTTCTCTCAACACTTGCGAATCATTCTTAAACTCAATCTCCAGTTCTGCTGTGGGTGTTACAGCTGCCACTTTATAGTCGATTTCTGTAACACCACTTAAATTGTTCTCACTGACAGTGAACGTATTTTCTACTGCCGTGTCTACAGCTGATCTACTACTTGTGGGCGCACTCCTTTCTCCTAACACTGGCAACTCTCCCGCCGTTGATTAATCCATACGGAATTTTCATAACGACGACACCTTGGTTTTCTCCTGTTATTGGGCCGCCAAAATTTCTCCACGCCCGGTCGGCCCCTCACCGGCGCGGCTAATGGTTTCCCTGTCCCGTCCCAGCAGATCCGCTCCCCGGATGCTGCTGAGGCGGCTTATCACACCCTCTGGCGTTATTACTATTCTGTGAAGCCCGTATCACGCTAGTATGATACTGGTTTCCGTCATTCCTGTTATTATTTGCATTGTACCGATTGTTATTACGGTCCGAACTATTATTGTTATTGCTGCCATGGTTGCGGTGTGCATTATTCCCATGGTTATCGTTGTTGTGGTTGTTGTGGTACCCGTTGTTATTACCACGGCCTCTACCATTGTCGCGATTATTGCGCCAATTGTCCTCGTCCTCAACTCTTTCCAGGAAATCATTGATTGTCCTGTAATTGCTTCCTACGTAGCGTTTTGTATCATCTGGAACCTTCTTGTAAAGTTCCTAAACTATTTCGGATTCCGTGCGGCGATCACGCAAATATTCCAACTTGCGGATCCAGCCCTCACAAAACTCCTTCATCGAGCAACGCGAATTCGCATCGAAAGGCCTCGATACGACAAATTCACGCCAGACACTCTGTTGTTTTTGCTCTGACCAGTATTCAGCCAGAAACAAATTTTTAAACTTGTCAAAAGTCAGGTTCGTGATGTAGAGGTTTAAGCCCCAACGCTTGGCGTCACCAGCCAACACGTCAGTAACCGCATTAATTTTTCTCTCATTAGTCCATGATCTGGGTAAAACTCTTTCACAATTTTTAATGAAATCCGTCGCGTGTATACCACCTTTTTTCAAGGGGTCGAACCGCTCCTCTTTCATCAACAGTTCCGAACTATGTGCACAGATTGGCACATAGCTCTGTTTTTCGTCAAGTTTCTTTTCTAATTCCGACACTCTCGTAATTACTTGGCAAGTGGTTGTGGCAAGCGTTTCCACTTCCCTCTTTTTCTCTTCGCAGGTATTAGCCTGCTTCCTCACTTTAATATCTACTTCGGACACTAAAGCCTTTAAAGTTTCCACCTTCTGTTGATCCACTTTTTTCACTAACTGAATTTGTTCCGTCACCTTATTCTCAATGATCGGAGCAACTGCTTCTCCTACACTTTTCTCGATTCTGCAAATTTCGGAATTAAAACGAGTATTTATGCTCGCAATTTCCGCCTGAACGCCTATCATTTCCTGTTTAAGATTACCGACTGAGCTTCTTGCTTGGCAGACTGAGCTTCTTGCTTGGCAGCCTGAGCTTTCATTTCTGCCGATTGACTCTTGATTTCGTTAATCAAAACATTTAATAAATCAGTTAAATTCCCGGAAACTACCGGTTTTACTTCCGTAGCGGCTTCCTCTTTAATTGTCCCCCCCGTATTCGTCATCAAGGGGTTCAGATTTGATTTTCACTTCCGATTCCGAAACATTTTCTAAAGTTTGGAATTCCATTTCTGCTCTTTGTTGCGTTTCGGCGGTCGCGTCTTTCATGCTAGCCGCCTGTTCCTGAACAATGGGTACCGCAGTGCGCGTTTCCCACTGTTCGACCGATTGTTCCGTATCCAAGTCTACCAAATTTTGGTAATTGTTGCCTTCACTCATTTTAATAATTTTCAATATAAATGCCAAATATCAAATCTAATTAGGATTCCTCACACTAATATTCTCGCTGACGTATCGACCACTTCGTAACCAGTACTTTGTTACGAGATTTGCACAATGCAAAATTCGTGTCCAGATCAACCTCAGATCCGAAGATTGTCCTGTCACCAGGTCGCCACGTGTAACCTCATCCTCACTTATCGACCTTAATGACAGTGAAAAATTGAACCGTCTGTACCTAATGGAAATTTGGGAAAAGCAATCGTCACCGAAGTTAATCTGTCGGTAAAGAGGGAGGAAAGGGTTACACCTAAATGAAGGGAAAAATGCAAATGAAACTGGTGGAAATTAATTTTGAAAAGGGGTAAAGTTAATAAAGAAAGTAAATGTGCGGCCATTACGTTAACAATTAACTAGCGGTAATTAGATATTTGAGATTTGGGGAAATTACGGTCGCCAGTCCTAAGGACAATTACTATAGTAGCTGAAAAAGAAAGGTTATTACACATATAATTAGCACTAGAACCGTGGCAACTGAAGGTTGACACGTGTAGTAAAACTGAAAGTTTGTCAGAAGTAATAAATTTCGCTACACTCTGAATTAATTTAGCAAAATAATTAATAAAACCGGAAAATTGAAAGTTAATTTAGTGACTGAAATTAATAGTAAGCTTTGTTTCTGAAGCACATCGAAATTCAGTAAAATACGGTTAGTCTTGGGCCACCTCAACAATCATTTCAAAAGCTACTTGAATCTACGCAATTTAGAAATAAGAGATTTAACTTTTAACTTGAATTAGATGATTCTGAACAATTAACAATAGTAAAATTTAGTACGTACCAAGCTGAGCTGCAGTCACAGGTAAGCTAAAATACGGTAACAAAACTCGCACTCTTAATTTGTGCTTGTGTAATCTAAATAGTGTAGCCAGCTAGGAATATCTTAACTGAACTTTGAAATTAAAGCAGTGAAATGGACTGATATTACTTTAATGCTGGCTTCTGAATTTCAACGACACTCGGGTTCATTTCGGAAAAGGAAGGGACCCTGCTTGGTAATGCAATTGGGAAAATGAGCAGCAAAGGTTCATGCTAAGTTGCTGTAATTTTGTGATGCAACAATTTTAAAAGCTGAGGTCTGCCATACAGTTCTAAAACTTTACGTGCTTCCAGTCTTCCTTGTTGGTTGATTGAAAGTTTGCAGTCGTCGGTCGAGCAGGTGACGACAGTCACTCATTGTCGGCCGTCGCTGTTGCTGAAGCTGGATGTTGGCGCGCCTTTTTCTCGACACTGTCACCAGGCGAAACGGGCTCTTGATGTGCGCCAGCTAATGCTTCCCGTCCGCAACACCGTGTCAGAAACTATCATAGCAATTCGAGTGCAATTACATGCTGCCAAACCCTGGAAGCGCGGCAACTCGCGGGAGAGTCACAGAGCACACCTGCTCCACTGCACTCCTCCAGCCAGACTCCCCTCTGCCCTCGCTCCACGCGACAGAGTTAACACTACCAAAAATCCTAAACACTTTGGTTCTCCACACGACCTATCGATGTATTCCTTCGATAGCATAGTTTTCCCTAGGCCAGACCCAGCGTAAAAATACAAATAATATTTACAAAACCAATTATACATCGACATAAATGCATATATATATATATATATATATATATATATATATATATATATATATATATATATAGTAAAATAATTACAATATATAAAGACATAGAAATGTCATATCTTCAGGTAACAAAATAAGGAAAAATCTATATTACGCCCGCATCTCGTGGTCGTGCGGTAGCGTTCTCGCTTCCCACGCCCGGGTTCCCGGGTTCGATTCCCGGCGGGGTCAGGGATTTTCTCTGCCTCGTGATGGCTGGGTGTTGTGTGCTGTCCTTAGGTTAGTTAGGTTTAAGTAGTTCTAAGTTCTAGGGGACTTATGACCACAGCAGTTGAGTCCCATAGTGCTCAGAGCCATTTGAACCATTTTTTTTTCTATAGTACAATAGATGGAAATAGAAGGATATGCATTTCCGGCGTTACAAGCGCAAGAGGTTCTGAGGTAGCAGGTATCAGCCCATGCCGAAACACTAAAACACATGGTATAGCCCCCACGGGCGGCAATGCAGGTACTGACATTGGCATCCAGTCGATCGTATTGTACAGGTGGCGAATAAAGTGCTGGTTACATTATGTCAGGCCTACTCCACCTGTTCACGTAACTCTCTGAGCTGTTGGCTGATGAGTCACAAGAGTCACTTCTCGTTCCATCATATCCCACGTGTGCTCGGCTGGAGACTGTGCGGGCAAGGGAAGTTGCTACACGTGTTGTTGAGCAACTTGAGTCTTACATGGAGTGTGTGGGCGAGCATTAGCCTGTAGTTACAACACGTTACCTTCCTGTTGCAAGAACGTCATAGGAATGGGTCTAACAACATTCTGCTCACACTGAGCGCTGGTTAGAGTCCCCTATAGAAACGCCAAAGGTGAACGACCATAAGGCCTGGGTTGGGCAACTTTGTCTTACAAGGGGAGGTCGCCGATTGTGAAATTCAGATTCGATTCATACTGCGCATAATAAAAGCTCATGGCCAGAGGTGTAATGTGGCAAAGCACCAAGATGCACTTCTCAGCCGTTGTCGAGAAAATCGACAGTTAAAAGAAACCGTTGCCGTGAAATACTCTCTACGATGAATAATGTTCTACAGCGTCGTGGCGCAGCGGTAAGCGCTCGGGTCAAATCTCGCGCCATGCAATTTTTTTATTAGTTTTTTGTAATTCATATATATATATTGCTTATGCATGTTGGTGAAGGCGGATCGCTCTCCAATTGTACCGCCTCCATTTTTCCGTTTGTTTAACAGGGTGTACCAAAGCTCTCCCGTCCGCACTGATTTTCGACGATGTTATAAGTTGCGCTAGGGACCGCATCTACCTTCTTTCGAAGTTAGCAGGCAACTACGCTGTTATGCGGCGGCTCGTTTCGGCCCATTCAACGTCTGTCCTTCAAGTGTAACGAGCGAGTAACGGAGTTTATATTTCATACCTGCCACAGCAAATTTGTGTTCGTGGGGTCTCTGTTCTAATTCGAACGTTTGACTTACGCTATACGTATTCGTTTCGGAATATCGTTTCTACGTCTTCCGTTAACTGTACGTGGTTAACATTATGAAGACAATTAATAACATTTGTGAAATACAACTTTGTTTGCGGAAAACGTAATGATGTTCGAAGTCGCCAGTTTTTCCACGAGAAACGACTTTCAACAACTTATTATATGCATAATTGTTGCAACTGATTGCCGGGAATTATATATATATATATATATATATATATATATATATATATATATATATATATTTGAATTACAAAAAACAAATACAAAAAAAAGGTTGCAGGGCTCGAGATTCGATCCGGCGACCTTCGGATTACGAACCCGAGCGCTTACCACTGCGCCGCAACGGTTTCTTTTAACTGTCGATTTTCTCGATAACGGCTGAGAAGTGCATCTTGGTGCTTTGCCACATTACACCTCTGGCCATGAGCTATTATTATGCGCAGTATGAATCGAATTTGAATTTCACAATTGGCGGCCTCCCCTTGTTAGACGAATGCGCTCTACGAGGCAGCGCTCAGCACGTCTACGTCGTACGGGCAAACGACTATCACTTGCTTGCGGGCACAATCTGCTTTCATCGCTGAAGACCATGGCGCGCCACTCCATGTTCCACTGATCCTCCGTCGTTGCTGTGTCTTGAATGGAAGACGAACTAGAGAAGTTCATAGTCTCACTGCTAATAACCGGTTCGCAGCTGCTCATGTTGACACCTATGGGTTCACATGCTCTCTTATCTGTGCTGTGGTAGCTGTACGATCTGCCACAATACGACGGTTCTGTAGCGGCCACATGTAGTAAGCGTTGCTTCACGCAGTGGACAATGGCGAAACAGAGGCACGCTGGCGACTGAGGCGTTGCGAAGTAGGCAGACACAGATAGCGTCGCTGACAGCAGCAGTTTACCAACAGACCGACGCAAGGACGCACACAGACCGAGCGAAGCCTGGAGAGTGCTGAGTAAGGGGAAGTGAGGCCAGCACACTAAGTTGCGCTGCAATGTACTGCAGGAGTAATAACAAAGAGCTACCACCGAGGGTAAAAAACGTCCTCCTGCCGGATATAAATAGTGGAGCGCAGGTAGCAACAGACAGAAGACATTAGGAAGCAGGCCGGTCGGAGTGGCTGAGCGGTTCTAGGCGCTACACTCTGGAGCCGCCCAACCGCTACGGTCGCAGGTTCGAATTCTGCCTCGGGCATGGATGTGTGTGATGTCCTTCGGGTAGTTAGGTTTAAGTAGTTCTAAGTTCTAGGGGATTGATGACCTCAGATGTTAAGTTCCATAGTTCTCAGAGCCATTAGGAAGCAGTTGGGATCTGAGGACGGAGATGGTCTGTGTCCGAATGTTCAGTCTTCGTAGGTGACGATTACAGAAGTCTGTTGCAGCTCACAGGAGTCATCCGTTCGCCGCCAGATGTCAACTTCAGCTCTGGAGGTCGGCCCGAGTTCGGTTGGCACCATGGCTGACTAACTACAGCGAGAAGTTCCAGCAGGACCGGCCGCAGCGCGGTCTCGGTCACAGGCGCCGCCGGGGACTCACGCCCGGACTTCACGGCAACCCGGCCCCACGACGCGTGGTCCGTCCATGACGGGACCTCGCGGACATAGTGACTGACGGCTTCCCAGCCGCCGGCGCAGCAGGCGTCGGCAGCTGACCTCACGGCGACGCGGCTTCAGTAGCGGCGACGAATTCATCTCAACCACAGGGCATCCTGGCTTCAGCAGAGCACTGGTGGCCTGAGGATCCCGAGGGCGATCAGGAGCGTGCGTTGCGCGCATTGTCGGAGAGTCTACACAGCAGCAGCCAGGTGGAGGGATCCGCAGGGCTGGGCTGCGACGACGAGGGAGAAATTGTAAAGAATGTTCAATACATAATTGTTAAACTCCACGCCGTCTCAGTCTTTGGCGCAGCCACTGTGTCTGCTGCTAACAAGTGGTGCACAAGTCGTGACAACTCTGACGGACGTCTGTGCTGTGTGGACGTCCAGAACGTCATCCAGGTTTCAGGTCTCAGCTGATACTCATCTACAGAGCAGCAACTGAAGTATTTATCTTTTCCTCGTAGTATATTTCTAAAATTTCAAATGTGTTTCCGTTAAAGAGGTGTAAGTTCGCATTTTGTAAATCTAAATTCGGGCAGTCTGTAGTGCAGTTTTCATTTCTTCTGAACAGCCAGCTACATAGCTCACTGAGGCATCAGCGTCCATTGGTGAGACATCAGAAGCCTGGCAAGTTACATATCTCGAATTCTGTGTGATTTTGTAGTTTACCTCTTCAGTTCGCCTTGCTAGGATGGGTAGGATTTGTGCATCCTGTGTGCGGACACAAGAGGAGCTGGCCGCAGTTCACGAACAGCTGAATGTGCTTTTGGCTAGTGTAGTCACCTTCAGGCTGCTACCTCGGAGTGCAGGGTGGCCGAGAATCTGGCGGGTCACACTGGAAACCTCAGGCGTCGCTTGTTTCGGCCATGGGTACTCATACCGAGGCCTCTTATAGTGTATCTGACACGGTGGATCTGCCCTCACAGCAGTGGCGGGTGATAACGTGTTCACGTCGCTCGAAGTGGAGGGCCAATGTGGAGACTGGTCGTGTTGCCTCGCCCATTCACCCATTCATCCTCTGAGTGGACACGTGGCCGCTTCTTTAGCAGGGCCGGAGCTGGCACACAGTCGGAAGGGTTTAATAGTTATTATGAGCTTCAGCATTGGGCGTACCATGAAGCCCCTTAGGCAGATAGCGTTCAGTGCTGGAAAGAAAACCAATGTGTACTCGATATGCCTGCCATGGGGCCTCGTCCAAGATGTGGAGGCAGCCATGACTGCGGTTATCGAGTGTGCAGGGTGCAATTATCTACAAGTTGTGGCTCATGTCGCCACCAACGATGCCTGACGCATGGTTTCTGAGGCCATCCTCAGTTAACACAGGCGGCTGGCGGAAGTGGTGAAGGCTGATGGCCTTACACGTGGGGTGTAAGCAGAGCTCATAATTTGTAGCATTGTTCCCAAAGTTGATCGGGATCCTTTGGCTTGGAACCGAGTGGAGGGTCTCAACCAAAGGATTCGTCGACTCTGTGACGGTTCTGGCTGCAGCTTTCTAGACCTATGTTATCGGTTGGGGATTTGATGAACTCCCCTTGTTAGCTCAGGTGTGCACTACACAAAGGAACCAGAAATTCGGGTAACAGAGTACTTGTGGAGTGCACATGAGTGTTGTTTTTAGCCCAGGATGTAGCTTGAGGTACTCTGATGAACACTCGACGGTCATATGCAGCAAGGGAAGTCGGACCGCGTTCAGAGTAAAGACACTGAGACCGTCAAAATTTTATCACTAAACTGTCGCAGTATTTGTAACAAAGTTCCCGAATCTAATGTCCTCTAGGAAAGTTCTCCCGCTCAAATTATCGTCGGGACCGAGAGCTGGCTGAAACCCGAAGCCGTTAATACCCAGATGCGTTATTAGTTGGAGGCGACTTTAACCTTCGGAGTACAGACTGAAATATCTATGGAATCATTGCGGGAGTGCAGACAGACAGTCATGCGAAGTAGTTCTGAAAACATTTTATGAAAACTGTCTTGAGCAGCTAGTTCGGCAGCCTACACGTAATGGAGGTATCTTACACCTTGTAGCTAGACCTTATCGACAACGCCTATATAGAAATGGACATTACCTATCATGATATCACTATAGCAACTATGCTTACAGAAGTTAATAAATCAGTTAAGAAGTCTAGGAGAATGTTTCTACTAGAAAGAGCAGATACGCAGTTGTTGGCATCTCACTTAGACAGTGAATCGACATCACTTAGTTCCACTACGTTGAACATAGGGGAATTATGGGCAAAGTTTAAGCAGACTGTAAATTGTGATCCGAGGAATTATATGCCTAGTAAGTTATCAGGAGAAGGAAAACTGGCGTTCTATGGATCGGAGCGTGGAATGTCAGATCCCTTAATCGGGCAGGGAAGTTAGAAAATTTAGAAAGGGAAATGGATAGGTTAAAGTTAGATATAGTGGGAATTAGTGAAGTTCGGTGGCAGGAGGAACAAGACTTTTGGTCAGGTGATTACAGGGTTATAAATACAAAATCAAATAGGGGTAATGCAGGAGTAGGTTTAATAATGAATAAATAAGTAGGAGTGCGGGTTAGCTACTACAAACAGCATAGTGAACGCATTATTGTGGTCAAGATAGACACAAAGCCCATGCCTACTACAGTAGTACAAGTTTATATGCCAACTAGCTCTGCATATGATGAAGAAATTGATGAAATGTATGACGAGATAAAAGAAATTATTCAGGTAGTGAAGGGAGACGAAAATTTAATAGTCATGGGTGACTGGAATTCGTCAGTAGGAAAAGGGAGAGAAGGAAACATAGTAGGTGAATATGGATTGGGGGGAAGAAATAAAAGAGGAAGCCGCCTTGTAGAATTTTGCACAGAGCGTAACTTAATCATAGCTAACACTTGGTTCAAGAATCATAAAAGAAGGCTGTATACCTGGAAGAATCCTGGAGATACTAAAAGGTATCAGATAGATTATATAATGGTAAGACAGAGATTTAGAAACCAGGTTTTAAATTGTAAGACATTTCCAGGGGCAGATGTGGACTCTGACCACAATCTATTGGTTATGATCTGCAGATTGAAACTGAAGAAACTGCAAAAAGGTGAGAATTTAAGGAGATGGGACCTGGATAAACTGAAAGAACGAGAGGTTGTAGAGAGTTTCAGGGAGAGCATAAGGGAACAATTGACAGGAATGGGGGAAAGAAATACAGTAGAAGAAGAATGGGTAGCTCTGAGGGATGAAGTAGTGAAGGCAGCAGAGGATCAAGTAGGTAAAAAGACGAGGGCTAATAGAAATCCTTGGGTACCAGAAGAAATATTGAATTTAACTGATGAAAGGAGAAAATATAAAACTGCAGTAAATGAAGCAGGCAAAAAGGAATACAAACGTCTCAAAAATGAAATCGACAGGAAGTGCAAAATTGCTAAGCAGGGATGGCTAGAGGACAAATGTAAGGATGTAGAGGCTTGTCTCACTAGGGGTAAGATAGATACTGCCTACAGGAAAATTAAAGAGACCTTTGGAGAGAAGAGAACCACTTGTATGAATATCAGGAGCTCAGATGGCAACCCAGTTCTAAACAAAGAAGGGAAGGCAGAAAGGTGGAAGGAGTATATAGAGGGTTTATACAAGGGCGAAGTACTTGAGGACAATATTATGGAAATGGAAGAGGATGTAGATGAAGACGAAATGGGAGATAAGATACTGCGTGAAGAGTTTGACCGAGCACTGAAAGACCTGAGTCGAAACAAGGCCCCGGGAGTAGACAACATTCCATTAGAACTACTGATGGCCTTCGGAGAGCCAGTAATGACAAAACTCTACCATCTGGTGAGCAAGATGTATGAGACAGGCGAAATTTCCTCAGACTTCAAGAAGAATATAATAATTCCAATCCCAAAGAAAGCAGGTGTTGACAGATGCGAAAATTACCGAACTATCAGTTTAATAAGCCACGGATGCAAAGTACTAACACAAATTCTTTACAGACGCATGGAAAAACTGGTAGAAGCCGACCTCGGGGAAGATCAGTTTGGATTCCGTAGAAATGTTGGAACACGTGAGGCAATACTAACCTTATGACTTATCTTAGAAGAAAGATTAAGAAAAAGCAAACCTACATTTCTAGCATTTGTAGACTGGGAGAAAGCTTTTGACAATGTTGACTGGAATACTCTCTTTCAGATACTAAAGGTGGCCGGTGTAAAATACAGGGAGCGAAAGGCTATTTACAATTTGTACAGAAACCAGATGGCAGTTATAAGAGTCGAGGGGCACGAAAGGGAAGCAGTGGTTGGGAAGGGAGTGAGACAGGGTTGTAGTCTCTCCCCGATGTTATTCAATCTGTAAAGGAAACAAAAGAAAAATTCGGAGTAGGTATTAAAATTCATGGAGAAGAAGTAAAAACTTTGAGGTTCGCCGATGACATTGTAATTCTGTCAGAGACAGCAAAAGACTTGGAAGAGCAGTTGAACGGAATGGACAGTGTCTTGAAAGAAGGATATAAGATGAACATCAACAAAAGCAAAACGAGGATAATGGAATGTAGTCAAATTAAATCGGGTGATGCTGAGGGGCTTAGATTAGGAAATGAGACACTTAAAGTAGTAAAGGAGTTTTGCTATTTAGACTGGCAATGGCAAGGAAATCGTTTCTGAAGAAGAGAAATTTGTTAACATCGAGTATAGATTTAAGTGCCAGGAAGTCGTTTCTGAAAGTATTTGTATGGAGTGTAGCCATGTATGGAAGTGAAACATGGACGATAAATAGTTTGGACAAGAAGAGAATAGAACCTTTCGAAATGTGGTGCTACAGAAGAATGCTGAAGATAAGGTGGGTAGATCACGTAACTAATGAGGAAGTATTGAATAGGATTGGGGAGAAGAGAAGTTTGTGGCACAACTTGACAAGAAGAAGGGATCGGTTGGTAGGACATGTTTTGAGGCATCAAGGGATCACAAATTTAGCATTGGAGGGCAGCGTGGAGGGTAAAAATCGTAGAGGGAGACCAAGAGATGAATACACTAAGCAGATTCAGTAGGATGTAGGTTGCAGTAGGTACTGGGAGATGAAGAAGCTTGCACAGGATAGAGTAGCATGGAGAGCTGCATCAAACCAGTCTCAGGACTGAAGACCACAACAACAACAACAAGTGGATTAACGACGGAAAAGACTCGCCATCGTTTAATAACGAGATTGAGAAATGCTGGGGAAGCAGAGGCCACTACACTCTCAGTTCAGAACAGAACGTGCAGATGACGACAAGCAAAGGTTAATAAAGATTCGTGCGTCTGTGAAAAGACGGCGCGCGAAGCATTCAACTACTACCACGGAGCCCGCCCGGTTAGCCGTGCGGTCTGGGCGCTGCTTACCGAGCGGATTAGTGTCGAGGTTCTGGTGTGCCGGCGACCCTGTGGATGGTTTATAAGGCGGTTTTCCATCTGCATCGGCGAATGCGGACTGGTTCCCCTTATTCCGCCTCAGTTACATTATGTCGGTGATTGCTGCGTGAGCACTGTCTCCACGTACGAGTCCACCATAATTACTCTACCACGTGGTTACACTCGTCTGTGAGACGTTCCCTGGGAGGGGGGGGGGGGGTCCACTGGGTACTAAACTGCACAATAACCCTGGGTTCGGTGTGAGGCGCCGGTGGGGTGGGTGGACTGCTGTGGCCTGTTGTGGGGTTGTGAACCACTGAGGGCTACTGCGGGACAAAGCCTCTCCACCGTTTCTAGTTCGCCGGTTCAATACGCACACTACCACCGTGTTCTGCCACATCTTTTGCTATGGTATTAGCAAAAGATCTGGCAGAGAATGTGAGAAAATTCTGGTCCTGCGTAAAATCGTTAAGTGGGTGTAAGGCTTCCGTCGAGTCAATTGTTGACTAATGTAGCGGTTGAAGATAGCAAAACGAAAGCCGAAGTTTTAATTTCCATGTTCAAGAAATCGTTACGCAGGAGAATCGTGTAAACATAGCTTCATAGAGACTTCCGTATGGATGATATACACTCCTGGAAATGGAAAAAAGAACACATTGACACCGGTGTGTCAGACCCACTATACTTGCTCCGGACACTGCGAGAGGGCTGTACAAGCAATGATCACACGCACGGCACAGCGGACACACCAGGAACCGCGGTGTTGGCCATCGAATGGCGCTAGCTGCGCAGCATTTGTGCACCGCCGCCGTCAGTGTCAGCCAGTTTGCCGTGGCATACGGAGCTCCATCGCAGTCTTTAACACTGGTAGCATGCCGCGACAGCGTGGACGTGAACCGTATGTGCAGTTGACGGACTTTGAGCGAGGGCGTATAGTGGGCATGCGGGAGGCCGGGTGGACGTACCGCCGAATTGCTCAACACGTGGGGCGTGAGGTCTCCACAGTACATCGATGTTGTCGCCAGTGGTCGGCGGAAGGTGCACGTGCCCGTCAACCTGGGACCGGACCGCAGCGACGCACGGTTGCACGCCAAGACCGTAGGATCCTATGCAGTGCCGTAGGGGACCGCACCGCCACTTCCCAGCAAATTAGGGACACTGTTGCTCCTGGGGTATCGGCGAGGACCATTCGCAACCGTCTCCATGAAGCTGGGCTACGGTCCCGCACACCGTTAGGCCGTCTTCCGCTCACGCCCCAACATCGTGCAGCCCGCCTCCAGTGGTGTCGCGACAGGCGTGAATGGGGGGACGAATGGAGACGTGTCGTCTTCAGCGATGAGAGTCGCTTCTGCCTTGGTGCCAATGATGGTCGTATGCGTGTTTGGCGCCGTGCAGGTGAGCGCCACAATCAGGACTGCATACGACCGAGGCACACAGGGCCAACACCCGGCATCATGGTGTGGGGAGCGATCTCCTACACTGGCCGTACACCACTGGTGATCGTCGAGGGGACACTGAATAGTGCACGGTACATCCAAACCGTCATCGAACCCATCGTTCTACCATTCCTAGACCGGCAAGGGAACTTGCTGTTCCAACAGGACAATGCACGTCCGCATGTATCCCGTGCCACCCAACGTGCTCTAGAAGGTGTAAGTCAACTACCCTGGCCAGCAAGATCTCCGGATCTGTCCCCCATTGAGCATGTTTGGGACTGGATGAAGCGTCGTCTCACGCAGTCTGCACGTCCAGCACGAACGCTGGTCCAACTGAGGCGCCAGGTGGAAATGGCATGGCAAGCCGTTCCACAGGACTACATCCAGCATCTCTACGATCGTCTCCATGGGAGAATAGCATCCTGCATTGCTGCGAAAGGTGGATATACACTGTACTAGTGCCGACATTGTGCATGCTCTGTTGCCTGTGTCTATGTGCCTGTGGTTCTGTCAGTGTGATCATGTGATGTATCTGACCCCAGGAATGTGTCAATAAAGTTTCCCCTTCCTGGGACAATGAATTCACGGTGTTCTTATTTCAATTTCCAGGAGTGTAGTAATAAGCATCTCTGGCGTAGAGGAACAACTGAAGGAGTTGAAAACAAATAAGTCACCAGATCCGGATGGAATCCCAGTTCGGTTTTTCAACGAGTACTCTACGGCATTGGCGACTTTATTAGACTGCATGTATCGCGAGTCTCTGCGCCCAGCGCAAACTCCCATGTGACTGGAAAAAAGCGGAGGTAGCTGCTGTGTATAAGAAGGGAAAAAACGGACCCGCAGAATTAGAGACCAATGCCCGTAACATCGATTTGCTGCAGAGTCCTTGAATGTATTCTCTGTTTGAATATAATAAATTTTCTTGACACCGAGAAGCTTATGCCGACCAATCAGCATGGTTTTAGTAAGCTTCGCTCTTGCGAAACTCAGCTTTCTGTTTCCTCACACGATATTCTGCGAACTAAGGATGAAGGGCGAAGGGCAGACTCCATATTCATAGATTTCCGGAAAGCATTTGACACTGCGCCCCAGTGCAGACTAACGAATGCACGAGCGTATGGAATAGGTTCACAGATATGTAAGACTTTTGAAGTTATGGATCCCAGGATATCGTTCTCGACGGCGAGAGTTAATCAGAGACAAGTGTATCGTGAGTAGTGCCCCAGGTAAGTGAATAGGACCGATGTTACTCTCTACAGACAAATAATTTGGCGGACAGGGTGGGCAGCAATCTGCGGTTGTTTGCTGATAACGCTGTGGTGTACGGTAAGGTGTAGGAGGATACAGATGACTTAGACAAAATTTCTAGTTGCTGTGATGAATGGCAGTTAGATCTAAATCTAGAGAAATATAAATAATTACTATTAAAAACAGTCTTGATCACGATTTATTTAACAGGGTGACCGGTTTCGACCACTACTGTGGTCATCTTCAGACCATTGAGTAGGAACCTCTTTCTGTTGGAAGATGACCACAGTAGTGGTAGAAACCGGTCACCTTGTTAAATAAATCGTGATCAAGACTGTTTTTAATAGTAATTACTTATAAGACATTGATCACTGCTGTTCCCGTAATGCATTCAAAAGTAATTTAGAGAAATATAAGTTAATGCAGATGAGTAGGAAAAACAAACTCTTGATGTTCGGATACAGCGCTAGTAGTGTCCTGCTCTACACAGTCAAGTCGTTAAAATACCTGGGCTCACAGGATACCTAGGGTGCAAAGCGATAGGACATGGAACGAGCTTGTGAGCGTTGTGGTAGGAAAGGCGAATGATCGACTACTGTTCATTGGGAGAATTATAGGAATGGGTGTGCTATATGCAAAGGAGACCGCTAATAGGACGGTAGTGCGACCTATTCTTGAGTACTGGTCAAGTGTTTGGGATCCGTACCAGGTCGGGTTAAGGGAAGACATCGAAGCAATTCAGAGGTGGGCTGCTACATTTGTTACCCGTAAGTTCGAACAACGCGCAAGTGTTACAGAGATGCTTCCAGAACTGAAATGGGAATCCCTGGAGGGAAGGAGATCTTCTTTCCGAGGAATAAATACTATTAAGAAAATTTAGAGAACGGGCATTTTAAGGTGACTGCGAAACGATTCTGATGCCTCCAACATACAATGCGCATAAAGACCAGGATGATAAGACACGAGGAATTAGGGCTCATATGGGGGCATATAGATAGAGGCTTTTCCCTCATTCTGCTTGCGAGTGGAACAGGGAAGGAAGAGTGTAGAGTAGTGGTAGTAGAGTAGTGGTATGGGATACCATCCGCTTTCGTTCTGCTTGCGAGTGGAACGGGGAAGAAAATGACTGGTAGTGGTATGGTATATGGTTCAAATGGCTCTGAGCACTATGGGACTCAACTGCTGAGGTCATTAGTCCCCTAGAACTTAGAACTAGTTAAACCTAACTAACCTAAGGACATCACAAACATCCATGCCCAAGGCAGGATTCGAACCTGCGACCGTAGCGGTCTTGCGGTTCCAGACTGCAGCGCCTTTAACCGCACGGCCACTTCGGCCGGCCGGTATGGTATACCATCCGCCATGCACTGTTAGGTGGATTGCAGAGTATCGATGTAGAGGAAATGTAGAATGTCGTCTACGGGTGTGAGAATATTTATATGACCGGTAATCTCAACGTCTTTGCCCAACTGACGCAGCACGTCCAACTTCCGTGGCAGTGATCCGAAAGGACCATCCTGCCACTCGGAAATCCGTGATTTGACGCCGTTCAAACTTGCTCAGTAGGCTGTAGGAAGCACGAGTGCGTCTCCACGGCATGGATGCTTGCTTGCTTCACACGTCCGTACCACGCTGAGCCTATTAAAGCGTAGACACAGATCGCGCTCTGGTAGCTGTGTCACTACACTATCCGTAGACGGATGACGTTCAAACTATTATCTGCACATCTACTATCTCTCTTGTGGCACATGTCATCGTCGGATCGAAATCGACTTCGTATTACCGGGACTGCTATTTTTTTCCGGCAGTATATGTTGCGTATCTACAGAGGAGTTCAATCTCTGTAGGTACTTTTTTGAAAGACATCATGTTTACGCCAGTGACTGTTAAACTTTTTATTTACACTATTGCAATTTCGGCCTTAGGCCTTATCAAGTGCAGATGTTTTGGCTTTAATCCATGTCAGCTTTATACGGGCTGACACATTTATATGTCGTTCTCATTTGCTGTTATATACATTCGTAACGCTGCTAACAAGGGAACCCCCCCATCGCACCCCCCTCAGATTTAGTTATAAGTTGGCACAGTGGATAGGCCTTGAAAAACTGAACACAGATCAATCGAGAAAACAGGAAGAAGTTGTGTGCAGCTATGAAAAAAACAAGCAAAATATACAAACTGAGTAGTCCACGAGCAAGACAGGCAACATCAAGGACAGTGTGAGCTCAGGAGCGCCGTGGTCCCATGGTTAGTGTGAGCAGCTGCGGAACGAAAGGTCCTTGGTTCAAGTCCTTCCTTGGGTGAAAAGTTTAATTTTTTATTTTCAGGCAATTATTATCTGTCCGTCCGTCCGTCCGATGGGAGGTAACTGCGCCGTAGTATGGGGACGCTACACCTAGACAAACATCGAAACACACGACGTCATTACCCATTCGCCAAGTGTACAAGTTAGGTGGGTCGACAACATATTCCTGTCATGTGACGCACATGCCGTCACCAATGTCGTATAGAATATATCAGACGTGTTTTCCTGTGGAGGAATCGGTTGACCTATGACCTTGCGATCAAATGTTTTCACTTCCCATTCGAGAGGCAAGTGCTTTCGTTTACTAATCGCACGGTTTTGCGGTGCGTTCGTAAAGCACAGAAACTAAACTTATTACAGTGAACAGAGACGTCGATGAACCAACGGATAGATCATAACTTTGCAAAAATAAAAAAGTAAACATTTCTCTCGGGGAAAGACTTGAACCAAGGATCTCTCGTTTCGCAGCTGCTCACGCTAACTACGAGACCACGGCGGTCCTGAGTTCACACTATCCTTGATGTTGCATATCTTGCACATGAACTACTCAGTTTGTATATCTTGCTTATTTTTTTCATAGTTTCACACAACTTCTTCCTGTTTTCTCGATTGATATGTGTTCAGTTTTTCAAGGCCTATCCACTGTGCCAACTTACAACTAAATCTGAGGGGGGTGCGATGGGAAGGTTCCCTTGTAAGCAGTGCGAGCACAGATGTCCCTATATCGTAAAACAGCCCTACTTAGAAGTGACATATATGAAAGCAAAAAACATCTGCACTTGATAAGGCCTAAGGCCGAATTTGCAATAGTGGAAATAAAAAGTTTAACAGTCACTGGGGTAAACATGATGTCTTTCAAAAAATTTAACATGACTGTGAATCCCAGTTATGAAAAGCTCTGTAAGTACTGTCCGAATACCACAGTCTAGTTCACAATTTTTATTGTATTTTTCATAGCTAGGCCATTTTCAGATACAAATTTCGGTACTGTTAGTGTTACTGGAAGAGCAGTTGAACGGAATGGACAGTGTGTTGAAAGGAGGATATAAGATGAACATCAACAAAAGCAAAACGAGGATAATGGAATGTAGTCGAATTAAGTCGGGTGATGCTGCGGGAATTAGATTAGGAAATGAGACGCTTCAAGTAGTAAATGAGTTTTGCTATTTGGGGAGCAAAATAACTGATGATGGTCGAACTAGAGAGGATATAAAATGTAGACTGGCAATGGCAAGGAAAGCGCTTCTGAAGAATAGAAACTTTTTAAGATCGAGTATAGATTTAAGTCTCAGGAAGTGGTTTCTGAAAGTATTTGTATGGAGTGAAACGTCGCCTTTGAAGAATTATACACGACTGTGTTTAAACTGACACACAATATTTTTAGCGCAACGCAATCTGACTTTCAAAAATCCCTACAAAAGAATGGCCCTGACTAACATTAACCTATACCTTTCACAAATCACATACCTCACAAAAATCTTCGTTACTCGAACTACTGCAATACAGCGAGCGCCACTACTGCCAGCTAAATAAAAGATTCAAACTACGGAAGGCACTAAGTACTGATAGGCATAGTTAACAAATGAAAGATTTTAATAGAGAACAAACAATGTATATACCTTAATAGTCATAATATATATAGCAGTTCATGACATCCAGTCTTACAAATTTCAAAACTCCGCCATTTCTCTCCCCACATCCACCACTGTTGGCGGCTCACCTCCAACTGTGCAACACTACGCGCTGTTAACATCCAGCTGCCCAACACTACAATGGCAGACAACAATGCAAACTAGCCACCGACTGCACACAGCACAGCCAGTGATTTTCATACAGAGCACTACGTGGCGTTACCAATATAAAAACATAGACAGCCTACTTACATAGCCCCCATGCTCCCCACTAAAAATTTTACAAATTGTTTTGGGCAGTGGCCAATAATGATTGGATAAAATTTTTCATAATTACAATAACAAAGAAATCAAATGCACACACTTATCGATACAATGTTGGTCAAAAGCTAAAATTTTCTCACAGTCCATAAAGACAGTCCTGATCATTCGTCACAGTAAAACTGCAGTGTTTTTCTCAAAGTCTGAGTAGTAAAAGAAAATGCACACGGAAGTAGTGGATTTCCATGCAGTCCTGAAGAAGTAGTGTTGTCTTTCCAACGGAAAGACAGTGCTGACTCTTGACATGCACACAGGTAATGGGCCACAACAGAGCAAACCCACAGCAGAGTCAGTAGAAGTTTTGAAGAATATTGGTAGGTAGGTCATCACATAGCAGTCCACTGTAGTCCTGTTAGAGATTACGGTATTGGTGGGCCATCAAAGGTGGAGACCCACTACAGTCCTTGTAGAAATAATGGTATTGGTGGGTCATCAAAGGTGCAGACCCACTGCAGTCCTTGTAGAGATGGCCAGCAACCATCTGCTGTGACTGTGCAGGTGCACAATCACCATCGAAGAGTCTTGTGGACAATATAGCAAGCCCATGAACCACCACTTGTGCACTCACAAAAATTTTTTTTTGAAATGTCCTTAGAACCAGCAATGCTGTTATCCAGTCCCTTGCTGATTTATTAACACTCGTGCAAACACTATCAGTCCCTACTTCTCACATATTGTCCATATACTATGACCAACAGAAATGTGTGCAGTGAAATGTAACTTACAAGTTGCTTAATTTGATGAACTGGTGTCAATTACAATTTTATAACATGAGAATACAATCACAAAGGTACAAAATACATCATTAAAGAACGTAACAATACAGATAACATTTGTAGTAATAGGGGCTTTACAAAAGAATAGAAATAAATATATACATCAGTGTTACAGGAATTATGACATAAGTAAATACATAAAAGATCAGAATAACTTTTGAAACATCAACTTCACACATGAGCATTAAAACAAAACAGAATAAATAATGTCTAAACATCTTTACAAAGTAAATAACATATTATTAATGCCAATTATATTTGAGGATAACAGTATTCCTCATCATAGTGAATGTAGCTTAGTATTAGAAGAGAAAAAAATTCTATGAAACAGTACACAGAGACAGGAAGAAAACAAATACACAAGGGTACACAAACACATAGGGGGATAACACAATGGAAAGGACAGGGTTCGTTTTCAGTGTAACATTTGGTACTGCAGTATTTTGCGAACAAAACCTTTTTTGTTCTTGGAGATCTTCGTTCATCATTATTCCCAAAAAGTCCTATCTATACCTCCTTTCTGTATTCTAACCATATTTCTTTCAAAATAATTATGGCTCATTGTACAATACTCATTTTGGCCCAAATCGTTTTCATATAACTTCTCAATGCATTCTTTCCCTATTCTCCATAGTTAGGTTCTTATATAGTCTACCCCCTCTTAAGCTAACTTAAATCTACTGAGCTCAGATATATATACGAAGGGACGAGGCAATGCAGCAGCACAAAACAATTAACACAAACAGCAATGACAAAAAAATGGAAATTGGCAAAGCAAGCTACAGTAAATCTAAATTACCAAGCAAATGCAACATTACAACTAATATGAGCCAATGTGCAGCAACAAGAAAAATAAGTCAGTAGTAAAACTAGCTTAACAGAGTAATACAAAGTGAAATTTAGTAGCACTATGCCAGGCAAACAGCAGCAGCAAATGCAATAACTTATATCTAAACATGACAAAGCTCAAGCAGAAAAAATATTACAGCAAAAATAGCTGTGTTTAATACCTATGTCACATCTTAACACTAGAGTGACGCATCACGATAACTTACTCTACCAAAAAAATTACCAAGTAGTTGAACAGAAAATTATGTATGCAGTTACTGTTATTAATCCTTTCTTATTGTTCTTTCCATTCCAAGTGCTCCTTTTTCGAAGAATATGTATCATAAATTTATTATTTAATAGATACGTTGGCAGAAAGTGTTCACATTAGCAAATGCACTTAATTTTATTTTATAAAACGAATGATGCAACACACCTGTAAAACAGATATCAAATGAAATAAGCAACTATGTACAAAGTAAAGCAAAAAAATATCATTCAGTAGTCATGAGGCATTTCATAAGTTAGTAGAAATTCTCTCAATTCTTGTAGAAAGACACTTGTCATAATCAGGTGTGCAGATGTACGAATATTTCCCATCAGTTCATAAGCATTTCAGTAAGTAGCACAAAGTACGAGTAATCGTAAGTTTTCAAGTAATGAGCGTGTCATTTTGCGATGCTTTCTACAAAGGAACGTCAATAGCGAGGATAATGGCCTTTTTTTCTCTCTCCACCTAATGGCTTTCTTTTGTCAGACGACTACCTCTCAGCTGGGCGCCCAAAACACATTACGTCAAGGTCACTTACCTTTCTTACTGAAATATTTACGACGGCAGTTTCCGCTACAGTGGCAGTCTCATATAAAAAATTTCACAGGTCAAGAATTTGCGTCACAAATCTGTAGAAACAAAATCCTAATGATATAACAGTGTCCAAAAAATTTTCGTCGGCATTGTAATACATTCACGCATTTACATACATTTCATAACTCTTAAAGTACGATTCTTGGTTTCCAACAACCTTTTTCACAAACCAGAGTCCCTAACCACTACTCATTATTCCTTACCTTATTCGTCGACATTTCTTCAATATTTCATCATAACAGATACGTAGCATAATCAAAGAACTCATATAGCATCAGCTTATTGATCATAAACATACCGCAACAGCATAATACACATAGTCATCGTAATAATAGCATCATAGCACCTCAGTCAAGTCTCAAAAATCGTCGTAGCTTTCTGCAATAATTTCAAAACCTAAAAAGAATTATACCCTCAGGTGTTACAGATTACAGCAATGGAATGAAATGTATCACGGAAAACCTTTGTATCATTGTAATTAAAAAATCTTTAAAAATAAATGTTTTAAGTACAAAATTAAGCACTCAGATACGTGTACTGTAGCGCTAAATTGTGTGTCTTGTTGTAAGGTAATCTCTGTGGAAGTGTCATAGTTATCGTCCTCCGAAAACTAAATTCTGCAGAAGTAAATGTACTTACCTCATGATAAACAAAAGTGAAATGCTTTGCGTATAGATATCTTAGTTATTACGCTTATTGCCGTGATGAAGAAAGTACTGTGCTGTAACGTATTGTTGTGCTAAGGAAAAGGCTGTCTAATTGTAGCTATACCACAAAAGTTACTATTAAATATGTTTTACTTTCCAGAATAATTCAGAAAAACTGTGCAGATATAAAACAGAAACACCGCAAAAGCAACATTGTAAATTGTCACTCATTAGTAGCATCGTGATAAAATCGTGTAGCTGTCACATAAACTAACCACTGTGTCATCTGGTATCTCACAGAAAGTACTTTAAATCCAGAATGTATTTTCAAGTAAACCAAAATGTTGCATTAAAATCTCATTAGCAGTACTGGTAAATGTTCTAAGTATGTGAGCCTTATAGTCGTTACGTAATCGTGTGACTAACAAGCAAGAGTGTACACACACAATAACACTGTGTCATCTGTTCACAATAACAATGCATTCGTAATTTCTGTTTAAATAAGTTCTCTTGGCTCTTGACTGGATATTTAACTTCAAACATTGTTGCATGTTAACAGATTCTAAGTCTGACAAAGCATACTAGTAATGTAAAGTGAAAAATTTTGTAGCAAAAATTAAGTTAAAAAAACAGATTATCTCTCAATAAACGGTTTTACGTGTGCAATGTGGTGCAATCTTTTACTCTTCATAGTACTCAGAGTTTCAACTTGAACGCAATTATCACGCGGTATACATCGGTAACGAATACTGGAATTTTTCTCAATGTTAGCGTCTACGTTATTTTTCTCTGAGCCAGCCGGCGCACGTGGCTGCCTGCGGTGCGAGTCATTGTCTGTCTCTTTGTTGGCGCGCGCCGTTATTGGGATTAGGAGACTGAACTTCTGCAAATTCACCTTGTCGAGAGTGCCCTGCTCTGTTTGAATCTCGCCAGTTCTGATGCAATTCAGGTCTGTCATTACGATCATATCGTCTGTCTTCATGTCGGTAGATTCCATAGTTTCTTTCTTGTCGGTCACGTGGTGGAGAATTTATCCCTGAATCGTAATTGCGCGCTGAACTGTTGCGTCTGAAGTTATTCTGTCTCCCTTGATAATAATTGTTTTTGACCAATATTGTCTGTTTCTATGGTTGTCTCTGTGATAGTCACTACCGCGGAGAGGTGATCATTCCCTGTAATTATTACTACTCTGCCAACGCTTGTCATACGGGTGGTGTCTGTTTTGGTCACGATTTACGTTTTAAGAATAGCCTTGTTGTGTATTACTTCTGTCACTGCGGAATTGTGACAGATGTGACCTGTAATTGTTGTGCTCCTGTTTTCGCGTTCCGCGATTGTCAGTGTCAATTTCCAGTTCTTGTAACAGTCCCTGAAGAGCTTCAATGTCGTCTTTGCAACAGAAACTAAACTTATTACAGTGAACAGAGACGTCGATGAACCAACGGATAGATCATAACTTTGCAAAAATAAAAAAGTAAACATTTCTCTCGGGGAAAGACTTGAACCAAGGATCTCTCGTTTCGCAGCTGCTCACGCTAACTACGAGACCACGGCGGTCCTGAGTTCACACTATCCTTGATGTTGCATATCTTGCACATGAACTACTCAGTTTGTATATCTTGCTTATTTTTTCATAGTTTCACACAACTTCTTCCTGTTTTCTCGATTGATATGTGTTCAGTTTTTCAAGGCCTATCCACTGTGCCAACTTACAACTAAATCTGAGGGGGGGTGCGATGGGAAGGTTCCCTTGTATGCAGTGCGAGCACAGATGTCCCTATATCGTAAAACAGCCCTACTTAGAAGTGACATATATGAAAGCAAAAAACATCTGCACTTGATAAGGCCTAAGGCCGAATTTGCAATAGTGGAAATAAAAAGTTTAACAGCCACTGGGGTAAACATGATGTCTTTCAAAAAATTTAACATGACTGTGAATCCCAGTTATGAAAAGCTCTGTAAGTACTGTCCGAATACCACAGTCTAGTTCACAATTTTTATTGTATTTTTCATAGCTAGGCCATTTTCAGATACAAATTTCGGTACTGTTAGTGTTACTGGAAGAGCAGTTGAACGGAATGGACAGTGTGTTGAAAGGAGGATATAAGATGAACATCAACAAAAGCAAAACGAGGATAATGGAATGTAGTCGAATTAAGTCGGGTGATGCTGCGGGAATTAGATTAGGAAATGAGACGCTTCAAGTAGTAAATGAGTTTTGCTATTTGGGGAGCAAAATAACTGATGATGGTCGAACTAGAGAGGATATAAAATGTAGACTGGCAATGGCAAGGAAAGCGCTTCTGAAGAATAGAAACTTTTTAAGATCGAGTATAGATTTAAGTCTCAGGAAGTGGTTTCTGAAAGTATTTGTATGGAGTGAAACGTCGCCTTTGAAGAATTATACACGACTGTGTTTAAACTGACACACAATATTTTTAGCGCAACGCAATCTGACTTTCAAAAATCCCTACAAAAGAATGGCCCTGACTAACATTAACCTATACCTTTCACAAATCACATACCTCACAAAAATCTTCGTTACTCGAACTACTGCAATACAGCGAGCGCCACTACTGCCAGCTAAATAAAAGATTCAAACTACGGAAGGCACTAAGTACTGATAGGCATAATTAACAAATGAAAGATTTTAATAGAGAACAAACAATGTATATACCTTAATAGTCATCAAAAGTCATAATATATATAGGAGTTCATAACATCCATTCTTACAAATATCAAAACTCCGCCATTTCTCTCCCCACATCCACCACTGCTGGCGACTCACCTCCAACTGCGCAACGCTACGCGCTGTTCACATCCAGCTGCCGCTGCCCAACACTACAATGGCAGACAACAATGCAAACTAGCCACCGACTGCACACAGCACAGCCAGTGATTTTCATACAGAGCACTACGTGGCGTTACCAATATAAAAACCTAGACAGCCTACTTACAGGAGTGTAGCCATGTATGGATGTGAAACACGGACGATAAATAGTTTAGACAAGAAGAGAATAGAAGCCTTCCAAGTGTGGTGCTACAGAAGAATGCTGGAGATTAGATGGGTAGATCACGTAACTAATGAGGAGGTATTGAATATAATTGGAGAGAAGAGAAGTTTGTGGCACAACTTGACTAGAAGAAGGGATCGGTTGGTAGTGCATATTCTGAGGCATCAAGGGATCACCAATTTGGTATTGGAAGGCAGCGTGGAGGGTAAAAATGGTAGAGGGAGAGCAAAAGATGAATACACTAAACAGATTCTGAAGGATGTATGTTGCAGTAGGTACTGGGAGATGAAGAAGCTTGCACAGGATAGAGTAGTATGGAGAGCTGCATCAAACCACTCTGCACTGAAGACCACAACAACAACAGTGTTGCATGTCGTCAGTCTGTAAGTAGTTGTGTATTTCGTATGAAATTACGAAGAATGTAGCAACCAGTCGCGGAAACATATTTATCTTGTTGCAAATCGATTTCGACTGATATCGGTTAGAAAAATGCACCGATGATGACTGATATCAGTCGAAATCGATTAGCAGCAAGATAAATAAATTATGTTTCCGCGACTGGTTGCTACATTCTTTATAATTTTATATTCCAAGATCGCTGCACAGAAAGGAAACCTTATGGAGCCCGACATTCAAAATATTTCGTATGAGTTACAGTGTTCGAGGGATGCGCCTTCGTGTGTCCCGGCCGCTGCCACAGAGTGACTAGTGTGTTGTACACTGTCCGCAGCTCGTGGTCGTGCGGTAGCGTTCTCGCTTCCCACGCCCGGTTTCCCGGGTTCGATTCCCGGCGGGGTCAGGGATTTTCTCTGCCTCGTGATGACTGGGTGTTGTGTGCTGTCCTTAGGTTAATTAGGTTTAAGTAGTTCTAAGTTCTAGGGGACTGATGACCTTAGATGTTAAGTCCCATAGTGCTCACAAGGGAACCTCCCCATCGCACCCCCCTCAGATTTAGTTGTAATTTGGCACAGTGGATAGGCCTTGAAAAACTGAACACAGATCAATCGAGAAAACAGGAAGAAGTTGTGTGGAACTATGAAAAAATAAGCAAAATACACAAACTGAGTAGTCCATGGGGAACATAGGCAACATTAAGCGTAATTTGAGCAGAGGAACGCCGTGGTCCCGTGGTTAGCGTGAGCAGCTGCGGAGCGAGAGGTCCTTGGTTCCAGTCTTCCCTCGAGCTGAAATTTTACTTACTTTATTTTTGCAAAGTTATGATCTGTCCTTTCGTTCATTGATGTCTCTGTTCACTGTAATAAGTTTAGCGTCTGTGTGTTGCGACCGCACCGCAAAACCGTGCGATTAGTAGACAAAAGGACGTGCCTCTCCAATGGGAACCGAAAATATTTGATCGCAAGGTTATAGGTCAACCGATTCGTCCACAGGAAAACATGTCTGATATATTCTATACGACACTAGTGACGTCATGTGCGTCACATGACAGGAATATGTTGTCGACCCACACACTTGGCGAATGGGTAAAAAGATTCTTCTACCTTGCCCGATTTAGGTTTTCTTGTGGATGTGATAATCATTTTCAAAAAAGTGATGAAAACATAAGAGTGTGTCACATAAACTGCAACAAATGAATGCAACAGTTTCACAGTCGCACAGTTTTCTCTGTGCTCTGTCAAAACATATGTTTTTAACATTTTCAAATTTTTGCGTGTGTAGACCGTCAAATCCTCCATATGTCCAAGCAAATCTGAACATGTGTGAGTGCCTGAACTTTGATAATTGTCTGAAAATAAAAAATTAAAATATTCACTCGAAAGAAGACGTGAACCAAGGACCTCTGGCTCCGCAGCTGCTCACGCTAACCACGGGACCACGACGCTCCTGTGCTGAGGTAACTCTTAATGTTGCCTATGTTACCCATGGACTACTCAGTTTGTACATTTTGCTTATTTTTTCATAGTTCCACACAACTTCTTCCTGTTTTCTCGATTGATCTGTGTTCAGTTTTTCAAGGCCTATCCACTGTGTCAACTTATAACTAAATCTGAGGGGGGTGCGATGGGGAGGTTCCCTTGTCAGAGCCATTTGAACCATTTTTTTGTGTTGTACACTCCGCCGGCGGGCAGTTCGGCGTGCTGAACGACACGGCTTCCAATCAATTAGGCTGCGCGGGCGTCGCCGTGTCGGCGGACGGCGCTGCAGCGACAGGGCGCGGTGCGCTGTTTCCGTCCGTCCGTCGGCGTTAGGCCCCCCACTCGTTTGCAGGCGAGCGGCCGGCGCGGCGAGGCGAGGCCGGGCCGTGTTTCCCGAGCGAGCTGAGCGGTCCGGGCCCTGCCGCAGCAGGCAAGCGCGGTACCCGGGGCCCGCTGCAACTGCGAGCGCGCCGACCGCCGACAAGGCTCACCCCTCACGAGCGACGGCCCTGTGTCGTAATTGCGACCTCCCGTTGTAGTGTGGAACGAGTCATTTTTACACCTAAGGTACACAGTGAAGGAAAGTAAACACAGTCCATTCATATTAAGGGGCTCCGGAAAGGCTCGAAATCATGAAAAGTTCAATTTTTACTTTTTTGCGTTAATAGATATATAATTTATTCAATTCCGAAGACTACAACTATTTTTAATTTTTTTTGGAAATGTGTTCTACATGGGCGTGACCCACTGTGGCGCTGTTAAACTGCTGTCAAATGGTGTTATTATTAACGTCCGTGTTCATCAGGTACATTTTAGTGATGTGAGATAAAGTATGTGTTGTGGCTAACCTGTGATGGTTCAATATATATCGCTGGTGTGATTGTCGATTGTTTCATGTTTATTTACTCTGTCGTTATCTCGAAAATATTCGTAATTAATTCTGTTTCTTGAGTCTCTGTTTTGTTGAAGTATAATAATGAGTAAAAGTAAAGTTATTAGAAATCCTCTGAAGGCTTTTAAGAAAAGGAGAAATGTTGGAAAGCCAAAGGTATGTGTTATTACTGTAAACAATAGCCCGCATCTCGTGGTCGTGCGGTAGCGTTCTCGCTTCCCACGCCCGGGTTCCCGGGTTCGATTCCCGGCGGGGTCAGGGATTTTCTCTGCCTCGTGATGGCTGGGTGTTGTGTGCTGTCCTTAGGTTAGTTAGGTTTAAGTGGTTCTAAGTTCTAGGGGACTGATGACCATAGCTGTTAAGTCCCATAGTGCTCAGAGCCATTTTTTTTTGTAAACAATAAAGACGATGAAAATCCCCAACATAGCTTGTGTCCCAAAGAAGAAGACAGTTGGTGTAAATTTAACAAAGGATTGCTAACTGGTGAAGTGTACACTCATAAGCATAGTCTGCCTCATGCAATAATGGAGGTGATAAAACCTATTTTCAGAGACTTAGTAGCACCTGAACTGTTGAAAAAGTGTATTCACGGAAAAACTCAAAACCCCAATGAAAGTCTAAATAGTGTTATATGGTCGAGAATCCCCAAGACTGTATTTGTTGGAATAGAAACACTTCACTTTGGTGTGTATGATGCTGTTGCGACTTTCAGTAAAGGCAACATTGTAAGGTGCAAGGTATTTAGAAATATGGGAATGAAGATAGGTTCTAACATGGTACGAGCGATGCTTGCTTTAGACAAGGAACGCCTTCGGGCTGCAGACAGGGCTGTAAAGAGTCTAGAAATACAAGCAAGAGTAAACAGGAGGAGGAACAAGAGGAAGCTGGAGGAGGAGTTTGCAGAGGATGAAGATAATCCATCCTATGGACCTGGAATGCACTAAAAAGTTAATCCAATCTTTGTCTCTCGATTCCCAAAACTTTTATTTTCTCATACTAATTACATGTTTTCTAAGGATCTTCCAAACATATTTGTTTCAAACTTTCAGTAAATGTTACACAGTACCTTCTGCATAATTTAACACAGCCTTTTTCCAAAACACTGTATATTTTTGAATATATAAATAAAAAATTGCAAAAAAATGTTGTGAATTTTCATTACATTTGAAAAAAAATCATTTTTAATAACTGAACTAAAATTTTGTAAAATCCCTGTGTTAAGTTGTAGCCCATATTCCAATAAATAATCTGTAAAAAGTTCAACTTCCTACCTCAAATACTTTGTGAGGAAAGATGTAATTTATATGCGTTATTTTAACATTGCAAGTATAGGGCGTTCCGGAGCCCCTTAACAGAATCTTCCGTCGGTTCTTGGTAGAACAACATTATAATAAATGAAAAGCACCAGTTTGCTTTTGTTCTACAATATTACTTTTATTATAAACCGGCTTTTGGCTTACAAGGCCACTGACCACATCTTGCACAGGAAACAAAAACGAAAAATTATACCCCTCCTCTATGCCCCACCTGCTTCCCCAGCCACTGTCTGTAAGAAATGGTGTACACTACCATTTCTAGGTCAGATATCACAGATTGTAGCCAAAGCACTGAAATCCTGCAAGTATATGGTCTCCTACTATGTCAGGAACACGACAGACCAGTGTGTTTTTAATACCAAAGAAAAGATACATTTATTAGCCAACAGTGGGGTATACAAAATCACCTGTTCTGATTGTGACAAATTGTACATTTGTCAGTCAGGCAGAGACACATCAACTAGGCTGGCTGAACATGAACGCAGCTGGAGGTTGCACAATTCCGAATCTGCACTTGATGAGCATGTACCGAGTGAGGGTCACAACTACCAGCCAGTGTCCCATGTACTTCACTTAGCAAACAAAGGTCATAAACTCAACCTGCTTGAAGTCCTGGAAATTAACAAACATCTTGCTCACAGTCCAGATCTCATGCTTAATGACCAGACACAGCTCAACACTTCCCCACTCCTAACTTCATATAACCATCTTTGTTGTTCATTACTTCCCACACTCTCTCTTCCTACATATTCCCATTTTCCTCTATTCATTAAGTTGTTTTGTTTTGTTGAAGTTGTCTTTGTATTCCACATAGACTGTAGTTTCAATAGTTAAGGCTTTCTTTTGACTGGTACTTGTATCACTGTCCATGTTTAACACTCCTTGTAGTTGTCTCAAATACTGTTCATATTTCACTTTGCTCATTTATTTAATGAAAACTGTTACACAGCCACTGCTTTGATTACAATGTTAATGCTAAAATGCAGTACCACCACACTCTTAGACTTTAGGCTCCCTCAAACACCGCCATTTTCCTGCATTTATTTATTTCTGTTTATCTTATTGATATTGCTTAATTTCCTTACGTATTCTGTATTTACATTGGTAATTGTCTTTTCTTTTAATTTGTTGTGTATCACTCTCTATGTTTCATACCTCCTGATGAAGCCTTGTCTAGTACTAATTTTATTTTATTTTATTAGTTTTGTTTATTAATAGAAACTGTTATGTAGGCATGCTATTCCTATTTTGTGCCAAAGGTTTTCCTGTCTACTCCATTGTTATTCATGTATAGTTCAGTTTTTACTTTTTCATTGCAGAGATGTTACTTACTGTATGTTTCTACATCAGTCTACATATGTTACTTCTCTTCCAATGTTGTCTGCTAACATTTAACGTCTTTGGTGATAAAACTCATTAAATCTCTGAAGATGGCCTTTTAAGCCGAAAACCGGTTTACAATAAAAGTAATATTGTAGAACAAAAGCAAACAGTTCATTCAGTTTAATACCGTCAAAAATATTGCACCTACTATGAATATAATAAACAGCTTGAAAATCTTCAACGTTATTGGTTATACTTATTAACGGAAACTTCAATAGAAAGAAACTACTTAGTAGACCCGCTAAAACATTTACGTTCAGCTATTTTTGCCTTAAGAATTAGTGTCAACTTTGGGTGCATAAAACTCAGTTAACAGTGTTCGCATATGCTCATTCACTGTTGACCTACAGGATAATTCTACACTTGCAAAAAATACTCTTTGCTCGAATGCAACTAATTAAAATTATGTCTGGCATTCACGCACGTACTTCTTACAGGCATCTGTTTATGCAATTGGGCATATTTGCCACAGCCTTGGAGTACATTTATTCACTCACGAAACTTGGTGGCATCAACCCATTGTAGTTCGAAAGTAACATAGATGTTCACCGATCAAATACCAGAAGAAAAGATGATCTGCACTGTCCTCTAATGACTGCATCTATCTATCTTTGGCACAAACTGGAGAGCAAGATATAATCAGTCAATTACGAACTTCTTTTGCTCATCTCATACGTTTCATATCGTAAAGTTTATCATAAATATCATGCATAGAACATAGAACTAAAGAACTTATTCAGTTACACACTTCACAACATACAGACGATTTACATAATTATCTAAAGATGCTTTCTTACATGACTTGATCCCTTCCTTCCACACTCTTCTCATCCTTCTCTCTCCCTCCCTTGTGGCCCCACTCTGTCTTCCCTCACACTTACATCTCCTCTTCACATTCTCCCCCTCTGATCCTTCCCATACTACTTCCCCTCACCCTCCCCACATTCTCTCTCTCATCCACTCCCTGCACTTATTCTCGCAGACTCATCTCTTCCTAACAGTCCCTCCCCACTCCCTCTCATTCCTGCCATACTGTCTCACTCCCCATATTCTCCCACCTCTCCCTCTATCCTCACTCTCCCCCATTCTCCCCCTCCTCATTCCTCCTCTTCTCCTTTCCTCAGACCCCACTCATCCCCTCCTCACTTAACCCTCCTGACTCAAACTGTCGTCACTCAAGCCCTCCCCCCCCCAACTCTCTGCAGCTCACTCTCACCACCCCCACTCTCTTCCTTCTCCCTCTATTCCTCCTTCCTCTCTCCCTGGCCACTCTTTCCCTACTGATTCCTCTCCCACTCTCTTCTTTCCCACTACTTTCCCTCCTCTCTCTCTCTCTCCCCCCTTCCCTCCCTCTCTGTCTCTCTCTCTCACACACACTCTGTTCCTTATTCTCTATCCCCATCCCCTCACAATCCACCCCTCTTACACTCTCTTCTTGTGCCTGACTCTCTCCCTCTCTGTCTCCCACATCAGCATTCCACCTCCCCTCTTTAACTCTCCATTTCCCCTTCACTCTAATATTCCCACTCATTTTCCCTTTGCTTTCACCCCTCTCCCCAAATTATCCCTTCCCTTTACTCTCCTTTTAACCCCCTTAAGCCACAACACAATCGTCTTATCATTCTACCATACCCCTCATTCCCCCATCCCCTCACTATTCTCCTGTCATACCTCCTCTTTCTCTCCCAAACTCTATCCTCCCACTCTCCCATTCACTCATTTTCTATCAGTCTGCTCCCCCCCCACTCTTCTCTTCCCACCCTCCCCCTCATACTCTCTCCCTCTCAAACTTTCACTTCTCTCTCTTCCACTTCTCACTTTACCCTCCCCGTCTGTTTTTCTCCTCTCTCCCTCTCCCTAGTCACTTTTCCAACCTCTCTGTTTCTCCCTCTCACTCTGCCCCCCCTTCCTCTCCCTCTCTCTCCTCTTCTCACCCTCCCACCTTCCAGTATCCTTCCCAATCCCTTCCTTTGCTCACCCCCCCCCCCCTTCTTCAACTCCACACCTCTCACTCCTTCTCTCACTATTCCTCACTCTGCTTCTAACTCCTTTCTGTTTCCCCTCTTTCTACCGTCCTTCTGTCTCGGCTTCTCTCTCCTCTTCCTCCTTTCCCCTCTCTCTATCCCTAGCCCCTCCACCTCTTCTCTCTCTTGTGCCTCACCCCCACACATTTGTTTTTTCTACTTATTAGTTGATGGCCACCACTCCATCTAGTACAGTTTGATTACACATCTTCATGTAACTCTGTCTTCAATATTTACACCAATCAATCATTATTCATTTACAATGTCCAAGACTGCAGTTGTAGACTTTCACCATCTGCAAACGGAATACTGGTCAAATTTCGTTCTTTTGTACATGTAAAAAGTAGAAATCTATAGCAATGAATACTTTCAATGTCATATGTTCCGTCTCCAATGGCTGTGTGTATAAAGAATTAAGGATCCTCTGCATAAATAACAGAAAAAGGCTGTACCTATTCACTGTTCCGCTTGAAAATGGATAGAGACCAAATTTTCAGTCTTGGACTTTATATAAATGGACACTCTAAGAAACTTGGAACTCAGCATGGTGTTGTGTGCTTCAACGATACAAAGAGCCGTACTGTAGATGCAAGGATACCGGAATTGTGTCTGTAGAGACAGACAGAAATTTTCAGAAGATACCCCAGAAACAGTTTGGATGAATCAGTGATTTGTTGTGTAGCATTAGCCAGTATGTCCTTGCTTTGTTGGTACTGAGCCACAGCTGTGTAGGGTTGCCCAGTGGAGACTTCTTACCTTCTCAGGATGGTACAGTGGGACCTGTAGGGAGTCTTTTGGCGTTAATAAAGCATGATTAGCAAAGTAAATATTTATTCTTACAGACTTAAATTTCTGTGTCTTCCTGTTAGCCTCGCTTGTCGCCTCTTGCTGGTGACAGGGGAATTTCGCTGACTCCTGTTATCTGCTCGGTTGCACTGGTAGCCAAGACTGCCAAACCAACTGTTTGGCTGAAGCCTTGCAAGCTGCCGCATGGCAAGGGAAGCTGTAGCACGAGATTAACACTCCACACTGCGTTGGAGCATCCTTGGTCCCGGCGGAGGTTTGAGCCCTCCCTTGGGCATGGGTGTGTGTGTGTGTTTGTCCTTAGGATAATTTAGGTTAAGTAGTGTGTAAGCTTAGGGACTGATGACCTTAGCAGTTAAGTCCCATAAGATTTCACACACTTTTTTTTTGGAGCATCCTTGATCCCACCCCAGAAGATGGCAGTGAACCGTGGTGCCCAATTGGGATGTACTGCAGTGCTGTGTTGTTAACTGATCCAGATTCTACCGTCAGGAAGGCTCTAGCTCCAATTGTACCTGCAGCTCTGACCGGGAACTGAGGTGGTTCGGCTGCACTGGTAGCCAAGACTGCCACACCAGCAGTTCTACTGAAGATTTGCAAGCTGCTGCCTGGCAGGTGGAGCCGCAGCAGGAGATTATAGCCTGACACTGCGTTGGAGCATCCTTGATCCCACTCCATAATGTGACAGTGATCTGTGGTGACCTATTGGGATGTACTGCAGTGCCATGTAGTTGACTGATCCTGATCCTACTGGCAGGTAGGCTCAGGCACCCAGATGTACCTGCAGCTATGATCAGGAACAGAGGCACCGGACGGCCCTCTCATCCAGCACTGCGAGATGTACTGTGGCAGGTGACAGCCAGTGTGAAGTTCAACAAGTGGCAGATTGTGCTTACTTGGATGTTGCCATCTCAGAAACGACAGCAGCGTGTTCATTTGCAGTGGTGCGACATCTAACACGGGGATGTCACTACACCATAATAATCATTGAATTGAGTGCTCTGATATGAACGCTATCGAGTCTAATGATCAAATGATTTCAGAGCTGGAGAACTGCAGTATTTATGGAGACAGGAGGGAGACAATGACTTGAGGCTGTGCTTTGTATGATCAGATGTGGCCAGCTTCATTACTATAGGTTAGCGGTCCTCGTTCCGCTGTGTTTGGTTAAGAATTTGTTGCAGGTATTAACTGCACTGTCAAGTCACTGATAGGTGTTATTGCGTCTGAGGTACTATATGTTGCTCCATGTAACAAGAGCTAATGAGTTCATCTCTTTCTCTCTATCAGTGGACTTTCTACTAAATGTGTAACATGTTCCGGGTGATTGGCGCTGATGTAGCAATGAGCGTCGCGCCCTCAACCGACTTGTATTGGCTGTTTCTTTCTGTTGCATAGGTATGTCATCACCTCTCCCTTGTGTCCCTTGTGGCTGAGCTAGCGTGAACTAACGACAAATTTAAATTTCTTCCATTTTCAATTCTATTGCGTAACATTCCGATCTTCTTCAAGGAATTCATACTGATTTTTACTTTCTCTATCTCTTACTAAACTAGTGTGTACGTGTTTTGTATTTCCAATTTAATATTACTCCGAGTTCAATCCCTTGGTTGCTTCTTGAGCTGAATTGTAGCCCTCTTAATTTTAGACTGTGTTAACTTAATTATCTAACTTTAGACTGTACTGTTACCAACACATTTTTTTTTTTGAGTCGTCAGTCCTCTGCCTGCTTTGATGTGGCCTGCCATGAATTCCTCTCCTGTGCTAAACATTTCATCTCAGAGAAGCACTTGCACCCTGCGTCCTCAATTATTTTCTGGATGTATTCCAACCTCTGTATTTCAGTCTCTGTCAGCCTCTACAGTTTTTCCCTCTGCAGCTCCCTCTGAAACTGTGGAAGTTTTCCCCTGATGTCTGTACGGATGCCATATCACCATGTCCCTTCCTCGTGTCAGTGTCTTCCATATATTCCTTTCCTCGCTGATGCTGCGGAGTACCTCCTCATTCCTTACGTCATCAGTGCACCTAAATTTCAACATTCTTCTGTAGCACCATATCTAAAATTCTTCGATTCTCTTCTGTTCCGGGTTTCACAGTCTATATTTCACTACCTTACTGTGGTGTGCGTACTGTAAGACTTCGGTACACACACCATCAGATTATTTGACTTGTCGCTCTAACGAAGTAGGCGAGTGTCAGCAATGTGTCTCGTGGTCTTATCGTGGCGTGTTTATCTTCTGCTGTTAGGTCAGACGATAGAAATGCCACTTGCACGCTTAGAGTAGCAGATTGACGGTGACCAAAATTGATAATCTGAAGTTCCTTTGGTCTTGGTACATTAATCTTATTCTCACATATATCTCTGATACTTGACAAAAGTGTCTATAACTATCTTCATGGCTATGTACAGGAATATGGTAATCTTATTAGGCGCAGACTGAAACTTGACTATAGACTGGTACAGACTGGTGCAGACAAATGCAGACTGGTGCAGACAAATGCAGACTGACTAATCGGAGGTCTGTACACTCGTTATAATACCTCGCTTGTTCATGTATCACTGCGCGAGTGTGATCCGCGAGGAGAAAAAGTTCTATGTTAGCAGCAATCTCATTGGCTGCGTTACATATTAATACGCGGATCGGCGGAAGCAGAATTTGGTCCGTCTCTAAGGCAGCGCCATCTTGTAGTGCGGAGATGGACGAGCGCTGCGCCTTCGCTGTTGTGCTTAGCGGGGCGCGCTCTAGTGGGAAAGTTGTGTACGCGCTGACTACACGGGACTATGTACACAACACTTACAATGATGTGCTACAAACCTACATTGTCAGAAATTTCTTCTTCTAATAAGACCTATATTTGATACTGGTTGACTGCACTTGGCCAAGAACGCCCTTTTTTGCCAGTGCTAGTCTACTTTTTATGTCCTCCTTCCTCTATCTGTCGTGGGTTATTTTGTTGCCTAGACAGCAGAATTCCTTAACTTCATCTCCTCAGTGGTCGCCACTTCTGATGTTAAGTTTCTCGCTAATTTAATTTCTGCTACTTCTCATTACTTTCGTTTTTCTTCGATTTACTCCCATTCCACATTCTGTAGTCATTAGACCGTTCATTCCATTCAACAGATCCTGTAATTCCTCTTATCTTTCATTGAGATAGCAACATCATCAGTGAATCTTATCATCGTACCTTTCACACTGCATTTTAATTCCATTCTTCAACCTTTATTTTATTTCCGTCATTGCTTCTTCGATGTATAGATTGAACAGTAGAAGTGAAAGACTACATCCCCTTCCTACAGCCCGTTTAATCCGAGCACTTAGTTCTTGGTCTTCAACTTTTATTGATCTCTCTTGGCTCCTCTACATATTGCATATTATCCTTCTTTCCGTGTAGGTTACTACTATTTTTATGAGAATTTCGAACATCGTGAACAATTTGCATTGTCGAACTCTTTTTCCAGGTCGACAAATTCTATGAACATGTCTTGATTTTTCTTCAGTCTTGCTTCCATTATCAACTGCAGCGTCGAAACTGCCTGTCTGGTGCCTTTACCTTTCTTAAAGCCAAACTGATCGTCATCTAAAAGATCCGCAATTTTCTTTCCATTCTTCTGTATATTATTCTTGTCAGCAAGTTAGATGCATGAACTGTTAAACTGACTGTGCGACAATTCTCACACTTTTCAGCTCTTTCAGTCTTCGGAATTATGTGGGTGATGTTTTTCGGAAAGTCTAATAGTATATCTCCAGTCTCATACAGTCTGCACACCAACGTGAATAGAAGTTTTTTTGCTACTTCCCCCAGTGATCTTAGAAATTCCAATGGAATGTAATCTATCCCCTCTTCGTTATTTGGGCTCAAGTCCTCCAAAGCTGTTTTAAATTCTGACCCTAATACCGGATACCGTACTATACCCTATCGACTCCTGTTTCATCATTATCACATCAGACAAGTCCTCCTCATTATACAGGCATTACACGTATCCACTGACTTCTGCATTTAATAGTGGATTTCCTGTTGCTCCCTTAATGTTACCGTCCTTCCTTTTAATTTCACCGAAGGTTATTTTGACCTCTCTATATATTTAGTCAGTCCTTCCGACAATTATTTATGTTTCGATTTCTTGATATTTTTCATGCATCAAATGGTTCAAATGGCTCTGAGCACTATGCGACTTAACTTCTGAGGTCATCAGTCGCCTAGAACTTAGAACTAATTAAACCTAACTAACCTAAGGACATCACACACATCCATGCCCAAGGCAGGATTCGAACCTGCGACCGTAGCGGTCACGCGGTTCCAGACTGAAGCGCCTTTAACCGCACGGCCACACCGGCCGGCCTTTCATGCATCCATTTCGCCTCAGCTTACCTCTTCTTCCGATTTATTTTCATCCTAAGTGACTTGTAATTCTGCAGTCCTGAATTTCCTTGAACGCTTTTGTACTTACCTCTTTCGTCGATCATCTGAAGTATTTTTTGTACCGATGGTTTCCTCGCAATTACTTTCCTTGTGCCTATGTTTTTCTTTCCCACTTCTGCGACTGCTATTTTTAGAGATTTTCATTCCTGTTTCAACGAACTGCCTACTGAGGTATTTATTACCACAATATCTCTAACCTCAGAGAACTTCAAGTGTATCTCTTCATTCCTTAGCATTTCCGTATCTTTGCACGTTGTTTCTTCCTGTTTCGTCTCTTAAACTTTAGCCTATTCTTCATCAGTACTAAATTGTGGTCTAAGTCTAGAGCTGTTCCTGAGTATGCCTTGCAATCCAATACCAGATTTCGGAATCTTTGCATGATCATGATGTAATCTAACTGAAATCTTCCCATATCTCCCGGCCTTTTCCAAGTATATCACCTTCTGTTACTAGGTGAATTTATTGTAGAACTCAATTAGTGTTTCTCATTCTGCTTCCAGGCTCTTTTTCTTCATTAACTCTTCCTTCTACTCCCGTAACTCTTTCTTCTACGCCTTCCCCTATAACCGCAATCCAATTCCACCTGACCAACAGATTTTCACCTCCCTACAAATAATGAATTATCCGTTCAGTATCCTCATAAACTTTCTCTAACTCTTCAGCTTCTGCTCGAGACGTCGGTGTTGATTTGGTGTCGGTTCTGATAGGACAACCCAATCACTGAACTGTTTACAGTAACTCACTCTGTGCCCATCGTCCTACTGATAGCAAATTCTACTCCCGTTATATGTTTTTCTGCTTCCGCTGATATAGACCTACACCCATCTGACCAGAAATCCTTGTCTTCTTTTCATTTCACTTCACTGACCCCAACTTTATCAGCCTCAACATTTTCCTTTTCAGATTTTGTAGCTTCATCTGTCGCATTCAAACTGCTGACATTCTACGCCCCGACTCGTAGAACGTTATCCTTTCGTTGGTTGTTCAATCTTTTTCTCATGGTTTCCTCACCCTTGGCACTCCCCTCCCGGTCATGCGAATGAGGGACTAGTCAGTAATCTTAAGCTAATGAATAGATCATCATGACGGTCATCAATTACAGGCCACATGGTGTATTGATACACATTGTGCGTCTTTAATGCAGTGGTTTCCATAGAATTCTACATCCTCATGCCTTTCATCATTGCTGATTCTTCCGCCTTTTAGGGCCCTATCCCAAGGGCAAGAGAGTGTCCTGAGCATCTGTCCGCTCCTCTGCCGAAAGTCTTCGGCCGCCATTGCTAATGATTTTTATTCAGTATTTAGGCAGTGGCGGGGTTCGAACCCGGAACTGAGAACGTTTTGGTTACTAGTCAAAATCGCTACCCGTAGACCACTTTACAGTTTCTATTCTTAATTCTTATCACAAGGTTGTATCCACTCAACGGGTATTTAGTGACGCGTCCCCACCGCGCCATCTCTGTGTGAATAGCTTCATTTGTTAACATGGAGGTGGCGCGAAACAGCGTAACGTCCACGCCAGACGCCCCCCCCCCCCCCCTGCCACTTATGTGTCAATTAAGCCTAAGTGTCACAAGAATGTCAATTGTGTGTTGTTTGAAATTGCTGCTGTAAACGAAACTTTTGAATTATTTGGTGTGACGAACTTTCTGTGGAGGAAGTTAATTAAAATTGTGTCTTGTGCTTTTGATTTTCATGTGTAAGATGTTGTCTGTCTACGTCTACATCCATATGATTACTCTGCAGTTAACACTTAAGTGCCTGGCAAGGGCCTGTAAAGGAGGAAGAAATGATATTTATGAAAGCTCAGCTTGATAAAGAGGGAGAATACGATAGTGCAGGGTTTAGAGGTTCCGGTTTCGAAGATGTGACTAAGGGAGAATGTATAGACATGGAACTAACGACGGAATTAAGCTTGAGTGAAACTTCAACGCTACAGTCACAAGAACAGGAAGAACTAGAGGGGACCCTTCTTAGTAGTGAAACCGAGCATCCGCTGCCTGCAATTATCAGTCTGCCGGATATATGACGATCTTCAATAAAAATTTTGAAGGCCAAGAAAATGCCATGAAAGAAAGTCAAGAGGAAACCACGAAAGAAATGAAGTAAAGAACGAATTAAAAGGAAAACTTAAATTACAGCTTCAGGAAAGGAGAGAAAATAACTACAGATTTAGAAAAGATGGAGGAGAAGATAATCGCATAGCTCGAACGAAGTAACAGTGTCTTAATGAACTGGTTTATTCGTGGAAAGGCATGTGGGACTAGTTATGAAATTTATGGTTGAAACAGCAGCGTCGTTATTAATCAGCAACATACTGCTATTGGTACACAATTAAAGAAGGCTTTTATGACCAGTAAATACCTTTTAAATTAACGTGGGAGATGCAATTTAGAAATGGTTACTTCAGTACAAAATGTGCAACCAGCTCAACTGTTGATACAAGAGCAGATGAACCTACGCATTGTTACGGGGTATGTTACGTGCTAAAAGGATATTAAACCGAAGTATATTGATTGGTACTGTTATTATTTCTAAGCGGCGTTTTCCATATTTCAATAGGAGACTTCAACATCTGAAAAGTGTAAGAGGTGATAGGCATATGGTCAGATTTATTTTGTAACCAAGTGAGTTGTCTATGTAAAGCTCATATACTCGAGACTGATAGCCGAAAAAAGACTAAAAAATAGAAATGAACTTTACAAGCTGTGGACTAACCGTTTATTAGCAAAAGTATAATAACTCTTGGATAAGCTTTCAGATACAGTCATATCAGGTAAAACGAAGCACCCAAATGTGGAAGCTTAATACACAGCATTTTTTATTCAGGATGTTATGGGTATTGAGGTGTAGGCAGACAGATAGCTCACAAGCTGAATACTGATGAGTTACGTAGTGTGTGCACTAAATAACTTGGACCTTACCTGCGCAGGTGGCGCAGCTGGGGAACGGACAACAGTTACGGTGGGGAATCTGTTGTGAATGGCCACTTTGCAACAGGAGAGGTACTGTTACCGCAGCTGAAACCTTCGCATACACACTTGTCTTGCAGAGTTTCTAAGCAATATCTGGTAAGTCTACGATCATACCAGCATGACCAATAGTTAGATAAAGACGAAATTTCAAAACCGCGTTGTCAAGCACAGTCCTGGAGTTCCTCTACAAATTGGATATTAATATCGTTTCCAGCCATCTGATACAAAAAAGACAGTAAATCAGCCACACGGCAATACTGCTTCATGGAGGCATTTGAAGTCAATAGTAACGACAAATGACCCTAATAGCTGCCTCGAAAAATTTGCAGCATTCATTTCTTCATAGTAATTTCCCATTTTAATTTCTAACATGAAAATTAAATACGCATGTGCGACAAAACCATATTTTGCTACTGTAGAACCATTTAATTATTTTCGGGAGACAAATTAATTTACTGCGTTTTGCACAACTATACATTCACATAATACGTGTCTTCTTACCTATATTACAGCCTACTGCGGAGAGACATTGTCCTTTTGAAAGAGGTGCTTTTATAACTTGTCTTGATCCATCACATCACGTGTAGGGTTTAGTGTGAGAACTATGAACGTATGATGTCTTTGTCCTGCACACAGCAATTTCTCATGTTATTCGAAAAGTCAATACGTTTACCTTTAAATCTTCAACTAGCACCTTCGTATTATCTGATGACCCTCTTCGCAGGGCAATTATTGTGCAGTGGGACTTATTCGAACGTTTAAACACGATGAATAAGACAAGAACAAAAAATTAACAGAAACTGGTATACCTGACGCCTAATTTGTGTAGTGAGTATCGTAATGATGAAATATCTAATGAGATATTTTCTCTGATTAATGGAACTAATGACAATAATTTCGGGGCTCTTTATGTATCACGTTAACGTTATATATTAGTCTCCTGATATAAAATTATATGAATGTAAAATTTTCTTCTCCTTCTTCCACATCTTTTCTGGAGCAGGGAAACCTTGGGAAGTATATGTACCTGTGTTTCTCCCCTCCTTCTGTATTTCCCTTCACTGCGCTATGGAAAATGCCAATAGCTGCTGCCACCTTCTCTAGCACACTTTCTAATGGGATTTTTACTCCCTCATCAGCTATAAAATTTTATGACGTTGCACACCGGCTTCCGTACCTGGTCATGAATCGCTTTCCCTGCACGTACCGTGTGAAGGGCAGCAGTGCCATGCTACGAAAAACAGAGAACAGAGACGAGAATGAGAATACTCGAAGTACAATGCTCGGCAGGCAACAGGCAGCTGATGACTGACTCAACCATTCTCAAGTAACAAAGCACACAGCTCAGCAGGCGAAACGCAACTGAGGTGGCCACACCTTCATAACAAAGGAACGGACTCGTCCGGCGTCTAGGACGAGAACACGTCTCTGCACCGGGGCCACGCTATTTTGGTGAGCTCTGTCTGCAGTTGGCATTGAGGCAATTGTCGTGGATAATAGTATATGTGGTTAACATAAAAGAAATAAAAGCTGGCATACTGAGAGTTCAAGTTATATCGATCAAACAACTATTCTTCGGCAGTCCGTGCTGGAAGCTAATCTTGTAAGTGATTGCAAGGTAAATCGATTAGAACATGTCACGTTCAGGGTCCATTTACTGTATCTACTAAAATGAGAGGGGGTGGACCAACTTAACATAGTTTAAAAGTGTGCCTGAAAAAACTACAGTCTGACTGGAATAATAACCCTTATCACTATAGCAAAGCAACAAAACGAAAATTGAACTATTTCTCAAACAAGTTGTTCGATATTCTTCGTTTAATATACGCCTGAAGAAAATCAGTAAGAATGAATTGGCTCTTGGTTCTTTAAAATGGAAAAGAAGTTTGTAAGTTCAAATGCGGAGGTGGTACAAAATTAGTACCTTTGTTAAAGCTTTTAAGACAACATTAATTCTTCAAACTTTTTTTGTGTTTTGCTCTCAGTCAAGCATATAAAAAAGTACTCATCATGGAGCTAATGATTTCAACAACGCTAAGTAAAAAAATATGCTAAATACACATGGGTTACAATTACGAATAACTTTAACTGGAGCTATCACACACATACTGCTGGGGAAAGGTAACAAAATATGCGATGTAGTGGCAGAATACTTAGAAGATCTAACAGGTCTACTAAAGAAATCTACTAACGAAGCTGCCTGCGCTTCACTGGTCCATTCTCTTCTGAAGAACTGCTGTGCAGTGTGGTATCAGCATCAGAAATTACTGACCGAGGAAATCAAAGTACAAAGAAGGGGAGCTCGTTTTGTATTATCGCGAAGTAGGAGAGACAGAGAAAGTTACAGGTACGATACACACGGTGAACAGAAGTCATTAAGACAAAGGCGATTCTCGTTGCAGTAGGATCTTTTCACGAAATTTAAATCAGTAACTTCCCCTTCGCATGTGAAAATATTTTATTTGTGCCCGCCTACGCAGGAAGAAATGGCCGTTATAATGAGATAAGATAAATCAGAGCCTGCACGGAAAGATTTAAGTGTTCGTTTTTCCCTTCGCTGTTAGGGAATGGAACTGTAGAGAAATAGCTTGAAGCTGGTTCGCTGAACCCTCTGCCAGGCACCTGATTGTGCGTTGCAGAGTTGTCACGTAGATGTAGATGAAGGAGAAACTTTATTAGATAAATAATATAGCTCGTATTGTTGCTTATATTTTGAGTTTTGAATGAAGAATATTTGGTAAATTAACCCTGAAACAAATATCAGAAAAGAGTACATTTTCCTGTTAATGCTTTAGGTAACAGAGATCCAAACTGATTTTTCCTTGAGAAAAGTAATATTTCGATCTGAGTGTTTTGAGTAACATGCACTATTTCTGCATCTGGTAGCAAGGGCTCCCATACGATAATATTTACGGAGGCGGCTAGATCTGGGTATATGGAGTATTTTTAATATTTTGGAAGCCGAATGGCGAATTTAAGTAGCCATAAAAAACTCCATTTCCGACCTCGTTAAAAATATGCGTAAAATCGACTTTTAAATCATTTTCTTGGAATAAAAACGTCTGACCATACTGTATACTGGAGGGGTGGGGGGAGGGGCAGTGGCCCACCCTTGCTACCGCCCTAGTCTGGGAGTGACCGACATGCTTTGCGTATTAGATTTCGGGTAAGAGACTGCTGACGCGCAGTGTCTTTGATGATTCCAAAGCAAATAATCTAAATTTGTGTTATCTTGCGTTCGTGGCAGCAGTATCGCGTGCGAAGAAACGAGACAGCAACAAATTGTTTAACATTTTGGTGCCAAGCGTGAGACTTGAAATCATTTGGTGAAACCTATAGGAAAGCTCGCAATCCGAAATTTGGTGGCAAAATGGCACAAAATGAGCCCTATACTGAAAAAAAAAGAAAAAGAATTTGAGCACGTAAAACCAACACATTGCTACATCAAGTCAATGACGGCATCATTTGCCTCTGTCTTCAAGAGTCTGCCAATTCAGATTTATCCAGACTTTGCAAAATCTGGGCAACCACAACCATGATAAATGATAGTGAGAAACAAACCGCCTCAGCTGTAAAATCCTTTCGTTCGTAGGTGCTACCCGTTTCACAGCACTTTATTCTTAGGCAGTAACGCTTACACAGCACTTAATAGCTGCTCCTTCAGGTGCATATTGGAGTCCTGAAGATGTATCTATAAGTGCTGTGGAATTGATAGTGCTTAAGAATAAAAGGATTTAATAGCTGAAGCATTTTTATATCTCAACATTTTCAACATTCTCTGTGACCACTTATATCGGCCTTCTTCGTATAAATTCAACGTCCCCTGGTAGCACTAAGTGGTATAGGTTCCACATAGTTCAGCAGTATTCTAAGATAGGACGCACAAGTGATTTGAAAGCAGTCTCCTTTGAAAAGTTGCTGCATTTTCCCAGTATCCTGCCTATGAACTGAAGTCTGCCATCCGCCTTACCTACAACAGTTAGCCTGTGTTATCGTGCCGTTTCATATCCCCACAAATTATTATAATGAGGTATTTGTATGAGTTGACTGATTCCAGTTGTGAATGACTGATACTGTACTGGAGTGGCAAAGCTTGAAAGGTGGCTACACTGAGCCACAGCGCCAGAGATCGCGCTAGAGAGTATTGTTCCGCCGCCTCCACTGGCAGTGATTATTGAGAACTCGTAGTGGGCAGTGCTTTGGGAGAACTCGTGGTAGTCAGTGCTGAGATGTCGTAGTGAGGAGTGTTTGTTGAGATGAGCTAGTAGGCAGTGCTTGCTGAGATGTGATACTGAAAAGTTCTTGTTGAGATGTGATAGTAGCGAGTCGGCGTGGAGAGATTGTAATGTCTAGAGTGCTTTTCATCAATATAAATTAAGGTAACAAACTACTTTTCTTTTCTTTCTCATTATTTCAATGTCCTGAATAATGCGTCATTACAGGTTCAGTCAACAAAGCATCTGGCTTGTGTTCTTGTATTAGAGTGTAATTCTGGTTTTCTTGAGTAATTATGGTATTTCTATTTTCTTTAATTAATTCAGTATAAATGATATTTAAAATTTCTTGTGTTGTTGAAGAAGAACCGTGCCAGATGCGTACGTTGAGTCATACTTCCACACACAGAACAGTTACACTTGTGCTTTGGTTTCGTAGGTTTTATAGTTGCTGGGGACTTAATTAATTAATTGTGTTAATGAAAATTTCCATTTCATTCTTTGTTGTTGTTCTATGCAGTCAGATTGCGTAATAATACTAGTCAGGGCCAACCGTTACGAGACTTCGTAACCGAACAGACAGCTACTGAAGCAAAAAATTAAAATTATTTGCATTCTATTTTAATTAAGCCCCCATGCACGTGGCGACCGCTGTTTTGGATCGTCCCTTGAAATCTTCTGATTGTAAAAATAGTAGACAATAGTATTGTTGTAGTAATTTGTAGTTTAGCAATTGTAGTCTATTTTGCATGTGTAGATTTGGTAATTGTCATTCTTCTAATGGTATTTTTTTTTTTTGCAAAATTTCATTTCTGTTGTCTTGTCTACGGGTTTGACAACTAGTGCAATTATTTCAATTGTTCGATTAATCGTGTTTGAGGGAAACATTTCGTGTGAATGGTATTGTTGGAGATAAAGTGTCATTGGTGTAATTTTCATATAGTGACGAGTTTTGTATGTTTTGTAAATGATTACACGATCGATGAAAAAGGCAAAAATGATGGATAGTGAGAATGACGAAATTGTTAACATGGCGAACTCGCCAACAGAGGAAAACAGTATCATGAATAATGAAGTGGAAAACAATTTAATAAGTCGGGAAAATAGTCCGGAACCAATTCAAAATTTTTCTCAATCAGAAAATTCACAGAATACGAGATTAACGATAGAAGATTCTGAAATAGTATCGAACACAGATAGCTTTACAGCCATGACGAAAGAAGTTGGTTTCGCGGGAAATGTTAAGGGCGAAAAGAATTTCGAACAGGCTATTATGGAGCAGTTGATGGGTGCAATATTAAATTTGGGATCTGAATTAAAAACAGTGACAACACGGTTAGACTTACAAAGGGGAACAATGGAAACACGGTTAGACTCACTGGGATCACAGTTGGGATCACAAATAGGAACAATTAAAACAGAGATAGGAACAATTAAAACCGAGATGGGAACTTTGGGATCTGAATTAAAAACTGATATGGGAACTTTACGATCTGAATTAAAAACTGATATGGGAACAATGGAAACACGGTTTGGATCTGAATTATAAATACAGATGGGAACAATGGAAACACGGTTAGACTCACGAATAGGGACATGTTTCAAAAACATGAAAGATGAATTAAAGAAAGAAATCAGAGAAGAAGTACAACCGATTTTGAATGCTCACAATAATAGATTAATTGCAGTAGAGATTAGACAAAGGGAACAGGATAGAGAACAGGAGGAAAGAGATCGCGTGATAGTGCAGAAATTTTCAGAGTTAAATTTACAATGTGCTCACGATAAGGAAGAAATATTTGAGAGACTCGAGGAATCCGTACCAAATGACAGAATAAATAATCTAACACAACAATATGAACAGTTAACTACCAAATGTGTCAACACTGAAACCCGAGTCGCGACACTTACGGAAGACGTAAATAAACAGAAAGAAAAAATAGGTGACTTATCGGAAAGAGTTGAGGAGATTTCAGATAAATTGACAAGTCTTAGTTTACATGGGGACAGAGATTCGGATGATACAGCTCCATTACCATTTGCAGAAACCGAAGAGTATCAAGGAAAATTTAATGAACGTGTTAAAAGGGAAGTTGAGGCATTACAAAAGCAAGTCAAACAAATTGAAGACGAAATTGTAGGAAAAGACAGTAGAAGAAATTTGAAATCACAAATAGCAGAGGGGCTTGAAGAAAGTAATTTGTTTCATTTACGAGAAGCAACAGGAGAGCGCCAGGCGCGTGAACTTGACAATAATCGACATTCAGACTGGAAGAGACGCGGTAGGTCTTTGTCGCCGCGAGGCGGAAGCTTTGACTGTAAACACTTCTTGACTGTTCGGAAATTTAAGATCTTTTGCAATTCTAGGAATGACATACGTCCATGTTCATGGTTGGATCGATTTACGTGCGCACTTCCGCCAGATTTGCCACTGAGTCACAAACTGAAATTTATGTGCAGCTATTAAAGTCCTCAGGGGATTCACTACACTAAGTGAATATGTGCCGTAGCGCTCACAGGGCCCCGAGCTGTAGTGGTGCTATTTCCCTTTTAGTTTTCTGCACCGCTGCCTACTCTTTCACTATTCTTTGCATCTATAAAAAACAATTCTTCTACTATCCATCTATCTAGACAGTAGGTAAAGATTAACCGGATTTGACTGTTTTACCCAAAAGTGACTTTGGAAATTACCGTTTGGACTTACTATATTTTCTGCAGCATTCATTCGTAGTTTAAATGAAATTTTACCTGTTTATCTTCGTGACAATATTACTTCATATGTTGACGATATTCTTATTGCTAAACGTTCTTGGAGTGAGCATAACAAAATTTTGGATTCATTATTACGTATTTTTTGCAAGAGTTGCCATTACAGAGAACTTGGAAAAATCTGAATTTGGTCGTTCTTAGGTGAAATTCCTCGGTCACATTATTTCTACAGAAGGTATTCTTCCTGATCCAGAAAAACTAGTCGCTATTCGTAATTATGCTGTTCCTTCCACAAAACGTGATGTTCGTAGTTTCCTTGGTGTCTGTAATTTTCTTAGACGCTTGTTAGATTGGATGATTTGGCCACACCTCGTTTACACATTTCAGTTATGCGCACTTTGGTCCCAGAAAATGCTTTCATAAATTACGGGAAAATTGCTACTTCAATAATATGGAAAAACGCATTCGATCTGTTCTTGCCAAATGCAAATTATGTCAAAAGGCTAAGCCGCCAACTGTTTCTCACAGAGCACCGTTGTTTCCTATCATTCCAGCGAAATTAAAGCACATGGCTGCAGTGGATTGTTCGGTCCAGTGGTTCGTTCTAATAATGGTTTTGCGTACATTTTCGTAGCAGTGGAATTGACATCAAAGTATGTGTGTTTTACACCTTTACACAAAGCAACAGCTCGTTCAGTATCTAATGCTTTCATCAAACATTTTCTTAAAGAAGTTGGTCATGTTGATAAGGTTATATCAGATAATGGATCACAGTTTCGCTCTAAAATTTGGCTTCGTACTCTACGGCGTCGGAAGATTAAACCAATTTTCATTTCACTTTTTCACCCTCAGTCTAACGCTTCAGAAAGATGGATGAAAGAAATTAATAAATTGTGTCGTCTTTATTGTCATCAGAATCACAGAACTTGGGATCAGTATCTTCATATTTTTCAAAACATTCTGAATGAACTTCCTAATGATTCAACTTCTTTACCGCCTCTATTGATATCAAAAAATAAAGCACCGTCAAATCGCATTTCTGAAATCGTTCCTTTTCCGCTTTCACGGAAACTGCGGCATTCTGAAGTTGTCAACCTGGCTCTACAAAATATTGCATCTGCGGCTGCTAGAAGAGAGAAATCAGCTAAGCGTCCTGGTCGTTTAAAAACTTTGTCAGTTGGTCAGAAGGTATTAATTAAGTCCCACCGTTTGTCTCATAAAGGAAAAGGCTTGTGTCGCAAATTTTTTCTGCTTTATAACGGTCCATATAGGGTTCGCAAAATCATTCATGATAACACTGTTGAAGTAGAAACTCTTAAATCTCGACGCTCCAAGGGAATACATCACATATCGAACGTAAAAATTTTTGTGGAATGACATACTTTTGAGAAACCAACAGTTATACGTAAACATGTGGAGAATGCAAGGATACCGCACCGTGTTCCGGCGGCGGCAGATACTCAAAGCAACAGTGAAGTCTGCGCGCGCGCACAAGGCAGTCGTTGACCGCAAACAATCACTTTCTACGTCACGCGCCTACAGCTGATCGAGCGCTCAGTGCGAATGCACTGACAGACGTAAACAAATACACAGTCTAATTTCTCCGACTAAATTCTGTATAAAGCTATGGTGACTTTATAAATTATGTTATTAATGTTCAGTATTTTTCAGGATACGGTTGTGTAAAATATTTAAGACCTTCAGGTAAATTCGGTGCGTGTCCGACGTTAAGACGACTTGCTATGGAGAAAATATCAGGAAGAATGTAATGTCGAAAAAAAAGTAATAAACTAAAAAGGGTAACTATTAATTGAGTTTATTTTTCAGGTAACATATTTCCACTTAGGTACATACTTTGGACGTAATTTGCTGCTTGCGATTACGTGACTCATACTTTGTGCTAAATTTCATGTTCTATGAATTTACTTGTGAAGCGACATGCTTGTGTACATTTACTGATTTTGACGATGATTGATTAATGAACAGGCTTGTTATTTGTATATATTATGCATCGCTTGGCTGCACTGCTTTTTCACTGATGTCATATTTTTCTATTATGTGCCTGCTGTGCTTATTTATTTAAATTATAATTGTCACCTGATTAATTGTGCTGACTGTAGTTAGGTATGTAGGTTACACTTTGTGATTTATCTGCTTGCGCCTTCATGTTTACTTATTAAGATTACATATGAACATTTATTTGCTTATGCTGAATGATGCTAATGACTTGTTTATTACGTAAGATATATGTTTGCTGCTGTGCGTATGGATTGCATATTTACACACTTCTGTTTTGTTGTCATAACTACTCTTTAAATTAGAATATAGAAATGCTGATATACTGTGTACGAACATAGAGTTTAGGTTACACTGTGGTATTAATTATAGATTGTTTGCTTGGCAGAGCCTCGTTGTAGGGATTGTGCTGCATCCACTTGTTGACATTCTGTTCTCTACTGGTATATTTACTCGCTATTGCATGTTTTGCTTACGCTCAGTGCTTTATATTTTTAAGATAAGAAAATGAACTGCTATAATTCGACGAACGACATTAGTACGAGAAACTTCATAGAAGTCACATGAGCTGGAGGTTTTATGGAAGCTGTATAAATTTATGCTAATAGGAAGGAAGATAACGACATGACATACCAACACTAGGTTAGACCATTGACAGTTATTACACTGCATTTTTCGTGAGTAATTGAAATAGGAAGTGACACTTGACACAAGAAATACTCCACATGTTTGCTTCTGCCATGATTCTTGAAGTGGTGTACACACTGTGAAATATTATGATCATTCACACTACGTAATCGTAATTAATTACTGAGAGTTATTCGAACTAAGTCTGTTAGAGGTCATGTACGCATTTCTTTTATTTAATGATGGACAAGGTAAACAAAATGTATCTTATAATTTATAATGAGTAGCAGATTTGGATCAGATGGATTACACGAGAGGTTGTGTGTTGACATTGTGTCTTCGGATTGTATGAGATGATGAGTTGAGGTTTGCATTAGGATTTTGTCTGCACTTGTTCGAGGAGACTGACTAGAGGAAAGAGTTGTTATGGAAGTGAAATGATATTGGCAATGAGGTTTATTTATATCGACGTATTGAAGAGGTATGATTGAGGTATTGAGATTATGTGAAGTTGATGATTATTGGAGTTTTCGTGGACAAGAGGTAAGGTAAATGATATTGATGATCGACGTATTGAAGAGGTATTATTGAAGTATTGAGATTATGTGATGCTGATGATTATTGGAGTTTTGGTGGATAAGAGGTGAAGAAAGTGAGGAGCATATTTTTTTTGTTGGTCTATATGGAACAAGGAGGATAAAGATGGCAGACTAGAACACTCAAGTAGAAGGAAGATTGTCTACACACACACTTTGTTAAATCACTAAGCAGTATATACTTTTTTTGGAGAGAGGAAGCATTTGCATATCTTGGCACACTGACAGTTGTTCAGCAACCGTACATTTGATTTGGCTTGGTAAACATTGGTCTTGACATGATGACTATGACGTTGACTAACTATTATTGACTGTTATACATTGCTGCCACTACTACTTGATACACATGATGAACATAAAATTTTGACAGAATTGCATTCACACAGTTAACACTATTCAATTACACAGTAGCACTAATATGGATGAAAGATGAGTGAGTGTGTTTTGTGTGTTTTCCTTTTATAATCCCAGAGAAGTGATCCCAACCTATCTCCTAAATATTATTTTACTTGTTTGTTGTGGCTTGCACTGACACCCATAAATATTATAGGTTTACTGTTATTGTGTACTGTAATAGTTAATAGGACAATTATCTGATATCATTTGTGTGTTTGTTATGATGTTTAGTGTAAAAGCATTGTATGTGTATTCAAACTATTGTTCATGCCTGAACTGTCTGATTAGTGATGGTGCTGCACTTTTCAACATGATGTGTGACATTTAGTCATGTTTAATTTCTGCTGATGAACTGTGTGATTAGTGATAGGGAATATTATGGACTGTTATTTGCACTTTTTCTACATGATTGGTGCCACTAGGACATGTTTAATTTCTGCTGATGAACAGTGTGATTAGGGATAGTGAATTTTATGGACTGCGGTCAGCACCTGGTCAACATTACTGGGTGCCACTGATGGACTGCTTCTACTGAAAAGATGTCACCTGTTGCTGTCTGCACCTGCTCAACATTGCTGGGTGCCACTGATGGACTGTTTCTACTGAAAAGATGTCACCTGTTGCTGTCTGCACCTATTCAACATTGCTGATGCCACTAATGGAACTGCTTATACTGAAATGGTGTTACCTGTTGGTGTCTGCACCTATTCAACATTACTGGGTGCCACTGATGGACTGCTTCTACTGAAATGATGTCACTTGTTGATATCTGCACCTGTTCAACATTGCTGGTGCCACCGATGGACTGCTTCTACTGAAAAGATGTTACTTGTTGATGTCTGCACCTGCTCAACATTGCTGGTGCCACCGATGGACTGCTTCTACTGAAAAGATGTTACTTGTTGATGTCTGCACCTGCTCAACATTGCTGGGTGCCACTGATGGACTGCTTCTACCGAAATGATGTCACTTGTTGGTGTCGGCACCTACTCAACATTGCTGGGTGCCACTGATGGACTGCTTCTACTGAAAAGATGTCACTTGTTGGTGTCTGCACCTGCTCAACATTGCTGGGTGCCACTGATGGACTGCTTCTACTGAAATGGTGTTACTTGTTGGTGTCTTCACCTGCTCAACGTTGCTGGGTGCCACTGATGGACTGTTTCTACTGAAATGATGTCACTTGTTGGTGTCTGCACCTGCTCAACATTGCTGGTGCCACTAATGGAACTGCTTATACTGAAATTGTGTTACTTGTTGGTGTCTGCATCTATTCAACATTACTGGGTGCCACTGATGGACTGTTTCTACTGAAAAAATGTCACTTGTTCGTTTTTGCACCTGTTGACCATTGCTGGGTGCTACTGCTGGAACTGTCAACTACTTGTTTCTTGGGCTATGGAAAGCGTTTATGTGAATATTTGTATAAACTGATTTTTTGTGTATTACTGTTTGTGAAAAGTTATGAGACTCTTACCTGCACATATTCGTCATTGCTGACGCTATTGATTGAACTGTTTAACCACGCAATATTTGTGTAAACTGTTATGTAAAGTCACATGTATGAAAGAATTTGTATCGCTTACTGTATTTTATATATTAGGTTATTGAAAGGTCAGTGCAAAGCCAAAATTTTATCTAGTTATATGATATTTACGCATTAATATTATCTTTTATTTTTGTCTGTATTTTTTTGACGAATTTGGTGGTATTTTCACCACCAATGCTGGCAAAAATACCATCAAATTCTAGCCGTGGAGGAAGGGCATATGAAAGGTGGCTACACTGAGCCACAGCGCCAGAGATCGCGCTAGAGAGTATTGTTCCGCCGCCTCCACTGGCAGTGATTATTGAGAACTCGTAGTGGGCAGTGCTTTGGGAGAACTCGTGGTAGTCAGTGCTGAGATGTCGTAGTGAGGAGTGTTTGTTGAGATGAGCTAGTAGGCAGTGCTTGCTGAGATGTGATACTGAAAAGTTCTTGTTGAGATGTGATAGTAGCGAGTCGGCGTGGAGAGATTGTAATGTCTAGAGTGCTTTTCATCAATATAAATTAAGGTAACAAACTACTTTTCTTTTCTTTCTCATTATTTCAATGTCCTGAATAATGCGTCATTACAGGTTCAGTCAACAAAGCATCTGGCTTGTGTTCTTGTATTAGAGTGTAATTCTGGTTTTCTTGAGTAATTATGGTATTTCTATTTTCTTTAATTAATTCAGTATAAATGATATTTAAAATTTCTTGTGTTGTTGAAGAAGAACCGTGCCAGATGCGTACGTTGAGTCATACTTCCACACACAGAACAGTTACACTTGTGCTTTGGTTTCGTAGGTTTTATAGTTGCTGGGGACTTAATTAATTAATTGTGTTAATGAAAATTTCCATTTCATTCTTTGTTGTTGTTCTATGCAGTCAGATTGCGTAATAATACTAGTCAGGGCCAACCGTTACGAGACTTCGTAACCGAACAGACAGCTACTGAAGCAAGAAATTAAAATTATTTGCATTCTATTTTAATTAAGCCCCCATGCAAGCTTTACATTATTATTGCACATTTAAAGCAAATGTCGTGGGGAAGCGGGGAGATCATAACTGGTAAATTATAGTCGAACAAGAGCCTAACAGACATGTCCAATATAGTGCAGTAGCTACAACATATTCCAGAGACAACCTATGGGAAGAAGAATCAATGTAGGAATGTGAAGGAAGACGGAATTTTCATGTACGCTCATCTGTATGAAAATCAATGCTGGGATTGTTTCTTTGACAACAATGTTAATGATTTCCTTCCGCATTCTTCCTCAAAGCTACCTTGTCCTCCTTTTGTAATTCTCTCTCCGTCTACTGAGTGTTTAACTTTAATATCATTTTTATTTTGCTTCTTTGCTTACTGTGACGCACAAAGAGTTCCTAGAGGCAGAAGAGCATTTGAGCAGTTGTCGTTTTTGGAGTCACAATAGCAGTGATATAAAGGGGGCGCTGGCGCACTTTTGATATCACATTGATATGCAAATTAAATGAATTGTGCCAGCTGACTGATTTACGACCTTAACGTATTGTTTTGATTTTTCATGTAACCCCCGCCCCTCCTCACCCAAGGGACCCCTCAACCTATTGTTGATTAACTTATGATACCCTGGGGATAATCTGTCCCCATCACTAAGGCACTGCAGTCATGGACTGTGCAGCTGGTCCTGGCGGAGGTTCGAGTCCTCTCTTGGGCATGGATGTGTGTGTTTGCCCTTAGGTTAATTTAGGTTATGTAGTGTGTAAACGTAGGGACTGATGACCTTAGCAGTCAAGTTCCATAAGATTTTACACACGTTTGAACATGTTTTTTGTCCCCATCAGTACCCCCTTCGTCCTCTCCCACTTCTCTGGGAAAAGGGACATTTGTTCAGTTCTGATCCACATGTCCCCTGCTGGAAAATACCCCAGACCCCCTTTCCTACCCCACTCCCCATCTGCAGCTTGTGATCTAGCGGCTAGTGTAACTGGATCATGGGGTCCTGGGTTCAATTCCCAGCCAGGTTCGGGATTATCTCTGCCTGGGGACTGGGTGTTTGTATTGTCCTCATAATTTCATCATCATCTTTATCATTCGTGACATTGGCTTGATTGGATTGCGTGAAAAATTGGACTGTGTAAAAATTGGGACTTTGTATGCGCGCTGATGACTGAGCAGTTGAGTGCCCCACAAACCAAACATCATCTTCCCGACTTCCTCCTCCCCTCCCCATCAGGAAATTGGCAGGAAAAAGTCTTAGTCTATGCTGAGTTGCTGGAGAGGAAGGATCTTGTGACATTTAAATGGACTGACATAATAGCATATTGTTGAATCCAATTTGTATATTCCTTATTTAATTAGTTTATGGGAGACAGGTCTCCTCCTCTCTTTCCCTCACTTGTGATCTGGGAGGAAAAAGTTGGAGAGGAAGATGCTGTCTTTATTTTTGATGGAAAATGTGTTCAATTCATGAGATGTTGGTGTCAGGCAGACAGGAGTTTAATACGTGTACTACCTGTAAGCATATAGCTGAGGACTGCGTCTATAGCCTCCTACATAAGGAATATAAGGAGTTTGTAATGGATGAGTGTGGGGTAAATACTTTTCAGTAAATAATGAAGATGCAACAGGATGGGCTGAAGATGCATTTCCAAACTTATAGACTATTGCTTGTGCTGGAGATGTTCATGTTTTTTGAAATTTTATCTCAATCCACAGTGCAGGAGACAACTTTGTCCTATTCCACTACCCCAGAAAGAATAAACCAGAGGTGTTCACTTTGATGTACAGGCCTCAACTGGGCTAGTTCACAATATGACCACCAAAAGGTGCCTGAAATGAGTTTTCTTCCCGCTCCCCGCCCCCTCCACCACCACTTCCCTTGAGAACCAATAGGAACGCAGCAACTCCCCTCAGCCCACCCGAAAATTAACAGGAACCAACAGGAATGCGGGAACACTACACCTGGTCATGTGATTTTGGTATCGGGAGATATAAGAGGGATGCAATCACAGTTTCAGTCAGTCTATGAAAGAACCATGAAGTGTCAACAGCATTCAAGATCCTCATCCACATCTGTCTCACAGAAGAAGTGTACATCTGAGTACATGTGATTCAGCTCCACATCTTTGTTCAATTCCATGCCTTTGTTTGGAGATTCTTACTGTTCCTTCTTCTACGTTCACCGACCTCCAGTGTGTCTGGACTGGCAGCGAGCTCAAGCAAGTCTGGACGCGCAGTGGCAGCAGCGCTGTCGGATCCTGCAACGACCTCCAGCCTGTCTGAGACAGCAGCAGCAGTGGTACAGTGGGATCCTGTAGTGCACCTGTTCAGCATACTGGAGCAGGACAACAAGCTGCTGTTATCTATCCCACTCATCAAAGAAGTCACCCAGCTAGTCTCTAGCTATCAGGAGAACTGTGCTATGGACCTTGCGCTACACAGTGTGGGTCAGTACTGGTCTCTGACATATGCTCCATCCTAGAACATTCTGGTGTTACTGCAAGGACAGAATGTTGGTGTGGTGGATGAGAAGTTGCCGATTCCTACCAGTGTGCTGTTTCTACAATTCACTTCAACTCTAATTCAACAGCTAGTGGGTCAAAGCTGTTAAATACAATGACTGGCATGTTGTGTTACAGATTAAAAATGCATCAAGAAATGTTAAAGTGCGGCTTACAGAGTTTGAATGGGATGAACCGTGTCATGCAGAACCCTGCATCAATCAACAAATGACAACCGAGTATAATCCATCCCATTCTCCCCCAGACATTTACTGTGCTGGCCTGATGGTACCTATAAAATCACAGTACAATGGCGTGGTGCTCATGGTGAGATCCGGAGGTCAATTCATATATTTACAGCTCTCCACCGTTACAGACTTGTTTGGCCTGTGGATGATGCTATACATTGCGTTGAACTATCGGCTGCCTTGTGTTCAGACTGTGTATAAAGACAATGGGAGCTATGTCCGTACATACCGCGTGCATGCAGTCGATTTAGAACACTGCATCAGTGCAGTGTCAAAACAAGAAGCTGTAGGAGCACCCATCAATTTGAAGGAAATACATGCTGCATTCTGTGCATACAAGAAACTTTTATTTGCAAAATACAGTACTTTTGTGAAGATTGAAACGTGAATTATTACTGACGTGTACCAATGCTGATGTAAGGTGTAGCTATTGTAGCTCAGTGGGTACAATGATTGCGCTATAGTGGACACATATATTATTATTCTTATTATTACAAGTGTTCTTTTCTATAAAAGCCCATTGAACATGAAAACCTGATGTAGGTGGTGTCATGGTTGGCTGGGTGAAACATCAGGACTTTGTTGTAAGTGCTGGTTCTGTGATGGTGCGGAGCACCAGGAGAAGAAGAGGAGTGGGAAAATCCTATCCAATAACATACGAGCGATAATTGTAGGTCCATTTTACTGCAGCAAGACAAATATTCTCGTGTCACTGCTAACACACCCCGGTGGAGTCTGCTTTGAGCATGTACATGTATTTTCAAAAACGCTGTTTCACCGTAAGTATCAGTTACTGCAATAGATACTGCAGGGGGTAGATGGTGTAATACACATGACATTCAGTCGAAGCAGTCAAACCAAGAAAAGTAAAGCGAAACACTGTGTGTTCATATCTGACGATATTGCTGTGGAAAACCAGGATGAAATTCCACAATATTTCTGTTTTGGTCGTCATATGTTGTTCATGTATTCTACTTAACTTAAACTTATTCCACTCTCCCGAAACATTTGGTGAGGGATGATGAAACTCTCATTATAGCTTTCAAACAAAACAAATTGTATTTGGAAACAGTTGGTGAGGGATGATGAAACTCTCATTATAGCTTTCAAACAAAACAAATTGTATTTGGAATACAATTACCGGGCACATGTAGGAACCAACATGTCACTGAATGATTTTTAAAAGATATGGGTGGATTGCTGGAATCACACACAGTATGATCTTTTCGATGTTGATAAATCAATAAATCAAGAAAACTGAATGATGATAGGTGTAAACGGAACTTCCAGGAGGTTCTTTATATGTAGATATAAAAAAAGTGTTTAGTAAATTAGTTTACACTACACCGTAGATAAGTCTGCACATACTTCAGGCACTGAGCCTGAAAGCATAGGTGTGCATAGACAGAGAATGCCTCTGTACACAGATGGAAAATTTCAATGTCTTGAACGTAAAGTGAAGGACCTAGAAACATATGCCCAGACTCTTCTGAGGTTGAACAGTGACCTAGCTACTAGGACTGAGAAAGAAAGTAGATGACTTAGCTGTAAAGGTTGATGAAATTGAAAAGAAAGTACACGGTTTAATTGTAAAGCATAATAAAATCGGACCGATTGTTTATAACCTGCACCCTACGAAAGAGCCCATTTAGCATATAACAAGTTGTTGACTAGGCATAAAGGCATCTTGACACGGGAGGCTATTCGAGAAAAATTACGACTGCTAAGGTCACATTTGGATCGAGAGCAGACACTGAGAGACACCTTCAAACCAGTTACTAAATCTCTCGATGAACTCTCAATGAAATTACACGACAACGACAGCATTGCTGACTTCATTGACCATCACAGCCATTATAGTATAGAGAAAACCTTCGCAGTCAGTGGTGAAAAACCATACATCTTGGGCACGGAGCTGATAAGTTTAAAAGAAAAAAAAAAAAAACCATTGCAGATAGGCGATAAGGAATTTCAAAGGACGACTGGTCTGATGAACCTCACTTTCCTAAATACCACAAAAACTGTAAATTATTCATCCAAATATTTGGGGTGTATGGTGAAATACTGCAAATGACCAGTGCACACAGGAAAACAGGAAACTGCAACAGTGTAAAACACAATAGCATTATCAAACCCATGTTAGATTATTGATATAGAATTGGTGATGGTACTGACATACAGCATAAAAGACTCCGCAAATGACACACGCAGAATATATACTATGAACAAACCAATGAGCTAATAGATAGCCTGCAGCTGCTCGCGGCACCAGCTGGTGGTGGTAATACTTCTCGTCTGAATTACGTCATTTTAAAAATCTCCAAGCTTAGAGGACATATAATCGAATATGTATGGAGATAGTAGTTCAAGAATTGCACAATCCAGCACACAAAATTACCCTAAGGGTTTCGTAGACTTATGGCAGGCTGATCCTTGTAGATATGCAGGAATAACGGATTCAAACATATTTTAATGGTTATTAATACATATTCCAAATTTTCCTGGAATTTACCTGTTAAAATAAAAAGAAGGAGAAATGTTGGGGAGGTGTTTGAGCGTTTCTTGCAAACAGGGATGAATCAATACACGATCAGTCTTCAAACCCATCATAGTGGAGAGTTTTACAGTAGGTATTTCAAGACCATGACGCAGCAGTATGGAATACATCACTATTCAATATTCACCCATCTGAAGGTGAGAACCGTGGAACATTTGAACAGAACAAAAAAAGGACAGATGTGGATGCATTTTACTCGTCGCGGTTCATACAAATTTACAGGTATCATCTCAGAAATAATTTCACAGTGTAATCGAACGAAACATAGCACAACAAAAATTAGAGGAGAAGGAATAGATTAGAGTTTAACGTCCCATCGACAACGAGGTCATTACAGATGGAGAACAAGCTTGGATTAGGGAAGGATATAGAAGGAAAGCAGCTGTGCCCATTGGAAGGAACCCTACTCGCATTTGCCTTTAGTAATTTAGGGAAAAACTAAATCTGGTTGGCTGGACGAGGGGTTTGAAGCATCATCCTCCCGAATGCGAGTCCAGTATGCTAACCACTGGGCTACCCATCTCGATAATAAAAATGAGAGAATCCAGTGTTGGACTCATGGCCATGGTTTACTATTGTATTAAAATGCTGGATCCAGCTAAATAGAAATTTAATGTGGTTGATTTGGCACAAATCTCAAAACACAAGACATAATTTAAGAAGTCCTACCTCCCAAACTGCTCGAGAGATGTATTAAAGGATAGCTGTGACACTGAAATTTCAGGATGCTTTTATACAGAGGAAATGTAGGAGAGCTTAGAATCATATGTGTTTCTCATAGAGCATGTCATAAGACATCGTGAGAACAGAGCACTAGTTAAATGGCTTGGTTTTCCTGCAACACAAAACAGCTGGATTGAAGTTGACGATTTGCTGTATAATGGGATGTACAGAGCGTAGCCAACACAGTAGCATAAGATGTGTGGTAGGAGACACGTTATAGGAGGTGGTCGTATTCTGCAGTCTTCCAGTCGAATTGCACATTCTAGGGTATAATTACTGCAGACCTGGTACAAAGCTTCAAACACGTTTGGATCTTGCTTTCTACCCTCGCCAGTGTCTCAGCGTTGCGTTCACTGGCTGGTGGTGTTGCGGCTATTGCCAGAACAGCCAGGAACACACAGACTTCCCAGGGGCAACTAGAGGAAACAGGAAGACAAAACCATATGATGGAAGCAGCAGCCATCGGAAAAGGACAATACCTGAAACCATACAAGAAAGAACTAGGTCTCTTTATAAATTGAAAGAAGGCCATTAGCCATCCTACCGGATAGACCGCTTACAAATACAAATCTACTCAAGTTTGTGAGGAAAAGTTTAACATTCCAAGATTATGTGTGTTAACGCAGGATATTACCAATGACTATGTGGACATCCAGGGAATGTGGAATTGTGAAATTAGATGTTGCCGGGGGACCAGGAACCCTCTGGATGTCGTATGTTAAGAAAAATACAGGTAACATCTACTATTTATACTCATTTGGAAACCCGCAGCCACCAGAAGAGTTATAACGATACTTCATCCTGAGAAGACGTGTGTTCTACAATTTTCATCGCCACCGGGGCTTTAATACCTGCATATGCAGGCATCTGTGCATCATGTACCTCCTGAAGTTTACGAAGAAGGCTGTATAAGGAGGTGCATTAAACATCCATTCATCTGTTGAGGTTCAGATGCTCTGTCATATACTCTGACTTTAAAAGATCGGTCGTCAGTATTACGCGCGAATTACTTCCCATCGATTGATTTAAGAAGTGGGGAGTGGAGGGGTCGATTGATTTAAGAAGTGGGGAGTGGAATATTGCGATGACTGGACTAGAGACATACAAGAATATTCCAAATGTCACGGAAGCTAACAATAAACTTCATCTGGAAATTAATGGTAGAAAAGAAGTTGTGGAAATAGAAACTGGTGCGTACGACGTTGACGATTTAAACGTCGTTTTAAAATGGTCTGAAAAAGGGTTTGTACTACGTGCAAACATTAATACACTTAAATCTGAAATTAACACACCGAATGCTATGATTGACGTTAACCAGAAAGCTTCAATAGGGCAGCTATTGGGTTTCACAAAAGGACAGTATTTGAAGGAGGATCCTAATAAATTTTACCGCTCTGACCAGTCAGTGGATATACTTCCAGTCTCCACAAACCATGTCGAGTGTAACATTGCAACAAACTCCTATCTCAACAATAGACTGATTCATACAATTTACGGTTGCTTCCCATTAGTTGGACAGGTTTAGAATCGTTGAGACCACCACCAACGCTATTTACATCCTGGTAACAGTTCCGACAATTAACTATCTGGAGCTGCGTTTTGTGGGCCAGGATAACCAACTAGTCGACTGCCGTAGCGAGGAAATCATTGTACGGCTACATCTAAATCAGAACTACCAGTGACCACTAATGTGCAGAAACCTGTAAGGACCGCAAGCGGCGGCGACTTTCAATGGCCAGGACTGGAATCGGCTGTGAATTTCAATCAGCCAAGACCTGCAGCAGCCCCCAGCGTCCTCCTATTGTCAACGAAGACAGGATGGGCGTAAGGTATAAAAGCAATAAGCGTAATACACAGTGGAGAGACTATACAACAGAATGGACTAAAAAATCTGCAATAGATGTAAGAATTAACAAAATGGAAAGAGCATATGGTTTTGCCAAAAATATTTACAACAAGAAATGTATATCTACAAAAACAAAACTAAAACACTACTCCATAGTGGTAAAACCAGAATTTTTTATGGATCTGAATGTCTAACGATGAAATATAAGATGGACAGACTGGAGGTACCGGAAAGAAGGATTATTAGAAAAATAATGGGTGCAATAAGCCAAACAAAGATTAACCTTTTTCGGACACCTCTACTGAATGGATGGAAATAGACTAATAAAACAAATACTCCTATATTTCTGGAAGAAGAAATCGACATTAGCATGGATTACAGAAGTAAGGAAAGATCTAGAAAGAAACAACATCAAAGAATCAGAAATAGCAGAAAGAAACCGTTTTAAAAATAAAATACTAAATTTGGAAGGCTTTCAAAGCAGAAGAAATAAAAAATCGGGAACAACATGGACAGAAGAAAGGAACAGACTTCATGTGGAGAAAATGAGGGTATACTGGGAAAATAGGAAACAACAACAAAGGAAGAAGAGGAACTAAAGTTGTTAACGTGATCCTAGTTGGTCAGTACGATTGCAAAAAAAAAAAAAAAAAAAAAAAAAAAAAAAAAAAAAAATTACACAGTGCAGCACTTCACACAGAACAGCACGGCGATAACACGTGCTAACTACGAGCTTCTTGATCAAAGGGCCTGAAACCTGACGACGACAACGTTCGATGTAACTAGCCCAGAGGAATGTCAACAGTGTATTATATTCCAGGAATACTTCTGACATAAACCTTATGTATCAACCACATTTAACGAGAACGATGAAATTAGGATTGGCACCCAAAACCAAAACACTTTGACTCTTCCATGCAAGAGTTTCATATATATTGATGGACCATTTACGAAAAGGAATGGTACTGCTACAGTGGCATCGAACCTTACACGTAATGCTCCAGCGGCTTGTTTCATGAAGTATGATACGAACTTAACGGGATCAAGATTGATCGTACATGCAACGTAGGCATAGCATCAACTCTGAAAACTTACGTCTTTGCTTCTCTCTTACAATGCAGTCTAAAACATTTACCACCTCACACAGTATGTTATAAAAGATCATTGACACCCTTTCACTAACGTCCGCTATGACTTTCTAAACTCTCCTTTTATGATGTTGGGGCTAGTTGTGTCTGTGTAATGTTCCCTGTCTTCTTCCAATTCTCTTCATTCTATGCCAGCAATCTTACAATTTGTGTGAGTTTAGAAAGGTGAACTGATAGTAAGTTTTTTGTTCATAAATAAAGCACCGTCATAGGAAAGTCAGTGCTTAAATCATGTTCCCAAAATCACTAAAATATGTATAGTGTTTTAAACATTATTTATCAATGTTTTAATTTTCAACTATTCTGATAGTTTTTGTCTGAGACTTTTATACACTCTAAGATAAAGAAAAAAAGATGAAGGAAAAAAACCCGCACCACGAAGGAATTATCCGAATGGGAGGGAAATCGGTAGATGTAATGTACATGTACAGACAAACACATGATTGTGATTTCAGTAAAATTGGATGATTTATTCAAGACAAAGGGCTTCACAAGTGGAGCAAGTCAATAACGCGTTGGTTCATCTCTGGCCCCTATAAAAGCAATTATTCGGGTTGACACTGACTGGTAGACTTGTAGGATGTCCTATGAAGGGTATCGTCAAATTCCCATGCTGCTAGGATTGCCCTGCCCAGATTGCTCCAAAATTTCTCAGTTGGAGAGAGATTCGGCGATCTTTCTGGTCAAGGTAGGTTTTGGCAAACACGGAGACAAGTAGTAGAAGTCCTTGGTGAAACATAAGCCCAGGGCGGCTTGCCATGAAGGGGAACAAAGTGGGGGGGGGGGGGGTAGAATATCGTATCGTCGACGTCTGCACGTGTGCCGTATGTGACAACCAACGGCATCATGCTACTATGAAAAGAAATGGCACCCTGGACCATCACTCTTGGTTGTCGGACCATATGGCGGGCGACAGTCAGGTTGGTATCACACCTCTGTCCAGGGCGTTTCCAGATGCGCCTTCGGCCTAGAATCACACTGACTGGAGTAGAATTGTCTTCACTGCCAAATCCCGCTTCGAACTGAGCCCCGATGATCAGTGAAGACATATCTGAAGACGCCGAAGACAGCGGTTTGATACCAACCTAATTGTTGCCCGGCACACGGCCCGACAACCATGAGTGATGGTACGGGGTGTCATTTCTTTTCATAGTGTGGGGCCCCTTTGGTTGTCATCCACAGCACCCTTAGAGCACAGCGGTAGATCGACGATATTCTACACCCCGTTTTGTTGCCTTCCATGGGCTATCTTTTGAGCATTTCCGTCTGCACACTGTGGGAGTTTTTACTGCTAGTAAAATTATATATATACTAAGATGGTATCTGTTCTTTCGGACATGTCCGAAAGAACAGATACCATGTTAGTATAGATCTTTATTAGTATCCAGATTCATGGCTGTAGTCCTTGTGTGCACTGTGTAACACCCCAAGAAACCCGAAAACCCAAATAAGAATGTCATGATAATTTAAAGTAGTGAACAGTGTTATCCTGACCGGTACGACAACTGTAACAATAATGTAACACCTTAAAGTTTTGATGAACACCAATTTCTATAATTACTGAGTATGTCATGATGTAAAGGTAGAAAGAAAGAAAGGTTATTTTTAATTAGCTATCAAACATCTCAGTAATAACTGCAAGTCAGTACGACGAAAGTTACGTGCAAAGTAATATGTCGGGCAGAGATAACATTTATTGTGAAAGAGAGTTGTAAACGCGGCGAAAAGGAAATTCAATGCGTCTACAATGGTCGATCATGAAAATGTTAGTCGCTTGCTAGCTTGCTTGCTATCAAGTTGTGAGAGAGCACCGTTTGTTATAGTACTACAAACGGAATGCTACGAGATTGTTTCTATTCAAAAAAAGTACTATTGCGTGGTAGAGGTGCACAGACTTTGTTCTCAGTTATTCTGACTTGAGAACTTAAACTGAAGTGATATTCTGATAGTGCACGACGAGTTATTTAACTTTAATTATTGGAGATATTATTGTTGGACTCAACCTTCATCAAAGTGAACAGTTACAATGAATAATGGACATAGTATCGAAGACTGCTATACCTGATTAGCCTTGAGTAGGAAACATTAATACGACCACACGAAGATAATACAAATACGCCGATTGTAAAAGTTGTCGTAATTGTCACGATCACCGAACTGAAAAGAATCGTAATTGATCTGATCCATCGGTGTGCGTGTGGTGTGATGATTATAAACTAACTGCTAAGAAGGAACAATAAAAATTGTTCGTCAGTAATGGAAATCTCACGTGTTGGCTCCATCATTAATTGAAGTGTGTGATAGTTGATGATCAAAATTAATTAACTGTGAACACTTTAATTGAAAGAGTCACTTGATGAACATTAAGCATTGAAAGGAGTGTTTCGCCGAAATAATATTAGGACGCACGAAAGCAAGATAGCGTTATAGATTATCTCTGATTTTGCGTCGTGCCGTATTGAACAATTCTGGCTTGCAACGTAACAACAACCGCAAATGAATTTTTCCTCGCTTCAGTGGTGTGAAACAACGCCGGTGATGAATGATTCACTCAATACTGCAATAACTAACTGGGCATAGCAAATCATCATAAAACCATAACAGCCAATTAAAATCAACAGTTCGCGTCGCTGAGAAGACCGTGCAGACTCACAAACGGACTTTCATACATTACGCGAGGAACAATTTTCTTTAGAGATTTTCAGGTGCTGTTCCACGTTATCCGACTGCGACAACCATCACTGCTCGTCGCGCCTCCATTCCACCGACCGGGCTGTAGCAGTAGCGGCTCAACATAAAAAGCGACAGCAAAAGGGGAGAGGGAATCGTGATCGTGACAATTACGACAACTTTTACAATTTTACGTCTGCTAATAAGCAACATAAGGTCATCGTAAGACGGGAGGCTATTCGAGAAAAATTACGTCTGGTAAGGTCACATTTGGATCGAGTGCAAACACTGAGAGACACCTTCAAACCAGTTACTAAATCTCTCGATGAACTCTCACTGAAATTACACAACGACAGCATTGCTGATTTCATTGACCATCACAGCGATAGTAGTATAGAGAAAACCTTCACTGTCAGTGGTGAAAAACCATACATCTTGGACACGCAGCTGATAAGTTTAAAAGAAAAAAAAAACATTACAGATAGGCGATAGGGAATTTCAAAGAACGACTGGTCTGATGAACCTCACTTTCTCACTTTCCTAAATACCACAAAAACTGTAAATTATTCATCCAAATATTAGGAGATGTATGATGAAATACTGCAAATGACCAGTGCACACAGGAAAACAGGAAACTGGGGCAGTGTAAAACACAATAGCATTATCAACCCCATATTAGATTATTCAAAAAATGGCTCTGAGCACTATGGGACTCAACTGCTGTGGTCATCAGTCCCCTAGAACTTAGAACTACTTAAACCTAACTAACCTAAGGACATCACACACAGCCATGCCCGAGGCAGGATTCGAACCTGCGACCGTAGCAGTCGCACGGTTCCGGACTGCGCGCCTAGAACCGCGAGACCACCGCGGCCGGCTATTAGATTATTGATATAGAACTGATGATGGTACTGACATACAGCATAAAAGACTCCGCAAATGACACACGCAGAATATATACTATGAACATCCCAATGAGCTAATATATAGCCTGCAACTCCTCATGGAACCAGCTGGTGGCGGTAATACCGCTCATATGAATTACGTCGTTTTAAAAATCTCCAAACTTAGAGAAGGACGTATAATCGAATATGTATGGAGATAGTAGTTCAAGAAAGGGAAATGGATAGGTTAAAGTTAGAAATAGTGGGAATTAGTGAAGTTCGGTGGCAGGAGGAACAAGACTTTTGGTCAGGTGATTACAGGGTTATAAATACAAAATCAAATAGGGGTAATGCAGGAGTAGGTTTAATAATGAATAAAAAAATAGGAGTGCGGGTTAGCTACTACAAACAGCATAGTGAACGCATTATTGTGGCCAAGATAGACACAAAGCCCATGCCTACTACAGTAGTACAAGTTTATATGCCAACTAGCTCTGCAGATGATGAAGAAATTGATGAAATGTATGACGAGATAAAAGAAATTATTCAGGTAGTGAAGGGAGACGAAAATTTAATAGTCATGGGTGACTGGAATTCGTCAGTAGGAAAAGGGAGAGAAGGAAACATAGTAGGTGAATATGGATTGGGGGGAAGAAATGAAAGAGGAAGCCGCCTTGTAGAATTTTGCACAGAGCATAACTTAATCATAGCTAACACTTGGTTCAAGAATCATAAAAGAAGGTTGTATACCTGGAAGAATCCTGGAGATACTAAAAGGTATCACATAGATTATATAATGGTAAGACAGAGATTTAGGAACCAGGTTTTAAATTGTAAGACATTTCCAGGGGCAGATGTGGATTCTGACCACAATCTATTGGTTATGAACTGCAGATTGAAACTGAAGAAACTGGAAAAAGGTGGGAATTTAGGGACCTGGATAAACTGAAAGAACGAGAGGTTGTAGAGAGTTTCAGGGAGAGCATAAGGGAACAATTGACAGGAATGGGGGAAAGAAATACAGTAGAAGAAGAATGGGTAGCTCTGAGGGATGAAGTAGTGAAGGCAGCAGAGGATCAAGTAGGTAAAAAGACATGGCTAATAGAAATCCTTGGGTAACAGAAGAAATATTGAATTTAATTGATGAAAGGAGAAAATATAAAAATGCAGTAAATGAAGCAGGCAAAAAGGAATACATACGTCTCAAAAATGAGATCGACAGGAAGTGCAAAATGGCTAAGCAGGGATGGCTAGAGGACAAATGTAAGGATGTAGAGGCTTGTCTCACTAGGGGTAAGATAGATACTGCCTACAGGAAAATTAAAGAGACCTTTGGAGAGAAAACCACTTGTATGAATATCAAGGGCTCAAATGGCAACCCAGTTCTAAACAAAGAAGGGAAGGCAGAAAGGTGGAGGGAGTATATAGAGGCTTTATACAAGGGCGATGTACTTGAGGACAATATTATGGAAATGTAAGAGGATGTAGATGAAGATGAAATGGGAGATACGATACTGCGTGAAGAGTTTGACAGAGCACTGAAAGACCTGAGTCGAAACAAGGCCCCGGGAGTAGACAACATTCCATTAGAACTACTGGTGGCCTTGGGAGGGCCAGTCATGACAAAACTCTACCATCTGGTGAGCAAGATGTATGAGACAGGCGAAATACACACAGACTTCAAGAAGAATATAATAATTCCAATCCCAAAGAAAGCAGGTGTTGACAGATGTGGAAATTACCGAACTATCAGTTTAATAAGTCACAGCTGCAAAATACTAACGCGAATTCTTTACAGACGAACGGAAAACTGGTAGAAGCCGACCTCGGGGAAGATCAGTTTGGAATCCGTAGAAATGTTGGAACACGTGAGGCAGTACTAACCTTACGACTTATCTTAGAAGAAAGATTAAGAAAAGGCAAACCTACGTTTCTAGCATTTGTAGACTTAGAGAAATCTTTTGACAACGTTAACTGGAATACCCTCTTTCAAATTCTGAAGGTGGCAGGGGTAAAATACAAGGAACGAAAGGCTATTTACAAATTGTACAGAAACCAGATGGCAGTTATAAGAGTCGAGGGGCATGAAAGGGAAGCAGTGGTTGGGAAAGGAGTGAGACAGGGTTGTAGCCTCTCCCCGATGTTATTCAATCTGTATATTGAGCAAGCAGTAAAGGAAACAAAAGAAAAATTCGGAGTAGGTATTAAAATTCATGGAGAAGAAGTAAAAACTTTGAGGTTCGCCGATGACATTGTAATTCTGTCAGAGACAGCAAAGGACTTGGAAGAGCAGTTGAACGGAATGGACAGTGTCTTGAAAGGAGGATATAAGATGAACATCAACAAAAGCAAAACGAGGATAATGAAATGTAGTCAAATTAAATCGGGTGATGCTGAGGGGATTAGATTAGGATATGAGACACTTAAGGTAGTAAAGGAGTTTTGCTATTTAGGGAGTAAAATAACTGATGATGGTCGAAGTAGAGAGGATATAAAATGTAGACTGGCAATGGCAAAGAAATCGTTTCTGAAGAAGAGAAATTTGTTAACATCGAGTATAGATTTAAGTGTCAGGAAGTCGTTTCTGAAAGTATTTGTACGGAGTGTAGCCATGTATGGAAGTGAAACATGGACGATAAATACACTCCTGGAAATTGAAATAAGAACACCGTGAATTCATTGTCCCAGGTAGGGGAAACTTTATTGACACATTCCTGGGGTCAGATACATCACATGATCACACTGACAGAACCACAGGCACATAGACACAGGCAACAGAGCATGCACAACGTCGGCACTAGTACAGTGTATATCCACTTTTCGCAGCAATGCAGGCTGCTATTCTCCCATGGAGACGATCGTAGAGATGCTGGATGTAGTCCTGTGGAACGGCTTGCCATGCCATTTCCACCTGGCGCCTCAGTTGGACCAGCGTTCGTGCTGGACGTGCAGACCGCGTGAGACGACGCTTCATCCAGTCCCAAACATGCTCAATGGGGGACAGATCCGGAGATCTTGCTGGCCAGGGTAGTTGACGTACACCTTCTAGAGCACGTTGGGTGGCACGGGATACATGCGGACGTGCATTGTCCTGTTGGAACAGCAAGTTCCCTTGCCGGTCTAGGAATGGTAGAACGATGGGTTCGATGACGGTTTGGATGTACCGTGCACTATTCAGTGTCCCCTCGATGATCACCAGTGGTGTACGGCCAGTGTAGGAGATCACTCCCCACACCATGATGCCGGGTGTTTGCCCTGTGTGCCTCGGTCGTATGCAGTCCTGATTGTGGCGCTCACCTGCACGGCGCCAAACACGCATACGACCATCATTGGCACCAAGGCAGAGCGACTCTCATCGCTTAAGACGAAACGTCTCCATTCGTCCCTCCATTCACGCCTGTCGCAACACCACTGGAGGCGGGCTGCACGATGTTGGGGCGTGAGCGGAAGACGGCCTAATGGTGTGCGGGACCGTAGCCCAGCTTCATGGAGACGGTTGCGAATGGTCCTCGCCGATACCCCAGGAGCAACAGTGTCCCTAATTTGCTGGGAAGTGGCGGTGCTGTCTCCTACGGCACTGCGTAGGATCCTACGGTCTTGGCGTGCATCCGTGCGTCGCTGCGGTCCGGTCCCAGGTCGACGGGCACGTGCACCTTCCGCCGACCACTGGCGACAACATCGATGTACTGTGGAGACCTCACGCCCCACGTGTTGAGCAATTCGGCGGTACGTCCACCCGGCCTCCCGCATGCCCACTATACGCTCTCGCTCAAAGTCCGTCAACTGCACATACGGTTCACGTCCACGCTGTCGCGGCATGCTATCAGTGTTAAAGACTGCGATGGAGCTCCGTATGCCACGGCAAACTGGCTGACACTGACGGCGGCGGTGCACAAATGCTGCGCAGCTAGCGCCATTCGACGGCCAACACCGCGGTTCCTGGTGTGTCCGCTGTGCCGTGCGTGTGATCATTGCTTGTACAGCCCTCTCGCAGTGTCCGGAGCAAGTATGGTGGGTCTGACACACCGGTGTCAATGTGTTCTTTTTTCCATTTCCAGGAGTGTAGTTTGGACAAGAAGAGAATAGAAGCTTTCGAAATGTGGTGCTACAGAAGAATGCTGAAGATAAGGTGGGTAGATCACGTAACTAATGAGGAGGTATTGAATAGGATTGGGGAGAAGAGAAGTTTGTGGCACAACTTGACTAGAAGAAGGGATCGGTTGGTAGGACATGTTTTGAGGAATCAAGGGATCACAAATTTAGCATTGGAGGGCAGCGTGGAGGGTAAAAATCGTAGAGGGAGACCAAGAGATGAATACACTAAGCAGATTCAAAGGATGTAGGTTGCAGTAGGTACTGGGAGTTGAAGAGGCTTGCAGAGGATAGAGTGGCATGGAGAGCTGCATCAAACCTGTCTCAGGACTGAAGACCACAAGAACAACAACAGTAGTTCAAGAATTGCCTAAACCAGCACGCAAAACATACCCTAAGGGTTTCGATGACTTATGGCAGGTTGATCCTTATAGATATGCGGAAGTAACGGATTCAAACATATTTTAATGGTTATTAGTACATACTTCAAATTTTCCTGGAATTTACCTGTTAAAACGAAAAGGAGGAGAAATGTTGCGGAGGTGTTTGAGCGTTTCTTGCAAACAGGGATGAATCAATACAGGGTCAGTCTACAAACCCATCATAGTGGAGAGTTTTACAATAGGTATTTCAAGACCATGACGCAGCAGTATGGGATAAATCTCTATTCAATATTCACCCATCTGAAGGAGAGTACCGTGGAACATTTAAACGGAACAATAAAAGGACAGATGTTGATGCATTTTACTCGTCACAGCTCATACAAATTTACAGATATCATCCCAGAAATAATTGCACAGTGTAATCGAACGAAACATAGCACAACAAAAATGAAAGGAGGAGGAGTAGATTAGTGTTCAACGTCCCATCGACAACGAGGTCATTACAGATGGAGAACAGGCTGGGATTGGGGAAGGATGGAGAAGGAAAGCAGCTGTGCCCATTGGAAGGAACCCTCCTTGCATTTGCCTTTAGTAATTTAGGGGAATCACAGAAAACCTAAATCTGGATGGCTGGACGAGGGGTTTGACCCATCATCCTTCTGAATGCGAGTCCAATATGCTAACCACTGGGCTACCCTTCTCGATAGCAAAAATACGACCAACCAGGGTTGGACTCATGACTATGGTTTACTATTGTATTAAAATGCTGCATCGACGTAAACAGAAATTTGATATGATTGATATGGTACAAATCTCAAAACACAAGACATCATTTGAGAAGTCTTACCTTCCAAACTGGTCGAGAGATATATTCAAGGATAGCTGTGACACTGAAATTTCAGGATGCTTTTACACAGAGGAAATGCAGGAGAGCTCAGAATCACACGTGTTTCTCATAGAGCATGTCACAAGACATCGAGAGAACAGAGCACTAGTTAAATGGCTCGGTTTTCCTGCAACACAAAACAGCTGGATTGAAGTTGACGATTTGCTGTATAATGGGATGCACAGAGCGTAGCCAACACAGTAGCATAAGATGTGTGGTAAGAGACACGTTATAGGAGGCGGTGGTATTCTCGACAAACTTCCAGTCGAATTGCACATTCTAGGGTATAATTACTGCAGACCTGACACAAAGCTTCAGACAAGTTTGAATCTTGCTTTCTACCCTCGCTAGTGTCTCAGCGTTGGGTTCACTGGCTGGTGGTGTTGCGGCTATTGCCAGAACAGCCATGAACGTACAGAACTCCCAGGGGCAGCTAGAGGAAGTAACAAGACATAACCATACGATGGAGAAGCAGCCATCGGAAAAGGACAATACCAGAAACCATACAAGAAAGGACTAGGTCTCTTCATAAATTTAGAAAAGACCATTAACCATCCTACCGCATATACCGCTGCCAAATACAAATCTACTCACGTTTGTGAGGAAAAGTTTAACATTCCAAGTTTATGTTTCTTTATGCACGATATTACCAAAGACTATGTGGATATCCAGGGAATGTGGAATTGTGAATTGAGATGCTGCTGGGGGATCTGGAACCCTCTAGGTGCCGTAACGTCTACTATTTAGACTCATTTGGAAACCTGCAGCCACCAGAAGAGTTATAACTAAACTTTATCGCGAGAAGACGTGTGTTCTCCAGTTTTCATCGCCACCAGGACTTAAATACCTACTTATGCAGGCATCTGTGCATGTTCCTCCTGAAGGTTACGAAGAAGGTTACATAAGGAGGTACATTAAACATCCATTCATCTGTTGAGGTTCAGGTGCTCTGTCATATACTCTGACCGTAAATGATCGATCGTCAGTATTACGCGCGAATTACTTCCCATCGATTGATTTAAGAAGTGGGGAGTGGAATATTGCGATGACTGAACTAGAGACATACAAGAGCATTCCAAATATCACGGAAGCTAACAATAAACTTCATCTGGAAATTAATGGTAGAAAAGAAGTTGTGGAAATAGAAACTGGTGCGTACGACGTTGACGATTTAAACGACGTTTTAAAACGGTCTGAAAAAAGGATTGTGCTACGTGCAAACATTAATACACATAAATCTGAAATTAACACATCGAATGCAATGATTGACGTTAGCAGAAAGCTTCAATAGGGCAGCTATTGGGTTTCACAAAAGGACAGTATTTGAAGGAGGATCCTAATAAATTTTACATATATGTGGATATAATTCCTGTCACCACAAACCATGTCGAGTGTAACATTACAACAAACTCCTACCCCCACCAATGTTATTTACCTCCCGCTAACAGTTCAGACAATGGACCTGCGTATTGCGGACCAGGATAACCAACTCGTCGACTTTCGTAGTGAGGAAATCATTGTAAAGCTACTTGTAAATCAGACCCAATAGTGACCGCAAATGTGCAGAAACCTGTCAGGACTGGAATCGGCGGCGATCTTCAATGGCCAGGACCGGAATCGGCTGTAAATTTCAATCAACCGGGACCTGCAGCACCCCCAGCGTCCTCGTATTGTCAACGAAGACAGGATGGGCGTAATGTATAAAATCAATATGCATAATACACAGTGGAGAGACTATACAACAGAATGGACTAGAAAAATCTGCAATAGATGTAAGAATTACCAGAATGGAAAGAGCAAATGGTTTGACCAAAAATATTTACAACAAGAAATGTATATCTAGAAAAGAAAAGAAAAGAAAAGAAAAGAAAAGAAATATAAGATGGACAAACTAGAGGTACTGGAAAGAAGGATTATTAGAAAAATAATGGGTGCAATAAAAACTGCAGATGGTTGGAAAATAAGAAGTAATGAGGAGATGTACAAAAATATAGGGAAAATATCTCAAGTAATGACCAAACAAAGATTAACCTTTTTCGGACACCTCTACCGAATGGATGGAAATAGATTAACAAAACAAATACTCCTATATTTCTGGAAGAAGAAATCGAAAATAGCATGGATTACAGAAGTAAGGAAAGATCTAGAAAGAAACAACATCAAAGAATCAGAGATACCAGAAAGAAACCGTTTTAAAAATGAAATACTAAATTTGGAAAGCTTTCAAAGCAGAAGAAATAAAAAATCGGGAACAACATGGACAGAAGAAAGGAACAGACTTCATGTGGAGAAAATGAGGGAATACTGGGAAAATAGGAAACAACAACAACAACAACAACAACAACAACAACAACTAAAGTTGTTAACGTGATCCTAGTTGGTCAATACGATTGCAAAAAAAAAAAAAAAAAAAAAATAAAATAAAATAAAAAAAATAAAAAAAAATTAACACAGTGCAGCACTTCACATGGGGAGAAAATGAGGGAATACTGGAAAAATAGGAAACAACAACAAAGGAAGAAGAGGAACTGAAGTTGTTAACGTGATCGTAGTTGGTCAATACAATTGTAAAAAGAAAAAAATACACAGTGCAGCACGTCACACAAAAGAGCATGGAGATAACACGTGCAAAGTACTAGCTTCTTGAATCAGAAGGCCTGAAACCTCACAATGACAACGTTCGATGTAACTAGCCCAGTGGAATATGACCAGTGTATTATATTCCAGGAATACTTCTGACATAAAGCTTATGTATCAACCACATTTAACGAGAACGATGAAATTAGGATTGGCATCCAAAACCAAGACACTTTGACCCTGGGCCATGCTAGAGTTTCATACATCTTGATGGACCATTTACGAAAAGGAATGGTACTGCTACATTGTCGTCCAACCTTACGCGTAATGCTCCTGCGTTCTTGTTCCATGAAGTATGATATGAACTTAACGGGATCAAGATTGACCGTACATGCAACGTAGGCATAGCATCCACTCTTAAAACTTACGTCTTTGCTCCTCTCTTACCTTGCCATTTAAAACATTTACCACCTCACATAGTATGTTATCAAAGATCACTGACATCCTTTCCCTAACGTCTCCTGTGACTTTCTAAACTCTCCTTTCATGATGTTGGGGCTAATTGCGTCTGTGTGATGTTCCCTGTCTTCTTCTAATCCTCTTCATTATATGTCATGAATCTGACAATTTGTGTAACTTTCGAAATGTGAACTGATAGGAAGTTTTTTGTTTATAAATAACGCATCGTCATAGGAAAATCAGTGCTTAAATCATGTTCCCAAAGTCACTAAAATATGTAGTGTTTTAAACATTATTTATTAGTGTTTGAATTTTCAACTATTCTGATAGTTTTTGTCTGAGAAAAAAAAGGTTCAAATGGCTCTGAGCACTATGGGACGATAACATCTGAAGTCATCAGTGCCCAAGAACTTAGAACTACTTAAACCTAACTAACCTAAGGACATTACACACATCCATGCCCGAGGCAGGATTCGAACCTGCGACCGTAGCGGTCGCGCGGTTCCAGACTGAAGCGCCTAGAACCGCTCGGCCACCCCGGCCAGCTTTTGTCTGAGACTTTTGTACAGTCTAAGATAAAGAAAGGAAGAAGAGGGGGGAAAAACGCAACACGATGGAATTATCCAAATGGGACGGAAATCGGTAGATGTAATGCACATGTACAGACGAACACATGAATGTGATTTCAGTAAAATTGGATGATTTATTCGAGACAAAGAGCTTCACAAGTGGAGCAAGTCAATAATGCGTTGGTTCATCTCTGGTCCCTATGCAAGCAATTATTCGGGTTGACACTGAATGAGAGATTTGTAGGATGACCTATGAGGGATATCGTCAAAGTCCCATGTTGCTAGGATCGCCCTGCCCATATTGCTCCAAAAGTTCTCAGTTGGAGGGAGATTCGACGACCTTTCTGGTCAAGGTAGGTTTTGGCAAACACGAAGACAAGCAGTAGAAGTCCTTGGTGAAACGTAAGCCCAGAGCGGCTTGCCATGAAGGAGAACAAAGTGGGAGGGGGGGGGGTTAGAATATCGTCGACGTACCGCTGTTCTGCACGTGTGCTGTATGTGACAACCAAAGGCATCATGCTATGAAAAGAAATGGCACCCCGGACTATCACTCTTGGTTGTCGGACCATATGGCGGGCGACAGTCAGGTTGGTATCACACCGCTGTCCATGGCGTTTCCAGATGCGACTTCGGCTTGGAATCACACTGACTGGAGTAGAATTGTCTTCACTGCCAATTCCCGCTCCGAATTGAGCCCCGATGATCAGCAAAGGCACGTCTGGAGACACCCCAGACAGCCGTTTGATACCAACCTAACTGTTGCCCAGCACACGTCCCGACAACCATGAGTGATGGTACGGGGTGTCATTTCTTTTCATAGTGTGGGACTCCTTTGGTTGTCATCCAAGGCACCTTTAGAGCACAGCGGTACATCGATGATACTCTACGACCCGTTTTGTTGCCTTTCATGGTAAACCATCCTGGTCTAACATTTCAGCATTTCCGTCTGCACACGGTGACAGTTTTTACTGCTAGTCTTCATGTTTGCCAAACCCTACCTTGGCCAACAAGGTCGTCGGATTCTCCCCAGTTGCAAACGTTTGAAGCATTATGGATAGGGACCTCCAACCAGCTCTGGATTTTGGCGATCTAGCGCGCTAACTCAACAAAATTTGGCAAATTTCCCTCAGGAAGGCATCGAACAACTCTATCAATAAGTACCAAGCTACAGGTGATCCAACATGTTGTTGACATGCACCACTAGTGAAGCTCTTTCTCTAGAACAAATCATCCAGTTTTTCCGAAATCTTAATTTTTTTGTCTGTACATGTACATCACATCTAGCAATTTACGTCTCGTTCCGATAATTCCTTCGTAGTGCGTCGTTGTTTTCTTTGTCTTAGAGTGTATCTACAATGGATGAGAAGAACGGCTTACCTGGCTCAAGTAGTTTAATGTTACTATCCATTTCTGTGAATATGGTAGCTGTAGTGACTTGCCCTGTAACGTGAACATCTCTGTATTGTGCATCCAGTATTACAAAAAGGGCGTTCAGGAATTTTTATTTGTCACTTCCAAAATATAAGGCAACTTAATTAAATCTTGACATTGTAATTCTGTCAGGGACAGCAAAGGACTTGGAAGAGCAATTGAACGGAATGGACAGTGTCTTGAAAGGAAGATATAAGATGAACATCAACAAAAGCAAAAAGAGGATAATAGAATGTAGTGGAATTAAATCGGGTGATGCTGAGGGAATCAGATTAGGAAATCAGACACTTAAAGTAGTAAAGGAGTTTTGCTATTTGGGGAACAAAATAAATGATGATGGTCGAAGTAGAGAGGATATAAAATGTAGAATGGCAATGGCAAAGAAAGCGTTTCTGAAGAAGAGAAGTTTGTTAACATCGAGTATAGATTTAAGTGTGAGGAAGTCGTTTCTGAAAGTATTTGTATGGAGTGTAGCCATTTATGGAAGTGAAACATGGACGATAAATAGTTTGGACAAGAAGAGAATAGAAGCTTTCGAAATGTGTTACTACAGAAGAATTCTGAAGATTAGATGGGTAGATCACATAACTGATGAAGGGGTATTGAATAGAACTGGGGAGAAGAGGAGTTTGTGGCACAACTTGACTAGAAGAAGGGATCGGTTGGTAGGACACGTTGTGAGGCATCAAGGGACCACCAATTTAGTACTGGAGGGCAGCGTGGAGGGTAAAAATTGTAGAGGGAGATGAATACAGTAAGCAGATTCAGAAGGATGTAGGCTGCAGTATGTACTGGTATATGAAGCAGCTTGCACAGGATAGGGTAGCATGTGGAGCTGCATCAAACCAATCTCAGGACTTGACCACAACAACAACAACAATTAAATCTTTCGTGGTTTCTAGATTCATGGCTGTAGTTCTGTAATCTTGGTATGCACTGACATTCGCCCCCCCCCCCTCCCCACCACCACACTCACAATAGACGCGCGCACACACACACACACACACACACACACACACATACACATACACACAGTGTATCAGTAAGCTGTTCCATTTCGTTTTGTTTGCTCTAGCGGAGTGTTATGGCACTAAAGCGCGGCATTTTATTGTGTTCCAGGGGTACACTCCCGTATCTGGAAACCTACAAAAAATTAATTGCGTAACTTTATTTTTTTGAGGTAATAATTAAAATTTTTTAAGTACCCCTTATATAACGATTGAATATGAACACTGCTTCATACCTGTAGGAATGGGTATCAAATCACTCGTTTTGATGCCTTCTGTTTCGACTCAGACAGTAGCAGTCAGCGCAGAGATAGGAAGCAGTGGTATGAAGGGGAGTGTTTATGAATGGTGGCGACTGTGTTGAGCGGGAGACGACAGAGACCCACCTGCGGGGATTAATGCGGTGAACGGCCGCTCGCTTACACTCGCCAGATGCTCCCGACGCTGCCGTTTTGTTTTTATAGACCGCTCTGCGGAGCGCGGGACTGCACTCCCAGATAAACAGCCCGTTTACTATTACGCGTATAAGCAAATGTTTCCTGGCGCCAGAGTTTATTCTGTCTAAACTGTTTGCTTTGCAGATTAATGTAGCCGCGATGCGCCAGCGCGGAAAGGGATTCCAACGAGCGCCGGTTCCAGGTTGGGGAGGGGTGCGCGAGGGAGGTGCAAATATCATTTCCTGCGGGCCAAAGTTTTCTTGTTATATTTTATGCGTAGCGGAATGATATATGCAGACCGTAAACCAGGAGCTCTAGGCGGCGGCGGCACGCCATGGACACACGGTCTGGCCCGCGACAAACACACACACACACACACACACACACACACACACTCACACAGAGCCGTCGCGTGACGCCGCCCGGCGTCTGCTCCAACTTTCCCACCGCCAGGTGAAACTATTTAGCGCAATTTATCCCCGCTGTCCCCAGTTTTTACTCTTCCCTCCATTTCCAGCCGCGCAACTTTACGGAGCTTTATACAATTAAGTTTTCGTGGCAGCTGACGAGACAAATGAAGCCCTTTGCATTCACCGTCTGTTTCCGATTAGTAACACAGTTTCGCGAGTGAGATAACTATTTCTTTCACTTCGCACAGTACACTTTCTTCTGCCCTGTAACAAAAATTTCTTATCTACCTCTGCCTCAAGACTCAGTCTTAGCTCCGCCAGTATTTAGAGTATATAATCCTGATACGCCAGATGAAGTCTGGTTACCCTGATGACTGGATGGTAGCAACACAGCACAAACAAATCGAGTTCATTGAAGACGTTGTAAGTAGCCTGTATAGGTTTTTTTTATTGGTAACGCCACGTAGCGCTCTGTATGAAAATCACTGGCTGTGCTGTGTGCAGTCTGTGGCTGGTTTGCATTGTTGTTGGCTATTGTAGTGTTGGGCAGTTGGCTGTTAACAGCGCGTAGCGTTGCGCAGTTGGAGGTGAGCCGCCAGCAGTGGTGGATGTGGGGAGAGAGATGGCGGAATTTTGAGAGCGGATGATCTGGACGTGTGTCCATCAGAGACAGTAAATTTGTAAGACTGGATGTCATGAACTGATACATATATATTATGACTTTTAAACACTATTAAGGTAAATACATTGTTTGTTCTTTATCAAAATCTGTCATTTGCTAACTATGCCTATCAGTAGTTAGTGCCTTCAGTAGCTAGAATCTTTTATTTAGCTGGCAGTATTGGCGCTCGCTGTATTGCCGTAGTTTGAGTAACGAAGATTTTTGTGAGGTAAGTGATTCATGAAAGGTATAGGTTATTGTTAGTCAGGGCCATTCTTTTGTAGGGATTATTAAAAGTCAGATTGCGTTGCGCTAAAAATATTGTGTGTCAGTTTAAGCACAGTCATTTATAATTTTTCTAAGGGGACGTTTCAACGTATTAAAAAAACGCCCAAATGCAATGGGACAATATTTTCGCAAATGCGCACCGAACCTCAAGTAAACTGAGTCCACAGCTTTCATCTGACTAATATGCTAGCCAATCGTGAAGTGGAACATATACATCGAGGTCTGGCCAGTTATAAATATCCACGGAACGTTGGAGGTATACTTTACAGAACGCAGTTATTTAAGCAGCAGTTAACAAAGACTGCAGCTAAACTGAGACCAAGAAATAATCACCTGCAAATATATGTGGTACAACGATAGGTTCTGCAGCCTCGACTTAGCGAACATCTCCCCTTGGCCTTATCTACTCAGCGGCAGAATATTACAACCCTGTCTGGAAAACAGAGCCACACAAAACTCGTAGATGCGCCACTAAATCAAACATTGCGGATTGTTACGGGTACAGTTAAGTCTACTCCAATGTTCTTCTTACCCGCACCGAGCCACAGTTCACAATATACCCTGAGAAAAAAAATCCTTCTGAGAGGATACAAAAAAATTTGAAACAAGTAGCAGCTGCCAAGTTATGAGATACCTACTGAGTGAATCAATAGACTCCGCTCCAGGGATCACCCACTCAATAACTAGCTACCTGGGGGATCATAACTTCAGTCTCCGTGAGGGCTTGAACGCAAGAATGTACAACAGCTTTCCACCACAGCTACATAGGTTTTTCCATGCTAACAAAAAACCACGCGAACTTGAGCTGCCCTTTAGATATGGAGTATACCTAACAGATTCATGAGAGATGCGTTGATCTGTTATGCAGCAGGGGGAAGATTATCACTGTGGAGCGAATCTGTGGCTTTCCAAGACAGACAAACAGATTGTTAAAGAGTGCCCTCGAAAATCGTATTCTGAATATCCCTCAGACTCCTTGGATACTACAGCAGGTGTGATCAGTTATGTAAATACTATCTCTGTAAATCTGTAAATTATGTGCATATTTTATTTGGATTTGTAAAGTGATACTTGATTGTCATAATTTAATAGAAAATTGTTTAAGTCTTACTTCTTACATCAACTATAGAATTAGATTCATTATGCACGATTATCCTTCTGTGCTTGTAAGATAATACTTTCGTGTACATTTTTCTGCAGCGTGTGTATCGGTGTTTCAGAGTATGTGCGATGATGAAGAGTCTGTAACTGCTGCAAAAATAATCTTTTGGGGAGGTAGAGAATATTCACGGTCCTATTACACGGAGCCGTCGGAGCAACATTGAGATACGCCGATTGTAAAAGTTGTCGTAATTGTCACGATCACCGAACTGAAAAGTATCGTAATTGATCTGATCCATCGGTGTGCGTGTGGTGTGATGATTATAAACTAACTAGCTCAATGTTGATGCACTTATTTATGAAATCGTAAGAACTGAATAACAGGAAAAAGAAGTTGGAACAGGATTTGTACGGATGTGGCCGTTTATGGTTCAAATGGCTCTGAGCACTATGGGACTTAACATCTATGGTCATCAGTCCCCCAGAACTTAGAACTACTTAAACCTAACTAACCTAAGGACATCACACAACACCCAGTCATCACGAGGCAGAGAAAATCCCTGACCCCGCCGGGAATCGAAGCCGGGCGCGGGAAGCGAGAACGCTACCGCACTGGCCGTTTATTTAGGAGCTTTTGCTGAAAACTGAACGGCGATCAGAGTTATGGATCATGAGATACTCGAATTTTACTCGTAATTCAGTACTGAAATCAGAATGCACAAGCTAGAAACATTCATTGCTGTGAGCTGGGGCGACAGAGCGCCCAGGGAAGCCATATTATCATGGCGGGGTTGAGCGCAGCTTCGAAAGCTTTCGGGAAGCCAGCGTAAGAACGCAAAGGCACAAAATAAAAGTTAGGAGCATTTTGCGTGGGCAGACACTTCGGGGCAACAAGCACGTTGACGGTTCCAAGGCCTGGACAACCAAGGAAAGAGAAACAGTTCATCATAAGAACACATTCTATAAGAATAAGGATTAAGCGAGCTCATGGCGCGTCATACGACATCACTGTACCAGACGTCATTAAGTTGGGTTGGGTTGTTTTGGGGAAGAGACCAAACTGCTAGGTCATCGGTCACATCGGATTAGGGAAGGACGGGGAAGGAAGTCGGCCGTGCCCTTTCGAAGGAACCATCCCGGCATTTGCCTGGAGCGATTTAGTGAAATCACGGAAAACCTAAATCAGGATGGCCGGACGCGGGGTTGAACCGTCATCCTCCCGAATGGGAGTCCAGTGTGCCAGCCACTGCGCCACCTAGCTCGGTCAGTAAGTTGGACATCGCCGATTTTCTAGCTGTGTATTACTTCAGTGTTGCTATAGATTATCGTTGATTGCCGTCTTGTCGTGACTGTGAGGTTAGTTTCTTTAATATCCTGAGGTATCATGAGTCTTACTGCCGGCAGATCCAAAATTATCATGGCTTGGCAGAACAGCAAAGCGATTGTAATGGCATGTGCGGCTAGCTAATCTGGTTGGGCGGAATTGTCTTTGTGCAGTGTGGCCCTACCTTCCGTGATCTTGAAGTCCCACCACTTGCCATGTACTGTGTTGCTGTCAAAGTCACGCTCTCTGGCTGTTGTTTTCACGAGCCGAGGCGTGCAGCGGCTAGAGACTAGGTCCTTTCTCGAGTCACATGGAGTAGCGCGGTATCTAGCACTATGGACCGCCTATTGCCGTTGAAGCAATAGCTTTTTCTCGTATCGTCGATGCATGAAGTCCTGTATTCAGAGGTTGTTGTGACGGGCTTTCCGACGCGCTATTATGGATTGTACAGCACAGATGCGTACTGTTTAGTATTCTTTCGTGTAGCTGAAGTGCTTAGAGTATTTTATACTGTTGTTTGATCATGTTTACTCGTACGTCGAATGTTGGAAGCATCGGATTGAATTCGTACTTTCTGCTATCTGTAGTAAGAGTTGTTTCTTGCTGGGGATGGCAAGCTGATGCTTCTGTGGCTTGCAGTGAACGTAGTATGTAATTGTTCTTATTTTATCACGAATTACATGTTCTCAGGAGTGGTTTAACAAATGACGCGTGGTTAGTGATTACGAATACGTGCTGTCTTTGATATGTGAACCGCGTATAGGATTAGCTGTTAGATGTTTTTCATCAGATAGCCCTTGTGTTGTTGACAGGGTCTGGTACCATGTGTAGTGAAATCGTTTTGACCACTTGGCTAGATGTCCTACTTGATGTGCCATCCCTAATGGGATATTTACTTTTGCCATGTAAGCGGAACAGTTGGGGGCTTAGTCCTCGAAAGTTTATTCCCGATGCTTAATACTGTCATCTGTACATAGAGATCTGAATTGCTCAATCCAATCGAAATGTATTCTATTTCCGTTATTGTGGCTGTAGCATTCGCGTTCGGTCATGTGCATCGAAATCGGTACAGTTAGATCCTATGCATTACGCGCCTTGAAGTCGAAGTATTTTTGAATTGTTTTGCTCCACTGCCACGCTACTTGGTAACTTATTTTTATTAGCTAGCTACAATAATGTTCTGTCATCACCAGGTTAGAGTTTGTTTACTGCGGCATTCGCCGACAATCTGTTATCAGTGTTTGTTTCTAGTGAGTTTGCTTGACATATGTGTACCTAATCTGTCATGTATGAGATGTTAGCGAATCTGTTATAGTTCAATCGTGAATGCTGTCACTATGACGTATGATCAGCGATTAGGCAAACGTGTCGTGTGTGTTTGAGTAGTCCAACTGCGTGTATTGTATTAGCTGATGTTTTGAGATCCTTGTGGCATGTGTCTGAAATCTGATTCCGTATTTAAATGGTATGATGTGAGTAACGAGTTTACTGACGGGGAATTAATTTTTGCGTCTCATGTGAGAGGAAGTCTCACGTGTGTACTGTGTGGTATCTTGAGCAACTAAATTAAGACTGGAGGCATTATGGAGCATTAGATGATCATTCTGTAGTGTAGAGGGTTTGACGACTTGTGGCTTCCGAGAGCCATGTCCCACAAAGTATTAAATTTAATTAGCTGCGTTATATTAGTTCACCATGCTCTTGTTGATAGTTGTCACACTGTGTTGCGTCGTCGCCCTCTGATACTCGCCGTGATTTTATTACTTGTGTGTCCACGACGTATCCTGATCAGCGTGTGGATTGAGAATTGCTGTTGTGCAGTTTAGCTGATTGTAAGGAATAAGTTCCTTGTTGGTTGTGTTACGGGAACATTTGGTATAATTGTCCGTGCTGCTTATGTTACGGGCGTGTGCATATTTATTAAGTTGTGCCCTTGTGTTTCTTTGTCGTGTTTGTTCACTTTTTTCAGTGGCTCTCTTGACCTCTCACATGCAAAGTTCTACAGCGAAAACTGTTCTAATTATTTAGTCATCTCTGTTTACTACTAAAGCTATTTCCATATGCTGGGACTTAGTGTTGGTTCTGATCAGGCTAGTGCCTCTTTAGTTATTTGATTAAGGAGGCATTGTATGTCCTCTGCCGCCAATGTTAAATTATCGAATTTTGTGACCCATTATCTTGGAAACTTTTGAAGACACCAACTTACAATTTTCCATAATTATTAAATGCAACTTTCTAGATACACTGAACTAGAATTGTTACTAAAATTTTGCTGTGGGGCATGTTATCGTATTTTTTTTCAAACACTCAGTTTTTTGACAGAATTTTGTAAAGAAATCAACATAAACACAAAGCAACTCAGGATATTTTAATCATTCTAGTTCCAAATGTGTTGAATTTCACACTTGGCATGCTGCGAAAATTTCATGTCTCTACCATCAGTACTTTTTTTTGAAAACGGGTCATTTATTGCAAAAAATGTAGTTCAGAGATATTGAGGTTTAAAACTTTTTTTATTACAAATTCTTATACTGACTTACATTTCTGCGTCTTTTATGCACTAGAATTGCCCTGGCCCATAGTCTGTGTCTTCTTCGGTGTCACAACAGCCCTGTGCTTGTCTCCTCCTTTTTTTCCTTGCTTCTTTTGTCATTTGCTGAGCAGCTAACTCTGCTTGACATACACGAAGCTCATCCAGTTCCCACAGTCCTTTAGCTGTGTTCTGTCCAAATCTTACCCCTAACTTCTCCAGAACCTTAAGTCTTTCATAGTTCCCACCATTAAAAGCTATTACAGCATTAGGCACTGCTAACTTTAGAGTCATAAAGCCAACAAATACATTTTTAGGCACACGGCACCACACAACATTATTGAAGGACTCATTCCTATTCTGGGTCTTTCCACGTAAACACTTCTTTAGTCGCTCAGGATTTGCCAAATCTCTGTAAATAGGTTTCATTGCCTCCATTACTGTCCATAATATCATTACTTTTACCACTGTCACCCGTTTCTAAAGTTTTCGATGCACTAGGGGACGTAGTCATTTCAGAAACGTTATCGTGGTTTCCTTCACTGCTAGCACACGTCTTTTCAAGTACTTCAGAAGAAAATGCAGGTCTCACATATGTGTTACCCGAAAATTTGCGTTTATTGAATCTAATTTTACGCTTAGTCATTTTATTTACGTTTAAACGACACTAGAAGTTACCTTAGTACAAAAACAGCCGGTAATCACACTAATTTCAACGACAACTAGTATCAGAAAAACAGGACTGATTTGTTTATTCGTAATGCCAACTTCTTAGACGTGGCAGTAGGCACAAAACAAAGCAATTCATAGCCTTCTAGACTGTGTATTTCCCAAGATATGCCTTCTCAACTGTGGCAGTATATACGTAGCTGCGAAATTTGACAGTCACACGTCAACATTCAAAATATTATTTGAAGGTCTCACAATTGTCTGATTTTAAGGTATTATATACCAAAATGTTCAGGAATGTCCAAAGTACATTATGGAGTAAGAAACAGAAGATGTCAAATTTCAACGAATTTCACATACAATGCAAATTAAGCTAGTTCCTGTTTATTTATGAAGTGTTTAACTCCCCGCTCTGAACGGAAGACCTAGTTTAAGCTATGGCTAGCGGCAGACACTATAAGACAGGCGCTCTGCATCATAGTGTGGTTTATTGTATAACTTCCTAGAGCACACATTCCTAGAAGAGTCAACACATGTGTTCAGAATGAAATTTTCACTCTGCAGCAGAGTGTGCGCTGATATGAAACTTCCTGGCAGATTAAAACTGTGTGCCGAACCGAGACTCGAACTCGGGAACTTTGCGTTTCGCGGGCAAGTGCTCTACCAACTGAGTTACCCAAGCACAACTCACGACCCATTCTCACAGCTTTACTTCCGCCAGTACCTCGTCTCCTACCTTCCAAACTTCACAGAAGCTCCTGCGAAACTTGCAGAACAAGCACTCTTGGAAGAAAGGATATTGAGGAGACATGTCTTTGGCACAGCCTGGGGGATGTTTCCAGAATGAAATTTTCACTCTGCAGCGGAGTGTGCGCTGATATGAAACTTCCTCGCAGATTAAAACTGTGTGCAGGACCGCAACTCGAACTCGGGACCTTTGCCTTTCACGGGCAAGTGCTCTATCGACTGAGCTACCCAAGCACGACTCCCGCCCCGTCCTCACAACTTAACTTCCGCCAATACCTCGTCTCCTACCTTCCAGCCTCCTATCTAGAGCACTTGCTTGCGAAAAGCAAAGGTCCCGAGTTCGAGTCTCGTTCCGGCACACAGTTTTAATGTGTCAGGAAGTTTCAACAAATGTGTTGCTTCCTCCTGCTTATATTTCGCCAAAAGATTAAATTAGATAGATTCAAGCCCATATGGAGGCTTACTGTCAAGAGTTCTTCCCTCGAACTATTGACGAATGTGTAGCGGCAGCACCGTTTAAGATGGGAAAAGGTAAGCTGCGGTGCAATATTTCTTAGCGCGCAAGTACAAATGGAACAGGAAAAGCGGGAAAGTGAGAGTAGAACGCCACACACCGTAAGTTGGCTTGCGAAGTATGGATGTGGGTGTAGATGCAGAACTTTGTAAGCCACATCTTTTGTGGATGAGTTACATTTTTTTCTGAGGATCCTTCCAAAATTTCAGCCTGGAATCTGTTTTTCCTAGAACCAGTTTCATCTGCGCCTACATTCACATCCATACCAGCAAACCACAGTGAAGTGCGTGGCACCAGGGGGGTTCATTAGGGGTTCATTAGGGGTTCATTACTATTCGCTTGCGCACTTGAGCAGTTGTAATTTCGATGGATTGCTCACGCGCTGCCTGCGATGTGGAATATCTATGCTGCAATAGAATCGCAGGTCATAGGAGTGTGCCGGCCGGAGTGGCCGTGCGGTTCTAGGCGCTACAGTCTGGAACCGAGCGACCGCTACGGTCGCAGTTTCGAATCCTGCCTCGGGCATGGATGTGTGAAATGTCCTTAGGATAGTTAGGTTTAAGTAGTTCTAAGTTCTAGGGGACTGATGACCTCAGATGTTAAGTCCCATAGTGCTCAGAGCCATTTGAACCATTTTTTTGTAATGTTAAAGTCCCATGTAATTCCTTGCAGAAATGTTTCAATAAAAACTTTTGTTCTGAAGAAAACTTTTGCCAGTAATTTATCTGAGTTTAAAGATTTTGCGAATTTTTCCTGTGCATACTCATGTTGATTAAGCAAAAGAAAATCAATTGTTTTCCTACAAATGAAAATCTAGTGGCCAGCATTGCACTGTGCTGTGCCAAAACCTTCTTATAGGAGCAGATATATACGAGTAGATAGCGTTATCCGGCGACATCACTGTGAGGTAATAATTTTTCAGTTTATTCAGGATGATTTCACAGGGCCATGACGCAGCACTGCTGACGTCAAAACTTATTAATCTCGATATGCAGTGAGTCTTTAATGGAAGGTCACATTAAAAATTGAAATTTTATTATTGGATAGAAATTTTTCTATTGCGAATTAAAGGAGATTTTTCTGTTGGGAGGTTACTCTAAATGTGAATATTATAATTATATTTTCCTGTTGGGAGGTTACAACGCCGTCTTGCAGCGCTATTCTCGTATGGACCACGGAAGGAATAACTGCTTAACTGCTACCTCTTTGTACACAAATTAGCGACTGTGCGAGTCTTACAGCGCTCTTCTATATTTCTAGATGCTTAACAGTGGTTCATGGAACATTGTAAGCTGTCGTCGATCTCCAAGCGTCTCGCTGTTCAGATATAATATGTAGACGCTCTCTCGAGAGTTAAACAGGCAACCAGAACCTGCTAGTCTTGGACGTGTTTTCGGGGTCTCCTGATACGCCGCCAACCCGCAACTTAGCACCGCTATGAGGGTAATCGCTCCAGTTCCCTAGGCGCACCAGCTGAAGTCGGCCAAATTTCGCCTGACCTGCAGGAACGGGCTAGTTCAGAGGGCGATTCCAAGAGGCCGCCACATTTACGGACCTTTTGGTGCATCCGACGCGCCGGTTTACTCAGCCAATCCAAGCCCACATCGCTAGGCCCATCTGGTAGTCAATCCGCCACGCAGGTGTAACTGCCTTCGGCCGGCAGGCATCAGGCAGTTCCGTCTCCGACAGCAGAACTAGAAGATCGCCAGCAGCACGCCGCCGCCCGGGCTCGACGTCGCTCTTGCTATCCAGAATGGGATTTTAATTTTCTGCCTGTTGCTGATGTCAAGATAGGACGTTTCGTTTGCAAGAGAACTTTTCAGAAGATAATCTCACGCAGAGATTTATTTGTGTTGTTTACCAAGAACTTTAAGTAATCAAAGGCGTCATGCCCTCATTTTCAAGACGGATTTCTCTTCTTTGTTATGAACTGCTAACGGATCGCAGAACTTAATCTGTGAACATAAACTGATTGTATCAATAAACGGGTTTTTGAGTGTATTCAACTGACTTAATGACTACGCTTCCCTACTATCCTTCCAATGAACCGAGGTCTGCACTTGCTTCTTATACGATGACCCATGTTGTTATTGATATTATAATCATAGAATATTATGTTTTTACGTTTTTCGAAGTGCACTATTTGACATTTCTGAATATTTAAAAAGCAATTGTGCTGATGTTGGCACAGCTTTGAAATCTCATCAGGATATGACTAGATATTTGCGCAGTTTTTCTCAAATGGTGGTTTGTTAACGATAGTTACACCATCTGAAAATATTGAAGTTACTATTATAATTGTATGTGTCACCGTTAGTATAGAATATAAACAGAGTCCAAACACATTTTCCCATCACTTTGCTTCATATCACTTGCCCTGAACCTGCCGATGAAAATGCATCCAAGGTAACATTCATGGGGTTGACAAAATGTAGAAACACCAGTAACACTCTACCATGCTTAATATGGTGTAGGAAACCTCTGGCATTCGAAACAGTCTCGAAAAGGATGAATGCCGGTCCTGTATGATAGGAAATACTGACAGAAGAAGGGGCAGGATAGTGGGACATCTGTTAAGACATCAGGACTAACTTAGATGCTACTAGGAGCTGCTGTAGAATGTAAAAACTGTAGAGGAAGACAGAGATTGGATACATCCAGCAAATAATTGAAGACGTAGGTTGTAAATGCAACTCTGAAATGAAGAGGCTGGTACTGAAAAGGTATTTGTGGCGGACTGCATCAAATCAGTCAGAAGACTGATGACTCCGAAGAAAAAAAAGATGGTTTTAAAGGGAATCTTATGTCATTCTTCCCTCAAAATAGTGGCAACTTAACGATGATGGACGTGAATACCGACCACGCAACCCTCTTGCCAAAGAAGAACACACCAAGGCCCAATAATATGGAGATATGGTGACTGTAATGATCAGGAGAGATGCGACAATTCATCCTCGTGCTCCAAAACCAGTTCTGGACTTTGCTGTGTGAACAAAGGCCCTGCTGTCTTGGAACACAGCATCACCACTACGGAACAAACACTGTGTCATGGGATGGATCTGATCAGCCTAAATGCTCACATAACCCTTGGCAATAATGCCACTACAGGGTACCCGTGAGGCCCATGGAGTGCCATAATATGGCTGCAAAAGTGTCACCGAACCCCTCCCCCCCCCCTCCTCCCGCCCCCCGCATGTTTCACTCTTGGGACGTAAATTCTACCAGAAACGTGAAACAAGACTCATCCGACCAGATGACACTCTTCCATTGCTCCATAGTCCAGGTTTCATGCCTTCGGCTCCACGTTTTTTTGTTGGGGCATTTGCACCACTGACGAATGATGCAGTTTCCAGCTTACGGAGTTCCCTTCGTGTAGTTTTGGTGTTGATGAGTTCAACATACAGTTCTGCAGTGACTTTTGCAGCTGTCGTCACAGTTCTCATCAATGATCGTCTGTGACGATCACCCGACACGCTCTTTTGTTAGCGTTTTGACTTAGAGGATCACGTTTTTCCGCTTTCTCCGTATGCGGAATAATCTTCGATACGTTGCCTCGTGAAACACCAAACATTTCGGCTACCTTGGTTACAGAAACACCCAGCATAATAGCACCAACAACTTTACCACGTTCAAATTCTCTTAACTCCGACGTAATCCACTCACATACACACAGGACACTCTTTTGATCACTGCCGATCGTGGCCAAACGCAACGGAACAGTCTGCAGGCTTGGCTAGCGTCTGCATTTATATACAAGCGTGCATTTCTCGAGGTGATTCCTTATTTTTGTCCAACTCCTGAATGTCCCCCCTACCAAGAAATTCTCAATCCATTTACAAATTTCGTTTGATAATAGATATGATCGTACTTTCGTTAATAAATGTTCGAGACATACTGTATCCGCCTAATCGTGTCCTGTGAGAAAAGCAGCAGTTGTATTTTGTATGACCAATTTTTTTCAGAATCACTTGGCAGGTATGAAGCCTTTCCTTTTGAGATATCTGCTTGAGGTCAAATGTGTTCTAATATTCTGAAATACATGGACGTCAACGATATTGTGCTGTAGTTTTATTAGTCAGTTGTGCTACCTTTCTTCCAAACACAGGACACAGTTTGTTGTTCAAGTGATCTACAGTGTATTATGGATGTGAGAGAGGCTAACTCAGCTGAAAATTAGAGATTTCATCGGTCTGTGGTGCCTTGTTCAATTTCAGTTCTTCCTCAACCTGACTGACGCTAATGTTTATATCACTCTTCTTTGCCATTGAGCGAAACGAAGCAGGGGTTGCATTCCTGATTCCTCCCTTGTGAAGGAGCAAATGAAATCGGAGATGATAATTTCTGACGTCAGTTTCACTTTCTGTGCTATCGACTAGTGTCACTGACAGCTCTTACATATGACCAGAATTTCTTTGGGCTTTAGGAGAGATTTTTCGCATGCACATTTGATAGCCAACAGCGTTTCTTTCAGCATTTCTCTGTCTATAGCCCTACGCTTTGTTTTACACATATTATGCATTATTTTCTAACGAGTATTGCCGTCTAGATGGCTTCCTGCATTTCACAGGTGCAGAATCAGGCCTGGTGCTGTAGTGGTGAAGAGCGTGCTTGTAAACAGAGCTGTTGCAGGATCGAATCCCAGTCACACCATGGAAATTTTCAGTCTGTCTTTAATGTGGGCATCAACTCGCAACGGTGTGAGGAATTGCCAGGAACGACACGTGGCTCGGATTCAGTGTTAAACTGTAGGCTCCTTTACCTCGGATGGATAATTGGGGCCGGCCGCGGTGGTCTAGCGGTTCTGGCGCTGCAGTCCGGACCGCGGGACTGCTACGGTCGCAGGTTCGAATCCTGCCTCGGGCATGGGTGTGTGTGATGTCCTTAGGTTAGTTAGGTTTAAGTAGTTCTAAGTTCTAGGGGACTTATGACCTAAGATGTCGAGTCCCATAGTGCTCAGAGCCATTTTAACCATTTTTTGGATAATTGGGGTAGGTTAGGGACGCGCAAGTCGAGGAAGTGGCGTCCAACTTGTGCACCCGGCCAATGAGACACACGAAGGTATTGTTATTATTTGATTCATCAGTCTTCTGACTGTTTGATGCGGCCTGCCACGAAGTCCTGTGCCAACCTCCTCATCTCAGTGTAGTCCTTGCGACCTATGTCCTCAATTATTTGCTGGATGTATTCCAATCTCTGTCTTTCCCTATAGTTTTTAACCTTTGTAGCTCCCTCTAGCACCATACAAGTTGTTCAGTTATGTCTTAAAGTTTTTCCTACCGCTCTGTCCCTTCTTCCTTTCAGTGTTTTCCATATATTCTAATCCTCGCCGATTCTCCGGAGAACCTCCTCATTCGTTGCCATAACAGTCCATCTAATTTTCAACATTCTTCTGATCTGAAATGCGCGATTCCCCCCTGTTCTGGTTTTCCCACAGTTCAGGTTTCACTACAATATAATACTGAGCTTCAAACGTACTTTCTCAGACATTTCTTCTTCAAACTCAGGCCTATGAGTGGTATTAGTAAACTTCTCTTGGCCAGGAACATCGTTTTTTGCCATTGGTTGTCTGCTTTTTATGTCCTCCTTGCTCCGACCATCACGGGTTGTTCTGCTCCCTATGTAGCAGACAACCTTATCTTCATCTACTTCATGTTCAACAATCCAGACATTAAGTTTCTCGCTGTTCTAATTTCGCTCCTTCTCATTAAAAAATTGTTCAAATGGCTCTGAGCACTATGGGACTTAACTTCTGAGATCATCAGTCCCCTAGATCTTAGAACTACTTAAACCTAGCTAACCTAAGGACATCACACACATCCATGCCCGAAGCAGGATTCGAACCTGCGACCGTAACGGTCACGCGGCTCCAGATTGTAGCGCCTCGGCCACTCCGACCGGCTACTTCTCCTTACTTTCGTCTTTCTTCGATTTACTCTCTGTCCACATTCTGTACTGATGAGACTGTTCATTTCATTCAACAGATCTTGTAATTCATCTTCACTTTCAATGATGATAGAAATTTCATTAGAGAATCTTATGATTGTATCTTCCACCTTAAACTGTAATCCCACTCTTGAAACTTCCTTTTATTTTATTTGTTGCTTCTTCCGCGTATAGATTGAACAAGAGGGGCGAGAGACTACATTTCTCTCCTGCATCCTTTTTAATCCGAGTCCTTTCGTTCTTGGTCTTCCACTCCTATTGCTCCATCTTGGTCCTTGTAGATATTGTTTATTACGCGTCTTTCCCTTTAGCTTACTCCTGTTTCCCTCATAATTACGATCATCTTGCATCATTTTACACTGTCCAAAACTTTTTCCATGTCGATAAATCGTGTGAGTGTGGCTTGGATTTCCTTCAGTCTTACTTCCATTATCAACTGCAACGCCAGAACTGCCTCTCTGATGCCTTTCCCTCTACTGAAGCCAAACTGATCGTTACCTAACACATCCTCAATTTTCTTTTCCATTCTTCTGTACATTATGCTTATCAGCAACTTAGACTCATGGCCTATTAACCTAACTGTGCGATAATTCTCGCACTTGTCGGCTCTTGCAAGCTTTGAAATTGAGTGGATGATATTGTTCCGAAAGTCAGATGGTATATTACTAGACTCGTGCATTCTACACAACAACGTGAATAGTCATTTTGTTGCCACTTCACCCAACGATTTTAGAAGTTCTGACGGACTGTCATCAAGCACTTCTGCATTACTCTATCTAAAGACTTCCAAAGTTCTTTTAAATTCTGTTTCTAATCCTGGATTTATTATCTTTTCTATATCGACTCCGGTTTCTTCTTCTATCACTCCTTCAGATAAGACTTTTCCCTCACAGAGGCCTTTAATATACTCTTTCCAACTATCTGCACTCTTCTCTGCAGTTGACAGTTGAACTCCCATTTCAATCTTAATGGTGTCATACTTGCTTTTAATCTCACCGAAAGTGTTTTGACTTTTCTATATACTGCATTTGTTTTTCGATTTCTTCACATTTTTCATTCAGCCTTTTCGCCTTAGCTTCCTTGCACTTCCTATTCGCTTCAATTCTAAGACTTGTGTTTCTGTATTCCTCAATTTTCCTGAAAATTTTTCTGCTTCCTTCTTTTATCAATCAACTGAAGTATTTCTTCCGTTATCCATGGTTTCTTAACAGTTACATTCCTTGTACCTACATTTTTCTTTCCAACTTCGGTGATTGCCCTTTCTAGAGATGTCCATTCCGTTTCAACTGAGCTGCCTGCTCAGCTATTCCTTATTGAGTATCTGTAGCCTCAGAGAAATTCGATCGTATTCCTTCATTCCTTAGTAATTCACTACCCGTCTTCTTTGTGCATTGATTTTTCGTGACTAGTCTCTTAATCTTGTCTACTCTTCATCACTATTAAATTGTAATCTTAGTCTATATCTGCTCCTGGGTATGCCTTACAATTCAGTATCTGATTTCGGAATCTCTGCCTGACCGTGATGTAATCTGACTGAAATGTTCCCGTATCTACCGGCCTTTTCAAAGTATATATATCCTCCTCTTGGAGAGTTTGCTATTATTAGTTGAAATTTATTGCAGAACTCAATTAGTATTTTCCTCCCTCATTCCTAGTACCAAGCCCATATTCTCCTATTTTACTATGTTCTAATCCTTCTAAAACCACATTCCAATCCACCATGACTATTAATTGTCATCTCCCTTTACATAATCAACTAGCCTACCTGTTCAATATCCTCATATACTTTCTCTGTTTCTTCATCTTCGGCTTGCGACATCGGTATGAGTGCCTGAACTATTGTTGTTGGTGTTGGTTTGCCGTGAATTCTGATGAGAACAACCCTATGGCTGAACTGTTCATAGTAACTCACCCTCTGCCCTACCATCCTATTCATAACGAATCCTATTCCTGTTACACCATTTCTCTGCAACTGTGGATATTACTCACTTCACTGATCCGCGCCGGCCGCGGTGGTCTCGCGGTTCTAGGCGCGCAGTCCGGACCTGTGCGACTGCTACGGTCGCAGGTTCGAATCCTGCCTCGGGCATGGATGTGTGTGATGTCCTTAGGTTAGTTAGGTTTAAGTAGTTCTAAGTTCTAGGGGACTGATGACCACAGCAGTTGAGTCCCATAGTGCTCAGAGCCATTTGAACCATTTTTTCACTGATCCGCACTACATCTAGATTGAGCCTTAGCAGTTCCCTTTTCAGATTTTATGGTTTAATTACCAAATTCAAATTTCTGACATTCCACGCCCCGACTCGTAGAATGTCTTCCTTTAGTTGGTTATTCAATTTTTTTTTTTTTTTTTTTTTTTTTTTCACGGTCATCTGACCAATGGCAGTCCTCTCCCGGAGATCCGCCTGGGGGATTAGTTCGGAATCTTTTGATAATGAAGAGATCATCATGAGACATTTTCAATTACAGGCCATATGTCCTGCGGATACACATTATGTGGCTGTAATACGGTGTTTTCCATTGCGTTCTGCCTTCTCATGCCGTTCATCATTGCTAATCCTTCCGTCTTTAGGGGCAGTTTCCCATCCCAAGGGCAAGAGCGTGCCCTGAACTTCTGTCCACTCTTCTGCTCTCTTTGACTAGGCCGTTGGCTGAATGTGGATGACTTCTTATGCTGGAAGTCTTCGGCCGCCATTGCTGATGGTTTTTATTCAAAACTTATGCCGTGGCGGGGCTCGAACTCGGAACCAATGACGTTTTGATTACTAATCACGGGTCCTCTGTTATTATTATGGGCACATGAAGCACATAAACGGCAGAGTGCAAAAATTGTAGAGGAATACAAAAACTGAAATACATCGAAAAATTGCCAATGAGAAGAATTCTTAATACGTGATACAATGGGACGTACCCGTTTTCACGCACTTTACAGTGGCATGGCGAGTTTAGATGCAGAAGTATATTAAATGAGGATGTTAGATTTCTTTGCTGTTCTGAGACGAAGAGACTGACATAGGAGACGAAATCATAGTAGACAGTATCATATCGTCAGGAAGACTGTTAAAAAGAAAAATTCTGCAGTCGTTCACTGATTGGTGACAGTCCATATGCCATTGCTTTCCAACGGACCGGATAGGGGTGCGAAGGGGCTGACTGATATAAATAATCGAAACCGACTGAATCTCAAGTTTTTGATGTCTCTAGCGGACCATTGACATGCATGACGTATTTCCTATGGTGATAAGAAAGTGCTGAGAAGGGGGGATGTAAACAGAACCGAACACGACCGAAATTAGTGACAAGTCCTTTGTCTTATTGTTGTTGTCGTAACTCGTGCGTCAGGAGGAAAGTTAAAAGCCGGCCGGAGTGGCCGAGCGGTTCTAGGCGCTTCAGTCTGGAACCGCGCGACCGCTACGGTCGCACGTTCGAATCCTGCCTCGGGCATGGATGTGTGTGATGTCCTTAGCTTAGTTAGGTTTAAGTAGTTCTAAGTTCTAGGGGACTGATGACCTCAGATGTTAAGTCCCATAGTGCTCAGAGCCATTTGAACCATTTTTGAAAGTTAAAAATATAATATACAGGGTTTTCAGGAAATGTTGCGACAAAGTTCGATGGGGATTAAATCGAGGCTACGAACATTTGCCAGCAAACGTTATTAAATGACGATGCAGAGGGTCGAAGGTAAAGGCGCTGGCGCCTGCCACAAGGCCGCTCTTGTTGTAGCGAACGTGACATTGTACGCTGATGGAGCATAGGTTGAAAGTTTCGCAATGTTGTTTGTTATTCAGTGATCGCGAATGATTACCACTAATGCCAGTGGTGAAGATGGGGCTAGCCGCTGCGCAGAACGGCCTTGTCTGCTAAGAATGCGATGCTCTGTTGCCTCGGTTGTAGCTTATTTTTCTCCTGTTGTTGTTGTTGTTGTTGTTGTGGTCTTCAGTCCTGAGACTGGTTTGATGCAGCTCTCCATGCTACTCTATCCTTTGCAAGCTGCTTCATCTCCCAGTACCTACTGCAACCTACATCCTTCTGAATCTGCTTAGTGTATTCATCTCTTGGTCTCCCTCTACGATTTTTACCCTCCACGCTGCCCTCCAATGCTAAATTTATGATCCCTTGATGCCTCAAAACATGTCCTACCAACCGATCCCTTCTTCTAGTCAAGTTGTGCCACAAACTCCTCTTCTCCCCAATTCTATTCAATACCCCTTCATCAGTTATGTGATCTACCCATCTAATCTTCAGAATTCTTCTGTAGTAACACATTTCGAAAGCTTCTATTCTCTTCTTGTCCAAACTATTTATCGTCCACGTTTCACTTCCATAAATGGCTACACTCCATACAAATACTTTCAGAAACGACTTCCTGACACTTAAATCTATACTCGATGTTAACAAATTTCTCTTCTTCAGAAACGCTTTCCTTGCCATTGCCATTCTACATTTTATATCCTCTCTACTTCGACCATCATCAGTTATTTTACTCCCTAAATAGCAAAACTCCTTTACTACTTTAAGTGTCTCATTTCCTAATCTAATTCCCTCAGCATCACCCGATTTAATTTGACTACATTCCATTATCCTCGTTTTGCTTTTGTTGATGTTCATCTTATATCCTCCTTTCAAGACACTGTCCATTCCGTTCAACTGCTCTTCCAAGTCTTTTGCTGTCTCTGACAGAATTACAATGTCATCGGCGAACCTCAAAGTTTTTACTTCTTCTCCATGAATTTTAATGCCTACTCCGAATTTTTCTTTTGTTTCCTTTACTGCTTGCTCAATATACAGATTGAATAACATCGGGGAGAGGCTACAACCCTGTCTCACTCCTTTCCCAACCACTGCTTCCATTTCATGCCCCTCGACTCTTACAACTGCCATCTGGTTTCTGTACAAATTGTAAATAGCCTTTTGCTCCCTGTATTTTACCCCTGCCACCTTCAGAATTTGAAAGAGAGTATTCCAATTAACATTGTCAAATGCTTTCTCTAAGTCTACAAATGTTAGAAACGTAGGTTTGCCTTTTCTTAATCTTTCTTCTAAGATAAGTCGTAAGGTTAGTATTGCCTCACGTGTTCCAACATTTCTACGGAATCCAAACTGATCTTCCCCGAGGTCGGCTTCTACCAGTTTTTCCATTCGTCTGTAAAGATTTCGCGTTAGTATTTTGCAGCTGTGACTTATTAAACTGATAGTTCGGTAATTTTCACATCTGTCAACACCTGCTTTCTTTGGGATTGGAATTATTATATTCTTCTTGAAGTCTGAGGGAATTTCGCCTGTCTCATACATCTTGCTCACCAGATGGTAGAGTTTTGTCATGACTGGCTCTCCCAAGGCCATCAGTAGTTCTAATGGAATGTTGTCTACTCCCGGGGCCTTGTTTCGACTCAGGTCTTTCAGTGCTCTGTCAAACTCTTCACGCAGTATCTTATCTCCCATTTCGTCTTCATCTACATTCTCTTCCATTTCCATAATATTGTCCTCAAGTACTTCACCCTTGTATAAACCCTCTATATACTCCTTCCACCTTTCTGCCTTCCCTTCTTTGCTTAGAACTGGGTTGCCATCTGAGCTCTTGATATTCATACAAGTGGTTCTCTTCTCTCCAAAGGTCTCTTTAATTTTCCTGTAGGCAGTATCTATCTTACCCCTAGTGAGACAAGCCTCTACATCCTTACATTTGTCCTCTAGCCATCCCTGCTTAGCCATTTTGCACTTCCAGTCGATTTCATATTTGAGACGTTTGTATTCCTTTTTGCCTGCTTCATTTACTGCATTTTTATATTTTCTTCTTTCATCAATTAAATTCAATATTTCTTCTGTTACTCAAGGATTTCTATTAGCCCTCGTCGTTTTACCTACTTGATCCTCTGCTGCCTTCACTACTTCATCCCTCAGAGCTACCCATTCTTCTTCTACTGTATTTATTTCCCCCATTCCTGTCAATTGTTCCCTTATGCTCTCCCTGAAATTCTGTACAACCTCTGGTTCTTTCAGTTTATCCAGGTCCCATCTCCTTAAATTCCCACCTTTTTGCAATTTCTTCAGTTTCAATCTGCAGATCATAACCAATAGATTGTGATCAGAATCCACATCTGCCCCTGGAAATGTCTTACAATTTAAAACCTGGTTCCTAAATCTCTGTCTTACCATTATATAATCTATCTGATACCTTTTAGTATCTCCAGGATTCTTCCAGGTATACAACCTTCTTTTATGATTCTTGAACCAAGTGTTAGCTATGATTAGGTTATGCTCTGTGCAAAATTCTACAAGGCGGCTTCCTCTTTCATTTCTTCCCCCCAATCCATATTCACCTACTATGTTTCCTTCTCTCCCTTTTCCTACTGACGAATTCCAGTCACCCATGACTATTAAATTTTCGTCTCGCTTCACTACCTGAATAATTTCTTTTATCTCGTCATACATTTCATCAATTTCTTCATCATCTGCAGAGCTAGTTGGCATATAAACTTGTACTACTGTAGTAGGCATGGGCTTTTTGTCTATCTTGGCCACAATAATGCGTTCACTATGCTGTTTGTAGTAGCTAACCCGCACTCCTATTTTTTATTCATTATTAAACCTACTCCTGCATTACCCCTATTTGATTTTGTATTTATAACCCTGTAATCACCTGACCAAAAGTCTTGTTCCTCCTGCCACCGAACTTCACTAATTCCCACTATATCTAACTTTAACCTATCCATTTCCCTTTTTAAATTTTCTAACCTACCTGCCCGATTAAGGGATCTGACATTCCACGCTCCGATCCATAGAACGCCAGTTTTTTTTCTCCTGATAACGACATCCTCTTGAGTAGGACCCGCCCGGAGATCCGAATGGGGGACTATTTTACCTCCGGAATATTTTACCCAAGAGGACGCCATCATCATTCAATCATACAGTAAAACTGCATGTCCTCGGGAAAAATTACGGCTGTAGTTTCCCCTTGCTTTCAGCCGTTCGCAGTACCAGTACAGCAAGGCCGTTTTGGTTAATGTTACAAGGCCAGATCAGTCAATCATCCAGACTGTTGCCCCTGCAACTACTGAAAAGGCTGCTGCCTCTCTTCAGGAACCACATGTTTGTCTGGCCTCTCAACAGATACCCCTCCGTTGTGGTTGCACCTACGGTACGGCCATCTGTATCGCTGAGGCACGCAAGCCTCCCCACCAACGGCATGGTCCATGGTTCATGGGGGGGATTTTTCTCCTGTATACCATAAAACACAGGTCTCCAGGGGAAAGATAAACTGCGGATAGGAAACCGTGTCTGAAACCATCATCTACCGAGGCAACGGAGTACCGCATTCATAGGAGACAAGACCATTCTGCTCAGCAGCTAGCCCCATCTTCTCCACTGGCGATAGTGGTAATAATTCGGCATCGCTGAACAACACACAACACTGTGAGACGTTGAGCCTAAGACACGTCGGCGTACAAAGTCACGTTTGCTGCCGAAGGGCCGACCTAGTGACAGGGGCCGGCGCCGATAACTTTGATGCTCTGTAGCGTCGTTGGATGGCGGTTCCGGACATGGGTTCCTAGCCTCGATTTATTCCTCAAGACTCCCTTTACAACCTCTAGAAACTTATCGCAACATTTCTCTTATATCCTATATACAGGGGATCCCATTTATCTTGACCACCCTAAATAACTGTTCGTCCAGATGCAAATTACAAAATGTTTCAAGCAAATGTTCTTTAGCCGTTAGGGGGACTTGAATCAGCATGATGACCTTCGTTGTAGCTTTGTTTTGTACAAAGATATGAACAGCAGTATGACTTTTTCTCTCCTGTACCATTGCCCAGGAGTAGAATATTCAAAGGTGTTCAGAGTGGTGACCCTGGACACCGATACACTGGTGCACTCGTTGAATGAAAGAATTATTTACTGCTTCCAGTGTTGACTGCTGAAGAGAATTTCAAGCAAGCACGATACGTTCCTGCATGTCCTCCGTTGGAATATCGCGACAGACAACGTCTTTATTGCTTCCCCAAAGAAAAAAGTCCAGAGGATTTAAATCAGGAGACCTAGCAGGCCAAGTAACTGTCCCTCCTCGACCAATCCATCTGGCAGGAAACCTTCGGTTCAGAACACGACGTGCACGCAAGGCATTATGTGCTGGACATCCTTCGCGTTGATACCACATAAACTTCCTGGTTCTTTGCTGCACTTCATCCAGAAGAGGTGGAAGAATTTGTCTGAGGAAGTTGGCAAAAGCTGTGCCGTTTAGACTACCATTGATGAAAAAAGGGCCAATAATTGTAGTACCAAGCATCCCACACCAGATGTTAACTCTCCACTGACGCCGATGTTCCACCCGTATAAGCGATCGTGGGTTGTCGCTTGACCAATAATGCATGTTCCTTGTATTTACTTGTCCTTTGTTTCAGAAGGAAAATTCATCGATAAATAGAACATTGGAGAAGAAGTTAGGGTTGGCGAGGATTTGCTGCTGTGCCCACTGACTGAATTGCACACGATTCTGGAAATCATTCCCATGCAATTCTTGATGTAGGTGTACATGGTAAGGATAGAACCAGTGACGTGTAAGAATCCGATGAACACTGGCTTTAGGAATGCCAGTCTCGTCTTCAAGCTGTCGTGTGCACACATGTGGATTATATAGCAACGGAAGCGAGAACAGTAACTTCGGCAGCTTCGTCTGCGCGAGTGCTACGACGATTGTGTTGTCGTGGGTTGAAACTGCCTGTTTCCTGATGCGTCGCAACAAGACGAGAAAACATCCGTCGGAAAGGTGGGTTCTTGTGAGGATATCGCTCTCTGTACAGTTCCCCTGCCTGCGTAGCATTAGGCCTACCTTCAACAACAACAATAAAGGAAACGTTATGTTGATGAAGTTTGTAGGAAGAACAGCCTTTACTGTATGCCTACTCTACACAACAGTTTTTAAAAGGACTAATCTACTGTACTAAATGTACCCGTACATAAGAAAAAGGTATTGCAATTACTGTTCTGCTAACGTACATTTCCCACAGATGAGTAGCATTTCTACCTTCTCTTCGTTGGTGTACATTCTACTCAGACAACTCTTCAAATGACTATGGTTGACGGAATGACGGGTATGCATTCTACTTATGTTTACATTTGTCCTCTGTCAACGTCAGCACCTGCATGTGTTCCATTACCCGACTACCTGCACTAAGCACTGGGAGCGTCAACGTCAATGTTGTGTTATGTAATTGATATAGTTGTGTTCCAGTGAATAGTACACTATGACACATTTTTGAATAGGTCTCTAGAAGACGAAATGAATTACCGAATAAAAAAATATAGGGTGACATTTAAAACAGTTATACCGCTGTTCATATCTTTGTAAAAAACAAAACTACAACGAAGGCAGTCATGCTGATTGATGTCCCCCAGACGGCTAAAGATATTTTGCTTAAAATGTTCTGTGATTTGCATCTGAACAGTTATTTAGGGTGGTCAAGATACATTACTGGCCATTAAAATTGCTACACCAAGAAGAAGTGCAGATGATAAACGGGTATTCATTGGACAAATATATTATACTAGAACTGACATGCAATTTTCACGCAATTTGGGTGCACAGATCATGAGAAATCAGTACCCAGAACAACCACCTCTGGCCGTAATAACGGCCTTGATAAACGTGGGCATTGAGTCAAACAGAGCTTGGTTGGCGTGTACAGGTACAGCTGCCCATGCGGCTTCAACACGATACCACAGTTCATCAAGTGTATTGTGACGAGCCAGTTGCTCGGCCACCATTGACCAGACATTTTCAATTGGTGAGAGATCTGGAGAATGTTCTGGCCAGGGCAGCAGTCGAACATTTTCTGTATCCAGAAAGGCCCGTACAGGACCTGCAAATTGCGGTCGTACATTATCATGGTAAAATGTAGGGTTTCGCAGGGATTGATTGTAGGGTAGAGCCACGGGTCGTAACATACCTGAAATATAACGTCCACTGTTCAGAGTGCCGTCAATGGGAACAAGAGGTGACCGAGGCGTGTAACCAATGCCACCCCATACCATCACTCCGGGTGATACGCCATTATGGCGATGATTAATACACGCTTCCAATGTGCGTTCACCGCGCTGTCGCCAAACATGGTTGCGACCATCATGATGCTGTAAAGAGAACCTGGATTCATCCGAAAAAAATGACGTTTTGCCATTCGTGCACCCTGGTTCGTCGTTGAGTACACCATCGCAAGCGCTCCTGTCTGTGATGCAGCGTAAGAAGGAGAAATTCGTACCATCACGTTTCCGACTTTGATAATGGTCGAATTGCAGCCTATCGCGACTGCGGTTTATCGTATCGCGACGCTGCTGCTCACGTTGGTCGAGATCCAATGACTGTTAGCAGAATATGGAATCGGTGGGTTCAGGAGGGTAATGCGGAACGCCGTGCTGGATCCCAACGGCCTCGTATCACTAGCAGTCGAGATGACAGGCATCTTGTCCGCATGGCTGTAACGTATCGTGCAGCCACGTCTCGATCCCTGAGTCAACAGATGAGGACGTTTGCAAGACAACAACCATCTGCAATAACAGTTCGACAGCATTTGCAGCAGTATGGACTATCAGCTCGGAGACCATGGCTGCGGTTACCCTTGACGATGCAACACAGACAGGAGCGCCTACGATGGTGTACTCAACTACGAACCTGGGTGCACAAATGGCAAAACGTCATTTTTTCGGCTGAATCCATGTTCTGTTTACAGCATCATGATGGTCGCATCGCCGTCCGGAGTGGCCGAGCGGTTCTAGGTGCTACAGTCTGGACCTGCGCGACCGCTACGGTCGCAGGTTCGAATCCTGCCTCGGGAACGGATGTGTGTGATGTCCTTAGGTTAGTTAGGTTTAAGTAGTTCTAAGTTATAGGGGACTGATGACCAAAGAAGTTAATTCCCATAGTGCTCAGAGCCATTTGAACTATTTGATGGTCGCATCCGTGTTTGGCGACAGCGCGGTGAACGCACATTGGAAGCGTGTATTAGTCATCGCCATACTGGCGTATCACCCGGCGTGATGGTATGGGGTGCCATTGGTTACACGTCTCGGTCACCTCTGGTTCGCACTGACGCCACTTTGATCAGTGGACGTTACATTTCAGATGTGTTACGACCCGTGGCTCTACCCTTCATTCGATCCCTGCGAAACCCTACATTTCAGCAGGGTAATGCACGACCGCATATTGCAGGTCCTGTACGGGCCTTTCTGGATACAGAAAATGTTCGACTGCTGCCCTGGCCAGCACATTCTCCAGATCTCTCGTCAATTGAAAACGTCTGGTCAATGGTGGCCGAGCAACTGGCTAGTCACAATAGGCCAGTCACTACTCTTGATGAACTGCGGTATCGTGTTGAAGCTGCATGGGCAGCTGTACCTGTACACGCCAATCAAGCTCTGTTTGACTCAATGCCCACGCGTATAAAGGCCGTTATTACGGTCAGAGGTGGTTGTTTTGGGTACTGATTTCTCATGATCTATGCACCCAAATTCCGTAAAAATGTAATCACATGTCAGTTCTAGTATAATATATTTGTCCAATGAATACCCGTTTATCATCTGCATTTCTTCTTGGTGTAGCAATTTTAATGGCCAGTAGTGTATATCCTTACTACTCTCAGAAGGCACAGGCAATGCAGCCACAGGGTCTTTAATCACAAGCCCACATCTGGAGGTGGTTCTTGCACCGCTGAGTGGCCGAGCCCGACTTCCCTCGGCGGAGTCTCTTCCGCCAAGTTCACAGAGGAAGGTTTTCTTAGTTCCCACAACAGTTACGTGTCTGTTGATGAAAACCTACAGGCTGTGTGCCCCAGTGGGTTTCAGGAACGTGTGCTTGGACCATACCTTCTTCCACCACATGTCACGGGTGACGAGTACTTGAGATTCCTTGTCGGCGAACTGCACTGGAATATGTGCCACTGTAGGTGCGTCAAAACATGTGGTACCAGCACGATGGGCTCACCTCCCCATTTTTCACTAGTGGTCCGAGATCATCTGGATCAATGATTTGGGCAACGTTGGATAGGTCATGGTGGCCCGACTGCTTGGCCTGCACGATCTCCTGACTGGAATCCGCTGGACCACTACATGTGGCATCCGAGGAAGACCTGCTGGCTAGGGTTATGCCTCCGGCGGATGCTGGAGGACGAGGCATTCGTGATGGTGGGTACAGGAACGTGGTCTGGAGGTGCCGTATCTGTGACGACGTCGGTGGTTGTCACATCGAGCCCTACTTGTCAGTGGACCAAGGCTATAACCAGCAGGAGTCAGAGAGCAACATGTGTTGTATTTTTCATGTCGCGGGAAAATGATACTTTTTCGGACATGAGTTCCTATGCTAAACTTATCCCTCTTGGTCCCATCTACAAGTCCTCAAAGTCTATAAAGGAAATTTATTTACACACTACATAATCAAGTTTTGAGTTAATATTAGTGTGCATTTGTAGGGTATTTTGCTATGTAGTCTATGTACTGTATTTATAATATAAAAAACATGCAAGCAATCTTCGTTTGTTTCTATAATCTTTAGACAGTTTTAATTCATTTTCTGTCTAACGTAAGATTTGGGTAAATAAGTAACCGTGTCATGCTAAGTAATCAGCTAGTAATCATAAAAATAGCCGGTCTTGTTTCCAATCGGACTAACATCCATCGTGTATTGATTTATACATAAAATCTGGACCAGAAAATATCATACTCTTTGTGTACAATATTTTGATTTTGTGCAGAATAGACGTTTAAAGAAGCTAACTTTAATGCTTTCGAAGTCTCTGATTTATTATGTTAAGCATTTGAGACTTAATTTTGCGTATATTGATAATTAATTGAAAACAATCACACGTTTGCGTTTATCTCTGAATAAAAGTGAACGAACTTTGTTCTCTATATGACCCTGCTACCCAGAAGACTTCTGCTGAGATTTGATCCCTGTGCAGCAAAGCCAGGAGCATTGCGTTTTCCAGTAGACTGCCAATGGCCATAGCTATCGACAAGAGTGGCAACAGGTTGTAGCCCTCTCCTCTTGGCGCTTCCACAGGACTTGCTGTAAGGCATCCTTCAGAATTGCGAAACATTTTAAGTGCCTGGAAAAGATAGAGAGTTGAGAAGAGTGTCTCGGAAGGCTAATTTTATTCAGAAATAGATTGAAAGGTCAAGACTGAGAGGTCACTAGAACGCTATGAGAAAAATAAAATATCTCTGGAAAGTACTGAAACTAGGGAAGAAAACACAACCGCAGCGTATCTGCCTTAAGCCTGCACGGCCTCATTAAAATTGAGAGACGCTTAGGGACTCATGGCATTTACTATCGTTGTATCTCATCAACGAAAATAATAAATCTGTTTGAAGTATTAAAAATGAGTTTGGCCCCGCAAACACTAGGAATATAAAACTTGCAGTATCAGTGGGTTATATTAACTGTGTGGCAGATTGCCAGAGTAGTCGAAGAGAGGTATATGGACTACCATCCACTCATCTTTCTGAAGTAGGTAAATCAATTAGCTGCTGGCATATACTACTGCCTGGAGTGATATCTTGAAATTAGGTGAGACAGAACCAGTATTACTGTACCGTACACGATTCAGTTTTCTATGGTATGTAACCAAACAGATACGAATGTTTGAAAAATTCTCTGATATTCTTGGGAAAAGCAGAATTGCGGTTTATAGGCACTCGATTCGAATGAACCTGCAAAGACCGACTAAAGATATTTGATCGTTTCAACAAAATTGCCAAAACGCAGATCAGTTGGTTCAGGGAAGTGACAAATGACTTAGAACGAAATAACATGCAGAAAGCAGAAAATGTAGACGGGCAAAATTTTCCGAAGAAGAAAAGGAAGTTTGGAGAATAAAGGTCAGAAAGTGCACCACGGTATGGGCGGGATGAAAGAAAAAAAAGTAAAGTGAAAGCATGAAGATGTCTATCTGCTATGTTCCTGATACTCGATACTCGTCATTGCGTCCTCTTCCACTGCATAGAGTTCAGTCTCTTCAAACTCTGTTGTGCGGAAAATCAGGAAAGAAGACAAGATCACGAGGAAGTTACTTCGAATGGTCCATAGATGATCGAAATCGAAGAAAGGAGGATTGAAGCGTAATCTTAAGCAAATCTTGGGATCTAACGCTCAGTTTATGAATATCACAATAACAATTCTGCGTACTCCTAAGATCGTTGGTATGAAAAAGTAGCGCCTCCGAAATTTTTATTCTGTTCTGAATATCGATTGAGGTATGACATGTCATGCATATGGCTCAGTCGACCTTCTGGCTTTCCTCACGCAAGCTGCAACTCTCTGCCGCTGGGCGGTCCCGAATTGCAGCGTGTAACATGGGGTGTGTAACGCAACGATGTCGATGCTTGAGAAACCCTTGCAAAACTGAAAGAACGATTTTCGAAGAGTTCGTCCACACAAGCATAACCATCTCTTTCAGCATGATAAGTCAGACGACACACCATCGCCGCATCATATGCAATAACCCGACGCTTTGGGTTCCCTGTCATCGACCATCCTCCGTACAGTTCCGACTCGTCCCCATCCGATTTTCATCTGTTTCCAAAACTTAAAGAACAGCTGCGAGAAATTCTGTCTGGTAGTGTGGTAGCCTTGCAGTCAGGGGCGAAGTTGTGGCTCCGTCAACAAAATTCTGCCGTGACGGCACCAAGAAGCTGATTTGTCGTTCAGAGAAATGCCTTCGTCACCAGGGTGATTACGCTGCGAAGTAGATGTACAGACAAGAAGAAATATGTTGTAGAATGTTAATAAATGTTTTGTTGAAAAAGCTGTAAGTTTTCACAAAAAAGTCAGAGGCATCATTTATCGGCACGCCCTCGTGACATGTGACTGCCACTGGTCAGGTTTTTGTTGGAAATCCGAGCAACAACTGGAATCAAACTATGGAACCTTCAGTTTAATGACCAATAACAGAACCTGCAGTGCTACACTACTGGCCCTTAAAATTGCTACACCAAGAAGAAATGCAGATGATAAACGGGTATTCATTGGACAAACACATTATACTAGAACTAACCTGTGATTATATTTTCACGCAATTTGGGTGCATAGATCCTGAGGAATCAGTACCCAAAACAACCACCTCTGGCCGTAATAACGGGCTTGATACGCCTGGGCATTGAGTCAAACAGAGCTTGGATAGCGTGTACAGGTACAGCTGCCCATGCAGTTTCAACACGATACCACAGTTCATCAAGAGTAGTGACTGGTGTACTGTGATGGGCCAGTTGCTCGGCCACCATTGACCAGACGTTTTCAGTTGGTGAGAGATCTGGAGAATGTGCTGGCCAGGGCAGCCGTCGAACATTTTCTGTATCCAGAAAGGCCCGTACAGGACCTGCAATATGCGGTCGTGCATTATCCTGCTGAACTGTATGGTTTCGCAGGGATCGAATGAAGGGCAGAGCCACGTGTCGTAACACATCTGAAATGTAACGTCCACTGTTCAAAGTGCCGTCAATGCGAACAAGAGGTGACCGAGACGTGTAATCAATGGCATCCTATACCATCACGCCGGGTGATACGCCAGTATGGCGATGACTAATACACGCTTCCAATGTGCGTTCACCGCGCTGTCGCCAAACACGGATGCGACCATCATGATGCTGTAAACAGAACCTGGATACATCCGAAAAAATGACGTTTTTCATTCGTGCACCCAGGTTCGTCGTTGAGTACACCATCACAGGCGCTCCTGTCTGTGATGCAGCGTCAAGGGTAACCTCAACTATGGTCTCCGAGCTGATAGTCCATGCTGCTGCAAACGTCGTCGAACTGTTCGTGTAGATGGTTGTTGCCTTGCAAACGTCCCCATCTGTTGACTCAGGGATCGAGACGTGGCTGCACGATCCGTTATAGCCTTGCGGCTAAGATGCCTGTCATCTCGACTGCTAGTAATACGAGGCCGTTGGGATCCAGCACGGCGTTCCGTATTACCCTCCTGAACCCACCGATTCCATATTCTGCTAACAGTCATTGGGTCTCGACCAACGCGAGCAGCAATGTCGCGATACGATAAACCGCAATCGCGATAGGCTACAATCCGACCTTTGTCAAAGTCGGAAACGTGATGGTACGCATTTCTTCTCCTTACACAAGGCATCACAACAACGTTTCAGCAGACAACGCCGGTCAACTGCTATTTGTGTGTGAGAAATCGGTTGGAAACTTTCCTCATTTCAGCACGTTGTGAGCGTCGCCACCGGCGCCAACCTTGTGTGAATGCTCTGAAAAGCTAATCATTTGCATATCACAGCATCTTCTTCCTGTCGGTTAAATTTTTCGCGTCTGTAGCACGTCATCTTCGTGGTGTAGCAATTTTGATGGCCAGTAGTGTAAAATTCTACCACTATTTAAGGAATAGAGAATTGATTACATTACGAGGATCCAAAAACACTAGGTAAGTCCATCTCAGAAGGCAGGAGAAAGAGACGGCAGGAGAGAAATTTCGGGAGCAAGCTGCAGCAAGTGGTTTAGTACGGGAAAACCGACGCCGAAACAGAGCTTACACAGGGAATAACGGGCACAGGCACCAATGAATCTGGAGAGAGCGTGCCACGGTTCCCGTCAGAGTGCAAAAGAGACGGTCTTTGGGGGGGGGGGAGGTGGAGGTTGTGAGAGGAGGTCGAGAAGGGGGAGGGAGGGAGGATGGGCACAGGATGAGGCAGAGCAGACAAGCATCGAGTCAAAGACTTCGGCACGGAACGGCGGTAATGGATGCCTTTCCGGAGATTGTTTTAGTTGGCGCGCCCCAAGTTGGAGATGCGCGGCACTCTTTGCCAGCGGCCGGCTGTGCTGCAGGCGAACTTGCCTCATTACTCGCCGTGGACGCTCCGCGCCTGGTAAACACACCGCCGCGCCGTCGCGGGCTCCGCTCAGAAACCCCCAGCAGATGTAAAAAGGGCCACGGCGGCGCCAGCCCGGCGGAACTCTTACAGATACGGCGTCCAATGAAATTGCCTGCCGCATGCACTAGACCTGCTCGTAAAGTAGGTTCCGATGCTATCGGGTGCGAGGAGTAAGACCGGTGGCGCAGTGTTTTCGGCATAGATGTGTCGCCGGCTCAGCACGAGTATGGCGGTGCCGCAAGAGTATTACTGAACTGTTATTCGTACCTTATCTGTAAATCGAAGTGGCCGATGATTAAATTATACTCTGCGAAATTCTACCAGGCGCCTTCCCCCTCATTCAAATGTCATCCTATTATTTTTCTTTCTCTTCCTATTCCTACTATTGAACCCAGTCAGTTATCACAATCATCTACATCTACATCTACATACATACTCCGCAATCCACCATACGGTGCGTGGCGGAGGGTACCTCGTACCACAACTAGCATCTTCTCTCGCTGTTCCACTCCCAAACAGAACGAGGGAAAAATGACTGCCTATATGCCTCTGTACGAGCCCTAATCTCTCTTATCTTATCTCTGTGGTCTTTCCGCGAAATGTAAGTTGGCGGCAGTAAAACTGTACTGCAGTCAGCCTCAAATGCTGGTTCTCTAAATTTCCTCAGTAGCGATTAACGAAAAGAACGCCTCCTTTCCTCTAGAGACTCCCACCCAAGTTCCTGAAGCATTTCCGTAACACTCGCGTGATGGTCAAACCAACCAGTAACAAATCTAGCAGCCCGCCTCTGAATTGATTCGATGTCCTCCTTCATTTATGTAGATAGAAAACAACAACAGACCTACCACACTTCCCTGGGGCACTCCAGATGATACACTCACCTCCGATGAACACTCACCATGGAGGACAAGAAATTGAGACCTGGTGGTCAAGGAAGACAAGTAGCTAAAGAATAGGTCGTATTAGTGTTTTATAACCGGTCTCCTTTACAGATGAACCACATCTTCCCAAAATTCTACCAATGAACCGAAGACGACTATCCGCCTTCCCCACAACTGCCATTACATGCTTGTCCCACTTCATATCGCTCTGCAATGTTACTCCCAAATATTTCATCGACGTGACTGTGTCAAGCGCTACACTACTAAAGGAGTATTCAAACATTACAGGATTCTTTTTCCTATTCATCTGCATTAATTTACATTTATCTATATTTAGAGTTACCTGCCATTCTTTACTCCAATCACAAATCCTGTCCAAGTCATCTTGTATCCTCCTACAGGACACCTTCCCGTACACCACAGCATCATCTGCAAACAACCGCACATTGCTATCCACCCTATCCAAAAGATCATTTATGTAGATAGAAAACAACAACAGACCTACCACACTTCCCTGGGGCACTCCAGATGATACACTCACCTCCGATGAACACTCACCATGGAGGACAACAAATTGAGACCTGGTGGTCAAGGAAGGCAGGATTCGGTTACGATTGTGGACGGGGCCATAATCAGTTACTGTTGGTTGCCTTTTCTTTTAATCACACATAATTTATTTAAAATCAACAACAAATTAAAATAATGGCAATAATTTAAGAATTGTTTCACAGCTGAAGGTTTTAATGGCAATAAATTAAGAACTGATTAAACTTGCTGCAACTTACAATTACAGTTATTAAACTATAAAAGACAAGTGACCAAGGTCTTAAAACTCGCTGCAAAAATACAATTGCCAGATTAAAATTTGAAGTAACGACACTCATGGCTGAAGGCCTTAGGCAATAAATTAAGAATTGTTTCATGGCTGAAGGCCTTAATGATAATAAATTAAGAATTGTTTAACTTGTTGCCACTTACAAACTACATTTATTAAAATATTGAAAACAAAAACCAAGGTCATGAAGGTTAAGTGCTAAAATACAATTGCCACATTAGAATTTTAAGACAAGTAGCGACAGTCACGGCTGAAAGCCTTTAACGCCTAGAATGGCAATTATTAAAAAAAAATTAACAAACAGACTGTGAAACAGCAAGGCAATAGCAAAAGTTAATTTATAGGACAGGCAACTGATCACCAAAGACGTGAGACAAAATGATAGTAAACTCCGTAGCACAACTGTTTAAACTTGCTGTAAAGCCAAGAATGGCAATTATATTAAAAAAATTAGAAACATACAATAAAACAGCAAATACAATAACAACGTTAATTCAAAAGGAAACTGCTAAAACACAATTGCCACATTAGAATTTTAAGACAAGTAGCGACAATCACGGCTGAACGCCTTGAACGCCTAGAATGGAAATTATTAAAAAAAAATTAACAAACATCCTGTCAAACAGCAAGGCAATAGCAAAAGTTAATTTATAGGACAGGCAACTGATCACCAAAGACGTGAGACAAAATGATAGTAAACTCCATTGCACAACTGTTTTAACTTGCTGTAAAGCCAAGAATGGCAATTATATTTAAAAAAAATTAGAAACATACAATAAAACAGCAAATACAATAACAACGTTAATTCAAAAGGAAACTGGTAAAATACAATTGCTACATTAGAATTTTAAGACAAGTAGCGACAGTCACGGTTGTACGCCTTTAACGCCTAGAATGGCAATTATTAAAAAAAATTAACTAACAAACTGTCAAATAGCAAGGCAATAGCAAAAATTAATTTAAAAGACAGGCAAATGATCACCAAACAGGTGAGACAAAATGATAGTAAACTCCGTAGCACAACCGTTTAAACTTGCTGTAAAGCCAAGAATGGGAATTATATTAAAAAAAAATTAGAAACATACAATAAAACAGCAAATAACTCCGCCATAGCCGGTCCCAAGCCCGGTTGAAAAAGGAGGAGGGGGAGGAGTAACACTTCATAAAAAAACCTTGGTTCACCTGGCCCGGGTGATAGTACCTCGTGAGGGCCCCTTGCCAGCGACACGGTGAAGACCTCAACGGCAGTGAAGGCGGAAATGAAGATCATCGGTACGGCGGAACTGGCAGAAGAGGCAACCTTGCTTTTTGGGATACTATAAAAGCTATCGTCCAAGGTTATCTGGACAAAGGGCACGACGGTTCCACAGGTTAGTGGCGGTAACCCTACAGCGTCTGTTCCACATGTTAGTGGCGGCTGATCTATAAAACTCAGAAGTGGAACTCTGAGCTTAACCAGACTGAATCTCAATTTCAGTCACAAACCCAGTCCAATTAAATCAACATGGATACAGCACCTTCAAAGACAAATTACCCCAGTGGGTCAAATCCCACGGTTGAAAAACCGCAAGTGGTCTATTCTGATTCTGGGGAGACCACAGAAGTGTGCATGGAGGTAAATTGGAATACCTCAAAACCCCGTAATAAGAAAATCAAACCAAAATCTAGAATTTGGCTAATGACATTTAATGTAAATTCTCTCTTAAAAATGGGAAAACTAAAAAACATCCTGGACAAATCCAGAGAACGTAAAATCAAAATTATTGCATTTCAGGAATCACGATATACAGATGAAAATCCTTTTGATTCGGAAGGATACAGGATATACAAAGGAAAACCTGGAAAACGAGCCATGGCAAATTGTCCAAAATTTGGAACTGGATTTATAGAAGATACATCAATACTTGATTCAGTCGCAACTTTCAAATCTTACTCGGGTCGACTCTCCACGATGACAATAAAATCAGCTAATAAGATATACACCCTAATCAACGGACATGCACCAACTAACATCACTACAAAAACAAAATAGAAGAAGTAGAAGAATTCTGGAACTAATTAGATAATGTTCTCCAATAACCATGTCAAAATCCTTATGGGCGATTTCAATGCACAAATCGGTAAAGAAAAGAAATATCGATATTGGGTAGGTAAATGGTCAGGGCATACACAGACCAACCGGAATGGCATGCGAGTCATTGAAATCTGCAAAAACCATGACCTATTATTCAAATCAACGTTTTTCAAGAAAAGAGCCTCGAAAACGAAAACTTGGATCTCACCTAATCCATTACTAGGTGAATATCAGTTGGATCATGTAATGATCTCCCGCGTAAATACAGTAGAAATCATGAAACTTAAAGTCCTTAATGGACTAGACCTAGATTCCGACCATTACCCAACAATATTCTCCCTAGATGTCATTCCAGAAAAAAGAAAATTCACTAAGAAATCTCCACACCGTAAATATGATGTACAAAAGATAAATGGCAATGAACAATTTACAAAAGAAACGCAATATTTAAAACCACAAAATTGGCAACAACTGCAAGCAGGACTTTTAAATGCAGCTGAAACTGTAGCACCGCAAACAAGAACACGGAAACACCCATGGTGGACAGATGAATGTGACCAACTGATAAATCTCAGACAACAGGCGTGGCAAAATTGGTTGTGCAACAAATATCAAAAGACCCTGGAAGATCTCAAAGATACCAGGAAAACAGTCACAAAAGCAATACGAACAGTCCGTAAACAACACGAAAACAAAAAATTGCAAGACATAGAAAATGATTTCAAGAAAAACAATTCCCGAAATTTCTACAAAGTATTCAAACAAAAATTAACAAAGTACTCTCCTCCATCACTCCAGTTCAAAAATGACCATGGGGAAATTGCTCATACCAACACCGAAAACTGTGAAATTCTTGCAAAATACTTTTCTAAATTACTGAATTGTGAAAAGCCTGCAGAAAAATTTGAGTTCCATCGTACACAACGAAACCCAGACTCAAAGCCACCAAGTTTACAAGAGATTAAAGAGATAATAAAGTCACTGAAAAATGACAAAGCATCAGGAGAAGACCAAATCACCGCAGAATTATGGAAAAATGCAGGAGAAAATCTTATTGCAAAACTCAAAGAAATTATACATGAAATCTGGAAAACTGAAAAAATCCCCACAGATTGGAAGACTGCAATCATACATCCTCTGTACAAAAAGGGAAGTAAAACAGACCCCAGCAACTGTCGTGGAAACTCTTTATTGTCAATAACATACAAAATTCTGTCTAAAGCCCTACTAAACCGCGCAGAACCTCAGCTGGATTCAAAACTAGGCGAATACCAAGGTGGGTTCAGAAAAGGTCGATCTTGCGTAGAACAGATCCTTAACTTGAAAAACTCAATGAAATATCTACATAGTACTTCAAACAAAAGTTATGTCATCACGTTTGTCGACTTTAAAAAAGCATATGACAGTATAGACCGAGAATCCCTTTTTGAAGTATTAGCAGAATTTGGACTAGATCAAAAGACAACAAACATCATAAAAGAAACACTCACGGAGACCAAATCCAAAGTAAAATTTGTGGGAGAATTGAGCACAGAATTTGAAATAGACACAGGAGTACGACAAGGGGATGTATTGTCCCCAGTGCTCTTCAATTGTGCTCTTGAAAAAGTTGTTAGAGAATGGAAAAAAGCAGGTGCACCAGCACACAGACTGGGACCAAGACATAAGGGCATAGAATTACACTGTTTAGCATTTGCTGATGACATGGCACTGATCGCACAAGACATTACTGATGCACAGAAACAGATAGAATTATTACAAGAACAGGCAGCTAAAATAGGATTACAAATTTCATTTGAAAAAACAAAATTTATGACTGACGTAAAAGATGCACCTTCTGATCTCAAAATTGGTAATAACTACATCTCTCGAGTAAAAGAATTTAAATATTTAGGTGAATGGATTGCAGAAAATTGTAATGAAAAGAAATCTGTCAGATCAAGGGTCCAGAAAATGGAGACGGCTTTTCAGTTAACAAAAAACATTTACAACAAAAAGAGTCTCTCGTGGAACTGCAAAATACGACACTACACAACAATAATTAGACCCGAAGCTCTCTACGCATGTGAGACACTAAACCTTCAACACAGAACACTAAAAGAGGAATTAGAAGTGAAAGAACGTAAGATAATGAGGAAAATCCTAGGACCAAGAACTAAAGATGGGGTACATTATCCAAAACCCAATGCAGAAATATATAAAAATATCTCCAAAATAACAGACACAGTGCGCATGAGAAGAATCCAATTCATGGGGCACTTAGAAAGAATGGACTCAAACAGGTTAACGCACAAAATCCATACATTTTTAAAGAACAAAACTACAAGACCGAACTGGTACAAACAGACGGAAAAAGACCTGAGAGAATTAGGGTCTCCAAATCTACATGATAGAAATGAAATCAGAAAAATCACAAACACACGGGGTTTTGAGGAAGAAGACAGAAAAACTAACCGACATACATGGTCTACGCAACGAAAGCTAGCCCATTCGTTGTTTATGAAGGAATACTGGGCGAAAAGGAAGGCCAACAAATGTTGATTACGCGTGGTCCTAAGTGATCCATCCGCGAAGAAGAAAGAAGAAGATTACAGCAAATACAATAACAACGTTAATTCAAAAGGACAAGCAACTGGTCACCAAACAGGCGAGGCAAATGATGGTAACTTGGTAATACAACAATAAAATGATAACACAATAATAAACTACAAGGGCTAGCTACAGACGGTGCTCCAGGAATCGACCTCTGAGTAGGTCAGGGCAAAAACACTTTCGCGATCAATGAGAAAGGCAGCCAAGAGTTGCATTCGCTTCACAGGATGGTAACTCAGACTAGTGGCAGTCTAACGAATGACTAATGATAATCTGCTGAAGCTACCTAACGTCTGATAGTCCATGCAATGATGTAACACCACGCCAAAGCCGGAATCGGCGGTCAGCACTACGTCCTTAGAATGCAGTCTTTAGAGCGTCCGAAAGGAGAAAGGAACCACTACTACCAGAGTAGAAGAAATACCAATCGACCTAAAAAATCAAGGAAACTGTCAAAACTACACGCCTTACCGGACAGCAGCGGCAAGGCGAGCAAACGTACACTGCCGTTACATACACTAACCTCCAGGGCAGGTCACTGGGGCGTTAGCGACCACCAGGCAGGAAAAATACCGCTGGTTGAACTTAACAAATAGTAACACATAGAATGCAGCAGTTAGTAACAAGAAGTCGAGGAAAGCTAGTTAGATCCGCCTTCCCCAAGCACTCCACTCGCTGCTCTTCGTCTCGGCGATGGAGTGAGCAGCAACATGAACCCAAGTCACTGGAGAAGCGCGAGATCTCACAGTGGTGGACGCTTCACTGCTAGGATTAAAATCCACTCAACTTAAAGCTTGTTGAATCTTGTTGACGACTAGGTCGTGTACCCTCGCGACACAGTCCTTCCATCCGGCAGTGAATGCCTGCCGCCAGCGGTCCCGGCGTGTTCCTGCTCTGCCCTCTTGGCTCCTCCAGGGTCCCCAACTGAACTGCTCACTCACATGACCCAGAAGAACAACGATGTCACCCCAAAGATGGGGCCACAGTTACTACATATCGATAACGCCGCTGCCGGCCGGGGTGGCCAAGCGGTTAAAGGCGCTACAGACTGGAACCGCGCGACCGCTACGATCGCAGGTTCGAATCCTGCCTCGGGCATGGATGTGTGTGATGTCCTTAGGTTAGTTAGGTTTAAGTAGTTCTAAGTTCTAGAGGACTGATGACCTTAGAAGTTAAGTCCCATAGTGCTCAGAGCCATTTTTGATAACGCCGCTGCTGCCACTAGTGGACAGGCAATGCTTGTGAAACAAAGTGGCGCCACTCAACACAAGAAGAAAACAAACAACCGCAACCATGTCAACTAAACGATACAGTGTGACCTCCAACAGGGGACGGAAACCTACAACAGCATGCAACATCCCCTCTCTTCTAAACTGATACTGTTATTACTCAGCTTAGGCGCGAGTCCGTAGAGGCTGGTATATGTCACACCAGTATAACTGGTCAGCATTTCCACCCGGAATTTGTGAGTGTAGGTCGGACCTTCCTTGATCCGCCTTGGTGAGTCGTGTCGTCGGATTTCCTCCTACCTGTGCGCGGTGCAGTTCTCGTAAATGTCGTCCCGTGCTGATTCTTCATTGGCGTATTGGATGTCTCTGTCGGTGGAAGCTAATTATCTGAAAATGCTGTCGATCAACTTTGGGGTATCTATTTACTCGAAATTAACATTCAGAATACCGTAATATAACTTTTATTCCCATTAGTTCAGTAACGAAACACTCATGTCACAAACCACTCGTAACCGAGAGCATGGCTACCATCGAACAAGACAGGAAGAGCTCTTAACGCCGACTGCCGACTTTGGCGCGCAGTCCGTATCTCTTACTAGTTTCGTCACAGTTCGTGGATTTCCGATCAAGTTCGTACTTACTAAGATATGCATTTGTTAATGAACGGGTGTGAATTTTAACGAGGCAAAATTATGATAAATACACTCCTGGAAATTGAAATAAGAACACCGTGAATTCATTGTCCCAGGAAGGGGAAACTTTATTGACACATTCCTGGGGTCAGATACATCACATGATCACACTGACAGAACCACAGGCACATAGACACAGGCAACAGAGCATGCACAATGTCGGCACTAGTACAGTGTATATCCACCTTTCGCAGCAATGCAGGCTGCTATTCTCCCATGGAGACGATCGTAGAGATGCTGGATGTAGTCCTGTGGAACGGCTTGCCATGCCATTTCCACCTGGCGCCTCAGTTGGACCAGCGTTCGTGCTGGACGTGCAGACCGCGTGAGACGACGCTTCATCCAGTCCCAAACATGCTCAATGGGGGACAGATCCGGAGATCTTGCTGGCCAGGGTAGTTGACTTACACCTTCTAGAGCACGTTGGGTGGCACGGGATACATGCGGACGTGCATTGTCCTGTTGGAACAGCAAGTTCCCTTGCCGGTCTAGGAATGGTAGAACGATGGGTTCGATGACGGTTTGGATGTACCGTGCACTATTCAGTGTCCCCTCGACGATCACCAGTGGTGTACGGCCAGTGTAGGAGATCGCTCCCCACACCATGATGCCGGGTGTTGGCCCTGTGTGCCTCGGTCGTATGCAGTCCTGATTGTGGCGCTCACCTGCACGGCGCCAAACACGCATACGACCATCATTGGCACCAAGGCAGAAGCGACCGTCATCACTGAATACGACACGTCTCCATTCGTCCCTCCATTCACGCCTGTCGCGACACCACTGGAGGCGGGCTGCACGATGTTGGGGCGTGAGCGGAAGACGGCCTAACGGTGTGCGGGACCGTAGCCCAGCTTCATGGAGACGGTTGCGAATGGTCCTCGCCGATACCCCAGGAGCAACAGTGTCCCTAATTTGCTGGGAAGTGGCGGTGCGGTCCCCTACGGCACTGCGTAGGATCCTACGGTCTTGGCGTGCATCCGTGCGTCGCTGCGGTCCGGTCTCAGGTCGACGGGCACGTGCACCTTCCGCCGACCACTGGCGACAACATCGATGTACTGTGGAGACCTCACGCCCCACGTGTTGAGCAATTCGGCGGTACGTCCACCCGGCCTCCCGCATGCCCACTATACGCCCTCGCTCAAAGTCCGTCAACTGCACATACGGTTCACGTCCACGCTGTCGCGGCATGCTACCAGTGTTAAAGACTGCGATGGAGCTCCGTATGCCACGGCAAACTGGCTGACACTGACGGCGGCGGTGCACAAATGCTGCGCAGCTAGCGCCATTCGACGGCCAACACCGCGGCTCCTGGTGTGTCAGCTGTGCCGTGCGTGTTATCATTGCTTGTACAGCCCTCTCGCAGTGTCCGGAGCAAGTATGGTGGGTCTGACACACCGGTGTCAATGTGTTCTTTTTTCCATTTCCAGGAGTGTAGTTTTAAACATCCAGAGGCCCCTCCTAGTATTCATGTTGTCATAAATGACTTTAATTATTAAATATAAATAAACAAAATCGCTGACTTTGGCGCCAAGATGGCGGTACTTCCTGTCATGTATATTTCCCAGGCTGACGCTTGTTGCTACGGTCCAGCGCCGAGCCCCACCCCACTACGCGCGACATGTGGTCGCTTCGTCACCTAGCCAGCTAGCGTGGGAAATGCTCTCCGACTCATGGCCGGCTACGGACTACAACACTTCCTAACTATCGTGAATACATCAATAAGAGACAATAATTTATTAAAACTGGTAAAAATGTCTTCCTCACGTAAGAGACACCTTACAAGCACCAATGTGAGCCGCAGCACGGCTTGTCTCCTTAACTATGCGAAGACATTCCCTTAGCTCATTATAAGTTCTTTAAATCTCTTCATCATCTACAGATTGTAACGCTGCGCTAGTGCACACGATACTCCTTAAAGCCTGTAGTATAGTAAGTTGACGGGCTTCACCTTAAGAGAAAGGATTTTTGTATAGACATTGACCGCGTGTACTTGAATGGAGGCAAATCAGACTTACACCCACTCAGTAATAACAATGATACGTCAAGCAAGTCCGAAATGCAACTACACGTCAGGACGGAAAAGAAACAACACAGAAGATGTTACCAATTTGTTAATAATACGGTCGCCAGCCTAATTAGGCATTAACTGAGTTTCTTCCCTGTACAAGTTGATGTACGTTCGAGCATAACAACACGTAGTAACACTGCATAATATAGTAAATTTTAGAACCAGAAAATCTACTGAACTGATAATTTCACTTTCTGTACCAATATGGATAAACCATAAATACACAACATTACACTATAATGTTTACTACGAAACTTCGTACTGTCTATTGATCTGGTTAAAATCGGGCATAGGTTACCCTAGAAATAGCACTTTCGAAACACACACACAATGTCAATTTTGATTAATGTAAAACACTGATAAATTTTGGTTTTTGTATTGGCTTTAACTTTGCTGGTCTAATCAGTTTAGAACACTTCAGAATTCAAATGAATAAGAAAGAGGGGGGGGGGGGACCCTGAAACTGTTATGATCACTGTATTAAAACAATTAATTTATTGAAATCATTAAGCACTCAAAATTTCCACTATATGAGTTACTACTCTTTTTAGCTTATTTCCTTCTTATTTAATTACCATTATATCTGCCTCAAAATAATTAAACTTCATTACTAAACCAATTTCAAAATTATCTTCCCACTTTGTCAGACCTTTGTTATTTACCTATAGATTCATTAACAAAACAGTTCTTTAAACATCATTCTAACATAGCTAGGTCTGCAAGTAATTATTATTAACATAAACTTTAAATCTTCATCTCGGGACACTCGGATTGCACAACATGTGGAAAGGACCCTGTCTAGGTTAGTTGTGAGGATAATAAAATGATAGGACAGTTCTGGTAAAATTTAAGTTGTTATTGAACAGTATGGAACAAAAGAAACACTGGTCCACACGAGTACAGTACTAAAAGTTTCAACCTGTTCGTATCGATGCGGCGGTCGGCAGGCAGCGAGCTGACGAGGCACAGGGCACACATACAATCACAGCAATGGCTCTTGATGTATCGGCACTTTGCTTCTTCTTAGCGTCGCAATTCTTTTCCATTTAGTGCCTATGGAATTTTGCCATGCTGTATAGGCGTCGGGACGGCACATCCGAGGCTCAATGAAACTACGTATTCTAGGAGAGCCTCCTCGATCCAGAACGTGTGGCTCAGACCAATGCCCAACTCCGACTACTACTGCTGTGCCCGTTATGCCGTGCAGCGCCCGTGTGCATTTTCCCGCCGGCCGCGGTGGTCTCGCGGTTCTAGGCGCGCAGTCCGGAACCGTGCGACTGCTACGGTCGCAGGTTCGAATCCTGCCTCGGGCATGGATGTGTGTGATGTCCTTAGGTTAGTTAGGTTTAAGTAGTTCTAAGTTCTAGGGGACTGATGACCACAGCAGTTGAGTCCCATAGTGCTCAGAGCCATTTGAACCATTTTTTTGCATTTTCCCGCGCTCGCCTGCCATCCACATTTTACCGCTCCCCTACAGACAGGGTATTCACCAGAGGTTTTGCATTCTACATATCCCAATACATTGCCTACGTATGGACCAGACGCACAATTACAACTTTAACATCTTACAACAGATTCAACGTTTCTTACATTTCATTTCTGTTGCAACATTGTTTGACATTTGACATAAACATTAATATTCACATCGAAATTTGTTTACAGTTTTCTTAACACAATGACATGAAAAGAAAAGAATTGAAATCAGAATATCGATTACAGTAATTCATCGAAAATCAGAAGAAAAAAATTATATGTACAATAGTACAGCGTTGTTGTTGTTACAAGATATAGTTCGCAAATAAAATTGTGCTACTGTTTTGACTACGCATTGCGTTCAGCATCCTACTTACAGTAGCCTAACTGCATTCCTCTTTTCTTATTTATTATTAAATCTACTCTTGCGTTACGTATATTTGATTTTCTATTTATAACGCTGTACTCACCTGACGAAAGCCCCTGTCCTTCCTACCACCGCATATTGCTAACTCTCACTATAAAACTAAACTCTGTCCGTTCAGGCCTCGGAATGCCCACAGTACCGACTGACCTTACTGTCATCCTCAGCCAATAGGCGCCACTGATGCAGATGTGGAAGGCGGGACTTGTGATCAGTCATTGTCAGCTTTCGTGACCGGAGTCGCTACTTCTAAATCAACAAGCTCCTTAGTTGGGCTCCCGTGGGCTGAGTGCACCCTGTTTACCAACAGCGCTAGGCAGACCTGAATGGTCACCCATCCAAGAGCTAGCCAAGCCCGACAAGCTTAACTTTGGTGATTTGACGGGAGTCGGTATTACTACTGTGGCAAGGCCGATGGCAATTCTACTTCAATCTGTCCGTTTCCCTTTTTACATTTTCTAACTTACCTACCCCATTAAGGGACCTAACATTACACGCTCCGACCCGTAGAACGCCCAGCCACAGATTCGAAGGGGGAACTGTTTTATCAGCGGAATGTTTCCCCAAGAGCATGTCATAGTCATGTAACGACATAGAAGAAGCCTCATACCTACGGGAAGAACAACAGCTATAGTTTTCCCTTGCTTCCAGCCATTCATAGCACGAACGTTGTAAGAGGTCCATGACTATGGAATTTATTGCTAGCGCAATCGAGCAGATGTAATTTCGATGGATTGCTCAAGCGCTGCCTGCGATATGTAAGCTATAAGAGAATCTCAGACCAGAGAGCAATGTTGTCTTCAGTAGGAACTGTGTAGCAGTAGGAGTTTGTAGTAGCCAGCAGTCTGGTGTATCGAGTTGGCTGGGCCGGTCGTGGGAAGCGATGGCGGTGCCTGAACGATGTAGTATAAGGTAAAAGCAGCTTCGTGCATATGTACTATTGTTATATCAAGTCCCATGTAAATGTTTTTAAAAAATCTCTTAATAATAATCTTTCTTATAAAATCAACGTTTGACATTCATTCATCTCAATTTAAAGAATTTACTAATTTCTCCAATCCATGGTCATCCCGATTATTGTAAAGAAAAATCAGTTGTTTCTTTTTGTACATGACAAATCTATCGGCCAGCATTGCACTAGGCTGTGTCACAAAATTTTCTTATAGGAGCAAAGGGTGAGTCACCTAACATTACCGCTGGATATACTTCGTAAACCACATCAAATACTGACGAATCGATTCCACAGACCGAACGTGAGGAGAGGGGCTAGTGTAATTGGTTAATACAAACCATAAAAAAATGCACGGAAGTATGTTTTTTAACTTAAACCGACGTTTTTTTAAATGTAACCCCGTTAGTTTTCTTAGCACATCTGAACATATAAACAAATACGTAATCAGTGCCGTTTGTTGCATTGTAAAATGTTAATTACATCCGGAGATATTGTAACCTAAAGTTGGCGCTTGAGTACCACTCCTCTGCTGTTCGATAGTGTGTATTGGAGAGCACCGAATTACGTAGGGATCCAAAGGGAACGGTGATAGACCTTAGGTACAGAAGATACTGGAACAGCACATTACGTCCACATGCTAACACCTTTTTATTGGTCTTTTTTACTGACGCACATGTACATTACCATGAGGGGTGAGGTACACGTACACACGTGGTTTCCGTTTTCAATTACGGAGTGGAATAGAGTGTGTCCCGACATGTCAGGCTAATAGATGTTCAATGTGGTGGCCATCATTTGCTGCACACAATTGCAATCTCTGGCGTAATGAATGTCGTACACGCCGCAGTACATCTGGTGTAATGTCGCCGCAGGCTGCCACAATACGTTGTTTCGTATCCTCTGGGGTTGTAGGCACATCACGGTACACATTCTCCTTTAACGTACCCCACAGAAAGAAACATGTCCCTGCAGATGCTGCTCGCCGACCGTGGCCCGTGTTTGTTACAACACGCAACTGAACGTCGGAGGTTTCAAGCGTCAACTTTAGGTTACAATATCTCCGGATGTAATTAACATTTTACAATGCAACAAACGGCACTGATTACGTATTTGTTTATATGTTCAGATGTGCTAACAAAACTAACGTGGTTCCATTTAAAAAACGTAGGTTTGTGTTAAAAAACATACTTCCGTTCATTTTTGTATGGTTTGTATTAAACAATTACACTAGCGCCTCTCCTCACGTTCGGTCTGTGGAATCGGTTCGTCAGTATTTGATGTGGTTTACGAAGTATATCCAGCGGTAACGTTAGGTGACTCACCCTGTATATGCGTTATCCGGCGACCTCATTGAGGTAAGAATTTTTAATTTATTCAGTATGATCTTTCAGGGCCATGACGCAGCACTGCTGACGTCCCAATTTACCAGTTTAGATTCACAGTCAGTCAATTATTGAAAGGTTGTAAGTGAACCACAATTTTATTGAGAGATTAGTCATATTGTATTATTGATAGGTTACAAAATTTTACTGTTGCTAGGCTACAAGGATTATGAACCCTATACATTTTTTTATCGGGAGGTTACGCTGAATGTGAATGCTATACATATTTTCATTATTGGTAGGTTTCGGAATTTGTCTGTTGGGAGGTTACAACGTAACCAGGCCACGATGGCTAAAGTTACAAGGTCAGATCAGTCAGTTATCCAGACTGTTGCCCCTGCAACTACTGAAAAGGCAGCTGCCCATCTTCAGGAACCATATGATTGTCTGGCCTCTCCACAGATACCCCTCCACTGCGTTTGCACATACAGTACGGCTATCTATGTCGTTGAGGCTCGCAAGCCATCCACCATCAGCGAATATTGCTTCATTGGGGACATTCACAAGTATTGGCGCAAACTCCAACCATCTTGCGAAAACATGATTACAAAGTTTCAGGAACCACCAATATATCATACAAAGTTTTATTGGCATCAGTGATATTTTTTCTCTTACTCAGAGGCTTAGGGAAATATACCTCTGATGCCAATAAAAATTTGTGTGTGATATAATGGTGATTCCTGAAAATTCGTAGTTATGTTTTCGCCAGATGGTTGGCGTTTTCTTTAAGCCTCTCAAAATCCGTAAGTTTTGTCGTTTGGATGGCGTGTACAGGTACAGCTGCCCATGCAGCTTCAACACGATACCACAGTTCATCAAGAGTAGTGACTAGCGTATTGTGACGAGCCAGTTGCTTCGTCACCATTGACCAGACGTTTTCAATTGGTGAGAGATCTGGAGAATGTGCTGGCCAGTGCAGCAGTTGAACATTTTCTGTATCCAGAAAGGCCCGTACAGGACCTGCAAAATGCGGTCGTGCATTATGCTGCTTAATTGTAGGGTTTCGCAGGGATCGAATGAAGGGTAGAGGCACGGGTCGTAACACATCTGAAATTTAACGTCCACTGTTCAAAGTGCCGTCAATGCGAACAAGAGGTGACCGAGACGTGTAACGAATGGCACCCCATACCATCACGGCGGGTGATACGCCAGGATGGCGATGACGAATACACGCTTCCAATGTGCGTTCACCGCGATGTCGCCAAACACGGATGCGACCATCATGATGCTGTAAACAGAACCTGGATTCATCCGATAAAATGAGGTTTTCCATTCGTGCACCCAGGTTCGCCGTTGAGTACACCATCGCAGGCGCTCCTGTCTGTGATGCAGCGTCAAGGGTAACCGCAGCCATAGACTCCGAGCTGATAGTCCATGCTGCTGCAAATGTCGTCGAACTGTTCGTGCAGATGGTTGTTGCCTTGCAAACGTCCCCATCTGTTGACTGAGGGATGGAGACGTGGCTGCACGATCCGTTATAGCCTTGCGGATAAGATGCCTGTCATCTCGACTGCTAGTAATACGAGGCCGTTGGGATCCTGCATGGCGTTCCGTATTACCCTCCTGAACCCACCGATTCCATATTCTGCTAACAGTCATTGGATCTCGACCAACGCGAGCAGCAATGTCGCGATACGATAAACCGCAATCGCGATAAGCTAGAATCCGACCTCGGTAATGACGCTCCAGGCGGAGACTTCGTCAGCGGACTCCAGCGTCAGACCTCATCCGAGGGCGACACTGCAGTGACGGCCACATTAGGCGCGTTTAGCGAGCTGCAGCCTGCGCGTTCACACTGCAACGGTGGTGAGATTAACGGACAGCTCCGGTGGTATAGACCGCGATGAATTTAATAACACGGAATGATAATACACTACTGGTCATTAAAATTGCTACAACACGAAGATGACGTGCTACAGACGCGAAATTTAACCGACAGGAAGAAGGTGCTGTGATATGCAAATGATTAGCTCTGTTGCACTCAATGCCCAGGCGTATCAAGGCCGTTATTACGGCCAAAGGTGGTTGTTCTGGGTACTGATTTCTCAGGAAATATGCACCGAAATTGAGTGAAAATGTAATCAAATGTCAGTTCTGGTATAATATATTTTTCCAATGAATACCCGTTTATCATCTGCATTTCTTCTTGGTGTAGCAATTTTAATGGCCGGTAGTGTAAAAATTATTTCACGGTTAGATTCAGCCTGGCGACCAGGACTGGCACAGTGGCACAACAACTAAAGTTATATTCAAAGCACGAATCCAATCACTATTGTCGAGTTTCGGATGTGGGTCAGTTAAAATTTTATATGTTAGAAAGCTGAACTTACCATCGTGCTTCCCTTCCTAAACTTTGCCAACCGGAAGCCACTTCCATTTTATTTTGTGTTGTGTTTATCACTGTTTCCGTTGCATCTGTAGTAGCCTTTACTGAATTACTTTGTAATGTTTCTAACGAAATCAACTTTTGTTAATAAACCCAGGAATTCATTCCATCTTTGATTTTAATTTCATAGCTAGTCATTCGTGTCCATAATTCAGCAAAACCCCATCCACTGTTTCATTGCTGGTCTGAAGGTTAGCATTTATTAACTCCGTCGAGCACAGTTTAATTAGGGAGGTTCATTGGAAGAGACATCTAGATGGTGTGGGGCGGCTGTTAGGAATTTATGGTGGTATATAAAATTTGTAGAATGTAGAAACACTTCCCGGCCGATGCACCATTTGTGGGGCGGCGGTGGATTTTGTTGTTATATAAATGTAGAATGTTTTGTGATGTAGAAATTACGCATTTCCCGGTCGATGCACCATATGTGGGGCGGCGGTTGGAATTAATTGTTATATTAATATGTTTGAATGTAGAAACACTGCATTTCCCGGCCGATTAACCATATGTGCGGCGGCGGGTGGAATTATTGTTCTTAAATGTTCCTATTATTTATGCTATCTTTTTCCGTTCTCAACACTGGCTCTCTAACTACAATATTGGCAGCCAGAAAGTGATTAGCAAAACGTGAAGCCTGTAATTAGAATTCCTAGTGCCCACTTCATCTGAGAAACACACTTATAGCTGCAGCTTATAGCTCTGAGAAATTAGGAGATTGTCTGGGATTCATAATCAAAAAACGATTTTCTAAAAATTCTCTGTATTCTGAAAGACACAGATGAAAAAAAAAAAAAAGAATCCACACAATCTGACTAACAGAGCAGTTCAGAGTCTAATGCGCTGATGCAACTATAACTGTCCAAATTAAATGTTTAAGTGAATGCTCGCCATAATTTGATGATAATGCTCATCAAACGCCACGCTAAATAATGGTAGAATGTCTGTCCCGCGGCGGCACGTGAAAATACGACATACGCAAACTGAAGATAATTATTCAAGTCATCCCAGAATTAACACTTCACTCGAAAATGATTTCATGGTTACGCGTATCCCGAGTAACTTAATACGGCATCCGAGGCTGTTTATAGCAATTATACCGACGTAACGCGACTCCCGACACAGATTGTGTGCTATTCAGCGTCTGGAGAGAACTGGGGCCTTGATTCCTCGCGCAGCGTTGTTATATATAAAGCCGCGGTGCGGACGGCTAAGGGGAACGCCTGATCAAATCGTCTCTCCCGACTAGCCGCTGGGCTAGTAATGCACCACATTAAGTTATTGAATAAATCATAGCTTCTTTTGCTGATGGCCGATGAAGCTCTCAATTTAAATGTGCATTCCGCACACAGGTAAGTAGTCATAATAAAAGTTTGACGTGGCTAAGTTAAATATTTTGGGCGAGAGAATTAATTTAATTACACTGCACGCAGTGGACGAGCTCTGAACTTGCCCTTTGGAGATACGCTATCGCTATAGTTTTATAGTTATTCAAATGAAACTTCTCACATCTTTATGGTTATAGCGGATCTCCATTCTACTTAAATATAAACATCCTAGCCTTATTTATTAGCCTACTTAATCTATCTTGCTTCCTTAATTTTTAAGACAAAAAGCAGAAAATTATGAATTTCAACTAAAATCTTAATTTGTGAGATCCAAAGTACTGTTTCTATTAAATTGTTATGGAAAAGGAATCTAAATATAAATTTTTAAGTCTCTAGCTCTTTTCTGTTGCGCCAATGATTTTTACAGAGAAACGTCCAAATTTCGAAAATGGTTAAAGTTATTGAACTGACATTCAACACATATTAATTTAGTATTACTCCTGACATGCTAGAAATGTTTTAGGTTATTTGCTTGATTTTTAAAGTATTGCGCAACATTTATGACGTCAGAGCTAGTTACAGCGGACTGGCTGGCACACAATGGAAAGAGTGATGTGAATTTACTACGGCGTGAGTAGGCTGCTTCCCTTCAATGGCTGATTAGCTAGCATCATTTCACTCTCTTTAATAGCGAGGCCTTTCGCACCTGAATAAAGAAAGCAGACACAACGGAACTCAATTGATCCCATGCGACCATGCGGGGTTTGTGTAGGTACATGATGAACGACCCCCAGGATACCGTAAAGTTAATGTTTACTTAAAAAAAATTGAAACACCGATCGATCATAAGCATTTGCAAAGACGTTACTTGTGTATGTTCAGTGGGGCGCAGACAAATGAAGGGACTTTCATTCAATTATTTATATATGATTTTGGTTTTTAGACAGTCTCAGTCAGGCTCTCTCGTATGTAGAAGTTTTGTTACGCTGTACTGCTCAGAGTATGACGGGCTAGTAGTCTTTTGTATCAAATGTGTTTCCGAATAAGAGAAGAATTAATAACAGTGTTAAGCAATTTTTATTAAAGTGAAATAGAACCAAGTCAAGAAAAATTCCTTCATATTTTTCATCATATTGAGAGCCACTCGTGTCCCTTGGAGTCGGCTGCCTGCATCTACAATTGGAATGGAGGAAAAAAAGTCCACGGTCATATTTTCGTAAAATTAATGGAAGGAGAAGCTTTCAGAAGACGAGAACTACAATTAATATATGTACAGTGATGGACACAGAAAAACAAACTACGCAAGGTAAAGTGAATGAACCATAGCACAATTTTGTACACGCAGAACGTTTCATAATAATGCAATTGTACTAATATTCCCTCTTCACCGCAAGCGAAAGGACAATCACCAATCAATTTCTTTCATTCCTTCCTTTTAAAATTTTTGATTATTCTTTTATTAAATTACGGGCTGAACGGTCTTAATGCTCTCTTGTTATTCATTTGTCTTCAAATCGTAACACAAACGATTCTATCACTTGCTTCGCCTGTTAGGAAAATAATTCAGATAGCTGAACGTGATGGTAATTCCATAGAAACAATAATTTATTACATGAAACGCAACTCTTCGTACAAGATAGCATTAGAGATATTAGTATTCAAACTGACTGCTACTTCTTGAACATACTGGTAGTGAATCAAAATCAAATGCCACGCAGCAATACTGCCTCTCAGAAGAATAGGGGATAAAATAATCATTTACACCAGAAGAAAGAACAATTTGAGCGTGACTGTTAAAATTTAATTGTGTAGCTAACGGTTATACCAACAAAGAAAGGGGCTGCCATGCACACGTAACTTGTGCTCTCAGAATCTGGGATCATGCAGTTTAGTTGGAGAGTGTTAAATTTAATAAAATTTATCATAAAACGCGGAGAATATTAATGACGGTGTTGAATGTACTCGAAAGATCGAGGACTTATAATGAAACACTTCGTAAATGGATTGGGGCGACTTGGTTGCCACGTGCCACGTGGCGTTAAACACCATACAAAAAGAGCGACGTAATCGTAGCAATAGTTATGATACTGGAAAAAAGGCACTTGACGTTCGTGCTGGACTTACTGTGATAAGAATTCACTGAGGGCGATTAAACAAAGCATAATGAACGGAGACCAAGATAGAAGGAACACAACGGTACTGCCAGCCACGAAAGCTTTCAAGTTTAATCTGCTACCCAGTTTTCTCTCCAATCAAGAACTTCGTTTAAATTACACTCTGTTCAATTAAACACCACTGATTGACTAAATCAAAGCACAATACGTGGACGTTATCACAAGTAAACCCGAAATAACCACAATGAGTTACTATTAACGAACAAAGCATGAAGATCAGAGGTATCGCTACACAGAATTTAATTAATCTTCACACGCAGATGTCATCATAAGGGACGTAATTAATTAATAACAGAAAATGAAAGAGCTGATGCTATCATGTTTTCGATCTCAGATTGCAATGCATATGTGCTCTTCCACGTATAGGTGAACATATGGAATGGTTTTTTCGATTGTGTACCACAAAGCGTAGGGCACATAGCGTATTGCTAATGAGTATGTGCTGGAAAATGACTTAAGGGTCGAAAATGGCCAACGCACAGCAAATAATGGGTAACTACCTACTACGGACGATGTTTCCTTTCGCAAACGTAATGTTTATGATATATTTATTGTTTCTGACTTGTTGGTTCGACCGAGTTGACAAGGGGATAGAAGGGCTAAAACCACAAAAAATCAAAAATTACTACAAAAATGTCAAAAGAAATATAAAATAGAATGTGCTTGATATATGCCTCAAAATATTACCTCTCATAGATTACAGATAGAATTAAATTTAGCTATGGCCATGTTATTTGAAAGTTATCGATGCATTTTTGTGAATGTTTCATATAACAATTTTGAGTTCGTAAATCGACTGTAATTCCTCTGTTGCCTCAGAATGCTTTTCAAAGAAAGTGGTAAAACGTAATTTGTCCAGCACTTTCATATCAGGCAATGTGGGATTAATTCATAAAAGCTATCCCCCACAGAATCTTTTTTGTCACTGAGAATAAGAAGTGGTTCTGACTTCCAATAAACATTACATGCTGTAGTTAATTTTTAAAAGGGGTCCAAATGCGTAAATTTGAATTATACGAAGAAACTTGATGAAATAAATATTAGAAAACATACTGATTTTAAAAAAAGATAAATAATTTCAAGCAATTTATGTAGTAATCAATGAGTGTCTGTTATGCTATTTCAGAATCGACATTAATTACACGTTAATTTAGTTTACTACCAAGAAAGAGCCTACATTCTAAACCAGTGCATTAGATATGTTTAAAGGTCTTGGAACCGACCTTTCATTTACAGAACTATGTCGCAGTATGGGAAGGGTTTCTTGGGCGCCAAACCTGGCGTGGCTCTATCCAGTTAAAGCGTGATGTTCGAAAATTTGGCTCCTTTTCGTATAGCAGCATCCAGTCTCATTCGTACAGCGCAGTTAACAAACTCTGATCGCTGGCACGTTTTCCAACTTATCCTCGCCACACCATCTCGTAGTCTGCTCATTTCTCACTTTAACTGTGATAGTTAATTGACGTAAAAAGCGTTCCATCTCACTGTTTACATCCACACTGTAATTACCAGTAAACAAATGGAAAAATATGCTGACCAATAAACCTGTTATAACGTAACCAGTTCAAGGCAAATTCATGTACTTATTCATTCAGCGTGAAGTTCTTTACACCATAACGTAGCAAAGTACTGGATGCGACAGAACAGAGGCGTCTCATGTCTGCAAGAACGTCTAAACTAAAAATGCATTCACCGGGGGTAAACAAATAAAAAAAACAAAACTGCATTTTCTAGGGAATAAAGTTATGCAATAAACTCCCCAATGATATCCAAGAGAATGAAATTCAAAAGACACTATAATGAAAAAAGAAACTCACCAACCATGAAGGAATTACCCGAATGGGAAGGAAATCGGTAGATGTGATGTACACGTACAGAAAAACAAACGATTGCACTTTCAGAAAAAACTGGATGATTTATTCAAGAGAAAGAGTTTCACGAAAGGAGCATCTTGATAACGCACTGGTCCACCCCTGACTGTTATACAAGCAGTTCTTCGGCTTGGCATTGATTGACTGACTTGTTGGATGATCTGAGGAGTATTCTGCCAAATTCTCTACAACTGACCCGTTGTTGTTGTTGTGGTCTTCAGTTCTGAGACTGGTTTGATGCAGCACTGCATGCTACTCTATCCTGTGCAAGCTTCTTCATCTCCCAGTACCTACTGCAACCTACATCCCTCTGAATCTGCTTAGTGTATTCATCTCTTGGTCTCCCTCTACGATTTTTACCCTCCAATACTAAATTGGTAATCCCTTGATGTCTCAGAACATGTCCTACCAACCGATCCCTTCTTATAGTCAAGCTGTGCCACAAACTCCTCTTCTTCCCAATTCTGTTCAATACCTCCTCATTAGTCATGTGATCTACCCATCTAATCTTCACCATTCTTCTGTAGCACTACATTTCGAAAGGTTCTAGTCTCTTCTTGTCCAAACTATTTATCGTCCATGTTTCACTTCCATAATGGCTACACTCCATACAAATACTTTCAGAAGCGACTTCCTCACACTTAAATCTATACTCGATGTTAACAAATTTCTCTTCTTCCGAAACGCTTTCCTTGCCATTGCCAGTCTACATTTTATATCCTCTATACTTCGACCATCATCAGTTATTTTGCTCCCCAAGTAGCAAAACTCATTTACTACTTTAAGTGTCTGATTTCCTAATCTAATTCCCTCAGCATCACCCGATTTAATTCGAATACACTCCATTATCCTCGTTTTGCTTTTGTTGATGTCATCTTATATCCTCCTTTCAAGACACTGTCCATTCCGTTCAACTGCTCTACCAAGTCCTTTGCTGTCTCTGACAGAATTACAATGTCATCGGCGAACCTCAAAGTTTCTATTTCTTCTCCATGTATTTTAATACCTACTACGAATTTTTCTTTTGTTTCCTTTACTGCTTACTCAATATACAGATTGAATAACATTGGGGAGATGCTACAACCCTGTCTCACTCCCTTCCCAACCACTGCTTCCCTTTCATGCCCCTCGACTCTTATAACTGCCATCTGGTTTCTGTACAAATTGTAAATAGCCTTTCGCTCCCTGTATTTTACCACTGTCACCTTTAGAATTAGAGAGTATTCCAGTCAACATTGTCAAAAACTCCTCTTCTTCCCAATTCTATTCAATACCTCCTCATTAGTTATGTGATCTACCCATCTAATCTTCACCATTCTTCTGTAGCACCACATTTCGAAAGGTTATATTCTCTTCTTGTCCAAACTATTTATCGTCCATGTTTCACTTCCATACATGGCTACACTCCATGTCTACAAATGCTAGAAACGTAGGTTTGACTTTGCTAAATATATTTGCTAAGATAAGTCGTATGGTCAGTATTGCCTCACGTTTTGCAACATTTCTACGGAATCTAAGCTGATCTTCCCCGAGGCCAGCCTCTACCAGTTTTTCCATTCGTCTGTAAAGAATTCTTGTTAGGAATTTGCAGCTGTGACTTATTAAACTGATAGTTTGGTAATTTTCACATCTGTCAACACCTGCTTTCTTTGGGATCGGAATTATTATAGCCTATCCATTTCTCTTTTTAAAATTTCTAACCTACCTGCCCGATAAGGGATCTGATATTCCACGCTCCTTTCCGTAGAACGCCAGTTTTTCTCTCCTGATAACGATGTCCTTCTGAGTACTCTCCGACCATAGATCCGAGTGGGGGACTATTTTACCTTCGGAATATTTTACTCAAGAGGACGCCATCATCATTTAACCATACAGTAAAGCTGTATGCCCTCGGGAAAAATTACTGCTGTAGTTTCTCCTTGCTTTCAGTCGTTCACAGTACCAGCGCAGCAAGGTCGTTTTGGTTAGTGTTACAAAGCCAGATCAGTCAATCATCCAGACTGTTGCCCCTTTTACTACTGAAAAGGCTGCTGTCCCTCTTCAGGAACCACACGTTTGTCTGGCCTCTCAATAGGTACCCCTCCGTTATGGTTGCACCTACGGTACGGCTATCTGTATCGCTGAGACAAGGAAGCCTCCCCACCAACGGCAAAGTCCATGGTTCCTGTCAAAATCACAAGGTGGTTGGAGGACCTTGCCCATAATTGTCCAAACGTTCTCCGTTGGGGAGAGTTCTGGCGACCTTGCTGGCCAAGGTAGAATTTGGCAAGCACAAAACAAACAACAGAAACTCTCGCTGTGTGCGAACGAACATTATCCCAGGATGGCTTACAATGGAGGGCAATAAAACGGGGCACAGAATATCGTCGACATGCTGCTATGCTGTAAGGGTGCTGCGGATGACAACCAAAGTGGTCTTGCTATGAAAAGAAATGGCACCTCACACCATCAGACCTGGTTGTCGGGCGGTATGGTAAGCCACAGCCACGTTGGTAAACTACTCCTGTCCGGGGCTACTCCAGACACGTCCCGCTGATCGTCGGGGATCAGTTCGAAACAGGACTCATTACTGAAGTCGATTCTACCCCACTCAATGAGACGCCTGGCCGAAGCCGCGTCTGGAAACGCCCCAGACAGCGGTGAGATACCAACCTGACTGTTGCCCGCCATCCAGCTCTGTAACCGGGAATGATGGTCTGGGGTGCCGTTATTTCCATAGCAGGATCACATTGTGTGTCATCCGCCGCTACCTTACAGCACAGAGTTACCTCGACGTTATTCTATGCCCCTTTTTGTCGCCCTTCATGGAAAGCCAGCCTGAGCTTACATTTCAGCAAGATAATGCCCTCCGATACACGGAGAGAGCTTCTACTGTTTGTCTTCGTGTTTGCCTAACTCTCCCTTGGCCAGCAATGTCGACGAATCTCTCTCCAATTGAGAGAACATTATGAGAAGGGCCCTCCAACCATCTCGGGATTTTGGCGATCTAACAGCACAGCACAGCAACTGGTACGATATCCCTCAGGAGAGCAGCCAACAATTCTAAACCATCCATTTTTTTTGAAATTGTAACCATTTGCTCGTCTGTGCACGTACATCGCCCACCCATCTCTGTCCTATTCAGATAATTCCTTCACCATGTGTCGTTTTCTTTCTTTCTTTTTTTGTCTTAGTGTATTTTAAAAAGTCACTGAAAACATATCTCTGAAACAATTGAGTATACAAAGTCAAGAATTATTTAAATAGCAAGGAGCAGCGAATGTTAAAGATTACTATTATCTAGTAATAAACAATAGTAAAATGTCATACTTTAATTAACCTTGCTGTAAAAACATATGCCTATTATCTGTGATGGGTAATTCTAAACTCTTTCCATTTTCTTGACCTCAACCTCTCACTCGCCAAAGCGACGTCTTGGCTCATCTTTCTCATACGGGCGAAGGGGACAACTCAAATAATTCAATAGAATGGTGGGAGTATGAAAAAAAACGGTTAAAATGGCTCTAAGCACTATGGGACTTAACATCTGAGGTCATCAGTCCCCTTGACTTAGAACTGCTTAAACCCAACTAACCTATGGACATCACACACATGCATGCCCGAGACAGGATTCGAACCTGCGACCGTAGCAGCAGCGCGGTTCCGGAATGAAGCGCCTAGAACCACTCGGCCATAACGGTCGGCAGGTGGGAGTATCGTCAAGGTTTTTATGCCAGTCGAAAGTTTGTGTATGTGTGTGTGTGTGTGTGTGTGTGTGTGTGTGTGTGTGCGCTTGCACGCAGCGCAGAGAATTGCGTGTTTGTGATCAGTGCGGTTAGTGATAAGTGATGTGATACAAATGGACAGTGCAAAAGTATTTTTTTAGATTAATTGTAACCTTGTTTCCAAATGTCTATAAAACACCCAAAATATTAAAATTACAGCACAACATGTTAATGTAGCTGTACACGAGATAATATTGAAGAGTGCAGGAAGTAGTTAATTTTTAAAAATTGTTTCCTTTTTAAGTTAAGATGAGATCTGGCATCATTTTGTAAATGATCTGTCAGTGAATAAACAGTTGTCAGTGAATAAACAACTAACTGATTAACATGATGACGGCGGCGGTATATTAGGTCAATATAGGACCCTGTGTAGCTCAGAATCTTACTCGACCCCCAAGACAACAAAGACTGCAGTATCCCAAATTGTGTTGTGATAAGGAATATTTGTACGTACTGTATATGAAGGGCTTATTTCAATAGTGGTACAAGTCCATTACCTCAACTTTTCTGTCTATAATGCTTCAGAAATTAATGGTCGAAACAAACAGAAAGAAAGGTTCATCTCTAGCAAGAAGCCACATGCTTGAATATTTCTGGTATGGTCTCTAAATGGCTCTGAGCACTATGGGACTCAACTGCTGTGGTCATAAGTCCCCTAGAACTTAGAACTACTTAAACCTAACTAACCTAAGGACATCACACACATCCATGCCCGAGGCAGGATTCGAACCTGCGACCGTAGCGGTCGTGCGGTTCCAGACAGTAGCGCCTTTAACCGCTCGGCCACTCCGGCCGGCAATATTTCTGGTATCTCAACTGCAGATTTTCCAGTGCTCATTTAACTTTAGGACTCTGTATCTCAGAATGAACAAAAATGGACTTGTACCACCATTGAAATAAGCCCTTCATATATTCCACGCAGTTTTCTAAAAATTCTTTGCTGAAGTCATTAACTGTGCCGAGTTGTCTTAGTGAACCATAGTTAGAGTAAGAGATAAATAATCAGTTATGTCATTATGTACTGGCAGCATCTGTAAAATTGTTATTATATCCACTGCTCTCTTTACACGATCTGTTCCTTTAAACCGATGCCACACACATGAGCAACCTATAACTGAAAGTACAAGTATTTTATAGACAAATGAACTATGTACTAAGTTTCCATTCTGATACGTTTTAGCAAACTAGCAGCTTCAAAATCTGCTTATCATTTAGAGTTAATGAGTAAATTGAAAGCTATATGTTAGAGGAGGGCGTTTTCATCGAAACTCGCCAAAGCAGTCCGTACACATCCCTGTCTGAGAGGGAACAAACCGCTTCTGATAATAAATAATTGCTCTGGCCGTACGCCACAAATTCAGTATCGAAATCATATTAAAATAAATTTCTACAGAATTTAACTCAATGTAATATTTGCTCGCTTTTCCTTTATTTTAAACGAATTTAATTTCAGTTTATTTTAAACAAATTCCGTATCTATTTCTGTTACTTGTGATGTAATATCTCAGTTGCTTTTTTTGAATTTGTAAACTATGTTAACTCATATACACTGCGTTGGAAAGGTTTTCTAAATTTTAAATTAAGTCCACTGTAGCAGAATGGTGCTAAGCGAGTTATAATCAAGAAATAGAATTTTAGTAATGGCTCTACTTTGCAGAAAAGCGGTCCATAGGATTTCATCAACATGATATCCACTTTCGTAGCTGGTGTGGTGGTACTGGATTCGGATCTAAGCTGGTTTGAAGCCTCGTTACGGAAGGAGGTTCCACTACCAGTAATTATCTGTCATGAGGGGGGGGGGGGGGGGAGGTTGTGGCGTAAAGTTCCTGATGGTCTGTCTTTGCGTCAGTGTGTTGGATTAAATTACGAACCTCTCCACCGTGTCTTATGAAGTGAGGTATGTGACACTGTCGATAGTGATACGTCCGCCGGTCAGAGAACGCTGTAGAGCAGCCAGCCGGTACTCTGTAGTCGTTGTCTCCCTGTGTGCCGTGCACTTGGCTACAGTGAGCTAGTGTTCGTATACATCTACATCTACATGGTTACTCTGAATTTCACACTCGGAGAGGATTCATCGAACAATTTTCATACTACTTTCTACCATTCCACTCTCGAATGGCGGAACCGCGCGACTGCTACGGTCGCAGGTTCGAATCCTGCCTCGGGCATGGATGTGTGTGATGTCCTTAGGTTAGTTAGGTTTAAGTAGTTCTAAGTTCTAGGGGACTGATGACCACAGATATTAAGTCCCATAGTACTCAGAACCATTTGAACCATTTCGAATGGCGCGTGGGAAAAAGGAACACCCAAATCTTCCCGTTCTAGCTCTGATTTGTCTTATTTTGTTATGATGATCGTTTCTCCCTACGTAGGTGGGTGTTAACAAAATATTTTCGCATTCGGAAGAGAAAGTTAGTAATTGGAATTTCGTAAACAGATCCTTCTGCAAAGAACACCGCCTTTCCAGAATGAGATTTTCACTCTGCAGCGGAGTGTGCGCTGATATGAAACTTCCTGGCAGATTAAAACTGTGTGCCCGACCGAGACTCGACCTCGGGACCTTTGCCTTTCGCGGGCAAGTGCTCTACCACTTGCCCGCGAAAGGCAAAGGTCCCGAGTTCGAGTCTCGGTCGGGCACACAGTTTTAATCTGCCAGGAAGTTTCAACACCGCCATTGTTTCAGTGACTGCCACCCCAACTCAGTGACACTCTCACCCCTATTGTGCGATAACACGGAACGAACTGCACTTCTTTGCACTTTTTAAATGTCCTCCGTCAATCCTACCTGTAAGGAACCCGCACCGCGCAGCAATATTCCAGCAGAGGACGGACAAGTGTAATGTAGGCTGTCTCTTTAGTGGATTTGCCTCATCTTATAAGTGTTCTGCTATCAAAGAGCAGTCTTTGTTTCGCCTCCCCCACAATATTATCTATGTGGTCTTTCCAATTTAAGTTGCTCGTGATTGTAATTCCTAGGTATTTAGTCGAATTGATAGCCCTTAGATTTGTGCGATTTATCGCATACCCAAGATTTTTCGGATTTCTTTTAGTACCCATGTGAATGATGTCGCACTTTTCTTTGTTTACTGCGAATTGCCACTTATCGCACTATACAGAAATTCTCTCTAGATCATTTTGTAACTGGAATTGATTGTCTGATGATTTTACTAGACGGTAAATTACAGCGTCATCTGCAAACAATCTAAGGGGCTGCTCGCGTTTTCCAGTTTCTGGCTTTGTTTGTTAGTATCGTCTTCAGCGGCGTCTAAAAGACACCAGAGCTTGTTTTACGTTTCTTGTTTATTGATTAAAGGCGGATAGGGGCTGCACCTGTTGCGTATGGATGAAGGGGGTATTGGCCACTGTCCGTAAACAACTGGAAGCTGTGTTGACTACGGTGAACAGGCTTCAGGCTGCTGCCCTGGGCTGCGATGGCATTTGGGGCGCCTTAGGCGAATGTTTCGGCACCTCTGGAGCCTATAGTGCCCTCTGGGATCTCCGATGCCGCTGCGTTTCCCTGGTCTGTCGAATGTTACCTGACTGTCACTGGCGAACAGTGGCGCTGTCGTGAATGTCTGGGCAGTAGCTGGAAGTGGGTACTGGCCACGCGGCTGCTCCTTATGGCTTAAAAGTTGGTGTGAGGTATTACCTACTGCTGAAAGTACATCTCAGCCAGTACAGCACGCCTCACCTATTTGGACTGGGATGACCTTCCTGAGACGTCCCGACAATCTCAGGGCGTGGGAATGCTTGTCATTGGTCGTGCCAGTGTTAGGCGGCTGATGGAGCCTCCCAGGAAAATAGTGGGCAGGTCAAGAAAGAGGGCGTGTGTTCACTTAGTTTGCCTTCTGGGGGGTTCGTCGGAGATGTGGGAGAGACTCTGCCGCCGGAAACTGAGAGCAACGTGTGCACCTGGCGGCAAATCGTGGCTCATGTGGGCACGAATCACGCCTATTGCCAAGGTTCAGAGGTCATCCTCAGTTCCTACAAGCGGCTAGCTGATTCGGTCAAGACAACTAGCCTCGCCCAGGAGTTGGAGGCAGTAGCATCTTTCTCAGATCTGATGTTGGTCCCTTGGTTTGGAGCAGAGTGGAACGCCTAAACTGGAGGCTCAGGCAATTCTGCGACGGTATCAGATGCAAATTTCTCGATTTCCGCTGTGGGGGGATAATCGTAGGGTAGTCCATGGTAAGGTGTGCACTGCGTGCAGTTAGTGGCTTCTAGGGTAGCAGAGTACGCGTGGCGGGCCACGTATGAGCATTTTAGGTTAGAGAAACTCCACCACAGGCCCAATAAGATGCCTTCTGAGAAGGGAAACCTACCATGAAATTTTTCTCACAAGCAGGAGGCATCGAAAGAAATGCACTGCCAAAATTTTAGCTGCTAAGACGCCTTGCAAGTACATTTAAAAAATGTTGAAGTTACTCATTTTTGCTTCACAAAGAGCCACTTATAGCAGTGGTTTGTACAGCCCTCCCTGACCAGCGAATAAGCAGACGCAGCCGGAACTGGAGAACCTAGCGTCGTGTAATGCCCAGTCCATAGTGTACAAAAGCGAATTTTAAGGAGTTAAACCATTCGAAAATTGTCTCAAATCGTTAGTTTTATTAATAACTTGCAGTTCATGTCGATAGCTAATCTGTTGCAGATGTAACTTTTACATAAGTGAATAGCAGAGAAAAGAAAATCAAGGCAGTGTATAATGTTACATTACAGCTGACTTTCATCAATCGGGACTTTGTTGCATGGTACAACAGATCTTATGAGAATTTCTGTATGACATATATTTTACTAACAATGAAACAGTTCCTATTTCTTCTTTGCAGTCGTCACGAAAATGTGAAATGTCTGTTGGATGACGAAAACGAATATTTTCCTTATACCATGAACACCTGATAAACGAAAAATTAATATGTTCAGGCACTTCGCAGTAATTATTAGTTTTGGTTATACAGAACTGGAATGCAATAAGGAGTGGTAGTGGTTGTTGTGATGTGTACCAGAAATACTTGATCGAATTCATAAAATGTGCTGAAGCAAACTGACAGTGCATAAATGACTGACGTTTAAGAATACAATCGGAAATTAAATCGGTCAATAATTTTCTAAAAAAGAATTGCGGGACCATTTCTAAAGCGAGAGCCTGAATCACACAGTTTCAAGTGTAATTCGAATGAAACTGCCAGCCTTTTCGTCATTCTCATGAAGATGGAGGGATCGTTATGTCCAGGCTAAGAGACCAACAAAAGCGATTAATCAATCTTTGCAACTGGTAAGAGGACGTTTTGGATGTAATACTGAAAATGATTCTTTCTCATTTTTCCAAACTTTGCTGCGTCGACTACAAGAGTTTTGCAACTTATCAATCTTTCAGATTTTTCGTCCCAGTTTGCCTTGTCGTTCAAAACGGATATAAAGCTGAGGAAACAGTAATACACTGATATTTTTTACCGGTATTGTTGTACATGAATGAACAGTGGCACTCATCGACTGCACAAGAAACTGTATGTTTGTTTTCGCTCTAAATAATAAATTGTCGTTCACATGCAGTTCTTCCATGACATGTGATTGACAGGTTTTATACACAGCGTTTTAAGGAAGAAGAAAGAGCTTCATCTTCATGTCGGCTATGGATTTCTCTGTCGTATTAACGTATTAATGATATCTCTACACTTTTACTTTAAGTACACTTCGTAATTTAGAAATTTCCTTTTCAGTATAACATCATGAATCTGTGTAACCAGAGGGCCCAGTCTCGTAGATCTTCGTCAGTAATGGTGCATTGACTATAGCGAGTAGTTCTAGATCTTCCGAACTGTTTTTCTGTCACACTTCTACGATTTTCATTCTGGCACATATTTCGTATTTCCCGTAACTGTTTCTTCCATTTATGCAATTTGCGTTCAGATTTTAGGAAATGAAACCGTTTATTCACACTGCTTAACATTGAGTGTTTTCTCCCTCCTTCGTTCATCCAAAAAATTTGCAGTCTTTCCTTTGTCATTGAAAGCTATTACTGTACATGTTTTCTTTGGGTAGGACGGTACTGTATTTTTTTATGGACGTTAATTAGTCCAACACTCATCGTGCGAACTACAATTCACGGAATCCTCAAAGTTATTTCCGATTTCTTATAACGTTTACACAATTAGTAACGAAACGTTGACACATTCGAATGAATTACCGCGACATTAATTTTTAAATTAAGACAGATATTAATAAAAGAAAACATAGTCCTTAGTAGTAGGCTGTAATGTAGATGACCTTCATTTAAATCGTAGGTCTTCAGGAGAAGTTAGTTATAACACTATTATTCAGTCGTCTAAATTTATATGTGAAATGTGTAATTTACTAAATAATGTTTTGTCATAGATTTATGAAATGAAAATGTTCGTTAGTATCCGTATTTCAAGAAACTTGTGTGCCATAGCATGGATAGTGTAGCCGCCATTACTATCCGCCACACTCAACAGCTACAGTAAACATGTTACGAACTGTGTAATTAGAATTTCAGAACCATTAATTCAAAATTACCTTTTTTGAATAATTAGTGTGTTAAACATAAAATTAGGTTCACCCTGTTATTTTACTCCTAATCATTCACCTATATCGGGTCCTTTCCTCGTGTTTGTTTATTCCGAGTAAATCTGTTACAAAAATATTTGAAGTGCTTTATTCAGCATCTACAAGCACTAAATTTTCATCTTTCAATAAGTGTCTGAAAATAATTGTTGTGAACTAACTTTTCAACTGAAGATAAAAATACTGTATGATTTATATAATGGATGTGCGTAAGTGAAATTTTGTGTGAATACTGAAGTAGATGTCCGCAGTTCGTGGTCTCGCTTCCCGAGCACAGGTTCCCAGGTTCGATTCCCCGCGGGGACAGGGATTTTCACCTGCCTCGATATGACTGGATGTCGTTGTGTCGTCTTCATCATCATCATTCATCCCCATTACGGTCGGAGGGAGGCAATGGCAAACCACCTCCACTAGGACCTTGCCTAGTACGGCGGTGCGGGTCTCCCACATCGTCCCCTACACTCTGTTACGGAGTATGGGACTTCATCATCACTGAAGTAGATATTTTCAGACAAATATTAACGATTATAATATTCTTACTCTCTTTGTGGCAATAAGTAAAGTGAAAGTGTGTAATAAGTTTTGAGTAAAGGGTTGGGTTGTTTGGGGAAGGAGACCAGACAGCGAGGTCATCGGTCTCATCGGATTAGGGAAGGACGGGGAAGGAAGAAGGCCGTGCCCTTTCAAAGGAACCATCCCTGCATTTGCCTGGAGCGATTTAGGGAAGTCACGGAAAACCTAAATCAGGATGGCCGGACGCGGGATTGAACCGTCGTCCTCACGAATACGAGTCCATTGTGCTAGCCACTGCGCCACCTCGCTCGGTTTTTGAGTAAAGTACAGATAAAATTTTTTCAGTTGTAAATGAAATTCAATAAAGTACAAAGAGTTATGAAAAGAAAATTGCTATGTAGTTCAGTAAAATTGAAGTAGGGTTGCACAAAATACGGAATGACAATGTACAGTAACCACACCCTCCCTACCCTTGGCTTTTGACAGAACATTAGTTAAGACGAAAGTACAAACAAAGTGTCTAAATGAATTTAAATGTGTGTATCATGCTATTAGAACACTTAAGTATTTGATTTCTTGCTCATACAAAATGCAAACCTAGAAGTCCTCCCTAACCAACTTTTTTTAGCACGAAGTAGACTAACAATTTGTGGCCTTTCTAGATCAAAACCATGTAGGAGTGTACGTGGGTGTAGTAGCTAAAAGATTCCTAAGACTTTCTCAGAACCATATCCTCAAAGTTACATTTATTTGTGAAGTTATATTACGGAACGGCAGGAAAGTAGGCCAAATTTACTTCTTCTGCTTTTCTGACTCTTAACCATTTCGTTGCCTAGAAAGGCTGGCGACCGTAAATCTATTAGACAAACCATTTAATGAACTTGGTACAGAAATGTCCTGGAATCAGAATTATTTCATTTTTACTGTGGTTCTTTCTAACAGCTAGAAAACGCTTAGGAAAAGGAACTAATAGTCTGATTTCCATATCCATTAGTCATACATCACGGTCAAATCCTGTAAAAGGAGTAACATTATACTGTATGCACAATTCCCCATATAGTATTGTTATACATGGCTTTAGATTGGCAGGACTATTGCTTCTTCTGTTGAAGTATGGTGGTATAAAGTGATTTAAATTACATAGCACGTTCTTCATATTTCATCTTTGCAAGGTTGAAAACATTTCTGCATCCCACATTACTGTGCAAAACAGGAACCTACACAAAGACAAATGCTCTTAGCAAGAGTATAAGAAGAAACCAGAAAGAAAATTAATTCAGTTATTCCTTCATAGTTAACACTTAGCGAAACCACAAAGAGAACTGCTAATTATTGTGGATATTAAGTGAGTTAAGAATTATGGTGAATAGTTACTGTGAACAACTGTGACAGAGAAACCATCAACGAAAACTGAAATTCGCTTTAGAAATTACAGTCACATAGTGCTGTGTTAACTGTTTACCAATGTTCCGGCAACCAATGAGCATGTGCTTGCCATGTTGCGCATGTGCTGTCTGCTACAATTACAGTAGGGGTGCACAGATCTCGAGCCGCCTGATCATCTACGAATTTGGCAATTTTCAGAAATTTTTAAAACCTACTTGCAGTCTGTTTTAGCGACTAAAATATTGACATTGTGTATCTTTCGGTGTATTCTTCCTGTATAAAAAATCTGAGGGCAGGTTTCGACATGTCGGGACGGATCATTCCCTTGTGAGTCCAGACAGAGTAGGAGCATTCATACAAAAAGTGTGTTAATCTTATGGGACTTAACTGCTAAGATCATCAGTCCCTAAGCTTACACACTACTTAACCTAAATTATCTTAAGGACAAACACACACACAGATGCCCGAGGGTGGACTCGAACCTCCACCGGGAGCAGCTGCACAGTCCAGGACTGTAGCGCCTGAGACCGCTCGGCTAATCCCGCGCAGCGAGCATTCATCGTAGCAGATCAAAGAAAGAAAATGTTGCCATAGTATTACTTAAGTACAGGAGCGTCTATGGAAAGGTCCCGGAACTTCTCACTCTTATAAACAGCAGCAATGCCCACATAGGTATCTGGGACAGGAAGCTAACTGAAACTGAAAGTTAATAACAACCAAATTCTAAGTTCCGATTGGAAGACAGGTTGAACGCTAGTGGTGGAGGCGTGGTTATAGCAATAAAAAAAGGTAAAATCTATCGAGATCAGTACAAACTCAGAACGCGAAATACACTCCTGGAAATGGAAAAAAGAACACATTGACACCGGTGTGTCAGACCCACCATACTTGCTCCGGACACTGCTAGAGGGCTGTACAAGCAATGATCACACGCACGGCACAGCGGACACACCAGGAACCGCGGTGTTGGCCGTCGAATGGCGCTAGCTGCGCAGCATTTGTGCACCGCCGCCGTCAGTGTCAGCCAGTTTGCCGTGGCATACGGAGCTCCATCGCAGTCTTTAACACTGGTAGCATGCCGCGACAGCGTGGACGTGAACCGTATGTGCAGTTGACGGACTTTGAGCGAGGGCGTATAGTGGGCATGCGGGAGGCCGGGTGGACGTACCGCCGAATTGCTCAACACGTGGGGCGTGAGGTCTCCACAGTACATCGATGTTGTCGCCAGTGGTCGGCGGAAGATGCACGTGCCCGTCGACCTGGGACCGGACCGCAGCGACGCACGGATGCACGCCAAGACCCTAGGATCCTACGCAGTGCCGTAGGGGACCGCACCGCCACTTCCCAGCAAATTAGGGACACTGTTGCTCCTGGGGTATCGGCGAGGACCATTCGCAACCGTCTCCATGAAGCTGGGCTACGGTCCCGCACACCGTTAGGCCGTCTTCCGCTCACGCCCCAACATCGTGCAGCCCGCCTCCAGTGGTGTCGCGACAGGCGTGAATGGAGGGACGAATGGAGACGTGTCGTCTTCAGCGATGAGAGTCGCTTCTGCCTTGGTGCCAATGATGGTCGTATGCGTGTTTGGCGCCGTGCAGGTGAACGCCACAATCAGGACTGCATACGACCGAGGCACACAGGGCCAACACCCGGCATCATGGTGTGGGGAGCGATCTCCTACACTGGCCGTACACCACTGGTGATCGTCGAGGGGACACTGAATAGTGCACGGTACATCCAAACCGTCATCGAACCCATCGTTCTACTATTCCTAGACCGGCAAGGGAACTTGCTGTTCCAACAGGACAATGCACGTCCGCATGTATCCCGTGCCACCCAACGTGCTCTAGAAGGTGTAAGTCAACTACCCTGGCCAGCAAGATCTCCGGATCTGTCCCCCATTGAGCATGTTTGGGACTGGATGAAGCGTCGTCTCACGCGGTCTGCGCGTCCAGCACGAACGCTGGTCCAACTGAGGCGCCAGGTGGAAATGGCATGGCAAGCCGTTCCACAGGACTACATCCAGCATCTCTACGATCGTCTCCATGGGAGAATAGCAGCCTGCATTGCTGCGAAAGGTGGATATACACTGTACTAGTGCCGACATTGTGCATGCTCTGTTGCCTGTGTCTATGTGCCTGTGGTTCTGTCAGTGTGAGCATGTGATGTATCTGACCCCAGGAATGTGTCAATAAAGTTTCCCCTTCCTGGGACAATGAATTCACAGTGTTCTTATTTCAATTTCCAGGAGTGTAATTTGGGTGAAGATGAGTGTTAATGGTGGATCAAAAATGGTCATTGTATGCTTTTATAGACCCCCTGCCTCAGCAACAGCAGTGGCGGAGGAGTTGAGGGGAAACTTGGAGAATATTTCGTATATATTTCCTGGCCATTTTATAGTTTTAGGTGGAGGTTTTAACTTACCAGTTATTCCAAAATTATCTTGAGCATTTAGTCAGAGAACCGAGTCGTGAAGTTTACCTCTTCGACTTACTCCTGACAAACAGATCCGAACTTTTCCAGTCAGCTTAGAACAGGCGATAAATAATCACACGGCCGTTACACCATCACTGAATACGGCTGTAAATAGCAATACAAAGATAGATCTTCCTGTTTAGCAAGAGCGACAAGAGACAAATTTCAGATTACCTGACAGGCTATCATGAAAAATTCATCTCCAGCACTGGCAATGTTGAGCGTCAATGGACAAAGTTCAAGAGCATCGTACGATACTTTTGAGACAAATAAGTCCCGAGCAAAATTGCGAGCGCTGGGAAAGATCCACCGTGTTTTTACAACAGTATTAGGAAGCTCCTACGAAAGCAAAGAAAACTTCACTGTAAATTTAGACGTAGCCAAAGCCTTACCGATAAACAAAAACCAAACGAAGCCAAAATTAGCGCAAGGAAGGCCATGCGTGAAGAGTTCAAAGAAAATGAAAGCAAAACTCTGGTTACCAATCTGAGAGAAAATCCTAAGAAGGTCTGGTCTTATGTTAAGACAGCAAACGGATCAAAGCCATCTGTTCAGACATTTGTGACTAAAATGGAACTGAAATAGTGGAAGACACAGCTAAGCCCGAAATACTAACCGTCTCTTTCCAAAACATTCTTAGAGGAAGATCACATTGTAGTTCCTCCTTCAAATCGTTTCACAAATGACAGAATGGCAGATGTTGAAATACGTGACCAAGGGACGGAAAATCAACTTAAATCGCTCAACAGAGGAAAGGCCACTGGAACTGACGGGATACCAGTTCGATTCTACGCAGAGTATGAGAAAGAACTTGTCGTCTTCTAGCAGCGGTGTACCGTAGGTCTCCTAAGGAGAGAAGTGTTCCTAATGATTGTAAAAAAGCGCATGTCATTCCCGTTATCAAAAAGGGTCGTCGAACAGACGCGCAAAATTAGAGGACTATACCTCTGACGTTAGTCAGTTGTAGAATTTTGGAGGATGTTTTATGCTCGCATATTATTACATTTCTGGAAACCGAAATCTCCTCTGTACGAACCAACATGTAGTTTGAAAACAACTATCATGTGAAACCGAGGTCGTTCTGTTCGCCCACGAGACAAAGGCTGCAGTAGACACGAGAGCCCAGGTGGATACCCCGTTCCTTGACTTCCCATAGGCTTTCCATACAGTTCCACACGGCCGCATAATGAACAAAATACGAGCGTATGGAACGTCACACACACTGTGTGATTGGACTGAAGAGTTTCTAGTAAACAGAACACAGTATGTCATTGTGATCGGAGAGAAGTCATCAGACATAAAACATTGGACGTTACATTTCACAATATGTGTGAATGACTTTCTAGGAAGTTCTGCGAAGATTTTTGCGGCTGCTGCTGTATACAGAGCAGTCGCGACGCTGGAGAATTGTAGCGGAATGGAAGCAGACTTGCAGAGGATCGAAGCTTGGGGTAGGGAGTGGCGATTGACGCTCAACATAAACAAATGTAACGTATAACGAATATGAAGCTTCCTGGCAGATTAAAACTGTGTGTCGGACCACGACTCGAGCTCGGGACCTTTGCCTTTCGCTGGCAAGTGCTCTACCATCTGAGCTACCCAAGCACGACTCACGCTCCGTCCTGACAGCTTTGCTTCTGTCAGTACCTCATCTCCTACCTTCCAAACTTCACAGAAGCTCTCCTGCGAACCTTGCAGAACTAGCACTCCTGGAAGAAAGGATATTGCGTAGACATGGGTTAGCCACAGCCTGTGGGATGTTTCCAGAATGAGATTTTCACTCTGCAGCGGAGTGTGCACTGATATGAAACTTCCTGGCAGATTAAAACTGTGTGCCCGACCGAGACTCGAACTCGGGATCTTTGCCTTTCGCGGGCAAGCGCTCTACCATCTGAGCTATCCTTTGGAAGGTAGGAGACGAGGTACTGACAGAAGTAAAGCTGTGAGGACGGAGCGTGAGTCGTGACTGGGTAGCTCAGATTGTAGAGCGCTTGCCCGCGAAAGGAAAAGGTCCCGAGTTCGAGTTCGGTCCGGCACACAGTTTTAATCTGCGAGGAAGTTTCATATCAGCGCACACTCCTCTGCAGAGTGAAAATCTCATTCTGTATAACGAATACATAGACGGAAAGACCCTGTACTGTAGGATTACAAAATTTGCGAACAATCATTGGAAGTAGTTACTTCCATAAAATATCTAGGAGTTTGCATACAGAGAGATTTGAAGTGGAATGACCACATACAATGAACCGTGAGTAAGGCAGATGCAAACCTGAAATTCACTGGAAGAACACTCAGGAAATGTACTCCATTAACAAAAGAAGTACCTCAGAAAACACTCGTTCGAGCAATACTTGAATATTGCTCGTCAGTATGGGATCCGTGCGAGACAGGACTGATAGAGGAAATAGAGAAGATCCAAAGAAGAGCAGCAAGTTTCGTTACAGGTTCATTTAGTAAGTGCGAAAGCGTCGCGTCGCGGAGATGCTCGGCCACATGCAGTGTCAGACGCTTGCAACAGATGCGTTCTGCATCATGTTATGGTCTATTGTTGAAGTTTAGAGAGCGTACATTCCTAGAAAAGTCAACCAATATATGTCCGCAGCTCGTGGTCTTGCTGTCGCTTTCTCGCTTCCCGAGAATGGGGTCCCGGGTTCGATTCCCGGCGCTGTCAGGGATTTTCACCTGCCTCGAGATGACTGGGTGTTTGTGTTGTCCTCATCATTTCATTATCATTCATGAAAGTGGCGTGATTGTGCTGCGCAAAGGTTGGGGATTTGTACGGGCGCTGATAACCGCGCACCAACCAAACATCATCAACCAACATATTGCTTCATCCCACGTATATCAAGCGAGAAGACCATGAAGATAAAATTCCACACGGAGCATTACCAGTAATCTTTCTTCCTTCCCACGTGGTTCGGTGACTTGCGGAGGGCAGGAGTAGATGTAGGCAGATACATTGAGTTCCACTGTATCTTGGCGCTATTCGAGAGCAGTAGGCTGTGTGTTGGCTCCGTGTTCACTCTCTCCCTTCCCTCACAAACATAACACAACAATATACACAGACCTATCACTCACCTACACCCTGCAAATACGTCACTACTGTCCCACTGTGTGCAGAGAATGAACACCCTTACCGACGGGCACTTGAACCTATTCCGTGGAACACGACAACTAACAATGACATACAAGATTTGCGTTTTTACCGCTCTTATGATCACGTATACTCCCAAGTACCGTCTGAATTTTCAGTGATAATCAGAGATCTCTCATGGGCGTTATCATCAGACTTTCGATACTCGACTGATATGAATGGACGAAGCACAATTGAAGTAAGACTGAAACATTGAAAACCGGAGAAAACTTCTCAACTGTCCAGACTATTTCTCTTAAAAAATAAAAAGAACCGTCTTAATTAAAACCATGTCTCCATCGCGTATTGATATTGCCTAGATAATATGTTTTATCGATGGTAGTCACGGACCTTAAAATTAATTAAGTTAAAAGTTAAGGACATTAATTACTCAATTTATGCATTTATATCAGTTTTCACAGCCATTTGAGACATCTGACGGCTCGGTCGTTTAGAGGACCATTGAATGGTTGGAGCAGAGCAGTTTTCGTGTTCACCAATCAGTTAATTCAGGAAATTTACAAGATTGCAAAATCTGTACAAGTTCGGGGCCATTACTTTCAAATTAAAGCCGCAGTCAAGCTGACGTGTAAGGTCACTAACCCCACCCGCGTTCGGAGAATTGCCATCACCACAGGATTGCCAACCTTAGCCCAGTAGGCTGAGCTCCCGCTCCGTCCGAAAGCAGCAGAAAGGATTTGCATTAACACCCCTCCCTCCCCCCCCCCCCCACCCTCCCTGCTAGTCAAGCTGACTATAGGAACCTTTTTGTAACGTAGGAGGTATACTGCTGCGATCCATCCAAGATTACTAAGCTACAGAGGGGCTTTCCCTGCCAATTTTTGTTGCCATTCCCGGTTGGCTTCCCTTCGTCATTAATAGGAGGTCGGGAGTTGCCGCCATTCTATTGTATATGTGTTGGCATTCATCACTTTCGAAGCGACCAATGAGTAGAGTCAATCAGTTGTTGTCAAGGCGTTTCGTGGTAGAATTTTGATGGCAACTTTGGCCATGATTAAGATGAAAATGCAATATCTGCAATGCGAGCAGCCAGCGATACGATTCCACCGACACTAAAACGGTAAGCTTTGTCATTTCGCCCCCTTCTATGTGTTCATATTACCTGACCCCTCATGGCAAACCTCTTCATTTCGTGCTTATTAATTCCCAAATATCTCTCTCTAGGGAGTGAACGAGTACTGTAGTATCTCCTTTGATCCTCACTGTTTTTCATGTGCAGGGTGGGGCAAATAAAAGTGTCCCGGACCATTTGTGGCACCGTTAACGGAGGAGGAAAAGACCTAAGTTACTTCCGACAGGGTGGAGCAGCTGCCCATACAGTCGACCGAACATTGGAGCACATTTACATAGTCTACACATGAACCATGGACCTTGCCGTTGGTGGGGAGGCTTGCGTGCCTCAGCGATACAGATGGCCGTACCGTAGGTGCAACCACAACGGAGGGGTATCTGTTGAGAGGCCAGACAAACATATGGTTCCTGAAGAGGGGCAGCAGCCTTTTCAGTAGTTGCAGGGGCAACAGTCTGGATGATTGACTGATCTGGCCTTGTAACATTAACCAAAACGGCCTTGCTGTGCTGGTACTGCGAACGGCTGAAAGCAAGGGGAAACTACAGCCGTAATTATTCCCGAGGACATGCAGCTTTACTGTATGATAAAATGATGATGGCGTCCTCTTGGGTAAAATATTCCGGAGGTAAAATAGTCCCCCATTCGGATCTCCGGGCGGGGACTACTCAAGAGGACGTCATTATCAGGAGAAAGAAAACTGGCATTCTACGGATCGGAGCGTGGAATGTCAGATCCCTTAATCGGGCAGGTAGGTTAGAAAATTTAAAAAGGGAAATGGATAGGTTAAAGTTAGATATAGTGGGAATTAGTGAAGTTCGGTGGCAGGAGGAACAAGACTTTTGGTCAGGTGATTACAGGGTTATAAATACAAAATCAAATAGGGGTAATGCAGGAGTAGGTTTAATAATGAATAAAAAAATAGGAGTGCGGGTTAGCTACTATAAACAGCATAGTGAACGCATTATTGTGGCCAAGATAGACACAAAGCCCATGCCTACTACAGTAGTACAAGTTTATATGCCAACTAGCTCTGCAGATGATGAAGAAATTGATGAAATGTATGACGAGATAAAAGAAATTATTCAGGTAGTGAAGGGAGACGAAAATTTAATAGTCATGGGTGACTGGAATTCGTCAGTAGGAAAAGGGAGAGAAGGAAACATAGTAGGTGAATATGGATTGGGGGGAAGAAATGATAGAGGAAGCCGCCTTGTAGAATTTTGCACAGAGCATAACTTAATCATAGCTAACACTTGGTTCAAGAATCATAAAAGAAGGTTGTATACCTGGAAGAATCCTGGAGATACTAATAGGTATCAGATAGATTATATAATGGTAAGACAGAGATTTAGGAACCAGGTTTTAAATTGTAAGACATTTCCAGGGGCAGATGTGGATTCTGACCACAATCTATTGGTTATGAACTGCAGATTGAAACTGAAGAAACTGCAAAAAGGTGGGAATTTAAGGAGATGGGACCTGGATAAACTGAAAGAACGAGAGGTTGTAGAGAGTTTCAGGGAGAGCATAAGGGAACAATTGACAGGAATGGGGGAAAGAAATACAGTAGAAGAAGAATGGGTAGCTCTGAGGGATGAAGTAGTGAAGGCAGCAGAGGATCAAGTAGGTAAAAAAACGAGGGCTAATAGAAATCCTTGGGTAACAGAAGAAATATTGAATTTAATTGATGAAAGGAGAAAATATAAAAATGCAGTAAATGAAGCAGGCAAAAGGGAATACAAACGTCTCAAAAATGAGATCGACAGAAAGTGCAAAATGGCTAAGCAGGGATGGCTAGAGGACAAATGTAAGGATGTAGAGGCTTGTCTCACTAGGGGTAAGATAGATACTGCCTACAGGAAAATTAAAGAGACCTTTGGAGAGAAGAGAACCACTTGTATGAATATCAAGAGCTCAGATGGCAACCCAGTTCTAAGCAAAGAAGGGAAGGCAGAAAGGTGGAAGGAGTATATAGAGGGTTTATACAAGGGCGATGTACTTGAGGACAGTATTTTGGAAATGGAAGAGGATGTAGATGAAGATGGAATGGGAGATAAGATACTGCGTGAAGAGTTTGACAGAGCAGTGAAAGACCTGAGTGGAAACAAGGCCCCGGGTGTAGACAACATTCTATTAGAACTACTGATCGTCTTGGGAGAGCCAGTCATGACAAAACTCTACCATCTGGTGAGCAAGATGTATGAGACAGGCGAAATACCCACAGACTTCAAGAAGAATATAATAATTCCAATCCCAAAGAAAGCAGGTGTTGACAGATGTGAAAATTACCGAACTATCAGTTTAATAAGTCACAGCTGCAAAATACTAACGCGAATTCTTTACAGACGATGGAAAAACTGGTAGAAGCGGACCTCGGGGAAGATCAGTTTGGATTCCGTAGAAATGTTGGAACACGTGAGGCAATACTAACCTTACGACTTATCTTAGAAGAAAGATTAAGAAAAGGCAAACCTACGTTTCTAGCATTTGTAGACTTAGAGAAAGCTTTTGACAACGTTAACTGGAATACTCTCTTTCAAATTCTGAAGGTGGCAGGGGTAAAATACAGGGAGCGAAAGGCAATTTACAATTTGTACAGAAACCAGATGGCAGTTATAAGAGTGGAGGGGCATGAAAGGGAAGCAGTGGTTGGGAAAGGAGTGAGACAGGGTTGTAGCCTCTCCCCGATGTTATTCAATCTGTATATTGAGCAAGCAGTAAAGGAAACAAAAGAAAAATTCGGAGTAGGTATTAAAACTCATGGAGAAGAAGTAAAAACTTTGAGGTTCGCCGATGACATTGTAATTCTGTCAGAGACAGCAAAGGACTTGGAGGAGCAGTTGAACGGAATGGACAGTGTCTTGAAAGGAGGATATAAGATGAACATCAACAAAAACAAAACGAGGATAATGGAATGTAGTCAAATTAAATCGGGTGATGCTGAGGGGATTAGATTAGGAAATGAGACACTTAAAGTAGTAAAGGAATTTTGCTATTTAGGGAGTAAAATAACTGATGATGGTCGAAGTAGAGAGGATATAAAATGTAGACTGGCAATGGCAAGGAAATCGTTTCTGAAGAAGAGAAATTTGTTAACATCGAGTATAGATTTAAGTGTCAGGAAGTCGTTTCTGAAAATGTTTGTATGGAGTGTAGCCATGTATGGAAGTGAAAGATGGACGGTAACCAGTTTGGACAAGAAGAGTGTAGAAGCTTTCGAAATGTGGTGCTACAGAAGAATGCTGAAGATAAGGTGGGTAGATCACGTAACTAGTGAGGAGGTATTGAATAGGATTGGGGAGAAGAGGAGTTTGTGGCACAACTTGACTAGAAGAAGGGATCGGTTGGTAGGACATGTTTTGAGGCATCAAGGGATCACAAATTTAGCATTGGAGGGCAGCGTGGAGGGTAAAAATCGTAGAGGGAGACCAAGAGATCAATACACTAAGCAGATTCAGAAGGATGTAGGTTGCAGTAGGTACTGGGAGATGAAGAAGCTTGCACAGGATAGAGTAGCATGGAGAGCTGCATCAAACCAGTCTCAGGACTGAAGACCACAACAACAACAACACGCCTGACACAGTTGTTACCAGTCTGGTCGCGGTCCTAGCTTGTCACTCAGGTCACCTGATCTGTTAGAGTGAGATTACTTTGTGTGGGGAGCCCTCTGTCTAAGGTGTATCGCAACAACCCCCATAGTCTTCTAGAACTGCAGCAAAATATTTCTGATGAGACTGCAGAAATTCTATCTGTCCAGCTTCGATCAGCCTTCAGCAACTTGCTGACTAGGGCCCAACAATGCCAAGAGATGATGAATGGTGGTCACTTTCAGTACCTGCTGTACTCAAGTTTGTACTGTATTTTCTTTCCTCTGCTGTGTTTCTTTGTACCCACGAACTTCGTTTGCCCCACCCTGTACATTTACCTTGTGCTACAGAAAGTTGACAGCTCGCCGTATAGACCGGTGTTGTGGATTGGTTAAATTCTATTCATTGTCACAATATTACCTAGCATTTATGTGTTTTTATCATTAATATATTTGATTTAATTTCAATTCACTCTCTGTTACCGGTGTGTCGTTTTACTCCAGTCCCCTTTATTTACAAACCAATTTATTCAGGCAAAAAAATCTCATGCCGTAGGGGCTAAAGGCTGATGTCTGAACGGTCCAGGGAACAGATAATTAACAGGTGAGATTGTTTTTAATGTGCTGATACGGAAACAGCGATAGACAGTACATCTCATTTCCATCCGATAAACCTGCAGCTCCGAACCAGATCAAAACCCAGGATATACAACAGCAGCGCGATCGAATCTTTCGTCAGATCATCCTCATTAAAGTTTGTATGGTTTCCATAAATTGTTTGAGACAGATAGCGGTGCAGTAGATTTCAAAAAGGACGCAACCGATTTTTTCTCCAACTTTCGGTAACTCGAACTCATGATCCGCTACTAATGGTCCCATCGTCGACGGAACGTTAAATCCTAATATTCATTCGTTCCCTCCGCGTTGTTTCCTAAATCTGTATACGATAGCCCCAGAAACCATTAGGGACAAAATTGTACACACTGTAGAAGATCCTAAGGTGGGTATTCTTAGTTAAAAATCTAAGAAATGAGATGAACATTTCAAGATGCATCAAGTTCTGAGGGTCGTCTTTGTAAATTGCTTACGTCTCGAACAAAAATTTCGTTCTGAATGGAGTTTGGGGATTCTACCTAGAAATAAATACACAATCGCGATAGAGTTTACCAGTGCTTACAGTTCGGGATTGGTCCTCGAAAGAAATAAAGAGTCTTATGACATTGTTAGCTGGGAGACACCGAGGGGTAGTTTCAGTCGCCTAATTGCAAAAGTATTTTGTGCACAATGGATCAATTCCTCGCGGTGAATTTATGTGTAGCGTGGTTCTGTGGTACTGGCGCATAGCCTATTCCTCTTGAACAGCATCAAAGGTCCGCCGAGCTTCACATCCCCATTTGATGGACGGATCGCCATAGGCAGTGTCACATGCCTTGACTCCACGAGACACTACGGAGGGGTTTGGCGTTTAATCCAGGACATCGACGCAATGCCTGGTGATCAGGAACTGTACGCCACCACCATCCTTGCTAGCCAAATACCGTCGATAGCATCTCTACTGCGGACATGGGTTACTTGTCAAACACTGAGCATTACTCATTACAGGAACTTGCAAGGATTCATTTAGTGTTCAATGCAGCAGGATGTAGAGTCCACAAAGCCAAATGAATGTTCAGAGAAAAGTATTGAGTCTCAAAAAACTACATCTACATCTACATCCATACTCCGCAAGTCACCTGACGGTGTGTGGCGGAGGGTACCCTGAGTACCTCTATCGGTTCTCTCTTCTATTCCAGTCTCGTATCGTTCGTTGAAAGAAGGATTGTCGGTATGCTTCTGTGTGGGCTCTCTCTGATTTTATCCTCATGGTCTCTTCGCGAGATATACGTAGGAGGGAGCAATATACTGCTTGACTCTTCGGTGATGGTATGTTCGCGAAACTTTAACAAAAGCCCGTACCAAGCTACTGAGCGTCTCTCCCGCAGAGTCTTCCACTGGAGTTTATCTATCATCTCCGTAACGCTTTCGCGATTACTAAATGATCCTGTAACGAAGCGCGCTGCTCTCCGTTGGATCTTCTCTATCTCTTCTATCAACCCTATCTGGTACGGATCCCTCACTGCTGAGCAGTATTCAAGCAGTGGGCGAACAAGCGTACTGTAACCTATTTCCTTTGTTTTCGGATTGCATTTCCTTAGGATTCTTCCAATGAATCTCAGTCTGGCATCTGCTTTACCGACGATCAACTTTATATAATCATTCCATTTTAAATCACTCCTAATGCGTACTCCCAGATAATTTATGGAGTTAACTGCTTCCAGTTGCTGACCTGCTATATTGTAGCTAAATGATAAGGGATCTATCTTTCTATGTATTAGCAGCACATTACACTTGTCTACATTGAGATTCAATTGCCATTCCTTGCACCATGCGTCAATTCGCTGCAGATCCTCCTGCATTTCAGTACAATTTTCCATTGTTACAACCTCTCGATACACCACAGCATCATCTGCAAAAAGGCTCAGTGAACTTCCGATGTCATCCACAAGGTCATTTATGTATATTGTGAATAGCGACGGTCCTATGACACTACCCTGCGGCACACCTGAAATCTCTCTTACTTCGGAAGACTTCTCTCCATTGAGAATGACATACTGCGTTCTGTTATCTAGGAACTCTTCAATCCAATCACACAATTGGTCTGATAGTCCATATGCTCTTACTTTGTTCATTAAATGACTGTGGGGAACTGTATCGAACGCCTTGCGGAAGTCAAGAAACACAGCATCTACCTGTGAACCCGTGTCAATGGCCCGCTGAGTCTCGTGGACGAATAGCGCGAGCTGGGTTTCGCACGACCGTCTTTTTCGAAACCCATGCTGATTAATACAGAGTAGATTTCTAGTCTCCAGAAAAGTCATTATACTCGAACATAATACGTGTTCCAAAATTCTACTACTGATCGACGTTAGAGATATAGGTCTATAGTCCTGCACATCTGTTCGACGTCCCTTCTTGAAAACTGGGATGACCTGTGCCCTTTTCCAATCCTTTGGAACGCTACGCTCTTCTAGAGACCTACGGTACACCGCTGCAAGAAGGGGTGCAAGTTCCTACGAGAAATTGAGTCATTCAAGCGACAGAGAGGCGAAGAATTTCGTCGGCGAAGAATTTTCGCACAGTAAAATTGGAGGAGATGGTATTAGATCGTATGGGACAATATTCATCAGTAACCACTAGTCAACATACCTGTGAAACGCACACTTCAAAGAATACAGTGTGCAGAAATCAGTTTTATCAGCAATCACACCCCTATTACAAACAACGGGCGTAAGGAGAACCCAAAGCTCAATTCTGTCTCTGGGCTGTTATGTAATGGATGGACAGAGACTGGGCATCGTCAGTTTGAAATACTTCTATGAGGTTACGTTTCTGCTATAAGGGGAAAGTTGTTTACGTCGGTGAAGAAGCTAAATGTCCATTTCCGACTCAAAGCGAGTCTTGCACGGTCGAGCGAGCAATATGTCTGTTCTCTCGATAGCTAATCAAGTGGGACAGTTGAGATTCTGCATGACGTTGGCTAAGGACAAACTGAACTCATCGATTCTATATGTACATGACAGAAGTGTGAGCCCGACCAGTGCGGAAAGCAATATCATGAGAAGTAAAACTACTTTTCAGTAGCCCACTAGCCTGCCACTGTCGAATTCCGTTCTGGTGCTAGTTCGTGTATCCCTTTTTGCACCATGCATAGCACGATATTGTCACAGACATTTAAATGTTAAACCCACTGTGTGATCTTCCTTTATATATAAAGAGTAGATGGCGTTAGTCCTACCTGGTTTGCCCGGCTGTGGTGAAATGGTAATCATTTACATGTCCAAACATCTAGCACATTTGATGCCAGCTGCAAGCTTGTTGCATACCTTCTTCAAGATGTTGCAGTTTTAATGGCCATCGACGTCTACAACGAACTCGTAACGCCAGAAAATTACATCAAAGCAACGGAAGACTTGCAGGGCACCAACGCTTTATGCAGGGACTTTCATTTGGCTTTCTGTATACTCCTGACAAAAAACTAATGTTACAACAATTTTTTTCCAGCACAACCGGACCTTTCCTCTTCGATTTCAATACTCTGAAGCCATCATCTTCAGATCAACGTGACGTAGAGGGAGACCATTCATTGTCATTCTTTGGGTTTGTTAAAAATGAGGTGCACAGTTCTCCAGTTATAACCGGAACTAACCTGACTGCTCCCATTTATGGTCTGTTTCACGAAATGAAACCGCATTTTGTCATGCTAGACTGCTTTGAGTAATCATTGCAACGAAAGATTTCAATCTTGTTAGAATGCCAAAGAAAAACTATTTCAACATCTGTTGCCTATTTTCATTTAAAGCTACGTTCATACTCTGCTGTCGTACATTGAGGACATAATGACTTGTACGCTGTTACGCTTAAGGATATTTGGAGCCATGAAGGGCACTGCAAGGTAGGAAATCAGAGACACAATGCAGAGAGCAGGTGAAAGTGGTAGCGTTTATGTTACCGGAGATAAATAGTAACACTAGAGCGTGAAAATTGCAGATGCTTTGTGCCGCTGTGCCAGGGCAGAAATTTCTCTTCAGGGCATTAACTGGTAACTGTATCCACCGCCTACACGCTCTTGTGAGGCGTCATTGTAGAAGATGGCCACGAAACGGCTCGTCCTAGCAGAGGCAGCAAGCTTGATACTTGCTCCTGAGAGCTGCAGCGTCAGAGCGCTACTATAGCAGTCCCCACTGTAAGTAGGCTGTTTAGGTTTTTATGTTGGTAACGCCACGTAGCGCTCTGTATGAAAATCACTGGCTGTGCTGTGTGCAGTCTGTGGCTGGTTTGCATTGTTGGAATATTCACTTGCGTAGTGTTGGGCAGTTGGATGTGAACAGCGCGTAGCGTTGCACAGTTGGAGGTGAGCCGCCAGCAGTGGTGGATGTGGGGAGAGAGATGGCAGAATTTTGAGAGCGGACTATCTGGATGTGTGTTCGCCAGAAAAAAAGGAAATTTGTAAGACAGGATGTCATGAACTGATATATATGACTTTTGAACATTATTAAGGTAAATACATTGATTGTACTCTACCAAAATCTTTCATTTGCTAAGTATGCCTATCAGTAGTTAGTGCCTTCCGTAGTTAGAATCTTTTATTTAGCTGGCAGTATTGGCGCTCGCTGTATTGCAGTAGTTCGAGTAATGAAGATTTTTGTGAGGTAAGTGATTCATGAAAGGTATAGGTTATTGTTAGTCAGGGACATTCTTTTGTAGGGATTATTGAAAGTCAGATTGCGTTGCGCTAAAAATATTGTGTGTCAGTTTATTGATGATCAGAATAAGTAAAGAGAGATATGTCTGAGTACGTTCAGTTTTGCTCAGCTGTTTGAAAATCAAATAACGTAAGAGGTTTACCAGCACTGTAATTTATAATTTTCAAAAGGGGACGTTTCACCACTTACAGAAGCATGGAGGGCAGGAACAAGTGGTGCAATACACTGTTGTTGGCGCTGACGTTTAGCTTTCAGCTAAACTTGGAGTTCGTTACTGTAGAATCCAGAAGCATCCCTACCTACCGAGTAGGAGTAGAGGAGGAATCCAAATATGGTTCGCCAGGGGCGACCTGGCGGTGCAGAGCGACTAGCCAGATTGGTCGAAGCTTTTTAAGTGCCGGTGAATTGGTGGCACGACTATAGAAAGGGAGAAATTGTGTACGGCCACAATTCTTTAAAAACCCATGTTTTTTGTAACAAGAGGAAATTCTCAGTCAAAAAAATGGTTCATCTATGGTCATCAGTCCCATAGAACTTAGAACTACTTAAACCTAACTAACCTAAGGACGTCACACAACACCCAGTCATCAAAATTCTCAGTCAGATCGCTGGGGTGGTGACTCCTTGTCGCTCGTGTCCAGTCTCGGTAAGTTCCGACATGTCTTTTTTTCCCACTTGCAGTACTGTTCTCATGTTTTTACTTGGCGAGCTGGTAGTGTTCGCTACTTCTGTTAGCACCTGCCCCATGGCTTCAGACACTGACTTCTGCTGTGCAACCAGTTGCCTCCTTTGCCTTTTCTAATGTTTAGAACTAGCCTTCAGTGCACTGGGCAATGTCTTTGCCGCAGTGGATACACCGGTTCACGTGAGATCACCAAATTTAAGCGGTGTTGGGCGTGGCCGCAACTTGGATGGGTGACCATCCAGCCGCCATGCGCTGTTGCCATTTTACGAGGTGCACTCAGCCTCGTGATGCCAATTGAGGAGCTACTCGACCGAATTGTAGCGGCTTCGGTCAAGAATACCATCATAACGACCGGGAGAGCAGTGTGCTGATCCCACGCACCTCTTATCCGCATCCTCCTTTGAGGATGACACGGCGGTCGGATGGTCCCGGTAGGCCACTCGTGCCCTGAAGACGGAGTGCTTTTTTCAGTACACTAGTTAGCCTGATCGCAACTAAATAATGTTAATCAGAGCGCTGAGTTCCATGAGTCTCCTCCTGCAAGCATCCAGTCGAGTCTCAGAGTCTGCATCTCTCGTAGATACCCTGTGATAGTGTTTGGCACTGATGCAAGTCATCAACCCGCCTTCACTGGGAATTTGTCCTGCATTTGCTCCTCACTGCTCGAAAATTGCAGGTTGACCACAAATCCTCTGTCTGCCCTCTATCCTGTGTTAGGACTAGAGATGTACAAATTCCCCTTGCAGCCTGCTTGCCCCTAGCTCCTCTGCAACCATTCATGCAGGTCAGCCTGCATCGACATAAACACAAGAGTGCGCGTGTACTGAGGCATAGTGGGTAATGCGGCCGACACGGGCTCCCGCAAGCCCGGGCTACCTGGCTTCCCGCAAGCCTGCCAAGCTTCACGGGACCCGCTCAGCTTGCTGCGCCTGACAACAGGTTGCGCTGTCAAGCTACCGTGACTAGAGTAGCCAGGTAGTTAGCCCGCAGTTCATTTATCGCAACGGTGGAGGCAGCACAATGAATAGGTCGAACTTTAATGAGATTGAAAAAAAAATTGACAACTGGCGAACACATGCTGGTAACGAAACAGAGCACAAGTGCCGCATGGGAAACGTTTTCTTGTGTTTATGAGGCCGCTTCAAATAAATCGGTAGTTGTGTCTCAATGTAAACTATGTAAAAAGCTCTTAAGTACTTATTCGGGAACCTCGAGTATGTTACGACATGTGTGCAAATTTGACAAGCAGTTCCCTCACTCCGTAAATACCTTGAAAGAGGACAAAGATTTAGTGGCCGAAAAGTGCGTCGAAATGTGTGCTAAGGACCTGAGACCATGTAGCAGTATAGAGGGAGAAGGATGTCTTAATTTAGGGCAGGTATTCGTTTGCCGTCCGCGGTGGTCTAGCGGTTCTAGGCGCTCAGTCAGGAACCGCGCGACTGCTACGGTCGCAGGTTCGAATCCTGCCTCAGGCATGGATGTGTGTGCTGTCCTTAGGTGTTAGGTTTAAGTAGTTCTAAGTTCTAGGGGACTTATGACCACAGATGTTGAGTCCCATAGTGCTCAGAGCCATTCTTTTTTTTTTTTTTTTTTTTGAATTTAGGGCAGACACTGATCGACATAGGTAAAAAATATGGCTCAGTTGATATTAAAAATGTTATGCCTTCCCGAGTGACAGTAGCTAGGAAAGTTCAAACCTTAGCTGATAAAGTGCGCAGCAAAATGCTCCCAGATATAGTGCATGCGATTCGTTCTGGTATATGTGCCAGTACAATTGATCTATGGACAGACAATTACAAAGGGGTGCATTACATGTCCGTGGCAATGCATTGCATAAATTCAGACTGGCGTTTGAATAAATATGTACTGATGTGCTCTGCCTTTCCTGACTGCCCAAAAACTGGCTCGAATATTCGAAACGAGTTGGAAGATGGCTTAGAAACTATGGGTGTTTCTCGTGAAGACATTGACAAAATTACGTTTGTCACAGACCAGGGCAGTAACATTGTCAAAGCTCTCGAAATATATCAGCGTCTTCCATGCATGGCTTATAGTATAAACACAGTCTTGAAACATGTTCTGAGCGAACAGTTTTTGAAAGAAAATGTTCCAAATATACTAGCCATTCTTAATACAGTGCAGGCTACGGTTTCGTACTTCAAGAGAAGAGGTCTCTGTGTGAGACTGAACTCATCTTTAAAGCAGTGGGTTTCAACTCGTTGGAATAGTTATTTTGACATGCTTGTATCAGTCCATTCTCAGATTGATTCAGTGAAGGCTGTTTTACATAATGAAGGTGCCTCTGATAAGATGCTGGGTTATGACCACCATATAACTGGCCAGCTTATAGAATTTCTTAAGCCGTTTAAAGAAGCCACAGTTGATCTAGAGGGTGACAATGAGCCAACCCTACATTTAGTTCTACCGTGGTTTTATGCCTTAAAAACTCACTGTACCGTACGGGATAACGATGAAGAGGTTTGTAATTTTATTCCATCTAAATATTATAGAACCACTTGTGAAATATGTATGTTGAGAAAATGTATTTTCAGGACATGAAACCTTTGAAACAAGCCGCCGATGCCTTCCTAGAACAGAAAATGTGCGTTAGTATGTTGCATAAAATTGCAACGTTTATGGTGACTAACTACCGCACATTAAGAAACTTACAGTGCCCGCATCTCGTGGTCGTGCGGTAGCGTTCTCGCTTCCCACGCCCGGGTTCCCGGGTTCGATTCCCGGCGGGGTCAGGGATTTTCTCTGCCTCGTGATGGCTGGGTGTTGTGTGCTGTCCTTAGGTTAGTTAGGTTTAAGTAGTTTTAAGTTCTAGGGGACTTATGACCACAGCAGTTGAGTCCCATAGTGCTCAGAGCCATTTGAACCATTTAAGAAACTTAACCGAGGATGAAAAAATTGTTTACCAAGCAGCACGACAGATGTGTGCTCAAGGTAATCTCCTAAGATAATGGATATATTCTTCATGTACATGGTTACTCTGCAAGTCACACGCAAGTGCTTGGTTGAGGGTTCATCGAACCACTTTCAACTTATTTGTCTCCTATTCTCGAATTTCGCGCGGGATAGAACACCTACATCTCTCCGTCTGAGCGCTGTTTTTTTGTATTTTATTCTGATGATCATTTCTTCCAATGTCGATGGGACTCAACAATATATCTTCGAATGCGGAGGTGTAAGTTGGTGATCGAAATTTCGTATATAGATCGCGCCACGTCAGAAAACGCCATTGTTGTAATGATTCCCACCCCAACTCTTGTGTAATTTCCTCGACACTCTTTCCCCTGTTACACGATAATACCAAACCAGCTGCCCTTATTTAAACTCTTTCGACCTCTTCCGTCAATCGTAAGGCTCTCCAACTGCGTATCCATTCCTATTTAAGTAGGTCGTAATTGTAATCAGAGGTATTAAGTAGAATCTACAGCCTTTAGATTTGACTGGTTGATCTTGTAAACGAAGTATAACGGACTTAGTTTAGTACACACAGGGATAACCTCGCTCTTGTCATTATTTATTGCCAACTGCTAATTATCACACCAAAAATATATACCTTATTTAAATCGTCCTGCAGTTAGTTTTGATCTTCTGGTGACTTTACTGGACGATAAATGATAGCATCATCTAAAAATTATTATAATTTCAACTATGTGTAGTACGATCTTCACATTATTCTGCAAATATTAATTGGAACCTGTACAGTTTCAGTACAAGTGCCCAATCACAGCACCCAAGAAACAAATCCAGGGCCGTACAAAATGGCGAAATTTGAGGACTGGGAGAAGAGCCTCCTCTCCTACATGATGAAGTCAGCAGATACTTGCAAGAACACTGTGTGAACGAGGGAGATATTCTACAGTGGTGGAAAAATAACTCCCAACGACTTCCTCGACTTGCGTGTGTGGCAAGAAAAATATTAAATATACCAGCCACTAGTGCCTCTATTGAGAGAATTTTTAGTTGCGCTGGAACACTAATTAGCGAAAAATGATCACGTCTTAATGCAGACAGACTTAACGATCTCATCATAATTAATTCAAACACTAATCAGCAGACACATTAAGAATAGAGGATAACATTAGACAGGAAACTATGAGTTTGAGCGCAAATTTACTAATTAAGAGTGCAGATTTCTTTCTTGTGTTTTCTGGGCGACAATTTCTGAGATAGAAATTTTGTAATGCATACAGTTCATTTCTATTTTAGACTAAACTTTTGGATTTCAATCCACCCAAGTGACATTTATTATTGTTTGTAAACCATTTTCTGTTACTTGTGTTTGCAAAAGTAGCCAAATATTTTTAGGAGTATCTGGTTTGGCCTAAATAATACTTTCAGGGGAACTGAAGGAAAATTTGTAAATATTTTATGTTGAAAAGTGTTCTGCAAAATAAAATATTCATTTGTGGATTAAGGCAATACACATTATGAGTTTAAATTACAATTTATTTTGTTGAGTTCCACACACATTGCAAAATGTAATTTTATTCATGTATTTCTATATTAAGGGGAACCCCACATGCAGAGTCAAGATGCTGAAGACCTACACACTACAAATGCTCCTAAAATGAAGAGCGTCTTTTTCTATGAATGTATTGTAGTGGGAATATAATGGAAACTCTGAGCCACTCTCCACAGCGTCTACATCTGCGTCATGAGGATTCAGACTCGTCGTTTAGGTCTGTGTTATGAGGGTCTACTGTCGTCGTTTAGGTTTGCATCATGCAAGTAAACACTCATAGTCTTAGTCTGCATCATCATGGTCCGAAATATGGTCCCTCATGACGCAGACCTAGACTACAAGTGGGGACTCTCATGATGCAAACGTAGGCGCCGCGAAAAATGGCTCAGGGTGCCATTGTATTCCCAGTACTATAGTTTTTAGACGAACTGGATACGAAACAAGTCCTTCGATTTTGTTAAAATGCGTTTTGGCAATTTAGAATGATTTTGCCAACTTCGAATGAATTCACAGAACCAGTAAAATATATCCTGGAAACGTAGTTAAATATTTATATAATTGGTGTCATACTTGGCTGAAACATACTAAAGTTAAAGAATCTAGACTTCCAAAATCTTAATTTGGTTCTCATTGCAGTACAGTGGTTAATAGGGGCGTAGATAATTTATTCTTCTGGGGAGGTGACCAATCTTCTTTTTGAGGGGTGGAGGTTCACTTCTTTAGTACAAATATCCATCCGTTTCGGTGTTGAAAAGTGCAGCACAGACTGCATTGTGTTGCCTGGGCATTTATTTATTCCATACTCTCGTAGTCCATCTTCCCTCCCCTATTTTCTCTCTATCCATTTAGTCCTCTCCCACTATCTCTCTGATCACCTCCCCCCCCCCCCTCCCCATCCATTGGCCGGCCGGAGTGGCCAAGCAGTTCTAGGCGCTACAGTCTGGAACCGCGCGACCGCTGCGGTTGCAGGTTCGAATCCTGCCTCGGGCATGGATGTGTGTGATGTCCTTAGGTTAGTTAGGTTTAAGTAGTTCTAAGTTCTAGGGTACTGATGACCTCAGAAGTTAAGTCCCATATTGCTCAGGGCCATTTGAACCATTTTTGAACCCATCCCTTGGCCCATCTCCCCCCACCCTCTATTCTTCTCCTCGTCCTCTCTCTGTTGGATTCCGCCACCTCAGTTCATCTCCTCTTCACCTATCTATGAAAACTCATATATGTCAACTTTTGTGGTGATCAGTGAATCAGTGTCAAAGTTTATTGCTAGGTAGCATTTATTGTAATACTTTTTGATACGCAGCATTGATAGTTTTGTTTTCTGGTGCGTAAACAAATGAAGTTGAAGGTGTCCCGACAGGGGAATATGCGACATACAAATGGCCATGTGAAAAAAATGATTTTCAGGATTGATGCCACAAACATATAACAACTGCCCTTGCGATTTATCTATCGACATGGAAAATGTAAGCTGCACTGGAAATTATAACCGTTTAAAGTCGAATGGCATGTCGGTCGGAATCTTAGTGATACTGGAATCAAACTGTCTTCACCTTTGTACTTTCCTTTTAAAATTGTGGCTTCGATTGCGTTGTTCTTTAATTTCTTCCCCGCAAGCCGGGTGCCATTACAAAGACGTGGCTGGTTTACCTTTCGCAACATAATGATTGCCGACCCGACTTAATTACAGACTGGGAGGCGGTAATCCGGGAAAATCCAGCGAATTTATTAATTCCGTAGGATAGTTGACTACATCATCTTGGTTAGTAACGGAATAAACCGACTTGTGTGTCAGCAATTCGCCAGGTGTAATATTTTGAATCTGAAAATTCATTTCGTTAACATCAAGGTTTTTTGCAGCCAATATAACACGTTCACTCAACCAAAAATGGTTTGCAACTGTTAAACGACATTTGCTGTGAGCGAATTGTCAAACACGATGACTGTGAATGTGTCAGACAGCTCTCAAATTTCGAAACGATCATATACATTTCCTTTAAAAGAAATATATATATATATATATATATATATATATATATATATATATATATATATATATATATAAATATTGAAAAACCTTCTCCATGGGAACATGCGTACATAGTGAACTCTCATGGTAACCCGCAAACGATGTCAAAATCTTTTGTAAGGTCCTCTATTCAATGTACTGTCCGAAATATTATGTAGACAGTGATGTTCCTCTTGATGGTCAAGTGTGCAAAATTTCTTCAAAATCGGAATAAAATTGTAGGTTGGTGTAGAAGTGTGTAAGTAAAGTACCCTCCGCCATGCACCATTCAGAATTTTAAGTAGACAGCGCCCTTCATCCTGCTTTGAATATCAAGTGTGCCAAATTTCATCAAGATCGGAATAAATACGTACAATTTGTCGAATTCCGTTATGTAAAGGAACCTCTGCCATGCACCATACGAAATTTTATGTAGACTGTGACCTTCCTCTTGGTTTCAAGGTATAGTGTACAAAATTTCATCAAGATTGTATGCAATACAAACTCACGGACACAATGAAAAAGCACTTTCAGTTTTTGTCAAATTTTCCAATTTTTCGGTCGATTTTCGAAAAATTTTATTTCATAAAAACCTTGTCCTGAGAATTACGAACACAGCAAAAAAAATTTTGCCGAATTGGTCCAGCCGTTCTCGAGTTTTACGCTTATCAACACATTTTGCAATTAATTTTTATTTATATAGATAAGAAGCCCGAAATATACGCGTAAAGGAAGAATATACAAATAACACCGAATATTTTTTTTAATATGAAATTAATATATATATATATATATATATATATATATATATATATATATATATATATATAATGTTGAGGTTTGTCTTTTGGTGCTCAGGTAAAATAAAAACTTTTGATTAACTTTCATAATACGACAATGACGCGCGCAGACTAAACGGCTGAGTAGCGTAGCTCAGCAGTGATATGGACAGGCAAGCAAGTTTCCCGCAGCCTGCCCGGGTTGGGTTCTGCTTGGCTTGGCTGGGAGTGAAGCAGCCTGCCCGTTCTGTTGACAACGCGTGGCGGCCTGCCCGCCTGGCCACCGGGCAAGCATGGGCGGGTTAAAAGCGGAACTTGTACACCACTAGTTAGGACACGGCACTGGTACCACTATGAATTGCACTAAAGAGGGTATTTGCCATTGTAGCATGTAAGAGGGTTTCTTCACTTTCTATTCACGTATGGTGCATGAGAGTAACACCTCTTAAAAGCTGCAAATAGCGTCAGCGTGGTGCTTACATGAGCTATACCTAGGAGGCTGTGGCATTCTTCACTTAATACTTGTTCTTTCAGATTTATTCTTCCAAATTTGAACACGGTTCCTCTTACATGCTCCTGTCACAGGCGTATGTTTCGAGTTCTTCATTGAGATGAGAAACTACTGACACATAAGCGATTTAGCTCTCAACTAATGGGAGTGTCGAACAATAAGCAAGTGACGCCTTACATGCGACAACTACAGTGCACATACTGCGTGTGATACATGTGCAGGGATAAAATTGCGGCATAGTTAATTTGTAGTCACGTTGATCGTATGCTCTACCAGTATCATTGATCGAAAATCTACTGTCCATTTTTTAATAGACTGGTCTCAAAATACACTCTAAAAAAAGAGACGCACCACGAAGGAGTTATGCGAACAGATATTCATACAGCATCGATGGAGAATGCAAAATCGTAAACTTTCGCGGCCATTAGAGGAATGTGTGACTCTGCAGCGCAATTTCACCATACAGCTAGCAAGTATAGTAAACAGTGGACATGTCGATAACAGGGCATCAAGTCTTTGCGAATTTCGTTCTGTGTACTCATTTGGATCGTAACTAGGCTTTCCAGACAGGCGCCTGAACAATATACTGGAGTGCCTCAAGGATCAGTGTTAGGACCACTTTTGTTTTCTTTATATGTCAATGATATTTCGTCGCTTCTGTCCTCCTGTAAATATCATTTCTATGCTGACGACCTCCAGCTCTACCTAAGCGTCAGACCTGAAGATATAAACACTGCAATCACTCAGATGAATGATGATCTGTCTTCAGTAGTGACATGGGCGAAAAACTTGGGACTTAAACTAAATGCAAAAAAGACACAAGTAATCTTAATAGCCTATTAGAAATTAATAAGCGCAGATTTCCTTGAACGCCTGCCTCCTATTCTGCTCGACGTTATCCCAATACCATATCAGAAAACAGTTAAAAACTTGGGTGTAACTTTGGATGAGTATCTCAACTGGGCGGAGAATAGTCACAGTGTGTCAGAAGACGTCCGCTTGTCTCTGCGCTCTCAAAAAGTTTCGGAACGTATTTCCACAGGACGTGAAACGCCAGCTCGTGCAAGCACTCGTTCTATCGAACCTCCACTATTGTGATGTAATTCAACAAGGCACGAGTAGTGAAAACGAAAGACGGCTAGAACGAATCATGAGTGCCTGTGTGCGTTACACCTGCAACATTCGCCGATATGATCATGTTAGTGCTTCATACTCCCAGCTAGGGTGGCTGCGGCCGGACAAATTGCGTGACTACCACACTTTATGTCTACTTCACTGACTCCTCGTCGCGCAAGCACCCCAGTACCTTGCTTCAGAGATTAAACACTTTTCATGCCATCATAATCGAAACACGAGGTCACTGTTATTTGGTATCCTAACTGTGCCCACTCACAAAACAAAAACTTTTGCGAACTCATTCTCAGTTGCCGCTGTGTGCCTCTAGATCAAACTGCCCCTTAACTTGCGCAAAATTCAATCCCCTGCTGCTTTTAAGAAGAAAAAAAAAAAAATGGTTCAAATGGCTCTGAGCACTATGGGACTTAACTGCTGAGGTCATCAGTCCCCTAGAACATAGAACTACTTAAACCTAACTAACCTAAGGACATCACACACATCCATGCCCGAGGCAGGATTCGAACCTGCGACCGCAGCGGTCGCGCGGTTCCAGACTGTGGCGCCTAGAACCGCTTGGCCTCTCCGGCCGGCTTTTAAGAAGAAGTTGAAGCATTTCCTACTATCGTCCTCATAACGTTTTCCACAAAATTAATGTATAAGGCGAATCCTCCCCTCTGTCAAATAGCAAAGATAGTGTCTCCTATCATGCTCCTTCCTCTTCTTCCTCTTCATCTATCTCTATTAGCCACGCACTCTTCTTTTCTTTTATATTTCCTTAATTATGTTTCATCATGTCTCTATTCTTCTCCTGCCTTCACCATCAGTCTCCCTCATACTCCATGCTGCTAGCACTCCTATCTAAAATATGTCTACTTCATAATGTCTAATTATAACAGTACTTATCATCTACGAATATAAACTGTGTATGTATGTATTTTTCCAAGTGTGCCTTTGTAATTGTTTATTTCACTTTTTGTACTAGATGTAGTTTAACATGCCTACTAAAACATATTAATGTAAAATAAGTAGAATGCCTGGTTAGATGTAAGAGAGGCCCTGATGGGCCTAATCTTGCCAGGTTAAATAAATCAATAAATAAAATAAAAAGAATAAATAAATATGTTGTATCCACGGACCCAATCAAGCAACCAACCAACTCGCGCACGCGCGCCCTGACCGTGACATCGCTGGCCACAGTTCCTGTCGCGACCGTCGGCGTCTCAGGGCGTTACCGCCGACGGAAGAGGTCGCGCCATGGCTGAGCTCGGGTCCGCAGTGCCCTCTGCCTTTTGCATATAAGGAGGAGCGCTGGCCCCGAGACGGACAGTCTATTGTCGATTGTCTATTGCTAGCCTTTCGTGGAGTTTATAGCGCAGCCATTGCAGTGTGATATTTGCTATCGTATTTGACTAGGCTCGGTACACGGATTACTCTTGGATATTACTTGGACTTGTATTGCTGGTGGACGTTTCGTCAGAAATAAAGATTAGTTATCTCTTCGTACTAGCTGCCGCAATTCTCGTCATTAATTATTTTTCAGCCAACAGACATAGCTACATCCTGGTCACTGGCTGCCCCAAAAGTACCGCCGAGGACCTTGGGTTAGGGAGCCGTCACAAAAAAATATACGCAGATGTCAGTATTTGACAGAGGACGTGTAGATGGGTTCAAAGAAGCCGGTTGGAGTAATCGGTGAATCGCTCAACGTTTGAACAGAAGCGATGCCACTGTTCGATGATGTTGGCAGGAATGGGTGGACAATGGCTGAACACAGCATCAAGAAGGAAGCGGTCGACCTAGAGAGACGACACAACGTGATGACCGAGCAATCATCAGAGAGACACTCAGAGCACCAGGTTAGTCATTGCCAACTGCTGCTTTAGCGATAACAAAGACGATTAATAGGTGGCTCAAGGCGCTCCTTGCGCCGACTGCCATCAACGTCTGTACACCAACAAGACCGTCTGCCGTGATGTCGGGGAAATTCGGCTTGGAATCTCATTGAATGGAGTAGAATTGTCTTCAGTGGCGAGTCTTGCTTCGAACTGAACCCCGATGACCAGCAAGGACGTGTCTGAAGACATCCCTGACAGTGGTGAGATATACGGCACGACAGCCAGGAGCGATTGTCAGAGACGCTATTTGTCCCCGTAGCAGGACACCTTTGGTTATCAGAAGTGGCACCCTTACAGCACAGTGTTACGTCAACGATATTCTACGTTCCGTTTTGTTGCCCTTCATGGCAAGCCATTCAGGACTTAGATTTCAGCAAGATAATGGCCACTCGCAGGCGGGGAGAGTTTCTACTGCTTGTCTTCATGTTTGCCAAACGCTACCTTGGCCAGCAAGTCGCTGGATCTCTCTGCAGTTCAGAACGCTGGGAGCCTTATAGGCTGGACTCTTCAATCAGCTCGGGATATTGACCATCTAACACGCCAGTTGAACAGAATTTGGCACGATATCTCTTAGGAGGACATCTAACAACTCTGCCACTCATGTCAGGCCGAATAAGTGCTTGCATAAGGGCCAGAGGTGGACCATTACTGACTTGCTCAATTAGTAAGGCTCTTTCTCTTGAATAAATCATCAATTTTTTTCTGAAATTGCAATCACAAGTTTGTCTGTACTTTTACGTCCCATTCGGATAATTCCCTCGTGGTGCGTCGTTTTTGTTTTCTTTTTTGTCTTAGTGTGTACGTCATCTAGAGCTAACACTACCTAAGTGAGCCATTATTTCCAGGAAGTGGAGCGTTAGTAAATGTTCTCTTGTCCTGAATTTGCAAATGCGGCAACTTCCAGAAACAAATGTTATGATACCAAATACACACTTTTACTTTGGTATTTCTCTTCTAAATTTTACCAGGGAATAACATTCGAAGGAAAACAAATACTCCCACCCACGTGAAACTTTGATATATTTTTTTTAGCTTCCCTGTGAGATGGCTGTCCTAAAGTACAATATGCTTACGAAATTTTTCCATTTAAGAGATCAAAAGACAAACTGTTTTTTCAAAACAATCGATTTCTTATTTTCTTTGCACAAAGCGCGCCTTTTAAAAATATTTCTGCACATGGCAAGGTATTTGAGGCCAGAGCGAAGAGCTCGAGGACGTACAAAATAAATTAACTCGATGAACTGAGTTACTGTAGCAGACATTGGTGGTACGGTTGTGTCGAGGAGCTACAACAATAACGTCAGATCAAGTAAGCGGTGCTAAAATAAATTGATTATCGCTTCTTCTGGCTGAAGTAGAAGGCTGACTGAATATATGTCGCAGTTGAACACACATGCCGTTTTACGTATGAACGTGGTACTTAAATAACAATTCCTTTCCTCCCACAAATCCAGGATGTTACAAATAAGCAGAGGCTTAAAATTCTGTCAAAAATTTTATTCGTGTCTTGTTGCACATTCGAATTCAGTGTAAAAATGAGTTTTTGGGGATCAAAAGTATTTAAATTCTTTCTACCGGAAGACTTTTCTGCGCTTGTTTCAGTACACAATTTGTAAGCCAGGATTTTCTTTATTCTCACGTAGTTACGAATGTATAAACGGGAACAAGCGACGGCGCCTTTTTTGGCCGTAAAAAATGAAAGCAGGCGAAAGGGAAATCCGTACAGAGACAGAGAAAGCCCTCGGAAGGGAAAGGGCGGAGAGATGGAAGGGAGAGGGAGAAGAGAAGAAATGTAAAGCGGAAACAGTCGCGCTGCAACTTAACCGAAAACAATTCGGCCAAGAAACCCGGACCGGAGGAACAGTTTTTTATTGTTACAATACTTTAATCAGTTTAACGCTGTCTGAAACTCTGGAGGAAGTTTCTCGACAAGCAAAGAGCCTGAAAGAAGTTTATGAAAAGACAAGCGAAACGGATGCCCATTTAACGTCACGGGAGGCGGGGGTCGTTGGGAAAGGGAAAATCTCTGCTCGTCTCGGAATTATTCGTTGTTTTGTGGTGCGAGACATTGTTTGGCGGCTAAGTTAACAACAGCTCAGTAAAGTGAGCCAGTGACAGAAATATCTACTGTCCAAACGAGACATCTAGTGTTCTTGCTTTTAACGTCTGTTGTGTTATTGTTCTCTAAACTAGAGGGGCCGTAAATTTTTTGCTTCAGCGTGAGGTGATAGTAGTTTACACATAAGCGGAAGGATCCTGGTTCATATAACGATCACGCCATGCCGATTTAGCTTTAGTTTTATTTTCCTGCTGGGCAAAGACTGGCCGACTCATTCTTCAATGTGTTTTCAGAGATATGGACTACTCATTGTCCGCATAACACAAAACAGGTTCCTGAAGAAGACCAAGATGAAACAAAGAAGGTGGCATATCTGCCCTATGCTGGCTCTATTTCTGCCAGAATCAGTAGGATCCGTAAACACAATATCAAGTGTGTTTTCTGTCCATCCAACAAGATTGGGGGACTGCTGGGGAGTGTCAAAGACGACCTGGGGTTACGAAAACCAGGGATTTACAATATACCTTGTCAATGTGGCAGGTCCTACATTGGCCAGACGACAAGAACTGTGGAGATTAGGTGCAAAGAACATCAGAGGCACACTAGATTAAGACAGGTGACTAAGTCAGCCACAAGAACTGTGGAGATCAGGTGCAAAGAACATCAGAGGCACACTAGATTAAGACAGGTGACTAAGTCAGCCATTGCTGAACACTGTCTAGAACTAGATCATGCCATGAAGTATGAGGATACCAGGATTCTAGCACAAACACCTAGATTTTGGGACAGTGTTATAAGAGAATCGATAGAAATTAAAATGGCTGACGATCTTATGAACCGTGACACAGGGTACCAGCTAAGCAGAGCCTGGGATCCGGCTCTGGAATTGTTAAAGGAGCAACGGGGCCAGCTGCAACACTGCACAAACAGAAGAACCAGAGACATGGAGATGGAAAACGAGCCCCTGACGGACTGCCAGGAGCACCAGACCGAAGATGGAACACCCAGAAGTGGGACTGGTGGGCGCGGACCGCAGAGGGAACATCCAGAGCCGCAGTGGACGAAAAACGGAGCGGCAACGCTCCAACAGGTCGTGGTGAGCGGGCGCGGACCGCAGGGGGAACGCTTGGTACCCCAGACCGTAGATGAAATCCCCAGGAGCGGGGTTGGTGGGCGCGGACCGCAGAGGGAACACCTAGAACCGCAGCGGATGGAAAACGGAGCAGCAACGCTCCAGCAGATCGCAGGGAATGGGCGCGGACCACAGAGGAAGCACCTGCAGCCGTTGGTGGAGGGGTAAGGCCATAGGCATAAATACTGGACCAGGTCCACTCGAGGAGCAGTCTCAGGTCGCACCTGATGAAGGTTACGAGCTACGTGACCGAAATATCGTGCAAGTACGACGCTGATATCCGGCAGAACACCCGACGACCCAAGATGTCACAAAAAAGCTACTCTCTCATGTCGAGTAATGCTGTTTCGGTATATAAAAACTCAGTACAAAAACACTGTAGGGCTCCTGAAATCTCCCTGCAAGAATATAGGACCTTACATGCAGTTCGAGAATCACTGTAGTAAACAACTTTTGTCGAGCAAAACAGTTCGACATAGATGTAGTAACTCAACAACATGTAGTGAATGCCTCTGTATAGTGGATGCCACACACGGACCACTATCAATTTTCCCTTCTCCACAGTTCTCTATCCGTGATTAAGATGACAGTACTGCAGCAGCTAACATGGCGTTTCGATTAACGAAGCGATCACCCTCGCCCAACTTACGATGAGACTTGCATTGTGACGTCACGGCGACTTAGAATTCTAACGGATAGTCTCTTAACTCAGCAGCCGTCTTGAGCAATGGCTCCCAAGCCACCACAGAAGCCGCAGACGTTAACACGATATGGTCAGCAGGATTTGCAAGCATGAACCAGAGTGGCTGCAAGCCGCAAGTCGTGCTACACTCTCCAGGGGTAGCGAAATATTATCGCCATATGAAAATTAATTTACTTAGAGATTAACAAGCCTTTGAGGCTAGCATGATACTCTACAGTTTATGAATTAATTTTGACTCTAATTTGTTTCATGAGTTTGCTTTTCGAGTGCAGAAGAGTGACAGCACGTAGACAGTAATGATACCCTGATGTAGAAGTAATACTAATAATTTTTGCTGGTCATAACTGTAATTAATTCAAAAGTTGGTAATTTCCTCCAAGATGGCGTTTTATGTTGTAAAAGAGCTCTTTATGCTGAGTTTGGATAGTTCTTCCTGCACGAGTACACCAGAGAAGTGGTTCCGGCCAGTAAAAAAAGTCATTTCTGGCAACCTAACGTAAGCGAGCATCTCCCCAAAACTGTGCAAACTAGCAGTTAGGCGCGCCATGAAAAGTAGAGCTCTCTGTGCAGTCGGCAATATTTTTAGAAATCTAGGTTTTCAAATAATCTGCACAGCAGGAATCCCGCCGCAATGGAAGGGGAGGGGGGCGAGGGAATGAGGGTACTGACATTGTTGCCAGATTTCATGTAACTGATCCCCATCCTCTCTTCCCATCCTCCCCTATTTCCAACCAAGGTCATCTTAGAGGACTCCAAGGGCTGATGCAACATGCATGGTTGCCAGATCACCTGTGCTAGGTATAGAACGCAAGATGGTGGACCTACTCCACTATGGTGTGAAATCTATGATGGTGATCTGAGATGGCTGACCTGGATCCAGTCAAGTGAAATTAATTGGAGGTTGAGGAGTTCTCGGTGGCCCCTGTAACCCAGTCAAGTGGATTTAATTCGTAATCCAACGGATTTGCAATCCTCCCTCCCTCCCCCCCTGCCCCACACTGCAATCCAAGTCAAACCACTTGTCCTGGTGGGAAATCCAAAAAAAGAAAAAAAGAAAACAAATTGTGTAGGCCCACCACATTGCATTTTATACATTACACAAGCGATCTGTCAACAATGCAGTCTGTCTCAGCTTTAGTGGCCCTGGCAGAGGAGAGGTTAGGTCTGCCATCCTGCATTCTATACTTACAAGGGAACATCACCAACCTAACATATTTTAGGTAGAAGAAGGCACACTTGGCAGATGTGAGCCCCAACAAACGATTCCACATGAAAATTTGGGCAATAATTCTGATGATACACAGTTACTCACGTAAATTAAAACATTAAATGTAATGTAAAACATTTAGATACAAAGCAAAATTCTACGTATAAGACTGTCAAATTGATGTGGCCGCTGGTACTGATAAGTGCGTTTAACAATACACAATCTATATTTAAATATCTTCAACATTTCGCGGCCCTGTCAGCAACTGTATAAATATTAATTTTAATAATTAACAGCCTCAGTTGCACCGCTTACCCAGAAATTTACCTAGTTTTCATTTGGGATAACCCAACCTTATTCAGAATAACAGTAACTACCTTTTGTCCATAGTGGACATCGTCAAACTAAAACTACAAATCCATAAATTATCGTCAGACTAAAACTTATCGGGAACTGCCTCGGCCCCACTTCGCGACCGCGATGCCACAGCCATGAGTGCTGCACTGGAATAATGCAGGCGCGGAGAGTTTCCACTGATGTCTTCATGTTTGCCAAACGCTACCTTGGTCTAGGGGTAGCGTCTTTGATACATAATCAAAACCTCTTCGGTCCCGGGTTCGATCACCGCCACTGCCTAAATTTTGAAAAAATGATCAGCATTGGCGGCCGAAGACTTCCGGCATAAGAAGTCAGCCTCATTCTGCCAACGGCCTTGTCAAAGAGGGCGGAGGAGCGGATAGAGGTTCAAGGCACTCTCTTGTCCTAGGGGTGGGAAATTGCCCCTAAAGGCGGAAGAATCAGTAATGATCAACGACATGAGGATGCAGAAGGCAATGGAAACCACTGCATTAAAGACACGTAACGTGTATCCACAGGACATGTGGCCTGTAATTGAAGAAGTGTCATGATGATCTCTCCATTGGCAAAAGATACCGGAATAGTCCCCCATTCGGATCTCCGGGAGGGGACTGCCAAGGGGGAGGTTACCATGAGAAAAAGATTGAATAATCAACGAAAGGATAACGTTCTACGAGTCGGGGCGTGGAATGTCAGAAGCTTGAACGTGGTAGGGAAAGTAGAAAATCTGAAAAGGGAAATGCAAAGGCTCAATCTAGATATAGTAGGGGTCAGTGAAGTGAAGTGGAAGGAAGACAAGGATTTCTGGTCAGATGAGTATCGGGTAATATCAACAGCAGCAGAAAATGGTATAACAGGTGTAGGATTCGTTATGAATAGGAAGGTAGGGCAGAGGGTGTTACTGTGAACAGTTCAGTGACCGGGTTGTTCTAATCAGAATCGACAGCAGACCAACACCGACAACGATAGTTCAGGCATACATGCCGACGTCGCAAGCTGAAGATGAACAGATAGAGAAAGTGTATGAGGATATTGAAAGGTAATGCAGTATGTAAAGGGGGACGAAAATCTAATAGTCATGGGCGACTGGAATGCAGTTGTAGGGGAAGGAGTAGAAGAAAAGGTTACAGGAGAATATGGGCTTGGGACAAGGAATGAAAGACGAGAAACACTAATTGAGTTCTGTAACAAGTTTCAGCTAGTAATAGCGAATACCCTGTTCAGGAATCACAAGAGGAGGAGGTATACTTGGAAAAGGCCGGGAGATACGGGAAGATTTCAATTAGATTACATCATGGTCAGACAGAGATTCCGAAATCAGATACTGGACTGTAAGGCGTACCCAGGAGCAGATATAGACTCAGATCACAATATAGTAGTGATGAAGAGTAGGCTGAAGTTCAAGACATTCGTCAGGAAGAATCAATACGCAAAGAAGTGGGATACGGAAGTACTAAGGAATGACGAGATACGTTTGAAGTTCTCTAACGCTATAGATACAGCAATAAGGAATATCGCAGTAGGCAGTACAGTTGAAGAGGAATGGACATCTCTAAAAAGGGCCATCACAGAAGTTGGGAAGGAAAACATAGGTACACAGAAGGTAGCTGCGAAGAAACCATGGGCAACAGAAGAAATACTTCAGTTGATTGATGAAAGGAGGAAATACAAACATGTTCCGGGAAAATCAGGAATACAGAAATACAAGTCGCTGAGGAATGAAATACACTCCTGGAAATGGAAAAAAGAACACATTGACACCGGTGTGTCAGACCCACCATACTTGCTCCGGACACTGCGAGAGGGCTGTACAAGCAATGATCTCACGCACGGCACAGCGGACACACCAGGAACCGCGGTGTTGGCCGTCGAATGGCGCTAGCTGCGCAGCATTTGTGCACCGCCGCCGTCAGTGTCAGCCAGTTTGCCGTGGCATACGGAGCTCCATCGCAGTCTTTAACACTGGTAGCATGCCGCGACAGCGTGGACGTGAACCGTATGTGCAGTTGACGGACTTTGAGCGAGGGCGTATAGTGGGCATGCGGGAGGCCGGGTGGACGTACCGCCGAATTGCTCAACACGTGGGGCGTGAGGTCTCCACAGTACATCGATGTTGTCGCCAGTGGTCGGCGGAAGGTGCACGTGCCCGTCGACTGGGACCGGATCGCAGCGACGCACGGATGCACGCCAAGACCGTAGGATCCTACGCAGTGCCGTAGGGGACCGCACCGCCACTTCCCAGCAAATTAGGGACACTGTTGCTCCTGGGGTATCGGCGAGGACCATTCGCAACCGTCTCCATGAAGCTGGGCTACGGTCCCGCACACCGTTAGGCCGTCTTCCGCTCACGCCCCAACATCGTGCAGCCCGCCTCCAGCGGTGTCGCGACAGGCGTGAATGGAGGGACGAATGGAGACGTGTCGTCTTCAGCGATGAGAGTCGCTTCTGCCTTGGTGCCAATGATGGTCGTATGCGTGTTTGGCGCCGTGCAGGTGAGCGCCACAATCAGGACTGCATACGACCGAGGCACACAGGGCCAACACCCGGCATCATGGTGTGGGGAGCGATCTCCTACACTGGCCGTACACCACTGGTGATCGTCGAGGGGACACTGAATAGTGCACGGTACATCCAAACCGTCATCGAACCCATCGTTCTACCATTCCTAGACCGGCAAGGGAACTTGCTGTTCCAACAGGACAATGCACGTCCGCATGTATCCCGTGCCACCCAACGTGCTCTAGAAGGTGTAAGTCAACTACCCTGGCCAGCAAGATCTCCGGATCTGTCCCCCATTGAGCATGTTTGGGACTGGATGAAGCGTTGTCTCACGCGGTCTGCACGTCCAGCACGAACGCTGGTCCAACGGAGGCGCCAGGTGGAAATGGCATGGCAAGCCGTTCCACAGGACTACATCCAGCATCTCTACGATCGTCTCCATGGGAGAATAGCAGCCTGCATTGCTGCGAAAGGTGGATATACACTGTACTAGTGCCGACATTGTGCATGCTCTGTTGCCTGTGTCTATGTGCCTGTGGTTCTGTCAGTGTGATCATGTGATGTATCTGACCCCAGGAATGTGTCAATAAAGTTTCCCCTTCCTGGGACAATGAATTCACAGTGTTCTTATTTCAATTTCCAGGAGTGTAAATAGGAAGTACAGGGAAGTTAAGACGAAATGGCTGCAGGAAAAATGTGAAGACATCGAAAAAGATATGATTGTCGGAAGGACAGACTCAGCATACAGGAAAGTCAAAACAACCTTTGGTGACATTAAAAGCAACGGTGGTAACTTTAAGAGTGCAACGGGAATTCCACTGTTAAATGCAGAGGAGAGAGCAGATAGGTGGAAAGAATACATTGAAAGCCTCTATGAGGGTGAAGATTTGTCTGATGTGATAGAAGAAGAAACAGGAGTCGATTTAGAAGAGATAGGGGATCCAGTATTAGAATCGGAATTTAAATGAGCTTTGGAGGACTTACGGTCAAATAAGGCAGAAAGGATAGATAACATTCCATCAGAATTTCTAAAATCATTGGGGGAAGTGGCAACAAAACGACTATTCACGTTGGTGTGTAGAATATATGAGTGTGGCGACATACGTTCTGACTTTCGGAAAAGCATCATCCACACAATTCCAAAGACGGCAAGAGCTGACAAGTGCGAGAATTATCGCACAATCAGCTTAACAGCTCATGCATCGAAACTGCTTACAAGAATAATATACAGAATAATGGAAAAGAAAATTGAGAATGCGCTAGGTGACGATCAGTTTGGCTTTAGGAAAAGTAAAGGGACGAGAGAGGCAATTCTGACGTTACGGCTAATAATGGAAGCAAGGCTAAAGAAAAATCAAGACACTTTCATAGGATCTGTAGACCTGGAAAAAGCGTTCGACAATATGAAATGGTGCAAACTGTTCGAGATTCTGAAAAAAGTAGGGGTAAGCTATAGGGAGAGACGGGTCATATACAATATGTACAACAACCAAGAGGGAATAATAAGAGTGGACGATCAAGAACGAAGTGCTCGTATTAAGAAGGGTGTAAGACAAGGCTGTAGCCTTTCGCCCCTACTCTTCAATCTGTACATCGAGGAAGCAATGATGGAAATAAAAGAAAGGTTCAGGAGTGGAATTAAAATACAAGGTGAAAGGATATCAATGATACGATTCGCTGATGATATTGCTATCCTGAGTGAAAGTGAAGAAGAATTAAATGATCTGCTGAACGGAATGAACAGTCTAATGAGTACACAGTATGGTTTGAGAGTAAATTGGAGAAAGACGAAGGTAATGAGATGTAGGAGAAATGAGAACAGCGAGAAACTTAACATCAGGATTGATGGTCGCGAAGTCAATGAAGTTAAGGAATTCTGCTACCTAGGCAGTAAAATAACCAATGACGGACGGAGTAAGGAGGACATCAAAAGCAGACTCGCTATGGTAAAAACGGCATTTCTGGCCAAGAGAAGTCTACTAATATCAAATACCGGCCTTAATTTGAGGAAGAAATTTCTGAGGATGCACGTCTGGAGCACAGCATTGTATGGTAGTGAAACATGGGTTGTGGGAAAACCGGAGCAGAAGAGAATCGAAGCATTTGAGATGTGGTGCTATAGACGAATGTTGAAAATTAGGTGGACTGATAAGGTAAGGAATGAGGAGGTTCTATGCAGAATCGGAGAGGAAAGGAATATGTGGAAAACACTGATAAGGAGAAGGGACAGGGTGATAGGACATCTGCTAAGACATGAGGGAATGACTTCCAAGGTACTAGAGGGAGCTGTAGAGGGCAAAAACTGTAGAGGAAGACAGAGATTGGAATACGTCAAGCAAATAATTGAGGACGTAGGTTGCAAGTGCTACTGTGAGATGAAGAGGTTAGCACAGGAAAGGAAGGAATTCGTGGCATCAAACCAGTCAGTAGACTGATGACAAAAAAAAAAAAAAAAAAAAAAAAAAAAAAAACCTTGGCCAGCAAGTCGCTGGATCTCTCCGCGATTCAGAACGTTGGGAACCTTATGGGCTGTACTCTTCAGTCAGCTCGGGATCGTGACGATCTAACGCGTCAGTTGAACAGAATTTGGCGTGGTATCTTTTAAGAGTACATCCAACAACTCTGCCACACATGCCAGACCGAATAACTGTATGCATAAGGGCCAGAGGTGGACCATCACGCTGTTGACTTGCTCAATTAGTGAGGCTCTTTCTGTTGAATAAATCATCCAATTTTTCCGAAATTCTTGGTATTGCGAGGGTTAAGTACCAACAGAGTTGCTCCGTAGTATTATTGCATACTGCATATAACATAATTATTAGAAGGCGTAATAAGAAGTAGTTGTTGTTACATGAACAACGTTTTTAATTTGCCTAACAAAAAACTACAGTAGATAGTTTGGTATGTGGAATTTCCTTGAGTAAATGTTTGTACTGAAATGCAGAGAATAGAGTAGCGCTTTACCAATCATACTGAGATGCAACTCGAGTGCTTGCGTAATAGACAGTTATTCACGGCGAATTAAAAGGGTCAAAAATTCTCGCCGCACGGAAGAATAACACACTGCTATAAGACTCTTAATCGCTCGCACATGAATTATTGATAGTGATGTACCCATGCCCCCCCCCCCTCCCCCTCCCAGGAGTCCGTTGCGCAGGGAGAGGTAACGTCCGAAGGTTCATTTGCCAAATGTGTCTTTTCGCATGTGCACGTAACCCACTAAGCTGTGACTGGCTGCTACGCAGGACACAGCTGGGCCGTTTCTCGGTGAGAGAGAAGAAAAAGCCGGTGAAGTTGTGATCCTCGACTTGTCTCAATGCAGGTAGTATTGGCTGAGAGACGGTGGAGACTGGCGGGGGTGATCATAGGGGGCATGTTGTTCTGTGTGGAGCTCATCGAACTGCGATGGGGGAGTGCTGGCGTCGGGAAGTGATGGGGTGGAAACTGCAGTGACATTCAGTGCCACTTGAATGCTCGGAGGTAAGCGTTGTGTCCTAGGAGCAGTGATGCTTGGGAACCCATGAGCCAATAATCTTGATGTAACTGGGGTCGGTTTGTAGCTGTGAGGGAACTGTCGGGAAATAAAAGCATTGTGAGCTTGACGTTCCTCGATCTGTTCTTCAACCACGACAAACTCGTCTACCACTTTTACTTTTATGTGGTTTTTCTAGAATTGCTGCATGTCAAGTGTCACCGTGAACGTATTGTCAGCATTCAAAATAACCGATGCGCTGTCGTCCCTTGAAGTGAGGCGAGTAGTGCGTCAGTCTGTGCAGCCTCTGCATCCACTGAGCCAGGGATATTCCGGAAAATCCAAGCAGGTTTAAGGTGGTTCATTGAAACAATGTTTGGCTTGCCATGTAGCAAAACACTGAAAGTGTTAGTTCCTCGATTTGGCACTCCTTGATGACTCAAACATGGCGCTTGCATCACAGGCCAAATGGTGTCTCCCCACAACATGACATATTCACAATCTGCTGAGGATTTGTGTAGTTTTGGCGAGCTATGTGCTTGTAGTGGGTATATTTCTGAGCTGGGCAATGTGTTGCAGCAGTCTGCTGACGCCGGCCGCGGTGGTCTAGCGGTTCTAGGCGCGCAGTCCGGAACAGCGCGACTGCTACGGTCGCAGGTTCGAATCCTGCCCCGGGCATGGATGTGTGTGATGTCCTTAGGTTAGTTAGGTTTAAGTAGTTCTAAGTTCTAGGGGACTGATGACCTAAGCAGTTAAGTCCCATAGTGCTCAGAGCCATTTGAACCATTTTTTTGAGCTCTGCTGACGAGAGCGGGACGTTTCTTAGTCGCTGCTGGTTGCAATGGTGGAACGAAGTCAGCTTGCAGAGTGAACGGTTTACTGTGTAGAATTTCTGCTAAAGAGCCATGGAGGTCTTCTTTGTATTCTGAGTGTATGCCAAAAAGCACCCACGGCGAAGCTTATGCCCACTGGCTATAATGACACATAAGTGCTGCCTTGAGTCTGATGCCAGCGCTCCACAAAACCATTGGATTGTGGATGATAAGCTGTAGTGCGGTAGTATGGAAAATGGCGCAGATTCAAATTGGCGACCTTTGTCGGTCATGACCGAGACGCGGCGGCGGAAATGTGATATTCCACAAGCGAATTTTCTCTCCGTCGTTTCTGCCATTCTGTCTGCCAAGTGTATGGCTTCAACCCAGTCGGTGACTCTATCAACAGCGGAAAGATTGTACTGGAAGTCTGCCAACACGGTAAAGGAAACGACCATATCAGGATGAACATGCTGTATCCGGCCTTTATTTATGTCGTATCACTGTGTGGCGGCTGTGCGTACTATCCGACTTTGAAGCGTTGACGAGCTGAGCAGGCTTGAGTCTACAATTTACAGTCTCGTTTCACATTTGGTCAGATCTGTAATCGAGTATTCAATTTCCTGTAGATGAATACTAAAGACTGATTTCGAGCCTGGGTTGGTTGAGTGTTCCTTAAAACGTATCTGACAATGTCTATCGGTTTGACCCATATATCTTGAACTACACCCATCACATGTAATGCAAGATACTCCAGCAATATCCGTTTTGTAAATAAAAAAAGGGCTTTTTCTTGCTGGAATGTATGTTATTTGTTCTGTGCGCGTTTCGCCTTTTACTTTGAGACATCATCAGTTAAATCTAAAATGATGCAGTTTTGTTTTGATGTGTGATATTTGTAGACTATAAGATAGTTCATGTATTGTTTTTTACTACCAAAATATGTGATTACTTACAGTTATTTGAGTTTTTGTCTGGCCTCTGCGTTTCCTTTCATCTAGTCACATGCTGGAGGTCGTAGTATAGCTTCACCTATGAAACATAAGCACATTTTGATATTAAACTTTTCTCTTAATAATTTTCATGTTCTTTGCTTTGATTGAGAGCAAAGAAAATGAGAGAGAAAGTGAAGTAAGCGTGTGTGCCCCCTCCCCCCCCACCCCGGTTAGCCATGCGGTCTAACGCACGACTTTCCGGAGTGTGAAGGAGGGCCTGGTCCCCGGAACGAATCCTCTCGGCGGACTTGTGTTGAGGTCCGGTGAGCCAGCCAGCCTGTGGGTGGTTTTTAGGCGGTTTTCCATCTGCCTCAGCGAATGCGGGCTGGTTCTCGTTATTCCGCCTCGGCTACACTATGTCGACGATTGCTACGCAAACAAGTTCTCCATGTACGAGTACACCACCATTACGCTACCACGCAAACATAGGGGTGAGACGTTCCCTGCGGGGGTCCTCCGGGGGCCGAACCGCACAATAACCCCGAAAGAGTGGTTCGGTGTGGGGTGACGGAGGGGTGAAGTGGACTGCGGTAGTCGTAGTGGGGTTGTCGACCACTCGGAGCCTCTCCGTCGTTTCTAGGCCCCCAGTTAACATACAATACAACACAATACAAGTGTGTGTGTGTGTGTGTGTGTGTGTGTGTGTGTGTGTGTGTGTGTGTGTGCATATGTATGTATTATTATTGTGTGTGTGTGTGTGTGTGTAGGAGAGAGAGAGAAAGGAGTGTGTCTTTGTATGGATTGTTATTGTCTGAGAGAGAGAGAGAGAGAGAGAGAGAGAGAGAGAGAGTATGTATGGTTTCTTTTTTGTGCATATGTGTGGGTGTGTTGGTGGTTATTCAGGGCGTGTTGTAGGAAGTTGAATATGAATGTAATACCTAACAGAGAGTGGATGAAAGTTTTAGTGTTCGTCTGATTCGTGGTTTTGGTTTAAATGTTTTGTGCAGGGCTTCATTGATGAGGGAGTGGAAAAGGGTTGGCTGGTATTATTATGATAATAGTCCTTTGTTAGGGTGTTACTCTATTATTTTATCTATTAATGTGAACAGTGAGTTGTTTGTCATGCACACTTGATCATTCAACATGGTTTTCTTTTTTGCTTTGCTTTTGTGTGTAATAATTTTCTTTCAGGGTTAGGAGGTATTTTTTACTATTGGTTCTAATTATTTTCATGTCTTCTTCTCTCGATGTTGGTTTGTGATTGTGTTCTCTTATGTGGTCCGCAAATGTAGAATGGTTTGTCCCATACTTCTAGGCTCTCATGTGTTCTTTGTTGATGTCAGTATGTAGTTTTTTAATTTTTGTTTGTGGTTCATCTATTAAGCAGAGGTTGTCATCCATACACCTGAACCAATGTAATATGTTGTATTCTTTTGCTACTATTTTTGTGAAAATGATCTGTGTAGTGAAGTTTATAAAAATATTAGCGAATGGTCCTGCAACTGGGGACCACATTAGTAATTCATCTTCTTGTAAATAAAACTCGTTATTGAATTAGAAATAGCTTTGTTCTGTTATAAGCTTTACTAATGTATTTCATCAGAGAGCTCACCTATGTGTTTACAGGTTTTTCTCTATGATGTCTATTGTTTCCAGTATTGGTGTGGTGAAATACATGCTTTCTACATAAAAATGAGAGGAGTTTTGCTGTGTCTGGGATTATTATATCTTTTATTTGTTATATTGGCTGTGTAGTGTTTCTAATGGTTCTGTCCTCTTGTACTTTGAAGTTTTCAGACAGTAATTTTAACTTGTATCCAACAGGCTTGTAACTGGATGATTTCCTGATTTCTACGTACTCTTCATCTATTTCTGAAGTTGCATTGTATTCTAATCCATTCTCGGGCAGTTGTCTTTCTTTACTTTTGATTTGTGTGTCTGCAAGGTTCACTGATCTTGGGTAGAATTCGTTTGTGTGTGTGTTTTTGTTGGATGTGTTTAGAGTTGTGTAGTGATTGGAGTTTTTTGAGTCGGCTAATTTTTCTTCTATGAACTCTTTGCGTCCTTTGTACAGCAGTTTTTGTGTGACTTTCGACCTTGAAGGCGCCTTAAAGTAAACGGCGACATACGTCTGGAACACATAAAGTACCTTGCAGCAAGTAAAGGCTGTTTTTATTTACAAGACGGATATTCCTGTACTTGCTAGAAATAATGGCCAGAGGTTCAGACACAAGTAAAAGTCGGGATTTGAAAGTTATAAATCTCCTGGAGTATCAAGTTTGTTTGTGTCACCATCATCCACAGCATGCACAGATATATTCGTTTGTTAAATAAAAAGCACAATTTCTTGCTGCGGTATACGTTATTTGTCCCTGCTGCAATGTATTTTATTTGTTCCAGACGTGTTTCGTTTTTTACTATAAGGCATCTTCAGTGGAATGTAGGCCGATATAGTTTTGTTCTGATATTCGGTATTATAAAACAATTCAGGTACTTTTTTTTTTACGTAAATAACCGATCACTTACAATTGCTTGGATTGTGGCTGGCACCTACGTTACCTCTCATCTGTTCACATGCTGGAGGTCGAGCTACAGCTTCACTTATGGGACATGAGCACACTTTCATGTTACGAACCTTTTTCTCCGCAACTTTCGTGTTCTTTACGCTAATAGCTATGGAGCACTACTAGTCACTAGTTGTAGATATTTTAGCGAAAACTGTGATTTAAAATCATAACTCCTATCTCTTCCCTTTATGTCTCTTCCTGTTCTGTTTGTTTTACGTCCATGTTGGTAACTTAAGGAAGTGTATGCTGAAAACTAACGTTTGTTCATTTCTTGTCTCTTTATACCTCTAATTGTGCATGTGTGTGTATGTGTTGAGAGAGAGAGAGAGAGAGAGAGAGAGAGGGAGAGAGAGAGAGAGAGGGAGAGAGAGAGAGAGAGATAGAGAGAGAGAGTATATGTATGATTTCTTCTTTGTGCATATGTGTACGTCATGGTCGCTATTTAGGGCGAGTTTTAGAAAGTTGAACATGAATGTAATAGCTGTCAGAAATTGGTTAAAACTTTTAGTGTGCAGCTGTTTTGAGTTTTGGTTTAAATGTTTTGTGGAGGGGTTCATGGACGAGTGATTGGAAAGGGACTGGGTGGTATTATTACGATAATAATCCTCTTTAGGAAGTGTTACTCTATTATTTTATCTACTAATGTAAAAAATGAGTTGTTTGTTATGTGCACTTGATTATTCAATAGAGTTTTGTTTTCTGCTTTGATTTTTTGTGCGTGTTTATTTTCTTGCTGATCCAGGAGGTGATTTTTTTATTCTTTATTCCAATGATTTCCTTATCTTCTCCTCAATTATTTGCCGGATGCACTCCACTTACTGTCTTCCTCTATAGTTTTTACCCTCTACAGCTCCCTCTAGTACCATGGACGTTACTCGCTGATGTCCAGACAGATGTCCTACCATCCTGTCCCTTCTACTTGTCAGTGTTTTCCATATATTCCTTTTCTCGCCGATTATCTGGAAAACCTCCTCATTTCTTACCTCATGAGGCTATTTGATTTTCAACATTCTTCTGTAACACCACATCTCAAATGCTTCGATTCTCTTCTGTTCTGGTTTTCCCACCGTGCATGTTTCACTACCATACAATACTTTTCTCCAAAGGTACATTTTCAGAAATGTCTTCCTCAAGTTAAGGACTTTGTTTGATAGTATTAGACTGCGCTTGGACAGGAATGCCCTTTTTGTCAGCGCAAGTCTCCCTCTCTTGTTCTCATTGCTCCGTCCGTCATAGGTTATTTTGCTGTCTAGGTAGCAGAGATCCTTAATTTCATCTACTTCGTGTCCATCAATCCTGATTTTAAGTTTCTCGCTGTTCCCGTTTCTGCTACTTCTCATTAATTTCGTCTTTTTACGACTTACTCTCAGTCTATATTCTGTACTCAGCAGACTTTTCATTACATTCAGCACATCATGTAATTCTTCTTCGCTTCACTGAGGATAGCTATGTCATCAGCGAATCGTATCATTGATTTCTTTTTACCTTGAATTTTAATTCCATCTCTGTACTTGTCTTTTATTTTAATAATTGCTTCTTCGATGTATAGGTTGAACAATAGGGGCGAAAGACTGCATCCCTTCCTAACATTATTTTTAATCCGAACACTTTATTCTTGGTCTTCCACTCTTATTACTCCCTGTTGGCTTTTGTATATTACCTGTCTCTCCCTATGTTAAGCCCAATTTTCCTCAGAAATTCTTACTTGTTGCACCATTTGACTCTGTCAAACGCTTTTCCCACGTCGACAAATCCTATGAACGTGTCTTGAGTTTTCTTTAGTCTTGTTTCCATTATCAACAGCAACGTTAGAACTGCGTTTCTGGTGTTTTTACCTTTACTAAAACCTAAATGATCGTTACCTAGCACATCCTCATTTTCTTTTCCATTCTTCTATATAATATTGTCAGCAATTTGGATGCACGAGCTGTTAAGCTAATTGTGTGATAATTCTAACATTTTTCAGCCCTTGCAGTCGTCGAGATTGTGTGGATGATGTTTTTCCGAAAGTCAGATGGTATATCGCCAGACTAAAACATTCTACACACCAACGTGAATAGCCATTTTATTGCCACTTCTTCCCAATTTTTGAAATTCTGATAGAATGTTATCTATCAGTTCCACCTTATATGTTACCACCCTTGCATTTAATTTCTAGATGCTGAGCCGGTACTTACAACATTCATTTTTTCGATTTCTTCACGTTTTCCTCGCAGCCATTTCGCCTTAGCTGCCCTGTACTTCCTACTTATTTCATTCTTAAGTTACTAGTATTTCTGAACTTATCTGACAGACCATTTTCGTACTTCCTTCTTTCATCAATCACCTGAAGTTATTTGTTATCCATGTCTTCGCAGTATCCGTGTTTTCCTTCCCAACTTCGGTGATTGCCCTTTTTAGAGAGTGCAGTACGATATTCTGGATAACGATGCGTAGTTTCTTTGGACAAGCAAGCACGTCCAAACGAACTTTGCTTCGCAATTCAGAATAATACAGGCACTGCAATATCCTATAGATGAGAAGGGTGAACGACGGGTACAGGAATGTGTATGGGTGAATTGAAGTGTAAATATTGAGCAGCTGACCACCCTGATAAACCAAGCGGTTCACAATAACATATCCTCAACGACTGTTCAGCGAACGTTGATGGATATAGTCCTTCGCAGCAGTCACCTGGTTCGTGCACCTTTGCTGACTGCTGTTCGTCGGCGATGAAGGCTGTAATTTTCACGCCGGTACTGCAGCAGGGCGTCAACTGAGTGGTGACGGGTGGACCTCTTCAGATGAACCAAATTTCGTGCTCCAGCATCGGCGAGTGCGGCGTGAAACGTCTGAAAGCAAACACCCTGCAACAGCCGTCGGAGCGTCATGGTCCAAAGAATGTTTTCATCGCATTGCCTGGGTGATCTATTTATTCTGGAAGGCACAACGGATCAACGAAAGAATACATCTATGCTTGGGGACCATGTCCATCCCTACATGCAACGTGGTTTTCCTTTGCACAGAGGCGTCTACCAGTAGGGCAATGCAACATATCACATAGCTTGCAGTGTACGTGTGTGGCCCAAAGGGCACCAGGATGAGCTTTCCATACTTCCCCAGCCGTCATATCACCCCGATTTAAACACAGCTGAGAATGTGTGGTACCACCTCGTTCAGGCTGTTCACGCCATGGATCCTCAGCTGAGAAACCTAACACTGCTGGCCACAGCACTGGAATCGACATGACTCCACATCCCTGTACTTACCTTCCGAAAAAACCTAATTTCCTCTCTTCCAGAATGTCTCGCAAAAGGTTGTTACTCGGGCTGTTGACAAGAGGTCACATCAACGCGACACTGAATGGAAGCTTATAAATCGTTAGCTGCCACAAAGATATCGATACAAGTTATCACGTCCGACATACACTGAAGAGCCAAAGAAACTGGTACATCTGCCTTAAGTCGTGTAGGCCTCCCCGTGAACACGCAGAAGTGCCGAAACATGACGTGGCATGACTCGACTAATGTCTGAAGTAGTGCAGGAGGGAACTGAGATATTTTCTGAACAGGACGCTGCAACGCATTGGAGATATGCTCAATAATGTTTATGTCTGGGGAGTTTGGTGGCCAGAGTTTGGTGGCCAGCAGAAGTGTTTAAACTCAGAAGAGTGTTCGTGGAGCCATTCTGTAGCGTTTCTGGACGTATGAGGTGTCGCATTGTCCTGCTGGAATTGCCCAAGTTGGTCGGAATGTACAATGTATATGAATGGATGCAGGTCATCAAACTGGATGCTCACGTACGTGTCACCTGTCAGAGTCGTATCTAGACGTATCGGGGGTCCCTTATCACTCTAACTGCACACGCCCCACACCATTACAGAGCCTCCACCAGCTTGGAAAGTCCCCTGCTGACATGCAGGGTCCATGGATTCATGAAGTTGTCTCCGTACCCGTAAACGTCCATTACCTCGGTACAAGTTGAAACGAGACTCTTCCGACCAGGCAACTTGTTTCCAGTCATCAATAGTCCAATGTCGGTGTTGACGGGCCCAGGGGAGGCGTAAAGCTTTGTGTCGTGCAGTAATCTTGGGTAAAAGATTGGGACTTTGGCTCCGAAAGCCCAGATCGATGGTGTTTTGTTGAATAGTTCGCAGGCTGACACTTGTTGATGGTCCAACATTGAAATCTGCAGCAATTTGCGGAAGGGTTGCACTTCTGTCACGTTGAACGATTCTCTTCAGTCGTCTTTGGTCCCGTTCCTGCAGGGTCTTTTTCCGGCCGCAGCGATGTCGGAGATTTGACGTTTTACTGGATTCCTCATATTCACGGTACACTCGTGAAATGGTCGTACGGAAAAATCCCCACTTCATCGCTACCTCTGAGGTACTGGGTCCAATCGCTCGTGCTTCGACTACAACACCACGTTCAAACTCACTTAAATCTTGATAACCTGCCACTGTAGCAGGAGTAACCGATCTAACAACTGCGCGAGACACTTGTCTTATATAGCCGTTGCCGACCGCAGCGCCGTATTCTGCCCGTTTACGTATCTCCGTATTTGAATACGCATGCCTATACCAGTTTCTTTCTTACAGTGGAAAAATATTTATTGACATAATCTGGTGAATGCGCACATTTCTGTGCCTTTATAGAAATATTAGCAAAAAAAAAAAAAATTGCTTCTTGAAGTGTCTTCCGAAACTAATCAGTTAACACCATAGAAATTAAGAACTTCAAAAAATTTACTATGGCAAGAAGAGCTATTCTTGAAAACTTTAGTCTTTCAAAACGTCGATAATTGGGAGCAAATAGTCAGGTCTCTTGCTGGACGATGTAACTGGTAGAACAAAAATTTAAGGTCCTTCAATCCACTATGGAGCACATTCCTCATGAATGTTAAGTCTGTGCTGAGCACGAACAATGAAAAAGTTAATGTTCCTAGTTACAATCAGCGAAACGATGACAAAGTCCAAACACGACAGCTGGTATAGTCCGGTCCTTTAGGAGTGCGGTCTCTCGATTGGAGAGCGTCTGGGGACGGCGGACTGAGCGGGTCTTGTGAAGGTCATCGGTTTCAGCCTGGAGCTGTCACTTTCTTCTGCTGCCCCGACGTGCGGAGTACTACATCCTACTGAATGGCTGCCTGGCTGCATCGCGGCAGCAGAACATAGTCTTGATCAGAGCACGCCGATGCTAGCTGCACACGACGATCGAGATAATGGCGCTGCCGCCGGCGTCGCACTTTGGCGGTCTAGTGATTGGTCACTGACTTGTTGGGTCTGCCGTGGTTCGAATGGAGCATCACGCGTCTGAATTGTGCAGCTGGCAGATATTCCGCAGCTGGCGCTCCACGGTAGGCACGCCACAGTGCAAACTTATCTTCAAAGATTCATAAAAGAACGTTACGAATTAGGCTAATCTTATTTCTGAACAAATCAGTACTGACTGCTAGCAGCTCTTAGTGAATAAACACGTTTGGTGAATGCAAATTATGGCAGAATCCCTACTACAGTTTTAATTTGTGCAACCCGTGAGGATATGGCATATTAAAAAGCTATCAGTTTAATAGTGACAAGCAATGTAAATACATTTAGAGAAATCTTGCTAAAACTAATGATTATTTCAACTAAAAGAGCTACCCATACTATATGCAGGAACAAATTTTTTTTTAAATGTTCAAATGTGTGTGAAATCTTATGGGACTTAACTGCTAAGGCCATCAGTCCCTAAGCTTAACACCACCTAACCTAAATTATCTTAAGGACAAATACACATACCCATGCCCGAGGGAGGACTCGAACCTCCGCCGGGACCAGCCACACAATGACTGCAGCGCCTTAAACCGCTCGGCTAATCCCGCTCGGTAGTTTTTTTTTTTTTTTTTTGGATGAACCACGTGGCATTCTATACATAACACAGAATTTGCCAGCAAAATATTCAATAAACATACTAAAATATTAAGAATAGTTAAATGAATGAGCAAGGGATTTATATACACTCCTGGAAATTGAAATAAGAACACCGTGAATTCATTGTCCCAGGAAGGGGAAACTTTATTGACACATTCCTGGGGTCAGATACATCACATGATCACACTGACAGAACCACAGGCACATAGACACAGGCATCAGAGCATGCACAATGTCGGCACTAGTACAGTGTATATTCACCTTTCGCAGCAATGCAGGCTGCTATTCTCCCATGGAGACGATCGTAGAGATGCTGGATGTAGTCCTGTGGAACGGCTTGCCATGCCATTTCCACCTGGCGCCTCAGTTGGACCAGCGTTCGTGCTGGACGTGCAGACCGCGTGACACGACGCTTCATCCAGTCCCAAACATGCTCAATGGGGGACAGATCCGGAGATCTTGCTGGCCAGGGTAGTTGACTTACACCTTCTAGAGCACGTTGGGTGGCACGGGATACATGCGGACGTGCATTGTCCTGTTGGAACAGCACGTTCCCTTGCCGGTCTAGGAATGGTAGAACGATGGGTTCGATGACGGTTTGGATGTACCGTGCACTATTCAGTGTCCCCTCGACGATCACCAGTGGTGTACGGCCAGTGTAGGAGATCGCTCCCCACACCATGATGCCGGGTGTTGGCCCTGTGTGCCTCGGTCGTATGCAGTCCTGATTGTGGCGCTCACCTGCACTGCGCCAAACACGCATACGACCATCATTGGCACCAAGGCAGAAGCGACTCTCATCGCTGAAGACGACACGTCTCCATTCGTCCCTCCATTCACGCCTGTCGCGACACCACTGGAGGCGGGCTGCACGATGTTTGGGCGTGAGCGGAAGACGGCCTAACGGTGCGCGGGACCGTAGCCCAGCTTCATGGAGACGGTTGCGAATGGTCCTCGCCGATACCCCAGGAGCAACAGTGTCCCTAATTTGCTGGGAAGTGGCGGTGCGGTCCCCTACGGCACTGCGTAGGATCCTACGGTCTTGGCGTGCATCCGTGCGTCGCTGCGGTCCGGTCCCAGGTCGACGGGCACGTGCACCTTCCGCCGACCACTGGCGACAACATCGATGTACTGTGGAGACCTCACGCCCCACGTGTTGAGCAATTCGGCGGTACATACACCCGGCCTCCCGCATGCCCACTATACGCCCTCGCTCAAAGTCCGTCAACTGCACATACGGTTCACGTCCACGCTGTCGCGGCATGCTACCAGTGTTAAAGACTGCGATGGAGCTCCGTATGCCACGGCAAACTGGCTGACACTGACGGCGGCGGTGCACAAATGCTGCGCAGCTAGCGCCATTCGACGGCCAACACCGCGGTTCCTGGTGTGTCCGCTGTGCCGTGCGTGTGATCATTGCTTGTACAGCCCTCTCACAGTGTCCGGAGCAAGTATGGTGGGTCTGACACACCGGTGTCAATGTGTTCTTTTTTCCATTTCCAGGAGTGTAGTTCGCTTACGTTTTGGATGTGCTATATAAATAAACCGAATTCTGTACAACATGAACCGAGACTGGATGCCACACAGTACAGAACATGTCGCATCCTGTTAATCCTAATGGCTCATTACAGACGTGATTCTTTACACAGAAGTAATAACGCTAAGCTCCGCTATCAGTTCATTACTTCGTAACTCGTAGTTTATAACAACAGAATGCAGGAAACAAATCTCATTGCAAGTTTGCACATAGAGTTGCAAGTATCAGCTGCCACTAATATAACCCAGGAACAAAACTCCTTTATACCATTCGAAGGCCTACACGCCACAAGCCCTGACCGCACGTAAGTCTTATTGGCCTAGTCGCTGCTCGCGAAAGAAAGTCGCTCAGATTGTCCATCTTGACTGAGCAAAGACTACTTTCGTCTCGTTCCTTTCGGAGTATGCTGACGCATTAGCTCCGTGCTTAACAATCACATACAACAGTTGAAACGTTCCCTTAGGAAAATTTATGAAGTACTGTGCTGATAAACCTCTAACGTTATTTGATTTTCAAACAGCTGAGCAAAACTGAACGTACTCAGACATTACTCTCTTTACTTAAACTGATCAACACTAAACTGACACAATATTTTTAGCGCAACGCAATCCGACTTTCAAAAATCCCTACAAAAGAATGACCCTGACTAACAATAACCAATACCTTTCATGAATCACTTACCTCACAAAAATCTTCGTTACTCCAACTACTGCAATACAGCGAGCGCCAATACTGCCTGCTAAATAAAAGATTCTAACTACTGAAGGCACTAACTACTGATATGCATAGTTAGCAAATGAAAGATTTTGATAGAGAACAAACAATGTATTTACCTTAATAGCGTTCAAAGGTCATAATATATATATCAGTTCGTGACATCAAGTCTTACAAATTTACTGTCTCTGATGGACACACGTCCAGATCATCCGCTCCCAAAAGTCCGCCATCTCTCTCCCCACATCCACCACTGCTGGCGGCTCACCAACTGCGCATCGCTACGCGCTGTTAACAGCCAACTGCCCAACACTACAATAGCTAACAACAATGGAAACCAGCCACAGATTGCACATAGCACAGTCAGTGATTTTCATATAGAGCGTTACGTGGCGTTACCAACATAAAAACCCAAGCAGCCTATTTACATCGCCCCCATGTTCCCCACAAAAAAATTTTACAAATTGTATTGGGCAGTGGCCAATACAGATTTGAAATTTTTTATAATTACAATAACAACGATATCAAACGCACACACCTATTGATACGCTCTTGGTCAAAGGCAAAAATTGTTCTCATAAAGACAGTCCTGATCATTCATCACAGTATAATTACATTGCACAAAGTCTGATCAGTAAAAGAAAATGCACACGGAAGTAGTGGATTTCCAAGCTGTCTTGAAGAAGTAGTGTTGTCCTTCCAACAGAAAGACAGTGCTGACTCTTGGCATGCAGACACGAAATGGGCCACAACAGAGCAAACCCACAGCAGAGTCAGTCGAAGTTTTGAAGAATATTGGTAGGTAGGTCATCATCACAGAGCAGACCACTGCAGTCCTATTAGAGATTATGGTATTGCTGAGTCATCAAAGGTGTAGACCCACTGTAGTCCTTGTAGAGATTATGGTATTGGTGGGCCATCAAAGGTGCAGACCCACTGCAGTCCTTGTAGAGATGGCTAGCAGCCATCCGTTGTGACTGCGGGTTCACAATCACCATTAAAGAGTCTTCTGGATACCGAGCGAGGTGGCGCAGTGCTTAGACACTGGACTCGCATTCGGGAGGACGACGGTTCAATCCCGCGTCTGGCCATGCTGATTTAGGTTTTCCGTGATTTTCCTAAATCGCTCCAGGCAAATGCCGGGCTGGTTCCTTTGAAAGGGCATGGCCGACTTCCTTCCCCATCCTTCCCTAATCCGATGAGACCGATGACCTCGCTATCTGGTCTCCTTCCCCGAAAACAACCCAAGTCTTGCGGATAATATAGCAAGTCCATAAACCACCACTTGTGCGCTCACAAAGTTTTTGGAATTGTCCTTAGAAACAGCAATACTCTTAACCAGTCTCTTGCTGAATTGTTAACACACGTGCAAACACTAACAGTCCCAACTTCTCACATATTGTGCATATACTATGATCAACAGAAACGTGTGCAGTGAAATGAAACTTAACTTGAAGAACTGGTGTCAATACAATTATAAATTTACAATGTAAGAATACAATTACAAAGGTACAAAATACATCATTAAAGAACATAACAATACAGATAACATTGTAGTAATACAGGCTTTACAAAAGAATAGAAATAAACATATACATCAGTGTTACAGGAATTATGACATAAGCAAATACATAAAAGATCAGTATAGCTTTCGAAAATAATGTCTAAACATCTTTACAAAGTAAATAACATATTATTAATGCAAATTATATTTGAAGATAACGGTATTCATCATCATAGTGAATGTAGCTGAGTATTAGATAAATTCGACAACATAAGTATTATCAGATAAACATATAAAGACAGGAAGGACACAAATACACAAGGTACACAGACACACAGTGGAATAACACAAAAGGACAGGACAGGGTTTGTTTTCAGTGTAACATTTGGTATTGCAGTCCAACCCAAAACTTCATTCCATAGATCTTTCCTCTTATTTCAACATTTGTTTTCACTAAAAAAATCCTATCTAAGCATGCTTTCTGTATTCTATTCATATCCTCTTTCAAAATAGTTTTTCTCCACTGTACACTACTTTTTTGGCCAAACCATTTTCTTATAGCTTCTCAATTCATTTCTTCCAGTTCATCACAACTCGTTCTCTTATATAGTGTACCCCATCTTAAGGCAACTTAAATCTACTGAGCTCAGATGCAAAACTAAGGTATGAGGCAATGCAGCAGCACAAAACAATTAACACAAACAGCAATGACAAAAAATGCAAATTGGCAAATCTAGCAGCAATAAATATAAATTAGCAAAGCAAATGTAACATTACAACTAATATGAGCCAATGTGCAGCAACAAGAAAAATAAATCAGTAGTAAAACTAGCTTAACAGAGTAATAAAAAGTGAATTTCAGTAGCACTATGCCTGGCAAACAGCAGCAGCAAATGCAATAACTTATACCTAAATATGACATAGCTCAAGCAGAAAAAATATTACAGGAAAGATAGAAAATGTCTAATAACTATGTCACATCTTAACATTAGAGTGATGCATCACCTTGACTTACTCTACGAAACAAGTTACCCAGTCACTGCCAAAAATTATGTAATCAATTTCTGTGAAGGGAAATGTCTTTTGTGCTCCCTCGTTTTTTTGGAAGTAGATCATAAAATTGTTATTTACTGGATCTGTAGGCATAAAATATCTATGTTAGTACATCTATTAAATTTTATTTTAACCAATGCTGCAGTGCAGCTAGAAACTAGATATTAAACGAAATGAGCAAATATATAAACAAAGCAATGCGTGAAACGTCATTCACAAGCCATATGGCATTTCATAAGTCAGTAGAAATTCTCTCAACTCTCGTAGAAAGACACTTGTCACAATCAGGTGTGCAGATGTAAGAATATTTCCCATCAATTCATAAGCATTTCAGTAAGTAGCACAAAGTACGTGCTCCACAGTATAATCATACATTTCCAAGAAATAGCGTGTCATATTTGCGATGCTTTCTACAAAGGAATGTCAATAGCGAGGTTAATGGCCTCTTTTTTTCTCCACCTAATAGCTTTTTCTCCAGGCGGCTGGCGCAGCTGGGCGCCACAATGCATTACATCAAGGTCACTTAGCTTTCTTACCCAAAAATTTACGACAGCACTGACAGTCTCATAAAAAAAATTTCACAGGTTGAGATTAACGTTACAAATGTGTAGAAACAAAATCCTATAAATATAACAGTGTCCAAAAAATATTCGTCGGCATTGTGATACATTCACGCATTTACACACATTTCATAACTCTTAAAGTACAATTCTGGGTTCCAACATCCTTTGTCACAAATCAGAGTCTCTAACCACTACTCATTATTCCTTTCCTTATTACACATATACATATTCGTTGACACTTGTTCAACATTTCCTCATAATAAATATGTAGCATAATCAAATTCCTCATATAGCATCAGCTTATTGATCATAAACATACCTCAACAGCATAATACACATCGTCGTCATAATAATAGCACCATAGCACATCAATCAAATCTCAAAATCGTCGTAGCTTCCTCCAATAATTTCAAAATCTAAAAAAAATCTCTGCTCATTTCAATAGTGTCATCTACCTCAAATGTACTTTTAAATCATGATCCCACACCAAATACATCATTTAAAGCTCTCATAGTATCACAATGGTTCTGAAAAAATATGAACAGTTCACAAAGTACAGATAAAATACAATTTCATAATTGTGAAGTTATCCAACTGTATAATTACGTAAACATCTGTCACTGATATAGTAAAAAAAAAAGTTTGTCTCTCTCAGTTAAATGATCAGATAGCTGTTTAATTTATGTGTTAGAGAAATGTGGTACCGATGTGTAAAGTTGTATAAGCAAATACCATATTAGCTAGGGCTCCTTGTGCTTGCCAAACACATGGAACACAAAGTAAGTGTGTACCCCCCTGAGGATTAATGTAATTATACCATCAGGTGCTACAGATTACAGCAATGGAATGAAATGTATCATGGAAAACTTTCTTTGTAATTCAAAAGTCTTTAAAAATAAATGTTTTAAGTACGAAATTAATCACCAAATGCGTGTCCTGTAGCGCTAAACTGTGCGTCCTGCTGTAAGATAATTCCGTGGAAGTGTCGTAATTTCGTCCTCCGTAAGCAAAGTTCTGCAGAAGTCCATGTACTTACCTTGTCATAAACAGCAGAGAAATGCTTTGCGTATAGATATTGTAGTTCTTACGATTACTGCCGTGATGAAAGTACTGTAATGTAATGTATTGTTGTGCTACGAAAGAGGCGATCTCATTGTAGCTATACTACAAAAGTTACTACTAAAACATGTTTTACTTTCCAGAATAATACAGAAAAACTGTGCAGATATAAAACAGATACACCGCAAAAGCAACAATGTAAATTGTGTCACACATTAGTAGCGTAGTGATATAATCGTGTAACTGTCAAAGAAACCAAGTGCTAAGTCATCTTTAATCTCATAGAAAGTACTTCCAATAAATAATGTCTTTCCAAGTAAACCAAAATGTTGCATTAAAATCTCATTAGCAGTATATGTTCTAAGTATGTAAGCCTTATAGTCGTTACGTAATCGTGCAACTAACAAGCAAGAATGTACACACACAATAACACGGTGTTGTCTGTTCACTATAACAATGCATTTGTAATTACTTGTCTAAACAACTTCCATAGGTTCTTGACTGGATAGTTAACTTTAAAACATAGTTGCATGTTAAGAGTTTGTAATTGTGACAAAGAGTACTAATAACGTGAAGTGGAAAAATTTATAGCAAAGACTAAGTTAGAAAACAGATTATCTCTCAATGAACGGTTTCACATGAGAAATGTGGTGCAATCCATTACTTTTCCTACTGCTCAGAGTTTCAACTTGATCGCAATTATCATGCGGTATACGTCGGTAAAGAATACTGGAATTTCTCAAAGTTAGCTTATGTTATTTCTCTCAAGCCCAGCCGGCACACGTGGCTGCCTGCAGTGTGAGTCATTGCCTATTGTGTCTTTGTTGGCGCGCGTCGTTATTGGGATATGGAGATCTAACTTCTACAAATTCACCTTGTCGAGAGGGCCCTGCCCTGTTTGAATCCCGCCAGTTCTGATGAAATTCAAGTCTGTCGTTTTGTCGGTAGTTTACATAGTTTCTTTTTTGTCGGTCATGTGATGGAGAATTTCTCCAGGAATCGTAATGCGCGGTGGACCGTTGCGTCTGAAGTTATTCTGTCTCACTTGATAATAATTATTTTGTTGCCATATTGTGTGTTTCTCTGATTGTCTCTGTTAGTCATTACCTCAGAGAAGTGATCTTTCCCTGTAATTATTACTACTCTGCCAACGGTTGTCATACGGGTGGTGTCTGTTTTGGTCACGATTTACGTTGTAAGAATAGCCTTGTCGTATCCAGTTATTATTTCTTTCATCGCGGAATTGTGACGGATGTGACCTGTAATTGTTCTGTTCCTGTTTTCGCGTCCCGCGATTGTCAGTGGCAATTTCCAATTCTTGTAACAGTCCCTGAAAAGCTTCAATGTCGTCTTTGCAACGTCCTGCCAAACTAATGTACCGTAAATGTTCAGTCACTTTGATTAAACAAATGCGGATGAGTTCTGAGGGGCTGTATGGGTTTTACAGGCACTGATTCTTGTGCAACATGTCTTCAAGATATTTCACAAGACTGGAAAATTTGCCGGCCGCGGTGGTCTCGCGGTTCTAGGCGCGCAGTCCGGAACCGTGTGACTGCTACGGTCGCAGGTTCGAATCCTGCCTCGGGCATGGATGTTTGTGATGTCCTTAGGTTAGTTAGGTTTAAGTAGTTCTAAGTTATAGGGGACTAATGACCACAGCAGTTGAGTCCCATAGTGCTCAGAGCCATTTTTGAACTGGAAAATTCAGATTGTTCGAAATGTTTCATCATTATGATGCTATGTTTTACTCGGTCTTGTGTAGCTTGAGACCAGTATGCTGAAAGAACGCATGATAAAATTCTCCTTCACTGTGACAATCGTGAATGACCGATCGCATTCTTACAGCTGGTTCATTCTCTAAATAGCCACACATAAATTCTAACCTATGCAATCTGACTTTTAAAAATCCCTAAAAAAGAATGGCCCTGACTAACAATAACCTATACCTTTCATGAACCACTTACCTCACAAAAATCTTCGTTACTCGAACTACTGCAATACAGCGCGCGCCAATACTGCCTGCTAAATAAACTACTGAAGGCACTAACTAATGATAGGCATAGTTAGCAAATGAAAGATTTTGATAGAGAACAAACAATGTATTTACCTTAATAGCGTTCAAGGTCATTATATATATATATATATATATATATATATATATATATATATATATATATATATATATATATATAAGTTCGTGACATCCAGTCTTACAAATTTACTGTCTCTGATGGACACACATCCAGCTCATCCGCTCTCAAAAGTCCGCCATCTCTCTCCCCACATCCACCACCGCTGGTGGCTCACCTCCAACTGCGCAACGCTACGCACTGTTAACAGTCAACTGCCCAACACTACAATAGCAAATTGCAACAATACAAACCAGCCACAGAGTGCACATAGCACAGTCAGTGATTTTCATATAGAGCGCTACGTGGCGTTACCAACATAAAAACCTAAACAGCCTACTTTCACGGTTCGCTCGACGAAAGATCCTTACCCAAAGACTGGAAAGTTGCACAGAACACATCAATATTCAAGAAAGGTAGTAGGAGTAAACCACTATATTACAGGCCCATATCGTTAACGTCAATATGCAGCAGGATTTTAGAACATATATTGTGTTCGAACATCATGAATTACCTCGAAGAAATCGGTCTATTGACACACAGTCATCATGGGTTTAGAAAACATGGTTCCTGTGGAACAACTCTTTACTCACATAAAGTGTTAAGAGTTATTGAGAAGGGATTTCAGATTGATTCCGTATTTCTGGATTTCTGGCAGGCTTTTGACACTGTACCACACAAGCGGCTTGTAGTGAAATTGCGTGCTTATGGAATATCGTCTCAGTTATGTGACTGGATTTATGATTTTCTGTCAGAGATGTCACAGTTCGTAGTAATTGACGGAAAGTTATCGAGTAAAACGGAAGTGATTTCTGGCGTTCCCCAAGGTAGTGTTATAGGCTCAAAAATGGTTCAAATGGCTCTGATCACTATGGGACTTAACATCTGTGGTCATCAGTCCCCTAGAACTTAGAACTACTTAAACCTAACTAACCTAAGGACAGCACAAACATCCATGCCCGAGGCAGGATTCGAACCTGCGACCATAGCAGTGTTATAGGCCCTTTGCTGTTCCGTATCTATATAAACGATTTGGGAGACAATATGAGAAGCCGTCTTCGGTTGTTTGCAGATGACTCTGTCGTTTATCGACTAGTAAAGTCATCAGCAGATCAAAACAATCTGCAAAACGATTTAGAAGAAATATCGGAATGATGCGAAAAGTGGCAGTTGACCCTAAATAACGAAAAGTGTGAAGTCATCCACATGAGTGCTAAAAGGAACTCGTTAAACTTCGGTTACACGATAAATCAGATTAATCTAAAAGCCGTAAATTCAACTAAATACCTAGGTACTACAGTTACGAACAACTTAAATTGGAAGGAACACATAGAAAATGTTGTGGGGAAGGCTGACAAAAGACTGCGTTTTATTGGCAGGACACTTAGAAAACGTAACAGACCTACCAAGGAGACTGCCTACACTACGTTTGTCCGTCCTCTTTTAGAATACTGCTGCGTAGTGTGGGATCCTTACCATATAGGACTGACGGAATACATCGAAAAAGTTCAAAGAAAGGCAGTACGTTTTGTATTATCGCGAAATATGGGAGAGAGTGTCACAGAAATGATACAAGATTTGGGCTGGAAATCATTCAAAGAAATTCGATTTTCCTTGCGACGGACTCTTCTCACGAAATCCGAATCACTAACTCTCTCCTCCGAATGCGAACATACTTTGTTGACACCAACCTAAATAGGGAAGAACGATTACCACGACAAAGTAAGGGAAATTAGAGCTCGTACGGAAAGATATAGGTTCAAATTCAAATGGCTCTGAGCACTATGGGACTTAAGATCTGAGGTCATCAGTCCCCTAGAACTTAGAACTACTTAAACCTAACTAACCTAAGGACATCACACATACCCATGCCCGAGGCTGGACTCGAACCTGCGACCGTAGTGGTTGCGCTGTTCCAGACTGAAGCGCCTAGAACCGCTCGGCCACACCGGCTGGCAAAGATATAGGTGTTTATTCTTTCCGCGCGATATACGAGATTGGAATAATAGAGAATTCTGAAGGTGTTTCGATGAACCTCTGCCAGGCACTTAAATGTGATTTGGAGAGTATCCATGTAGATGTAGGCTGGTGGCCATAGGCTATGTTAGAAAAGGTATTCAGGGTTAACCAAGTACGGAAAATAGAAAAGCTGGAAGCTGGTGTGGCATGTATTCAGTGGATGCAAGGTAAGCGTTGCTTACCCAGCACAAACTGGCAACAACGGTGATACTAACGGAAAACACTGAAGTCTGAAAGCGTCCCTTCCTTGGACTGACAAATACTAATTTACGGAATGTTTTTGATTCAGGGCTGCCGATTTCTCACGGTTCTCAGTAAACTGGATAACTTCGCTCTAACTGTTCATTAGGTTTCAAGTGAGGACCGATGCTACTGGAGAGATCTGAGTGGTCTGTAGGAGTTGTCGCTGGACTTCCAGGAAGCATCTCTAACGCTACCCTGGTGAAAAAGTCCCATAGTGACCCCACTGTAGGCCTTGGTGTGAGATCACAAGGAGTAAAAGTTATATTTTCTTTTTTGGTGCTACAGAAAATGTGTTCGTGGTTGAGATATCTAATTATATATGTGTTACGTAGTTCTACTTTACCTCAACGCCACAAACAGTTTTCACAATTTAAGATAGACGTCACATAGGTATTATAGCCTCGGCAGAAAGTAAGAAAGTCGGCTGGTTGTGTATCGTAGTGGGGAGCGGAGAAGGCATGGAAACCCAAGCTGGGCAACGCTAGTGTGTTGCGCAGTCAGTGGGATTCTGCTTCACAACTTTGCGTCCGCGTTGCTGGGGGAAGAGCAACATGATACAACAGGGTAGCCCTGCATCTGTAGTATGCATACAACGAAGGTGAGATCTTGCACACGGCGCTTTAATACGCAACTGTACAACAACGAGTGGCTGACAGGATGTTCTTCTATACAAAAGCTGTACCGTCGGTCACGTATTTTGCTCATAAGTTATAAATCCGTTTGGAATAATGTTGGATATTGCGACCCGGATAAGTTCCACAGAAATTGTTAAAAACACAGTCAGTCTAAAAACATTTGCTGCACATAATCGATGAAAGAACGTTCGATATAATAACACTTCTCGTATTTGTAATAATAAATTTCTCTTAGCCTTTCAGAGAGAAGTTTTATTACGACGACGAGATGTGGTAATAATGAAACTGAAATGATCAGCGTAGCTGCTTTCCGCTGCTAGTCATTAATAGGGTTGTAACAACAACGACGTTGTACTATTGTACATATAAATAATATTTTTTTCCATCTGATTTTTCGTTAAACTTATGTAATTGATGTTCTGATTTCATTTGTTTTTTTGTTTCATGCCATTGTGTTAAGAAAACTGTAAACAAGTTTCAATATGAATATTAATGTTTATGTCAAATGTCAAGCAATATTGTAATAGAATTGAAATGTAACAAATGTTGAGACAGTTGTAAGATGTTTAAAATTGTAACTGTGCGGCTGGTCCATACGTAGGCAATGTGTTAGGATATGTAGAATGCAAAACCTCGGGTGAATACCCGGTCTGTGAGGGAGCGGTAAAAGGTGGATGGCAGGCGAGCGCGGGAAAATGCACACGGGCACTGCACGGCACAACGGGCTCAGCAGTAGTAGTTGGAGTTTGGCAGTGGTTTGAGGAACACCTTCTGGAGCGAGGAGGCTCTCCTGGAAGACGTAGTTTCACTGAGCCTCGGGTATGCTGTTCCAACGCCCACACAGCATGGCAAAATTCCATAGGCACTAAATGGAAAATTATTACGACGCTAAGAAAATAAAGTGCCGATACATCAAGAGCCATAGCTGTGGTTGTATGTGTGCTCTGTGCCTCGCCATCTCGCCAACCGCCTGCATCAATACAAGCAGGTTGAAACTTTTAGTACTGTATTTGTATGGACCATAGAGTGAACTGTTCAATAATAACCTACATTTTACCAGAACTTTCCCATCATTTAATTATCCTCACAACTAACCTAGACAGGTTTCTTTCCAAATGTTGTACAATCCGAGTGTCCCGAAATGAAAAATTAAATAAGACTTTTATCCATTGTGGATGTGGAGCACTGCGACTGTGGTGTGAACAGTTTTCAGAAATTACTGCAACCAGTCGCCTTTTATGTAGATGTATTTTATTTAACCATGACCGGTTTCGAGCTGCCTAGCAACTCATCATCAGATGGTGTATACATTTAGTGCTTTTTTGTACCCATTGTGTGGGTGGTTGAGTATCTGTGGCTAGACAGAAACGAGAACAAATAATCGCTACATGTGGTACAGTAACACGAAATATTTACAGCATAATTTATGTTTAACTTATAAGATCAAATAATCACTACATGTGGTACAGTTACATGAAATATTTACAGTTTAATTTACGTTTTGAGGTGTTACTTACAAATAAATCTTTTCGCAGGTATATATATCTCTTTTAGGACGTATTTTTGAAACCATTGTGTCTTGTTTTTCACAATTTCACAAGTTAAAACTATCACTAGATGTATATTGCTTTTATAAGGCACTGTTGGAAACATATATCTCGTTTTTCGTAAACATCGCTGAACACACTTAGCCACAGATACGAATACAGGATTTACACATTATAAACAAGCCAAAGATTGCAATATAACTACAGTATCAAAGATTTCAAGTTGACCAGAGGCATTATTAGTCATCACACACACTGACAAGAGATTTGTCTTTATTACATAGAAAATAAATGTAAATTAGGTTAAACTAGTAAAATGTTTATTTATAAATTAGCTGTGCAATTTAACAGGTATATAAAACTAGATTTTATACATTATAATTCAGTTACATTTAAGATTATTGGTATTGAGAGTATTATGACAGCTAATTTCTTGCTCCTTCCATTGGCTGATCTTGGCATATGATGTCTGGGATGAGAGGTTGATGGTTAACTTGAAATAATAAGTAATGCTGGAACTTGTAAGGGTGTGGAAAAGGAGTTGGCGGTGGGGGGGGGGGGGGGAGGTGGTTGTATAGGAAAAAGGAGAGGGGGGGGGTTGAGAGGGTGATGTGGAGAGAGAAGAGAGCTGAAGGGGGGGGGGGGCAGAAGTGGTACAAGCTTTTATGCGTGTGTGTGGGGGGGGGGGCATTTTGTTACTGAATGACTGTTTAGTTTTTTAAGTTCAAAGAATCCTTAAAATTCTGAAAGAAGGAGTTATTCGCCAGTTCTGTCTGCTCATTTAAAATGGTATGTGGGGAATTATGTTTGTGGGTAAAAATCTCTAATTGTTCGAGAAGATCCATCTTGAAACCCTTGTCTACAGTGTGTAGGATTTGAAGGTTAGTTTTAATGTCTGTTATGGAATGTTTATTATCTGCTAGATGGGTAGCAAAAGTGGATCTATTTAAGTTGTTTAGGCGAAGTGCATCAGTGTGCTCTTTGTATCGGATCTCAAAATTTCTACCTGTTTGCCCTATGTAGTAGCAGGAGCAGCTGTCACATCTTAATTTATATATACCAGATTTTTGGTAGGGTGTGCTGGCTCTTTTGGTGTTGTGGACTATTTTGTTCTGTATTTTGTTGTTAGTGTGAAAACTTATTTTGACATTATGTGGTTTGAATAGCTTAGCAAGTTTGTATGAGATATTGCCGAGAAACGGCATACAAACGAATTTGGTTTCTTCTGCTACTGAGGTCTGGCTTGCTAGTTTTGCTTTGTTAGATATAATGTTTTTATCTAATTTTTCAATTATGCTTGGGTCATAAGCATTGTTTGATGCTATTGTTTTTAATATATTGATTTCATTAATTTTTGCAGTAGGATCAGCTTGAATCTTGTTGATACGGTTAAGTGCTGATTTGAAAAAAGCTAGTTTATGCTGATTTGGGTGGCATGATGTATTGTTTATTATAACATCTGAAGTGGTGGGTTTCCTATATATCTGAAATTTATGTTTGTTGTTGTGATGTGTTATGTTTAGGTCAAGAAAATAGATACCTTTTTGGGTTTGGTGTTCTACTGTGAACTGTATTTTGGGGTGAACATTATTAAGTTTACCAGCTAAGGCCTCAATTTCAGTGGCTGTCCCATCATATAACAACAGGGTGTCATCAACATATCGTTTATAATAAATGATCTTGTCTGTTTCTATTGGGTTTGCTTTAAAGAATTTAATTTCAAGATCATTAATGTAGATGTCAGCAAGAAGGCCAGCTAGACTACTGCCCATTGCTAGACCATCATGTTGAATATATATTTTGTTGTTGAAGGTGAAGTAATTGTGGGACAGCACTAATTCAAGTAAATCCATCAGCTCACAGATTTCCATGTCACTTAACTTTTTATGTTGTAATAAGTTATTTTTTATTATTCGAAGTGTGTCTATTATAGGTATGTTTGTGTACAGGTTGACAATATCAAGGGATGCAAAGTTAGCTGCATTGGGAATGGAAATTTCTCTGATACTGTCAATCAAATCATAGGTGTTTTTTATGGAATAATTGGTTGGGAATGTATAATATTTCTTGAGTATTTCATGCAGTTTTTTAGTCACTTTGTACCCTGGGCTATTTATGGAATTCACAATCGGGCGTATCGGGTGTCCATCTTTATGAATTTTAGGTTGTGATCTAAGCTTTGGTGCTGTAGGGTTCATTATAACACATTGTTTGGCTTCAATGGATGTCAGCAGAAAGTTACAATTTTTTAACATGTCTTTTATTTTAGCTTGTTATTTGGGAGTGGGGTCAGATTTCAACTCAGTTATGTTGTTATTCTTGAAAAATTCTAGGGTTTTCTTAATGTAATCAGACTCGTACATTATCACGGCTGTGCTGCCTTTGTCAGATTTAACAACAAGGGCACTACTGTTTGTTAGCTTTTTGTTAATTTGTTTCAGTGTTGCAGATTCATCATGTTTATTACTATGGAGCCTTTGTGCATCTATGGTTTTCTTTATTATTTTGTTTGCATCATGGGCTAGAGCATTTTGATCATTCTGATCTAGTTTTGATGTTATACATGCTATTTTGGTGTTAGTTATTAGGTCTTTAACACTGTTGTAATCAAGTTTTGTGGCAATATTATGTTTAAGTCCCTTATTTAACAAATTTAATTCTGTGCTATTGAAATTAATGCTTGTTGTGTTAACTACTCTCTCAAAGAATTTATGTTGCACGGGAGGGCATTCATTTGGTGGAATGGGGGATTTTTTTGGCAATCATGAGTGAGAGCTTTTCTTTTTGTTTATGTGCAATTTTCAACATCTCTTTATGCACATTTAGTTGGGTTAGATCTAAGAAATTCGTGATTTGGCTTAGAGTGAGATAGTTGCTTAACTCTAAGTGCAGCATGTAGATGTCCCTGTTTAACAAGTCTTTTCGTTTGTAATGTGATCTAATTTCATTTTTGATCCATACATTTTCACATTTTCTCTTGGCTGCTTGTGCAGGTTCACTCTGGTCTTTAACTACAACTCTTATGTAATTAGGAGTTACATTCTCTAAGATACATTGCTTATTAAATTTGATGGCAAGAATAGTTTTCATTAGTTTCACTTTGCACTTCCTGTATTTGTTCATTGTTCCTTTTACCTGGCTAGGTAGCAAAATAAGACTTTTATCCATTGTGGATGTGGAGCACTGCGACTGTGGTGTGAACAGGTTTTCAGAAATTACTGCAACCAGTCGCCTTTTATGTAGATGTATTTTATTTAACCATGACCGGTTTCGAGCTGCCTAGCAACTCATCATCAGATGGTGTATACATTTAGTGCTTTTTTGTACCCATTGTGTGGGTGGTTGAGTATCTGTGGCTAGACAGAAACGAGAACAAATAATCGCTACATGTGGTACAGTAACACGAAATATTTACAGCATAATTTATGTTTAACTTATAAGATCAAATAATCACTACATGTGGTACAGTTACATGAAATATTTACAGTTTAATTTACGTTTTGAGGTGTTACTTACAAATAAATCTTTTTGCAGGTATATATATCTCTTTAGGACGTATTTTTGAAACCATTGTGTCTTGTTTTTCACAATTTCACAAGTTAAAACTATCACTAGATGTATATTACTTTTATAAGGCACTGTTGGAAACATATATCTCGTTTTTCGTAAACATCGCTGAACACACTTAGCCACAGATACGAATACAGGATTTACACATTATAAACAAGCCAAAGATTGCAATATAACTACAGTATCAAAGATTTCAAGTTGACCAGAGGCATTATTAGTCATCACACACACTGACAAGAGATTTGTCTTTATTACATAGAAAATAAATGTAAATTAGGTTAAACTAGTAAAATGTTTATTTATAAATTAGCTGTGCAATTTAACAGGTATATAAAACTAGATTTTATACATTATAATTCAGTTACATTTAAGATTATTGGTATTGAGAGTATTATGACAGCTAATTTCTTGCTCCTTCCATTGGCTGATCTTGGCATATGATGTCTGGGATGAGAGGTTGATGGTTAACTTGAAATAATAAGTAATGCTGGAACTTGTAAGGGTGTGGAAAAGGAGTTGGCGGTGGGGGGGGGAGGTGGTTGTATAGGAAAAAGGAGAGGGGGGGGGGGGTTGAGAGGGTGATGTGGAGAGAGAAGAGAGCTGAAGGGGGGGGGGGCAGAAGTGGTACAAGCTTTTATGCGTGTGTGTGGGGGGGGGGCATTTTGTTACTGAATGACTGTTTAGTTTTTTAAGTTCAAAGAATCCTTAAAATTCTGAAAGAAGGAGTTATTCTCCAGTTCTGTCTGCTCATTTAAAATGGTATGTGGGGAATTATGTTTGTGGGTAAAAATCTCTAATTGTTCGAGAAGATCCATCTTGAAACCCTTGTCTACAGTGTGTAGGATTTGAAGGTTAGTTTTAATGTCTGTTTTCTATGGCTGTGTGCGCCGCCTTAGAGGCGGGTGACCTTGAACGGGACTTAGCCGCTGAGCGAGGCTGCTGGGAGCCGCGGGCCCTAGTATTACTAGGCCCGCGGCGGGCTATAATCAAGTTGCAGTGAATGGGTTGCGCAATATCCAGCCGGTGATAAGCAGCGCTGTGGTCTGGCGCGCTTCCTGTTTCTGCGTCAGTCGACTGCAGGCAGCAGCACGCAGCACACAGTCATGCCGTACCGCCGTAGGAGATACTCTAGGAGGAGCAGAATGCCTGTTTACAAGACTGTTTTAAGTTTTGACGAGACACCAAATCCAACGTCTCAACAGGAGATATTAGCTGGGCCAATAACATTTGTTGGCTGTAAGATCACGTTTTCTTGTACTACAAATGAAGTAGTCACAGGCAATTCATGGATGTCTGTTGCTTTGGTGAGAGGTAGTGACAAGCCTTTACAAGGATTGGAGGCTTACTATGACACAGACATTATCTGTTATAAAACATTTGCAATTGGTGTTGTTGGAGACAGAAATTATGGTACTTGTGTTGTTACAACGGATAAGCCATTCTGTTTGTATACAAGGAATAGAAGGAAGGTTAACACGAATGAAAGAGTTAATCTGTGGTGTAAAATAAGTGGAACTTTATCCAAATACATTGATGTACAAGGAGATGTAACTGGCTGCCTTGTCAGTCCACTACAGAAATAGTTCTTTAAATTAGGCTGAAGGCCTAAAGAATCTTACGCCTTAGGGGCAAAACAACCTTAATTTTTTAAAAAAAGGCTAGAAGCCATACAACTACAAACAACAAATAAAATGAAGGCAGTACACCCAAGGGCGCTCAGATGTTCGAGTGTCGGCCTGGAATTCAAACACTAACGCTCGCTTAGGTGAGACAGGCAGTCGGGCCAACCATTCACGATGCGACGACAATCCGAGCGACCGACCGGCAGTCAATGGACCCACCGACCAGATAACTTTAACTTCACCCAACCAGGGCACAACAGGGAGTTCATCGGAACAACGTAGAAGATACTGGCGCCCACAACCAATCATACATGGAGCTGTCAAACTACACACCGTGCTGGACAGCAACAACACGATGAGGAAGCTACACTGCCTGAAATTTACGTCAACGCCCAGGACAGATAACCGGAACGTTAACGACCGCTGGTGCCTTCAATTGAAATAACCAGATACAGTGAAACTCCTCCGGAGGGTGGCTAGCATTTTCCAACTTGAAACTTACGTTGTTGCTCGCGGGAATATCCCAAACGCCGACAACGAACTCCAAACGACACACTGTGGCTTGGTGGTAGATTAAATCAAAACTCAACTTTCGCGCCCAGGGTTGGTGAGCCACGGACCTCGTAGCAATGTGAACAGCCCCACAGACTCCGACACCACGTAGAGACGGGCAGCGGCCCCGGCAAAATTGTGTCCGGCGGAGAATTCCTCGCTGCTCCACGCCAACAGACCGACTGGTCACACAGCGCCCTGCCGGAAACTATAAGCGCCAGGTGAAAGATAGCCCAAGGTGCGAATATCGATACGCACCGCTGCTGCCACCCGCGGAAGGAGAGGATAATAGCATAAACACCATAACCGCGGGAGACTAAACACAGAATTGCAACGAAGCTTTAATCCAGCGCATACCACGAGCCAGCCACGGCTCAGTCTGGAATTTAAAATACAAATTGGGCCAAGTAGTCAATAAATTAAAAGTTTTACGAAATTACTTATTTGCTTCTCTGGATGCTCTGGGAAACTACTGCAGATACAAGTGTGGGACATGTTTTATTAGATTCACCAGATAAATAACAACAAAATTAATGGAAATCGTGCTTTTCTTTAACCTCGTACAATTTTGCGATGCCTTCATATTAGCGAAGTTTCTAAATTTCAGGCAACATCTTTTATCAGCCGTAACTCCATAAGTAAACATTAGCGGACCTAATTTATGTGAACTTTTTTCTTTAGTTTTACTTGTAGAATAACATATTTGCATATCTTCATGAATCATCCTGTATATATCCTAATTAAAGCGTGCGTCTACCACAAGGGAGGAGAAGGGAGGAAGAGTGTGAAGTGTACAAGATCCATCGCTAAAGAAATCAGTATCATTTGTTTCAAAGAGTATGTTTACGTTTTACAACGTTGCGTCATTCCATCTGAGGAATCCCACTAACACATGCTTACACTAACGCTTAAATAATCTACTGCTGCATGGGCAGCTGTACCTGTACACACCATCCAAGCTCTGTTTGACTCAATGCCCAGGCGTATCAAGGCTGTTATTACGGCCAGAGTTGGTTGTTGTGGGTACTGATTTCTCAGGATCTATGCACCAAAATTGCGTGAAAATGTAATCACATGTCAGTTCTAGTATAATGTATTTGTCCAATGAATGCCCGTTTATCATCTGAATTTCTTCTTGGTGTAGCAATTTTAATGGCCAATAGTGTATATATAATGTCACAGATAACAAATGGTAGTTTTTCATTTATTTGGATGGGTATTGTCTCTTGGGCACTTTAGAGCTGCGTAGCCTCTTTCGTTTTAGTATGGAATACTCAACACATAGTCATTTCATTGTTAACAAAATAATGGTTTATAGAAGGAAAAATAGATGCAATTTTAGAGTTTTCACTGATTCTGTATCACATTATACAGGGTGATTCAAAAAGAATACCACAACTTTAGGAATTTAAAACTCTGCAACGACAAAAGGCAGAGCTAAGCACTATCTGTCGGCGAATTAAGGGAGCTATAAAGTTTCATTTAGTTGTACATTTGTTCGCATGAGGCGCTGTTGATTAGGCGTCAGCGTGAGTTGATGCTAAGATGGCGACCGCTCAACAGAAAGCTTTCTGTGTTATTGAGTACGGCAGAAGTGAATCGACGACAGTTGTTCAGCGTGCATTTCGAACGAAGTATGGTGTTAAACCTCCTGATAGGTGGTGTATTAAACGTTGGTATAAACAGTTTACAGAGAATGGGTGTTTGTGCAAAGGGAAAAGTTCTGGACGGCCGAGAACGAGTGATGAAAATGTAGCACGCATCCAGCAAGCATTTGTTCGCAGCCCAGGAAAATCGACTCGCAGAGCTAGCAGAGAGCTGCAAATTCCACAATCAACTGTATGGAGAGTCCTACGAAAAAGGTTAGTTATGAAACCTTATCGTCTGAAATTGGTTCAAGCACTGTCTGCAGCTGATAAGATTAAAAGAATCGATTTCTGTGATTTTATCCTTGCTCAAATGGAAGCAGATGAATATTTCGTTTCAAAGATTGTGTTTAGTGATGAAGCAACTTTCCACACTAACGGGAAAGTCAACCGTCACAATGTCTGTATATGGGGCACTGAGAATCCGCGGGAAACAACTCAGTATGAACGTGACTCGCCTAAGGTGAACGTTTTCTGTGCCATTTCAGCCAATAAAGTTTTTGGTCCCTTTTTCTTCGAAGGTGCTACTGTAACTGGACTACAGTATCTGGAGATGTTAGAGAATTGGCTGTTCCCTCAGCTCGAACAAGAAGCACAACAATTCATATTTCAGCAGGATGGAGCGCCACCACATTGGCACTTATCTGTCCGTAACTACCTGAACGTCAACTACCCGAGGCGATGGATCGGCCGCCAGGCAGCCCGTGACAGAGCACTTCATCACTGGCCTCCAAGAAGCCCTGATCTTACCCCTGCGATTTTTTCTTATGGGGGTATGTTAAGGATATGGTGTTTTGGCCACCTCTCCCAGCCACCATTGATGATTTGAAACGAGAAATAACAGCAGCTATCCAAACTGTTACGCCTGATATGCTACAGAGAGTGTGGAACGAGTTGGAGTATCGGGTTGATATTGCTCGAGTGTCTGGAGGGGGCCATATTGAACATCTCTGAACTTGTTTTTGAGTGAAAAAAAACCCTTTTTAAATACTCTTTGTAATGATGTATAACAGAAGGTTATATTATGTTTCTTTCATTAAATACACATTTTTAAAATTGTGGTATTCTTTTTGAATCACCCTGTATAACGTGCCTAGACGTAGAACCGTTGTCAGCATTGAGACCACGTGTGACCAGTTGTGACACAAGATGGCAAAGTGGTGCCAGCCTAGGTAGTAGGACCCAACTAACGGATTGTCTATTCGGCCTGACACAGGGCGCTGTAGCGTGACCAGGATGGGATTCAGGTAGGCCTCAGGTGCTCAACAGAAACAATCACATAATAGAACCAGTGATGCCTAAGCACAATGCACGATGGTTGTACTGAAAGAAAAACATCAGTCGTAGAAACACGGAATTATCGTTCTCGCATCAAATTCATTATTTTCGAGATCCATTAACTTTTCTGCTAGGCGAAACGACCTTTCTTAAATTTTATTTGCTTTATTTTGCTTACTACTTTACGTTGCGGCATAACCACGCAAGCTCTAGGATTGTTAGACAACACAACGCAGTCTCTATCATCTCAGTTCACAATAAATGTATGTAACACGCACTGTATGTTTGAGTCCATGTTACTCATACTCCTTACGTTCATTGACATTTCACATTGTTTTAAATTCTGCAGTGGCGCTGCAGCCAGCTCGACAATCAAGTCTGTGGTGCGTAGTCAGGACTGCCACCGGGCAAAACAGTGACTTGACTGCGGAGTGCGTAACGTGTTCCCCTGACAGAAATGCAAGATGATCCCGCTACGATGAGTCCATTACACGTACTAACTCACACCAGAGATCACAACTAGTCAACAGCTCACCGAATGTAGTTCAGGTAAACAAAGCTTGTGTTCTTTTTTGAGTGTCGGCGGAATAATTCGTTCACAGGTCGCAACTTACACCAAACACTCGATCCTGTCTAGGTTCATCTTTAATTCCACGAACACATCATGACAGACACACACTTGCAAAATGGTTTCCCATAGTTTCCACTCTGGTTCACATACATTACTTTTACTTAGCAGCTTATCATAGTTTTTTACACAGCACAATAACAGTTCAGATTTTTATGTTTTGGATCTCGGAAAGAAATAGATTTACTTATTCGGTATCCTACTTAGAAAATTTAACAGTTTGCATTTATTAGTCTATCCTAGTCCTTTACAAAAGTGTTTAATTGGTATTTCATTACATAAGCTAAAGGTGAGTAAATAGCACTAAGGCTGATTTGGTTTTTGAATACTCATTATGATACCGGCGCTACACTATTTCAGATTCAGACGTAAGGCATACTGTATATCACGTAGAAAACATCTGTACACGGCAGAGCAAGAAAATAAGTCTCACGTGAGCTGATACAAAGCAATAAAAACCTCAAACATGAAGTATCTCTTGACATTGTAGATACAACTAACTTCAGCAAAACTTACGTCCACTAGACATTACTAGATTCTTTTTCTAGATAAAGCTGTCAGAATAATAGCTTAAATAGTCTTCGAAGCTTCTTGCATGAATTACCATAAGAACAATATATATAGCATCAGTGTAAAATGTTTACATAAAGAAAATCTTTTCGGTGCTCGCCGTAAAAGTTCTTATCATACCGGTGTGTATCCATGGGTGTATAGAAGTTTAGTCGGCATTGTCCTACGTAGGAAGACTTATAAACTAGTATACAGGGTGTAAATTTTAAGTTGACAAACCAGAATAACTCGAAAAATAAGCTTCACACGAAAAAATGTGTAGAATCCAGAGTTGATTATTTACGAGAGGGACATCTGCTGGTGCTAAAATTAGCCTGCCACCCCAGCTCCCTGGGGGTGGGGCGGGAGGCAACTTTAAAACTTCAAATGCGAGCCGGCCGAAGTGGCCGCGCGGTTCTGGCGCTGCAGTCTGGAACCGCGAGACCGCTACGGTCGCAGGTTCGAATCCTGCCTCGGGCATGGATGTGTGTGATGTCCTTAGGTTAGTTAGGTTTAACTAGTTCTAAGTTCTAGGGGACTAATGACCTCAGCAGTTAAGTCCCATAGTGCTCAGAGCCATTTGAACCATTTTTCAAATGCGAACCGCCATTTTTATCGCAGAATCAGATTCTCCAAATGCTACATACAGTTTGTCTTAAACATTTGTTGTTTGATTTTTGGTAGTTGGCGCTGTAACACAAGAAAAAAGCATGCTGACGTTTTTGCGTGGAAAATGGTTACAGATAAATACAAAATACTTATTTACTTCGTAAATTTTGATTCCCTAAAATTAAAACTTTCTCTCTCTCCACATAGGGTGGGGTTTGAGAGAGAGGAATTAGAGTTTTACAAATATTGACAAACAAGACTTATCCGAATCTGCGGAAAAAAATAATATGTGGGTCAACATTTGTAAAAGTCTAATTCCTCTCTCTCAAACCCCACAGTATGGGGAGAGAGGGAGAGTTTTAGTTTTATCGAATCAAAATTTACGAAGTAAATAAGTATTTTTTATTTACCCGTAAACATTTTCCAAGCAAAAATGAGAACATGAATTTCCTTGAATTACAGCGCCAACAGAATCAAAACAAATGTTTAAGACAAAATGTACGTAGTTTTTTTTTGTAGAATCTGATTCTGCAACAAAAAAATGGGGGTTCCCAAATGAAATTTTAAAGTTGCCTCCCGCCTCACCCGCAATGGGCTGGGGTGGTGGGCTAATTTTAGCACCAACAGATGTAATCAGCTTAGGATTCTACACATTTTTTCGCGTGAAGCTTATTTTTCGAGTTATTCTGGTTTGTCAACTTAAAATTTACACCCTGTATACAATTAAATTCATATCACTCTTCAACATAATGTCGCAATAGCCACTACAGACAGTGCAGTTCGTGCCTATTTTACTTTCTCGTTCAGCAAGGTAGTATGTTCAGAGTGTCCACTTTGGTTATACATTAGTGTCATGGAAACCACAAATCTTGCTTCTAGCCACTGCTAGTTTCTTGATAACGAGATTGATAATGAGATTGTTATCTCAGAAAATAAGTGCAAGTGTTTTCATGTTAAACAAAACAGCAGGTGTGGTGTCACCGCCAGACACCACATTTGCTAGGTGGTAGCTTTTAAATCGGCCGCGGTCCGTTAGTATACGTCGGACCCGCGTGTCGCCACTATCAGTGATTTCAGACCGAGCGCCGCCACACGGCAGGTCTAGTCTGTAGAGGCTCCCTAGCACTCGCCCCAGTTGTACAGCCGACTTTGCTAGCGATGGTTCACTGGCTACATACGCTCTCATTTGCAGAGACGACATTTTAGCATAGCCTTCAGCTACGTCATTTGCTACGACCTAGCAAGGCGCCATTACCGGTTACTATGTCTTCTGAACAGATAATATTGTGAATCATGTACCGTCAAGAGCGACGTTCATCATTAATGGATTAAAGTTGAGTATCAAACTAATTACGTCCGCTTTTTGAATTCTAATTCCTTGTCATGTTCCAGACCTCACGTAAGTATAATTCTTCCCTTCTCACGCCAGCCTGCGTGAGCTAAAACGCGCGCATTTCGGCCCCCACTCATAACACGGGTTAGCTCTTCTGCTAACACCACAGTAGGAGTACAGAATGGATGTTTAGACATGATACTACTCTTTAGTCTTTCATGCAGGTAGTATTCCAATCAAATATACTCAGTGTAACAACCTTAACGAGAGTTCATAGAATGCAGTTACATGTATACAAACTTCAATCCCTATCACACGCGCTTGTTCAGAGAAGCTGTAGAAATACAAAAACACGCGAACAGTTTGAACAAGAAAGAGGAAAGCCTTAAGGTAAACGGATCCTGGCTTCCCGTACTGCAGCGAACGACCGTCGCAGGTAGCAAGAGGAGAACCGCACCGGAAATGACCGCGGAGAAGCCCTCGGACGTTGGCGCGCCAGGTACATATAGTCTGCGCCCGCGAGCTCGGCTCCAGTTCACCACCGGCAATGGAGGGTGAAGCTTTGACAATGCCAGCCACTCGTGCTGGCGAAACGTCAGAAAAATCATTAGATGAACGTCGGCTGAAGAACCCGAGACAGAAGCCAATAGGCAGTTTGTCAACAAGTGGCCACGAAAGCCTCAACAATTTTGTGTCTCTATTAGGTTCGCTAATATTTTATATGAACCGGTGTGAAGCAGTTGCTATTTGCTATTGCGTTCCTGCAGAGCAGAAGATTTCTGATGTGATATAAGCAAAAGTGTTTCTCCGAGAATGTACAGTATATTTGAACTTGTCCTAACTTTTTATCGTGTTTCCGCTGTCGAGTTCTGGCGTGTTCTGTCAGTGCGATTAGTGCGTCTGTTACCTATGCTTGTAAGTGGTTTCTTCTGAGACATGCTAAGGACTTTATCCAGTCATTTGCTTCTTTGTTGTTGCTCAGTAATTTAGTAGGTTTACAAGGTGTATTGTAAACTGGAAAGCTATGTACTATTTGCTCGAAAAGTTCTACGTACAAGCTCGACCCAGTATGTGTGTGTTGTGTATATTCATAATTATGTTCTCACAAATCGACGAAATTCCCTAAAAATACGTTCAACGGGCGAACTTGACCGGTGAAACCGAGATAACAAAACATGCTTCCTGTCATTGCCTATCAGAAAATGTTTTTTCCTACATGTAAATTACGATGTGAGGAATGCAAGTTTTGCCAACCGTGGGTATGTCCTGTTTCTGAATCCTTCTTATGACAGCAGATGCTTCTGCTCACTTCAAAGCGTATAGTTTATCACATTTAGAGAAAAGACCATAGAAAGATAGTAAATATTTGACACCATCTCGTGCAGCCAGCGCTGGCCCAGGTATATCGACAGATGACTAAATGCATCGGTTGTGTTGGTAGTATTGGCTGTAGTTCTATATTAGGGCATTTCTTTGCTGGCTTAGCCTTGTGGCACATGAGACAGGTCTTTAAAAGCTGTTCTGTGTATCTGCGCATATTTGGAAAATAGCAGTATAAATTCAGTTTCCTCAAGCTTTTAGCATCAATCTAGTGAGTCTATAAACAGTGAGTATGCCAAACTAAAGATTCTCTGTATGTACTACCGATACATACCAGTTATTACTATTGACATTGCGTCGGTAGAACAATACATCATCGTGAATCTTATAAAGTTGCTGAATTCTTACAGATGGGTTGTCTGAAAGAAGTGTTTTTACCTTACATAACTTAAGATCTAACTCTTGCAATGTTTCCATGTTATTACACATGTCTAAACAGTACTGCATGTAGCAGGTGTCTTTCATCAGAAATATTCTATAGTCTGTGGTTTATTCAGTGAGATCAGAAAGTTAGTTTACTCCTTTTGGCAGACACGATAAAGCGTCCTTGACGTCATTATCCTTACGTTTTATATGCATTATTTTAAAGCCATATTCTTGAAGAAATTCTGTCTATCTAGGAATTCCAGGGCGCAGTAACTTACATGTTAATAGAAAGCTAAGTGCTTGGAGTTTGCAGTATGCCTTGGTATGTTTACCATAAACGTAAGAATTAAATTTCTTACAGCCTAAATGACGGCTGGAGCTTCAAGTTCGGTAGCTAAATATTCCCTTTCCCATTCAAAGTCCCACTTACATATCTCATCATTTCAATCTCAACTTAACATTTCCCTCTGGAATCTGAGACAGACACAAGCTTAGATTCCTGTGAAGGATGCGTCAGTGGCAATACAAAATTTAACCTCATATCAGGGCGACGTAGGATATTGGAACTCTCAAGTGCATCTTTTAAAGCATAGAAATCAGTTTGAAAACTGTCTGATCAAAACCAAACTGTTATTCTTTAGTAATCTAAAGAGTGACAGGCTGTCCAGCAACTGATTTGGCACAAAACAACGAAAGGAAGAACGTAGCCCAATAAATACTTTTAATGTTGTTTATACCCGACAGGGAAATATGAGCTAGAAAATTTTCTCTCTAGCAAACTTCCACTTTTGTAGATTGGCTGTCATTCTACTCTGTGAAAATTTACACAAAATTCTATCTAGTAAATCCAGGTGTTCTTTCCATATGGCAGTAACAATTAAAATGTCATCAACATATAACGTTGCCTCTAGCAAATCGGGTCCGACCACATAGTCTAGCACTGTAATAAATTTACCAGAGCTCACAGTTAGACCGTAAGATAAAGCACAAAATCGATAGCTCCTGCCAGCGTGAACAAAAGCAGTGTATTTCCTAGACTCTACTGTTAAGGGGATTTGCCGGTGGGAAGATCTCGGGCTAGAGGCTAGATCAAGTGTACACCGTGAAACTTTTGTAATTGCTCCTCCAAATTCTCAGGTTGTATATCTAATATTATAGTTTTATTAATTCCATGTACGTCTAAGACCAGACGTAAGTCCCCATTAGGTTTCGTTACAGGTAATGAAGGTCTGCAATACTGAAACTGTGAAAGCTCGATAATATTTCACGATATTATTTTCTTAATCTTGCGACCTGCAGTCTCACGTTTCGACTATGGGATGAGAAACGACTGGCTATAGAAAGTTTCATGTGGCGCTACATCCATGTGTTTATTCCTCCAGGATTTTTTTTATCGAATACATGTCATTAGTAACTCTTTAAGTTGTTGTCCTTGTTGCTTATCAAGATCTGGTGATTTAAGTACATCACCAGGCATACTAGTGCTGTCTAACATTGGATGACTGAACAGTGGAAAAACGCTGTGTAGAGTGTCGAATCACGGTACACAATGAGGTGATCCCATGGGAGAGTGTGGGTATGGCCGGTGGACGTCATCTGCCGGCGTGTGTAGTGCCAACAGTGAAATTCGGAGGAGGTGGTGCTGTGCTGTGGTGTGGTCGTGTTTTTCATTGAGGGGGCTTGCACCCCTTGTTGCTTTGCGTGGCACTATCACAGCACAGGCCTACATTGATGTTTTAAGCAACTTGTTGCTTCCCACTGTTGAAGAGCAATTCGGGGATGGCGGTTGCTTCTTTCAACATGACTGAGCACCTGTTCATAACGCACGGCCTGTGGTGGAGTGGTTACACGACAATAGCATCCCTGTAAAGGTCTGGCCTGTATAGAGTACTGACCTGAGTACTATAGAACACCTTTGGGATGGTTTGGAAAGCAGACGTGTCAGGCCTCACCGAGCGACATTGATACCTTTCCTTTTGTTTTTGTCCCCGTGGATATTCTGGTCATCAGCTTCCACACGTTCAATTTCATTAAGCATTCGACTAAATTTTTGTCCATTTTCGACCACTACTTCAGTCATCAGCGAATCGCTGCCTGTGAGAAACTGTGCCCACAACGAAATGGGTACGATAAATCAATTTTGACTACGTTTCTTTGTGTTTAATTTTCTGTCCTCTGTTTTCCTTCATGTTTGGAATGTGCCGTTCTTTTTCTTTGTGGATCCACTTCCTTCAATTTGCTTATCTCTTACTTTTCTGCAATCCTGTCCTTTGTTTTGTTTCAGCATAGTGTTATGCTGTCTATTATCTCCGCTCTAATTCTAGTGTTTATCATGTGGATTTGGATTTGTAGCTGTTTATTTAGTTCAATATCTGTTTAAGTAATCCGTTACTGTCAATTCGATATGTGTCCATAAAACTTCCCCTTGAAGAATGGGGTCCCGTTCTCCAAAAAACCTTCCAGCACCAGATTGAACGTATGCCTGCGAGAATGGAAGCTGCTGTCAAGGGTTAAGGTGGGCCGACACCATATTGAATTCCAGATCTACCGATGGATGGCGCTACGATCTTGTAAGTCATTTTCAGCCAGGTGACCGGATACTTTTGATCGCATAGTGAATGTATCCTAAAATATGCCACGAACTGAAAATGTCCTCTCATATATAAGGTTTACATCCGTGAGCGATATACAGCTATATGATTATAAAGTTCAGAGAGGAAAATTGTCAGTGGAGAACAGGGTAACTTACCTTCCCTCAACATTACGAAATGGGCATTAACAGGCATTCAACTGACTTCCACGATTTATGAAGTTCTGACAAGCACATGCCCTAACATTTACGTCATGTAAGTAACCCAGCTTCTGGTCAGGTTATACGCATTGGGCGTGCTTGTCCCAGTAATGAACAGGTTACGACACAGGTGTCCTGTTCGAGTATCGCGCTTGACTCGACAACGTCTTGCAACTTCCCTTCAGTTTCACCGTTCGCATGTCATCTGCCAATTTCGTCACTGACGAAATGGGATGCTCACAGATGAGCCTAGATGTCCTCTCACGCAAGTTGATGGCCATGTTCGTGTGTGGTGACTCGTGGTGAGCGATACCTGCCAGATGTTGTCCAGGACATCGACAAATTTCCAAGGTACTATAATGGTGTGGCGAGGCTTCAGTGTTGACAGCCATACGGAGTCTGTCGTGGTTGGTCACCTTGCCGCAGGCAGTACATCAAACATACTATTGGACCATGTGATGCTGCTACATACGGTGGTGGCCCTGAATTCCTTCTATTGCCAGGGTCTCTGTGGCGGGCGTCAGCAGGGACCTTTTTTTTTTTTTTTGTCAAGCCTGGACTTTTAAGTAGTGGAATTGCTGGCCATGGGTCCCCACCTAAACCCCATCATGCATATGTGGGACAAGCTTGAAAGATGTGTTATGGTTGTCTTGTTCCACCGTGGGCTCTCCAGGAATTCCTGTCGGCTGTCATTGAAGTATGGGAACGGATACCACAGGGCGACGTCCACAGACTTACATGGAGCAGGCCACGTAGGTGCCAGGCAGTGATAAATGATCAGAGATCATACACATTATTGAATCTCTCGAAGTCCTACGAAAAGCACCCACAACAACGGGATGAATGATTGGTTCCACTTTGTTTTCGACACCTGTCAGACATTTCAGTTCTTTCTATGAAAAAGATCGAGGTTATAATGATGTTTTCCTGTGTACTTAATTTATGAAAGAAAAGATATGATTTGCTAACATAACCCAGTCCTCAACAATTGCTCAATGGAGTATGGCAGACGTCGAAAGTCATGTTTCCTAAATCCTTTTGAGCAGCGTGTACTGATCGCAGTGGTGGTTCGCAGAAACTACTATCTTATGTGAAGGCAGAATGAACTTTACGTGGAATAGTTGGATCCTGATTGCAAAGTGCAGTCAGGAACATCAGAATTTGAAAATAACGGCAAGGGATCACGAATAACTTTAAGAATCGTTGAGTATAAAAATATATAATTGCATTATAGCATAGTTATGCCCCGATGACGCACATACCTCACGCGTATAACACGTGGTACAAAGATCGAAATAAATGAACAAAGGACAATCTATATGCATCATTTAATATTGAAAGAAGCTCGTTAAACGAGACGGTGATGTACAGACACCATACTATTGGGACAGATTAACCCTAGCATTACCAACGTATTTTTTGTTACATGTAATACCAACGGGGGGGCCTCAAAGGCCCATAAAGAATACCACAATTCATTTTATCATAAATCAAGTTTATTTACTTCTGATACCTCTAATAACAATTCAAAATGCTTAGACATTGTTTTTGTATACTGGATAATAAAAGATGTTATTATAATAGGAATAAAATGAACAAATCACGAGATTCAATTTATATATTTTTTGGAATGTTTCAAAATAGTGTTTTCTTATAAAAACGACTTTTTTAATTCGATACACTACATGAAGCAAACAAAATTTACTGTCTCATTCTGCAACGCATTTTTCACACAACGCTGTCTTCCTGCAGTGTTTCCCACAGACGTGTTTGTGGCACTGAGAGCAGGTAACAGTTGACTTTCCCAGCTTGTTGTACTTGATCTTTTTAGATGCAGCTTCTTGGCAGCATAGGTGGCACCGTCCACGTGTTCCTGGTTCTGCTGTTGAGGATGATGGTTCTACAGAGCAGCTGAGCTTCCGTTGTGTGATGCTTTCCATTGCCATTATTACTGGCTTCTGAAGTCCATACAAATTTTGTGCCCGTTTATCTACTTGAGATCTTATTAGTTCGAGACCTAAGTTAGTGATAAAAACTCTTCTGCGGTTTAGCAAATTCTTTTTCCAATTCGGAAAGTTGAGGAGGAAGAGTGAATATGCATTTATTGCTGCTATGTCAATGAGTGTGTAGAAGAGGGGCAAAGGCCATCTTCTTGTTCCTCTCTTTGTGCTGTAGTGTCTTGCCATCTGGTCTATGGTGTCCACGCCTCCCTTTGTAGAATTATAAAAAAGATTTATGTTAGTCTTTTTTGAGTCTTCATTCAACACCCCTTCTGAGTGATAAGTTGAAAGCATCAACAGCAGTCGTTTTGGCTTCTCGCGGACTAGCGTTGATGCAAGAGTAACTGGTGGCCTCTGTGTCTGAGGGTCAGTATAAGCAAAGATGGAAGAGTGTAAACTGCGGCCAGTTGTAGTCTTCAGCTCTTCAGGTATGTGTCGTCTGTTAGACTGTAGGGTGCCAACAAGTGTGAGGTGAAAATCATTCCATAGAGTCTCAGCAAGCTCCACTGAAGTATAGTACCGATCTGTGGTAACATTACGGCCTGATTTTTCAATAGGTTTTATTAGTCTCTTTACAATTTCCATCGGTCCGTTTGAATGCTGTGTATTTCCTGACTTGCCTGTATAGATGTCCATGCTGATCACATATCTAGTCTCAGAATCAGACAGCATTCGAATTAGAATGCCGTATTTTCCAGGTTTTTCTTTTAGAAACACCTTGAATGGACAGCGACCACGGAACAAAGACAACATCTCATCCACTGTTGTATGTAGACCAGGAATGAAATACAATGGAAGTGAAGAATTGAAGCTTTCAAAAATTTCCCTCATTGGAGCAAACTTGTCAGTCTGGCGACGAACTTCTCTTGTGTTCTTATCATCAAACCTCAATATTTTAGTCAATTCGAAAAATCGGGTCCGACTCATTGATCCATAGTACACTTGTCGGCCCTGAAGCAGAGACCATAAATCTTGGACAGGTATCTTATTGTCATGATTTGAACCCATGATTAGCAAGAGTCCTATATAACAAAATAACTCACCTTCATCTGTGTGCTGAATACCTAGTCGAGAAGCCTCTTCATTTGAGTGTAGTTTTATTAGATTCATAATTTGAGGTGTAAAAAAGAGCTCTATAGCCTCTTTCGGAGACGCAATTCTTCCTTGTTGTCCTAGCCCCATTCTTTCTCGCACTATATTTTGTACAGAACGCCGATATTGTCGAGATGGCTTCGTAATATACTCTCGTCCACTTTTTGCAATGAATTTATCACATTCCGTATCATTATCATCTGGTGGATTGGCTTCAACCTCTTCATTCTCAGACGATGAATCAGTTCTAATCTCTTCCACATCATCATCCACTTCACTTTCCTCTAAATCTGATTCGTTCAAAACTTCTTCTAGCACTCTTTCAATGGAACTATCACGTAAACGATGTCTACTCATGTTGCTGGTTCAACAGCAGCAGAAACACTGAAAATAACAATGGTCCGCTTCATAATAATGTCTGAAGGCAACAATGCCAAAATTCGTTTCATGGTAAGAATTTGAAACGAGCGACTCAACCTCGTAAATCTTTCCTTGCTATTACCAACGGGTGGGCTTCTAAGGCCCACAGAGAATTAAATCAAGTAAATGAATTTTAATTACATTTTTATTCCGAAATTCTGTAATGACTCAATAGTACATTCAATAACGAACAATTACCTTTGCTTTCAAGTTAATATATCAAAGGGTGTGGATACAACATAGAAAAACTGAGTCAGTGGGCCTACGAGGCCCCCCCGTTGGTAATGCTAGGGTTAACTGAAACTGGATTCTGTGCCATACTTCAAAAGTAACTCATCTTACAAAGCCACAAACGTAACAGCTAAACGTAGAAATGAATCGCTGAAGTACCGAAAATACTGTATCACGAAGCCAGGTTCTGCAATGCGAACCAGAAAATGGGGACATGTTTATAATCCGACGACTGTGAGTGAACGACAGACTCTAACTCAAATTGTTGTCAACTCCCACTTTGCTATAAAGCGCCTTACTACTCCTCTCAAGGCCAGCGACATCGCCCAACTAGACTCCACTTTGTCCATTCAGACGCAATGTCCACCGTTCGAACGACGTGGCATGCTAGCTACTCGCTGGCCGCTGTAGCCACCTCGCCAAAGCACTTACTCAAGGCTCGTGTCACAGCCATGTTTTTATGTATCAGTAGCCCGGTAGAAAATGTATCTTTGCAGAGTGTTTTTGATTTAACAAGACACGAAAGAAATTCAGTACTGAAAGTTGAGTGCTACAGACTAGTGGTTCCCGTCATATCACCGAAGTTAAGCGCTGTCGGTCTCAGGTAGCGCTTGGATGGGTGGTGGTGGTGGTGGTGGTGGTGGTTAGTGTTTAACGTCCCGTCGACAACGAGGTCATTAGAGACGGAGCGCAAGCTCGGGTTAGGAAAGGAATGGGAAGGAAATCGGCCGTGCCCTTTCAAAGGAACCATCCCGGAATTTGCCTGAAACGATTTAGGGAAATCACGGAAAACCTAAATCAGGATGGTTGGAGACGGGATTGAACCGTCGTCCTCCCGAATGCGAGTCCAGTGTGCTAACCACTGCGCCACCTCGCTCGGTTTGGATGGGTGACTCCAGGCCTGCTGTCGCTGTTGGCGAGCTGGGTGCATTTAGCCTTTGAGGCCAAATGAGGAGCTACTTGATTGACAAGCAGCTGCTCTGGTCACGAAAACTGACAGCAGCCGGGAGAGCACATGCTCCACCAGATCCGCATCCAGTGACGCATATCGGCTAAGGGTGACACGGCGGTCGGTCGGTACAGTTGGGCCTTCCGAGTCCTATCCGGAGTTAGTTTTACTATTCTATACCTTCCTTTCACTATTGTTTTCTATTAGACACTTAGTTCTCATTGTTTCCTTGCAGGTCATCTACAGTCATTACTCATGCAGCCCTTTGGATTTCCTTAGAACATGTAGAGTGACAAGATACTGAAGCTTTCTCACTGCTGCACTTCCTCCTAAATCACTGCTGGTGAGAAAACTCGATAGTAATGTAATATATGTTAAAGGCATATTATATGTATTAAAATGGTTTTAGTTTACGTGTCTTTGCTTTTCTGTTTTATGCTGACGGCATGAATGATCCAACGTTCTGGGGGCAGAATCTTCATTGCAGCAGCCGTAGAGGCGGTGTAACGGCCACCGACACAACGTCTGTGACAGCAGGCAATCGCTAAAAGCTCGACCCGTTAAGTATTGCAAAGTGACTAGTGTGTATTACATAATACCATCGTAAAATTTGAGGAAGTACTATGTATCGTGTTGTATTTTATGTTGAAACGTTTCACTTCGTGTTTAGTGATGGTCAAGTACACACACACACACACACACACACACACACACACACACACACACACACACACACACTGAAATTACTTACCACTGTATATAATATCTTTTCTTGTGATATGAATAAATTATATTTAACTGAGGGCATTTTCATGAAATGAAAATACATCTCATGAGAATGAAAAGTTTGTCTGTTGAAAGAAATTTCAGTGCTCAACGAAAAAAGCGAGGCACCCAGAAGACATGGTCAGACGTCTGTGTGACTCTGTACACTGCAGCGCCATCGTCGGTTATATAACTGATCAGAACTGCAGTTTTCAGTTACTGGTAGAACGGTGACCAGAATGCATTACTGTTGTTCATGTTTACGTTTTTACCATGCCTGGTAAGGTATATAAGGGGTGTGAACAGTCAGATGTTGCGTGATCGCTGTGATCACAGATGCTGCACACTCGTGTGAGGTAGAGTTATCAGCATCTGAGGGTGTGAAAGGGGCCTCTTCGTGGGTATCCATGTGGCCAGCTGGTCAAACCATGCAGTGAACAGATTTGTGGGACATTGCGATGTGACAGTGGTCCGGAACTTGACGGCAGGCATACTCGTTGCCAAGGTTCTGTCAACCACGTTTGACCTGCCTTATTCTGTACAAAGCTCATCGTTATCCTGCCACACCTCTCCCTGGTATCAAAGCATACATAACGGTCTTCTTACAGCCCCCTGTGTTATCCAATGTCATTGGTTGTAGACTACCAGCAGCCAGACTTGGGGTATTACTGTCCCACACATAGGCAGCTTTTAACAAGACTATACAAATGGCTGCATTTGGAGGGGTACTGTGACCGGCAAACGTAAACTGCTGATAAATGGCGTCGCGTTGTGTAAAGCGATGAATCACAGATCTGTACTACCACCGATAACCATCGTTGGCTAGTACGGCGACGATCTAGGGAAAGATTCCAGTCTTCTAGTGTTTTGGAGAGACGCAGCGGTACTACTTCCTGCGTCATGGTGTGGTGAGCCATCGGGCATGACTTCAGGTCACGGCTAGCAGCGATAGACGGCACTCTGGCGATAGAATGGTATGTCATAGACGTTGTACATCCTCATGTACTACCTCTCACACAACAGTATCATGGTGACGTTCTTCAACAGGACAATGCTTCTTCACGAATAGCACGTGTCTCTGTGAACTGTCTGTGTGATGTTAAGGTACTCCTGGAGTCATCTCCCCCGATCGAATATTTGTCTGACCGGCTCGGACATCCACTGCGTCCTGTTCGCAGCATCCAGGATTTCAAGGACCAGCTGTAACAGTTGTGGGCTGCCTTGCTTCAGGAGAGGACAGAATACAATGGCCTTATTTTACTTTCCCAACCGAACCAGGCCATAGCGGCTGAGACATAAGGATAAGTGGACTCATATTGTCAAGTTCTTTCAATATTTGACTTGATTTTATAATGACTGAACTAACATTACATACCCTCTCAACCAGTGAAGTTTCATTTTCTTTTCCCTCCTTCTCTTCTGCATGAGTCACTTTTTTGTCAGGTGGTGTACTCACGATGTACTAATTGTCTGACAAAAGTATTAAAACAAAAGAGAGAAAATAGATATTTACAAAAAGCACAATTCTCTGAAAAATTAGCAAAATACATAATCTAGAAGTAAGCAGAGCCTTATATACGATACATACGGCAAATTAAAAGGAATCGGACAATTTTTTCCTTCTAAATAAGCCTGCAAAAATAAATTTAAGATAAGACATTAAAAATAAGGATTAATGTGAGCTATACACTGGTGGCAGTTGCATCGTCGCAAACAGCACATTGCAATAACTTTTAATCGTCTGATATTTGTCTGTTCCGTTGCCCATGTTTCATAGTTTATATAGATCTAGGGATTTTTCAGAAGCAGGATGGCCTTTCGTATTCCTTTTTACTGAGTCTTTTTCGCCCTTCCTTTTTAATCTGTTTTACTTCCAAGATAGAAAACTTCATCCATGTCTTCGAGAGTTGCTTGTCGAAGTATTAATTACCCATCCACCATGTGTACTATCTACTGACTTCATTACTTTAGTTTTGTTTTTGTGTACGTTCCATTTCATTAAGCATCACACTAAATTTTTGTTCATTTTCGACGACCACTTCACTGTCATCAGCGAATCGTATTATACTGATTCTCTGCCTGTGAGAAACTGTCCCCACAACGAAATGGATACGTTAAATCAACTTTGGCTAAGTTTCTTTGTGTTTAATTTTCTCTCCTCTGTTTTCCTTCATCTTTGCAGCGTGCCGTTCCTTTTCTTTGTGGATTCACTTGCTTCAATTTGCTGACCTCTTACTTTTCTGCAATCCTGTCCTTTGTTTTGTTTCCTTATAAGGTGTTCTGCTGTGTATTATCTCCGCTCTAATTCCAGTGTTTATCACATCTTTGCACTTTCAATTAACCATGTTGATTCGGATTTGTAGTTGTTTATTTAGTTCAATATCTGTTTAATCCGTTACTGTCCATTCGATAAATGAGTCCATAATTTTTGCCCTCTTCTCCTCGTTACATGTGTTAAGTTTTCTATTTTGAAGCTGAACTCTTTGTTTGACCTTAATATGTGCTCCGCATTACTATTAGTTTTAGGTCGCAGCATTTTTCTTGGAATTATTCTTTCGCCTTTTTCCAGTTTTTCAAGATACCCAAATCTTATTGGTTTAAGCATTTTTTCTGTATACAGTGTCTCCGGCCGTACCACCGTTTCATCGCGTTTTAGTTTTCTGTTCCAGGACAAAGATTTTTTGTCGTATGGAATGTTCTTTCCATTCGATGTACTCTGTTTTCTATTGCTATGTTTCCTCTGTATTTCTCGCATCCGTGTAGCTGGAATTAAAATAATCCGTTTAAGACACTGTATTCGTATGAATTTTAGGCAATATACATGGTGCTTACCTTATTTGAACTCCCTTAGTACTGATGAATTTCCTGCTTTCTCTCTATACCTTCTGCAACGTGCAGTCGCAAAGTAGGGGTGAAAAGCCATCGTCATACACCTGACGTTGTTTAAAAAGATCCCCATTAAATTTTACTTCCTAGTTCAATGGGTTTATTAATGAACTGTATTTAAAATTTAGGTGCATTCTTCGGAACTCTTTTCCTGACTTTCTCTTATATATCCTGAACCCTTCTGAACCAAAGGTGTGTCATTAGTAAATGTTGTTTCTTGCAGCGATGTTATTAAATTCTTTTGCGTTTAGAAAGATTATCGTAGTTTTAGGTTTTCCTGTTTTTGAGAGTGGATTTACTTTAAAAATGGCTAGGTAATTTATGTCTCGGTGTTTGATTTTATGGGTTCGTTGCTGAAGGCCGATTTCGGGATTCCCTGACTCATCGCATGCAGCGTGTCTCAGGACCCCAGCATCAGAATTCCTAGTCTGCATTTCTTTTGGAATATGGGACTGCTTACTCCTACAAAGTGCACGTCAGTTGTTGATCGTTTCCTGAGTTAAGGGAATGAGTCCTCTATACATAGTACTCGAGGTGATTAGCTGTTAGGAAAACATTTTCCAGCTGCACCTCTGGTGAACAGACGCTAACCATTTGTGCTTTTTGCAAGTAAGGCGCTATTTTATTTTGAGCTGCTTCTTCCGCCAGTTTTGTTGTTCCAAGATCCACTTTCTCCTCCTTCACCGCCGTTGAAATCTCCACTATAATGTTTTTTCTAAGAGACTGTTACTCCTCTCCCTCGTCCTTGCTCATCACTGGCATTAAATATCTGTGGTGGCAATGAGCAACCCTAACTTAAAACGTTGTTGAATTTGACCTCTTGCACCGTTCCACCATTGCTAAGTCGTCGAGTACACTCCAATTATTGTATCGCTGTAGCTGATGCCACATTGCCTAAGAAACCATCTTACATTCCACATAAGAAAAGCAATTTTTCCTAAATATATTTTTGTTATGGCAGAATGGTTCTGCCTGGGGCAAAATTGAAGCACAAATTCTTCCTTTTTACTATGACTTTTGTGTATATGTTTCTTCTATTGCAAGTTTCTGTGGAGGGACGTTGCCACATTGAAGAATTTTTAGGTCTGTGTTTATTTCTGTTAGCCTAGCCTAGGTTCATATCCACAAGATGCTCTGAAAATGGAGAATGACCGTTTCTCTTAAGATCCGTTCTCTGTACAGTGCATCATGAAATTTCTACCAGTCCATCAGATATAAATCGAGATGCAGTCTTTTGATAGATTCCGGACGTGTTGTGTTTGTCTCTGATAGTATTGGTTGTCCTCAGTTTCATTTGTGTGGACTTATCTGTTCTGTACGCTATTTTCAATGTTTAGTTTCTTTAATATGTTGCCAACACACTGGAGTGCTTGATTGTTGTAGGTTAATGTGTACTAACTGTGTGTTGTTATGGGTGTTTCGTATTCAGGTGGGTTCAGAGTGTTTGTGTTCCATGTGTTTATTTTTGTGTGGCTGTGTGTTTTTCGATATTTATCTATTGGTAAACATGTTGGGAATTTCATCTTAGTGATTCAGATTGTCTATTATGTTTGTAGCCTATCCATTTTCAGCATATCAACAGATCAAATCCAACATACAAACGCTGCTACACAGAACATAAAACACACGGACAGAACAGACACAAACGACATACCAAAGCATCTTGCTTGGGTAAACAGTTGGTACACACTGACGTACGACAGCAAATAAGATCACTGGGTTGGTAAAATATTCAAAAATAGTGGACTAAAGAACAGAAAACTCTATACAAAAGAAACTGAAGACAACCAACAATATACAGACAATTAAAATACATCTTGAATCTATCAATTTACATGTCAAGAATGAAACTCAGTTTATATTGAACAGACAGGCAGAAGTTTCAGAATTAGATACACTGAACCAGGGAGACACTTAAAGAGTAATAGTGGTAATTCTGAATTTGCAGAGCGCATTTTGGCTATGAAACACAGACCAAGTCATAGAAATAAACTTACAAATTCTCCAATGCAGCGAAAACCCTCCGCAGAAATTTATGAGGAAAATTACCGTATACAAAACGACATAGTAAACAAGAATAATTTGTTTTCTCAGGGCAGAACCATACTTCCTTAATTGTATATTTGATAAAAAAAAACGCGGGCTTAAAGTGAGCTTCAGTCACAAGACGATATTTTTCACTTTGCCTCGCACGTCGCTTATACGCTAATGTGGTAGTGAATGCTTTCGTGTAATTAACATGTACCTTATTCAAGTGTGATAGGGAAAGAAAGGCCATCCCATGTAAAACGCATGTTTTTGCGTGGTTTGTAATTGGGAGTTTGATGAACTAAGGACCCTGGCGAGATCACTACGTTCTGGATGTGGGCGGCAACATAATTAGTTGTCAGTACTAAGCGCCAAGTAGCGGCGATCCATCAGCCGTAAACGAACGACGGATGGAAGCAGGGAGCTCTGCTTTCACTTGTTCCCTACCACCCGAGCTCTTTTCAGAACGTGTCCTTTCATTACAGACAGATTTCATTTCTCTGTCTTCGAGGGATTTTTCGCTTGCGGCAATGGGTAGCGAAGTAAACAGAAGACAAATATTTGTCGTCTTTCCGAGAACGACTGTGGCGTACTTTCGTGGAAAGAAACAAGGATGTTTACGCAAACAGAAACTTCGTTGCCAAAAAAAATACCGCCATGTTCCTCATTAGTGCCTCAGAAGTTACTCCGAAGTCCGTCTTCTTCATTCGTCAATTCTGTGGTTGGTTTTTTATTTTCTACCTCGAGTTCCCGGTGAAGTGTTCGGCTGTGCAGCCGAAGACATCGTGAGCTTATACAGTATCAGTTTCATATAATGGGCTTGATAGATGGCAGTGGAAAAGGAAAAATTGAAATGTTCATCTACAGTCAAACAAAAAATGGTTCAAATGGCTCTGAGCACTAGGGGACTTAACATCTGAGGTCATCAGCCCCATAGACTTTAGAACTACTTAAACCTAACTAACATAACCTAAGGACATCACACACATCCATGCCCGAGACAGGATTCGAACCTGCGACCGTAACGGTCGCGCGGTTCCAGACTGAATTAGTTAAACAGAAAGTAGGAACTTGGAGAAGGAACGTAGAGAAATTTTGTTTTTCTGTTAATCGAAAGACGTACTACACGCAGAGCCCCGTCTTACGCCAGGGAAATCAATGTTTCAATTTTGATAGATCCCTGGTGGTGACATGTCAAGCGAATATCTTTAATGTATCGTTCAACGGGACGTAACAAAGCCAAACAGATGTTCCTATTTGGGATAGATTCATTCCTGTGAATAGAAACTCAGTCGTTCAATCCAGACATATGCCCTAGTTAGTCAAAAAAGAATAGGTCATACAGTAGAATTTCATGTGCACTTTTCAGTAATATGGGAGAAAATTTATCAATTAGCATTCGTAAAGTTCTTTGTTGAATACTCACTTCGAAGAAGGCAGTGTGTAAAGTATTGACAGAACAACAGTTATATCCCTATCGTAAAGAAAATATATGGACTCAACAGGACCCAATGACCCAAAGTGTGTATCGTCATTGTTTTATGCAGCCCATTACTACGGTTTCGTCCGAAGGTCCAATAATTTATTGTTAACGGATTAGATTTCTCTCAGCCGTAATGGTTTTTTCAACAGTCACAACAGTGTTGCCTGTAATGATTACAATCCGTCTCATCTCTCTAGCTACAATTCTTTAAAAGTTTTTGGTCTTGAATTGTACAAGATCAAGTAATACGGCCTTATCCTGTCAGTCAAGTGTTGGAGATTGTAGCTTCTGTTGTCTGCGTGACGATGTGGCGTTAACACGGCGGTGCACTATTCCACTTTGATATTAATGTCCGTCAGAAAATGAACAACAGGTACCGGCTACATTGAAAGGGATGGATCTGTCCCACGTGCAGCGCAATCGCCGGATCTCATTTCCGCAGTTTTTTTTTCCTCAGGAGTAACATGAAGTCGTTAAAGCGTCAATTTCTTGAAAGGTTTTTGTGCGAGTCTTGCACAAATATGAAATTAAGAAATGTAAAGTGGTTTGTCCATGAATCTCTGTAAATTTTTTAAAAAAGATCTGAGTTCTGAGCGGAATGTAAAGTAAAATATTTCTGACGTTACGTCATGGCTTGTAACTTTGGCACAAATACAAAATTTACAGTTGTCTGCGGAACTCAATGTGCTGTGCATTTTTTTTTCTTAAGTTGAGAGATAGCTCATTTACAATAGGGCACTTACAGATCAAAATAACCAAAAAATCCATGTTTCACAAAGTACGCTTATGATGTAAGGAACAGCGAGAGTATTCAATATGCGGTCTTTGTGTAATCCGTTAGACCACTTTTGCGTAACCCACAGTATTTCTTCGAGGCAACTGCTCATGACTGTTACGAGGTGGCTGCTCTTCACTGCTGTTGCGGGGTACACAAAACGTGATTAGAGAGCCATATACCGAGCATATCCGCCGGGAACGCCTGAAAAGCCATAGCGAGAGTACTTTCCGAATTTTAATGATATCGGTCACCAAGCATCTGAATTTAAATAGTAATCAGCCAGTCGGTGCCGCATACACTCACCCTGAAAGAAAATAAAAAATTCTCCATTTACATGCCAAAGAATAACAATCATTTTCGGAGACTGAAAAAGAAAACCAGCGTTAAATACTCATGTTCAATGCAAGATGTAACGAAGACTTTGGCATGTTGCGTTGGAGATACTATGAGAGCTTTTTTCTGAGAAAAAAGCATGTTTTCAAAGTTATGGAAAGACATGAAAGTTCTACGTCGCAGTAAAAACGTATTACATAGCTAAACAGGATGAATGAATAAACGAAATGATCGCAGCCACATACTTGTATAGTTCATTATCCTCAGGGAAGCACGTTGTAACAACTACTGTACATATAATAATTTGTTTCTTCTGATTTTCGTTAAATTAGTGTAATCGATGTTCTGATTTCATTTCTTTTTCTTTTCATGCCATGATGTTAAAGGAACTGTAACCAATTTTCGATGTAAATATTGTTTATGTCAAATTGCAAGCAATATTATAACAAAATGGAAATGTAAGGAATGTTGAAACTGTTGTAAGATGTTAAAGTTGTATCTATGCGCCTGGTCCATACGTAGGCAATGTATTAGGATATGTGGAATGCAAAACCTTTGGTGAATACCCTGTCTGTAGGGGAGCGGTGAAAGGTGGATGGCAGGCGAGCGCGGGAAAATGCACACGGGCGCGGCACGGCATAACGGGCTCAGCAGTAGTAGTCGTAGTTGGGCATCGGTCTGAGAAACACGCTCTGGATCAAGGAGGCTCTCCTGGAAAACGTGATTTCGTTGAGCCTCGGATGTGCCGTTTCCGACGCCTATACAGCATGGCAGTATTCCATAGGCACTAAACGGAAAAACATTGCGACGCTATGAAGAAGTAAAGTGCCGATACATCAAGAGACATTGCTGTGCTTGTATGTGTGCTCTGCACCTCGCCATCTCGCCGCCCGCCAACCGCCGCATCGATACGAACAGGTTGAATCTTTTAGTACTGTATTCGTGTGGACCAGTGTTACTTTTGTTCCTGACTGTTCAATAACAACTTAACTTTTACCAGAACTGTCCTATCATTTAATTATCCTAATCACTAACCTAGACAGGGTCCTTTCCACATGTTGTGCAATCCGAGTGTCCCGAGATGAAGATATAAAGTTTATGTTAATAATAATTACCTGCAGATCTATGTTAGAAAATTGTTTAAAGAACTTTGTTGTTAAAGAATATATAAGCTAATATTATAGGTCTGACAAAGTTGGAAGATAATTTTGAAATTGGTTTAGTAATGAAGTTTAGTCAATTTGAGACAAAAATAATGGTAGTTAAATGAGCAAGAAATAAGACAAAAAGAGTAGTAAATCATATATTGGAAATCTTGACTGCTTAATGCTTTCAATAATCCAAATTTCAGTAAAGTGATCACAACAGTTTCAGGGTCTCCCCCCCTTTTTTTCTTTTCTATTCATTTAAATTCTGAAGTGTACTGAACTGATTTGACTAGCAAAGTTAGTCAATATAAAACCAAAATTTATTAGTGTTTTACCTTTTTCAAAATTGACATTGTATGTATGTTTCGAAAGTACTATTTCTAGGGTAACCTATGCCCGATTTTAATCAGATCAGTAGACGGTACGAAGTTTGTAGTAAACATTATAGTGTATTGTTGTGTATTTTTGGCTTGTCCATATTAGTACAGAAAGTGAAATTATTAGTTCAGTAGATTGTCTGGTTCTAAAATTTACCATATTATGCAGTGTAGTTACGTGTTATTTTGTATGAACGTACTTCAGCTTGTACTGGGAAGAAACTCAGTTAATGCCTAATTAGGCTGGCGATCGTATTATTAACAATTTGGTAGCATCTGCTGTGTCGTTTCTTGTCCGTCCTAACGTGTAGTTGCACTTCAGACTTACTTGACGCATCATTGTTGTTACTGAGTGGGTGAAAGTCTGATTTTGCCTCCATTCGGGTACACGCGGTCAATATCTACCCCAAAATCCTTTCTTATAAGGTGAAGCCCGTCAACTTACCATAGTACAGGCTTTAATAAGTATCGTACGCAGTAGCGTAGTGCTAAAACGTGTCGCCCATTTTGTTGGTATATGGCACCTTATCTTCACTTTCCGTTTTGTCCCTGGGTGGATTTCTCACCGGACCTAAAGTTTCAACTTTGAATCCTTCAGTTTTCTTTGATTTTTAATTTTTTTATTGCTTTTGAAATATAAATTAAAAGGTTTTGTAAATCGGTACTAGAAATCTATAATCATACTTTAAATCACTAAACATATTTACAATCATAAATGAAGAGCACAATATTGTCTGTTCTATTGAATCCGTTTCTTTAGTTAAACGGATTTTGGCATATAGACTTTAACTATCACTGTCAAAGAAGTTACAGTATTTGTAGACAACGTTCGATTTAACATTAAATGACCAAACAGATATCAACATTTGCCCTTTTCTAAACTTCACTTAATCATAATAGTTTTCCAGTGTTTCTCACACTGTCTGTTCATTCCTAGTCTTCTGTCTCCCTGTATTTGTTTTATTGTGATCGTACTCCATATATTGTGTTGTTACAAATTGTCAAGTCTGTCTTACCCTGTTTCTGCGTCACTTTCCGTATGTAATACCACTTAGAGATACTCTTTGGTACTCCTGTCAAATACTAGTTTTATTTTATTGGGATTGTTAATTTAAACTGTTATATTAGCTATTGTTTTTCGAGTTTAGTGTGAATGTTTATGGTTTGTTCCCTTTACATTTATTTATTGTTTATCTTTTGCTTTGTAACTGCACTACCACTATACTGTCAGTGCTGACACTTACTCTGTACTCATGCAAAACGTTGGATGCGTAACATGCTTTGCAATGTTGTTGCCAACATATTTTAGATCAATTAAAATAAAAAATGTCGTGTGAGTAGGGCCTCCCGTCGGGTAGACAGTTGGCCGCGTGCAAGTCTTTAGATTTGACGCCAATTCGGCGACTTCCGCGTCGATGGGGATGAAACGATGAGGATTAGGACAACACAAATCCAGTCCCTCAGCGGAGAAAATCTCGGACCCAGCCGGGAATCTAACCCGGGCCCTTAAGATTGACATTCTGTCGCGCTGACCGCTCAGCTACCGGAGGCGGACATCAATTAAAATAGGACCAAAGTAAGCTTAGTTTTATGTGAACAAACACAATTCACTTTTCTCCTACATATATGTGGCAAATTAAAGTACAATAGTGAAATCAACTTCGTTCTTCATTTTAAAAATATTTCTTTGAATTTTTTTGTGTTAAATTTATAATGCTTTTTTCGTTAAAAATTGTTTGCGTCACCAGTGTTTCTGTATGTTACACAACATTTTGTCTAGAACCGCGACAACTAGTTGTCACCTGATGATGGCTAAGAAGCTGAAACCTGGTTTATGGATAAATAAATAGTAGTCGTAAAACATAGAGATGTCTCCTTTTTGTTACTATTGTTCTGCCAAGCAGCGACTGACATTTCAGTTAATGTTACACTGTTATTTTTATTTTCGCTCAAACCACTATACTATCTCACTAAATTCTACATATTTGTGCAGGTACTATATTCAGACGTCTGTCTTGTTCCAATGCTATGACAAATTCTTTGCTCGCTTGAGTATAAATAATGTTGCACACGACACGCTGCCAACTTGATTCGTTTTATTCTAATTGTCTTTCACCTTTATCCATGCAAATAAACATTCTCAAGTAAAAAACCTAGGTTCGTATCTCAAGCATACCCAAAACTTGTATTCATTTTATTTTTTATTTATTTCTTTATTTTTACGTCTCACAGTGGATATCAATATTGATGACCTAAGCATGACAGAAAAGTGACCTACCATAAGTTAATAAAGCAAATGACACATGGTGACCTGGTTCGTTATAGTAAAACAATGTTTGTAAGAGCGTGCATTGGAACAATTTTAACTTTTTCGTGCAGGGATATCCAATACAAAAGAAGAGGAATGCATCCTTGAGAACTTTGTCACAGAAACACCTGTCGATACAGTGTGTATGTTATGTAGTAACTCCTGTGTTCCTTTGACGTCACCAGTCACCAGACAGTGCAAATATAGAAAAATGTTCTTCGTGGAAAAAATGGAAATAGTGAATCTGATACTTTCTCAGTAAAGGAAAGATGGATTCGGAATGCATTCAGGTACATGGAAATCGCAGGAAACTCAGAATAAATTCCTACAGAAGTTACTAATACAAAGACAATAGAGCCTTAATTGTTTTAAACCTGAGTGCATTAGATGATACTTTAAGATTACTACTGAAAATAAAGACTTCATGCCTTTCTGTTTCACTATTTCGCTACTAGACTTAATAATGTTACACTGCATACAGTACGATGAAGCGTTTCTATCCACAGTATAGCAACACAGCCGTCATTTTAAGATACCACATAAGACTCGTAAAAAAGACCATTGAGACTATTTTCTATGCGAAAATATGAGACAGAAGCAGATATTATCGTTCCAATGCGTAGGACATGGGAAGGTTGGGATGGGGACCTCAAACCAGCTGAGCCACAGACAGCAAGACTGTCGCTGTATGAGGTTCCCCTAAGCACTATTGGAGTGTCCAAACAGACCAGACCAGTACCTGGCACTTGGTTTTTCTAGCAGGGAGACATCTGAATAGTAAATGACAATTCAAGATACCTTAAAAATTAACTATTCTAGAGAACATCGACTTTTGTAGATATTTGAAACCTAAAGATTACTGAAGATCTGAAGAACCAACCAGTTTCGGTTCACTGACGATCCCCAGGTTCATAAAAGCATTTACAACACGAAGCTGCAGCACGGAGCTGCAGCACGGAGCTGCAGCACGGAGCTGCAGCACGGAGCTGCAGCACGGAGCTGCAGCACGGAGCTGCAGCACGGAGCTGCAGCACGGAGCTGCAGCACGGAGCTGCAGCACGGAGCTGCAGCACGGAGCTGCAGCACGGAGCTGCAGCACGGAGCTGCAGCACGGAGCTGCAGCGATGTAAATGCTTTTATGAACCTGATGATGGTCCATGGACCGCAACTGGCTGTCGAATAAAGACATTTTATCATCAGCGCTTGGCTGTAAATCATGACTTACTGCAAATGTTTACGAGCTATGTACCCTATCTTATGAAAAATTCGAAAGATAACGCAAGAATACTTTTAGAAAGGAAACTGCTTCACGTGGGAGAAGACATAATGCATCAGCAGTAATAGTTACGACCAAATAATTCTACTGGCGCGACAAAGAATTCCAGCTGGTCAATCAGCTGTATGGGCACATCCAGGCCATTTTTTCAGAAAGTTTGGAGAGGGGGTCGGAGATCCTCCTGTTCTGAAACAGTTCACTGCTAGACTGCAAGAGACATTTCACAGCTAGGCTTCATAAGAGATACTTCAATGTTAAGACTTCAAGAGAGGCACTTTACAGTTGGAGTTCACGACAGACATGTCGTGTCCTGACGTAGGTGGGAGAGGGAAAACGGGGTTACTGGTCAGCCTGCGCTCCCGAGCGGTACAGAGCAGAACGCAGAAGGTCAATTCACAGTGAAGCATTTGATTGTTTCTTCTATCTGAGCCAACACTGGTACAGTCATTTACTTGAAATGCAGGTGGTGAGACTCGGTAGGGAACTCGTTGTGGAGACTCTTGGACAACCAAGATTTTGAATAGTTGTTTATTCCATACAGGACTAACTAATACACTGGAGTCTAGCTCTAGGGTTAGAAAAAGCTTTAATAACACGGATACAACAGAAGCCAATGCAGAAGTCCCAGGAGTGGATGCTACCCACAATAGCAAACACTAGCAGCATCTTAAGGCAACATCTTAGTTGTAAAACATACTGAAAGTGACACTGTTCACTGAGGCACTCAGAGAGAGAGAGAGAGAGAGAGAGAGAGAGAGCAGACTTACGCGGAGCTGGACCGAGGCTGGAGTCGCCGGACGCGGATCCTGCGCCCAGATCGTCTGACTGAGAACTCTGCCAGAATTTGGAATCAAGGGATTGTAAACAGTCGCGTGGGGGCACTGTTTTTCCCACTTAACGCCACCCAGCCAACCCGGTTACTCTCTTGGAGGTGCCTGCCAATCATGGTTTAGTTTGGCCCCCTCTACTGCTCCTAAAGCGGGGATGTTAATGCAGTTGCACCAACTAAGTTCGTATTTGGTATCAACACTGTTCATCTGAAAGCTAAACGTAACTGCTCTGCCAAATAAGGCTTGCAACATTATTGGACGTCATTTAGCCCCGCCCCTCGGGCTCCCCGGAGTAGGGACTGCTGGGTCAAGTTTTTGGCGTTTTCGCTCTCTTTCTAACCCTTGAGTCTACTGACGTTGCTGTTCTCAGGGCTGGTATCAAGCTGGCTTTATGCACTAGTACGTGCCTGTTGGTTACAAAGTTCTACGGTGACAACCTACTGCAGCGTCTAGACGACATATGAAGTTAATTCCTTGAAGAGTAACTAACGCCCTGGGACCGCGTCTGGGGGCGTCTACATTTTCACAAGGCTCTCCTCTTACTGTTTACTTCATGTAACAATATCTCTCCTAGTTTCATCTGCCCCCAGCATCGTCTCTGCTTCCGCGCCTTGGAACGCCTGTCCTTTCTCACAGCTTCAAGATAACACTACAGTAGAAAGAATAATCAATATATTACAGACACTTCACTGGTAGACTTCAAGAATGGCACCTCAGTTAGGCTTCTCACGAGAGACGGGTGAGAGGCAGACTTCATAAGATACTGTTCACTGCTAGGCTTCATGAGAAGTTTTGCGAGGTGCCGGGGTGGAGAATAGTTTGTACATCTTTAATTCTGTCGAATTTTGCATGAGAACTAGACATGCACTCGATCCCGTCCTTACCTACCATCTAATTATGTGGACAACGGTAACGAAAGGAATTGATGGTGGTCCCTACTGGTTGGTAAAATGAGTGCACACTCACAATTTAATGAATATCGTAATCTACTCAATAAAAAAGGGACTTTTATCATAATAAACGACAGGAAATGGGATACTGCACCTATCTACGAAATATAGCGCACATTGCGTACAATACGCGTATTACAATGATATTTATTATAAATCAGAGCATAAAGGTACTTGGTTGTCGATACAGACAGTAGGCTAAAGGATAGGGTATACTGAACAATTATGAGAATGAGTTGGCTCGAGAACAAGGGGCTCCTACGCTCTGTGATGATATAGATTGACGATAATGGTTCAAATGGCTCTGAGCACTATGGGACTTAACTTCTGAGGTCATCAGTCCCCTAGAACATAGAACTACTTAAACCTAACTAACCTAAGGACACCACGCACATCCATGCCCGAGACAGGATTCGAACCTGCGACCGTAGCGGTCGCGCGGTTCCAGACTGTAGCGCCTAGAACCGCTTGGCCACTCCAGCCGGCTGACGATAATGTCTGGAGGTCCTAATGAATCAAGTATTACTCCCCCGACTATAATACAGTATCATGATTAACTAACAGTGAGAGCTCAAATGGGAACACATGGAGAAACAAACAAGGTGGACTTCTAGCAAATTGATCGTGTGTCCTGCTGAGGACTTTAAAAATGATTTGTTCTACAATTTCGGAGCTGCAAAATACTTTACCAGTCCTGAAACCTGCAGCACGTCGTCGCTAGGCAGCGTTCTGATGATGTAGGAGCCGACACCTGCTGTGCAGAAACTCTGTTTCAATCCGTGGCCTCGAATGCTGTAAGAGACTCCCAAGTTCTGCTCGTGTGGCTGAAGCAGAGAAACTTTTGAATGCACGGGGATGTATCTCCAGGAAGAGACACAGCAAAACCGCCTAAAATCGCCATGCCGGTACAGGTGCGAAAACGCAAAGTAATTGGGTCTTAAGCCGCAGAATGAAAATGGAGTCTGACCGAAGTCATGCTCCACAACAATTCCGAAAAGTGCTACAAGGTCGCAAGATTCTAACCAAAATCAGATCCAAAATACCATGTGCCCACGCAACGCAAGAGCGAAGCCAGTGTTATCCAACTCCCCACTACCCTCGAAAAGCCGTGAATCAGCATTCAGTGCCGATTCCAAAATTCCCCTACACTATCTCAGAACATCATTCGCGCAAATAACGACCATTTCCTCCAATTTCGTGCAGGGCCTTATTACATCAACTGGCCTCAGTTTAAGTTGATAAATCACCCATGTGCTGTTTAGCTGGGGGTACTGATCTTGCCGTTTGACCGGCTACGAAAATGATATGGTAAGACCACCAGCCATTCAGCGCCAGTCACACCCAGCAGTGCACGATCCGCAAGTATCATCAGAATCATGAAGACAATGCAGTCAATCGGCGCCAGCAGTCTTCGTTCCAGACGCACTGAAACGGTAAACACATAAACTGTGGCGACACTCAGACGGCTCGCAGGTCGTTTCGCCCTCCATACAACAGACGAAATTCGGCCGAGGTCGGTCGCCCCACCAGGCGCTCAAGCCCATTGATGCTACCCCTGCGGGTTCGGGGGTAAGAATAGGCCCGCGGTATTCCTGCCTGTCGTAAGAGGCGACTAAAAGGAGTCTCAACTGTTTCGGCCTTTAATGTGATGGACCCCTTGGGGTTTGACCTCCATTTTTCAAAATTCTACAGAAGTACGAGCCTTTTGGGGAAGGACGCCTTACGTGGTGTATCACTGGTCCTCTGGGCACTAAGACCTTGGCACTAAGACCTTGGCACTCAGCATTGTAACGGCGTTATAACCATACCCACTATTCCTCAAATTGGGCCTAAACGCCTGATGGGTTGTACAAGTTACGCCCATAGTGCGTCCCCATCTGCACCTACGATCATGATGGACTTTGCATGGCACCCGAAATCCAGCACGGTAGCCAGCCCGTTGTGGTGGGGTCGTCATGTACCCTCTGTGTTGTAGCCCCCTGACAACACAGGGATCGTACTGCCGATACCTGAGCTGCACCCTCCCCACGTAAGCCAAGGAGTAGATGCCCGTCTCTCTGGGGCATCAGGACTCCCGGCAACGGCCATCCTGCCAGGTGGCCTTTGCTGTGACTGGGTGGCGCCCGTGGGGAGAGCCCCTGGTCGGAGTGGGTGGCATCGGGGCGGATACCCCCCAATGAAGCGGGTAAAGCCTCAATCCGGTGATCGCACGACCGCCAACGTCTCTAAGCGCGGTAAAGTAGACTTTAACGCTGTGGCATATAACCCCAAATCGTTCCCTTCCCTAGCCACGCCCTGGGAGGGACGCAGGGCTGCGGACAGATAGGAGCCATATTCACCGCGATACCTTGTGTGCAGCAGAACTGATGGGGATTCATTTTTGGGGACTAAGCTTCCTCTGCACAGTCAAGGGCGTTACTCGCCTGTGAGAAGCTTGGTGACATACCCGTTAACGTCACTCCCCATAAGTCACTCAATTTGGTCCAGGGGATTATGTTTCATAAAGATCTTCTGCTACAGTCTGATGACGAGCTACGGGAGAACCTGGCACGAGGTGTACACTTCGTTCGTAGTGTCTTTAGGGGACCCAAGGATAATAGGATCGCTAGCGGTGCTTTCATCCTGGCCTTTGAGGGCGACTGCTTGCCTAAGAAGGTCAAGGTCATGATCTACCGGTGCGATGTCAAGCCCTATGCCCCGCCCCCTATGCGATGCTTCCAGTGCTGGAAATTAGGACCATGTCCTCCAGATGCACTGCCAGCCCCACGTGTCGAGATTGTGGACGACCTTCGCATCCCAATGCTTCGTGTGCTCCACCTCCTACCTGCGTTGTGGGGAGCATCATTCTCCCTGCTCGCCAGACTGAGCAGTCTACCAACAAGAGCGGAAGATACAAGAAATTAAGACCCTGGACCGTTTAACTTACCAAGAGGCGAGGAAGAAATTAGAATTGCTCAACCCCACACCTATGTTGAGGAGTTATGCTGCTGTAACACTGCCGCCACCAGTTCTTGCAAAGACTCCTTTCACAGTTTGCCCACCGAACAGTCACGTTAGGCCTGCCCCACCACAGGTGGGTGCCACTCTCTCTTCCACTGCTCCCAAAACACCCAGTTTGGGAGCAGTGCGCCCCAAACAAGTGGGGACGTCAGTCCCCACCTCTCAGCCAGAGAGGCTACAGCCCTCTCCGGCTTCTCAGCTGGAGAGGCGACAGCCCTCTCCGGCTGCTCAGCCGGGGACGCAACAGCCTCCCCTGGCCTCACTTGTTCGGAAGGGATCCCTTGGGGAGTCCCTTCCAAGGACTTCCCCAGTATCTCACAAGACACTAGCCAGTGGCTGAAGAAGCCACCAGCTGCTGGTCGAAGGGCTTCACGCTCTTCGTCTGTTCCTGATAATGCGTCAGGAAAGCCCTCCCAGCATGTAAACCCTCCTCCGAAAGACAAGAGAGAGAAGAGGAAGCTCTCTAAGAAGGATAAGGACCCAGTGGTTCCCGCACCACCGCTTCCTGTCAGCTCAGCCTCTGAGGATGAGGTCGAGCTCTTTGCATCCCCTGATGACCTAGATCTCGCCGTCTCCTCAGAAACGATGGACGTAGCGACGTCCGTCACTCAGTCGATGGCAGCATGTGACCCTGCGAAGTAATTTGCCTTTTCAGTGCCTGCATGCCCCTACAGGACACGCTTTGTACAATCCTCCAGTGGAATTGTGGCGGTTATTTTAGCCATCTACCTGAGTTACGTCAGCTTCTAAGCATGACACCTGCTTTCTGCATTGCCCTCCAGGAAACCTGGTTCCCGGCAATGCGGACCCCTGTCCTTCGTGGATACAGGGGTTATTACTGCAACAATTGTGTGTCAGGTGGAGCCTGCGTGTATGTCCTTACCTCTGTATATAGTGCTCCTGTGCTCCTTCAAACATCATTGGAAGCTGTGGCTGTCCACGTAAGGACTACCCAGGACATAACCATCTGCAGTGTCTATCTCCCTCCAGGTGGTACAGTCTCCCTGACCGAATTGGCTGCATTTGTCACCCAACTTCCCACGCCTTTCCTCTGTGGGGTGGAACGAAGATTACTGGCCGAGGCAGAGATGTCAAGAATCTCAACTCGACGTCTGCCTCTTAAACACTTGCGCCGCCACTCATTTCAGTGTGGCGCATGGCACGTTCTCGGCCATAGATCCGTCGTTGTGCAGCCCAGGGCTTGTACCATCGGTCCACTGGAGAGTCCATGACGACTTGTGTGGTAGTGACCATTTTCCCCATCTTCCTTTCACTACCCCAGCGTCGCTCCCATGAACGCTTGCCTAGATGGGCATTTAGCAAGGCAAACTGGGAAACATATTCCTCTGCTGCCACTGCTGACTCTCCCCCACGGTATCATCGATGTGGCGGTTGAGACACTGACTGCAGCGATTGTTTCTGCTGCGGAACGTACCATTCCTCGTTCGTTAGGGTGCCCCCGGCGAAAGTCAGTGCCTTGGTAGTCTCCAGAGGTCGCTGAAGCCATTCAAGAACGTCGGCGGGCTCTTCAGCGACATAAGCGGCACCCGTCTTTGGAGAACCTCATTTTATTCAAACGTCTCCGTGCTCAGGCACGGCGGCTCATCAAAAGGCGGAAACAGGAGTGCTGGGAGAGGTACGTTTCCACCGTTGGTTCCCGTACTTCACCCTCCCAGGTGTGGATGAAGATTCGGCGCATCTTTGGATTGCAGCACTCTACAGGTGTCCCAGGGCTTACCATCAACGGGGCGGTCTCCACCGATGCCGACGCAATCGCCGAGTATTTCGCACAGCACTGTGTTCGGACCTCTGCGTGGGGGAACTACCCGCCAGCGTTTCGCGCGCTAAAACGCCGGGAGGAAGGCAAACGGCTTTCTTTTGCTTCTCGCCACCCTGTGGCGTATAACGCCCCATTTAGTTAGTGGGAACTCCAAAGCGCCCTGGTACAGTGCCCCGATACAGCCTCTGGGCCAGATGGCGTCCACAATCAGATGCTCAAACACCTGTCCCCGGACTGTCAGCGATGTATTCTTGCCATCTTCAACCGCATATGGGGCGATGGTGTCTTTCCGTCGCAGTGGCGGGAAAGTGCCATCATTCCGGTGCTGAAGCCTGGTAAGGACCCGCTTAATGTGGATAGCTATCGGCCCATCAGCTTGACAAATACTCTGTGCAAGCTACTGGAACGTATGGTGAGTCGACGGCTGTGTTGGCTGCTCGAGTCTCGGGGTCTTCTGGCTCCGTGCCAGAGCGGCTTCCGCCAGGGCCGTTCCACCGCCGATACTTTGGTCTTCCTTGAGTCTGCAATCCGCACTGCTTTTTCCAGGCGCCAACACCTCGTCTCCGTCTTTTTCGACCTCTCCAGAGCATATGACACGACGTGGCGGCACCATATTCTCGCCACGTTGCACGGGTGCGGTCTCCGGGGCTCTCCCCATTTTTATTCAGAATTTTTTATCTGTTCGGACATTCCGCGTTTTAATTGGCACATTTCATAGTTCACTTCATATCCAGGAGAACGGCGTTCCACAGGGCTCTGTATTGAGCGTGCCCCTTTTCCTTGTGGCCATTAATGGCCTTGCAGCAGCAGTAGGGTCGTCTGTCTCACCCACGTTATATGCTGACGATTTCTGCATCTTTTTCAGCTCCTCCACCATTAGTGTTGCAGAACGTAGGTTGCAGGGAGCCATACGCATGGCGCAGGCGTGGGCCCTAGCCCACGGGTTTAAGTTGTCTCCTGCGAAGACTTGTGTTATGCACTTTTGTCGGCGTCGAACTGTCCATCCCCACCCTGAGCTTTATCTTCAGGATGCCATGCTCAGGGTTGTTGACACTTACCGTTTTCTGGGATTGCTGTTCGATGCCCGGCTTACTTGGCTTTCACATATTCGTCAGCTCAAGCGTCAGTGCTGGCTACATCTGAATGCCCTCCGCTGCCTCAGCAACCCAACTTGGGGTGCAGATCGTAATACGCTGCTGCATCTCTACAAAGCCCTTGTGCTGTCCGGCTTGATTATGGGAGTGTGGCGTTTGGCTCAGCGTCGCCCTCAGCGTTGCAACTGCTGGACTCCGTTCACCACTGTGGGGTTCGACAGGCGACCGGAGCATTCCGCACCAGTCCTGTTAATAGCCTCCTTGCTGAGGCTGGGGTTCCTCCGCTTCGTATTCGGCGTCAACAATTGTCAGCCAACTACGCTGCCCACGTCCGTTGTTCTCCCTGTCACCCTAACTACCGTCTCCTTTTCGCCGATGTGGCAGTCCATATCCCACACCTGCGGCCGCGATCAGGCCACACAATTGGGATCCGTGTTTGGTCACTGCTTAGTGAACTAGAATGTTTGACTCTTCCATCTGATTTCCATGTCCGCCCACATACACCACCTTGGCGTATTCGTCGGCCGCAGCTTCGGCTGGAACTTTCCCGATGGCCAAAAGATTCAGTTCCTCCTGCAGTCTTGCGCCGCCAATTCCTTGCTCTCCTAGGCGCATTCCATGTCTCCGAGGTTATCTATACAGATGGCTCGATGGTTGATGGCCGTGTGGGGTACGCTTATGCTCATGCGGACTATGTCGACCAGCACTCCTTGCCGGAAGGCTGCAGTGTTTACACCGCAGAACTGACAGCCATTTTTCGTGCCCTTGAGCGTATTCGTACCAGCACTGGAGAGTCCTTTGTCATTTGCAGTGACTCGCTCAGTAGTCTGCAGGCTCTTGACCAGTGCTACCCGCGTCATCCCATTGTTGTTGCCATCCAGGAGTCCGTTCATGCTCTTGAACAGCGTGGACGTTCAGTGGTGTTCATATGGACCCCGGGACACGTCGGGATAGCGGGAAACGAACTCGCCGATAAGTTAGCTAAAGAAGCCACCTGCAAACTTCCGTTGGAGATCGGCCTCCCGGCAACTCATCTCCGATCGGTGTTGCGCCGTCGGGTCTTTGGGATGTGGGCAGACGAATGGCGCACTCTGTCTGTACCCAACAAGCTGCGGCGAGTAAAGGAGACCACGACCGTGTGGGGTTCCTCCATGCGGGCCTCTCGCAGGGATTCTGTTGTTCTGTGTAGGCTCCACATTGGTCATTCTTGGCTGACGCATGGTCATCTGCTGCGTCGAGAGGAACCCCCTCATTGTCGCTGTGGTGAAAACATGACGGTGGCCCATATATTGTTGGAATGTCCTCTTTTAACCGCCCTCAGGCGAACTTTTAATCTCCTGGGTGATCTATCATCTCTTTTAGGTGACGATGTCTCTATGGCAGATGGTGTTTTACGTTTTATTCGAGCAAGTGGCTTTTATAGGTCCCTCTAATTTTATTGCGTCACCCTCTTTTGTGCTGTATATTTTACTTAGTTTTGTGTTGTCATTCGACTTTGTGTTTTGCATGACTAATGGATGGTTTCACTGTGCTCTGTCTGTTCATGAAACAAGGGACCGATGACCTATGCAGTTTGGTCCCTTTCACCCTCAAACCAACCAAACCAACCAACTGCCCATTGATGCACGACCCTCTGCACATTCCCTGAAGTGCAGACCCCCCCCCCCCCCTACCCCCACGCAAACAGTGTGTCGCGTTCTGCAGTGCTCGCCTTGCAACAAGCCACCCAGGGAAGTAACTGAGAAAACTCGGAGCAAGATTACATACACTCCCCAACACGCACAGCAATCAAGTGAAAAGTACCAATACTCTCATCAGAATAACCTTATTTGGCCCGTTCCCACTGTGAAATGATATGAAACATTAATAAGACTGATGAAAATGAGAGGTGACATGTGAAAGAAGGCATGGAACCTCTCAGCTTTACTGCTAACTGCAAGAGAGACACTTCAGAGTTAGACTTCATAAGAGACACTTTGTAGGGAAGCAGCCTACTCACGCCGTATAAAATTCACATCAGTCTTTCCATTGTGTGCCAGCCAGTCCGCTGTAACTAGCTCTGACGTCATAAATGTAGCGCGATACTTTAAAAATCAAGTAAATACCCTGAAACGTTTCTAGCATGTCAGGAGTAATACTAAATCAATATGTGTTGAATATCAGTTCAATAACTTTAACCATTTTCGAAATTAGGATGTTTTTCTGTAAAAATCATTGGCGCAACAGAAAAGAGCTAGAAACTTAAAAATTTATATTTAGATTCCTTTTGCATAATTTAGTAGAAACAGTATTCTGGATCTCACAAATTAAAATTTTGGTTTAAATTCATGATTTTCTGGTTTTTTGTCTTAGAAATTAAGGAAGCAAGATAGATTAAGTAGGCGAATAAATAAAGCTAGGATGTTTAAATTTAAGTAGAAGGGAGATCCGCTATAATCATAAAGATGTGAGAAGTTTCTACTGAACAACTATAAAACTATAGCTATAGCGTATCTCCAAAGAGCAAGTTCAGAGCTCATCTACTGCGTGTAGTGTAATTAAATTAAATCTCTCGCCCAAAATATTTGACTTATCCACGTCAGACTTTTATTATGATTACTTACATGTGTGCTGATTGCACATTTAAAATGAGAGCTTCATCGGCCATCAGCAAAGGAAGCTATGATTTATTCGGTAACTTAAAGTGGTGCATTACTAGCCCAGCGGCTAGTCGGGAGAGCGGATTTGATCAGGCGTTCCCTTAACTGTCCGCACCGCGGCTTTATATATAAGAACGCCGCGCGAGGAAAAAAGGCCCCAGTTCTCTCCAGATGCTGATTAGCGCACAACCTGTGCCGGGAGTCGCGTCGCGTCGGTATCATTGCTATAAACAGACTCGGATGCCGTAATAATAACTCGGGATATGAGTAACCATGAAATCGTTTTCGAGTGAAGTGTTAATTCTGGGATGACTTTAATGACCTATCTTCAGTTTGCGTATGTCGTATTTTCACGTGCCGCCGCGGGACAGACATTCTACCATTATTTAGCGTGGTGTTTGATGAACATTATCAAATTACGGCGAGCATTCTCTTAAACATTTAATTTGGACTGTTATAGTTGCATCAGCGCATTAGACTCTGAACTGCTGTTAGTTGGATTTCGTGGATTCTTTTTGGTCTGTGCCTTTCAGAATATAGTGAACATTTTAGAGAAAATGGTTTTTGATTATGAATCCCAGACGATCTCCTAATTCCTCAGAGCTATAAGCTGTAGCTATAGGAATTCTAATTACAGGCTTCACGTTTTGCTAATCACTTTCTGGTTGCCAATACTGTAGTTAGAGAGCCAGTGTTGAGAACGGCAAACAGCATAAATACAAAACACATTTAATTAACAATTCCACCTGCCGCCCCACAACTTGAGAGATGGACTTCATGACAGACACTTTGCAACTAGATTTCGCGAGAAACACTTTAGTGATAGGCTTATGAAAGACAGTTCACTTCAAGAGAGGCTCTTCACAGGCTTCATGAGAGGCTTTTCAGCGTTATGCTTCATGAGAGACACTTCAGCTGGGCATCATTTCATTGTCAGGCCTTATGAGAGACACCTCTGTGCAAGCCTTGATGAGAGGCACTTGACAGACAGACATCTTGAGAAGTACTTCACAACTACACTTCGAGATACACTCTGGTATTAGGCTTCACGAGGGAGACTTCAGTGCTAGACTTCATGAGACACTTAAGAGCTATATGTCACGAGAGACACTTCAGCACTAGACACCATGAGAGATATTTCAGTGCTAGACTTCACGAGTCGTAAGAGGTACTTTATAGCATTGTCCCCAGTAAAAAATAGAATTATTCAATCAATCATTTATTATCATTTAAAATTAGGCGATAACTTCTATAATAGGCTTCATGAGACAAAAATAGCTCTGAGCACTATGGGACTTAACTTCTGACTTCATGAGACATTTTTGAGTTTCTAGCACTGAAGTGTCTCTCATGAGGTCTAGTACTGGAGTGTAAGACTCATGAGAGAGAATTCACTGCTAGGCCTGATACAAGGCACTTCCACTTCTGCTCAGATCATGTAACACTTTTCTTATGAGTAGAATGTTATTCAGTGGAAGTCATGTCTGTTAACGATGGAGGTCCAGTGCAGCCCTAGGCTGGAGTCATAGGCATTTAACAGCCATCAGCACCTTGAAATACTGCTCTCCCAACCGTGCAGCATCGCAATAGCCCATCTTTAGCATACAGTATGCACTAAAGCACTCCAATAACAGTCTATATGCCAATATTTCATTTGCCTGAAAGTAATAACTAAAGCTCAGGAAAAGCATCGCTGAGATATACGTTAACAGAATGGCTATGATGTTAATTTCTTATTTCAATTGTAATGTGTGATGGCAAAATATTTTTTTCGTAATTGTTTCGTAACTGATATTAACTGACTGTAATTCAGAACAGAACATTTTGTGAAAATAAAACAAATTGTAATGCGATATATTTATATTCCATCAGCTGGCGCTCCTTATACATTATTTCTTATTAGTTTCAAATGCTGCACTTAAGGTTAGGAAAAATGTGTCAGAAGACAAGGAGATTTTTGGATCAGAAAAACATGTAGGTTAATCATTCTGAGAGATATCACTAATATACTTGCACTATTCAAGAATGGAATGTTTATAGCGAGGAAAGTTATTGATAAGGTGTTTTTAAAGTATAGGAAAGGACTGCCTTTCGCAACAGCCACAAAAGCTCCCAAGAAATAATTTCGTTGGTCAGGTGAAGACTCTTCACTGGCCAGTAAAATGTAAGGAAACAGCCAGAACGAATTTGGTAGAGCACTATTGTGCGCGTCATTTACACGGCGGCCGAGTTTAGGTTCGTTCTGTGCATCTGACGTCACAAAACACAGTCCGCCAATGAACAGAGAACGACGTGCCAGAGCTCGATTGCAGTGCAGAGCACGGACGTGTCTTCAGTTTTAGAAACGTTCAGTCATAAATAAAGTAACTGAACAAAAGCAATGTCTTGATAGCAGACTTTCTTTTATAGAAAGTTTGGAAAAAGCATTATTTATATGGTTCAAATGGCTCTGAGCACTATGGGACTTAACATCTATGGTCATCAGTCCCCTAGAACTTAGAACTACTTAAACCTAACTAACCTAAGGACAGCACACAACACCCAGCCATCACGAGGCAGAGAAAATCCCTGACCCCGCCGGGAATCGAACTGGGGAACCCGGGCGTTTATACCAATTGCTTTATATTCTATTAAGCCAAACAAGCAATAAGCCTCCTAATTCAGGCGGTAGCAAGGAAAGGTGTTTGTGTCATTCTCACGAACCGCTTTTTTGCAATAAAGAACAGCGATAATTGTTTATTTTCTATTGTACTTCGATGAAACGTCAGTAATTCGTAGTCCTACCAACAGTGTTTGTCAGTATTTTGCGTGATGTTTTATAGTCCTCCAGGAGGTCTATTCAACGATGAGCTGCGTTAGCGTAATGGTTAAGCTGATTGGCTGTTATGTGCAAGGTTCAGAGTTCAAACCTTGCTCGTTGCTTAACATTTTATTTATTTAAAAACAATATCGAAGTGTCTTATGTTATGAATTTTATTAGTTTTAATGTAATTTTTTGAAATTTCTGGTGCTTTCTCTTCATTATAATCATAAGCTTTCGGTTTTTCTAATTTTGTCCTCCAATATTTCTTTCCACAGCAATTAAAAACAATGAAAAGGCACACATACAATGTTCATGTTATCTGTTTTGTTTGTATATCTTCTCTTCCGCAGTCGCTGTTTTACTATTCATATTGAGATATATTCTTTTGGGACAGTATTAAAAGTATTGTCTGGCGCAGAATTTCGGGTCGTACGTTGCCGAGCTACTTGATTGTCTGACGCAATTCTTTGCTTCGCTGCTTTGTCTTTGTGACAAACACAAATTGTTTGCGCACTGCGCCTCACTGACAATATATTTTAGTTTCTATATTTTATTACGTCCACAATTCAGTTTTGTGTACTTCGCCAACTTTGTTTTAATCAGAACGTCTTAGAAAAAAGCGAGATGACTCTGGTATAAATAAAAGTTTTATTACATTCGCCCGAAAGATGGAATATTTCTCAATATTACATACGACACCTATCTGGTAATTAAATTAAATGAGATATTGTTATACAGTAAACTTAGGTGTCTTCTCCACATTTCATTCACAACATTGTGGCAACTAAAATCGACCATACGGAAAGTATACGCTATGGACTTTTACCTCTGCAAACTCTGCAACTGGCAACGCTGCAATCTCCCCCGTCTGGGCAGGCGTGCGCGAGCCGCCAAGATAAAAATTGAACTAAAGCAGACAGCGGGGACTGAGTGATCTTCCTCCCATTTCGATGTGAGGAACTTCGCTTCCTACTGGAAGGTCTTGCAAGACTTGGTCTGACAGAAGGAAGTGGCTACCATTGCATTCGGATTTTTGTATTTATGGTATGTGAAATTCAGAACACAAATATAAAAAACCAAAAGCAATTCTACGCAACTCTCAAAAATTCTGGAGAAAGTGGTCTTTAAAATTTTTCGAGGTACTTCAATTCACAAAAATTTAATCTATTTTTACGATAGGCCATGTGGCTCACTAGCTAGTGTTGAAAAATGCTAAGTGGGTAATCAGTGGTTCGCTGGTTGTAATTTTGTTACGGTTTATCGTTTTTTGTTTTATTTTTTCGTTCATTTCGAATAGCTACATCATTCAAATATTAACTGCATCAAATACATGCTAATTAACATAGGCTTAATCATAATTTTTTAAAATGGAAATATGCACATTTTCTTGTCCCTGTTTACGTATCAGACGCAAAGTTCCAGATTTTATTGCAAATATAAACTCTTAATTTTCGATATTATTTAAAAGATGGTTAATAGAGGTCAGTAACTTTAAAAATATTACAGACTTATTACCAATCTTCTATATAATATCCACAATTATGAATTTATATTTGCAACGAGAACTGGCATTTTGAATGCGATATGTAATTACAAATAATAATATATGCATTTTTATAAAAATGATTAGGTATGCGCTAATAACTATATATTAGCTGAATTTTATATTTAAATGATGTAGGTATTCGAATTTCGCGCAAAGAAAAAGAAAATAAAGAGGCAACAGCGAGACTGGAACCTGAAAACCATTAATTACCCTATTGTCTTTCTCCATTCCACCCAATGAGCCACTCGGCTCATTGTGAAAATCGCCAACATTTTACTGAATTAAAGGACCTCAGAAAATTTCAGACTATTTTCTCGAGAATTTCTGAGAGATGCATGGAACTGTATTCAGTGATTCATAGTAGAGTTCTGAACTTTACATAGCATAAATATAAAAAATTACAAAAATCCGATTGGTGGGTGCTCGTATTGTGCGACTCCCCACCAGCAGACACCAGTATTGCTCCGTGTAGAGCTGTCTATCAAGAGACACTTGACACCAAGCACTCTCCGTACATAAATCACAATGAAATGTACTGATGCAGCCAAGTAGAAGTTTAACTAACAATGTTCTATTTGTCTCGAAGTAGTAACATGCCAGAAGTGACTCTGAGGTAATTATGAAAACAATGTTTCTATTTATCTTCATGTGTGATCGAAACTGTTAATGGTTTCAAAATGTCTTTTGTAAAGTGTAACTGCAGTTGGTTTACTTGTGATCCAGCATACGATAATTTCGTAGAGTTAAAGGCATTTATAAAATACTTCAATTAAATTCCCACAAATAGTGCATCCAAAACTTTTATTTTATACAGATTAGAGACTCTGTAGTTAAGTGCAACTTTTATACTGACTTAGTAAATGTAATTAACACAAATTATTTTCTCGAGCTGAATACTATAATAAATGAATCACCACACAACCTCAAGAGTTCATGAAATTTTGCACCGTACATTTGCTTTATCTCTTATGTTGATGCGCTGCTGTAATATAAGGGAAACAAGATACCAGTGTAGGAAAAAACTGGTCAAATATTTGCGTAATGAATTGTCTAAAAATAAGACGCCAGGTCAGATAAACATTTCACGAGCCCGTGAATGATGTTAGAAGCCATATATAGCCGCTGAGAGGCGCGTACATTAATGACATAAGGAGACAAATGAGTGAAATAGCACCACACAAACATGTTATTAGTACTCTTCACAATTCTAAGATTCTGAATTACGCACCGAACTTTAAATCATCTGTCGCCACCTTATTTGCTATACAGGATTTCGAGCATCATTCAAAGGTGCATCAAATGTTACTATAATCTGTATTATTTCTTACTTTTAGATAAGTCATTTCACAAAAGAATTCACCGCTCCTTTAAATCCTTTTTACTTTAGAGTTTTGTTTGGAAAGCATGGGTTATGCTACTAACATATTTAAATTTCAATCGGTTTTCTATTAAATCAAGAGATGTTCCAGTTTACGCTGAGATTTGATATTTTTGACACTTCTTTTACATAGCTAACAGCGCCTTTTCGTGAAATATTGAAATTTTCTCTCAAGTCAGTAATTATGTTTTTCTTGATTACACAGATTATCCTCACGCAGCTAAATATCTTTTTGCAAAAGTAAACCACACATTGGTAAACTTTCATTGCGAGACTAGATTTCAAGTTTGTCAATTTGATATCCAACTTGTTCATTTTCTAGTCTTTGTTGCCTATGAAAATTCGGACAAAACTCAATTGCGTAATTTCTAGGAAGTCTTGTTTTCGCCTCGCTCTGACATGCGACCAAACAGAAGGACAGCTCTTATTGGCAAATAGACGCGTTAAAATTGCCATCAGAACACCCTGATACACAGCAACTGTTAGTGTTCGAAGTAGAAGTCGTTCCCGACGTGTATGAAGCATGCATCCAAGTACTACAGTGTGAAACAGTCGCGATTAATACGACGTCGGTTGTTATTTTACCTACCATCGACGTGTGTGAGAAAAAAAATACGTTTGTCGTTAGGTAAGGGATCGCGGACACCTCACGAGTGTATTCCCACTTGTTGTGGCGATGAGTATACACAGTATACACTCCTGGAAATGGAAAAAAGAACACATTGACACCGGTGTGTCAGACCCACCATACTTGCTCCGGACACTGCGAGAGGGCTGTACAAGCAATGATCACACGCACGGCACAGCGGACACACCAGGAACCGCGGTGTTGGCCGTCGAATGGCGCTAGCTGCGCAGCATTTGTGCACCGCCGCCGTCAGTGTCAGCCAGTTTGCCGTGGCATACGGAGCTCCATCGCAGTCTTTAACACTGGTAGCATGCCGCGACAGCGTGGACGTGAACCGTATGTGCAGTTGACGGACTTTGAGCGAGGGCGTATAGTGGGCATGCGGGAGGCCGGGTGGACGTACCGCCGAATCGCTCAGCACGTGGGGCGTGAGGTCTCCACAGTACATCGATGTTGTCGCCAGTGGTCGGCGGAAGGTGCACGTGCCCGTCGACCTGGGACCGGACCGCAGCGACGCACGGATGCACGCCAAGACCGTAGGATCCTACGCAGTGCCGTAGGGGACCGCACCGCCACTTCCCAGCAAATTAGGGACACTGTTGCTCCTGGGGTATCGGCGAGGACCATTCGCAACCGTCTCCATGAAGCTGGGCTACGGTCCCGCACACCGTTAGGCCGTCTTCCGCTCACGCCCCAACATCGTGCAGCCCGCCTCCAGTGGTGTCGCGACAGGCGTGAATGGAGGGACGAATGGAGACGTGTCGTCTTCAGCGATGAGAGTCGCTTCTGCCTTGGTGCCAATGATGGTCGTATGCGTGTTTGGCGCCGTGCAGGTGAGCGCCACAATCAGGACTGCATACGACCGAGGCACACAGGGCCAACACCCGGCATCATGGTGTGGGGAGTGATCTCCTACACTGGCCGTACACCACTGGTGATCAACGAGGGGACACTGAATAGTGCACGGTACATCCAAACCGTCATCGAACCCATCGTTCTACCATTCCTAGACCGGCAAGGGAACTTGCTGTTCCAACAGGACAATGCACGTCCGCATGTGTCCCGTGCCACCCAACGTGCTCTAGAAGGTGTAAGTCAACTACCCTGGCCAGCAAGATCTCCGGATCTGTCCCCCATTGAGCATGTTTGGGACTGGATGAAGCGTCGTCTCACGCGGTCTGCACGTCCAGCACGAACGCTGGTCCAACTGAGGCGCCAGGTGGAAATGGCATGGCAAGCCGTTCCACAGGACTACATCCAGCATCTCTACTATCGTCTCCATGGGAGAACAGCAGCCTGCATTGCTGCGAAAGGTACTAGTGCCGACATTGTGCATGCTCTGTTGCCTGTGTCTATGTGCCTGTGGTTCTGTCAGTGTGATCATGTGATGTATCTGACCCCAGGAATGTGTCAATAAAGTTTCCCCTTTCTGGGACAATGAATTCACGGTGTTCTTATTTCAACTTCCAGGAGTGTAGAATTTCATCGTATAACCGAAAGAGAAAATGAACGTAACACTGTGGCATTGCTGCATCTCCTAACTAGTGCACATTATGGTAATAAGAAAACATGTTTTTGCGGAAACTACGGTTATCCCGCCTTTTTCTTTCGTCGACTCTCATTAAAGCTGTTTACAGTGTCGTAGGTGAGGATTTTCGCACTGCGCGCAACCGACAGAAGCTACGGAGCGCAAATAACTGTTTTAAAAGGAGCAAGCTGAAGTGACCGCGTTAGAGGCGGGTCCTTCCCTTCCTTTTGTGCGACGGCACTAGCGCCAGCAGACAACTGCCAGGGCCCACAGGGTGGCGTAGCAGAGGTCGAGAAAAAACAAGAACAGCGTTAAAGCTAACAAGCGCGCGCCGCGCTTCGGTCACGCCGCGCTTCGGTCACGCCGGAGAGGGCCGGGGTTTTACGCGCCGCCTAATTGAGTCTGGCGAGCGGGTCCGCAGGGCAGAGCGACTCGGCCGAGTAGAGTTGCTAATGAAGGCCGCATTCTCCACGCGGATTCCTTCCGGATCCGGGCCGCCGCTCGCTTAGAGTGTATTCTGCACCACCACTGAAGCAGGACCGCACGACTGGGTGCACAGTCCACTTTGATTGAAATGACACTTTAGTCGTTTCTGTCGAGCTCTTCGCCACTTGCAACATTATTTCATAATCGATTATCGATCATCGAAGCAAAGACGCTGGGGATAGTGTGACGGTACGTCACATAAATATTGACATTTTTATCGGCTGTAAGCAGTGAACAATATTGTGAAATGTTAAGGGTGAACTAAAAATTATTTGTAAACACTTAATGTATTTTATGAATAAAATTAGTGTGAAAGATACAATTAATGTTCTTGAAGAAAAAAAAACTGATATGCAGCGATGATTTAAAAGTAGTATCTTTATTTAAAACATGTCTATGAAAATAAAAAAGGATCGCTAAGAGCCGCGATTGTACAGCTGAGGAGGACGGACGTATTTCATGGTACACACACTGTTTTGTTTCGCGATACCGAAGGCAGCCATTGAGCTGCTACACATTTTTTATGTAAGTTATTCTGTATTCTGCTAAAATAAACTAATTATTGTTACATAAAATGAATTTCTTTGTAATAGTTGTCACCTCAAATGGTCGCAACGGCTAAATATTTTTAATAAGCATGTTTTTTTTCAGTAATTTGTGCTGCGGGAAGCTCATCTTCCGATGGAGCCTCTGGTCGGTCATTACGCGCCGAAGTATTAACTTATTTTTCAAAGTGTTAACAGTAACTGTAAATGCAAGAGATTTCGTTGTAAGGACCTTTCTAAACTGCAACAGAAAATTAATTTAACGTTAAAGTTCATTTTTAAATTATACAGATTCCATGAGTTCAGTAAGTTTTATCTTGGCCGCTCCACGGCAACAATCGAAATTCTCTCGAGCCTTGCTTTGCAATCACTAATAGAAATTAACAAAATTACATTCAATTCAGTTAACGGCAACTATTTTTAGTCATCATGTTCAAAATCTTAAGTTGGTACATGAATAACAGTGGCCCTTCAAGAACCCATTTCATATTTACTTATGCATATAAGTAAAAGTGATAAGATAATATCCCTGAGAGAAAGAATCATGCTCTGATAAACTAAAAATAATATATATATATATATATATATATATATATACGTAATAGCTAACATAAAGCTCTTTAACTCAGCCACAACTTACATCAAGTAAATACATTTTTTTCCTTATCCTACGGTGTAACGGGACATCTTCCTCTATCATTACCTTTCCTCAACAGTAGCTGCGATACCAGTATTAATTTTCGAATTTTGGGCAGCTCAGTATTATGTCAGTTGCTTTTCTGAAAACTTTCATAAAATTATATACACAGTATGTTATATTTCAAGCAATAATTTATGAAAAGGAATTACTTTATAAATTATTTTAGTTTCGATGTTATTATCGATAAGTACTAGTTCTGGATGTACAGTTAAAATTATTTTCTTCGAAACATTTGAATTTTCGGATTATTAGCACTCTTAAAACTTATTTTATTAATTACGATATCCTGTACTGTTTACAATGTTTATTTCTGGATTCATTTATGAAATAAAATTCGAAATTAATAATGTAACAAACTAGTAGCAATTCATTTGTTAAGAAAAATTGTAAACCCTTTGGAATATTGTGAATTCCGCAGTGTGGGGGCATTTTTATATTTTTGTGCGACAATGTAATTTCAGCTGTGTTAATGTGCAAAATCAAGAGACTGTATGACATACTAAAATGTGAGAAAATATATGTAAGTAAAGACATAAAATTCTGCAACAACAATCTTGAAACTTATTTAGTTCAATCCTACTGTGAGGATCTAAAATGTGAGATTTTCAGCTTCAGCGATCAAACCACCTAGACAAGAAGAACTGGATCCATCTCAACATTACACACTGAGTAAAATTGAAAGTTTATTGTAATCTTCGCTCCTCTCTCAAATAATCATGAAATACTTTAATGTGGACAGTAGGTGGAAGGAGGAAGCACAGGGGTGATTACAAGCGGCGTCCAACAAATAATGCAACACAATATCATCTTGGGGTTGATGATTATTTCGACGCCCTGCCAGGCATTTCCAAGCAAGCTCTACATAAATTCCGGAGCACTACAGCAAAGTTACATCAAACTATTTTAAATATAAAATTCAATAGAATTTGTCTTTCACATAATGTAATACCCAACTATATACATCTAAATGTAAGCAGTATGTCACCTACAGCTCATCATGCCAAACACAAAGCCGAAATTGAGTGGCTGAAGCCAGAAATTAGAAACCTACATACAAAAAAGCAGGAACTTAATACCGAAGTATTCAAAATTCACCTGGAACTAGGAAATCACATTAAAATCTCTGAAATATTTAATGATTTCGTGAATTCAGTCAAACAAAACACAAATAAAATCAAAATGGAATAAACAACAAAAACTAAACGCTCTTTTAAAACAAAACAAAGCTTTTGCACATAAAAATAGAAAGCAAGCAAGCCACACATCGATCAAACGTCTGATAAACCTTACTGACATACAACTAACCAACCCTGCCGGCCGTGGTGGTCTCGCGGTTAAGGCGCTCAGTCCGGAACCGCGCGACTGCTACGGTCGCAGGTTCGAATCCTGCCTCGGGCATGGATGTGTGTGATGTCCTTAGGTTAGTTAGGTTTAAGTAGTTCTAAGTTCTAGGGGACTGATGACCTCAGATGTTAAGTCCCATAGTGCTCAGAGCCATTTGAACCATTTTTGAACTAACCAAGAAATAAATTTTCTAGAAAAGGGCCCAAAATATGTGAACACACACAAGACAGTGGAGAATCTTATCACTGAAAGTGAGTGCATCATAAAGCAACAAGAAAGAAACAATAACCCAAACTTCAATGCAGGTCTGACAAGAGAATTAGTTGCAGAAGAAATAAGATGCATTATAAAGTAATGCAACGCATTTTTATCTCAGCCAATTTCGATTGAAGAAATGTGGAATTGTGGGCATCGTCGAATATTCCCACTTGAGCCCATATAGTTTCACGAAGTTCCGCTAGGTGGCGGCGCTATAGGTAGCCTTCAAAATGGCGTCTGTAACAGACGTGCATTCCAAACAGAAAGCTGTCATTGACTTTCTTTTGGCAGAAAACCAGAGCATTGCAGATATCCATAGGCGCTTGCAGAATTTTTGTGGAGATCTAGCAATGAACAAAAGCATGGTGAGTCGTTGAGTGAGGCACCTGTCATCATCGCAACAAGGTCACGCATATCTCTGTCCTCTGAATTGTATTGTGCTAGCTTCAGCAAATGAAGTATCGAATTAAGCGTGTTCGTCGCCCTAAAAATGCTAATGAACGTCTCCTCCTTCATGACAACGCAAAGCCTCACTCAAGTCTGAGCTCGTGAGAGGAGCTCACAAAGCTTCATTGGACAGTTCTTCGTCATCCAACCAAAAGCCCAGATCTCGCGCAAATCAAGGAAGTCTGAGGTTGGTTAGACGGTCTGAGATGGCGCAAGGACTGAGATCATCGCATATAGTGCAAACTGAAGACATTGATAGGGTAGAAATTGACGCACAACAAAAAGTATCAAGCGCAAATCACGATACCGAACGAAGTGACAATGCAGAGGGAATGCAGGCAGTTTCGCGATCGATGTCTCAGGTTGAGAACGCACAAAACCGAACAGATGACGGATGTAGTGGGTCAGAAGTAGAATAAGAGAACGAGCAACTTCGGTACGTTGAACCAAATGTTATAATTCTGAATCAAGCGGGACAGTTTCCTGCGGAAAGAATGTGTGTGTGCGTCAGCACAATGCACAGAAATCGGTGAGACGTCACGTGAAAGACGCGAACGGCAAAACTTATACCAAATGGTGACAGGTGATGATGGCAAAGAGTCTGATAGTGTGTTAGCAGTTTCGAAGCAACTCACTATTGTTGTCAAGCAAACAACTGCATTGTTAGCAGACTTACAAACAGAAACAAATGCAGGGTTAGCAGACTTAGAAAACAGAAACAAATTCAGGGTTAGAAGACTTAAAAATAGGCAAATGTTGCTTTAAATGGTCTTAAATTTGAAACCCAGTCGCGGTTCGAAAAAATCCGCAAAGATCAGCAAAAGTTGCGAACAGAAGTTAATGAACACTTTACTGAAATCCGGAAAGAGACGAGAGACTTGCGCGTACTAATTCAATCGCTCATGGCTGATCAGAAGGAGATGTGTACTGACATTGACCAGGTGCAGGATGCAGTGTCTAATATCAACCAGAGTGTTAATATTTAGCACGTAAGGCGTCTGGTAATGCGCAACAAATCGTGGAAGAACTCAATGTCAGAAAACGTGACACGCGAGCCGCGTTAAAGAGATTCAATATAAGCATTGTAAACATCACGAAAAATCAGCAACAGTATGAACAGCTTCGTACAGAACTGAAGCAGTGTATTGAGAACCGTACAGGAAGCAGCAGTGAGGCGACGGAATCGGTAGTACCATCCGACGTAGTGGTGGAAAAAAATCCAGAGGTAACCAACTCTGTTATACACTCTTCCGTCGCAGTTGCGGAAACACAAAAAAGTTATGAGATTCCATTTGTATGTCCACAAGAGGTTGCTGAAATGAACTAGGAAGGAGTAAAGTGCCGAAATTTGGACGCAGTTGGATGGAAGCCCCTTTGCAATTGGAAGAGAGAGTTTCCACAAGATGAGAGGAACGTTCCTATTCGTTGGAAAACGTCATGACTTGGAGCACGAAAAGACCCGGGTGGGGGACAATGTTGCTATGAGAGACGCAAGACCGAAAATTTCGGGGACTCTCCTCTGAACCAGCGTTAAGTCCAGAGTCATGCTCTGTACGATGCAAAGGAGGAATTTTGTGTGAACACTGCATTCACTTCGGCTGACATTCAGCTACATATTAGCTACAGCGTTGTTGAGCTCCAACAGCGGAGAAACGAAGCAACCACGTAGTTAATTGTTCTTGCAAGAAATGAGAGGACATTCTAATATGCACACTGCTTCATCCAAGCCCGTGCATATCGCCATATTTCAAGACTAGGGATGAGTGTATGGTTCCTTGCCTAATGAGATACATAGGCCAGTTTCTGCTGATAAAATCGGCAAAGATTTTTATTAGCTTTTATAGGACTTTCAGAGGATGAGAGCAGCCATGAAGCCAACAGCTCATCGCAGCTAAGGTAAATACCGCTAGCAGAGGCGTGAACTGGTTGGTTCACCAGCTTGCATCCACTGTGGGCTCGAGCAACCTTGAGTAATCTTTTGCTCAGCTTTTCACAAAAACTAACCATCCTCTGGAGACTTGATTGTCATCCTAAACAGTACCAAACTTAGAACCGGAATCAGATGATTTGTCGTAATATTGGCCAACTTCACGATGTACTAGTAAGAATAATTTTGTAGAGAACATTCTAGTTAAACTTTAATATGTTCGGAGTTATTGTGATTAAACAGGACGAAATGCGTTATCTTGACAACTCAAAAAAAAAAAAAAAATGGTCTACCAACTGAGCTACCGAAGCACGACTCACGCCCGGCCCTCACAGCTTTACTTTTGCCAGTATCTCGTCTCCTACCTTCCAAACTTTACAGAAGCTCTCCTGCGAAGTTTGGAAGGTAGGAGACGAGATACTGGCAGAAGTAAAGCTGTGAGGGCCGGGCGTGAGTCGTGCTTCGGTAGCTCAGTTGGTAGAGCACTTGCCCGCGAAAGGCAAAGTCCCGAGTTCGAGTCTCGGTCGGGCACACAGTTTTAATCTGCCAGGAAGTTTCATATCAGCGCACACTCCGCTGCAGAGTGAAAATCTCATTCTGGAAACATCCCCCAGGCTGTGGCTAAGCCGTGTCTCCGCAATATCCTTTCTTTCAGGAATGCTAGTTCTGCAAGGTTCGCAGGAGAGCTTCTGTAAAGTTTGGAAGGAGGAGACGAAATACTGGCAGAAGTAAAGCTGTGAGGGCCGAGCGTGAGTCGTGCTTCGGTAGCTCAGTTGGTAGAGCACTTGCCCGCGAAAGGCAAAGGTCCAGAGTTCGAGTCTCGGTCGGGCACACAGTTTTAATCTGCCAGGAAGTTTCATATCAGCGCACACTCCGCTGCAGAGTGAAAATCTCATTCTGGTAGAAAAAAAAAATGGTTAAATGGCTCTGAGCGCTATGGGACTTAACATCTATGGTCATCAGTCCCCTAGAACTTGGAACTATTTAAACCTAACTAACCTAAGGACAGCACACAACACCCAGCCATCACGAGGCAGAGAAAATCCCTGACCCCACCAGGAATCGAACCCGGGAACCCGGGCGGGGGAAGCGAGTACGCTACCGCACGACCACGAGATGCGGGCTCTTGACAACTGTCCTAACATTGTCATGTTACAACGTACGTAAATTATTGTATTTCTTTGACAATCTTGAATTAAAAACAATTTGTGTACAGCTAAACACAGTTGTGCTGTCATAGAATAAGGATCCACCCCTTACCCCAGTCATTTATTCTATAGACGCTAACGCACTCAAAGGGTGTTTTTGCTGATGTCTGACGACAGAGAGGAGTGGAGTGTCAGAAAGCCAAAGAGCAAAAATAGTATGGATTACAGAACCCATCAAAAATAAATTATAGACATAAGCTGAAACAAGACAACATTGAGGAAGGACAAAGGCAGTATAGACTGTTCAGGAATGAAATAAACCGAGAATGAAGAAAGGCTAAAGGAATCCCAACCGGCTAGCCGTGCGGTCTAGCGTGCTGTTTCCTAAGTGGGAAGGCGTTCCAGTCCCCAGCACGAATCTACCCGGTGGATTAGTGTGGAGGTCCATTGTGCCGGCCAGTCTTTGGATGGTCTTTAAGGCGGTTTTCCATCTGCCTCGGTAAATGCGGGCTGGTTTCCCCTTATTCCGCTTCAATTACTGCACAATTGCTGCACAAACACTGTCTCCACATATGTGTACAGTACGAGGGCAGTTCAATAAGTAATGCAACACATTTTTTTTCTCGGTCAATTTTGGTTGAAAAAACCGGAAATTTCTTGTGGAATATTTTCAAACATTCCCGCTTCGTCTCGTATAGTTTCATTGACTTCCGACAGGTGGCAGCGCTGTACGGAGCTGTTAAAATGGCGTCTGTAACGGATGTGCGTTGCAAACAATTGGCAGTGATCGAGTTTCTTTTGGCGGAAAACCAGGGCATCTCAGATATTCATAGGCGCTTGCAGAATGTCTACTGTGATCTGGCAGTGGACAAAAGCACGGTGAGTCGTTGGGCAAAGCGTGTGTCATCATCGCCGCAAGGTCAAGCAAGACTGCCTGATCTCCCGCGTGCGGGCCGGCCGTGCACAGCTGTGACTCCTGCAATGGCGGAGCGTGCGAACACACTCGTTCGAGATGATCGACGGATCACCATCAAACAACTCAGTGCTCAACTTGACATCTCTGTTGGTAGTGCTGTCACAATTGTTCACCCGTTGGGATATTCAAAGGTTTGTTCCCGCTGGGTCCCTCGTTGTCTAACCGAACACCATAAAGAGCAAAGGAGAACCATCTGTGCGGAATTGCTTGCTCGTCATGTGGCTGAGGGTGACAATTTCTTGTCAAAGATTGTTACAGGCGATGAAACATGGGTTCATCACTTCGAACCTGAAACAAAACGGCAATCAATGGAGTGGCGCCACACCCACTCCCCTACCAAGAAAAAGTTTAAAGCCATACCCTCAGCCGGTAAAGTCACGGTTACAGTCTTCTGGGACGCTGAAGGGGTTATTCTGTTCGATGTCCTTCCCCATGGTCAAACGATCAACTCTGAAGTGTATTGTGCTACTCTTCAGAAATTGAAGAAACGACTTCAGCGTGTTCGTAGGCACAAAAATCTGAACGAACTTCTCCTTCTTCATGACAACGCAAGACCTCACACAAGTCTTCGCACCCGAGAGGAGCTCACAAAACTTCAGTGGACTGTTCTTCCTCATGCACCCTACAGCCCCGATGTCGCACCGTCGGATTTCCATATGTTTGGCCCAATGAAGGACGCAATCCGTGGGACGCACTACGCGGATGATGAAGTAGTTATTGATGCAGTACGACGTTGGCTCCGACATCGACCAGTGGAATGGTACCGTGCAGGCATACAGGCCCTCATTTCAAGGTGGCGTAAGGCCGTAGCATTGAATGGAGATTACGTTGAAAAATAGTGTTGTGTAGCTAAAAGATTGGGGAATAACCTGGTGTATTTCAATGCTGAATAAAACAACCCCTGTTTCAGAAAAAAAATGTGTTGCATTACTTATTGAACTGCCCTCGTATAATTATTCTACCATGCAAACATTTGGGGCTACGCTCATCTGTTATGAGACGTTCCCGGAGGGGGGTGGGGGGGGGGTCGTTCACTGGGGGCCGAACAGCACAATAACCATGAGTTCGGTGTGGGGCGGCGGTGGGGTGGGTGGACTGCTGTGGGCTGTTGTGGGGTTGTGAACCACTGAGAGCTATGGCGCGACGCAGCCTCTCCGTCGTTTCTCGTCCCCAGTTCAACACACAATACACACAAGGCTAAAAAAAAACAATTTTTGGAAGATACGTACAAAGAGATAACTGAATTGATCAAGGTGGAGGAACTGCAACGTGCTTGTAAATCAATTAAACAGTTCTTTAGAAATGGGCGATTACATGCAACGCAGTCCAAAATGAAAATAGAATGATACTATATGAGCAGAAAAACATAGCAGAAAGGTGGAAGCAACACTCTGAAAAGACGATTGCAGGGAATAATGAAGATCTGAATCTGGAGAACACTGAGGAAGTCGATCCGGGAGACGAGTGAGAGCGTATCTTGCTTGAAGTGTTCGATCTTGCAGTCAAGCAACTAAAACGCTGGAAAGCCGCTGGAGCTGATGATATACCAGAAGAGCTCGGTAAGGCTGCTGGAAAACAACTACTGTTTCACATCATAAAAGTTATATGCGAAACTGGGAAGCTCACAGCAGACTTTCAAAAATGTCTTTCAGTGCAAATATCAAAGAAAGCATACGATAAAAGATCTGATCACTGTAGGAGCCTCTGTTTGGTAGCACGTGCCTCCAAGATCTTGACGTCCGTCATTCTAAAGAGAATCGAAGTCACACGAGAAGAAATAGCAAGTTCACGATTAATTTTTCGAAAAACACTAAAGAAGGTTAAGGAAACACATACTGCTTTCGTCAATATAGCAAAAGAATTTGATTGGGTAGACTGGCGACAGCTTTTAAAAATTCTGAGAGAGAATGGCACAAAATATAAGCAAAGAAGAATAGTACCGAGACTGTGTAGAGAAGAGATATGAACACAAAGGAGAAACTACTATCAAGCAATGTCTACAAGGCTGCTCACAAACTCCCATATTGTTCAGTGGATTCATTTGGAGGGCAATAGATGAAGTCGGAGAGAAACTAAAAGCTGCAGAAGGAATTGAAGTGCACTGTAAGGAAATAGACATGATGCGATTTGTTGATCATATGGTGGTGTTAAGTAAAGATGCGAAAGAATTAGAAGCGATGATGGTCCAGTTGGAAACTACCTCCAGGTCTTCCTATAACATGAAAATTAATAAAACTAAATCAAAAATCGTAGTGCTGAGTGGACAAAACATCGCTGCTCGATATCAGTTAACAATGACCAACGGGAAACTGTCAAGTCCCGCTCCTATTTATGAAGTATACTACATCAGAAGATCGAAGAAGGATGTATCAAGTCGAATTGCAGGAAAGACCTCATGGAGAAGTTTGGAATGTGTTATTATGCATAAGTGAGATATGGACACTTTAAGAAATAACAACCTTTGAGATGATGTGCTATAGCAGGATGCCAAAGATTACTTAAGTAGGCAATATTACAGGAAGAGAAGCCATCGCTTTGAAAGCTTATCCAACACAGAAGGAACATATGCTGATATTTGACAATATCGTTAAAAGGGACGGTAGAGGTTAAGAACACAAGAGGCAGATCAAGACTAGAATACACTAGGACGTGAGCAATACTAGCTGCACCACCTATATTGCTCTCAAGAGCAGGTCGGTAGATAGAAGAGCACGACCAGTGATACCAACCACAAGATAACTGAAGACGTAAGAGACGGAATAAATAAGACTGTATCAGGATAATAGGTTTCATGGGGAGCAATTAATTCGGGTAACTCAAATATTTTGTCACATTTAACGAATGAAACCGTGCACAATACTCGTATTCGGATTCAGTTGAAAAGTAACATTTATTCAGCAGCTGAAGAGGACAGAAGATCATGTTTGCGCATAAAAATGTGATTCAAGTGTATCTACTAAATTAATATTACTAAAATATAAATTATAGCACTAAATCCCCTCAACTTCAGAAATACTATAGACTATTTAAATCTAAGACCATTTCGGAAAATGGCACAAAAGTTCCTTTGAGGTGTGACATAATATAGATAACTTCTCAGCAGTTTTGAATTTCGTGAGAATTTCACTTATATCGTTTTGCAAACGTGGTAGATACGTATGATGATGATGATATAATAGGGCACTCAAGTATGATCGCTACAACATTAATACATAATCAAATCAATGTAATATGCAACAATGAAACGCTGTTAAGTTAATATTAATAGAAATTAAAACAGATCTAGTCTTCAAGCAGCTTAATTCTATTATTAAATACATTTTATAGGTTCCCAGAATGAGATTTTCACTCTGCAGCGGAGTGTGCGCTGATATGAAACTTCCTGGCAGATTAAAACTGTGTGCCGGATCGAGACTCGAACTCGGGAACTTTGCCTTTCGCGGGCAAGTGCTCTACCAACTGAAAGTCTTATTCTGGAAACATCCCCCAGGCTGTGGCTAAGCCGTGCCACCGCAATATTCTTTCTTTCGTTTCTACGTTCAAAACGTCGGGATGCGAAAGCTCGTGCTAAATCGACGTATCTTATTGCAGTATAACGTAAAAACTATTATTTTATTGTTATTAGATAAAATATTTAACGTGTTTAATTCACAAGTAGTTGAGTGAAAATATGAGGCCTGCTATAATTTTAAATTGGGTACGTTCGTGTAGGAAATCATGTTACTGGACTCAGTGAAGACTTTCAAACATTTATGTAGTATCCAGAACGAATTTTGTTTCTGCAGTGGGGTGTGCGCTGATTTAAAACTTAGTGATAACGTTTGGTGGATCGGGAATCAAATCTGATACATTTTGCAAAGGTCCAGGTTCGAATCCCAGTCCGACACACAGTTTCAATCTGCCAGGAATATAAGTCAGTGATCAGTTTTCACTATCCAGAAACGCAGAACACGCTGAGGAAACAAGGGACAAATATGTGACTGTATCCCTGAATGTCTCAGATGGAGAGGCAAAACCGGAGAGGAAAATGCTACGTAGTTTCACTGCCATAATACCCTCTGGGAACGACATGACCACTCTATGGTCCGAAACAGAGTCATCTATTTAGCCGTATTACGGTATGATCCTCAGCCGGCCGTTGTGGCCGGGCGGTTCTAGGCGCTTCAGTCTGGAACCGCGCGACCGCTACGGTCGCAGGTTCGAATCCTGCCTCGGGCATGGCTGTGTGTGATGTCCTTAGGTTAGTTAGGTTTAAGTAGTTCTAAGTTCTAGGGGACTGATAACCTCAGATGTTAAGTCCCACAGTGCTCAGATCCATTTGAACCATTTGAGCGGTATGATCGACGTGGACAACAACATATTTTCTGGGCTGCTAAAAATTGTCTCCATCAGTAGTAGACTTTGAACACTCTATTAATTGTTGAAAAATACGAAAACGGAAAGAATGTAAAGGTGACAGGAGGTATGGAGTCTGTTGAAGCCTCTATTGTGCCTTTTTGTTTTCTGATGAAATTAAGTACGACGTCATGGCTCCTTTTTTAATATGATAGCGTAAGCGTAACGACGTGACCACTCTATGGTCCGAAACAGAGTCTTCTATTTAGCCGTATTACGGTGTGATCCTCAGCCGGCCGTTGTGGCCGGGCGGTTCTAGGCGCTTCAGTCTGGAACCGCGCGACCGCTACGGTCGCAGGTTCGAATCCTGCCTCGGGCATGGCTGTGTGTTGGTCGTTGTTAACTGATATCGAGCAGCGAATGTGTTCAGTGGATTCATTTGGAGGGCAATAGATGAAGTCGGAGAGAAACTAAAAGCTGCAGAAGGAATTGAAGTGCACTGTAAGAAAATAGAATTTTAGAACATGTTTTTTGCTCGAGTATCATGTCGTTTTTGGAAACCCAGAATCTACTATGTAGGAATCAACATGGATTCCGGAAACAGCGATCGTGTGAGACCCAACTCGCGTTATTTGTTCATGAGACCCAGAAAATATTAGATACAGGCTCCCAGGTAGATGCTATTTTTCTTGACTTCCGGAAGGCGTTCGATACAGTTCCGCACTGTCGCCTGATAAACAAAGTAAGAGCCTACGGAATATCAGACCAGCTGTGTGGCTGGATTGAAGATTTTTTAGCAAACAGAACACAGCATGTTGTTATCAATGGAGAGACGTCTACAGACGTTAAGGTAACCTCTGGCGTGCCACAGGGGAGTGTTATGGGACCATTGCTTTTCACAATATATATAAATGACCTAGTAGATAGTGTCGGAAGTTCCATGCGGCTTTTCGCGGATGATGCTGTAGTATACAGAGAAGTTGCAGCATTAGAAAATTGTAGCGAAATGCAGGAAGATCTGCAGCGGATAGGCACTTGGTGCAGGGAGTGGCAACTGTCCCTTAACATAGACAAATGTAATGTATTGCGAATACATAGAAAGAAGGATCCTTTATTGTATGATTATATGATAGCGGAACAAACACTGGTAGCAGTTACTTCTGTAAAATATCTGGGAGTATGCGTGCGGAACGATTTGAAGTGGAATGATCATATAAAATTAATTGTTGGTAAGGCGGGTACCAGGTTGAGATTCATTGGGAGAGTGCTTAGAAAATGTAGTCCAGCAACAAACGAGGTGGCTTACAAAACACTCGTTCGACCTGGGATCCGTACCAGATCGGGTTGACGGAGGAGATAGAGAAGATCCAAAGAAGAGCGGCGCGTTTCGTCACAGGGTTATTTGGTAACCGTGATAGCGTTACGGAGATGTTTAATAAACTCAAGTGGCAGACTCTGCAAGAGAGGCGCTCTGCATCGCGGTGTAGCTTGCTCGCCAGGTTTCTAGAGGGTGCGTTTCTGGATGAGGTATCGAGTATATTGCTTCCCCCTACTTATACCTCCCGAGGAGATCACGAATGTAAAATTAGAGAGATTAGAGCGCGCACGGAGGCTTTCAGACAGTCGTTCTTCCCGCGAACCATACGCGACTGGAACAGGAAAGGGAGGTAATGACAGTGGCACGTAAAGTGCTCTCCGCCACACACCGTTGGGTGGCTTGCGGAGTATGAATGTAGATGTAGATGTAGATGAAGCTTTTCATTTAGATAACTTTTTTACCAACACTTGAAAGACTACAACTCCCTTGTGACTGTATCCTCCAGGGTACCAACGAAAAAGGGCAAAGGACATTGTTACTTCACATTTAGGTAAAATGTACTTACTGATATTAAACAAATGAATGTTTACATACGATGCGCAGTCAGAAAGCTCGCGGAATTTTCGTTGTAACTAGTTTTGGTGCTCCTCGTACAATGCTGGAAAAAATTTTTACACCCTTTTAGAGGTTTCCAATTCACTCACGATTTATGTTGCGAGTGGAATACATGAAATGATTACATTTACAGATCAGTAGTAGAAGCGGTTCAGAGGTACCAGGTACCGACCCAAGCTGAAAACGCGTATTAGTACGTGTTGTAACCTCCACAGGCGGCAATGCAACCGCACGCTCTGGCATCTAGTCGACTGTACAGATGGCGAATACTGACTTGGGATACGTTATTCCACGCCTGCCCGACCTGTTCACGTAGTTCTGCAAGAGTTCTCGGTTGATGAGTTGCACGAGTCGCTTTTCGTCCCATCACGTCCCACACCTGCTCGATTTTTAGAAAACTCCGGAGATCATGCTGCGCAAGGGAGTTGCTACACGTCTTGCAAACCATGTTAGGTTTCGCAGGCAGTGTGTGGGCGAGCAATATGCTGTTGGATCAACACATGACCTTCTTGTTGCAAGAACGGGAAAGGAATTGATCTAACTACTTTCTACACCTACCAAATGGTGGTTAGTCCCAACCAGAAATACTAAATGGAACGAGAGTTGTAGCTTATCACATCCCAGATCGTAAGGCCTGGGCTGGGGCCAGTAGGACTTGGACGAATGCACTCTGCGAGACAGTGCTCACCAGGTCTACGCCGTACCCGCAAACCACCACCACTGGCGTACAGGCAGAATCTGCTTTTATCGCTGAAGATGACGGGGCGCCATTCCATCTACACTCCTGGAAATGGAAAAAAAAACACATTGACACCGGTGTGTCAGACCCACCATACTTGCTCCGGACACTGCGAGAGGGCTGTACAAGCAATGATCACACGCACGGCACAGCGGACACACCAGGAACCGCGGTGTTGGCCGTCGAATGGCGCTAGCTGCGCAGCATTTGTGCACCGCCGCCGTCAGTGTCAGCCAGTTTGCCGTGGCATACGGAGCTCCATCGCAGTCTTTAACACTGGTAGCATGCCGCGACAGCGTGGACGTGAACCGTATGTGCAGTTGACGGACTTTGAGCGAGGGCGTATAGTGGGCATGCGGGAGGCCGGGTGGACGTACCGCCGAATTGCTCAACACGTGGGGCGTGAGGTCTCCACAGTACATCGGTGTTGTCGCCAGTGGTCGGCGGAAGGTGCACGTGCCCGTCGACCTGGGACCGGACCGCAGCGACGCACGGATGCACGCCAAGACCGTAGGATCCTACGCAGTGCCGTAGGGGACCGCACCGCCACTTCCCAGCAAATTAGGGACACTGTTGCTCCTGGGGTATCGGCGAGGACCATTCGCAACCGTCTCCATGAAGCTGGGCTACGTTCCCGCACACCGTTAGGCCGTCTTCCGCTCACGCCCCAACATCGTGCAGCCCGCCTCCAGTGGTGTCGCGACAGGCGTGAATGGAGGGACGAATGGAGACGTGTGTCGTCTTCAGCGATGAGAGTCGCTTCTGCCTTGGTGCCAATGATGGTCGTATGCGTGTTTGGCGCCGTGCAGGTGAGCGCCACAATCAGGACTGCATACGACCGAGGCACACAGGGCCAACACCCGGCATCATGGTGTGGGGAGCGATCTCCTACACTGGCCGTACACCACTGGTGATCGTCGAGGGGACACTGAATAGTGCACGGTACATCCAAACCGTCATCGAACCCATCGTTCTACCATTCCTAGACCGGCAAGGGAACTTGCTGTTCCAACAGGACAATGCACGTCCGCATGTATCCCGTGCCACCCAACGTGCTCTAGAAGGTGTAAGTCAACTACCCTGGCCAGCAAGATCTCCGGATCTGTCCCCCATTGAGCATGTTTGGGACTGGATGAAGCGTCGTCTCACGCGGTCTGCACGTCCAGCACGAACGCTGGTCCAACTGAGGCGCCAGGTGGAAATGGCATGGCAAGCCGTTCCACAGGACTACATCCAGCATCTCTACGATCGTGTCCATGGGAGAATAGCAGCCTGCATTGCTGCGAAAGGTGGATATACACTGTACTAGTGCCGACATTGTGCATGCTCTGTTGCCTGTGTCTATGTGCTTGTGGTTCTGTCAGTGTGATCATGTGATGTATGTGACCCCAGGAATGTGTCAATAAAGTTTCCCCTCCTTTGGGACAATGAATTCACGGTGTTCTTATTTCAATTTCCAGGAGTGTATGAAGTGGTCCTCTCAGGCACCAGTAGAGCCATGCACGTCGGTGCTGTGGTGTGAGTGGAAGACGGGTTGGAGGTGTGCGTGCCCGTAGTTACATGGTAGTAACTGGTTCACAATACTTCGTGTTGGCACGTCTTGACCCCTTTCAAAAACACCCATTTGGCAGCAGGAAGCACGAGTGCATCTCAGGGGCGTGGTTGCCTGCTTGCTTCACGCATTTGCCCCACACTGAGCCTTCTGGCTGGGAGCGTCCCCTATTAAAGGGTAGACACAGTTGGCGCTCTGGTAGCTATGCCATTACGCCATCTGTTGGCGGACAACGTTGAAACCATTACATCAAAATCTATCTCGTTTTTCTAAGTGTGCGTATTTTTTTACGGCAGTGTGTTGGTCTGAATTAACTGCTCTGATCCAACCAATTAATCTTGATTACTGTGCATTAATTTTTGTGGGATATCTTTTGTTTATTTTGTCGATTTACAGGTAAGAGCATATGGTGATCAGTTACCACAATGTTGCAGTTCCAGCAAAAGGCAAACATCAAATTCATATACAGTCCGGAGAAATCTGCTGTAGAGACTATGTTAGCTATACAAACAGTTTACGGAGACGCTGATTTAGGTATGGACAGGAATCGCTCGGAAACCAGCGCCGCAGGGGAAGAATACGAGACACGAGAAACTAAGCAATAGTTGAGCAACAATCAGATCAGACACACAACTGACTATCGACAAGTTGGCACAAGAATTGTACGTGGGTCACTCCAAAAGAAATGCATACTATTTTTCCATCTTTTATTCTACATGTCTGAAAGTTTTACAGTGTGTAGATACACCCTTAGAAACAATATTTTCATTTATCCACATAATTTTCATCTCTCTGAACTGCTTTACGCCGTCTTGGAACCAGCGCCTGTATACCCGCAAGGTAAAATTCTGGACCAACCTGATGGAGCCACTGTTTGGCAGCGCGCACATGGGAGTCATCATCTTCAAACCTTGTTCCACGAAGAGAGTCTTTCAGTTTCCCAAAGAGATGATAGTCACATGGAGCCAGGTCAGGGCTGTGAAGCGGGTGTTTCAGTGTTCATCTGAGTTTTGTGATTGCTTCCATGATTTTTTGACTGACATGTGGCCGGCATCGTCGTGCAACAGCAAACCGTCCTGCTTTTGCCGATGTGATCGAACACGACTCAGTCGAGCTTGAAGTTTCTTCAGTGTCGTCACATATGCATCAGAATTTATGGTGGTTCCTCTTGGCATGATGTCCACAAGCAAGAGTCCTTCGGGATCGAAAAACACCATAGCCATAACTTTTCCAGCAGAAGGCGTGGTTTTCAATTTTTTTTTCTTGGGTGAATTTGCATGATGCCACTCCATTGACTGCCTCTGGTGAAAAATGATGGAGCCATGTTTCATTCCCTGTCACAGTTCTTCCAAGAAATTCATCTCCGCCATTCTCGTACTGTTCCAAAAGTTCGCTGCATACCGTTTTTCTTGTTTCTTTGTAAGCCATTGTCAACATCTTGGGAACCCACCTTCGTTAACTCTCTGCACATTGTCTGGAGTGTGTGAAGCCTGTCGCTGCGAGGACAATCCTCAATATTGCCGTGCCCGCTTTCATCACGTAACCTGCTTGCCCACCGACTAACTGTACTGAGATTGACAGCAGCATCTCCATACAGCTTTTTCAACTTCTTGTGTATGTTTCCCACTGTCTCGTTTTCACAGCACAGGCATTCTATGACAGCACGTTGCTCCTGACGAACGTCAAGAGTAGCAGCCATCTTGAAGACATGCTGTGACAGCGCCACTCACGGGAACAGATTGAACTAAGTTTGAAAACAAGCAGGAAGGATGTATCTCCACACTGTAAAACTTTCACACATGCAGAATGAAAACTGTATTTTTACAAAAATAGTGTGCATTTCTGTTGGAGTGACCGTTGTATGTCTCCCATCGATCCAGACACGCAGTCCTGTCACACGATTTGAAAATGAAATGTGTCAGTTCAGAGTTTGTTTCGCGGATGCTGACTCTGGATCAAACGGTAACTCGTTTGTGGACTGCGGCCGAAAGTTAAAAAAAGAAAAAAAAAGAAAAAAACACGGATTACCCAACGTTTCTTGAGACAGCCGTAACAGGCGATGAAATCTGGATGTACACATACGACCCGGAAGAAAAAGACAGTTATCAGAATAGCTCACAACGTCCTCTCCTCGACCAAAGTACGTCATGTCAAATCCAAAACAAAAGTGATGCTCTTTGTGTTTTTCGACAATGAAGCTGTGTTACACGGTGAACTAGTACCAGCTGGGCAAAGTGTTAGCGGCCCTTTCTACGTGAAAGTTCTGGAACGACTCAAGGAGGCAATCCGAAGAAAACATCCCGTGAGAGTATGGTCACTGCATCGCTACAATGCTCCTGTCGCTCATCGCTTCTTGTGGGACATGGCTCGCACAAACGAACATTCCACTACCAGCTTCCCTACTCACTGGATTTAGCACCGGTGGATTTCTGACTCTTCCTCAGGATCAAAAAGGCCCTGAAAGGTAACCACTTTGCCGGCGTAGAAAACATTAAAACCAACGCGACTCCTGAACTTCGGAAGATACCAAAACAGGCCTTTCATCGTTGTTACCAGCAACGACAGGAGCTATTGAACAAGTGTGTATGTGCTCAACGAGCCTATCTTGAAGGCGATTAGGTAAATGGGTAACTACATTTTGATAATAAATAGTTTGCAACGAAATTCTTTCTGACTGCATCTAGTAGTAAATCAACACCCACAAGATTTCTTCCTTCTTGGTGCCATCAACTCTGAGTAGTTTTAAGAATTACGAAAGGCGACTGCACTACGATCTTCTGCTGGTACCTGATAAGCCCAGAAAAGTAAGCTGAGGGCATCAGCGACGTGCCGTACTCCGCCAGTGTTCGTTTGTTTCAGCACCTGACTGACACAGCAACAGTCTAACAGGTACCCGAGGCTTGGCAGACGTCGGTAATGGAGCAAGTGCTTCCCAAAATGGAGAGACGTCTTTATGGAGCAGTGGACTTCTAGTACCTCATTATGATGAAGATAATGAAATTTCAACAAATCGCTAACATTTAAGGCGCTCGCTGAACAAGTGATGTTCATGTCACAAACCGAAAGGTGCTCGTTGCCTTTCGGAAAGTTTTCAACGACTTTCACATACGACTGCATGCTATTTCTTGCTGTTGCTATAAAAAGCAAAAACAATTACTGTGCTTTCCACAGACGGGCCAATCGGAACGGACTGACCTGCGTGTCATTCTGGAGCGAAGGTGTCATCGAGATGCCGAGTGGACGGGTGTAGGGCCAGCACACTGCTGTCAAGGTCGTTGTCGTGTTGGCACACCTGGCGCCGCTACTACTCGTCATTTACACTCATGCTCATAAATTAAGGATAATGGCAGAATGTGGTGCCACACAACGTGGCACTACACGTAACTGGAGCTATAGCATAGGCACATAGGGAATACACACGACACAGATCCGTAAGTCCACGGTACTGGTGATAAGTTGAGCAAACCGTCCCGAAACACATGTGCTGCAAAACGCCACTGTTTACTGCGCATCTACCCCGACATCAATATGGGATATGATCACCATGCACACGTACACAGGCCGCACAACGGGTTGGCATACTCTGGACCAGGTGGTCGAGCAGCTGCTGGGGTATAGCCTCCCTGTTGGAGCTCCTGAAGTGTTGTAGGGGTTTGAAGACGTGCAGCTATACGTCGACTGAGAGCATCCCAGACGTGCTCAGTGGGGTTTAGGTCTGGAGCACAGGCAGGCCACTACATTCACCTGATATCTTCTGTTTCAAGGTACTCCTACACGATGCAGCTCGGTGGGGCCGTGCGTTATCATCCATCAGGAGGAATGTGGGACCCACTGCACCCCTGAAAAGGCAGACATACTGGTGCAAAATGACGTCTCGATACACCTGACCTGTTACAGTTCCTCTGTCAAAGACATGCAGGGGTGAACGTGCACCAATCATAATCCCACCCCACACCATCAAACCACGACCTCCATACAGGTCCATTTCAAGGACATTAAGGGTTGGTATCTGGTTAATGGTTCACGCCAGATGAAAACCAGGCGAGAACCACGGTTCAGACTATACTTGGACTCATCCGTGAACATAACCTGGGACCACTGTTCCAATGACCATGTACTGTATTCTTGACACCAGGCTTTACGGGCTCTCCTGTGACCTAGGGTCAGTGCAATGCACCTTGCAGGTCTCCAGGCGAATAAACCATGTCTGTTCAGTCGTCTGTAGACTGTGTGTCTGGAGACAACTGTTCCAGTGGCTGAGGTAAGGTCCCGAGCGAGGCTACCTGGAGTACTCCGTGGCCATCTGCGTGCACTGATGGTCAGATACCGGTCTTCTTGTGGTCTTGTAGACTGCGGACGTCCCATACTGTAGCTCATGGACACGTTTCCTGTCTGCTGGAATGGTTGCCATAATCTTGAGATCACACTTTGTGGCACACAGAGGGCCCGTGCTACGACCTGCTGTGTTTGACCCTAGCATTCTACCCCTCATAACGTCATGAATATGTGTTCTTTGAGGCATTTTCAACACACAGTCACCATTAGCACGTCTGAAATCATCTGCACACTTACTCGCTGCGCCGTATTCTGACATGCAGCAACGGACCTCTGCGTATGTGGACTGCTGCCAGCGCCACCGTGCCATGCACTGCATGGTCATACCTCGCGGTGTTTTAAACCCGCAAACCGCCTACCAGAGCGTTGCTTCACCATGTATCAGCATTATCCTTAATTCATGAGCATGAGTGTAGTTCTCCAGTCGTCCGCTCAGGGCTGAGAACACCCCATTCCAGTCCTCCCACCACAGAAAAATCCCTGGCAGTGCCAGTAATCGAACCTGCATTCTCCTACATGGCAGCCAGCTGCGCTCTTCACTCAGCTACGGGTGTTGACTTGCTTTTGTGTTAACAGATATGCAATGTGCATATATTTCTGTAAAGAAAGAGTATAACCATGATGCGGAAATTCAGAAGTTTGTAGTGCAGTTATTACTACCATAAAAATCTGAGAGCACATATACGAGGGTCACTCCAAATGAAATGCACACTATTTTTGTAAAAATACAGTTTTAATTCTGCAAGTGTGAAAGTCTTACACTGTGTAGATACATCCTTCCCGCTTGTTTTTAATCTTAGTTCAACCTGTTCCCGTGTGTGGCGTCATCACAGCATGTCTTCAAGATGGCTGCTACACTTGGCGTTCGTCAGAAGCAACGTGCTGTCATAGAATTCCTGTGCTGTGAAAACGAGACAGTGGGAAACATCCACAAAAGGTTGAAAAAGGTGAATGGAGATGCTGCTGTCGATCGCAGTACAGTTAGTCGGTGGGCAAGAAGGTTACATGATGAAAGCGGGCACGGCAATATTGAGGATAGTCCTCGCAGCGGCAGGCCTCGTACTGCACACACTCCATACAAGATGGCGCAAGACAGTAGCGAGGGATCGAAATTATGTGGAGAAATGAAAATATTGTTTCTAAAGGATGTATCTACACACTGTAAGACTTTCAGACATGTAGAATAAAAGATGGATGAAAAAAGAAAATAGTGTGCATTTCTTTTGGAGTGACCCTCGTAAAAATCACTTCTTCATTAATGAATAGTATAGGCATGTATATATAATGCGAGTGACGTACGACCTGAATATAGAGATATTTGAATTAAGAGCATTATATTGACTTCACTTTTAATACACTGTTAGTCAGGGCCTCAAACCACCTAACTACTGCAGCAGCACTTTAAGGAAACGAAACTTGCTTCTAGAACTAAGGAGTCTTGCGCAACTGTCTCGTTATTTATAACACTGTGCCAGAATGAGATTTTCACTCTGCAGCGGAGTGTGCGCTGATATGAAACTTCCTGGAAGATTAAAACTGTGTACCCGACCTAGACTCGAACTCGGGACCTTTGCCTTTCGCGGGCAAGTGCTCTACCATCTGAGCTACCGAAGCACGACTCACGCCCGGTACTCACAGCTTTACTTCTGCCAGTATCTCGTCTCCTGCCTTCCAAACTTTACAGAAGCTCTCCTGCGAACCTAGGCAAAGGTCCCGAGTTCGAGTCTCGGTCGGGCACACAGTTTTAATCTGCCAGGAAGTTTTATAACACTCTGTTTCATTAATGTGTAAAAGTGTTTCTAAATTAATTCGTACTTATATATATATATGACTAAACTCAGCCATAAACAGTCATATTGCACTTAAACTGAGTCATAGGCCTACTTAGTGGTGCGGGCATTTTGTTTTGTAGACGTGCTAGAAGCTTCGATGATTCGGTGTAGGCGTGCAATGCGTGGCAGTTAACGATTCTGTATTATGATCTAAAGCTATACTTAGAAGATCTGTTTCGTAGTTTTTTCGGACATGTCCGAGACAACAGACAGCACATACATATAATTAAGGTGAGGACGGAAAATGATCCCTTCATTGCAGTTGCACAGCACGATCGAACTGTTACCGGAATCGGCGAAATGCCGCGAGTAATGGGCAAGGAGCACTACATCAGTAGTGTGTGGATAAATCGAGAATCTGGGTAAGATGGGAGGCGTGCTGGGGTAGCCCGTGCAACAGCGTTACCCACTTTGTCTGCATAGCGTAGTGGACAGCTCACCTGCCTAGTAAGTGGAAGACCCAGGTTCGAATACCGGTCCAGCATACGTTTTCAATTTTCCCCACCGATACAAATCAATGTCCACTGGCAGCTAATGTCTCTATCTCCTTTGTGTCTCATTTCGTACTACACATACATAAAATGATCCGTGCTCCAGCTCGCCTCTGTGCCGTTGACAGGTTGGCGTCGTGTATTGTGATTGTGACCTCTCGTTTTCTTAGTGCTTTCATTGGCGCCAATACGTTGCTCGCTTTGTCTGTCCGTAAGTGGCAGCAGCGGCGTTTATCGATAGCGAGTACTGTGGTACTATCTTTGGAGCGATCTGTAGGATTTCCGAGTCGTCGTGTGTCGGGATCAGTTGGGGACGGGGCAGCAGTAAGGTCCGCACAGCCAGTACTCGCCCGACCGTTGGCGACACACATGCACTGCCCGACTGAAGAATGTGATCGTGAGAGTGCACGACCACGTCAAGGACAGGAGTCAGCGAGTTTGAATGGATCGTTATATTCCAGTAGTGCAACCTTCACTTGTCTCCGTCTGTCGAAGTGACCTCATGGCAATAAGTTGTCAGTCAACGATTCATACTGGGAACTTTCCGTGCCTGACTTGAGCGGGAACGACCGTTAGTCGGTCGTTGGGTCGGTCGTCTCAGCGAACGACGTGTACTTCGTTTTCCGACCGTTTCTGGATCCTCTGTGTTTTTGTTGCTCCACAGTGACTGGTTTTGATGGTTCAAATGGCTCTGAGCACTATGGGATTTAACTTCTGAGGTCATCAGTCCCCTAGAACTTAGAACTACTTAAACCTAACTAACCTAAGGACATCACACACATCCATGCCGTAGGCAGGATTCTAACCTGCGACCGTAGCGGTCGCGCGGTTCCAGACTGTAGCGCGTAGAACCGCTCGCCCACTCCGGCCGGCGACTGGTTTAATATTGTTGGAGTTGTTTGTGGTATTGTTTTCGCGGATCCGTGTGATTTTGGATGAGCAGTCATTTTAACGCTGTCTGCGTACTGGATTCGTGGAGACAACTTGTTGTGATAGCCTCGGATTACTGTTGCGTTTGAACACGTTCTCTTGTATAATGTCTGTCTTTTTACGATGTGAAGAATGTAGGCCGCCAGTCTGCCTGCCTTGGCTTATTCCATCGTTCTATTGGGCATCGGAGGTTAGGTAGATTTTGCGAGAGTGTTGGTCTTGCGTTTAAACTGTGACTGGTTTGAGTTGCCATCCTTAAGTGAGTATGACACTAGGCTGCCTGTCGCACCTTAGTTACGTTCGAGGGACTTTCCCAGGCCGACCCTTGGAGTATTGTCTGAGCACCACTTCCCCTTGATTTGATCTGAACGTGATGATTATGTTTTGATTGTTATTACGGATTTAAAAAAAAAAAACTTGCTATCAAGCTGTGAATTCAATTTTGACTTAAGAATTTTAAATTAGAAACTGTCTCTTAATATGATTGTCCTTTTATAATATTTTAGTAAGAATTTTCTATCTAGGCCTTCAGCCATCAAATTGTTTGGAGTAGTTACTAATGGGGCCTTCAGCCTACAAAATATTTCGAATATCTGGTCAATGAGGCCTTCAGCCGTGAATGCAGTTTGTCTAAAGAATTTTTAATTAGATATTGTCTTAACATTCAAATTTCATAATTGTTCCTTGTTGTCAACTTTATATGCAATTGGTTCCAAATAAAGTGTTCGTGTTTACTGAGTAACCAACGGTAACTGAGTAAGGCCCGGCCCACACCTTTTCCTGCCTTCCCCAATTACCACGTCTCAGAACTGAGATGTTTGGCTACAACATGACTGTTAACCAAAAGAGAAATGACTATATACAGGCAATGTTTCCCCATGAATTCTTTATGGTGCCGTATTACTGTATTAGAAGCTTTAAGCGCTCCTATGCAGCGTGACCCAAAAGTCTGGTAACACAAGAAACTGTACTAATTCACGGAATAATGGAGAGAGAGAGGTAAAACTGACGCTCATGCCAGAAGCGACGTGGGTTTTATTGAAACGAAAAACAAGTTCGTAAACTGGCCAATAAATGGCGTTGGACGCAGCCCATCAGGGACGCCGCATGGGAGTGGCGGGTGCGAGGTACGCCGATATGTTACAGAACCTCATCGTCACTAGCCTGGCTGATAAACACCTGCTGGAAGCAGGATGGCGCTCTACCCCATATTGATGGACGTGTGAAATATCTCTTTCGCACATCGTTTGGTGAGGATCGCGTGCTGACGCCACTTCCGACATGCTTGGCGTCGCAGGTCCCCAGACCCCAATATGTGTGATTGTTGGTTGTGTGGTTACCTGAAGTCGCAAGTGTACCGCAATTGTCCGACCTCTTTAGGGATGCTAAAAGACAACATCCAACGGCAGTTTCTCACCATACCTACTGATATGCTGTGCAATGCTGTCCAAAAGATTGTCCCTCGACTACAGGTATGGTTGATGAATAACCTGCAACATGTTGAGTATTTTTTATAATGCATATTGGTTATAATGCATATTTAAATGCATCTCTAGCGAATTTTGTCGTGAAGTTTACACTGAAGAGCCAAAGAAACTGGTACACCTGCCTAATATCGTGTAGGGCCCCTCGAACATGCAGAAGTGCCGCAACACGACGTGGCATGGACTCGACTAAAGTCTGAAGTAGTGTTGGAGGCAACTGACACCATGAATCCTGCTGCAGGGCTGTCCATGAATCCGTAAGAGTAAGAGGGGGTGGATATCGTTTCTGAACACAATGTTTCAAGGCATCACAGATATGCTCAATACCTTTCATGTCTGGAGAGTTTGTTGGCCAGTGTGTTCCTGGAGTCACTCAGCAGCAATTCTGACCATGTGTGGTGTCGCGTTATCCTGCTGGAATTTCCCAAATCTGCCATAATGCACAATGGATATGAATGGATGCTGGTGATCAGACAGGATGCTTACGTACATGTCACCTTTTAGAGTCTTATCTAGACATATCAGGGGTCCCATATCACTCTAACTGCACACGCCCCACACCATTATAGAGCCTCCACCAGCTTGAACAGTCTCCTGCTGATACACAGAGGCCATGGATTCATGAGGTTGTCTCGATACCCATACACGCTCGTCAGTTCGATACAACTTGAAACGAAACTCGTACAACTAGGCGACTTGTTTCCGGTCATCAACAGCCCAATGTCGGTGTTGACGGTCCCAAGCGAAACGTAAAGCTTTGCCTCGTGCAGTCATCAAGGGTACACGAGTCGGGCTTCGGCTCCGAAAGCGTATATCGATGATGTTTCGCTGAATGGTTCGCGTGCTAACTCTTGTTTATAGCCCAGCATTGAAATCTGCAGCAATTTGCGGAAGGGTTGCACTACTGTCGCGCTGAACGATTCTCTTCAGTCGTCGTTGGTTCCGTTCATGCACGATTTTTTTTGTCCGGGTGCGACGATGTCGGATATCTGATGTTTTACCGAATTCCTGATATTCACGGTACACTCGTGAAATGTTCCTACGGGAAAATCCCCACTTCATCGCTACCGCGGAGATGCCGTGTCCCATCGCTCGAGCGCCGACTACAACACCACGTTCAAACTCATTTAAACCTTGAAAACCCTCCATTGTAACAGCAATGACCGGTCTAACAAGAGCGCCAGACACTTGTCTTATACAGGCGTTGCCGACCGCAGCGCCGTATTATGCCTGTTTCCAGATCTCTGTATATGAATATGCATGCCTATACCTGCTTCTTTGGCGCTTCTGTGTATCTCCTGAAGCATGTGTTGTACAATGATACACTACTGGCCATTAAAACTGCTACACCACGAAGATGACGTGCTACAGACGCGAAAATTAACCGACAGGAAGAAGATGAACTGTGGTATCGTGTTGAAGCTGCATTGGCAGCTGTATCTGTACACGCCATCCAAGCACTGTTTGACTCAATGCCCAGGCGTGTCAAGGCTGTTATTATGGCCAGAGGTGGTTGTTCTGGGTACTAATTTCTCAGGATCTATGCACCCAAATTGTGAGAAAATGTAATCACATGTCAGTTCTAGTATAATATATTTGTCAAATGACTAGCCGTTTATCATCTGCATTTCTTCTTGGTGTAGCAATTTTAATGGCCAGTAGTGTATAATTATGCAGGTACATCCAGTGATAAATGTTTATACTGTTTGTGGAAGATATTGCGAATAGAGTTAGTAGTAAAGAACTAATAAACTAAAGCGTCATGCACGACGCTGCAGTTCTTGAAGCTTATGAGCTTTCATAACGTCATATTTCCTCAACTAAGTGTCGCACAATGAAATAATTTTGCATGTACATCAACGTACGTTACGGATCGTGCAGCCACGTCTCGATCCCTGAGTCAACAGATGGGGACGTTTGGCAGACAACAACCATCTGCACGAACAGTTCGACGACGTTTGCAGCAGCATGGACTATCAGTTCGGAGACCATGGCTGCGGTTATCCTTGATGCTGCATCACAGACAAGAGCGCCAGCGATGATGTACTCGACGACGAACCTGGGTGCACGAATGGCAAAACGTCATTGTTTCGGATGAATCCAGGTTCTGTTTACAGCATCATCATGGTCGCATCCGTGTTTGGCGACATCGCGGTGAACGCACATTGGAAGCGTGTATTCGTCATGGCTATACTGCGTATCACCCGGCGTGATGTTATGAGATGCCATTGGATACACGTCTCGGACACCTCTTGTTCACATTGACATCAATTTGAACAGTGGACGTTACATTTCAGATGTGTTACGATCCGTGTCTCTACCCTTCATTCGATCTCTGCGAAACCCTACATTTCACCAGGATAATGGACGACCGCATGTTGCAGATCCTGTACGGGCCTTTCTGGATACAAAAAAAAAAAGGTTCGACTGCTGCCCTGGCCAGCACATTCTCCAGATCTCTCATCAATTGACAACGTCTGGTCAATGGTGGCCGAGCAACTGGCTCATCACAATACGCCAGTTACTACTCTTGATGAACTGTGGTATCGTGTTGAAGCTGCATGGGCAGCTGTACCTGTACACTCCATCGAAGCTCTGTTTGACTCAATGCCCAGGCGTATCAAGGCCGTTATTACGGCCAGAGGTGGTTGTTCTGGGTACTGATTTCTCAGGATCTATGCACTCAAATTGCGTGAAAATGTAATCACATGTCAGTTCTGGTATACTATATTTGTCCAATGAATACCCGTTTATCATCTGCATTTCTTCTTGGTGTAGCAATTTTAATGTCCAGTAGTGTATATTGTCGAGTTTGTGAGAAAAACGTTTCGTGCAAAAAAAGTTTCAAATAGACCAGCATGTCAAAACAAGTCTACATATCGCAGGAATACGGAAGAAAGGACCACGACAACAACTTCTGACAACAGCAAGCAGCAGTAGCAGATATTTGTCCACATGTAACCAAAAAAAGTCGGTTTAACATGGATCCAGCACTCATTGCAAGCAATGTTGCACTTCATAAACCTACAAACCCTATCCTCAAAGGCTTCCTGCGCAAATGTTGCTTAAATCAAAATATACCAGATGAACGAACACTGCGTAAAAATTACATACCGACAATTTGCGTTAAATATTCTGGAAGAAATACGCTGTGAACTCAAGGACAGCGTCATCTGAATTCCAGTTGACGAAACCAGAGACACTTGTGGTCGTTATATAGCAATTTTGTTGTTGCTTTAAAAGAAGAGCCTTCTTCTTCCTATTTAGCGGCCTGCAAAAAACTTGAAAACATAAATCATTCTACGATCGCCAGATTAATGAATGAGGGCACTGGAAAAATATTTCCAGAATCATCTGCAGATCAAAGGGTGTTTGTGTTTATTTCAGATGCTGCTCCCTATATGATGAAAGCAGGAAAAGCCCTCCGAGTATTTTATGCCAATCTGATTCATGTAAGAGGGGCAGCAGCCTTTTCAGTAGTTGCAAGGGCAACAGTCTGGATGATTGACTGATGTGGCCTTGTAACAATCCAAAACGGCCTTGCTGTGCTGGTACTGCGAACGGCTGAAAGCAAGGGGAAACTACAGCCGTACTTTTTCCCGAGGGCATGCAGCTTTACTGTATGAGTCGAAACAAGGTCCCCGGAGTAGACAACATTCCATTGGAACTACTGACGGCCTTGGGAGAGACAGTCCTGACAAAACTCTACCATCTGGTGAGCAAGATGTATGAAACAGGCGAAATACCCTCAGACTTCAAGAAGAATATAATAATTCCAATCCCAAAGAAAGCAGGTGTTGACAGATGTGAAAATTACCGAACTATCAGTTTAATAAGTCACAGCTGCAAAATACTAACACGAATTCTTTACAGACGAATGGAAAAACTAGTAGAAGCCAACCTCGGGGAAGATCAGTTTGGATTCCGTAGAAACACTGGAACACGTGAGGCAATACTGACCTTACGACCTATCTTAGAAGAAAGATTAAGGAAAGGCAAACCTACGATTCTAGCATTTGTAGACTTAGAGAAAGCTTTTGACAATGTTGACTGGAATACTCTCTTTCAAATTCTAAAGGTGGCAGGGGTAAAATACAAGGAGCGAAAGGCTATTTACAATTTGTACAGAAACCAGATGGCAGTTACAAGAGTCGAGGGACATGAAAGGGAAGCAGTGGTTGGGAAGGGAGTAAGACAGGGTTGTAGCCTCTCCCCGATGTTGTTCAATCTGTATATTGAGCAAACAGTAAAGGAAACAAAAGAAAAATACGGAGTAGGTATTAAAATTCATGGAGAAGAAATAAAAAGTTTGAGGTTCGCCGATGACATTGTAATTCTGTCAGAGACAGCAAAGGACTTGGAAGAGCAGTTGAATGGAATGGACAGTGTCTTGAAAGGAGGATATAAGATGAACATCAACAAAAGCAAAACAAGGATAATGGAATGTAGTCTAATGAAGTCGGGTGATGCTGAGGGAATTAGATTAGGAAATGAGACACTTAAAGTAGTAAAGGAGTTTTGCCATTTGGGGAGCAAAATAACTGATGATGGTCGAAGGAGAGAGGATATAAAATGTAGACTGGCAATGGCAAGGAAAGCGTTTCTGAAGAAGAGAAATTTGTTAACATCGAGTATAGATTTAAGTGTCAGGAAGTCATTTCTGAAAGTATTTGTATGGAGTGTAGCCATGTATGGAAGTGAAACATGGACGATAAATAGTTTGGACAAGAAGAGTATAGAAGCTTTCGAAATGTGGTGCTACAGAAGAATGCTGAAGATTAGATGGGTAGATCACATAACTAATGAGGAAGTATTGAATAGGATTGGGGATAAGAGAAGTTTGTGGCACAACTTGACCAGAAGAAGGGATCGGTTGGTAGGAAATGTTCTGAGGCATCAAGGGATCACCAATTTAGTATTGGAGGGCAGCGTGGAGGGTAAAAATCGTAGAGGTAGACCAAGAGACGAATACACTAAGCAGATTCAGAAGGATGTAGGTTGCAGTAGGTACTGGGAGATGAAAAAGCTTGCACAGGATAGAGTAGCATGGAGAGCTGCATCAAACCAGTCTCAGGACTGAAGACCACAACAACAACAACAATGATTCATGTGACTTACTTTGCTCATGGAGCACACCGCCTTGCTGAAGAAGTATGTTCCACGTTTGTGAATGTGATAAAACTGATTTCATCAACAAAGAAAGTGTATCTAAAGGCTCCTGCTCGCATCAAGACCTACAAAGAAAAACTACCAAAAGCGCCTTTACCTCCCGAACCAGTGGTAAGTCGTTGAGATACGTGTGTAGAAGGTGTGTTGTTTTACAATGAACATTTTAATGATTCCGGTATTGAGGAATACATTGCTATGATTAGCACTCATTTTTTCCATATACCTGCAAGTATTAAAAAGTTAGAAACTCAAGGTTTGGCGTTGAATGAATCTATTCAGTTAATGAATAAAATTATTCTAATGAACTCCTCATTGTCAGAGCTATTCCCAAGAAAACTTAATTGAAAACTTTTTAAACAGTAACCCAGGCTTTGAACCGTAGTGCCGAATTTATAGTTGTATTAATAGCACGGTTGAACTTTTACCAGAAACAATACGTGCCAAAACAGCACCCAAATTTAAATGTTGGCCAGTTACCTCAATTGATGCAGAACGGTCCTTTTTTGTTTATTTATTTATGCATTTATTTTACCTGGCAAGATTAGGACCTTCAGGCCCTCTCTTACACCTAATCAGGCATACTCAGATTCAACAAATTTCAGTTTCTACAGAACATTAAGGACATATAACGTTTTATACAGTATTTATGTTAAAGAAAAAAATAGAGATTATAAACGTAGTACAATGATAATTATAACGATCAAAAAATAATTATAACAATCAAGAATAATAATAATAATAATAGTAGTGACTATGTACATGAAAGTAAACATATTTTTCTTTTATGAATGTCAGTCCTATTGCTAGTTGAGAATTTTCTCTGCTAGTTGAGAATTTTCTCGTTATATTCTTGCAGCTTGTGAGTTATTCTCATCAAGCAGAGTCGTAAGACGATGGAAGGGGGTGAAAGAGATATAGAAGAGGTAGATAGGTTAGAGGAAGAGAAATAGAGTGGTAAAATTCGAAGCTATGATGGAGAGTAGAAAGAAAGAGATGAGAGGGGCACAACAATGGTGGCTATACCGTCCCTAATATGTAAGTCTTGAGTTCCCTCTTGAATGTTGAGTGGTTCTGGATAAGACGCAGATCACAGGGGAGCGCGTTCCATAGTCTTATGGCTGAGATGGAGAATGACACGGAGAAAGATTTTGTGTTATGTAAAGGTACAGCCAAGATGCTAGACGTATCCGATCTGGTATTGCGGTTGTGGAATGATGATAGGTATTTAATGTGAGAAGATAAGTATTGGGGGCACCAGTGGCTAAGAAATCGATGAAGTAAGCACATCGTGTGGAGATCGCGTGCCTTATGTGGGCGTATCCAACCTAGCTGGGAGTATGAAGGACTAATATGATCGTACAACCGTATATTGCATACGTATCTAACGCAAGCATTCATCACTAACTCGAGGCATCTCGAATTTTCACTATTTGTGCCGTGTTGAACTACATCACAGTAGTAAAGATTAGGCAAGACTAGTGTTTGGACTAATTTTTGTTTAACATGGGTTGGAAATATTTTTCTAAATTTTTGAATTGCATGTAGGGAGGAGAGCGATTTCCGGCAAGCTGTGACTGTTTGTTCTTCCCAGTTTAGGTGTTCATCCAAGATTATTCCAAGGTCTTTTACTGGTTTTTGGTATGGTAGTTGGGTACCATTGAGGAGTATTTGAGGGACTGTTTCGCGAAAGTACCGACTGATTAACTTTGGATGAGATATAAGTATGACCGGGGATTTCTTGGGGCTTAGTTTCAGACCTAGGTTCTGTGCCCATCGAGAAACAGAGCAAAGATCTGCGTTCATACTCGCTACTGCGTCAGCAATGTTTTCGCTGCGACTCACTCGTATCGCATCCACTTGTTACCGACAACAGTAGCAAAGAAAGAACAATTTTTGAAATACGGTATGCGTACCCATTTTGCAAATTTTTAGAAAGTAATGGCAGAAAGGCCCCATTCCTAACCTCTAACGGAAAGTATTTCGAAAATGATATCAGCGTTCTAAATGTACCGATTTTTCGCGTGGCCGGCGCTCTTCCTCGTAACTGATATGCACAGGTTCGACTTTGAGATATAATGCACGCAGTAACTACCATGCTGTTATTTGTTATTTGTTCTAGCATATTTCGAAACTTTTTATGCATATTTTAAGCATTTTTCATGCATATTGGCATTAAGATTTTTATGATACATATAATCTGGTCTCTAGTCATAAGTTTTCAAACATTAAAGAACACGTTCAAGGCCTTCAAATTGATAGCGACGAAGAGGTGTAAGCAGAGGTGAGGTTACGGCTCCGTCAACACAGTCAAACATTCTACAGTGACGGTATTAACAAAATGTTCTCTCATTGGGTGAAATATGGTGAGAAACAAATATGTAGACATGAAGAAGATGTACAATGTTAATGACGTTTGTTTTATTTAAAAAACTTTAAGAGTTTTTGGATGGAAAATCTGGAGGCAATTCTTTTCAGCAGACCATCATACATACGTACATCAGCTTTTATAAAATGTATGGATTCCCTAAACAGTATCTAGCCAGGGCGGCTCATCTATGAACTGGCTTGAATATAGTTACGAAACGCTAAATAAAAATAAAAATCACAAAGTGACTAGTGACGTTCTATTCACATACTCAACAGTAAAATAAATCACAGTCTCATTATGATAAAAAAATACATTCATGATAATTACGTATTGGAACTACCGGCTTTCCACGAGTAATCTAATAATGAATTTATAAGGTGAATCATATTCTGCAAGCGGGGTTTCAGTGCAAAAATGGCATTATGTGGAGCTAATGTAATTACCATTCTTCTGCATGCTTGTGTGCTGTTCGCGCATTTAATTTTCCCTGTTTATTGCCAAGTGTACGCTAGCAGATGCACGATACTCGCGAACTCTCATTACAAAACAACTGGAAGTAACTAGAAGAGGGATGAGATTGGTATTACAAATTAAAATTTATGTGTGTTCCTCGCGGGCTGCAGCGATATTATCATTTATGTGTTTCTGCGTGAATTTTTCATCGTGGTTTTTGTCCAGAATAATAGTTTTGCAGTTTATTAAGTTATGACTCTACGATTGAGCCTTTTTTAATGTACTGGTGAAATAGAACAATAAGAAATTACTCAAAATGGACGAGAGACATAGCGTAAACAAAGTAATAAATATGCTTCAACATGACGCATTTGTGTTTTTTATTGTGGTCTTTTTTATTTGATACAACTTTCATTAATCTTGTCAGAGTGACGAACACAAAGGGAAATTTTATGTTTCACCGAAACAGACCGATACAAACTTCCTTGGTGAAACCATGTTTAGAAGGGATAGTGAACTTGATGGGTTACTCCAAAATATGTTACCGTGTGGTTTTATGAGATTCAAGTTACTAATGTACGTCAGCTTCTTTCCTCAAATCTTAGTGAAGTTGTACACAAAGATTTGTTTAAGAATCTCAGCAGTTCTGAAGAATGCTTCTCTCAACTGCGTTTATGATCAAAGTCATAATCTAAAGGATAGTGCCACTGTTCCTTGTCTGAGTTTCCTCATACATCATGCATCTGTTGTGTGTAAACCACTTTGAAGGTTGTGCCCTGGATATAATGAGTTTAACGATACTGAACTGGCAGTAAACAGTTATTTGTGTCTACGAAAATGTCGTAACAGCTTCTATAACTATAAGTGATTTGGTATTTAACACAACGTTTGCATAATCTACACACAAAACTAAAACAAGAAAACCTAATCATCTCTTAGTCTTAGTGGTGAAATGTTTCTGACACAGGGTCTTCACTTTATCAGAAGACGCTGAAATATCTCGGAAACTACACAGTGGATCAAGAAAAGTTGTATTCTAGCGATACCACTCTCGACCCGCGAACTCAACCCGTGCATGGGTGGCGGGGCAATTTTGAAATCTTACATGGGAACCCCAGTTTGTTAATGCAGATTACGATTCTACGGTAAAATCTAAATAAGTCTTGCCTGAACCATTTTTTTTCGTTTCGCCACAGATGGCGCTGTAATCGGAGGGATATAAATGGGTATACAATCCTAACTGACGACATTCTACGCAATGGATCTTGAATATCTATTGACACGTGGGACCCTACCTACATCCTGTGAGGGCAGGACAGGCCAGTATTTCATAACTTCTAATTGGAAACCCCATGTGCAACGTTGTTATCCTCCGAGATATCGAACAGGGGCTATTCGACGCGCCATCGTGGCCATGTAGCGCACTACGACGTATCATAGGAGGCTGCACGCTGCGACCTGAGCTCACGTATCGTGCAGACGTACAACAGGTATCGCCTCTAAACCTCACAGTACTTGCGCAGTGTTTATTGCTTGCACACGTACCTGTCGCTTGCAGAACAGGCGCAGAGTGGACGATGGATCTAGTAACCACGTAAGAAAAACTTGAAATGATCTTGATTTACGAAGAATTCAGGAGAAATGTTGAGGCTGCTGTTACTTTATAAGCCGAGCTTTTCGCAGAGAAAGCTTGTGTCAAGAATCGCAAACTGTGTTTTTTAACTTTCTGATGACTTTTTTTTTAACTGTCCCCCATGAACGTCTACATGTCCATGTCCTTTTATCTCCATTTTCTCCCCTTACTCTGTTCTATGTTCCCCTTTTTTATCTCCTTATGTATGTATCATTTTATTTTTGTTTTAGTTGTCGTGTCTCTCGGCTGAAGAGCGGCGGATTGTGCCGCTGACAGCCCTCCCCTGCCCATATGGGGCAGGGGAATGAAATCACAATAAAGAAAAAAAACCCAGAGAAAGCTCGTTCTTGTTCGTTTTTTTTTTTTTACAGGGTTGTAACGCCTTTATGTCCATGGTAGCGTACAGACTGACAAAAGGAAACGAAGCAGTCCGTGCTACAGGAGAAGTTAATGAAATAGTTGCAATAGCGGCAGTGCACTATAATCCACGGATAAGTGCTAGACAATTATACCGCGATTCAAGAATTTCCATACGTAGTATTGTCACAATTCTGCATCGTCTTAAGTATCATCCATAGGACGTGTCACTGCATCAAGAACTTCACGGCACCAGTACCCATAACCGTGTAGTGTTTTGTGAATGGCCATATCAACAAATCCAAATCACCGCCGCGTTCTTTGCCAAGGTACAGTTTTCAGATGAGTCTACATTCACAAACCGTGGTGTTGTTAACCGGCATAACATGTGTTACTGGAGTGTAGACAATCCCCACTGGTTACGGCAAGTTGACCATCAACGTCCTTCGTCGGTTAACGTACGGTGTGGGATCATGCGGAACAAACTCAGTGGTCCGTTCTTTGTCGGCGGCAGGTTGGATGGACACAAATACCGAACGTTTTTGGAACAGGAACTTCCGGTACTACCGCGGGATGTTGCCCTGGCCATGGTTTCATCTTGACGGTTGCCCAGCGCATTACGCAATTGAAGCATGGGAGTTATTAGACCGTATTTACACAGGTCGGTGGATCGGCAGAGGTGGTAGAGGTCGCCGTATTTGACGTCGCCGGACTTCTTTCTGAGGTGGTATTTAAAAGATAAGGTTTACCAGCAAATACCAACAGGTCATGAAGACATAGTCGATCGCATCGGAAACGCCTGTGCTGACATTCCGGCAAATATGCTTCTGTGTACGGTCAGTTGAAAAGCGGATCACTAAGTTCAAAATGGTTCAAATGGCTCTGAGCACTATGGGACTTAACATCTGTGGTCATCAGTCCCCTAGAACTTAGAACTACTTAAACATAACTAACCTAAGGACATCACACACATCCACGCCCGAGGCAGGATTCGAACCTGCGACCGTAGCAGTCGCGCGGTTCCGGACTGCGCGCCTAGAACCGCTAGACCACCGCGGCCGGCCGATCACTAAGTGTATTGAACTTGGTCGTACCATATTTGAACACTTACTCGAATTGGAAAAGTGGAGTAGCGTTCGCTTCGAGCCACACAGTCCCCTGTTCGATAAGTTGGACGAATACAACATTGCAATGGGGTTTCCAATTAGACGTTACGAAATCCTGGCCTGATCTACCCTCGCAGCATGGAGGTGGTGTCACACGTGCCATTAGATATTCAAGGACCATTGAGTAGCATCTCGTAAATTAGGATTGTGTACCCATTTCTGTTCCTCCGATTACAGCACCAACTGTGGCGCAACGAAGAAAATGCTTTAGACAAAAGTATCTCGATTTTACCGTAGAATAGTTATCTGCATAAAAAGCGGTGTTCCCATTGAAGATTTCAAAATTGCTCCCGCTACCCAAGCATGGGGTGGGATGGACGGTCGAGTGTGGTATCTCCCTCAGAGGTAACAAAATTGGAATTGTAACTTTTTTTGATCCGATTGAAACGTCCCCTTAGAAAAATTATACATGACTGTGCTTAAACTGACACACAATATTTTTAGCGCAACGCAATCTGACTTTCAATAATCCCTACAAAAGATGGCCCTGACTAACATTAACCTATACCTTTCACAAATCACTTACCTCACAAAAATCTTCGGTACTCGAACTACTGCAATACAGCGAGCGCCACTACTGCCAGCTAAATAAAAGATTCAAACTACTGAAGGCACTAACTACTGATAGGCATACTAAGCAAATGAAAGATTTTGATAGAGAACAAACAATGTATTTACCTTAATAGTGTTCAAAAGTCATAATATATATATATATATATATATATATATATATATATATATATATATATATATATATATATATATCAGTTCATGACATCCAGTCTGACAAATTTACTGTCTCTGATGGACACGCGTCCAGATCATCCGCTCTCAAAAGTCCGCCATCTCTCTCCCCACATCCACCACTGCTGGCGGCTCACGTCCAACTGCGCAACGCTACGCGCTGTTCACATCCAGCTGCCCAACACTACAATAACCAACAACAATACAAACCAACCACAGACTGCACACAGCACAGCCAGTGATTTTCATACAGAGCGCTACGTGGCGTTACCAATAAAAAAACCTAAACAGCCTACTTACACGATGTGTTGTTTTCGAGGTACTTCAGTGTCTTCAATTAAAACAAATACCTTTTATACAGAAGAAACACTATGGGTCTTAACGTGGAACCTTGTGAGGTACCATATTTAATTAGTTTCCACTCAGATGAAGACTGGTAGCTTAATCCTGGGCTCCTTGCCCTTGAAACACACTGTGTATCCTTTGACAGAATTTGAGATTAACTTGTAATTTACTGGATAATTTAAGTAGAAGGAGGACACAAGGGCTGCTTAGCCTTATTAAATATTTTTACTTTATTCTGCACTACCGATTGGTTTCGGCATTTGAGCCGTTATAAGTAATACAGTTTACTGAGTCAGTCATTTATTTTTCCACCACGAGTTTCAATCGTTCACTCCATCATGTTCAGGTGGAGAATTGTGCAAAGACGCATTTTCGTAACAGCAGACCAAGTACAAGCCAGGTTGCGTCTTTTGCTGGTGCGAAATTGTATTTCAGAAATGGCACTGTTAATGTTAAAAACTGCATTTGTAGGACTAAAGTGTATTTTTAAGGCAAGTAAAGTCGAAAAATGCTGCCTACTGCTACTTGTTGCATGTGCTCTTCACTGTACATTTGTTTACACTTTCACTTCAAACATTTTACACGGTCAGAGAGCCGGCCGATGTGGCCGAGCGGTTCTAGGCGATTCAGTCCGGAACCGCGCGACCGCTACGGTCGCAGGTTCGAATCCTGCCTCGGTCATGGATGTGTGTGATGTCCTTAGGTTAGTTAGGTTTAAGTAGTTCTAAGTTCTAGGGGACTGATGACCTCAGATGTTAAGTCCCATAGTGCTTAGAGCCATTTGATATTTGAACGGGCAGAGATATGCTTGCTTACTTTGAATACAACTGCTGGAGCTTCGCTGTTCGTTTACTGTACATCACAATTCAGTTGTTATCTTGTATTAAATAGTTATATACACTGAAATGTGTTTTCTTATATACACAGGGTGACTTTTTCAACCGTGTAGAATCTCTAGGGATTGATCGATGAGAAGATATGAAACAAAAAAGGTCTAATAAACGTATGTCCGGAAATACATGGTTTCCGCGCTAGAGCCCAGTTATTTAATCATACTTTGTTACAGAGATTGCGGTCTAATACGCGCTGTACCACACAGCCACAGTTACTGCATGCATGGTTGCCTCCGAGAGGGTGGTACTGTTCCTCATACGTCATGTCCTAGTGCTCTCTCCTGCCATAGTAACTGGTAATGTGTCCGATTCACTTCTCTTGCTGTTTCACCTTGCAGTGGATGTGATACAGCGTTGTACACATTGTTTACGTATTCGTATCGATAGCTTGCCGACATTGTGTTTACTTACGTAAGGCCAAATGAGAATGGGCGGCGGGCAGCGAGGTTGTATCAGGAGACCTATCCCCACCGGCAACAACCACAGCTTACAGTTTTTGAAACAGTGTTTCGCCATTTGTGTGAGACAGGGTCGTTTCAGGAAGCTGGAAATCATGAAGGAGGTACCCGAAATGTTCGGTCACCGGACTTGGAGGAAAATGTGATTAACATTGTGGAAGGCGACCGCCGTGTCAGTACCAACCAGTTGGCCCGCCAGTACAGGGTAAGCCAGACGACCGTGTGGAACATTGTACGTGACAATTGTTACTGCCCTTATCATTTACAGCGTTTGTAGGACTTACAACGACAGACTTTCCACAACGTGAGCACTTTTGTCAGTGGTTTCTTCACCAGACAACCACGATTCCGGGATTTGCATCATCCATCCTATTCACAGGTAAGGCCTTCTTTATGCAGGGTGGTATCTTCAGCTTTAACAACAGTCATCTGTGGGATAGTATGCAGAACCCCCACGGTATGGTGAGAGCGAATCATCAGCATTGGTGCAGCCGGAATGTGTGGGCCGGGATAATTGGTGTATGACGTGTATGTTTCTATTGTCTGTTGTCAAACCACAATTTACGAAAGATGTTTGTATTTTATTAATAGTATTAAGTAGGAATAATTAATATTTGTCATGTTGGAAATAACTGTGGTAGCAGGGAATTTCTGCACCAAAGTATTCTTGGCAGGAGAGACCGCACATTGATATAATTTTAAAAGGGGCGGGAGAGACCGCGTATGGATACATTTTAAGAAAAGAGCGGGAAAGAACGCGCATTGATACATTTTGTAATGGTAGCAGGGATTGTCTGCACCAGAAAGTATTGTTGGCGGGAGAGAGCGCACTTTAGCGTTCGTAGGAAATCAATAGTAAGCGAGATATGAAGCGAGTCGGCAGCAGGTCTGAAGCGAGAGGTTGAGAGGATCGGTGTGCCTGCCAGCCACTAGCTATGATTTACAAGAGATTATAAACGGATGTACAGAGACATCAGCTAACTATTATCATAAGAGGAACTAATCTTATTGAATTAATTTTTTGAGAAAGGTATGTTTGCGTATTGCTAGTTGTAAGATTATTGTAAAAGGGAAGTCCCATTTGAGCGTTTGAAAAATCATTTCATTCAGAATATAATTAATTTTTGCCAGCAATATTGCATTACTAATTATAATCCATCTCAAAAACCATCAACGTAAAACTTCGCAAAATTTTATTGTTGTCAAGAAAAAGTTTAACTATGAATTGCCGGCCGCGGTGGCCGTGCGGTTCTAGCGCTGCAGTCCGGAACCGCGGGGCTGCTACGGTCGCAGGTTCGAATCCTGCCTCGGGCATGGATGTGTGTGATGTCCTTAGGTTAGTTAGGTTTAAGTAGTTCTAAGTTCTAGGGGACTGATGACCTAAGATGTTAAGTCCCATAGTGCTCAGAGCCATTTGAACAATTTTTTTGAACTATGAATTACGTAACTTCAGTCTAATTAATTAAAGAACAACGTCAGCTTTGTTATTAAAGAATAACGTCAGATTTGCTATTAAAGAATAACGTCAGCTTTGGTAATAAATACAGCCACTTATTATGACAGCCCACCAGAAGCTAACCGAGTATAGTAAAACAGAGTAAGTATATTCATGTCGCAGTCGGATGTAGCAGTCAGATGGCGATCCAGTAACAGTAAAAAAGGTAAGGAACAATTTTGGGTTATTGCAGATAACGACTGAGGGCCACGACGACGACACATTCTATGTTTCGCCGAAATAATCAGAAAATCACTTTTAATAAGCAGCAATTAAATTTCTATGCGAAGGTTGAGGAAGAGAATAAATTTCAAAGGGAAGATTTCATTTGTTATTATTAAGCAAGAGATAGAAATCCTAAGGGAAGCTTTCATATGTTACTGTAGAAAGGAAGGTTGAGTAACAAATGACATATAGAGGAGACGGTTATTGCATAACAAAAGAGATATAGAGGAGACGGAAAGGTTTCATTGGTAACCGTATTTTGGAACCAGTCTTTCTTCCACGTCGCATAACAGGTTCGGGACTATAGGTGACTTTTTCTCCCCTGCTGGAGGAATTGGCATTGATGATTCGAAGGCTTATGTGGCTGCTACGTGATGGTGCTATAACCCACTTCGCCGTTAACAACCAGACTCATCTCAATCGTGTCTCCACTGGTCGATGAATCGGACGGGGTGGGGGGGGGTTGGTGGGGGTCCAGTTACTTGGCGTGGTCGTTCACCGGATCTTAACGCGTGCGGCTTCTGGTTATTGGGCAACTCAAAAGTATCGTGGATGCAGAGCTCATATCAGATGTGGAAACAGTGGAGCAGCGTATTCATGCTGCCTTTGTTCGGATGCAGCCTGACCGAGGTGAACGTATGAGACAGAACATGCTACAGCGCGTGCACACGTATGTTGAGGCACATGGAAATCATTTTCAACACATACTGTAACTGTGGCTGCGTGGTACAGCGCGTATTAGGCTGCAGTCTGTGTAACAATGTGTGACTTAATATGTTGTGAATTGGCAGGAGCCAATTCACGGGGTTTGGAGGAAGCCGAAAGGCACGCGTTTAAGCTCACGCAGGCTGGCGTGAGGTCTGGAACAGGTAAAGTAATTATACTATCAAGAAAAGTACGTAGCTGCTGGAATACTTAACTTTAATCCATAATTGGTGAACATCGGTCTGACTGTACATGCATCCCAAGATAAATAACAAATGATAATGGCGCCTTGCTAGGTCGTAGCAAATAACGTAGCTGAAGGCTATGCTATCGTCTCGGCAAATGAGAGCGTAATTTGTCAGTGAACCATCACTAGCAAAGTCGGCTGTACAACTGGGGCGAGTGCTAGGAAGTCTCTCTAGACCTGCCGTGTGGCGGCGCTCGGTCTGCAATCACTGACAGTGGCGACACGCGGGTCCGACGTATACTACCGGACCGCGGCCGATTTAAAGGCTACCACCTAGCAAGTGTGGTGTCTGGCGGTGACACCACATAATAAATGGTCTGTAGCATGGAAACCATGCATTTCCGGACATAAGTTCATTAGCCCTTTTTTGTTCCGAGTCCTCCCATCGATTAATCCCTAGAGTTTTTACACTGCGGGGAAAAAAATCACCCTGTGTGTGTATGTCTATGTGTGTGTGTGTGTGTGTGTGTGTGTGTGTTCCTGCCTCTCGCCGTGTGATGGTACATAATACTCGTACTTTTTCGAGCATGATCATTTTTGTGGTGTGTGGAGGCATACTTTTGGATACGCGTACTGAGCTCCCAGTCTTTGAACACGATGCAGTTTCTGGTCAACATTTTATGACGCTGTACTTCTTCTCCTGTGCGTCTTCTCACAGGTGGATTCGACCAGACGTCATTTTTATGGATAGCAACACGTTATCGCCTCGGCCTGCGCAGGTGGACGTGCTTCTGGAACGAGAGGATACTCGGCAAATGGATTGCTATGCCCGTTACCCCGACTGAAATTCCATCGAACACGTGTAGAATGCGTTGGGGAGCGTATTGCAACATGTCCACGCAGCTGTTGTCAACCGCGCTGATCGAAGGCTGGAACACCGTACCACTCGAAACCCTTACCTACCCTGTGGCCAGCATAGGAGCACGTTCCAGAGCACTCAGTGGTAATCATGCACCGTGTGAAGAACCACGTGCAACACCCAGGAGGCCATCATGAGTCCCTGTGACTTCAGTGTTATTACTATCTTTCAATAAAGTGCATCATGTCTGTTCGTCTCATTACGTCTTTCTTTGAGTTACCTTCTGTACCATACTGCAGGACTTCTTACTACGTATGGTCAAAGTTCCAGCCATATTAATTGACAGGGACACATGATGCGAAAGTTAATTTTATTGTTAAGATTTTTCACGCCACTGTACGAATATAGATACAAATCGTTCAAATGAAAGTGATAGTGGCGTGAGCGACAACTCAGATAAGGTGTCATTAGGAACAACCTGAAGATGACAACGAGTCTGCTTGCCGAAATGTCGTGGAGAACTTACGAAGCGACCCGGGAGGACACCAGAGAATTCTGCAAGTAAGAATCAGGCTGGGAAACAGTTAGCTTGCATATAAAGATATGTAACTCATAGAGTACTTTTCTTAATTCATTTTGTGTCGTAAAACCGGAAGTAATACTTGGAATTTGTGGAAATAGATAAAAAACACGACTGCTTCTGAACGTCTGAAGTTAGCTGAAATTCTTATTCAGAAATGGCTGAAAGAAAAACAAACTGTTTACAACACCACCGTTGAGAATATCATTCATATTTGCAACAGGAGACAGAGAGAATACGAAGTAATTCGCACACATTGCTCCCTACTGCACTGCAGCTTGGAGACGAAACTTATTCGTTTCTCTTTTCCTGTCTATATGCTCTATTGAGTATGTGTGGCGTAAAGAGCTTCAGCCTGTTAAACGAATGAGTTAGGTCCGTACTTCCTGAAACCCCAATACGAAGAGAGGAAAAGAGAGAGAATTTATTTTCGTCCCGAGAGTTCCTCTTGCCGCTTGCGCTGAAGCCTTTTAGAAACCTCTCTTTGATGTTTTATTGATTTAAATGGCACTCACTTCATTCTACGTCAGAAATCTTCTGAAGCCATGTCTTTTATATACATTATTAGCCTAATAACCTGTCAGCGGCAGTCGGAACGAATCGGTTGCAGTTATAAGGCAGCAATTACATTTCACCCGCAGTCCAGAGCGGGCGGCTGGAGAACGCCCTCTCTCTCTCTCTCCTCTCTCTCTCTCTCTATCGCGTGCGGAGCTGATGAAGTCTTCCGATATTATTATGGAGATTTCGCGAAGGAATAAAGAAAGGAACCAGTCAGACTGTTGGAACTGTACAGATTCTGCAGAATATAAAAGAAATTTCTGTGTAGCTGGGATGAAACCTCATCTGGCGCGAAGCCCTTTGCCTGCCATTCCTTTACTTGCTATTAGCGATGCAGTTTCGAGGAAACGTAGGAAATGAATCCTGCAGTGATGCTTGAAATCTGAAATTCTCAGTTATAAAATGTTATATTACGGCTTATTACTCTTCTCTTTGATACTATTCTGGCAGCTCACATGTCGACATTACCTCACTTTTACTTAGATATCTCGGAAGTATCGCTACAGATCCTCTGTATATTGCGTTCCAGACGACACACACACACACACACCAAAAACAAGCTGTGTTAGTCATACTCAAAGACTGATAGAATGCAATCCAACATTGGTTTTACCGACTGGAAAATTCAACTTCGCCACCATATTCATCATCAATCATGTTGTATCTGCATCCACGCGCCTATCAGACAGCAACAAGTCACACACCCACATCCCACAGGTGAGCAGGCATCAGGCGTCATCTCCTGTGGCCATCTTACATGCCGGTAACCACGTCACGAACCAGCACCTGTCTTGTGTGTTAGTAAGTATCTGAACAGCGACAAAACTGGCTGGTTTGTTGTCCACAGAATCTTTGGAATCTGCCATAAAAGGACCAGGCATGCCAACTGCAGCGCAGCACTGCTATCGAAGGCACTATAGTTCATCTCAGCATCTCACATAGCCGAAAACAGATCACACCGCTTCTGTATGCCGTGAACGTATTTATGTCAGCTTGGCATCCTGGGCTTTGATATTGTGGTGTGTTGTAGTCTTCGTGCAATAAGAGACAGTTACTGCACTGACTCAGACGCTAACTGTGCCTTTAGGAACTGTGATTCAGTCTTACGTGGTTCACAGTGCGCTATACTTACTGGCTCTTACCCTCTTCAAGACAGCGACATGACTAAGAACTATTTCTTATGTTTGTGTAATTAAGCTCGAAAGAAAGAGAAGGGAAGCTTTTTTTATTTTCATCAGGAAAAGTCTTATTGTTAATTTACTTACGCCTCAATTCTGCCCACCTCAAACCTCACGTGGGTCATAAAAAATCGTTCATAACATAAAATACTGTAATATTAGATAAAAATACACTTAAAACAATGATAACTTGGGGAGTAACCCCAATGTGGTGCATAATGTACGTAACTCATTAACATGTTGATGAACAAATGTAGCATACTGATGATGAATCCAAGATGTGTACCTTATTTTATGCCCCAATACCCCAAATGAGTATTTTCCCTACGATTTAAGCCCTTTTTAGGGATTTATCATTGAAATACACTGATAAAAGAAGAAGTTCTGCGACATACGCGAAAGTTGGTAGGCGTGTTTCTACATCTGAAAGATGATGTCTATTCAAATATTGCGCCAATTGCCTAAGAGGATGCAAATCAGGTTTGTTTTAAATACACGCTATACGTGTCGGGAGCAGTAGTTCTCTTTGAGACTGGACGTAGTGTGTTGATGTTGGTCAAGAATGCCTGTCAGGCGACATAGATGCCATTATCAGCACCTCACTAAGTTTGAACGAGGTCGTGAAGCTGGATGTCCCTTCCACGATTATACAGAAAGACTACGCAGGAATGGGACCCCTGTACACGATCGCTGGAAGCGGTGGTTGCGAGAATGCACGGCCGCAAGAAGACTGTGGCTCTGGACGGCCACATGGCATTACCGAGAAGGAAGACCATGGTGTTCAGTGAATGGCTCTGGCGCACTGTACTGTACCTGCAGCAGCAATTTGTGCAGCATTTGGTTTCACAGTGACACAACAAATGATGCAAATCGATTACTTCAGGGACAGCTCCGATACAGACGCTCTGATTACACTGACCACAGATCACCGCCTTTCTAGACTTCAGTGGTGTGAAGCGAGAGCTCATCGGAGGTCAGAGTGGAGGATTGTTGTATTTTCCAATGAAAGCTGGTTCTGCCTTGCTGCCAGTGATGGCTGTGTGTTGGTTTGAAGTAGCTCAGTTGAGGGCCTGCAGCCAACCTGTCTACATGCTAAACACGCAGGACCTACACCTGGAGCTATGGTCTGGGGTGCCATTTCATGTGACAGCACGAACACTCGCGTGGTTATCGCATACACCCTGACTGCAAATTTGTATGTCAATCTGGTGATTGGACTTGTGCTGCCATTCGTGAGCAGAATACTGGGGGTATTTTCCAACAGGATAACGCTAACGCTCACCCATACACCACTGTTGTAACCCAATATGCTCTGCAGTGTGTATACATGTTGCCTTGGCCTGCTCGATAACGAGATTACAAACAGCATTAGGTTTCCCTGTACCGACAAACCAACTGCAACAAGCATGGAACTCCATCTCTCAAACTGACACCAGGCACTTGTACAACACAATTCATAAACGTTTGCATGCTTGCGTTCAACATTCTGACGATTACACCTGCTATTAATGTACCAGAATTTCACATCTGCAGTGGCTTATCTCGCACTGTGATTCTGCAATGTTCATCACTTAAATAAGTTACCTAGTCAACTGGATTCCCGAAATTTCATTGCTCTACGTAAATTATTTTTTTCGCTAAGTATACTGTAGAATATGATTTTCAGTATAAATGCTCTTGATATCAACCATCACTTTTGGGAGTAATCCCATTATGAGATATAAACTCTATGATGAAACCAATACATTCAGAGAATGATGTCACAATATATTCTACCACAGTACACCTAAATCAATGTATTTTATCCTATGTGATGCATTATGATCATCATATTGACAACAATGACTACGAATCCATTACATTTAGAGGATGACGATATATCTTACCCCATTACACGTAATATATTCATAATGAAACTGATATCTGATATTCTACCCCATTGACGATGAATGAAATATAGAACACGTCTACTGATGATGACGAATGGAATATTATATGGCACATTAATGAAATACAATACATTTGATATACTGATGCTGACGAAGTATATATGTTATACAGCAAGAAAAACCGATAGTATATTTTACCTGTGTAGCTCACTATGTTATCTACGATACTTGGAGGTGTGTTACGAAATATAATACACATCTAGTGATGGCAATGAGTGAAATACAACGCACATTTACAGTATGGGGTCAATGTGTGTTCTGAGAACCTTCAGACGGTCTTTGGTGTCATATTACAACTGATGCAATTGTGGAAGTCATACTGAAACTGATTTGTGACACATGTGAAGGTCATCCCCTCCCTTCCCCAATCCTATTCCGCTACTGCCCTCACCACCTCTCTCCCACTTTTACTGTGCCCAATACAAATTATTTGATGCCTGTATGTGGTAGTGGAAGGATCATCATATAAGTAAGAAATAAGGACTGCCTTGCTTTCACCTACCTAGATTCAGCAAATTTTCAAGGTCACCCAACTTCCCCCGTTTCTCCCTTCGAAAATATTTGGATAAAGATCATTGTAAAGAGCAAATTTCTTAGGATTTTTGTGGGTTAGTGAATAAAACAGGCAAATAACCTTGTACAGTATCTTTATTAATTACTGCATAAACATTTTCACAGAAAAGACACTTTTTCTTATGTTAGTATAGTATATTTTTAATAACACCTAGCTTAATTTTTAGCTTATAGTTTAATTTTCCAACCAACAATTAGACAGGTATTAAACAGGTATGTTCTGGAAGTACAATATCTATCTAACTTTTTTCCTGTAAATTATCTCTTTTATGGCTTTAGCAATTAGCTCCACTCATTACTGCAAATCGTCTGCCTCAGAGCATTCAGGCATTTCAATTTTATTTCCTGCATAACACCGTAGTTATAACACTCTGAAACGTCCCCTTTAAACAATTTTACAAGACTGTGCTTAAACTGACACACAATATTTTTAGCGCAACGCAATCTGACTTTCAAAAATCCCTACAAAAGAATGGCCCTGACTAACATTAACCTATACGTTTCACAAATCACTTACCTCACAAAAATCTTGGTTACTCGAGCTACTGCAATACAGCGAGCGCCACTACTGCCAGCTAAATAAAAGATTCAAACTACTGAAGGCACTAACTACTGATAGGCATAGTTAGCAAATGAAAGATTTTAATAGAGAACAAACAATGTATTTACCTTAATAGTGATAATATATATAGCAGTTCATGACAAATTTCAAAACTCCACCATCTCTCTCCCCATATCCACCACTGCTGGCGACTCACCTCCAATTGCGCAACGCTACGCACTGTTCACAGCCAGCTGCCTAACACTACAATGGCGAGTACTACAACAATGCAAAGCAGCCACAGACTGCACACAGCACAGCCAGTGATTTTCATACAGAGGTGGCGTTACCAATAAAAAAACCTAAACAGCCTACTTACATAGCCCCCATGCTCCCCACAAAAAATTTTACAAATTGTTTTGGGCACTGGGCAATACATATTTGTTAAAATGTTTCATAATCGTAATTACAATAACAAAGAAATCAAATGCACACACTTATTGATACAATGTTGATCAAAAGCTAAAATTTTCTCACAGTCCATAAAGATAGTTCTGATCATTCATCATAATAGTAATTACAGTTTTTTTTCACAAAGTCTCATTAGTAAAGAAATTGCACACAGAAGTAGTGGATTTCCATGCAGTCTTGAAGAAGTAGTGTTGTCCTTCCAACTGAAAGACAGTGCTGACTCTTGACATGCAGACAAGTAATGGGCCACAACGGAGCAAACCCACCGCAGAGTCAGTCGAAGTTTTGAAGAATATTGGTAGGTAGGTCATCACAGAGTAGACACACTGCAGTCCTGGTAGAGATTGTGGTATTGGTGGGCCACCAGAGGTGTAGACCCACTGCAGTCCTTGTAGAAATAATGGTACTGGTGAGTCAGCAAAGGTGTAGACCCACTGCAGTCCTTGTAGAGATGGCCAGCAGCCATCTGCTGTGACTGTGCAGGTGCACAATCACCATCGAAGAGTCTTGCGGATAATGTAGCAAGTCCATAACCACCACTTGTGCACTCACAAAGTTTTTGGAATTGTCCTCAGAACCAGCAATGCTGTTATCCAGTCCCTTGCTGAATTATTAACACACGTGCAAACACTAACAGTCCCTACTTCTCACATATTGTCCATATACTATGACCAACAGAAACGTGTGCAGTGAAATGGAACTTACAAGTTACTTAATTTGATGAACTGGTGTCAAGTACAATTTTATAACATAAGAACACAATAACAAAGGTACAAAATACATCATTAAAGAACATAACAACAGATAACATTTGTAGTAAAACAGGCATTACAAAAGAATAGAAATAGACATATACGTCAGTGTTACAGGAATTATGACATGAGTACATACATAAAAGATCAGAATAACTTTCGAAACATCAACTTCACACATGAGCATTAACACAAAACAGAATAAATAATGTCTAAACATCTTTACAAAGTAAATAACATATTATTAATGCCAATTGTATTTGAGGATAACAGTATTCCTCATCATAGGGAATGTAACTTAGTATTAGAAGAGAAAAAAGTTCTATGAAACAGTACACAGAGACAGGAAGAAAACAAATACACAAGGGTACACAAACACATAGGGGATAACACAATGGAAAGGACAGGTTTCGTTTTCAGTGTAGCTTTTGGTACTGCAGTATTTTGCGAACAAAACCTTTTTTGTTCTTGGAGATCTCCCTTCGTTCATCATTATTCCCAAAAAGTCCTATCTGTACCTCTTTTCTGTATTCTAACCATATTTCTTTCAAAACAAATATGGCTCATTGTACAATACTCATTTAGGCCCAAATCGTTTTCATATAACTTTCAAAGCATTCTTTCCCTATTCTCCATAGTTAGGTTCTTATATAGTCTACCCCCTCTTAAGCTAACTTAAATCTACTGAGCTCAGATATTAAACTAAGGGACGAGGCAATGCAGCAGCACAAAACAATTAACACAAACAGCAATGACAAAAAAATGGAAATTTGCAAAGCAAGCTACAGTAAATCTAAATTACCAAGCAATTCACATTACAACTAATATGAGGCAATGCGCAGCAAACAAGAAAAATAAATCTGGCTTAGCAGAGTAACACAAAGTTAAATTCAGTAACACTATGCCTGGCAAACAGCAGCAGCAAATAAAATTTAAACCTAGACCTCAAGCAGAAAAAAATATTACACTAAAAATGGCCATGTCTAATACCTATGTCACATCTTAACACTAGAGTGATGCATCACGATTTATTCTACAAAAGAAATTACCAAGTACTTGAAAAGAAAACTATGATTGCAGTTCCTGTGAAGGTAAATGTCTTTTTGAGCTCCCTCATTTTTTTTTTTTTGAAAAAAATTATTATTTACTCGATCTGTGGACAGAAAATATTTATATTAGTACATCTATAAAGTTTTATTTTAACCAATGCTGCAGTGGAGCTAGAAACTAGATATTAAACGAAATGAGCAAATACATACATAAAGCAAGCCATATGGCATTTCTCTCAACTAGCAAGACAATAGATGTAAAAATGTTCCTCGTCATTTCATTAGGCAATTTAGTAAATATTATAAATTAAGAGCTCCACAGTGTAATCATATGGTTTCAAGTTTGACCGTGTCGTTTTTGCGATGCTTTCTACAAAGGAACGTCAATAGCGAGGATAATGGCCTCCCGTTTTTTTTTTCTACCTGTGCCGCTGACACACACTAATGGCTTTTTTCCAGCCGACTGTCGCGCAGCTGGGTGCCCACGACGCATTACGTGCAGGTGGTCACTTAACTTTCTTACCGAAATATTTACGACAGCAGTTTCCGCTACAGTGACAGTCTCACATAAAAATATTTCACAGGTCAAGAATTAGCGTTGCAAATCTGTGAAACAAAATCCTATAAATATAAGTGTCCAAAAAAAATATTCGTCAGCATTGTGATACAGTCACGCATTTACACACATTTCATAACTCTTAAAACACGATTCTTGGTTTCCAACATACTTCTTCACAAGTCAGAGTCCCTAACCACTACTCATTATTCCTTACCTTATTATACATATACATATTCGTCGACACTTCTTCAGTATTTCATCATATGAAATACGTAGCATAATCAAATTCCTCATATACGGTAGCATCATCTTATTGATCATAAACATACCTCAATAGCATAATACACATCGTCGTCGTAATAATATCATAACACCTCAGTCAAATCTTGGAAACGTCGTAGCTTTCTGCAATAATTAAAAAACCTAAAAAAATTCTCTGCTCATGTCAAAAGTGTCATCTGCCTAAACGCACTTTAAAAATCATAATCCCATACCAAATACATCATTCAAAGCGCTCATGGTATCACAATGGTTCCGAAAAAATATGAGCATTTCACAAAGTACAGACAAAATACAATTTCATAAGTGTGAAGTTACCCAACTGTGTAATTACGTAAACATCTGTCACTGCCGTAGTAAAATAAATATTTGTCTCTCTCAGTTAAATGATCAGATAGCTGTGTAATTCTGTGTTAGAGAAATATGGTACCGATGTGTGAAGTTGTATAAGCAAATACCATATTAGCTAGGGCTCCTTGTGTTTGCCACACACATGGTACACAAAGTAAGCGTGCACCCCCCTGAGGATCAATGTAATTATACCCTCAGGTGTTACAGATTACAGCAATGGAATGAAATGTATCACGGAAAACCTTTGTATCATTGTACTCCAAATATCTTTAAAAATAAATGATTTAAGTGCAAAATTAATCACTCAAATACGTGTCCTGTAGCGCTAAATGAGCGTCTTGTTGCAACATAATCTCTGTGGAAGTGTCGTAATTATCGTCCTCCGAAAGCTAAGTTCTGCAGAAGTCAATGTACTTACCTCATGATAAACAAAAGTGAAATGCTTTGCGTATAGATATCTTAGTTATTACGCTTATTGCCATGATGAAGAAAGTACTGTGCTGTAACGTATTGTTGTGCTACGGAAAAGGCAGTCTAGTTGTAGCTATACCACAAAAGTTACTACTAAAACATATTTTACTTTCCAGAAGAATTCAAAAAAACTGTGCAGATATAAAGCAGATACAGCACAAAAGCAACAATGTAAATTGTGTCACACATTAGTAGCGTTGTGATATAATTGTGTAGCTGTCAAAGAAACCAAGTGCTAAGTCATCTTTAATCCCATAGAAAGTACTTCAAGTAAAGAATGTCTTTTCAAGTAAACCAAAGTGTTACATGAAAATCTCATTAGCAGTGCCGGTATATGTTCTAAGTATGTGAGCCTTATAGTCGTTATGTAATCGTGCAACTAACAAGCAAGAATGTACACACACAATAACACTGTGTCGTCTGTTCACAATAACAAAGCATTCGTAATTTCTGTTTAAATAAGTTCTCTTAGTTCTTCACTGGATATTTCACTTCAAACATAGTTGCATATTAACAGTTTCTTAAGTCTGACAAAGCATACTAGAAATGCGAAGTGAAAAGTTTTATGGCAAAGGCTAAGTTAAAAAGCTGATTATCTTTCAATAAACGGTTTTACATGTGAAATGTGGTGCAAGCCTTTACTCTTACTACTATGCAGAGCTCCAGCTTCAACGGAATCATCGTGTGGTATATGTCGGTAAAGAATACTGGAATTTTTCTCAAGGTTAGCATCTGTTATTTTTCTCCCAGCCAGCCGGCGAACGCGGCTGCCTGCGGTGCAAGTCATTGTCTGTCCCTTTGTTGGCGCGCGTCGTTATTGGGATTAGGAGACCTAACTTCTACAAATTCGCCTTGCCGAGAGGGCCCAGCTCTGTTTGAATACCGCCAGTTCTGATGCAATTCAGGTCTGTCGTTACGATCATATCGTCTGTCGTCATGTCGGTAGATTCCATAGTTTCTTTCTTGTCGGTCAAGTGGTGGAGAATTTCTCCCTGAATTTTCATTGCACGGTGGACCGTTGCGTCTGAAGTTATTCTGTCTCCCGTGATAATAATAGTTTTGGTTACCATATTGTCTGTTTCTATGATTGTCTCTGTCATATTCATTACTTCGGAAATGCGATCTCTCCCTGCAACTATTACTCTGCCAGTGTTTGTCATATGGGTGGTGTCTGTTTTGGTCACGATTTGCGTTGTAAGAATAGCCTTGTCGTGTGCAGTTATTGTTTCTGTCGTCACGGAATTGTGACGTATGTGACCTGTAGTGATTGTTTTCTTGGTTTCGTGTTCCGCGATTATCAGTGTCAATTTCTAGTTCTTGTAACAGTCCCTGAAAAGCTTCAATGTCGTCTTTGCAACGTCCTGCTAAAATAATATGCCGTAAATGTTCAGGTAATTTGATTAAGCAAATGCGGATGTGTTCTGAGGGGCTGTATGGGTTTGAAAGATACTGATTCTTATGCAACATGTCTTCAAAATATTTGACAAGACTGGAAAATTCTCATTGTTCAAAGTGTTTCATCATCATGATGCTATGTTTTACTCGGTCTTGTGTAGCTTGAGACCAATATGCAGAGAGGAAGGCATGATAAAATTCTCCTTCACTGTGACAATCATGAATGACCGATCGCATTCTTACAGCTGGTTCATTCTCCAAGTAGCCACACATAAATTCTAACCTGTGTTCTAATGACCAGTTGGGAGGAAAACAATGAGAGAATTGATGAAGCCACGCTTGTGGATGAATGTCGTTGCCAGAATTCTTAAATGTTTTAAATTTGCGTGTAGTAATGAACAGCTTATAGTCAAAATCATCGTGTCGGCGAGTCGCATGTCGGTCATTGTTTGTCGTTTCGGCGGTTCCATTTCAAAATTCGGTGCACATTGCCAGTTTCTTTCATAATTTCCGAAATGCGCTGTGTTATTATTTTGTGGCTGTTCCGTATTTCTATGTCCCTCTTCCCGTATTGGGGCGCGAGTGTCCTCTGAAATACGTAATTCTTGTACTACTTGTGCCAACTGATCCTGCACTTACCGGATTTCTCTTTTGTATTGTGTATTGATTTGATTTTGATTTTGTTTGAATTTTCTAATTTCTTCATACTCTTCAGTGTCAGTGAAGGCTACAGGTGTTGTGTCATTCAGATCATCATCTACCTTTGTAGATAAGTTAATGAACTGATCTGAAAGTTCGGCTACTTTATCCGATAGTGAAGTTATTTCCTCTGTATGTTTTTCTGAACCAAGTTTCAGAGTGTCCATTTGTGTTGAAATCGTATCTACTGTGTCCTTTAAGTTTTTCTGAGTTTTTGCAAGTTGCATAACGGAATCGGTAGATGCAACTGAGTCAATTTTAGCTTGCAGGGTGTCGTGTTTTTCATGAACAATAGTTTGCAGTTCTTTTATGGCTGCTTCATGATTCTGTAATGCATTTTCATGACGCGAAAAAATAGGTTGGAAATGCTCACAACTTTGTGTTTTTACGTCATTACAGACTTTTTGACATTTCAATTCGATTTTATGTAACTCAGTAGTTAAATCTTCACGTGTTTCTTCAAGTGTGGTGTCTAACTTTTGAAGCTTTTGCTGTGTTTGTCTCTGATTTTGTTCCATTGTGTCTAACTTTTGAAGATTTTGTTCCATTGTGTCTAACTGTTGCTGTGTTTGTCTCTGGTGTTGTTCCATTGTGTCTAATTTTTGAAGCTTTTGCTGTGTTTGTCTCTGATTTTGTTCCATTGTGTCTAATTTTTCAAGCTTTTGTCCCATTTGTTGCATTAATTGTAATAACAATGCACTGGTGTCTGAAACATGTTCCTCAGTGCTTTTCGGCAGTGAATTTGCACCGGCAACATTCACATTTTGACAAGTGGAAAATGTGTCTTGACTCATTTGAGAAAACGGTGAGAACCCAAAACCTGAGTCTACAATATTTGCAAAATTGTGTCCTGTCATTCCCGATTCCTGAGGCGAGCTGTTGCCGACCGATCGATCGATAATGCTTCCCTCTTCACTAATTGTTTCACTGTCCACGCCATTGTTTGCCGCCCGCTCCATTTCCCTATGCACAATTACCAAATTACTACTTTGAACATCAGTTAATTCATTACTCGGTGGCGCTAACACACTGCTTTCGTTTTCACTGTCATTTCTCAGTTTACTTTGGAGCCTAGTATTACGTTTTTCACACGCCATTATTGTCACAGTATTTCACACGACAACACAGAAAAACACAATTTGAAGAGCAAAAATAAGAGAACACATTAACATAACACTGAAAATAATATCTAGTTAATTGCAGCTGCGAAATACTTGGTGCAAACCTACATGCATGCCACAACTGTTTTACTGTACAACAATGAAAGACTGCAACTACAAAGGAGATTTTCTCTACAATTACGCGCTAACAATAAACAAAAGCTACACTAATTACACAAACTACAAGAAAAAAATCAGAAGATTCCAGTGAGGTATCCTCGGCTAAGGGTCGACATATGAAACGTCCCCTTTAAACAATTTTACAAGACTGTGCTTAAACTGACACACAATATTTTTAGCGCAACGCAATCTGACTTTCAATAATCCCTACAAAAGATGGCCCTGACTAACATTAACCTATACCTTTCACAAATCACTTACCTCACAAAAATCTTCGGTACTCGAACTACTGCAATACAGCGAGCGCCACTACTGCCAGCTAAATAAAAGATTCAAACTACTGAAGGCACTAACTACTGATATGCATAGTTAGCAAATGAAAGATTTTAATAGAGAACAAACAATGTATTTACCTTAATAGTGATAATATATATAGCAGTTCATGACAAATTTGAAAACTCCGCCATCTCTCTCCCCATATCCACCACTGCTGGCGGCTCACCTCCAACTGCGCAACGCTACGCGCTGTTCACAGCCAGCTGCCTACCACTACAATGGCGAGTATTACAACAATGCAAAGCAGCCACAGACTGCACACAGCACAGCCAGTGATTTTCATACAGAGGTGGCGTTACCAATAAAAAAACCTAAACAGCCTACTTACAACTCCACCTCTTGCCGTTTGTACCCTACCATCTCTTCTGTTGCACATTTTTGTGGAATTTCCATATAGAACCTTATGTTTACACCTTTTACAAAAGAGTGGTCATTAGACGTTGTTACTCCGTAGGTTTTAAGCTCTGCAAAGGGTTGCTCCGTTGCTAGGTGCACAACTTCAACACTGCGTCTCACAGCGCCAAACATGGAGAATTTACTGTGAAGATGACAGTTAAATGACCAACACCTCTCCTTCTTTACTTTACAGATAGTCCCCTTTTTTAATTGGTCTAATAGTCAAACTGATTACAGATTTTAACTCTACAATGTTATTACACAATAGATCTATAATGGGTGTAGGCACATATAAATTCTTCTTGCTAAGAAACACTCCATTTTTGGTGTAATTTACGTTGCTAATGACAGTAACAAGATTGTCCAAGCTCTCCAGTAATAATCACAAACGAAACCACTTGTCAGATGTTCTCATCTCCTTTCCTAATAGATGAGAGATGTTTAGCACTTTAGAGGAGTCCATGTTGAAACTTTGCAGTAACAGAGAAGACGAATCAGTTACGGATGTCAATCTATGCTTACACTCTAAAAATCCAAACTGGCGATGGTCCTGTTCATGTGATTTTCTGGTGACGTCTTCTAAATATGGTTGTATTTGCAATCCATGGAAAGCAGTTACGCTGTTTTGAGCCAGTTTCTCCTGAGGACACACAGACACTGCACCACCCCTTCCTGCACTGGACCTTCCACAGGTGGATTCACCTTTGGACGCTATCCCAACTTAAGGTGAGTGACTCCACCTTCAGACATTATCCTGGACGTGCCGCAAGTGGACTCACCCTAAACATTATCCCGAGCATAATGCTGCTGGATCCACCTTTGGATACTTCACCAGATTTGATACAGATGGATCCACCATTAGGCACTACCCCAGACTTAACACAGGTAGAGCCAATTCTGAACCTTATCCCTATCCTGACTCTGCCCTCGACATGGAATCCCTTCCACGAAACCAGCACACAAAATAGCGTAGTTGCAGTTCATAGATTGCAAGTACGACCATGTTTAGAGGAGAAGAGTAGAAAATCATGTGACCAGAAGGGCTGCCATCTTGGATCTTTAGAATATAAAAGGAGGCTTGACAGTCACAACTGATCATTCTTCTGTGGTAGTGGAAAGTGCCAACACGGCTTCTGCCAAAGTGCTAAACATCCCTCAGCTATTAGGAAGGAAAACGAGACCAACCGATGAACACCCTGGGTTGTGGCTATTACTGGAGAACCTGGACAGTCTTTTTACTGACACTGAGAACGTAAATTACACCGAAAATGGAGTGCTCCTTAATAAGACGAATTTAAATGTGCTTACACCAGTTTTTGAGGTTTGGTTCTGAAGATTCTAATTCTTTAGATTTTATTTTTCTAGGATTTTATTTTCAGTAATGGCCCATTTTAGTGCCCAAAATATCATTTAATTGATAACCATGTGACAAAAGATTTAGCACAAACACACACAAATGACCATCTATGACTTCAACATGGTCTTATATTGTCTCCACATTAGAGTTCACTTTGGCCTAAGCAGTTCACTAGTTGTTGTGGTACAGTGGCACCAAATGAGTCAAATACTATTTTTGTATTCTCTGTTTAATAGTAGCATTATATTTGACTTTCTAACATTCCGACATTCATTTTCTCGAGCATGATTAGATAATTAATCAATCACATAAATACCATGCAAGTGTTTAACTTTTAATTTCTTACCAAGCTTGTCTACATTCAGATTACTTAATGCATTACGATAGACATCAATTACTTTTTGTATAGTTTTTTAGTCCTGTACCCTTCTTTTCTAATGCTAGCTTATGCCTCTTTGCCTGTGATAACTCTGCATGTTCTTAATGTTTCTTGTGAACTGCACTTGTAATTGCAAACTCTCCACTAACTAATGAATCCAGTACACCTAATGGGGCAAAGAAGAATAGTAAAAATCCATCTTCATGTTGTGCTGATCTATGAACTTCTTTCTTTTATATTAGGTATTCGATAATCTTTTTCAAAACAGGTATGCCTAATTATATTAGTAAATTTCCACCATTTACTTACTTCTCTTCATCTCTTCAGCATCAGTTAAATAATCATCACAGCTATATAATTCATTCCTAGTGTTTTTAAGTTTAATTGCTTTAACTTTAGGTTGTCTCACTTCTGGAGCCTGGGGTCCTGGGTTCGGTTCCCAGTGGGGTCAGGGATTTTCAACTGCCCTGGGATGACTGGGTGTTGTGTCGTCTTTATCATCATCATTCATTTCCATTATGGTCGGAGGAAGGCAACGACAAACCACCTCCATTAGGACCTTGCCTAGTACGGCAGTGTGGGTCTCCTGCATTGTTCCCCTATGCTCTGCCAAGCAACATGGGAGTTCATTTCCATTTAGAGCTTTAGGTTTACCACTTGGTAGCACACTGTGATCACTGCTGCAGTTATTCAGTTATATACAATAAAAATACTATATCACCCGTTCATTGTCATCAAAATCAATTACGGCACCTAATTTTCTTTTTCATATGAGTACAATGTACCTCTTGCTGCATCATTATTATGCATTCTCTCTTTAGCACTTCCCTGAACCAATTTATCTGCTTCATGTCCATGATCTAAATCTTTATGATCTCTGCGAGCAGTATTATGCCTTTTACATATTCGAAGTTTCATATTTATATGTGATCTTGCAGGCACTAGAGCAGATGAGACGTTCTTCCAGTGCTAAATTTCTTGTCTGTTCTGATTCTCTGTGTGTCCATCGCCCTCTAAAACGTTTGTACCCAACAGATAAAGTAGTCCAGAACATCCATGAATCCCTCCTCCAACTACGAAGTACCTGGGCACATGGGCATTGTGGGGAATGAAAGGAAGGATCTAGCAATCAAGGAGGCACATATTGATCTTCAGTTATTTCAATGTGCCATCCCACTGCATGCAATAGCACTGTTAAAATCGAGAGTCTTGGGTCAGAGAGTGGATGAGTGTCTGGAAGTCTGTCCAGTAAAGCCCACAACGCGGCCATGGCGTACCTCCTTCCACCCACAAAATGGGACAAGTTTCTCCTTACTCATCTTCACATAGGCCACAGCCCTCTGACGCATGACCCTCAAGTTTTTAGGGCTTGTGGCGTACAGATCATTGTGCGTCAAATTTTACTGGACTGTGTTCTATTTTCAGTCTAGCAGGCCGCAGTGGATTTGCCAACAGATCTGCCCTCTAACGTTCAAACAAATGTGGTTAGGGTTTTAATTCTGTGAATAGTTCGACTTAAAAACAGTAGGAATGAATTATATAGCTGTGATGATTATTTAACTCCGCTATCGGGTGGAGAAATGTAGGGTCCCCCTGAATAGGTCAGGTGTGCACTACACGCCGGAAGCGGCTACAAGGGTAGCGGAGTACGTGTGGAGTACACATGAGGGTGTTTTAGGTTAGAGAATTCCCTCCCTAGGCCCGACAAGACGCCTCCTGAGACGCGGCAAGGTAGGAGTAGGCAAAATGCAACAGGGAATAACAATATTAATGTGCTAATAGTAAACTGCAGGAGCGTCTATAGAAAGGTCCCAGAACTGCTCTCATTAATAAACGGTCACAACGCCCATATAGTACTAGGGACAGAAAGTTGGCTAAAACCAGACGTAAACAGTAATGAAATCCTAAACTCAGATTGGAATGTTTGCCTAAGTGGTCATGGGAAAAACAAGTGGAGAACACAACATCACCTCCTCTCTGTGCGGGAATTAGCGAGTCAGAGGTTTGCTGCTGCTCCTGAAAGGAGGAATGGCCGATGAGTAGATCAGATAAGTTATGGGGGAGACATGGAGCTCGAGGAGTCTCGTGATTGGCACGAAACACTTATGGGATTGATTGTGGGAGTACTTTTGTGGAGTTCACTGAGGTTCTATGACAAGTGAGGAGAGGAGAAACTAGGTCTTTCGATTCAGACTCTAGTCTGGAGTGGGTCTTCTGATTCAGACTCCAGTCTGTATAGGATTCTGGTCTTGACTTTTGTAATGAGTGAACTGCACTTGGGACACTTGTCCTGAGTGTAGCCTCGCACTAGCATTGGTCTTGACTGGGGAGCCTGTGATGAAGACTTCGATGTACCGACAGTTTAGAACTCAGTCATCTTGGACAACTCGCTGTATCGAGGGCAATCTTAGTCGTGACATGTCTCCCGCCTTGACAACAAAGACGGTCAAAGGGCAAAATGAATTTAGTAGATGCCTGGGGCAGGAAATCAAGTGGGAGGTTTACCAGCTACAGTGATTTCTGTCAGGGCGGTAACTCATAGTCGCCTGTTGCCTTCCAACCCATACCACAAGCCCATTTTTGTCTTTCAACACATCCCTCAATCGTTGCTTACATTCTTCTATATTTCTTGAAGAAATGGTTATTTCATCAAGATAGACACTGAGGCTGTTTGAATCCTTTTAGCTCCCTGTCCAGTTACCGTTGTCAATATATTTTTAATTCCAAAATGCATCATTCTGTATTGACAGTGTCCCCAATGTGCTGAAAACGTCGTTTTCGGTCTATCCTCCAGAGCAACTTAAATTGATGGTATCCACACTTCAAGTCCAATGTCAAGAAATACTGACTGCCGTAGGTTATTTATTATTTCTGTGATGTTTGGAAATGGATAGGCATCTATTGTACTCTTACTATTCAAACGGCGGTAATCGCAACAAAAACGATCTTTTTTGAGCCATCTATAGACTTATTAGATGTATTATAATTCCCACCTTTTCCCCTGGGGCTAATACTTCGTTCTGTTATCCTCTTCAGCCAACTGTCCATTTATAAATTCCTCCAAAACTGGTTGCCGTGATGGTGGTATTCTACATGGTCTCTGCTTCATTTCTTATCGTGTCCTGTGCTGTGTTACTGGTGTAGCAGGTAGAGTTCTTTGTGGAAAAACCGATCTTAAAGCTCCAGTTACATGTTATCCATCTGTGATCCTCTATTCCTTTCAAATGCTTCAATTTTTCGTGAACTGCAGCTCTAGCGGCAGCATGTGCCCTCCTACAGCATACATCTTATGTACAGCAAACGTGATCATCCGGAATCTGCAAAATGGCCAGCAATATTCCTTTAATTGACTTAACACCCTCGATGCCAAAATTATCTACGCTAACAGGTATTACTCACTTCACTATCTTCCAGCGGTTCCAACATACACTACATATTAAGTGGTAAGTTAGGCTCCACAATCGGCCATAGTGACTTCCGGTGGCACTTGTCATGCAATTATTTGATCGTCATTACTCGCAGTTTAACTTGGTTGTCTTGCACACTCGAGGTTCCTTGTCACAGATCGAAATTGACAACAGCTTCGCCTAGCCGGAATGTATTCCCACCGAGCTCCAGTACTCGTAGTCGGTCAACTATGGCTTGATGTTGATACAGAAAGTCTATCCTAGGATCATGCTGTAGCCATCGCTCACATCAGACACCACTTCCACACTTTGTCTAAATTCGTTTGTTTCAAACGGAAAATTAATCATTACTTAGCCCAATAGTCGTGCATCATTGTTCCCTACTCTATGAAACTTGTAATTTGGTGTGTTCCACCGCCTCCTACGTAGTTCAGTTGAGCCCACTGACACATGCGCTCCTGTGTCCAACAAAACTTTATACTCTCTACTTTTTATCATACCTATTATGGCACATTTCGCCTCTGCATTCGTTTTTAATGTATTTATTTCCACTGGGAACGCCTTTCGGCAGCTCTGTGGTTGCTTCTTAAGTTTGACGGACGTTTCCTACCCTCTCAGGCCACTTCTACCCCTGTCGATGACCAACACTACCCCCTAATACTATTCCTGTTAAATCGTTGGTAGACCGTGCTATCCCCATCATGACTAACAGAAATTCCTCTTCATATGCTCTTTACGCCCACAAGTAAAACACTTCACATTTGATGCAAACAAGTGTCTCTGATCCCTTATCCCTGTCTCCCTACCAATTTCGTTGTACTCAGATGTTAATCTGTCCCTGCATGGAGATCTATAGGCACCACAATGCTCACCCTCCTCGACATTTCTGGTGCTGAACCTCTGCCGGCGGGCGTGGCCAAGCGGTTAAAGGCGCTACAGTCTGGAACCGCGTGACCGCTACGGTCGCAGGTTCGAATCCTGCCTCGGGCATGGATGTGTGTGTTGTCAGGTTAGTTAGGTTTAAGTAGTTCTAAGTTCTAGGGGACTGATGACAGAAGTTAAGTCCCATAGTGCTCAGAGCCATTTGAACCATTTCCTGAACCTCTCAGGAAATCACCAAGTGATCATTGCTTGGCTTCCTGTTAATGCCACTTTTTTCACCTCCTCACTTCGTGACAATTCATAAGTGTGAACATTCGCCTTACTAATTCTATCTGTGAAATCCTGTAATGCTTCGTTATGCCTTGTAGACATCATATGAAATTACTTACGAAAACACATTCACTGTTTTGTTTCCTACATCTCCGCTCAAACACTTGTCTCAGTTGATCAAAGGTTTCTGCATTGCATAACGCTGCTGTGCACCATACGAATAACTTTGCCTCTCCCATAAAACCAAACCGTGCAATCTGCAATAATTGTTTATCTAACCAACCCCATGCGTCAGCTGATGATTTGAGATCCCCTAAAAATGCTAACACACCCTCAGACTACCTAACAGAAAAGGGAGAAACAGGATAGGCAACAGCCAGAACCACAACTGGAGTCTGTGACTTCAACACTTGTATTTCCTCATCCTTCTCCGCTAGTTTATTATCCAAACTATTTTTTCTATCCTTAATTGTGCTACCTGATTCACTAGTGACTTTATACATACATCACTGATGACACTCTGTCTCTCCAATTTTTTCATTGCCACACTTTTACTCATTTTGACGACTCATAAATAATACATAAAAATAACACAGAAACAATTATCCAACTCTAACACAAGCAGAACACTCTGCAGCAAGTTGTATTACCAACCTACTTCTTCAATCTATCAAGAGCAACCTGGACTCTCCACATTGTCTAGCTGCATACCCAAAACGATAACAAGTAAAACAAATCACCAATATAGTTTTGGCGCAAGGTGCAGATTGTCAAAGCAAACTCCACTGTGTACAACACACAGGCACTAACCACTCATCTCTAGTATTACCCATAAACTGCGACAAATCCACTGGTTACTCCATTGGTTACTCTAGTTTTACAAAGGTAAGCCCCTTTTAGTCATACCTGCTGAACAAAGACCCCACGACTGTTACCACACTAGAACAAAAATGGTCTCGCTCATCCTAAACGACGGTACTGCTGGCTGTGGCTCGGGCATTGCACTGTCGGGGGGAGGGGGTGGCACACTTTCTGCTGCCGATTGTGGCAGCGTCTGCAGTCCTGGCACTACTCTGAAGAGTGGCCAGAGCTGACTACCACTCTGACACCATTCTGAAGAATGTTGGACTCAGGGACATGAGTGAGTGATGAAGACAGACCAGCAGGTACTATGGAAACACTGACGATAGTAAAGAATGCCTTTATTTAATTCCAATACACGATGTGTCATGGTTCAGTGAGACAAAGACACCTCAGTCTCATGTCCCTGGCTGGCGCTCTCATATGGGTGGAGGATTCCAGCCCTAGATGCTGTCTGAGCACCATGAAATGCTGACGGAAGGCCCATGACAGGCAGGCAGCCTCTGGAGTCCACAGCCGTGAAGTTTACGGTCCTACTTTCCTCAGTGGCATAGCCCCTGCAAGTTCCTTGACTCTGCAAGCGTTTAGCAGGGCAGTGCATCAAGACACCCATGTGTGATGTGTGCACTTTGACTTGCTGCCCTCTGGCAGGAGTCAGATGAGAACTGGCACTGAGGCACTAAGTCGCACAGGCAACTCAGTGCTGACAGCAGGAGGATCAGATGGCAAGTTGGCAGGGCTGTGGCACTATGGCCTGTGAGGAGTGGTGGCGGCAGGTGTAGCATTGCCTGAAACTTACGACCGTTGCTGGTGATGCCGACTGACACGCTGCCCAGTGTGACCCTTGCAATCATGGTGGTGCTGCTGGACTCCAGCAATGAGAGAGTGCCTTCTGTCTCAAGTTCCAGACATACGTATGTAGCTGCAAAGCACACTTGTTTCACTAAGTCCTTGACCCTAGTTGCATCACCCATAACAAGAGATTGCCCTGGTGTGGTGTCAACGACCCTGCTGCTGAAGTCATTACCGTTTGTGTGGTGCTGTTGCCCACTGACTCAGAAGTCACCACATCTGCGAGTACCAGCCTGTGACGGTCAATGCAATCTTCATGGCAGCTTTCTCACTGTTCTTATTACTTAAGCTAAAACCTGAGTAGGAGTGTTACAATATGCAGTCCTTCATTAGTTGTTTTACACAAATTCATTAAATGGTTATGAAAATATTTAAAGCTGTAGGAATGTACGTTAGGTGTATTTGGCTTATTGGTACAGCAGTAATTACATCGACTGCCTTCACTGCACCACTGTGCACAACTATTACAAAATTTAGGTGAATTTCATGCAGGTAGATCAGGTAGATCAGTCACAATCGCTATCTTAAACTATGTCTTTTAATGTGTAACATTTTATTTACATAGTGATATACATCTACTGAGGAATGTAAAAAAGGTGGTAATAAGGAATAAGATAACAATAGACGACTACAATGCATGCTTGTTCAATAGCAATGAATTATACATATCAATGAAATTAATTAGAAGTTATAAGTATGGAACATATACAGTAAAATTAAATATGGCAGCACTACTTGCACATTATGATAAATGGCATATTATGCATGACTGAATAAATATCCTGCCACAGGGGAATTATAGTTTACAGTAGGTATATTTGATAACATCATCACTGTCATCAGTAGATGTGCATTGTAATTTATCATACTCGTTCATGTATTCTAGGTGACACAGTATGTTAGGTTGGTGTACAACATACTATAGAGATGTCATGGGCTATAATATATTGGCATCAGCATCACAAATATCTCACATGTATGTCACCAATGTGTCAGGTATGTTATACACTGATCAGTTGGAATATTATGACCACCGACCTGCTATCGACATAAACCCATCCATGTGATAGCATTGTCACCTGGAGAGGGATGACTGCTCGTCACTGTAGTATCAGTGAGCGTGCTGTCTGTGTGCAGAATGGCGAAGGCACACAATTTATCTGAGTTTGAGGGCAGATTGTGATGGCCTGGAGGGTCAGCACAAGCATTCTGGAAAGTGCACGACTTGTTCGGAGTTCAAGGAGCACTGGGTTATATGACATTCATTATGAATATTTCAACTGTGTTTGGGTAGAATATATTATATCATCATCCTGTGAATATGTTTGATTCATAAGCATTATCACCAATATGTTGATAATTAATGCATCATATGGGGTAAAATATGTTAGTTTAGGTGTACTAGGGTAGACTGAATTATATCACCATTCTCTGAATACACTGACTTTACCACCAATGTAAATAGAGATTACATGTCATAATGGGTTACACCAAAAAACGGTCGTTGTTATCAAGTTCATTCATGTCGAAAATCATAGGTCTCAATATATATCCAAAATAAATCCGTAAAAAGTCCCTAAATCGTAGTGAAAACGCTTGTTTCGGTTAGGACAAAAAAATATACATATTGTGTTCATCGTCATCACCATGTATTACCAGTAAGAGCTGAGGCTAGAGCATCCATTTACAGAAAGTTATCGATTAGGATAATAACAGTAATAGTTATTTATCACTTTATCATTTTGTGGAATGATATAGACGAGATACGCAATACACGTAATGTGGATAATACCACGTAGAAGCAAATTTTAGCTTGTTAATTTTTTACCACAAACAATGAAGATCTTATGTTTTAATTGTTCCTTTCATCTACCTCATACCCTCTCGTTATTTGTATATACAGAGTATTCAGTCTATCTGAAGACATTGAAATATATCGAAAACAAACATCGGATATTTGTAATCGTAAAGAAAAACCAAAGGACGTGTATTCAAGAATGAAAAAGGTTGTTTTCAAAATAAATACTTTGTAGTTCAGTGTGCGTACTTTAAGTCTGCTTACATAGATGATTTGTCAGAGCGTCTGATGGCTGTGCAGAAGACTCGGTTTGGATTCCCGGTACTGTCAGAGAATTTTCCTTGGTGGAGAATAGGAACAGGGTCCGCTTTGTCTCGTGATGCTAATTAAGGCGCTAATTGAATACGAAGTAGCGACTGCAAGGTATGTTGATGCCATGTCCATCCATATTGCAGCCACACGGCATCATTTGGCAGAAGATGACACGGCAGCTGGTTCTATGAGTCTGATGACAGTGTTTAGTATAGTTTTTTTTTCTGCTCATAGTTTACCCTAGGTTTCTATCTTCATGTATGAACAAGATATAGTGTTATGTAACCGAATGATTCTGAAACTCCTGTAAGTATTAAATAATATACGATAAATTCAGAACGTAGTTCGGCGTGGCGGGGTTTGTTGTCGTCGTCGTTACTCGTTCGTACACTTGCGACTTAACACGCTTTTTCGCACATCGACGGCGGTTCTGCAAAATAAATTGTCCGCCTACCTCGATACTGCTGCAGATCTGCACACGTAACTCCCGACTGCAGCTACTTAAGAGATGTCAGAAAAGCAGCGTTGAAGAAACTGAGATTTCATAACTACACGTCGGAGGCCACTATAAGTGCAAAAAGCTGAAAATAGTCTTGTGAACTCTACATAATAAATCGGAAATGGGTTGCTGTTCAAATTTATAAGTTCAAAGGTCCTTTTAAACCTGCATTAGGATTTTATTTATTGCTATTAAGCAAGAGCATCAGCCCACCTGTGTTCAAATCCTGTTCGCAGTCCTCGTCACACTCAAACAGCCAGAACTTTTCCTGTCCAATTCCGAAATCATTTACGAGAGTAACACCGTCAATAAACTGCTATTTGCTTATGCACTCGGCATTCAGTGGTTGTCTTTAAAGAAAGTTTTTGCGCGCCATAAATACTCAGTAAAAAAGAAATTACTTAATACCGCCACGCCTTTAGTTCAAAGTTTACACACGCGATTTTCTCCAGAACAAAATATCTCTCGACTCTTAAAATTTCACAAATAGTTAATGGTAAACACCAGCTACCTTTATCACTGTACCGAAACGCCGAAGTCACAATATCACTTCATTTTACACATAAAGCGTTCGGGCACTTTCAGCATGACCGGCTCCTTCGAAAGCTAGTCCACCACTACCTTCTTCTCTCTGCCCCTACAAGCACCTCCATCTCATGCGTTAGGTGGGAAACCGTCCCACTTCTTATTGGCTGTACAGAACTACGGCCAATCAGAACTGACTTTCAGGGCGCGGCTCGCTCCAAAATCTAGCAAGAACCAACCACTGCTCTCAGCTCACTGACGTCATTAAAATAAGCAACTCAAAACTCCCTTGTTAAACAAATAAAATGAAATAAACTTGAAGCTGTACTTTACGTCTGGAATTCAACTATAAAGTCGTGAACGTTCTGGCTGTCTCTATGTGGTGTCACCGCCAGACACCACACTTGCTAGGTGGTAGCTTTAAATCGGCCGCGGTCCATTAGTACATGTCGGACCCGCGTGTCGCCACTGTCAGGATCGCAGACCGAACGCCACCACACGGCAGGTCTCGAGAGACGGATTAGCACTCGCCCCAGTTGTACGACGACTTTGCTAGCGACTACACTGACGAAGCTTTTCTCTCATTTGCCGAGAGAGAGTTAGAATAGCCTTCAGCTAAGTCCATGGCTACGACCTAGCAAGGCGCCATTAGCCTTAGATAGCTTGTATCTAAAGAGTCTCACTTGTATCGCCACAATCTCCAGATGTCTCATCAAGAACGATGTATACAAAGGATGGATTAAAGCTAAGTATTCCCGAAGCTACGTACTTTTCTTTATCACATTCATTAAGTCTCCTGTTTCAGACCTCACTCCATCCTTCGTGAGTTAGCGCGTGCATCTTGGCCGCCTCTTTCAATTAGTGTGCGTAGTGTTGGCAAGTCTGCCGACACTGCACTCTACATATTCAAACATGCTTGGACATCCGTCATCCACTAGTAGGGGAACCACTGGTGGATTCGTTCCCACGATACACAGCTGGAACACTTGCAAGTTCCTATTGAGAATTACAAACTGAAAATTTAATATTGGCGTATGTCCCACATACACTCACACAAGTACTCTCTTTCACACTCATCCTAACACGAAACATAAATATCTACTTGAAATTATTAAAGTTATTACTACAGCAAAATTACGAAAGGTTTTCTAAAATGGGAACATTCCAAATTTGAATCGAATCACTGAAGGTGTTAAAACATCTTTTCAAATAGTCACAGTTGGTGAACTATTAACATATATACATCGATTTAGTTTTTTAAGTGTCGGATAATTACGTTTTTTACTGACTTTTTTTGGAACTTCCAAATTATGACAGTTATTGACTTCACATTTTGACAGATTGTTCCTTTACACAACAGAAGGTTATGTACCTAATATTAAGATCCTCAGGCTATTTCTAGATTAGTTATTAATTTTTATAGTTCCAGAGAATGTAACTACTCTGTAAGCACCTCTCCCCTACTACCACACGCTGCAGTCACGCCATTTGGTCATGACGCACGTCTGCAGGACACAGCTCGCCCGTTGCAGATCGTATAAGATTCTGACTGCTTACACTGGAGCCCAGATACATTCATACAAGAAAGCTTTAATAGACAAATTCGCGATTGCGCCCTAGCTGCGTTACCTCACACTCTCTCCCATTCATTGTCCACCTACCTCAGTACGGCTTCCATACGACGTCCCTTCATTCCGCAGTAATATATATATATATATATATATATATATATATATATATATATATATATATATACTCACTAGGCTGTAGGCTGTGTAATGCAGTGTTGACTAGAGCATGACTAATACCTACCACACAGAGGCCGTGTAACTAAAGTTGCGAATCAGTTCCAGTAAGTTCATTTTAAAAAATTTCAGGTGGTGGGAAATGCAGTTTACCTGCAGTAAGTCTTCGGAAATTCTAGTAAACTGGTTTTTATTCTTAAGGAAGCACATAAATTTTCTATTAAGTCCTAATTTACTATTTTTAACTGTTCTGCTATTCCCAACTCACAGTCTGTACAAAAAAAATTCTCACACGAAAAAAAAGCAGCCAGAATATCAACCAGTCCGACCCGATTAATGTTCGATCTGACTGTCACTTACCCACTACTATAGCGAGTTGAAACTTCGGTCGTATCAGTGGTCTTCAAAGTTAGAAGTGCTCGCCCAAGTATTCCATAAAGTATACGGAATATGCCACGCGCAGTTTCAGTAAGACCTGAATATCACACGCTCATAACACATCAATGAATTAATCAAATTGTCCTCAAAATGTTTGTTACTAAACTGCCTAAGTCAGGACACTTCCTAACACCGATGAACTCAACAGTTCTTAATTTTACAAGTTATTTTCTCAGTGACATTTAGCATGATGTTACACGTACGCAGGTTGGCGAGCAACTCTCTCGATGCCACCCCACTCTCTGCCTATCTTTCTGCGCGCGGGAACAGCTTAATTCTGATTGGCTAATGGTCTGAATGACCAATCAGAATGATCCTTCTAGATCATTCTCACGGCAAAACTTGCCTGAGCCAATCACTAACCAAAAAATCATTTACGTCATTCCAATGCCAATTTCTAGTATATTATTTAATAAAATGGACCGAAATACAAAATAATCTTTAAATTAATTTATAAACTTATTCCACTTCCGACTTCTATTCTGGCTGTTCTCTTACATAATCACGCACACTTCGACATACGTCATCAGCATCGTCATTGCACCGCTATTTTCCCACAGTTCAATTTGATAAGTTTTTAGATAAAATAGTATTAAGTTTTTTCGTATGTCCCACAGACACTCTCTCATTCATTCCACTGTATACACACAACAAAATAAGCAGATAATAATTTTGAATAATACTAAATGCAGAGTGATTAACGTTTTGAAAAGAAAAACTCCAATTAAGTTATTTTATACAATGAAAACTTTGTTATTACTCAGATAATACTAAAAGACAAACTGCTATTGTTCCTAACTTGCTTTTGAAACATAAATGTCGGTTTTATGACTTTTAAGTGATTTTCTCAATCTCAGTAACTACACTACTGACCATTAAAATAGCTACACCACGAAGATGACGTGCTACAGGCGCGAAGTTTAACCGACAGGAAGAAGATGCTGTGATATGCAAATGATCAGCTTTTCAGAGCATTCACACAAGGTTGGCGCCGGTGGCGACACCTACAACTTGCTGACATGAGGGCAGTTTCCAAGCGATTTCTCATACACAAACAGCAGTTGACCCGCGTTGTCTGGTGAAACGTTGTTGTGATGCCTCGTGTAAGGAGGAGAAACGCGTACCATCACGTTTCCGACTTTGATGAAGGTCGGATTGTAGCCTATCGCGATTGCCGTTTATCGTATCGCGACATTGCTGCTCGCGTTGGTTGAGATCCAATGACTGTTAGCAGAATATGGAATCGGTGAGTTCAGGAGGGTAATACGGATCGCCGTGCTGAATCCCAACGGCCACGTATCACTAGCAGTCGAGACGACAGGCATCTTATCCGCATGGCTGTAACGGATCGTGCAGCCACGTCTCGATCCCTGAGTCAACAGATGGGGAAGTTTGCAAGACAACAACCATCTGCACGAACAGTTCGACGACGTTTGGAGCAGCATGGACTATCAGCTCGGAGACCATATGCTGCGGTTACCCTTGACGCTGCATCACAGAAAGGAGCGCCTGCGATGGTGTACACAACGACGAACCTGGGTGCACGAATGGCAAAACGTCATTTTTTCGGATGAATCCAGGTTATGTTTACAGCATCATGATGGTCGCATCCGTGTTTGCCGACATAGCGGTGAACGCACATTGGAAGCGTGTATTCGTCATGGCCATACTGCGTATCACCCGGCGTGATGTTATGAGATGCCATTGGATACACGTCTCGGTCACCTCTTGTTCACATTGACATCAATTTGAACAGTGGACGTTACATTTCAGATGTATTACGATCCGTGGCTCTACCCTTCATTCCATCTCTGCGAAACCTTACATTTCAGCAGGATAATGGACGACCGCATGTTGCAGATCCTGTACGGGCCTTTCTGGATACAAAAAAAAAGGTTCGACTGCTGCCCTGGCCAGCACATTCTCCAGATCTCTCACCAATTGAAAACGTGTGGTGAATGGTGGCCTACCACTGGCTTGTCACAATACGCCAGTCACTACTCTTGATTAACTGTGGTATCATGTTGAAGCTGCATGGGCAGCTGTACCTGTGCACACCATCCAAGCTCTGTTTGACTCAATGCCCAGGCGTATCAAGGCCGTTATTACGGCCAGAGGCGGTTGTTCTGGGTACTGATCTCTCAGGATCTATGCACTCAAATTGCCTGAAAATGTAATCAGATGTCAGTTGCAGTATAATATATTTGTCCAATGAATACCCGTTCTTCATCTGCATTTCTTCTTGGTGTAGCAATTTTAATGGCCAGTAGTGTATAATAGATAAAAATTTTAACAGGCTCTTCTGCTTAGTAACAAAAGATGGTATACGAAATTTGAGTAAAATCGGATGATAATTACTATTGTTTATTTAGATTCGTAGCGGGTATGAATTTACACTCCTACTAGATGTTACTGGAGACCGTTGTCACAGCTAGTAGCGTCATATGCGCTGTGAGTCACAGCGAGGACACAGTGCTGCAGCCACCGGGCTACACGGCTGTATGCTTTACTGCAGCGAATGTTATCTCATAATAACTTGCTACTTTACAGTAGATACTGCGTGTGAGAATACGTGTGCAACTTCATTTTTACTAACTCCGTTAGCTTCTCGCCCAGAGATACGCACTTGCCACAGAGGCGGCTTCCGGGCCGTCCGCGAGCCACGTTAACGTCGCGCCGCACGTTACTTAATTCAGAACAGTTGACGGCGCAGGCGGGGTTGCGCAGTTAATACGGAGGGCGTGGGCCATTGTGCGCCAAACAAAGTGGCCGAAGCGGTCCGTGTTTTACAAGAAATACGGGCCCGGCGCGGCGCGCGCGGGAGGACGCTTTTGTGCGGCGCACAACAGCGCCAGTTAAACACTGCCGACGTATTAGCGCAGTTTATACGTCAATTACTTAACGCCCTCTGCTCTCCTCCCGTTCATTAGCGCACAGTTTTCGCACTGCTGGGCAACCGCGCTCTGCTGGGCGTGCAGTCCAGTTCTCTGTTCGCGTCAGTGGTTGGAACAGCATAATTTCTGTGGGGGTCTCCCTCATGTTCTGAAAATTGCTACTGTGAGGTGTCGGTTGAACTGTTTAGAATACTCCTAAGATGGTGTAAGAGAATGTGCCAAGCAAGATTGTAAGAGATGGAAAAGAGCCACCGTGGTACAACAACCGAGATAGAAAACTGCTGCAGAAGCAAAGGGAACTTCACAGCAAACATAAACATAGATAAAGCCTTGCAGACAAACAAAAATTACGCGAAACGAAATGTAATGTGAGGAGGGCCATGCGATAGGCGTTCAATGAATTCGAAAGTAAAGTTCGATGTACTGACTTGGCAGAAAATCCTAAGAAATTTTGGTCTTATGTCAAAGCGGTAGGTGGATCAAAACAAAATGTCCAGACACTTTGTGACCAAAATGGTACTGAAACAGAGGATGACCGACTGAAGGCCGAAAGTCTAAACGTCTTTTTCCAAAGCTGTTTCACAGAGGAAGACTGCACTGTAGTTCCTTCTATAGATTGTCACACAGATGACAAAATGGTAGATATCGAAATGGACGACAGAGGGATAGAGAAACAATTAAAATCGCTCAAAAGAGGAAAGGCCGCTGAACATGATGGGATACCAGTTCTATTTTACACAGAGTACGCGAAGGAACTTGCCCCCCTTCTTGCAGCCGTGTACCGTAGGTCTCTAGAAGAGCGTAGCGTTCCAAAGGATTGAAAAGGGCACAGGTCATCCCCGTTTTCAAGAAGGGACGTCGAACAGATGTGCAGAACTATAGACATATATCTCTAACGTCGATCAGTTGTAGAATTTTGGAACACGTATTATGTTCAAGTATAATGACTTTTCTGGAGACTAGAAATCTACTCTGTAGGAATCAGCATGGGTTTCGAAAAAGACGATCGTGTGAAACCCAGCTCGCGCTATTCGTCCACGAGACTCAGAGGGCCATAGACACGGGTTCCCAAGTAGATGCCGTGTTTCTTGACTTCCGCAAGGCGTTCGATACAGTTCCCCACAGTCGTTTAATGAACAAAGTAAGAGCATATGGACTATCAGACCAATTGTGTGATTTCAGGTGTGCCGCAGGGGAGTGTCGTAGGACCGTTGCTAATCACAATATACATAAATGACCTTGTGGATGACATCTGAAGTTCACTGAGAATTTTTGCGGATGATGCTGTTGTATATCGAGAGGTTGTAACAATGGAAAATTGTACTGAAATGCAGGAGGATCTGCAGCGAACTGACACATGGTTCAGGGAATGGCGATTGAATCTCAATGTAGACAAGTGTAATGTGCTGCGAATACATAGAAAGGTAGATCCCGTATCACTTAGCTACAAAATAGCAGGTCGGCAACTGGAAGCAGTTAATTCCATAAATTATCGCATTAGGAGAGATTTAGAATGGAATGGTCATATAAAGTTGATCGTCGGTAAAGCAGATGCCAGACTGAGGCTCGTTGGAAGAATCCTAAGGAAATGCAATCCGAAAACAAAGGAAGTAGGTTACAGTACGCTTGTTCGCCCAGTGCTTGAATACTGCTCAGCGGTGTGGGATCCGTACCAGATAGGGATGATAGAAGAGATAGAGAAGATCCAATGGAGAGCAGCGCGCTTCGTTACAGGATCATTTAATAATCGCGAAAGCGTTACGGAGATGATAGATAAACTCCAGTGGAAGACTCTGCAGGAGAGACGCTCAGTAGCTCGGTACAGGCTTTTGTTGAAGTTTCGAGAACATACCTTCACCAAGGAGTCAAGCAGTATATTGCTCCCTCCTACGTATATCTCGCGAAGAGACCATGAGGATAAAATCAGAGATATTAGAGGCAACACAGTGGCATACCGACAATCCTTCTTTCCCCGAACAATACGAGACTTGAATAGAAGGGAGAACCGTTAGAGATGCTCAAGGTACCCTCCGCCACACACCGTCAGGTGGCTTGCGGAGTATGGATGTAGACGTAAGTCCGATTCCTGGTAAACTACAGGGAAGGGTATCTCCCCATAGGATTATGCAAATTTAAGGGAAATAACGTTGTGCAATGAATAACGTCTTCTTGAAGGATAACTACTTGGAGTGACGTAAGTAAGCATGACAGCACGGATACCACACCTCTCGTGGCTACATTATTTTAGGGCCACCAACGATTGCACAGCTAATTACTTCCCTTTTCCTTTCCTTATATTACAGTGAAAGAAACCTGTTACTTTCTACAGTCCTTGGTGGTTTCCTTAGACGTCTCCAATATACGAGAGCCAATCCAAAAGAGATGCACACTATTTTTTAAAAAAATACAGTTTTCATTCTGCATGTGCGAAAGTTTTACAGTGTGTAGATACATTATTCCTGCTTGTTTTCAAATTTAGTTCAACCTGTTCCCGTGAGTAGCATTGTGACTGCATGTCTTCAAGATGGCTGCTACACTTGACGTTCGTCAGAAGCAACATGCTGTCATAGAATTCCTGTGCTGTAAAACCGAGACAGTGGGAAACATCCACAAGAGGTTGAAAAAGGTGTATGGAGATGCTGCTGTTGATCGCAGTACAGTTAGTCTGTGGGCAAGCAGGTTATGTGATGAAAGCGGGCACGGCAATATTGAGGATTGTCCGAGGCCTCGTATTGCACACACTCCAGAAAATGTGCAGGGAGTTAACGAATTGGTGACTGCTAACAGACGCATCACAGTGAACGAATTGTCACGCTAAGTTGGGATAGGGGAAGTAAGTGTTTGCCGAATACTGAAAGTGTTGGCGTTAAAAAAGGTTTGTGCCAGGTGGGTTCCCAGGATGTTGACAGTGGCCGACAAAGAAACAAGAAAAACGGTATGCAGCGAACTTTTGGAAAAGTATGAGAATGGTGGAGATGAATTTCTTGGAAGAATTGTGGCAGACGATGAAACATGGCTCCATCATTTTTCACCAGAGACAAAGAGGCAATCAATGGAGTGGCATCATGCAAATTCACCCAAGAAAAAAATATTCAAAACCACACCTGCTGGAAAAGTTATGGCTCTGAGCGCTATGGGACTCAACTGCTGAGGTCATAAGTCCCCTAGAACTTAGAACTACTTAAACCTAACTAACCTAAGGACAACACACACATCCATGCCCGAGGCAGGATTCGAACCTGCGACCGTAGCGGTCGCGCGGTTCCAGACTGTAGCGCCAGAACCGCTCGGCCACCAGCGGCCGGCGAAAAGTTATGGCTACGGTGTTTTTCGATTCAGAAGGACTCTTGCTTGTCTACATCATGCCAAGTGGAATCACCGTAAATTCTGTTGCATATGTGACGACTGAGTCGTGTTCGACCACATCGGCAAAAGCAGGATGTTTTGCTGTTGCACGACAATGCACGGCCACATGTCAGTCCAAAAACCATGGAAGCGATCACAAAACTCGGATGGACAACACTGAAACACCCGCCTTACAGTCCTAACCTGGCTCCATGTGACTATCATCTCTTTGGGAAACTGAAAGACTCTCTTCGTGGAACAAGGTTTGAAGATGATGACTCTCTTGTGCACGCTGCCAAACAGTGGCTCCAACAGGTTGGTCCAGAATTTTACCGTGCGGGTATACGGGCACTGGTTCCAAGATGTGGTAAGGCAGCTGAGAGGGATGAAAATATTGTTCGTAAAGGATGTATCTACACACTGTAAAACTTTCCAACATGTAGAATAAAAGACGGATTAAAAAAAAATAGTGTGCCTTTCGTTTGTAGTGACCCCCGTATAAGTAACCTAGTAGAATCAAAACTACTGCTGAAAGCAGCTCTCAGTTAGGCATAGGACACCTCCGCACAGCAAGCTTGGTGTGGCAGCCTCAGCTCCATAAAAACTGCGTTGTGCGAGACGCTAGGAGGAAAGATGTGATCGCTATAACAATTTAGTTCATTACAATAAAACATAAAAAATGATTTACCTACTGAATTAAGCAAGGAAACATTTAATAACTGGACAAAATGTTGCGATTATGAAATATAGCCTTTAAACAGGTGGGTGGACGCATTAAACCATAACCTGAAATGCCATGGATGTCGCCAATGGCTGCGAAAGTAGTTAGTAAAAAATGGTTCAAATGGCTCTGAGCACTATGGGACTTAACAGCTATGGTCATCAGTCCCCTAGAACTTAGAACTACTTAAACCTAACTAACCTAAGGACAGCACAAAACACCCAGCCATCACGAGGCAGAGAAAAATCCCTGACCCCGCCGGGAATCGAACCCGGGAACCCGGGCTTTTGAAGCGAGAACGCTACCGCACGACCACGAGATGCGGGCAGTACTTAGTAAAGAATCCCAGAAAAGCAAGTGTGAACACCGACAGAATTGCCAAAGTGCATGACGATAACAACAAGCGGGCTGTGAAAGCTGAGGCTTTGCAGCTACACGCTGATGTAAATTGAACAGCGTCACGCCCCCCTCGGCTCAGTGATTGCATCAGCACCTCATAGCCGCGCGGGATTAGCCTAGCGGTCTGGGGCGCTGCAGTCATGCACAGTGCGGCTGGTCCTGGCGGAGGTTCCAGTCCTCCCTCGGGCATGGGTGTGTGTGTTTGTCCTTAGGATAATTTAGGTTAAGTAGTGTGTAAGCTTAGGGACTGATGACCATAGCAGTTAAGTCCCATAAGAATTCACACACATTTGAACATTTGAGCACCTCATGCCTAGCACACTTACACAGTGTGAACGTGGGAGGCAGCGGCAGTAGCGACTGCAAATTCTTAGCCCAGATTGAGCTCCGTACTCTGTTCTAAGATGGAGACATGCCTCTCTGCAGCTCTCTTAAGTGCAGCACCCACGTGTCAAGTGTGTTCTTTGGCAGCCAGGCAGTAATTGACTGCCGTCTTCTTTTTCCAAAACTCAGCTGGATCAGACTGCATACAAATCTCGCCGGCCAGTCGCAGCAAGTTTAACAAATAGCTACTCTCACGGGTTTTTTCATGGTTAACCAATAGTTGCGTGGTATGGGAAGGAAGGCAGAAAATCTCTCCCATTACATGACAGGTCTCTAACCTGGCCAACAAAAAGGCTTGCATATAGACACACATGGGAAAATGTGCCTCTACCAAAATAAGTATTGTGGGCCTATCACAGTCACAGCTACTCAGACTTAAAAGAACATTCTTTCGTGGCTTGGCTGTGGGCAATAGCTAGGTTAGGTTAGTGGTGTTTAACGTCCCGTCGACAACGAGGTCATTAGAGACGGAGCGCAAGATCGGGTTAGGGAAGGATGGGGAAGGAAATCAGCCGTGCCCTTTCAAAGGAACCATCCCGGCATTTTCCTGAAACGATGTAGGGAAATCACGGAAAACCTAAATCAGGATGGCCGGAGACGGAATTGAACCGTCGTCCTCCCGAATGCGAGTCCAGTGTGCTAACCACTGCGCCACCTCGCTCGGTGCGGGCAATAGCTACTTCCGTGGAATCAAGTTTGGAAGGATAAAAACCTGGATTTCACATTTTTATCTCTCCAAAAATGGTTAATACAGTTTTTACGGAACACAGGCTGCCACCACCATGGTTGCTGTGCAGAGATAGAAGCAGTTAATTCCCTGTCTTATACTTGACTGAGGGCTGCTTTCAGCTCCGAACTACTTTACGACACATTGGTCCTTCTAAGTTGACTTCCAAATTGCGAAGCAGATACAGAAAACTCCCAAGGGTGCAGATAATAACAGTTCCCCTTCACTGTGGTAAAAAGAAAGGAGCCAGCCTGAGTGGCCGAGCGGTTCTAGGCGCTTCAGTCAGGAGCCGCGAGACTGTTACGGTCGCAGGTTCGAATCCTGCCTCGGGCATGGATGTGTGTGATGTCCTTAGGTTAGTTAGGTTTAAGCAGTTCTAAATTCTAGGGGACTGATGACCTCAGAAGTTAAGTCCCATAGTGCTCAGAGCCATTTGAACCAGCTTTGAAAAGAAAGGAAAAGTAATAAGCTGTCAAATCCTTAGTGGTAGTGAATACTGTCTGCAGTTATGACGTAGCATTAAATAATCGCCTATACTGACTACTGGGATGTGCATATTACATTATAAAATAGATGGCGTGACAGTTCGAGCGTAAACTGCCTCATAACACTGCGTAGCATTCACAGAGGCTATCAGAATAGATCCTCATATGCATGAGCAATCATTCTTGCTATTTGTTTTTAGAGAGAATAATATGAAAGCCTCCATCCTACTTCATTTAAATTTTACTGTGTGCATAACTAGTTGACATCATTGTTAATTTCATGGAAATATTTATCTTCGCATACTACATTTTTACTCCTGAATGAAGAACAAGGCAATCTATTAATGAGATATTCAGAATTAAAAACAGCTTTCACAGCGCAACGAGAAGTACAAAGGGAGCTTAAACAGATGTTTAAGTGATGCAAAATTACTTTAATTAAGTACAAACTTGCTAACACCAACTGAATTTATAATACATCCTCTCTTATACAGAAAATGCATGCACTAACATCAGCTATGAAATTAGGTGAAGAACAAGTAAACAAATGGGAAGCGACCACACGTGGTAGATGGCAAGTGGCTCTGAGGTGAAAAATAACTGAAAAGAATCTGAACTACAATTTGGTCATTATCCATTAAACAAAGACCATAATTTACTACAAAGGGTAAATTTGTCTTCCAAAGGACCACATGGAACGCAATGCCACAACTCTTCAAGGAACAGAACAAAATAAAACCTATATAATCTGAGTTACCACTTAAATATGTGGGATAGTAATAGGAGCCGTGACCTGTACTTGCAGGTTACTTAATGAAGAAGCAATCTTGATCCTTGAACTTGGAACAAAGCCTCTCGATCAGAACAGCATACTTAATCCTAGTCACAAAAAAAACTTGTCTACAGAGATGAAAATCATGTAAACAGAACATTACGGCAAAGTGTATTAGCAGGCAACGTTCTGTTGCAGCTTAGAGATAGCCATCCCAGTAAGACACAAGAGAAAGGCGTTTGGCCACAACAAATTGAACCATAAAAGTTGTACACAGCGATGAGAAGTACGCTTCTAGCTCCGTTGGTCAGTGGAAGTAGGACGATACTCGAACAGCATGTTTTTTCTCCATCCGCATGACTGAACTAACTGAAAACTTAACTGCCAGATTGGTAAGTAGGGTATGGATTTAAAGTAAAGCATACAGATATACTCTCGATACGCAGCTAAAGATGTGACTATACTGTTGTTGTTGTTGTGGTCTTCAGTCCAGCGACTGGTTTGATGCAGCTCTCCATGCTACTCTATCCTGTGCAAGCTTCTTCATCTCCCAGTACCTACTGCAACCTACATCCTTCTGAATCTGCTTAGTGTATTGATCTCTTGGTCTCCCCCTACGATTTTTACCCTCCACGCTGCCCTCCAATACTAAATTGGTGATCCCTTGATGCCTCAGAACATGTCCTACCAACCGATCCCTTCTTCTGGTCAAGTTGTGCCACAAACTCCTCTTCCCCCCAATCCTATTCAGTACCTCCTCCTTAGTTATGTGATCTACCCATCTAATCTTCAGCATTCTTCTGTAGCACCACATTTCGAAAGCTTCTATTCTCTTCTTGTCCAAAGTATTTACCGTCCATGTTTCACTTCCATACATGGCTACACTCCATACAAATACTTTCAGAAATGACTTCCTGACACTTAAATCTATACTCGATATTAACAAATTTCTCTTCTTCAGAAACGCTTTCCTTGCCATTGCCAGTCTACATTTTATATCCTCTCTACTTCGACCATCATCAGTTATTTTGCTCCCCAAATAGCAAAACTCCTTTACTACTTTAAGTGTCTCATTTCCTAATCCAATACCCTCAACATCACCCGACTTAATTCGACTACATTCCATTATCCTCGTTTTGCTTTTGTTGATGTTCATCTTATATCCTCCCTTCAAGACACCATCCATTCCGTTCAACTGCTCTTCCAAGTCCTTTGCTGTCTCTGACAGAATTACAATGTCATCGGCGAACCTCAAAGTTTTTATTTCTTCTCCATGGATTTTAATACCTACTCCGAATTTTTCTTTTGTTTCCTTTACTGCTTGCTCAATATACAGATTGAATACCATCGGGGAGAGGCTACAACCCTGTCTTACTCCCTTACCAACCACTGCTTCCCTTTCATGTCCCTCGACTCTTATAACTGCCATCTGGTTTCTGTACAAATTGTGAATAGCCTTTCGCTCCCTGTATTTTACCCCTGCCACCTTTAGAATTTGAAAGAGAGTATTCCAGTCAACATTGTCAAAAGCTTTCTCTAAGTCTACAAATGCTAGAAACGTAGGTTTGCCTTTCCTTAATCTTTCTTCTAAGATAAGTCGTAAGGTCAATATTGCCTCACGTGTTCCAGTATTTCTACGAAATCCAAACTGATCTTCCCCGAGGTCGGCTTCTACCAGTTTTTCTACCCTAGCAGAAGAAAACAGCCCATAGAGAAGTTTTGCATCTCTCCAGTGACTAACAACTCTCGTAAAGATGAATTATATCAAAGACATTCCTAACACATGGCTTTCGAGTGAAAGGAACAAATCTAATATTTTTCAGCATCAAATTGCCAATGTTCTTTGCACTCTATTCTCGAATGACATACAGCAAGAACGGGTGCTTGTACACATCTCTGCTCGCGTTAAATGTATCAACATGAACAGGATATTACATTATTATGTGTCGATCACCCTTGGACAGAATACTTTTGATAAATATTGAAAACATGTATAAAATATAGGGTGGAATTTTCACTTTGAGTCACTCAGGCGTCCAAAACGCTCTGACTTGAAATTGTTTTGTGATCAATAAACTGGAAACCGTCTCCAACAGGCTAGTGAAAATAGACATACAGGGAAACATTCACAGTACACGTTATTACAAAGTGTGCAGAAAAAGATGTGGCAAAGACAAATTTCTTCAAGTACCCTGGCTCAAAAATCACTGCTGACGGCTCACTCGTTCCCAAAATCACAAATCGAGTTAGCAATGCTTGGCTGAAATTGGCGAAAATGACCAGTAGGTACCAGAGCGATAAAGGGGTCCGGAACGCCCTATACTTGCAATGTTAAAATAACGCTTATAAATTACATCTTTCCTCACAAAGTATTTGAGGTAGGAAGTTGAACTTTTTACAGATTATTTATTGGAATATGGGCTACAACTTAACACAGGCATTTTACAAAATTTTAGTTCAGTTATTAAAGATGATTTTTTTTTTAATTGTAATGAAAATTCACAACATTTTCTTGCAATTTTTTATTTATATATTCCAAAATATACAGTTTTTTGGAAAAAAGGCTGTGTTAAAATATGCGGAAGGTACTGTGTAACATTTACTGAAAGTTTGAAACAAATATGTTTGGAAGATCCTTAGAAAACATGTAATTAGTATGAGAAAATAAAAGTTTTGGGAATCGAGCGACAAAGATTGGATTAACTTTTTAGTGCATTCCAGGTCCATAGGATGGATTATCTTCATCCTCTGCAAACTCCTCCTCCAGCTTCCTCTTGTTCCTCCTCCTGTTTACTCTTGCTTGTATTTCTAGACTCTTTACAGCCCTGTCTGCAGCCCGAAGGCGTTCCTTGTCTAAAGCAAGCATCGCTCGTACCATGTTAGAACCTATCTTCATTCCCATATTTCTAAATACCTTGCACCTTACAATGTTGCCATCATTGAAAGTCGCAACAGCATCATACACACCAAAGTGAAGTGTTTCTATTCCAACAAATACAGTCTTGGTGATTCTCGACCATATAACACTATTTACACTTTCATTGGGGTTTTGAGTTTTTCCGTGAATACACTTTTTCAACAGTTCAGGTGCTGCTAAGTCTCTGAAAATAGGTTTTATCACCTCCATTATTGCATGAGGCAGACTATGCTTATGAGTGTACACTTCACCAGTTAGCAATCCTTTGTTATATTTACACCAACTGTCTTCTTCTTTGGGACACAAGCTATGTTGGGGATTTTCATCGTCTTTATTGTTTATAGTAATAACACATACCTTTGGCTTTCCAACATTTCTCCTTTTCTTAAAAGCCTTCAGAGGATTTCTAATAACTTTACTTTTACTCATTATTATACTTCAACAAAACAGAGACTCAAGGAACAGAATTAATTACGAATATTTTCGAGATAACGACAGAGTAAATAAACATGAAACAATCGACAATCACACCAGCGATATATATTGAACCATCACAGGTTAGCCACAACACATACTTTATCTCACATCACTAAAATGTACCTGATGAACACGGACGTTAATAATAACACCATTTGACAGCAGGTTAACAGCGCCACAGTGGGTCACGCCCATGTAGAACACATTTCAAAAAAAATTTAAAAATAGTTGTAGTCTCCGGAATTGAATAAATTATATATCTATTAAAAGGTAATAGTCTGCAGATTCAGAAAACGTAAAAAAGTAGAAAATGAACTTTTCATGATTTTGAGCCTTTCCGGAGCCCCTTAAAGTCGAAAACATACAGCTCTACAACCCGCCAAGTTGCCTTGCAGAACTTTGACTCGCAACCAAACAACCAGAGCAACGACTTACTGTAATGGAAACAAAAATCTTTCGATGGACATCTTGCCCGAAACTTCACGGCCTAGAAACGTACACCATCCAAACAGATACCTAGCTGCATAATGTAACGAGTCATGGGTCAGCTTGCTGCTCCAGCCGTGAAGCGACGAAATGTTACGTTCATGATTACAAATTCAATCAGACCTTTGCCCTACTCCAAATGGGATGAAACTAGGTACAACATTTTGTTAACTGCTCACGACGGTAAAAATTTCAACTTTTTATCCAAAGTACATTTTGAGATACACAAAAATTATGAGCACTGAATAGGTTTTCAGCTGCCAAGATCGCTAAAATCATTTACTCATATAGATTACCGGTTTCGGCTATCCTTTGTTGCGATCTTCGGATCTACGTTTACGTTGTTAGACAATCTTCACCTTCAGTGCAGTAAGTTGTGATACAGAATTTATGTCCATGTTGGCATCGTGAACTATACTAGAAGTTGGCATGTCAGTTTTAAAATAACAGCTATTTACACACGTCATGGCTCCGATTAGAAGTGCTCACGCTCATCATCAGTTTACAACTCAACGTAGACTGGTGATGAATGTGATTCATGTGAGCAATAACATGTGGGTACATAGCTGTTATTTTAAAATTGACATGCCGACTTGTACGTAGTATAGCTCATAATACGAAACTGGACATACATTGTATATCACCTCTTACGGCACTGAGGGGAAACTGTGTCATAATGTTAACATAGATCCGAAGATGGCAACAGAAAATTGACGAGACCGGTAATCGATATGAATAAATGATGTTAACGATCTTGGCAGTTGAAAATTGTTTCAGTTTCATAGTGCTACAGATCGCTCGCCACGTTGATGATGTCAAAACTGTATACACAAAATTACATAAAACACTCAATTTAGAGCTTTCATACATAGATAACTACTTGACAAGTTCATGCGTTTTAGGTAAAGTCACTGACGAACTTTGTTGATTTATCTAGCCTTTCAGCAACAGAACAAAACTGTCTTCTGCAAGGAATTTGTTTAAACGTAGTAATTTTATATTTTATTGATGTTTTATTTCTACTAAATAATGTCATTTAGTTCTGCTTTATTGCTTGAATGCGTGAGGGAATAAATGTGATATGTACTGTATGTAATGTAAATTTTTTGCAATTATAAGTAACTGAGTGTATAAGAGCTTCGGAACGTAGGTTTGTATTGTGTATACCAGACACAAACGTAAGGGAAGTTGTGAATTTTGAAACAGCCATTTTACTGTACTTTGGAATCAAAATACCTCGTCAAGTCATCAGACAATTCATGAAAACGTTAATTTGCCTCCCTCTGTTTTTCTTGAACTTATTATTTAATAATTCTGTCTTAACTAACTTCAAAAGGGGATTAGTTCAGGGCGGAAAACGGATTGCATGGTACTAAATCGAAAGCTGTTCGGCTACGTTGGGTCTCGGCCAATTTGATGCAAGGTATCTAGCGCATTAAATTTCAAAAATGGTTCAGATGGTTCTAAGCACTATGGGACTTAACATCTGAGGTCATCAGTCCCCTAGACTTAGAACTACTTAAACCTAACTAACCTAAAGACATCACACACATCCACGCCCGAGGCAGGATTCGAACCTGCGACCGTAGCAGCCATGAAGTTTGTGAGCGGGTTTACGTGCTGGAGTCGGGAAGATTAGGTGTTCAGTTCTGATGACATTCGGCCGTGGTCTCAGTGAACTCTACAAAATTGTATTATTTCTGTGCGACGGTGGAGTTTAAGAGATTGTGATGCATCTGAAAATAATCAGGTACAGTTGCGAAAGATGATTACGGAAATTCCGGATTTTTTTCAGTGTTAACATGTGGCTTTATTTTGAATAACTTAAACTTTGCATGTCTTGCTGTGCAATTGTAATTGAGAAATACTCTGAAGTGAACATTTGCAAAGTACTGTGCGAGCGTTCAAACTAAGAAAATCCACGTGTGTTTTCGGTGTCAGGTCATGTTGGGAAACTTAAAATGGCTGCTTAAGAGTGAGTCTGCTGTTCGTGTGATAGCCGGATTACCAATTGTAGGTAGCAAGGACTCGGTGCCGTGGAGTCTTACTTTAAAGCCACGATTTTGGCACATTTGGTTGTTAGCCACTCCCGAAACTTGGAAGCATTTTGCACCCCTGTTGACACTTTTAGTGGGGCTGATTTTTGATTATAATTTTTCTAGTTGAAGAACATTAATCGTCGCTTCAAGACAGGCGTGAGCTGCAGAAGAATTCACCGTAGATTTGTGAACATTATCTGTAGGGCAAGAAACCGCGCAGTTGCAACTTTACAATCATGTGATCAGTTATGAAATTCGCAGGCGGTGTTGAATGGCATTTATCACTGAAAACATCGTTTGAACGCGTCTCCGGGGGCATGGAGAAGCACTTGGAGCAGACCAAGAAACCATAGCAAAACGCGGGTTTTCATTAAAAGTCGATGGTAAACGACGTATTGGGAGACTGAGGCAATATTGGCTAGACACCGTCCGTATAGAACTGACAAAGCACAAAATCGTGACAAGAAGAGACATGGAGCCAAATAAACGGACCCTGCAATATTGCAGGGCAAATGGTGAGGAAGAAGAAGATGAAGAATATGACTATTCGAATATTGCACAAAGAGTCACACCTAAGTTTCTTAAAATTTAGGATCCACAACATGGAGTATGTTTACACGAAATTGTTGGAAACAGCATACAAAAAACAATACAAAGGTAACCCACCTGGCATGCTCTAATCCTCACTAATAGCACAGAAATCACGATTTTCACATGGTCAGCGAGTATATGGTTACATGGGAGATAGGCAGCCCACGTTACGCTAGTGCTCGCCGTTTCAACTCATAGCCAGGCAACTGCCCGTGAGTCCGCTGAAGACGTAATTAAACTATAACCTGCTGAATATTCTGATCAGAATGTAGGTAATTAATCTATTATTACGTGGTAGAATACGTGCAGAGGATCGACACTTGGTCCATGGATTGGCAATTGACAATAAAAATAAACAAATTCAACGTGTTGCACGTGGATAGGCAGTGAAATCCATTATTGAATGATTAAACGGTTGAAGAACATTCACTGGGAGCAGTCACATCCGTAAATGATCTAGCAGCATGCGTGCGCACTGATGGAAAGTGGACGACCGCATATAACCGCAAGTGCTACACTGAGGTTCATTGGAAGAATCCTGAGGAGGTGTAGCACACTCACAAAGGAGGTAGCTAGCAAACGCCTCAGTCGATATGTACTTCAATATAACAGTACCAGATAGGATTTACTGAGGAAACAGAAAAGATCCAAAAACAGAGGAGCGCTTTACGTCATGGTGACGATCAGAAAACTCAAGTGACAGACGTTGCAAAAGAGACGTTCTGCATCACGATGTGGTTTACTGTTAAAATTTGTAGAGAGTTTGTTCCTAGGAGAGCCAGCCTGTACATTGCTTTCTGCTACGTGTGTCTCGCAAAAGTCTATGAAGACAAAATTAGAGAGATTCGAGCTCAGGCATAGGCTTACCAACAATCGTTCATCCCCAGGACCATTAGTGGCTGAACAGGAAGAGGAAGGGGGGGGGGGGGAGTGGCAATGGTACACAGACTACCCTTCGCCACACACGATTAACTGCCCTGCAGAGCGTAGATGTAGACATAGATATGGATGTAGATGTAGATGTAGATTGTAACATACCCTAGGCCGATGTACCAACTTGTAACATCCCCTCTGCGGAATGACAGACCATAAAATATGACATACTGGCCCCCTCGGACTGTCTGGTACGGTAAACTGTAGATTTACAGGGGTGCATGGCAGGTCCTGTTTGTAACTTACCTGCGCAGTGACAGCGTAATCAGCCTCCGCACTTTCTCCACTTGTAATCGTACGTGCCCTTACCTGCAGTTCATCCGCTCGTACGTTGTTCGGCACGCTGTGGATTCTGGACTTAGAAAATACGTAGAACTAAGGTTTTGGACATGAATTCCGGTGCTACTAATTAATGCAACGCATCTCTGATAAAAGCAATTATATTCTAGAGATATGCTGGCCTCAAAATCCTTTGATACAATTTATTATACACAAATTGCAAAATCGTAGTTTGCACGCCAGAATCTAGCCATATAGCCGTCAGAGTCTAAGTGGGTTTAAGACCACTGTCAGATATCGATTGCATTTGGTTGTTCTCTCAGTCAGGCTAATCCCAATTGTGATCGTAATAATATAATTCAATCAGCTCCACGCGGGTCTTTTAGTGAACAAGGGCAGGTTCTTGTATTCCCGTATGCCACGGAACTCAGTCTTTACTTACACTTGGTACCCCACATGAAAATAAGCATGATCGTAACCAGTTGGTCACCATTATCATTGGTAGAAAACAAAAACAGAATTGCAACAGCAGGAGCGAGCACAGCAGCTCACTTACTGTGTTCGGTCGTGTTGTTGCACACAATAAGCTCTGCTCAATTAACTATTTGCTTCTATGCCTCAGTAACTGTCACGTATTACAGGGTGTTTCAAATATGACCGGTATATTTGAAACGGCAATAAAAACTAAACGAGCAGCGATAGAAATACACCGTTTGTTGCAATATGCTTGGGACAACAGTACATTTTCAGGCGGACAAACTTTCGAAATTACAGTAGTTACAATTTTCAACAACAGATGGCGCTGCAAGTGATGTGAAAGATATAGAAGACAACGCAGTCTGTGGGTGCGCCATTCTGTACGTCATCTTTCTGCTGTAAGCGTGTGCTGTTCACAACGTGCAAGTGTGCTGTAGACAACATGGTTTATTCCTTAGAACAGAGGATTTTTCTGGTGTTGGAATTCCACCGCCTAGAACACAGTGTTGTTGCAACAAGACGAAGTTTTCAACGGAGGTTTAATGTAACCAAAGGACCGAAAAGCGATACAATAAAGGATCTGTTTGACAAATTTCAACGGACTGGGAACGTGACGGATGAACGTGCTGGAAAGGTAGGGCGACCGCGTACGGCAACCACAGAGGGCAACGCGCAGCTAGTGCAGCAGGTGATTCAACAGCGGCCTCGGCTTTCCGTTCGCCGTGTTGCAGCTGCGGTCCAAATGACGCCAACGTCCACGTATCGTCTCATGCGCCAGAGTTTACACCTCTATCCATACAAAATTCAAACGCAGCAACCCCTCAGCGCCGCTACCATTGCTGCACGAGAGACATTCGCTAACGATATAGTGCACAGGATTGATGACGGCGATATGCATGTGGGCAGCATTTGGTTTACTGACGAAGCTCATTTTTACCTGGACGGCTTCGTCAATAAACAGAACTGGCGCATATGGGGAACCGAAAAGCCCCATGTTGCAGTCCCATCATCCCTGCATCCTCAAAAAGTACTGGTCTGGGCCGCCATTTCTTCCAAAGGAATCATTGGCCCATTTTTCAGATCCGAAACGATTACTGCATCACGCTATCTGGACATTCTTCGTGAATTTGTGGCGGTACAAACTGCCTTAGACGACACTGCGAACACCTCGTGGTTTATGCAAGATGGTGCCCGGCCACATCGCACGGCCGACGTCTTTAATTTCCTGAATGAATATTTCGATGATCGTGTGATTGATTTGGGCTATCCGAAACATACAGGAGGCGGCGTGGATTGGCCTCCCTATTCGCCAGACATGAACCCCTGTGACTTCTTTCTGTGGGGACACTTGAAAGACCAGGTGTACCGCCAGAATCCAGAAACAATTGAACAGCTGAAGCAGTACATCTCATCTGCATGTGAAGCCATTCCGCCAGACACGTTGTCAAAGGTTTCGGGTAATTTCATTCAGAGACTACGCCATATTATTGCTACGCATGGTGGATATGTGGAAAATATCGTACTATAGAGTTTCCCAGACCGCAGCGCCATCTGTTGTTGAAAATTGTAACTACTGCAATTTCGAAAGTTTATCTGCCTGAAAATGTACTGTTGTCCCAAGCATATTGCAACAAACGGTGTATTTCTATCGCTGCTCGTTTAGTTTTTATTGCCGTTTCAAATATACCGGCCATTTTTGAAACACCCTGTAAGATAAACATTTATTCACAGTCAAACTAACTTCACCACCTACGCCAAAGTTACATTGTCACGGTCTTATTCAGATTTAGCCAAAAGCGAAGCTTATCTGATAACCTTGCGGCAGCGCAACTGCTCCCCTCTCTAGCCGCTAGTCCTCAACAATGGCGTGCTGTGCGCCCCTTCTCCTCCACTACACCGCATGTGACATCAGCCGCCATCTCTTCCTTTAAAAGAGACACATTTTATCTGATACTTGCCCTGTTGCTTTCTGCGCATATACACTTTTGATTTACACTCTCCTCCAAATTTTACTCTTGCCCTCTGCTCTCATTCAAAGTTCTTTGAAACTAACTACTTTTTTACTCTTAGGCAGCCTCTGTCCGGGCCAGTCCACCTTCACCATCCCCAAGGGGTGCCCGCCTGTGGATGCCGCGTCGTATTTCTAAGCTACCCCTGGCTTTTCGGTGTCCTTCCGCCTTCACGTTCTTCCGTGCTCGCCTACCGCGCTCAACTCGGCTGTTATCGTAACCCTTCGGCACGCTACCTCCGCTCGGCCATCCGTCCGTCTGACGCGAGCTGCATTCCAATCGGTTCTCGCTTCGTTAAAAAATGCTAGAACTTTAGTTTCATTGCCTGTACAACAACCGGGTTTTTTTCTGAAGCCAACTCATATTCTTAGCAATCACATGAAGTTCCTTAAACTACTGCTTATCTGAAGCGTGGTCATTCGTGCGCAGCACATGGCCACGTTTCAAGATGTGGTGGGATGACGATTATTTGCGTTCTATTTACACACACGTTCTGAAGAGAACAGAACACCTTGAACGACTAGAGAGAGGACGTTCATATTAACAGGACATATAAAATACTGGCCATTAAAATTGCTACACCACGAAGATGACGTGCTACAGACGCGAAAACTCCAATTAAGTTATTTTATACAATGAAAACTTTGTTATTACTTCAGATAATACTAAAAGACAAACTGCTATTGTACCTAACTTGCTCTTGAAACATAAGTGTCGGTTTTATGACTTTTAAGTGATTTTCTCAATCTCAGTAACTACACTACTGACCATTAAAATAGCTACACCACGAAGATGACGTGCTACAGGCGCGAAGTTTAGCCGACAGGAAGAAGATGCTGTGATATGCAAATGATATGCTTTTCAGAGCATTCACACAAGGATTACGCCGGTGGCGACACCTACAACGTGCTGACATGAGGGCAGTTTCCAAGCGATTTCTCATACACAAACAGCAGTTGACCCGCGTTGTCTGGTGAAACGTTGTTGTGATGCCTCGTGTAAGGTGGAGAAATGCGTACCATCACGTTTCCGACTTTGATAAAGGTCAGATTGTAGCGTATCGCGATTGCGATTTATCGTATCGCGTCATTACTGCTCGTGTTGGTCAAGATCCAATGACTGTTAGCAGAATATGGAATCGGTGAGTTCAGGAGGGTAATACGGATCGCCGTGCTGAATCCCAACGGCCTCGTATCAATAGCAGTCGAGATGACAGGCATCTTATCCGCATGGCTGTAACGGATCGAGCAGCCACGTCGAGACCCCTGAGTCAACAATGGGGACGTTTGCAAGACAACAACCATCTACATGAACAGTTCGACGACGTTTGCAGCAGCATGGAATATCAGCTCTGAGACTATGGCAGCGGTTACCCTTGACGCTGCATCACAGACAGGAGCGCCTGCGATGGTGTACTCAACGACGAACCTGGGTGCACAAATGGCAAAACGTCATTTTTTTCGGATGAATCCACGTTATATTTACAGCATCATGATGGTCGCATCCGTGTTTGGCGACAACGCGGTGAACGCACATTGGAAGCGTGTATTAGTCATGGCCATACTGGCGTATCACCCGGCGTGATGTTATGGGGTGCCACTGGTTACACGTCTTGGTCACCTCTTGTTCGCACTGACGGCAGTTTGAACAGTGGACGTTACATTTCAGATGTGTTACGACCCTTCATTCGATCCCTGCGAAACACTACATTTCAGCAGGATAATGCACGACCGCATGTTGCAGGTCCTGTACGGGCCTTTCTGGACACAGAAAATGTTCGACTGCTGCCCTGGCCAGCACATTCTCCAGATCTCTCACCAACTGAAAACGTCTGGTCAATGGTGGCCGAGCAACCGGCTCGTCACAATGCGCCAGTCACTACTCTTGATGAACTGTGGTATCGTGTTGAAGCTGCATGGGCAGCTGTACCTGTACACACCATTCAAGCTCTGTTTGACTCAATACCCAGGCGTATCAAGGCCGTTATTACGGCCAGAGGTAACCACCTGGGTACTGATTTCTAAGGATCTAAGCACCCAAATTGTGTGAAAATGTAATCACATGTCAGTTCTAGTACAATACAGGGTGATTCAAAAAGAATATCACAACTTTAAAAATGTGTATTTAATGAAAGAAACATAATATAACCTTCTGTTATACATCATTACAAAGAGTATTTAAAAAGGTTTTTTTTTCACTCAAAAACAAGTTCAGAGATGTTCAATATGGCCCCCTCCAGACACACGAGCAATATCAACCCGATACTCGAACTCGTTCCACACTCTCTGTAGCATATCAGGCGTAACAATTTGGATAGGTGCTGTTATTTCTCGTTTCAAATCATCACTGGTGGCTGGGAGAGGTGGCCGAAACACCATATCCTTAACATACCCCCATAAGAAAAAATCGCAGGGGGTAAGATCAGGGCTTCTTGGAGGCCAGTGATGAAGTGCTCTGTCACGGGCTGCCTGGCGGCCGATCCATCGCCTCGGGTAGTTGACGTTCAGGTTTCATAACTAACCTTTTTCGTAGGACTCTCCATACAGTTGATTGTGGAATTTGCAGCTCTCTGCTAGCTCTGCGAGTCGATTTTCCTGGGCTGCGAACAAATGCTTGCTGGATGCGTGCTACATTTTCATCACTCGTTCTCGGCCGTCCAGAACTTTTCCCTTTGCACAAACACCCATTCTCTGTAAACTGTTTATACCAACGTTTAATACACCACCTATCAGGAGGTTTAACACCATACTTCGTTCGAAATGCACGCTGAACAACTGTCGTCGATTCACTTCTGCCGTACTCAATAACACAAAAAGCTTTCTGTTGAGCGGTCGCCATCTTAGCATCAACTGACGCTGACGCCTAGTCAACAGCGCCTCAAGCGAACAAATGTACAACTAAATGAAACTTTATAGCTCCCTTAATTCGCCGACAGATAGTGCTTAGCTCTGCCTTTTGTCGTTGCAGAGTTTTAAATTCCAAAAGTTGTGGTATTCTTTTTGAATCACCCTGTATATTTGTCCAACGAATACCCGTTTATCATCTGCATTTCTTCTTGGTGTAGAAATTTTAATGGCCAGTAGTGTACATTAGTATGTTCTGCAGAAATGATTAGCATCTGCGTTCTCCTCGGATCTGGCGCAGCAGTGGAACAGTGTAACACGTCATACACTATCAGGGCGATAGACCACTGCAGTTTATTACGGCATTTGTTATATACATGTCGTCCACTTCTCCGCCTACCCTTGACGAATTTATATGAACTTGTTAGACGACAGTCTTGTATGGAACGACGTCACTGGGGACAGGAATGACATGAAATTCTGTTTTCAGACGAATCCAGACTCTGTTTGTTCGAAAATGATGGCAGCATTTCGGTTCGCCGCAGACAGGAGGGCGCCATTTCAGTGACTGCATTCGCACAGACGTACAGCGCCAATTGAAGACTTTACGGTGTCAGGTGCTATTGGGTACAACCACAAATCTCAGTTGGTGCGTGTCCAGGGCACTGTGACCGGAGTAACCTAGGTGAATGACATCCTGCTACCCCTAGCCATACCCTTTCTCCACAACACCCAGATGCTATTTTTCAGCAAGACAATGCACGACCACATGTTGCTGCACAAACACGTGCTTTCTTGGTGTCACAGGATGTCAGACTCTTGGCCTGGCACGCCACAGCACCAGATTCGTCGACAATCTAAAGTGCGCCCACACATATGGTGAAAAGACGGGCGCACTGCTGTGACCCAGTGCAAGTCACTACAGATGAAGTCTGGAACCAGATGAATGCAGCATGGATGGCTATACCACAGGACGCCATTCGCTCCTTTTATGCATCGATGCCATCAATCATGGAACAAGTTATGAGGACCATAGGGGACACTGTGCCTACTTTGCAACAGGACACATGCTGAACCGAAGTGACTGAAGTGCTAATCATTTCTGCAGAACGTACTAATATACATGTCCTGTGAATATGAACGTCCTTCTATCTACTAGTTCAAAGTGTTCGGATTTTTTTCTGAACATGAGTGTTCATTTCTTTGAAGCTGATACTTTTACGACATTTGGAAAAAGAGTGAATCACTTGTTAGCTAGGTGCAGATGATACATTACACATCAATACGCCATGTGTCAGATGTGCGTGTGTCCGTTCCTTATGTTTTTTATTGTTGTTGTTGTTGTGGTCTTCAGTCCTGAGACTGGTTTGATGCAGCTCTCCATGCTACTCTATCCTGTGCAAGCTTCTTCATCTCCCAGTACCTACTGCAACCTACATCCTTCTGAATCTGCTTAGTGTATTGATCTCTTGGTCTCCCTCTACGATTTTTACCCTCCACGCTGCCCTCCAATGCTAAATTTGTGATCCCTTGATGCCTCAAAACATGTCCTACCAACCGATCCCTTCTTCTAGTCAAGTTGTGCCACAAACTTCTCTTCTCCCCAATCCTATTCAATACCTCCTCATTAGTTACGTGATCTACCCACCTTATCTTCAGCATTCTTCTGTAGCACCACATTTCGAAAACTTCTATTCTCTTCTTGTCCAAACTAGTTATCGTCCATGTTTCACTTCCATACATGGCTACACTCCATACAAATACTTTCAGAAACGGCTTCCTGACACTTAAATCTATACTCGATGTTAACAAATTTCTCTTCTTCAGAAACGATTTCCTTGCCATTGCCAGTCTACATTTTGTATCCTCTCTACTTCGACCATCATCAGTTATTTTACTCCCTAAATAGCAAAACTCCTTTACTACTTTAAGTGTCTCATTTCCTAATCTAATCCCCTCAGCATCACCCGATTTAATTTGACTACATTCCATTATCCCCGTTTTGCTTTTGTTGATGTTCATCTTATATCCTCCTTTCAAGACACTGTCCATTCCGTTCAACTGCTCTTCAAAGTCCTTTGCTGTCTCTGAAAGAATTACAATGTCATCGGCGAACCTCAAAGTTTTTACTACTTCTCCATGAATTTTAATACCTACTCCGAATTTTTCTTTTGTTTCCTTTCCTACTTGCTCAATACACAGATTGAATAACATCGGGGAGAGGCTACAACCCTGTCTCACTCCTTTCCCAACCACTGCTTCCCTTTCATGCCCCTCGACTCTTATAACTGCCATCTGCTTTCTGTACAAATTGTAAATAGCCTTTCGCTCCCTGTATTTTACCCCTGCCACCTTCAGAATTTGAAAGAGAGTATTCCAGTTAATGTTGTCAAAAGCTTTCTCTAAGTCTACAAATGCTAGAAACGTAGGTTTGCCTTTTCTTAATCTTTCTTCTAAGATAAGTCGTAAGGTTAGTATTGCCTCACGTGTTCCAACATTTCTACGGAATCCAAACTGATCTTCCCCGGGGTCCGCTTCTACCAGTTTTTCCATTCGTCTGTAAAGAATTCGCGTTAGTATTCTGCAGCTGTGACTTATTAAACTGATAGTTCGGTAATTTTCACTTCTGTCAACACCTGTCACATCTGTCAACACCTGTTTTTTATTATTAGTTACATTTAGTGAAGAAATGTCTATTATGTAAATTGCGATCGCAATGCCAATGACCAAGCAATGTTACTGCCACTAAGCAAAACAGCAAAACCAACAACTGAAACGGGGCCTTAGACAATTGCAATTCTTCACTTTTCTCAGCCAACTGCTGCATAATAGAAACATAAGCCGTAATATCAGTTCACAAGACTACTAAGCGAATTGTGAGGGTTGACTAACTCCAAAGAAACGACCTATTCGCTTTCGACGTAAACAATTTCTGCGTCATCCAAATGATTAACGACTGCAAGGAAGTGGACCTTTTTTTATTGATTTTTGTAGCTCTAGTGCATGGAAGGGCTAGGTTGAAGTAGGTGTGACGTTCCTTTAAAACACATCGATCGAATTACAATTTCAACATTCAAAAACGTGAAACTTTCAGTTGGTAGAGCACTTGCCCACGAAAGGCAAAGTTCCCTAGTTCGAGTCTCGGTCCGGTACACAGTTTTAATCTGCCAGGAAGTTTCATATCAACGCACACTCCGCTGCAGAGTGGAAATCTCATTCTGGATTCAAAAACGTATTTCTTCGAAATCGTTTTAAAGACCCCACTTATTTCTTTATTAAGATATTCAAATCCCAAAATCCCCAGTAAATGTTAATTACAATGATATCTCATACAGTTATAATAAGACAGAATTTTAAAACACTTAATTGCAGCCGGCCGCTGTGGCCGAGCGTTTCTAGGCGCTGCAGGCCTGAACCGAGCTGCTGCTACGGTCGTAGGTTCGAATCCTGCCTCGGGCATGGATGTGTGGGATGTCCTTAGGTTAGGTAGGTTTAAGTAGTTCTAAGTCTAGGGGACTGATGACCTCAGATGTTAAATCCCATAGTGCTTACAGCCATTTGAACCATTTGAACTTAAATGCAGCTGGTAACTCTGACATAATTTTATGACTTGTTTAATAAAGCTAGAAACAATGATTTTAGAGAATGCACTCTTTTAACCATGAAATATTTTAACTGAACAGTATATTGCAATACACTCAACCAACGATCAGCATCCTATTATTGCCCTTGCATCAAATAATTAGTCCTGCTAGCAACACAGATAATAATACTATCTGAATGTTACAGTTCTCAGTTTTCAAAACGGTTTCACTCTCCAGTAACTTCAGGAGTAAACATTCCTTGCACTGAACACCATCAGTTCCTATACAGGGTGGTCCATCGATCGTGACCGGGCCAAATATCTCACGAAATAAGCATCAAACGAAAAAACTACAAAGAACGAAACTCGTCTAGCTTGAATGGGGAAACCAGATGGCGCTATGGTTGGCCCGCTAGATGGCGCTGCCATCGGTCAAACGGATATCAACTGCGTTTTTTTTTAAAATAGCAACCCCCATTTTTATTACATATTCGTGTAGTACGTAAAGAAATATTAATGTTTTAGTTGGACCATTTTTTTCGCTTTGTGGTAGATGACTTTGATCAGAGCCATATTCCTGAGTAATTACAGAGCCTTTCATAGGAAATTCCATGGGCATAATAGTGAAGCATGAGAACTGACTGCTACAGTAATAGGGAATAATGGAGACCTGCAAGGAAGATACTGAACTCGCTAATAACGTGCAATGTGCTAATACAGAAAGGAACTGTATCTTCGAAGTAATGGAGGCTAAGGGACAATCATTAGATAAACTTCTGATACAAAAGATTTGGACAGAGAAAGAAAGCATGACGCAAAATCTTCTTCCCCCTTTTAACATTTGTGAACTAGTGTTAGTCAGAACTAAAGAAAAATCTAAGAAAATTTCAGAGGAAACAAAGAAAATTGAGCATGCTTATCAAGGACCACTCAGGATAACACGTAAGCCTCATGCAACCGCATACCGTTTGGAATACCCAAAAAGTAAAGAACTAGGTCTACAGAGCATTTTAGACCTGAAGCCTTTCAAAATTAACAGTAATTAGATGCTGCAGGGAGTGTGTCACTCTTTGGCGGGGCACTGTGTGGTCCCTGCTAGATGAAACTTTATTTCATTTTCAAGTTTCATTTTCTTCTTCTGTCCTATCTATACTGGATTATTTAGGGAGTCTGCTACTCTTCAGCGGACACACAGTTGGGCGTACTGTACAGTCTCAGATGGATGAAATTTTATTTACCGTTCAAGTTTCAGTCTCTTCTTCTGTCATACCTATAGAAAGTAAGGAATATGTGACATCTTGTTGTACATATGCTGTTAGTTTGTAATGTATTCCTAGTACGTAAGAACGATTCCCGAAAATGACTATACCCAAATGATGAGTTCCAAGAGAACATGGCTGGCAGTTTCCAGTAGTAACTTCTAAATACTAAAATAAAAGTGAGTAATTTTCCAGCACCAATGACAGAAAGATAATGGTTGAAGTAAATGAGTAATAAATATCCACCAAAAGAATACGTAAAGTAAAATACAAATACTTTGCGTTAAGAGAAGTAACAGAAACTGGAAATTCCTAAAATCTGAAACAATAAACTCTACATATATTAATAATTCTCAATTGGAAATTGGAAGTAAGATTTCCGTAGGTAAGAGAGGGTAATAAAATGGTGCCACTAGAGGCAAGCCAAAGCGTTTTGATATTAAAGGAGAAGAGTGGAAGCGGTGTGAGGATCACACCAAAAATAAATGTAAATAATGAGGTCAGTAGGCGGACGAAGGCAAAAGGGAGAAAGAAGCGTCGAAATATGTGGGTAAAGGAAAATTGAGAGAAATAGCAGTAACGAAGTTAGTAGACTGATATATATGGTAAAATGGCGGAAAATTTGCGAGTAATTCCCTCACGTCTCGTAGAAAGGGTGAGAAACGCGTAATCTTGCTGAAGGCAATTAACAGATAAATTTTGACACATACAGACAACAATACAAGTAAACGATCATATTTAGAAAAACAGATTGTAGAGTACTGATATAGTATAATAAAAAAAGCTTTGTGATTATGAGTGTCACAAAACAAAGTAACTGCTGTCGAACGAATGAGTTCATTAGTATACTAATCAGTACGGTAATTGATCCATATGAAGACAGAACTTACAAAGGTTACTCGTTTTTCTAAGTAAAGCAACGTCTAGAGCAGTGAAATAAATTGCGAACTAGTTCAAAATGTCACTATTTCAAAAACTATTTAGAGTCCCGGTCGGGGCACACATTCTCATCTGTCCCTGTTGACGTATGTCGACGCCTGTAAGCAGCTAAGGGTGTTAATTTCATTGTAATTTCATCTCTGCAAAGCTTCACCGGGTTTTCACTGTGGTGTCCATTTCGCGACCGATTGCAACTTACTTTCTGGAAAACCCTCGTAAATTAAAAAAAAAAGAAATTATTTCTGCTAACTTCTCAATTAATTACTTAAATTATAGGAGAGTAGAAGAAAGAATGTGTTTTGTCCTCCCTTAGACGTAAGTTGGGAATAGAAGATTAGGGAATATTATGTTTCTCAGGGACATGGAGGCTTCACGAAAGGCAGCTTACAAGCTCTACTGGAGAAGGAAGCGAGAAGAACTCGTACAACAGTGACTTCTCTCTTTTCCCTTTTGTTAATAGAGTATTGTGAGGAACGCCATATATGGTAATTTCCCGCCCTGTACCTTAAACGTTTTAGTGAAAGTGCTTCCTAAGGACAGTACCTACGGTTGTAACTAACTAAATGAATGAAGTCTGAAAAGTGAAATGTTGAGTCTTTCTCTTTCAGGTAAAGACTGAATCACAGAATTAATTCTGTAATATCAGAAAATTTTTCTCAATATTTCTATGTTATTTATGTACATGATTTGTAAAAGTCCACTATATGGTTCCTTTTGTAAGTGTAGTATTAAGGAAAATTTTACAGAAATCATCTTCATTTAAAAGAGGTGAGATATAGTAATATCACTTGTTTCTAATATTTAATTTTGTTGAGAAACAAAGTTTTTCACCAAAATAAATAGCACTGTTTCAGTGTGAGAGATACAGAGGTGAGCGACTGTGACTGGACTTACCCCAGCTCATTGCTCCTAGTGCCACGTGATCATAAGGCGCCTGCGCGTTGTCTAGAAAATATCCTGCCATAATATACGAATGAAATTAAAAATTAACGTAACTTTTCCAAACTGTGTCTGGTTGTGATTCAGCATGTTAATGTTGAAATCTCAGAATTATCAGGTTTTTAAGTTTTGCTAAATATATTAATTTAAGAAGAAATATGTCGTGCAAAAAATAAAGCTAGAGAGCCATAAATTGTTCAGAATGTCAAAATGTGTGTCACAGTCTAAAGTTACAGGTCTCAACTTGAACGGTGCAATATTTAGATCGAAATCGGTTTTTACGACAAATTGAAGCCACTAAATATTAGATTCAGAAAGATGAAAATTCGTATGCAGCCTCAGTTTGATATAAAAACATTAAGTATCTGGCACCATGAAGCTGCCTGTACTAGCTTCCAGGTTGTTTACTAAAAACGAAATTAGGAACGAATCGTCTCTACTCATAATAGATTATTTATGATTTGTATTTGTTATGTAAAGTTCTGATTACAGCACTCAGTTACATTGATGAAATAATGCGATCGTACCAAATTTCAAGACTTTAGTGTAAATAACAATCATTAAAAGGAATCTAAAAGAGGCAGTTCAGAGGCCATATTCTACTGTCGGTTCCATTCTAAAAATTCTTGCCGGCAAAGTATAAAAGTTTTTCAGTAACTAAAGCCAACTTAAATCCATTCATATAAAAGGTATTACGATTATAAATTGTCAGTCAGCAGAGATATTAATTAATACGTGTGCAAGAAAGGGGCCATTTAGTTGCTGCTACCTGTGCCTCGAGTGGTTGACAGCGGATGTTCCGTTCGGTGTTCGGCGGTCCAATACGCTCATATAGAAATTCAGCCAGAGGAGCAGTAAGAAGGACACATCACGCTGAGCTATCAATCCGCCTGCGTCAGTGAAACGCTGGAATACGCTGTGCCTCGGATGACATCAGATCTAGGCACCTAACAAATGCATGTTTTCGGTAAAAATAGGAAGTGAACTCCCGAAGACTGTACACCATCCTTGATAGCTTAGTGTTTATGAAAACAACTGTTTTTGTGCCGCCCTTAATGCTGACAAAACTACATGGCAAGCGGCGAGATCATTGTCAACTTTTAAGGCGAGCAGTTTACTTTTGGTTATTACAAGCCAGGGCGACATACTAATTTACTTGGAACTTCCTGTAGAGGTTGCCTCTGAACAGTTAATACACTCCGTCTTCAGGCCACAAGTGGCCCATCGGGACCATTCGACCGCCGCATCATCCTCAGTTGAGGATGCGGATGGGAGGGGCGTGTGGTCAGCACACCGCTCTCCCGGTCGTTATGATGGTTTTCTTTGACCGGAGCCGCTACTATTCGGTCGAGTAGCTCCTCAATTGGCATCACGAGGCTGAGTGCACCCCGAAAAATGGCAACAGCGCATGTCGGCTGGATGGTCACCCATCCAAGTGCCGACCACGCCCGACGGCGCTTAACTTCGGTGATCTCACGGGAACCGGTGTATCCACTGCGGCAAGGCCGTTGCCGTTGAACAGTTAATACAGTTGTTTTTAATAAGGAAATCATTGTTATTATTGTTAGAGATATTATTTTATATTGTGTGTGTGAATATACACTCCTGGAAATTGAAATAAGAACACCGTGAATTCATTGCCCCAGGAAGGGGAAACTTTATTGACACATTCCTGGGGTCAGATACATCACATGATCACACTGACAGAACCACAGGCACATAGACACAGGCAACAGAGCATGCACAATGTCGGCACTAGTACAGTGTATATCCACCTTTCGCAGCAATGCAGGCTGCTATTCTCCCATGGAGACGATCGTAAAGATGCTGGATGCAGTCCTGTGGAACGGCTTGCCATGCCATTTCCACCTGGCGCCTCAGTTGGACCAGCGTTCGTGCTGGACGTGCAGACCGCGTGAGACGACGCTTCATCCAGTCCCAAACATGCTCAATGGGGGACAGATCCGGAGATCGTGCTGGCCAGGGTAGTTGACTTACACCTTCTAGAGCACGTTGGGTGGCACGGGATACATGCGGACGTGCATTGTCCTGTTGGAACAGCAAGTTCCCTTGCCGGTCTAGGAATGGTAGAACGATGGGTTCGATGACGGTTTGGATGTACCGTGCACTATTCAGTGTCCCCTCGACGATCACCAGTGGTGTACGGCCAGTGTAGGAGATCGCTCCCCACACCATGATGCCGGGTGTTGGCCCTGTGTGCCTCGGTCGTATGCAGTCCCGATTGTGGCGCTCACCTGCACGGCGCCAAACACGCATACGACCATCATTGGCACCAAGGCAGAAGCGACTCTCATCGCTGAAGACGACACGTCTCCATTCGTCCCTCCATTCACGCCTGTCGCGACACCACTGGAGGCGGGCTGCACGATGTTGGGGCGTGAGCGGAAGACGGCCTAACGGTGTGCGGGACCGTAGCCCAGCTTCATGGAGACGGTTGCGAATGGTCCTCGCCGATACCCCAGGAGCAACAGTGTCCCTAATTTGCTGGGAAGTGGCGGTGCGGTCCCCTACGGCACTGCGTAGGATCCTACGGTCTTGGCGTGCATCCGTGCGTCGCTGCGGTCCGGTCCCAGGTCGACGGGCACGTGCACCTTCCGCCGACCACTGGCGACAACATCGATGTACTGTGGAGACCTCACGCCCCACGTGTTGAGCAATTCGGCGGTACGTCCACCCGGCCTCCCGCATGCCCACTATACGCCCTCGCTCAAAGTCCGTCAACTGCACATACGGTTCACGTCGACGCTGTCGCGGCATGCTACCAGTGTTAAAGACTGCGATGGAGCTCCGTATGCCACGGCAAACTGGCTGACACTGACGGCGGCGGTGCACAAATGCTGCGCAGCTAGCGCCATTCGACGGCCAACGCCGCGGTTCCTGGTGTGTCCGCTGTGCCGTGCGTGTGATCATTGCTTGTACAGCCCTCTCGCAGTGTCCTGAGCAAGTATGGTGGGTCTGACACACCGGTGTCAATGTGTTCTTTTTTCCATTTCCAGGAGTGTATCTATCAGCTAGAACTCAAAACTTTTATTTATGGTCATATTTCCCGATCCCGCTGAATAAACATCAAGCAGGGACATTTTCTTTCAGTGAGCACAAGAATAATGTGGACTTGCAGACTAGAAATTATTGTCAGTATGTTCTCCATCGCTTTCTGGCTGACCGCATGAGTAGTTTTCAGGCTCTTGTCAATGGCGAAGAACAGTATTAAGATTTTTATACATTACCTTATCTGTGGCTCACAGAATCTGTCAGATAATTTGTAGATAAGATAAACAAACTTATCACATTGTTCAGTAAGGAATTCGTTTTCATCTCCGACCAATCGGGATTTGAAGAGGAACTTCATATGAAAGAAACCCTGGAAACTAGAGGTGCCAAGAGGGTTGTAAGAAGCTTAACTGACATCAGTGCCTCAACACATTCTTATACGGTTCTACCGACTGTTAACTGGGATGGTAGATTGGGTGGAAAGTTAATTATTATGCTGCTAGAAGTTGGAAGTGCCCTGCCCCCTTCGGTTCTTTCTCGCGTGCGTGATCATGCAACGGTAGTAGGGAATATTCACGTCTCAGCAAGCAAGAGTGGGAAAATGGACCTAAATGATACGAGTACTGCTTTTGGTCAATAGCCAGTCAAAATAACTTGCTTTTGTTAGATTTCTGGTCTAAGTATAAAACCATGCTCCTTTAGAGCAAACTGTCCCTCGTGAAAAGTGTGTATCACTGCAATTCATACCACTTGGAACCATCTGGAACCACTGGCCAAACTCAGTCTCTGGATGTTTGTTTTTTTCCGTACCTATAAAACATGTTATTGCACCATCTACAGCTACGCTTTGAGGGATAGCGAATTTCATTGTTAGCTCCATGACCGAGTGTTTCGCACTCGGTTACATCCCATCAAACTCCATCAGACCTCATCACCCTGTCACACCAATATGATTCTATATGCATTCTTTAAGACTGGATACCTAGTTAAACGTTTTGCACGGTTTGTAACTCCCAAGTTGTTCACCTTCGATCTTGATGATGAGAACCTTCCTGATCACTGTGGCACGCCGTTCTTCATTCGGTGTTTATGGTGCCAGTTAATCGTTTGTTTTGAACATTTCTTGAATGTCGACGATGTCCGTTTTGTGAAGTGTAGTACATACATCCCATAGAAGGTTGATCTCTGCACCATTCATTTCCTGTAGCCTTTCTGATATACATGGTGACTCATTAGCAGCTAATATTTTTCTTGTCATAACACTGTCACATCACTTTCGAATGAGCCTTACTAAAGACTGAACTTGCGACCTCGCACTCAAGGGGGTTCGTTCTCAGTTCCTTGCCCAGTGTAGCATGTGAAGCGTCTCATTTAGCCAGTAGCATCGGAATTGACACTTAATCCGTTTGACTTTAACTGACATTCTTCAGTCTACTGTTAACTTTGTCAAGGAACTTGGTCTTTTTAATAAAGTGTATTTAATGCCCTATTCACCCATTCCTTGCATCACCAAGGAAACCAAGAAGCAGGTCGTGTTTCAGAACCCAGCTGTTACATGTTCCAGGCTTCCACATCCTAGGAGGTGTGGATACAGCTCAACAGATTCCAGAAGGGGAAAGTATGTGGAAGGAAATCTTGCACAAGTGGTTCTTTTGCACTGACAGTATGTGTGATTGTGGTGATATTCACATAATGAGCCACACTGTAAATGAACACCCCAACACAAGTTTCCCTCGTGGTGTTAGTAGTCTACATGAAGCATCCGACCAGGTGCTCCACTGGATTGAGTCTCTCTACATGCGTTTGCGATCTGGGCCATTGAATGTTTATTTGCTTTACATAGTTGCACATACGTGCTTATGTTTAAATATGTAGGACAATTTTGTTGTTGTAAATGATGCATGCACTAACAATAATAAAGATTTCACTGCAGTCGTCTTTTGGATGATCTGACAAGCAATTACACCAGCCTTACGTGTAGATAGTGTAAGAGGTCCATGACTAAGGAATTTATTGCTAGCGCACTCTAGCAGATGTAATTTCGATGGATTGCTCACGTGCTGCCTGCGATATGTAAGCTATAGGAGAATCTCAGACCAGAGAGCAGTGTTGGCTGCAGTAAGAGCAGTGTCAGTAGGAGTAAGTAGTAGCTAGCAGTCTGGTGTATAGAGTTGGCTGGGCCGGGCGTGGGGAGTGATGGCGGTTCCTGAGCAATGTAATATAAGGTAAAAGCAGCCGCTCGCATGTTTAGTTTATTACAACATAATATGTACTATCATTATATCGATTCCCATGTAAATGTTTCAAAAAAATCTCTTAATAATAGTCATTTTTATGAAATCAACTTTTTGACAATCATTCATCTGAATTTAAAGAATTTATTAATTTCTGCAATCCATGGTCATCCCGACTATCGTAAAGAAAAATCAGTCATCTCCTTTTATACATGATAAACCTAGTGTTGCGTACATAGTCAGCGCGTACACAACTTTCCCACTAGAGCGCGCCCCGCTAAGCACAACAGCGCAGGCGCAGCGCTCGTCCATATCCGCACTACGAGATGGCGCTGCCTTAGAGACGGACCAAATTCTGCTTCCGCCGATCCGCGTATTAATATGTAAGACAGCCAATGAGATTGCTGCTAACGTAGAACCTTTTCTCCTCGCAGATCACACTCGCACAGTGATACATGAACGCATGAGGTATTATAACGAGTGTACAGACATCCGATTAGTCAGTCTGACTTTGTCTGCACCAGTCCGTACCAGTCTGCATGCGTCTGTACACGTCTGTAGTCAAGTTTCAGTCTGCGCCTAATAAGATTATCATATTCCTGTACATAGCCATGAAGATAAATGAATAGTCACTTTGTCAAGTATTAGCGATATGTGAGGATAAGATTAACGTACCAAGACAATGGAACTTCAGATTGTAAATAGCATCCAGAATCAAGTTACGTAATGTCTATGCTTGTTATTATTTTAATAAATGTGTGTGAAAATTAATCAAGTTCTGTTTAAAGTTGGTCACTGTCAATCTGCTACTCTAAGCGTGCAAGTGGCATTTCTATCGTCTGACCTAACGGCAGAAGATAAACACACCACAATAAGACCACGAGACATATTGCTGACACTCCCCTACTTCGTTAGAGCGACAAGTCAAATAATCTGACGGTGTGTGTACCGAGGGTCTTACAGTACGCACACCACACCTAGCGACCAGCATTGCACTGGGCTGTGCCGGAAAAATTTCTTATAGGAGCAGATATATACGCGTTATCCGGCGACTTCATTGAGGTAAAACTTTTCAATTTATTCAGAATGATCTTTCAGGGCCATGACGCAGCACTGCTGACGTCCAAAATTTACCAGTTTAAATTAACAGTCAATTATTGAAAGGTTGTAAGTGAGCCACAATTTTACTGAGAGGTTAGTCCCGTTATTATTGCGAGGTTACTGAATAATAAAGCGTTGCTAGCTTACACTGAATGTGAATGTTATATTTATTTTTTTACTGTTGCGAGATTACTATAGACCTTACAGGGTGGTGCAAGTAAGTGATCCCAGTATGTCGTATTCCACTTTTCGATGTTTCTACTCTTGTTCACGCAAGACGCCAGCCACACTGTCCCACCAAACCACCGACGCGGCACTCGTGCATGCCGCGTAGGCTCGCTCGCCGCCTTAACTACATAGTTATTTGAGTAATTATATGCAAAGGTGGCAGGCTGCCGAGGCCTAATGAGAATATCAAGAATGGCGAGGAAGGAGATGCGCTGTGGAGAGGGGATATGGAGAGGGAGATAGGAGTTAAGAGGTAGGGGCGGGGCTGGTGGTTGGGGTGAGGAAGCGAGGTAGTGGAAGTAGATCCATGACACAGGAGGCGCGCGACGTGGCGGAGTGAGTGGGGAGCCGCATATGGAGGGAAGAATGGGAGACTAGTGTGTGTGTGTGTGTGTGTGTGTGTGTGTGTGTTTGTGTGTGTGTCAGAGAGAGAGAGAGAGAGAGAGAGAGAGAGAGAGAGAGAGAGAGAGTGATAGGAGCACGGACCGACGATGGATGTGCTCGGAGAGGAAGAGAAGTCCCCGGAACAAAAACGGCTAATGTCGACAAAACACGACCAAAAGGGTGTTTGTTGCAAGCAAGGGCGCATAGTTTCATTGTACGATAGTGTCGGTCCAGCGCGCGACATAGGGAGAAGAGACGTGCAAAAACCCCCACTGTCCCCAGGGAGGGAGGGCCTCCCTTGCGAGCCGCGGAGAAGCGCATTATGTCTATACGGTATAATTTTCGGAGATAAAACGAGTAACAAAATGAATAAAGTGAATTTATCACCCTGACGCGCCGAGTTTTTGTCTCACTCCGGCCTGACTGCATTCCACCCGCCGCCTCCACCGCCTCCCATCTCTTCCGCTGCAACCCTCCGTGCACCGCTTTGGAATTGTGGCCACCAGAGCCCGGTCTACACGACGACTTTTTTCGCTCGTCATTGTAGGTTTCATTGAAATCTATTCTTGAGTAGGGGCAGTTCTCTTTGCTCCGTGTTCCCTGATTTAATGTGTTAGCAAAATGTATGTAGGGCGAATTTAGATATTTCAGGAAACGAACAGAAGGCTGCAGAGTCAAGGGATAGTATTTTACGACACAACAGTGAAGTTTAGTCCAAAAGGATATTGATTGTATTGTATTGTATTGAGCTGGGGACCTAGAAACGACGGAGAGGCCTCGTCCCCCGCCGTAGCCCTCAGTGGTTCACAACACCACAACAGGCTACAGAAGTCCACTCACCCCACCGCCGCCCCACACCGAAAACCCAGGGTTATTCAGGGTTATTGCGTGGACACCCCCCCCTCCCCCCCCCTCCCCCCCCTCCCTGGGAACGTCTCACACCAGACGAGTCCAACCCCCAAATGTTTGCGTGGTTTGGTATAGTAATTATGGTGTACACATACGTGGAGACAGTGTTTGCACAGCAATCGCCTATATAGTGTAACTTGTAACAGCAACGACTCTGTATTATTGTAAAGTCGTGGACAAAACGAGTGAGACCCGTCCCCTTTTCGTTATGCTGATCCGCACAGCTTTAAAGTCTGCTACATAGCATAACAAGCAAGGCGACGAAGTGCCACCAACATACTATGCACAGGCGTGAAATTGAAAAACTATCCGAACTTTGTCAGACTGTTTTCAATCACGTGTAAGACTATATTAATGCTGATTAGTGTGTTAAACAACACGTAAATATAAGATGTAAATGAAAGAAGAAACGCTAATTGGCATGAAGTGTACTAATAAAAATTAATTTCTTACACCACCAAGGGACCGTATACCGCAGGAACTGCGATACATTTCCGCTTATTAGGTCTACCTGTACTCCAGGTAAACGGGTTTGAAGGGTTGGGTAGACAGATAGATGGTCAAGAAAGTGAGACTGGAAGGGTTCCATTTTTACCGATTTAGGTGACGAAATCCTAACAACGAAAATAGCTACAACAGTTACTGAAGATGAGGGCCGCATTAATAATTCCCCCTACTCTTTATTCGAAATGATCTAGTTGCAGTCGATACATCAGTATATTAATCGTAGCTACGCTTTCGATCCAAATCACGATTACAGGAATGCAAATAAAATCCATTTGCCTATACACGTGGTAATTCAGATCCCAGTATTAATGCCACCGCGTTTTAGAAGTGCGAGCGTTCCCAGTGCTATCTTAAGAAACACTTCGGCTAATGAACGTGTTCTGGCTGTGGCGAGTGTAATGGAGAATTCGAAACATTGTAGAATACGTTTGGCAGCTATGTAACCGCTTATTTCCTGGGGTGGTGCAGAATCATCCTACTAAATTTACTCGTTAATAACAGTATTTTGTTATTTCGATAAACATTCCGAATGATTGTCACATAAGCGGTGACATAAAGGTAGAAAATTCATGTTTTTGAGTCCAGAAAGTTCCACGCAACAGAAACTGCAGATCATTTTGCCATTTTCATTGCGAAATTGCCGGATTATTCATGTGTGAGGTAATAATAGAGGGCTGTTTGCCTAGGTTGTCTGCTAGCGTAGTGAAAGGTGTTTCTACTGCAAGGGAGGTCTGGTTTGTTTTCGGTTCTAATCTCGATGGAGGCAGACTATCAGTAAAGCACTTGTAAGGAATTCTCGGACCCCCAATACGTTTTACTGCTACCTTTATCATGTACCGGCGAGCTGTGGATATAAATATGAAAATCTTGTAGAATTTCATACTTGTTACTGCCTACTTTTTCCGCTTCTGTCAATAAATGAATTGACTTAAGTGTGGCACTGAAAGATTTTTAACTGAATTTCTTTACGAATCTTCACGCATTGCTAAATTTGCACACTTTCATGGTAGGTCAGCAACGGTAATCCAGTATGACTGGTCTGAACGTTGACACAGACCGTTTTGCGGCCGAATGCGCATAATATTTTGCTAATTCGTAACCATCTGGGGTACATTGTCTTACTAAAACAGTTATGTTATCTCGATAAACTGAAATTCATTTTTATTAGTACAGTTCATAGTAATGAGCGTTCTTCTTTGATTTATATCTTACATTTACGTGTTGTGTTTAACACACCAATCAGCATTAATATAGTCTTATACACATGATTGCTAACAGTCTGACAAAGTTCGGATAGTTTTTCAATTTCACGTCTGTGCAAAGTATGTTGGTAGCACTTCGTCGCCTTGCCTGTTATGCTGTGTAGCAGACTTTAACGTTGTGCGGATCAGCATAACGAAAAGGCGAGGGGTCTCGCTCGTTTTGTCCACGACTGTACATATAAGTAATTCTCTTCATATGATTTTACGATAAACTTGTGTAATTGATGTTCTGATTTCATTTCTTTTTGTTTCATGCCATTATATTCCGTAAACGCATATTTTTTCAGAGTTTCCCAGCTATGGTTGATGTGGTAGCCGGCGAGATCCCAATAAATTGCGAGGTAGACCCCAAGTATTATTGAAATTGATACCTCCGTTGCTCTTTATTAGGTTACCCCACATCTTTATTTCGATAGAATCCTTAAGTACGCTGTCCCAGAAAGTTGGCGTTGAAACCATGATATTAATTTCATCTCATTCTTTTTCATGATTTGGCAATGACAGGAAGTGTGGCGGGGGGGGGGGGGGGTAAAAAGTTTTGAAGTAGGCCACTACTTGAATGCAGTAAAAAGGTTCAACTGCATGTAGGCGTAGCAGTTAAGCAGATACTCTATTCGATCAGAAGTGTCCACACACGCCTGTGCAATGCTCAGTTGAAAATTAGATGTCATGACAAGCGGAGCTGCCGGAATAAAATGCGGGGTGTAATGTATTGCCAATAGTGAGGCAGTAATAACAGGTCACAGGATAGCTCAGTCAGATCTAACAAGAACTAGTGATTGGATGTGACCTGAGTAGCCGGCCGGTGTGGCCGAGCGGTTCTAGGCGCTTCAGTCCGGAACCGCGCGACTGCTACGGTCGCAGGTTAGAATCCTGCCTCGGGCATGGATGTGTGTGATGTCCTTAGGTTAGTTATGTTTAAGTAGTTCTAAGTTCTAGGGGACTGATGACCTCAGATGTTAAGTCCCATAGTGCTCAGTCATTTGACCTGAGTAGCAACTCCATCAGGGACATTTCAGTCCTTCTAAAGCTGCCCAAATCGAGTCTTGGTGATGTAACTGTGAAACACGAAAAAACAACCACAGCTCAACTAAGACTGAGCAGACCTCATGTAACGACGGGCAGGGACCATCGAGAATTGCCGAGGGCGATTGTAAGAAATCGCATGAAATCAGCGGAAGGAATCAATCGTGAGTTTCAAAATGCTATGAGCAGTCCAGCCGGAACACTGTGTTTAGGGATTTAAGAAAGGAACAATAGTCGAGCAACTACTCATAAGCCATACACTTCTGCTAAAGCACGCTTGTGGTAGTGTAAAGAGCGAGGTCACTGGACACTGAATGCCTGTAAACGAGTGATTTGGACCGGTGAATCGCGCTATGCCATGTGGCAGACCGATGGAAGCGTTTGGGTTTGCCGGATGCCTCAACAACGTTGCCTCATATGTAATGCCAACAGTTAAGTACAGAGGAGGAGAGACATTTTCGGTTGGGCTCTGGTCATCTTACTGTGCTTAAGAGAACGCTAGATCCAGGAAGATACGTACACATTTTACAGCATTAACTAATGCATGCAATAGAGGAACAGTTTGAGGACGATGATGGATGGTATCAGCATGACCAGTCATAAAGCAGCACCTGTGAAGCAATGGTTTTTGGATAACAACATTCCTGAAATTGGATAGCCCGTCCAGAGCCCCAATCCGAACCCAGGGGAACGCCTTTGCTGTGGCCTTCTCCACCAGACATCACAGCGCCTAGAGTATCAGCAACCAAACTGAAAGCCTGCAGCCACGGGTTGCCCGCTTCGCAGGCACACCGAAGCACTACACAACCGACAGGCAATATTGATGAACGGCCACAACAACAACACAGCAAAGATACCAGCAGCCACCAGGAGCCACTACCGGGCCACATAAACATAAGGAATAGGTCGCTGCAGATCCCAGAACTATTTTCACACATCAAACCACGTGATTGAAAATAGTTCCGAGGTACTCATCCGCCGGCGCTCGGCCGCACATCGGCAGTTCATCGACCGCCAGCAGACGAGGATAGCTGCCGCCCTGGCAGCCCGGCTTGGATCTTCCCGCTGATCTCTGGATTACGCTTGGAGAAGTCTCTGGCGGAGACTAGTAGGAAATTATTTCAGTTGTTTTCTATACTATTCTTGTATTTAGTTATGATTCGAAGACATATCACTGTTTTGTGTTGGTGTTATACTTGGAGAATTTGTTTTGGTTAATTGAACAGTACAATAAATCGTTTTCGGACTTTGATCGTTAGTTTCTTCTGCTTACGCAGACATATCAACCTTTGGTATTACTTCGCTCCAGACCCCAGCATCCAAAATCACTAACTTCTCTGGTTTCGGCTCTTGCGGAAGAATGGACCGCCATTCCTCCACAGACATTCAGACAACTCACTGAAAGTTCCCGTAAAGCCGTGGGCACAACGTACACTATGTGATCAAAAGTATCCGAACACCTTGCTGAAAATGACTTACAAGTTCGTGGCGCACTCCATCGGTAATGCTGAAGTTCAGTATGGTGTTGGCCCATCCTTAGCCTCGATGACAGCTTCCACTCTCGCAGGCATACGTTCAATCAGGTGCTGGAAGGTTTCTTTCGGAATGGCAGCCCATTCTTCACGGAGTGCTGCACTGAGGAGAGATATCGATGTTGGTCGGTGAGGCCTGGCACGAAGTCAACGTTCCAAAGCATCCCAAAGATGTTCTATAGTATTCAGGTCAGGACTCTGTGCAGACTAATACATTACAGGGATGTTATTGTCGTGTAACCACTCCGCCACACGCCGTGTGTTATGAACAAGTGCTCGATTGTTTTGAAAGATGGATTCGCCATCCCCGAATTGCTCTTCAACATTGGGAAGCAAGAAGCTGCTTAAAACCTCAGTGTAGGCCTGTACTGTGGTAGTGCCACACAAAACAACAAGGCGTGCAAGCCCCCTCCATAGAAAACACGACCACAATATAACACCGCCACCTCCGAATTTTACTGTTGGCAATACACAAACTGGCAGATGACGTTCACTAGGCATTCGCCATACCCACACCCTGCCATCGGATCGCCACATTGTGTAGCGTGATTCGTCATTCCTCACAACGTTTTTCTACTGTTCAGTCGTCCAATGTTTACACTCCTTAGACCAAGCGAGGCATCGTTTGTCATTTACCGGCGTGATATGTAGCTTATGAGCAGCTGCTCGACCACAAAATCCAACTTACTCACCTCCCGACGAACAGTCATAGTACTTGCAGTGGATCCTGATGCAGTTTAGAATTCCTGTGTGATGGACTGGACAGATGTCTGCCTATTACACATTACGTCCCTCTTCAACTGTCGGTGGTCTCTGTCAGTCAACAGACGAGGTCGTCCTGTATGCTTTTGTGCTGTACGTGTACCTTCACAGATGTACAGATATGTGACACAAGTGACACCCAATCACCCGACCCCGTTCGAAGTCCATGTGTTCAACGGAGCGCCCCATTCTGCTCTCTCACGATGTCGAAGTGACTACTGAGATCGCTGATAAGGAGTACCTGGCAGCGGGTGCCTGTGCAATGCATCTAATATTAAAAAGAATGGTTTCTGGGGTGTCCGGATACTTCTGATCACATAGTGTTCAAATGGTTCAGATGGCTCTGAGCACTATGGGACTTAACATCTATGGTCATCAGTCCCCTAGAACTTCGAACTACTTAAACCTAACTAACCTAAGGACAGCACACAACACCCAGTCATCACGAGGCAGAGAAAATCCCTGACACCGCCGGGAATCGAACCCGGGAACCCGGGCGTGGGAAGCGAGAACGCTACCGCACGACCACGAGATGCGGACATCACATAGTGTATATTAGTAGTAGTAGTAGTGGTAGTAGAAGAGAGGTTTTTTGGGCGCACGACAGCAAGGTCTTCAGCGCAGTGTGTATTAGTTTCCAGTACCAGATGTCCGGATACTTCTGATCAGAGAGTGTAGATAGAGACATGTACACAGTACACTAGAGAGCTACAGTAAATTAGTCGCCTGACTGATGACTACAAAAGAATGAGCTGATTTCTGTGAATTGAGTATGGTGTCAGGACCCAATGTTCTAAAATGGGGGATTGTGAGCCACTTGGAAGAGCTTCAAAGGAGGACGAGTTTTAATATAACAGAAAAAGCATAACATTAAGTAACTACGAGGGTGAGTCAAATGAAAACCTTAAATATATTTTGAAATATTATTTATTGTGCAGAAGTGGTACAAAGCTGTATCACTTTTCAACATAATCTCCCCAACGCTCAATGCAAGTACTCCAGGGCTTACGAAGTGCATAAATTTCTTTAGAAAAAAATTCTTTTGGTAGTCCGCGCAACCACTCATGCACCGCGTGGCGTACCTCTTCACCAGAACGGGACTTCTTTCCTCCCATTGTGTCTTTGAGTGGTCCAAACATATGGAAATCACTTGGGGCAAGGTCTGGTGAGTATGGTGGATGAGGAAGACACTCAAAATGCAGGTCTGTGATTGTTGCAACTGTTGTACGGGCGGTGTGGGGCCTTGCATTGTCATGTTGCAAAACGACACCTACTGACAGCAATCCACGTCCCTTTGATTTGATTACAGGGCGCAGATGATTTCTTAGGAGATCTGTGTATGATGCACTGGTCACAGTGGTCCCTCTAGGCATGTAATGCTCCAAAATGACGCCTTTTTCGTCCCAAAAGAGTCAGCAGAACCTTCCCTGCTGTTGGTTTTGTTCGAAACTTCTTTGGAATGAGGAATGGCGCCATTCCTTGCTCGCTCTCTTCGTTTCCGGTTGGTCGAAGTGAACCCAGATTTCGCCCCCAGTAAAGATTCTTGCAAGGAAACCATCACCTTCTCGTTCAAAGTGCCGAAGAAGTTCTTCACAAGTACCAACACGTCGTTCTCCCATTTCAGGAGTCAGCTGCCGTGGCACCCATCTTGCAGACACTTTGTGAAACAGGAGCTCATCACTCACAATGTGGTGCGCTGACCCATGACTAATCTGTAAACAAGCTGCAATGTCATTCAGTGTCACTTCACTATGGCTTCAACTGCTGCAATGTTCTGTGGAGTCACAACTCGTTGTGCCTGACCTGGACGAGGAGCATCTTCCACTGAAGTCACACCATTTGCGAACTTCCTACTCCATTAGTAGATTTGCTGCTGTGGTAAATATGCAAAACTGTGCTGAACCTTCATTCGTCGATGAATTGCAATAGGTTTCACACCTTCACTACGCAAAAACCGAATAACAGAACGCTGTTCTTCCCTGGTGCAAGTCGCAAGTGTGGCGGGCATCTTTATACTGATACTTCGACGGTATGTGTGCATCTGCACTATGCTGCCACCTACAGGTCATTCTACACGCTGTTTGTAGCACGCTTACGAATTTACCGGATAATGGCGCAAAATTTCGATTTGTTATTACAAATTTAAGGTTTTCATTTGACTCACCCTCGTAGTATAAGCGGTATACAATACAGTTTTAAAGATACAGACGCTTTTTGTATCAGATGTGCACTATTTGAGTTCCTTGATGTACTTATTGACAGGCGAGGATGGAGCTATACAAGGTGACTTTTCCACTCCGTACAGAAATTTCGCCTGCTTTCAGTACAGATAATTTACACATGAAAATCTTGTCTTTCCTTTTGGCCATCAGTCTAGTCAATATTTAACGTCACTGATTTTGTTTATAGAAGTAACTGTTGGAAATCGTCTGTGACCGCGATAGGCAGCCGACCTTTGCAAGGCTACTTGGTTCATGTGACCAATAAATAGCGGGTAGGTAGAAGGGAAGGTACGGCACATTCATTCAACAACATTCTCTGAGTAGCGCTGCTAACTGAGCACACAGCATGTGCCGTGTTTCCAAAGGTATGGCCATCTGCTGCTTGGTTCACTACTGAAATTTTGTCGGCCTGTTTGTAACCTATGTGATTCGTTTGGTTGAAGCAAACTTGTGGAATCTTAATAACGTGATGATTTACATATAATTAGTTTATGGTCTTCTATCTCGTAGTTTTGAAGCTACAGGCAGTTAGCGGTAGCTCCATAATATAGGATTGCTCGAAAAATGACACACAAATATCTCAGTCTTTCCCGCATCTTGAGTATGCCATCTGGTTTTTCCGAAAACACTGAAAACTCAGTGAAGTGTTAGCAGTTAGCCAACACTACGCACACTACTTGGTTGAGGAGGCCGAATGCACGCGTTAACTCACGCAGGCTGGCGTGAGGTCTGAAACAGGATACGTAATGAATGCTATAAAGAAAAGTACGTAGCTTCTGGAATACTTAACTTTAATCCATCATTTGTATACATCGTTCTTGATGAGACATGCTTCATACGATAACTATCAATTGCTATGGCGCCTTGCTAGGTCGTAGCCATTGACTTAGCTGAAGGCTATTCTAACTATCTGCTCCGCAAATGAGCGAGGCTTCGTCAGTGTGCATCGCTAGCTAAGTCGTTCGTACAACTGGGGCGAGTGCTAGTCCGTCTCTCGAGACCTGCCGTGTGGTGGCGCTCGGTCTGCGATCACTGACAGTGGCGACACGCGGGTCCGACATGTACTAATGGACCGCGGCCGATTTAAAGCTACCACCTAGCAAGTGTGGTATCTGGCGGTGACACCATACTCAGCGTGTATAATTACGAAATCTGAATTCAGTGTGCAATATATTCCTTTAAAATTGCAATAACAGTAAGGATAGCAAATAATTTTGCAAGTACAGTATAATAGGAAGAAAACGTGATAAAATTTGTTTCTGATTAGAGATACACAGGATGCTAACTTTACTACACAGAGCTGCTACATTTGGCAACACCATCGCTCTATCCCGCCTGGCACAGAGTTTAATTCAGACTGGTGACAGATAAGGATACGTTACTCAATTTGTGGCGGTCTTAGAGTAGCCTCCGGCATCTGGTACGGGGGGGAGGTCTTCCAAATCTCGAGGGCCATAAGGACCAGACAGTTTGGGGTCATAAACAACGAAACAAGATTAAAATATGTTAAATAAATAAGGGGCCGTTTGGAGTTCGAAGCCCATATGCATGGAGAATAGAAGCACAGTAAGCTGCTTATATCTACACTATCTATATCCGAATCCCGCTCCAGCTACTGCCGGGTCTGGGTGCTGACGAGTCCTCTCCACTTGGCTCGGTCCTCCCACCACTTTTCTTCCTCCACTTGCTGCCAGGTCACACCTCTCCTTTCAACAGATATTCTCACTCCCATTTTCCACCGTGTTCTTGGGCGCCCTCTAGTTCTTTTCCCATCCATCTTTAGTTCTTCCATAATTTTGGAGAGTCTCTGCCCATGCATCCTCTTAACATGCCCATACTATCTTAATCTCTTTCTTTCAATTTCTTTTCTCATACTTTCTTGTTTGAGGTCCTTTCTAATCTCTACATTTCTTACTCTGTCCATTCTTGTTTTTCCCTTAACTGCTTTGAGAAATTTCATTTCCCCTGCTTGCAGTCTGCTCCAGTCCCTTTCTGTCATTCTCCATGTTTCTCCACCATAGATGACAATAGGGATGTAATAATTCTTATACATAAGGAGTTTTGCTCTTTCTGAAACTTAATTATTCCAAATCAGATGTTTTATTGTTTGGTAGAAATTGCCTCCCTTCTGTAACCTCGTATTAATTTCGTTAGTTATTCTTCCATCCCTAGATATTTCACTCCCTAAATAAGTGAAACTTTCTACCAATTTGAGGGGTTCTCCATTCAAGGTAATATTTCCATTGATTCCTTTCTCTCTTCCAAATACCATTACTCCACTCATATCTTTATTTATTTTTAATCCATACCTTTTCATTATTTCCTTCCACGCATCAAGCTGTAACTGTACATCTACCTCTTTATCACCGCATATTACCATATCATCTGCAAAAACCATCTTTTTGTCTTTTTCTTTTACTACATCTTTAACTGCCCTATTCATTCCCTCCATCACAACATTAAAAAGCGCAGGAGATAAGATACTTCCTTGCTTAAGTCCTTGTCTTATTTCGAAGTATTCAGAGTTCCCCAATGGTGTTCTAATTCTAAAATTGTGGCCTCTGTACATTGTCTTTATAACATTAATGTATCCATCTTCTATATCTATCTTCTTCAGTTCTTCCCAGAGTGTTTCCTGTCAACTGCGTCATATGCCTTTTATATGTCTATAAAAACCATTATCACCCTTTTGTTATACTCCCAACTTTTTTCCATCAGTTGACGGATAGAAAATATCAGGTCGATCGTGCTCCTTCCTTTCCTAAACCCATGCTGTTCTTCACTCAGATCCTTTTCTATCTTTTCACTTATTCGATTTAGTAAAATTCTTTCAAAAATCTTCGCTCTATGACTCATGAGGGTTATTCCTCTGTAGTTTTTACAAAGTCTTTTATTGCCTTTCTTGAAGATGGGAACAATGTCTCCTGTTCTCCAGTCGTCAGGTATTTTACTATTTCTCCACACGCTTGATAGTACTCTATACATCCACTGCATTCCCACTGGACCTGCTGCTCTTATCATGTCCACTGATACTTCATCAGGTCCTGGGGCTTTCCCCCCATTCATCTTCTTCACAGCTTTTTCCATTTCTTCCCGTGTAATTTGTCCTAATTCTGCTTCCCAACATCTCTCAATTTCTCCATTATTTGTTGTTTCCTCATGTACCTGCTCCTCAGCGTTTAACAGCTTCTTAAAATGTTCTTTCCAGAGATCTTTTATATTCCCTGGATCTTCAATAATGGTGTGTCTACACTACTGGCCATTAAAATTTCTACACTAAGAAGAAATGCAGATGATAAACGGGTATTCATTGGACATATATATTATACTAGATCTTACATGTGATTACATTTTCACGCAATTTGGGTGCATAGATCCTGAGAAATCAGTACCCGGAACCACCACCTCTGGCCGTAATAACGGCCTTGATGCGCCTGGGCATTGAGTCAAACAGAGCTTGGATGGAGAGTACAGGTACAGCTCCCAATGCAGCTTCAACACAATACCACAGTTCATCAAAAGTAGTGACTGGCGTATTGTGACGAGCCAGTTGCTCGGCCACCGTTGACGAGACGTTTTCAGTTGGTGAGAGATGTAGAGAATGTGGTGGCCAGGGCAGCAGTCGAACATTTTCTGTATCCAGAAAGGCCCGTACAGGACATGCAACATGCGGTAGTGCATTATCCTGCTGAAATGTAGTGTTCCACAGGAATCGAATGAAGGTTAGAGCCACGGGTCGTGACACATCTCAAATGTAACGTCCACTGTTCAAAGTGCTGTCAGTGCGAACAAGAGGCGACCGAGACGTGTAACCAATGGCACCCCATACCATCACGCTGGGTGATACGCCAGTATGGCGATGACGAATACACGCTTCCAATATGCGTTCACCGCGATGTCGCCAAACACGGATACGACCATCATGATGCTGTAAACATAAGCTCGATTCATCCGAAAAAATGACGTTTTGCCATTCGTACACCCAGGTTCGTCGTTGAGTACACCATCGCAGGCGCTCCTGTCTGTGATGCAGCGTCAAGGATAACCATAGGCATGGTCTCAGAGCTGATAGTCCATGCTGCTGCAAACGTCATCGAACTGTTCGTGCAGATGGCTGTTGTCTTGCAAACATCCCTATCTGTTGACTCAGGGGTCGAGACGTGGCTGCACGATCCGTTACAGCCAAGCACATAAGATGCCTGTCATCTCGACTGCTATTGACACGAGGCCGTTGGGATCCAGCACGGCGATCCGTATTACCCTCCTTAACCCACCGATTCCATATTCTGTTAGCAGAATATGGCATCTTCAGTGCCACATTGCGTGGACGGTTTTCTACATATTATGTTTCTGTTCCATTTTTGATGCCGTTCCTCTTCTTATAATTGTCACTTGGGGTTTTTTCCACATTTCACAGCACTAGGAACTGAACACTCGTTTTGAGGCTATGGAACTGATGATACCTAGCAGAGAATAAAGGCGTGCGCGTATGACACGAAAATTGTGTTTCATTCAGTTGTAATCATACGGTCCAAAAAGTAAAAATGATCAAAACACCGTAAAGTTTATAAAACATTTCATGAAACTTAAAAGCTGTAGAATAATAACCAGCTGTCTGCTGGAGGTACTTATTCTACATGAATGACATCTACACAGGTGTACTGTACTTAAAGGTTAAAAATAAATGCTTAAATGTTGTGAAGAGATTAGCAGTGATTTATTAATTTTGCAACTGAAGTATACACTATAAAAATCATTTTCTCAAAGGTTATACTTAATTATTGTGTAGTATATTTCGTGAATTTGAAAATCCAACTTGATGAACTAGAGGATATGCAAAAAAATATTCAACAGCAGCTGGATAAAAATGGGCTGTGTATTGTGTTGTGCACGGCTCAAAGTTATCAGTATTAGGTGAACATGGAGGAGTACAAAGAGAAACTGGGGAGGTCAATTCAAAGCTCTGTTCAGTCTGTGTGCTAATCATTCCTTAGCTCTCTGTGGAATTCATGCATTATTACGTATTCCGTCTAGCTCACCTGTTTCGGAACTGTGGATAAGTTAAATTCATTCTTCTTGTCTTCTACAAATAGATGGAAATTACTTGTAGACGATTGTCTGATACTATCTGGAGTGCTTAATAAAATTCAATTAAAGTCATAAAAGAAAACATGAAAACAATTGTGAGCATTTTGGAAGGTATTCGAGAAGCTTGATACTGGATTTTCAGTAACAATGGTCCTTCAAATGTTCAAATGTGTGTAAATTCCTAAGGTACCAAACTGCTGAGATCATCGGTCCCTAGACATACACACTACTTAAACTAACTTGCTAAGAACAACACATACACCCGTGCCCGATGGAGGACTGGATCCTACATCAGTAGGGGCCGTGTAATCCGTGACTTGGCGTCTCTATCCGCGCTGCCATTACTCCTTCCAATTATCTGTAGTTTTACTTCTTTGACCTACAGAAACGTTTGGTTTACGACACTGGATGAAGTAAATTTAGCCCAATAATATCTGTAGTCTACTAAAATGATTTGGGATAAAGGATTCGCCAAATCAAAAACCGTGAATGAGTTAGTAGTAATGGAACGCACTACAGTTATAGACAATACTGTTATCTTTGGCACTAAAATGCGGTGACATGGACGCTAACAGCGACTGACGACGAAGGAGGAGGATAAGTAAAACAATGCCAGGTGAAATAGCTTATGACCCTGTATTATCGATTCAAGAGGTTCTTCGACCAATGTTTGACGTATAGATCTATTGATACAAGAATTGATACAACAATATACAACAATGAAGGAAATCATTAAAATTTTGCAATTGTTGAAACAAAATTTATGTGTAACTTCCAATGGCGCTCTGGCTGTAGCACTTGAGAACCTGGCCGAAATTTACGATGTGTTTGATAAGGAGCAGGTGCTGCAAGAAATAAAAAGTTGTCATAGGCATCTACGTTCAACCATTACGAGTGTGGACGTTGCTCCTAGATGGACAGTCTGAAAAATCTTTCCATTTATAATGAAATGACAGTATAGTGAATCATTACCCTGTGCAAAAGTAATAATTCAGTACCTCTTGACGATTTGTGTCTCAGTCACGTCATGAGAAAAAGTTTTCCTAAACAGAAGCCAATAAAAATTACCTTCGCTCTACAGGAATCAAGATCGGCTAGCCAACCACCGAGCGAAGTGGCGTAGTGGTTAGTACACTAGACTCGCATTCGGGAGGATGACGGTTCAAACCTGCGTTCGGCCATCCTGATTTAGGGTTTCCGTGATTTTCGAAAGTCGCTTCAGGCAAATGGTGGGATGGCTCCTTTGATAGATGACGGCCGACTTCCTTCTCCATCTTTCCCTAATCCGGTGAGAGCGATGACCTCGCTGTTCGGTCTTCTCCCCCTTCCAATCAACCAACGGCTAGGCAATCTGTCCATTATATCAGTTGAAAGAAAAATTTATGTTGAAATGGATGTCAACGAGGTGACAGCAAATTTCAGTACAATAAACGCGCTACCTCGTAATAAGGTTACGAAAGTAACTGATATTATAACAGCAGAAGATTTGATTCCAGACGTACGAAATAACAACTAATTTTCTTATTCTGTTCTTTATTATTTCTCTGCACTTTAGGTGATGGTCGCTGAGCTAAATGTTGATTCGTACTGTAAGTTCTTCACCTATATATTTAGATATGTGTATTACAATTACTAGAGTGTAGAGTACACACAATTATGAATACTTTCTTTTTTTGAAACTTCCTGGCAGATTAAAATTGTGTGCCGGACCGAGACTCGAACTCGGGACGTTTGCCTTTCGCGGGCAAATGCTCTACCAACTGAGCCACCCAAGCACGACTCACGACCTCTCCTCACAACTTTACTTCCGCCAGTACCTCGTCTCCTACCTTCCAAACTTCACGGTGGTTCTCCTGCGACACTTGCAGGACTGGCACTACTGGAAGAAGGATATTGCGGAGACATGGCTTAGCCACCGCCTGGGGGATGTTTCCAGAATGAAATTTTCACTCTGCAGCGGAGTATGCGCTGATTTTGAAACTTCCTGGCAGATTAAAACTGTGTGCCAGACCGAGACTCGAACTTTTTGTCGATTTTTTTTTTTATCAGCCGTTACATCCATACGATACTTTCTTTTTTTACAAAATATACGCTACTTACACATCAGTAATTTCCAAAATGTACAATTTCCTGCGATCGTCTGACAGATGGGCCATTGTTGAGGCAGTGTCTTATCTGCTTATTGTGCACTGATACGCGGTAGAGCTGGCCTGCATTTACGTCTCGTTTGCAGTGCATCTGAAGCTTCTCTACCAGTTTGAAATCATTCTGCGTTTGTGGATGTGTTAAATCGCGTTGTTACTTGAAGTGTGGTAAGAGCAGTACGGATTCCGAAGATCCGGGTATGTACCGTTATTTATAATTATTTTCATTCATACTATTTATTACTTTTATTAGTAATTTTTATTTGTTCCAACTCAGGGTGTTTCCCTGTGTATTTCTTAACACAGTGTGATAGAAAAGTCATTCGTCTATCTTAAATTTAAAAAAAAGTGGCCACTGAACACAACAATTTGATTTTTACGGCTATTTTGCATTAATGAGTTGACAGCTATCAAAGAATTCATCTTCGAAATGAATTCTTAAAGCATTTTATTTTTATTCTAGGTCCTTCACGTGTCAAAGTTATGACAAGGCAAGGCTACTACGACCTTATGAAGAGACGTTCTGAAAAAGAGTTTGTACAAAGATTGGACTTTATGAAAAACTATGTATTACCAGATGAAGAAAAGAAAAGCTGCAAACATAAACTGTCTTATATAAAGTCGCAATTTAAAAAACGATGGTTAGCTGCACACGAAGCTGAAAGGACCTTCTTAAAAAATTAACTATAATTGGCTGTAATGTACCATTAAAATTCCATGCTACAGAACTCGAGTTGGTAGGTCAACGTGTTGGTAGGTCACTCGTAGAGTTAAGCAAACGCAGTAAAAGGGATAAGACATAGTTATCGAAGAACAATCCTGGTACCTTAGAACTAACGCGTGCCAGTCAAATGAAGCTCCGAGAATCTGGAAATGCTGAGGGTTCCAAAGTGGTTAAATACATTTCTCATCTCGTACATGAGGAGCTAAATACAGACAAGCATTAGATCGGGGTCGTACAGCCTTGCACGCAGAAAAGCGACTTTCGCATATCCAAGCCTTGTCAATCTTTGTGGAAGACTCACTGACAAGGAAACTACACGAAATAATCCGAACATCTGATAAGACGATCTATCTCTATCATCCTTCAAGAGGCAGAAAAGCAGTGATACGCTGTGACTGAATCCTATCAGGTGACTGCCACATGTTCAGAGATTCAACTTCAAGATTTGCTAGTCTCACATGGGGCAATTAATATTATAATCGGTAGAAGTTTTAAATGATCTTCCAAATGATGACGTTAATACATTGGAACTTATTTATAAATGGGGATTTGACGGATTACAGCAAATTCAGTTTCAACAAAAATTTGAAAACAACCATATTTTTGATGCGGAAATATTTCAGTCATCTTCAGTGCACCTCTAACTTATTACTCGCACGAATGGAGACCTAATTATTTGGATAAATCCATCATCTTCTAGCTATAGTGTACCAATAAGAAGTAGATTTATTCATGAAAAAGCTGATGTTACTAATGAAGAACTTAGTTATATCGACAGGCTAACTGAAACGTTACAAGAGACAAAAATTGCAAGAACAGAGGGTGATTTATCCATAAAACATGCAGTGCTGATGACTATTTACATGCAAAGATCTGCAGTGTAGTAACAGAGACAGAATCAACAATGAAACGCTACATTTGTGACGCTACCAGCAAAGATACGTGAGCTTTTTGGGGGCCAGTCGTGACGTCAGCGTCCGGTAGCAGCCGAGTCTTTAAAACGGCAGTTGTGCTTCTCTGCGCATGTGCAGCACGAACTGGGCCCAGAATGGGGGAGCACGAGATGCCAAACGAAAGAAAATTTGGCTGTGAATCCAATGATATATAGATAACAGTACGATTTGGAAATGTTCTGACAATAATTCATTATATAAGTTATAACTTTTAGAGCATCATCCTACCAAAGAGATTGACACTCAGTTTGTAGTTCTTGAGAGGATGCATCGGTGGAACTACTTAAACGTTCCATAACTTTAGTAATTAAGCTGTGAGACACATTTTAACTGGAAAATTACGTATCTTTTGAATGAAGGTAGATACACTGACGGAATGGTAGTATGTGTTGGCAGCCATTACAACTATTCAGACACATCATTTAAATGTTAATATATATATAACTTTTACTGTCCATTTTTAGTGTTGTGTGTTAAATTTGCATGGTTTTGTCCATAATTTCACTGAAGATACATGAATTCTAATAACAGCAATGGAAAGAGGAGGCAAAATCTTATAAAAATGATACACCATTCATAATTATACCATAAATAGTGTACCTTTACTATCACGAGAATAAACAGTTCGTACCATTACAAACACAAATCGTAATTATTTACACTTTGATTTGAGGGAAAAACCATGGCATCTAAAAATTGTTATTGTTATATATGTTTACTGTGTGTTCAGCACGCAGCTCTCTCTCTTTCTCTCTTTCCAAGCAGTAATCCCGACTTACGGGGTCTGCTGTTATGGTTAAACGGACGTGGCATATTAATTTTGTAAGTAGGCTGTCTAGGTTTTTATACTGGTAACGCCACGTAGCGCTCTGTATGAAAATCACTGGCTGTGCTGTGTGCAGTCTGTGGCTGGGTGGCATTGTTGTAATATTCGCTATTGTAGTGTTGGGCTGTTGGCTGTTAACAGTGCGTAGCGTTGCGCAGTTGGAGGTGAGCTGCCAGCAGTGGTGGATGTGGGGGGAGAGAAATGGCGGAGTTTTGAAATTTGTAAGACTGGATGCCATGAACTGCTATATATATTATGACTTTTGAACACTATTAAGGTAAATACACTGTTTGTTCTCTATCAAAATCTTTCATTTTCTAACTATGCCTATCATAGTTAGTGCCTTCAGTAGTTTGAATCTTTTATTTAGCTGACAGTAGTGGCGCTCGCTGTATTGCAGTAGCTTGAGTAACGAAGATTTTTGTGAGGTAAGTGATTTGTGAAAGGTATAGGTTAATGTTAGTCAGGGCAATTCTTATGTAGGGATTTTTGAATGTCAGTTTGCGTTACGCTAAAAAAAATTATTCTGTGTCAGTTTAAGCACAGTCATGTATACTTGTTCAAAGGGGACGTTTCAATTTTAAGGGGTCGCCGGATGCCCTTCCTGTCACCATCCCATTCCCCCTAGGACGGAATCAGTGTAACGCAGCTGTCTACGGCTAGTGTAAGCCATGGAATAGTGTGAACGTTTTCAAACCTCTGTGAGTCCTGTAACTGAGGCGGAATGTGGGGACCAGCTAGGTATTCACCTAGCGGGGTGTGAAAAACCGCCTAAAAACCACATCTAGGCTGGCTGGCACACCGGCCCGCGTCGTTAATCCGCCGGGCAGATTCGATCTGGGGCCAGCTCGCTTGCTCGATTCCAGGAAGCAGCGCGTTAGCGTTCTCGGCCACCGTGGCGGGTATTTTAGCACGTAGCTAATGGTGCAAAAACAGCTTTAATTAAAACTTATGTATCAAAAGTTGTTTAAAAGGATTGATGATCACGTGAGTTCCTTATGTGACGTCAACGTGCACGCTTTTCGTGGGTGGGGTGGCGACAGTTGGAGAAGGGCCACGGTCTTGTGCAGGTTCTGACTGAGTCTTTGTAAGGTGGGCGGCCGCGTTCATCAAGTTTACTCAGTACAGGAAGGTGGCAGACTCATGTTGGGACGCATCTGCGTTAGTATAAGTGGTCGTACAGCTGCTTTCATTGCGTGTTTGAAGTATTTCACGCTCCGTGGGACTTAGAAATATTGTGGCACTCTTTGGACTGTGATTACTTTGTACATTAGTGCACTTAGTCTCGACAGAGTTGTTGGGACTTGTTTAAAATTTTCAGCTGTTTCTCGTTTAAGAATGGGAATCATTATGTCGATGAATCAGTTCATTGGTGAACATAGTTGTGTAACTTGATAGCTGTGAAGACAGTCTGGTGTTTCCCAGTTAACGTACTCATGACCGTCGTCCACGAGGAGGATTGCGCTTTTTGGTTCGTTCCGTGTCCTTCAAAATTGGTCAAGCCACCTCTTCATTGGCGTTCCTGAAGATCTTTTGCCTTTTGGTTTTTATTGTTTTATGACATTGGTGATCCTTGCATCTGGCGTACACACTATTTGTTTCTTTTTTCATCTTAACTGATATTGTTTAGTTTTGTCAGTTATATTTTGCATATTCAGTTCAGGTCAGATGTCATCATTTCCCTTTTTATGCATCAAATTATACCTGGCCACGTATCTAAGGAAATTCATTCCACATCTTCGTATTCTCTTTTATCTCTCTTATAAAGAGTCCGGTTTTTGCATCCACAGGGCAGTGCTAGTGTAGTCCTAAACTTATAGAACTTTAGTAGAGTATCTCTGTGGACTTTCTTTCCCAGGTTCTGCGTAAAGTTTCACAGGAATAGTTACATATGTCTAACTAACTTTGTATTTCATTGTTTGTCCTGTATGTAACACTGTATCTTAAATATTTAAATGTATTAACTTAATCTATGATCTGCTTATCAATTTGAATCTTAACACGCATGGGCTGGTGTCGTAAATATGCCATTGACAATGTCTTTGTGACGGAAACGATCACATTGTATTCTCTGGTTATTTTACATAAATTAAAAACATCTTGGTAAGTCATTTTCATTCTGACTAACAATTACTTCGTCGTCAGCAAAAAGTAGAGTACTGACAACCACATCATTTATTTTTAAACATTTTATTGTCTGTGCCCAAGTTTTAGTCACATGGTGCATATACATATCAAAAAAAGAATACATTTGTTTCATTTTGTTTTATTTCAGCCATAATATGTCAGCTGCCTGCTGTTTTTATTTGTATTTTGTTATTCTTATATAGACCCTCTACAGCTCTCATAACATGGAATTCCTCTCTTTCTAAAAAATTCCCACAGTTTGTTTCGATATACTTTGCCAAACGCTTTTCCGTAGTGAATGAAAGCAAGAAAAATTGGCTAATTTATTAGTTCATTTAATTTACATAACAAGTTGCTATCCACTACTGGGAGCTCATTTCAGCAAAATACTTTATGCTGATCACCAGTCAACAGTTTAGTGAGAGATTAATGGAACAAGAAACTGTTTTACTAAAACTTAATCATCAGCAGTTGAGTGAGTGATTTTATAACGGCACATATCTTTAACCTAGTAGATATTAGAATGATTTTATTAAATTTAAGGTGACTGAACCTTAGGAAGAAGAAGTCTCCCCCTAGACTAACAGAGAGAGCCGGTGATTTACAAGGTTTAAAAAGCGTCGAAACTGAAACTTGCTGGCAAATTAAAGCTGTGTGTCTGACCGAGACTTGAACTCGGCACCTTTGCCTTTCGCGGGCAAGCGTTCTACAAACTGAGCTTCTGAAGCACGACTCACCCCCCTCCTCACAGCTTTAATTCCGCCAGTACCTCGTCTCTTACCTTCCAAACTTTACAGAAGCTCTCCTGCGAACCTTGCAGAACTAGCACTCCTGGAAGAAAGGATATTGCGGAGATACGGCTCAGCCACAGCCTGGGGGATGTTTCCAGAATGAAATTTTCACTCTACAGCGGAGTGTGCGCTGATATGAAACTTCCTGGCAGATTAAAACTGTGGTTCGCAGGAGAGCTTCTGTGAAGTTTGGAAGGTTGGAGACGAGGTACTGGCGGAATTAAAGCTGTGAGGACGGGGCGTTAGTCGTGCTTGGATAGCTTGGTTGGTAGAGCTCTTGCCTGCGAAAGGCAAACGTCCCGAGTTCGAGTCCCGGTCGGGCACACAGTTTTAATTTGCCCGGAAGTTTTAATTCAGCGCACACTCCGCTGCAGAGTGAAAAATCTCATTCTAGTATCAGTAATTGTTTGTCCTGTCTCATTCGTGCACTGACCGAGAGAAAAAAGTGACAGTCTATATGCCTCTGCGCGCGCCTTAATGTACTGAGGAGACCATTTATGCGTTCATTATATTACTGGACAATGGTGGACTAGTTCCTGACGGTGAATGGAAGTGCATGCAGGCATCGACTGGAGTGAGGGGAATGTCTGGAGCTATCAGAAAATGTAGATTACCGAGAACTCTACGCGGAACAGTAGTCACCCTTCCAGGAGGTATGCAGCCGCTTCCAGCAACACGCAGCCGCCTGGCGTTTCTAGGAATACTTTTAACCGCTGCACGTGATTCAGCCGCTCCGCCTGCAGCGCTTTTCAAGTTTCCGCATTATTTTTACAGCGGAATGACAGCCTTCAAGTGTAAGTAGGCTGTTTAGGTTTTCTTATTGGTAACGCCACGTAGCGCTGTGTATGAAAATCACTGGCTGTGATGTGTGCAGTCTGTGGCTAGTTTGCATTGTTGTCCGCCATTGTAGTGTTGGGCAGCTGGATGTGAACAGCGCGTAGCGTTGCGCAGTTGGAGGTGAGCCGCCAGCAGTGGTGGATGTGGGGAAGTGAGATGGCGGATTTTTTAGAGCGGATGATCTGGACGTGTGTCCATCAGAAACAGTACATTTGTAAGAATGGATGTCATGAACTGCTATATATATTATGATTTTTGAACACTATTATGGTAAATACATTGTTTGTTGTCTATCAAAATCTTTCATTTGCTAACTATGCCTATCAGTAGTTAGTGACTTCAGTAGTTTGAATCTGTTATTTAGCTGGCAGTAGTGACGCTCGCTGTATTGCAGTAGTTCGAGTAACGAAGATTTTTGTAAGGTAAGTGATTTGTGAAAGGCATGGGTTAATGTTAGTCAGGGCCATTCTTTTGTAGGGATTATTGAAAGTCAGATTGCGTTGCGCTAAAAAATATTGTGTGTTAGTTTAGTGTTGATCAGAATAGGTAAAGAGCGAAATGTCTGAGTACGTTCAGTTTTGCTCAGCTGTTTGAAAATCAAATAATGTAAGAGATTTATCAGCACAGTAATTCAATAATTTTTCTTAGGGGACGTTTCATACAAGTACGACTAGTCGTTTTACAGAAGGCTCTGACGTTGTTGTAACAAGCCCAACAACAGCCTTTACACTTATGAAAATACATGCTGTTAAGAGCTTCACACTTCATGGCCTATACAGGGTGTTCCATGGATAGTGACTGGGCCAAATATCTCACGAAATAAGCATCAAACGAAAAAACTACATAGAACGAAACTCGTCTAGCTTGAAGGGGGAAACCTGATGGCGCTATGGTTGGCCCGCTAGATGGCGCTGCCATAGGTTAAACGGATATCAACTGAGTTTTTTTAATAGGAACCCCCATTTTTTATTACATATTTGTGTAGTACGTAAAGAAATATGAATGTTTTAGTTAGACCACTTTTGTCGCTTTGTGATAGATGGCGCTGTAATAGTCACAAACATATGGCTCACAATTTTAGACGAACAGTTGGTAAGAGGTAGGTTTTCTGAATTAAAATATAGAACGTAGGTACGTTTGAACATTTTATTTCGGTTGTTCCAATATGATACATGTACCTTTGTGAACTTATCATTCCTGAGAAAGCATGCTGTTGCAGCGTGATTACCTGTAAATACCACATTTATGCAATAAATGCTCAAAATGATGTCGGTCAACCCACAGTCTAACATAACAGTCGCGACACTCACTGCTGTAAAAGTTGTTGCCGTTTGACAGATGGAGCGACACTAGCGCTCGAAGCGGCAGGTAAGGTGAACGTCAGACGCGTCGTAAGCATAATGTTTGTTTGCATCCATTTCCTACGTAATTTCCGAATTATTTGAGTTATTTTCTTGCCTCCAAGGGTTTGTGTAGTATCAGAAGGCATATATGTTTCTAAAAATGATTCTAAAACAAGCGCAAGTATGGACATAAACCATGAATAGAGTGGCAAGCTACAACACATTCCTGAAGAAACACTTGTGACATTGGACAGAATTGCAGCTTACCACGTTGATATCAAAAGAATATAAACACACAGATTCACATGTAAGAAGCACAGACATGTTCCTCTACATGCAAAAGCGATGAACAGCTCGTTTATCGTTCTGTAGGCCTACTGTGTTTGTCATTGTCGCCTGTTGCCACAAGTACGACCTTCGTCTTTGTATTATTCTAAGTGTGACAAGCAACTGACAAATAGTGGGAGAAATATGCTGAAAACATTATAATGAGCTGATTACATTACATTTCACGAAAAACCAAATATTTGAATAATTTTCAAACAATCTGTCTGTAGGCACTTTCCTTGTCCCATAATAGTTTCGCTCGAAGCCTAGCGATCTGCACATTCTGACACTTCACACGCTTTTGTAAGACACGAACAGCTGCACTTAATCTACCCAGTTCATCGTCAATTTAGGTCTGTGTTGACTATTCTCACGAATCTGGCACTAATACATGGAGAGTTGAACTGGCTGCTTCTGTGTCATTGGACTGTTTTACAGCTTTATATTGACTGTCAAATCTTTGTGGCAGTTTCCTTTTCATCGTCAGTTGAAGTGGCTTATTTGGAATGTCAAACAGTGTGGGTACTGCATTCCAGGCGAGTTTGTTATTGTCTGAGTTCATGAACTGGTTTTGTTCGAAATGTAGCGAACAAAACCTAGTATTATTATACAGGTAAACCGTGTCTTTCTTCATAAGGTCTTCTCGTCTGTTATTAACTAGCCATTTTTTTGCTCCTAACACGAAACATTCATCATTTATACACATACATTTACAAGTGAATCCTGACGATACAGTTTAGTAACTTGATGGTATATACCTCTCAGGATCCTTAGGAAACCTAAAAAAAAGACAGCTGCGGTGTCTTCTGCCTATTGCTGCTGCAATTTATTGCGCTACAAACGCTCCCGATGGTAAAAACCATTGTATAAATCAAAATAAACAATCACTATTCGCTTTCACGATCGCGCCAAACTCACAGTTCAACCTACCGGCCGCTTGGAGCGCTGGTGGCGCTGAAGGCAACAAAATCGGGGCGAAGTGTCGCGACTGTTATGTTAGACTGTGGTCAACCTCAATGCAAGTGGTGAGGTGAGAGGGAGCAGCGCCGCTGGGTTGGCAGCCCTGGGCTGCGCGGCAGCAGGTAGCGAGCGGGGGGCTGTGTAGCGCCCGAGGTGCACTCAGCTGGTAACTGCCCACCCTGCCGTTCCCCTGAGCGGAGCCACCGGCGGGGTCGCGACGCGCTACTTCCCCGGCTGCGATTCTGAATGGGTCAGCGGGAGATTCATGCGCTTGAAATTGGCGTCACAACTCACGGGCGATGCGCGCTTCTGCCAGCCACAGCCCTCGCTCGCGAGAGGAAGTCGAGGTGGCCGGGTGGGAGACGTATAATCCCCAATAAAAGTTGGCCCTCGGGCGTTTTGAGAAGCTACCCGGCGTTTGATTTGCTCTGCGCAGAGGGCGCAGTGAGGAAACCAATAACGGAGGGGCACAGTTCAGACAGGCCTTTTAAATCGCACAGGATCTTATTGTGGAAGAATCGCATGCTTCTATTCCTACTGTGGCACGCTAATAACAAATTCTGACCCACATTCTACTTCTGTTTTGTTGAATGTATGGTATTTATTGACTTGGTTTCTGAAAATCTTCCCTTTTGTGAGTTTGAAGCAGACGACATAATACGAGGGTCACTCCAAAAGAAATGTACACTTCCTTTTTTTTTTAAATAGATCTTTTATTCTACATGTTTGACAGTTTCACAGTGTGTAGATACATCCTGGGACATGAAAGGGAAGCAGTGGTTGGGAAAGGAGTGAGACAGCGTTGTAGCCTCTCCCCGACGCTATTCAATCTGTATATTGAGCAAGCAGTAAAGGAAACGAAAGAAAAGTTCGGAGTAGGTATTAAAATTCATGGAGAAGAAATAAAAACTTTGAGGTTCGCTGATGACATTGTAATTCTGTCAGAGACAGCAAAGGACTTGGAAGAGCAGTTGAACGGATTGGACAGTGTCTTGAAAGGAGGGTATAAGATGGACATCAACAAAAGCAAAACGAGGATAATGGAATGTAGTCGAATTAAGTCGGGTGATGCTGAGGGAATTAGATTAGGAAATGAGACACTTAAAGTAGTAAATGAGTTTTGCTATTTGGGGAGCAAAATAACTGATTATGGTCGAAGTAGAGAGGATATAAAATGTAGACTGGCAATGTTAAGGAAAGCGTTTCTGAAGAAGAGAAATTTGTTAACATCAAGTATTGATTTAAGTGTGAGGAAGTCGTTTCTGAAAGTATTTGTATGGAGTGTAGCCATGTATGGAAGTGAAACATGGACGATAAATAGTTTGGGCAAGAAGAGAATAGAAGCTTTCGAAATGTGGTGCTACAGAAGAATGCTGAAGATTAGATAATTAGATCACGTAACTAATGAGGAGGTATTGAATAGAATTGGGGAGAAGAGGAGTTTGTGGCACAACTTGACAAGAAGGGATCGGTTGGTAGGACATGCTCTGAGGCATCAAGGGATCACCAATTTAGTACTGGAGGGCAGCGTGGAGGGTAAAAATCGTAGAGGGAGATCAAGAGATGAATACACTAAGCACATTTACAAGGATGTAGGCTGCAGTAGGTATTGGGAGATGAAGAGGTTTGCACAGGATAGAGTAGCATAGAGAGCTGCATCAAACCAGTCTCAGGACTGAAGACCACAACAACAACAGATACATCCTTTAGGAACAATATTTTCATTTCTCCACATAATTTCCATCCCTCTCAACTGCCTTACACCATCTTGGAACCAGCGCCTGCATACACACGCACGGTAAAATTCTGGACCAACCTGTTGGAGCCACTGTATGGCAGCGTGCACAAGGGAGTCATCATCTTCAAACCTTGTTCCACGAAGAGAGTCTTTCAGTTTCCCAAAGAGATGATAGTCACATGGAGCCAGGTCAGGGCTGTGAAGCGGGTGTTTCAGTTTTCATCCGAGTTTTGTGATCGCTACCATGGTTTTTTGACTGACATGTGGCCGTGCATTGTCGTGCAACAGCAAAACATCCTGCTTTTGCCGATGTGGTCGAACACGACTCAGTCGAGCTTGAAGTTTCTTCAGTGTCGTCACATATGCATCAGAATTTATGGTGGTTCCACTTGGCATGATGTCGACAAGCAAGAGTCTTTCGGAATCGAAAAACACCGTAGCCATAACTTTTCCAGCAGAAGGTGTGGTTTTGAATTTTTTTTCTTGGGTGAATTAGCATATTGTCAATCCATTGATTGCCTCGTTGTCTCTGGTGAAAAACGATGGAGCCATGTTTCATCACCTGTCACAATTCTTCCAAGAAATTCATCTCCACCATTCACGTTCTGTTCCAAAAGTTCGCTGCATACCGTTTTCTTGTTTCTTTGTGAGCCCCTGTTAACATCCTGGGAACCCACCTGGCACAAACCTTTTTTAACACCAACTCCGGCCGGGGTGGCTAAGCGGTTCTAGGCGCTACAGTCTGGAACTGCGCGAGCGGTACTGTCGCAGGTTCGAATCCTGTCTCGGGCATGGATGTGTGTGATGTCCTTAGGTTAGTTAGGTTTAACTAGTTCTAAGTTCTAGGGGAGTGATGAACTCAGATGTTAAGTTTCATAGTGCTCAGAGCCATTTGAACCATTTAACACCAACACTTTCAGTATTCTGCAAACACTTCCTTCCCCTAACCCAGCGTAGCGTGACAATTCGTTCACTGTGATGTGTCTGTCTGCAGTCACCAATTCGTTAACTCTCTGCACATTGTCTGGAGTGTGTGCAGTACGAGGTCTGCCGCTGCGAGGACAATCCTGAATATTGCCGTGCCCGCTTTCATCACGTAACCTGCTTGCCCACCGACTAACTGTACTGCGTTCGACAGCACCATCTCCATAGACCATTTTCATCCTCTTGTGGACGTTTCCCACAGTCTCGTTTTCACAGTACAGGAATTTTATGACAGCACGTTGGTTCTGACGAACGCCAAGTGTAGTATCCATCTTGAAGACATGGTGTGACGGCGCCACTCACCGGAACAGGTTGAACTAAGTTTTAAAACAAGTGGGAAGGAAGTATCTACACACTGTAAAACTTTCACAAATGCAGAATGAAAACTGTATTTTTACAGAAATAGTGTGCATGTCTTTTGGAGTGACCCTCGTACATTCATAATATTGAATATTGAGAGTGTTGACTTTGTAGCTGTGTCCCTTTAACACATAACCTCTATCATACGGATCCTCAGCATCATCATGAATTTACTTTACATAATGGTATTTCTGTTCTTAACTGTAATAATACAAGAAAATCAGTAGCAGTTTACACAGTATTGCTCAACAATAAGTGAAATAAAATTCCCATCTCTTACGACCGTCATGAAAATAAATGCCTCAAGGTCACCTCTTGGTCTTACAGCACTGCTGGTTAGTGGTCATTTCAAATTGTAGTAAAAATACCGAAAAAATATTAAACATATCTGTTTTTAGTCTAGAATATGGAGGTGCACCTTCCAAAACAAAATTCTTGCCAGCTGCTACGAATAAATAAATAAATGAATAGAAAGTAATGTACAAGTAATTCTGAAGAAAAATAATTTTTTACTTCAGACTGTTGATAAAACAGCATCACTAACATATATGAACTGAAAGTAGTATATGGACATTCTGAAAATTTATAAACGCATATGATACATATTTCATCGTGGAAACTTTTCAGTATTCCGAGATAAAAAAATGAACTACTATAAACGATGTTAACTTGTTCCACCTGTGTAACGAAAAATGTCAGTTGGCTTTCTGTTGCGCCTTGTAGAAACTTCCAGCTAGAAAGTTGTTAAGAAAGCTATAAAATTAATTCTGATAATATTTGAGACATTGTTGCGTCGTGTCACGTATGAACGCATTACATTTGCAGTAGACTCAGTGCGCGACACGCGCAAGTACTAGTACGTCGCCACCAGGATTTCAGTTCCGACGGCTCACCTTAATACGACCGAGAATATTCGCTACCTCCCAAACAGATTTTAGTTACAGCTCTTACTGACCCTTCGACACCGCACCCACCACCAAAATCGCCGATATACACTGTACAAAAGTAGCTGTAGGTACTTTCAGTTCACTACTTCCATTGAAGTTGCGCAAAATATATTAGTGCCTTTGATTTTGTGAAACCCTGTCCTCAGCACGCAGTAAGCGCATTGTACCCAAAACTTCATTCTTGTTTCTGCGATGTCTCTGCATTCTACTAAAAATGTTCGTCTACCGCAGGACGTTCTGAAACAAAAGCCAAATCAGCGGAGAATACAACGAGCCAGAATAATTGAGGCACTGAGATCCATAAGGGCCCATAGCACAGAAATAAAGTTCTAAGCGAAACAGATGTTTGTGAAAATCAAATCTGTAGGCAAACCACCAGTCACATAGGTCTGAACTGTTTTTAAACCAAATCTCAATACCCTATACTTCCTACAAAAAATAATGTGACCACTTTATGTTATGAAGTATTTTCCATATGTAGGGTAGTGACAATGACTTTTGACAACTGTGAAGTTTATAATTAATGTGAAACAAGAATCACAAAATAAAGAAAAAGAAAAGCATTCCGTCTTCGGGCCACAAGTGGCCCATCGGGACCATCCGACCGCCGTATCATCCTCAATTGAGGATGCGCATAGGAGGGGCGTGTGGTCAGCACACCGCTCTCCCGGTCGTTATAATGGTTTTCTTTGACCGGAGCCGCTACTATTCGGTCGAGTAGCTCCTCAATTGACATCACGAGGCTGAGAGCACCCCGAAAAATGGCAACAGCGCATGTCGGCTGGATCTTCACCCATCCAAGTGCCGGCCACGCCCGACAGCGCTTAACTTCGGTGATCTCACGGGAACCGGTGTATCCACTGTGGCAAGGCCTTTGCCACAAAATAAAGAATATATACTTAATTCACCACATACACAATTATGACCTACTCATGTGCTCTTTATCGTCATTTACATTAAACACATCTTTGGGCTTGCGGTTCAAAGAAAACAACCGATAAATCTCCGATTATAATGATTTACCACTGCGTACATGATCTAGACACTAAATTATGTTGTCGATCCAAGATACCAATTGAACACCACTGAGCAACAAAATTATACTTTGTGCTTTGGGTCCTTACAAAAATGAATATGCTAGAAATTGGTGAGACAGCTCTTCGTGAATGTTCATAGATACAGAGTGGAGGTGTAGGTAAAATTGGTTCACCATAAGACTAACAGGTGTCAGGAGCATGCGTGCATGCTGCAGCCTCAAAATCGATGACGGGCTGCTTTGGGACTCTGTGGTTCTCAGTCCGTAATTATTTTTTGCATCGAGACCACCCCGAATTTTTTCAGCTGTCGGATACCCTTCTCTGTCGTGGTATCTTAGTGAACTTCTAAGAACTAACTTTTTGGAAAAATGGTCAAATTTTGTAGATTTAAATTTTCATTTATATTCCTTTCTTGGAGAATTGAAACAGATTTTCACATTTTGAGATTCTGCAGATGTTACTGCACTGTTAGTATGGCATACATTCGATTTCGAAACACCACAAGGTTGTCTTGTCATTTTATGAATTTGCACAAAGTTTATGTTAATCGCGGTTTGTTCACTTTTAGTCAGGTAAAAAACTTCAGTACGTGTTATGATATTTTTAGACTGTTTTTTAATGTCTTTCGCCCCCTACACACACAGACTGAAGTATGACTACACATAGGCTCTTGCTTCTGCATTTCGCTCGCTGCCAAACACACGTCAGTGCACCACTCCGAGGAGCACTGAAACCAACAGAGTGGCAACAAGGCTCTGAGGCGGGCGAATCGCAGCACTCAGTTCAGCGATTCCTAACCTGGGGGTAAATACCCAAGGAGGGAAAAAATATATTTTCTGAGAAGTAGAAACAAAAGTTTCAATTGTGTTTCGGTCACGAAACTACTTCGTCACAGTGTTACCCAGACCCGTGGTCTAGGGGTAGAGTCGTTCATTAATAACCAAAACATCATCAGTCCCGGGTTCTAAACCCGCCAGCGTCTAAATTTTGATTAATAATCATTGTTGGTGGCCGAAATCTTCCGGTATAAGGAGTACCATGAGCCTGCCAGCGGCCTTGTCAAAGAGGGCGGAGGAACAGACAGAGGTTCAGAGCACACTCTTGTTCTTGGGGTGGCAAACTGTCCCTAAAAGCGGAAGAATTAGCAATGCTCAAAGGCATGAGGATGCAGAGGGCAATGGAAACCACTGCATCAAAGACACTTAACGTGTATCCACAGGACATGTGGCCTGTAATTGAAAAAGTGTCATGATGATCTCTCCATGGCAAAAGATTCCGGATAGTCTCCCATTCGGATCTCTAGGAGGGGACTGCCAAGGGGGATGTCATCATGAGAAAAAGATTGAATAATCAGTTGAAGGATACCTCTTACGAGTACGGGCGTGGAGTTGCACGTGGAAGGGAAGCTAGAAAATCTATAAAGTAAATGCAAATGCTCAAGCTAGATGTAGTACGGGGTCAGTGAAGTGAAATAGAAAGAACAGAAGGACTTCTGGTCGGATAACTACAGGGTAATATCAACAGCAACAGAAAATTGTATAATGGTTCAAATGGCTCTGAGCACTATGAGACTTAACATCTAAGGTCACCAGTCCCCTAGACTTAGAACTTCTTAAACCTAACTAACCTAAGGACATCACACACATCCATGTCCGAGGCAGGATTCGAACCTGCGACCGTAGCAGCAGCGCGGTTCCGGACTGAAGCGCCTAGAACCGTTCGGCCACAACGGCCGGCTTGTATAACGGGAGTAAGATTCGTTGTGAATAGGAAGGCAGGGCAGAGAGTGAACACTTCAGTTATAGGGTTGTTCTGATCAGAATCGACAGCAAACCAACACCGACAACTATAATTAAGGTATACATTACGACGTCGCAAGCTGAAGATCATGAGACAGAGATGAAATATGAAGGTATTGAAAGAGTAATACAGTATATAAAGGGAGATGAAAACCTAATAGTCATGGGGGACTGGAATGCAGTTGTAGGAGTGGAAGAAAGGGTTACAGGAGAATATGGGCTTGGGAAAAGAAATGAGAGAGGAGAAAGATTGAGTTCTGTAACAAATTTCACCTAGAATAGCGAATACTCTGTACAAGAATCACATGAGGGGGAGATATACTTGGAAAAGACCAGGTGACACACGAAGATTTCAGTTAGATTCCATCATGGTCGGGCAGAGATTCCGAAATGAGATACTAGATTGTAAAAGGCTTCCCCGGAGCAGATATAGACTTAGATCACAATTTAGCACTGATGAAGAGTAGGTTGAAGGTTAAGAGATTGGTCACGAAGGATAAATATGCAGAGAAGCTGGATACAGAAGTACTAAGAAATGAAAAGACACGCTTGAAGTTCTCTAAAGCTGTAGATACAGCCATGAGGAATAGCTCAGTAGGCAGTACAGTTGAAAAGGAATGGACATCTCTAAAAAGGGCAATCACAGAAGTTGGAAAGAAAAACATAAGTTCAAAGAAGGCAACTGCGAAAAAATCATGGGTAACACAAGAAATACTTCAGTTGATCGCTGAAAGAAGGAAGTACAAAAATGTCCAGGGAAATTCAGGAACACGGAAACACAAGCCGCTGAAGAATGAAATAAATCGGAAGTGCAGGGAAGCTAAGGCAAAATGGCTGTATGAAAAATGTGACGAAATCGAAAAAGAAATGAATGTCGGAAGGACTGATTCAGCACATAGGAAAGTCAAAAAGACGTTCTGTGAAATCAAAAGCAAAAGTAGTAACATTAAGAGTGGAACGGGAATTCCACTGTTGAATGCAGAGGAGAGGACGGATAGGTTTAAAGAGTACATTCAAGGCCTCGTTGGGGGGTTCGATCTGGCTGATGTGACAGAAGAAGAAACAGGAATCGATTTAGAGGAGATAGGGGATCCAGTATTAGAATCAGAATTTAAGAGAGCTTTGGAGGACTTAAGATCAAATAAGGCAGAATGGATGGGTAACATTCCATCAGAATTTTTAAAATCACTGGGGGAAGTGGCAACAAAGGACTATTCACATTCTTGTGTATAATGTATTAGTCTGGCGACATACCATCTAACTTTCGGAAAAATATCATCCACACAATTCCGAAGACTGCAAGAGCTGACAAGTGCAATAATTATCGGACAATCAGCTTAACAGCTCATGCATCCAAGTTGCTGACGAGAATAATATACAAAAGAATGGAAAAGAAAATTGAGGATGTTAGATGACGACCAGTTTGGCTTCAGAAATAGGTAAAGGCACCAGAGAGGCAACTTTGACGTTGCGGTTGATAATGGAAACAAGACACGTTCACTTGCTAAAACATTCGATATGTAAACTGGAGTAAGAAGTTCGAAATCCTGAGAAAAATAGGGATAAGCTATAGGGAGACTCAGGTAATGTACGAGAGAAAAGAAGGAAAATAAGAATGGACGACCAAGACCGAAGTAATCGGATTAAAAAGTGTGTAAGACTGGGATGAAGTCTTTCCCCCCTACTATTCAATCTGTAAATTGAAGGAGCTACGATGGAATAAAAGAAAGGTTCAGGAGAGGAATTAAGATGCAAAGTGAAAGGATATCAATGATATTCACTGATAAAATTGCTATCCTGAGTGAAAGTGTGAAGAATTACATAACCTGCTGAATGAAATGAACAGTCTAATGAGTACAGAATATCGACTGAGAGTAAATCGAGGAAAGACGAAAGTAATTAGAAGTAGTATAAATGAGGGAAGCAAGAATCTCAACATCAAGATTGGTGTTCACGAAGTAGATGAAGTTAAGGAATTCTGCTACCTATGCAGCAGAATAACCAATGACAGACGGAGCAAGGAGGACATCAAAAGCAGACTAGCACTGGCAAGGAGGACATTCCTGACCAAGCGAAGTCTACTAGTATCAAACACAGGCCTTAATATGAAGAAGAAATTTCTGAGAATATACGTCTGGAATGCAGCATTGTATGGTAGTGAAACATGGACTGTGAGAAAATCGAAACAGAAGAGAATCGAAGTATTTGAGATGTGGTGCTACAGAAGAATGTTGAAAATTAGATGGATTGATAAGGTAAAGAATGAGGAGGTTCTGCGCAGAAGCCGGCCGTTGTGGCCGAACGGTTCTAGGCGCTGCAGTCTGGAACCGCGCGACCGCTACGGTCGCAGGTTCGAATCCTGCCTCGGGCATGGATGTGTGTGATGTCCTTAGGCTAGTTAGGTTTAAGTAGTTCTAAGTTCTAGGGGACTGATAACCTCAGATGTTAAGTCCCATAGTGCTCAGAGCCATTTTCTGCGCAGAGAGGAAAGGAATGTGGAAAATGGCTCTGAGCAGTATGGGACTTAACGTCTGAGGTCATCAGTCCCCTAGAACTTAGAACTACTTAAACCTAACTAACCTAAGGACACCACACACGTCCATGCCCGAGGCAGGATTCGAACCTGCGACCGTAGCGCCTAGAACCGCTAGACTTAGACAGTACTTAATCTAACTTCACTATCTTATGCTAAGGACAACACACACACACACACACACACACCCATGCCCGAGGGAGGACTCGAACCTCCGACGGCGAAGGAGCCGCGCGAACCGTTGCAAGACGCCCTTAGACTGCGTGGCTACCCAGCGCGACTGGAATATGTGGAAAACACAAGGAGACGGGACGAAATCATAGGAAATCTGTTAAGACATAAGAGAATGACTTCCATGGTACTAGAGGGAGCTGTAAAGGCAAAAACTGTAGAGGAAGACAGAGATTGTAATACATCCCGCAAATAATTGAGGACGTAGGTTGCAAGTGCTACTCTGAGATGAAGAGGTTAGCAAAGGAGAGGAATTCGTGGCTGGTTGCAAACCAAGCAGAAGACTGATGACTGGAAAAAAAAGAGTGTAACACGGATTACGTAAGCTACCAATAGTTATATGAACATCTACCTCACATAATCCAGCACGACACACACATTTTCTACTTCACACCATGCATCTATGACAGTAAGATTGAGACATATATATCTCATATGTTTAAAATATCTCTTGAAAATGCCTTTGCAAGTTGCAGGCAGTTGTCACAATAGACCAGAAATTGGTTCATTAATCAGTTGCCAGCAATAAACGAACTAATTGACAACACAACACAACGACAAGTTTGAAATTGCTATTACATTGTCTTAGGGCCTACACAGTATTATCATTTTATTATTATTATTAGTGACAGTAATCAGATACAAAGCATTGGAAACCTGCAGTATTCCAGTTTTTACCATTTCAGAACTAAGGAGTCCAGCAATAAAGTGAATTACAAATAGTAAGAATAGTTGACTCGGTTGAGTTTGGATGGGGGTGAAAATAATTGTCATTAGGCAGGGGAGCAATGCAGGGGAGCGGGGGCATGTTTCGTAAGAAGTGTCTGCTTTCAGCATCTTTTCTGAGGAGTTGCAGGCTGATGTGAGAATTGCGTCATCACTCGATAAAAAACGGTTTTTGGGAATAAGCGGTGCCAAATGTCGAATTAGAGCAAGGCTTAATAAAACATTTACAGAAACAAAATATAATTTATCTTTCATCGGTTTAAAAATAAAAACATTCAGAGAAAATTAGCTTTCATTTTAAAGTTTAGTTAGTGCTAGTGTTGATGAGTGTGTGGGGAGTGGGGGTTAGTAGCTAATATCTGACTGCACTCAGGGGTAATGGTCTAAGAAGGGTTGGGAACCACTGGCTTAGTGCCTGTGGATTCCAGGCAGCAGATGTGACCTTGAGGTGTCTTAGTAACTGCCACTCTAGCTACAAAACAAAACTAACTGGTTACTAAAATTAAAAAACCCATCTTACACGGATTTCGAATAACGTCCTTCGGTTTGCGACTAGAAGTTTTGCCTTCTCCAAGAGGGGCAACTCTTCTGCAACTGCCACTGCAATTGTATTTACTGCAAATGTTATCATTAAAGTACGCTAGTTACGTTACAATAATACAATCGAGAAGACAATTGAAGCTTCTGAAATGCGGTGTTTCAAAACAAGATTAAGATTAAACGGGTCTAGTGGGTAATAACTGAGCACATTCTAGATGATATCGAGTGCAGAAGACCTTTATGTCGTGACTGAAAGAAGTCAAAATTTCAGGCTCTTTATTGACTGGAACTGCTTTACGGAATTCGATTGTATATCGTTTTCAAACGCATAACCCAGTTCCAATCAGTAAACAGTGAGGCTAGGTAAATTTGAAATTTTTGTGTAACGTGAGCTCTACGTCTCATACTACATTTTTGGAGATCGTTAATTAAGCCTTAAGGAAGTGATCGGTTAGCAGAGCACACACGAATGTATCAAGGCGCCGTCATTTATCTCTAGTAAGGAAGTGTGCGCCGTACAAATTGTAGAGGGAGACCAAGACTTGAATACAATAAATACGTTGAAATCGATATAAGTACATTGAACAAAAAATTATTCACCTCCAAAGATGTCACTCTAATTCCGTCTGACAACACCTCTAACCTTTATAATGCATTCTATTTGGTGACGAAGGGGCTCTGCAAGTTTCTTCAGATATGTTCTATCCACGTGAAACCACACGTTCAGTTACATCATGTAGACTCAAGAAATCAGGGTGCTGTTTATTGGTACATGTCATCCCATGTACCAAAGAGTTCTAGACATTTTATGTGGTATCAAAATCAGGTGATTTAGATGACCAGATGAATTGCTATATTATGCGTCAGTGTTTATCAAACACGGAATATGTTGTAGCGAGACTGGCTGCAACGGTGTTAATCCTGGTTGAGACCAAAGAGTTGCAGTTCTACTGGGGATATGATAAGTGATAGGCATTGCGAAATTAGTTCTTAGTTGAGATCAGTTTGTTTCTAGCTAACTGCCAGAGATCGAGTACATAGGTTTGAATCTGTGTATGACTCGTCTGCATATTCGGAGTTTGGTTGTGCACTGTTGTATTATGTCCTTCCAGAAGCACCCGGTTTTCATATGACGCAGCTAGTGAACAGTGAGTGAAGAGTTTACAAAAGCACATAAATGAACGAATATTATTAAATGAACGAGATAAGAAAGAAATCATCCCTCTGGGATAATGATGTAGCGTAACCATAGTATTACAGTCCAGTATCCGTTTATTCAGAATAAGCAAAAATTACTTTGAATTGTGGTGTTACACAGGCTAATATTTAAACGCAATGAAACAATAAGTGACGAAATAACGGGCCTAGCAGAGCAGGTACAGCGTTCATAGGCAGTAATGAACGTAAACCAAAGGCACTGTGAAGTGCACCGAACTCACTCAAACTAAATAATAGTCCTAAAGTTCAGTAAGTTCATTCAAGTCCATTTGCCACAACCATTAACCATAGCAAAGTTCAGTCACTAATACCTACACTAGGACCCACCGATTGTTTTTTAAGTCGCAAACTGCTACACTAAGTCCTGAATAGAAACGCACCGGTATAATTCTACCTCTGAATATCCGATAAACACATGTGGCTCAACGGCACTTCAAACTTTAGCAGCGACCTCACCCATCCAGACCGGGACATCAAAAGACCCCGCATTGTGCTCTGTTTGCCTGTTTAAAATTTCTCTCATGTGACTACAGTTATGTAAGCGTCTTGGACCTAGGCAGCCATTACAGTGAGTTCATATTTTAGAATCTAGGCATCTCCGACATATATAATATGCATTACAATACAATTTGTGGACGGATACCACTTCATTCCATGTTTTACATTTAAAATAATCACCTACGTTTTTTATTTTATACATCATAAAAGAGAACAAGAGATAGTAAAACTCACAACTTTATACAGCTTGCCGCTACCCAAACAATCATCTTACAAGAATTAACTTAATAAAATTCTTATTAAAGAAACACAAACAAATACGAATAAGAGGGAGGAGGGAGGGGGATATTAGTGTTTAACGTCCCGTCGACAACGAGGTCATTAGAGACGGAGCGTAAGCTCGGGTGAGGGAAGGATGAGGAAGGAAATCGGCCGTGCCCTTTCAAAGGAACCATCCCGGCATTTGCCTGAAGCGATTTAGGGAAATCACGGAAAACCTAAATCAGGATGGCCGGAGACGGGATTGAACCGTTGTCCTCCCGAATGCGAGTCCAGTGTGTACGAATAAGAGGACAAATCTTTCTTGCTAATCCTAATCTATCATGTATATGTGGAGAACTCTTTGTTTTTGTACTTTATTAATAACTATTAAACAAATTATTTATAACAATTAGAATGTCTATTCAATATTAAAATAAATATGAACATTTTATAGTTAAGTTCAAGACCTGTTCAATGGTGTGCCGTATGCATACATAGCATGTCCATACTTTTATCACTGTTCTTTTAAACAATTTTAATGTAAAGAATAATAAAGTTATTAATATTTGTTCAATAAGTATGGTAAAAATTTTACTGAATTTGTCTCTTTATAGCCATTTCGGACTACCGTCAAGTTTTCTGAAGAAGCTGTGGAAGTGGTTTCCGTGGTTTCAGTGGATATCCAAAACTTTAAGTTTCAGCATTTCGACCTAAGCTCGATGTCCGCAGGTGTGTCGTGCTGCAGTTCTGCCTAACCCTCAAGGGAATTCCAGTTACATCCACCCAGTGGCCTGCTATACAGCAGCCCCTACCATCTCTCTGGATTATAGCAGTGACACACTGCACTTCCCAGTGCTTGCTCACTTACCTGGTCCACCCGCCATACGCCAACTTGTCAGCTAAACATTGCTCAATTATATCCACCATTTTCGAACACTTTTTGCAGCAGACATACCGCTCTAAACTTTAGTGCATGCCGTGAACACAGTTGTTATCATCTCAGAAGACCGGTGCGTCCATAGCACACTCATCTTCAAGATGCAGAAAATATTCACCATGAATTTTCAAATAAACATCCTTATTCACGTTCACGGTAACTATACCGAGTGGACTCAAGTTGTCATACGGAGATCATCCCCAAGCATAACAGAACCACTGTGACGAATCTTCTTTTGCGAGGCGTCCGGCTCCAAATATCCATTGCATATATGGGGTGTGCTGAAAAGCAATGCCAATGAATTTTTTGCGTGAAAACTCTTAAGGCTTGAAGTTTATTAAGATTCTGCTGCTTTATTCTTCGCGTCTACATATTTATTTTACTACATAGTCACCCTAGCGATGAACACATTTCTCCCAGTGGAAGACTGGTTAGTTAATACTATCTACTTGCACCGCTTCATATTATCAAAGTGAAGTTGTCGAAGGTGTTCCTCAAATTCTGGGTACAGATGAAGGAGGATGGGGCCAAGTTGGGAATGTTTGGAGGATGAACGGTGAAAGTGAACACAAGCGTTGGATTACTGCAGATGCAGTGCACATGTGTGGTCTTGCACTGTCATAGTGAAGTAGAGGGTGGTCCACATGTGGAGAAACTCGTCAAATTTGTGCTTTCAGTTCTATGAAGGTCTCGCAGTATCTTGCATACTTTACGGTGGTTCCTTCATGCATGAATTCCAAATGCACCTCCTCTGGAACATCTCAGAACACTGTAATCACGACTTTGCCTCCTGATGGCATGGTCTTGAACTTTTATGAAGTCGGTGATGCTTTGTGGCGGAACTTCACCGATGCTCTCTTGTTTTTGGGGTCAAAATGATGAACTCATCTTTCATCACCTGTCGCAATGTCGTTAAGGCGTCTGTCACCGTCACGCTCAAAACCAAAAGAAATTGTTGACAGATGTCCGATGTCATTCGTTTCATTTCAGGAATGACCATTCGAGGCACCCACTGTGCACACAGTTGTTTGTGCTGCAGTTCTGTAATGACGGTCTGCATGATGACCAGTACACACTCTCGTGATTTGCCACACTTACCTGAGTGCTGTCTCTCTGCTAATCGACGACTTTCTCTGATGAGTTCACCAACCCGATTCCTGTGAGTCTCGTCGATTGCCGTGCGCGGTCGTCCACTTCGAGCTCAGTCACATACATTGAGGCTAGCACCGCTGTGTTCTTCATTGCAATGACAGAAACCCAACGTCACACGTTGTTGATATCCATACAGTCATCACTGTACACAGCTTTCATTCTTTTACGGATTTCAATTGAAGATCCGTTTTCTGCTGTTAAAACTTGGTTACAGCACGCTGTTTCTCACGCAGCGACATAGGAACTTTAAACACCGCCAAGTTGCACGCGACAGTTAGCATATTTCTAGCGGGAAAGTCGTCTAGTAATGTCCACGACAGGTAACACCTCAACCGGTATTGAGAACAGAATAAAAAGTTAGGAGTTTTTACTTCTCTGCACGCCCTCATAATCTCCTTCGCAATGTCCGTTCGGAACCTGCAGACACTAACGGTACCAATTTCTGTTGATTTCGAATCTAACTGTAGTTGATGTGGTCTGACACTTGTCTCTGGTCCTGTTCTGTTGGGATCACTGTTCTTACGTCTTGTTACACAGATGCGAGTGATACATTTCTTGTAGACATATTGTCCAACAAATCGGTCTGTCTCCTCTCCGCTTCGATCCATTTTACTGCACTGATTCCATACAAACGACTGGCACATACACGACACTTCACAGCCGGTACATCGTCAGCGGTGGAAAGTCATACGAGCACTCAGCGCCACTCATGCACCATTTGCTGCGGCCAGAGCGACCAGCGTACGGTGGCCGCTATTTAGCGTGAGGCGATGGATAACATTTTGCAAACATTCGTATTTTAATTGAAAATCGATGTCTGGTATCGACGGATAAATACGAAATTGCAATGCCTGTATTGTTAAGAAGGACGGTGCACTGTTCCTAGGGGACATGTCAGAAGGTAGGCACAGTGGCGACTATAGTCGTTATGAAATACGTGAAATGTATTTGCAGTTGCGAATGCAGACAACCATTAGCTGTATAAGGGAGCGACGACAGTGAAGGAACGCTGCGCCATTGTTCTTTACGTCACAGGCACTGCAGTATCGTACGAGGTGCATTCAAGTTCTAAGACCTCCGATTTTTTTTCTCCAGACTGGAAAGAGATAGAAACATGCGCATTGTTTTAAAATGAGGCCGCGTGCATTGTCAATACGTCCCAGAGATGGCAGCACCGTACGGCAGATGCAATTTTACCGCCAGCGGCGAGAATGAGAACTGTTTTAAATACTTAAAATGGCGACGTTTTCCTTACTTGAACAGCGTTCAATCATTCGTTTTCTGAATTTGCGTGGTGTGAAACCAATTGAAATTCATCGACAGTTGAAGGAGACATGTGGTGATGGAGTTATGGATGTGTCGAACGTGCGTTCGTGGGTGCGACAGTTTAATGAAGGCAGAACATCGTGTGACAACAAACCGAAACAAACTCGGGCTCGCACAAGCCGGTCTGACGACATGATCGAGAATGTGGAGAGAATTGTTTTGGGGATTGCCGAATGACTGTTGAACAGATCGCCTCCAGAGTTGGCATTTCTGTGGGTTCTGTGCACACAATACTGCATGACGACCTGAAAATGCGAAAAGTGTCATCCAGGTGGGTGCCACGAATGCTGACGGACGACCACATGGCTGCCTGTGTGGCATCTTGCCAAGCAATGTTGACGCGCAACGACAGCATGAATGGGACTTTCTTTTCTTCGGTTCTGACAATGGATGAGACGTGGATGCCATTTTTCAATCCAGAAACAAAGCACCAGTCAGCTCAATGGAAGCACACAGATTCACCACCACCTAAAATATTTCGGGTAACCGCCAGTGCTGAAAAAATGATGGTGTCCATGTTCTGGGACAGCGAGGGCTTAATTCTTATCCATTGTGTTCCAAAGGGCACTACGGTAACAGGTGCATCCTACGAAAATGTTTTGAAGAACAAATTCCTTCCTGCACTGCAACAAAAACGTCCGGGAAGGGCTGTGCGTGTGCTGTTTCACCAAGACAACGCACCCGCACATCGAGCTAACGTTACGCAACAGTTTCTTCGTGATAACTTTGAAGTGATTCCTCATGCTCCCTACTCACCTGACCTGGCTCCTAGTGACTTTTGGCTTTTTCCAACAATGAAAGACACTCTCCGTGGCCGCACATTCACCAGCCGTGTTGCTATTGCCTCAGCGATTTTCCAGTGGTCAAAACAGACTCCTAAAGAAGCCTTTGCCGCTGCCATGGAATCATGGCGTCAGCGTTGTGAAAAATGTGTACATCTGCAGGGCGATTACGTCGAGAAGTAACGCCAGTTTCATCGATTACGGGTGAATAGTTAATTAGAAAAAAAAAAAGAATCGGAGTCCTTAGAACTTGAATGCACCTCGTATTTATCCGCCGATAGCGGCCAGTTACTTGCAACTAAAATGTCCTCCTCTGCACAGGAGTAAGACAATATGTGTACGAGTACAGGTAGTGACGCAGGATCAACGACATATGGAAGCTTAGGTCTCGCCGTGAGTCGTGCACATATAGCTAAAGGGGTTAAGTCAGAAAATCTGGGTTCGAGTCCCGGTCCGATACAAATTTTTAACTTACGTTATTCCCTTATACAGCTGATGGTTGTTCTTATCCACAATACAAGTGTTATTCGGAAAGTAAAGTCCGATCGATCGCGAAATGGAAATCACAGGGAAAATCGATGAAGCTCTGCCCAAGTGTGCTGGACAGTATTTCTAGTATGCCTATCGATCATATCATGTCGCTCTTTTCAGTTCTGAGCGCACAGTAAACACGTAAACATCCTAGAAAATAATGTCTCCAGCCGAGTGCCCGTGAGAGGCTTCGCCTGATTTCATGCAGTCCACACAACGTAACTGTCATGAATTTCCTTCTTCATGGCAATTCTCGGCCGGCACTGCAGCTTCAAGCAGGACGCTTCTGCAGCATTTTCGATGTCAAGCTTTGGATCATCCACCATACAGTCCGGACTTGGCTCCTCAGTTTCAACTCTGCTCGCATGAACTGCTGGCTGTGAAGGAAACATTTTGGCACAGACAACCAGCTGAAGATGAGCGTAGAGACTTGGCAGAAAGCACAGGCGGCTGCCTTCCATTACGAGGGTATTGGAAAGTTGGTTCAACGCTACGACAGATGTGTAAGTCGGAGCAGCAGCTATGTAGAGAAGCAGGTGGAAGGTGTAGCTAAATGTGGCAAATAAAATACTTTTGAATTTCAGTACAACGGAAAATCAGTCCAAACCTGAAAAATTTCAGTTCTTTTTATTCACTCGATGATTAGTTTCGGGCTGGGACCCATTTTCAGATCATCCTACAGGGTAGAAAATCAAATTTACACTCAAGCACAAAAAAAAAAAAAAAAAAAAAAAAGGCTCAGATGGCTCTGAGCACTATGGGACTTAACTTCTGAGGTCATCAGTCCCCTAGAACTTAGAACTACTTAAACTTACTAACCTAAGGACATCCCACACATCCATGCCCGAGGCAGGATTCGAACCTGAGACTGTATCGGTCGCGCGGTTCCAGACTGTAGCGCCTAGAACCGTTCGGCAACCCCGGCTGGCACAATACAAATATTACCCAATTTTTAAGCGTATGCCATAAATACAAAACATATCGTTTCACGAATTACATAACATAGCCAAAAACATTTCCGAAAATGTAAGAACCCTGTAAAAAATGTGCAAACTATCTGCTACAGCCCATACGGATAACCGGCAGTCTACTCCTTCCGCTGTTCTAAAGAAACCTCGGGAAGGAGGCGACTACCAGGACATAGGAAACATTTTGTATTTATTAAAATGTTCTCCAACCATCAAGAATACAATTAATACAATAACCGTACAAGTTAACAATAAAATTAATACTTTTAATATACGAGGGCGGTTCAGAAAGTAACCTCCGATTGGTCACAGTGCGGGTTGTGGGGGGAGTAGCGACGCCATCTGTGCGTTCACGCACTCAACAGGTCAGTCGGCATCAAGCCATGGTCGAGTGAACGTCGTACCTGCGCTAGTTTAGTTTTTGTGGCAGTTTGAAATGTGTGCTGCAATAGAAAACCCCGCCAAATGTGAAGTGCGTGCTGTCATAAGGTTTTTTACAGCCAAAGGATATTCTGCAGCAGCTATTCATCGTGAGCTTTGTGCCGTGTACGGACCAAGAGTTATGAGTGAAGGAGTTGTCCGTGAATGGGTACATTTATTTAAAAGTGGACGAGAAAACGTTCATGATGAAGAGAGGAGTGGTAGACCATCATTGGTCACTGACGAACTCGTTCAGACAGTTGATGCAAAAGTTCGTGAAAATCGACGTTTCTCAATGTCGGAGTTGTCTACTGGTTTTCCACAGATTTCTAAGACTCTCTTGTACGAGATAGTGACAGCAAGATTGGGTTACCGTAAGTTCTGTGCACGATGGGTGCCCAAAATTCTTACCGACCACCACAAAACTCAAAGAATGGCCTCTGCATTAGACTTTCTGTCACGTTATGAGGACGAAGGAGAACCATTGTTAAACAGAATCGTGACCGGTGACGAAACCTGGATTAAGTACGTGAACCCTGAGACAAAAGAACAATCAAAGATGTGGGCACATTCAAATTCGCCTACCAAACCAAGAAAAGCCTCGCAAGATTTTTCTGCCAGAAAACTGATGGCAACGGTGTTTTGGGATGCCAAAGGGGTGTTGTTGGTTGAATTCATGGAACGTGGTACGACCATTAATCAAGACGTGTACTGCGAAACAATAAAAAAGTTACGACGGGCTATACAGAACAAACGCTGTGGTATGCTGACTTCCGGTATCGTTTTTTTGCACGATAACGCCCGTCCTCACTCTGCTCGCAGAACAACGGCCCTTCTTGAGTCCTTCAAGTGGGACGATATCAACCATCCACCTTACAGCCCAGACCTGGCGCCAAGTGATTATCACCTCTTCATGCATTTGAAGGAATGGCTCGGGTCACAGCGGTTTGATGACGACGAAGAGCTCAAAGATGCGGTCACAGGCTGGCTCCAGGCACAAGCGGGTGATTTTTATGCAGAAGGAATTTCAAAGCTTGTGAAGAGATACGATAAGTGCCTCAATCGCTATGGAGACTATGTAGAAAAATAGTGCAAAGATGTAGTTGTAAGATGTATATATTAAAATATTTTTATTTAACTTGGTGTATTTTTTTAAATCAACCGGAGGTTACTTTCTGAACGGCCCTCGTATTTACCAAAAGTAGTCAAATATTTAAAATTACTGAAGAGTAAAACACAGCAGTGTCACATACGGCGCTTATTACTAAGTTGTAAGTCATGTTAGCGCATAAAAATCATTAAATGTGAACATTGGTATTAAAAGAAACCAAACAATAGGAGATTAAAGAATCTTCATCATTTCTGAATCTTCACAAGCAAAGAAACTTTACCATAACAATCTTTACTACATAAGTGAAGATAAAACAACTTCTTCTAACATGTCCCAGGCAAAAACAGATATGCTTCCTCCACTCCTTCGCCTCTTCTGCCTCCCTTCCCCAATTCATAAAAATATATTGCACATTTTACCGTATATACTTTGGTTCTTGCACTTACCATTGGCTTGTCATGCGCTCTCTTCGTTATGTTCCTCGCTGATATGCTGAGGATGACAGCTTTTGATTTCGGTACGCACTATTGTCTGTGTTGCCTACAGTCTACTGCTGATTAGACAATAAGATTTCTGTGTTTGTTGTGCTTTTACGCTGCATATGTGGTGTGATGTGTATGGCAGATTATGAAGCTCGGTTTACTGGTTGTTTATGCGGTCTTCACCACTAAATTATTTTAAAAATTTGTTTGGGTTCCTTTTTGTTATCACATATTATCTGCACGATTACTCCTGAGTAATATATGATTTCTCTTTTGTAAATGGTAGTTTTTATTTATCTACATGTCCATGGGTGTGGTTATGCTATTTCTTCCCTTACGATGGAAACTACATTTTTTGTGCTTTGTTAAAGACAACTTTGTGGTTTGTCTGTTTTTATCTGGGACACCTTAGAAAAAAGTTGCTTTACCTTCGTGTTTCATAACGGCTGTAGTCGCCGCAGTACTACTTCCTTCAGACATGTTTCCATGTCCGAAGGACTACTGCGTTGTTTTTCTTAACAACACAGGAACTGTAATATCGTAACGTTGATACACTACGCTCACACGTCCACTACTTAACATTGCCTGCTCACAATTAACTGGTCGAATGCACGTCTGTTCTTCACAGGTGTTAGTTCGAGTTGCCACCGTAGTTATTTCGGCTGACCATCGCTTATAAGTCAGGAATAAAATTAGTCTCGGAACTTTTTAGACGAACTGTTTATGCATGGAAGGATTAAACCATCACCAAGTTTCTTAATCGCAGACTGATATTTTCGAGATGCTTACGAAAACTTGATGACTACCGCTAGCCCGCATCTCGTGGTCGTGCGGTAGCGTTCTCGCTTCCCACGCCCGGGTTCCCGGGTTCGATTCCCGGCGGGGTCAGGGATTTTCTCTGCCTCGTGATGGCTGGGTGTTGTGTGCTGTGCTGTCCTTAGGTTAGTTAGGTTTAAGTAGTTATAAGTTCTAGGGGACTGATGACCATAGATGTTAAGTCCCATAGTGCTCAGAGCCATTTGAACCATTTGACTACCGCTAGTAAATCACAGATTTCATTCGTATTGTAAGCGTAAAGTAACTTTAATTTTAATTGCGCTAGTCATATTTACGTCATGAAACGTATTTAGGACTCTATATAGTTTTCTGGACTACTTATTCCACTGTATCAAAAATACACAATGATGCCCACGTTTTCTTTCTTCTACGTTTAATTTTAAATCTTCGTCTGACCTACTGACTAGGAACTGTTTCTCCATTTACTTTGGTTGTTTTTCGCCCTTTGTGCGCTGTTTGCGTGGCCGTATTTCCTGCTGCCACACTAGTGACATCTCAACATCAATTCAACAACATGCTCTACAACGTACAGTAAAATGCAGTCGGTATGTTACTAGGTACAGTTCTTCCACGAAACACGCTTGCGACCTGTATGTATTCCATACCAGTTTTTTCATTATGGTATATTGTAATTGCGCCCAAGCTTCTTTTCCTCCACAGTCAAAAAATGGCTCTGAGCACTATGGGACTTAACATCTTAGGTCATTAGTCCCCTATAACTTAGAACTACTTAAACCTAACTAACCTAAGGACAACACACACATCCATGCCCGAAGCAGGATTCGAACCTGCGACCGTAGCGGTCCCGTGGTTCTGGACTTTAGTGCCTAGAACCGCACGGCCACCGCGGCCGGCCCTCCACAGTCACTTTCCAATAGTCAGTATTAGCTGCTGGTTGAGAATTGTCTCTTCACTTACTCCAGTCACAAGCTCCAGCCTCACGGTGCGCTTCGCACTTTGCTTTTGTTGACAGGTTCCGTGCTAGCATGCTGGTGACCTCACTAAAGCTGTCTGGAGACAGTTCCCAAGTTTCCCGTCCGTAGCGCCACTTGTCATTGATATTAATTTATTTTATTTATCATTAGATTTTTTATACTACTTATTACGCTGATTATGTCCACTTACATTTTTGTGTATGCCTTATGACAACTATAGTTGTGTATGGCTATATTTTATTATTTTATCGTGCTGTCACCCACATCCTGAGACCGACTTCAAGATATGGATGTCATTAGCTGATTAACTCTAGTTCTGGCATGATGTCTTCACTTGTTATTCGGTTTCTTTAGACCATTTTGTACAGGCAATGTTGATTACATATAAGCATCTACGAGCTCCTAGTTTATTTATGGACTCACAAGGGGACCCTCCATACTGTAAATCATGGATTTTGATGTGCTTCAAATATGTTGTAGAGTACCTGGCTATCCGGTTTTTTAGCGACGTGCCTTGGTTTTTGAGAAAATCGATTTTGAAGTTCATTGCGCGATCTGTATACCCGTAACATTACATGAATTCCGAGCAAGTCAGCGTAGCGCTGAAGGTATCGTGTTCCAACCCTGCCCATATACTTTTGTTTTGTGTTTTTTTTTTTCAAAATCGACCGAATTTTTCAATTTTATTTCAAAGAATATCAGCACAGTGTAAGGTGTGCGAAATTATAAAGAAATATTCAGTTATTAATTTTTTCTGTCATGCAATATTACAAACTCTTATTTTTCATCGTCCACATTGCTTGATGTGCCAGAACAAAATTGTGGGTAATACTTATCATAGAAACAACCGAAGCACAAATTTTCGCAGCAACACGCGCATTTTATGAAAGCAACCGTCTTGCAGCCGCACGGTTTTTTCATGAGTGATACCCGGTTTGCATTCAAAAAGATTTCTCTTTCATCCGCTAATTTCAATGCGAACTATGGTTTCAAAATTAGGTGCGCTGGATTTATGTAGAATTAGCGAATGTAATTTTATCGAATCTTCACTAGAAGCGATCTCTCTATTGTATTTCATCAAGTAGGGAGCATTCCGAATAATTTTCGTGAAGATTTTCACCTGACAGTAAAAATAACCATCGGAGGGTTCAAAATGGTTCAAATGGCTCTGAGCACTATGGGACTTAACTGCTGTTGTCATCAGTCCCCTAGAACTTAGAACTACTTAAACCTAGCTAACCTAAGGACAACATACACATCCATGCCCGTGGCAGTATTCGAACCTGCGACCGTAGCAGTTGCACGGTTCCAGACTGTAGCGCTAGAACCGCTCGGCCGTTCCGGCGGGCAAACATCGCAGGGCTGGCAAAAAGGAGTGCACTTTGGTGGGACCACTTTTAGGGTGCAGGTGCTTGCTTTCCTTTCATCAGTGAATAGATGATCGTATAAAGTTGAATCGGTATGCCCTCCTCACGAATCGATAATGTAGAAAAAAAATTTCTGTCCCACGTACCGATGAAAATTCTTCGTACACCAGTTTCGTGAACCTCTCGGATTTCGTGCAGGACGCGATTACATTTCTGTATTCCCCAATTAATTCGTCCACTTGTTCTTGAACGTTAGGACCAATTTTTCGCAATGGTTATTATGTACACTCCTGGAAATGGAAAAAAGAACACATTGACACCGGTGTGTCAGACCCACCATACTTGCTCCGGACACTGCGAGAGGGCTGTACAAGCAATGATCACACGCACGGCACAGCGGACACACCAGGAACCGCGGTGTTGGCCGTCGAATGGCGCTAGCTGCGCAGCATTTGTGCACCGCCGCCGTCAGTGTCAGCCAGTTTGCCGTGGCATACGGAGCTCCATCGCAGCCTTTAACACTGGTAGCATGCCGCGACAGCGTGGACGTGAACCGTATGTGCAGTTGACGGACTTTGAGCGAGGGCGTATAGTGGGCATGCGGGAGGCCGGGTGGACGTACCGCCGAATTGCTCAACACGTGGGGCGTGAGGTCTCCACAGTACATCGATGTTGTCGCCAGTGGTCGGCGGAAGGTGCACGTGCCCGTCGACCTGGGACCGGACCGCAGCGACGCACGGATGCACGCCAAGACCGTAGGATCCTACGCAGTGCCGTAGGGGACCGCACCGCCACTTCCCAGCAAATTAGGGACACTGTTGCTCCTGGGGTATCGGCGAGGACCATTCGCAACCGTCTCCATGAAGCTGGGCTACGGTCCCGCACACCGTTAGGCCGTCTTCCGCTCACGCCCCAACATCGTGCAGCCCGCCTCCAGTGGTGTCGCGACAGGCGTGAATGGAGGGACGAATGGAGACGTGTCCTCTTCAGCGATGAGAGTCGCTTCTGCCTTGGTGCCAATGATGGTCGTATGCGTGTTTGGCGCCGTGCAGGTGAGCGCCACAATCAGGACTGCATACGACCGAGACACACAGGGCCAACACCCGGCATCATGGTGTGGGGAGCGATCTCCTACACTGGCCGTACACCACTGGTGATCGTCGAGGGGACACTGAATAGTGCACGGTACATCCAAACCGTCATCGAACCCATCGTTTTACCATTCCTAGACCGGCAAGGGAACTTGCTGTTCCAACAGGACAATGCACGTCCGCATGTATCCCGTGCCACCCAACGTGCTCTAGAAGGTGTAAGTCAACTACCCTGGCCAGCAAGATCTCCGGATGTGTCCCCCATTGAGCATGTTTGGGACTGGATGAAGCGTCGTCTCACGCGGTCTGCACGTCCAGCACGAACGCTGGTCCAACTGAGGCGCCAGGTGGAAATGGCATGGCAAGCCGTTCCACAGGACTACATCCAGCATCTCTACGATCGTCTCCATGGGAGAATAGCAGCCTGCATTGCTGCGAAAGGTGGATATACACTGTACTAGTGCCGACATTGTGCATGCTCTGTTGCCTGTGTCTATGTGCCTGTGGTTCTGTCAGTGTGATCATGTGATGTATCTGACCCCAGGAATGTGTCAATAAAGTTTCCCCTTCCTGGGACAATGAATTCACGGTGTTCTTATTTCAATTTCCAGGAGTGTACATAAAAAACGTATGGGAGCAGGACTCGAACACGGTACCTCCAGCGCAGTAGCCGTGAACCTTTACCGCTACGCTACTCTGACGTCCTAGCAATATGTGTAATGTTACGGATATGCAAAACGCGCAATGAACTTCAAAATCGATTTTCTCAAAAACCAAGGCCCGTCGCTAAAAAATCGGATAGCCAGGTACTCAGCGTAAGTGCGCCTACAACATATTTGAAGCGCATCAAAATCCGTGATTTACAGTATGGAGGGTCCCCTTGTCATTGTTTTATTGCTTACTGTATGCATTTTGCAGTTTGCATCTGATTATTGACACTCGCAAATAATATAATAGGTATAAGTGGGCGACTTATTCATGTGCCAGTGTTATACGACGTCGGCAACTACGACTAAAATGGGTACGAGACCATCGGCACTGGACTGGAACGTCGCATGGTCTGTTGAATCCCGCTATCTTCGTCATCGTGTCAGTGAGAGGGTGTAAATTGGTTTTCTTACAGGGTAACAGCTCCTTCACACGTGTACAGAGACAGGCTGGCGGCGACTCCATTATACTCTGGGGAGCAATCACAGGGCATCCATCCGTACATGGAGCTTATGCGAGGTGCCATGGCCGGCCGCGGTGGCCGTGCGGTTCTAGGCGCTCCAGTCCGGAACCGCGCTGCTGCTACGGTCGCAGGTTCGAATCCTGCCTCGGGCATGGGTGTGTGTGATGTCCTTAGGTTAGTTAGGTTTCAGTAGTTCTAAGTTCTAGGGGACTGATGACCACAGCCGTTGAGTCCCATAGTGCTCAGAGCCATTTGAACCATTTTTGAGGTGCCATGACGGCCAAGGAGTATCACGCACTGGTTTCAGACCACGTACACGCCTTCATGATGATCATGTTTCTCGACAGCAGAGGCAGTTTTCAGCAAGACAATACATGTCACAAGGCCAGGATTATGGAGCGGTTCGACGAACTCAGTGGGGAGTTCCAACTGATATGCTGACACCCAGTGTGCCAGATCAGAACCCGATCGATGTCTGGGATGTGACTGAACATGGCGTCAGAGCTCATCTCCCGCCTCCCCGGAATTTACAGAAATTAAGTTACTTTTGCGTGCAGAAGTGGTTACAGCTCCCTCCAGACACGATGCATTCCCGCTGTTATCATTTCCAAAGTTGGACATACCTGCTATTAGGTAGGTGGTCATTATGTTCTGGCTCATCAGTGTGTGCAACTACAGTTGCTGAGGATGGAGAAAATACGAAACCCTTCTGTTTGAATCTTAACGTGTTATGGAAATGATTATGACAACCGGAACATTTACTGGCGTTTAAGAATGGTGCACCAGTGGAGGTCGAAACAAATGATAAATGGTGCCCACATTGCGTCGGCCGCAAGGAGCGCCAGCGGCGTTGTTCACCTCCTGATTGACTGTCGCTCCCTGGCAGCTACCCCTCCCCCCCCCTCCTGCCTATTGACCTGGGTCATCGCTCCGTTGTTTCTCCCGGCGGCGCTTTTGTCGCTGAATACACGACCCGACGCCGCCGCGCGCTCATTTGTTTATACGAATATCTGCGACCGCAAAACAATATCAATCATTTATTAAAAGCGGATATTATTGAATGTCGGCGAACACAGGTTATTGTAGTTAAAACGAATTGTCCGCGACCGCGGTAGCTTTTGTGCTCAAATCGTATTTTTCTGATAGGAGGCGTCAATGCAGTGTGGCATAATAGATGGCATTCCAAAAATTACTATTGTCCGTGAATGTAGTGAGTAAATTAATGGAAATTTACGGCGGGCTGGGATACATTTCCGGTGTAATTGTAGGAAGAACTAGTGAAAAATGTGGCCAGGCCAAACGTTTGCTCGTGAAATACCGCCGTTAACTGTCGACCTGGGAATATCTCTTGTCTGCAGCATTGTCGTCCTATACAGGGCAACGTTTAACTCAGAAATTTAGAAATCACAGGAGCCCGCATATTAGGTTCCCCCAAGCTGAAAGTGACGCTGGTATTTTAATTTTAGTTAGAAAATGTCAATTACAGTGAATGAATGGCATTTTCGCAGCTGACTAATATTCACATACCAAGCGATAATAATGATCGTTTGTCCGTCTATGAAGAGAACACGTTGCTTTTACTGTCTGCCGCTTAATGAATTAATTTTTTTCATTTTAGCAACAATCAGAAGAGCGTCTACGCTTTTTCGAGGTAATTGTTGCCCTTTCCGTTTCGGCTGGCAGTACACACCTCTCATAGGGACGGTGGTTATCGCCGAGACAACCGGTTTTCGGTTATATCTTTTTTTTCCACGACAGTTTATCCTGACTGTTAAAACCGCTTAAAATAACCGGTTTCTGAAATAACCGATTTTCTTTTTTTATTCCTGTTATTTCTTGTAAAATACGTAGTAATCGAAGAAAGACCGAAAAAATTTTGTTTTCTCTATTTAAAGCCGCATAGAACCAAAATTTTAAATTAAATAGGCGAAATGAAGGGAAAACTTCGTTCGTCCACCATTCGCTCCTTTTCTCAAAAAGTGATAAGTTGATAAAAATTACAAAAAATCACCAGTATTCTCTCATTGATTCTGTTTTTTTGAAACTCTACTGAAAAATGACGCTGTAAGCGAGGAACATGGCACTATTTCAGCATTACGGATAGTCAGTGCTAGAGGGTGAAAACTAAGCCTGAAAAACTCCATTTCTTGTGTTAATTTGTCTGTTTTGAACGGCTGTAGGTAGATAAAGGTATATCATTTAGACACATGCAGTAGATCAGCTAATTTATATTTTTATCGTAAATTGTGAATGAATTGTCAAGTTCCAAGTTTTCTCCTCATATGATGTCACTAATTTGTTGTGGCTCCTCCAGTTTTTAATCTTTTAAAGCAAATGGAGCATTATGCTTGATGGGCACCGTATTTCGTAAAATACTTTCAGACTAAGGATTGTGCCATTCTGTAATACAACCTTGTGTCCGTCGACAACAGTAAGAACCTTCTATATAGATAAGATGGGTAAGTCTTTGATACAGCGCGTACACTTATCTAATTGGCCACCCCACATGGTAACAATTACATTATTGTATCACCAACGCTGTACTAATTCTTGTGCCACGTGTCGGCATTGTTATTAAAATGGCACTGATATATCGCAATATTTAAAATAGAAATTTTACGAATAAAAGGTACTCACTTTTTTTGAAAAACATTTACTTAAAAACAAAAAAATTTAACACTCCTGCTACGGCTAATTAATATTCCTATTCTTTTACACGTTTATTATCAAAATGAGTGCCATTATGTTGCCTGGCATAGGCAGACAAGAGCATATTTTAATCGGAAAGTGTACAGTTCCGCCTTAACACACACCTGAGATTCATCACTGACGATGGTATTTTTATCAACTGACGATGGTTTTTTTATCAGTTGAGGATGGCTGAGAGCTTTACCTGCCACGACAATTATTACTCTGCGGCATTCTGTAAACTACGACATAGCATTTATATTTGCAACAGAAGATACAACTTTAAAGTTGAGAAACTTGTTGTGTGGGTTTATAATCGACCTGAACAAATTCAGCTCCAGCGGTCCACTGGACATTTAATTCATTTTCGTTTCAATAGTCTGTTTTCTTTTAAAGAAAATATTCACTGTATGAATTGTCAAGCAATCATGTAAAAAAAAAAGTTACAACCGAGGCTCAAGAAGCACCGAAAAATACCGGTTATTCAGAACTAATATACACCCAGTATCGGTTTTAACCAGTCGGTGTTTCCCATTCCTAATCTCTAATAGCCTAGAAATAGGTGGGACGTTAAATTCTAATTGCCTTCTTTTCTGTTGTATCAGTCAACATCTACAGGTGTGGAAAGGGTCCGACGACGTTTTAGACAGTGGTCGAAATATAGCTGGTAGACGCCACAAACGCGGGAGTGTCATCAAGCAGTACGTCAGTTGAAAACACAGCAATATCTACAGTTGTAAATCCATATGTTTACTGTTCGAAAATTGCTGGTTTGTTGGGTGGTAAATCATTAACTTATGTCAATGAAAAATTGTAAACACGACGAACGTATTTCGTGTACTGAACAAACATCTTGCAGTTCAAGCTAACATGCCTAACTTGTAACCAACCTAAAATTACTAAGAAGGGAAACCGCCATATAATGATAATGGAGTGAGAGAGAAGAAACGGCAGCTAAGAAGAAGACATCGATGAAGAAGCAATGGGTAACTAAATAAGTAGTCGGAATTGCTGATGAAAGAAAAACAGGAAGGCAACGGATAGAAAAGAGTCACTCCTTCGCAACTGGATGGAAAGAAAACACAAGATGGCCTTTAGGAAGAAGCAGTTCTCTGCACCAGCATAATGGAAGTAGAGAAACATGTGGATAATATGGAAAATTACAGAGACTCCAAAAGAGGCGACAAAAGACTACTTTTTTTAATGAACACACCGCCATTTGACCATATTGTTGTTTATTTAGTTACGATCCAGGTTTCGGCCTGATATGTCATTTTCAAGTGACAGAGTTTATGGCAGTAACATATACCGCAGGACATCATTTTTAAAATTGGCCATAAATTAAGAAAAATATTCGCTCCCCACAAAAGGCGAAATTAAACAAACAACAATACAGTCAAATGGCGGTGTGTTCATCTAAAAATTACTGTATGACTGTTGCTCAGCCACATCAAAAACTGTTTAAAGAGAGAACCGTCTGAAATACACGTGGAGCTAACGAAATCAGCTTAATGTGTGCAACGTAACTGTCATTTTAGTCAGCTCTCAACGTGAGACGTTTCTGTTTGCCAAAAGTCACTACCTCTAGGCTTCTACAGTAGAATCAGTTTTATGTAATAAACCTAAGTTCAGTATGCACACATACATTTCATTTTACTTGAAAGAAAAATTTAAGATATAACCTTCAAGACAATTGATTAAAAATATAAATAAATGTGTGCAAATGGAAATGTAATCAAGAAATTATAAAACTCCCAAATTAGAAGAAAGAGTATTTTTTAGGATGCAAAGCAATATAAATCTTCATTACCATAGGAAGCTATAGTTATACACAAAGTATTTGCTGTGATTCTGAAACGTGAAGGCACAACAATGTAACGTTAAAGTGGATGTGGTGCAAAAGTTTAAAGACTGCGAAGCGAATCAGCTTCTGTCTGAATAATTACTCTGCGGAGGAGACAATAATGGGTGTCAAAGACTATGATTACAGAAATCAGATAAAACTGTAAATGATGGTCAAAATTTCTTTGCTCATTTCCGCCTGTAAACTAGGCATAGTCGTGGTGGAACAGTGTAAATACCTCGAGCTGGCTGGAAAACACTGCCTTTCTATAGATGGAAAAGACGTAGAGACGTTTTAAGTCCTTTTATTTTGTCTAATGTTCCTCCAGTGATATTATTCCATCTGTGAAGCGCCACGCAGGATTTTATTAGGACAGAAGAACTGAGGCCGACATTAACAACGGAAGACGTTAGCAACAGAGTAAGGAACAGACAGGGGACAGAGAGGTGTGGTGAGCGTCCAGATGGCAGACTCGTTCATCTTTGGGAACTAGTTTACTGGCGCCGGTCCTTTGTGTGACTCGTTCATTTTTATTCAGTCACCAATCATTTTTATCTAATTATGTAATACTGCATGTGTATATCAAATTTTAATTTATTTTCATATGACCAAATGTTATTTTTATTAAAAAACTGTAATTCAATATGTGTTAATTAACATTTCGATTTGTTAATACGTACGGAAATTAAATGAAAGTGAAAAAGTTGCATTTGGTGATATTCGAAGCAGCGAGTTTACATTTACAATACTTATATGTTATGCATTCAGTTGCTGGCGACTGCGTTCACAGTTTGGAATTCTTCTTTACCCAACAGAGCTCGGAAACCTTAAATGTTCAAAGCTGACTGTCAAGATTACTGAGAATTGCGTCATACCGCTTCAGGAAATTTTGGTCCCGTCGCTAACCTTCAGATCAAGTGTGAAGAAAATCAAAGAGGGCGGACCACACCGTCCCCTTATTAGAGAGATACCAGTAAACCTCTGATTGTTCAAATAATCGAATTCCCGTGCATAAAACACCTCTACCTTTTGATTACATTTCAGATCATTTAATAGGTTAAATATTTGACGTTAAGGAAGTAAGCGAGGATAAGTTTAGAAGAGGTTTAAAATTATGCTTAAAGTTCGCTGGAAGTCGGTATGCGCTCTCACTATCAGACACTGGAAGCATATAGTATGGGAATTTGTGCTCTGCTTTAAGCAAAAGCGAGTTTTCCAAGCATCTCAATGTTTATGACTTCATATGTCCTGAACAATGCACCGTAAAATGTTATAATTTTGCAAGTGCATACCGTGGAATTTGTGGATACGGTCTGCATAGTGAGTTGCGAATAAAGTTAGTAGCAAAACGTTATAAATTAAAACATTCTGCCCGATGCTGAAGTTTCACTGCATGAACAGCGTAAATGTAATAATCGATGAAATTTTTCCCTTTCAACAACGTCGGCGAGAAAGTTTCGCAAAGATATGGCATTATCTACAGCTGGATCAACATCTACATCTTAATTTTGCGAACCACTTGTACCACGCCCGGGAGTACGAATGGGTGGGGTACTTTAAACTGACTTCTCGTTCTTGCTTTTCTTCACCATGCGGCCTCTCCACACCACGTACCTAATAATCCCGCGGCGGTCGTACTTTTCTGCTCCACACTGCCGCTGGCTTGCCTGAAATTATCTATCGAAATATGCAAACGTGTTTAGAGGAGCCACTCAACGTTAAAACACAACACTGTCCTATGTCTGGTATGAACATCTAGTATATTCTGAGACGATATGGAAACCACAGGTTGCACTGTTTACACTCTAAATCGTAAACGTTTATCCCAATTAACAATCTTGACGATTAACAGTCCAAAATATCATTCGGACGAGCGTACGCGTAACCGACACGACGCGGGTGATTGTTGATGATGCGGAAGCCGAATGATCGAACGAAAAGTTCTTACTCTCGTCACACATACAGATATCTGGTAATAGTCCTCCTTGTCACTAGTAATGATATAACACTGTTCGTAAAGTTAATTTTTCAGTTCTCACTTGTACGAGCGTGCGCGTAACCGTCGCGGCGCGGCTGATTTTTGATAAAGCGATGATCGAATGCACGTCCTCACGCTCGCTACAAGACGTTGGCACTTGACTGCACTCTTTTACGGTAACTAATTTCTACTGATTCACATCATTTTATTCTGGGAGACAGAACACGGCGCGGATGATTGATACTGTGCGACACGCAACAAGAGGATACACAAAATACGTTATCGGCGGTACTGCTCTTTTTTAATTACATCTTGACGCCCTTTCCTCTGAATTACTTCCATATTTAATCACTTTACTGTAATAGCACTTGTAGCAACACTTCAACCTGAATACTAACAATGCTTCTTACGTGCAGATCTACACACTACACAACATAGCAGTTCCGTGTCCCGCGATTGACTCTCTTGACGCGGCTGCCGCAAAGATGCTCCATAACTAAGCCAGCGATATGACACTACACTTACACACTGTGAAGTGCACGAAAGAGCGCATGTCCCACTATACCAATTATTAGGACCTTTACGAGGTGCATTCAAGTTCTAAGGCCTCCGATTTTTTTTTCTCCTGACTGGAAAGAGATAGAAACATGCGCATTGTTTTAAAATGAGGCCGCGTGCATTGTCAATATGTCCCAGAGATGGCAGCACCGTATGGCAGATGCAATTTTACCGCCAGCGGCGAGAATGAGAACTGTTTTAAATATTTAAAATGGCGACGTTTTCCTTACTTGAACAGCGTTCAATCATTCGTTTTCTGAATTTGCGTGGTGTGAAACCAATTGAAATTCATTGACAGTTGAAGGAGACATGTGGTGATTGAGTTATGGATGTGTCGAATGTGCGTTCATGGGTGCGACAGTTTATTGAAGGCAGAACATCGTGTGACAACAAACCGAAACAACCTCGGGCTCGCACAAGCCGGTCTGACGACATGATCGAGAAAGTGGAGAGAATTGTTTTGGGGGATCGCCGAATGACTGTTGAACAGATCGCCTCCAGAGTTGGCATTTCTGTGGGTTCTGTGCACACAATCCTGCATGGCGACCTGAAAATGCGAAAAGTGTCATCCAGGTGGGTGCCACGAATGCTGACGGACGACCACATGGCTGCCCGTGTGGCATCTTGCCAAGCAATGTTGACGCGCAATGACAGCATGAATGGGACTTTCTTTTCTTCGGTTGTGACGATGGATGAGACGTGGATGTTATTTTTCAATCCAGAAACAAAGCACCAGTCAGCTCAATGGAAGCACACAGATTCACCGCCACCAAAAAAATTTCGGGTAACCGCCAGTGCTGAAAAAATTATGGTGTCCATGTTCTGGGACAGCGAGGGCGTAATCCTTACCCATTGCGTTCCAAAGGGCACTATGGTAACAGGTGCATCCTACGAAAATGTTTTGAAGAACAAATTCCTTCCTGCACTGCAACAAAAACGTCCGGGAAAGGCTGCGCGTGTGCTGTTTCACCGAGACAACGCACCCGCACATCGAGCTAACGTTACGCAACAGTTTCTTCGTGATAACAACTTTGAAGTGATTCCTCATGCTCCCTACTCACCTGACCTGGCTCCTAGTGACTTTTGGCTTTTTCCAACAATGAAAGACACTCTCCGTGCCCGCACATTCACCAGCCGTGCTGCTATTGCCTCAGCGATTTTCCAGTGGTCAAAACAGACTCCTAAAGAAGCCTTCGCCGCTGCCATGGAATAATGGCGTCAGCGTTGTGAAAAATGTGTACGTCTGCAGGGCGATTACGTAGAGAAATAACGCCAGTTTCATCGATTTCGGGTGAGTAGTTAATTAGAAAAAAAATCGGAGGCCTTAGAACTTGAATGCACCTCGTACACCGTTCCATACACTTACGGAGGAATGACTCCATGAACTGTGTTGTGCAGGTGTCGGATGTCAGTTTATGGGATGGAGGAGTTTGTAATGTCTCTTGCAGCGGTCTCTCCGAGATATTTTCAGAAATTTTATAAATTATATAACTCAGTACATATCTCGAAATATCTCTTCTTATCTTACCGATTCCTAAACTTCAATATACGATGATTATCAATGCAAAGTAGTTTCAAGCCCTATTATTCCTTGGAGCGTCCATTTACTCAATGGAATAGCTTCTCTGCTATCTATGTCTTCTCTTATGAAAAGAATCTTGTCGATTAGCCGTGAAAGAAGGAGGATGTATATATATGTATTGTTGAGCTAGTCGCCATCTTGATGAGATTCTGTATGAGAAGGAATTTAATACATGAACTAAACTAAAGTAAGTGTGTTCGCGTATTATTTAACTGATTATTATTGACAGTGTTTGCTTACTACGCTGTGTTGCACGGGATCAGTGGGGAACGTCTGATTTACACTGGACGAACCTGCCGTTTTGTATGCTCGAGATATCCAGTTACTTCAAATAAATAGGCTAACACGGTCTTACCAGCAGATCTCCGGTCTTCCCCATCTGATAACCGAAAGTTAATAATTATTACAAATGTTTTCAGGAGATCGACTGACAATTTTCGTCGCACCGAGACTTTGAAATTGCTTCACTGCCTTATGGAATTTAAGTTAACCTCAATTTAATCAGGATAGAACAGTATTGATCTGTGTGAATGTGATAAGCCTGCTTTGTGAATGAAAATTCCCTTAACATACGCATGTCCTTACTATCCTGATCAGTGAAGCTAAATCAGGCCGGTGTGAGAGAGGTTTTTTTAAATTAGGAAAGATCCCACAAAAAATATTAAAAGTTCCATGCCTGTTGCACTTAGTCGTTCAATAGAGGGACGGTTAACGCTGCTTGTGGACAATGTTGGAGCTGTCGTCCGCTGATGCATGTGCTCGAGTGGATCGAGAAGGCCAAGACAGCATGTCGATACTCTGAAGAGGATGTTGGGTTACAACCGCGGTATCTGGCAGACGGCTATACTGTTGGAAGACACCGCCTGGAATACTGCTCACGAACGGCCTCACAACAGGTCGAATCGCCAGACTGATGTACAAATCTGCTGTCGGTGGGTGTTGTCCTAACCACGAGCGCGTACGGACGTGTCTCGCGCGCGCTCCCGCAACTACGGTCTTTTTGCCGGTTCTGTCGGGAACAATCACGCCAGTGAACGAAAAAACAGTGATCAGTGATGGATAATAGTGAAGTGAAGCAGTCCTACAAAATTTTCTCGTGTTTAGACTAGAGAAATAGTGCATTAGTGACTTCGCGGGCCCATTTACAGCATGTCGGACCTCATCAAAGGTATTTCACTACAACTAACATCCACAAACACTACTAATACGATTAGGAACGCTTGACATTACTAACATTACTAACCGCAGTGCTGTGAAAGTGTTAAAAACAATATGAAAGGAAAGTTACCGTGTGACGAATCATCAAAGTAACGTATGCTAGGATTTTTCTCCGTAATTAGACGTTAAATATCCACCAAACTCACGATAACATGTTAGAACAGTGAAGGGTAGCTTCCAAAAGTGTCCCGAATAAAAAAAAACCTGATAATAACGGACTTAGACTAAAAACGAAGACTAACGTATGGTAGCAAATCTCGCAGAAAAGACTAGCTTAATATGAAGAAAACCAGTGTGAACAATACCCATACAGTGATGGGAAATGAGCATAATTCTGAATTATAGACATATTATAGGTTATAGTCATACACTGTCGATAGTGAGGAAAATTGATTACGAGTAACGTAAAGCGATACGCCGAGCGACGGAACGCAAAGTCCCGAGAGTAGGTCGCAGTGCGCCAGCTGACACGCACTACGCGTGAGTTTCGCAAGTAGGCCAAATTGCGCTGGCCACAGCGAACCGGTGTTGCTAAGCGCGACTCGTGTTTCCGCGCCCAACCGCGGGAGTCAGCAGCTTACGCGAGCTCACAGTCCCCACCTGGTCCCGCGAACCACGTGGTCGGCTGACGTGCGGAGCTGACCGCGGCGCTCGGTGTCGATCGGACATCGCCGGCGAAGCCACCCAGCCCACATTCGGCCTTGCTCTGTGACGTATCGCTTTTGGGACTTACGTGTCACAATGTGGTGCTGCACACGCAATACACACCAAATAAAGGTCACTCTTTAAGAACAATAACACAGATCCACAATCCTGGATCGAGCACGCCAACTAAGTGGTGCTAACACCACACTCAAGTCCACGAAAGGGACGCTTAGTAGAGCACAGAGCAGCACCAGTTGCAAAGTATCGCCTATAGGCATGGCGTCTGGTGCCCACGAATATGCCGTCATGTCACCGAGCCAGAAGATCGCTGCAATTGACGAGCTATTAAGTGACACTGGGGCAGAATTAAAGGCCAAACACGTATCGAGTAGCGTACTGAATACGATAAGGAATAAAATATTCCCTTTGGCTTTCCAACTCACGTCAGCAGAAGCAAAGGTCGAGCAGCTGCAAGAGCAGAACAAACATCTACTGCGCGAACTTCAGCACTCAGCTGACCCAGTTAAGGACCTTAGAATTGAGTCTCTCACAGAACAGGTCAACAAACTCGAGGAAGACAATACAAAACTCGCTGAAATAAACCAAGAGCTCAGGGACCAAATTAGGGATCTGACAAGAAAGGTTACAGAACAGGCACAACAACAGGCCAAGACACTAACATACGCTGCGGCACTCTCCACCGCACCCAAAGAACATAAACGCATTGAGGTGGCAAAAGCCAAGCAGGCAACCACTCTCTTCATAAAGTCTACCAACAACCAAGACACGAAAACAATAAAACAAACGTTGACAAAAACATCAACCCAAGACGAGTCAACCCACACATTAAGTCAATAAGAAACACGAAGACAGCTGTGATTGTCGAAGCAGCAACGCAGGAGGACTGTAGGAAAATAATAGAAAAGACGAAAGATATTGAGAATATCGCGTGTGAGGGGCCCAGAAAGCGGCAACCTCAAGACTTAAAACGTAAACGTAAACTTTACCAACGAGCAATTTCAGATAGAGAAAGACAATTACGACTACACGACTACCGGCTTGCCAAGGACAAATATAAACTTGAGCTCAATAAGACCAGGAAAGACCATTGGAACAGCCATGTAGCAGCACAAACACAACTAAACATTTGGGGGGAACCATACAAAATCGTGACAGAGAAAATTAAGAGCCCACTGGTTCTGGGAACGCTGCGACAGGAGGATGGTGAGATGACTAAGGGCTGGAGACGCACAGCGGAGTTCCTGCTGAGCAAACTCCTGCCCGACGACACCGCAGACACAGACACACCACAACATGCAGCACTGAGACGCAAAGTAGACACAGTATACACCACACCAACCGTCACCTGTCCATTTGCGCAGGAAGAAGTGGCGACAGCGATCTCAGAACTCAAAAACAAAAAGGCGCCTGAACCGGATGGTATCCACTCTGAGGTACTGAAACAAATTGCACCGCAGATCACCCCGTTTCTCACAACGTTGTTAAACGATGCATTAAGGCTGGGCCGTGTGCCTGCAGTGTGGAAGACCTCGAAGGCGGTTATCATCAAAAAGGCTCCAGACAGAGACCCATCAGACCCCAAGACATACAGACCAATTTGCCTTATCAATACACTCGGTAAAGTTCAAGAAAAACTACTCTGCGAAAGACTACAAGCACACCGAACACTACGGGGACTGACACCACACCAATACGGCTTCAGGGAGGGGAAATCTATAGACGACGCAATTAACAGAGCACTCCAAATAGTACACGACACACCCTCCAAATACACACTTGTAATTGTGATAGACATCTCAGGTGCCCTCGACAACCTCTGGTGGCCGGCCTTGTTCAAGAGGCTCAGACACCTGCAGGTACCGGAGTCTCTGTATAATAGTTTCATGGACTACTGCAGAGACAGAACGGTCGTTTGGCAAATGGACAACCAGAAAGGCTGTCCACAAGGGTCGATCTGCGGCCCCATCTTCTGGTACATAGTTATAGAACCGCTCCTACAGTTACTAGAGGAGCACATCTGGACAGATGGAGTTGTCGCTTATGCTGATGATCTACTCGTCGTAGTTTCAGCAAACAACCGTGCCCAGCTAGAAGAAAGAGCCAATGGAACACTTAGGACAATAACCCAATGGTGCACAGATAATAAATTAAAGATAGCAGGAAACAAGACAACTTATACATTGCTAAAGGGTATCCTGCGCAGGAAGCCAATAGTCAAAATCGGGGACACAAATATAAGAAGACTAGCAGTCACACGCTATCTAGGAGTATACATTGATGAACGATTGAACTTCCACGAACACATGCGAATATGCACAAACAAAGCAGAAAAGATACTACACAAACTGGCTAGGCTAAATTCGGAACAATTCAGACTACCCCTGTCAGTGACACGAACATACCATTGCGCTCTCTTCGAGTCAGTACTATGCTTTGCTGCCAGTACGTGGGCCCACAGGTTAAATCTCTCAACCAAACCGAACCATTGCACGTCGAGGCCAAAGAAGTGTTCTACTTCGACTAACAGGGGCATTCAACACAACATCAAATGACGCACTATGTGTCGTCATGGGAATCTTCCCCATAGATATCACCATCAGGTACCGCGCAGTAATGTATTGGCTTAGGATGGGGAGAATAGACCAGGTTCGGCAGATCACTGGTGTACCGATTGAGACAACACGCCAACTCAGAGCATGGCGAGTGGATACCTGGCAGAGCGAGTGAGCCAACAGCGATAAGGGCCGCCATGTATACAACTTCTTCCCTGACATCCGGGAAAGACTAAAACTAAAACATATTGATCCCAGGCGCGGTATGGTACATTTCATCACAGGACATGGCCCTTATCCCACGCACCTGTATCGCGTGAGTCTGCAGCAGACTAACAGATGCACATGCGTGGAAGAAGGTTCCCCTGAACATACTGTCTTCTTCTGCGGACAACGCACGAACATAAGACACACAGTACACACAAATCGCCTGAACACACAGAACGAAGTACATGCCATAATACACGACCCGGAAAGGTGGACTGAACTCAACAAACTAACGGACGAAATCTCGAAGATCCAACAAATAGAATACTTGCGCAACAGACCCTACCGAAGGCAAGTCGGTCCAAACAGACGTCACGATGCCCAGGGGGACACATATGATTAGCACCACGAGTGATGAAGTGGAAACAGATGTAGACCAGGGCACCAACACAGATATTGAAGCGTCCAGCGCGGTTGATCCATAGTGTCAACCAAGTCAAATTCAAAGAACAGAGTGGAACAACCGACAAGAGGTGCACAAGTCACACACAATCCTAAAAACAGATTGCACCTTATATGTAAATAGTTAACAGCATCTCCATGTCTAATAAGAGCTTAAAGCTAGGTACCTCTTCAAAAGACCTACGCCTTCCGTTAAGAGGCAGCGCACAGTCTGGATGGAAGGATCTTAATTGTGGTCCCTCTCTTTTGAGCCCAACCCGACGGATACCTATGGTAGATCGGGGAAAACCACCGCTCAGGCTGTGTTGCTGGCGGGGCCGGAAGGTGCTAACTGCCACACCACGTATCATTGTAAGTCTCATTGGCTCAGCGTGAACTGTTTGTACAACCAACCTACACAGCCTATACCTCAACCTCCACTATACTAATAACTTCTGATCTGAAGCTGGTAAGAGGCGGCGCACGTCCTGAATGGAAAGATCTTAATTGTGGTTCCTCTGTTTTGAGCCCAACCCGACGGATACCTATGGTAGTTCGGGGAAAACCAGCGTTCAGGTCGTGTCGTCGGCGGGGCCGGGAGGTGCTTGCGCCTGATGTACTCTACTAGGAGTCTTGTAGGCTCAACACAAACCGTTAGCGTCATTACCTTATTACTTTTACCACGAGTCCCCTTTCATTAGCAACTTTGAGCCAAGCACAAAATCAGTTACTTCTCTATTGTAAGCCGGCCGGTGTGGCCGTGCGGTTAAAGGCGCTTCAGTCTGGAACCGCGTGACCGCTACGGTCGCAGGTTCGAATCCTGCCTCGGGCATGGATGTGTGTGATGTCCTTAGGTTAGTTAGGTTTAATTAGTTCTAAGTTCTAGGCGACTGATGACCTCAGAAGTTAAGTCGCATAGTGCTCAGAGCCATTTGAACCATTTTTCTCTATTGTATATCGTAAATGGTTTAGCAGGCTGGACATGGAGGTCTTAGTCTTAGTTTCTAGCTTTAACGTACCCTAATCTCTTCTAGTTAAGGTAGTTTTTAGCATGGTAAATGTTAAAGGCATGGTGAGCAACGGCCAGCGTCTTGAGGGTCATTCCAAGACCCGGGCCGCCGCCCACAACCAGGTGACGGGCAATATTATACCTATAACTTCTCTATTCAGTTCTCTTCCTTCCTTCTTTCTAAATATTTAGTTTCGTTTTGTTTATTAATATCTTACTTAATTTTGTTCAAATGGCTCTGAGCACTATGGGACTCAACTGCTGAGGTCATTAGTCCCCTAGAACTTAGAACTAGTTAAACCTAACTAACCTAAGGACATCGCAAACATCCATGCCCGAGGCAGGATTCGAACCTGCGACCGTAGCGGTCTTGCGGTTCCAGACTGCAGCGCCTTTAACCGCACGGCCACTTCGGCCGGCTTGATTTTGTATTAGTTATAAGTTTTTCTAACGCTGCACAAAAAAAAGATATCAAATGGATCTAAACAGAGCCCGCCTCCACGTGGCGGGACACGGGCAACGGTGTGAGTGGAGACGGGAGCCTGTGTGGTGTTACTTTCAGTCACTCCGGTCCCCGGACCCAGTCACAGCGGCTAAGTGGCAATATACGACCCACCATAAGAAATTAGACGGTGGGTCATAAAATATAAGCAGCTAGTGAAAAAAAAAGTGTCCCGGTGCATGGGATGACCACGAGAGTACTTTTGCTGTCACACGAAATCGCACCCACACCATAACTCAAGATGTAGGTTCAGTGCGACTGGCATGCAGACAGGTTCTACATCTACATGGATAATCTGCAAATCACATTTAAGTGCCTGGCAGTGGGTTTATTGAACCACCTTCACAATTCTCTATTATTCCAATCTCGAAAAGCGCGTGGAAAGAATGAACACATATCTTTCCGTACGAGCTCTGATTTCCCTTATTTTATCGTGGTGATCGTTCCTCCCTATGTATGTCGGTGTCAACAAAATATTTTCGCATTCGGAAGAGAAAGCTGGTGATTGGAATTTAATGAGAAGATTCCGTCGCAACGAAACACGCCTTTCTTTTAATGATTTCCAGCCCAAATTCTGTATTATTTCTGTGACACTCTCTCCCATATTTCGCGGTAATATAAAACTTGCTGCTTTTCTTTGAACTTTTTCGATGTACTCAGTCAGTCCTATCTGGTAAGGATCCCACACCGGGCAGCAGTTTTCTAAAAGAGGACGGACAACCGTAGTGTAGGCAGTCTCCTTAGTAGATCTGTTACATTTTCTAAGTGTCCTGCCAATAAAACGCAGCCTTTGGTTAGCCTTCCCCCTCAACATTTTCTATGTGTTCTTTCCAATTTAAGTTGTTCGTAATTGTAATACCTAGGTATTTAGTTGAATTTACGGCTTTTAGATTAGACTGATTTATCTTGTAACCGAAGTTTACCGAGTTCTTTTTAGCATTCATGGGGATGACCTCACACTTTTCGTTATTTAGGGTCAACTGCCACTTTTCGCACCATTCATATATTTTTTCTAAATCGTTTTGCAGTTTGTTTTGATCGTCTGATGACTTTATTAGTCGATAAACAACAGCATCATCTGCAAACAACCGAAGACGGCTGCTCAGATTGTCTCCCAAATCGTTTATATAGATAAGGGACAGCAAAGGGCCTGTAACACTACCTTGGGGAACGCCTGAAATCGCTTCTGTTTTACTCGATGACTTTCCGTCAATTACTACGAACTGACAGGAAAATCGCAAATCCAGTCACATAACTGAGACGATATTCCATAAGCAAGCAATTTCACTACGAGCCTTCCGGAAATCCAGGAATGCGGAATCGATCTGAAATCCCTTGTCAAAAGCACTCAGCACTTGATGTAAATAAAGAGCTAGTTGTGTTTCACAGGAACGATGGTTTCTAAACCCATGCTGACTGTGTGTCAATAGACCGTTTCCTTCGAGGTAATTCATAATGTTCCAACACACTATATGTTCTAAAATCCTGCCGCAATTCGACGTTAACGATATGGGCCTGTAATTTAGTGGATTACTCCTACTACCTTTCTTGAATACTGGTGTGACCTGTGCAACTTTCCAGTCTTTGGGTACGGATCTTTCGTCGAGCGAACGGTTGTATATGATAGTTAAGTATGGAGCTAAAGCATCAGCATTCACCGAAAGGAACCTAATTGGTATACAGTCTGGACCAGAAGACTTGCTTTTATTAAGTGATTTTAGTTGCTTCACTACTCCGAGGATATTTACTTCTACGTTACTCATGTTGGCAGCTGTTCTCGATTCGAATTCTGGAATATTCACTTCGTCTTCTTTTGTGAAGGCATTTCGGGAGGCTGTGTTTAGTAACTCTGCTTTGAGAGCACTGTATTCGATAGTATCTCCATTGTTATCGCACAGAGAAGGCATTTATTGTTTCTTGTCGCTGACATACTTCACATACGACCAGAATCTCTTTGGATTTTGTGGCAGGTTTCGAGACAAAGTTTCGTTGTGGAAACGGGTTGGTTGAAATACCCGCGACTGGCCTCCTGCTAATCAACACACGGCCATCACTGTCGCCAGGGTAGAACCAGCTTTCATCAGAAAACCCAGCAGACCTCCACCCTGCCCTGTCCCGAAGTGAGCTCTCGCTTGACAGTGACGCCGCAAATGGCCATGGTTTGGGGCCAGTAGAATGTATGCTACGGGGTGTCTGGCCCGGAGCTGTCGTCATTGCGTTGCCAACTGTTGCTCAGATTGTTGTTGCAGAAGCAGCACGATGCGCCAGAGCGATACACTGAACGCGATGGTCAACGCTCACGGTAGTGCCACGTGGCCGTCCGAAGTCAGGTCTCCTTGCGACCGCTGCCAGTTATCATGTACAGTAGCTCCATTCGTGCCAAGTCTCCTTGAAGTATCCCAGAAGGAACATCCAGCATCTCTTACGTGATCTTGTTCAAACTCAGTGACGTGTTGGTAATTGCGTCTTCGTCGCCTGAAACGCTTTCTTGACCGACATCAACTCACGACGTCCAGTCTCAAAGACAACTAAGGCTCACGACTGTCACAACATGTATTTAAAGCATACCTAGTTCGCATCCTCAGAGTGGCAATACTAGTGTCGTTCTTATGCGGGTGGCGCGAAATCTGAATGGACATCATCTTCCAGATGTAAAAACGCGCCTATCAATTTTCGTTTATGTTGCACAAATCCTTCTTCGTGTTGCGATTTTTTCCCCGTCAGTTTATTTATAGGATGCCACGTTTTTTCGTTCTGTGAGATGCACAGCTTTACTTTTCTGAACATTTCAAATAAGTTATCAATCTTTGCACCATTTTGAAATCTTATCAAGATCTGACTGAATATTTGTGCAGCTTCGTTGAGACTGTACTTCATTGTAGATAACTACATCATCTGCGAGAAATCTGAGGCTACTATTAATAATCTTCCCAAGGTCATTAGTGTTAAGTGTGCAGGAATTCATTAGGTGCTCTCATTCTCAAACACTGGATGAATATACTCTGGGTATTTGCACTTCGTGAATTACGCTGCTTCAAAACATATGCACGGTTTCTAGCTGTAATACTTGTCCTATTGTGTTAAACCTGTAACAGAAGATTATATCTCTTAACGGGTATATTATGAAAGTATTTTAAATTTTTAAGTCCGGTCAATAATGGTATGAAATACTGAAAATTAAATTGTTGTTGCCGTCGGTAACCATTAGACGGGCAACCTGCAACTGCGACCAGGTTCCCGTACCCTGGGTTACTCGCTTAGTAATACAGATATTACGAACGTCAGAATTTCAAACTAAAAGCGGAGGTTACTTGAGCGAACGATACAGATTAGAATGGACCTCTGTTGTCCGATTGTCCTTTAACGCTTCAAAGGATTAAATTATGCGTCATTAGGTATAAAGTGAAAATGATACAGGGAATTGTTTTGATACATACGTTGAAATTCTGTTTATAATTTAAATTTTTAACAACTAGTCAAAGATATTTATACAGAGTCTGCAATATTGTCACTGATAAGTATTACATTCATGTTCACAAAGAACAGCACACCCTTAACGACTAGAGATAAGACGTTGATATTGGCAGAACATGTGCATTACTATGTTCTGCAGAAATGATTAGCGTTTTAAGCGTGTCGACCCGTGGGTTCAGTGTCAACATCGATGTCGTGGAGTAGCACCACCTACCGTTAAAATGTTCTGCGGCTATCGTTGTCACTATAAACCAAAGATAATGCATCAGTGTGACTTGAGTAGACGTGCAGGATGCCACGCAGACGCATGCGCGAACCGTACCCTCAAATCATGAGTTTGAAAGAGGGCGCATGTAATGTCTCTTGCAGCGGTCTCTCCGCGACATTTTCAGAAATGTTATAAATTATGTAACTCAGTACATATCTCGAAATATCTCTTCTTATCTTACCGATTATCAATGCAAAGTAGTTTCAAGCCCAATTATTCCTTGGAGCGTCCATTTACTCCATGGAATAGCTTCTCTGCTATCTATGTCTTCTCTTATGAAAAGAATGAAGGAATGCTTGCCGATTAGTCGTGAAAGGAAGAGGATGTATATGTATGTATTGTTGAGCTAGACGCCATCTTGATGAGATTCTGTATGAGAAGGAATTTAATACATGAACTAAACTAAAGTCAGTGTGTTCGCGTATTATTTAACTGATTATTATTGACAGTGTCTGCTTACTACGCTGTGTTGCACGGGATCAGTGGGGAACGCCTGATTTACACTGGACGAACCTGCCGTTTTGTATGCTCAAGATATCCAGTTACTTCAAATAAATAGGCTAACACGGGCTTACTAGCAGATCTCCGGTCTTCCCCATGTGATCACCGAAAGTTAATAATTATTACAAATGTTTCTAGGAGATCGACTGACAATTTTCGTCGCACCGAGACTTCGAAAAAATTACTTCACTGTCTTATGGAATTTAAGTTAAGCTCAATTTAATCAGGATAGAACAGTATTGAACTGTGTGAATATAATAAGCCTGCTTTGTGTATGAAAATTCCCTTAACATACGCATGTTTTTACTATCCTGATCGGTGAAGCTAAATCAGGCCGGTGTGAGAGAGGTTTTTAAATTTTAGATACACAAAAAAAAAAATTAAATTTGGCTTCACTGTGACAGGACACATTTTTGAGCATTACTTAAACATTGTGTGAATTTTATGTTGCATGTGCACGAGAGAAAAGAAGACGAGGCCTGTTCCAGAAGTCACAATTTCGCCACAACCTACGAGAACGTCGTTCAGGCCCGAAATATACAATAAAATTTTTGTAGATAGAAATTTAGAATAACTATTTAAATGCCTATCGGTTTGAATCAAATTGATTGAGTGACTGTTGGGTTGAACTTTAGATAGGAGGTGTTTATTATAAGTGAGTATTATGCAAAGTTTAGGTCAGTGACATTATTAACTCAGATGCGAGTGACTTAATATATTTGTTGTTCCTAGCTTAACTGAAGTAGTACCTAGCGGCAGCATTAGTCAGGCCCCACAACAAAGCTTAAGTGTTTCGATGTCATCTGAGCAGGACGAAATAAACCCAATCATGCAGCAATTAACACTATTAGCCAAAAAGTAACAGACTTAACTAAAGCGCAAATAGAGACTAAAAGGGAAATGAATGAACAATTAGCAACCAATCAAGTGAAAGTCCAGGAGCAATTAGAAGGTAATCAAGCGGAATTAAATAATAAATTAGTAGAGAGATTTCAGAAACTTGATGTTAAATTAAATAAAACTGCGGAAGAACTGAAAATTCAGAATGAAAAGACAGAATTAAAATTAGATACTCAAATTGAGCAAGTCACTCAGCAGTGTAATGAAAATGCGAAGAAGTTACGCCTAGAGCTAACTGAGTATGTTGCTACTAAGCTTGATACTATTAAAGAGCAGGTCGAGTCAATCCCACAGATAGTTCAAGCACAAGAACAGATGCAATGTTCTATGGCGGTAATTCCGGTATTAGTTGAAGTTCAAGATGAATTAAAGCAACAAGTAAATGAGATGTCAGCAGATATGCAGGATTTGAGACAATCACAAGACAGGATCCCGAAGGCCATCCAAAATTTGGATAAATCCATAAATAACATAAAGGAGAGACAAGACGAGGTTGATCATAAGGTAAATATTCTCGCGGGAAAATTCTCACAGTTAAGTTTGGAAAGGCAAAGCATTTCTTCAGACAATATTGAACATACGGTTAGAGCAACTATACAATCCATGAGCGAGAGTTCAGGTTTTCGAGAAGCCAGAGAACAATCTATCTCGAGAAGATTTGAGCTCCACTCAAGGAAATGAACCCATAACAAGATCTATCAATGAAGCTACGTTATTTAACCGATCAAGTACAGACAGTGACATTAATGCACGCGTTCGTTTTTGAGAAAATGCTGAAACAACGTCAATTCCAGATCTACAACCCAGAAAAGAAAAATGTTCATCCAGTAGTGTTTATAAGAAGTCATAGGGGAGTATTGCCAAAAAATTGGAGTGAGTGGCAAAAGGTTAGTTTCGTGACCGGTTATATTCAGGGGTCAGGAGCTATATGGGCATCTGATATGATATAAACTTGGGACACATATGAAGATTTTGAACGACTATTTTTATCCAAATACTGGTCTGAAGGAGTACAAGAACGTTTAAGGCAGGAGGTATATTATACCCGGAATCTTTTTCCTTTTCCCGTGGGTCTTTAAAGAAATAACTGCCTATTGGCTTCTGTCTCGGGTTCTTCGGCCGACGTTCATCTAATGATTTTTCTGACGTTTCGCCAGCACGAGTGGCTGGCATTGTCAAAGCTTCACCCTCCATTGCCGGTGGTGAACTGGAGGCGAGCTCGCGGCCGCAGACTATATGTACCTGGCGCGCCAACGTCCGAGGGCTTCTCCGCGGTCATTTCCGGTGCGGTTCTCCTCTTGCTACCTGCGACGGTCGTTCGCTGCAGTACGGGAAGCCAGGTTCCGTTTACCTTAAGGCTTTCCTCTTTCTTGTTGAAACTGTTCGCGTGTTTTTGGATTTCTACAGCTTCTCTGAACAAGCGCGTGTGATAGTGCTTCTCTACAGCCAGAACTTCCGTGTCGGCGAATTTTATTACGTGGTCGGTCTCATTCAGTGCGTGTTCTGCCACGGCCGATTTCTCCACCTGCCCCAACCTGCAATGTCGCTTATGCTCTTTGATCCTGGTGTTAATGGATCGTCCAGTCATTCCGACATAAACTTTTCCGCATGTGCAAGGTATACGGTATATTCCCGACATTGCAAGTGGGTCTCTTTTCTCCTTCGCCGATCTAAGACACTCTTTGATCTTCCGACAAGGAAGATCAAAGAGTGTCTTAGATCGGCGAAGGAGAAAAGAGACCCACTTGCAATGTCGGGAATATACCGTATACCTTGCACATGCGGAAAAGTTTATGTCGGAATGACTGGACGATCCATTAACACCAGGATCAAAGAGCATAAGCGACATTGCAGGTTGGGGCAGGTGGAGAAATCGGCCGTGGCAGAACACGCACTGAATGAGACCGACCACGTAATAAAATTCGCCGACACGGAAGTTCTGGCTGTAGAGAAGCACTATCACACGCGCTTGTTCAGAGAAGCTGTAGAAATCCAAAAACACGCGAACAGTTTCAACAAGAAAGAGGAAAGCCTTAAGGTAAACGGAACCTGGCTTCCCGTACTGCAGCGAACGACCGTCGCAGGTAGCAAGAGGAGAACCGCACCGGAAATGACCGCGGAGAAGCCCTCGGACGTTGGCGCGCCAGGTACATATAGTCTGCGGCCGCGAGCTCGCCTCCAGTTCACCACCGGCAATGGAGGGTGAAGCTTTGACAATGCCAGCCACTCGTGCTGGCGAAACGTCAGAAAAATCATTAGATGAACGTCGGCCGAAGAACCCGAGACAGAAGCCAATAGGCAGTTTGTCAACAAGTGGCCACGAAAGCCTTAACAATTTTTTTTAAAGAAATACTTTGAGAAAAAATAAACAAATCGCGGTATTGGGATAAACCTATGCCTCTACAAGACGTGACTGGCATATTAAAATCTCGACTTCCGGCCAGCATCAGAAATAGAATGCTGTATATTAATGAGCATGACCTTGACTCTTTGATGACTACGCTTGACACTATAGATATGATCGAGGAAGATGAACATCGGCCAAGACAACCGGTTATGCAGAGGAGAGCGATTGAGGCGCCAAACGCAAACCGGAACGGAAACGGATTTAATAATTATTATACTAGGAATAGTCAGAGATTCAACGGGAACAATTGCAACGGAAATGGAAATTTCAATAACAGTGCTGCGAGGGGCAGATTCAGAGACAATCGAACAGGTCGCAGATACAACCCAATGTTTGGAAATGCAAGAGATTATCAGAACCAGGAGTTTTCAAATAATAATAATGCGTACAGAAATTCTGACACTCGATTTGAAGCAAATAACACAACCAGTCATCAAGAACAACCAGTCATAACAGAAGTAGTAGATGATTCAAGAGGAAATAATAATCGACATTTAAACTGAAGAGGGCCGCCTTATGCTCCGTAAAGTCGGCCGGGGAATACAAAAGGGGCAAACCTGTTTTAAACGAAATTAATTCCGTGGCAATGTTGAGATATAATGAAGACGAATTAATGACAGATGAATTGACGAGAGACTTAGAGGCCTGTGTAGTCGAAGATAAAAGGGTTCCTGTGTCTGAGATCATCACCGAAGTGGGAGGAATTTTAACCAATGTTGTATTGGACACAGCTTCAGCTTTGTTTCGCAGAATTAGTAAAATTAAGAAAATCCCTGTCCTACCAGTACAAAATTGCCGAGTTATAGGTGCAGTGGGAGCAAAATCCCGAAACGTCAAGATACAAACGCTTATAGAGATAAAATTGGAAAATGTAGCTAAACAATGCACATTCCTTGTAGTGGAAAAGTTGTTAGTAGATTGTATTCTTGGCATTGGAACTTTGCAAGCCTGCAATTGCAAGTTGGACTTGGTAGAAGGAAAGGTGCATTTTAAAATCGAAGATCAATTTGTTACACTGATCTTACTGAGAAAGGAGGCAGTGTATGGGCGATATTTCCGTGGTGCTGCTGTGCATTTGATTTGTGCTGAAAATAATAATATGTACCGACTACCGATCAAGTCAATTCAAGAAGAGGATTTCAGACAAACAGTCGAACAGAAGATTGCTGAGTCAGATTGCCTAACGGATAGTCAGAGGGAACAATTATTCAATATATTAACAGAATATGCGTCAGTTTTCGATGAAAAGCCCGGAATTATTAGAGGATATGTTTGTACATTACAGATTAAGCCCCATAACACATTTTGCCGCACACACTATCTCATTCCCTGGCGATTAAAACAACCAGTTCAGGAAGAGATACAAAAAATGTTAAACTGGAATCTTATTGAACCGTCGAACAGCCCATATTGTTCTCCGTTGCTTTTTGTACCAAAGCCAGGAGGAAAAGTTCGATTGGTATTAGATGCAAGGGAAATTAACAAAATTATAGTACCTGTGCGCACACATCCGGAGAACATCGATGAGTTAATACAGAAATTTCAAGATGTATCCTATTTAACCAGTATTGATTTGAGAAGTTCGTTCCGGCAAGTCCAGTTAGACAAGGACGCAAGAAAATATACTGCTTTTATATTTGGAGGGAGAAGCTATCAGTTCAAGGTCGTTCCGTTTGGTCTCAATATCAGCTCTGGAGTTTTTATTTCTGCGTTGGACTATGCCCTAGGACCAGAACTACGTAGTCGAATAACAATTTTTGTGGACGATCTATTAATTGCCTCTAAAACTTGGGACGAACATGTACAACTTATTAGGAGGATTTTTGCTGAGTTCAAACAAACTGGTATAACTGCAAATCTAAAAAAATCCCAATTTTCTCTACAGAGAATTAAATTCTTAGGACATATGTTTATTGCAAAAGGCATTCTTCCAACAGAAGCGAAGATTAGTGCGATGAAAAATTTTCCAACTCCAAGAAACAGAAGACAACTGAAAGGCTTTATAGGCTTGGCTTCAATTTTCCGTCGATTTATTAAAACTCAAGCAATGAACTCTGAAGCACTAAACCGGCTCCTGAGGAAAGATGTACCATGGCAATGGTCTAATGATTGTGAAAAGGCTTTTTGTGAACTTAAGGATCATCTGATAAATTCTCCGTTATTATACCACCCTGATATGAATGTCGGATTCTGTTTAGCCATTGATTCATCAGATGTTGGATTAGGTTCTTGTTTATTTCAAATTAGGTACATCGATGGTGTAAAAACCTTTTGTCCAATTGCATTTGCTAGCAGAGTTTTATCCACCTGTGAAAGAGCATATACCACTACGGAATTGGAAGCTTTAGCAGTTATTTGGTCTTTGAAAAGGTTTAATTATTATGTATATGGCTCAAGGATAGCCGTTTATTGTGACCACCAATCACTAGTCTTTTTACAAACTTGTAAGTTGCTGCATCCTCGCTTGTCAAGGTGGACGCTGGCGCAGCAAGAATATCAGTTTCAAATTATTCATGTAGCCGGAAAAGAAAATATTATGGCTGACGCGTTGTCAAGATCTCCAGAAGGAATAACACCTGAACTGGATGTAAATAATAAGGCAGAATTTCCAGTGCCTCTTCTTCAAGAAAATAATTACAAGTTATATTACATTCATTTATGTAAGACAATGGCTCAGCTTCAGAAGAAGGATCGACGATGGAATGCTATAATACGACAATGCAATCAACAAAATCCTACGGTCAATTTGGAATACTACCGGCTTGTGAATAATATTTTATTTTTTAAATCTGGGAAGGCTGAGAATCCAAAGTGGTGTGTCTGCATACCCGAAGAATATGAAGAACGATTAATTTGGTTTACACATTTGACCTGGGGGCATGTTGGTGTTGAAAAGTGTGCTAATAAGATTAGATATTATTGTTACTTCCCAAATATAAGGCGAAAAGTGCACAAAGTCATACAGAAATGTGTTCTCTGTCAAAAGGCTAAGCCAGACAACAAGAGAAATAAAATTGCGCTTCACTCAATAATACCTGAAGCACCAAGATCACTTATATCATGTGATATTTGTGGACCACTTCCTAGAGCCAGAGGTGGTGTTGAGTACATTATTGGATTCTGTGATGTGTTTACAAAATATGTTAAACTATATCCTATAAAATCAGCAACTGCAAGAGCTGCCGCAGTAAAGTTTGTAAATGACTACATTCCTCATGCAGGGATTCCAAAATCTATAATCTCTGACAATGCGAAGATATTTACTGGATGTTTATGGAGAAAATTAGTATCACAACTAGGAATAAAACAGATATTTACATCTTGCTATCATCCACAAGGGAATTTAATTGACCGGGTTTTCGAGAACTAAACAGATTCATGAGAACGTACTGTCATGATAAACAAACTACCTGGACCGAGTTGAGCAGATTTATAATAATTTACCTCATAGTTCTACAAACTTTACCCCGAATGAACTGATGTTCAGAGATAACGAAAGAAATTTTGGGTAGATAACTTGCCTAAACTCGAGGACACCAAAATGTAATGGGAAGAAAAAATTCGCAATGCTCTCATTAATATTACGGAGAAAGCGACACAGCGAAAGGAAATCCATGACAGAAACATCAAACGAATACAGACTTTCAATATCGGACAGAAAATTCTTTTAAGAAGACACATCAAGTCATCAAGGTTGAAGAAGACCATCAGAAAATGGAATCTAATTTATACAGGTCCATATATAATAGTTGATATACCGAACACTGGTGCGTATTTATTAGCATATCCGGATTCTGGAAGAATAAAAGGATTATTTCCCCATGTAGACCTAAAGAGGTACTTTTAAGGAAAGGGTTTCAAATTAAATGAAAAGTCTGTATGAACTATTTGGGTGTCGAAAAAAAAACTGAAGTGCGAAGGGCAGTATGCCTCAGCTACTGTGATAGGTTAAATGACAGCATGCCAATCATCTGTGATAGTTTAATGAACAGTAAGTGATTGCTTCTGTGATAGTATAGGAATATTTAGAAAAGTAAGTGGAACTGTAGCTATTGCTGCTGTGAAGACTTACGGATTATCTGTCTACACGATGATCACCAAAGAAGCTTGTGCGTGTGAAATAATATACATTCAGGGAGTGTTAATCTCCACTGAGAATAAGTTTACTGAAACTATATGATCGAATACGGCGCTTGCGTGTGAAGTTTGTGTTTGTAAACTGAAAGTTCACAGGAGAACAAATGAACCGCGTTAGGAAATTAGAATCGATTGCTACTGTCCACAGATATGAAGACTCGCTGTTTTTTTTTTGGCGCGAGCTAAATTCTATTCAAGAGAATTTAATTAACTAGCTTCGTGTGTGTTTATAAAATTAGAGTTAATAAGAAAGTTCTTCATTGAATTTATAATAATGTGTCATTTTCCAGTTGGATTTGTTTATTGTTATATTGCATTCATATATGTTCATGAGAAAATGTGGAATTCGGAGGATAAAAGAGAAAAATTTGATCGTTAATAAATACTAACAAAGATTAATTTCAGCTGGAGAGGTCATGCAGCAAGACTTAATTAAACGTTCTCTTTCAGCAAAATATAATTTTAATCATGTATGAGTAAGATATAATTTTTTTTGGAAATTGTTGGTTGGTTGGTTGGTTTGGGGAAGGAGACCGGACAGCGTGGTCATCGGTCTCATAGGATTAGGAAAGGACGGGGAAGGAAGTCGGCCGTGCCCTTTCAGAGGAACCATCCCGGCATTTGCCTGGAGTGATTTAGGGAAATCACGGAAAACCTAAATCAGGATGGCCGGACGCGGGATTGAACCGTCGTCCTCCCGAATGCGAGTCCAGTGTCGAACCACTGCGCCACCTCGCTCGGTTTTTGGAAATTGTCTCAAATAATAAAGTTTTTAACATTCTGACATGCTATCCACATTCGTACTTAAACCAAATTAGGAAAGATTCAGATCTACTTCCACCTGGAAAAGCCAACGGAAAAAAAAATTAAAACCAGCATTAGAACCTTTCGGCTTACTCAAGAAGATGGATGAAATTATCCATGTTTTCAAAATTGTTTTCCGATCTGGAGTTCTGATATTGTGCAACTACAATATCGATTAAGACACCTAGGTGTGGAATGTATAAGACGAATGGATTTTCCCATTCCTCAGATGGAAGATTGGATGGATCAGGTCCATATTCGAGTTCAAAATGAATCTGGAGAAATTCGACTAACCCTTCTCTTCCAGGAATCTTTAATAGTTGACCATTCCTTAGACGAATTTCGATTGTTTCATGCCACAGTCCTGAGTACCTGTTCCTGAGGTTCCTTCTGGTCTCTCAAATCCGTTACGTCTCCTGTCCGGTACGCCAATGCGACGCCTGTCCTCCGTGCCGTGTCCCATGTTCCTGTTCGATCAGTTGCACCCCAGTTCAGCAAGACATCGATGAAGAAAATTTTTCAGAAGATTGTAAAAAATTTCCATGTGTAAAGATTTTTTTTTGCTATGAGGCAGATTTTATCTTTTCTATGAATTCTAGAATATCTCTCAAATTTCTAAATTATTCTGTCTTTCCTATCATCTGTGATATGTAGTTGGGGTCTAAGCCTCCAGGTTTTCCGGGGTTTCCCTGTGAAGGCCAGTTCCTGAATAGGTAGACCTGATTAACAACTACATAAGTAAATTTCCCTGGTTGTGTACGTGGGATGCGGGTATGCCCCAGTACACGTGAAAGCAACAACTAGGTATCTAGGTAACGAAGATACCAAATCTCTTTCAATTCTCGTAATAAAAAAAAATCTTACTAACTTCTTAAAATTTATTGGAACGTATGTTCCACAAATTCTAACGAGTTAGTTAAGCCAATAGTTAGCTCGCAAAGTGGATACATATCAACTTTGCTCGCTGCGAGGGGCGATGTAATGTCTCTTGCAGCGGTCTCTCCGCGATATTTTCAGAAATTTTATAAATTATATAACTCAGTACATATCTCGAAATATCTCTTCTTATCTTACCGATTATCAATGCAAAGTAGTTTCAAGCCCAATTATTCCTTGGAGCGTCCATTTACTCCATGGAATAGCTTCTCTGCTATCTATGTTTTCTCTTATGAAAAGAATGAAGGAATGCTTTCCGATTAGTCGTGAAAGAAGGAGGATGTATATGTATGTATTGTGGAGCTAGTCGCCATCTTGATGAGATTCTGTAGGTGGGACGAAGTTTTTCAGCAGTGCAACGGGTGTGTGCCGAATGGTTCACAGAAGGCCGAGGAGATGCGCCAGGTTGCACCACTAACTAAACTAAAGTAAGTGTGTTCGCGTATTATTTAACGGATTATTATTATTGACAGTGTCTGCTTACTACGCTGTGTTGCACGGGATCAGTGGGGAATGTCTGATTTACACTCGACGAACCTGCCGTTTTGTATGCTCAAGATATCCAGTTACTTCAAATAAATAGGCTAACACGGTCTTACCAGCAGATTTCCGGTCTTCCCCATATGATCACCGAAAGTTAATAATTATTAGAAATGTTTCCAGGAGGTCGACTGACAATTTTCGTCGCACCGAGACTTCTAAATTGCTTCACTGCCTTATGGAATTTAAGTTAAGCTCAATTTAATCAGGATAGAACAGTATTGAACTGTGTGAATGTGATAAGCCTGCTTTGTGAACGAAAATTCCCTTAACATACGCATGTTTTTACTATCCTGATCAGTGAAGCTAAATCAGGCCGGTGTGAGAGAGGTTTTTAAATTTTAGATACACAAAATAATATTAAACGCGTTATTGGCATGCCAGAATGTGACGCATCCATCTAGGAAATTGTTGCTCATGTGGGACGAAGTTTTTCAGCAGTGCAACGGGTGTGTGCCGAATGGTTCACAGAAGGCCGAGGAGATGCGCCAGATTGCACCACACTCGACCAATCCCCGTGAAGATTAAACACTTCATCCGAGTGGCACTACAGAACAGGTCTGTGTCCTCCATGACCGTAAAAGGTTCTTTTCTTTTACATCCACGATATTGTGTTATCAGAGCCGATACATGAAGTCTTGGCGTACCATAAGAAGTTACTTCAAGAACAGTGGCGGATTTAAAAATTTTGCACCCCTAGGCACACCATATTAAATGCGTCCCCCCCCCCCCCCAAAATTGTTTTAAATAATGTTTCCCAATCACTTCACAATTGTCGTTTTGGGTGGGAGCGCTGTAAGCTGTTTCTGTACTCTGCTATTCGTTGTTCTGAAGGACGCATCAGCGATCTAGTCGCTCTCAATCAAAATGTAATATGGTTCCTGAACTGTACTTGGCGTATGGCAGTGGATAAAACTAACTTAAAACTGCATGGTGTTAATACGTTCTTCTGTCGAAAGAAAACAGAAACGATCACAAGGAAAATAACTTATGTTTTATGGCCTAAAATTTCAGCAGAGCGTGTAGGAGACAAAGGGTTTTTGTTATACATTCACTTTTAATATGTTCTTTTACACGACACTTTTTCAAATGAAAACAAAAAAGTTGTGTTACGATATAAAAAATGAAGCGAACGTGTCATACATTAGAAAGTAATGCGGAATTTTATAGAGATTCGTTCAAAATTAAAATTAAACTGCCGTTTTACGATCTAAGAACTTGAATGTGTAGAAAAAAAATACGTTCGGCATTAATAGGTGAATCTGTAGGAAAGAGGAAGAAATGAATATGAAATAGGCATTTCGATACACGAACTAATAATTAAATAGAGACGAACAAACACAGAACTGGATTTGCTATTACATAATTTTACAGACTAGTGTGGAAAAATCAAATTAGTTTTGTAATCTAATAGTTAACGTGTAAAGCATTAGGGTCCATGTAGTTAGATGCTGAGTAATACGTGTAAACAATACCTTTAATCCATTTAAGGGCTGAACAGTTTTGTACTGCAGCTATTGCTCTCACCATAGCTCTTTCTAAAGGTATTAGCGAATCTTTTACGTATTTATCGACAGAACTGAACTACGTTATTTATTAACACTTTTTCATCTGAGCTTACTCTCCTATAACTTATATTTCCGCTATAACTATACATTTCAACAGACGCCAAGAAGACGCATCAGTTGTAATATACTACAGTATCAGTACGATTTTGTGGGTGTTACGTGTGTAGAAACGTTATAACACACTTTTGCAGTCGAATGAACATTTGTTTTAACACTGAACAAAGCGAATACAAGAGAAGTTGTCGAACATGGCGGGCAGCGAGACATAGTAGACAAAGTAAGCTAAAAGTAAAGTCAAAAAACATCGGTTCAAAGATATGGCGCTTCACGCCACAGGCGCTACAGCCCCCCCCCCCCCCCCCCCGCTCCCCAGGAGTGCGGAGCTAGTTCATGTCAACACAAAACCCTTATGCCAGTGTGGGGGATGAAGGCTGCGTCTGGTGTGCGAAATGGGCACCTCGGAAGCCATGTCAGACAGCTGCGCAGGTGGTGGGGAATTGTTGGAAGTAGCATCGGCGGTGTTAGTGGGCGAGGTTCTGGTGAAGGCAGGCCAGCTCAGAGATGGACCACACAGGTTTTAATCGGTGCACTGAAACCATAGTCTGTCGTCCATTGAGTACTATCACGAAAGTATTAGCTCCGTCGTGCAAGACATGGTGTGGACCAGAGTGTGATGGTTCCTGGGCCGCCCATACAGAGTTGTCTCATAGCATGGTGAATTCGCACTATGTCAGGTCTTTGTGTAGAAACACTGGTGGCATGGAATGAGCGCGAGGTTGGGGTGGGTGAAGGCGAGCGACATGCACATGCACTCGTTCTACAAGGGCCAGAAGGTCGACTGCAGTGGTTGGGGGTGTGTCTTCAACGAATTAGGCTGGCAGGACGAGAGGCTCTCCATATATAACCTCTGCCAGTGAAGCATTCATATCTTCCTTGTAGGTGAAGGGGATGCCTAGTAATACCCAAGGAAGAGCCTCAGACCATACACCACCAAGTCACATAAGTGCAGCTTTAAGAGCTCTGTGCCACTGCTCCACCAAGCCGTTTGCCTGTGGATGACAGGCCGACATGTGAAGTGTCGCTACTCCGCACAGTTCACACAGTCGAGTGAAAAGTGAGGATTCGAATTGTCGTCCCTGGTCCATAGTAAGTGAAAGGGCGCCCCTCCAAGTCGCTCCTGAATTGTTTGACTACCTCATAAACCACAAGAAGCTCACAATAGAAGGTCGACCATTTATACTGACTTGTGGTTAGTATTTTTGAAAAGAAACAGAGCAGCTGCACTGTGCACTGTTGCAAGACAGCGCCCACAGCAGACTGCTAGCATTGGTAGTGATAGAAATATGGGCTTTGGGGTTGGGGTGAGTGAGAGTGACTGCTTTCACGACGGCCGAGTTCAGGTTGTCAGAAGCATCGAGCATGGGCTGAGTACAGTCCAACTTTTGCTTCCCCATGGTATTTTTACCGGAGAGGGCATCGGCAAAGGATGACTGGACAGAAGCAGCCCGGGGAGTATGGCATAGATCAAATTTTACCATACCCAGAAAGCACCAAAGTTGTGCATAATCCTCAGGAAGAGGCAGTGCGAGAATGTTTTCGACATAAGAATCCGTTGGTTGGAGGCCATCAACCAAGAATGTATATCCAAGGTATGTAAGTGATGCCGAGCAGAGTTGGGATTTGTCGACATTGATAATCACACCATTGGCCGTGAGAGCTGTACAAACTGCGTCAAGATGAAATTTATGTTCCTTGGCAGACGAGGAAAAGAAAAGTATGTCATCTAAATAGGCAATAGCAAAAGGCAGAGGTAGCAAAACTGAATCAATGAAACATTGCCACATCTGCACAGCATTTTTTAAGCTTTAAGGCACGTAACAGTATTCAAGTAGATCGAAAGGTGTAATGATGGCCATCTTCAGAATATCAGGTGGGTGCATGGAAATATGGTGGTATGCCTTCGAACAGTCTAAGACAGAGAAGAACTTTGAGCCATGCAATAACTAAATGAAATCCTGGATATGAGGGATGGGATAGTAATCGATTATTGTCCTGGCATTAAGGGACCTGAATCCTTAGACATGTGTAGCGAGCCATCCTTCTTAGGTACAAGGTGGATAGGTGAAGACCAGATGCTGTCCGATGGTTGGAGCATGCCCAAAGCCAATAAATTCTGAACAATTTCTTTCACTCGTAGCAATTTTCAGGCGTTAAGGCGTCGAGCTTTATGATGTATGGGTGGGCCATCCATGGTGTGGATTCTATGATGAGTGCCATTGCTGATTGCCGAAACCTGTGAAGGGAGGCAGGCTGGGGGGGGGGGAAGGGGGCGGGAGGGAGGCACGAGTGATGGTGGTTCACTGACCTTGCCGGGCCAGAATGCGGCGGCGGACGACGACTGAGGGCGTGGTGCAGCAGCCACATGGTGTGAGGGATCCCGTAAAGCGAGAAGATGTGCGTCCATGCCGGGCCGGAGTGACAAGGGCAAAGCAACGGAGGCAGACAACGATGGAGGGCATGGCGAGACAGCCACACAATTTGAGGGATCCCACGGAGTGGGAACATGCACGTGCTCTAGATTCAACTGTGATGGTGCAGAACAGGAAGCAGGGGTTGGTAAGCTGAACCTAGGAGCGATGCAGAATGAAGATGCATTAGAAGAGGCTGACGGATCCAAAAGAACTGGCTCTACAGACAGACGGTGAATAGTAATCCGTGCATGAACCAATTCAGCTGAGGCAGCAGCAATGCATGTGCGTAACTCCTTGTTATGTGTGCAGAGCAAGTTGATCTGTGTACAGATGTCTGCCAAGTTGGAGAGACATGCAGTAAAAGTGTAGCCAATGAGGTGGAGAGCGGAGTCATGCTGAACTCGTTCTAGTATGCAACTAAAGAACCAGATGTGTGGCAGAGGATTGCGGCCTGCAGGCCTGACGAAAGTTTGCAGTGATGTAGAAAATCCAACCCAATCACAGGTTCATCTACATCGACGGCGTGTAAGGTCCAAGTAAAGGTCGCGACTGGTGATAAGTGAAGCGACATCTTGATGGAACCCAGGACCGCGATAAGAGAGTGATTTGCAGCTGTCAAAGCGAGGTTAGCAGAAGAAAGCGTGTTGCCTGCTAGTTTGGCTGGGATAACACTGGTATTGGCGCCGGTGTCTACTAGAAAGTGTGTGCCTGATGACAGGTCTGTAGAGGCGTTGTGCTGCTGGATCAAGTAGTGCGGCATCAGAAGGTAAGCACTGGCGATGATCGTAGTGGGACGTGGCGCCTAAACGCGAAGGATGTACAGCAGTTGTGTGGGTTGCATGGTACCAGCATAGCGGGTAAGCTTGGAGGCGAGGTGGTGTGGAGAGGACGGGGGGCGTAGCTGACTGCATCATTGTCTGAGACCGCTCGGTTTGCTGCTCAGGTGAGGTTAGCTACTGTTGGGAAGTCGCAGGCAGTACCTCCTGTAGGCCACCAGGAGGCAGCTCCTGGCGGGCTGCTGAGCTGCTGATGCATGCACACTGAACCCTACTGGCAGGGTGTGGAACCAAAGGTGCAGGCATGCCAACTGAAGGTGAAGGTGATGTTATCCTTGACAGGCACTGTCAGTGTTGAATTATTGTATAGGCCTGATTGGCCATGCATAGGCGAACATCGAGAGGGTCTGCTACGTGAGATAGTAGGTAAAGCTGTAGGTCCGATGGAAGCGTGACCATCCACAAGGTCTACAGTGCAGCCTCTGGTAGAGCTTGGTCATCAATTAATGAATGAAGGTGCTGCAAAAGCTGCAAAGGTTTGTGGTCATCGAGGTGCTCGCCATGGATAATGTGGTGGATAGCCCCTGCTGGAGGGCGAGAAAGGCGTTCAATGAGTAACGTTTTTGCCATTAAATACTTGGGCGAGGTGGATGGTGATACGAGCAGATCGCTGATAAAGTCTGGATGGGCATGGAGGTGACTCACCAGACAGACTTATGATAATTCTTTTCATTCATTCAGAAAGGCGCTCTATTATTTCATCCGAAATCCTGGTGGATATCCAGTAGATGATCCACCAATGCAAACCAAATCTTAAAATTGTCCTTTTGCAAAGCAGGCAGCTTAGGAAATCTTCCGGGTAACACATGTGGATGCAGTACAGGGAGAAAAGTTCTGTGTGAACAATGTGGGAAACCCCTGACTCCAGGAGTGCAGTAGTGGTGGATGAAGCATCACTCGAATTCTGCATGGGGTATGGTCGCAGGCAGCACACAATGTGGAGTGAGCCGGTGGCGTGCACTGTCCATGGAGCAGGCTTTGCTGTGTAGTAGCATTTGACGATTGCCATGTTGGGCCAGTAATGGTTAAGTGGCCGCCGGCATGGCTGGGGCCAGGTAATTGTTCACTTTTAACCAAATGTACATCAGGAACACTAGTAAAAACGCAAGAACAGATAATAGGGTGCGATGAACTGGCGCAAAACGACACTGGTACATCCATTGTTCTGAGGACAATGTGAGCTGGCATAAGAATTTCATAAATGATGAAAAGAAGCACAAAATAATTTCCAAACACATGACGACGATGTCGGAGTCACCACTGTGGGTATTACATGGTGTAGAACCGTAATAACAAACTTTTCCTGTCGAATGAATATTTATTTTAACATTGAACAAAGCGAATAGAAGAGAAACTGTGGAACATGGCGCTCAGCGAGACACAGAAAAAGTGAACTAAAAGTAAAGTCAAAGAACATTGGCTCAAAGACACTGCGCTTCACGCCAGAGGCGTCAGAACTTAACTGTACAGCGCCGAGCGGCCTTGGTCATTCGGGTATTGTTTAGTACTGTCGGGCGCCTTTGGTCACGTCTGCACGTAAACAAGTTTTACGCGTTCTGACATCGACAATTGTAAAATAAACAGGTGATACATAGTTTGTAAATCCAGTGAATGTGTTCAAAGTTATAATAAAAATCACATTATAATCTTAAATTTTTAAAACTAATAAACAAACTCACCAGTAAGCAAAGTTTGAGTCTGGCTTTGACGGCAGAAAACTCGCTGATCATATCTTCATAGTTCAGACTGTTATCAGTTAGGAGGTCAGCTTCGATGTGAAGAGTGAACAAGGCGTTCAATCTCTCCTCAGACAACATAGAACGTAGGTACGGTTTCAGTCTCTTTACAGTCAAAAACGAGCGTTCTGCTGAACAGTTTGTAAGTGCCATACATCGAAATATTCTAATAGCAATGTCAACATTCGGAAACAAGGACTGTAACCTCACTTTTCGTAAAAAATTACTCATTTTGACTATCATATCCCTAATCTCAGAAGGTTTCAAAAGTTCCGCGAAATGTACACATTCACTACGGAAGGAAGGCTCTAAATCTGTGTCATATGACGCTTGGAGTTTTGCTGCACGTTCAGCAATATCGTCAGGTGAACTGTTCTTAAGGTTACTGAAAACTGTGAAGGAGTCTAGTAGTGTTCTATAGGTTTCCTTCCTCCTCACTAATTCAGCGTACAAGCTGTCGAGTATTGGGAGAAATGTTTCGACTCTAAAGTTTCTCCATCCAGTCAGCAAACTTTTTCAAGAGTCCGCTTCTTTATCATGAAGATTGCTTTTTCGTGATCTTTTATAGGTGCATTCATAGTCACAATCATCATGGATTTATTTTAGTAATAGTCGAACATGCCACAAATAGATGCAATAAATCCTTCAAGTGATTCATATAATTCATGCACTATTTTAGTATCAATATTTACATTTTGCAATTTCAGATTTACACTATTAAATCTCTAGAGTATGTCCTTCCCAACTGTCACCATGAATACTCTTTCTAGTCTGCTGAGTTGATCCAATAAAGCTGAAGCCGCATTTCGCACAAGTGATTTTTCAAACGTATTATTGGCAATATGTGTGAGTGCATTGATAACGCCCTCCCAGGTTTCATATAGACTTACACACGCTTCCTCTCTTGCTGACTAACGTGTTTTTGATACATTTTTTACCGTTTTGCTTCCTGGTTTCATGAAAGGAAGAAGTTAATCCCAGCGCTGTGTAGAAGCAGAGAAAAAATTATAAAGGTTTTGCACTACACTGAAAAATGAACATGCTTCCTGACAACAGCTTGCAGCACTAGTGCCGACTAAATTCAAAGAATGTGATGCGCAAGGTACATAATGCGCTTTCGGATTTCGTTTTTCAATGCGTGCCTGCAAACCAGTGTAGGTTCCTAACATATTGCTTGTGTTGTCATATGACTGGCTTCTACAGTCAGTAATATCAATGGAATTTGTAGACAGGACTTTTAGCACGGCCTCAGCTAAGTTTTCGGACTTGTGTCCCAGGTTTGGTAAAAACAGAAGTAAACGTTCAATAGGTTCACTATTCTCGTTCACATATCTTCATATGAAAGATAATTGATCAATATGTGAAATGTCCGCAGTAGAATCTGCTATTATAGAGAAATATTTGGCTTGTTTTATTTCACTTATGATAATTCTTTTCATTCGTTCAGAAAGAAACTCTAATATTTCATCACAGTTTGTTGAAGGCAGATAACTTGTACGTCCCTGCCCTGGATTTCCATATCGACCAATGTGCTCTGCGAGAAAAGAATCAAACTCGGCTATAAGTTCAAGAGACATCATAAACTGACCATTATGTAATGAATGGAATCTTTCAACGTGTCCATGTAGGGAAGTCCACGACTTGTCAGCTTCTTCACTACTGCAAACCCCCTTTTCAACACACTGTGCCAGTACATTTTTTTTTCTCAACAGATTACTCGAAATGGTTATCTATTGTTCCAAGTGACTTTTTTCTTGTTAAGAGTGATAACTCAGAATTTTTTTGTTCAACTGATTTCTCATGATGAGATAAAGTATTTGGAATATTTTTCCAATCTGCAATACAATTAGTAGCAATTGCAGCCTTACCTCCGAACAATTTACATGGTGCACAAAAAACAGCGCCGGTGCTACAGGAGTATACTAGAAAATCATGCAAAGTTGATTCACCATTTGAAAGTTTACGGTAAAATACATTTTTTTAAAAATATGTGGTTTTATCGCCTATTGATCGTGTTGAATTAGAAAAATCACCTTTACAATTTTGATTAATACCACGTTCTAAGAGAATGTCGATTGTTGGTTCATTAGCACACCATTCTGCAGGATCATCCCTAACGAGTAGTGTCTGACTCAACACTCAGTTTTTCGTGAAACTCGAAAGCAGAAACAATTTGCTTTTCTTCATTTTTAAGTTTTGTTTCGTCTGTATTTACTTCTTTTGCAACAGCTGAGTGCCAGAAATATCATCTGTACTGCTTGAACTCGAAGTCGAACCAGCAATACTTTTTGCGAAAAATGTATCTACTCCGTCAAGCGATTTTAGAACATTGGCTTCTCGTTCTCGCCTTTCCTTCTATAATTTCCGAAATGCCACCACACTTAATTTTGCACGTTTGCTTTTTTCACTGTTATTCATGTTCAAGCACTTACAAAATTGTCAATGAACAGTCAAAACGAAAGAAAAAAAATATAAAAGGAAAGAAAGAAAGACTTTATCCACTTGCAATCGTATTACACCGCCCATGAGCGCACATGTGCACAAAGCCTTTTACTTTGAACATGGCACACGAACACAAAGATTTTTCCTTTAAACACAGAGCGATGAACTGACCAAATCGGATTACACGACTAACTGTTCTATGAAAGAACGACAATGCAGAATAATTTAATTTCATTTTCGCCTGTTTCTCTGTTGTCAGTGAACAGAAGAAGCACATCTGCCGGCTGGAATTCGTCTCGTGAAGAAAACGGGACAGTCCCTTTTTGGCTTCTGTTTCCCACGTCGCCGAAATTTTAGCTGGGACGCAAATATGTTCTGAATATTCTTGACACTGTCTTTGTAATTTAAAAATAAAATAATTTTTGCAATTTCTTGCAGTGAGGTGTACTGGATCGACTCTTACCCCACTTATTCTTATAACATTTTAGCGGTTTCTGTGTGCACAGAAGACAAACTACAAGGTTTAATTAGTCTTGTTGGCAGTTGATGTGGTGTGTTGTCAATTGTGTGAACACTGCTGTTATGTCTACATGCAAATACACCTTTTGTTCCAACATAAAATAAAAATAACCTTTACTCGAAGAAAAAAAGCTTAGTTAAGAAGTTTAACGTTAAATTTGTAATGCCACGTAGTATTCGATGGTACAGACTAGGAACTTTGATACCGTGCAGGCTGCAGCACAATAAATGAGGCAAAGGAAAGTTGGTTTCTTCTTCTGACAAAAAAAGTAACTAAGTAAATAAATAAATAAAAATTTTAAACTGTTGTGAAGTGAGTTTCACACATTATTAGATATTCTGCTTGCATAACTAAGTAAATAAATAAATAAAATTTTTAAACTGTTGTGAAGTGTATTTCACACATTATTAGATATTCTGCTTATGTTATTTTCGTATTACCAGTATCAACCTGTTTTTTTAAATGGGTGTCTTAAATCAAAGCTCAGATACTGAAGAACACAGAACCTTCACATTAATGACAGTAATGAAGGGCTGGTTTCATACTTCCCTGTAATTTCTACAAGAAATTTAAGTAGAGTCTGGTTTTACATACTGAGGCCCACACATGTTACAGTATTTGAGAAACTACTGATTAGTTTATCACAGCTTTTCAGGGGTTCAGTTATTTTCACGGGGAAAATATGGTAGGGTTAAGTAGAAGCCGATAACATTCTCGGAATAATAACGCTTCAAACACTGTATTGTAGATTGCCCTCTTGACAGCTTACTTCAAAATATTTTGAACAATCTTGAAGATGATACCAGACAGATACCCAATGTTAAATTTCCATTCAGTCACCAAGTAAACTATGTACATTTCCAAGCTTGTATTGTCGAATTTCGCTCTTAAGGAATATTTAAACTAGTAAGTTTGTAACCTCCCCCTCACTTATCGACCTTAATGACAGTAAAAATTAAACTGCGTGTACCTAATGGAAATTTGGGAAAAGCAATCGTCACCGAAGTTAATCTGTCGGTAAAGAGGGAGGAAAGGGTTACATCTAAATGAAAGGAAAAATGCAAATGAAACTGGTATAAATGAATTTTGAAAAGGGGTAAAGTTAATAAAGTAAATGTGCGGTTGTTACATTGACAATTAACTGGCGTTAATTAGATATTTGAGATTTGGGGAAAATTACGGTCGGCAGTCCTATGGACAACTACTACGAGGGCCGTTCAGAAAGTAACCTCCGGTTGATTTAAAAAAATACACCAAGTTAAATAAAAATATTTTAATATATACATCTTACAACTACATCTTTGCACTATTTTTCTACATAGTCTCCATAGCGATTGAGGCACTTATCGTATCTCTTCACAAGCTTTGAAATTCCTTCTGCATAAAAATCACCCGCTTGTGCCTGGAGCCAGCCTGTGACCGCATCTTTGAGCTCTTCGTCGTCATCAAACCGCTGTGACCCGAGCCATTTCTTCAAATGCATGAAGAGGTGATAATCACTTGGCGCCAGGTCTGGGCTGTAAGGTGGATGGTTGATAACGTCCCACTTGAAGGACTCAAGAAGGGCCGTTGTTCTGCGAGCAGAGTGAGGACGGGCGTTATCGTGCAAAAAAACGATACCGGAAGTCAGCATACCACGGCGTTTGTTCTGTATAGCCCGTCGTAACTTTTTTATTGTTTCACAGTACACGTCTTGATTAATGGTCGTACCACGTTCCATGAATTCAACCAACAACACCCCTTTGGCATCCCAAAACACCGTTGCCATCAGTTTTCTGGCAGAAAAATCTTGCGAGGCTTTTCTTGGTTTGGTAGGCGAATTTGAATGTGCCCACATCTTTGATTGTTCTTTTGTCTCAGGGTTCACGTACTTAATCCAGGTTTCGTCACCGGTCACGATTCTGTTTAACAATGGTTCTCCTTCGCCCTCATAACGTGACAGAAAGTCTAATGCAGAGGCCATTCTTTGAGTTTTGTGGTGGTCGGTAAGAATTTTGGGCACCCATCGTGCACAGAACTTACGGTAACCCAATCTTGCTGTCACTATCTCGTACAAGAGAGTCTTAGAAATCTGTGGAAAACCAGTAGACAACTCCGACATTGAGAAACGTCGATTTTCACGAACTTTTGCATCAACTGTCCGAACGAGTTCGTCAGTCACCAATGATGGTCTACCACTCCTCTCTTCATCATGAACGTTTTCTCGTCCACTTTTAAATAAACGTACCCATTCACGGACAACTCCTTCACTCATAACTCTTGGTCCGTACACGGCACAAAGCTCACGATGAATAGCTGCTGCAGAATATCCTTTGGCTGTAAAAAACCTTATGACAGCACGCACTTCACATTTGGCGGGGTTTTCTATTGCAGCACACATTTCAAACTGCCACAAAAACTAAACTAGTGCAGGTACGACGTTCACTCGACCACGGCTTGATGCCGACTGACCTGTTGAGTGCGTGAACGCACAGATGGCGTCGCTACTCCCCCCACAACCCGCACTGTGACCAATCGGAGGTTACTTTCTGAACCGCCCTCGTAAAATAACTGAAAAAGAAAGGTAATTGCATATATAATTAGCACTAAAAGCGTGGCAACTGAAGGTTGACACATGTTGTGTGAAAACTGAATGTTTGTCAGAAGTAATAAATTTCGCTACACTCTGACTTAAATTATCAAAAGAATTGATAAAACCGGAAAATTGAAAGTTAATTTAGTGACTGAAATTAATAGTGAACTTTGTTTGTAAAGCAAAACGAAATTCAATAAAATAAGGTTAGTCTTGGGCTACCTCAACAATCATTTCAAAAGCTACTTGAATCTACGCAATTTAGAAATAAGGGATTTCACTTTGAACTTGAATTAAATGATTCTGAACGATTAACAATAATAAAATTTAGTATGTACCAAGCTGAGCTGCAGTCAGAGGTAAGCTAAAATATGGTAACAAAACTCGCACTCTTAATTTGTGCTTGTGTAATCTAAATATTGTAGCCAGCTATGAATACCTTAACTGAACTTTGAAATTAAAGCAGTGAAATGGAATGATATTACTTTAATGCTGGTGTTTGAATTTCAATGACACTCGGGTTCATTCCGGAAAAGGAAGGGACCCTGCTTGGTAATGCAATTGAGACAATGAGCAACAAAGGTTCATGCTAAGTTACTGCGATTTTAGTTATGCAAATGGAACAGTTTGAAAAGCTGAGGTCTGCCATACAGTTCTAAAACTTTACGTGCTTCCAGTCTTCCTTGTTGGTTGGTTGATTGAAGGTTTGAAGCCGTCGATTGGGGAGGTGGCGACAGTCACTCATTGTCGGCCGTCGCTGTTGCAGAAAGTGGATGTTGGCGCGCCTTCTTCTCGACACGGTCACCAGGCGAAACGGGCTCTTGATGTGCGCCAGCTAATGTTTCCCGTCCGCGACACCGTGTCAGAAACTATTATAGCAAGTCAAGCGCAATTACATGCTGCCAAACCCTCAAAAGCGCGGCAGCTCGCGGGAGCGTCACACAACACAGCTGCTCCACCGCCCTACTCCAGCTAGACTCCCTCTGCTCTCGCTCCATGTGGCAGAGTTAACACTACCAAAGATCCTAAACACTTTGGTTCCCCACACGACCTATAGATGTAATCGTTCGATAGCATAGTTTTCCCTTGGCAAGACCCAGCGTAAAAATGCAAATAGTATTTACAAAACAACCGGTTATACATCGACATAAATGCATATATATATATATATATATATATATATATATATATATATATATATACATAGTAAAACAATTACAATATATAAAGACACAGAAATGTCATGTCTTCAGGTAACAAAATAAGGAAAAATCTATAGTACAGTAGATGGAAATAGAAGGATATGCATTTCCGGCATTACAAGTTGTTTAGCAATATTGAAAATTTTTGTCGTTTGTAAGCGCACTTATTTTAAAACGTTTTTGTTGTTGTTGTTGTGGTCTTCAGTCCTGTGACTGGTTTGATGCAGCTCTCCATGCTACTCTATCCTGTGCAAGTTTCTTCATCTCCCAATACGTGCTGCAGCCTACATCCTTCTGAATCTGTTTAGTGTATTCTTCCCTTGATCTCCCTCTACGATTTTTACCCTCCACACTGCCCTCCAATACTAAATTCGTGACCCCTTGATGCCTCATAACATGTCCTACCAACCGATCCCTTCTTCTGGTCAAGTTGTGCCACAAACTCCTCTTCTCCCCAATCCTATTCAGTACCTCCTCTTTAGTTATGTGATCTACCCATCTAATCTTCAGCATTCTTCTGTAGCACCACATTTCGAAAGCTTCTATTCTCTTCTTGTCCAAACCATTTATCGTCCAAGTTTCACTTCCATACATGGCTACATTCCATACAAATACTTTCAGAAACGGCTTCCTGACATTTAAATCTATACTCGATGTTAACAATTTTCTCTTCTTCAGAAACGCTTTCCTTGTCATTGCCAGTCTACATTTTATATCCTCTCTACTTCGACCATCATCAGTTACTTTGCTCCCCAAATAGCAAAACTCCTTTACTACTTTAAGTGTCTCATTTCCTAATCTAATTCCCTTAGCATAGCCCGACTTAATTCGACTACATTCAATTATCCTCGTTTTGCTTTTGTTGATGTTCATCTTATATCCTCCTTTCAAGACACTGTCCATTCGGTTCAATTGCTCTTCCAAGTCCTTTGCTGTCTCTGACAGAATTACAATGTCATCGGCGAACCTCAAAGTTTTTATTTCTTCTCCATGGATTTGAATACCTACTCCGAATTTTTCTTTAGTTTCCTTTACTGCTTGCTTAATATACAGATTGAATAACATCGGGGAGAGGCTACAACCCTGTCTCACTCCCTTCCCAACCACTGCTTCCCTTTCATGTCCCTCGACTCTTATAACTGCCATCTGGTTTCTGTACAAATTGTAAGTAGCCTTTCGCTCCCTGTATTTTACCCCTGCCACCTTCAGAATTTGAAAGAGATTATTCCAGTCAACATTGTCAAAAGCTTTCTCCAAGTCTACAAATGCTAGAAACGTAGGTTTGTCTTTTCTTAATCTAGCTTCTAAGGTAAGTCGTAGGGTCAGTATTGCCTCACGTGTTCCGGCATTTCTACGGAATCCAAACTGATCTTCCCCGAGGTCGGCATCTACCAGTTTTTCCATTCGTCTGTACAGAATTCGCGTTGGTATTTTGCAGCGGTGACTTATTAAACTGACAGTTCGGTAATTTTCACATCTGTCAAAGCCTGCTTTCTTTGGGATTTGATTAATTATATTCTTCTTGAAGTGTGAGGGTATTTCGCCTGTCTCATACATTTTGCTCACCAGATGGTAGAGTTTGGTCAGGACTGGCTCTCCCAAGGCTGTCAGTAGTTCTAATGGAATGTTGTCTACTCCTGGGTCGTTGTTTCGACTTAGGTCTTTCAATGCTCTATCAAATTGTTCACGCAGTATCATATCTTCCATTTCCATAATATTGTCCTCAAGAACATCGCCCTTGTATAGTCCCTCTATATACTCCTTCCACCTTTCTGCTTTCCCTTCTTTGCTTAGAACTGGGTTTCCATCTGAGCCCTTGATATTCATACAAGTGGTTCTCTTTTCTCCAAAGGTCTCTTTAATTTTCCTGTAGGCAGTATCTATCTTACCCCTAGTGAGGTAAGCCTTTACATCCTTACAGATGTTCTCTATCCATGCCTGCTTAGCCATTTTGCACTTCCTGTCAATCTCATTTTTGAGACGTTTGTATCCCTTTTTGCCTGCTTTATTTACTGCATTTTTATATTTTCTCCTTTGATCAATTAAATCCAGTATTTCTTCTGTCACCCAAGGATTTCTACTAGCCCTCGTCTTTTTATCTATTTGATCCTCTGCTGCCTTCAGCTCTTCATCCCTCAAAGCTATCCATTCTTCTTCTACTGTATTTCTTTCCCCCATTCATGTCAATTGTTCCTTTATGCTCTTCCTGAAACTCTCTACAACATCTTGTTCTTTCAGTTTATCCAGGTCCCATCTCCTCAAATTCCCACTTTTTTGCAGGTTCTACAGTTTAATCTACAGTTCATAACCAATAGATTGTGGTCAGAGTCCACATCTGCCTCTGGAAATGTCTTACAATTTAAAACTTGGTTCCTAAATCTCTGTCTTACCATTATATAATCTATCTGATATCTTCTAGTATCTATTTTGAATCTGCGACCGTAGCGGTCGCGCGGTTCCAGACTGAAGCGCCTAGAACCGCTCGCCCACGAAGGTCGGCTTCGAGGTGTATCGAGCCGAACGGAAGTCATATTGGTGATAGGAGGGGGGAGGAAAACAAGGGAAAGCCAGTGACAAAGTGCATCAGGGCAATCATCGTCTAATTTAAAAGAATGTATGGGGAGAATTCTGAAAGTACGGGATGTATCTTGAAACATACGAGACCCGCGATTTTTGTCCAAATTAAATGAAAATAAGAATATTCCAAGGATATATTGGATAATTAGCAACCGTACTGTGCATTGCGTGGCCGATAGGTTAGCTCTTGCACGTCAGTTAAGCAGCTGAATACTGTTTGACGCTTGTAAAGTTTCGAGATATTCTAAACAGACTTTTAGATACTTTGGAAAGTCACCAGAGAATTCTAATTCAATTTGAATCAGAGACTAGATGACTTAGACAAGAGAGAAGTATTTAGTAAATTATATCCTAAGTAATTGATGGCGGGCAAAAAACAAATCAGAGAGGTACATGAACTAATTAATTCTGGCACATCTATAAATTTAAATGATCTGTTACTGGAATGGGCATTGTTTAAGAAGGTGCTGAACAGTAGATGCAACAGATGGGTATCTGTCGAGAGGCCAGGCAATCGTGTGGTTCCTCAAAACGAGCAGCAGCCTTTTCAGTAGTTGCAGCGGCAACAGTCTGGATGATTGACTGATCTGGCTTTGTAACATCAATCAAAACGGCTGTGCTGGTACTGCGAACGGCTGAAAACAAGGAAAAGCTACAACCGTATTTTTTTCCAAGGACATGTAGCTCTACTATATGGTTAAAAGATGATTTCATCCTCTTGGGTAAAATATTTATAAGGCAAAATAGTTCCTCATTCGGATATCTGGGCAGGAACTAATTAGGAGGAAATCACATCAGGAGAAACAAAAGTAGCGTACCACTGATTGGGGAGAGGAAAGTTAGATTCTGTAATCGGGCAGGTAGGTTAGAAAATTGAAAAAGGAAAATGGACGAGTGAGGCTAGATACAGTTATTTCGAATTTTTGAAGTTCGGTGCAGGAGGAATAACGCTTCTGGTGAGGCGAAAACAGAGTGTAAATAAAAAATCAAGTAGGGAAGATGCAGGAGTATATCAAATAACGAATAAGAAAGTAGGAATGCGGGTAAGCTGCTACAGACAGCACAGTGAACGTATTATTGTAGCCAAAATAGACACAAAGCCAACACCTGATACAGTAGAAAAAGTTTATATGTGTGCAGATGATGAAGTGTGTGAAGAAGTAGATGATGAGTTAAAAGAAATTATTCAGATAGTTAAGGGAGACGAAAATTTAGTTGCTATGGGGGACTAGAATTCTAGAATTCGATAGTAGCAAAATGAAGAGAAGGAAAAACTGTATGTGAATATGGACTGAGGAAAGAAATGAAAGAGAAAGCCCCCTAATAGAATTTTGCACAGAGCAAAATTTAATCATAGCTAATTCTGGAATTAAGAGTCATGAAGGAAGGCTGTATGCATGGAGTGGACATGAAGACAACGGAAGGTTTCAGGTTGATTGTAGAATGACGGATAGAGATTTAGGAATCAATTTTATTTTGGGGGTAGATGTGGACTCTTACCACAATTTATTGATTGAGAATTATAGATTAAAACTAAAGAAACTTCAAAAAGAAAGGACCCAGAGGATCTGGGACACGCACAGGTTGAAAGAATCAGAGGTTGTTGAGAGTTTCAGAGGGAGCATTAGGCAACAATTGTCTAGAACAGCGGATAGCAATATAGTAAAAGACGAATGGATAGCTTATAAAGATGAAATAGTAAAGGCAGATGATCAAATTGGTAGAAAGACACGACCTAATAAAAATCCTAGGATAACACAGGAGATATTAAATTTGATTAATGAAAGTAAAAATATGACAATGCAGCAAATGAAGCAGGCGAAAGGGGATACAAAAGTCTAGAACAAAGAGACTGATGGGAATTGCAAGATGGCTAAGCAAGGTTGGCTAGAGGACAGATTTAACGATTTAGAGGCATACTTCACCAGGGCATAGATAGATGCCGCCTACAACAAAATTAAAGGGGCCTTTGGAGTAAAGAGAAGCAAGTATATGAATATGAAGAGGTCAGAAGGAAAACCTGTCCTAAGCAAAGAAGGAAAAGCTGAGAGGTGGAAGAAGTATATAGAGGGTCTATAGAAGGGAGATGAATTTGATGGCAGTATTATAAAAATGGAAGAGGACATAGATGAAGATGAGATGGGATTTATAACCGTGCGCGAAGAACTTTACAGAGCACTGAAACACCTTAGTCGACACAAGGTTCCGGGAATAGACGACATTCCGTCAGAAATACTGACAGCCTTCGGAGAACCAGACATGACAGAACTCTTCCATATGGTGTGCAAGATGTATGAGACAGGCCAAATACCTTCAGGCTTCAAGAAGAATCTGATAATTCCAATTTAAAAGAAAGGTGTGAATATGGCAGAACTATCAGTTTAATAAGTCCTGGTTGCAAAATACTAACACGAGTTGTTTATAGAAGAATGGAAAAACTGGTAGAAAACGACCTTGGGAAAGATCAGTTCGGATTCCGGAAGAATGTTAAGTGCACGCGAGCTAATACTGATCATACGAGTTATCTTAGTAGATAGGTTAAGGAAAGGCAAACCTACGTTTAAAGCATTTGTAGACTTAGAGAAAACTTTTGACAATGTTGAGTGGAATACTCTCTTTGAAATTGTGATGGTAGCAGGGATAAAATACAGGGAGCGAAAGGCTATTTACAACTTGTACAGAAATCAGACGGGAGTTATAAGAGTCGAAGGGCGTGAAAGGCAAGCAGTGATTGAGAAGTGAGTGAGACATGGTTGCAACCTATCGCCAATGTTATTCAATCTGTTCACTGAGCATTTAGTAAAAGAAGCAAAACAAAAATTTGGAGTAGGAATTAAAGTTCAGGCAGAAGATATAAGAAGTTTGAGGTTTGCAAATTTGTAAATTTTTGGTAAGTTCCTATGGGACCAAACTGCTGAGGTCATCGGTCCCTGGGCTTACACACTACTTAATCTAACTTAAACTAACTTACGCCAAGGACGACACGCACACACCCATGCCCAAGGGAGGACTCGAACCTCCGACGGGGGCAGCCGTGCGAACCGTGGCAAGGCGCCCCTAGGACCGCTCGGCTACCCCGCACGCCTTCGAAATTTACTAATGTCACTGTATGTCTGTCAGAGACAGGAAACAACTTGGGAGAGGGGTTTAACGGAATGGACAGTGTCTTGAAAGGGGGCTATAAGGTAAACGAAACAAAAGAAAACATGGATAATGGAATGTAGTCGAATTAAATCGGGTGATGCTGAGGGAGTTACATTGCGAAAAGAGACACTTAAAATAGTTAATGACTTTAGCTGTTTGGGTAGTCGAATAACTGATTATGGTCGAAATAGAAAGTATATAAAAAGATAGACTAGTAATGGCAAGAAAAGCGTTTCTGAAGAAAAGAAATTTGTTAATATCGAATGTAAATGTAAGTGTTAGGTAGTCTTTTCTGAAAGCGTAGGAGTGTAGCAATGTATGGAAGTGAAACATGAATAATAAATAGTTTAAAAAGAAGAAAATAGAAGCTTTCGAAATTTGGTGCTGCAGAAGAAAGCTGAAGATTAGATGGGTAGATCACGTAACTGATGAGGAGGTACTGAATAGAACTGGGGAGAAGAGAAATTTTTGGCGCAACGTGACTAGAAGAAGGGATCGGTTGATAGACACATTCTGAGATATCATGGGCTCACCAATTTAGTACTGGCGGGAAGTGCAGGGGGTAAACATGTAGAGGGAGACTAAGCGAAGAATACAGTAATCAGATTCAGAAGGATGTACGTTGCCATAGTTATTCGGAGATGAAGAGTCTTGTACAGGACAAAATGGCTCTGAGCACTATGGGACTCAACATCTGAGGTCATCAGTCCCTTAGAACTTAGAACTACTTGAACCTAACTAACCTAAGGACATCACACACATCCATGCCCGAGGCAGGATTCGAACCTGCGACCGTAGCAGTCACGCGGTTCCGGACTGAAGTGCCTAGAACCGCACGGCCACCGCAGCCGGCTTGTACAGGACAGAGCTGCATGGAAAGCTGCATCAAACCAGTCTCTGCAAGGAAGACCACAACACAATAAGATGAGTGAACAATTCCCTCTTAAGAATTTAATTATAGAATATGCCGCCAGCATTTCCCTGCACACAGTTGACTGCGAGCAAGGGTTTAATGCATGAACAATATAAAAGCCAGAAAGAGTTAGTAAACTTGTGATGATTAACATTGAAAGGGCATCTTGCAATTACTTTCATTTCGGAAAGTGTGGAGTATGCATAAAAACCTACGCATACTATTGAGATATGATGTAATGTTATGCGATACACGCAAATAAATACCGACAGTTTGGTGTAGTGTACATGTCATATGGGATGTGTGGAACTGCACAGTGATTCACGTGGAATGTCACATAATTTGTGAGGTGATTCTACATGTGAAAATAAACCAAAGAATGCGATGAACATGTCTCCGATTTTCAATCGTTATGGAACTGGAGCAGATTGGAGACTACACGTATCCGTGAATGATTATGAAGACAAGTGTGAATACTGATTACCGAAACGCTGTGTGGGCCCTGTGGTGGGCATTATAATGGTGAGTCAGATGACCGATTCATTCTACAAGAGGTGTTCAAAATGCCCTCCACCCATCTCTATGCACTTTTCATCGCTTTGGACGGTGTGTTGTGTTTCACAGGGGATATCACCTCCGTGGGCTTTAATGTAGGTAACAGCATCGGTGATGCGCGCGACAAGTTCTTCAAGTGTATACACCTTCGATGCGTACGTATCTCCCCTTTAACCATTCCTACAAACAGAAGTCTAATGGGGCTAGGTCGGGTGATCTGGTTGGCCAGTTAATGGGTCCTCCACAGCTAATCCACTGATGAGGTAATTTATTACTGAGATACTGGAATACTTGTCTGGTACAGTGAATTGGTAATCCACAGCGTTGCAGGTATATTTGCTATCGTTGTTCTAATGTCACGTCTTCCAAAAGGTATGTCTTTTATCAGGAAACGTGCATTTTCTGTGGCTGTAGTGTGATTTGGCAGGAACAAAGGCCCTGTCACCAGGTCATCACGGAGAACCTAACTTGGAATCTTGTTTCCATAGTGTCACGTGGGTTCTACAGTGTACATGTATGAGAACTGCGAATGTTCATGATGCCATTACATATAAACGTAGCCTCATCTGTAAATAAAGTGTATTGAACTGTGTCTCTGTGTACAGCCAACCATTCACCGAACTGTTGTCTGAGTCACCTGTATGCATATGTTGCACGGGCTACACAAAGAATGGGTACAAGCCATCAAAATGTAACATACGCCACACTCGCGTTTGCAGAATATCGAGCTGACAGCCGTGTACTAGTGGTGGGACTCCATTGTACCATTGCAATAATGTCGTTCCTTTCCTCAACTGACTGGACGGCCTCAAAAATATGGTTCAAATGGCTCTGAGCTCAATGGGACTTAACATCTGAGGTCATCAGTCCACTAGACTTAGAACTACTTAAACCTAACTAATCTAAGGACATCACACACATCGATGCCCGAGGCAGGATTCGAACCTGCGACCATAGCGATCGCGTGGTTCCAGACTGAAGCGCCTAGAACCGCTCGGCCACACCGGCCGGCGGACGGCCTCACATTCTGATGTTATGTAGACACTTCATAGTGTTCTGGATTCACTTAATGTTTGAAAAACACTGGGAAATAACCTGGCACAGGAGGTTCGTCGATTGGGGGAAGGTCTCTTGTATTCTGTCACTGTCACATGGACACTACCATTACAATACCTGTACACAAACAACACATCTGCATATTCTGCGTGGGAGAACGTATGCATTATGTTGGTACTGACGGACACAATGGACTTGCTCAATTAAACAACACTCAAGCACGACGTGCACACAGCCTCACGAATGTGCAATGATCCAGTCCACGATTGCACACTAGGTACACTTGCAGCTGTTACCTCAGTGTGATGTCACTGTGCTGCCATCTGTTGGAGAGCCTCCACATCTCTTGTGGGATGGAGCTGTCATCTATGTCATCATTACTCTGTCAAACATAGGGTCTATACTCCATTTCAGTAAGTAATATTCACACATATCCATTCGGTGTGTGTATTTTTCAACCCACTCTAGACCTGTAACGGTCGAAAATCGGACACATTTTCGTAATGAAATGATAATTAAATCTACACCCTAAGCTGTCGACAGGCGTTGATATACATCAACGAGGACAGTTGAAAAAGTGTGCCTCGAGCGGGACTCGAACCCGGGAACTCCTGCTTACAGGGAAAACGCTATATCTATCTGAGCCACCGAGGGCACAGAGGTTAGTGCGACTGCAGGGATTTATCCGTTGCACGCTACCCGTGAGACCCACGTTCCCAACTTAATGTCCACACCCTACATTCGTAGTGCCCTTGTCCATTACACTCATTACTCGTGGCAGACAATTTTACCCGAAAGAAAAGATACCATCTTCATATTGTTAAGGCTAACCGGCCTGTGTTGGATGCACACGCAGATTGCCTACCGCGAGTAATCAGTGTAAAGGGCAGGCGCACTACGAATGTAGTGTGTGGACAATAAGTTGGGAATGTGGGTCTCACTGGTAGCGTGCAATGGATAAATACCTGCAGTCGCACTAACCTCTGTGCCCTCGGTGGCTGAGATAGATAGAGCGTCTGCCCTGTAAGCAGGAGATCCCGGGTTCGAGTTCCGGTCGGGGCACACATTTTCAACTGTCCCCGTTGATGTATAACAACGCCTGTTGACAGATTAGGGCCTTGATTTAATTATCATTTCCTTCTAAGAGAGCTGCATGGTCACTGGTGGTATCTGTTCTTGCGGACATGTCCGAAAGAACAAAATGGGTCAAATGGCTCTGAGCACTATGGGACTTAACATCTGAGGTCATCAGTCCCCAAGAACTTAGAACTACTTAAACCTAAATAACCTAAGGACATCACGTACATCCATTCCCGAGGCAGGGTTCGAACCTGCGACCGTAGCGGTCGCGCGGTTCCAGACTGTAGCGCCTAGAACCGCTCTGCCACTGCAGCCGACTCCGAAAGAACAGAGACCATCTTCATACATTTTCAAAAGGTTTTTCCAGTTTATTTTCATATGCAGGATCACCTCACACATTATGTGACCTTCCTCGGAAATCATCTTGAAAATGTGTTAAAGCTAATTTAAAAAGTACTAAAATTTCATCTAGCAGATTACTGTGAGCTTCAATTCAATAGACACGTATTTCACTTTAAAAACCTTCATTAACAGTATAATTTACAAAATTTTCTGCTAGCAGAATTTTGCATCTTTATACTTTATGTCTACATACTGGCTCTGAGTTTCGAATTTTAAGAGCTCGTCCAAAAGTGAAGGACGCTCTCCTTCAGCAAGACAACCCAAGACCACTCATGAGCTCTGCGACATCTGCAGCAATTCGAGTGCGGCGTGTGACAGGGGCCGGGGCGTCACTAGTCCATAGCCCTGCCACACTGCCCAGAAGTCGAATGTACAGGAAAAAACGTTCTGAGACAGATATGCAGCAACTTGGCTTGTGTTTGCCACCGTGAAGGGACTCATTAAAAACAGCGTTCTGACAGTGTATGTAGTGTTACATTACGACTGATGTGTCACAAACAGACTCACATACCGTTCCTATGAAAAAGAGAAAGCCAATGTGTTTTACAAGGTTGTTGACGAACTTCGTAGCAGTTACTCATTTGTCGCTTTAATACAGTCCTTATAAAGCGGGTGATTTCTCTATTTAATGTTTCTTCGGAATTATACGTATGGAAGTATTGAATAGTCTAAAAAATAGACTCCTATAGCAGCAGCTCTTGTCATAATTGAAGCCTGTAGCCATTAAACCAACCTGGTAAGGGTCTCGGACTGTAGTTGAAATTTCGTATTTTGTCATAACACACCACGGTAATCCTAAACAAGTTGTTGTTGTTGTTGTTGTTGTGGTCTTCAGTCCAGAGACTGGTTTGATGCAGCTCTCCATGCTACTCTATCCTGTGCAAGCTTCTTCATCTCCCAATACCTACTGAAACATACATCCTTTTGCTTAGTGTATTCATCTCTTCGTCTCCCTTTGCGATTTTTACCCTCCACGCTGCCCCCCAATACTAAATTGGTGATCTCTTGATGCCTCAGAACATGTCCTACCAACCGATAACTTCTTCTAGTCAAGGTGTGCCACAAATTTCTCTCTTCCCTAATTCTATTCAGTACCTCCGCATTAGTTATGTGATCTACCCATCTAATCTTCAGCATTCTTCTGTAGCACCACATTTCGAAAGCTTCTATTCTCTTCTTGTCCGAACTATTTATCGTCCACGTTTCACTTCCATACATGGCCACACTCCATACAAATACTTTCAGAAACGACTCCCTGACACGTAAATCTATACTCCATGTTAACAAATTTCTCTTCTTCAGAAACGCTTTCCTTGCCATTGCCAGTCTGCATTTTATATCCTCTCTACTTCGACCATGGTGAGTTATTTTGCTCCCCAAATAGCAAAACTCATTTACTACTTTAATTGTCTCATTTCCTAATCTAATTCCCGCACCATCACCCGATTTAATTCGATTACATTCAATTATCCTCGTTTTGCTTTTGTTGATTTTCATCCTCCTTTCAAGACACTGTCCATTCCGTTCAGCTGCTCTTCCAGGTCCTTTGCTATCTCTGAGGTTCGCCGATGACATTGTAATTCTGTCAAAGTTTTTATTTCTTCTCCATGGATTTTAATACCTACTCCGAATTTTTCTTTTGTTTCCTTTACTGCTTGCTCAATATACAGATTGAATAACATCGGGGATAGGCTACAACCCTGTCTCACTCCCTTCCCAACCACTGCTTCCCTTTCATGCCGCTCGACTCTTGTAACTGCCATCTGGTTTCTGTACAAATTGTAAATAGCCTTCCGCTCCCTGTGTTTTACCTCTGCGACGTTCACAATTTGAAACAAAGTATTCCAGTCAACATTGTGAAAAGCTTTCTCTAAGTCTACAAATGCTAGAAACGTACGTTTGCGTTTCCTTAATCTATTTTCTAAGATAAGTCGTAGGGTCAGTATTGTGTCACGTGTTCCAGCATTTCTACGGAATCCAAACGGATTTTCCCCGAGGTCGGCTTCTATCAGTTTTTCCATTCGTCTGTAAGGAATTCGTGTTAGTATTTTGCTGCCGTGGCTTATTAAACTGATAGTTAGGTAATTTTCACATCTGTCAACACCTGCTTTCTTTGGGATTGGAATTATTATATTGTTCTTGAAGTGTGAGGGTATTTCGCCTGTCTCATACACATTGCTCATCAGATGGTACAGTGTTGTTAGGCCTGGCTGTCCCAAGGCCGTCAGTAGTTCTAATGGAATGTTGTCTACTCCCGGGGCCTTGTTTCGGCGTAGGTCTTTCACTGCTCTGTCAAACTCTTCACGCAGTATCATATCTGCTCTAATCATGTTATGCACATGATAAATAATTATTGATTAGTAACCTAATCATAGATACCACTATACTGACATTAGCAATGTCTAGTGGAACCGTGGCACATCTGGAAAGACGATGTTTCTGTCAACAATAGCTGCGAAGCGTAAGAAAACTAGTTTCCCAGTGTTCATTCTATAGGATGTAACGTGGGCAGACGAGATGATTTCAATCATCCAGCTGAATTGCTCCAAATTCCGCTGTTAGTTCGGCTTCCAATATAGATGCTTTGCACTGTCCATTTTCGCGTTAAAAATTGCACAGAAGAGAGATAGAGCATTACGAGCACTGCTCACTGCGAGATTAAATGCCGCCTGGTGGCGTTGTCAGAGCGTGACGCGGCAAGGGGAGTATGTAAGTGGAGCAGAGACCAATGACGAATGTCTAGCGCTGCTATGAGAAACAAATAGACAAATCTAATGACATTAACGACATTAAAAAAGAGCAGATTGTTATGACCGGCCTTGGAAATGATCATCTGGGAAGGGCGATGCTGATAGACTGTTCGCGGGCAGCTATTGTCAACACCTATGGAAAGTGGTTGAAGGAATGTGAAATCAAGAGAAGGCGAGGTGTTGGACGTCCACTGCACATCGCGGAACATGGACGTCAGATGCTTGTCTGACATGAAAAGCGGGACAGGCGTCAGTCTGTGGCAGATCTGTCGAAAGAGTAAAATGCGGGCACAACTGTTTCTGAGCGCACTGTTCAATGCACGCTGTCCATGAGAATTTGTAGCCACGTGTTCCCATGCTGACACAACAAAACAGTCAGTTACGACTGTAGTGGGCACGGGATCATCGAGATTCGACCGTGGATCAATGAAAAAGCGTCGTCTGCTCAGAGAAGAGCACGCCTCCTGTTACACCAGGTCCACGGCCGTGTCCGGATATTCAGGCGAACGGCTGTTCGAAACATGCAAATCGCCATGGACGCAGGCTGTTGAGGACAGTATTACGCTGTGGAACGCGTTCACCTGTTGTTCCACGGGCCCTGCGGTAGTAATCAAAGTCACCATAACAGCTATGGACCACCGGAATCCCTTCTTGCTTGAAGTCCTCCCAGCAGGGTAACTATCATCAGTATCAGAAGGCCAGAATCGGGCCACAGTGGTTTGTGGAGTATTATAGCGAACTCACGTTGATGTCTTTGCTACCAATTTCGCCAAATTTGGACCTATTTGGGACGCTATCAGGTGCCAGCTCCGCTGCCACAAACCATCGGTCTACACTCCTGGAAATGGAAAAAAGAACACATTGACACCGGTGTGTCAGACCCACCATACTTGCTCCGGACACTGCGAGAGGGCTGTACAAGCAATGATCACACGCACGGCACAGCGGACACACCAGGAACCGCGGTGTTGGCCGTCGAATGGCGCTAGCTGCGCAGCATTTGTGCACCGCCGCCGTCAGTGTCAGCCAGTTTGCCGTGGCATACGGAGCTCCATCGCAGTCTTTAACACTGGTAGCATGCCGCGACAGCGTGGACGTGAACCGTATGTGCAGTTGACGGACTTTGAGCGAGGGCGTATAGTGGGCATGCGGGAGGCCGGGTGGACGTACCGCCGAATTGCTCAACACGTGGGGCGTGAGGTCTCCACAGTACATCGATGTTGTCGCCAGTGGTCGGCGGAAGGTGCACGTGCCCGTCGACCTGGGACCGGACCGCAGCGACGCACGGATGCACGCCAAGACCGTAGGATCCTACGCAGTGCCGTAGGGGACCGCACCGCCACTTCCCAGCAAATTAGGGACACTGTTGCTCCTGGGGTATCGGCGAGGACCATTCGCAACCGTCTCCATGAAGCTGGGCTACGGTCCCGCACACCGTTAGGCCGTCTTCCGCTCACGCCCCAACATCGTGCAGCCCGCCTCCAGTGGTGTCGCGACAGGCGTGAATGGAGGGACGAATGGAGACGTGTCGTCTTCAGCGATGAGAGTCGCTTCTGCCTTGGTGCCAATGATGGTCGTATGCGTGTTTGGCGCCGTGCAGGTGAGCGCCACAATCAGGACTGCATACGACCGAGGCACACAGGGCCAACACCCGGCATCATGGTGTGGGGAGCGATCTCCTACACTGGCCGTACACCACTGGTGATCGTCGAGGGGACACTGAATAGTGCACGGTACATCCAAACCGTCATCGAACCCATCGTTCTACCATTCCTAGACCGGCAAGGGAACTTGCTGTTCCAACAGGACAATGCACGTCCGCATGTATCCCGTGCCACCCAACGTGCTCTAGAAGGTGTAAGTCAACTACCCTGGCCAGCAAGATCTCCGGATCGGTCCCCCATTGAGCATGTTTGGGACTGGATGAAGCGTCGTCTCACGCGGTCTGCACGTCCAGCACGAACGCTGGTCCAACTGAGGCGCCAGGTGGAAATGGCATGGCAAGCCGTTCCACAGGACTACATCCAGCATCTCTACGATCGTCTCCATGGGAGAGTAGCAGCCTGCATTGCTGCGAAAGGTGGATATACACTGTACTAGTGCCGACATTGTGCATGCTCTGTTGCCTGTGTCTATGTGCCTGTGGTTCTGTCAGTGTGATCATGTGATGTATCTGACCCCAGGAATGTGTCAATAAAGTTTCCCCTTCCTGGGACAATGAATTCACGGTGTTCTTATTTCAATTTCCAGGAGTGTATAATTTACGGATATTGCGTGACCTGTGCGTAGACTTCTGGTAGCACATGCCATTAGAAAACTGCTAAGGACTTGTCACTTCCAAGTCACGCGGAATTGCTGCTGTATTGCGACTGGACCATAAAGCTGTAAGGCAAGCGGTCGTAATGTCAGTGTACAGATATACAGCACATTTTTTATAAACCATTCTGGATGCTGACTGTCTTTTTTAAGTAGAGTATCAATATTGCGTCCTACCATTACCGAAATAATCCATTAAAACAACTGTCTTCCAAAACATGTACACATACATCTAGAAATATAACATGTCTTCGAATTTTAGAAGTCGTAATCAGAAAAGACTCCACGGAGCTAGTATTACTCACCACCGTTAGAAAAATTGCGGAACGATCTTAAGTATACATATTTGGTATATTTAGTATGTCTGCCCGACAAACAATGTCTCCAATACGTGTCAGGAATTCATAATTTATTTTATATCGCAGCGAACCAGACCCTCCAGAGCAGATGCGTAGTTGTCCTTTGCATTCTGAAATTTCAAAAATGGTTCAAATGGCTCAAAGCACTATCGGACATAACATCTGAGGTCATCAGTGTCCTAGACTTAGAACTACTTAAACCTAACTAACCTAAGGACATCACGCGCATCCATGCCCAAGGCAGCATTCGAACCTGCGACCGTAGCAGCAGCGCGGTTCCGGACTGAAGCGCCTAGAACCGCTCGGCCACATCGGCCGGCATTCTCTCACTATAATTTTCCAAACTGGTTTGATTACGACGAACAGAGACGGTCATCTGGATGTGCAACATGTAATACCACATGTACAGGCCATTGTTGTATAAATCATTATAGTTCCTAGAATGAGATTTTCACTCTGCAGCGGAGTGTGCGCTGATATGAAACTTCCTGGCAGACTAAAACTGTGTGCCGGACCGCGACTCGAAATCGGGACCTTTGTCTTTCGCGGGCAAGTGCTCTACCATCTGAGCTACCCTAGCACGACTCACACCCCGTCCTCATAGCTTTACTTCCGCCAGTACCTCGTCTCCTACCTTCCAAACGTTACAGAAGCTCTCCTGCGAACACTAGAGCACTTGCCCGCGAAAGGCAAAGGTCCCGAGTTCGAGTCTCAGTCCGGTACACAGTTTTAATTTGCCAGGAAATTTCATTACTGTTCCTGATCGTCCTTTTTTAAGAAGAGTATCGAGATATTACATCCTACCATTACCGAATAATCCATTAAAACTGTAGTCTTCCACACCTTGTACCCATCCAGATGAAACTGTAGCGCTTATATGTTCTAACTTCAGGAGTCATAACCATTACATATGGAATATGGTAGAAATGGATAAATATTGAAAAATTGGCAAATGTCAAAAAATCCGGTAGGAAATCTCCATACTGTATGGTTATCTGCATTTATATTTGGAGTATAGTCTAGATGTGACTTTAGTGCTATATCTAAGTGTTTTGCGGGAGAAGTCTTGGATGATACCCTGAATGATCTATAACAATCACTGCTCAAATCCTTCATAACTGACTGAGATCCGTGCTAGTGGCTGAGAAATCAATCTTATCGTAGACCTCTCGGAAAAAAAGAATATGCACTTTGCTGTTGCTTATACAGAGGTAAGAGGAAGTGATAGGCGTAGCGTCACAGATGTATGATGCTTAGAAAAAAACATTCAGTATATAGATGCGGTAATCGTCCGAGATGAGCTGTAACGAGTAGATATTGGCGTAGTGGTGACGCCATAAACACTGATTACGTAGTATCAGTGCAGGACTTCTGCGAGAGAAACAGCTATGTGATTGTGGTCAACGATAAGGTAGTTTGAATAGACTGTTTAAAATAGATGACCTGTTGTAGAGTTAAGATATGTAATACATTTGTACGTCAAACCACAAGACCAGCCGGCCGTGGTGGTCTCGCGGTTCTAGGCGCGCAGTCCGGAACCGTGCGACTGCTACGGTCGCAGGTTCGAATCCTGCCTCGGGCATGGATGTGTGTGATGTCCTTAGGTTAGTTAGGTTTAAGTAGTTCTAAGTTCTAGGGGACTGATAACCACAGCAGTTGAGTCCCATAGTGCTCAGAGCCATTTGAACCAGCCAGCCACAAGACCCGGCGTTAACAAAGTTATCGGTAACCAAGTCACAGATTTTATGAAGTGTTCAGACACGTTACTATGAGAAGATTTTACGTACTCCTTGACTAAAGACCATTGTATTACTAAGCTGGGGGCTTCAATATACAACTACAGAACAGATCGTGTGTTTGTCCCAATGCACGACTTTTTAAGTGTTTTGAACTCTTAACAAACAGCATTTAAAATGTGCTCCACTGTACTTTGTGCCGATTACATCTATGTGGTCTTGTCTAACGGATAATTTGAAGAAAGGCAGCAGTTTTTCTCCTGGAAGTAGTAAGAATACTCGAAAATTGCCTTAAACCGCCCTGAGACTCAAGATGGATGAAAGCTTATTAATTAAGTTCTGTCTGCATACAGTTTTAGTCCTCTACTACATGGAGGTTCTTAACACTGACCCCAACAATGACGACTTAAGTATTACTCAGAAGTGCTGTATTACAGCATGATAAACATAGTTCTCTCACTCCTGAACATGGTTCTCCACGATACCGTCACATAAAGATATCGGCGAATTAGGACTGGAACCCACAACCAATATTAAACACAATAGCAGATCTGTGTGCTAGGTCACGGTTGCTGGCGTAACCGAATAGTCAAGAACACCGAAATCGCGCCCCACTCGCCAGTTCATATTTCATCGCTAGTGGGTGTAGTAGGTCATGCCCACCACTGCTGAATCGTCCAAGGTCGACAGCAGCTCAGTATGCCATCATGCGAGCTGCTGCAGTCATAGTCCATCGGTTATAAAAATATTTGAAAAATTATTGCTTATAAACCAGATTTCTTTTTCCAAACTCTGCTGGATGTGCGTCATAAGAAAGTAAATTGTAGAAACGTATATTTTCCCTTGTCTCAGTGCGAAAGGGATTGGATGATGGTCCGTTGATTAGAAATATTACAGCTGAAAGTCTGGTACACGATACTGAAGCAAGACTGGGAGACGTGGTTGTTATTTACGGTTCGTCAAACCGCCGAAAGCGGAGACTTTCCCGGCAATTCTTACTAGTGTGTTAAGAATATTGGGGAGAAAAAATTTAGTGAGAGTAAGTCTGATAATGCAAAGGAGAGGCCTTACTAATGGTTGTGTAGATGTGCAATGTGTCAAGCAGGCGTATATTACACACATCAAAAGCAGTTTTGGACCACCTCGGTTCCAAGAGTTCCGGAACCTGTACAGCAAATTGGAATAGAGATCAACGTAAACATCACTTCTGTCCTTTTTAACGCTCATAAAAACCACACACTGCATGTTGTACCACCATACAGCGGGACTTTCAGAGGTGGTGGTCCATACTGCTGTACACACCGGTACCTCTAATACCCACTAGCACGTCCTCTTGTATTGACGAATGCCTTGATTCGTCGTGGCATACTATCCAGAAGCTCATCAAGGCATTGTTGGTCCAGATTGTCCCACTCCTCAACGGCGATTCGGCGCAGATCCATCAGAGTGGTTGGTGGGTCACGTCGTCCATAAACAGCCCTTTTCAGTTTATCCCAGGATTGTTCGATAGGGTTGATGTCCGGAGAACATGCTGGCCACTCTAGTCGAGCGATGTCATTATCCTGAAGGAAGTCATTCACAGGGTGTGCACGGTGGCGACACGAAGTTTCGTTCATGAAGACGAATGCCTCGCTAATATGCTGCCCATATGGTTGCACTATAGGTCGGAGGATAGCATTCACGTATCGTACAGTCGTACAGCCTTCCATGACCACCACCAGCGTACGTCGGCCCCACATAATGCCACCCCAAAACGCAGGGAACCTCCACCTTGCTGCACTCTCTAGACAGTGTGTCTAAGGCGTACAGCCTGATCGGGTTGCCACCAAACACGTCTCCGACGATTGTCTGGTTGAAGGCATATGCGACACTCATCGGTGACGAGAACGTCATGCCAATCCTGAGCGGTCCATTAGGCATGTTGTCGGGCCCATCTGTATCGCGCTGCATGGTGTCATGGTTGCAAAGATGAACCTCGCCATGGGCGTCGGGAGTGAAGTTGCGCATCATGCAGCCTACTGCGCACTGTTTGATTCGTAACACGGCGTCCTGTGGCTGCACGAAAAGCATTATTCAACATGGTGGTGTTGCTGTCAGGGTTCCTCCGATCCATAATCCGTAGGTAGCGGTCATCCACTGCAGTACTAGCCCTTGAGCGGCCTGAGAGAGGCAAGTCATCGACAGTTCCTGTCTCTCTGTATCACTTCCATGTCTGAACAACATCACTTTGGTTCACTCAGAGATGCTTGGACACTTTCCTTGTTGAAAGCCCTTTCTAGCACAAAGTAACAATGCGAACGTGATCGAACCGCGGTGTTGAACGTCTAAGCTTTGTTGAACTATAGACAACACGAGCCGTGTACCTCCTTCCTGGTGGAATGACTGGAACTGATCGGCTGTCGGACTCTCTGCGTCTAATAGGCTCTGCTCATGCATGATTGTTTACATTTTTGGGCGGATTTAGTGACATGTCTGAACAGTCAAAGGAACTGTGTCTGTGATACAATAACCACAGTCAACGTCTATCTTCAGGGGTTTTGGGCACCGGGGTGATGCAAAACTTTTTTGATGTGTGTAGGTGGTTGAAAGGGTGGCGACCCTATATGACCAAAAGAGCTTCAATCTTTACCCGTATGTTGTTTACTGTCACCGGTACAAATAACCATCATCGTATGTTTATCATATGTATACGAAAGATGACATATGGGAGAGACAGGTGGTAAATACTAAGACAGGTCTATGTGAGGTCTAAAACACGACATTCTGGGGAGTTAAGGTAGATATGGGTGACGTTTAAACTATCTCAAGTATTCCTGACAGTCAAGTCGGCTCACCGGCTATAGAACTGTATCCTTACCGTTTATGGTTGTTTCTCTAGCTAATCTAGACCATTACCTACTAAAGTTTTTCGTATATATATCCCTAAAATCATTCTGGATCTTGTTTACTGGTGGGTGAGTAATACTGAATCATATCCTGAAGTATTTTCTGGTTGTGAGCTCTAAAATTGGAATACATAACTGTGACATTCTTAGCCAGCTCTGTATATGGTGAGGAAGAGGGTACTTTTAATGGATTATTCGGTAGTGCTTGGACGTAATATCTCGATACTCTTCTTAAAAAGGGACAATCAGGAATTGTAATCTTTTACAGAACAATGCACAGTATATGTGGTATTCCATACTGCATATCCATATGATCGTCTGTTCGTCATAAACAAATCCGTATGGAAAATTCTAGTGAGAGTAGATCTGAGAAAGCAAAGGACAACTACACGTCTCCTCTGGAGGGTCTGATTGGCTGCGATGGAGAATAAATTATGCATTCCTGATTGACTTGTAAAATTCTGATACATCTTACGTCTTTTAGATAAATGTGTACATGCTGTGGAAGACTGTTGTTTTAATAGACTATTCAGTAATGGTAGCAAGCAGTACCTTGATACTCTACTTAAAAAAAGACAATTAGGACCTCTAATGGCTTATCAAAAAAATCACAGCTTTTAACGTGAAAATCGATAGCACAAAAGACCTATACTGGTGTACGAACTAATGGTGGAATTTGGAGTTAGTCAGCGGGATGACTTAAATCATCTCATCTGCTCACGTTATTTTCTATAGAATCAAGACTGGTAGACCAGCTTTCTTATGCTCTCGCAGTTATTGTTGACAGAAACATCGTCTTTCCAGATGTGTCACGGTTGCAGTTCGCAGTGCTAATGTCAATATTGTGGTAGATATGACTAGACTTCGAATCAATAATTATTAATCACGTATGTAACATGTATGTTTAGAATTACCGTGTTGTGTTACGTCAAAATACAAAAAAGAACAGTCTGAGACCTTTACCAAATTGGTTTAATATCTGCAAGCAACAACTATCGCAAGAGCTACTTCCATAGAAGTCTGTTTTTTACTGAGAGTCCAGAGCTTACATGCGTGTAATTCCAAAGTAATATTAGACATAGGAGAAGTCATCCGCTTAGTAATGAGTGTGTTACAGTGACAGTCGAGTCACTGTTACGAAAGTCGTCAGCAACCTCATAAATCACAACGGTTAATCATAACTCTTTTTTGTTAATAAGAAAGAACAGCCCCCTGCAGCCACAAATGGTGATTTTATTAAATGCACGATGCATTTCGAGCCCTGGGGGTTCATCTTCAGGTGTTTTGACAGTCTGCATCAACTTTACATTTCGTTTAACTCTGGACCTGGCAGGGTCACATTTTTATATTACAAAATGCCACATTATGAAATATAGTTTATAAACTATCATAAATCGAAAAGTAACTTACTGTTTCTAGTAGTAGGTGCGCGGTTATGGAGAATGTTTATGTTCAAATATACAGTTTCTATTAAACAGCACATTTGCAGGAACATTTGGACACAGAACATTTTCGAAGACTGTTAAAAACCAGTCAAAGAACTTCGACCGTGAATATGCTGCATTTTTACAAATACACTGATATTATTTAGGTGTTACATTATTATTTATCTGGATATCCGCAAGGTAGTCGAGAGCGCTAACACGCTGCTTCCTGGACTCGGGTAGGCGCGCCGGCCCCGGATCGAATTCGCCCAGCGGACTAACGACGAGGGCCGGTGTGTCGGCCAGCATGGATGTTGTTTTTAGGCGGTTTTCCACATCCCACTAGGTGAATACCGGGCTGGTCCCCACGTTCCGCCTCAGTTACACGACTCGACATCTGAACTCGCTCGCACTTTTCCGTTAATTACACTCGATGCAGACAGTAGGGGTACACTAATTCCATCTCGGGGGGTACGAGGTGGCGGCACGACGGACATCTGGCCACCCCTTTCCACTGACCTTGCCAAATCCGTTCCTAACAATGCCGACCCTGCGTCAGCGCGGGACGTGGCACCAGTGAAAGAAAGATTATTATTTACGTAGATGTCCTTAGCAATACAAATATTTGGGAATGTGGTAAATGTGCCTATATTTTATGAAACGATCACGTTATTAAATACTTGTTTGTGTAGGAAATAATAAACTTTTAAATGTACTGAAAAAATTTGTGACTGCTTTATACCATTTGTTCATTCAACGAGTTTTCAGAAGCTTTTTCCTTATGTAACGTTATTTCTAACTGCTGTAGCAGATCAATTTTCCTTACCCTTGTTTTTCATATGGAGTACAATTAAGCTGTCGTGGATGTCACTTAGTATGTGTCTTCTCTTCTCTTCTCTTCTCCGTGGGTAACAGTGTGTGAGTCTGTTTTGCGATACATCAATCGAAATGTAACACTAAATACAGGGTGTTTCAAAAATGACCGGTATATTTGAAACGGCAATACAAACTAAACGAGCAGCGATAGAAATACACCGTTTGTTGCAATATGCTTGGAACAACAGTACATTTTCAGGCAGACAAACTTTCGAAATTACAGTAGTTACAATTGTCAACAACAGATGGCGCTGCGGTCTGGGAAACTCTATAGTACGATATTTTCCACATATCCACCATGCGTAGCAATAATATGGCGTAGTCTCTGAATGAAATTACCCGAAACCTTTGACAACGTGTCTGGCGGAATGGCTTCACATGCAGATGCGATGTACTGATTCAGCTGTTCAATTGTTTCTGGATTCTGGCGGTACACCTGGTCTTTCAAGTGTCCCCACAGAAAGAAGTCACAGGGGTTCATGTCTGGCGAATAGGGAGGCCAATCCACGCCGCCTCCTGTATGTTTCGGATAGCCAAAAGCAATCACACGATCATCGAAATATTCATTCAGGAAATTAAAGACGTCGGCCGTGCGATGTGGCCGGGCACCATCTTGCATAAACCACGAGGTGTTCGCAGTGTCGTCTAAGGCAGTTTGTACCGCCACAAATTCACGAAGAATGTCCAGATAGCGTGATGCAGTAATCGTTTCGGATCTGAAAAATGGGCCAATGATTCCTTTGGAAGAAATGGCGGCCCAGACCAGTACTTTTTGAGGATGCAGGGACGATAGGACTGCAACATGGGGTTTTCGGTTCCCCATATGCGCCAGTTCTGTTTATTGACGAAGCCGTCCAGGTAAAAATAAGCTTCGTCAGTAAACCAATGCTGCCCACATGCATATCGCCGTCATCAATCCTGTGCACTATATCGTTAGCGAATGTCTCTCGTGCAGCAATGGTAGCGGCGCTGAGGGGTTGCCGCGTTTGAATTTTGTATGGATAGAGGTGTAAACTCTGGCGCATGAGACGATACGTGGACGTTGGCGTCATTTGGACCGCAGCTGCAACACGGCGAACGGAAACCCGAGGCCGCTGTTGGATCACCTGCTGCACTAGCTGCGCGTTGCCCTCTGTGGTTGCCGTACGCGGTCGCCCTACCTTTCCAGCACGTTCATCCGTCACGTTCCCAGTCCGTTGAAATTTTTCAAACAGATCCTTTATTGTATCGCTTTTCGGTCCTTTGGTTACATTAAACCTCCGTTGAAAACTTCGTCTTGTTGCAACAACACTGTGTTCTAGGCGGTAGAATTCCAACACCAGAAAAATCCTCTGTTCTAAGGAATAAACCATTTTGTCCACAGCACACTTGCACGTTGTGAACAGCACACGCTTACAGCAGAAAGACGACGTACTTAATGGCGCACCCACAGACTGCGTTGTCTTCTATATCTTTCACATCACTTGCAGCGCCATCTGTTGTTGAAAATTGTAACTACTCTAATTTCGAAAGTTTGTCCGCCTGAAAATGTACTGTTGTCCCAAGCATATTGCAACAAACGGTGTTATTTCTATCGCTGCTCGTTTAGTTTGTATTGCCGTTTCAAATATACCGGTCATTTATGAAACACCCTGTACGTTGTCAATGAGTTCCATCACGATGGCAAACGTGACTCACCTTACTGCTTATTTCTCTCAGACCGTTTTTCCCTGCACAGTCGACTTCTTGGCGGTGGGGCACGGCTACGGGCAAGCGATGCCACGACTCTTGCCGGACGCCGCTCACGACTCGACGCGCTCGCAGGTAAACGGCGGCAGCCTGAATATTCCCGCTCCACCTTCCGGCTTACGCTTCGCAGGTAGCTTTCCAGGGGATATAGCGCGTGCGTAAGTGTTTCCCGCGCTCCCTTACGTCCTGCGGCAGCTGTGCGCGGCGGAAAGTTTGAGTGGTATTTGGCGGAATCGTTACTGCAGCTCACAAAACGGACCTAGCAGCCACGGCCAGCGTGCGAGAGAATATTGTTGTTGTTGTTGTGGTCTTCAGTCCTGAGATTGGTTTGATGCAGCTCTCCATGCTACTCTATCCTGTGCAAGCTTCTTCATCACCCAGTACCTACTGCACCCTACATCCTTCTGAATCTGCTTAGTGTATTCATCTCTTGCTCTCCCTCTACGATTTTTACCCTCCACGCTGTCCTCCAATGCTAAATTTGTGATCCCTTGATGCCTCATAACATGTCCTACCAACCGATCCCTTCTTCTAGTCAAGTTGTGCCACAAACTTCTCTTCTCCCCAATCCTATTCAATACCTCCTCATTAGTTACGTGATCTACCCACCTTATCTTCAGCATTCTTCTGTAGCACCACATTTCGAAAGCTTCTATTCTCTTCTTGTCCAAACTATTTATCGTCCATGTTTCACTTCCATACATGGCTACACTCCATACAAATACTTTCAGAAACGACTTCCTGACACTTAAATCTATACTCGATGTTAACAAATTTTTCTTCTTCAGAAACGACTTCCTTGCCATTGCCAGTCTACATTTTATATCCTCTCTACTTCGACCATCATCAGTTATTTTACTCCCTAAATAGCAAAACTCCTTTACTACTTTAAGTGTCTCATTTCCTAATCTAATCCCCTCAGCATCACCCGATTTAATTTGACTACATTCCATTATCCTCGTTTTGCTTTTGTTGATGTTCATCTTATATCCTCCTTTCAAGACACTGTCCATTCCGTTCAACTGCTCTTCCAAGTCCTTTGCTGTCTCTGACAGAATTACAATGTCATCGGCGAACCTCAAGTGCGAGAGAATATGTCGGAAAAAAATACAAGACAGCAGATTTAGGTTTATCGCAAGACAATCCGTTTGCAGTGAAAAGCATAAACTGGATAAATTTAAAGATACTTTCTGGTGACGTGAAATGTTCAACTTCATAATAGATGTTTATATTGAAGATCCGTGGGAGTTTAATTATGCGTTAAGTATCCCGTAATCTATTTGCATTGCGAGTTTGCAGTGCGTTTTTGGATTTATGTTTATGTTGATGATTTGTAGCAGTGTAATTACAGACTGAGCTTTTCGTGGTAGTATTGCACATGTGTGCGAAATTTTCCAAAATTAAATGGTACAGTTCAAATTTCACATTACCCACAACATTGCAGTCCTAGCCCTGCCTCTAAATTGATTAAATAAAGAATACGGGAACTGAATTGTTTTTTATGAATAAAAAATATATTATTATTATGTCCTCTGCTATGTAATCAACCCCAAGCGATTACTGCAGGAGGCATGCAGTCCTGCGGTAACCCTTCAGTGGTCCTGGGGCAGAAAAGCAACGGCGTTTCTGTTCGGAGCTATTAGCGGACGGTTCCTGAACAACCATCGGAGATCGTGGAGCGGCCTTCAGTTGTAGTTCGGTCGACACAGTAGCCATGTACATACCTGACACAATGAACTGTGACAAATCGATTACTTCAAGGACAGCCCCGAGCCAGAAGCACTGTAACTTGCCAATTGTGGTATGTGGGTGCTTGTTTATGATCTCTCGGTGAATTTTAGATGAAGTTTTTCATGATATCAGCAATATGTTTGGATTTGTAGGTGTGCATATAGATGTTTATGATTTTTGTGAATTGGCTCTGAGCACCATGGAACTTAACTTCTGAGGTCATCAACCCCTAGAACTTAGGACTACTTAAACCCAGCTAACCTAAGGACATCACACACACCCATGCCCGAGGCAGGATTCGAACCTGCGACCGTAGCGATTGCGCAGTTCCAGACTCTAGCGCCTAGAACCGCTCGGCCACCCCGGCCGGCTTTTGTGAATTATCTGTACATAATTAGGGCATGTACCAACAGGATAACACCTGTACCTTCCGCACAAACAACCCGTTTATCCTTTCTCTGGGTCACTACGACCGCAACCATAGATGGAAACATAATAGACCAAAGACGCTATTAGCAAGAAACTAAACACCTATGGTCCATAGCACGTGGAACCGCGCGACCGCTACGGTCGAAGGTTCGAATCCTGCCTCGGGCATGGGTGTGTGTGATGTCCTTAGGTTAGTTAGGTTTAAGTAGTTCTAAGTTCTAGGGGACTGATGACCTCAGAAGTAAAGGCCCATTGTGCTCAGAGCCATTTCAACCATTTTCCATAGCACGCTAATACTTCAGTACTGGCGAGCCCCTTCAACACAGCTACTACTGGCAACCCCAGATGCTCGACCCACCGATAAACAGGCAATCGCAGGGAAACAGTACTTACACAGCACGCAAACCAGCCACACACACCCCTTACACTGTGAGCTGATCTATGACCGATCGCCCACTAATGTATGACGACTTTGAATTGTTACATGGACGCAGCATCTGCAGCAAGCCCTACAACGAGCACCCGCAACGACAAAGGTAACGATGCAAGATACCTCGCACTAACATAACCACACCTTGCATGCACTGTCGCAGCTAGCAAGCCGCTACTGCCCTTACTACCCGTCCTACTGTTACAGAGGTTTTTTCCCCTTGGCGCTTGCCTTGGCACTTTTTCCCTCTGCCCTTACAAACCGCTACCCTTCCATCGCTTTCGTCCAATTTTTACCCTCTGATGGACCATGTCAATGAGTAATCCTACCCAGATGCATGGACAACATCACAGCCTGCATCCTGTGACTCACGATTTGAAAAGTAACATGTATACGGAGGTGACAGTAGAACTTCTGGTTGGTCACCACGTTGGTGTGGGCGTGAAGCGGCCCCATCCTTTGTTAAGAAAAATCATTTTTTCCAGCCGATTTTCGAGGGGGAAAAGATCCATGACGTCACAATTTTGAGCACCCTGTGGTGGTGGTATTGGGAAAGAGACGTCCTTACACACATACACATGCTCAAGTGATTGGAAGGAATTGGGTGTGGGGGGCTGGCGGGAAGTGGAGATTGTGTGTGGCAGTGTGAATCCTTCTTCCAACAGAATAACACTTGCACTTTCGCCAAATAAGGAGAAATAACTACCCTATATCCTTCTGCAACTCAGACTGAATGTTTCCTCACAAGTTCTAGATTTGAGCAGTGGAAAGTGCGGGTGGGCAAGGCGGGTGGTATTGTCAACTAGGCCCCTGCTCAAGTCTCATCCGGTATTCCACATAGTTATGCAAATACGCCTGACAGGTTTGAGTTGTCAACTGGCTTTTGTCAGATGGGATGGGGAAAATCCATGATGTTGAGCACCCTTGATGGCAGTATTGTGAATGGGCCAGTCAGGTTTACACATGTCAAGGTGAGCACACAGAACCTGGAAAGAGGTGAGGGGTAGGGGGCGGTGGAAAGTAGGAGTGGGGCTGGTATTGGAATTCTTCCAACAGGATAACACCTATGCATCCCAAAAACGGTGAAATAAAGAATATACCAAACTTTGTCCTTCCACACCAGTAGCTCAGCGCAGATTCAGCACTTCCTTCCAACTCCCAGTTGGGGAAGGGAAGATGATGGAAAGAGGGAGGGGTGGGAGTGAGGGGAAACCCATGACATCACAATTTTGAGCACACTCTGGTAGTATTACAGTGAACTAGGTCAGTCAGTATATTTCCTATATAACCGTCACACTAGAACCGACGTTAAAGATTATATATTGGCACTCGCTGATGCATCGGTTTAATTGGGGAAAACTGCTGTCAGTACTACACTGTAACAAGTTGGTCTCTCACGGAATGAGAACCAATTAAGCTGCATGCAAGGCCGCTAAGGACGAATTCGCGCGACAAATTACTGTAAGGTATGAGAAAACTGTCGGGGGTGAACATAGGAACTGATTTGCAGGTAAACTTGTGTTTGAGCTACTGAGAGATCACAAAGGTATTTCCTTTATCTGCCTTAGTTACAATAACTGCACCTACTGCCATCTTAATATTTAATCTTTTTGCAATATAAACTTGATAATTTAATTTTTGTTGTTGTTTTGTTTCTTAATAACTTCTATGGTTTGTAAGACTCAGGGATAAACGTTGTGGGAATTACTTTTACACTCCTGCGTACCTTTACTCAAACTACTTATCAAAGAGTTAGTTTTATTACGTTGTCTGTTTTCAACGACATTTCACGAGAGATTTTTTCCTTTCATCTGTAAATTTGAACAACATGAAAAAATTAGAGGTGAAACTTGATTACTCACAAGCAATTGCATCGTATACATTTAGTTAGCTGAGATATCTTTTGCTTCGTAAGTCTCTCAAATTCCATACTTTATCCAACATAATCTGTTCCTTCTTTGAACAGCAAAAGCAACAGGCAAATTGACCACAATGTTGATGTTGGAATTACATACTGAGCTAGACATAGCTTATTATAAGTAACTACTGAGTACTGGGTAAGATTTTAAGAGGAACAAACAGTTCAGAAGTAAAACAATGTACCTTGTCTGACTGCGTAGAGAGTAAAGTAAGAGGTGGAACATAGGGACCAGCCCGGCATTCACCTCGTAGGACGTGGGAAACCAAGTAAAAACCATATCCACGACGGCTGGCACACTGACCCCTTGTCGTTAATCTCTAGCTAGAATACCTCCCTGTCCCGGAAGGGGTCCCGTTAACACACGTGACTGCCTGGGAAGGTATATTAAAACTAATTTCCGTATTTAGTTTCATGATTTTAGTCCTGATCCCCCTGAAGATTTTGAAATTTCCTAAAGCCTGACTCAGCAATAAATTGATGATTTTTGATAACGTTATTCGAAACACAGTGATCTCTATTGAAATGTAAAAGAAATAAGTATTATTGATCAATACAAAATATTTTTAAACATTTTTAATGGGAACTGACTGCACTCTTGATGATCAGCATCGAACAATTACATGTCAATGAAATGTAAATAACAATTTCATTGGAGGCAATAAGGAACAAAAGAGAAAAGTCATAATGACACATATAATAAAAGTCACAATAACGTACAGAAAGACTTATACCATAAACGGTGTACAGAGACACCGAGCAAAGCTCGAACGTAACTCAAGACACGCACTTGTCGAATGCTGAACCGTGTAGGAACGCTACGCACAAAATATGTGAAGCTTCACTCATTGTCCACTACATGTCCGCAGAAGGAACCAATAAGGCTAGTCTTATGATAACAACGTATGAAAAAGCTTAGAGTAATCAATCTGCATGCATTATAAAAGAAAGAGGGTGACAGTTTAAGTTCGTCAAAATTATCTGCTATAACAGTTCGTTACATTTGTAGAAAAAGTAATTAAGAAATAAATAAAAACTCAATGAAAATCAGATATAAGAATATTAACTGCTACCTATGTACAGTTCATGGAAGTAGCAACAAAAGTGCAGAAGCGTCACTGACGCAAAGTTGAACGTAGACAATACCATCAGTTATCATGGAGATGGGTGGTGTGGAGTTCATCGATAAAGCTCATCTGTAATAAGGTAGATGACAAGCCAATGATGTATTGGCAGGCAATAGGTAAGACTGTTGTAACTAATGCAAACCAAGGGAATACCTTTATGATCTCTAGAGAAGAAGAGTATGCAACCAAAACTCTTCAACTTTTTTTTAAGAAAATGGCATCAGTGACGTTAGTAAACTGCAGAGTTTCAAACTAAAATTAAGAAGTTAATCGATAGTAAGTAATTTCTTATTCCTGAGAAAAGAAAATACTTCTTTAAGACCTCTTTAAAAATGATGAACCTATAATTAGCAAAGTGTAGATCATGCGATCGTACTTGAAATCATTACCAACATAAGTTGTCCACATTATAAAATTAGTAGGTAACTTAATGATATTTTCAAATCTGTATATATGAAAAGAAATTTAATATTAAGAACAGCTTTGAATTTAACAAAGCAGTTTGCAGTATACACATTCCAGAAGGCACTAGGTTCACCTCAGCAGATGTTAAGTACCTCTACACCATCACCTCAATTAAATATACCGTAGGTACTATTCAAAGTACTCTATTAACACATAAAACAAAGAATCCAGGGAAATAGTAGAACTTATTTAATTGTTAGAAAGTACTCTTGTGTTTCTTTCAATAAAAAGGATTATGATCAAAAAGATGGACTAGCAATGGGAAATTCTCTACTTGCGATTTTAGCAGACATTTTTGTTAAATAAATTGAAATGAAATTCTTTAAGGAAAGTTCTGGAATTAGCAATAAACAGGAGATATGCAGATGATATACTGTTGCTCTACAAAGGTTCAAAAAGGGAATAGAGGCTTTTGCTGAAGTTTAAAATAATGGCCATCTAAAATTGTTGTTTACTGTAAAACATGAAAATGACAAAACATTTAATTTCTTGGACCTTACTATTAAGAAACATGGTAGCAGACATTACATTGCTATTTACAGAAAACCTACAGAAACTGTTGCTATCATAAAAGCTACGTCATGTCATCAACAGAGATATAGAAGACCATTCATTGTCTCAGTGATTCACAGAATGTTAAAGTTCCCACTACATTTAGATGAAATTCAAAACGGAACTGCTATCACCAAACAATTAGTTAGGGTTAATGATTTTAATGCACATGAGACTAATGTTTCGTTCACCAAGTCAAAACAAATATTTCCAGATCCTCTTGCCACAACTACTTCAGAATTTCTTAAAATTACTCTGCCGGGTAATCTGTTTGACAAAATAAAGAAATAGTTTTAAAAATACGGTCATGACTGTACTATTTACCATAAATAATCTCCACAAACGAAGTCAAACATACAGCAAGTAGTCAGGTTAGGAAAAATTCTGGTGTCTTCATGGTTATTTGTGATGACTGTAACTTTCTCATCCAGTGCAATGAGCGTGCAACTGTTTCTGCTTATAATAAATCACTGTTTGTTTAACACCTGATACAAAACAGCAATTATGAAGGGTTCATCCAAGAGAACTTAAAAAATTTACATCATGGCCCTAAAGAGCACCTTTTGAATACCTCTGAAGAAATCGAAATTTATGCAAATGATAAAAAAAACAGTAATTTAATTTACTAAATGAGTATTTGGATTTTAGTGAGGAACGTTTCAGCGACCTGTTTGATGATTTACTATAGTACTGCTCTTTTGCTCTTTCCTCTCTAATTTTTAATATTTTTATTCTCCATTTTGTTCTTCTTCTATATTTGTACATTTACTTTTCAAGCATTAAGATTGTGTATGTCTAACATTTGCTTTTCAGGCATTAAACTTGTGTATGTTTATTGGTCTTATTCTGTTTCAAGCCCTGTTAAGCATACCACTGACAAAATTTTTTGCCTCTTCAGTACTTACTATTAATACTTTAATAAGCCATCTCGTGGCATGTGGGGGTTAGGGGAGGTTGTTTGGGGGGAAGAGACCAAACAGCTAGGTCATCGGTCTCATTGGATGAGGGAAGGACGGGGAAGTAAGTCGGCCGTGCCCTTTCAAAGGAACCATCCCGGCATTTGCCTGGAGCAATTTAGGGAAATCACGGAAAACCTAAATCAGGATGGCCGGACGCGGGATTGAACCGTCGTCCCCCCGAATGCGAGTGCAGTGTGCTAACCACTGCGCCACCTCGCTCGGTCAGAGCATGTGATCTAATATTCCGTTAAATACTTACACATACAATATTAGTCATTCTAACAGCAACTGATGTGGTATGTCACTTGACAAAATTTTTTCCCCTGATACGTTATTATCATAGAGTTCTAGGCCGACTACTGAAGCGGCAGACACAGGTTGGCTCTTGGATGTTCATCTCACCACGATGATCAATGCCTTCTTTTGCCAGTACATCTTTGGCTCGTCTATGTTCTTGCCTCCAAGGTGACCGACGGCATCCGCTGCCAGTACATCTTTGGCTCGTCTATGTTCTTGCCTCCAAGGTGACCGACGCCATCTGCTGCCAGTACATCTTTGGCTCGTCTATGTTCTTGCCTCCAAGGTGACCGACAGCATCCGCTGCCAGTACATCTTTGGCTCGTCTGTGTTCTCGCCTCCAAGGTGACCGACGGCATCTTCTGCCAGTACATCTTTGGCTCGTCTATGTTCTTGCATCCAAGGGGACCGACGGCATCCGCTGCCAGTACATCTTTGGCTCGTCTGTGTTCTTGCCTCCAAGGTGACTGACGGCATCCGCTGCCAGTACATCTTTGACTCGACTATGTACTTGCCTCCAAGGTGACCGACGGCATCCGCTGCCAGTACATCTTTGGCTCGTCTGCGTTCTTGCCTCCAAGGTGACTGACGGCATCCGCTGCCAGCAAATCTTTGGCTCGTCTATGTTCTTTCCTCCAAAGTGACCGACGGCATCCGCTGCATGTTCATCTTTGGCTTATCTATGTTCTTGCCTCCAAGGTGACCGACAGCATCCGCTGCCAGTACATCTTTGGCTCGTCTGTGTTCTCGCCTCCAAGGTGACCGACGGCATCTTCTGCCAGTACATCTTTGGCTCGTCTATGTTCTTGCATCCAAGGGGACCGACGGCATCCGCTGCCAGTACATCTTTGGCTCGTCTGTGTTCTTGCCTCCAAGGTGACTGACGGCATCCGCTGCCAGTACATCTTTGACTCGACTATGTACTTGCCTCCAAGGTGACCGACGGCATCCGCTGCCAGTACATCTTTGGCTCGTCTGCGTTCTTGCCTCCAAGGTGACTGACGGCATCCGCTGCCACAAATCTTTGGCTCGTCTATGTTCTTTCCTCCAAAGTGACCGACGGCATCCGCTGCATGTTCATCTTTGGCTTATCTATGTTCTTGCCTCCAAGGTGACCGACGGCATCTGCTGCCAGCACATCTTTGGCTCGTCTGTGTTCTTGCCTCCAAGGTGACCGACGGTATCCGCTGCCAGTACGTCTTTGGCTTGTCTATGTTCTTGCCTCCAAGGTGACCGACGGCATCCGCTGCCAGTAGATCTTTGGCTCCTCTGTGTTCTTGCCTCCAAGGTGACCGACGGCATCCGCTGCCAGTACATCTTTGGCTCGTCTATGTTCTTGCCTCCAAGGTGAACGACGGCATCCGCTGCCAGTACATCTTTGGCTCGTCTGTGTTCTTGCCTCCAAGGTGACCGACGGCATCCGCTGCCAGTACATCTTTGGCTTGTCTATGTTCTTGCCTCCAAGGTGACCGACAGCATCCGCTGCCAGTACATCTTTGGCTCTCTGTGTTCTTGCCTCCAAGGTGACCGACGGCATCCGCTGCCAGTACATCTTTGGCTCGTCTATGTTCTCGCCACCAAGGTGACCTACGGCATCTGCTGCCAGTACATCTTTGGCTCGTCTGTGTTCTTGCTTCCAAGGTGACCGACGGCATCCGCTGCCAGTACATCTTTGGCTCGTCTATGTTCTTGCCTCCAAGGTGACCGACGGCATCCGCTGCCAGTACATCTTTTACTCGTCTGTGTTCTCGCCTCCAAGGTGACCGACAGCATCCGCTGCCAGTACATCTTTGGCTCGTCTATGTTCTTGCCTCGAAGGTGACCGACGGCATCTGCTGGCAGTACATCTTTGGCTCGTCTGTGTTCTTGTATCCAAGGTGACCGACGGCATCCGCTGCCAGTACATCTTTGGCTCGTCTATGTTCTTGCCTCCAAGGTGACCGACGGCATCCGCTGCCAGTACATCTTTGACTCGTCTGTGTTCATGCCTCCAAGGTGACCGACGGCATCTGCTGCCAGTACATCTTTGGCTCGTCTGTGTTCTTGCCTCCAAGGTGTCCGACGGCATCCGCTGGCAGCACATCTTTGGCTGGTCTATGTTCTTGCCTCCAAGGTGACCGACGGCATCCGCTGCCAGTACATCTTTGGCTCGTCTGTGTTCTTGCCTCCAAGGTGACTGACGGCATCCGCTGCCAGTACATCTTTGGCCCGTCTATGTTCTTCCCTCCAAGGTGACCGACGGCATCCGCTGCCAGTACATCTTTGGCTCGTCTATGTTCTTGCCTCCAAGGTGCCTGACGGCGTCCGCTGCCAGTACATCTTTGGCTCGTCTACGTTCTTGCCTCCAAGGTGACCGACGGCATCCGCTGCCAGTTCATCTTTGGCTCGTCTGTGTTCTTGCCTCCAAGGTGACCGACGGCATCCGCTGCCAGTACATCTTTGGCTCGTCTATGGTCTTGCCTCCAAGGTGACCGACGGCATCCGCTGCCAGTACATCTTTGCCTCATCTATGTTTTTGCCTCCAAGGTGTTCGGCAGCATCCGCTGCCTGTACTACTTTGGCTGGTCTATGTTCTTGCCTCCAAGGTGACCGACGGCATCCGCTGCCAGTACATCTTTGGCTCGTCTGTGTTCTTGCCTCCAAGGTGACCGACGGCATCCGCTGCCAGTACATCTTTGGCTCGTCTATGTTATTGCCTCCAAGATGACCGACGGCATCTGCTGCCAGTACATCTTTGCTCGTCTATGTTCTTGCCTCCAAGGTGACCGACGGCATCCGCTGCCAGTACATCTTTGGCTCATCTGTGTTCTTGCCTCCAAGGTGACCGATGGTATCTGCTGCCAGTACGTCTTTGGCTTGTCTAAGTTCTTGCCTCCAAGGTGACCGACGGCATCCGCTGCCAGTACATCTTTGGCTCATCTGTGTTCTTGCCTCCAAGGTGACCGACGGCATCCGCAGCCAGTAAAACTTTGGCTCGCCTATGTTCTTGCCTCCAAGGTGACCGACGGCATCCGCTGGCAGTACATCTTTGGCTCGTCTATGTTCTTACCTCCAAGGTGACCAACGGCATCCGCTGCCGGGACATCTTTGGCTCGTCTATGCTCTTGCCTCCAAGGTGACCGACGGCATCCGCTGCCAGTACATTTTTGGCTCATCTATGTTCTTGCCTCCAAGGTGACCGACGGCATCCGCTGCCTGTACTACTTTACCTCGTCTATGTTCTTGCCTCCAAGGTGACCGACAGCATTCGCTGCCAGTACATCTTTGGCTCATCTGTGTTCTTGCTTCCAAGTTGACCAATGGCATACGCTGCCAGTACATCTTTGGCTCGTCTATGTTCTTGCCTCCAAGGTGACCTACGGCATCCGCTGCCAGTACATCTTTGCCACGTCTATGTTCTTGCCTCCAAGGTGACCTACGGCATCCGCTGCCAGTACATCTTTGGCTCGTCGGTGTTCTTGCCCCCAAGGTGACCGACGGCATCCGCTGCCAGTACATCTTTGGCTCGTCTATGTTCTTGCCTCCAAGGTGAACGACGGCATCCGCTGCCAGTACATCTTTGGCTCGTCTGTGTTTTTGCCTCCAAGGTGACCGACGGCATCCACTGCCAGTACATCTTTGGCTCGTCTATGGTCTTGCCTCCAAGATGACCGACGGCATCTGCTGGCAGTACATCTTTGGCTCGTCTGTGTTCTTGTATCCAAGGTGACCGACGGCATCCGCTGCCAGTACATCTTTGGCTCGTCTATGTTCTTGCCTCCAAGGTGACCGACGGCATCCGCTGCCAGTACATCTTTGGCTCGTCTGTGTTCTTGCCTCCAAGGTGACCGACGGCATCCGCTGCCAGTACATCTTTGGCTTGTCTGTGTTCTTGCCTCCAAGGTGACCGACGGCATCCGCTGCCAGTACATCTATGGCTCGTCTGTGTTCTTGCCTCCAAGGTGACCGACGGCATCCGCTGCCAGTACATCTTTGGCTCGTGTTTCTTCTTGCCTCCAAGTTGACTGACGGCATCCACTGCCAGAACATCTTTGGCTCGTCTATGTTCTTGCCTTCAAGGTGACCGACGGCTTCTACTGCCAGTACATCTTTGGCTCGTCTATGTTCTTGCCTCCAAGGTGACCGACGGCATCCGCTGCCAGTACATCTTTGGCTTGTCTATGTTCTTGCCTCCAAGGTGACTGACGGCATCTACTGCCAGTACATGTTTGGCTCGTCTGTGTTCTTGCCTCCAAGGTGACCGACGGCATCCGCTGCCAGTACATCTTTGGCTTGTCTATGTTCTTGCCTCCAAGGTGACCGACGGCATCCGCTGCCAGTACATCTTTGGCTCGTCTAGGTTCTTGCCTCCAAGATGACCGACGGCATCCGCTGCCAGTACATCTTTGGCTCGTCTATGTTCTTGCCTCCAAGGTAACCGACGGCATCTGCTGCCAGTACATCTTTGGCTTGTCCCCTGCCTTACCACAGGACGCTATAATCTACGTGCCACGCAGCTCCATGACAACTCATGGTATCGCCTACATTCATCTTTGCATCGTTCACGCTTTTACAACATTACTGTTACTTCCATGTATTGCTCATAGGTGGCAGTTATGATTCCGAAAACCGATCTTTACTAGCTATGTATTTATTAATTATTTTGTATACAAATGTAACTAATGTTTACAGTGGATAATTCGGAAGAATTTTAAACTGTTACTTTATATTTTCTTCTTTTATAATACACCCAAACTGGTTAGTCTTGCGTTACTATCGTAAGACTAGCCTTATTGGCTCCTTCCAGTCTCATGCCGTAGACGATAGGCGGAGCTTCACCTATTTAACGCTTAGCATTCCGACGCTATTCAGCATTCGGCGAGTATGTGTCTTGACGTAGATCTATGCACCACACGGTGTCTATGTATGCTACCTAAGGGTAGAAATCTTTCTTCATGTTATTATCATTTTTATTGTACATGTCGTCATCACGTATCTCATTCTGTTATTAATTCATCCGTGGAAATTGTTATTTACAGTTTATAGATATGTGATGGACTGATGATGACTGTCATGAGTAAAGCCGGTTACCACTGAAATAAGATATTAAAAAATATGCTGAAGGTTGATTATTTCTTTAAAGTACAGTATATAATTTAGAGCGCCGGTCGCTGTGGCCGAGCAGTTCTAGGCGCTTCAGTCTGGAATCGCGTTGCTGCTACGGTCGCAGGTTCGAATCCTGCCTCGGGTATGGCTGTGTGTGATGTCCTTAGGTTAGTTAGGTTTAAGTGGTATTAAGTCTAGGGGACTGATGACCTCAGATGTTAAGTCCCATAGTGCTTAGAGCCCTTTGAACCATACAATTTGTATCGTTCTCATGAGATCCAAATTTGCTACAGACACGTGCACATCTGTGTCCAATAAAACCCTGTGGTACTTTAGATCTAATAACCCACTAAGCGAAACTCCTTCTCTGCTTCGCGTCCCTGAGTCACCTGCTGTTGTTTAAAGATAGATTATTCTCATTCCGTATCTTCCTATTCTACTCTCTATTCTGACTATAGTTCCATCCCCTCTGCCCTAGTATTATGAATTTCCACACTGTGGTTGGCGCCAGTCTCACTGAATGTGGACTGAAGGCTCACAATGTGAACATCTGACGTCATCGGAAAAACTCTTTTTTTTCAGGGAGTGTGGTTAATGCCTCTGTTTCCTGTAACGCTGTTGCCATTCCTATGACTCAAGCTTAGTCTTTCGGATATTCTGCCCGTACGTCTCTTGATGCATCAGGTGACAACTCCTGCACAAATTCGTGTAACGCCCTTTGTTCTACTTCCAGCACAAGGACCTTCTCTGTGTCATCACTTTCCGTCAGCTCATACCTACTGAAATTAAGTTTCCTTATTCCAGCAACGAAACTCTCTATGGATTCGTGCTATCTTTGAGTCACGCTGTTTGATTGCTCCCACTGATGTCTACAAATAGCCATTCTACAAGGGTGTGCTTAAAAGTAATTCGAAATTCTTAAATATTTTTAAATAAAACCAAATTTATTAACATTCAACATCTTCATACTCCATGTCTACATTATTTCTCATCATAATCACCATGGCGACGAACACGAACGAGAGAACAGTTTCTTGAAACTGTCAACAACAATGTAACTTCTGCTTGCACCGCACAGCTTCATCATTGTCGAACTGAAGACCTCAAAGTTGTTCTTAAGTTTTTGAAACAGACGGAAATCGGATGGGGCCAAGTATGGAGGGTGATGGATGGCAGTGAAACCAAGGCGTCGGATTGTAGCAGATGTCGCAGTTCTCGTTGGTGGTCTGGCATTGTCACGGTGAGGGAGGAGGCACTTCACGTGTGGACAAACTCTTCGAATTCGAAATTCGATTACAACATCCTGTTTCGCACGTGCCGACAGCGTTACGTCACACACCGCCGTGTTACTCGCTACAAATTGCAGCCCTCTAGCGACAGAGGACTGCAAAAACGTAGACATGAAGAATAAAGATGTAGAATGTTAATAACGTTTGTTTCACTGAGAAAGCTTCAAGAGTTTTCACATAAAAAAAAATTCGGAGGCATTACTTATTAGCAAGTCCTCATACTATAACACTGTAACAAGCCTTTCCTCAAAACTTCAAATGTCTGATCATTTTATAATTCCTCATGATACATCACATATATTTTCGCATTGCGAGTTAACGAGCCTTTCGCTCTCATTTAAATATATGGCCGAAAGAGTCAGCCTACGGGAATTGTGAAACAAATCCAGTCGTCCAGGACCGCGTGCCACAAAGGGTGCAGATTTACCACGAGGTGGGGAAACTCACAGGCGTCTATTGTCTTTTGAGGCCTAAGCGCTGCAGTGTGTGAGTGAGACAGACGAGAACCTACGGCATAGGGAAACCCAGTAGAAGGCTTTTGTGGCCAGGGATACGTAGCAGAGTTAAATATGGTTGACCTAAGATCGGACATAAGGGGAAACTATTTAATTCTCTACTAATTCAGGGAATCAAGCCACAGTAATTTTAATCTGCCAACCTCCATAAATTTTCATGGTGATCCGAATAAAACTTGAATACTGATCATATGTACGAGGTGTGGCTAGAAAAAAACCGGACTAGTACTGGTGAAACAATGAAACGAATGCAATAAGGCTGAAAGTCGCGTGGCCTGTCACGTGACTCTCGCTCCGCCTACTGCTCGAGTTTCTTCTGCCTCCTGCACTCAGTCTGCCCGTGGCGTCTGTTTTAAGTAGTTGACGTTTTGTCTGTGCGTCGGAAAATGTTGAGTGTACAGAAAGAACAGCGTGTTAACATCAAATTTTGTTTCAAACTAGGAAAATCTGCAAGTGAAACGTTTGTAATGTTACAACAAGTGTACGGCGATGATTGTTTATCGCGAACATAAGTGTTCGAGTGGTTTAAACGATTTGAAGATGGCCGCGAAGACACCAGTGATGACATTCGCACTGGCAGACCATTATCAGCAAAAACTGATGCAAACATTGAAAAAATCGGTAAACTTGTTCGACAAGATCGTCGTTTAACAATCAGAGCAGTGTCTGAGTTAACAGGAGTTGACAAGGAAAGTGTTAGGCAGATTCTTCATGAATGTTTCAACATGAACAAAGTGTGTTCAAAAATGGTTCCAAAGTGTCTCACAATTGAACAGAAGGAACGCCGAAGAATGATTTGTTCTGACATCCTGGAAAACATTGAAAGTGATCCCACCTTCTTACAAAATGTTATTACTTGCGATGAATCGTGGTTTTTTACTTACGATCCCTAAACTAAACGCCAATCGATGCATTGGAAAACTCCTGGTTCTCCACGACAAAAAAAAGCACGAATGTCAAAATCGAAATTCAAGGCAATGATGATGGTTTTTTTTTTGACATCAAAGGGATTGTGCACATTGATTGGGTACCAGAGGGACAAACAGTGAATCAGCATTACTACATTAGCGTCCTGGCTACCCTACGTGTGCGAGTACGGAGAAAACGGAACGATTTGTGGAGAAAAAAGTCATGGATCCTTCACAAAGACAATGCCCCAGCTCACAGTGCGTTGTCAGTGAAGACGTTTTTGGCAAAACACAACATTCCCATCTTAGATCATCCACCCTACTCACCTGATTTGGCTCCCTGTGACTTTTTTCTTTTCCCTAAAGTCAAGTCAGCTTTGAAAGGAACTAGATTTGAGACTGTTGAAGCAGTAAAAGAAAAAGCGACGGAATTAATGTATGGACTTACCGAAAATGATCTGCAGCATTGCTATGAACAGTGGAAAATTCGTATGGAGCGGTGTAGAGACCGAGGAGGAGAGTACATTGAAGGAGATAACATGAAATTGTAAATAATTGTAAATAAATGTTTTTTCCAGCATCAGTCCGGTTTTTTTCTAGCCGCACCTCGTATAATAGTTTAGGATTTACTGTCTAAGTCAATATAACAAGTTTTGTAACAAAGGCCTGAATGCTAAAATCTGAACACTTTGGTCGATCTTAGCAATCGACATTTCATATAGAAGCGCATCATTAAAATGACAAATGTTGTTAATATCAACTCTGTAGCTTTGTTTGTTTAAAAGATATAGTAAATTTAAATTATCAGCATTTTCAGTTAAGCATCAGATCATCATTTCCTTCACACAAAACACATTGAACGATGACAGCAAGACACCTTATTGTATCATTAGGTAATAGAACATCTGTTGTACAGTTTGAAAGGCGTATGTACTCGTTGGCAGCGATGATGAGGCATTGTAGAATCTCTGACCAGAGCAGTTGCGCTCGAAGCGCAGTGCAGTACAGTAGTCTGTTGGAAGTAGTAGCCGAGTGAGGTAGCGAGCGGGAGTCTGTCAGCAGTGGTAGCGCAGAGCAGTCGGCGGGCATCGGCACCGCAATGGTCGAGATTCAGGACAAGGTATATTATTAAGCAGCATCGCGCTCAGCTAGTAATGTAAATTAAATGTAATGAACTTTAAAGAATCGCCCCAATAATAATTTTGATTTAAAAGCAATTTTTAACAAAGAATCATTCGATTTCCTTCCATTTCCTTTAAACAAAAAAATTCAATTAACTTCAAAAAATTTAGTTATTGGGATACATCTGCTGCAAGCTGTGCCGCAGAATAAGAGCAGAATTTTGACATGCAGTTATATTAAGGTAAGAAATTAATTCTGATTTTTGCACAGGGCCAAAGACCGACATTTCGGTTAAGCTGAGTTTTGATTGTCACTGTAGTTCCATTGTCATGGGATCATGTTTCATTATTTTATGCGAACTTATACTTGCGTCAGATTGCTAATTTTTGTTTAATTGTCATTGTCATTAATATTTTTGCGGGAAGGTTACACTTGGCTCCATTTCCATTAAGTATTGTCTTTTCAAAATTTCCGTGGGGAGGTTACACTTGGCGACACCCAGTCCAGGATCGTATTTCGTGAGAATCTTTTGAAAAACAGTCAGATATCTGCTCTTATTTGCTTAAATATAATTATAATTTGGCGCAACGCTTTTACTAATTTGTGACTTTCTTTCCTCAGATCATCGGCGATTCGTTGCTCTGTTGTATTTGTGTGTTGCTTTTGTATTGTGCTTATTTCTTTTGTGAATATTTGTGTCTATTGTGAAAATGCCGCGAAAGAAAGTGAATAGTGTATCGCGAGGCATTATGAACGAAATTACCGAGTTAAACAACGTGACCAATAGTACTAGTGACACGCAGTGTAATGATGACAATGCTGTGTTCACTAACAGTCAGTGCGTTCCAATCGCGAATGACGACTTTTACCCTAATGATGAACAAGAGAACTCAATTGTCTCCTCTGTTAATTTGACGACAATCGATGACGAGGGACGCTCTGTTGTAATGAGCGCTGCCCAGGTTAACACACCCGGTTTGGAAAATTCAAGTAACGAACAGACAAATTTGTGTAATGAAAATGGGCAGTGTACACAAAGTACGCCGGATTTATTTAATTCCGAAATAATGTCTGACAGTACACATCCGACTGACAAACCTTTTTGTGAATCTCAGAATAACCAAATGGTTACACAAAATGAGACAATTCCAGATCCAGCATTGATTAACACAGAGAGCAGAAATGCTAATTTTTTATCGGATCCAATTATGGCATTTTTGCAACAAAATTTCAGACAACTTAGTGAACAGAACAAACAGTTTAATGAAAAACAAGACAAACTTAGTGAACAGGTCAGACAACAGAGTGAAAAACAAGACAAACTTAGTGAACAGGTCAGACAACAGAGTGAAAAACAAGACAATCTTAATGAAAAATTAGACGAAAATTCCAGACAGCTTAGTGAACAAATTAGAGCCGTTGCCGCGCAGTGTCATGACACTAAGGAACAGTTACGCGAGGAAATCGAGGCTTGTTCAAAAAAAAGTAGCGAAGAAATTAAGTCTGTTGCTCAGGAATTAAGGGAATTGCAAACAGCTGCAACAGAAACACTTAGAGCGGAAATCAGTACAGTCGCTAAACAATGCTCTGAAAAAGCTACACAATTACGCGACGAATTTAAAGCAGTGACAGCAGAACTTTCGCGCACAATGGATGAAAAGATTGACGCGAAATTCGACCAACAGAACACACAAATTAACGAACGTCTTAGTCTCCATATACAAAACAGTGATACGCGTTTCCGCAAATTTATTGATGATCAAAATAAAGTAAAACGTCAAGTAATGGAAACAATCACTGTTCAGAGACAGGAAGACAAACGTAAAATGTTTGCGAAGGCAAAAACATACGTAGACAATAATATTGCCACAGTTTCGGACAAAATTAATACTATTGAACAGTCAAACACAGAATTACGTGACGAAATTTCTGATCTTAAATCAAAAACAGACACATACACAACCGATTTTCAAACAGTGACCGATAGACTCGAACAATTAGAACTAACATAGGATTCCGATGTCGTCAAAGCTGACGTTAGAAAACTGAACGAAACTACACGTAAATTGCAAAACCAGATTAATGCCACTGACACTAAAACCGATGATCAGGTAAAAATACTGACTGAAAAATGTGATGAATTGGCCAGTCGTATTGATGTGATCGAAAGTACTAATGACAATAAATCAGACGATACTTCACCGGTTTCATTTAATCAAACACCTGAATTTCAAAATTTACAGCAGACAATTAATGAGATCGATTCGTCTAATAACACCTTGCGTAGAAAATTGTCAAGTTTACAGCAGGAGGTAACACAGATGAAAAACATTTCAGTTAATAACACATCACAGCAGACGCCACTTTTCGAACATTTGCCAGACTCACGCAGCGCGTGTAATTTGGGTAATCTACAGAGAGTACGGGACTTAGATTCCGAACAACCACAGTTCAATAGATTCTCTTACAATCCTGAACCTGTTCCATCACATAGAGACGATAATTTCGATTACAAACATTTTCTGTTAGTGAGAACGTTTAAAGTGTTTAAAAACGACAGAACACAGATTCACCCGCTAGATTGGATACAACAATTTAGCTTTGCTTTTCCACCGACTTGGCCTGTAACGCATAAACTTGAATTTATTTGCAGCTTTTTGGAAGGCGAACCGGCAACTCGTATGAGGCCGATCGCGAGGCAATGTTATTCAGTGGAAGAGTTTCAGAATGCGTTTCTATCTGCGTATTGGTCAAAGACGACACAGCGCGGAATTAAAGATCAGTTAATTAGTTTACCGAATTATGAGAACTCAAATTTTCCGAGTGTGACGCAATTTTTTGAGCACATGGTGCAACAGAACCAGTACCTAAGTGAACCCTATAGTGAATCTGCACTTATTCAATTATGTATCTCTAAATTGCCACGATCATTAAGAGTGTCACTTCTAACAGGTCAACAAAAGGAAAACATTTCGGCATTCAGGGATCTATTGCAGCTTTTAGAAGTGCAGCAATCTGATTATTCCTTTGTAAACAAAAATTTTTCATATAACAACCAGGGTCAGCAGGCTTACAGTAATTATGATCAGACATGTAATTTCAATAGGAAAAGTAACAGACGCTTTAGGAATGACAACCACCAAAACTTTAATAACAGGCAAAATTCTCATTATCAATATAGTCAAAATTATGAGCAACAGGAACCACATTTTGGTAACAATAGACGTTTTCCGCCACAACAACATGAAAGTCAGCCGGTTAGCATACCTAACCAACAATGGAATGCACAAGGTCAACCAGGCTTTAATGTTTCGCCGCGTGCACGTGTAGTCCCTGATACAACAAATAGTAACGCACGGCAGCAAGGAAATAACTACGTACAGAGAAGACAGTATTTCAATTCCTATCGCAATGCACCGTATAGGAATGAGTATCACGACAGACGTAAAAATGATGAGCACAATTATCAGCGTACGTTTAATAACAGTCGGTCATACCAACAGCAAAATTGTCCACAAGAACCTATTCTCATGAATGAACCCGACAGTAGGTATCATCCAGAGCGTAATGCGTCTGGAAGAAGTAATAGAACTGTTCAAATTGTACAAATGCCACAACATCCTCCTGATAATAATAACACGTCAGATAGAATCTGACTAGATACTGTACAGGACGTATCTTCCAATAACACAAGCACTACATCTGATACGCAAAATGTTGTTCACGAAAATGTTATTACTTTCGACGACATTCGAGACACTCTTTTACAGGAAAGACCAGTTGTTCAGAAAACCATTTCACATCCTGTCATCGAAATTAAAATTGGTTCATCGAAATTTTCAGCAGTAATCGATTCCGGATCACCTATGTCAGTAATAAATGAGGAAACTTTTAATGAGTGCAACAAAGAGAATACCTATCCCACATTACCTTTAGGCAAAACCAAAGTGAAAGGAGCAGTATCAAGTAAAGGTGTAGACGTTAAATTACAGACACATTTGTCATTTTGTATTGGAGGTCATACTTTTCATTCAAATTTTTGGATTGTTCCCTTGTTGACAACAGACGTTATTTTAGGCATGAACTTTCTGGTACAACACGACGCAGTGGTTGATTTTCAAAATTCCTATTTAATGTTGAAGGACGAAAATGTGCTATTGGCTTTAGAATTTCAGCATTCACTATCAGCAGAAGAACAAACAATTAACCGCACAGAGGTCATTTCCGCAACACGTAACATAGACTGTAAGCGCGCATTGTTCACAGACACGTACGTACATAACTATAATACTCCAGACGAAGCTGACTACGACGTAATGCAGATGATTTCCGATAAGGTTAAACAAAGCAGTGCAAATACAGACGACGAACGAACGCAATTACATAAAATTCTTTTACAGCAAGCTCCAGTTTTCGACAACATTCCTGGTACTATGTCCGGTTTTATGTATGAATTTCAAGTCAAACAGCACGACACATTTAAAGCAAAGCATTATCCTATTCCGTATATTCATAGAGAACAAGTTAAAAAAGAATTGCAGGATATGCTCGATCAAGGAATTATTGAACCAGCAGTTAGTCCGTACATAAACCCGCTACATATTGTTAAGAAAAAAGATGGCTCACTTCGCCTTGTACTTGATTCACGTCACATTAATGACATTATTATTAATGAAACAGATCGACCACAGACATTAGAAGAACTACTACAGAAATTTCACGGTACAGCTATTTATTCCACATTAGATTTGAAATCGGGATTTTGGCAAATACAACTTCATCCGAATTGCAGAAAGTACACAGCTTTTCTCTGTTTTGGTGACTGTTATCAATTTTGCAAATTACCATTCGGCTTAACTATTTCTTCTGCAGCTTTTATTCGCGGTTTAAACACAATACTTCCGACAGAACTTAAAGACAGAATTACGACGTACGTAGACGACATTCTTATTGCAGAAGCTAACTGGTCTGAACACAATATGATTCTTGAACGACTGTTGCAAACTTTTCATGCACAAGGACTTACAGTTAACCTGAGTAAATCACATTTTGGTAAAACTTCTATAAAATTTCTTGGACACGTAATTTCAGCAGAAGGCATTGCGCCTGATCCGGAAAAACTTCAAGCTCTACGTGACATTACTGTTCCTACGACGAAGAAACAATTACGCAGTTTTTTGGGCTTAATTAACTTTTTTCGCAAATTTATTCATCACTCTGCTTTAGACACACCTAGATTATGCCAATTAACAGGTAAAAATACTATTTGGTCATGGGATAAACAAGCACATTCTGAATTCGTGAACCTGAAACATGCTTTGTTGAATGCTCCACTTTTATCGCACCCAGATCTTACTCGAAATTTTTCTATTGCCACCGACAGTTCTAACACAGCTTTAGGCGTACACATTTTTCAGGAAATTGAAGAAGATGGCTCAACAGTAATTAAAAACATCGCATTTGCAAGCCGCATTTTGTCACCTGCTGAACGAAATTATTCCGTCACAGAATTGGAAACATTATGTGTTGTTTGGGCATTTACGAGATTTCGACACTTTCTTTATGGAAGACATACCACCGTTTACACAGATCACAGAGCTATACAATTCTTACTTTCGGCTAAATTTACTCACGATAGGTTAAGTAGATGGAAACTTTATTTGCAGGAATTTAATTTTACGATTGTTCACATTCCCGGCACACAAAATGTTATAGCAGACGCACTATCGCGTTCTCTCAGCAACAATCAGCAAGACGTAGCAACCAACTTCTGCAAAGCAAATTTCAGCGTCATGTACATTCAACAAGTTGCATTTGAAAATTTTATTTCATCGTCATTACAAGACATAGCACGAGAGCAAAGCAAAGACAATGTGTGGAAAGAAATTAAACACCTTTGGCAAGATAAGAATAATGTTACGATTAGGAACCACTACACTGTACACAATGACATTCTGTTTCGCCGCTCTCATCCTGACAGCAACAATTGGTTATTATGCATTCCTGACGAACTGATTAACAAATTAATCTGGTACACTCATTTAAGTTACGCACATTACGGAGCCAGAAAATGTTTTCTTATACTGAGACAGAACTGTTATTTTTCGAACATGGAAAAACGTATACGACGAGTTTTAGCGTCATGTAAAATTTGCCAGAAAGCTAAATCAGACACCACTTCACACATTCCTCCATTATATCCCATTATACCTGTTAAATTAAGACATACGGCCGCAGTAGACATTTTTGGTCCGATTCCGAGAACTAACAGAGGTTTTTGCTACATCTTTGTCGCTGTTGAACTCACTTCAAAATTTGTTACCTTCACTCCGTTACGCAAAGCTACTGCTAAAACTGTTTCGAAAGCATTTGTAAAACATTTTCTATTTCATGTAGGGCATGTGATGAAAGTAATTTCTGACAATGGATCGCAATTTCGTTCTGCTATATGGACACGCATGTTACGAGCTAGAAACATTTCTCCGATTTATATATCCAAGTACCACGCTTCTTCGAACCCTTGTGAACGATTAATGAAAGAAATTGGTAAACTGTGTAGAATATACTGCCACAAAAGACATGTTAATTGGGACACACACATACACTCATTCCAAGATGTAATTAATTCCATTCCAAATGAATCCACTATGCTATCTCCGTCTGTAATACTGAAAAATGTTGAACCAGTAAACAAAATTAAAGAATTAGTAACATTTCCTACATCTCGTCGATTACGACACCACGAAATAATCGACATTGCGCTGAACAACATCAAACGTGCCGCAGAGCGCCGGAAAAGACAGCAAAAACAGGTTTGTAGACGCCGAGACTTTCACGTTGGACAGAAGATATTAGTACGTACACACTATTTATCCAGCAAATTAAAAGGTAAGTGCAGTAAATTTGAACTTCTGTACGCAGGTCCATATCGGATTCGCAGTATTCCTCACCCCAATGTTGTACACGTCGAAACTTTGAGAACCAGAAAATCGAAAGGCAATCACCATATCTCCAATGTTAAACCGTTTATTGAATGAACATACTTTATGATTTATCACACTGTAATACATTTTCCAGATATTTATGTGAACAATTATTGATGATTATCGTATTTTTTCTTGGCAAGTGCCCGGCAAGGTAAGGTTAGCAGGTCGCTCTTCTTGTCGTTACACATCAGACCGTGCATATTTTCCAGATGAACTTACACTTTTTTATGACCACTTATGCAATTATAATTATATGACTAATTACTGATGATGATTATCGTATTTTTTCTTGGCAAGTGCCCGGCAAGGTAAGGTTAACAGGTCGCTTTTCTTGTCGTTACACATCAGACTGTGGACATTTTTCATTTTTTTATGTGTACGATTGTTTTCAAGTTTTGTTTGTATGCACTGTGAACGAGTTAAGGTATAACACACACCAGTTGACTTTGACATTTTGCCCTATGATATCTCAACATCGTGACTGTTTTACATTTTTCTTTTTTTGCTGCTGCATTATGATATTCTCTGTACACTTTTTGCCTTTGAACACTGTCTATGCTTTTGACATATTACGTTTTTCTGTCATGTTATGCTGTATGCTTAATTGTGTCACCATTAACCAGCCATTATCTAATGGGTATATGGTTTAAATGCAAGACATTAATCTTTGTTCATCAATTTCAGAAAGAAATGATGCGTAAAGGAAATAAATTAAACAGAAATGGGAATTTCACCTACGGAATAGATGACAGAAGATACAAAACCTTATGAGGACGAGTAAATGGATCAGAATTAACAAGCATTAACAAGAATATACTATACACATCGCAGAATAGCAGTCTTAACTAATTTTTTCTTTCAGAATACAAGGCGATTGATGCAAGCTGTCAGACAGAACTACACATTTTAGTTTTAAGTGATGAGATATGCTAGAGATAAGGAATAGTTGTATAATGAATAATGAAGTGATTTTTGCAGATGATAGTTAATGCTGATGAAGAATAATGATTAAGAATATGGTACTATTAATAATGAAGTTTTTTCTTTACAGGTGATGATGATAATGAAGTTATGATACTATGGATAATGAAGTTTTTTCTTTACAGATGAGGATAATGTTGAAGTTATGAATTTATGCTATGTAGTTATTTAAGTATTTGTTGCAGTTTGCTTTGACAGCAGGTGTTATATTGCATAGTAGGATGACTGAAAGTTTTGGAAAGGACAGCTATGGAACACATTTTTTATACACATTTCACTACCTGTTAATTCGAAGTTCACTACTTTTCAGCATAGTCTGCTTTTCTTCTTTCAGCTCAATAATTCATTTTGTATTTTTTTTCAGGAGAAGCTTTTTATGATACTTACTAAACTTGTTACCTATTATACCTGTTCTAGTACTTACTTTTTTTTTACCCATTTGTGTCTATCATTTATAAAGTGATAACCTTGCTACAGCTGACTCATGACGAATGACGTTACACATTTTTCATTTATAGGAACAACCCAGAAGCAATTTTTTCTCTTATTTCTTCTTGCTTTCCCTTATAATTACCCAAAGCAATGCACTGCTAGCACAAAAACAAAATGTATTACCAGTCTCATATAATGTCACTAGTTTATGACAATTCTGAATAATACTGATCAGCTCTGAATAGTATGTCACTTTAATAATGACTTCTTAATTATCTGAATAATAATACTTTGTAACCGGTTAATAACTGCCACTGTTTATTGTAATGAGACTACTTATTATGCCCATGATTATTAACGCTATGATTGTAATTTTATAACTGGCTAGTAATTGCCACTGTCTATTGTAATGAGACTACTTATTATGCCCATGATTATTAATGCTATGATTGTAATTGTGTAACTGGCTAAGAATTACCACTGTCTATTGTAATGAGACTACTTATTATGCCCATGATTATTAATGCTATGATTGTAATTTTATAACTGGCTAGTAATTGCCACTGTCTATTGTAATGAGACTACTTATTATGCCCATGATTATTAATGCTATGATTGTAATTGTGTAACTGGCTAAGAATTATCACTGTCTATTGTAATGAGACTACTTATTATGCCCATGATTATTAATGCTATGATTGTAATTTTATAACTGGCTAGTAATTGCCACTGTCTATTGTAATGAGACTACTTATTATGCCCATGATTATTAATGCTATGATTGTAATTGTGTAACTGGCTAAGAATTACCACTGTCTATTGTAATGAGACTACTTATTATGCCCATGATTATTAATGCTATGATTGTAATTTTATAACTGGCTAAGAATTACCACTGTCTATTGTAATGAGACTACTTATTATGCCCATGATTATTAATGCTATGATTGTAATTTTATAACTGGCTAGTAATTGCCACTGTCTATTGTAATGAGACTACTTATTATGCCCATGATTATTAATGCTATGATTGTAATTGTGTAACTGGCTAAAAATTGCCACTGTCTATTGTAATGAGACTACTTATTATGCCCATGATTATTAATGCTATGATTGTAATTGTGTAACTGAACAAAGATTGCCGCTGTTTATTGTAATACGACTACCCATTACGGCAAATTTAATTTTATGAACATTATTCTGTAATACTAAAATACTTGGTACAGAAATGTTCAATAACTAGAGTATGGATGCCGCAAACTACTTATGTAATCACTAATCAAGACTTGTGTGTTAGTTAATGTCCTTCACCTTCTGACCCAACTACCTGAAATTATTGTAACATCCATTTGTCTTGTCCATCCACATTATCATGGAGCACTATATTTGGTTTTTGCACTAATTCTACGTTGGTGTGCCGCCTCTTAAGAGCGTGGTGTTGACACGACATGCTGTCCACCACCGTAAGCGATGAAGACGTTATTATGGTCCCACTGTTTGGTGTACCTGGTATACTGCCAAATGATAGCATGGAATATTACTACGACGTTTCAGTGTCTTAATACGCTGATAAATACTTCTGGGAACGGAACTGCAGATTGTATCACTTAGTGTTGTGATTCTGTGGAAAGATATGGACTTTCAGTGCAGCTGTGTGCAAACTAAAGTGCTACAACCATGATGCAATCCTTTCCTTTCCTATCCTAATAGTGAAAATCATTTTTAACTAACACCATTTATGTTCATGGCCTATACATTTTTTCTCGATTTGTTGAACTCCAGTGCGAGTACACTTATGTCACCTGTCGACATGATTTTTTGCTATTATGTTTATTTATTGTGAAAATACTAAAGACATTTTTTGATTTGTTCTGAAGTGCAGTATGTGTGCACTCTTGTCATCTATATTGTATATACTTTTTGTGATTTGATGATTTTTCTACCCTTGCGTTTATTTGTTATAAAAATGTTCAAAAGTTTTCAGTGCATGTGCACTTATGTGAATATGTTTTCAACTGAACTCCAGTGCCTGTGCACTCTTCTCAATTTTCGATATTATTTGTGTTCATTCTGTATACTTTTTATGATTTATGTCATTTGTTACTCATTGTATATACATTTCGTCTTTTGCTGATATGTTCTCCACTGCAGTGCATGTGCACTCATGTCCCTTGTCAACATGATTTTGTTAAAAAAAAAATGCTATAGAATCTTACAGTGCGTGTGCACTTTGTTATTTGTCAAATAATTTGTATATACATTTTTCTGATTTGCTGATACGCTCTCTACTCATTGTACTTATATTTTGTCTTGTCTGTAATGTTTTGTAATCGGTGCATGCGCACAACATTTAATTCATGTATTACATCCAAATATTTTGTAAATGTTAATTAATTAAAAGAAAAATTTGTTTCGATGGCAAGTCCAAATGACTCACCATCGCTGCCAAATTTTTTGCCCCCCAGTGGAGGGTTATGAAAGGCGTATGTACTCGTTGGCAGCGATGATGAGGCATTGTAGAATCTCTGACCAGAGCAGTTGCGCTCGAAGCGCAGTGCAGTACAGTAGTCTGTTGGAAGTAGTAGCCGAGTGAGGTAGCGAGCGGGAGTCTGTCAGTAGTGGTAGCGCAGAGCAGTCGGCGGGCATCGGCACCGCAATGGTCGAGATTCAGGACAAGGTATATTATTAAGCAGCATCGCGCTCAGCTAGTAATGTAAATTAAATGTAATAAACTTTAAAGAATCGCCCCAATAATAATTTTGATTTAAAAGCAATTTTTAACAAAGAATCATTCGATTTCCTTCCATTTCCTTTAAACAAAAAAATTCAATTAACTTCAAAGAATTTAGTTATTGGGATACATCTGCTGCAAGCTGTGCCGCAGAATAAGAGCAGAATTTTGACATGCAGTTATATTAAGGTAAGAAATTAATTCTGATTTTTGCACAGGGCCAAAGACCGACATTTCGGTTAAGCTGAGTTTTGATTGTCACTGTAGTTCCATTGTCATGGGATCATGTTTCATTATTTTATGCGAACTTATACTTGCGTCAGATTGCTAATTTTTGTTTAATTGTCATTGTCATTAATATTTTTGCGGGAAGGTTACACTTGGCTCCATTTCCATTAAGTATTGTCTTTTCAAAATTTCCGTGGGGAGGTTACAAGTTTAGTACATAATAGTTACTTTTGTACTTTATTTATTTATCAGAAAGCACACTGGTGCAAGACTAATGGCCGTGGCATTAAAAGGTAAGAAGGAAATTGTATTGGTTTTGTGCAAAAGAATTTAACGTTTATTACGTAATGTATATTATTTTTACTTTATTTAGAACGTGAAAGTGATCAAGCTTTCATTATTTAAATATGTTAGCATGTAAAATAATGTAGAATAAGCTGTAGCCAATCAGATGGACGACTCCAGGAAAGGGAATTGAGCCAGTCAGTTGAGCGAAAATATTCGGCGCGCGGGAAACCCGCTCGGAGACGGGCAGAAGGCAGTTCTGGTCTACACACCAAAGAGTACAGTTCGGCTGGAAACACCAAAGGGTACAGTTCGGATTGAGACGCGAAAGCGGACAGTCTGACTTGAGGCAGCTAGGAAGTGAAATGACTTGGAAAATTTCGCGTTGCTTGATATCGCGGGACTTAAGTCTCTGAGCGATGAGGAGCCGCGATCCTGTTGTGAACTCTTAACCTTTCGCATAGTTAACGAGATGGAGTATCAAACTTGTAATTCGCGATGAGTTTGTGAATGATCTGATTGTGTCAAATGGCTATGCGCTCGAGTGTAACAGTAACACTAAATACGACCACTTTCGCTATTACACTACTGGCCATTAAATTTGCTACACCACGAAGATGACGTGCTACAGGCGCGAAATTGAACCGACAGGAAGAACATGCTGTGATATGCAAATGATTAGCTTTTCAGAGCATTGACACACTGTTGGTGCCGGTGGTGACACGTACAACGTGCTGACATGAGGAAAGTTTCCAAGCGATTTCTAATACACAAACAGCAGTTGACTGGCGTTGCCTTGTGAAACGTTGTTGTGATGCCTCGTGTAAGGAGGAGAAATGCGTACCATCACGTTTCCGACTTTGATAAAGGTCGAATTGTATGTAGCCTATCGCGATTGCAGTTTATCGTATCGCGACATTGCTGCTCGCGTTGGTCGAGATCCAATGACTGTTAGCAGAGTATGGAATCGGTGGGTTCAGGAGGGTAATACGGAACGCCGTGCTGGATCCCAACGGCCTCGTATCACTGGCAGTCGAGATGACAGGCATCTTATCCGCATGGCTGTAACGGATCGTGCAGCAATGTCTCGATCCCTGAGGAAACAGATGGGGACGTTTGCAAGACAACAACCATCTGCACGAACAGTTCGACGACGTTTGCAGCAGCATGGACTATCAGCTCGCAGACCATGGCTACGGTTACTCCTGACGCTGCATCACATACAGGAGCGCCTGCGATGGTGTACTCAACGACGAACCTGGGTGCACGAATGCCAAAACAACATTTTTTCGGAAGAATCCAGGTTCTGTTTACTGCATCATGATGGTCGCATCCGTGTTTGGCGACATCGTGGTGAACGCACATTGCAAGCGTGTATTCGTCATCGCCATACTGGCGTATCACCCGGCGTGATGGTATGGGGTGCAATTGGTTACACGTCTCGGTCACCTCTTGTTCGCATTGATGGCACTTTGTACAGTGGACGTTACACATAAGATGTGTTACGACCCCTGTCTCTACCCTTCATTCGATTCCTGCGAAACCTTACATTTCAGAAGGATAATGCACGACCACATGTTGCAGGTTCTGTACGGGCCTTTCTGGATACAGAAAATGTTTGAATGCTGCCCTGGCCAGCACATTCTCCAGATCTCACAGCAATTGAAAACGTCTGGTCAATGGTGGCCGAGCAACTGGCTCGTCACAATACGCCAATCACTACTCTTGATGAAATGTGGTATCGTGTTGAAGCTGCATGGGCAGCTGTACCTGTACGCGCCATCCAAGCTCTGTTTGACTCAATGCCCAGGCGTATCAAGGCCGCTATTACGGCCAGAGGTGGTTGTTCTGCGTACTGATTTCTCAAGATCTATGCAACCAAATTGCGTGCAAATGTAATCACATGTCAGTTCTAGTATAATATATTTTTCCAATGAATACCAGTTTATCATCTGCATTTTTTATTGGTGTAGCAATTTTAATGGGAGTAGTGTAGTTTTGCCGCGCGGAGTGGCCGCACGGTTTAGGCGTCATGTCACGGACTGCGCGTCCCCTCCCGCCGGAGGTTCGAGTCCTCCCTCGGGCGTGGGTGTGTGTGTTGTTCTTATCATAAGTTAGTTTAAGTAGTGTGTAAGTCTAGGGACCGATGACCTAAGCAGTTTCGTGCCTTAGGAATTCACAAACATTTGAACATTTGCTATTAGTTTTCTTTCTGAATAAATATTATTCTAACCAAATCGTAACTGTGTGGCTTACATGATTTATGGGTCGTTAATTTGGTTCCAGATATTATTATTATTACTGTTGTTATATGTTATGTTAACTTTGTATTTCGCAAACTTGCCATCAGCCAGGCAATTTAACCAAAGGGTCACAAGTGTCTAATTTAGGGCGTGTAATGCGACATGTGCCGTTCAACCCCAAGACGAGTTTGAGCCAAGACATTCCGACGAAGAGGAACCGTATATGAGCCCGAACATCTTTGGGATGTTAGCTCGCAGCGTCTACTACTGAACGTCCCTTTGGTTAACAAATCAGCTTAGCAGCAGTCAACATTTTGTCCACAAATGCTATCACCTATTCCCGCTTTACTAAAAAGGATAATTAGGCTAGAGACACCATCATCTAGGACGGGTACTGACAAAGTGGACGAGGCTCTGTCCTCTTTTAATGCAATCTATGCAAGTCGATGTTATTTGCCCTTATTTGAGCACCTTTCTTTGGTAAAAACTGAACCGCCTCAGTAGTTTTAATCGCTAGCTACCTTGGTTTGCTCATTGCAAAGCTTGCGTCTACAACAGTAGGACAAAAGTAATGGAATAGCTGCAGGGAAAAACTAATACTAGCATCACACCACACTCTTGCCTATCGTCGCTCCTCAAGGGGCTCCGGAAAGGCTCAAAATCATGAAAAGTTCAATTTTTACTTTTTTGCGTTTTCTGAATCTGCAGACTATTACCTTTTAATAGATATATAATTTATTCAATTCCGAAGACTACAACTATTTTTAAATTTTTTTTAACTGTGTTCTACATGGGCGTGACCCACTGTGGCGCTGTTAAACTGCTGTCAAATGGTGTTATTATTAACGTCCGTGTTCATCAGGTACATTTTAGTGATGTGAGATAAAGTATGTGTTGTGGCTAACCTGTGATGGTTCAATATATATCGCTGGTGTGATTGTCGATTGTTTCATGTTTATTTACTCTGTCGTTATCTCGAAAATATTCGTAATTAATTCTGTTTCTTGAGTCTCTGTTTTGTTGAAGTATAATAATGAGTAAAAGTAAAGTTATTAGAAATACTCTGAAGGCTTTTAAGAAAAGGAGAAATGTTGGAAAGCCAAGGTATTTAGAAATATGGGAATGAAGATAGGTTCTAACATGGTACGAGCGATGCTTGCTTTAGACAAAGAACGCCTTCGGGCTGCAGACAGGGCTGTAAAGAGTCTAGAAATACAAGCAAGAGTAAACAGGAGGAGTAACAAGAGGAAGCTGGAGGAGGAGTTTGCAGAGGATGAAGATAATCCATCCTATGGACCTGGAATGCACTAAAAAGTTAATCCAATCTTTGTCGCTCGATTCCCAAAACTTTTATTTTCTCATACTAATTGCATGTTTTCTAAGGATCTTCCAAACATATATGTTTCAAACTTTCAGTAAATGTTACACAGTACCTTCCGCATAATTTAACACAGCCTTTTTCCAAAAAACTGTATATTTTTGAATATATAAATAAAAAATTGCAAAAAAATGTTGTGAATTTTCATTACAATTGAAAAAAAAATCATCTTTAATAACTGAACTAAAATTTTCTAAAATCCCTGTGTTAAGTTGTAGCCCATATTCCAATAAATAATCTGTAAAACGTTCAACTTCCTACCTCAAATACTTTGTGAGGAAAGATGTAATTTATAAGCGTTATTTTAAAATTGCAAGTATAGGACGTGCCGGAGCCCCTTAACGTATTAAATGTACTTTACAGAAAAGGCAACACAAAGAGCTAAAGGAGCTTATACATACACACACACACACACACACACACACACACACACACACACACACACACACACACACATACAGAGAGAGAGAGACAGAGAGTGAAAGTAAGCAAAATTCAAAACAGCTTCTCTCTCTCTCAATTCTTGCCCCTTGTTTCTAAGGTCCTATCCCCTGTTACATTATTTATTTCCTGTCGTGTAAGGACTTCCTCCATTAAACCCATTTCCTTACACATTCCATTATCATCTAAGCATTCCCTTCATCTCACATAACGTCTTGCTTTACCGTCTGTCCCATAAGTATGCTCCTTACTTATTCCACAGGGTTCCTTTGGATCGCGCTTTCTAATTTCAACCTCTCTTTGTCTGCTTCTGTGCGTCCCAGCTCTCTCTTTACTCTCAATATTAATTAACTTCATTATCGCTTACAGGACTTGTTTTTAGTTATGGACACGACATACTGCAGTGATCAGACAACATGCTTATAAAGAAATTCACATTCCCACTACATAAACGACAGCCGAAAAAGTAGATGTAGTTTTTCTTTATGGCGAATGTAGACAGACTGTTAGAATAGCAATGCAGCTAAAGTGTCCTCCAGGTAAGTGTAAGTGTCAAAATTTAGGCTAGACAAGGAAAATAATTACTTTCACAATTTATGTAAATTACACGCATTTGAGTCGAAATGACTAGCTGAATGACTCGAACAGTTCACAGCTAAATGGGGGCAAACCAGCGTATTTCTCTAGCGTTACCCCTAAATTCAATCAGATCAAAGCCTGTTTCCACTTTCTCCAGCTCTCCAATGTAATCGTCTCGCCATTTCCAGTCACTCGAATGGCAATCAGCAAAACATAGGTTTTTCTCACTAACCAGCTGAAATCATGACGATGAAGAGTGACCCACGACGTTGCATGCACGTCATTGTAAGAATGTGGAGGGGTGTTGCAGATACTGTTATATGCCAGGCTTGTCGATTTAGGATAGCACGCTGAACTTACGCGCGCACTAGCAGTTCCTCAGTTGTTGCGGAATCAGAAATGCTCCACTTTCAAATACAATTCATGTTCATTGAGACACTCGTACAGTGGCTGTTGGTGGCGACTCTATGGCGGCCGTTGATCCCCAGCCAGCTGTGACTACCTCAGCAAAAGCACAAGGCAGTGGTGCGTGTTATCTGGGCAGGAGCGCCGGCTTAGCTGAGTGCAGTCCTGGTGTCTGGTACTGACAACTTATCAGCACGCGTGTGCAAATCTCGTTGCTACAGGAGTCAGTGAAGCGCGTGGCTACAAACTGAAGACCATTGGGAGATACCCAGAGACCGGATGCATTTACCTGGGGGCGGTTCCAACTGGTTGGTGCTAGTTCAAGCCCCGGCAGTGTCAGATCTACGAGAGGCTTGCGTATCAGCAGGTAGCAGATGAGGCAGCTAGAGATTTGTCTCCGATGGAGTACACCTCATTGTTGGTATCAGTTCAAGACAAGAATTCAGCTAAGTCAGATTGGTGAGTATTTGGTGAGTATTTATAGTTGTTCGTCCGGTTTTGTTGTGGCAGCGCGGAGTTTTTGGTCATGCAGTTTACCGAGGCGGCTCAGCACGAGATAAATCAACCGACCACTGCGGCTGGCTGCATGCTTGAATCGTCCTGTGTCAATAGGATTCGAGCCCTGGCAGCAGGTTTTCACAAGCACCTGGCTTTCTTGCCTGGCCACTCCTTGTGAAGTCTGTGCGAATGAGTGTTTGCGTAAAGCCAACATTTGCGAGATTTTTAAGCTATACTATAGTATATGAACCATGGACCTTGCTGTTGGTGGGGAGGCTTGCGTGCCTCAGCGATACAGATGGCCATACCGTAGGTGCAACCACAACGGAGGGGTATCTGTTGAGAGGCCAAACATATGGTTCCTGAAGAGGGGCAGCAGCCTTTTCAGTAGTTGCAGGGGCAACAGTCTGGATGATTGACTGATCTGGCCTTGTAACATTAACCAAAACGGCCTTGCTGTGCTGGTACTGCGAACGGCTGAAAGCAAGGGGAAACTACAGCCGTAATTTTTCCCGAGGACATGCAGCTTTACTGTATCATTAAATGATGATGGCGTCCTCTTGGGTAAAATATTCCGGAGGTAAAATAGTCCCCCTTCGGATCTCCGGGCGGGGACTACTCAAGACGACGTCGTTATCAGGAGAAAGAAAACTGGCGTTCTACGGATCGGAGCGTGGAATGTCAGATCCCTTAAAAGGGCAGGTAGATTCGAAAATTTAAAAAGGGAAATGGATAGGTTAAAGTTAGATATAGTGGGAATTAGTGAAGTTCGGTGGCAGGAGGAACAAGACTTTTGGTCAGGTGATTACAGGGTTATAAATACAAAATCAAATAGGGGTACTGCAGGAGTAGGTTTAATAATGAATAAAAAAATAGGAGTGCGGGTTAGCTACTACAAACAGCATAGTGAACGCATTATTGTGGCCAAGATAGACACAAAGCCCATGCCTACTACAGTAGTACAAGTTTATATGCCAACTAGCTCTGCAGATGATGAAGAAATTGATGAAATGTATGACGAGATAAAAGAAATTACTCAGGTAGTGAAGGGAGACGAAAATTTAATAGTCATGGGCGACTGGAATTCGTCAGTAGGAAAAGGGAGAGAAGGAAACATAGTAGGTGAATATGGATTGGGGGGAAGAAATGAAAGAGGAAGCCGCCTTGTAGAATTTTGCACAGAGCATAACTTAATCATAGCTAACACTTGGTTCAAGAATCATAAAAGAAGGTTGTATACCTGGAAGAATCCTGGAGATACTAAAAGGTATCAGATAGATTATATAATGGTAAGACAGAGATTTAGGAACCAGGTTTTAAATTGTAAGACATTTCCAGGGGCAGATGTGGATTCTGACCACAATCTATTGGTTATGACCTGCAGATTGAAACTGAAGAAACTGCAAAAAGGTGGGAATTTAAGGAGATGGGACCTGGATAAAGTGAAAGAACCAGAGGTTGTAGAGAGTTTCAGGGAGATCATAAGGGGACAATTGACAGGAATGGGGGAAAGAAATACAGTAGAAGAAGAATGGGTAGCTCTGAGGGATGAAGTAGTGAAGGCAGCAGAGGATCAAGTAGGTAAAAAGACGAGGGCTAATAGAAATCCTTGGGTAACAGAAGAAATATTGAATTTAACTGATGAAAGGAGAAAATATAAAAATGCAGTAAATGAAGCAGGCAAAAAGGAATACAAACGTCTCAAAAATGAGATCGACAGGAAGTGCACAATGGCTAAGCAGGGATGGCTAGAGGACAAATGTAAGGATGTAGAGGCTTATCTCACTAGGGGTAAGATAGATACTGCCTACAGGAAAATTAAAGAGACCTTTGCAGAGAAGAGAACCACTTGTATGAATATCAAGAGCTCAGATGGCAACCCAGTTCTAAGCAAAGAAGGGAAGGCAGAAAGGTGGAAGGAGTATATAGAGGGTTTATACAAGGGCGATGTACTTGAGGACAATATTATGGAAATGGAAGAGGATGTAGATGAAGATGCAATGGGAGATAAGATACTGCGTGAAGAGTTTGACAGAGCACTGAAAGACCTGAGTCGAAACAAGGCGCCGGGACTAGACAACATTCCATTAGAACTACTGATGGCCTTGGGAGAGCCAGTCATGACAAAACTCTACCATCTGGTGAGCAAGATGTATGAGACAGGCGACATACCCTCAGACTTCAAGAATAATATAATAACTCCAATCCCAAAGAAAGCAGGTGTTGACAGATGTGAAAATTACCGAACTATCAGTTTAATAAGTCACAGCTGCAAAATACTAACGCGAATTCTTTACAGACGAATGGAAAAACTGGTAGAAGCGGACCTCGGGGAAGATCAGTTTGGATTCCGTAGAAATGTTGGAACACGTGAGGCAATACTAACCTTACGACTTATCTTAGAAGAAAGATTAAGGAAAGGCAAACCTACGTTTCTAGCATTTGTAGACTTAGAGAAAGCTTTTGACAACGTTAACTGGAATACTCTCTTTCAAATTCTGAAGGTGGCAGGGGTAAAATACAGGGAGCGAAAGGCTATTTACAATTTGTACAGAAACCAGATGGCAGTTATAAGAGTCGAGGGGCATGAAAGGGAAGCAGTGGTTGGGAAAGGAGTGAGACAGGATTGTAGCCTCTCCCCGATGTTATTCAATCTGTATATTGAGCAAGCAGTAAAGGAAACAAAAGAAAAATTCGGAGTAGGTATTAAAATTCATGGATAAGAAGTAAAAACTTTGAGGTTCGCCGATGACATTGTAATTCTGTCAGAGACAGCAAAGGACTTGGAAGAGCAGTTGAACGGAATGGACAGTGTCTTGAAAGGAGGATATAAGATGAACATCAACAAAAGAAAAACGAGGATAATGGAATGTAGTCAAATTAAATCGGGTGATGCTGAGGGGATTAGATTAGGAAATGAGACACTTAAAGTAGTAAAGAAGTTTTGCTATTTAGGGAGTAAAATAACTGATGATGGTCGAAGTAGAGAGGATATAAAATGTAGACTGGCAATGGCAAGGAAATCGTTTCTGAAGAAGAGAAATTTGTTAACATCGAGTATAGATTTAAGTGGTGGTGGTGGTGGTGGTGGTTAGTGTTTAACGTCCCGTCGACAACGAGGTCATTAGAGACGGAGCGCAAGCTCGGGTTAGGGAAGGATTGGGAAGGAAATCGGCCGTGCCCTTTCAAAGGAACCATCCCGGCATTTGCCTGAAACGATTTAGGGAAATCACGGAAAACCTAAATCAGGATGGCCGGAGACGGGATTGAACCGTCGTCCTCCCGAATTCGAGTCCAGTGTGCTAACCACTGCGCCACCTCGCTCGGTATAGATTTAAGTGTCAGGAAGTCGTTTCTGAAAGTATTTGTATGGAGTGTAGCCATGTATGGAAGTGAAACGTGGACAATAACCGGTTTGGACAAGAAGAGAATAGAAGCTTTCGAAATGTGGTGCTACAGAAGATTGCTGAAGATAAGGTGGGTAGATCACGTAACTAATGAGGAGGTATTGAACAGGATTGGGGAGAAGAGATGTTTGTGGCACAACTTGACTAGAAGAAGGGATCGGTTGGTAGGATATGTTTTGAGGCATCAAGGGATCACAAATTTAGCATTGGAGGGCAGCGTGGAGGGTAAAAATCGTAGAGGGAGACCAAGAGATGAATACACTAAGCAGATTCAGAAGGATGTAGGTTGCAGTTGGTACTGGGAGATGAAGAAGCTTGCACAGGATAGAGTAGCATGGAGAGCTGCATCAAACCAGTCTCAGGACTGAAGACCACAACAAACTATAGTTTATCATTTCAGTTGGTAATTCATCTTGCATTTGCCCCTCCAGCACGGCAAACGTCGAGAAGGAAGGACTATGAATAGCAACAGGTTTGTCGATGCCATCGAAAACATAGCCTATGGCATTCAGGTCTGGATACAGAGCTGGTTACACAGCAGTTCATAAACTGTTTGCTCTTGTATATATTTTTCCAAGATGCGAAGCTCATATGACCTAGCACCATTGACTTCTTGGTAGATATCCTCATCTTTTCCGCTGACATAGGAATAGACACTTATAAAACCTACTCAGACACAGATCCATGCGAATGAATGTCGAACTCATTATTCATGTAAAGATAAACCCCGTTATACGAGGGTTGTCCAGATGGTAAGTTCCGATCGGTCGTGAAATTGAAACCACAGTGAAAACCAGAAACGTTTTATTTGCAACAGTTAGGTACATCTTCCACCTGCTTCTCTACATAGTCGCCGCTCCAGCTTCGTGTGTTGTCGTAGTGTTGTATCATCTTTCCAGTATCCTCCTCATAGAAAGCAGCCGCCTGTGCTTTCGGCCAGTTATCTGCACTGGTCTGCAGCTCGTTGTCTGTGGAAAAATTTTGCCTTCGTAGGCAGCGGTTTTTCTGAGCAGAGATGAGACTCAGGGGGAGACAATTATGTATTATGGGTGATCAAACACTTCTCATCGGAAATGCTGCAGGAGCGTCTCCATTGCACCTGCAGTGTGCGGCCGAGAATTGGCATGAAGAAGGAACTGCTCGACAGTTGTGTTACGTGGGCTGCATGACACAGGCGAAATCTCTGAGCAGGCCCTCATACTTGGGAGGAGACGCTATTCCCTACGCATCTGTACGTGCTCACTGTTCACTCAAAACTGAAAAGAGCGACGCTACACGATCGACGGGCATGCTAGAGACACTGCCCAACACATCTGTGCAAAGCTTTACCGGATTTTCCCATTGGTTTCCATTTCACGACCGATCGAAACTTACTTTCTGGACAACACCGTACATAGCTACAATGTGAAGTCGGATTTCTCGCTGAAATACGTCAGCTATCATTAAACGTTAGTAAATCCGTTAATGGAATTGTTTTCTGTTCATTTGCGTTCAGAATATATTTGCTCTGTGTGGTGTCACCGCTAGACACCACACTTGCTAGGTGGTAACTTAAATCGGCCGCGGTCCTGTAGTACATGTCGGACCCGCGTGTCGCCACTGTGTATTCGCAAACGTAGCGCCACCACAGGGCAGGTCACAAGACACGGACATGACCTCGCCCCAGTTGTACGGACGACATAGCTTGCGACCACACGTATCACGTCTTCCTCTCATTTGCCGAGAGACAGATTAAATAGCCTTCAGCTAGTCCATCGCTACTACCTAGCAAGGCGCCATGTGTATCATTGCTAATTGCTTACTACTATGCAAGAGATGTATTTCAACAAGAACAAGACTACATTAAAGTTAAGTATATTAAAATCTCTCTTCTTTTCTTTATAGTTTTCATCCAGTCTCCTGTTTCAGAATTTACGCCCGTCTGCGTTAGTTTCGCGTGCACCTAGCCACTCATTGTGTCGAGACCTTAGGGAATCGACACAACACTCTGTCCACTGCAAGATGTATGAGACAGGCGAAATACCCACAGACTTCAAGAAGAATATAATAATTCAAATCCCAAAGAAAGCAGGCTTTGACAGATGTGAAAATTACCGAACTATCAGTTTAATAAGTCACAGTTGCAAAATACTAACGCGAATTCTTTACAGACGAATGGAAAAACTGGTAGAAGCGGATCTCGGGGAAGATCAGTTTGGATTCCGTAGAAATGTTGGAACACGTGAGGCAATACTAACCTTACGACTTATCTTAGAAGCTAGATTAAGAAAAGGCAAACCAACGTTTCTAGCATTTGTAGACTTAGAGAAAGCTTTTGACAATGTTAACTGGAATACTCTCTTTCAAATTCTGAAGGTGGCAGGGGTAAAATACAGGGAGCGGAAGGCTATTTACAATTTGTACAGAAACCAGATGGCAGTTATAGGAGTCGAGGGGCATGAAAGGGAAGCAGTGGTTCGGAAAGGAGTGAGACAGGGTTGTAGCCTCTCCGCGATGTTATTCAATCTGTATATTGAGCAAGCAGTAAAGGAAACAAAAGAAAAATTCGGAGTAGGTATTAAAATTCATGGAGAAGAAGTAAAAACTTTGAGGTTTGCCGATGACATTTTAATTCTATCAGAGACAGCAATGGACTTGGAAGAGCAGTTGAACGGAATGGACAGTGTCTTGAAAGGAGGATATAAGATGAACATCAACAAAAGCAAAACGAGGATAATGGAATGTAGTCAAATTAAATCTGGTGATGCTGAGGGAATTAGATTAGGAAATGAGACACTTAAAGTAGTAAAGGAGTTTTGCTATTTAGGGAGTAAAATAACTGATGATGGTCGAAGTAGAGAGGATGTAAAATGTAGACTGGCAATGGCAAGGGAATCGTTTCTGAAGAAGAGAAATTTGTTAACATCGAGTATAGATTTAAGTGTCAGGAAGTCGTTTCTGAAAGTATTTGTATGGAGTGTAGCCATGTATGGAAGTGAAACATGGACGATAACTAGTTTGGACAAGAAGAGAATAGAAGCTTTCGAAATGTGGTGCTACAGAAGAATGCTGAAGATTAGATGGGTAGATCACATAACTAATGAGGAGGTACTGAATAGGATTGGGGAGAAGAGAAGTTTGTGGCACAACTTGACTAGAAGAAGGGATCGGTTGGTAGGACATGTCCTGAGGCATCAAGGGATCACAAATTTAGCATTGGAGGGCAGCGTGGAGGGTAAAAATCGTAGAGGGATACCAAGAGATGAATACACTAAGCTGATTCAGAAGGATGTAGGTTGCAGTAGGTACTGGGAGATGAAGAAGCTTGCACAGGATAGAGTAGCATGGAGAGCTGCATCAAACCAGTCTCAGGACTGAAGACCACAACAACAACAACTGTCCACTGCAATGGTGTTATCTTGTACTGAGTGACAGGTTGCATAAGGGCCAAACGGCCTGTGATGCAGTTATTTTGAGAGCATAACTACAAATATCGTGCTTCAGCCTGAGCCACAGCCCATAGCCATCCTTAGGTCTACTTGCCGTAAGCCTAACGTGCCGCCTGAAGCTGTAGTTAAAATGTGTGGGTACCAGATGGACGTACGTTTAATAACCTAGACACCTGCGAGATGGTTCTGGCTATTCCAGCTTTCTTTTCCTCGTGAGTGTAACGTAGATGGTAATAGCAGTGTGGCCAGAAACGTCAATAATCTCGCACAGTAGCCATAATATCAGTCGATATCCGACCAGTCAGGTCATGTTGAGTATTTGACCGACAATTTGTCCAGATTCTGCAAAACAGAATCGGACGACACCGCCTAAAAACAATGAACTGTCTTCGTATCATTTCATTTGGTGACGTTACAGCACATGAGAACCTAACAGGATTTGCAGATACACAGACAGACGGCAGAGGACTTAAAAGGTCAGCTGAACGGAATGGGTTGTTTATTGAAAAGAGGTTATAAGGTGTACGCCAATAAAAGTAAATGAATGGTAGATTGTTGTAAAATAATCAGGTGGTTTTAAAACAATTGGCGATGACCGAAGTAGAGGATTTAAACGTAGACATGCTGTAGCAAGAAAGCAGTTTGAAATAAGAAAAATATGTTAACGTTGTATATACTGTTAAGTATTAGGAAGCCATTTCTCCAACATTTTTGGAATGTAGTTGTTTACAAGTGTGAAACGTGGACAATAAACAATTCAGATAAAAAGAGAATACAAGCTGTTGAAATGTAGAGCTACAGCGGACTGTTTAATATTCTAATTTCGAACTTTTGAACTTCACAGATCCTGAGTTGTTCGTGGGGACCCTGAAATTGTTACAGTTTAGGTAAGTTATTGCAACTATTGAACAGAAAATTTTGAAGAAACAGCTACATGTCATGACCTGATTAAAAGAAGCACATAACCATAATCTACCGCAGAAACCGCGAACAAAAATCCGTGCGCAGTAGATGGAAGAAAGCACAGGTCACACTCGTCATCCATTTGATGTAGAACTTTGTCTCGAACAGAACGACTTCCTCCACGCCAACCCGCAAGGATTCCGAAAATATGGACAATATGAAACCCAACTCGCATTTTTCACACCTGATCTCTCGAAAGTCACTGATCAAGGCGGTCAGGTAAATAACAAGCTGTTGTTCTAACGAGAGCGCCATTTATTTTCATTGACTGTATGTGAGATATGACATTGCACGAATTATGAGTTGAGTATGGGGACAGTAAAACTGTTGTAGTTAAGAGTACATGTATTTCAACTATAATTTACTGAACTTTACACAAACTTTCACTGTGGAATTGCTCAGGAACACAGAAGGAGGCCCTCAAACTGTTCTGTCTCGCATGTACCACTTTGTGCATGCTGTCCTTTGAAGAATAGGTGCCAATGGCGAAAATAAAAGTTTAACTTAAGCTGCATGTGTTTTAAAATAATACATTGGTGTCATTTAACCGTTATTTAATAGAGGCAGCACAGCCGAGCTTCTGAACTCCAACGCTAATGAGGTCGGATATTTCGAAAGTAGCTGTAAATAATCGCAAAATACTGTCGCAGAAATATTTTCACACAATAAAGTTACCTTTATAGATAAAATGATTTGTTAAATCGTCAATCAAACTCACAGTAGCAGATGACAACCTACCAACATACAGAATGTACAGACGGGCTCACATATACCAACAACGTAGACAAAGAAAGGTAATGCAACAGAAAAAAACGATTTTTACGACCAATTTCATTAGAAAAATTATAGCTAGAAACTTTTTTACATGTTAAAGAGATAAATAAAGAGTACTCATTAACGTTGGTACAAAGATGTTAAAACTTTTTTGGGTTTGCATAAAAGGCAGTTGCTTGCATAAAACAGACGTACCTGAAACCCAGTAATTTTGTCAGCTTAAACAGCGAATAATGAGTAACTACAACTGCATGCCTCCTCCTACAGTTGAGTCGACGTAAGTTGATGCCTGACAGTTGCAGTATGTTGGAGCGGTAGCTTCACGCGCCTGCTCAACCAATAACGTAATGCGATTTTGTACACGTTTCTATAGGAACGCCTCAGTGTCATCACAGCTACTGTTTCCGCTTGCTGCCGTTTATACATCGCAGTTTAAAGCTGGCAACAGTGCTGTAAGTTGTCAAGAACGATCATCCGCCGTCTCTACGTAGGCACCATACTGACTGTAAGTCAATTGTCTCACTTATGTGACAAATCTTATATTTAATCACACCTGAAGGCGATATTCGGATAATCGGATTCTAAATACACTCCTGGAAATGGAAGAAAGAACACATTGACACCGGTGTATCAGACCCACCATACTTGCTCCGGACACTGCGAGAGGGCTGTACAAGCAATGATCACACGCACGGCACAGCGGACACACCAGGAACCGCGGTGTTGGCCGTCGAATGGCGCTAGCTGCGTAGCATTTGTGCACCGCCGCCGTCAGTGTCAGCCAGTTTGCCGTGGCATACGGAGCTTCATCGCAGTCTTTAACACTGGTAGCATGCCGCGACAGCGTGGACGTGAACCGTATGTGCAGTTGACGGACTTTGAGCGAGGGCGTATAGTGGGCATGCGGGAGGCCGGGTGGACGTACCGCCGAATTGCTCAACACGTGGGGCGTGAGGTCTCCACAGTACATCGATGTTGTCGCCAGTGGTCGGCGGAAGGTGCACGTGCCCGTCGACCTGGGACCGGACCGCAGCGACGCACGGATGCACGCCAAGACCGTAGGATCCTACGCAGTGCCGTAGGGGACCGCACCGCCACTTCCCAGCAAATTAGGGACACTGTTGCTCCTGGGGTATCGGCGAGGACCATTCGCAACCGTCTCCATGAAGCTGGGCTACGGTCCCGCACACCGTTAGGCCGTCTTCCGCTCACGCCCCAACATCGTGCAGCCCGCCTCCAGTGGTGTCGCGACAGGCGTGAATGGAGGGACGAATGGAGACGTGTCGTCTTCAGCGATGAGAGTCGCTTCTGCCTTGGTGCCAATGATGGTCGTATGCGTGTTTGGCGCCGTGCAGGTGAGCGCCACAATCAGGACTGCATACGACCGAGGCACACAGGGCCAACACCCGGCATCATGGTGTGGGGAGCGATCTCCTACACTGGCCGTACACCACTGGTGATCGTCGAGGGGACACTGAATAGTGCACGGTACATCCAAACCGTCATCGAACCCATCGTTCTACCATTCCTAGACCGGCAAGGGAACTTGCTGTTCCAACAGGACAATGCACGTCCGCATGTATCCCGTGCCACCCAACGTGCTCTAGAAGGTGTAAGTCAACTACCCTGGCCAGCAAGATCTCCGGATCTGTCCCCCATTGAGCATGTTTGGGACTGGATGAAGCGTCGTCTCACGCGGTCTGCACGTCCAGCACGAACGCTGGTCCAACTGAGGCGCCAGGTGGAAATGGCATGGCAAGCCGTTCCACAGGGCTACATCCGGCATCTCTACGATCGTCTCCATGGGAGAATAGCAGCCTGCATTGCTGCGAAAGGTGGACATACACTGTACTAGTGCCGACATTGTGCATGCTCTGTTGCCTGTGTCTATGTGCCTGTGGTTCTGTCAGTGTGATCATGTGATGTATCTGACCCCAGGAATGTGTCAATAAAGTTTCCCCTTCCTGGGACAATGAATTCACGGTGTTCTTATTTCAATTTCAGTCCTACCAGATCCTAGACTAAATTTCAATTGAAAATTTTCGTAAGCCTTTATGATCTCTTCAGTTCTTTACAGATAAGCTTAATGTTGCAATTTTTTATAATATATAAATCTGAATCTTATTAAAAATAGTCGCCACACAGTAAATACGCTCTAAGACAAAAAGACGATGTACACGGAGCAGTTAGGCGGATTGGTTACAAATTGATTAGGGTACACCGGGAGCATGCCGTTCATTTGATCTGTAAGCTGTATACAGGGTGGTCCATTGATCGTGACCGGGCCAAATATCTCACGAAATAAGCGTCAAACGAAAAAACTACAAAGAACTAAACTTGTGTAGCTTGAAGGGGGAAACCAGATGGCGCTATGGTTAGCCCGCTAGATGGCGCTGCCATAGGTCAAACGGATATCAGCTGCGGTTTTTTAAATAGGAACCCCCATTTTTTATTACATATTTGTGTAGTACGTAAATAAATATGAATGTTTTAGTTGGACCTCTATTATGGTATGTTAATTGTGCTTACAATCCAGTACATAAAAGGTTGAAATTCTTTCACACGAAAAAAGTATTAAAAAGCCTTCTGAAGAAGGCAGGAAACACAAAATATAAAAATGGTGAGGCTATTCCACCCAGTCAAAAGAGACTATTCCGTCCAGTATAAGAAAAACAAGAAAAAATAAGCATTTAGCGCAAGTAAACATTATTCGACCTTTTTGCACCGACACACACTTCGTGAAACTATGTAGCACATTGCTGGAACTTTATCCAGAGCAGCTGTCTATAACGCTTGTTACTGATTGCTTCGTATCTTTCTCGGACCAAGAAGCAACTGACATTTTCCGTTTGAATGTGGAGACCATCAGAAAGGAAACCAAGAAAACATGTTCTCTAGAATTTCGCAGCAAAATATCAATTAAACCAATAATTTGAGTTGAAACACGTATGTTGTGCGGCGGCGATGGCGAGGCATTGTAGAATCTCTGACCAGAGAGCATGTAGTTGGTGCAGTTGCGCTCCACTCGCAGTAGCGAGCAGTAGTCTGTTGGAAGTAGTAGCCGAGTGAGGTAGCGAGCGGGAGTCTGTCAGTAGTGGTAGCGCAGAGCAGTCGGCGGGCGTCGGCACCGCAATGGTCGAGATTCAGGACAAGGTATATTATTAAGCAGCATCGCGCTCAGCTAGTAATGTAAATTAAATGTAATGAACTTTAAAGAATCGCCCCAATAATAATTTTGATTTAAAAGCAATTTTTTAACAAAGAATCATTCGATTTCCTTCCATTTCCTTTAAACAAAAAAATTCAATTAACTTCAAAAAATTTAGTTATTGGGATACATCTGCTGCAAGCTGTGGCGCAGAATAAGAGCAGAATTTTGACATGCAGTTATATTAAGGTAAGAAATTAATTCTGATTTTTGCACAGGGCCAAAGACCGACATTTCGGTTAAGCTGAGTTTTGATTGTCACTGTAGTACCATTGTCATGGGATCATGTTTCATTATTTTATGTGAACTTATACTTGCGTCAGATTGCTAATTTTTGTTTAATTGTCATTGTCATTAATATTTTTGCGGGAAGGTTACGCTTGGCACCATTACTATAAATATTGGCTTTTAAATTTTTCGTGGGGAGGTTACACTTGGCGACACCCAGTCCAGGATCGTATTTCGTTGAGAATCTTTTGAAAAACAGTCAGATATCTGCTCTTATTTGCTTAAATATAATTACAATTTGGCGCAACGCTTTTACTAATTTGTGACTTTCTTTCCTCAGATCATCGGCAATTCATTGCTCTGTTGTATTTGTGTGTTGATTTTGCATTGTGTTTATTTCCCTTTTTTGTGATTAATTGTGACTATTGTAAAAATGCCGCGAAAGACTGTGAATAGTGTATCGCGAGGTATTTTGAACGAAATTACCGACCTAAACAATGTGACCGATAGTACTTGTAACACGCAGTGTAATGATGACAATGCTGCGTTCACTGACAATCAATGCGTTCTAACCACTAATGACGATTTTTATCTTACTGATGAACAAACGAACTCGATTGTGTCTTCTGTTGATTTGACGACAATCGATGACGCGGGGCGCCCTATTGTAATGAGCGCTGCCCAGCCTAACACACCCGGTTTGGAAAATTCAAATAACGTACAGACAAATTTCTCTAATGAAAATGAGCAGGATACACAAAGTACGACGTATTTATTTAATTCCGAAATAGTGTCTGACAGTGTACATCCGACTGATGACCCTTTTTGTAAATTACAGAATGACCAAATGGTCACACAAAACGTGACAATTGCATGTTCTCCATCACAGAGCACTGAGAATGCAACAGCTACTTTGGGTTTGGATCAATTTATGGCAATAATGCTACAGTTTAAGAACGACCTTACTGCAAATTCCAAACAACAGAATGAAAATCTCAAACAACAGTTAAATGAAAAATTAGACATTAATAATAAAAAACAAGATAAACTTAGTGAAGATTTCAGACAACTTAGTGAACAGGTCAGACAACAGAGTGAAGATAGCAAACAGTTTAATGAAAAATTAGACAAACAGAGTGAAAAATTAGATAACAATTCCAGACAGCTAAGTGAACAAATTAGAGCCGTTGCTGCGCAGTTCCATGACACTAAGGAACAGTTACGCGAGGAAATCGAGGCTTGTTAAAAAAAAAGTAGCGAAGAAATTAAGTCTGTTGCTCAGGAATTAAGGGAATTACAAACAGCTGCAACAGAAACACTCAGAGACGAAATTAGCGGAGTCGCTAAACAATGCTCTGAAAAGGCTACACAATTGCGCGACGAGTTTAAAGCAATGACTACAGAACTTTCGCGGACAATGGATGCTAAGATTGATGCGAAATTCGATCAACAGAACACACAGATTAACGAACGTCTTAGTCTTCACATACAAAACAGTGATACGCGTTTCCGCAAATTTATTGATGATCAAAATAAAGTAAAACGTCAAGTAATGGAAACAATCACTGCTCAGAGACAGGAAGACAAACGTAAGATGTTTGCGAAAGCAAAAACATACGTGTTTCATAACGCTCCACTGGGGGGGGGGGGGGGGGGGGGGGGGGGCAAAAATTAGAATTAATTTCTTACCTTAATATAACTGCATGTCAAAATTCTGCTCTTATTCTGCGCCACAGCTTGCAGCAGATGTATCCCAATAACTAAATTTTTTGAAGTTAATTGAATTTTTTTGTTTAAAGGAAATGGAAGGAAATCGAATGATTCTTTGTTAAAAAATTGCTTTTAAATCAAAATTATTATTGGGGCGATTCTTTAAAGTTCATTACATTTAATTTACATTACTAGCTGAGCGCGATGCTGCTTAATAATATACCTTGTCCTGAATCTCGACCATTGCGGTGCCGACGCCCGCCGACTGCTCTGCGCTACCACTACTGACAGACTCCCGCTCGCTACCTCACTCGGCTACTACTTCCAACAGACTACTGCTCGCTACTGCGAGTGGAGCGCAACTGCACCAACTACATGCTCTCTGGTCAGAGATTCTACAATGCCTCGCCATCGCCGCCGCACAACATACGTGTTTCATCCTTTATATCTATCAAAACAGCTCTTTAACTATTGCTCTACTTAGAATTAAGAAAAATGACTAAAGAAAACCCGATAAGACAACTTTTACCGAAAGTGACAATTATCATTAGGCACTCCAGAACTACTAGCGTAATTTTGATATCAGATAAAATTTTAATCATCAGTATGTATAGCATTTACAGGAATCGTCAAAATTTTCAGCAACAGGAACCACCTTTTGGTAACAATAGACGTTTTCCGCCACAACAACATGAAAGTCAGCCGGTTAGCATACCTAACCAACAATGGAATGCACAGGGTCAACCAGGCTTTAATGTTTCGCCGCGTGCACGTGTAGTCCCTGATACAACAAATAGTAACGCACGGCAGCAAGGAAATAACTACGTACAGAGAAGACAGTATTTCAATTCCTATCGCAATGCACCGTATAGGAATGAGTATCACGACAGACGTAAAAATGATGAGCACAATTATCAACGTACGTTTAATAACAGTCGGCCATACCAACAGCAAAATTGTCCACAAGAACCTATTCTCATGAATGAACCCGACAGTAGGTATCATCCAGAGCGTAATGCGTCTGGAAGAAGTAATAGAACTGTTCAAATTGTACAAATGCCACAACATCCTCCTGATAATAATAACACGTCAGATAGAATCTGACTAGATACTGTACAGGACGCATCTTCCAATAACACAAGCACTACTTTTGACACGCAAAATGTTGTTCACGAAAATGTTATTACTTTCGACGACATTCGAGACACTCTTTTACAGGAAAAACCAGTTATTCAGAAAATCATTTCACATCCTGTTATCGAAATTAAAATTGGTTCATCGAAATTTTCGGCAGTAATCGATTCCGGATCACCTATGTCAGTAATAAATGAGGAAACTTTTAATGAGTGCAACAAAGAGAATACTTATCCCACATTACCATTAGGCAAAACGAAAGTAAAAGGAGCAGTATCGAGTAAAGGAGTAGACGTTAAATTACAGACACATTTATCATTTTGTATTGGAGGTCATACTTTTCACTCAAATTTTTGGATTGTTCCTTTATTGACAACAGACGTAATTTTAGGTACGAATTTTCTCGTACAACACGACGCAGTGGTTGATTTTCAGAATTCCTATTTAATGTTAAAAGATGAAAATGTGCAATTGGCTTTAGAGTTTCAGCATTCATTATCTGCGGAAGAACAAACAATTAACCGCACAGAGGTCATTTCTGCAACACGTAACATAGACTGTAATTCCCCATTGTTCACAGACACGTACGTACATAACTATAATACTCCAGACGAAGATGACTACGACGTAATGCAGATGATTTCCGATAAAGTTAAACAGAGCAGTGCAAATACAGACGATGACCGAACGCAATTACACAAAATTCTTTTGCAGCAAGCTCCAGTTTTCGACAACGTTCCTGGTACTATGTCCGGTTTTATGTATGAATTTCAAGTGAAACAGCACGATACATTTAAAGCTAAGCATTATCCTATTCCGTATATTCATAGAGAACAAGTTAAAAAAGAGTTGCAGGATATGCTCGACCAAGGAATTATAGAACCGGCAGTTAGTCCGTACATAAACCCGCTACATATTGTTAAGAAAAAAGATGGTTCACTTCGCCTCGTACTTGATTCACGTCACATTAATGACATTATTATTAATGAAACAGATCGACCACAGACTTTAGAAGAACTGCTACAGAAATTTCACGGTACAGCTATTTATTCCACATTAGATTTGAAATCGGGATTTTGGCAAATTCAACTTCATCCAAATTGCAGAAAATATACAGCTTTTCTCTGTTTTGGTGACTGTTATCAATTTTGCAAATTACCATTCGGCTTAACTATTTCTTCTGCAGCTTTTATTCGCGGTTTGAACACAATACTTCCGACAGAACTTAAAGACAGAATTACGACGTACGTAGATGACATTCTTATTGCAGAAGCTAACTGGACTGAACACAATCTGATTTTAGAACAACTGTTGCAAACCTTTCATGCACAAGGACTTACAATTAATCTCAGTAAATCGCATTTTGGCAAAACTTCTATAAAATTTCTTGGACACGTAATTTCAGAAGAAGGCATCGCGCCTGATCCGGAAAAACTTCAAGCTCTACGTGACATTACTGTTCCTACGACGAAGAAACAATTACGCAGTTTTTTGGGCTTAATTAACTTTTTTCGCAAATTTATTCATCACTCTGCTTTAGACACACCTAGATTATGCCAATTAACAGGTAAAAATACTATTTGGTCATGGGATAAGCAAGCACATTCTGAATTTATGAACCTGAAACATGCTTTGTTGAATGCTCCACTTTTATCGCACCCAGATCTTACTCGAAATTTTTCTATTGCCACCGACAGTTCCAACACCGCTTTAGGCGTACACATTTTTCAGGAAATTGAAGAAGATGGCTCAACAGTAATTAAAAACATCGCATTTGCAAGCCGCATTTTGTCACCTGCTGAACGAAATTATTCCGTTACTGAACTTGAAACATTATGTGTTGTATGGGCTTTTACGAGATTTAGGCATTTTCTTTATGGAAGACATACCACCGTTTACACAGACCACAGAGCGATACAATTTTTACTTTCGGCTAAATTCACTCACGACAGGATAAGTAGATGGAAACTTTATTTGCAGGAATTTAATTTTACGATTCTTCACATTCCCGGCACACAAAATGTAATAGCAGACGCATTATCCCGTTCTCTCAGCAACAATCAGCAAGACGTCGCAACCAACTTCTGCACAGCAAATTTCAGCGTTATGTACATTCAGCAAGTAGCATTTGAAAATTTCATTTCATCGTCATTACAGGATATAGCAAAAGAGCAAAGCAAAGACAATGTGTGGAAAGAAATTAAACACCTTTGGCAAGATAAGAATAATGTTACGATTAGGAACCACTACACTGTACGCAATGACATTCTGTTTCGCCGCTCTCATCCTGACAGCAACAATTGGTTATTATGCATTCCTGACGAACTGACTAACAAATTAATCTGGTACACTCATTTAAGTTACGCACATTACGGAGCCAGAAAATGTTTTCTTATACTGAGACAGAACTGTTATTTTTCGAACATGGAAAAACGTATACGACGAGTTTTAGCGTCATGTAAAATTTGCCAGAAAGCTAAATCAGACACCACTTCACACATTCCTCCATTATATCCCATTGTACCTGTTAAATTAAGACATATGGCCGCAGTAGATATTTTTGGTCCAATTCCGAGAACTAACAGAGGTTTTTGCTACATCTTTGTCGCTGTTGAACTCACTTCAAAATTTGTTACCTTCACTCCGTTACGCAAAGCTACTGCTAAAACTGTTTCGAAAGCATTTGTAAAACATTTTCTATTTCATGTAGGGCATGTGATGAAAGTAATTTCTGACAATGGACCACAATTTCGTTCTGCTATATGGACACGCATGTTACGAGCTAGAAACATTTCTCCGATTTATATATCCAGGTACCACGCTTCTTCGAACCCTTGTGAACGAATAATGAAAGAAATTGGTAAACTGTGTAGAATATACTGCCACAAAAGACATGTTAATTGGGACACACGCATACACTCATTCCAAGATGTAATTAATTCAATTCCAAATGAATCCACTATGCTATCTCCGTCTGTAATACTGAAAAACGTTGAACCACCAAACAAAATTAAAGAATTAGTAACATTTCCTACATCTCGTCGATTACGACACCACGAAATAATTGACATTGCGCTGAACAATATCAAACGTGCCGCAGAGCGCCGGAGAAGACAACAAAAACAGGTTTGTAGACGCCGAGACTTTCACGTTGGACAGAAGATATTAGTACGTACACACTATTTATCCAGCAAATTAAAAGGTAAGTGCAGTAAATTTGAACTTCTATACGCAGGTCCATATCGGATTCGCAGCATTCCTCACCCCAATGTTGTACACGTCGAAACTTTGAGAACCAGAAAATCGAAAGGCAATCACCATATCTCCAATGTTAAACCGTTTATTGAATGAACATACTTTATGATTTATCACACTGTAATACATTTTCCAGATATTTATGTGAACAATTATTGATGATTATCGTATTTTTTCTTGGTAAGTGCCCGGCAAGGTAAGGTTAGCAGGTCGCTCTTCTTGTCGTTACACATCAGACCGTGCATATTTTCCAGATGAACTTACACTTTTTTATGACCACTTATGCAATTATAATTATATGACTAATTACTGATGATGACTATCGTATTTTTTCTTGGCAAGTGCCCGGCAAGGTAAGGTTAACAGGTCGCTTTTCTTGTCGTTACACATCAGACTGTGGACATTTTTCATTTTTTTGTGTATAATTGTTTTCCCGTTTTGTTTGTATACATTATGAAATAGCTAAGGTATAACACACACCAGTTGACTTTGACTTTTTTTCTGCCCTATGATATCTCAACATCGTGACTATTTTTCTTTTTTTTGCTGCTGCATTATGATATTCTCTGTACACTTTTTGCCTTTAAACACTGTCTATGCTTTTGACATATTACGTTTTCTGTCATGTTATGTTGTATGCTTAATTGTGTCACCATTAACCAGTCATTATTTAAAGGGTATATGATTTAAATGCAAGACATTAATCTTTGTTCATCAATTTCTGAAAGAAATGATGCGTAAAGGAAATAAATTCAACAGAAATGGGAATTTCACCTACGGAATAAACGAAAGAAGATGCAATAACTTTATGAAGAAGAGTAAATGGATTAGGATTAACAAGTATTAACAAGAATATACTATACACATCGCAGAATAGTAGTCTTAACTAATTTTTTCTTTCAGAATACATGGCGATTGATGCAAGCTGTCAGACAGAACTACACATCTTAGTTTTAAGTGATGAAATATGCTAGAGATAAGGAATAGTTGTGTGATGAATAATGAAGTGATTTTTGCAGATGATAATGAATTCTGATGAAGAATAATGATGAAGAATATGCTACTATGAATAATGAAGTTTTTTTCTTTACAGATGATGATGATAATGAAGTTATGATAATATGGATAATGAAGTTTTTTTTCTTTACAGATGAGGATAATGTTGAAGTTATGTATTTATGCTATGTAGTTATTTAAGTATTTGTTGCAGTTTGCTTTGACAGCAGGTGTTATATTGCATAGTAGGATGACTGAAGGTTTTGGAAAGGACAGCTATGGAACACATTTTTATACACATTTCACTACCTGTTAATTCGAAGTTCACTACTTTTCAGCATAGTCTGCGTTTCTTCTTTCAGCCCAATAATCCATTTTGTATTTTTTCCAGGAGAAGCTTTTCATGATACTTACTAAACTTGTTACTTATTATACCTGTTCTAATACTTGCAATTTTTTTTTACCCATTTGTGTATATCATTTACACATGTGATCACATATACTGCCTTGTCGCATAACCTTGCTACAGCTGACTCATGACGAATGACGTTACACATTTTTCATTTATAGGAACAACCTAGAAGCAATTTTTTCTCTTATTTCTTCTTGCTTTCCCTTATAATTACCCAAAGCAATGCATTGCTAGCACAAAAACATAATGTATTACCAGTCTCATATAATGTCACTAGTTTATGATAATTCTGAATAATACTGATCAGCTCTGAATAGTATGTCACTTTAATAATGACTTCTTAATTATCTGAATAATAATGCTATGATTGTAATTGTGTAACTGGCTAAAAATTGCCACTGTCTATTGTAATGAGACTACTTATTATGCCCATGATTATTAATGCTATGATTGTAATTGTGTAACTGGCTAAGAATTACCACTGTCTATTGTAATGAGATTACTTATAATGCCCATGATTATTAATGCTATGATTGTAATTGTGTAACTGGCTAAAAATTGCCACTGTCTATTGTAATGAGACTACTTATTATGCCCATGATTATTAATGCTATGATTGTAATTGTGTAACTGAACAAAGATTGCCGCTGTTTATTGTAATACGACTACCCATGATGGCAATAATTTAATTTTATGAACATTATTCTGTAATACTAAAATACTTGGTACAGAAATGTTCAATAACTAGAGTATGGATGCCGCAAACTACTTATGTAATCACTACTCAAGACTTGTGTGTTAGTTAATGTCCTTCACCTTCTGACCTAACTACCTGAAAATATTGTAACATCCATTTGTCTTGTCCATCCTCATTATCATGGAGCACTATATTTGGTTTTCGCACTAATTCTACGTTGGTGTGCCTCTTAAGAGCGTGGTGTTGACACGACATGTTGTCCACCACCGTAAGCGATGAAGACGTTATTATGGTCCCACTGTTTGGTGTACCTGGCATACTGCCAAATGATAGCATGAAATATTACTACGACGTTTCAGTGTCTTGATACGCTGATAAATACTTCTGGGAACGGAACTGCAGATTGTATCACTTAGTGTTGTGATTCTGTGGAAAGATATGGACTTTCAGTTCAGCTGTGTGCAAACTAAAGTGCTACAACCATGATGCAATCCTTTCCTTTGCTATCCTAATAGTGAAAATCATTTTAGCTAACATCATTTATGTTCATGACCTATACATTTCTTTTCGATTTGTTGAACTCCAGTGCGAGTACACTTGTGTCACTTGTCGACATGATTTTTTGCCATTATGTTTATTTATTGTGAAAATACTAAAGACATTTTTCGATTTGTTCTGAAGTGCAGTATGTGTGCACTCTTGTCATCTATATTGTATATACTTTTTGTGATTTGATGATTTTTCTACCCTTGCGTTTATTTGTTATAAAACTGTTCAAAAGTTTTCAGTGCATGTGCACTTATGTGAATATGTTTTCTACTGAACTCCAGTGCCTGTGCACTCTTCTCAATTTTCAATATGATTTGTGTTCATTCTGCATACCTTTTATGATTTATGTCATTTGTTCCTCATTGTATATACATTTCGTCTTTTGCTGATATATTCTCCACTGCAGTGCATGTGCACTCATGTCCTTTATCAACATGATTTTGTTCAAAAAAAAATGCTACAGAATCTTACAGTGCATGTGCACTTTGTTATCTGTCAAATAATTTATATATACATTTTTCTGATTTACTAATATGTTTTGTACTTATATTTTGTCTTGTCTGAAGTGTTTTGTACTAGGTGCATGTGCACAACATTTAATTCATGTACTTCATCTGAATTTTTTTTGTAAAATGTAAAAGTTAATTAATTACAGAAAAATTTTGCCGCGATTGGCAAGTCCAAATGACTCACCATCGCTGCCAAATTTTTGCCCCCCCAGTGGAGGGTTATGAAACACGTATGTTGTGCGGCGGCGATGGCGAGGCATTGTAGAATCTCTGACCAGAGAGCATGTAGTTGGTGCAGTTGCGCTCCACTCGCAGTAGCGAGCAGTAGTCTGTTGGAAGTAGTAGCCGAGTGAGGTAGCGAGCGGGAGTCTGTCAGTAGTGGTAGCGCAGAGCAGTCGGCGGGCGTCGGCACCGCAATGGTCGAGATTCAGGACAAGGTATATTATTAAGCAGCATCGCGCTCAGCTAGTAATGTAAATTAAATGTAATGAACTTTAAAGAATCGCCCCAATAATAATTTTGATTTAAAAGCAATTTTTTAACAAAGAATCATTCGATTTCCTTCCATTTCCTTTAAACAAAAAAATTCAATTAACTTCAAAAAATTTAGTTATTGGGATACATCTGCTGCAAGCTGTGGCGCAGAATAAGAGCAGAATTTTGACATGCAGTTATATTAAGGTAAGAAATTAATTCTGATTTTTGCACAGGGCCAAAGACCGACATTTCGGTTAAGCTGAGTTTTGATTGTCACTGTAGTTCCATTGTCATGGGATCATGTTTCATTATTTTATGTGAACTTATACTTGCGTCAGATTGCTAATTTTTATTTAATTGTCATTGTCATTAATATTTTTGCGGGAAGGTTACGCTTGGCACCATTACTATAAATATTGGCTTTTAAATTTTTCGTGGGGAGGTTACAGAGTGTCTACGGACGAAATAACTCCATGTTCTGACATTCCGAAAGACGTGGAAAATCTGACCTTTGTGGAAAAAGTCGGCAATTTTTGTTGATGCACACAACACAAAATCTGTGTTCTTATACAAGTGATTTGAAAAATTTTAAATTTCACGTTATAGTGCGTTTTACACCTTCATTTGTTCTGTTGTATTCTTTAACTGTGTCAATTATCGATCATAATTCGCTTACCACTGGAGCTTGTTCTTCTGTCCGGTCAGTAATGCAACAGAAAAAAATCCTTACTACAGCGACATAAAGCAACACAAAGATTCTGGTATACATTGACCAAAACAGCCTAGCGCACTGTTCCCACATTTATTCTTTCAGGCAGATTAGCCCCGTGACTAGAATAGCCTCGCTGCACAGGTATCAATGGAAAACGGAGAACTATGAACGTTGGCGGCTAATAGATGAATGTGTGACGATGAATAGCAATTTCACCGCGCAGTGGGCAATGATATTAAACAAGGAACATGTAGATACAGGGCATAAAGTCCTTGCGAATTTCATTCCGTGTTCTCAGATGGGACGTAATTATGCCACGAAGGTTGCGAGGTGCCGGGGTGGAGAAGAGTTTGTACCTCTCTAATTCTGACGAGTTTTGCATGAGAACGAGACATGCGCTCAACCCTCTCCTTATCTATCAGCTAATTAATTATGCGCACAACGGTAACGGGAGGAAATGATGGTGGACCCTGCTAGTTGGTGAAATAAGGAGTGCACACTCACAGTAATTTAATAAAAATCGTAATCTACTCAAGAAAAAAGAACTTTATCATAACAAACAACAGGAAATGAGATTCTGCATATATCTACGAAATGATATGCGGACTAAATATTACAATGAGATTTATTATACATAAGAACATAAATGCACATGATTGTCGACAGAAACAGTAGGTTAAAGGATAGGGTATACTGAACTATTATGAGAACAAGATTTGGCGCGAGAACAAGGGACTCCTACTCTCTGTGATGCAATAGATTGACGATAATGACTGGAGGTCTTAATGAATCAAATATTAATCTTCCAATTATATAACAGTATCACAATTAGTAGTGAGAGCTCAATAAGGTGTAACATGGAGAAAGAAGTAAGGTGGACTTGTAGCAAAGCGAGCGTGCGTGCTGCTGAGGGATTCAGTATAAAATTGATAAGATCCTACAATGCCGGAGCCACAAAGTACTGTACCAGTACTGATACCTGCAGCACGTCGTCAGTAGGAGGCATTCTGATGATGTAGGCGCCGACTTCTGCCATGCAGCGATTCTGTATCAACCCCTGGCCGCGAAGGCTATCCGAGAATTCTAAGTTCTTCCGAAAACGAGCGACCAAGTCGCGAGACTGTCCGACTCCGATGAAGATCAGATCCTGAATTCCCTCCCTGTGATGCGATGCAAGAGCGAAGCCAGTATTGCTCAACTCCCTACTCTCTTCAAAAAACCGCGAATCAGCATTCAGCGCTGATTCCAAATTCCCCCACACTGTCTCGGAACATCATTCGCGGCAATAGCGACCGTTCCCTCAAATTTCGAGCAGGGCTTTATGACGTCAACTAGCATCAGTTTAAGTTGACCAATCATGGCTCTGCTATTCAGCTGAGGGCACTGAACTTGCCGTTTGACCGGCTACGAAAACAACCTGCCTAGACCACCGGCCATCCGGCGCGAGACAGTCGCACCCAGCAGGGCACGGTCCACAAGAATTCTCAGAATCCAGAGGACAATACAGTCAGTCGGTGCCAGGCATCTTCGTTCCGGAGGCGCCGGAACAGTAAACACATAAACTGCGGCGACACTCAGACAAAAAATGGTTCAAATGGCTCTGAGCACTATGGGACTTAACATATGAGGTCATCAGTCCCCTAGAACTTAGAACTACTTAAACCTAACTAACCTAAGGACATCAAACACATCCATGCCCGAGGCAGGATTCGAATCTGCGACCGTAGTGGTCACGCGGTTCCAGACTGTAGCGTCTAGAACCGCTCGGCCACCGCGGCCGGCACACTCAGACATCTCGCAGGTCGTTTCACCCTGCATACAATAGGCAAAACTCGAACAACGTCAGTCATTCCGTCAGGCGCTTAAGCCTATTGTACGAATCCCTCTAGGGACTGATGACCTTAGCAGTTAAGTCCCATAAGATTTCACACATTTGAACGAACCCCTCAGAATTCATGGAAGTGCAGACCCCAAACGGAAGTGGCAAGTGCCGCGTCCTCCGATGCTTGCCTCGCACAGGCCACCGAGGAAACTAACCCAACATGTATATGAATCAAGTGAAAAGTATTTTTTGAAATCGCAGTGCAAATATGCTCATTACAGTAACCTCATTCGGTCTGTTACTACCGCGCAATGACATATAACATTAATAAAATTGATGAAAATGAAAGGAGACATGCAAAAGAGGGCATGGAACCTCTCAAGGTAGAGCGTGAACAGTATACGCAGATGTCAGCATTGGAGAGAGGACGTGCAGTTGGGCTCAAAAAAGCCAAGTGGAACGATTGGTAAATCGCTCGACATTTTAATAGGAGCGGTGCCACTATTCGACGATGTAGCAGGAACAGGTGAACCAACGCCGAGCATAGCGTCAAGAAGGCAGCGGTCGATCTAGGCGGACGACAGAACGAGAGCACCGAGCAATCGTCAGAGAGCACCGGATGCTACTTGGATCAGGTGCATCAGTGACGACAAGGGCCATTAATAGAATGCTCACAGAAAAGGGGCTCAGCTGATGGCGCCCCATTCGCCGATTACCATTGACCTCTGTACACCAACAAGGCGTTTGACAGGGGTGTCGGACACATTCGGCCTGGAATCTCATTGATTGGAGTAGTATTCAGTGATGAGTTCCGCCCGGAACTGACTCACGATGACCAGTGAAGAAGCGTCCAGAGACGCCCTCGACAGCAGTGGGAAACCAACCCGACTGTGGTCTGCCACACCGCCCGACAACCAGGAGTGTTGATCTGGGTGCCATTTCATTTTATACCAGGACTTCTTTGGTTGTCATCCGAGGCACAGCGGTACGTTGACTGTAGTACGCACCCAGTTTTGTTGCCCTTCGTGGCAAGCCATACTGGGCTTACATTTCAGCAAGATAATCGCCGCCCTCACTCGGCGAGAATATCTACAGATTGTCTTCGTGCTTTTTGGACAACATGGTTGTGGAGATGAAGCAGCGATTAGTGTGATTAATCAATTTTTCAAAAACACTCTTAATCGCATTTATTATTAGACCGCCAACCGGTTTCAAATGGTCGACTGCTGGTGGTGTCACTCCTGTCTACATAACGGCAGGAACCTATGTGCCGTTATGTAGACAGGAGTGACACCACCAGCAGTCTGCCAATGGAAGATGACCCCCACGTCGGGTTGAAACCGGTTGGCGGTTTAATAATAATAATTGCGATTAAGACTGTTTTTGAATAATTGGTGTTCGTGCTTGCCAAACTCCTTCCTGGCCAGCAAGGTAGTCGGACATCACCCTAACTGAGAACGTTTGGAGCATTACGGGCGTGACCCTCCAACCAGCTCGGGATTTTGACGATGTAACACACCAGTTGGACAGAATATGACATGATGTCGTCCAGCAGGACATCAAACAACGCTGTTAATCAATACTACGCAGAATAACCTCATGCATAAGCGCCAGAAGTGGAGCAACGCGTTACTGACTTGCTCAGTTCGTCAAGCTCTTTCTCTTCAATAAATCATCCAGTATTTCTGCAACTTTAATCATTCTTTTGTCTATACACGTACGTCTCATCATTACATCTGTTGATTTCCGTCCCATTCGGATAATTCCTTTGTGGTGCACCTTTATTGTCTTATAGTGTGTGTAAAGAGACTTATGCGTGAGTCCCCATTGCAGCCCTTGCGTAACATAGATTATACGCGTTGTTAAATCATTTCGCTGTAAACAGCAAGTATCTGCCACCGTAAGGACACTCACGCTAACAGCTTTTTCTTTTCTCACGATTTCAGCTGGTGCTTATCGCATTAGTCTGTGCTACAGGTCCGTCTTTCACAGAAAATGCAGCAACTGCTTCTAATAAAAAATTAAAAAAAAGAAAATCTACATAATTGTGCAGTAAGAATTTTCTGAAAAGTTAAAGTTCGAATCTGTTACTGAAGTTTCTTTAGATACATAGCGAATTCTTAAAATTTACTCGTTGATGGTATTGATGGTATTTGGGATAGGAGCAAGAATGGATTTAGGATGAAACAGCTGACTCATATCCACAGTACTAGAAGTAAAAATAAATTAGTATATTTCTTGCCTTCCTATCTACGATTTGAAATTGAATTTTATATTTTGGCACAAAAGTCTTTAGCAGATTCCCCCTTACCTCAGACACAAAGAAATCGTCTGCATAATAGCATCATTTAATTGTGGAATGAGTAATGTAAGAGAATGGGCAATGGCGATTTTCTTTACTTTTTTCTTTTTCTTTATCTTTTCTTTTTCGAAATTGTCCTTCTCTCCTAATGTGTAATCTACGAGTAACTGACATAATTATCTATGAGAGTGGATTAGCGATAGTTGCTTTGGACAATTATTGCATTAACTGAAGCTGCGATGGATGTCTTTACTTTGACCTATTTTTTTTTCTTCAGTCTCCTGATGCCGCCAGACACTGCATACTGTCCCATGACAAACTCACCATCTCAACATCTCGGAGTAGAACTAACAACCAACATCCTCAATTATTTGACAGACCCATTACACTCTCCGTCTTCCCCTAGAGCTTTCACCCTCTACAGTTCTTTCTAGTACCATGACAGCTAGTTGGTTGGTTGGTTGTTTGGGAGAAGAGACCAAACAGCGAGATTATCGGTCTCATAGGATTAGGGAAGGATGGGGAAGGAAGTCGGCCGTGCCCTTTCAAAGGAACCATCCCGGCATTTGCCTGAAGCGACTGAGGGAAATCACGGAAAACCTAAATCAGGATGGCCGGACGTGGGATTGAACCGTAGTCCTTCCGAATGCGAGACCAGTGTGCTAACCACTGCTCCACCTCACTCGGTGACTGTTAGTCCCTCATATCTTAGTACACTTCTTGTCAACGTATCCATTCATATTGTCAGTGTTTTCCACCTTTGCACAGTAGAGTTGTGTTGGCCAGGAACGTTCTTTTTCCTTTGTGGATCAGTAGGTAAAAACCACTGCACGCAAAATGGGAAGTTGTCATACAACCAGCAATAACTAAATCTGCATCTGTATTTTCATCTTTGATTTATACCGGAGGCAACCGGTTTCGTCGTTCCATTAGCTCATCATCAGGCCCTCAATGGGAGGTTGGTAGCTGAGCTTATAATGCCCGACACAATATCATGCAAAAGCGAACCAGTTTCCGCACCAGCATAGGTATCTTGGCTATACATTTGTAAATGCAGAAACCGTTTGCCTCTGGAATAAACCAGAGATGAAAATACGGCTGTTGGTTTATTTTGTATCACTTTATGTCTGACCTCTGCTTTCAGTTGTGCGACTGGATTCGTGACTTCCTGTCAGGAAGGTAGCAGTTCGTAGTAATAGACGGCAAATCATCGAGTAAAACTGAAGTGATATCAGGTGTTCCCCAGGGAAGCGTCCTGGGACCTCTGCTGTTCCTGATCTATATAAATGACCTGGGTGACAATCTGAGCAGTTCTCTTAGGTTGTTCGCAGATGATGCTGCTGTAATTTACGTCTAGTAAGGTCATCCGAAGACCAGTATCAGTTGCAAAGCGATTTAGAAAAGATTGCTGTATGGTGTGGCAAGTGGCAGTTGACGCTAAATAACGAAAAGTGGGAGGTGATCCACATGAGTTCCAAAAGGAATCCGTTGGAATTCGATTACTCGATAAATAGTACAATTCTCAAGGCTGTCAATTCAACTAAGTACCTGGGTGTTAAAATTACGAACAACTTCAGTTGGAAAGACCACATAGATAATATTGTGGGGAAGGCGAGCCAAAGGTTGCGTTTCATTGGCAGGACACTTAGAAGATGCAACAAGTCCACTAAAGAAACAGCTTACACTACACTCGTTCGTCCTCTGTTAGAATATTGCTGCGCGGTGTAGGATCCTTACCAGGTGGGATTGACGGAGGACATCGAAAGGGTGCAAAAAAGGGCAGCTCGTTTTGTATTATCACGTAGTATGGGAGAGAGTGTCAGATATGATACGCGAATTGGGATGGAAGACATTAAAGCAAAGACGTTTTTCGTCGCGGCGAGATCTATTTACGAAATTTCAGTCACCAACTTTCTCTTCCGAATGCGAAAATATTTTGTTGAGCCCAACCTACATAGGTAGGAATGATCATCAAAATAAAATAAGAGAAATCAGAGCTCGAACAGAAAGATTTAGGTGTTCGTTTTTCCCGCGCGCTGTTCGGGAGTGGAATAGTAGGGAAATAGTATCATTGTGGTTCGATGAACCCTCTGCCAAGCACTTAAATGTGAATTGCAGAGTAATCATGTAGATGTAGATGTAGAAGACAGTGTTACTACTGAGGGCACATATTCGTTGAAAGCACCGATGATGGCTGTTAATCAGTTGAAATCGATTTGCAAAAGTAAATAAAGAAAACATGATTTTGCGACTGGTTGCTGCTTATTTGGTAATTTTATGGTTTACGGCCGCTGCACAACTTGCGAACCACTTGGAGCCCACCATCCATTATTTATTACTAGTTATCGTCCTTCCTAACGAGGATGAATGAAAGCAAACGTTCTGAGTTCGAATTCCGGGCAGATAGCAGGTTTTAATCTAGAATGAAATTTTCAATCTACAGCGGAGTGTGCGCTGATATGAAACTTCCTGGCAGATTAACACTGTGTGCCGGACCGAGACTCGAACTCGGGACCTTTGCCTTTCGCGGGCAAGTGCTCTACCAACTGAGCTACCCAGGCACGACTCACGCCCCGTCCTCACAGCTTTACTTCTGCCAGTACCTCGTCTCCGACCTTCCAGACTTCACAGAAGCTCTCCTGCGAACCTTGCAGAACTAGCACTCCTGAAAGAAAGGATACTGTGGAGACATGGCTTAGCCACAGCCTGGGGGATGTTTCCAGAATGAGATTTTCACCCTGCAGCGGAGTGTGCGCTGATATGAAACTCCCTGGCAGATTAAAACTGTGTGCCGGACCGAGACTCGAACTCAGGACCTTTGCCTTTCGCGGGCAAGTGCTCTACCAACTGAGCAACCCAAGCACGACTCACGCCCCGTCCTCACAGCTTTACTTCTGCCAGTATCTCGTCTCCTACCTTCCAAACTTTGCAGAAGCTCTCCTGCGAACCTTGCAGAAGTAGCACTCCTGAAAGAAAGGATATTGTGGAGACATGGCTTAGCCACAGCCTGGGGATGTTTCCAGAATGAGATTTTCACTCTGCAGCGGAGTGTGCGCTGATATGAAACTCCCTGGCAGATTAAAACTGTGTGCCGGACCGAGACTCGAACTCAGGACCTTTGCCTTTCGCGGGCAAGTGCTCTACCAACTGAGCTACCCAAGCACGACTCACGCCCCGTCCTCACAGCTTTACTTCTGCCAGTATCTCGTCTCCTACCTTCCAAACTTTGCAGAAGCTCTCCTGCGAACCTTGCAGAAGTAGCACTCCTGAAAGAAAGGATATTGTGGAGACATGGCTTAGCCACAGCCTGGGGGATGTTTCCAGAATGAGATTTTCACTCTGCAGCGGAGTGTGCGCTGATATTAAACTTCCTGGCAGAGCACTTGTCCGCGAAAGGCAAAGGTCCCGAGTTCGAGTCTCGGTCCGGCACACAGTTTTAATCTGCCAGGAAGTTTCATATCAGCGCACACTCTGCTGCAGAGTGAAAATCTCATTCTGGAGGTTTTAATGTGTCAGGAATTTCCGAAAAAGCTCCTACTCCGCTGCAGAGTGGCGGGTGCCTTCTGACAGGGTAATTGGTTGGAAACCTGAAGCTGGGAAGTGAGCTCCCGCACTCATCACAGTAAGTGCGCGCTCGGCGCGACCAGGTGGGCAGTGAGCGAGCGCCGGCGGCTGGGTAACAAATGGCGAATCAGGCAGGCGCGTGGGCCCGCTGCCCTCGTGGCACCACCGGCTGCACAAATTGCGGCCGTGCTGCGGCTGCCGCTGTGGGTGCTGGGGGGGGGGGGGGGGGGGCGCAGAGGAACGGGTGCGCGCGTGTCCCGCATAGCGACCAGGCTGTGCGCCCACCAGACCGCCACCGCTCCCCACCACAGCTCTGCCTTGCCGCCTCGCGCTGGCGCTACATCTCGTTCCCATCATTTCCCGCCGCCGGCCCGTGACTGTCTTCGACAAGTGAGCTGACGGCTGTTGTGCGTCACGTCGCACAGCCCCGGAGACTTCGCGTTCGATTTGTGATAATATTATCGATATAAGTTCTTTATTTATTTTAGTGCCCATATCCACTTCTGTGGATATGGGCACTAAAATAACTAGTTTGGACAAGAAGAGAATAGAAGCTTCCGAAATGTGGTGCTACAGAAGAATGCTGAAGATAAGGTGGGTAGATCACGTAACTAATGAGGAGGTATTGAATAGGATTGGGGAGAAGAGAAGTTTGTGGCACAACTTGACTAGAAGAAGGGATCGGTTGGTAGGACATGTTTTGAGGCATCAAGGGATCACAAATTTAGCATTGGAGGGCAGCGTGGAGGGTAAAAATCGTAGAGGGAGACCAAGAGATGAATACACTAAGCAGAATCAGAAGGATGTAGGTTGCAGTAGGTACTGGGAGATGAAGAAGCTTGCACAGGATAGAGTAGCATCGAGAGCTGCATCAAACCAGTCTCAGGACTGAAGACCACAACAACAACAACAATCCACTTCTGTAACCGTTTACTGGTAAGCAGCTCTGCCGTTCCGGTCACAGGAGGATCAACTGAGCCCGACCGACCGTCGTGTCATCTACATCTACATCCATACACCGCAAGCCACCTGACGGTGTGTGGCGGAGGGTACCTTGAGTACCTCTATCGGTTCTCCCTTCTATTCTAGTCTCGTATTGTTCGTGGAAAGAAGGATTGTCGGTATGCCTCTGTGTGGGCTCTAATCTCCCTGATTTTATCTTCATGGTCTCTTCGCGAGATATACGTAGGAGGGAACAATATACTGCTTGACTCCTCGGTGAAGGTATGTTCTCGAAACTTCAACAAAAGCCCGCACCGAGCTACTGAGCGTCTCTCCTGCAGAGTCTTCCACTGGAGTTTATCTATCACCTCCGTAACCATTTCACGATTACTAAATGATCCTGTAACGAAGCGCGCTGCTCTCCGTTGGATCTTCTGTATCTCTTCCATCAACCGTATCTGGAACGGATCCCACACCGGTGAGCAGTATTCAAGCAGTGGGCGAACAAGTGTACTGTAACCTACTTCCTTTGTTTTCGGATTGCAGTTTCTTAGGATTCTTCCAATGAATCTCAGTCTGATCATTCCATTTTAAATCAGTCCTCATGCGTACTCCCAGATAATTTATGGAATTAACTGCTTGCAGTTGCTGACCTGTTAAATTGTAGCTAAAAGACAAGGGATCTTTCTTTCTATGTATTCGCAGCACATTACACTTGTCTACATTGAGATTCAATTGCCATTCCCTGCACCATGCGTCAATTCGCTCTCGATATACCACAGCATCATCCGCAAAAAGCCTCAGTGAACTTCCGATGACTTCCACAAGGTCATTTATGTATAACGTGAATAGCAACGGTCCTACGACACTCCCCTGCGGCACACCTGAAATCACTCTTACTTCGGAAGACTTCTCTCCGTTGAGAATGACATGCTGCGTTCTGTTATCTAGGAACTCTTCAATCGAATCACACAATTGGTCTGATAGTCCATATGCCCTTACTTTGTTCATTAAACGACTGTGGGGAACTGTATCGAACGCCTTGCGGAAGTCAAGAAACACGGCATCTACCTGGGAACCCGTGTCTATGGCCCTCTGAGTCTCGTGGACGAATAGCGCGAGCTGGGTTTCACACGATCGTCGTTTTCGAAACCCATGATGATTCCTACAGAGTAGATTTCTAGTCTCCAGAAAAGTCATTATACTCGAACATAATACGTGTTCCAAAATTCTACAACTGATCGACGTTAGAGATATAGGTCTATAGTTCTGCACATCTGTTCGACGTTCGTTCTTGAAAACGGGGATGACCTGTGCCCTTTTCCAATCCTTTGGAACGCTACGCTCTCCTAGAGACCTACGGTACACCGCTGCAAGAAGGGGGGCAAGTTCCTTCGCGTACTCTGTGTGAAATCGAACTGGTATCCCATCAGGTTCAGCGGCCTTTCCTCTTTTGAGCGATTTTAATTGTTTCTCTATCCCTCTGTCGTCTATTTCGATATCTACCATTTCGTCATCTGTGCGACAATCTAGAGAAGGACCTACAGTGCAGTCTTCCTCTGTGAAACAGCTTTGGAAAAAGACATTTAGTATTTCGGCCTTTAGTCTGTCATCCTCTGTTTCAGTACCATTTTGGTCACAGAGTGTCTGGACATTTTGTTTTGATCCACCTACCACTTTGACATAAGACCAAAATTTCTTAGGATTTTCTGCCAGGTCAGTACATGGGGTCATGTGAATGCAGTATGGAGGGGTAGGACTTAGCATACCGCACTGCTAGTCGTTGTCGGCTTACCAGACGTGCCGCAGTAGGTCCCCAACAGACAAGACGAGACTAAGTTCACCTCGTTCCAGTTCTCCTACCAACTCCTGACGGTACCGATAATCGGACCTGGGTACTCCGACTGTTAGTCAGTCGCGCTGACCGCTCAAGGACAATTTTGCTGATAGACTGAGAAAATGTGCTGGCTCCGGACCCCAAATTACTCTTCCCCACACAACTTTGTAGTGCGGTTGGTACATGTGGTGCTCTGGTGCACTGATTCTGAGAGGCTGTTCATGGATTTCGCTGGTAACCTTATTACAAAAGAGCAACTACTAGTCTACAAGTAGCTTTCACTAGCTTCTTTACATTCACGCTTATAAAAAATAGTTCCATCTGCAAAGACGAAGCAGATGTAAAGTAATAGGCGTAGCAAAAATAAGAAATAGACTAAAATTTTGTTGTGCAACGGAGTCTGCAATGCAAACTATAAATTCTTGTTATTTGCTCAGTCGTGGAACCTATCGTGACGAGTACGTCAGCAATAGAAAAACGCACTTGTTTTCTGAGCTGAAAATGCGTTATTTCATTACGCTGGTTACTTCCATTGAATACCACGATATTTTAGAGGTTCCTAATAGAGTCCTTATTTTGTGTTCTTTTGAGAGGATACACTTCTGCCCCTCACATGTTTATCAGCGTCGTTGTTCTTGTGTGAACACGATTTTGGCATTTTTATTTAATACTTGGTTATCGGTAGTCGAAGTAGGAAAGAATGACGATGTGGATTCTATGATTTGAGCCAGTCAGAGTGGCCGAGCAGTTCTAGGCGCTACAGTCTGGAACCGCGCGACCGCTACGGTCGCAGGTTCGAATCCTGCTTCGGGCATGGATGTGTGTGATGTCCTTAGGTTAGTTAGGTTTAAGTAGTTCTAACTTCTAGGAGAGTGATGACCTCAGAAGTTAAGTCCCATAGTGCTCAGAGCCATTTCTATGATCTGAATTAGGATATACTATCCCAGCTGATCCTTACGACCTCTTTTGTACTCTTTTATGATTGGATGGTGTGTGTGTGTGTGTGTGTGTGTGTGTGTGTGTGTGTGTGAGTGTGTGTGTGAGTGTGTGTGTGTGTGTGTGTGTGGTCTGCATGGACATGTGGAGGATATCGTGTATAGTGCATGCGTAATCACTGGTATTCTTTGACCGGTCTCTTGCTCGCCTAAAGTAAACCGAAGAAGGCAGCTATTTAAAGGTAGTGGCGAGTCTGGACTATGGTTCTCCAATGTAGCCAGAGAATGCCCCATCACCGACTGGATGGATGTCTCCTTTGGGGCAGCCACATTGCGGCACTCTGACGCTGGTTCCTGATCTGAACGGTCGACTTTGTTGTGTGGGCCAAATATTTTTTTGCAGATTCGTATGAATGTGAACTACTTAAGCCTGTAGTTTGAAATAATGTTTCTTAGTTTTAGGATAACCGCTATGAAAAACAGATAGGGGAGATTTTCGGAATTTTGATGCGTTTTTAGGCAGGTAAATTTGGAAATGTTAAGATTCTTTGTTTTCGTATCAGTAGTCCATCTTTGTTTGACGTTATATGTAAGTTGAAATATTATTGTGTGTTAATTTCAGGGCCAAAATTATTTAAGAAAGCGGTGTGAAGATTTTTGATTTGGTCAAGCATTTCCCCAAGGGTTAATAAATTTACGTACTGCCTTAGTCACAGTGAGTTGTATAGGCAAAGCAGACCAGAGGTGCATGAACCATTCTTAATTTCAGGACGGCGTATGTGCTGAATACAAAATGATGTGAGATTCATTTTTGTATCATTTTCACTATATAAAATTTTTTGATACAGTGAGATTAAAAATGGGCTTTGTCTTCAGCATACACGAGGTAGGTTCAGCAAGGACAGTCACTCATGATAATTGCTTCAGTAACAAAAAATCATGTGATTGAGCTAATTTATAGAAGTAATATCATATGAAGCATTTGATTTTGGACTTCGTGAGCGAATTACAGTGTGTACGGTAGCCACCTGCCACACTGCACTGGGAGATGCGCATGGTACCTCTGCAGATTAAAATAAATTTTGTCATGGAAAATATCGTATGTGGAATACTGAGAGTGTGGAGTAAGTCTGATCATGGTGCTTAATGGCGAGTACAAAGAAATGTGTGGAAAATAACACCATGCACCATGTGATGTATAAATATGTGGCCACGATGACGTTTGTATTGGGATTTGATGGGAAAAAGTACTGATAGGTAATTCAACGTTTTGGTGAGATATTACTTTCAGACTAATTTCTAGTGATTCAAAAAAGCTTCAGACGAGTTTTGCATGCAAGATATAGAAGTATAGTTTTCTCATTCGGCAGCCGATGATAATGAGATTGTTTCGGTGCATGAATATGAACGTTGACGGAGTGTGTCTTTGAATTAAGTTTTAGCACTCATGGTAAAGAGGACATCCCAAACCAATCCCCAACAATGCATTGTAGGTTTTAATTTTACGAGGCTGAGTATATTAAGATGGTTCAAGTTTAACTGTAATGTTAACGAACAATTATTATGACGTATGGTTACCAGTAAATAAAGCACGAAACAGACTGTGTTATGCACGTACGAACGGTGGTAAAAATAAATTTAAATGAGTGAACTAAGATGGTGGTCCTTGTCAATTGGGTCAGTAGCCCTTTCCTTCCCACCATGGACGCCGTCCATTAGGAAACGGTATGCAATAGTGACATAAAAACTGTGGTATGACGTAAACCCAGAGGACAATTTTGCACTATGATTTGATTAGAACTGAGTCAGTACAGCTGTGATACGGTGATAGTTGCTCACAGTATTGATTCCGTTGCGCAGATTATAAGTAAAATTACAGGCCAGAATTTATAGATCATTTGTTTAGGGCATTATTAAGAGAAAACGTGTTGTTCTCGATGACATGTCCGAGACATCGGTATGATGCATGACCACTGATACCACTAGTACAGATTTTACTCGCTCGTCAAGTCACATATCTAGTGGTTATCTGCTAGATACGTAGGAGAGTCAGGAGGATAAACTCTCACTTTGTACCTACAACATACTTTCTGCTCGCCCCCCGCCCTTCTCTCTATCCCCTGTCACTTCTCCCAACATCCTCTCCTCTCTCTGCCCTCCCTCGCCCTTTATTACTGCCCTGTTATCTTCCATCTTTCTCCTTCTCCTTCCCTTCCTCTCTCCCCTCATCGCTTCTTCACATAACTCTTCTTCCTCCCTTCTTCCATCTCTCTCTCACCACTATTTCTGTTTTTCCCTGTCTTCCTCCCCCTCTACCTGTCACCATCTCCCCCTCACTACTTCCTATCCCCTCCTTTCACATACTTTCTCTCCCACTTCCCATTACTTCCCCACCCTTTCCTTCCTCTCTTCTGAGTTCCCTAGAAAATCCTTTGTGTCACTGTTGCAAGCGCTCCACGCAGCTTAAAACTAAAAGATCATAGCTTTTGGGAACGAGTTAGAAAATCGAGAGCTGTGCTTTCAATGATGCGAGGCGATCTTTGCTTGAACCAACCGCCTAAAGGTTCCAAGGATGGCCACTGAAGCTAGTCTGCAGGCGTTATTCGCGCCAGCTTTAGTTATGTGGTCAATTCATTCGTCAGCCAGTGGTAGTCCTTCTCCCGATTAGGAATGCACACTGTCCTTGCGTTCTGACCTGCCAGCTGTATCTTTGAGGGGCACCATCGCACACAAACTGTTAGAGCTTCCAATAATCAGGTTGCACATCTTCTGCTGTAATCCCAATCTTTTAGGAAGGTCCATGCAGACGCAGCAAATGTGACATACTGTGTTGACTGCATGTACTCTAAACAATGGGCAACGTCTCTTGCAAAGCTATAAGGGAATGGCAGAGTCATCAGAGATGTGAGAACTCTTGCTCCAGGAGCACCAGCGTTTGCCCCAGGTGCACCAAGACCGCCCCAAGCTCAAGCAACAACCTGAAGCCTGCCGGCGGTTGTCACGTAGCTTCGAGTTTCTTCCCTACGCACAGGACTAAGAAGATGTCGAAAAGTAAGCGGTCTAAAGAGCTTTAGCGTACAGTGACCAGCAATGGCAGTGAAGGACTAAATTCATGCTCAGTTACTAATGGCGTATGCTGTTTTTGCCTCAATAGCACTGTCAAAAGCAATGCTGGAACACTGATAACTTTTATTAATTTTTTGGAGCAGATACGAGGTCGGTAGGCCGCGAGAGTTCTGGCGCAGCTCTCGCGTCCGCGCAGTGGGGCCTGCTGTTTCACTTTAGCTAAGCAATATAGATTTATGACTGAGCACTACGGTGCTATAGTTTTATACCTGACATGGCCAAACTTTGGCATGCAATAGTTTAGTGTTAATAGCTTCTGAAGAAGGCCAAATTATTTTGGCTGAAACCTAGGTAAAGATTGGTTTATATCTGCAACTGAGGCTGACGTGTTATATGTAAAATTATCGCCGGCCGCGGTGGCCAAGCGGTTCTAGGCGCTTCAGTCCGGAACCGCGCGACTGCTACGGTCGCAGGTTCGAATCCTGCCTCGGGAATGGATGTGTGTGATGTCCTTAGGTTAGTTAGGTTTAAGTAGTTCTAAGTTCTAGGGGACTGATGACCTCAGAACTAAAGTCCCATACTGCTCAGAGCCATTTGAACCATTTTTTGACAGTGCAAGTTGGTGGCGGCTCCATGATGATGTTTGCTGTGTTTACGTCGAATGGACTCAGTCCTCTGGTCGAACTGAACCGATAACTGACTGGAAATGATTATGTTCGGCTGCCTGGGGACCATTTGCAGCCACTCATAGATTTTTTTTGTTCGGATATCAACTGGGCTTAACTCTTTCTGTGAAGGTAACAGTCGTCGTTCAGCTTTATTTTCGATAGTATTGTACCAAATGTTCAAGTAAACCACAAGAAGTGCCGTATATGTTGCAAGTTTTACTCTTATGTCAGTGTTGTACTCCACAGCTGAACTTGAAGATTGGGGCAGCCAATCCTAGTGTAGGAAGCGAGAATGAAAAGGGTTGCTGCCCGCCTGTGGTCAAGAGGAGAGAGCTATTGAATATAACACTGTATAATACTCATACAAACTACTGTCACGACCATAGTAGGAAGGCAGTTTTGCGACACCTTATCACTTGGTACAGTCAGAAAAATCAATGTACTGATAGTAGCTCAGTCAGACACTCTTACTTGAACAGAATTGCGACATTAACGTAAGCAAGTGTTAGCGTTACACACACACACACACACACACACACAAACACACATACGCACCCACACACACTAAGAATACTACCTGTGGTGTCACCGCCAGACACCACACTTGCTAGGTGGTAGCCTTTAAATCGGCCGCGGTCCATTAGTATACGTCAGACCCGCGTGTCGCCACTGTCAGTGATCGCAGACCGAGCGCCGCCACACGGCAGGTCTAGAGAGACTTACTAGCACTCGCCCCAGTTGTACAGCCGACGTTCATAGGAGTGGTTCACTGACAAATACGCTCTCATTTGCCGAGACGATAGTTAGCATAGCCTTCAGCTACATAATTTGCTACGACCTAGCAAGGCGCCATTACCAGTTATATTGAGCTTATTATAAAACCTGTACCGTCAAGACCGATGTACACCAATTATGGATTAAAGTCAAGTATTACATCATCTACGTACTTTATTTGCAATTCTCAAGACATAGTCCTGTTCCAGACCTCACGCCAGTCTGCGTGTAATTAAACGCGTGCATTTCGGCCTCCTCTAGCAACACGGTGTTGGCACTTATGCCAACACTTCACTACCTGTCTTCCATAATGTATAACTGTACAATAACATGAAGCGAGGTACTAAACTAAGCCATTGAAAACGAACTAACGCCCACAGTCGGACAGTTGTAACGTGAAATCAAAATAAACGATTGGCCGCTGCAGACGGCGATAGCCGCTATAAGGTGCTTTCAGAAAGAAACGAGACAGAGGATTTAAAATGAAAACCGCTGCAGGGAAAAGGGCGCACATCCACGTGATTGCAGAGCGAATACGTGGATGCTTCGATCGTACACTGCACTGAGTAGTGCTTGGGAATAGAGATATGGAGGCTTTGAATGAAGGGAAAAAAGGATGCAGTTCGTTTCCTTCCAGTGGAAGGAGTGTGGGGAAAGGAAATGCGTCTAAAAATGGCACATGTGTACGGATAGCGCAGCATATTCATCACAATTCCGACGCTCAATCCAACCACTGAAGCAATGGCTGCCAACGTAACTCGCCGGTCTTCAATAATGAGGGCATCCACCTGCTGGACAGTGCCGTCGTCAATGTGGGGGTTTTCGAGAGAGTGCGTCATCGACCAACGACATCCGATCTTCCTTGAATCGCTTGAGCCACTCCTCGACCCTTGGAATGGATATGGAATGATCTTCTTACACTTGTGCCATTCTAGTTTTACAGCCTCCATTTCACCCTTTTCTGCGCGAATGAGTGCAGTGGACGTTCGATGTGTGCCCATGCTTGCTCTGTTGTCATGTTGTGTGCATCCACGTCCCTCTAGTGCCGAGTTTGGAGCCTCCATACTCTTATAAGGACCACAGCTTGACTGTAGGGAATGACATTACGATCACATCAGCAGTTTTCATTTTACCGGCTCGTTTTTTAGTGATGCCTGTAGCGAAATTTTTTTCTGTACATTCTTTCAGGTTAGTAGCAGTGCATGCTTGCAAGTTTCTGTAGAGTAGTGCTTTAGTGCTTTTTGATTTCTACATTTGTTTGCACGTTGTTGGAACTAGACTAGTTTCAACATCAATGTTAACGCTGCTGTCATCTGATCGAGTCTGAACCAGCGACCTTTAAGTAACAGTCAGTAGCGCTTCAGATCCCTAACAATTTGTTATATTTAGATATAAAGCAAAGTGTATATTTGTGTGTCAGAAATCTCCTCCGAAACTCCTGGACCAATCTCAACCAAATTTAACACAGAAACAAGAGACCTCACAAATATTAACACTGTGGGGTTTATAACCTCCTTAGCTCCAGTAGGAGTTGAGACACAGGCGAAAACATGTATTTTTTGCAATCCCCTGGCGTATAGTTTGCCCTACATGACATACATGTTGTGTAGGAACAGTGTCAACGAACAGTATCAACTTGCCAAATCAACCTGTTTTATAGGGTAACCTACATATCAGGGGCAAGATACTGTTTTTCAGGCCCCAAAATGAAAACTGCCCTATGTGACAGACATTGGAGTAGTATTCAGCCTCCTTTATTGAATGGTATTGCAGGGCCTACCAGTGCGAATGATCATGGATTTGGAGTGCAATGGACAGAGGAGGGGATGGACAGCTGGAGGGGAGGAGGAAATGGAGAGAGAGAGAGTTTGGAGAAAGAGGAGGAGATGCATAAGGCGAGTGGAAAGTGTATAGGGGTGGTACGCAAGTGAAAATGAAGACAGGAAGGAGGAGATGAAAGAGAGAGAGGAAGGAGAATCTGGTCGGGGGAGGGGAAAGAGCATATGGTCAGAGAGAGGGAGTGGAGGAAATGGACAAAGAGAGAAGGAGTAGAGGAAATGTACAAAGGTAGAGGGAGGATAATATGAAGGAACAGAGAGAGTGGGAGAAGGAGATATCCAGATAGAGTTGGGTAGACAGACAGATGAAGGAAGAAGTGGACACAGAGAGGTGGAGAAGGATGTGGTTCAAAATGTATGTTGAATGCATACGTGGGCGAATCCTCAGAGTAAGGGCTAGTTAACAACAAGTACAAAAAGAAGAAGCAACCCACGCAGCAGCCGTTGCAGCGGCTGAAGTTTGAGATGTGCCCCTCGCTTCACACTTATGTCATCACAACATAGTCTTTCACTTAATTTTCCTACTTCTTTTCGCTCTTGAAGCAGCCAAGTTCATGAATACATATGGGTAGGGATTGTGACCGTTCCAAACTTTATGATATTCCTGGAGCAATACAAGCTTCTGTCAAAGTTCTCGCGTTTTCGTTTGTGTCGGAAAGTAAGTCGGTTTTGTGACTTATTACAAGTTCCTAATCAGGGGCGAATTATTTAGTTTCACCTGACTGCTTCGGTAGTTGGGTTTTTGAATCTCTGCTTATTACTCTAATTTACTAGACACAATTCCTGCGTTTCCGTCAGGGTCTACAGTAGAGTTGCGCAGCACCTTCCGATAGTCCGTTTATCTGCATAGTTTAGTTTTCCACATTCCTTAGTATGGACAGGGTGTGCGGATGCGAGCCGAGTTGGTGACGCTTCGCTCTCAGTTTCAGGCTGTGATGGCTTCGGTCACACAGCTTGAGGCTGCAGTGGATGGGCACCACTGTTGCGGGCCGGCCGTGTGGAACCAACGGACGTCCAGCACATCCGAGTCCTCTGATCGGTCCTCACCGGTGGCCAGCCCAGTTGCTCCTCGCACTGAGGTTGACCCCTCACCTGTGGTCCAGTGAGAGGTCGCCCTGGGGCCTAGCAGATGGCCAAAGACTTCCCAGGCGGCCGCACATAAGGCCTACCCGGTTTTTCTGACAAACAGGTTCCAGGTGCTGTCTGTGGTGACACTATCGCTGAGCCACATGCTGTGGCCTGTCCTGTTTCAGAGGAGACCTCTCAGCCTGCAAGATCCGGGCAATCGCAGAGGGTGGGACTATTGATAGTTCGGAACTACGACGTTATGCGTGTTATGTGGCCCCCTTAAGGACATGGCTGCCAATAAGGGAAAGAAAACCAGTACGTACTCCGTGTGCATACCGGGTGGAGTCATTCCAGATGTGGAACGGATCCTCCCAGATGCCATGAAGAACACAGGGTACGGCCAACTGCAGGTGGTTGCTCACGTCGGTACCAATGATGTGTGTCACTTTGGATCAGAAGAGATTCTCTCTGGTTTCGCGCGGCTATTAGATGATGTTCAGATGTGTGTGAAATCTTATGGGACTTAACTGCTAAGGTCATCAGTCCCTAAGCTTTCACACTACTTAACCGAAATTATCCTAATGACAAACACGCACACCCATGCCCGAGGGAGGACTCGAACCTCCGCCGGGACCACGCGGCTAATAGAAGTGGTAAAGGCTGCGATTGCCGACATCAGCCCAGAGCCGAGTCGAGGGTTTGAATCAGAGGCTCAGACGGTTCTGCGACCGTGTAGGCTGCAGATTCCTCGACTTGCGTCAAAGGGTGATTAGGTTTCGGGTTCCACTGAATAGGTCAGGTGTCCACTATATGCAGGAGGCGGCTACACGGGTAGCAGGGATTGTGTGGTGTGGACTGGGCGGTTTCTTGGGTTACAGGGTCTCGGGAAAAGACAAAAGGGCTTCAGTCGCAAAGGGGGCAGGCTGAACACAGGAAGAACGTAGGTACAGGAACCATTGGTACAACAGTTGTAAACTGTCGCACCTGTGTTGGGAAGGTACCAGAGCTCCAAGCGCTAATAGAAAGTACTGATGTTCAAATCGTTATAGGCACTGAAAGCTGGCTAAAGCCGGATATAAGCTCAGCCGAAATTTTTGCGAAGAACCTAACGGTGTTCCGAAAGCATAGGCTAAACACGGTTGGCGGTGGCGTGTTTCTTGCTGTCAGAAGTAGTTTATCTTGTCGCGAAATTGAAATAGATAGTTCCTGTGAGTTAGTATGGGCAGACGTCATTCTTGGTAAACGGAATAAAATAATTATTGGATGCTTTTACCGACCTCCCAAATCAGATGATACAGCTGCTGAAAGGTTCAAAGAAAACATGAGTTTGATTTCAATCAAGTACCCAACTCACACTGTTATAGTTGGTGGTGACTTTAATTTACCCTTCATATGTTGGCGAAAATACGTGTTTAATTCTGGAAGTACTCATAAATCAACATCCGAAATTGTGCTAAACGTATTCTCTTAAAATTATTTCGGGTTCATGAGCCCACTCGAATAATAAAAAGTTGTGAAAACACACTTGACCGCTCAGAAACTAATAATCCTGAGATAATAACGAGCATCAAAACTGATATAGGGATTACTGAACACAGGGTTGTCGTAGCGAGAATGAATATTGTAACCCCCAAATCCTAAAAAAAGAAACGAAAAATATACGTATACAAAAGGCAGCTAAAAATTCACTTGACGTCTTTCTGAGAGACAATCTCTACTCATTCTAGATTTATAATATGAGTATAGACCAGATATGGCTTGAATTCAAAGAAATAGTATCGGCAGCAATTGAAAGATTTATACCAAACAAATTAACAAACCATGGGGCTTATCCTCCTTGGTACACTAAACGGGTCAGCACACTGTTGCAGAAACAACGAAACAAACATGCCAAATTTAAACAGACGTAAAATTCCCAAGATTGGCGATCTTTTACAGAAGCTCTAAATTTAGCACGGACTTCAATGTGAGGTGCTTATAACAGTTTCCACAACGAATCTTTGTCTCGAAACCTGACAGAAAATCCAAAGGGATTCTGATCGTATGTGAAGTATATTAGCGGCAAGGAACAATCAATGCCTTCTCTGCGCGACAGCAATGGAGATACTGTCGAAGACAGTGCTGCCAAAGCAGAGTTACTAAACACAGCCTTCGAAATGCCTTCACAAGAGAAGACGAGGTAAATATTCCAGAATTCGAATGAAGAACAGCTGCCAACATGTGTGACGTATAAGTAAATATCCTCGGAGTAGTGAAGAAACCTAAATCACGTAACAAAAGCAAGTCTTCCGGTCCAGTCAGTGTATACCAATTACGTTCCTTTCAGTGTAGGCTGATGCATTAGCTCCATAGTTAACAATCATATACAACCGTTCGCTGGACGAAAGATCCGTACTCAAAGACTGGAAAGTTGCACAGGTCACACCAATATTCAAGGGAGGTAGTAGGAGTAATCCACTTAATTACAGGCCCTTACCAGTAACGTTAAAACTCAGCAGGATTTTGGAACATATATTGTGTTCGAACATTATGAATTACTCGAAGAAAATGGTCTATAGACACACAGGTAACATGGGTTTAGAAAACATCGTTCCTGTGAAACACAACTAGCTCTTTATTCGCATGACGTTTTCAGTGCTATTGACAAGGGATTTCAGATCGGTTCGGTATTTCTGGATTTGCAGAAGGCTTTTGACACTGTACCACACAACTTGCTTGTAGTGAAATTGCCTGCTTACGGAATATCGTCTCAGTTATGTGACTGGATTTGTGACTTTCTGTCAGACAGGTCACAGTTCGTAGTAATTGACGGAAAGTCATCGAGTAAAACAGAAGTGCTTTCTGACGGTTCCCAAGGTAGTATTATAGTCCCTTTGCTGTTCTTTATCTATATAAAAGATTTGGGAGAGAATTTGAGCAGCCGTCTTCGGTTGTTTGCAGATGATGCTATCGTTTATCGACAAATAAAGTCATCAGAAGATAAAAAAAAAAGATTTAGAAAATATATCTGAATGGTGCGAAAATTGACAGTTGATCCTAAATAACGAAAAGTGTGAGGTCATCCACATGATTGCTGAAAGGATTTCGTTAAACTTCGGTTACACGATAAATCAGTCTAATCTGAAGGTCGTAAATTCAACTAAATACCTAGGCGTTAGAATTACGAACAACTTAAATTGGATGTGGTGTCACCGCCAGACACCACACTTGCTAGGTGGTAACTTAAATCGGCCGCGGTCCTGTAGTACATGTCGGACCCGCGTGTCGCCACTGTGTAATCGCAAACCTAGCGCCACCACATGGCAGGTCACAAGACACGGACATGACCTCGCCCAGTTGTACGGACGACATAGCTTGCGACCAGACGTACAAAGCTTTCCTCTCATTTGCCGAGAGACAGATAGAATAGCCTTCAGCTTAGTCCATAGCTACTACCTAGCAAGGCGCCATTTGTATCAGTGCTTATAGCTTACTAAAATTCAAGAGAGATGTATTCCAACAAGAGAATAAAAGTTAAGTAACATCTACGTACTTTTCTTCTTATTCATTGATAAGTCTCATGTTCCAGAACTTCAAGCCCGTCTGCGTTAGTTTAGCGTGCACCTAGCTACCTCATTGTGTCTATGCTGTAAGAATTAGACACAACATTATTTGGCGACGAGGATGGGATGCTCGATGGTTGGTTGTGGTCGATGCTTTCAGTAATTTTCCTTTTGTTGTCCGGATGTCTTCCACGACGTCTTCTGCCACAATCCAAGCCTTGTCTGCTATCTTTTGCGTTGAAGGTCTTCCGCAGACTATTGTTTCCGACAATGGCCCACAATTCATGTCCGCAGAATTTCAGTCATTCTGCAAAGCCAATGGTATTCAACATCTGACTTCCGCGCCTTTTTTCGCCTCAGTCAAACGGTGCCGCTGAACGATTGGTCCGGACTTTCAAGTCCCAGATGTTGAAATTGAAAGAGTCGCATTCTCGGGAGGACGCATTGTTGCTCTTTTTGTCTTCGTATCGCTCTCAGCCCCGCGATGGTCGCTCGCCGGCTGAATTGCTCCATGGTCGTCCTCATCGCACCCTGAGGTCTTTGCTGCATCCGCCGCATCAGGTTCCTGTGCAGCGGCAGACTCCTGCTTTTGCTCCTGGCGACGTTGTCTATTATCGCAACTATCGCGGTTCACAGCGTTGGCTCGCAGGGCGCATTCTTCGCTGCCTCGGCCGCGCGATGTATTTGGTTTTGGGGGCCTCTGGTGAGGTGCGTCGGCATCTCAATCAGCTGCGCCTCTGTCGTCGCCTGGGTTCTGCCGCTCCCCGTCTGCTTTCAGCGACGGAGCCGTCAGGTCAGCGCCTTGGGGACCCATCTACTGGCTCGCCTCATCCCCAGGTGTTACCGACGCTGCCTTCCATTTTGCCCCATGGCGTCGCGCCGCCGCCGCAGCAGCCGCCGCAGCCGCCGCCGGCGCCGCCCGCGGTGGACGCGTCGCTGCAACCGCCTGGCGCCTCCCTGGGTCACGCGCCGCCACTCGCTTCCCGTGACCAGCCGTCCTCCGCCATGGACCTCTTGCCCGCTCCGGACTAGATGTCGTCTTCGCCCGTCGGGTGCTCCGACCACATGGAGGTCGACCCTTCGGCCCCTCTTGTCTCCTTACGTGCGCATACACCTCATGTTGACGTGCACCCTGGACTAGGTTTGCAGGCGTTTCCTAGCTCCCCTCGGACCGAATGGCCGGGTGCGGGTGGCACAGCCTCGCCTGTTGTTAGGCTCCCCACCTCATCGCATACGTCAACATGGGGTCCTCCCCACGGCGGGCGGAAGCCTTATCTCACGACCGTTCGCCGATTTGCGGGGGAGGAATGTGGTGTCACCGCCAGACACCACACTTGCTAGGTGGTAACTTAAATCGGCCGCGGTCCTGTAGTACATGTCGGACCCGCGTGTCGCCACTGTGTAATCGCAAACCTAGCGCCACCACATGGCAGGTCACAAGACACGGACATGACCTCGCCCAGTTGTACGGACGACATAGCTTGCGACCAGACGTACAAAGCTTTCCTCTCATTTGCCGAGAGACAGATAGAATAGCCTTCAGCTTAGTCCATAGCTACTATCTAGCAAGGCGCCATTTGTATCAGTGGTTATAGCTTACTAAAATTCAAGAGAGATGTATTCCAACAAGAGAATAAAAGTTAAGTAACATCTACGTACTTTTCTTCTTATTCATTGATAAGTCTCATGTTCCAGAACTTCAAGCCCGTCTGCGTTAGTTTAGCGTGCACCTAGCTACCTCATTGTGTCTATGCTGTAAGAATTAGACACAACATTGGAAGGCACACATAGAAAATATTGCACCGAAGGTTAACCAAAGACTGCGTTTTATTAGCGGGACACTTAGATAATCTGCTAAGAGGACTGCCTACACTACGCTTGTCCGTCCCCTTTTAGGATACTGTTGCGCGGTGTGGTATCCTTATCAGATAGGACTGACGGAGTACATCGAAAAATTTCAAAGAAAGGCAGCACGTTTTGTATTACCGCTAAATATGGGAGAGAGCGTCACAGAAATGATACTGGATTTTGGCTGGACATCATTAAGAGAAACCCGTTTTTCGTTGTGATGGAATCTTCTCGCGAAATTCCAATCACCAAGTTTCTCCTCCGAATGCGAAAATATTTTGTTGACACTGACCTACGTGAGGAGAAACGATCACCACGATAAAATAAGGGAAATCAGAGCTCGTACGGAAAGATATACGTGTTCGTTCTTTCCGCGCACTAAACGAGATTGGAATAATAGAGATTTGTGAAGGTGGTTCGATGAACCCTCTCCCAGGCACTTAAATGTAATTTGCAGAGTCTCCATGTAGATGATTTCATAAAATATCACTCGTGTTGAATGAAGCTGGCTTTATTCACACACGACATCTTGCATGCGACAGACGAAGGTGAACATTTAGGTTCTGTCTAGTAAGATTCAGGTAAGGCGTTGGACATCAATTCGTCGGGTGCTAACCGAGATACTATCATACGGAGTGTCCTCACAGTTACGTGATTAGCTAGAGGAAAATTTACTTAATAAAATGTAGTATGGTGTATTAGACGACGAATGCTACGTAAAAAAGAGAGATGAGGCGTCCCGTAAGGATTGGTAACAGGATATCTAATGTATTCACTATTCACTTAAACGATTTATCAGATAGAGTCTACAGCACTGCATGAATGTGAGCTAACGATGTTATAGTGTACAGAAAAGTGTCGTCATTGGACGCTCGTAAGGAACTGCAGAAAGACTTGCACAAAATTCGCACTTTGTGTAATAAGTGGTAGCTCTTTTTAAATGTGGGTAAATGTGAGATAGTGCCTGTAATATAGAGAAAGTACGTGACAGTATCTGATTTTAAGACTAGTGATGAACGTCTTGGACGCACACAACATACAATATACGAAGCTGGGGCTCTAGAAGCGATACAAAATTGGAGGATAGGTTTAACTCAGTATTAGGCATGGATTTTATTTATTTATTATTTATTTAGCGTATGGAATTTAGACACAATTGTTATTACAATCAATATGCAAAATTGTAATAATTTGGCATTAGATATTCTTACAGTTATTACAATGGTTATACAGAATTATACAAAATTATACAAAATTACACATAATACACGTGTTACAGTGTTTATACAAAGTTATAGTAGTTTGGAAGTAATTACAAACAAACATCTAATGAGTTAATATATGCAATTGATTCTGGAGTCGCCATCAGGAAATCTTCTGGAGTCCCATCATAGGCTGTCCTGGGGCAGTCTTCTATTATGTGCTGGATAGTTTGATTTTCTCCACATTGACATAGCGGCGATTCTGTCATGCCCCACTGGTAGAGGGAATAGGCGCATCTGCCATGTTTAGTTCTAATTCTGTTTAAAGTTGCCCAGGTTTTGCGTGATAAGTCAAAACCTGGAGGCTTCTGGGAGATACATGGAAGTTTGCTGATGTTCTTTAAGGACCATTCTTGGTGCCAGGCGCTGGTTATGTTGAATTCTTCCTCTGTTGCAGATGTGGCTATTGCGGTTCTGGTGGGTGACCTTCTGGAGCGGAGGCGGCTTTGGGTGGCATCTTCAAAATTCTCATGGATGGGTGGATTCAGATTGCTCATTATCTTTTTGTACTCTCTTATAAGAGCGTTTGTGCGGCGTAGGTTAGGGGGTGGTATGTGGCTTAGTACTGGGAGCCATTCCACGGGTGTAGTCTTTATTACACCAGCGATCATTCTCGTTGTGTTATTGAGCTGTGCATCGATTCTATGGGTGTGGGGGCTGTTTAGCCATACCGGCGCACAATATTCGGCAGCTGAGAAGACGAGACTTAAGGCTGATGTCCGTAACGTAGTAGCTGCCGCTCCCCATGTCGTTCCACAGAGCTTCTGTATAATGTTATTCCTTGTTTTTAGTTTCTCTGCTGTTTTCATTAGGTGACCTTTGAAAGAGAGTGTTCTATCGAGGGTCACACCTATGTACTTTGGAGTTTTATTGTGGTAAGCCATGTGGTCTCGAATTTTATTCTGAGCTCCCTCTTAGCCGCTTTATTGTTTAGGTGAAAACATGATACTTCTGTTTTGTTGGCGTTAGGTTGCAGGTGCCATTTTCGGAAATATTCTCCCATCTTCTCCAAGTCAGCTGTTAGGGTCTCCTCTGCCCCTTCAAATGACTGACTTCTCGTTGCAAGGACCCAGTCATCGGCGTAGCCAAACTTCTTTGATCTTGTTTCCGGTATGTCTGCAATGTAGAGATTGAAGAGGAGTGGTGCAAGCACCGATCCTTGAGGTAGGCCATTTTTTAATTTCCTCGGTGAACTAATATCTGAACCCATGGTGACTTGGATCGTTGTGTCATTCAGCATGTTGTTTAGTAGGCGAGCTGTTAGTTTACATGGGATTATGCGGAGGAACTTATAAATCATGCCTTCTCTCCAGACTGTGTCGTAGGCAGCTGACAGGTCTATGAATGCTGCAGAGGTTTTAAGCTTTCTTTGGAACCCAGCTTCGATGTACGTCGTGAGTGAGAGAACTTGATCGACACAGCTGCGGTTTGGTCTGAAACCTGCTTGTTCGATTGGTATAGCATTGAGTATTTTCTGGCAGATTCTATTGTAGATGAGCCTTTCAAACAATTTATATATTACTGACAGTAGTGCTATGGGCCTGTAGCTCTTCGGTGAGTTTGTTGGTTTCCCTGGTTTTAAGATGGCTATTATTTTCGATCTTTTGAGGTCACTAGGCACATTACCGGTTTGGATGATGTCGGTGAAGAATCTCGCCAGCCAGAGTTTTGTGTATTTACCGCAGTGTATCAGGAGTTCTGAGTTAATGCTGTCGAGTCCTGGTGCTTTCCCTGGCTTGACCTCTTTGAGTGCTGTTTCTATTTCTTCGAGTGAGAAAGGGAGAGCGTATTCAGTTTCTGTCGCCTTATTCCTCAGATTCCTGAGTTCTCGTTTTATCTTGATCGTGTGTGCTCTGTCACTAGGGGCTCTGGACGTGGCCACTATATGAGATGCCATGGTGTTTGGGGAGACGTTTGCGGTCTGTCTTTGAATAGGTGCTCCACTTCCTAATTTCCTTAACAGGGTCCGTGCTTGTCGGCTTGAAGTCTGTAAATTCAGGCTCTCCATTGCTTCTGTCCATTTACGTTGTCTTGCAGTATCAAGACTGTGGAGAAGGTCATCGGCCAGTTCTTTGTCGCCCGTCTTGAGGAAGCGCTGGTAGAGCTCGTCACTGTTTTTGGACCACCCTGGGACATACTCTCGTCGGTATCCCCTAGGGATGTGCTTCTTGGCAGTGCTTATTACTGCTCCGATGAATCTTCTATAGTTTTTATGGGTAGGTGGTATCCATCCTAGACATTTATCAAGGTCTCGAGAGTACTTTTCCCAATTTGCGTTCTTAAAATTCCATCTGGGGCAAGGCATAGAAGTCACCAGTGGGATTTGGCTGCCAATTTCAATAATGACTGGTCGGTGCTGGCTATGAGGAAAGTCGCACAGGACTTTACGGGTAGCTGGTAATGGTTGGTTATTTCCGTCAGTTGAGGTGAAACATAGATCCGGGTTGTATTCCTGCTCCCAGGCAGCTGATCTGAATGTGTAGCGGTCTTTCGCATCAAAGATAAGGTTAAGATTTTCATTTTCAGCCCATTTCACCAAGGTTTCACCATTAGCATCACACTCCTTATATTTCCACTGTTCGTGGTGGCTATTGAAGTCTCCCAGATAGATTGCTGGGTGAGGTTGAGCCTGAATTACTGATCTTGGCCATGGAGTGGTTGGAGGTTTATAAATATTTGTAACGGTTACGCTCCCAATTTTTACTGTGACATTATGGATTCCATCACCTGACGACGTGGAGATAAGGGAGGCATTTTCTATATCATGTCTGATGTAGGTTTCAACACCATGGGTATGGTGGTAAGTGGCACCAAGTAATTCAAATCCGGGTATTTTGCCCCTTTTCCGCAGTTGTACTTCAGTACTACAATGTGTTTCCTGAATGGCGATCAGATCAATGTTGTCTTTCTTCAGTAGTTTTGATAAGTATTGGCACTTAGAATAGCTTATGCTCTCTATGTTGAGATGGCAAATTCGGACCGTAGGTCCAAGTTTCCTTGTTGGCATATCCTTAGGAGGACGTTTTTTGTGTCTTCTTGCATAGTCAGGAGAACCTTTCACGGTTTGTCTGACTGCCATTATGTGCTAGCTCATTTAGCGTTACCCGGGGTGCACCACGTGGAGGCGAGCTAGCTTTACACCCCTTAGGCATGGAGAATGGAAGATTTAGATTTGTTGCAAGCCTTCTTGGAAAATACGTTGTCTCTGCAAAGGAAATCTGTTACAAGCGATAATGTGACCAATTCTGGAGTATTGTACCAGTGTTTGAAGTTCTTATCAAGTAATCATGGCAGCAGTCATCGAACAGGTCAGTATCGCCCACACTTAAGTGTAACAGTGAGACGAGGATCGGCTCATATCTACGAGTTACGAGTGCGGCCAGAGATCTTGTTTCTTCGTCTTTGGGTGACCCATTTTGCGCCTTCCGACAGGGGGCACACGAAGAGACGGCGAAGGCAATTTAGTGCCAGACGCTTTTGCGGGAGACTTTCCTGTGGCATATTTCACTGATGATTTGCCACAGCTTCAGCTAAATATCTGCAGTATTTCAGCCTGGTGAGACTCCATTTGTTAAACCTTAACGAATGGTTTTTATTCATTGGAGACCCATTCGATTGTAATGCCCTGGTCGTCCTCTGGTGAAATAACATAGAAGTGACGGTGTTAGAAGCTATCAGTGTGTTGGGCAAAGGGTTTTTCATTTTGTAAGGCCAAACTGTATTTGATAACTTCTCCAGAAATTCATTACTTTTAAGGCCACGCGCCAAGTTCTGTCTCTGGCGTTACCTGAACTTCTCTTGCGTACAGAAACTGGTAATAAACGTATACTGAGATTGTCATGCCCAGGGGTATATCGAGTGCTTCGTAGCCTATGACTAGTTTCGGCTAAAATTCATGTTCCATAGCCCGTTGATTTGGATATTTTGATTTATGTATTTACGTATATGACTTGAGATATCTGACATGGGAATAACTCTGTTTTCTTCTGTTGTAGTAAAGGGGTGAATTAGCCGGAGCGGCCTTTTAAATCTGTAAACTACATGCTCACCTGTAATTCTCGAGAAAGTTAAATGGGAATAAGTGGAATAAATAAAGACACAATTCTTGCGTAACACTTGTAAGACGTGTATATTTCTATTGTCTATTGACAAACCACAATTTATGAAAGATGTTTATATTATATTAATAGGATTAAGTAGGAATAATTAATATTTGTCATATTGGGAATAATTGTGGTAGTAGGGAATGTCTGCACCAAAGTATTGTTGCCAGGAGAGACCGCACATTGATATAATTTTAAAAAGGGCGGGAGAGACCGCGTATGGATACATTTTAAGAAAAGAGCGGTAAATACCGCGCATTGATACATTTTGTAATGGTAGAGGGATTGTCTGCACCATAAAGCATTGTTGGCGGGAGAGACCGCACTTTAGCATTCGTAGGAAGTCAGTAGTAAGCGAGATGTGAAGCGAGTCGGTAGCAGGTCTGAAGCGAGAGGCTGAGAGGAGCTGTGTGCCTGCCAGCCACCAGCTATGATTTACAAGAGATTATAAACGGATGTACAGAGACATCAGCTAACTATTATCGTAAGAGGCACTAATATTATTGAATTATGTTTTTGAGAAATTCAAGACTACTGAAGGTATGTTTGCGCAATGCTAGTTGTTAGATTACTGTAAAAAGTAAATCCCATTTGAACGTTTGTAAAATCATTTCATTCAAAATATAATTAATTTTTGCCAGCAATATTGCATTACTGATTATAATCCATCCCAAGAACCATCAACGTAAAACTTTGCAAAATTTTATTGTTCTCAAGGAAAAGTTTAACTATGAATTACGTAACTTCAATCTAATTAATTAAAGAATAACGTCAGCTTTGCTATTAAAGAATAATGTCAGCTTTGTTAATAAATACAGCCACTTCTTATGACAGCCTACTAGCAGCTAATAGAGTATAGTAAAACAGGGTAAGTATATTCATGTCACAGTTCGATGTAGCAGTCAGATGGCGATCCAGTAACAGTAAAAAAAGGTAAGGAACAGTTTTGGGTTATTGCAGGTGACGACTGACGGCCACGACGACGACACATTCTATGTTTCGTCGAAATAATCAGAAAATCACTTTTAATAAGCAGCATTTAAATTTGTATGCGAAGATTGAGAAAGAGAATTAATTTCAAAGGGAAGATTTCATTTGTTATTATTAAGCAAGAGATAGAAATCATAAGGGATGGATGGTTCCTTTCAAAGGGCACGGCCGACTTCCTTCCCCGTCCTTCCCTAATCCGATGAGACCGACGACCTCGCTGTCTAGTCTCCTTCCCCAAAACAACCAACCAACCATCATAAGGGAATGTTTCATAGGTTACTGTAGAAGGGCAGGTTGTGTAACAAAAGAGATATAGAGGAGACGGGAAGATTTCACCTTGTCGGGCAAATTTAGAGACTCTGTACTTGAAGAAGAATGCCCAGCTATTATGTCGTGACTAATGAGAATAATGCAAGAGAGATTAGGACGCGTACAGAGATAAACAGTCATTCCCTCGCTCAACACAGTAATGGAATAGGAAGGAGGATTCATAATATTGGTAAAAATGAAATGGTCGTGTGGCGTTGTTGGCTGGGAGGCACAGTCCGGGGAAGTTCGGCCACCGGGTGCAAGACGTATTTCAGGAAGTGCCACGTTGGGCGACTTGCGCGTCGGTGATGACGAAATGATGATGACAATACAACACCCAGTATACGGGCAGAGAAAATCTCCTCCGGTCGGACATCGAACCCGGGGCCACTGCATGGTTGTTGACAAGCAAGTTGGCACTCAGCTAAGCAGGCGGACTTAGTATTGGTAAGATGCACCCTTGTCTATACACTAGGCAGTGGCTTGCGGAGAATATATGTGGATGTAGACGATTAACAGGAAGGACCTCCAAGTCAGTCTTTGATCTAGTGACAGTATTCGATATTTTAGTGATGTTCATGAAACAGATAGAGGAAATGGCTACATGGTTTTTGCTGCTATTAGAGCCTAAGAATTTTCACGTTTGACGGAGAGCTATTGCCGGGTACACGAAGCGGTGAAGTTACTCAGTTGTAAATGGAGGGTTTTTTGGGAAGAATGGAGTGTTGAATGGATGGCAAGGAAGTGGTGCGCTCTGGATAATCAAGCAGGTGAATTTGAGAGAAGGATTTTGGGATAACAGCTGCGTGGAGCAGATACAAGTGAGGTGATAGTATGAATCCTTGGAGCACACCAAAGATTAGGTTTCAATAGTGAAGATGGATATTGTGAATTGTTACAAAGGATGGAGATTAATTAGAAATGAAGCAATTAGGTGAATGTACGAAGGTTGCCCAGACAGTAATGCACCGCAATTTTTTTCAACAGTCCTTCATTGAACATAACAAGAATTACACACACGAAAGAATGGTATTTTATTTACATACCCTATTTTCCCACGTAATCTCCACCCTGTTCTATGGCCTTTCTCCAAAGGGAAGCAAGGGCATGTATGCCCTGTCGGTACACACACTTTTGAATATTCAAGAGTGCGGATAACTGCATCCACACTTCCATTGCTGATTGACAGACGCAGCGCCAACTGCCGAGTCGTAATGCGTGTCCTCGCGAATGACATCAGCTCGCTGCAACATGTCTGGTGTGATAGCCGTGAATGGTCTCCCCGACCGCTGCAATTCGTGGAGCTCCGCCGAACCGCCTTCTGATCAGGGTGTAAATAGGCTGTTTAGGTTTTTTTTTATTGGTAACGCCACCTCTGTATGAAAATCACTGGCTGTGCTGTGTGCAGTCTGTGGCTGCTTTGCATTGTTGTAATACTCGCCATTGTAGTGTTAGGCAGGAGAGAGATGGCGGAGTTTTGTAATTTGTCATGAACTGCTATATATATTATGACTATTAAGGTAAATACGTTGTTTGTTCTCTATTAATATCTTTCATTTGCTAACTATCCCTATCAGTAGTTAGTGCCTTCCGTAGTTTGAATCTTTTATTTAGCTGCCAGTAGTGGCGCCTGCTGTATTGCAGTAGTTCGCGTTTCATATGTCGACCCTTAGCCGAGGATATCTCACTGGAATCTTCTGATTTTTTCTTGTAGTTTGTGTAATTAGTGTAGCTTTTGTCTATTACTAGCGCGTAATTATAGAGAGAATTTCCTTTGTAGTTGCAGTCTTCCATTGTTGTACAGTAAAACAGTTGTGGCATGCATGTAGATTTGCACCAAGTATTTCGCAGCTGCAATTAACTAGATATTATTTTCAGTGTTATGTTAATGTGTTCTCTTATTTTTGCTCTTCAAATTGTGCTTTTCTGTGTTATCGTGTGAAGTATTGTGACAATAATGGCGTGTGAAAAACTGAGAAATAATAGTGACGACGAGCGTAGCTTGCCAGCACCACTGAGTAATGAATTAACAGACGTTCAAAGTAGTAATTTGGTAATTGTGCATAGGGAAATGGAGCGGGCGGCAAACAATGGCGTGGACAGTGAAACAATTAGTGAAGAGGGAAGCATTATCGATCGATCGGTCAGCAACAGCTCGCCTCAGGAATCAGGAATGATAGGACACAATTTTGCAAATATTGTAGACTCAGGTTTTGGGTTCTCACCGTTTTCTCAAATGAGTCAAGACACATTTTCCGCATGTCAAAATGTGAATGTTGCCGGTGCAAATTCACTGCCGAAAAGCACTGAGGAACATGTTTTAGACACCAGTGCATTGTTATTAAAATTAATGCAACAAATGAGACAAAAGCTTGAAAAGTTAGACACAATGGAACAACATCAGAGACAAACACAGCAACAGTTAGACACAATGGAACAACACCAGAGACAAACACAGCAACAGTTAGACACAGTGGAACAAAATCTCAAAAAGTTAGACACAGTGGAACAAAATCTTAAAAAGTTAGACTCATTGGAACAAACTCTTGAACAAACACGTGAAGATGCAACTACTGAGTTACATAACATTGAATCGAAATGTCAAAAAGTCTGTAATGACGTAAAAACACAAATTTGTGAGCATTTTCAACCTATTTTTTCGCGGCATGAAAATGCATTACAGAATCACGAAGCAGCCATAAAAGAACTGCAAAGTATTGTTCATCAAAATCATGAGACCCTGCAAGCTAAAATTGACTCAGTTGCATCTACCGATTCGGTTATGCAACTTGCAAAAACTCAAGAAAACTTAAAGAACACAGTAGATACTCTGAAACTTGGTTCAGAAAAACACACTGAGGAAATAAGTACACTATCGGAGAAAGTAGCCGAACTTTCGGATCAGTTCACTAATTTATCTACGAAGGTAGATGATAATCTGAATGACACAAAACCGGTAGTCTTTAATGACACAGAAGAGAGCGAACAAATTAGGAAACTGAAACAAAATCTGAATCAAATTAATACGCAACACCAAAGAGAAATCCGGGAAGTACAAGATCAGCAGACACAGGTAATACAAGAATTACGTATTTCAGAGGGCATTCGCGCTCCAACACGGGAAGAGGGACTTAGAAATACGGAAAAGCCGCAAAATAATAAAACAGGTCATTTCGGAAATTATGAAAGAAACTAGCAATGTGCACCGAATTTTGAGATGGAACGGCCGACACGACCTAACAATGACCGATATGCGACTCGCCGACACGATGATTTTGACTATAAGCTGTTCATTACCACACGTAAATTCAAAACATTTAAGAATTCTGGCAACGACATTTATCCACAAGCGTGGCTTCAATAATTCTCTCATTGTTTTCCTCCCAACTGGTCATTGCAGCACAGATTAGAATTTGTGTGTGGCTACTTGGAGAATGAACCAGCTGTAAGAATGCGATCGGTCATTCAGATTGCCACAGTGAAGGAGAATTTTACCATGCCTTCCTCTCAGCATATTGGTCTCAAGCTACACAAGACCGAGTAAAACATAGCATCATAATGATGAAACATTTTGAACAATCTGAATTCTCCAGTCTTGTGAAATATTTTGAAGACATGTTGCACAAGAATCAGTACCTGTCAAACCCATACAGCCCCTCAGAACTCATCCGCATTTGCTTAATCAAATTACCTGAACATTTATGACATATTATTTTAGCAGGACGTTGCAAAGACGACATTGAAGCTTTTCAGGGACTCCTACAAGAATTAGAAATTGACACAGACAGTCGCCGGATGCGAAAACAGGAAAACAATCACTACAGGTCATATACGTCACAATTCCGTGACGACAGAAACAATAACTGGACACGACAAGGCTATTCTTTCAACGTAAATCGTGACCAAAACAGACACCACCCGTATGACAACCACTGGCAGAGTAACAATAGTTACAGAGAAAGATCGCATTTCCGTAGTAATGAATATGACAGAGATTACCTTAGAAACAGACAATATGGGAACCAAAACAATTATTATCACGGGAGACAGAATAACTTCAGACGCAACGGTCCGCCGCGCAATGAAAATTGTAGGGAGAAATTCTCCACCACTTGACCGACAAGAAAGAAACTATGGAATCTACCGACATGACGACAGACGATATGATCGTAACGACAGACCTGAATTGCATCAGAACTGGCGGGATTCAAACAGAGCTGGGCCCTCTCGGCAAGGCGAATTTGTAGAAGTTAGGTCTCCTAATCCCAGTAACGACGCGCGCCAACAAAGAGACAGACAATGGCTCGCACCGCAGGCAGACACGTGCGCCCGCTGGCTCAGGGAAAAATAACATAGACGCTAACCTTGAGAAAAATTCCAATATTCTTTACCGACTTATACCACATGATAATTGCGTTAAAGTTGAAACTCTGCGTACTAGGAAGAGCAAAGGGTTACACATTTCACACGTAAAACCATTTATTGAAAGATAATTTGCTTTTTAACTTTGTCTTCCCCCCCATGAACCATGGACCTTGCCGTTGGTGGGGAGGCTTGCGTGCCTCAGCGATACAGATGGCCGTACCGTAGGTGCAACCACAACGGAGGGGTATCTGTTGAGAGGCCAGACAAACATGTGGTTCCTGAAGAGGGGCAGCAGCCTTTTCAGTAGTTGCAGGGGCAACAGTCTGGATGATTGACTGATCTGGCCTTGTAACATTAACCAAAACGGCCTTGCTGTGCTGGTACTGCGAACGGCTGAAAGCAAGGGGAAACTACAGCCGTAATTTTTCCCGAGGACATGCAGCTCTACTGTATGATTAAATGATGATGGTGTCCTCTTGGGTAAAATATTCCGGAGGTAAAATAGTCCCCCATTCGGATCTCCGGGCGGGGACTACTCAAGAGGACGTCGTTATCAGGAGAAAGAAAACTGGCGTTCTACGGATCGGAGCGTGGAATGTCAGATCACTTAATCGGGCAGGTAGGTTAGAAAATTTAAAAAGGGAAATGGATAGGTTAAAGTTAGATATAGTGGGAATTAGTGAAGTTCGGTGGCAGGAGGAACAAGACTTTTGGTCAGGTGATTACAGGGTTATAAATACAAAATCAAATAGGGGTAATGCAGGAGTAGGTTTAATAATGAATAAAAAAATAGGAGTGCGGGTTAGCTACTACAAACAGCATAGTGAACGCATTATTGTGGCCAAGATAGACACAAAGCCCATGCCTACTACAGTAGTACAAGTTTATATGCCAACTAGCTCTGCAGATGATGAAGAAACAGATGAAATGTATGACGAGATAAAAGAAACTATTCAGGTAGTGAAGGGAGACGAAAATTTAATAGTCATGGGTGACTGGAATTCGTCAGTAGGAAAAGGGAGAGAAGGAAACATAGTAGGTGAATATGGATTGGGGGGAAGGAATGAAAGAGGAAGCCGCCTTGTAGAATTTTGCACAGAGCATAACTTAATCATAGCTAACACTTGGTTCAAGAATCATGAAAGGAGGCTGTATACATGGAAGAAGCCAGGAGATACTGACAGGTTTCAGATAGATTATATAATGGTAAGACAGAGATTTAGGAACCAGGTTTTAAATTGTAAGACATTTCCTGGGGCAGATGTGGATTCTGACCACAATCTATTGGTTATGAACTGCAGATTGAAACTGAAGAAACTGCAAAAACGTGGGAATTTAAGGAGATGGGACCTGGATAAACTGAAAGAACCAGAGGTTGTAGAGAGTTTCAGGGAGAGCATAAGGGAACAATTGACAGGAATGGGGGAAAGAAATACAGTAGAAGAAGAATGGGTAGCTCTGAGGGATGAAGTGGTGAAGGCAGCAGACGATCAAGTAGGTAAAAAGACGAGGGCTAATAGAAATCCTTGGGTAACAGAAGAAATATTGAATTTAATTGATGAAAGGAGAAAATATAAAAATGCAGTAAATGAAGCAGGCAAAAAGGAATACAAACGTCTCAAAAATGAGATCGACAGGAAGTGCAAAATGGCTAAGCAGGGATGGCTAGAGGACAAATGTAAGGATGTAGAGGCTTGTCTCACTAGGGGTAAGATAGATACTGCCTACAGGAAAATTAAAGAGACCTTTGGAGAGAAGAGAACCACTTGTATGAATATCAAGAGCTCAGATGGAAACCCAGTTCTAAGCAAAGAAGGGAAGGTAGAAAGGTGGAAGGAGTATATAGAGGGTTTATACAAGGGAGATGTACTTGAGGACAATATTATGGAAATGGAAGAGGATGTAGATGAAGACGAAATGGGAGATAAGATACTGCGTGAAGAGTTTGACAGAGCACTGAAAGACCTGAGTCGAAACAAGGCCCCGGGAGTAGACAACATTCCACTAGAACTACTGATGGCCTCGGGAGAGCCAGTCATGACAAAACTCTACCATCTGGTGAGCACGATGTATGAGACAGGCGAAATACCCTCAGACTTCAAGAAGAATATAATAATTCCAATCCCAAAGAAAGCAGGTGTTGACAGATGTGAAAATTACCGAACTATCAGTTTAATAAGTCACAGCTGCAAAATACTAACGCGAATTCTTTACAGACGAATGGAAAAACTGGTAGAAGCTGACCTCGGGGAAGATCAGTTTGGATTCCGTAGGAATGTTGGAACACGTGAGGCAATACTGACCTTACGACTTATCTTGGAAGAAAGATTAAGAAAAGGCAAACCTACGTTTCTAGCATTTGTAGACTTAGAGAAAGCTTTTGACAATGTTGACTGGAATACTCTCTTTCAAATTCTGAAGGTGGCAGGGGTAAAATACAGGGAGCGAAAGGCTATTTACAATTTGTACAGAAACCAGATGGCAGTTATAAGAGTCGAGGGGCATGAAAGGGAAGCAGTGGTTGGGAAAGGAGTGAGACAGGGTTGTAGCCTCTCCCCGATATTATTCAATCTGTATATTGAGCAAGCAGTAAAGGAAACAAAAGAAAAATTCGGAGTAGGTATTAAAATTCATGGAGAAGAAGTAAAAACTTTGAGGTTCGCCGATGACATTGTAATTCTGTCAGAGACAGCAAAGGACTTGGAAGAGCAATTGAACGGAATGGACAGTGTCTTGAAAGGAGGATATAAGATGAACATCAACAAAAGCAAAACGAGGATAATGGAATGTAGTCAAATTAAGTCGGGTGATGCTGAGGGAATTAGATTAGGAAATGAGACACTTAAAGTAGTAAAGGAGTTTTGCTATTTAGGGAGTAAAATAACCGATGATGGTCGAAGTAGAGAGGATATAAAATGTAGACTGGCAATGGCAAGGAAAGCGTTTCTCAAGAAGAGAAATTTGTTAACATCGAGTATAGATTTAGGTGTCAGGAAGTCGTTTGTGAAAGTATTTGTATGGAGTGTAGCCATGTATGGAAGTGAGACATGGACGATAACTAGTTTGGACAAGAAGAGAATAGAAGCTTTCGAAATGTGGTGCTACAGAAGAATGCTGAAGATAAGGTGGGTAGATCACGTAACTAATGAGGAGGTATTGAATAGGATTGGAGAGAAGAGAAGTTTGTGGCACAACTTGACTAGAAGAAGGGATCGGTTGGTAGGACATGTTTTGAGGCATCAAGGGATCACAAATTTAGCATTGGAGGGCAGCGTGGAGGGTAAAAATCGTAGAGGGAGACCAAGAGATCAATACACTAAGCAGATTCAGAAGGATGTAGGTTGCAGTAGGTACTGGGAGATGAAGAAGCTTGCACAGGATAGAGTAGCATGGAGAGCTGCATCAAACCAGTCTCAGGACTGAAGACCACAACAACAACAACAACTTTGTCTTTGCCATAAAACTCTTCACTTCACGCTACTAGTATGCTTTGTCACACTGAGAAACTGTTAACATGCAACAATGTTTGAAGTTAAATATCCAGTCAAGAAACAAGAGAAATTATTTAAACAGAAATTACGAATGCATTGTTATAGTGAACAGACGACACAGTGTTGTTATTTGTACATTTTTCCTTGTTAGTTGCACGATTAGGTAACGACTATAAGGCTTACATACTTAGAACATTTATCAGTACTGCTAATGAGATTTTAATGGAACATTTTGGTTTACTTGAAAATACATTCTGGATTTACTTTATGTGAGATACCAGATGACACAGTGATTAGTTTATGTGACAGCTACACGATTTTATAACGACGCTACTAATGAGTGACAATTTACAATGTTGCTTTTTCAGTGTTTGTGTTTTATATCTGCACAGTTTTTCTGAATTATTCTGGAAAGTAAAACATGTTTTAGTAGTAACTTTTGTGGTATAGCAACAATGAGACAGCCTTTTTCGTGGCACAACAATACGTTACTGTACAGTACTTTCTCCATCATGGCAATAAGCGTAATAACTAAGATATCTATACGCAAAGCATTTCACTTTTGTTTATCATGAGGTAAGTACATTGACTTCTGCAGAACTTAGCTTTCGGAGGACGACAACTACGACACATCCACAGAATTATCTTACAGCAAGACGCACATTTAGCGCTACAGTACACGTATTTGAGTGATTAATTTTGTACTTAAAACATTTATTTTTAAAGATTTTTGAATTACAATGATACAAAGGTTTTCCATGATACATTTCATTCCATTGCTGTAATCTGTATCACCTAAGGGTATTATTCATTAATCCTCAGGGGGGTACACGCTTACTTTGTGTATCATGTGCTTGGCAAGCACAAGGAGCCCTAGCTAATCTGGTATTTGCTTATACAACTTTACACATCGGTACCATATTTCTCTAACACAGAATTACACAGCTATCTGATTATTTACCTGAGAGAGACAAACATTTATTTTACTATATCAGTGACAGATGTTTACGTAATTACACCGTTGTATAACTTCACACTTACAAAATTGTATTTTGTCTGTACTTTGTGAAATGTTCATATTTTTTCGGACCCATTTTGATATTATGAGAGCTTTGATTGATATATTTGGTATGGGGTCACGATTTTTAAAGTACGTTTGGGGCAGATGACACTTTTGACATGAGCAGAGAATTTTTTTTAGGTTTTGAAATTATTGGAGGAAGCTACAACGTTTTTGAGTTTTGACTGAGGTGTTATGATGTTATTATTACGATGACTATGTGTATTATGCTGTTGCGGTATGTTTATGATCAATAAGCTGATGCTATATGAGTTATTTGAGTATGCTACGTATCTGTTATCATAAAATATTGAAGAAGTGTCGACGAATAAGGTAAGGAATAATGAGTAGTGGTTAGGGACTCACTCTGGTTTGTGAAACAGGTTGTTGGAAACCAAGAATCGTACTTTAAGAGTTATGAAATGTATGTAAATGCGTGAATGTATTACAATGCCGACGAAAACTCTTTGGACACTGTTATATCAATAGGATTTTGTTTCTACAGATTTGTAACGCAAATTCTTGACCTGTGAAATATTTTTATACGAGACTGCCACTGTAGCGGAAACTGTTGTCGTAAATATTTCGGTAAGAAAGGTAAGTGACCTTGACGTAATGCGTCTTGAGCGGCCACCTGTGCCAGCCACATGGAGAAACAGCCATTAGGTGAAAAAAAAAGAGGCCATTGACCTCGCTATTGACATTCCTTTGTAGAAAGCATCGCAAATACGACACGCTCATTACTTGGAAATATATGATTACTCGTATTTTGTGCTACTTACTGAAATGCTTATGAATTGATGGGAAATATTCGTACAACTGCACACCTGATTAGGACAAGTGTCTTTCTACGAGAGTTGAGAGAATTTCTACTAACTTATGAAATGTCACATGACTATTGAATGATATTTTTATGCTTTGCTTTTCATAGTTGCTTATTTCATTTGATATCTAGTTTCCAGCTGTGTTGCAGCATTGCAAATTTTACAAAATAAAATGCATTTGCTAATGTGAACACTTTCTGTCAACAGATCTATTAAATAATAATTTTGTAATCCAACTCTTAAAAAAAAGGAGCTCTTGGAATGGAAAGAACAATAAGAAGGGACTAAGTAACTGCATATATAATTTTCTTTTCGAGTACTTGGTAATTTTTGTAGAATTGGTTTTTGTGGTGCACCACTTTAATTGCATAGACATTAAGATGTGAATAGACATTTCCCTTATCTTTCTTGTTGTCTTTAGTGTAATATTTTTTTCTGCTTGAGCTTTGTCATGTTTAGATATAAGCTGCTGTTTGCCAGGCATAGTGTTACTGAATTTGACTTTGTGTTACTCTGCTAAGCCAGTTTACTACTGATTTATTTTTCTTGTTTGCTGCTCATTGCCTTATATTAGTTGTAATTTATGCTGCTTGCTTTGCCTTTTGTATTTTTTTTGTCATTGCTGTTTGTGTTAATTGTTTTGTGCTGCTGCATTGCCTCATCCCTTAGTTTAGCATCTGAGCTCAGTAGATTTAAGTTAGCTTAAGAGGGGGTAGACTATATAAGAAACTAACTATGATGAATTGGAAGAAATACATTGAGAAGATATAAGAAAATGGTTTGGCCAAAAAAAAAAGGGTAGTGTACAGTGGAGAAAAACTATTTTGAAAGAGGATGTGAACAGAATACAGAAAGCCGGCCTAGATAGTACTTTTGGGAATAATGATGAACAAAGGGAGATCTCCATGCAAAATACTGCAGTAAAACAAACCCTGTCCTTTCCTTTTCTGTCATCCCTCTATATGTTTGTGTACCCTTGTGTATTTGTGTTTTTCCTGTATTTATGTGTTTAGCTGATGAGAGCTATGTTGTAGAATTTTCCTAATACTATGTTATTTACTTTGTAAAGATGTTGAGACATTATTTATTCTGTTTTGTTGCTCATATGTGAAGGTGATGTTTCAAAAGTTATTCTGATCTTTTATGTATTTACTTATGCCATAATTCCTGTAACACTGATGTATATGTTTATTTCTATTCTTTTGTAAAGCCCCTATTACTACCAATGTTATCTGTATTATTATGTTTTTAATGATGTGTTTTGTACCTTTGTAATTGTATTCTTATGTTATAAAATTGTAATTGACACCAGGTCATCAAATTAAGTACCTTATAAGTTCCATTTCACTGCACACGTTTCTGTTGGTCATAGTATATGGACAATATGTGAGAAGTAGGGACTGTTAGTGTTTGCACGTGTGTTAATAATTCAGCAAGGGACTGGTAACAGCATTGCTGGTTCTAAGGACAATTAAAAAACTTTGTGAGTGCACAAGTGGTGGTTTATGGACTTGCTATATTGTCCGCAAGACTCTTCGATGGTGATTGTGCACCTGCACAGTCGCAGCAGATGGCTTCTGGCCATCTCTACAAGGACTACAGTGGGTCTACACCTTTGCTGACTCACCAGTACCATTATTTCTACAAGGATTGCAGTGGGTCTGCACCTCTGGTGGCCCTCCAATACCACAATCTCTACCAGGGCTACAGTGGGTCTGCACCTCTGGTGGCCCACCAATACCATACTCTCTACCAGGACTACAGTGGGTCTACTCTGTGATGACCTACCTACCAATATTCTTCAAAACGTCGACTGACTCTGCTGTGGGTTTGCTCTGTTGTGGACCATTATCTGTCAGCATGTCAAGAGTCAGCACTGTCTTTCCGTTGGAAGGACAACACTACTTCTTCAAGACTGCATGGAAATCCACTACTTCTGTGTGCAATTTCTTTTACTAATGAGACTTTGTGAAAAAAAACTGTAATTACTATTATGATGAATGATCAGAACTATCTTTATGGACTGTGAGAAAATTTTAGCTTTTGACCAACATTGTATCAATAAGTGTGTGCATTTGATTTCTTTGTTATTGTAATTACGATTATGAAAAATTTTAACAAATATGTATTGCCCGGTGCCCAAAACAATTTGTAAAATTTTTTGTGAGGAGCATGGGGGCTATGTAAGTAGGCTGTTTAGGTTTTTTTATTGGTAACGCCACCTCTGTATGAAAATCACTGGCTGTGCTGTGTGCAGTCTGTGGCTGCTTTGCATTGTTGTAATACTCGCCATTGTAGTGTTAGGCAGCTGGCTGTGAACAGCGTGTAGCGTTGCGCAGTTGGGGGTGAGCCGCCAGCAGTGGTGGATGTGGGGAGAGAGATGGCGAAGTTTTGTAATTTGTCATGAACTGCTATATATATTATGACTATTAAGGTAAATACATTGTTTGTTCTCTATTAATATCTTTCATTTGCTAACTATCCCTATCAGTAGTTAGTGCCTTCCGTAGTTTGAATCTTTTATTTAGCTGCCAGTAGTGGCGCTAGCTGTATTGCAGTAGTTCGAGTAACCAAGATTTTTGTGAGGTAAGCGATTTGTGAAACGCATAGGTTAATGTTAGTCAGGGCCATTCTTTCGTAGGGATTTTTTTGAAAGTCAGATTGCGTTGCGCTAAAAATATTGTGTCAGTTTAAGCACAGTCCTGTATAAATTGTTCTAAGGGGACGTTTCAAGGGGCATTGGCAAGGTGAGGGGGGGGGGGGCCTCTGGGAGCTATAACCCCCTTCACTATGGAGTATCATATTACACTGGATAAAATGACTTCAGAATCAGCGAATATATTACTCCAACACATTCAATTAGTTTTTTAATAATTATGTAGCAATATAGGTTGTAATGTATTTGAAACACATTCTAACAAAAGAATAAGAGCAGCAAATAGCTTACTATCTAAACCAATAAATATCATTTAACTTAAAATGGGCGTCTTATTATTTATTAATACACATTTTTGACCCTGGACACCAAAACAGTTACCAAAAACTACTTTAAGCAACGCCAAATTTAACAATTTGTCGGTGGAGGACCCGAACTCCCCTTTTGCTAAGCGATATTCCATTCCCCCAAACCACCTCCCCCCCCATTAGCCTCCCCCCTCTCTTGAGCGACTTCAAGAATCGCCTCTGCTTCTGATGAGATCACCTTCCGTGCGCAGCGACTAACTGTACTCCTGTGTACAGCAAATGCTACGTATACTTGGCACAAGCGTTCGTAAATGTTGTCCACAGTTTCTTTCTCTGCAGTGATAAATTCAATGACGGCACGTTGCTTGTAACGTACATCACCTACAGACGCCATTTTGAAACTGTCCTACAAAAAAAAAAAGGTTCAAATGGCTCTGAGCACTATGGGACTTAATATCTGTGGTCATCAGTCCCATAGAACTTAGAACTACTTAAACCTAACTAACCTAAGGACATCACACACATCCATGCCCGAGGCAGGATTCGAACCTGCAACCGTAGCGGTCACGCGGTTCCAGACTGAACCGCCTAGAACCGCACGACCACACCGGCCGGCAAACTGTCCTACAGCTGCGCTATCTGTCGGAAGTGACGGAAACCTGGCGCGTCACTCAGGAGACTTAAAGTAATACACGCGTAACGTTTCGCATTCGTAACATTGTTTTTGGCTGAGAAAAAAAAAATGCGGTGCATTAGCTTCTGGGCAACCCTCGTAATTCGAGGCACGTATCGGTGGAATTGAAAGAGAAGCTCGTGAAACATCAGAACACTAACTACACACACACACACACGAACATAGAACAACACATATTTATATATTTTTTGTCATAAGTACGTCTTAAAGAAATTGCCAAACCCCCCCCCCCCCAAAGTCCTTTTGTATATCCCTCCTCTGCCTATCCCCACTCCCTGTCGCGTCTGCCCAGCACCCTCCCCCCCCCCCCCCGCTCTTATGGGTCCTCGTCCTCCATCGGCTCCTTTCCCCCTGCCCCCACTTCATTTCCTCCTCTCCTTCCCCCACCCCTTTCCTTTCCCGTCATCTCTCTCTGTCCCCCCCCCCCCCCCCATCTGCCCTCGGCTGTGATATACCATATTTGTGCCAAATTTTTAGTGCAGTGTTCAAGTGAATGTTCAGTGTTGTTCGTATTTCCAAAGTGTTGCGAACAGAAACCATGCTGTCGCTGGGTGTAAATTTTATATCTCTTGCGAACAGAAAGAAGACCGTCGCCATGTTTTTTAAAAATTATATGTCTATTCCTTTACCTGTCTGCTTCATATGTACTTTATTAGCATCATCAACCCTTTGTTTTATGTTTTACGTTCCACGATTTTCCGCCATTTTACCATTTAAGTCACCGATTTTATCGCCTGTTTTTATTATTTATTATCTTCATGTTTTTACAACAAATTCTGTAGGCTGAAGAGGAGCGTACTAAGCTGCTGCCAGCCCGCCCCCTGGGGGGGGAATCGAAACTCAATAAAGGAAAAAAATTGCTAAAACTGTAGATGGCAATTCTCAAGTTACGAATTATTGGAACAATATACGTCATTTTAATTACTTTCATTTAAATTTGTAGGAGTAAAGCTGTGCAAAAAAAAAAATCAAAATTTATGACTGAAACTTTATGTAGACTCTAACACTGGTTGGAACTAATATCTCTGGGATATGGTTTCTCTGATGATGTGGAAGGTACGAAAGGTTTGCGATCGCGAAGCGGAGAGACAGCATTGCTGTCCCACTTGTAGTGCCACACATGGTTTGAGACGTTTTCAAAGTCTACAGATAGGTATAAATGGCGCTGAGCTCTTGTTATCCTGCTGTTCGCCAGCACTAAGATGTTTCGTTGCAATGTTGTTATTTCTTAGGAGCACAAGGACCTTCGAGGTTTACCGCAGGTCTGAATACGAGCTGTGTACGATGCGGTGTTACTTGGGATTCCAGAAAAAGAAGAGACACACCTTAGCGTTGCAATACGCGACAGGGTTACAAACCGGATATGTGTTGTAATTTTTTGCAAAATTATAATTTCTGCATTATACTGAATGATGTGATGTGGTGTGTATGGTGATGTGAAGTGTAAATGCTTGAGTTGGGAGCGAGAGGGGCAACAGACACTGACAAGGGAACCTCCCCATCGCACCCCCCTCAGATTAAATTATAAGTTGGCACAGTGGATAGGCCTTGAAAAACTGAACACAGATCAATTGAGAAAACAGGAAGAAGTTGTGTGGAACTGTAAAAAAATAAGCAAAATATACAAACTGAGTAGTCCATGGAAAGATAGGCAACATCAAGGACACCGGGAACGCAGGAGCGCCGTGGTCTCGTGGTAACGTGAGCAGCTGCGGAATGAGAGTTCCTTGGTTCAAATCTTCCATCAAGTGAAAAGTAAGTTTAATTTTTTATTTTCAGTTTATGTGACAAACTCCTGTTTTTCCATCACTTTTTTGGGAGTGATTGTCACATCCACAAGAAAACCTAAATCGGGTAAGGTAGAAGAATCTTTTTACCCATTCGCCAAGTGTACAAGTTAGGTGGGTCGACAACATATTCCTGTCATGTGACGCACATGGCGTCACCAGTGTCGTATAGAATGTATCAGATGTGTTTTCCTGTGGAGGAATCGGTTGACCTATGACCTTGCGATCAAATGTTTTCGGTTCCCATTGGAGAGGCACGTCCTTTCGTCTACTAATCGCACGGTTTTGCGATGCGGTCGCAAAACACAGACACTAAACTTATTACAGTGAACAGAGGCGTCAATGAACGAACGGTCAGATAATAACTATGCAAAAATAAAGGAAGTAAACGCTTCACTCAAGGGAAGACTTGAACCAATGACCCCTCGTTCTGCAGCTGCTCACGCTACCACGGGACCACGGCGCTCCTGAGCTCACATTGTCCATGATGTTGCCTATGTGGCCCATGGACTACTCAGTTTGTATATTTTGCTTATTTTTTCATAGTTCCACACAACTTCTTCCTGTTTTCTCAATTGATCTGGGTTCAGTTTTTCAAGGCCTATCCACTGTGCCAACTTATAACTAAATCTGAGGGGGGTGCGATGGGGAGGTTCCCTTGTGAGGTGACAAAAGGGGTGGGATAGCGACATGCACACATACAGGTTGCGGCAGGAACGCATACACAAGGTATAAAAGGGCAGTGCACAGGCGGAGCTGCAATTTTTGCCTCAGGTGATCCATGTGAAAAGGTGTCCAACGTATTCTGGGTGTACGACGTGAATTAACTGTGAGAGCGGAATGGTAGTGGAGCTAGACGCATAGGACATTTCATTTCGGAAATCGTTTGGGAATTCAATATTCCTAGATCCATAGTGTGAAGAGTGTGCCGAGAGTATCAAATTTCACACAGTACATGTCACAACGGACAATGCAGTGGCCGACGGTCTTCACTTAACGATCAAGAGCACCTACGATTTTGTGAAGTTGTCAGTGGTGACTGATAGGCAACATTTAGTGAAATAACCGCAGAAATCAATGTGGGACGTACGACGAACGTATCCATTAGGATAGGGCTTAACAACTGGCCGGTTTTGAGCGCGAGTACTCGCGTCTGCTCAGGCACGTGCTCGCGAGCAGCTGCAGCGTCGCAGAGTACGGGAGGGGAGGGAGGGGAAATGCACGCGCACGTGCCTATTGAATTCGCGCCGACTGTGTAACGTTTAAAGTACTACGATCAGCTCTTAACAGTCACTTCGCTGGTTAAGAATGATGTGAAGTCGCCGTTGTGTAACCCCAACCATGCTTTCGCAGTTCAACCCCCATTGGGAGGAATTGTATCTGTTTACTGAAAAAGATGGTGTTGCAAAATGTTTAGTATGTCACAAAACGCTGAATTCTTTTACGAAATTTAATTTGCAGCGACATTATATGTCGTACCACGCGAAAGACTACGGACGTGAAAAATGTGATTGACCAGATCGTGCACAGGAAGTTATTAAACATAAAAGGAAGCTATCCGAAGAAGATCTGGACGACAAAGAAAAATCAACTGAGGCAGCTTTCAGCGTGGGTTACAAAATTGCTTTGCTTTTAGCAAAATCCCTGCGCCCCTTAACTGATGGCGATTTAATAAAAGAATGTTTGGTAGCTGCAGCGGAACATTTGTGTCCATCTCAAGTTGAACAGTTTCTGATTGTGCCATTATCTAACATGACCATTATGCGTCGCATACAGGACATGGCAGACGACGTCCAGAGCCAGTTTGCAAATATCTGTAAAGATTTTATGGCGTATTCTCTAGCTCTGGACGAAAGTGTTGATATCACTGGAACAGCGCAGCTTGCCATATTTATTAGAGGTGTTAACAGAGATCTTCAGGTGAGGGAGGAGCTCCTCGATGTAGTAGCCATGAAGAACACTACAACTGGAGGTGATATTTTAAGTAGTGTTGAAGAAAGTGTTGAAAATATAGGATTGTTGTGGAATTTTTTAGTTTCAGTGTCTACAGATGGTAGAGGCATACACTAAGCTAATAAAATTATGTGGCACGTGTACATTCTCCTTTATTTGTTTCATTTGTCGCAGTAATAATTCGTGAGTGATATCCCTGCAGGTGGCCGCGGATTTACATCGACTGGCGGCAGCTGTTGTGTACCCCACATGACTCTCCCTACTCTCCGCTCTGGTCCGGTAGTGGGGGTAGCGTGCTCGCGCTGCTCCGTGCTCGCGCCTTGCTGCTCACAGCTTGCTCCGCGAGCATGTATGTTGTGAAGCCCTGCATTAGGACAATGCGGTGAAATCTGGCGTTAATAGGCTATGGCAGTAGACCAGCGACGCGAGTGCTTCGCTAACAGGACGACATCCCCTGCAGCGCCTATCCTCGGCCCGTGACTGTACCGGTTGGATCCTAGACGACTGGCAAACCGTGACCTGCTCAGACAAGTCCGATTTCCAGAATGAGATTTTCGCTCTGCAGCGGAGTGTGCGCTGATATGAAACTTCCTGGCAAATTAAAACTGTGTGCCAGACGGAGACTCGAAATCGGGACCTTTGCCTTCCGCGGGCAAGTGCTCTACCAGCTGAGCTACCCAAGCACGACTCACGCCCAGTCCTCACAGCTTTACTTCTGCCAGTACCTCGCCCCCTACCTCCCAAACTATACAAAAGCTCTCCTGCGAAACCTTGCAGAACTAGCACTCCTGCAAGAAAGGATATTGCGGAGTCATGGCTTAGCCACAGCCTGGGGGATGTTTCCAGAACGAGATTTTCACTCTGCAGCGGAGTGTGCGCTGATATGACTCTTCCTGGCAGATTAAAACTGTGTGCCGGACCGAGACTCGAACTCGGGACCTTTACGTTTCGCTGGCAAGTGCTCTACCAACTGAGCTACCCAAGCACGACTCACGCCCCGTCCCCACAGCTTTATTTCCAACAGTATCTCGTCTCCTACTTTCGCAGGAGAGTTTCTGTAAAGTTTGGAAGGTAGGAGGCGAGGTACTGGCAGAAGTAAAGCTGTGAGGACGGGGCGTGAGTCGTGCTTGGGTAGCTCAGTTGGTAGAGCACTTGCCCGCGGAAGGCAAAGGTCCCGAATTCGAGTCTCGGTCCGGCACTCAGTTTTAATCTGCCAGGAAGTTTCAAGTCTGATATCAGTTGATAAGAGTTGATGGTGGGGTTCGAGTGTGTTCCAGACACCACGAAATAATGGACCCAAATTGTCAACAAGGGACAGTCCATCCGGCCACTGTGGCCGAGCGCTTCTAGGCGCTTCAGTCCGGAACCGCGCTGCTGCTACGGTCGCTGGTTCGAATCCTACCTCAGGAATGGATGTCTGTGATGTCCTCAGGTTAGTTAGGTTTAAGTAGTTCTAAATCTAGGGGACTGATGATCTCAGATGTTAATTCCCATAGTGCTTAGAGCCATTGGAAGCATTTTTTGAAAGTGCAAGTTGGTGGCGGCTCCATAATAATGTGGGTTGTGTTTGCGTGGAATGGACTGGGTCGTTTGGTCAAACTGAACCGGTAATTGACTCGAAATGATTCTGTTCGGCTGCCTGGGGACCATTTGCAGCCATTCATAGACTACACGTCTCTAAACAACTACGGATTTTTTATGGATGACAATGCGACGTGTCGCTGGGCTACAATCGTTCGCGTTTCCTTTTAAGAAAATTCTGGCCAATTCGAGCCAATTATTTGGCGACCCAGATCAACCAACAGGAATCCCATCGAACATCTATGGGATTATAATCGAGAGGTGAGTTCGTGCACAAAATCCTGCATCGTCAACACTTCCGCAATTATGGACGCCTTAGAGGCAGCGTGGCTCAACATTTCTGCAAAGGACTTCCACCGACTTGTTGAGTCTATGACACGTCGAGTTGCTGCACTACGCCGGGAAGAAAGGAGGCCCAGCACCAAACTAGGAGGTATCACATGACTTTAGTCACCTCATTGTATGTGCTCTGCTTCATATGTGTGAAGCTTTTTTCAGGCAGTGTCTTATTATAACCGCACCATCTACAAAACGTATGAGATTACTATTAACTTTGCCCACTATTAATATTGTTCAGTATCACTACTGGTTAAAGTACAGTGTGAGATACTGGCTCTGAGCACTATGGGACTCAACTGCTGAGGTCATTAGTCCCCTAGAACTTAGAACTAGTTAAACCTAACTAACCTAAGGACATCACAAACATCCATGCCCGAGGCAGGATTCGAACCTGCGACCGTAGTGGTCTTGCGGTTCCAGACTGCAGCGCCTTTAACCGCACGGCCACTTCGGCCGGCACAGTGTGAGATACTACCTTAGGTAATAATCTTAAGAGCTTCATCAAAATTTATCAAGGAATGGTGGATGTGTCTTCTACGCGGTAGGTATACAGACAGTCTCTACTTTGGTTAACAGGAATGGGTCGGTTGGTGGTGAGGAGTAGGTGATGCAATGCGGGATCCTGCTCTGTGGGCCACTGGAAAGATTACGAGTGCTTCTATCGAGTTTAGAGTGTGACTGACGTGAGTCCTGGAGTCTGTGACGGGACAAATCCCCGTTACTAGATGAATATTTCTATTATGCAAGGATTGCTTTGTGTAGAGTGAGCGCGCTACATACTGCGCGATTCGCGGAAGCGCGTGGCGCGCCCGCACGAGATTTGCAACACTCGTCTAAAAACGGTGCTATATGCAGTTCTATGTTAAAACTTTGCAGCACAAATGTCAACAAACAAATTTGCGCTAAGTGTCGAAATTTTGCAATAACTAAAACTTGATTTAGGGGCGATAGGATAATCCTAGAAATTAATGTAACATACTAAATGAGATGTACCTTTTAGCGTGGTTCGTGTATTTATTTCTGTCGAGGGATGTACGTATCAAAATTTGTAACCTGTGGTTCTGTTCGAACTGATTGAGTAATTTTCGTTTATAGCAGCCTACATTACTGCTATTGGGGGCTCGGAGTCAAATTATTATTAAAGTAAAACTGTAAACCGTCACACCAGTGCTAATTTCATTGTGTGGAAGAAAAGGAAAACGCCAACAAATAGTGATTGAACTCTGTCGTCAAAAACTGATTTTGCTCTAATAAGCGCCTAATTCTTGTTCCCTAGCATAAACTGTACTCGTGAATATTAATTCCAAAACTATAACACATGCGCGGGTGTGGAGCAGTGTACTAATGCACCAAGTGTGGAAATCATCCCCTGAGACTTACGTGAGAGCCAGAATTTGCAATAACATTTTTCAACCAACATTTGTATATGTGGTGCCACCGCCAGACACCAAATTTGCTAGGTGGTAGCCTTTAAATCGGCCGCGGTCCGTTAGTATACGTCGGACCCGCGTGTCGCCACAATCAGTGATTGCAGACCGAGCGCCGCCACACGGCTGGTCTAGTCTGGAGAGCCTCCCTAGCACTCGCCCCTGTTGTACAGCCGACTTTGCTAGCGATGGTTCACTGTCTCCAAACGCTCTCATTTGCCGAGACGACAGTTTAGCATAGCCTTCAGCTACGTCATTTGCTACGACCTAGCAAGGCGCCATATTCATCTTCAAGAATGTGTTCTGAACCGATAATATTGTGAATCATGAGCCGGCCGCGGTGGTCTAGCGGTTGTAGGCGCTCAGTCCGGAACCGCGGGACTGCTACGGTCACAGGTTCGAATCCTGCCTCGGGCATGGATGTGTGTGATGTCCTTAGGTTAGTTAGTTCTACGTTCTAGGGGACTGATGACAACAGATGTTAAGTCCCATAGTGCTCAGAGCCATTTGAACCATTTGTGAATCATGTACCGTCAAGAGCGACGTTCATCTTTAATGGATTTAAGTTAAGTATCAAACTAGTTACGTTCGCTTTCTGTATTCTAATTCCCTGTCATGTTCCAGACCTCCGTCAGTATAGTCCTTCCCTCCTCACGCCAGCCTGCGTGAGCTAAAACGCGTGCATTTCGGCCTCCTCTAGTAACACGGTGTTGGCTCTTCAGCCAACCCAACAGTACATGCACATTCGTGTGAACGCTGCAACCGCACTTTTTATTTATCGCCCCGTCGCAAGTTCAAAAATGGTTCAAATGGCTCTGAGCACTATGGGACTTAACTTCTGAGGTCATCAGTCCTCTAGAACGTAGAACTACTTGAACCTAACTAACCTAAGGACATCACACACATCCATGCCCGAGGCAGGATTCGAACCTGCGACCGTAGCGGTCGCGCGGTTCCAGACTGTAGCGCCTAGAACCGCACGGCTACCCCGGCCGGCCGTCGCAAGTCGACGTGAAAAAATGCATATGTGTCTCTGGCCAATATCGAATAACTGAATGCTGCTAACGGACAAGATGACGCTATTTATGCTGGGAACCACAATGACGATAACCATCTCGTGCCAGCACCGTATGCCGGCGATCGTTCGCGACGCCGCCGCCGCAAGGACTCGAACTGACGGCTAGAGGGAGCATCCCGCTGGCCGAGCCGTTGCGGACAGGCGCTGCCCGCTCGCACTTTATGGAAGCGCCATCTGCCGGCCGGGCCACGGCGCCAGCGGCCGCGCAAAATGTGTAAATCTGTCAATTTCTATACGCCAGCGGGCGCCGCTTACCGGGCGCAGCCGGGCAGCGGCTAGCGTGGCCGCGGTGGCGCGCAGTGGCCGAAGCGCGGTCGCCTTTGATCTGCAGCCGATCGTCTGCGGGTGCGGCGCGCTCTGGAAGGCGGCTCCCGCGACGCGACGACGCGTGGGCGGCCTTGACGGGGCACACTCCGCACTGCTAACGCCTGCCGCGCCGACCTGCGAGAGGCCGGCACCGAGGGAGCTGCGCGTACCTTCCTTTCTTTCTACTCGCAGGTTTGGTGGGCCGCTTACCACTCCTGTGCCAACCTCTTCATCTCACAGCAGCACCTGAATTACTTAGGAGGTATCTAGAACTACACTGAAAAGCCAAAGAAACAGGTGCAATTTCCTAATCTACATCTACATCTATATTTATACTCTGCAAGCCACCCGACGGTGTGTGGCGGAGGGCACTTTTCGTGCCACTGTCATTACCTCCCTTTCCTGTTCCAGTCGCGTATGGTTCGCGGGAAGAACGACTGCCGGAAAGCCTCCGTGCGCGCTCGAATCTCTCTAATTTTACATTCGTGATCTCCTCGTGAGGTATAAGTAGGGGGAAGCAATATATTCGATACCTCATCCACAAACGCACCCTCTCGAAACCTGGACAGCAAGCTACACCGCGATGCAGAGCGCCTCTCTTGCAGAGTCTGCCACTTGAGTTTATTAAACATCTCCGTAACGCTATCACGGTTACCAAATAACCCTGTGACGAAACGCGCCGCTCTTCTTTGGATCTTCTCTATCTCCTCCGTCAACCCGATCTGGTATGGATCCCACACTGATGAGCAATACTCAAGTATAGGTCGAACGAGTGTTTTGTAACCCACCTCCTTTGTTGATGGACTACATTTTCTAAGGACTCTCCCAATGAGTCTCAACCTAGTACCCGCCTTACCAACAATCGTTCCACACGCATACTCCCAGATATTGTACAGAAGTAACTGCTGCCAGTGTTTGTTCCGCTATCATATAATCATACAATAAAGGATCCTGCTTTGTATGTATTCGCAATACATTACAGTTATCTATGTCAAGGGTCAGTTGCCACTCCCTGCACCAAGTGCCTATACGCTGCAGATCTTCCTGCATTTCGCAGCAATTTTGTAATGCTGCAACTTCTCTGTATACTACAGCATCATCCGTGAAAAGCCGCATGGAACTTCCGACGCTATCTACTAGGTCATTTATATATATTGTGAAAAGCAATGGTCCCATAATATCGTGGAGGGCTCCCGCTAGCGTCCAGAAATGCCGCAAGACGATGCGGCATGGACTCGAATAATATCTGAACTAGTACTAGAGGGAATTGACACCATGAATCCTCCAGGGATGTCCATAAATCCGTGAGAGTATGATAGGGTGGAGATCTCCTTTGAACAGCACATTGGAAGGAATCCCAGAGAGGCTCAATAATGTTCACGTCTGGGGAAACCAGTGGCCAGCGGAAGTGTTTAAACTCAGAAAAGTGTTCCTCGAGCCATCCTGTAGCAATTCTGGACGTATGGGGTGTCGCGTTCACCTGCTGGAACTGATCAAGTCCGTCGAAATGCATAATGGACATGAAAGGATGCAGACAATCAGACAGGATGCTTACATACATGTCACCTGTCAGAGTCGTAACTAGACGTATCAGGAGCCCCATATCACTCCAACTGCAAACGTCCCACACCATCACAGAGCCTCCACCAGCTTGAACAGTCCCTTGCTGACACGCAGGGTCCATGCGTTCATGAGGTTGTCTCCATACCCGTACACGGCAATCCGCTTGATACAATTTGAAATGAGACTCGTCCGACCAGGCAATATGTACTCGTATCCAGTTATCAGCAGTCCAGTGTTGGTGTTGACGGACCCAGGGGACGCGCAAAGCTTTGTGTCGTGCAGTCATCATGGCTACATGAGTGGGCCTTCGGCTACGAAAGCCCTTTCTTGAATGGTTCACAAGCTGACACTTGTTGATAGCCTAGCACTGAAATCTGCAGCATATTGCGGAAGGGTTGCGCTTCTGTCACGCAGAACAGCGATGTCGGCGATTTGATGTTTTCAAAAATGGTTCAAATGGCTCTGAGCACTATGGGACTTAACATCTGAGGTCAGCAGTCCCTTAGAACTTAAAACTACTTAAACCTAAGGACATGACACACACCCATGCCCGATGCAGGATTCGAACCTGCGATCTTAGCAGTCGCGCGCTTCCAGACTGTAACGCCTGAAACCACTCGGCCACCCCGGCCGGCTTTGATGTTTTGCCGGACTCCTGATATTCACGGTACACTCGTCAGATGCTGGTACGGGGAAATGACCAGTTCATTGCTACCTCGGAGATGCTCTCTCCCATCGCTCGTCCGGCGACTATTACACCACGTTCAAACTCACTTAAATCGTGATAACACGCCTTTGTAGCAGGAGTAATAGATCTAAAAACTGCGCCGGACACTTTTTGTCTCACATAGACGCTGCCGACGGCGGCGCCGTATTCTGCCTCTTTACATATCTCGATACCAGTTTCTTTGGAGCCCCAGAGCACACCTACATATAGACTCCGCAAGCCACTGTACGGTGCGTAACAGAGGTTACCCTGCACCAATAGAAGTCATTTTCGTTCATATTACTCAAGCAAAAAGAGCAACGGAAAAACATCTGTCTATATGGTGGCCTATGAGAAGAATGGAAAAGAAAATTGAGGATGTGTTAGATGACGATCAGTTTGGATTTCGGAACGGTACAAGCACCAGAGAGACAGTTCCGTTGATAATAGAAGCAAAACTGAAGAAAAATCAGGACGAGGTCAACAGGATTTGTCGACCCGGAAAAACAGTTCAACAACGTCAGATGGTCCAAGTTGTAAGAAATGGTGAGAAAAGTAAAGTTAAGCTATAGAGAAAGACGGGCAACATACAATATATACAAGAGCCAGGAGGGAACAATAAGCGTAGAAGACCAACAACGAAGTGCTCCAGTTAAGAAGTGCGTGCCGGCCGGAGTGGCCGTGCGGTTCTAGGCGCTACAGTCTGGAGCCGAGCGACCGCTACGGTCGCAGGTTCGAATGCTGCCTCGGGCATGGATGTGTGTGACGTCCTTAGGTTAGTTAGGTTTAATTAGTTCTAAGTTCTAGGCGACTGATGACCTCAGAAGTTAAGTCGCATAGTGCTCAGAGCCATTTAAGAAGTGCGTAAGACAGGGATGTAATCTTTTGCCCCTACTGTTCAATCTATACGTCGAAGAAGCAATGACGCAAGTAATACAAAGATCCAAGAGTGGAATTATAATAAAAGGTGAAACGATATCAATGATAAGATTTACTGATGGCATTGCTATTCTCACTGAAGAATTAATGTGACGAATGGGATGAACAGATTGATCAGTACAGAATATGGATTGAAAGCAAATCGAAGTAAGACGAAAGTAATGAGTAATAGCAGAAATGAGGGCAACAAGAAACCCAACATCAGAGTTGGTGATCACAAGGTAGATAAAGTTACGAAATTCTGCTACTTAGGCAGCAATATAAGCTGTGACGGACGCAGCGAGGAGGATATCAAGAGTAGACTAGCGCTGGCAAAAATGGCATTTCTTGCCAAGAGAAGTCCGCTACTGTCAAACATAGGCCTTAATTTGAAGAGGAAATTTCTGAGACTGTACGTCTGAAGCACAGCATTGTATAGCAGTGAAACATGGACTGTGGGGAAACCGGAACGGAAGAGAATCGAATGAGATGTGGTGCAACAGAATGATGTTGAAAATTATGTGGACTGGTAATGTAAGCATTGAGGAGGTTCTCCGGTGAATCAGAGAGGAAAGGGACATATGGAAATCCTGACGAGAAGAAGGGACAAACGGTTCAAATGGCTCTGAGCACTATGGGACTTAACTTCTGAGGTCATCAGTCCCTTAGAACTTAGAACTACTTACACCTAACTAAGGACATGACACACATCCATGCCCGAGGCAGGATTCGAACCTGCGACCGTAGCGGTCGCGCGGTTCCAGACTGTAGCGCCTAGAACTGCTCGGTCACCCCTGCCGGCAGAAGAAGGGACAGAACGGTAGGATGTCTGTTAAGACATCACGGAATAGCTTCCATGGTACTAGAAGGAGCTGCAAAGAGTGAAAACTGTAGAGCAAGACAGAGATAGGAGTACATCTAGCCAATAATTGAGGACATAGATTGCAAGACCTACTCTGAGATCAAGAGGTTGGCACAGGAGAGGAATTCGTGGCGGGCCGCATCAAACCAGTCAGAAGACTGATGACTGAAAAAAATAATTAATTCGCCCCAATTTCTCATATCCTATCTTTGTTGTCGTTGACGCGAAATGTATATTGGTGGAAGGAGAATTGTTCTGCAGTGACCTTCAAGTACCCGTTCTCTAAATTGTTCTCGATAGTGTTACTCGAAAAGAACGTCACCATCCTTCCAAAGCATGCCGACCGCTGTGGCCGAGCAATTCTAGGCGCTTCAGTCCGGAACCACGCAGCTGCTAGGGTCGCAGGTTCGAATCCTGCCTCGGGCATGGATGTGTGTGAGGTCCTTAGGTTAGTTAGATTCAAGTAGTTCTAAGTCTAGGGGACTGATGACCTCAGCAGTTAAGTCCCACAGTGCTCAGAGCCATTTGAACCATTCTGAAGCACCTCCAAACACTTGCGTGATGTTCAAGCCTACCGTAAGAAAACCAGCAGTCCACCTCTGAACTGCTTCGATGTCCGACCTAGTACGGATCCCAAACACCCGGGCAGTACTCAGGGACAGGTCGCACAAGCGTCCAATATGCGCTCTCCTTTGCAGATGAACCACACTTTCCCAAAATTCTCCCAGTAAACCGAAGTCCCTACCACAATCCTCACATTCTCGTTCCACTTCACATTGCTTTGCAACGATGTGCCCAAATATTTGAACGACGTGACTGGGTGAAGCAGGACACTACTAATGTGGTAGCCGAGCATTACGGTTTTTTTTGCAAGCTTACTACTTTCTTTTATAATCTGGGCTGTAATAAAAGTGGCAAGGTACTGTTAATCAGAATACAGGAGAAGCTGCGATCTAAATAACAACAGATTTATTCAATCCTAAAGTAACAAGACAAAAAAAAAAGACTAATGAAACGTCACACAAACACCTTTATTTGACAAACGCTTTCACTAACATCGGGTCTGTGGTAGACAAAGTGATCAACTGGGGATCGACTCACGACACTAAGTAGAATACTAATCGCTCTCTCAACTTAATACTCGTGAATCCTAGGTATGGCACTACAACTGCCCCACAATGAAGCATGTATACTCTACAATTCCAAAAAAGAAAAAGAAGGTTCGAAAGAACAGGGTGCTGAGAAACATATACTGGAGCCCTACGCCGTAGCATCTACATCTACATAGACACTCTGCAAATCACATTTTAAGTGCCTGGCAGAGGGTTCATCGAACCACCTTCACAATTTTCTGTTGTTCCAATCTCGTATAGCCCGCGGAAAGAATGAACACCTATATCTTCCGTACGAGCTCTGATTTCCCTTATTTTATTGTGGTGATCGTTCCTCCCTATGTAGCTCGGTGTCAACAAAATATTTTTATATTCGGAGGAGAAAATTGGTGATTGGAATTTTGTGAGACGATTCCGTCGCAACGAAAAACGCCTTACTTTTAATGATGTCCAGCCAAAATCCAGTATCATTTCTGTGACGCTCTCTCCCATATTTAGCGGTAATGCAAAACGTGCTGCCTTTCTTTGAACTTTTTCGATGTACTCCGTCAGTCCTATCTGGTAAGGATTCCACAACGCGCAGCAGTATTCTAAAAGAGGACGGACAATCATTTTCTAAGTGTCCTGCCAATAAAACGCAGTCTTTGGTTAGCCTTCCCCACAACATTTTCTATGTGTTACTTCCAATTTAGGTTGTCCGGCATTGTAATACCTAGGTATTTAGTTGAATTTACGGCTTTTAGATTAGACTGATTTATCGTGTAACCGAAGTTTGACGAGTTCCTTTTAGCACTCATGTCGATCACCCCACACTTTCCGTTATTTAGGGTCAACTGTCAATTTTCGCACCATTCAGATATCTTTTCTAAATCGTTTTGCAATTTGTTTTGATCTCTGATGACTTTGTTAGTCGATAAACGAAAGCGTCATCTGCAAACTGAGGACGGCTGCTGAGATTGTCTCACAACAACAAAGGGATTATAACACTACCTTTGGAAACGCCAGAAATCACTTCTGTTTTACTCGACGACTTTCCGTCAATTACTACGAAAGGAACCTCTCCGACAGGAATTCACAAATCCAGTCACGTAACCGAGACGATATTCCATAAACACGCAATTTCACTACGAGTCGCTGGTGTGGTACAGTGTCAAAAGCATTCCGGAAATCCAGAAATACGGAATCGATCTGAAATCCCCTGTCAATAGCACTCAACACTTCCTGTGAATAAAGAGCTAGTTGTGTTTCACAGGAACGATGTTTTCTAAACCCATGTTGACTGTGTGTCAATAGACCGTTTTCTTCGAGGTAATTCATAATGTTCGAACACAATATACGTTCCACATTTCTGCTGCATATCGCCGTTAACGATATGGGCATATAATTTAGTGTATTACTCCTAGTACTGTTCTTGAATATTGGTGTGACCTGTGCAACTTTCCAGAATTTGGATGCGGATCTTGTCAAGTATGGAGCTAATGCAATTGCATACTCCGAAAGGAACCTAATTGGTATACAGTGTGGACCAGAAGACTTGCTTTTATTAAGTGATTTAAGTTGCTTCACTACTCCGAGGATATTTACTTCTTCGTTACTCACATTGGCAGCTGTTCTCGATTCGAATTTTGGAATATTTACTTCGTCTTCTTTTGTGAAGGCGTTTCGGAAGGCTGTGTTAGCTCTGCTTTGGCAGCGCTGTCTTCGATAGTATCTCCATTGATATCGCGCAGATGAGGCATTGATTGTTTCTTGCCGCTAACATACCGGGTGATCAAAAAGTCAGTATAAATTTGAAAAATTAAAAAAACCACGGAATAATGTAGATAGAGGGGTAAAAATTGACACACATGCTTGGAATGACATGGGGTTTTATTTGGACAAAAAAAAACAAAGTTCACAAAATGTCCGACAGTTGGCGCTGGACAGCAAAAAGTCAGTGACTGCGCGTGACAATCATATTACAGAATCGCATCATCCCAGCCTGGCTGATAAACACCTGCTGGAACGTACAATGTTTATGCAGGATGGCGCTCCACCCCATATTGCTAGACGCGTGAAAGATCTCTTGCAGGCTACGTTTGGTGATGATCGTGTGCTCAGCCGCCACTTTCGTCATGTTTGGCCTCCCATGTCCCCAGACCTCAGTCCGTGCGATTATTGGATTTGGGGTTACCTGAAGTCGCAAGTGTATCGTGATCGACTGACATCTCTAGGGATGCTGAAAGACAACATCCGACGCCAATGCCTCACCATAACTCCGGACATGCTTTACAGTGCTGTTCACAACATTATTCCTCGACTACAGCTAGTGTTGAGGAATGATGGTGGATATATTGAGCATTTCCTGTAAAGAACATCATGTTTCCTTTGTCTTACTTTGTTATGCTAATTATTGCTATTCTGATCAGATGAAGCGCCATCTGTTGGACATTTTTTGAACATTTGTATTTTTTTGGTTCTAATAAAACCTCATGTCATTCCAAGCATGTGTGTCAATTCGTACCTCTCTATCTACATTATTCCGTGATTTATTCAGTTTTCACATTTATACTGGTTTTTGGTAACCCGGTACTTCACATACAACTAGAATATCTTTGGATTTTGTGCCAGGTTCCGAGACAAAGTTTCGTTGTGTAAACTGTCATAAGCATTACGAATTGAAGTATGCGCTAAATTCCGAGCTTCTGTAGAATATCACCAGTCTTGGGGATTTTGCGTCTTTTTGAATTTGGCATGTTCGTTTCGTTGTTTCTGCAACAGTGTTCTAACCAGTTTTGTGTACCAAGGGGAATCAGCTCCGTCGTTTGTTAATTTATTTGGTATAAATCTCTCAATTGCTGCCGATACTATTTCTCTGAATTTAAGCCATATCTGGTCTACACTTATATTATTAATTGGAATGAGTGGAGATTGTCGCTCAAGAAGGCGTCAAGTCAATTTTTATCTGCTTTTTTGTATAGGTATACTTTTCGTGGATTTGAGATTACAGTATTCAATCTCGCTACGACAACTCTGTGATCACTAATCCCTGAATCGGTTTTGATGCTCGTTAGCAGCGAATACTTTACCCTCCTGCTCATCTGGGCGGCGCACCACGATGCGTTCGGCGAATGAAGTCACGAACGGCCGCAATCTGTTATTAATGGTGCGCACCCGAAAAATGCAAGTACGCGGTCTCGCGTTCAGTTAACTCGGAACGGAGGTATTTTCCTATGAGCCTCTTAAACCCCTATGAATTCCAGTGTGCAGGTGGACCCGTTTGCTGGTCTGCCAAACCAATTTGACTCCGTACCACGACTATGCGTGACGGAATATATCAAATGGTTAGACGGCCGACTCAAAACAAATAAGTACACCCACGCATCATTCGTTGTGTGCGTGATGCTAGAAGCAGTACCAGTGACGGTTCAGAAGGTGACTGGTACACGCTGCAAGTGGCACACTAGCAAAGGACACAAATCGCACCGTTTAGGTGGGGATCTGCAGTTCTTTACTAGCGAAGCGCCAGTACAAGTTTTATCTTCTCTTTCTGTCCGCTTTCCTCCTCAGCTCGGTTCCTTCATCTTCGGATCAAATCAAATTCACCATCACCTGCCAACAGCTTTGCAAAAGAAACGGCGACACTTTCTGCGCAACCCATCCATCAATACGCGGGCGCATACAGTGCAAGCTGTGGCTGCTCTGTTCGGTCGATGGGACTGAGAAGTACTGTACCATCCACCACACTCCCCGGACTTAAGTCCTTTTGACTTTGATTTGATTCCGAAGATGAAGGAACCACTTCGTGGCATTCGCTTCAGAACTGTTCCAGAGATTCGACAGGCGGTAAACCGCTCCATTCGCACCATCAACAGAACAGGCTCTGCGAACGCATTCCACATCGCTTGCAACGGGTTCTACACAACGCTGGTGACTACTTTGAAGGACAGTAACAGGTGCAAACACGTAACTCTTTTGTATTGGTTGTGAATAAATAGTTGCCACTATTTAAGTTCCGACCCTCGTATGCATGAGCACTAGCTTCATATTTTATCCGTGTGAAGCGTCTGACAGAGTTATATATTTTAATTATTTTACGTCCAACCACAGGACAGATAACGTATTTTTCTTACTTTCCGTGATATCACCTCACTCTCTAGATACAGTTGTTGCATTGGAAGACCGTTCGCCCAAGACTTGTTTATTGAAATTTAAACCCCTAACACGGCAATAGTTATATAAATATGTTACATACACATCTCTGACAAATTTTTCAATTTATGTCCACACCGTTGACAATACTGTATCATTGCTTTGTTTATTTACCACGTGGACAGAACTGAGAGTTCGTGCTAACAACGAAGGTAAGCAGAGACAGTGTTTAAGAACGAATCAATAGTTTCTATATGCAGTATGTAACCTTTTCGCTCTTCCCTCTCGTAATTTAAGTGAATGCGACTAGTTACCTTTTTCATGTGAACCACAATAAAATCCATCGCTATGTTATGACAGAAAATAGCGACCGTCCAAATTCTAAACAACAATGTACCACAAGGAAACTGGCTCTATCATGAATCTTTAGTCTAGCAGGAGTGTGTGGATATGGTTCTGCATCTTTGAAGTCCAAACTCTCCATCACAACTGTCAAACTTACACTTTGCGATCAAAAGTACCCGGACACCTGGTTGAAAATGACTTACAAGTTCGTGGCACAGTCCATCGGTAATGCAGGAATTCAGTATGGTATTGGCCCACCCTTAGCCTTAATTACAGCTTCCACTCTCGCAGGCACACGTTCCATCAGGTGCTGGAGGTTTCTTGGAGAATTGCAGCCCATTCTTCACGTAGTGCTTCCCTGAGGAGAGGTATCGATGTAGGTCGGTGAGGCCTGGCACGAAGTCGGCGTTCCAAAACACCCCAAAGGTGTTATGTAGGATTACAAGGATGTTATTGTCATGCAACCACTCCGCCACAGGCCGTGCATTGTCAACAAGTGCTCGCTCGGTTGTGTTGAGAGATGCCCTGTGGTTTGATATTGCCATGTAAAACAACAAGCGATGCAAGCCCCCTCCATGAAAAACACGACCACACCGTAACACCACCGCCTCCGAATTTTGCTGTTGGCACTACACACGCTGACAGATGACGTTCGGCGGGCATTCGCCATACCCACACCCTGCCATCGGATCGCCACATTGTGTACCGTTCCTTGCACCAAGCGAGGCGTCGTTTGCATTTACTGGCGTGATATGTGGCTTATGAGCAGCCGCTCGATCATGAAATCCAAGTTTTCTCCCCCCTACCTGTCATAGTACTTGCAGTGGATGTTGATGCAGTCTGGAATTCCTGTGTAATGGTCTGGATAGATGTCTGCCTATTACACATTACGACCCCTCTTCAACTGTCGGCGCTCTCTGTCAGTCAACAGACGAGGTCGGTCTATACGCTTTCGTGCTGTAAGTGTTCCTTCACGTTTCCACTTCACTATCACACCGGAAACAGTGGCCCTAGGGACGATTAGGAGTGTGGAAATCTAGCTTACAGACGTATGACACAAGTGACACCCAATCGCCTGACCACGTCCGAAGTCCGTGAGTTCTTCGGAGCGCCTTATTCTGCCTTCTCACGACGTCTAATGACTACTGAGGCCGCTGATATGGAGTACCTGGCAGGAGCTGTCAGCACAATGCACCTAAGATGAAAAACATATGTTTTTGTGGGTGTCCGATACTTTTGATCACACAGTGTACCTAATCTTATCTGCACAAAAACTGGCAGCACGTTGCACACTAGCATATGAATTCTGAGAAAGAATGTGCTATAAAAATAATACTCCGGGGAAGTTGTTACAACTTTAAGTAAATCACAGACAAATCTGGTAAAAGGCTAATACAGTGTCGATGTCCATCGTCCTCTAATTTCGTAAGTTACGTTCGTTTCAGGAATTGCATAAAGCTCCAGATGATTCGCTCAGAATTAATAGAACTCTCACAGACGTAGCTTTTGTAGCTTTTCCCGATACACGGTACGAAAGAAAAAGTTACTTGCACCAAAAAGCACAATAATAATGTCCTACAATTCTACACCATTTGAACCCTGTACTTGCCGCTTGGATCTTTCTACCACATCGCCAGAATAGTTTAGGAAATGCTGACTACTTCTCAACAAACACAAAATAACCGAATTGTCTACCTGTCGCAACCAAAATGTCATCACCGACGATAAATTCACAAGATTGACACATTTAACTTTGGAATAATAAAGACACCCACCTTACGTACTTGCATTGATGCGATGACGCTTGAGAGGCATAAATTTTGCTCACTGACTGACGGCATCTATCTCTGTGAATTTGCCATCAATAAAAAATACTTATATTCACGAAATAGAGTCACTTCCAACTTGACTTGACTTACAAAGGCATTATTTATGTAATACATGTATAGACAAAGCGTATTTTGCCATACGTGAGGAGCCGCCTAGCACAGCTCGTCCTTGTTCCGCAGACTCCAGCCGCATTCTCCCGAACAATGGTCCGTCCTTTCCGCTGCTGCCTAAGTTTCAGTTACCAAAGACGCGCAATGTTTATCCGTAGGAAACCTTAGACTCATAACTTTCCTGAATAGTGGCTGTAAGATCTTGGCACGTATGTTAGCTCAAAGCCTCAATAATGTGATGATACAGTAACTGGTCCTCACCAAACCACAGTGGGCAAGGATACAATGTTTACACAGAGTGTATGTGATGACAGAGATATAACAACCATAGCAGGTGTTCTCAAATTAAAGTGTGCTATAATGTCACTAGGCTTTCAAAAAGCCTTTGACAGAGTAAAATGTGATTACTTATGCGAAACGATGAAGGCAGTGGGTTTTACACAACGATTATTCAAATTCATGCACAAAATATTAAGCTAAGGTTCATCCAGCCGCGCGGGGAAGCTGTGCGGTCTGAGGCGCTCCCCCTGTCGGAGGTCGGAGTCTTCCGTCGGGCATGTGTGTGTGTGTGTGTGTGTGTTGTCCTCAGCGTAAGTTACTTTAAGTTAGATTCAGTAGTGTGTAAGCCTATGGACCGATGACCTCAGCAGTTTGGTCCCATAGGAACGTACCACAAATTTCCAAAAAAAGGTTCATCCAGAATCCTAATAAATGGTCAGTTAACGAGAACATTTAAGTGCAATATTTCAGTAAGACAAGGATGTTCAACGTCGATGGCCCTGTTCGCCATCGCATTAGAATCTCTGCTAGTCAGTCTGGAACAACAGCGAAGAGGTCGAAACATAAATGCTGTAGATATTATCGTATGTAGGGCATACGCTGATGACGTGGGTCACGTGGTCACCAATAAAAATGATAGAATAGGCCCTACGAATCATTGGCCCGAACAAATTGGCGTCAGGAGTAAAGCTAAATAAATCGAAACCAAATATCATGAATATCGGACTCGGAATATGTACGCAAAACTCAGGACAGTTAAAGGTCATCTCCCATATGAAAATATAAGGTATCGATTACAGACCCAATCCAAAACCACACCGTAGTCGCTAACTGCAAAAAAAGACTCGCAAGCGTGCGAGCATATATACAAGAGCATAGAAAAAGAGGAAACACGACGAATTTAAGAGGGCAACCCTGGCAAACATACATATCGTTGCAAAAATCAACTATGGGATACCCATTCCTTGAGACACGGCCTCCACAATTATGTCGGCCTTAGGTCCCTTTGTAACTCTTGGAAACGTATGCAAAGTTAAATTCGACACTCGGACTCTCCCTGCAGAAAGCGGTTGAATAAGCCTTGTAGGTATTATCATAAAGACTAAAGCCTTATCTGTGTGTACAGTACGATACGCAAATTATGGAAAAGATCATTCAACAGTTCAACATCTCACTTGCTCAACGAAATCACTACAGTTAGTATGAACTCGCCTAAAAACGTGCAACATATCCCAACCGGTCACCGTCATCTGCGACAATTTTTAATCGAATTCAGTTATAAACAGATAATCATTGCGGAGACGAAATCAAAGGCAACATATCTTAAAATGACGGAAAACAAAAGTAAAATACGACTGACATAAAATTTCCAGCCGTACAGAGTGGACGCGCAGTTCGAGGCGCCATGTCACGGATTGCGCGGCCCCTCCCGTCGAAGGTTCGAGTCCTCCCTCGGGCATGGGTGTGTATGTGTGTTGTTCATAGTATAAGTTAGTTTAAGTAATGTGTAAGTCTAGCGACCGATGCCCTCAGCCGTTTGGTCCCTTAGGAATTCACACACATTTGAACATTTTTAAAATTTCCAGTCTTTGATTGGAAAGCGATCTGGAACACTATCAGTTGTCGGAATCTACCAACAAATATTAAGGCAGCCTGGTACAGAGCAGTTAACATAAACGTTTTTAAAAGAAAAATGGGTGAAAATAGTGTCACACAGTCACCTTTAAGAATTGTCAATGTTTTTGATATTGGAATGTGTTCCATCGATAGGTCCAAGTGCTACCCTTGCAGATTGATATCTGCCAGAATGTTGGTTGGCTGGTTGATCTGGGGGAGGGGCCAAACAGCGAGGTCTTCGGTCCTGTCGGATTAGGAAAGAGTGAGGAAGGAAGTCGGCTGTGCCTTTCAAAGGAATTATCCCGGCATTTGCCTGAAGCGATTTAGGGAAATCACAGAAAATCCAAATCAGGATGGCAGGACGCGGGTTTGGACCGTCGTCCTCCCGAATGCGAATCGAGTGTGCTAACCATTGCGCCACCTCGATCGGTGCCAAAGTGTTACCGCTCTCCTATAACGGTTCTTAACTTCATCAGACTCTACTTTTCCTCTGACTTTTTACGTCAGTTTGGACTCTTCCACCCATTCGGAAAGAACAGATATCCGCTGCTGCAACTACGCAGTACATTTTCTTAGGACACAGTTTGTTTCCAACCATGAGCCTTTGAACTTTCTAGACGTCATGGCTTTACCGCGTCCTGGCGACATGCATTTCCTTGGCCTAAGCCTCCCCATCCTGTAAGAATAGTGAGGCCCTCTCGCTTTGTCAGTCGTAAATTGAGACAGATCAGCTGAATTAAAATTTGTGTATCTCGTGATTCGCTACTCAGACACGTTGCTGTTTTCACCACAATCAATAAACTTTTCTATACAGCTCGATATGTTTATACCTACTCAGTTCTTTCTTTCTTTATTTTAATTTATCCAGTTGTGGGCGAGGAGTACAATCAGCGTGGTTAGTGGACAGACATACCACTGCACATCTCAAGTAAACATTCCGTTTTAAATTTGACGCTTGCACGTATATGTGCTTGCTTTTTGAACTGCCATACCTAGTGTTATATAACCGGATATGTTACATGACGACACCTGTAAGTGCAAAATTTAGACTGTCAATTATAATTGTTGAATGGACATGTAAAATACGAAATCAGGAAGCGCTGAAAGGTGCAGGTGAGGACTGCTGTCTATGCAAGATCCTTATCACACGAAGGGACTGTTTACGACATCTGTAGCGAAAACCAGAAATACTTAACGTGGCGCTGAAAGAATAGTACAGGGAAGACCAAGAACAGATAATGCAAATGAGATTAGAATGGACGCGGATATTGTGTTAACGGTTCGTAGACATGGAAGGATCTATACAATATAGGAAAAACTGAACGACAGCATCGAACCAGTTGATGATCTAATTACTACAGTTAAGTTTGGGAGAGGTAGTTAAGACAGCGTCGCGATATTAGTTTTGCCTGACTGTGATGCGCATGTAAGAATGGTGATGTACAAAAGTACATGAAAGGCCTACAGCTGTAGACACCGAAGACGGTAAATGCACGAGGTTTCGGTGAAGATTAGATTGCGTGGTAAGAAGTCGGTCGCTTGGTATTAGAGTTCGGCTGGAGTGTCATCTCGGCTGTTATGGGAAAGGGAAGGCATCGACGGAACGAAGGGAAACATAATACTTTTTATGTGCTGGCCTTACGGCGCGTCAGCCATAACCGACACTGTTCCTCACGTCTGCACAGCCTCACTAAGCCCGTACGATACCCCATTTTGGCATACCTGCTGCAACTTATACACGTAACAGGTTTAACTGGTTAGCCTCTGTACATCGTCGGCGGGTTAAATTCCACTACAGTCCTTAACTCGAAAATGCGTTGGACTAAATCTGGCAAGTAAAACATTGCGACCTAACGCGACGCATCACCAACAAAAAAATTCCTTGGACGTTCATCCGAAGACACTTACATTATATTAACGATTTTTATATTATCTCTGTCTACTGCAAAATGTGCCAGGTGACGATCAGTTTGGCTTTAGGAAAAGTAAAGGGACGAGAGAGGCAATTCTGACGTTACGGCTAATAATGGAAGCAAGACTAAAGAAAAATTAGGACACTTTCATAGGATTTGTCGACCTGGAAAAAGCGTTCGACAATATAAAATGCTGCAAGCTGTTCGAGATTCTGAAGAAAGTAGGGGTAAGCTATAGGGAGAGACGGGTCATATACAATATGTACAACAACCAAGAGGGAATAATAAGAGTGGACGATCAAGAACGAAGTGCTCGTTTTAAGAAGGGTGTAAGACAAGGCTGTAGCCTTTCGCCCCTACTCTTCGATCTGTACATCGAGGAAGCAATGATGGAAATAAAAGAAAGGTTCAGGAGTGGAATTAAAATACAAGGTGAAAGGATATCAGTGATACGATTCGCTGATTACATTGCTATCCTCAGTGAAAGTGAAGAAGAATTAAATGATCTGCTGAACGGAATGAACAGTCTAATGAGTACACAGTATGGTTTGAGAGTAAATCGGAGAAAGACGAAGGTAATGAGAAGTAGTAGAAATGAGAACAGCGAGAAACGTAACATCAGGATTCAGAATGAGATTTTCACTCTGCAGCGGAGTGTGCGCTGATATGAAACTTCCTGGCAGATTAAAACTGTGTGCCCGACCGAGACTCGAACTCGGGACCTTTGCCTTTCGCGGGCAAGTGCTCTACCAACTGAGCTACCGAAGCACGACTCACGCCCGGTACTCACAGCTTTACTTCTGCCAGTACCTCGTCTCCTACCTTCCAAACTTTACAGAAGCTCTCCTGCGAACCTTGCAGAACTAGCACTCCTGAAAGAAAGGATATTGCGGAGACATGGCTTAGCCACAGCCTGGGGGATGTTTCCAGAATGAGATTTTCACTCTGCAGCGGAGTGTGCGCTGATATGAAACTTCCTGGCAGATTAAAACTGTGTGCCCGACCGAGACTCGAACTCGGGACCTTTGCCTTTCGCGGGCAAGTGCTCTACCAACTGAGCTACCGAAGCACGACTCACGCCCCGTACTCGCAGCTTTACTTCTGCCAGTACCTCGTCTCCTACCTTCCAAACTTTACAGAAGCTTCTGTACTGGCAGAAGTAAAGCTGTGAGTACCGGGCGTGAGTCATGCTTCGGTAGCTCAGTTGGTAGAGCACTTGCCCGCGAAAGGCAAAGGTCCCGAGTTCGAGTCTCGGTCGGGCACACAGTTTTAATCTGCCAGGAAGTTTCACATCAGGATTGATAGTCACGAAGTCAATGAAGTTAAGGAATTCTGCTACCTAGACAGTAAAATAACCAATGACGGACGGAGCAAGGAGGACATCAAAAGCAGACTCGCTATGGCAAAAACGGCATTTCTGGCCAAGAGAAGTCTACTAATATCAAATACCGGCCTTAATTTGAGGAAGAAATTTCTGAGGATGTACGTCTGGAGTACAGCATTGTATGGTAGTGAAACATGGACTGTGGGAAAACCGGAACAGAAGAGAATCGAAGCATTTGAGATGTGGTGCTATAGGCGAATGTTGAAAATTAGGTGCACTGATAAGGTAAGGAATGAGGACGTTCTACGCAGAATCGGAGAGGAAAGGAATATGTGGAAAACACTGACAAGGAGAAGGGACAGGATGATAGGACATCTGCTAAGACATGAGGGAATGACTTCCATGGTACTAGAGGGAGCTGTAGAGGGCAAAAACTGTAGAGGAAGACAGAGATTGGAATACGTCAAGCAAATAATTGAGGACGTAGGTTGCAAGTGCTACTCTGAGATGAAGAGGTTAGCACAGGAAAGGAATTCGTGGCGGGCCGCATCAAACCAGTCAGTAGAAAAAAAAAAAAAAAAAAAAAAAAAAAAAAAAAAAAAAAAAAATTAGCTCAGAAATATTTCATGCACCTTGATATAGGCAACCTATTTTACATCTGCTCTGGGTAAGAAAGAGATAAGTTAGGTTGCCTACATATTGGTGAATAAAATATTTTACGGTACAGTTTAATCATCCCCACTCAGCAAGTGCACCTGAATAACTTGACTGAAATGTTTCTCCTTAATTTATTGAAGTGTCGTCAGTGTACGTGTTGGCGTTATTCTACGTGAATGTTCTGTGTTCCAGGACAAGCTATACTTTTAATAACACGACAGAGAATTTTTACTTGCACAACACTCAAAATGCAAACACAACTTTAAATCATGTTATCATCTTAATGAAAAGGACAAGTGTATTGTTTTAATCCTCTAAAACAGTTATGCTTTAAAAATAAATTTGACACATTTATAGAACTATTAATATGTTTGATGCTGAACAAAGAACTTAAATTGCCACATCGTGATAGATAGTCACCGAAACGTCTACTAATAAATAAACATATAATTTAGAGAATGGTTAGAAAGCGTGACCTATATATAGTCTTTTAATACAATATAACATTATCAAAAATGGTTCAAATGGCTCTGAGCACTATGGGACTCAACTGCTGAGGTCATTAGTCCCCTAGAACTTAGAACTAGTTAAACCTAACTAACCTAAGGACATCACAAACATCCATGCCCGAGGCAGGATTCGAACCTGCGACCGTAGCAGTCTTGCGGTTCCAGACTGCAGCGCCTTTAACCGCACGGCCACTTCGGCCGGCTAACATTATCTCAACGTGTTCTTTTTTATTTCTTGTTTTAGTATTCATATTAGCAAGCAGCCTGAAAACACCGTTAGAAATTCTGAAAGTATCAAGGCTGAACTACAATGACAGAAAGAATATATACAGCTTGTAACGAGACTGCAATCATAACAGCTGAAATTCGAGAAAGGAGTCACTAATCGAAAACAGTGTGATTGGTGTGCACTCAAAAGCCCATGCTATTCAATCTACATATAAAGCAAACAGTAAAGGGAAATAAGAAGAAATTAGAAGAAGAAAATGAAGTTCGGGGAGAAATAAATAAAAAATTCGAAGTTTTCCGATGAAATTCTAATTTTGCCATAGTTGTCAGCGACGTACTAATAGAGTCTCTTTCGTGATACTGTGTCTGTGTGTCAAAGAGATGAACTAAGTGCGTGACTGCAACGCAAAGGTAGTATCCGTGGGACGGCCAACACCTATCGCATTTCCCTGTTATCGTTCAGTTAAGTTTCTATAGTTCGATTAAATCACAGGAAGGATTGTGATTGGTGGAATGAATAAACATCCTTAACGCAACTGCGTTTATTCAATTATTGCTTAAGACTATGGGAGCATATTTCTATAGTTCGATTAAATCGCAGGCAGGATTATGATTGGTGGAATGAATAAACATCCTTAACGCAACTGCGTTTATTCAATTATTGCTTAAGACTATGGGAGCATATTTCTATAGTTCGATTAAATCGCAGGCAGGATTATGATTGGTGGAATGAATAAACATCCTTAACCCAACTGCGTTTATTCAATCATTGCTTAAGACTACGAGAGCATGGGCAGACTGAATCACTCATTCGATTAAGTAGGCTCTAAACCCGACACACCACGTTAGTGTTCAAAGTTACAAGTTCGAAAACTGGCTGTGGGTAACTTTTTTAAGCCAACGAACCTGTGCTGAAATTTCAGTAGCCTCTAAAAATGATTCCAGAAGGCTCTAAAAACGACGCTGCAGCTCAGGGTTAAAGTTCGTGGAGGTATGCTGAAGTTTCACAATTCTTTAACGGTTGCCGATATTCAGAGTTAAATTCCACGAACGCAGTTGTCGAAAACTTCACTACGTTCCCGAAGTCGTGCAGAAAGTTTACAGCGCACCAGACGGAATAATTTTAAACTGTTTAATCGCAGTGGACATACCGCTCATCAGCACACGTTCGAAATCGTCGACATTCAAAGGGAACTGTTCCCTGGCCAACGTGGCTGCTGCCCTTATGTAGACACGATCAGTCGTCGTAGAACCCACTAAATTACATATAATGTATGCTATATCTTCCGGAAGGAACGGAACGCAGCCATTACATAGAGGAGTGCCGAGCTGCCAACTCAAGCTGCAATGAACTAAGGCTAGCGCCCAGAGGAAACGCCACGGGCCAAGGACCATTGGATGCATCAGCCTTACGTCTCTGATGAATGGAGAGACTTATTTAAAGTTCCGTTAAGATGTGGACACTGCTATAGGGAATGCAGCACCAGGTAGATGAGTAGAATAGGGGTGCACATTTCTAAAGAGTACGATCACATGTGTTGGATTGACAAACCAGGTACCTGGAAGTTAAATGCGAAGAAACCTTGGGTAACAGAAGAAATATTTTAACTGTACGACGAAAGAAGGAAGTACAAAAATGGTGAGGGAAAGACAGGAATGTAGCAATATAAATTACTCGGGAACGAAACAAATAGGAAGTGCAGGTAAGCTAAGGTGAAAAGGCTGCCTGGAAAATGTAAGGAAATCGAATAAGAAATGACCGTCGGAAGCACTGACTCAACATACAGAAAAGTCAAAACAACCTTTGATCAAATTAAAAGTGATGGCGCCAACATCAGGAGTGCTAAGGGCTTCAACTGTTAAAGGCAGAGGAGATAGTGAATAGGTGGGAAGAGTACAACGAAGGCGACTGTGGGGGAGAGGAATTACTTTATGACGTGATGGAAGAAGAAGTTGTAGTCGATAAGAAAGAGATAGGGGACCCAAAATTAGAGTCAGAATATAAAAGAGATTTCGAAGACATGGGGTCAAAGAAGGCACAAGGAATAAAAAGCGCCAGAGTGACTACTCTGGCATTGCGCTTGATAATGGAAGCAAAACTGAAGATAAATCGAGAGACACTCAAATGATTTGTCGACCTGGAAAAAGCGTTTGACAATGTCATATGGTGCAAGATGTTAGAAATTTTTGGGAAAAAAGGACTAAGCTATGGGAAAAGACGTGTAATATACAAATGCACAAGGACCTAGAGGGAACGAAGTGCTCGGATTAAAAAGGCGTAAGACAGGAATGCAGATTATCGGCACTACTGTTCAGTCTATACATTGAGGAAGCAGTGATGGAAATAACAGGAAGTTTGAAGAGTGGGACTGAAATTCAGGGTGAAAGAATATCCACAAGATTTCCTAATGACGTTTCTGTTCTTACTGAGGGTGAAGAAGAATTATTGGATCAGCTGAATGTAATGAACAGTCTAATGAGTACGAAGGTAGACTGAGCGTAAACACAAGATAGTAATGAGAAGAAGCATAAATGATAACAGCGAGAACATCAAAATTGACGATCATGACGTAGGAGGAATTTCTCTACCTTGGGAGCAAAATAACCCATGACAAACGAAGCAAGGAGGACATAAAAAACAGACTATCACAAGAAAAGAAGGCATTCCTGATCAAAAGAAGTCTGCTAGTATCAAACGTAGGCTTTAAGTTGAGGAAGAAATGTCTAAAAATATACGTTAGGTGCTCAGCGTTGTATGCTAGTGAATCATGGGCAGTGAGAAAACCGAAAGGAAAAGAAGCGAAATATTCGAGATGTGGTGCCACAGAAGAATATTGAAAACCATGTGGACTGATGAGGTAGGGAATGAGGAGGATCTCCACAGAACTTACAAAGAAATGAACATGTGGAAAACACTGACAGGAAGGAAGGACATCTGTCAAGACATCAGGTAATAACTTCCATGGTCCTAGACAGAGCTGTACAGGGTAAAACCTGAGGTTAGAATACACCCAACAAATAACTGAGGACGCAGGGTGAAAGTGCTGCTCTGAGATGAAAAGATAGCCGTAGGAGAGGAATTTGTGGTGGGATGCATCAAAACATTTATATAGAAAGGCACATTTCATACAATTCCGCGGTTGTATCAAGTTCTGCAGATTGTCTTTTCTCTGCCTGTGTCTTCTCATATTTTTCATGCCGGAGAGGAGGATTGCCCTGGGAAGCGAAATGGAATGTTCTTTATTTTCATTTTTTATTGTGTTTGATAATCAGCACATCACGTACGTGTAACCACCTTTTCTAGACATAGATGGTCGCTGGACTTAGTGAAGGTGCGTGTAATTGCAAACGCCTGCAACTTGAAGAATTCAGGTGGACTTTCTTGCTTCAGGTCTCTAGCAGGGGCTCGGGAACGGTGATTGTATTCAACTTTTAAGGCTGGTTTGAGGGGCCACTCAGGCAGAGCGTTGTCTGCGCTGTTTACTTTCTGGGCGCCCTTGCTACTCGCTCTTCTAGAACCATGTGCAGTGGACGCTTTCGTTCAAATTTTAGAAGTTGAACAGATGGGAAATTTTCAGGACGAGTAAACAGGCGTCGTCTCTCCAGTTTCCTCACTGGTGGAGGCGTCTGGAACCGTTGAAAAATACGTCATGTTGATTGGTCGGTTCGTCCAGTCCACGTTTTCTCGGTCGTGTACACGAAGCCGAGTCACCACAGAAACTTTTTGTGACCTTAAAGTAATTTGTTTGAAATATTATGGGCTTCATGCAAGTTATTATTTTGCTCTCTTGTAACTAAATTTTGATGGGGCAGTTCTTTCTCTTTACTTTGTCATGATTTACTTCATGGATAGATTTTCCGACTGAGTTGCGTATTTCTTTCCATTGTGAGGCACAAGCTATTTTTTATCGACTCAACTTCGGATAGAATATTGTGAATCTTACCTTCGGTTGTTCTGTGAATGTTTGAGCCTTTGCACATGAACATTTAGTATGTCCATATTGCGTCCCTAATCCAGCCTGATCAGCGCTGAAGATTTTGCATGTGTCTCATGAAGTTTTGCATTACCTTCTACTTTTTGAGTAATGTCCTTTATGTATTTAATTCGCTAAATGTGTCCCAATGTGCATACCAGCACGCTATCCTCCCTCCTGTGATCACGAACATTATGCATCTTATGAGAGAAGCTTGCTAGGAAGTATTTAGTAAAGTTTGGTCCCCGGTCGGTCAGTCGGAAGTCTAGTTGTTAGATGTCCGTTGCGCGTTTATTTTGTGATATAACCTAAGGAACAAATCACGTGAAGTGCCCTCCGCCACACACCGTTGGGTGGCTTGCGGAGTATAAATGTAGATGTAGATGTAAAACAAATCGAGACCCTCAAAGAATGTGCAGAGAAGGCTGGCCTGCAGATCATCTTTGAGAAGACTGAATCCATGTGTTCCAATTTAGATATTTCATAATTTAAAACAAATTATGGTGATATCAACAGAGTCAAACACATTACGTACCTCGGCAAAATTATTGAATCAATACGACTTAAAAAATAGCACAAAAACCAGATTGTAGAAAACCAAGAAAGCGTCCAGACTGTGCCTGTCAAAAGGCACTAAAATCAGATACTACAACACAGAAATCAAACCAACAGTTACACATGCAAGTGAAACACTCTCATTGAATCAAAAAACTAGATTTACAGGAAATTAAGAAAGTAGAGAGAAATATTATTAGAAAAATTCTGGTTCAAAATGGCTCTGAGCACTATGGGACTCAACTGCTGAGGTCATTAGTCCCCTAGAACTTAGAACTAGTTAAACCTAACTAACCTAAGGACATCACAAACATCCATGCCCGAGGCAGGATTCGAACCTGCGACCGTAGCGGTCTTGCGGTTCCAGACTGCAGCGCCTTTAACCGCACGGCCACTTCGGCCGGCGAATTCTGGGACCACACAAGATGATACAGATTGCAAACCATTGAGACAACAGAAAAAGTATCAAACATCAAAACTGACATCAGAAAGAGATGAAGTAGGTTCTATGGACACGTAGACAGATTACCTGCAAAGAGACTAACTATACATCCATCGGACTATGTGACATCCCTTAAAGCATCAATACCTTGGGAAACTGAAGTTAAGAAGGATATGACAAAATCAAAAATTGACATAGCAAACATGTCAGACAGGGATACATACAGACCCGGCCGGTGTGGCCGAGCGGTTGTAGGCGCTACAGTCTGGAACCACGCGACCGCTCCGGTCGCAGGTTCGACTCCTGCCTCGCGCATGGATGTGTGTGATGTCCTTAGGTTAGTTAGGTTTAAGTAGTTCTAAGTTCTAGGGGACTGATGATCTCAGATGTTAAGTCCCATAGTGTTCAGAGCCATTTGAACCATTTCTTGATTCATTCAGAAGAAAAACTGATAAGCGGAAGTTTATTCCACAGATGGAACCAAAACAATACCGACCAAAGTGGACCAAAGAAAGAAAGAAGGCCTTCAGGGAGAAATTTAGTCCATCAACAAAGGAGGTGGCTTACAAAACACTCGTTCGACCTATACTTGAGTATTGTTCATCAGTGGGGGATCCGTACCAGGTCGGGTTGACTGAGGAGATAGAGAAGATCCAAATAAGATCGGCGCGTTATGTCACAGGGTTATTTGGTAAACGTGATAGAGTTACGGAGATGTTTAGCAAACTCAAGCGGCTGACTCTGCAAGAGAGGCGCTCTGCATCGCGGTGTAGCTTGCTGTCCAGGTTTCGAGAGGGTGCGTTTGTGGATGAGGTATCGAATATATTGCTTCCCCCTACTTATACCTCCCGAGGAGATCACGAATGCAAAATTAGAGAGATTCGAGCGCTCACGGAGGCTTTCCGGCAGTAGTTCTTCCCGCGAACCATACGCGACTGGAACAGGAAAGGAAGGTAATGACAGTGGCCATCGTTTGGGGGCTTGCGGAGTATAAATGTAGATGTAGATGTCGATGTAGATGAATTAAAATTTCTGAGGCTTCAGACGATTTGGCACTCCGAGAAACGTAGGGAGTGCTAAGGAATGTATTTATTCAGCGGGAAGCTTGCGGCAGCAGAAAGTTCCTGCTACAGGCTAAAGATCGCTCCAAAAACAAATCAACCACCGATATTTAGACGTTTTCTACATCAAGGAACAACAACCTTATTTTAGTGTGACTGGTGTTTCAACAGGATATTTCTCTCATATACACACATAAAAAATGTTTTGCATCAGCCCGGTTCCCAGAACTCCTGAAGATGTACGTAGACTGTGGATATTATATCACAGACACCGTCCCTCTGACTGTTCAGAGATGTCACTAAACCCGCGCAAAGATGTAAACAACCATGTATGAAAATGGCTCTAAGCACTATGGGACTTAACATCTGAGGTCATTAGTCCCCTACATTAAGAACTAATTCAACCTAACTAACCTAAGGAGATCACACACATCCATGCCCGAGGCAGAATTCGAACCTGCGACCGTACCAGCAGCGGGGTTCCGGACTGAAGCGCCTATAACCGCTCGGCCACAGCGGCCGGAAACCATGTATGAGCATCGCCTATTAGACGGAAGGTGTCCAGCAGCCGATCAGTTCCAGTCATTCCACCAGGAAGGAGGTACACGGCTCGTGTTGTCTGTAGTTCAGCCATGCCTAGACGGTCAACACTGCGGTTCGATCATCTTCGCTTTGTTACTTTTTGCCAGGATGGCTCTCAACAAGGGAAGTGTTCAGGCGTCTCGGAGTGAACTAAAGCGATGTTGTTCGGACATAGAGGAGATACAGAGAGACAGGAAATGTCGATGACATGCCTCGCTCAAGCCGCGCAAGGGCAGCTGCTGCAGTGGATGACCGCTACCTACGGATTATGGCCCGGAGCAACCCTAACAGCAACGCAACCATGTTGAATAATGCTTTTCGTGCTGCCACAGGAAGTCATATTAGGACTCAAGCTGTGTGCAGTAGTCTGCATGATGCGCAACTTCACTCCCGACGTCCGTGGCGAGGTCCATCTTTGCAATGTCGACACCAAGCAGTGTGGTACAGATGGGCCCAACAACATGCCGAATGGACCACTCAGGATTGGCACCACGTTCTCTTCACCGATGAGTATCGCATATGCCTCCAACTAGACAATCGTCGCACACGTGTTTGGAGGCAACCCGCTCAGGCTGAACGCCTTAGATACACTGTCCAACGAGTGCAGCGAAGTGGAGGTTCCCTACTGTTTTGGGGTGGCATTATGTGGGGCCGACGTACGCCGCTGGTGGTAAATGAAGGCGCCGCAACGGCTTTACGATACGTGAGTGCCATCCACCGACCGTTAGTGCAACCATATCGGCAGCATATTAGCGAGGCATCCGTCTTCATGGACGACAATTCGTGCCCCCATCGTGCAAATCTTGAGAGTGACTTCCTTCAGAATAAAGACATCGCTCGACTAGATTGACCAGCATCTGCTCGAGACGTGAACACTTTCGAACATCCCTGAGATAGACTGAAAAGGACTGTTTATGGACGACGTTACCCACCAACCACTCTGAGATAGCTCCACCGAATCACCGTTGAGGAGTGGGACAATCTGGACCAACAGTGCCTTGATGAACTTGTGGGTAGTATGCCACGACGAATACAGACATGAATCGGTGCAAGATGACGTACTAGTGGCTATTAGAGATACCGGTGTGTACAGCAATGTGGACCACCATCTCTGAAGGTCTCGCTGTATGGTGGTTCAACATGCAATGTGTGGTTTTCATGAGCAATAAAAAGGTCGTAAATGATGTTTATGTTTATCTCTATTCCAGTTTTCTGTACAGATTCCGGAACTCTCGGAACGGAGGTGATGTAAAACTTTTTTTGATGTGTGTAGTTGCCAGAAGGACATCGATCCACCAAACGAGGAAAGAACCCAACAGAGGGCTCAACTCAGTAGCGGTGACAGTACCACGAGTGCAAAACTTAAGACTTCCATGACCACTTTTTGACGAACTGCCTATTGGTTTGTGTCAAGGGTGCATCGGCCGACGTTTGTTTGACGACTTTTCTGAAGTTTCGCCAGCACGAGTGGCTGGGGACCGGAAATTATATGTACCTGGCGCTCTAACGTCCAAGGGATTTTTCAGTCCGCAGCTCGTGGTCTCGTGGCTAGCGTTGGTGCCTCTGGATCATGGCGACCCGAGTTCAATTCCCGGCCGGGTCGGGGACTTTGTCCGCCCGTGGAATGGGTGTTTATGTTGTCCTCATAATTTCATTGTGTTTCTGGAAGGTGACAAGACTGGACAGTGTAGCGATTTGGGAATTTGTACTGGCGCTGTTAACCACGCAGTCGAGGGCCTCACAAACCATGTATCATCACCATCATCATCATCATCATCATCATCATCATCCAACGGCATTTCCTTGGCCATTACCGCTGCAGTTCTCCCCTTGCTGCTTGCAAAGGCCGTTCGCTGCAGCACAGGAATCCAGGATCCGTTCACCTTGAGGCTTCCTTTTGAAGCTGTTCTCATGTTCGTGTATTTCTATAGCTTCCTTGAACAAGGGGGGTGATAACTAGAAAAGGACCAACAGCTAATTTTATAGACGTGCTGGTCGCGAAGGATGGTGAAAACTTGGACTCAGAGCGTATCTAAAACCAATGAGCACGAACCGATTCCTGCACAAACTATCAGATCACCACTCCAGCCAGAAGCATGATTAATACGCTCACAACGCGAGCAAGATGAATATGTGAGCCGCAGTAACTCAGCCGAGAGGTGCGACACCTGGAAAGAGTTCCGAGGAGTAATGGGTACTTATTCAGTTACATAAGAAGTGTGACAGGATCAACCAGTTGGCAAAGTCACATTGGAAAAAGAGATGTCGGACGCGGCCTTTCTGCCGTACATTCCCAGAGTGACGAACATAAGCGGCCATGTATTGTGCAAACACGGCGATAAGACTACTTACAAACATAAAGAAGACCAAATGTGTGTCAGATCGGCAAAGGAATAAAGCGCCCCACTTGCAATGTCAGAAATATAGTGCATATCATGTACATGTGGAAAAGTCTGTGTTGGAATACTTGGAAGATCAGTCTTACCAGGATCATCAGACATGAGCGGGACTGCAGGCTGGATCAGGCTGAGAAATCGTCCGTGGCGGAGCACTGGACTTTGTGAGATGGACCACGTAGTAAGTGGTTGGTGAGGAGAGCTATCACACCCGCTTGTTCGAGGAAGCTGTAGAGAAACTCGAACATGGCAAAAACTTGAACACGAAAGGAGAAAGCCTTAAGGTGAACGGGTCGTGGGTTCCTGTGCTGCAGTGAACGACTGTTGCAGGTAGCAACGGGAGGGTCGCAGTGGTAATGACCACGGAAAATCCCTTGGTCCTTGGCGCGCCAGGTACATACATATAATCTGCGACTGCGATTCCAGTCCGCCGTTAGCAATGGATGGTGAAGCACTGACAATGCCAGCCACTTGTACTGGCGAAACGTCAGGAAAATCATCAAACAAACGTCGGCCGAAGAACCCGAGGTAGAAGTCAACAGACAGTTTCTCTGTACCCAGAGAATTAACAGTGCCTGCCGATAGCACCAGGAACGTGTCTGTACTCGCCACCAATAAAAGCCGAGCAAGATGTTATATAAGTGGACACAGTTATTGTACATTGGGTTGAGGACTGGACCTGATTTGAAGCCAGATCAACACATGTCAACTGCCACGCATCATCATCATATTAAGGGGACATTGTATGTCCTATGCCTCCAATATTAAATTATCGAATTTTGTGACCCATTCTCTTGGAAACTTTTCAAGACACCAACTTACAATTTTCCATAATTATTGAATGCACCTTTCTAGATACACTGAACTAGAATTATTACTAAAACTGTATTTTAGGGCATGTTATCTTTTTTTTTTTTTCAAAGACTCAATTTTTTGACAGAATTTTGCAAATAAATGAACATAAAAACAAAACAACTCAGGATATTTTAATTATTCTAGTTCCATATGTGTTTAATCTCACACTTGGCATGCTGTGAAATTTTTGTGTCCCTACCATCCAATCCCAAAGAAAGCAGGTGTTGACAGATGTGAGAATTACCGAACAATCAGTTTAATAAGCCACAGCTGCAAAATACTAACACGAATTCTTTACAGACGAATGGATAAACTAGTAGAAGCCGACCTCGGGGAAGATCAGTTTGGATTCCGTAGAAACACTGGAACACGTGAGGCAATACTGACCTTACGACTTATCTTAGAAGAAAGATTAAGGAAAGGCAAACCTACGTTTCTAGCATTTGTAGACTTAGAGAAAGATTTTGACAATGTTGACTGGAATACTCTCTTTCAAATTCTAAAGGTGGCAGGGGTAAAATACAGGGAGCGAAAGGCTATTTACAATTTGTACAGAAACCAGATGGCAGTTATAAGAGTCGAGGGACATGAAACGGAAGCAGTGGTTGGGAAGGGAGTAAGACAGGGTTGTAGCCTCTCCCCGATGTTATTCAATCTGTATATTGAGCAAGCAGTAAAGGAAACAAAAGAAAAATTCGGAGTAGGTATTAAAATCCATGGAGAAGAAATAAAAACTTTGAGGTTCGCCGATGACATTGTAATTCTGTCAGAGACAGCAAAGGACTTGGAAGAGCAGTTGAACGGAATGGATGGTGTCTTGAAGGGAGGATATAAGATGAACATCAACAAAAGCAAAACGAGGATAATGGAATGTAGTCGAATTAAGTTGGGTGATGTTGAGGGTATTAGATTAGGAAATGAGACACTTAAAGTAGTAAAGGAGTTTTGCTATTTGGGGAGCAAAATAACTGATGATGGTCGAAGTAGAGAGGATATAAAATGTAGACTGGCAATGGCAAGGAAAGCGTTTCTGAAGAAGAGAAATTTGTTAACATCGAGTATAGATTTAAGTGTCAGGAAGTCATTTCTGAAAGTATTTGTATGGAGTGTAGCCATGTATGGAAGTGAAACATGGACGGTAAATACTTTGGACAAGAAGAGAATAGAAGCTTTCGAAATGTGGTGCTACAGAAGAATGCTGATGATTAGATGGGTAGATCACATAACTAATGTGGAGGTACTGAATAGGATTGGGGAGAAGAGGAGTTTGTGGCACAACTTGACCAGAACAAGGGATCGGTTGGTAGGACATGTTCTGAGGCATCAAGGGATCACCAATTTAGTATTGGAGGGCAGCGTGGAGGGTAAAAATCGTAGGGGGAGACCGAGAGATGAATACACTAAGCAGATTCAGAAGGATGTAGGTTGCAGTAGGTACTGGGAGATGAAGAAGCTTGCACATGATAGAGTAGCATGGAGATCTGCATCAAACCAGTCTCAGGACTGAAGACCACAACAACAACAACAACAACCATCAGTACTTTTTTAGAAAATGGGTAATTTATTGCAAAAAAATGTAGTTCAGAGATATTGAGGTTCAACACATTTTTTATTACAAATTCTTATACAGACTTACATTTTTGCATCTTTTATGCACTAGAATTGTCCTGGCCCATAGTCTGTGTCTTCTTCAGTGTCGGAACAGCCCATTGCTTGCCTCCTCTTTTCTTTCTTTCTTCTTTTGTCATTTGCTGAGCAGCTAACTCTGCTTCATGTACATGAAGCTCATCCAGTTCCCGCTGTCTTTTAGCTGCGTTCTGTCAAAATCATACCCATAACTTCTCCAGAACCTTAAGTCTTTCATAGTTCCCACCATTAAAAGTTATTACAGCATCAGGCACTGCTAACTTTAGAGTCTTAAGGCCAACAAACACGTTTTTAGGCACACGGCACCAAACATCATTATTGAAGGACTGATTCACATTCTGGGTCTTCCCATGTGAACATTTCTTTAGTATCTCAGGATTTGCCACATCTCTGTAAATAGGTTTGATTGCCTCCATTACTGCCAAAGGAAGAGAATTTTTATGTGTAAATTCATGCAGGGTGGCAGAAAATTCACCAAGTGTTTGGTGAAGATGGACACAAAGCATGACATGGCTTTTCATCGCTTGATTTTCGGCGAAAGAAAGTGCTCCATATCTGTTAACCGCAAATTTGCATTTCTTGAAGTTACTTTTACGTTTAGTCATTTTATTTACGTACAAAAAGCAATAGAAGGTAGCAAAAATAGCCGATAATCACACTAATTTCAACGAAAACTACAGAAACAAAGGACTGATTTCTTTATTCGTAATGCCAACTTCCGAGACGTAGCAGTAGGCACAAAACAAAGCAATTCATAGCCTTCTAGACTGTGTAGTTCCCAAGATATGACTGCTCAAAAGTGGTAGTATATGGATAGTAGCGAAATTTGACAGTCATATGTCAACATTCAAAATATTATTTGAGGGTCTCAATTGTCTGATTTTAATGTATTATGTACCAAAATGTTCAGGAAAGTCCAAAGTACATTATGGAGAAGAAAACAGAAAATGTCAAATTTCAACGAATTTCACATACAATGTCCCCTTAATGTTCAGTAGTGTAATAGTTCTGTTAATAACCAGTTTCCACACATTTTTAAGCTGTTGCCTAACCTTATTGGATCCTGTGATCTGGCTGTAGAGTCACGGCATGCAAACAATCCACCTCAGTAACAGCAATTAATTTCGGTTGTAGGGGATTATTTTCGTCCCACCTATTAATGTTCAACACAAAGTTTGTTTGGTGAGTAAAATACTGTACATATTGCTACAAAAATTACACATATGAAGACTTTACATGAAACGTGTTTTGCCGCTGATTACTTTGAGCTGCAAAAAAATATCGGTTTGATTGAATTTTTTTTCAATCAAAAGCCTATAATAATGTACAGTATATTGTTGGTTGCACATAAATCTTGTAACGAATAAAATTTAAATCAAACTTATTCTTACCACAAGTATTATACGTGAATTATGACTAAAGTTTCACAAACTTTTTTTTTCTGTCGTTAGTTTTTTTGTGGGGTCCTTGATTTTTGATTTATTAACTCCTTATGCAGTGAGACGGCGAATATTTGCATTATTTACTGCTATATGTATTAGACCTATTGAAAAGCAAACGTCTGCAGATAATTATTGTAGTCTGATACCTATTGCTGCCCCTACACTGAATGTTAAGCAATCGATTTTGCACTAAAATTCGTTTTGTAATTCCCAGAATCAACATTCTGACTCACAACCCAAATTATATTACCCTAATAATAATACTGAATCTCTTATTCGGTAATGCTATTGACGCTTTGTTCTTTAAGATCCTGTAAGGCCCTTAGAAGTTATTAAGTTTCAACAAACATAATAGGAAGTTGCTGAGAAAGCATAGAATTGTGCACAGTCGTTTTAAACGTATTCACTGCCCACCTGACAAACAGAAATTACGTGACATGAAAGCAGCTGTCAAAAGGTTAATGAGATATTCTTTTAACGAATTTGGGCCGGTCGGGGTAGCCGAGCGCTTCTAGGCGCTTCAGTCTGGAACCGCGCGACCGCTACGGTCGCAGGTTCGAATCCTGCCTCGGGCATGGATGTGTGTGATGTTCTTAGGTTAGTTAGGTTTAAGTAGTTTTACGTTGTAGGGGACTGATGAGCTCAGATGTTAAGTCCCATAGTGCTCAGAGCCATTTGAACCATTTTAACGAATTCGAAGAAATATTTTATTTGCAGATTCTAAAAATAACCCCAAAAAATTCTGGTCGTACGTAAAATCTATGAACGTTACAAATAATTCAATACCTTCTCTTGCTGGCAGTATGGTAACGTAACGGATGATGATAAACAGAAGGCCGAATTTCTAAACCTAGCTTTCAATAACTTGTTTACGGTAGTGGACTGCAGCACCATTCGCCCTTTCAGTCATCGAACAAACGCAAGGATGGCTTACATGGTGTTTAGTTTATATGGGATTGTAAAACCGTTAAGATCCTTAGACGCCAGAAAGGCATCTGGCCCAGACGGTATCCCCGTAAGATATTATGTTGACTATGCTACAAACATAGCACCATTCTTATCGATGATCTATCAGAGATAATTCGAACAGCGGAACGTTCCACGGGACTGGAAGAAGGCCCAGGTCATAGCAATCTATAAAAAGGGTAGGAAATCTGGTGCATATAATTACCGGCCGATTTCACTGACGTAGATTTGTTGTAGGATCATGGAACATATTTTACGTTCAGACACAATGACCTTTCTAGACTCTGAGAAGCTCATCTGCAGAAACCAGCAGAGAAGGAAATAGAAGCTCTTGATATGCAGTGTAATGGTAATGACAGAATGCTAAGTATGAGACAGATAGGAAAAACGAGTTTTATGGCACAACGTGACAAAAAGAAGCGGTAGGCTGACAGAAAGCTCGCTGCGATATCGAGGAATAGGTAATTTGGTACTGGAGGGAGGTGTTTAGCGGCGGAGGTCGGGGGTAAAATTGTACATGGGAGCAATGGCATGACTAAAGTATCGAGATTCAAATGGTTGAAGGCGGCAATAGGTATTTGAGATGAAGAGGCTTGCACGGGGTAGATTAACGTGGAGAGCTGCATGAAAGCATCCTTCAGAGTTAAGATCACAACAACATCAGAACAATCTGTGAAGGATACTTCCTCGTGTGCGAAAGATACAATGAAAACACCAATAAAGTATATAAAGTGCTTGTGTAGGAAGATTTTTAATGACAATCGCAACTGAACCAAAATGATATATCTTACTCTTTGGAAACATTGCGTGCAAAATCAGTAATTAAGTACATCTCGAAATGGAAGTAACAGGACTACAGTAAAAGCTACAACTACGCAGAGTAGAATTTTCACCGAGCGAGGTGGCGCAGTGGTTAGACACTGGACTCGCATTCGGGAGGACGACGGTTCAATCCCGCGTCCGGCCATCCTGATTTAGGTTTTCCGTGATTTCCCTAAATCGCTCCAGGCAAATGCCGGGATGGTTCCTTTGAAAGGGCACGGCCGACTTCCTTCCCCGTCCTTCCCTAATTTGATGAGACCGATGACCTCGCTGTCTGGTCTCCTTCCCCAAAAACAACCAACAACAACCAGTAGAATTTTCGCATGTGAGGAAAGTTTTATGTTAGAGTAAAATAATTATAGATGTGTTTGCGTGCTGAATGGCAAAAATTTGACATACAGTGCTAATCGAAGAAAGGCTGAACGAAGCGAAAAAACAGATATCATTGATAGCGACGGACAGCCGGCCGAAGTGGCCGTGCGGTTAAAGGCGCTGCAGTGTGAAACCGCAAGACCGCTACGGTCGCAGGTTCGAATCCTGCCTCGGGCATGGATGTTTGTGATGTCCTTAGGTTAGTTAGGTTTAACTAGTTCTAAGTTCTAGGGGACTAATGACCTCAGCAGTTGAGTCCCATAGTGCTCAGAGCCATTTGAACCATTTGATAGCGACGGACAGTAGGGAAGAGACAGAGACGAAACATTTTCAGTAGCTTTACTCGGTTTAGCAGCTTGATTATCATTAAGAATGTCTTCATTTCGCTGATAACATTAACCTCCTCTCGTAACTCAGAGAGGCGGCAAAGAACGAAGAGCGGACCGACTGATGCTGGTAGTCTAAGTGGATGGGAATAATCGAGCGAGGTTGCAGTGGCTTAAGATGTAGATTACCATTTTGCAACTCCGGCGAGGCCGCCACTCAAGCGCTCCGACTACTGCAGTTCCTTCTTTTGCGGTACTTTCTCTCCAGCAGCTGGTGTTCTAAATTTTTGGTTCGACCTAGACAATCAAATCAAGTGCAAAAAGTGCGGTAAGGGACGTTACGGACGGGTACTGTGAGGAATAAATTAATTACTGTTAACTTTCAGAGCGTCTATTAAAGTCTGTTGTATCTCCATCCTATAAGGGCAACAAGGACAAGCCATGAAATGACACGAACATACGACCCAGAACTCGCACAGTACTGTCTCGTGTTGCAAAATATCTTGGACTCAGACGTGTAAGTGATGAAATGACGAAAACATCAGAATCCAATTTCGCGAACGTGGGCCCAGAACCCTTCGCAGTATACACTCTAACACATCAAATTTTGAAAAAGTGGCAATGACATAAATCACTTTGCTCGCAACAATTCACGCGGTTGGAACATGTGAAATTACCAATGGCTGGAATCAAACCTCTTAACCTCTTGTGGAGAAGAAGTACAGTTATGGACTAGTGTAAGAAATCTCTCCTATGGCGGAAGAACACGATATTGGTTATGAGAGTTTCGGAACAGTGAAAATAACGGAAATAGTAAATTTTACGAAAAAGGCTGTTTCAAGTCTGCAGCACGTAAACTCTAATTGCGCACAATGTCTACATGTTATTGTTGTTTAGTTTCCAGGGTTTTAATGTGCTCATGCCATACCGTAGAACTACAAATTATACCATCCTGCAAGAAATACAGAAATCCAAGTGTTACAACAGTAGAAACATGAACTTTAACTTAGTCGAAATAGGGACCAGCTACTCACTTTTTCGCCTTTCTATGATGTGCCTTACTGGACCTATGAAACTGCTACTGAGATTAAAAGTCATGTCCATTTTTTACAGCCGGCCGCGGTGGCCGAGCGGTTCTAGGCTCTTCAGTCTGGAACCGCGCGACTGCTACAGTCGCAGGTCCGAATCCTGCATCGGGCATGGATATGTGTGATGTCCTTAGGTTAGTTAGGTTTAAGTAGTTCTAAGTTCTAGGGGACTGATGATCTCAGATGTTAAGTCCCATAGTCTTCAGAGCCACTTTTTACAAACATACCTGTACGAGACAGTACTACATTTAAGCCTTTTTTCATTGCATCACCGAAATGTTTGGTGCAGACCATAGAATATTTAATCACTGTGCACAATTACCCTTTGTTAACTAAACCAGTGGACTCGTAAAAATCCACCTCTTTCTTTTTGTGTATGTATGAAGTTGAACACATGTATGTCTTCTAAACAAAAAACGTGTGGTCACCCTGTGCAAATAGAATAAATGTGGCGAGTTTTTATTACTTTTTTAATCTACTTTTCCTCTCATAGGGAGCATTTAATTTACTTTTTCAAACCTGGTAGTCTATCTTCAAAATGTTCAAATGTGTGTGAAATCTTATGGGACTTAACTGCTAAGGTCATCAGTCCCTAAGTTTACACACTACGCAACCTAAATTAACCTAAGGACAAACACACAAACACCCATGACCGAGGGAGGACTCGAATCTCCGCCCAGACCATGGTAGTCTATCTGTTATCTCAAAGCAATCCACAATGTTGTAGGCTGAGCAGCTGGGCCTTTTGACAACCATACGAAAAAAAAAAAAAAGCTGAAATCCCTCATGCGTGGCACCTATTCAGTACGTGCCCTTCAGACTTTCATGACAAAGTATTAAGCTACCCGATATTAGGATAAATAAGAGAAAGAGATAATCAGTTGAGGAAAAACCAGAACAAATGATATAGAAAATTCTTGTAATATAGACAATATGCTCAAGAGTTCAGTTTGCGTCACAAGACAGAACTGTACTTGTCTAAGAAAAATTTCTCATTTCCAATAGACTAAGCCCATTTCAGAGATTCATAATAGCTTTAAGAACATTTTCTATTTTTTTTTGTACAGCCCAATTATTAAACCGTTATTGAGCTTGTGGAGCCGTAGGATTTTTGTCCCTCTGGAATGAAGTTCATCCACGTTACAAGGGCCTATAAATTAATAACATGAGCAAACCTGAAAATAGCCTCAACCGAGCTACTCGCAATCTGTAAGCCTTTTTTCCACATTTCAGCTCGACGCGGTTGAAAAATGAACTGCTCATAACTTTAAGTGACTCAGTAAAATTAATAATTTTATATATTCAAAAATCTATGATTTCACATCCACAACTTGTTCACAGACCACATAAATGTTAATACCCCCCTCCACACTTGGCACTGTTCAGAATCTAAAAGCCCTATGCGCTCCATAATTTTAAAATTCCTTTTCTGCGACACATTGTTCGGATTTTAAATGAGAGTTTAGCCAATATGAAAGTGGAAAGCTAAATTACATCACTCTCCACGCAAATTCGGAATACCGGTTACGTCCAGGAACAAGCGAGACTGAAACGGATGAAACAGTTAATTACTTGATTACTTGCAGCTCACACGAGAGTTCAATATTATACATTTCGAATGAACTGTGATCTTAAAGTAACTCGCAGTCTATCCAAGTTTGCCCAAACACAACTATCCAAGTCTCGTGTTCAAGGTTGCGAAGCTCTGACACTGACCTAAGAATAAGCTGTGACATACGCAACTACAAAAATGACAATGATTCACGAGGCTGCTGCGGGATTGCTTATACAGTCTGAAAAGCTTGGAAGGGTATTGCAGGGTAGATTGTGCTCATAAATAGTTCTTAAGAAAAAAATTCGATACGTTGCACTGTTTCCGAGTTAACTGGCATTGTAGTTAGCCAGTCAGGTGGACGCGCAGACAAATTAAAGTCGCCCGTCAGAGACGGTTTCGCCAAACGTGTTCTTCATTTGGTTTCCTAAAACCGAACAACAGAGCGATATAAAAACTGGACATGGGACGGTAATTAGAATCGAATCCGAGCCCAAGGCTGAGCTGTCTCGTGCTGTATCGCTTTCTTGAAGCAGTAATTCACCAACAGCCGTATGTAATGTAGAAATTTATTTTATGAACTTCTTATGTGCTACCAGTTTCGGCATTACATTGATGCCATTTTCAGGCCCCACACGTCGTAGTCGTAAAATCGCTATACACGGGAGGAGCCATAAGGCGACAGGCGCCTGGCCACCAAGAGGTGTTGCATAACGAGTTCATTCACGGATCCAGTTATATGGCTCCTTCCGTGTATAGCGATTTTACGACTATGACGTGTGGGGCCTGAAGATGGCATCTATGTAATGCCGAATCTGGTAGGACATAAGAAGTTCATAAAATAAATTTCTACAATATATACGGCTGTTGGTAGATTATTGCATCAAGAAATACATGCCAGCCGTTGTCCCATGGTCTACAATGGATCAACGAAGATTCATGCGGTATCGCATCGCTTTGAGAACATGTGACATTAATTGCATCTGGTGCGCTGCTTGAATTTGCGAGCACTACGGTTTGATTGGCTAACTTCAGTGCTAATTAATTAGGAAGCGGCGCAATGTATCCGTGTTTTCTTGACAATTATTTCTCAGCACAAACTACCCTGAAACACCCTTACAAGCTTCTCATACTGTTTGTCACCATCCTGTAAAGCCACAGTGTGGTCCTTTGCGAATCGTGGAACTGAGCGACTGCTTTTAAAGTGCCAGCACACTTGCCTCCACGCTCTAAAAGCGCTCTCTCGGCACCTCAAATTTCTTATAACCTTCTCATCTGGGACTGTATTGTCTCTATAATTTTCCCTATCATAGATCCATTTCATTGAAACTTCATTTCTGTATCTTAATAAATATAAATGGTACTATTGTTTAAATGGAACTTTGACTGTTGTTTCAACTCTGAACTCTCCAGTCTGTCTCGCTGTACACACTAAATTACATCAATCTGTAACATATATAGCAAACTGGTGCCAAGCAAATCGTAATGTTGTGCAATATGTCACAAAACCTAATGTGCGGGTAGAAGACCTTCCTATTGACTGTGCGGAGTACTTCAGTATATGGCAGCGTTGCTTTACCTTTACGCTGATTGACCAAAGATTTGAAACAGAAGCTGCACTGTTGCTGGTAAAAAGAGTTGGGTGGTAGCAGCCGACGTGAATGGTCGACAGTATGCGGTCACTGAATATGAAATTTGTAAAGTGTGTTAATCACTCAGAGATACACCGATAAGCCAAAACATTATGACCACCGCCCACCGCTACATTGGATGCCGCCTAGTGGCTTTCCGGGTACGTGAAGCGGTAACAGAATGTAAGCGAAGCAGACACGGACGGGGGATCACCGTAGCGAAGGTATGGGCTGCAAATCCATTAAGATAAGCGACCGTGACAGAGGACAGATTGTTATTATGCTGAGCCTGTGAACTAGTATCTCGGAAACGGAGAAACAGGTCGAATGATCACGTGCTACTGTCGTGAGCATCTACGGAAAGACAGGCAGGACAGTGAAGCTACTACTAGGCGCTAAATGGTTTGATGTCCACGACTCTTCACAGAACGTAGGGTTCGGAGGCTTTTCTGCTCTATAAAGTAGGATAGTTGGTGATATGTTGCGTCTCTACCAAAAGAGCATAATGCTGGTGCATGGTCTAGTGTTTCAGAGCACACCGTTCATGCAACATGGTTGAACATGGAGCTTCAGAGCCGACCACCCGAAGTTGTCCACACGTTGACATCGTCATTTACCATCGGTATTCGACCGCCGATCAATGGAAACGTCTCGGCTCTTCGGGTGAATGACATTTTTGCTGCGCTAGGTTGATGGTCGTCTCTACAAAAGCCTTCACCTAGGTGAACGGCGGCTCGAAACGTGCAGCTCGCCACGGACGCATACTGGTGGGAGCAGTATTATCCTATGGGAGACATTTTCCTGCGTTTCTTTGGGACGTGTGATAGTAATCGAAGACACGCTGACTGCTGCGAACCACATGCATTCCTTCATGTTTGACGTTTTCCCCGACGGCGATGTCATTTTTCATTACTATGATTGTCCGTGTCTCTGAAGCAGAACCGTGCTACAGTGGTTTGAGGAGATTTACAGTGAACTCATGTTGGTGTCTCGGTGACTAAATTTACGCGATGTAAATAGTATGGAACCTATCTGGGTCACAATCTGGCGCCATCACCACGTACGCAAATCGGCGGCCTGTTATTTACGCGATATGCAAAAAAAAAAAAAAAAAAAAAAAAAAAAAAAAAAAAAAAAAAAAAAAAAAAAAGGTCTCTGAGCACTATGGTCTCTGAGCACTATGGGACTTTACATATATGGTCATCAGTCCCCTACAACTTAGAACTACTTAAACCTAAATAACCTAAGGACATCACACAACACCCAGTCATCACGAGGCAGAGAAAATCCCTGTTCCCGCCGGGAATCGAACCCGGGAACCGGGGCGCGGGAAGCGAGAAGGCTACCGCACGACCACGAGCTGCGGACTCGCGATTTGCATGACCTGGTCATGGATATCTAATGCCACATACCTCCGCAAACATACCAACAAACTTTCAGATCCCTGATACGCAGAATAATTGATGTATTTCGTTCCAAAGACGGACAAACAAGCTGTTAAGCAGATGGTCGTAATGTTTTGGCTCATCAAATGGTTGAAATGGCTCTGAGCACTATGCGACTTAACTTCTGAGGTCATCAGTCGCCTAGGACATCACACACATCCATGCCCGAGGCAGGATTCGAACCTGCGACCGTAGCGGTCGCTTGGCTCCAGACTTTGGCTCATCACTGTACACATATGGAAGTATAATTTGCATTACAAGGTTGCATTAAGAGTTTGTTGTTGGCCTTATCTGAGAGCGGTCGTGTACGTTGTACAGAAACTGGTTCTCTACTTGTAAAAAACCCTTTTAAATAATACAACATGACCTATACAAGGAATCTGATTACCCCTGTTAGTCATTGATGAAAAAAAAATTGGCATAGTCTTTGTCAGAACGTGCAGAATCTTATGTGGGGCCAATAAGACGTCAATTTTAATCTAAATATGGTATGCCAATGTTTCCATAATAAAAAAATAAATTGGGTAATTCAGTACAATTATTATACAGATGCGATACATCACTTTAATGGGGGCCAAATGAACAATTAAAGTCAATATAATTCCAGTAAACCTGCAAAAGTAAAAAAAAACAATTATTGTAGGGGCCTACATAGACATCGTGCATCTGCTAGATGCCCACGAAATACGTATTTTTGTTTTGAAGCTGACAGCCAATGAGAAAATAGGTATAGTTTTCGGGCAGTAATGGCGGACAGCATCAGCTGGTAATATACGTAATTTTATGGTAGCTAACTTTTACTACACAAAAAATTAAATATGTACAAACAAACATTAAAATAAAATTATAATGAGCAGCAAAATGTCTGAGAAGAATTTCGAAAGAAAATTATTAATTGACCTTAAATTTGGCGGGTTTTCAACACTGTCAACAAGACGAAATAATGGAAAGAATATTTATTGGAACTAAACAAAATTGAGATATTGTGACAGTATTTTTAAAACAGTTAGTTTAACTGCAATTGTCTTTAATTTTGAAATGAGAGGGAGCGTAATAATTTTCTTTCAATGTCTTAACTGTTGCTGCAGGCAGTGCGATGACGTCAACGGTGGTCCTCGCGGACGATGTGTGAAGTTAATCCTGGTTCGTGACGTGAAGACAATGATGGAGCCTCCTGTTTCGTTAATATTCCAGTTACGGCGGCGGTCCACGTCTCCGTTGTAGTCGAATCAGCTGGCAGCACCGGCGCGATAATAATAGTTCCAGTGTGTGCGTTGTCGTTACGCGCGCGACGTTTTATTATTAAAATTTTATTAATCACTCGGTGCGGGTAGGTCGTAAATATGCAATGTCATTAGTATTTACGATATATATCCGGTTAATGCCAATACTTCGACAAGTTCTTTCACCGTGTTGCCACAGGAAAACAGTCACATGTGTTTATCACTGTAACAGTCTGTTAAATATCAGTTCAGTTTACGTCGTCGTCTGTTAAGACAGTTTGGACGGTATAATAAATGTTTCTTGATCAAATCAGGGCACTGTTCTTTTACTTAACATTTTGGTTTGTTCCACTTTTACGCAATTCTAACAGTTAGTGTCTCCACACGACAATGGTGTCTGATTCAAGGCTAATTGTCACAGGTTCACGCAGTATGTAAAATCGTCACCGCAAACACTCGATATACTTTTCAGGTTTTACTGGTCACTTAATAATGCCCGATCTCCTATTAACACAGCGGACGCACTGTAATTAATTGTTCCTCCGCGTATCACCGTCTTCCACGCCGAACTTTGCCACGTTTCTCCACCCGCGAACCGGCCACATACCACAACTCGCACGCTCTCTATCGATAGTCGTTCGCTCTCTCTCTCTGACACAGTACTTCTCCTAGCCTAACCAAACATTTACAAAGCATATAGAACCAGAACATTCATATTCGTACAATACAAAATATAAAACAGTAACAAAATGAATGAAGAAACAATGTGACGTATTAACAAATAAGAAATACACTCCTGGAAATTGAAATAAGAACACCGTGAATTCATTGTCCCAGGAAGGGGAAACTTTATTGACACATTCCTGGGGTCAGATACATCACATGATCACACTGACAGAACCACAGGCACATAGACACAGGCAACAGAGCATGCACAATGTCGGCACTAGTACAGTGTATATCCACCTTTCGCAGCAATGCAGGCTGCTATTCTCCCATGGAGACGATCGTAGAGATGCTGGATGTAGTCCTGTGGAACGGCTTGCCATGCCATTTCCACCTGGCGCCTCAGTTGGACCAGCGTTCGTGCTGGACGTGCAGGGTAGTTGACTTACACCTTCTAGAGCATGTTGGGTGGCACGGGATACATGCGGATGTGCATTGTCCTGTTGGAACAGCAAGTTCCCTTGCCGGTCTAGGAATGGTAGAACGATGGGTTCGATGACGGTTTGGATGTACCGTGCACTATTCAGTGTCCCCTCGACGATCACCAGTGGTGTACGGCCAGTGTAGGAGATCGCTCCCCACACCATGATGCCGGGTGTTGGCCCTGTGTGCCTCGGTCGTATGCAGTCCTGATTGTGGCGCTCACCTGCACGGCGCCAAACACGCATACGACCATCATTGGCACCAAGGCAGAAGCGACTCTCATCGCTGAAGACGACACGTCTCCATTCGTCCCTCCATTCACGCCTCTCGCGACACCACTGGAGGCGGGCTGCACGGTGTTGGGGCGTGAGCGGAAGACGGCCTAACGGTGTGCGGGACCGTAGCCCAGCTTCATGGAGACGGTTGCGAATGGTCCTCGCCGATACCCCAGGAGCAACAGTGTCCCTAATTTGCTGGGAAGTGGCGGTGCGGTCCCCTACGGCACTGCGTAGGATCCTACGGTCTTGGCGTGCATCCGTGCGTCGCTGCGGTCCGGTCCCAGGTCGACGGGCACGTGCACCTTCCGCCGACCACTGGCGACAACATCGATGTACTGTGGAGACCTCACGCCCCACGTGTTGAGCAATTCGGCGGTACGTCCACCCGGCCTCCCGCATGCCCACTATACGCCCTCGCTCAAAGTCCGTCAACTGCACATACGGTTCACGTCCACGCTGTCGCGGCATGCTACCAGTGTTAAAGACTGCGATGGAGCTCCGTATGCCACGGCAAACTGGCTGACACTGACGGTGGCGGTGCGCAAATGCTGCGCAGCTAGCGCCATTCGACGGCCAACACCGCGGTTCCTGGTGTGTCCGCTGTGCCGTGCGTGTGATCATTGCTTGTACAGCCCTCTCGCAGTGTCCGGAGCAAGTATGGTGGGTCTGACACACCGGTGTCAATGTGTTCTTTTTTCCATTTCCAGGAGTGTAGTTGAAATAAGTGATACATACGTACTATGACAAAGTAATGCACAAAAGCAAAAAAATATTACCGTCTTTCGGGGAAAGCAATGTCTTTACATCGTGAAATTACAGATGACGATTATGAAGTTTTTTGAATGTCAAGAATAGTTACGTTGATCGTTGGTATTCATTTCCTGATCATTAAGTGCCATCAGTACTGTTATTCGCAAGTGTCAAATACTGATTTACGCAGGTGGAGTGTTGTATAACATTTCGTGTGTAATGTAAACAGTGCTGTAGCAAGAACTCCTGCGCTAAATATTGTAAATCATAGAAATGCCTTAAAACTAAATTACACGCTCTTCATTGAAAAGAAGGCTTTATTTTCCTACAAGCACAACAGTTCACTTGATAAAGGAACCAAGAGTAAGCTTTATCTTCTGCAGCGGAAAGCACATTAAACTTTACAAGACGAAAGGGGAGCTACAGAACCCGGCGATATGTGCACATCCGAATATGGTCCTTACATGTGTGACTAGGATGTTACCACCAGGCCTACCTTTAAGAGGGGAGCTGTTGTAACTCCTTTTAAAAACTGGTACATCGGAATCCTTCTCTAAACAAAATATGGTGCTGTAATCTTTATATTCTAACACACGGAACTGATGGATAATGTGTTGCGGTTTACTGAATTTGAGGCCAAAATTTATATTTATTTAAAAACTCAGATTCTGTTTAGGGTAAGTTTACGGAACACTTCTTTATAGCGATTTTATACCGAAAGGTACACACCAACAAAAGTTTAACTCTGTATCTTTAAATTCACACATATGCAAAACTCGGTGAAACAACTGTTTTGGAGAAAATATTTATGTGCTGGGATTCAAATTCTGGATTCAATAATTTTTGCACGTGTCTGCATGATTTTATTTACAAACCACATAATTATAAAAGTATAAAAAATTGATGTATGAATCTGCATAACATTATGACTGACTCACGAACAAGCCGGATCGAATGCCATGCTTTTTTCTTTTTCTTTCCCATGCTTGACCTTGGTGCTGGGAGATGGCAGGGGAAGCCCGTGTATCTCTCGTTCGCTGTTTTAAATCGCACCTATCGCCAACTATTAAAAGCGATTGCTTCCCCAAAAGCGTGAGATGTACGCATATCTAGTTGGTTCTTCATAACAAAAAAAGCTCTTAAAACAATTATCTTTATTTTCAAAATTTAGCGCCTTTCGCATTGTCTCAAGTTGGGAATGGGTAAATACGGGCATGCGTCCAATCACAGTGTCAATTTAATATCACGAAATGTACACCCTTAGTAGGAGAATGCACGCGTTAAAATTAATGGATTGACGATACAAATATACAGTATCTTCGACATCCTCTGGTAATTAAGACAAAAAATAAATAGGGAAAATATAATTACGTTCCACGTAAGTGAATCTGAAGTAGAAGCTACGTAAATTATCTAACCACGTTCTTCTAACAGTCCTCTGACCTCACAGATGATTGGAAAACATAGGACCAAATGTAGCCAGAAAATGTTTAAGGCACTTTATTTGGTGCTAAATTATAACTGATAAACAATACACCCATTAAACAGTTCCTTTAAAATGAAAGACAAAACCCGAAGAAAACTGTAGGCATCTATCACTAACTCACCAACTCTGTAATTTGTCTCCATTAAGTGCTGGCACAAGCACAGAATACGAAAGGCACTAGGCAATCGACAAGCAATTTGTATGCGATTAGGACATTGTAATAGGATGACCAAGAAGTACTTTCTAACAAAAATCTATTAAATTTCTCAACAGTAGGCGGTAACTTTGAAAAGAGAAGATACAGCAACACATTTTGCTGCCTCTGTGTGTTAGTTCGAAGTATAGTTCTCTTCTGTTTAAATACTTACAACCAGTGTTCCTCTCTATACAGGATCGTGTAAACTATGAATTAATGAGCAGGTACTTGTGTTCAATGTAAAAAGTGATGTACGCTGAAGCCTAAAAGGCATCATTTTGCGAATCCTACAGACTTTAAAGATTGTTGTTGTTGTTGTGGTCTTCAGTCCTGAGACTGGTTTGATGCAGCTCTCCATGCTACTCTATCCTGTGCAAGCTTCTTCATCTCCCAGTACCTACTGCAACCTACATCCTTCTGAATCTGCTTAGTGCATTCATCTCTTGGTCTCCCCCTACGATTTTTACCCTCCAATACTAAATTGGTGATCCCTTGATGCCTCAGAACATGTCCTACCAACCGATCCCTTCTTCTGGTCAAGTTGTGCCACAAACTCCTCTTCTCCCCAATCCTATTCAGTACCTCCGCATTAATTATGTGATCTACCCATCTAATCTTCAGCATTCTTCTGTAGCACCACATTTCGAAAGCTTCTATTCTCCTCTTGTCCAAACTATTTACCGTCCATGTTTCACTTCCATACATGGCTACACTCCATACAAATACTTTCAGAAATGACTTCCTGACACTTAAATCTATACTCGATGTTAACAAATTTCTCTTCTTCAGAAACGCTTTCTTTGCCATTGCCTGTCTACATTTTATATCCTCTCTACTTCGACCATCATCAGTTATTTTGCTCCCCAAATATCAAAACTCCTTTACTACTTTAAGTGTCTCATTTCCTAATCCAATACCCTCAACATCACCCGACTTAATTCGACTACATTCCATTATCCTCGTTTTGCTTTTGTTGATGTTCATCTTATATCCTCCTTTCAAGACACCATCCATTCCGTTCAACTGCTCTTCCAAGTCCTTTGCTGTCTCTGACAGAATTACAATGTCATCGGCGAACCTCAAAGTTTTTATTTCTTCTCCATGGATTTTAATACCTACTCCGAATTTTTCTTTTGTTTCCTTTACTGCTTGCTCAATATACAGATTGAATAACATCGGGGAGAGGCTACAACCCTGTCTTACTCCCTTCCCAACCACTGCTTCCCTTTCATGTCCCTCGACTCTTATAACTGCCATCTGGTTTGTGTACAAATTGTAAATAGCCTTTCGCTCCCTGTATTTTACCCCTGCCACCTTTAGAATTTGAAAGAGAGTATTCCAGTCAACATTGTCAATAGCTTTCTCTAAGTCTACAAATGCTAGAAACGTAGGTTTGCCTTTCCTTAACCTTTCTTCTAAGATAAGTCGTAAGGTCAGTATTGCCTCACGTGTTCCAGTATTTCTACGGAATCCAAACTGTTCTTCCCCGAGGTCGGCTTCTACTAGTTTTCCCATTCGTCTGTAAAGAATTCGTGTTAGTATTTTGCAGCTGTGGCTTATTAAACTGATTGTTCGGTAATTCTCACATCTGTCAACACCTGCTTTCTTTGGTATTGGAATTATTATATTCTTCTTGAAGTCTGAGGGTATTTCGCCTGTTTCATACATCTTGCTCCCCAGATGGTAGAGTTTTGTCAGGACTGGCTCTCCCAAGGCCGTCAGTAGTTCCAATGGAATGTTGTCTACTCCGGGGGCCTTGTTTCGACTCAGGTCTTTCAGTTCTCTGTCAAACTCTTCACGCAGTATCGTATCTCCCATTTCATCTTCATCTACATCCTCTTTCATTTCCATAATATTGTCCTCAAGTACATCGCCCTTGTATAGACCCTCTATATACTCCTTCCACCTTTCTGCCTTCCCTTCTTTGCTTAGAACTGGGTTTCCATCTGAGCTCTTGATATACATACAAGTGGTTCTCTTCTCTCCAAAGGTCTCTTTAATTTTCCTGTAGGCAGTATCTATCTTGCCCCTAGTGAGACAAGCCTCTACATCCTTACATTTGTCCTCTAGCCATCCCTGCTTAGCCATTTTGCACTTCCTGTCGATCTCATTTTTGAGACGTTTGTATTCCTTTTTGCCTGCTTCATTTACTGCATTTTTATATTTTCTCCTTTCATCAATTAAATTCAATATTTCTTCTGTTACCCAAGGATTTCTACTAGCCCTCGTCTTTTTACCTACTTGAACCTCTGCTGCCTTCACTACTTCATCCCTCAAAGCTACCCATTCTTCTTCTACTGTATTTCTTTCCCCCATTCCTGTCAATTGTTCCCTTATGCTCGCCCTGAAACTCTGTACAACCTTTGGTTCTTTCAGTTTATCCAGGTCCCATCTCCTTAAATTCCCACCTTTTTGCAGTTTCTTCAGTTTTAATCTACAGGTCATAACCAATAGATTGTGGTCAGAGTCCACATCTGCCCCTGGAAATGTCTTACAATTTAAAACCTTGTTCCTAAATCTCTGTCTTACCATTATATAATCTTTAAAGATTAATAGACATTATTATTGTTTGGCACTTGCTGTTCAAAATTAGGCGAATAATCTGAGTGCACAATTCGCCAAAGAGAAGGTAGGAAAAACACATAATCATAAATGTTGAACAGGGTTGTTTGAGAATTACTAAGTACCTAGATGTATCATATAATAAGTGTCTGTTGAATTACAAGACAGTATTTCTGGCAGTAACTTAATTTTTTCAATTCAGGCACATAAATTATGGATACAAGTAACTTTTGTTAACTTTTTTGGCCATTCTTCCTCAATTGCAACTTCAATTTTGTTTATCATGTAGATGAATTTGTTTCGTTTCTAAACGAACGTGTTTCACATATTAATACTATCACCAGTCATCTATAATATAAAGAAAATTATTTAATTACACATATCTTTAGGAGTTATGTTGGGTTTCCTGGTAGCGTGTAACGACCCTACAACTCTACTCTGTTCTTAAATATCATCTCTTATTGCGAGTGACTTTACTAAATCCTAGAATGGCTGTCGTAGTTTCTAACTACGAACTAGCAAAAATTAATAAAATTCCAATACTGTTTTTACTTAAACTGTAATAATTTATAAATGTTAACTGCGTGCAAATCTGTTTGATTATTGTTAAGGCTACCATAATTGTTCTGGACCATTTAGTGCAAATTTAGACACATTTCCACTTCACTTCGTTCTTACCTTAATTTGACTTTAACTCTGAAACACAGTGTCAGTATTTACATCTGAGCTGGCAACCAGTACCAAACCAGCGAGGAAAGCGGAGTAGAGGTTAGCACACTGGCCTTGGATTCTGGAGGAAGACACTTCAAATCCGAGTCCGCCCATCGAGACTTAATGTCCCTAAATTGCTACAGGCAAATGCTGCGATGGTTTCTTTGAAAGGCCACGGTCAGTTTACTTCCCCACCCATGGGATATTCCGAGTCTATGCTCCATCTCTAATGACGTCGATCCGGACGGGACGTTAAACTCGGGTCAACCTTCCTTCCTTCAAGACCAACTCACTTTGAGAGTTTTACTTTTGAAAATAAATAATTCTGCCTTCTAAATTCTGTTTGTGGACATGAGGGGACAAATTTTGTATACAGTTCTGCACATGGAACACGAAGTAGTTAATGAATTTATGTTTGGTATAATGCAACTTTAGTTTCAGTAGCAGAATGAAACTCACAAGATATTTAACCTCCATCTCCTCAAAAATTGACTTTACGAAACTTTTCAGGTAAAAGTGCAGTTAATTACTACTCTCAGATCGAATCTGCTTTCGTCTTGACAAACTAAGCAAATTAATTTAATCAAATACTGTTACAATACGACGCATCAAATTTGCATTTCTTCACTTCTTGATGTAAATTAACTACGCTAATTTTACGTTAACTGCAGTTAACCAATACTATTTTTTGATAGGATTTAAGTGAAAGGAATTATAAGTTACTTGAAAAAAAATTTTACACTTTGACGTTGAATTATTATTACCGTATTGTTCCCACAAAAAAGAAGAAAAACGATCATCAGACATTATTTAATAACATGTCCGTCTCTCCCGTTACAATACTGAGTACAAAATAAATTGTCATTAGCTTGCCTTTTCAGTTGAGAATATGGTGGAAACGTGCTTTCACAGTATCTTCACGTCTCATATTACTTAGACCGACCAAATACACCACACTGTCTACCATTTGGAACCATTCTTAATGGAAGGACGGTGCAGTTCTTGTACCACCATGTTTTACCTGAAAATATGTTGCAGCCATGGTTTCAGTTTACATCACACGACTTATTACTGCAAAAGTGCTAATTATCGCCTTCTTCAATAAACTGCATCACTTTTAGCCCAAAACACCACAGTGCTGTAGAGCCCACTATTGCGTGAACCCTACTCAGCAACTGCTGGCTGGCTACTCTCTCCACTCCAGTCTGCCTGCTGCATGTTTATTCCAAAGAGAAGGTACACCAAAATACGGAAAAGGCAAGTCCATCTGATAATTCTATGGTGGCGCTATCCACGGGGCAGCCTGCTGCGCACTTTCCAAAAGAAAAGACGTTCCAGAAATGGAAAAGACAAGAGAAAACGCTTGCCAGTTAAAAGGCATAATATCTACCATATTTCGGTAGTTAAATACCATCCAGTTTCTTTATAATAATTAACTTTTATTACACAAACGCCTTGAGGAATCTTTGGATCCTTGGCTGACCCGTGCAATTTAACATTTATATAGGTAAGTCACTGGGCCACCTAGAATCGACTCGAGGTGAAGTGAATTTGTGTGTGGTGCTGAACACTGGTGGATACCCCAGGGCCAGGAGAGCGGCGTGGACGTGCAGGGAGAGGCGTCCACTGCTGGTGAGCTTGGGTACAAAGGCCTGACAGGAAACGGGGAAAATCCCAGAATGGAGCTGGACTGTGTTCGTTGGCTTGGCAGAATGAGGGATGCACCATCAGTGGCGGGCATTGATACAGTCTAAAAGATGGCTAAGTACGGCTCTCACAATATCTACAAAATTCAATAACACAACAAAAATTACAATATTTTTAAAACTACAGAAGTTAATATTTCGCAGTGACTAAATGTGTTCGCAATGAATCTTTGAATTAATAACTTCATGCGACTTCAACAAGCGATATCACGGGTGATATCGCCCCTGAAAGCCGCTCATATGGTTTATGACGTATTTTATATCTTTTTCATTATGCGCATATTTGTCACAATATTGTATTCTCCACACTAACACAGCAAATGAATGCAACACGAATACTTCGTATCTTGTCATACTTGTGTGTTTATTTAATAAAAATGTTACTATTTTTGCCAGATATTTATTTAACTATTGATTACAATTGCTAACATAAAATAGTAGTGAAGTAAGAAGTAGTCAGTCGCAAGTGTTACTTGAGATATTATTGAAAAGAGAATCAAAACACGCTTTTATCAGGCAAATGTAAATTATTGCTTAAACAATATTTAACGACAGTATGTTGCCATTTAATGTGAGGGCACTTACCTGCGAAAAAATGCTGGCTTATTTATTCATGAACAAGCTATTATTCATATTTATTACAACTGATCTGTTTGTGACCGAATATTAGAACATGTTCTTGTTTAAATATTCTTGTAATGTAGTAGTTCACTGTAGAAAGTGGTAAAGTTGAGTTGAATCATGTCTGTAGAACATAAGAACGATGTGTTTTTGATGGGGATAGTCTTCTGCCAGTGAAGAAGTAGGCAGTGGTGGAATACTACTGAAGTCAAGTGAAGAGGAACAGTTTTAGAGTGGTGTCATCAAGGGAGCGATTCTGGACCCTTATATCGAGTACTTGAAGAAGGCGGACCTGTCTGTGTGTCGTTTAGCATTTGATCACGTAGGTGATAGATTCTGGGTGGTGAATGACCACTAATATACGAGGGTTATTCGGAAAGTAAGGAACGATCGATCGCGAAATGGAAAATACGGTGAAAATCTGATGAAGTTTTGCACAGATGCGTTGGGCACTGTTTCTAGTACGCCCGTCGATCGCACCATGTCGCTCTTTTCAGTTATGAGCTCACAGTGTGAACATAAAGATGGCTAGAAATTAGCGTCTCCCGCTAATTATGAGGGCCTGGCGAAAGGTTTCACCTGAAGCTATGCAATCCACTTAACATAACTGTCATCCGGTTCGTTCTACACGAGCCGCGTCGGAGGTTGGAGTCCTCCATAGGGCATGGGTGTATATGTTGTCGTTAGTGTAAGTTAGTTTAAGTTAGATTAAGTAGTGTGTAAGCCTAGGGACCGATACCCTCGACCGTCGCCTCTCCTGGACTCCCCACCTCCGGACAATCCAAGCCAAGGCACGATCCCGACTCAGTCTCCTCAAGCTCCTCTCTGGCCGTACGTGGGGTCTGGACCCCTCCACTATCCTCCACACCTATAAATCCCTCATCCACCCTATCCTTTGTTATGCCCATCCGGCTTGGATCTCCGCCCCCCCCCTACCTTTTATAAATCCCTCCAAATCCTTGAACGCCATGCTCTCTGCCTCGCCTATCGCATCCGTCTCCCCTCCCCCATGTGGATCCTGTACGATCTCATCCCCTTCCCCCACCTCCTCCTTTTCCTTGAAAGGATACGGATCCTGTACACCTCCCGTAAACTCGATCCTCCTCACCCGCTCGTCTCCCCGATCCTCTCCCACCCCCGCCCGCTGCCGCACCTGTATTCCCACGTCCCACCCGGTCTCCATCTCTCCACCCTCCTTACCCTCTCCTGAGGTGGCTTCCACCAGCTCCCCCTCCCTGATGATGTCCTCCTCCCCTCCATCTACCCCTCCTATCAACTTTGACCCTGCACTCCCCCACTTCTGGTGTCCTTTCCTTTCGGCACCCTCCCTTCCTTCTCTTCCCTTCCCATCTCTTTCCTTTTCCCCCGTCCCCTCCCTCCACCCCTCTTCCCCCGGGCTTCCCCTCCCCCTTCCTCCCTCGCCCTATCTCCCCTGCCTGTGGCATCTCTGCTCTCCCGTCTCGCTCTCCCACTCCCCTTCCTCCTCCTCCTCTCTTGGCAGGTCCCCGGACTCGCACACGCACAGTGAACATTCGCGCGCCGGAGGTCATCGCCATTAGTGTCTCGTGTGTGTGCCTTCGTTTGTGTTTAGTGTTTGTTCGCCGAAACGCCGCCACTGTTCACGTGTACCATCGCCATCATCCCTGTTTTGTGCGCCGTGTCAACTAGTGTCAGTGATGTTTTCTCGTCAGGCGTGAACGGCTCCGTGTGTTTTGTTTTTTGGTGTCTACATTGTTTTGCCCGCCATTTTGATTGTATTCTCTGTGTCCCCTCTATTTATTACTTATTGTAAATCTCAAGGCTGAAGAGCGGCGTACTCAGCTGCTGACAGCCCGCCTTGTGTAAGGTGATAAAAATCACAATAAAGAAAAAAAAATAGGGACCGATGACCTTAGCAGTTTGGTCCCATAGGAACTTACCGCCGCCGGCCGCGATGGTCTAGTGGTTCTAGGCGCTCGGTCCGGAACCGCGCGACTGCTACGGTCGCAGGTTCGAATCCTGCCTCAGGCATGGATGTGTGTGATGTCCTTAGGTTAGTTAGGTTTAAGTAGTTCTAAGTTCTAGGGGACTGATGACCACAGATGTTGAGTCCCATAGTGCTCAGAGCCATTTGAACCATTTTTGAACTTACCACCGTTCTACATGACAATACTCCGCCGCACTCTGCAGGGGCAATGAAGATGATCTTGCAGCGTTTTCTATGGGAAGTGTTTGATTACCCACAATACAGCCCGTAATTGGCTACCCCTGAGGTTCATCTCTGCTCATATGAACCGCTGCCTATGAAGACAATATTTTGACACAGACAACGAGCTGCAATTCTGAGTAGAAAATTGTCGAAAAGCATTGGCGGCTGTCTTCTATAACGAGGGAATTGAAAAGTTGGTACAACGTTACAACAGATGTCTAAGTCTGAGCGGCGACTGTGTAGAGAAGTAGCTGGAAGGGATAGCTAACCGCTGCAGATAAAACAGTTTTGATTTTCACTGTGGTTTCCATTTCGCGACCTATCGTTCCCTACTTTCCGAATAACCCTCGTACTTTAATGTTTGAAGACACTTTTACGTGAGATCTTGACGAAGGCTAGCTCTTTTACGTCTGTCCTTGAAGAAGGCAGATCTGCGTGAGGTGACGTGTGTTATTCGGCCGTCTTTGATGACTAGCTTGGGGAATCCGCTACCACCCTCATAAAGCTCTCAACGCAACTTTATTACATTTGATAAGATTATTGCCAGCCGAAGTGGCCGCGCGGTTCTGGTGCTGCAGTCTGGAACCGCGAGACCGCTACGGTCGCAGGTTCGAATCCTGCCTCGGGCATGGATGTGTGTGATGTCCTTAGGTTAGTTAGGTTTAACTAGTTCTAAGTTCTAGGGGACTAATGACCTCAGCAGTTGAGTCCCATAGTGCTCAGAGCCATTTGAACCATTTTTGATAAGATTATTTTCTCTCTGTACTTTAACTGGATATCGTAGAACCGTTTTCCATTTAGTTAAGATATACGTCCACGAATAAACATTTTTCAACATAATTCTTTGGTGCGGTCTACACCAATTACAGATGTTATAATAGGAGCTTTTTATTAATTATTCATTTATGTTCTCTTTAATACTCCAGCATATTTTATTGTACCGCAATTGTAGCCAATATTGAGTGCAGGATCATAGCTACAGAGTATTATTTGCAGCAAGTTAGGTGCTGGTCATTCTTTTTGAACAGAGCCGAGCATAGCCCTATTACCTAAGGTGTGCGTAACATTACGTGAAGTTGCAACTGGTCTGTTTATGTGGGATGTTGTTTAGAGAGCAATTACTCAGCAGAAAACCGTTAGGTAATATAGCACTTGTCCGGTACCATGATTTGTCACCCTCAGATGTATATCTGTGATGCTATTTGAATATATACACACCATCAGTACAAAAAGTTTCGTTACAGGATTAATAAATATAGAAAAACTTTCACTCACTGTGTCGAGTGAAAACTGTTACCCGAAATTTCATAGTATGGCGAAAGCCAGGCGCAGAAGCTGAGAAGTCATCGCTGGACAGCGAAGAAGCATGGTTACCCAGGGGCGTGAATATACACTCCTGGAAATTGAAATAAGAACACCGTGAATTCATTGTCCCAGGAAGGGGAAACTTTATTGACACATTCCTGGGGTCAGATACATCACATGATCACACTGACAGAACCACAGGCACATAGACACAGGCAACAGAGCATACACAATGTCGGCACTAGTACAGTGTATATCCACCTTTCGCAGCAATGCAGGCTGCTATTCTCCCATGGAGACGATCGTAGAGATGCTGGATGTAGTCCTGTGGAACGGCTTACCATGCCATTTCCACCTGGCGCCTCAGTTGGACCAGCGTTCGTGCTGGACGTGCAGACCGCGTGAGACGACGCTTCATCCAGTCCCAAACATGCTCAATGGGGGACAGATCCGGAGATCTTGCTGGCCAGGGTAGTTGACTTACACCTTCTAGAGCACGTTGGGTGGCACGGGATACATGCGGACGTGCATTGTCCTGTTGGAACAGCAAGTTCCCTTGCCGGTCTAGGAATGGTAGAACGATGGGTTCGATGACGGTTTGGATGTACCGTGCACTATTCAGTGTCCCCTCGACGATCACCAGTGGTGTACGGCCAGTGTAGGAGATCGCTCCCCACACCATGATGCCGGGTGTTGGCCCTGTGTGCCTCGGTCGTATGCAGTCCTGATTGTGGCGCTCACGTGCACGGCGCCAAACACGCATACGACCATCATTGGCACCAAGGCAGAAGCGACTCTCATCGCTGAAGACGACACGTCTCCATTCGTCCCTCCATTCACGCCTGTCGCGACACCACTGGAGGCGGGCTGCACGATGTTGGGGCGTGAGCGGAAGACGGCCTAACGGTGTGCGGGACCGTAGCCCAGCTTCATGGAGACGGTTGCGAATGGTCCTCGCCGATACCCCAGGAGCAACAGTGTCCCTAATTTGCTGGGAAGTGGCGGTGCGGTCCCCTACGGCACTGCGTAGGATCCTACGGTCTTGGCGTGCATCCGTGCGTCGCTGCGGTCCGGTCCCAGGTCGACGGGCACGTGCACCTTCCGCCGACCACTGGCGACAACATCGATGTACTGTGGAGACCTCACGCCCCACGTGTTGAGCAATTCGGCGGTACGTCCACCCGGCCTCCCGCATGCCCACTATACGCCCTCGCTCAAAGTCCGTCAACTGCACATACGGTTCACGTCCACGCTGTCGCGGCATGCTACCAGTGTTAAAGACTGCGATGGAGCTCCGTATGCCACGGCAAACTGGCTGACACTGACGGCGGCGGTGCACAAATGCTGCGCAGCTAGCGCCATTCGACGGCCAACACCGCGGTTCCTGGTGTGTCCGCTGTGCCGTGCGTGTGATCATTGCTTGTACAGCCCCCTCGCAGTGTCCGGAGCAAGTATGGTGGGTCTGACACACCGGTGTCAATGTGTTCTTTTTTCCATTTCCAGGAGTGTATTTACCTGCATTACAAGAAATGATTTGCATGACAACAACAGGGATAATCAGACTTCGCAAAAAAATTAGACTGCAGGTTCGACTTGGGAAATACGTAAATGTACGTTCGAATTCACGATGTTGCAGAGCTATTATAACGCCACTAGACAGTCCATTTCCAACAGCTTAATTAGCTGGAACATATAAACAAAAACTTGAAATAATATTAGCAGAAGCAGTTGATCACCATCTCAAAAGATGAAAACGCTTACATATAGTTAAGGATCACCGGCCATTAGACCATTTTATTCTATGCGGATGCACAAATAGCACCCGAACTCTTACGGGAATCGGCAAAAAGCCGCGAGTAATGAGTATAGTCGGCAGTTCCGTTTCAGCCGCGCTCGCGAGTGGCCGCTGTTAACTGTTGCGCTGCACTTCAGTGTTTACATCGCTGTACTTGTGCTCCGCCGAGTGCCGTCCGTCCGTTAATCTCCGTGTTCGTTCCTGTTCCTTGTGATCTGATCGCTCTTTCTGGTCTTGCTGCTGCTACTTGGAATTTCGGTTGTTTAACCGAAATTGCTTCGCTGGATTAACCATGGCTACAAACCTCAGGAAGAATACTCTGGTATTTGCTTTTGACAAGGAATCCCGTCCTGTTCAGCCGACATCCCTGGAAATAGATGACTGGATTACACAGATAATTGGTCTAAATTCTGAAACCGTTCATACCTGGCAACTGGATCAGGAAAAATACTGTGTTTTTGTCAAGTTAATCAGTGCTTCGACTGTTGATAAAGTGTTACGAAAGTGGGGCTATGAAGTAGATTTTGTGCATAGAAATGGTTATAAAAGTAAGGTTTCCATCTATAGAGCGGACATTCATTACAAAACCGTTCGTGTCTTGAATCTTCCCATTGAAATTGAAAATGATAAGATTAAGGAAGCTCTTTCAAAATACGGAGACGTTAAATCAATTGCAAATGAAAGATGGTCGCCTCGCTTTAAACTGCAGTGTTTTAACGGGGTCCGCTGTGTAGAGATGGACGTTAAGACGAATATTCCGTCTCACATAACTGTTTGTGGGTATAAGGCACAAATTGTTTATACAGGTCAGGAAGCTACATGTCATATATGTAACGAAACCGGCCACTTCAGACAGGAATGTCCGCGGCGAACTGTTGTTCTTAAAAGTAATTTGATACAGCGTCAGAAGCTTACCTTAAATGATCTGTTACCAAAGAATAGCCCGGAACAACTGGTTGAGGATGTTAACGCAGCGGGCCAAGCTGATGTCTCCCTTCACGATAACAGTCAATTTCCCCCGTTAACAACAAAAGGAAACCCTGTTGGCACTACTCGTGAAACTGAAACGCAACCGAAAAAACGACCTCTGGAGATAACTGTTAGTTGTTCAGAGGACGAGCTGTCTTGTCCCACTCCCTCACTTCGCAAGCAAAAACAGTGCGATGAGGAGGCAGAAGAACCTGAAGTCAAAATGCGAATAGAAACTGATGAACAGAAAGATAATACACATACGGTACCAGAAAATGAAGGGGGTGTAAGCAGCATTAATTTGCAAGAAACATTAGGTGCAGTAGCTGATTGCAAAGATCAGAATCTATCTGTTAATAAACAGATTCAGGGAGAGGTTGCAAAACTGCAGTCTCCACTTGTTTCCCTCGATCAGAAAGTGAGTGAAATTAATAAAGAAAGAGGAAGTGGTGGCCAAACTGAAATCACGGTCAACACCTCAGGGCAGGCGCCGCCGGCAACCGAAATTGCGAAAGCGTCTGCTGCTGCTCCAGATAAGCCGCGAAGTAAAATACCGACACAACCAAATGAGAATGTAGTTCGTAACCAAGGGAAAGGAAAATCCGGTAGGGGCGACCCAAGCCCAAAGAATGTTCAGTCCGAAACGGTCGTACACGAATCACTGGAGGAAAAATCAGAAAGTTTACCAGGAAATCAGTCTGCTTGCGTTACAAGAGAAAACATTAGAAGCAGAAAAAAAACGGGACAGTAACTAATAAACTGACTGAAGTGTTATTCCATGTTCAGCCTTCCGAGAAAGCTGTTACAGCTTAACTGAACCCTGAACCACATGAAACTATATTAGTTCATCAAAACAACTACATACTGACAGCACAATGACGCAATCTTATTCTGTCACCACTGTTGTTGTTGTTGTGGTCTTCAGTCCTGAGACTGGTTTGATGCAGCTCTCCATGCTACTCTATCCTGTGCAAGCTTCTTCATCTCCCAGTACCTACTGCAACCTACATCCTTCTGAATCTGCTTAGTGTATTCATCTCTTGGTCTCCCTCTACGATTTTTACCCTCCACGCTGCCCTCCAATGCTAAATTTGTGATCCCTTGATGCCTCAAAACATGTCCTACCAACCGATCCCTTCTTCTAGTCAAGTTGTGCCACAAACTTCTCTTCTCCCCAATCCTATTCAATACCTCCTCATTAGTTACGTGATCTACCCACCTTATCTTCAGCATTCTTCTGTAGCACCACATTTCGAAAGCTTCTATTCTCTTCTTGTCCAAAGTATTTACCGTCCATGTCTCACTTCCATACATGGCTACACTCCATACAAATACTTTCAGAAACGACTTCCTGACACCTAAATCTATACTCGATGTTAACAAATTTCTCTTCTTCAGAAACGCTTTCCTTGCCATTGCCAGTCTACATTTTATGTCCTCTCTACTTCGACCATCATCGGTTATTTTACTCCCTAAATAGCAAAACTCCTTTACTACTTTAAGTATCTCATTTCCTAATCTAATTCCCTCAGCATCACCCGACTTAATTTGACTACATTCCATTATCCTCGTTTTGCTTTTGTTGATGTTCATCTTATATCCTCCTTTCAAGACACTGTCCATTCCGTTCAACAGCTCTTCCAAGTCCTTTGCTGTCTCTGACAGAATTACAATGTCATCGGCGAACCTCAAAGTTTTTACTTCTTCTCCATGAGTTTTAATACCTACTCCGAATTTTTCTTTTGTTTCCTTTACTGCTTGCTCAATATACAGATTGAATAACATCGGGGAGAGGCTACAACCCTGTCTCACTCCTTTCCCAACCACTGCTTCCCTTTCATGCCCCTCGATTCTTATAACTGCCATCTGGTTTCTGTACAAATTGTAAATAGCCTTTCGCTCCCTGTATTTTACCCCTGCCACCTTCAGAATTTCAAAGAGAGTATTCCAGTCAACATTGTCAAAAGCTTTCTCTAAGTCTACAAATGCCAGAAACGTAGGTTTGCCCTTTCTTAATCTTTCTTCCAAGATAAGTCGTAAGGTCAGTATTGCCTCACGTGTTCCAACATTTCTACGGAATCCAAACTGATCTTCTCCGAGGTCGGCTTCTACCAGTTTTTCCATTCGTCTGTAAAGAATTCGCGTTAGTATTTTGCAGCTGTGACTTATTAAACTGATAGTTCGGTAATTTTCACATCTGTCAACACCTGCTTTCTTTGGGATTGGAATTATTATATTCTTCTTGAAGTCTGAGGGTATTTCGCCTGTCTCATACATCTTGCTCACCAGATGGTAGAGTTTTGTCATGACTGGCTCTCCCGAGGCCATCAGTAGTTCTAGTGGAATGTTGTCTACTCCCGGGGCCTTGTTTCGACTCAGGTCTTTCAGTGCTCTGTCAAACTCTTCACGCAGTATCTTATCTCCCATTTCGTCTTCATCTACATCCTCTTCCATTTCCATAATATTGTCCTCAAGTACATCTCCCTTGTATAAACCCTCTATATACTCCTTCCACCTTTCTGCCTTCCCTTCTTTGCTTAGAACTGGGTTTCCATCTGAGCTCTTGATATTCATACATGTGGTTCTCTTCTCTCCAAAGGTCTCTTTAATTTTCCTGTAGGCAGTATCTATCTTACCCCTAGTGAGACAAGCCTCTACATCCTTACATTTGTCCTCTAGCCATCCCTGCTTAGCCATTTTGCACTTCCTGTCGATTTCATTTTTGAGACGTTTGTATTCCTTTTTGCCTGCTTCATTTACTGCATTTTTATATTTTCTTCTTTCATCAATTAAATTCAATATTTCTTCTGTTACCCAAGGATTTCTATTAGCCCTCGTCTTTTTACCTACTTGATCATCTGCTGCCTTCACCACTTCATCCCTCAGAGCTACCCATTCTTCTTCTACTGTATTTATTTCCCCCATTCCTGTCAATTGTTCCCTTATGCTCTCCCTGAAACTCTCTACAACCTCTGGTTTTTTCAGTTTATCCAGGTCCCATCTCCTTAAATTCCCACCTTTTTGCAGTTTCTTCAGTTTCAATCTGCAGTTCATAACCAATAGATTGTGGTCAGAATCCACATCTGCCCCAGGAAATGTCTTACAATTTAAAACCTGGTTCCTAAATCTCTGTCTTACCATTGTATAATCTATCTGAAACCTGTCAGTATCTCCAGGCTTCTTCCATGTATACAGCCTCCTTTCATGATTCTTGAACCAAGTGTTAGCTATGATTAAGTTATGCTCTGTGCAAAATTCTACAAGGCGGCTTCCTCTTTCATTCCTTCCCCCCAATCCATATTCACCTACTATGTTTCCTTCTCTCCCTTTTCCTACTGACGAATTCCAGTCACCCATGACTATTAAATTTTCGTCTCCCTTCACTACCTGAATAATTTCTTTTATCTCGTCATACATTTCATCTATTTCTTCATCGTCTGCAGAGCTAGTTGGCATATAAACTTGTACTACTGTAGTAGGCATGGGCTTTGTGTCTATCTTGGCCACAATAATGCGTTCACTATGCTGTTTGTAGTAGCGAACCCGCACTCCTATTTTTTTACTCATTATTAAACCTACTCCTGCATTACCCCTATTTGATTTTGTATTTATAACCCTGTAATCACCTGACCAAAAGTCTTGTTCCTCCTGCCACCGAACTTCACTAATTCCCACTATATCTAACTTTAACCTATCCATTTCCCTTTTCAAATTTTCTAACCTACCTGCCCGATTAAGTGATCTGACATTCCACGCTCCGATCCGTAGAACGCCAGTTTTCTTTCTCCTGATAACGACGTCCTCTTGAGTAGTCCCCGCCCGGAGATCCGAATGGGGGACTATTTTACCTCCGGAATATTTTACCCAAGAGGACGCCATCATCATTTAATCATACAGTAGAGCTGTATGTCCTCGGGAAAAATTACGGCTGTAGTTTCCCCTTGTCACCACTATAAACATAAATAAAATCACGACCGGTTTGAAATTATCGGCCCTTAAGGAATTTTTGTACGAATCCACGACTGATATTGCCCTGTTACAAGAAGTTCTAATTTCGGATTTGGTAATTCCCGGTTTTGTCAGTTACATAAATGTGTCTCCCGAAACAAGTGTTGGAACAGCTATTTTGGTGAGGGAAGGGATTGTAGTAAGCGAGGTGGAACGACTGGAATCCGGAAGAGGGATAGGACTAAATATCTATGATGTGACTATCGTCAACTTGTACGCCCCTTCAGGAAGTTCTCATCGAGCTGACAGGGCACGTTTCTTCAAAGATGACCTGATATACTTGTTAAGGAAATCGCCAAGACAGTTATTACTTGGAGGTGATTTTAATTGTGTTTTAAATCGAAAAGATCAGTTACCTAATTTTAATTTCTCAAGTGAACTAAAACAACTAGTTACTGGTTTAGAATTAAAGGATGTATGGGAAATCAAATACCCCTCCAGTGTTGAGTTCACTTATGTCACGGCAATATCACGCAGCAGGATTGATAGACTATATATTTCTAAAAATCTTGAAACTTCCGTGACAAAAGTAGAAACCATTCCCACGTACTTTTCAGACCATTCAAGTGTCTTAGCTTGCATAAATCTAACAAGACAGCCGGTTCGCCGATTCAAGAATCAGTGGAATTTGAACACTTCCTTGTTAGTAAATCATGATTTAGAAGATCTGATTAAAGAAACATGGGCAATATGCCTGCGAGCCCGTAGTAGATATGCCACTGCTATTGACTGGTGGGTTAAAATGGCAAAGCCAAAGTTGAGGAAAGTTCTTATTCAATACAGTGCCCAGAGCGCAAGGGAAATGAAATGCACTATAGAGTATTACTATTCCGTTTTGAGAGATCTATATGATCAAGTCTCAGCAGGTTCCTCACTTCGGATAGCAGACATCAAAAAAGTCAAAGCCAAGTTACTTAATATCAAGAGAAGTCAAATGGAAGGGTTGAAAATAAAATCGAAGGCAAATTCGGTGTCAGAAGATGAAACTACTTCCCTATATCATTTAGTGAAGCATACGAAAAACGGGAGAAGGACTTTTATTGATGAAATTCGAACAAAACACGGTGCGATTCTCAGAACCCAGCAGGATATCATGGACGAGATTTATCGCTATTATTGCGAGCTATATTCTGTACATTAAAGTAGAGATGCTTCCTTGGAAGAATTCCTTGACATCCTAGCCCCACAGCTGACAGATGATGACAACGAAAATTTTCTCGAGGTTGTCACTGAAGAAGACGTGTATGAGACTCTGTGCGCCTCACCACCAAAAAAATCCCCAGGACCGGATGGTCTGCCAGCAGAGTTTTACATCCGTTGCTGGCCAATAGTAGGTGCAAAAATCACGGACATTGTAAATGAGGTTATTCAGGGGAAAATGATTCCGGCTGAGTTTAAGAAGAGTAAAATTGTTTTGGTGCCAAAAAATAATGGAAACAAAGATTTAAATAATTTTCGTCCAATTTCACTGCTGAATTCTGATTATAAATTAATAGCTAGAATAATAAACAAGAGAATTTCATGCCTTACAGATAAAATTATTAGTCAACATCAGAACTGTGCACAAGGCAGAACCATTTTTCAAAATCTAGCGGAATTCAGGGATATCATTGCAATAACTTCTGTAACAAACATAAAGTGTGCTTTATTGTTTTTAGATTTTTATAAAGCGTTCGATGTAGTAAATCATGAATATCTTCTACAGACATTGAAGAAAATAGGTTTCAACGATAGGGTCATACAGTTGATTAAGAACATAGCAACTGGAATAAATGCTAAAATAGCGGTGAATTGTGAACAATCCAGGCCGATGCAAATACAACGAGGTGTTCCTCAAGGAAGTCCTCTGTCCATGTCGCTCTTCGCAATTTCGCTGGAACCTTTCCTCCGACATGTCCATGCTACATTAAAAGGCTTAACATTATCAGGAAATAAAACAGTTATAAGAGCCTATGCTGACGATATAGGGGTCATTATAAGGAATAATGACGAGGTAACCACGCTAGCAACGTTGATTGATTCGTACTGTAGAGCATCTGGAGCCAATGCAAACGGAAAAAAAAGTAAGATGTTAAATCTCAGAGGTTTTGATAATATCAACATCGAGTGGGCAAAAATAGTCCGACAACATAAAACACTTGGGATCACCCTGACAGCATGTCCTATGAAAATGACGGCTTTAAATTGGAAAGTTGCAGCAGATAAAGTGCAAGGAGCCATTGTAGAGAATTTAACTCGATATATGAACCAAGTTCAAAGAACACAGTATATCAACTCATGCATCCTTGCTAAGGCTTATTATACTGCCCAGCTGTTTCCAATACCGAGAATGATAGCGAGGAGAATAATGTCCAAAATCACCAACTTTTTGTGGAGAGGTGAAGTGTTCAGAGTACCTGCTAAAGTAGCCACTTTAGATCCTAAAAATGGTGGACTAGGATTAACTGATATAACGGATAAAGCCTCTGCTCTTTTTATCAAAAGGCAAGTTAATTTAATAAGAGACTCGCGAGAAAGCATAACCAGCCAACTTTTCGAGATCATTAAACCTCCAAGCCTGCTTCCCCCGATTGACGTGCAGAATATCAACAGTCGCTTACAGCACGTGAGGATTTTCTATGTTGAGTTTAGTTATGTCAGTGTCGAACTCAGGCAGTCACGACACTTAACATCGAGAGCCATGATGCGGGAACGAAAGAAAAGCGAAGGAAGAAACAAAATAGAACGACAGTTTCCAAACATTGAGTGGACTGAGATTTGGAAAAACATTAGTTCTAATGTGCTCACGTCTAACATAAAAACGGCATGGTACAAGACAGTTAACAACATAGTTAGCACCAATGGAAGACTGCACGCAATCGGACTCTGTGAAACAAATTTATGTCAACAATGCCATCTAGTTGACACAGTAATTCACAGATATACTTGCAGTGGTCACATGAATAGTTGGAAGTGGGTCCGAGAGCAAATAGCTCTGATTACAAGAACATCCCCTGAGTATATATCGCTGTCATTGATACACAGGCCTGACGCACGCTATTTCCCAGAAGCAAAAAATAACGCTGTGCACTGGTTGCTGGGAAATTTTGTTAACTACGTCCTTAACAAATTAGGATCCGATAGCATCATAGAGTTCAAGGTACACATGCTGTGTGAGTTTCACAAAATTAGAAGCTATTCGAATCACAAGAAAAAGTTCGGTAATATGTTAAAAATTGTATTTGAAAGAATAGGCATTGGTTAATATAAAAAAGAAGACTGTGTTGACAGTGATGTATTGTAGTTACCTTAAGGATACTATTTAAGATTTTACAGTATATTGATGATGTGTACTTTTTCTACTTCAGAGAGTAGTTTTTGCAACTTATAAGCTAATGTACAGAACCTATGTGACACTGAGATTGTGTGTCGAAATAGTGTCAAAACACAAAACATTAAAGGTGCATTATTGGCTTATACTAGAAATTTGAAAATAGACAGTTTTTATAGAAATGTCCTTATCGATTGTTTAAAACCATAAGATTCTATCTGATAAATGTAATATTCAATGGATGGCACATTGCCCTGTTCATTTTTGCACTGTGATGTGTAAGTCAGTTTCTCAGTGAAAGACTGATTATGTGGATCTGATCCAGTGAAAGACTGATTATATAGATCTGATCACTTCAGATTCAATTAATGTCCAGAAAGTGTAGTTGGAAGGCTAGTCAAATTTATTATATATCTCCTTTCCGCCATTCTCAAGTATTTCAGAAATTGTCTAATATGATTATTAAATTGTTTTAATTAAAATTATCCCATCAACTTGCTGATATCCATCATAAAGAAATTATGCTTCTGTAAAGATTGCACCTCATGTAATTCAAAGTGCAGATTTACTTCTTCAGGTTGAAGTTTGAATGTCTTTAAAATTTTTGTTCTTGATGTTTAAATTAATTCTTTCTGGTAATTAGTCAGTAACACAATCCTCTGTTGTCTTTCCTTAATGTCAGCGTAACTGAAATGTTTAAATAACTTCATGTATGCATAACTTAGTATGTATTTGGAGTGTAACATTGTTTTTTTAATAAATGTTTTTATATAAAAAAAAGATGGATAGAGCGTTTGCCCTATAAGCAAGAGAACCCGGGTTCTAGTCTCGGTCGGGGCACGCATTTTCATATGTCCCCGTTGATTTATATCAACGCCTGTATGCAGCTAAGGGTATTCATTTCATTGTAACTTATTACACTCTTGGATAGAAATCGCAGCAACAAAGAATAATTAATGTGTAATAATGAAATTTCCGAAAGACTGAAACACGTATGTTGTGTGGCGGCGATGGCGAGGCATTGCAGAGTCTCTGACCAGAGAGCTTTTTGTCGTTCCTAGTCTGCGCTTGACCGCGCGAGAGTTCGGTCAGTCGCGACTTAGCAGTTGGAGAGTAGTAGCGCGTCCGAGATGACGCAGTTGCGGTCTAGTTGCGAGAGAGTTTAGTTGTGTGTGAGGAGTCGGCGGGCGTCGACATGGGACTCTGGTCAAGATTCAGGACGAGGTATATTATTTTTTAAATAAGGTAATGAAGCAGCATTGCGCTCAGCTAATAATGTATTGTAACTAAGTTGTTCAAGAATTGCCCCAATAATAATTTTGTTTTCAAACCAAGCATTTTAACAAAACAAACATTTTATTGAAAGAATATTTGCCTTCCATTTCCTTTAAAGAAAAATTTACTTAAATTCAAAGAATATTTGCGACGCATTTCCTCCAAGCTATGGCGAAAAATAAGAGCAGATGCAGTTTTACTCAGGTAAGAATTTGAGTTTAATTAGTAAACAGGGCCTAAGATCGACATTTCGGTCTATTTGTGTTTTCATTGTCACTGAGATTTCATTATCATTGAATTGTCTTACATTTTTTGTGGACAGCTTATACCTGGGTCAGATTGCTATTTTTCATTTAATTGTCATTAAATTTATTTGCTGGAAGGTTGCATTAGGTTCTATTGTGGTTAACATTCAATTATTGTGTTCAAAAATTCTCTTGGGAGGTTACACTTAGCTCTATGTCTATTCAAACTTAAAATATTATCTTAAAATTTATGCGGGGAGGTTACAAGACATTTCTACAGGGACGGTTAATGCACGTTCTGGATGGCGTTGGAGTTGCAGTTGGATGATGTCCCATATATGCTCCATTCGAGACAGATCTAGTGATCGAGCAGGCCATGGCAACATATCAACAATCTGTAGAGTATGCTGAATCACAGCAGCGGTATGTGGGTGAGCGTTATCCTATTGGAAAACACCCCCTGGAAAGCTCTTCCAGGATGGCAGCACATTAAGTCGAATCAAAGGTTTGAAGCACAAATTTGGAGTCAAAATCAGTGGGATAACTACGACACATAACTCCAGCTGTAACTCTAGTGTGCCTAGCACGCAGACAAGTCGGTGCAGGCCCTCAATTGCCCTCCTTCTAACCAGTACACCGCCGTCATTGGCCCCGAGATAGAATCGGCTTTCATCAGAAAACACGACAGACATCCACCCTGCCCTCCAATGAACTCTCGATCGACGCTACTGAAGTCGCAAATGGTGATGGTTTGAGGTCAGTGGAACGCGCGCTACACGGCTTCTGACCCGGCGCCGTACCTGAGTTACTTCGTAACAGTTGGTTGTGTCCCTGTGTGCCGTCTGCTGCTCACAAGGGAACCTCCCCATCGCACCCCCCTCAGATTTAGTTACAAGTTGCCACAGTGGATAGGCCTTGAAAACCTGAACACAGATCAATTGAGAAAACAGGAAGAAGTTGTGTGGAACTGTGAAAAAATAAGCAAAATATACAAACTGAGTAGTCCATGGGCCACATAGGCAACACATGGACTACGTGAGCTCAGGAGCGCCGTGGTCCCGTGGTAGCGTGATCAGCTGCGGAAGAGGAGGTCCTTGGTTGAAGTCTTCCCTCGAGTGAACATTTTACTTACTTTATTTTTGCATAGTTATTATCTGTCCGTTCGTTCATTGACGTCTCTGTTCACTGTAACGAGTTTAGTGTCTGTGTTTTGCGACCGCATCGCAAAACCGTGCGATTAGTAAGACGAAAGGACGTGCCTCTCCAATGGGAACCGAAAACATTTGATCGCAAGGTCATAGGTCAACCGATTCCTCCACAGGAAAACACATCTGATATATTCTATACGACACTGGTGACGGCATGTGCGTCACATGACGGGAATATGTTGTCGACCCACCTAACTTGTACACTTGGCGAATGGGTAAAAATATTCTTCTACCTTGCCCGATTTACGTTTTCTTGTGGATGTGATAATCACTCCCAAAAAAGTGATGAAAACATAAGAGTTTGTCACATAAATTGAAAATAAAAAATTAAATTTTTCACACGATGGAAGATTTGAACCAAGGACCTTTCGTTCCGCAGCTGCTCACTTTTTTTTTTTTTTTTTTTTTTTTTTGTTCACGAGACCACAGCGCTCCTCCATTTCCAGTGTCCTTGATGTTGCCTATCTTCCCACGAACTACTTAGTTTGTATATTTTGCTTATTTTTTCACAGTTCCACACAACTTCTTCCTGTTTTCTCTATTGATCTGTGTTCAGTTTCTCAAGGCCTATCCACTGTGCCAACTTATAACTAAATCTGAGGGGGGTGCGATGGGGAGGTTCCCTTGTCAGACTGCTGCGGCACGTGCAGTACGATGCGCCAAAGCTATGCGACGGACACGATGGTTTTCTCCCGCGGTAGTGCCACATGGCCGTGGTACCAGGTCTCCTTGCAACCGTACACTCTCGTGACCTCCGCTGCCGGCAAACATGTGCACTGGTTACATTCCTGCCACGTCTTTCTTGTATTGCACATGAGGAACATCGAGCTTCTCCTACCCTTATTACACAACGTCATTCAAGCTCAGTGAGGTGTTGATAATGGTGTCTGTGGTATAAACGTTCGATACCACACTTGTTACGGATTGTAGCTATCGACCGCGGTCCGTATTAGTATCGTTGGACCCGCGAGTCGCTACCAGCGCCGCTCCGCGGCTTGTATCAAGATTCTGGCGAGCTCTCGTCCACTCTTGCTCGGGACGTCCAGTAGTAAAGAAAAGTACCATAGCCTTCAGCTGATAGGAAGCAACCTCTAACAAGGCGCTTAGTAACGCATGGCCTAAGTGAGGCCTCAATAGCTATCTCTTTATATTTATATGTGTTGTGGCGTAACAAGACAGCCACGCCACTCGGAAGTAGCCGAAAGGCACGCGTTAACTCACGCAGGCTAGTAGAAAGGTCTGAAACAGGATACGTGATGAATGCTATGAAGAAAAGTACGTAGCTCCTGGAATACTTAACTTTAATCCATCCTTGTGGTACATCGCTCTTGACGATACAAGTGAGACTCTTTAGATACAAGCTATGTAATGCTAATGGCGCCTTGCTAGGTCGTAGCCATTGACTTAGCTGAAGGCTATTCTAACTCTGCAAATGAGCGAGGCTTCGTCAGTGTGCATCGCTAGCTACGTCGTCCGTACAACTGGGGCGAGTGCTAGTAAGTCTCTCGAGACCTGCCGTGTGGTGGCGCTCGGTCTGCGATTACTGTCAGTGGCGACACGCGGGTCCGACATGTACTAATGGACCGCGGCCGATTTAAAGCTACCACCTAGCAAGTGTGGTGTCTGGCGGTGACACCACAATATGTATGCAGCCAAGAAGAATCCTGGTTCAAATGGTTCAAATGGCTCTGAGCACTATGGGACTTAACAGCTATGGTCATCAGTCCCCTAGAACTTAGAACTACTTAAACCTAACTAACCTAAGGACATCACCCACATCCATGCCCGAGGCAGGATTCGAACCTGCGACCGAAGCAGTCGCGCGGTTCCGGACTGCGCGCCTAGAACCGCTAGACCACCGCGGCCGGCGAAGAATCCTGTACAACCAATTAAGTACAATATACAGAAGGGGCCAAAAATGTATCCAATGTTTAAAAGTCCGTAACTGGCAAACTAATTGACGGAGTTGTCTCATATTTGGTAGTGTAATAATTTGTAGTTCCGGAAATCGCCACACAAGCGTTGTATTGCGTTTTGTTTTGACAGATGACAGTCGCCAGATAGTCGGTGTAGAATGGAGTACTGCGAGTGGTTTACTAACATGGTGCGCAACGATGAAGACTTTGCAGAGATGATTGTGCGGTCTGATGAGGCACAGTTCAAACTCAATTGTACAGTAAATCGCCACTATTGCATCTACTGGACCGCCGAAAATCCGAACGTCCATGTAGACAAAGCCGTGAATTTGCCAGCAGTAAATCTGTGGTGTGGGTTGTCTTACCGGGGCTTGATTGGGCCATTCTTCTTTGACGGCACAGTTACTGGTGAGGTGTACCTTCAGAAGCTTCAGACATCCATTTTACGTGCCACCCGAGACTTGTATGGAGACGGAAGAGTTTACTTTCAACAAGATGGTACCCCAGCCACTACCAAAATCGTGTTAGGGCGTATCTCGACGAAAATCTACCAGGAAGATGGATAGGCCGTAGAGGTGCTGTGGAGTATCCACCACGTTGCCCAGACCTAACTCCTCTGGACTTTTACTTGTGGGTAACACTAAAGGACGTCGTTTGTCGACAAAAGCCACGCACATTGGATGAACTTCGAGAATCCATCGTACATTCATGTGCAAATATCCAACTGGACACGTTGCAGTCAGTAGTTCGTGCTGCAGTTCGGTGGCATCGTTTGTGTGTGAATGTTAATGGTGACCATTTCGAACACTTACAGTTATATCTTTTTAAGTTGGACTTTAAGCTACACTTTCACCAAAAATGAGGCAACTCCGTCAATTAGTTTGCAAGTTATGGACTTTTAAACAGTGGATACATTTTTTTGGACCCCTCTGTATATTATTTTTTACCAACGACTTCTAATTATTTTAGTCGTTGCAAATCCAGACCATGCAGCCAGCACCTTATCGACGTTACTGACAAACCTGCTGCGATTTATATGTTTATATTTGGCATTGGACACCAGTCAATATTAGCGACGACTCGTTCGTCGTCATCGTAACAGTGTCTTCGTCCCCTTAAAGTTATACGTGACTACCTGCAACCCACCAATTCCAATCTCAGAGGTAAGTACGGCTCGCGATCGTTACAGCATGTATTTAAGGCTATTCGACTGGCGCAAAATTTGAATAAATATCATGTTTCAGATGTCGAAACACGCCTACCAACTTCGTTTATGTCGCACAGCTTCTGCTTGGTGATGCGATATTTTTGGCCATCAGTGTATTAAAATCAAATTACAGATAATAAGATATTTAGGACTTTTCACGATGGCGGCTGGACACAACGATGATAGAGAGAAAAAGAGTTAATTCTTCTTGTTGTTTTTACAAAACATGAGATGGACGCAAATCGCACATAGGTCTGTTTAGTTTCAAAGATATAGGTTCTGCTACAAACACAAAATGATCCGATCTCTGCCGTTGCGAACACAGTGATTCGTTATAGAAGGTACTCCTGTTACACTACTGGCCATTAAAATTGCTACACCACGAAGATGACGTGCTACAGACGCGAAATTTAACCGACAGGAAGAAGATATTGTGATATGCAATTGATTAGCTTTTCAGAGCATTCACAAAAGGTTGGCGCCGGTGGCGACACCTACAACGTGCTGACATGAGGAAAGTTTCCAACCGATTTCTCTTACACAAACAGCAGTTGACCGACGTCGACTGGTGAAACGTTGTTGTGACGCCTCGTGTAAGGAGGAGAAATGCGTACGATCACGTTTCCGACTTTGATAAAGGTCGGATTGTAGCCTATCGCGATTGCGGTCTATCGTATCGCAACACTGCTGTTTGCGTTGGTCGAGATCCAATGACTGTTAGCAGAATATGGAATCGGTGGGTTCAGGAGGGTAATACGGAACGCCTTACTGGACCCCAACGGCTTTGTATCACTAGCAGTAGAGATGACAGCATCTTATCCGCATGGCTGTAACGGATCGTGCAGCCACGCCTTGATCCCTGAGTCAACAGATGGGGACGTTTGCAAGACAACAACCATCTGCACGAATAGTTCGATGACGTTTGCAGCAACATAGGCTATCAGCTCGGAGACCATGGCTGCGGTTACCCTTGACGCCGCATCACAGATAGGAGCGCCTGCGATGGTGTACTCAACGACGAACCTGGGTTCACGAATGGCAAAGCGTCGTTTTTTCGGATGAATCCAGGTTCTCTTTACAGCATCATGATGGTCGCATCCGTGTTTGGCGACATCATGGTGAACGCACATTGGAAGCGTGTATTCGTCATCGCCATACTGGCGTATCACCCGGCGTGATGGTATGGGGTGCCATTTGTTACACGTCTCGTTCGCATTGACGGCACTTTGCACAGTGGACGTTACTTTTCAGATGTGTTACAACCCGTGGCTCTACCCTTCATTCGATCCCTGCGAAACCCTATATTTCAGCAGGGTAATGCACGACCGCATGTTGCAGGTCCTGTACGAACCTTTATGGATACAGAAAATATTCAACTGCTGCCCTGGCCAGCACATTCTCCAGATCTCTCACCAATTGTAAACGTCTGGTCAGTGGTAGCCTAGCAACTAGCTTGTCACAATACGCCAGTCACTACTGTTGATGAACTGTGGTATCGTGTTGAAGCTGCATGGGCAGCTGTACCTGTACATGCCATCCAAGCTCTGTTTGACTCAATGCCCAGGCGTATCAAGGCCGTTATTACGGTCAGAGGAGGTTGTTCTGGGTACTGATTTCTCAGGATTTATGCACCCAAATTGCGTGAAAATGTAATCATATGCGAGTTCTAGTGTAATATATTTGTCCATTGAATACCCGTTTATCATCTGCATTTCTACATCTACATCTACATGACTACTCTGCAATTCACATTTAAGTGCTTGGCAGAGGGTTCATCGAACCACAATCATAGTATCTCTGTATCATTCCACTCCCGAACAGCGCGCGGGAAAAACGAACACCTAAACCTTTCTGTTCGAGCTCTGATTTCTCTTATTTTATTTTGATGATCATTCCTACCTATGTAGGTTGGGCTCAACAAAATATTTTCGCATTCGAAAGAGAAAGTTGGTGACTGAAATTTCGTAAATAGATCTCGCCGCGACGAAAAACGTCTTTGCTGTAATGACTTCCATCCCAATTCGCGTATCATATCTGCTACACTCTCTCCCCTACGACGTGATAATACAAAACGAGATGCCCTTTTTTGCACCCTTTCGATGTCCTCCGTCAATCCCACCTGGTAAGGATCCCACATGGCGCAGCAATAGTCTAACAGAGGACGAACGAGTGTAGTGTAAGCTGTCTCTTTAGTGGACTTGTTGCATCTTCTAAGTGTCCTGCCAATGAAACGCAAGCTTTGGCTCGCCTTCCCCACAATATTATCTATGTGGTCTTTCCAACTGAAGTTGTTCGTAATTTTAACACCCAGGTACTTAGTTGAATTGACAGCCTTGAGAATTGTACTATTTATCGAGTAATTGAATTCCAACGGATTTATTTTGGAACTTATGTGGATCACCTCACACTTTTCGTTATTTAGCGTCAACTGCCACCTGCCACACCATGCAGCAATCTTTTCTAAATCGCTTTGCAGCTGATACTGGCCCTCGGATGACCTTAATAGACGGTAAATTACAGCATCATCTGCGAACAACCTAAGAGAACTGCTCAGATTGTCACCCAGGTCATTTATATAGATCAGGAACAGCAGAGGTCCCAGGACGCTTCCCTGGGGAACACCTTATATCTCTTCAGTTTTACTCGATGATTTGCCGTCTATTACTACGAACTGCGACCTTCCTGACAGGAAATCATGAATCCAGTCGCACAACTGAGACGATACCCAATAGGCCCGCAGCTTGATTAGCAGTCGCTTGTGAGGAACGGTGTCAAAACTTTCCGGAAATCTAGAAATACGGAATCAACTTGAGATCCCCTGTCGATAGCGGCCATTACTTCGTGCGAATAAAGAGCTAGCTGCGTTGCACAAGAACGACGTTTTCTGAAACCATGCTGATTACGTATCAATAGATCGTTCCCTTCGAGTTGATTCATAATGTTTGAATACAGTATATGCTCCAAAACCCTACTGCAAACCGACGTCAATGATATAGGTCTGTAGTTCGATGGATTACTCCTACTACCCTTCTTAAACGCTGGTGCGACCTGCGCAATTTTCCAATCTGTAGGTACAGATCTATCGGTGAGCGAGCGGTTGTATATGATTACTAAGTAGGGAGCTATTGTATCAGCGTAATCTGAAAGGAACCTAATCGGTATACAATCTGGACCTGAAGACTTGCCCGTATCAAGCGATTTGAGTTGCTTCGCAACCCCTAAGGTATCTACTTCTAAGAAACTCATGGTAGCAGCTGTTCGTGTTTCAAATTCTGGAATATTCCATTCGTCTTCCCTGGTGAAGGAATTTCAGAAAACTGCGTTCAATAACTCCGCTTTAGTGGCAGAGTCGTCGGTAACAGTACCATCGGCACTGCTCAGCGAAGTATTGATTGCGTCTTGCCGCTTGTGTACTTTACATACGACCAGAATTTCTTCGGATTTTCTACCAAATTTCGAGACAATGTTTCGTTGTGGAACCTACTAAAGGCATCTCGCATTGAAGTCCGTGCCAAATTTAGCGCGTCTGTAAATTTTAGCCAATCTTCGGGATTTCGCGTTCTTCTGAACTTCGCATGCTTTTTGCGTTGCCTCTGCAACAGAGTTCGGACCTGTTCTGTGTACCACGGGGGATCAGTTCCATCTCTTACCAATTTATGAGGTATGAATCTCTCAATTGCTGTTGCTTCTATATCTTTGAATTTGAGCCACTTCTCGTCTACATTTGCATAGTCAGTTCGGAAGGAATGGAGATTGCCTCTTAGGAAGGCTTCTAGTGACACTTTATCCGCTTTTTTAAATAAAATTATTTTCCGTTTGTTTCTGGTGGATTTGGAAGAAACGGTATTGAGCCTATCTACAACGACCTTGTGATCACTAATCCCTGTATCAGTCATGATGCTCTCTATCAGCTCTGCATTGTTTGTGACTAAGAGGTCAAGTGTGTTTTCGCAACCATTTACAATTCGCGTGGGTTCGTGGACTAACTGCTCGAAATAATTTTCGGAGAAAGCATTTAGGACAATCTCGGAAGATGTTTTCTGCCTACCACCGGTTTTGAACAAGTATTTTTGCCAACATATAGAGGGAAGGTTGAAGTCCCCACCAACTATAACCGTATGAGTGGGGTATTTATTTTTTACGAGACTAAAATTTTCTCTGAACTGTTCCGCAACTATATCATCGGAGTCTGGGGGTCGGTAGAAGGAGTCAATTATTAACTTAGTTCGGCTGTTAAGTATAACCTCCACCCATACCAATTCGCACGGAGTATCTACTTCGACTTCACTACAAGATAAGCCACTACTGACAGACACAAACACTCCACCACCAATTCTGCCTACTCTATCTTTCCTGAACACCGTCTGAGACTTCGTAAAAATTCCTGCAGAACTTATTTCAGGCTTTAGCCAGCTTTCTGTACCTATAACGATTTCAGCTTCTGTGCTTTCTATTAGCGCTTGAAGCTCAGGGACTTTCCCAGCACAACTACAACAATTTACAACTACAATTCCGACTGTTCGTTGATCCAAGCACGTCCTGTATTTGCCATGCACCCTTTGAGATTGCAGCCCACCCCGTACTTTCCCGAGGCCTTCTAACCTAAAAAACCGCCCAGTCCACGCCACACAGCCTCCGCTACCCGTGTAGCCGCCAGCTGAGTGTAGTGAACTCCTGACCTATTCAGCGGAACCCGAAACCCCACCACCCTATTTCTACTTGGTGTAGCAATTTAAATGACCAGTAGTGTATTTACTGTTCTTAGTTCAAGATGCCACCGTAGCTACTGCGCTAACAGTCGTTCATACGACAGGAATAAAATAGTCTCGGATATTTTCAGGTGGACGTTGTATTTCCGTATTAAACGTCTGGGAGCAATGTTCATGTACGTACAGAGTGTATTTCAAACATGGTAAGAAATTTTTCAAGACGCGAATTGGTGGCTGTTTGGTCCCAAGCCACAACGAATACACTATGTAGTGGTAGGTCAGATCTGATAGTGGTGTTGAGAATGGGTATGAATTCCGAATGAATGGACGTAAAATCATTTGATTCCAGTTATGTGATGAACATCTCCTCAGAATTTATAAATATAGGGCTAGTGTTTTATGGTCTAATACTTTACATTTCTGTCAGTGTACCCCGCAGCAGAAATAAATTGGAAGAAGAGATTGCCCACTGAATAGAAGACGCTGCGCGCTGTAACGAGGTTACGTCGCACTCTCCGTTAGCTACTGCGAAGACGTGAGCTTTTGATAACTCGTTGTAGCCCTGCCTCATCCAGAGAGAAGTGTGGCCGTACCTCACGGGTAATACTCAGGTCGTACAGTATTCCTCCGGTCACCGCGGGACAGAGAGTGTTCCGCCACTCACGTGGCTCGTGCGGCGCGAGCTGTTTTCATCGGAGGCACCTCTGCTCGCTGTAGGACGCGCTTTATTGCCCGGGCCGCCGGTTGCTTTAGCGCCCCCGGAGGGACAATATCCAGAGCGGGCGCAGCGCCCCGCCCCGCCTGACGGCCGTGTTTTAATACATCGCCGACACGGGCGCGCTCACCCCCGTCCGTCCTAACTGCGTACACGGCATTACTTTCGCGGATGACCCGACAGACACTCTGGCCACAGTCCACTGTCTGCATTACACTGCCGCCCTCAGCTCCGGCGCGATCGTAAATAATCGTTACGATGCCGTGCCGGGGGTGTTTTTAATTTTCGTCAATTTAACGGCGCGGGCGTGCAGCTGTAGGTCAGAGGATAAGTTTATTTTCGGGGACGTTTTACGCACTGCGGCGCGATTCGCCAGACTACATATTGCTCTGCAGCGGAACGTTCAGGTCTGTAAAGCCTCGTAGCGAGTATCATCTAGAGATTGTCTGCTGTAAGCTGAATAAACGTATTTTCATTTTCTGGGTCATACTTCTACATTTATTTTGGGACGAAGACTGCGTTGTATTCGATCCATTAATGAAGGAAATAAATTTCAAGCGAGAGTCAGCGATCATTGTGAATGTTTTGTGAATAAAACAGAGTGGGTCACTTAATGTATGTATTAGCAAGTTCTACAATTTTAATCGTATGATGTCGGTAGCCGAAACGGAATAATAAAGACGTATGTTCACAATGTATTCGAACAAAGTTTTATATTTTTAGCGATGAGCTGACCAGGAAAACTGAAACATCCCCTTAGGAAAATTTATAAATTACTGTGCTGGTAAACCTCTTACGTTATTTGCCACCTGCTCCATGTCCCTACACACAATTACCAAATTACTACTTTGAATGTCTGTTAATTCATTACACAGTGCTACGCTCGTCGTCACTATCATTTCTCAATTTACTTTGGAGCCTAGTGTTACGTTTTTCACTCGCCATAATTATCACGTATTTCACACGATAACAAGAGAAGCACAATTTGAAGAACAAAAACAAGAAAACACATTAACATAGCACTGAACGTAATATCTAGTTAATTGCAAGCGCAGCTGCGAAATACTTGGTGCAAATCTACATGCATGCCACAACTGTTTTACTGTACAACAATGAAAAACTTCAACTACAAAGGAAATTCTTTCTACAATTATATGCTGGCAATAAACAATAGCTATGCTAATTACACAAACTACAAGAAAAAATCAGAAGATTCCAGTGAGGTATCCTGGCAGGATCGCCATATGAAACATATCCTTAGAAAAATTTACGAATTACTGTGGTGGTAAACCTATTACGTTATTTGATTTTCAAACAGCTGGGCAAAACTGAACGTACTCAGACTTTTCTCTCTTTACTTATTCTGATCAACAGTAAACTGACAAAATTTTTATTTTATTTTATTTTATTTTATTTTATTATTTTTTTTTTTAGCGCAACGCAATCTGACTTTCAATAATCCCTACAAAAGAATGGCCCTGACTAACAATAATCTATACCTTTCATGAATCACTTACCTCACAAAAATCTTGGTTACTCAAACTACCGCAATACAGCGAGCGCCAATACTGTCAGCTTAATAAAATATTCTAGCTACTGAAGGTACTAACTACTGATAGGCATAGTTAGCAAATGAAAGATTTTCTGCCATCTCTCTCTCTTTACGTCAAGTACACCACCTCTGTCTGTCTTCTGTATAATTTAGCATAAACTCTTCCCAACAGAATTTTCCGTGTTATCCCCACACAGAAGAGCAAGTCCAATGAGATGGAATGTGTAAATACGTGTAACCTTAAATTTGTGACCAGCGGCCGTTCTGATGGTGCTTATGATACTACACTACTGGCCATTAAAATTGCTACACCAAGAAGAAATGCAGATGATAAACGGGTATTCATTGGACAAATATATCATACTAGAACTGAAATGTGATTACATTTTCACTCAATTTGGGTGCATAGATCCTTAGAAATCAGTACCCAGGTGGTTACCTCTGGCCGTAATAACGGCCTTGATACGCCTGGGCATTGACTCAAACAGAGATTGGATGGCGTGTACAGGTACAGCTGCCCATGCACCTTCAACACGATACCACAGTTCATCAAGAGTAGCGACTGGCGTATTGCGACGAGCCAGTTGCTCGGCCACCATTGACCAGACGTTTTGAATTGGTGAGAGATCTGGAGAATGTGCTGGCCAGGGCAGCAGTCGAACATTTTCTGTATCCAGAAAGGCCCGCACAGGACCTACAACATGCGGTCGTGCATTATCCTGCTGAAATGTAGGGTTTCCCAGGGATCGAATGAAGGGTAGAGCCACGGCTCATAACACATCTGAAATGTAACGTCCAGTGTTCAATGTGCCGTCAGTGTGAACAAGAGGTGACTGAGATGTGTAAGTCAATGGCACCCAATACCATCACGCCGGGTGATACGCCAGTATGGCGATGACGAATACACGCTTCCAATGTGCGTTCACCGTGATGACGCCAAACACGGATTCGTCCATCATGATGCTATGAACAGAACCTCGATTCATCCGAAAAAATGACGTTTTGCCATTCGTGAACCCAGGTTCGTCGTTGAGTACACCATCGCAGGCGCTCCTGTCTGTGATGCAGCGTCGAGGGTAACCGCAGCCATGGTCTCCGAGTGTAGTATTACGATTCCTACAACATTTGCTCTCCCAAGCGCCATGAAAGTGGACGCCGTTTAGATACAACAGCGCAGACACTCCTACTAACCATTCAAGAAGCAAGAAAAGTTGTATCCATAAGCTTGCAAGTACGCCCCGTCAGGTGACAACCAAAAATCCACAAAAATGGAATCCCTCTCAAACCTATTATGAACTGTAGGAACAATCCAAAATTCCAGCTAAAAAAATACTCTTCAAAATTCACAAAGAAACATATACATCAATAAAAAAAGAAACAGGAATGCAAAAGACTTCACACAATAGGTCAAAAACAAAAAGTTTCCAGATAAATTCCGCTTGCCCCTTCTGACATACGAAATATAACTCCATTTTTTGTAAAAGTTTTATGAAGAGAAATGATAGTACATCTACATCTATATTTATACTCTGCAAGCCACCAAACGGTATGTAGCGGAGGGCACTTTGCGTGCCACTGTCATTACCTCCATTTCCTGTTCCAGTTGCGTATGGTTCGCGGGAACAACGACTGCCAGAAAGCCTCCGTGTGCGCTCGAATCTCTCTAATTTTACATTCGTGATCTCCTCGGGAGGTATTAGTAGGGGGAAGCAATATATTCGATATCTCATCCAGAAACGCACCGTCTCGGAACCTGGACAGGAAGCTACACCGAGATGCAGAGCGCCTCTCTTGCAGTCTGCCACTTGAGTTTGCTAAACATCTCCGTAACGCTTACCAAATAACCCTATGACGAAACGCGCCGCTCTTCTTTGGGTCTTCTCTATCTCCTCTGTCAACCCGACCTGATACGGATCCCACACTGATGAGCAATACTCAAGTATAGGTCGAACTATTGTTTTGTAAGCCACCTCTTTTGTTGATGGACTACATTCATTTTCTAAGGATGCTGGTTGAAACGCAAAAAAATATATATATATATATATATATAAAACAGGCTAACACAGACATCATGACAAAGTCTTTCCATTACAATGACTCATTACGAAAAACAAATATTTACCTAGTGCTCCAAGAGGTTGGTTTGGAAGAATTTCAATAGCAGCACTTGCCACGTGCGGTAAAAGCTGTGGTCTAGAGAGGGACAAAGCGTACAACAGCAGAGCATTGCCGGCCTCTGGGATCGACGTGAAAGTTTTGACGAGGTTAGTTAAGATCTGGTGTGGACGACTCAACAGCAGCGTGTGGAATGGCGCACGTTCCCCAAGTCCTCGCCTGTTCGTAGATCTCTGGCCGTGATGAGACACGACGCTGTTGGTAGCGGAGTCTCGACCAGACATCAGTAGCAATCAGAGCACACTACACTGAAGGCTCATGGAAAGAATTCTCTCGCATTTCCCTTCTCTTCTGTGGTTTCCCAATTGGGTCGTCAGTTTTACAGTCACCGGCCAATGCAACTTGGTTTTACAAATGGTTCAAATGGCTCTGAGCACTATGCGACTTAACTTCTCAGGTCATCAGTCGCCTAGAACTTAGAACTAATTAAACCTAACTAACCTAAGGACATCACACACATCCACGCCCGAGGCAGGATTCGAACCTGCGACCGTAACGGTCGCTCGGCTCCAGACTGTAGCGCCTAGAACCGCACGGCCACTCCTGCCGGCTTGGTGTTACAAATGTATAGCTTGCACACTACGTCTCCTTGTACCACTTGGGCATCTGTGGAACAATTTCCCACAGAAACACGTTGTGAACACGGTTTCCATATTTGGTTGTCAGGTGCTCATGGGAGGTTCCTTGTACTCGCATCTTCAGTATAGTTATTCTGTCTTGTCGCTGTAGTTCTGCAGAGACAAAAGTTTTCCATATAGAAGCCTGTGGTTTAACAGCTTAGAGACGTCCGCCTCCGTAGCTGCGCTGTCAGCACAATGTTTAGCCAAGTAAAGAGGTCACGGTTCGATTCCAAGCCGGGGTGGAGATTTTTCTCAACACGAGGACTGGGTGCTGTGTTGTCCTGACGTTTGTATAGTCATAATTGATATTCCACTGTTGATCTGGCTGCATGTGCTCCTACTGTAAGCAAATCGACTGGGAAAGAAGAGAAAGAAAGGTTAGAATGGTCTACCGAGCCATTTTCCGACTAACAACTAACGGGAAGTTTCCTTAGATACTTTTTCTTGTGGTGGACGTATACCTTCTTTTTCCACGAACTAGAGAAGTAGATTAATATCTGCATCAATATATGGAATCAATCACATGCAAATAGATCACTCGCATATCGAACCACTTCACTCTTGTATGGTGGACCACATTAATACGTTTCTGTCTGTGTACCACTTGATTACTATATTATTTTTTAGATATCTTTACATAATGAAGGAAGACAGGCCTACAAAACAAATATGCCTGTATTTCTGGAAGAGGACGGCAATGATAGACTCTTTCACAGAAGAAAAGAAATGGAAAGAAACAACACTGAAAACTGAGGAACAGCAGATAGAATATCTCTTAGAAGTATGGTCTTCAATTCAAAGGACTGTAAAAGACGTTAAAAAAGTAAGGAAAGGCCAATGGAACAACATGAGCAGAAGGAAGTAAATGACAGTATGGTGAGCTAATGAAGGAATTGTGGAACAGAAGGAAACAGCATGGAAGTAGAGAAAAAAATGAGAATAACTGTAACAACATGGATAGAAGAAAGGAGAAAAAAAGAGTGGATGGTGAAGGAATACTGGAAGAAAGAGAAATAATATGACTGGATGGCTCCATGTCGCTCGATTTAAACGGCCTTAGCTGGACGCCAAGGGGCTGAACGGGATGTTCCTGATTTCTGAGTTTCTTAGAGGAGTTTACGAGAGTTTCGACATTTCGTTTGTCTGGTTTTCGGAGAGACATAGTATTTCTTATTCGATGGTGAACATGCATGTCTGATCTGGTTGTTTAACTCTAATACAATGGCAGCAGTGACAGAAAATGGCACTAATGTGTTAAAATGTTGAATGGAGAGTCCTCACATTAAATCATTCAACTGAGCAATACGTGTTTTTGGATGGTGTCTGCCTTAGCAAAACACAATTTTGTTTTTCACCCCAAACATGTTTCACTGGAGTTGCAGCATTATGAGTGGTGTAGCGTCTTCTGTCATCATCCAGCGCCGTGACATGCGCGGGTGTTTGAAAGTACAGTGCCGCGAAACTTTCCCGCTGGACGCCAGAGACGCTATACACAAGCGACATTTGTTCTGTGATTTACTCTTTGATTGTTGATTTCTGTTCCACTTTCTACTCCTTGGCGAAAGTGTGAATCCAGGTGTGTTAGATACGGAATAATTTACCGTACTGAACTTTTCTCATGCCTTCGCACGAGTTATCGATTATTACGTCAAGCTGAGACAAGCCTACTTCGCTTGTTCAGCCTACAAGCACAAACAGATGTTAAACCGTCGATCGCGTTAATTCAAACCGGTACCGACAAGTGGGCTTTTATTTTATGGCTGTTAAACATAAAGAATGTTCTTACTCTTTCTATACATGTTAATATTAGTTTTTAAAATCGTTATTACAGGTCTTTGTAGAACACACAACATTATGTATACACACCTTTTTACCACATGCTGTGGTTTTTCACATCTATTATGTTTTCATAGTGCCTATTTTCTTTCACAGTTTGTCATCTGTAGTCATATACAACTTAATGAAGACAAATTATTTAAGCAAAAATTACGATTTGGAAACACACACACACACACACACACACACACACACACACACACACACACACACAAAATGGCACATACACCTCCGAAAGATTCAAAACAACTGCTAGGAACACCTTCAACTGTTCGACTTTCCACCATCTTGCCTTTACACCAGCTTTTTCACTGTCCGCCATCTTCTTTTTACAACTGATAAACAATGAAACAGTGACAGTGACAGTGAGAGATTAATATACAGAAGGTAAGGAAAAAGAAAATGTAAGTGAAACATATTGTAAATACACACACACACACATCCTTCCACATAGAATTAATTAATTTCAGGCATAGCCATAACAGTTTCCAAATCGTAATTTTTGCTTGAATAATTTGTCTACATTAAATTGTATATGGTTGCAGATGACAAACTCTGAAGGAAAACAGGCGCTATAGAAATATAATACGTCATGAAAACCACAGCATGTAGTAAAAAGGTATGAATACATAATTTTATGTGTTCTTCAAAAATCTGTTATTACGATTTTAAAAACTCATATTTACATGTATATAAACAGTAAGAATATTCTTTATGTTTAACAGCCATAAAATAAAAGCCCACTCATAATGCTGCAACTGCAGTGAAACATGTTTGGAATAAAAAACAAAATTGTGTTTAGCTGAAGACGGACCCCATCCCAAAACATATATATTGTTAAAGCAAACACAGCAAAAGAGCTTCAACTTCAAGATGATCGTTCAACTGAGATTCAGTCTTATTTCAAGAAGGTTACTATCGACACCCATGATACGTCACTTTGAGCAATCCAAGCCTACACTGAATCAGGCGCCTCCTCTCCTGCAGGACATAAATTAGAGTCAACAAATTTTTCACTTGTTACGAGAGACTGAAACTTGAATAGTGTTCCACAACAGGTACTTTGGACTTGTAATTTTTATTGATAATCAAGAAATAAAGAAGTAAAGTATCAATGGAAATGTCCATTGTAATTATCCGGGCTGTTATGCCGTGGTCGGTTGGTGAATTGTTTGTCAAATCCCAACGTTTCGTCTCCGTCTGCGGGAGACATCTTCAAGGGGGTCTGTAGCTCGATGTAGAGGAACTGAAGATGGAAAACAAGAAAAATAATTGAGGCCAGATTTGAATTCTGAGAAGGGCTTGGATCAGCATATATTTGAATAGAAACAGAAAAAAAGAACTGTTTTTGTTGTAACTTAGTGTTACCATACTATAATTATCTGACATAACGTAGTACGTTAGGACGTCGACAAAGATGAGCGCAAGAATCTATGGTATGCTCAGTCAGACCACAGCACTTGCCCGCCTCGCCTGCTGTGAAGTTACACCACTGAATATGTTTATTAAAATTCTTAATGAAGGCTCCAATTTAAAATGTTAATTTACTTCTGCCTTATTTAATCTCGCTTTAAGAGCGTAATTAGTGTAATTGGCTGCCACGGACCGCAATTTCGTACTGGTTGCTTCATTACGGAGGCCCCGTCGTGAAAGAAAACGTTTCGGCCCCTCGTATACCCGCCTCCTTAAGCCGCGCAGAGCGCCTTAGTTGAAACGAACTGCGCAGTCCCCACAAAAGAGCACTGTTCTGGGGGCAATGTTCGCCGGCGAAGGGGGCATTTGTTTGGCAGAGCAATGCAATAAACGGGCTGCTGCGACCGTAAAGACTTTAGGCGGAGCGCGCGCGGCGTGTCAACTCGGCGGGCCCGGCATTCAGACGGGGCAGCGCGTCTTCTCGACCCGAGCAGACCGGCAAAAAGCGAGCGCGGACGCAGTATCGTCCGTGGCGAGACTGTACACGGCTCCCTCCTTATGTAGCCCAACTCTTACTCTCTTAACCTTCTTCCAAGTACACGTTCATTACTTGCATGGCACAGTGAGTACACTACTGGCCATTAAAATTGCTACACCACGAAGATGACGTGCTGCAGACGCGAAATTTAACCGACAGGAAGAAGATGCTGTGATACGTAAATGATGAGCTTTTCGGAGCATTCACACAAGGTTCGCGCCGGTGGCGAGACCTACAACGTGCTGACACGAGGAAAGTTTCCAACCGATTTCTCATACACAAACAGCAGTTGACCGGCGTTGCCTGGTGAAACGTTGTTGTGATGCCTCGTGTAAGGAGGAGAAATGCATACCATCAAATTTCCGACCTTGATAAAGGTCGGATTGTAGCCTATCGCGATTGAGGTTTATCGTATCGCGACATTGCTACTCGCGTTGGTCGAGATCGAATGACTGTTGGCAGAATATGGAATCGGTGGGTTCAGGATGGAAATACGGAACGCCGTGCTGTATCCCAACGGCCTCGTACCACTAGCAGTCGATGTGACAGGCATCTTATCCACGTGGCTGTAACGGATCGTGCAGTCACGTCTCGATCCCTGAGTCAACAGATGAGGACGTTTGCAAGACAACAACCATCTGCACGAACAGTTCGACAACGTTAGCAGCAGCATGGCTGCGGTTACCCTTGACGCTGCATCACAGACAGGAGCGCCTGCGATGATGTACTCAACGACGAACCTGGGTGCACGAATGACAAAACGTCATTTTTTCGGATGAATCCAGGTTATGTTTACAGCATCATATGGTCGCATCCGTGTTTGGCGACATCGCGACGCTCAGTCCGGAACCGCGCGGCTGCTACGGTCGCAGGTTGCATGGGGGCTTAATTAAAATAGAATGCAAATAATTTTAATTTTTTGCTTTAGTAGCTGTTTGTCCGTTTACGAAGTCTCGTAAACGGTTGGCCCTGACTAGTATTATTACGCAATCTGACTGCTTAGAACAATAACAAAGAATGAAATGGAAATTTTCATTAACACAATTAATTAATTAAGTCCCCAGCAACTATAAAAACCTACGAAACCAAAGCACAAGTGTAACTGTTCTGTGTGTGGAAGTATGACTCAACGTACGCATCTGGCACGGCTCTTCTTCAATAACACAAGAAATTTTAATTATCATTTATACTGAATTAATTAAAGAAAATAAAAATACCATAATTACTCAAGAAAACCAGAATTACACTCTAATACAAGAACACAAGCCAGATGCTTTGTTGACTGAACCTGTAATGACGCATTATTTAAAACATGGAAATAATGAAAAATAAATCAAGTTTCGTTACCTTCATATATTGACCAAAATCACTCTAATCATTACAATATATCTCCACACCGACTCGCTATTACCACATCTCAACAAGAACTTTTCAGTATCACATCTCAGCAAGCACTCCCTACTAGCACATCTGAACACGAACTGACTACTACGAGTCCTCGACAAGCACTGCCCACTACGAGTTCTCAATAATCACTGCCAGTGGAGGTGACGGAACAATACTCTCTAGCGCGATCTCTGGCGCTGTGGCTCAGTGTAGCCACCTTTCATATGCCCTTCCTCCACAGGCTAGAATTTGATGGTATTTTTGCCAGCATTGGTGGTGAAAATACCACCAAATTCGTCAAAAAAATACAGACAAAAATAAAAGATAATATTAATACGTAAATATCATATAACTAGATAAAATTTTGGCCTTGCACTGACCTTTCAAAACCTATTATATAGAATACAGTAAGCAATACAAATTCTTTCATACATGTGACTTTACATAATAGTTTACACAAGTATTATGTGGTTAAACAATTCAATCAATAGCGTCAGCAATGACGAATATATGCAGGTAAGAGTCTCATAGCTTTTCACAACCAGTAATACACAAAAAATCAGTTTATACAAATATTCACATAAACGCTTTCCATAGCTCAAGAATAAGCAGTTGACAGTTCCAGCAGTAGCACCCAGCAATGGTCAACAGGTGCAAAAACCAACAAGTAACATTTTTTCAATAGAAACAGTCCATCAGTGGCACCCAGTAATGTTGAATAGGTGCAGACACCAACAAGTAACACCATTTCAGTATAAGCAGTTCCATTAGTGGCACCAGCAATGTTGAGCAGGTGCACACAGCAACAGGTGACATCTTTTCAGTAGAAGCAGTCCATCAGTGGCACCCAGCAATGTTGAGCAGGTGCAGACACCAACAAGTAACACCATTTCAGTATAAGCAGTTCCATTAGTGGCACCAGCAATGTTGAGCAGATGCACACAGCAACAGGTGACATCTTTTCAGTAGAAGCAGTCCATCAGTGGCACCCAGCAATGTTGAGCAGGTGCAGACACCAACAAGTAACACCATTTCAGTAGAAGCAGTCCATCAGTGGCACCCAGCAATGTTGAGCAGGTGCAGACACCAACAAGTAACACCGTTTCAGTAGAAGCAGTCCATCAGTGGCACCCAGTAATGTTGACCAGGTGCAAACAGCAAGAAGCAACATCATTTCAGTAGAAGCAGTCCATCAGTGGTACCCAGCAATGTTGAGCAGGTACACACAGCAACAAGTCACATTTCTCAGCAGAAGCAGTTCCATAAAATTCAGTATCACTGATCACACTGTCCATCAGAGTTTATAAGCAGAAATTAAACATGTCCTAGTGGCACCAATCATGTAGAAAAGGTACAAGTAACAGTCCATAATTTTTACAATCACTGATCACACAGTTCATCAGCAGAAATTAAACATGACTAAATGTCACACATCATGTTGAAAAGTGCAGCACCATCACTAATCAGACAGTTCAGGCATGAACAATAGTTTGAATACACATACAATGCTTTTACACTAAACATACAAATCATAACAAACACACAAATGATATCAGATAATTGTCCTATTAACTATTACAATACACAAATACCAGTAAACCTATAACATTTATGGGTGTCAGTGCAAGCCACTACCAACAAATAAAATATTTAGGAGATAGGTGGGTGGGATTAGGAAAGGAAAACACACAAAACACACTCACTCATCTTTCAACCACATTAAGTACTACTGTGTAATTGAATAGTGTTAACTGTGTAAATGTAACTCTGTCCAAGATTTGATGTTCATCATGTGTACCAAGTAGTAGTGGCAGCAATGTAAAACAGTCAATAATAGTTAAGTCAACGTCATAGTCATCATGTCAAGACCAATGTTTGCCAAGCCAGATCAAAATGTACGGTTGCTGAACAACTGTCAGTGTACCAAGATATGCAAATGCTTCCTCTCTCAAAAAAAAAGTATATACTGCTTTGTGATTTGACAAAGTGTGTGTGTAGACAATCTTCCTTCTACTTGAGTGTTCTAGTCTGCCATCTTCATCCTCCTTGTTCCATATGGACCAAAAAAAAAAATATGCTCCTCACTTACTTTACCTCTTATCCACCAAAACTCCAATAATCATCAGCATAATCTCAATACTTCACTAATACCTCTTCAATACGTCGATACATATAAACCTTATCATCAATATCATTTACCTTACCTCTTGTCCACGAAAACTCCAAAAATCATCACTTAATCTTAATACTTCAATAATACCTCTTCACTACGTCGATATATATAAACCTCAGCACCAATATCATTTCACTTCCATAACAACTCTTTCCTCTAGTCAGTCTCCTCGAACAAGTACAGACAAAATCCTAGTGCAACTTCAATTCAGCATCCCATACAATCCGAAGACACAGTGTCTACACACAACCTCTGTGTAATCCATCTGACCCAAATTTTCTACTCATTATAAATTGTAAGATACATTTTGGTTCCTTGTCCATCATTAAATAAAAGAAATGCATACATGACCTCTAACAGACTTAGTTCGAATAACTCTCAGTAATTAAGTACGATTACGGAGTGTGAATGATCATAATATTTCACAGTGTGTACACCACTTCAAGACTTATGGCAAACAGAAGCAAACATGTGGAGTATTTCTTGTGTTAAATGTCACTTCCTATTTCAATTGCTCACGAAAAACGCAGTGTAATAACTGTCAATGGTCTAAACCTAGTTTTGATATGTCATGTCGTTAGCTTCCTTCCTATTAGCATACATTTATACAGCTTTCATAAAACCTCCAGCTCATGTGACTTCTATGAAATTTCTTGTACTAATGTCGTTTATGTCGAATTACTGCAGTTCATTTTCTTATCTTAAAAATATAAGGCACTGAGCGTAAGCAAAACATGCAATAGCGAGTAAATATACCAGTAGCGAACAGAATGTCAACAAGTGGATGCAGCGCAATTCTTACAACGAGGCACTGCCAAGCGACCAATCTATAATTAATACCACAGTGTAACCTAAACTTCATGTTCGTACACAGTATATCAACATTTCTATACACCAAATTAAAGAGTAGTTATGACAACAAAACAGAAATGTGTAAATATGCAATCCATACGCACAGCAGCAAACATATATCTTACGTAATAAACAAGTCATTAGCATCATATCAGCATAAGCAAATAAATGTTTATATGTAATCTTAATAAGTAAACATGAAGGCGCAAGCAGATAAATCACAAAGTGTAACCTACATACATAACAGCACAACTAATCAGGTGACAATTATAATTTAAATAAATAAGCACAGCAGGCACATAATAAAAAAATATGACATCAGTGAAAAAGCATTGCAGCCAAGCGATGCATAGTATATACAAATAACAACCCTGTTCATTAATCCATCATTGTCAAAATCAGTTAATGTGCGCAAGCACGTCGATTCACAAGTAAATTCATAGAACATGAAATTTAGCACAAAGTATGAGTCACGTAATCGCAAGCAGCAAATTACGTCTAAAGTACGTACCTAAGTGGAAATATGTTACCTGAAAAAATAAACTCAATTAATCGTTACCTTTTTGGTTTTTTACTTCTTTTTTTTTTGAAATTACATTCTTCCTGAAATTTTCTCCATAGCAAGTCCTCTTAACGTCAGACATACACAGAATTTACCTGAAGCTCTTAAATATTTTACACAACCGTATCCTGAAAAATACTGAACGTTAATAACATAATTTATAAAGTCACCATAGCTTTATACAGAATTTAGTCGGAAAAATTAGACTGTGTATTTGTTTACGGCTGTCAGTGCATTCACACTGTGCGCTCGATCAGCTGTAGGCTTGTGACGTATGAAGTAATTGTTTGCGGTCAACGACTGCCTTTTGTGGCGCGCAGACTTCACTGTTGCTTTGAGTATCTGCCGCCGCCGGAACACGGCGCGGTATCCTTGCATTCTCCACCTGTTTACGTATAACTGTTGGTTTCTCAAAAGTATGTCATTCCACAAAAATTTTTACGTTCGATATATGATGTATTCCTTTAGAGCGTCGTGATTTAAGAGTTTCTACTTCAACAGTGTTATCATGGATAATTTTGCGAATCCTATATGGACCGTTATAAAGCAGAAAAAATTTGCGACATAAGCCTTTTCCTTTATGAGACAAACGATGAGACTTAATTAAGACCTTTTGACCAACTGACAAAATTTTTAAACGACCAGGACGTTTAGCTGATTTTTCTCTTCTTGCAGCCGCAGACGCAATATTTCGTAGAGCCAGGTTGACAACTTCAGAATGCCGCAGTTTCCGTGAAGGCGGAAAAGGAACGATTTCAGAAATGCGATTTGTTGGTACTTTATTTTTTAATATCAATAGAGGCGGTAAAGAAGTTGAGTCATTTGGAAGTTCATTCAGAATGTTTTGAAAAATATGAAGATACTGATCCCAAGTTCTGTGATTCTGATGACAATAAAGACGGCACAATTTATTGATTTCCTTCATCCATCTTTCTGAAGCGTTAGACTGAGGGTGAAAAAGTGAAATGAAAATTGGTTTAATCTTACGACGCCGTCGAGTACGAAGCCAAATTTGAGAGCGAAACTGTGATCCATTATCTGATATAACCTTATCAACATGACCAACTTCTTTAAGAAAATGTTTGATGAAAGCATTAGATACTGAACGAGCTGTTGCTTTGCGTAAAGGTGTAAAACACACATATTTTGATGTCAATTCCACTGCTACGAAAATGTACGCAAAACCATTAGTAGAACGAACCACTGGATCGAACAAATCGACTGCAGCCATGTCCTTTAATTTCGCTGGAATGATAGGAAACAACGGTGCTCTGTGAGAAACAGTTGGCGGCTTAGCCTGTTGACATAATTTGCATTTGGCAAGAACAGATCGAATACGTTTTTCCATATTACTGAAGTAGCAATTTTCTCGTAATTTATGAAAGCATTTTCTGGGACCAAAGTGCGCATAACTGAAATGTGTGTACCAAATCAATTTGTTGACCCACTCATCAGGAATACAAACTAACCAAACAGAGTTGTCGACCGATTTTCGTTTAAAAAGAATATCATTGCGAACTAGACAATACTGTCTAATCACTACGCTTTCCTTTCTCCTCCACTTCTCCTTAATGTCCTTCCAGATTGGATCCTTATTTTGCTCCTTAGCGATGTCCTGGAGCGAAGACGAAATAAAGTTCTCAAACGCAACACCTTGAATATACATCAAACAATAATTGTTTTCTTTGCAGTCCTCCTCAGCACTTTGTTTCAAACCCATAGGTGCATGTGATAAAGCATCAGCAACAATATTTGAAGATCCCTGTATGTAAACAATACTAAAATCAAACTCCTGTAGGTACAACGCCCATCGTGACAATCTGCCATGAGTTAATTTTGTTGACATAAGAAATTCCAGAGCTCGATGATCGGTGTAAACCTTAGTATGTCTGCCAAACTAAATTGTGCGAAATTTTGTGAAAGCCCAAACAACAGCCAAAGCTTCAAGTTCCGTAATCGAATAATTCTTTTCGGATTTAGAGAGAACACGACTTCCAAAGGCAATAGTTTTCTGTACTACAACGCCGTTTTCTTCTATCTCTTGAAATAAATGTGCACCTAGGCCTTTGTACGAAGAGTCCGTCGCCAAACAAAAATCTTTAGATAAATCCGGATGTGAAAGAAGTGGAGCAGCAACTAAAGCATCACGAAGTTGTTCAAATTCTGACTGAGCTTCCTCATCCCAACACCAATTAGATTTCTTTCCAGATAGTTCACATAAACGAGGTGTGGCCAAATTGTCCAATCTAACAAAGCGTCTAAGAAAATTACAGACACCAAGGAAACTACGAACATCACGTTTTGTGGTAGGTACAGCATAATTACGAATAGCGTCTAATTTCTCTGGATCAGGAAGAATACCTTCTGTAGAAATAATGTGACCGAGAAATTTCACCTGAGAACGACCAAATTCAGATTTCTCCAGGTTCACAGTAATGCCAACTCTTGCAAAAATACGTAATAATGAATCCAAAATTTTGTTGTGCTCACTCCAAGAACGTTTAGCAATAAGAATATCGTCAACATAAGAAGTAATATTGTCACGAAGATAAACAGGTAAAATTTCATTTAAACTGCGAATAAATGCTGCAGAAGATACAGTAAGTCCAAATGGTAATTTCCGAAACTGGTAACAGTTACCAAAGGCTAAAAAGGTAGTATATTTTCTACAATCAGGGTGGAGTTCTATTTGCCAAAAACTTGCGCGCATATCAATCGTGGATAAAACTTTAATTCCATGGAAATGTTGAATAAGTTCATCTAAATTTTGTGGACGGTCAGTTTCAGGAATAATAATATTATTTATCTGTCTGGAATCCAGAACCAAACGAATTGACCCATCCTTTTTAAGAACAACGTGTAATGGGCTGGTATAAGGGCTGACTGCTGGCTCAATAATGCCCTGATCTAACATGTATTGAAGTTCATTCTTAACCTTGTCTCTGTAAGCCAAAGGAATAGCGTACGTTTTCCCCCGAAATGGTGTGTGTTCTTTTACTTTAAATAAATATTGTAAGCCTTGTATAGTTCCTGTGTGATGACTAAACACTGTAGCATGTGAAGTCAAAATATGGTGCAGCTCTTCTCTTGCAACGTCATCTGGCACTTCAGCTTTCTTAACCTTTTCATTAATTAATTCTTCGCTACTAATTATATCCTCCATCGCGTCTCTGTATCTATTGTCATTGTCATGAATAAACACACTGTCGTCATAATGCTCAACGAAAACATCAGAAGTAAGAAACCTTAAACATTTTGTATCTGAATCAGATCTTGCTAAACACTCGAAAAATTTCAAACATTTCGGCATTCCGGCAACAGTCAAATTCACACTTCCTTCTTTAAAGTTCAAAATTGCCTTATGTGTGTTAAGAAACTCCATACCTAATATAATCTGTGTACTGAGTAATGGAACAATAATAAAATTAGCAGACAATTCGTATCCTTGACAAACGAAATTTAGGTTGGTCTGTTGTTTAACTTCCACACCTTTTCCAGAAATCGCTCCTCGAATTGTAGTTTTAAAAATAGGTAACACAGGACAGGCAATAGTTCTTTCACATATACGAAAAACTGATTCACTAATGACGTTCAATGGGCTCCCAGAATCTAAAACTGCAGTGAACTTATTCTTACCCACACATACTTCAATAACAGGATGTAAAAATGCGTCTACATTATTTTCCTTTTCGTCTAACAAAATGTCTCTCATGTCTTCCAGGCGTACGTAGTGTAAAGTCGTAGTGTCATTACTTTCTGAACCGTCTATATTGCTGCCAGAAGCCGAAGCTGCTAGTCATTGTCGATTGTTTGCGTCACGTCTTTGATTATTCCCGACATTTCGCGGATCAATTTCTACTATTTCCACTTGTCTCTCTGAATTTCTGTCACGCGGAGGATGCCAATTAGGTCCTTCCTGTCTGTTAGATGCAAATTCTTGGTTGTGTCTGTTATTAAAATTTCTGTTTTCCTGTCTGTCTGCATAACTACTTCTTGTATAATTTCGACTGTCACTTCTGAAATTATTGTTAGACCTACTACCCTGGTTATTTCTGTAGTAAGAGTTTCTATTATTGTATAAATAATTTCTGTCTTGATGATACCGATTACTGTTTCCGTATGATTGATCATTCCGGTAAGAATTACCGTTATTATAATTGTCTGTGTAATCTCTGTTAGAACGTCTGTTATTGTCATAAGGCTGGTATCTATTGTCCTGTCTGTTACGTCTGTCATTCTCAAAATTACCCATATAACGCCCGTTCCGATCACTATCCCTTTTCTCTGAAAATCTATTGTAATTACTGTTACTGAAAAAGTTACAAGAAGTCCCGTCGTCGTTGTCATACTCAAGTTCTTGCAATAAAGTCATAAAAGTCTCGATGTCGTCTTTACATCTTCCAGCTAAAGCAATTTGTCTTATGGATTGTGGCAGCTTAGTTAAACAAATGCGAATTAATTCAGTCGGGCTATAAGGGTTGGAAAGGAACTGATTCTTTCGAATCATGTCTTCAAAATATTCCGCTGGCGTGCGGAACTCAGACTGTTTGAAATTACGTTGCATAATAAGACTGTGTTTGACTCTGTCTTGCGTGTTTTCGGACCAATATGCCGATAGAAATGCATGATAAAAATCATTCAGATTATTACACTCTCTAATGAGTGCGCGCATCCGCGTCGCCGGTTCGTTTTCTAAATATCCACACATAAATTCCAGTTTGTGACTTAGTGGCCAATGTGGTGGGAGTGCGTACATAAATTGATCTAACCATGCACATGGATGTATGTCATTCTTAGAATTGCGGAAGATCTTAAATTTCCGAACAGTCAAAAAGTGTTTATAGTCAAAGTTTTCGCCTCGTGGCGACAAAGACCTACCGCGTCTGTCCCAGTTTGAATGTCGATTATTGTCAAGTTCGCGCGCCTGGCGCTCTCTTGTTGCGTCCCGTAAATGAAACAAATTATCTTCTTCAAAGCCCTCTGCTATCTGTGATTCTAAATTTCTTCTGCTGTCTTTTACTACGATTTCGCTTTCAATTTGTTTGACTTGCTTTCGTAATGCCTCAACTTCCCTTTTAACGCGTTCATTAAATTTTCCCTGATTTTCAACATGCTTATTTATGTTCTGATACTCTTCGGTTTCTGCAAATGGCAATGGTGCTGTATCATCTGAATCTCTGTCCCCATGTAAACTAAGATTTGTCAATTTATCTGAAATCTCCTCAACTCTTTCCGATAAGTCAGCTATTTTTTCTTTCTGTTTATTTACGTCTTCCGTAAGTGTCGCGACTCGGGTTTCAGTGTTGACACATTTGGTAGTTAACTGTTCATATTGTTGTGTTAGATTATTTATTCTGTCATTTGGTACGGATTCCTCGATTCTCTCAAATATTTCTTTCTTATCGTGTGCACGTTGTAAATTTAACTCTGAAAATTTTTGTACTATCACGCGATCTCTTTCTTCCTGTTCTCTATCCTGTTCCCTTTGTCTAATCTCTACTGCAATTAATCTATTATTGTGAGAATTCAAAATCGGTTGTACTTCTTCTCTGATTTCTTTCTTTAACTCATCTTTCATATTTTTGAAACATGTCCCTATTCGTGAGTCTAACCGTGTTTCCATTGTTTCCAACTCTGTTTCTAAACGTGTTGCCACTGTTTTTAATTCAGATCCTAACCGAGTTTCCATTGTTCCCATCCGTGTTTCCATTTGTGAGTCTAACCGTGTTGCCAAAGTTCCCATCTCTGTTTTTAATTCAGATAGTAACTGTGATCCCAAATTTAATATTGCACTCATCAACTGTTCCGTATGATCTGGTTCGAAATTCTTTTCGCCCCTAACATTTCTCGCAAAACCAGTTTCCTTCGTCATAGCTGTAAAGCTATCTGTGTTCGATACTATTACAGAATCTTCTGTCGTTAATCCCTTATTCTGTGAATTTTCTGATTGAGAAAAATTTTGAAATGGTTCCGGACTATTTTCCCGACTTATTACATTGTTTTCCACTTCATTATCCATCATACTGTTTTCCTCTGTTGGCGAGTTCGCCATGTTAACAATTTCGTCATTCTCACTATCCATCATTTTTGCCTTTTTCATTGATCGCGTGATCATTTACAAAATATACAAAACTCGTCACTGTACGGAAATTATACACAATGACTCTTTATCTCCCACAATACCATTCACTCGAAATGTTTCCCTCAAACACGATTAACGAACAATTGAAATAATTGCACTAAATCGTCAAACGCGTATACAAGACAACAGAAATGAAATTTTGCAAAAAAAAAATACCATTAGAAGAATGACAATTACCAAATCTACACATGCAATATAGACTACAATTACTAAACTACAAATTACTACAACAATCCTAATGTCTACTATTTCTACAATCAGAAGAATTCCAAGGGACGATCCGAAGCAGCGGTCGCCACGTGCATGGGGGCTTACTTAAAATAAAATGCAAATATTTTTTAATTTTTCGTAGCTGTTTGTCCGATTACGAAGTCTCGTAAACGGTTGGCCCTGACTGTTATTATTACGCAATCTGACTGCTTAGAACAATAACAAAGAATGAAATGGAAATTTTCATTAACACAATTAATTAATTAAGTCCCCAGCAACTACAAAAACCTACGAAACCAAAGCACAAGTGTAACTGTTCTGTGTGTGGAAGTATGACTCAACGTACGCATCTGGCACGGTTCTTCTTCAATAACACAAGAAATTTTAATTATCATTTATACTGAATTAATTAAAGAAAATAAAAATACCATAATTACTCAAGAAAACCAGAATTACACTCTAATACAAGAACACAAGCCAGATGCTTTGTTGACTGAACCTGTAATGACGCATTATTTAAAACATGGAAATAATGAAAAATAAATCAAGTTTCGTTACCTTCATATATTGACCAAAATCACTCTAATCATTACAATATATCTCCACACCGACTCGCTATTACCACATCTCAACAAGAACTTTTCAGTATCACATCTCAGCAAGCACTCCCTACTAGCACATCTGAACACGAACTGACTACTACGAGTCCTCGACAAGCACTGCCCACTACGAGTTCTCAATAATCACTGCCAGTGGAGGCGACGGAACAATACTCTCTAGCGCGATCTCTGGCGCTGTGGCTCAGTGTAGCCACCTTTCAAGGTTCGATTCCTGCCTCGGGCATGGATGTGTATGATGTCCTTAGGTTAGTTAGGTTTAAGTAGTTCTAAGTTCTAGGGGACTGATGACCACAGATGTTGAGTACCATAGTGCTCACAGCCATTTGAACCATTTCTTTGACATCGCGGCGAACGCACATTGGAAGCGTGCATTCGTCATCGCCATACTGGCGTATCACCCGGCCTGATGGTATGGGGTGCCACTGGTTACACGTCTCGGTCACCTCTTGTTTGCATTGACGGCATTTTGAACAGTGGACGTTGCATTTCAGATGTGTTACGACCCGTGGCCCTATCCTTCATTCGATACCTGCGAAACCCTACATTTCAGCAGGATAATGCACGACCGCATATCGCAGGTCCTGTACGGGCATTTCTGGATACAGAAAATGTTCGACTGCTGCCCTGGCCAGCACATTCTCCAGATCTCTCACCAATTCAAAACGTCTGGTCAATGGTGGCCGAGCTAATGGCTCGTCACAATACGCCAGTCACTACTCTTGATGAACTGTGGTATCGTGTTGAAGCTGCACGGGCAGCTGCACCTGTACACGCCATCCAAGAACTGTTTGACTCAATGCCCAGGCGTATCAAGGCCGTTATTACGGCCAGAGATGGTTGTTCTGGGTACTGATTTCTCAGGATGTATGCACCCAAATTACGTAAAAAAATGTAATCACATGTCAATTCTAGTATAATATATTTGTCCAATGAATACCCGTTCATCATCTGCATTTCTTCTTGGTGCAGCAATTTTAATGGCCAGTAGTGTAATAATGATGCAATCTACCGCAGCCGAGAACAACGCTGCCATCGGTCAGCTGATGAACACACGAAGGGATCGAGCCAACCTAAAGGCAGTTCGAGAAAAACTGCAGATACTTACTGACATACTGTCGTAAATTCTGAAAAGAATCTGTAGAAATGATAACTGCATTGACATAATGGTGTCCTACATTAGGCGCCAGTCGACATTGCAAAATAGAATAACATTCACATTGTTTAACCAAACATAATTGCCAGAAATAAATAATAAAGTGACTTGGACTTTTTAATACGAGACCGAACAGTGACAGACAGGTTTTTGCAAGAGTGCATTAATGCGTATAGTCATGACATGACGGATGGTGGAGTGCTGGCATCGAGCTGTTACGTACGTGTGATGATTTCAAGCATGTCTGATGAGTTGGAATAAAGGCAGCAGCTGCTGTAAGCGAGCATGTGGCCTCTGCCGTATTCAGCGTCCAGCATCAGTGGCAACGACCAAGTGACGGCCATTGCTTATGCACTGCACAGCACATTTTGACCTGGCTGATGCTATCAGCCCCATCAGCGAACAAAGCAAGCAAATGTAAAACACGGCTACAGTAAATTTTTGCAGAACGGTAAGATCCTCCAGGAGTTGAAGGCATAGCTTTCGTCTAAACTACGAACGCTGTTTAGAGCAATTGTTGCTGTCTCTCGCTAATGCGACAATCACTGACGCCCAGGCAAAATCGGTTACATCACTAAACATATCTCTGTATTATTTCCGCAATGAGAAGCAGGATGCTCGGTAATGAGGTATAAATGGCTGCCTGGGAAATGACACCCTCGTTCATAGTTGTGTTTCTGGGAAACGCAAGCCGACATTACAGCCGATGCTACAGGGTGTTTCAAAAATGACCGGTATATTTGAAACGGCAATAAAAACTAAACGAGCAGCGATAGAAATACACCGTTTGTTGCAATATGCTTGGGACAACACTACATTTTCAGGCAGACAAACTTTCGAAATTACAGTAGTTACAATTTTCAACAACAGATGGCGCTGCGGTCTGGGAAACTCTATAGTACGATATTTTCCACATATCCACCATGCGTAGCAATAATATGGCGTAGTCTCTGATGAAATTACCCGAAACCTTTGACAACGTGTCTGGCGGAGTGGCTTCACATGCAGATGAGATGTACTGCTTCAGCTGTTCAATTGTTTCTGGATTCTGGCGGAACACCTGGTCTTTCAAGTGTCCCCACAGAAAGAAGTCACAGGGGTTCATGTCTGGCGAATAGGGAGGACAATCCATGCCGCCTCCTGTATGTTTCAGATAGCCCAAAGCAATCACACGATCATCGAAATATTCATTCAGGAAATTAAAGACGTCGGCCGTGCGATGTGGCCGGGCACCATCTTGCATAAACCACGAGGTGTTCGCAGTGTCGTCTAAGGCAGTTTGTACCGCCACAAATTCACGAAGAATGTCCAGATAGCGTGATGCAGTAATCGTTTCGGATCTGAAAAATGGGCCAATGATTCCTTTGGAAGAAATGGCGGCCCAGACCAGTACTTTTTGAGGATGCAGGGACGATGGGACTGCAACATGGGGCTTTTCGGTTCCCCATATGCGCCAGTTCTGTTTATTGACGAAGCCGTCCAGGTAAAAATAAGCTTCGTCAGTAAACCAAATGCTGCCCACATGCATATCGCCGTCATCAATCCTGTGCACTATATCGTTAGCGAATGTCTCTCGTGCAGCAATGGTAGCGGCGCTGATGGGTTGCCGCGTTTGAATTTTGTATGGATACGGGTGTAAACTCTGGCGCATGAGACGATACGTGGACGTTGGCGTCATTTGGACCGCAGCTGCAACACGGCGAACGGAAACCCGAGGCCGCTGTTGGATCACCTGCTGCACTAGCTGTGCGTTGCCCTCTGTGGTTGCCGTACGCGGTCGCCCTACCTTTCCAGCACGTTCATCCGTCACGTTCCCAGTCCGTTGAAATTTTTCAAACAGATCCTTTATTGTATCGCTTTTCGGTCCTTTGGTTACATTAAACCTCCGTTGAAAACTTCGTCTTGTTGCAACAACACTGTGTTCTAGGCGGTGGAATTCCAACACCAGAAAAATCCTCTGTTCTAAGGAATAAACCATGTTGTCTACAGCACACTTGCACGTTGTGAACAGCACACGCTTACAGCAGAAAGACGACGTACAGAATGGCGCACCCACAGACTGCGTTGTCTTCTATATCTTTCACATCACTTGCAGCGCCATCTGTTGTTGAAAATTGTAACTACTGTAACTTCGAAAGTTTGTCCGCCTGAAAATGTACTGTTGTCCCAAGCATATTGCAACAAACGGTGTATTTCTATCGCTGCTCGTTTAGTTTTTATTGCCGTTTCAAATATTGAAAGGTGGCTACACTGAGCCACAGCGCCAGAGATCGCTAGAGAGCATTGTTAGCCGCCTCCACTGGCACAGTGATTATTGAGATGTCGTAGTGGTCAGTGCTTGTCGAGGACTGGTAGTAGTCAGTTCGTGTTGAGATGTGCTAGTAGGGAGTGCTTGCTGAGATGTGATACTGAAAAGTTCTTGTTGAGATGTGGTAATAGCGAGTCGGTGTGGAGATACATTGTAATTATGAGAGTGATTTTGGTCAATATATGAAGGTACGAAACTTGATTTATTTTTCATTATTTCCATGTTTTAAATAATGTGTCATTACAGGTTCAGTCAACAAAGCATCTGGCTTGTGTTCTTGGATTAGAGTGCAATTCTGGTTTTCTTGAGTAATTATGGTATTTCTATTTTCTTTAATTAATTCAGTATAAATGATATTTAAAATTTCTTGTGTTGTTGAAGAAGAACCGTGCCAGATGCGTACGTTGAGTCATACTTCCACACACAGAACAGTTACATTTGTGCTTTGGTTTCGTAGGTTTTATAGTTGCTGGGGACTTAATTAATTAATTGTGTTAATGAAAATTTCCATTTCATTCCTTGTTGTTGTTCTAAGCAGTCAGATTGCGTAATAATACTAGTCAGGGCCAACCGGTACGAGACTTCGTAATCGGACAGACTAATACTAAAGCAGAAATTAAAATTATTTGCATTTCATTTTAATTAAGCCCCCATGCACGTGGCGACTGCTGCTTCGGATCGTCCCTTGGAATCTTCTGATTGTAAAAATAGTAGACAGTAGTATTGTTGTAGTAATTTGTAGTTTAGTAATTGTAGTCTATTTTGCATGTGTAGATTTGGTAATTGTCATTTTTATAATGGTATTTTTTTTCTCTGAATTTAATTTTGTTGTCTTGTATACGCGTTTTACGATTTAGTGCAATTATTTCAATTGTTCGTTAATCGTGTTTGAAGGAAACATTTCGAGTGAATGGTATTGTTGGAAATAAGGAGGCATTGTGTGTAATTTTCGTGCAGTGACGAGTTTTGTATACTTTGTAAATGATTACGCGATCAATGAAACAGGCAAAAATGATGAATAGTCAGAATAACGAAATTGTTGACATGGCGAACTCGCCAACACAGGACAACAGTATGATGAATAATGGAGTTGAAAACAATTTAATAAGTAGGGAAAATAGTCCGGAAACAGTTCAAAATTTTTCACAATCGAAAAATTCTCAGAGTGCGCGGTTAACGCAAGAAGAAATGCAGCAGTTGATGAGTACAATATTAAATTTTCGATCCGAATTAAAAACTGAGATAGGAACAATTAAAACAGATATAGGGACAATTAAAACTGATATGAAAGCAATGACAACACGGTTATGCTCACGAATAGGGACATGTTTCAAAAATACGAATGATGAATCAAACAAAGAAATTAGAGAAGTACAACCGATTTTGAAGGCTCACAATAATAGCTTAATTTCAACAGAAATCAGACAAGAGGAACAGGACAGAGAACGGGAAGAAAAAGATCGCGTGATAGTACAAAATTTTTCAGAGTTAAATTTACAACGAGCACACGATAAGGAAGAAATAATTGAAAGAATCGAGGAATCCATACCAAATGACAGAATAAATAACTTAACGCAACAGTGTGAACAGTTAACTACTAAATGTGACAATACCGAAATCCGAGTCGCGACACTTACGGAAGACGTAAACTTATTGGAAAGAGTTGAGGAGATTTCAGATAAACTGACAAGTCTCAGTTTAAATGGGGACAGAGATTCAGATGATACAGCTCCATTGCCATGCGCAGAAACCGAAGAGTACAAGAACATAAATAGGCATGTTGAAAATCCGGCAAAATTTAATGAACGCGTCAAAAGGGAATTTGAGGCATTACAAAAGCAAGACAAATATATTGAAAGCGAAATCGTAGGAAAAGACGGCAAAAGAGATTTAGAATCACAGATACCAGAGGGGTTTGAAGAAAATAATTTGTTTCATTTACGGGATGCAACAAGAGAGCGCCAGGCGCGCGAACTTGACAATAATCGACATTCAAACTGGGACAGACGCGGTAGGTCTTTGTCGCCAAGAGGCGAAAACTTTGACTATAAACACTTTTTGACTGTTCGGAAATTTAAGATCTTTCGCAATTCTAAGAATGACATACATCCATGTTCATGGCTGGATCAATTTACGTACGCACTTCCGCCAGATGTGCCACTAAGTCACAAACTGAAATTTATGTGCAGCTATTAAAGTCCTCAGGGGATTCACTATACTAAGTGAATATGTGCCGTAGCGATCACAGGGCCCCGAGCTGTAGTGGTGCTATTTCCCTTTTAGTTTTCTGCACCGCTGCCTACTCTTTCACTATTCTTTGCATCTATAAAAACAATTCTTCTACTATCCATATATCTAGACAGTAGGTAAAAAATAACCGGATTTGACTGTTTTACCCAAAAGTGACTTTGAAAATTACCGTTTGGACTTACTATATTTTCTGCAGCATTCATTCGTAGCTTAAATGAAATTTTGCCTGTTTATCTTCGTGACAATATTACTTCATATGTTGACGACATTCTTATTGCTAAACGTTCTTGGAGTGAGCACAACAAAATGTTGGATTCATTATTACGTATTTTTGCACGAGTTGGCATGACAGTGAACTTGGAAAAATCTGAATTTGGTCGATCTCAGGTGAAATTTCTCGGTCACATTATTTCTACAGAAGGTATTCTTCCTGATCCAGAAAAATTAGACGCTATTCGTAATTATGCTGTTCCTACCACAAAACGTGATGTACGTAGTTTCCTTGGTGTCTGTAATTTTCTTAGACGCTTTGTTAGATTGGACAATTTGGCCACACTTCGTTTATGTGAACTATCTGGAAAGAAATCTAACTGGTGTTGGGATGAGGAAGCTCAGTCAGAATTTGAACAACTTCGTGATGCTTTAGTTGCTGCTCCACTTCTTTCACACCCGGATTTATCTAAAGATTTTTGTTTGGCAACGGATTCATCATACAAGGGCCTAGGTGCACACTTATTTCAAGAGATAGAAGAAAACGGCGTTGTAGTACAGAAGACTATTGCATTTGGAAGTCGTGTTCTCTCTAAATCCGAAAAGAATTATTCGATTACGGAACTTGAAACTTTGGCTGTTGTTTGGGCTTTCACAAAATTTCGCACATTTTTGTTTGGCAGACATACTAAGGTTTACACCGATCATCGAGCTCTGGAATTTCTTATGTCGACAAAATTAACTCATGGCAGATTGTCACGATGGGCGTTGTACCTACAGGAATTTGATTTTAGTATTGTTTACATACAGGGATCTTCAAATATTGTTGCTGATGCTTTATCACGTGCATGGGGGCTTAATTAAAATGAAATGCAAATAATTTTAATTTCTGCTTTAGTATTAGTCTGTCCGATTACGAAGTCTCGTACCGGTTGGCCCTGACTAGTATTATTACGCAATCTGACTGCTTAGAATAACAACAAGGAATGAAATGGAAATTTTCATTAACACAATTAATTAATTAAGTCCCCAGCAACTATAAAACCTACGAAACCAAAGCACAAATGTAACTGTTCTGTGTGTGGAAGTATGACTCAACGTACGCATCTGGCACGGTTCTTCTTCAACAACACAAGAAATTTTAAATATCATTTATACTGAATTAATTAAAGAAAATAGAAATACCATAATTACTCAAGAAAACCAGAATTGCACTCTAATCCAAGAACACAAGCCAGATGCTTTGTTGACTGAACCTGTAATGACGCATTATTTAAAACATGGAAATAATGAAAAATAAATCAAGTTTCGTACCTTCATATATTGACCAAAATCACTCTCATAATTACAATGTATCTCCACACCGACTCGCTATTACCACATCTCAACAAGAACTTTTCAGTATCACATCTCAGCAAGCACTCCCTACTAGCACATCTCAACACGAACTGACTACTACCAGTCCTCGACAAGCACTGACCACTACGACATCTCAATAATCACTGTGCCAGTGGAGGCGGCTAACAATGCTCTCTAGCGATCTCTGGCGCTGTGGCTCAGTGTAGCCACCTTTCAATATACCGGTCATTTTTGAAACACCCTGTAAGTATGCTGCATCGGTTCTGTATTGTGCTGAAATAGTCGTGCGAGAAGCAATTTCTTTTTTATTGTAGCCTGACAGAAGCTAACCAGATCACTGCAGTCAACCATGAAGCGTCGTGAAACCTAGATCGACGCGAACACGATGACGAAGCACACAGTAGAGTCCGAACGATGTGACTAAAATTAGGGCTAGGCTAGTGCAGCACCGGCGAACAAAGCCATAATCGCTTTAAACAGCAATGTACACAGCCACAGTTCCAGTTAAAAGTCAATGTCCAGAAAAGGAGGTAGCAGTTGAATATGCAAAACGGCATAATAAGCTTCAGCAACGAGTTACAACCACCGGATACAGATTACTTTTCTTAATTTACAGTTACTTACCGGACACTGATTATTTTTCTTATTTAACAGTTACTTACACTGCCTGTCAAAAAAAAAAAAAAGAATAAAAAGTGAAACGTCCGGAGAACAAGATCGGATGTCAATGTAATTTAGTACTCGCACACGCCATGGGTGGGTAGGTAAATGATTAGGGTTGCACTTCTCTGTGAAAGGTGCAACCGCCATCACAGTGCATTAGTGTTTGCTCGTGTTTATTGTAGTCGTCAGACGTGGTAGGGTATACAAGGGGCGTCAACAGTACTGGATGTTGAGTGATCACTGTGAAAGACACGGAGAGGCGAGTACTCGTGTGAGACCATTATCAGCACATGATAGAGTCGTGGGTCTCAATTTGGCCACTTGGTCGAATCATGTAATATCCTGATTTGTGGGACGTTCTGATGTCACAATGGCCCGATGTTAAGGCGGCATGTGAAAGTAAGGGCTGGTGTATTTGTCGTCGAGGTTCCGCTCCGCCGTACTGTGAAATAAGTACATTGTAACCTCTTCACATCTGCGCCTACCATCCAAGAACAAGCAATGGACTCCTCCAGAATTCTGCGTCATATCAACCCCACTGGTCAGAGACTTGCAGGGAACGGACTAGGGAACTACCGGGACATGCGTAGGCTTCCGTCAACACACCTTGAACGGCTGCGTTTGGGGTGGAACCGTGAGCGGGAAGAATGGACTGCTGATGGATGGCTTCGCATTTTGTTCAGCGGAGAATCGCGGTTCTGCGCCACCAGCCGATGACCATCATCAGTGAGTAGGGCGGCGAAAGGAGGAGAAGTCTTACTCTTCCAATGTTTCGGAGAGACACAGTGTGGTTACTCCTGGAGTCCTGGTGTGGGCAGCCATTGCGTTATGACTTCACGTCACAGGTATTCAGACGGCGCAACGTACGTCAAGGACATCCTGCTTCCTCATGAGTTACCACTCCTGCGATAGCACCCCGGTGACATTTGTCAACAGAACAATTCTTGTCCTCGCACGGTATGTGTTACTATGAACTACGTGATGTTGAGGTATTCCTGCGGCCAGCAAGAGTCCCAGATCTGTTCCCGATAGAACCTGTGTGGGACCAGCTCAGACGTCAACTTCGTCCCAGGGCCAGGACGCGGGATATGAAGGAGCGTTTGCCTCAGGAGAGGGTGCAACGGCTGTATGACGGCTTCCCATCAGAATCAGAGCCTGCAACCAGGCCAAAGGCGTGAGAGGGAGACTGATATGTGCGTTTATGCTACGAAGCGTTTTGGGAAATTTCACGCGACTTTGTAATCGCTGTAATAACTTCAAATACCATCTCAACTCGAGAAGTTTCATTGCGTTCTCTCTTCCCCTCTTGGGTGCTTCAAGTTTTTTCCTCTCCCGTGGGCGATTTGGCAGCGGACACGTTTCCGCTCTTCAGCCAGTGAATTACATTAAAGTTCTGCATTAAAAAATAATAATTGAAGACGTGACTCTTTAAACATTCCAGGCGGGTATGTTGTAAATAGTCTTCACGGGTTTACCGCCGAATGACGTGCAAATTCCACAATATTTCCCCGGAGCAACTGTCGGACATCTTCAGGTGGCTGAACCTTGCTGTGGCTCGGTACCACTCACGCTATTCGCACCTTCCGATTCTAGACGACATGGCATCAAAATACGGTAAAAATGCCAAAGTGTCTTCGTATCTTCATTCTGCTCCTTAGATTGTACTCGCTTCCGCCTGATACCGTCAGTAGTCCCTAGCCACCAGCAAGGTTCAACCACCTGAAGATGTCAGACAGTTGGAATCTGAACGTCATCTGGTGGCAAATCTGTGAAGACTGCTTACACAACTGAAGAAGTTTAAAATTGCTGATGACGTTTATGGCACTATGATAGCTATGTGATGTACATTCTCTTTATTACGAAAATAATGTAATAATGGCTTCTTGTAATTGTGGGTGGTGATGGGATGTGGTATGTTTCTCACAGAATCTATGAAAAGGAATGTCGACTGTATACAGGGTGTTACAAAAAGGTACGGCCAAACTTTCAGGAAACATTCCTCACACACAAAAAAAGAAAATATGTTATGTGGACATGTGTCCGGAAACGCTTACTTTCCATGTCAGAGCTCATTTTATTACTTCTCTTCAAATCACATTAATCATGGAATGGAAATACACAGAAACAGAACGTACCAGCGTGACTTCAAACACTTTATTACAGTAAATGTTCAAAATGTCCTCCGTTAGCGAGGATACATGCATCCACCCTCCGTCGCATGGAATCCCTGATGCGCTGATGCAACCCTGGAGAATTGCGTATTGTATCACAGCCGTCCACAATACGAGCACGAAGAGTCTCTACATTTGGTACCGGGGCAGCGTTGACAAGAGCCTTCAAATGCCCCCATAAATGAAAGTCAAGAGGGTTGAGATCAGGAGAGCGTGGAGGCCATGGAATTGGTCCGCCTCTACCAATCCATCGGTCACCGAATCTGAGAAGCGTACGAACACTTCGACTGAAATGTGCAGGAGCTCCATCGTGCATGAACCACATGTTCTGTCGTACTTGTAAAGACACATGTTCTAGCAGCACAGGCAGAGTATCCCGTATGAAATCATGATAACGTGCTCCATTTAGAGTAGGTGGACGAAACTAAAATGAGCTCTAAAATGGAAATTAAGAGTTTCCGGACACATGTCCACATAACATCTTTTCTTTATTTGTGTGTGAGGAATGTTTCTTGAAAGTTTGGCCGTACCATTTTGTAACACCCTGTATATGAGAAAGCAGTGATACGTGGGATGAACACGTTAGGAGATGAATGGGATGACAGCTGGCCAAGGAAATGGTGCATTAGAGCCTTCTTATAGGATGAAATGGGTAGTTTATGGGAAGAAGGAACGTAAATTGCAGGTGTGTGTTCTCGTGTTGGAGGGAAACGCTAATTAAATACGAGTGGGAACGTCATGGCGTGCTGGTGTATGGGAGAAGGTCGATCGAATTTACAGGGAGTGTGAGCACGCCGCTGCACTGCCCCTTTTGTGCTTAGTAAAGCAGAATTTAGGAAACGGAAGCAAATTGGTATCTTTAAGATCAATATTCAGTAGGCTTGGCTGTGGGAATAGGTGACGGTTACATGGAGGTGGAACACGAAGAGGGCAGTTACGGAGATTTCGTATAATTGATAAGTTTTTCGTTCCGTTATATAGTGAAGGGAGACGAAAATTTAATTGTCATGGGTGACTGGAATTCGAGAGTAGGAAAAGGGAGAGAAGGAAACATAGTAGGTGAATGTGGATTGGGGGTAAGAAATGAAAGAGGAAGCCGTCTGGTATAATTTTGCACGGAGCATAACTTAATCAAAGCTAACACTTGGTTCAAGAACCATAAAAGAAGGTTGTATACATGGAAGAATCCTGGAGATACTAAAAGGTATCAGATAGATTATATAATGGTAAGACAGAGATTTAGGAACCAGGTTTTAAACTGTAAGACATTTCCAGGGGCAGATGTGGACTCTGACCACAATCTATTGGTTATGAACTGTAGATTAAAACTGAAGAAACTACAAAAAGGTGCTAATTTAAGGAGATGGGGCCTGGATAAACTGACTAAACCAGAGGTTGTAGAGAGTTTCTGGGAGAGCATAAGGGAACAATTGACAGGAATGGGGGAAAGAAATACAGTAGAAGAAGAATGGGTAGCTCTGAGGGATGAAGTAGTGAAGGCAGCAGAGGATCAAGTAGGTAAAAAGACGAGGGCTAGTAGAAATCCTTGCTTATGAATTTAATTGGTGAAAGGAGAACATATAAAAACGCAGTAAATGAAGCAGGTGAAAAGGAATACAAACGGCTCAAGAATGAGATCGACAGGAAGTGCAAAATGGCTAAGCAGGGATGGCTAGAGAACAAATGTAAGGATGTAGAGGCTTATCTCACGAGGGGTAAGATACGAGGTGTGGCTAGAAAAAAACCGGACTAGTACTGGTGAAACAATAAAACGAATGCAATAAGGCTGAAAGACGCGTGGCCTGTCACGTGACTCTCGCTCCGCCTACTGCTCGAGTTTCATCTGCCTCCTGCACTCAGTCTGCCCGTGGCGTCTGTTTTAAGTAGTTGACGTTTTGTCTGTGCGTCGGAAAATGTTGAGTGTACAGAAAGAACAGCGTGTTAACATCAAATTTTCCTTCAAACTAGGAAAATCTGCAAGTGAAACGTTTGTAATGTTACAACAAGTGTACGGCGATTATGTTTATCGCGAACACAAGTGTTTGAGTGGTTTAAACGATTTAAAGATGGCCGCGAAGACACCAGTGATGACACTCGCACTGGCAGACCATTGTCAGCAAAAACTGATGCAAACATTGAAAAAATCGGTAAACTTGTTCTGCACTTTCCTTGTCAACTCCTGTTAACTCAGACACTGCTCTGATTACTAAACGGCGATCTTGTCGAACAAGTTTACCGATTTTTTCAATGTTTGAATCAGTTTTTGCTGACAATGGTCTGCCAGTGCGAGTGTCATCACTGGTGTCTTCGCGGCCATCTTTAAATCGTTTAAACCACTCAAACACTTGTGTTCGCGATAAACAATCATCGCCGTACACTTGTTGTAACATTACAAACGTTTCACTTGCAGATTTTCCTAGTTTGAAACAAAATTTGATGTTAACACGCTGTTCTTTCTGTACACTCAACATTTTCCGACGCACAGACAAAACGTCAACTACTTAAAACAGACGCCAAGGGCAGACTGAGTGCAGGAGGCAGATGAAACTCGAGCAGTAGGCGGAGCGAGAGTCACGTGACAGGCCACGCGACTTTCAGCCTTATTGCATTCGTTTTATTGTTTCACCAGTACTAGTCCGGTTTTTTTCTAGCCACACCTCGTAGATACTGCCTACAGGGAAATTAAAGAGACCTTTGGAGAAAAGAGAGCCACTTGTATGAATATCAAGAGCTCAGATGAAAACGCAGTTCTAAGCAAAGAAGTGAAAGCAGAAAGGTGGAAGGTGTATATAGAGGGTCTGTACAAGGGCGATGTACTTGAGGACAATATTATGGAAATGGAAGAGGATATAGATGAAGATGAAATGGGAGATATGATACTGCGTGAAGAGTTCGACAGAGCACTGAAAGACCTGAGTCGAAGCAAGGCCCCAGGAGTAGATAACATTCCATTGGAACTACTAACGGCCTTGGGAGAGCCAGTCCTGACAAAACTCTACCATCTGGTGAGCAAGATATATGAGACAGGCGAAATACCCTCAGACTTCAAGAAGAATATAATAATTCCAATCCCAAAGAAAGCAGGTGTTGACAGATGTGAAAATTACCGAACAATCAGTTTAATAAGTCACAGCTGCAAAATACTAACGCGAATTCTTTACAGACGAATGGAAAAACTGGTAGAAGCCGATCTCGGAGAAGATCAGTTTGGATTCCGTAGAAATATGGGAACACGTGAGGCAATACTGACTCTACGACTTATCTTAGAAAATCGATTAAGGATAGGCAAAGCTACGTTTCTAGCATTTGTAGACTGAGAGAAAATTTTTAAAAATGTTGAACGGAATAGTCTCTTTCAAATTCTGAAGGTGGCAGGGGTAAAATACAGGGAGCGAAAGGCTATTTACAATTTGTACAGAAACAAGATGGTAGTTCTAAGAGTCGAGGGGTTATAAAAGGAAGCAGCGGTTGGGAAGGGAGTGAGACAGGGTTGTAGCCTCTCCCCGATGTTATTCAATCTTTATATTGAGCAGGCAGTAAAGGAAACAAAAGAAAAATTCGGAGTATTTATTAAAATCCATGGAGAAGAAATAAGGACTTTGACGTTCGCAGATGACATTGTAATTCTGTTGAATGGAATGGACAGTGTCTTGAAAGGAGATTATAAGATGAACATCAATAAAAGCAAAACGAGGATAATGGAATGTAGTCGAATTACGTCGGGTGACGTTGAGGGAATTAGATTAGGAAATGAGACACTTAAAGTAGTAAAGGAGTTTTGCTATTTGGGGAGCAAAATAACTGATGATGGTCGAAGTAGAGAGGATATAAAATGTAGACTGGCAATGGCAAAGAAAGCGTTTCTTTAGAAGAGAAATTTGTTAACTTCGAGTATAGATTTAAGTGTTAGGAAGTCGTTTCTGAAAGTATTTGTATGGAGTGTAGCCATGTATGGAAGTGAAACATGGACGATAAATAGTTTGGACAAGTAGAGAATAGAAGCTTTCGAAATGTGGTGCTACAGAAGAATGCTGAAGATTAGATGGGTAGATCACATAACTAATGAGGAAGTATTGAATAGGATTGGGGAGAAGAGACGTTTGTGGCACAACTTGACAAGAAGAAAGGACCGGTTGGTAGGACATGTTCTGAGGCATTAAGGGATCACAAATTTAGCATTGGAGGGGAGGGTGAAGTGTAAAAATCGTAGAGGGAGACCAAGAGATGAATACACTAAGCAGATTCAGAAGGATGTAGGTTGCAGTAAGTACTGGGAGATGAAGAAGCTTGCACAGGATAGAGTAGCATGGAGTGCTGCACCAAAGTAGTCTCAGGACTGAAGATCACAACAACAACAACAACATGTAATATTATAAACAACTTACTACAAGCTTGAAGTGACAAAGGGATCAAGTGACACAAATTTATAGTTTCCCGATCCAAAATGCAAAGACTACCTAACTAAAGGATCCTCGTCTGTTATGTAGATCTGAAAAATCAAAATGTAACCTTCTAGTCTCTTAGGTTTATCCCACGTCTTGCCGCCAACAAGAAATTAAGTTTCAGATTTCATGTTGTGCAGTATTGACTGCTAGATGTATCATTTTATTTCCAGAGCTGTTTTTGTCGTCTCTATATCGTTTCTACATATAATAAACTGGCCTTGATGCTTTAATTTCGTGTCATGTTGTTACTAAATTGCTTGAGTATAATTTTGATTTATTTACCTCAAACGTCAATTTGTTTATTTCATGATTAATAAGGGTGTATAGCTAATAATTTTCTTTCAGAATAAAGAGAGGTAATTTATTTGTAAGGTCTCTTGCTGTGTCTTATAACTATACTGCGTAAGTACCGGTAAGGAAGCTTTACCTGGAGTATATTCTACTGTTTGATTACATCGAATCTGATAAGAAATGAAAAATTTGTAAATTGCATGTTCCGGAAATTACAGTGACTATACTTCTCAACTTTTGAGTGAGATATAAAGGAGTGAAACAGCTGAAAAATTCGTGACAGATGTAATTAAGATCATTTGTTGCCACAGTTGTGGATTTATTGACCGATTACGTGTGGTGATAACTTCCATTTAATCTGTGTGTAGGATGAAGGCGTTTGAATACGTCATTCAGAGTAAGTATATCTGGAATGGTCTGCAGTCTTTCTAGCTAGAGGCGAAGAATTCAGTAAGAGGCCAGAAGACTTCCTAAGCATCTGATCTTGTCAGAATTGATACAGGAAGAGAGTCACACTTTCTGACGAAAGTAAAGCCACCATTTGACGCAGTAAACACCTAAAGAAGATCTGCGAATGTCATTTCATGGAATAAATGCCAAAACTTTTCGCCTGGTTGACAGAAGCAACAGTACCGCAAAGATAATATAATATGTATTTCGTTATTAATACGCATCATACGAGATTCAGTATGCACACGCACAACAAAAGTGTTATGTCAGCCCTATATGTGGTGTAGGCGTGTTGCTATTGTGAATGTTCCTGTACAGGTCCCGGGGGCCACCCTTGACGTTGTTTCTAAACATACGAACAGTTACCATGAGCGCTATCTTCGGGTAAAACGCCGCACACGAATGGATTGCGGCATTTAACTTGCAAGTAAAGAACCAATAGGGATGCAGTATGGACGCCTGTCGAACAGTGAACACCCATCATGCCACAGAGGACAGTCGCGATCTATAATTGTATCCGCATCATCACGTTACCTGCAGAAGGCTTGTCAGCCAAGGAAGTAGCTCTACGCTAGCACTGGAGTCAAAGTGATGTAGTGTGGAAATGGATGGGTTGTAACTGACAGTTCGTGTTGAGAACTTACGCAGCACAGGCTGTCCACATTTGATAGGTGCGCACGATGATCGATATCTACGACTTTTGAGTCAAAGGAAGCCTGGACTGAGTGCTCCAGAAGTGAATTCGGCGCCCTAAGAGGCTACAGGAAGTCATGACTGCCATCAAACTGTTTGGAGATGATCGTATCAAGCGAATTTCCGTTCCCGACTTCCATGGTGGGCATCTTGTTGCACACCACAACACCGTGGACTTTGTAATAACGTGTTTGGTGCCGGCCAGAGTGGCCGACCGGCTCTAGGCGCTACAGTCTGGAGCCGCGCGACCGCTACGGTCGCAGGTTCGAATCCTGCCTCGGGCATGGATGTGTGTGATGTCCTTAGGTTAGTTAGGTTTAAGTAGTTCTAAGTTCTAGGGGACTGATGACCTTAGAAGTTAAGTCCCTTAGTCCTCAGAGCCATTTGAACGTGTTTGGTGACTACTCCGTAATATCGAACTCCTCCAACACGCCTCCAACAATGTGTCTCAAATAACAACAAGGTGGTGGTGGACTGATATCATGGAGTGGCATTACATGGGACCACCGTACTCCTCTCGTGGTTACTGAGGGCGGTCTCATTGCTGTACGGTACAGGGATGCGGTTCTGCAACCAATAGTGGGGCTGGATGGCCAACGTTTTGGTGACAGTTTCCCCTTCGTGGATGATAAGTCGCGTGCTCATCGAGGAGTTCTCGAGGACACGTTCATCATGCTACGATCACTAGTATGAAGTGGCCTACCTGTGTCGGCACAAGAACCCAGTCGAACGTGTGTGGGACCGATTGCAGCGACCTGTTTCTGGACGTCAACAACGACCACGTCCTCTGCGCGACTTGCACAGATTGGTCACTGAAGAGTGTAACAATTTGTACTAGGCCGGCTCGACGGTCTCGTTGATGGTATGCCACGACGGACCAAGTCAGGACCCGAGCAAGGGAACGTTCCACCACGCATTGATGATGATGATGATAATGATGATGATGTTTGGTTTTTGTGGCGCTCAACTGCGCGGTTATCAGCGCCCGTACAAATTCCCAATCTTTGCTCAGCCCAATCTCGCCAATTGCATGAATGATGATGAAATGATGAGGACAACACAAACACTCAGTCATCTCGAGCCAGGTGAAAATCCCTGACCCCGTCAGGAATCGAACCCGGGACCCCGTGCTCGGGAAGCGAGATCGCTACCGCGAGACCACGAGCTGCGGACACCACGCATTGATGTTGCTATCAGTAGTGCTGTGAATTCCCCCCCTCATGGAAAGCAGATGATTTTTTTTTTTGAAGTTTCTCATAACGAGTAATGAGAAGAAGCGAGCTGTATGCACCGTAAATAAATTTTTTATATTCAAGATCCCGTTCAACACTATTTTTATTGACAGATTTCGACAGGTAAGACTGTCATCTTCAGATCTTTAAGAACTTTATTTTTTGTACATAATGTATCATTATGCAGTCATTACTCATGCCATGTTAACACTTGAGTGGAGGCATATTGCACATTCGACATACGTTTGTCAAGAAAAAACTATAAAGAGGTTTGTCACAAGTAAAAATATGGTCAACTGAAATGCATGTGGAACTTGGGACGTCATTGCCATGATGCTTGTCACTTTTAAAATCCACAATATACGTTAAGAATGCACACGTATTTCAATGTTTAAATTTACATGACGAGTGAAGCACATCTTGCAACCTTCTCTAGAAATACATAGTGCAACAATTTTCTGTTTTATATCGTGGAATTTATCAAAAACACTGAAGAGTGTAACAATTTGTACTAGGCCGGCTCGACGGTCTCGTTGATGGTATGCCACGACGGACCAAGTCAGGACCCGAGCAAGGGAACGTTCCACCACGCATTGATGATGATGATGATAATGATGATGATGTTTGGTTTTTGTGGCGCTCAACTGCGTGGTTATCAGCGCCCGTACAAATTCCCAATCTTTGCTGAGTCCAATCTCGCCAATTGCATGAATGATGATGAAATGATGAGGACAACACAAACACTCAGTCATCTCGAGCCAGGTGAAAATCCCTGACCCCGTCAGGAATCGAACCCGGGACCCCGTGCTCGGGAAGCGAGATCGCTACCGCGAGACCACGAGCTGCGGACACCACGCATTGATGTTGCTATCAGTAGTGCTGTGAATTCCCCCCCTCATGGAAAGCAGATGATTTTTTTTTTTTGAAGTTTCTCATAACGAGTAATGAGAAGAAGCGAGCTGTATGCACCGTAAATAAATTTTTTATATTCAAGATCCCGTTCAACACTATTTTTATTGACAGATTTCGACAGGTAAGACTGTCATCTTCAGATCTTTAAGAACTTTATTTTTTGTACATACTGTATCATTATGCAGTCATTACTCATGCCATGTTAACACTTGAGTGGAGGCATATTGCACATTCGACATACGTTTGTCAAGAAAAAACTATAAAGAGGTTTGTCACAAGTAAAAATATGGTCAACTGAAATGCATGTGGAACTTGGGACGTCATTGCCATGATGCTTGTCACTTTTAAAATCCACAATATACGTTAAGAATGCACACGTATTTCAATGTTTAAATTTACATGACGAGTGAAGCACATCTTGCAACCTTCTCTAGAAATACATAGTGCAACAATTTTCTGTTTTATATCGTGGAATTTATCAAAAACACTGAAGAGTGTAACAATTTGTACCAGGCCGGCTCGACGGTCTCGTTGATGGTATGCCACGACGGACCAAGTCAGGACCCGAGCAAGGGAACGTTCCACCACGCATTGATGATGATGATGATAATGATGATGATGTTTGGTTTTTGTGGCGCTCAACTGCGTGGTTATCAGCGCCCGTACAAATTCCCAATCTTTGCTGAGTCCAATCTCGCCAATTGCATGAATGATGATGAAATGATGAGGACAACACAAACACTCAGTCATCTCGAGCCAGGTGAAAATCCCTGACCCCGTCAGGAATCGAACCCGGGACCCCGTGCTCGGGAAGCGAGATCGCTACCGCGAGACCACGAGCTGCGGACACCACGCATTGATGTTGCTATCAGTAGTGCTGTGAATTCCCCCCCTCATGGAAAGCAGATGATTTTTTTTTTTTTTGAAGTTTCTCATAACGAGTAATGAGAAGAAGCGAGCTGTATGCACCGTAAATAAATTTTTTATATTCAAGATCCCGTTCAACACTATTTTTATTGACAGATTTCGACAGGTAAGACTGTCATCTTCAGATCTTTAAGAACTTTATTTTTTGTACATAATGTATCATTATGCAGTCATTACTCATGCCATGTTAACACTTGAGTGGAGGCATATTGCACATTCGACATAAGTTTGTCAAGAAAAAACTATAAAGAGGTTTGTCACAAGTAAAAATATGGTCAACTGAAATGCATGTGGAACTTGGGACGTCATTGCCATGATGCTTGTCACTTTTAAAATCCACAATATACGTTAAGAATGCACATGTATTTCAATGTTTAAATTTACATGACGAGTGAAGCACATCTTGCAACCTTCTCTAGAAATACATAGTGCAACAATTTTCTGTTTTATATCGTGGAATTTATCAAAAATTTTGATATCCAAGTCATTAAGGAAAATTTCTGACAAGATGCTTCATAAACTATTATCCATCGCTAAGCCGTTTCGAATTTCGTAAATTTTTTCGTTATATTTAAGGAACCTGGAATCATGGCTAAACTGCGAAAAGTGTAACTGCTCTACAGTCTCACTTTCTGCCATACTTTATGCATTAATAAATTACGTGTAATTATTTATAATATTTCATCAACTGGTGTATTCTTAAACATACTTGTTACATCCCAAGAAGAGAAAACTGCATCCTGTGGGATATTCGTATTTACTACACTGTTAACAAATTGGATGCTATTTTTGGTACTGAAAGTCTTGTGAAATTTGTATGCACTTTTAAGTCTTTTTCGTCGAGCATGTAATTTAGGCTACTACTGGGAGCATTTCGTTATTATTAACAAGTCTACCTGACAGGTTTGTGTAATTTAATCTGAGATCTTATAGTGGGAACCCTTGTATTCATTAACTTCAATCGACGTTTTTTTACTGATTCAGATAAAAACTGAGAGGCGTCAATTTTCCTTTTCAGTTCAGTTGAGAACCTATTGAGTGGCTGTTTCGTCACTCCGTTTATGCCGCTCTGTTCAAAATAAGATACTGTAATCCCTTCGTGCAATTTTCATTCGAATTTATTACTGACTGAAGCTCCTGTATACAAGTAATATTTGTATTTAACGCTTGTGCAGGACTTTTTGTTCGTCTGTTGGTTGGGTTGTTTGGGAAAGGAGACCAGACAGCGAGGTCATCGGTTTCATCGGATTAGGGAAGGATGGGGAAGGAAGTCGGCCGTGCCCTTTCAAAGGAACCATCCCGGTATTTGCCTGGAGCGATTTAGGGAAATCACGGAAAACCTAAATCAAAATGGCCGGACGCGGGATTGAACCGTCATCCTCCCGAATGCGAGTCCAGTGTCTAACCACTGCGCCACCTCGCTCGGTGTTAGTCTGTAAACCTACCTTAGTTTCTTAATTTTCGTTTAATTTGGCAGACGTACTGATATGGTCGGTAGCAGGACACTGGCTGCTGGAATGGAAGGACTAAACCAAAGTGGAAGATACAGCACTGATATATACTTTTTTTTAAATTTGCTGATACACAACACACTGATAGTATGTGTAGAACAGTTCAGCAACTTATGGTTTTACATATAAGCTCAGAAATCTGAGTAGTACAATCGAGATTCAGAACAAATGCTTAGAAAGACTTTAATCAAGGCAAAGATTTAACTTGAAGCAATTAAACAAAATTTGACCATGCAGGCAAGCTCAGGAATTTAAATAGTGAAGCAGAGAATCAGAACAAACGTTTGCAGATAATTTAATTAAAGCAAAATTTAATATGAAACAATAAAGGAAAATATGATTTTATAGCCACACTCAGCAATCTAACTAGTAAAACAGACTCAAAAAATTATTCAAACTTTAATCAAAGTAAAATCATACGAGAATTCTTGAAAATATTAAAGGTCTTCCAGTACAATAAAACAGAAATTTCAGATACATGAAGATAAACATGCACACGAATTTCATAGCTTTACTTAGAATTTAGATACAACGAAAGTTTCCCACAAGTGTAAGAACTACATATATCATCATGATCTCGTTTTCGTCCTTTTAGTTGACCTAGGGTTGGCTGGCTCTGAGCACTATGGGACTCAACTGCTGAGGTCATTAGTCCCCTAGAACTTAGAACTAGTTAAACCTAACTAACCTAAGGACATCACAAACATCCATGCCCGAGGCAGGATTCGAACCTGCGACCGTAGCGGTCTTGCGGTTCCAGGCTGCAGCGCCTTTAACCGCACGGCCACTTCGGCCGGCTGACCTAGGGCCCGGGATATGCGTAGAATAATTTCATCAATGTTAGACAAATAAGCTGAGGTGATTTACACACACCTAAACGAAACTATTACAAAAAAAATGGTTCAAATGGCTCTGAGCACTACGGGACTTAACTTCTGAGGTCATCAGTCCACTAGAACTTAGAACTACTTAAACCTAACTAACCTAAGGACATCACACACATCGATGCCCGCGGCAGGATTCGAACCTGCGACCGTAGCGGTCGCGCGGTTCCGGAATGTAGCGCTTAGAATCGCTCGGCCACTCCGGCCGGCGAAAGTATTACATCACACTCTGATAACGAACAAGAGATCACGACTTAGGCTTACGCTACCACTAACCAGAGCACAACGAAAATGTTAAAGTTTAGTGGAGACCAACACTTACAAAAGAGCACGATTCAAAGTAACCCACCTTTAAGGCGTGGATTAAAACCCTTTCCAAATTTTGATTGAAATTACTCTAAATCACTTTTAATGAGTGGATTAAAACAGCAAAATTTATAGTGGGTCGTCTTTCCAAGATTAATTTAAAAATAGTTCTCTATAAGTTAAGCAAATTTTCAAGATGGAAACAAACCCTTAAACAAATGTTCACAGTCTGAAAAAACAGAAAAATTACTCTGAGCTGTCTTTAACGAGTGGTAAAAATCTTTCATACTTTAAAAAGTTCATAATGCTAAGATAACACTGAGCCACTCTCAAAGGGCGAGGAGTTTATCTTCTAGAACCTCTACAATTCAGTGGAAAAGTCCCAGAATTACAATTACCAAGAATTAATTAACAAGCCGGAAGTTTAGTAGAACGTGGCCTGCTAGAGGGGACTAAAAACGCGGGCACAGCTAACGCAAATCAAACAACAACCATGTCGACGTGTCGTATGAAAACATAGTACAGTGCGGGCTGGGATGCTTGAACGGTAACCGCTAAAGGAGAGAACCAAAGGACAACATCGACACCAGTAAAGCTAGCTGCCAGCGCAGCAGCCCACACGCACTCTGCACTGCAAGTAGTCCCGGGAGAAGGCACCCACTGCACAGATGACAGCCAGTTCCACAGTACGCCGCGTTGCTTCTGTGAGACGTAACGACAACTGCCCACTCATATAAAGTCACCGCTACTGCCCAGGCGCAGTCCTTGCCCACGAAGGTCCTCAGAGCCCCACTGGCCCCTTCACACACGCAGCCGTTCCGTCGGCAGCTCACACTACACTCTCTCGGTCAATAGCGAACACCCGCTATCCACTAGCTCCCTCTGCAGGCTCTCCCCACAACGTCGGAACTTCTCCCTCTTAAGAACCCTCCAGACAGGCCATTCCCAAATGATATCTCCAAGGCAAGGCCTCTGACGAACGATATGGGCGCTACGTACCCGAAATGAAAGTATCGGGTACAAACTACCTTTACCTGAGAAATTATTGTTTTTTAATTCTTTCTTTGTTAAATGGTGCTTCAAGTTATGTTGATGTCCATTCCCTAATACCTCTACCTCAAAATGGCTAAATGGCTCTGAGCACTATGGGACTCAACTTCTGAGGTCATTAGTCCCCTAGAACTTAGAACTAGTTAAACCTAACTAACCTAAGGACATCACAAACATCCATGCCCGAGGCAGGATTCGAACCTGCGACCGTAGCGGTCTTGCGGTTCCAGACTGCAGCGCCTTTAACCGCACGGCCACTTCGGCCGGCCCTCTACCTCACTCCTGCTTAGCTGTATACACATTAAAGTGAAGTCCTCGTCAAAAAATTTAGTTTGCATTCTAGACTCAATTATTATGATACCATTTATCGACAACCTTCACAAGTTGTACAGTTTTTTACGGTGAACATTACTACATTTATATGCAGTATTTTCCACCATACTTAGCACTTCACATTCCGCACTGTACTGGAGTTGGCAGTCTCCCGAATTGAAAATACAGGGTGTTACAAAAAGGTACGGCCAAACTTTCAGGAAACATTTCTCACACACAAATAAAGAAAATATGTTATGCGGACATGTGTCCGGAAACGCTTACTTTCCATGATAGAGCTCATTTTATTACTTCTCTGCAAATCACATTAATCATGGAATGGAAACACACAGCAACAGAACGTACCAGCGTGACTTCAAACACTTTGTTATAGGAAATGTTCAAAATGTCCTCCGTTAGCGAGGATACATGCATCCACCCTCCGTCGCATGGAATCCCTGATGCGCTGATGCAGCCCTGGAGAATGGCGTATTGTATCACAGCCGTCCACAATACGAGCACGAAGAGTCTCTACATTTGGTACCGGGGTTGCGTAGACAAGAGCTTTCAAATGCCCCCATAAATGAAAGTCAAGAGGGTTGAGATCAGGAGAGCGTGGAGGCCAAGGAATTGGTCCGCCTCTACCAATCCATCGGTCACCGAATCTGTTGCTGAAAAGGCTACAAACACTTCGACTGAAATGTGCAGGAGCTCCACGGTGCATGAATCACATGTTGTGAAGTACTTGTAAAGGCACATGTTCCAGCAGCACAGGTACAGTATCTCGAATAAAATCATGATAACGTGCTCCATTGAGCTTAGGTGCAAGAACTTGGGGCCCAGTCAAGACATCACCAACAATGCCTGCCCAAACGTTCACAGAAAATCTGTGTTGATGACGTGATTGCACAATTGCGCGTGGATTCTCGTCAGGCCACACATGTTGATTGTGAAAATTTACAATTTGATCACGTTGGAATGAAGCCTCATCCGTAAAGAGAACATCTGCACTGAAACAAGGATTGACACATTGTTGGATGAACCATTCGCGGAAGTGTACCCGTGGAGGCCAATCAGCTGCTGATAGTGCCTGCACACGCTGTACATGGTACGGAAACAACTGGTTCTCCCGTGGCACTCTACATACAGTGAGGTGGTCAACGTTACCTTGTACAGCAGCAACTTCTCTGACGCTGACATTAGGGTTATCGTCAACTGCACGAAGAATTGCCTCGTCCATTGTAGGTGTCCTCGACGTTCCAGGTCTTCCCCAGTCGCGAGTCATAGGCTGGGATGTTCCGTGCTCCCTAAGACGCCGATCAATTGCTTCGAACGTCTTCCTGTCGGGACACCTTCGTTCTGGAAACCTGTCTCGATACATACGTACCGCGCCGCGGCTATTGCCCCGTGCTAATCCATACATCAAATGGGCATCTGCCAACTCCGCATTTGTAAACATTGCAATGACTGCAAATCCACGTTCGTGGTGAACACTGACCTGTTGATGCTACGTACTGATGTGCTTGATGCTAGTACTGTAGAGCAATGAGTCGCATGTCAACACAAGCACCGAAGTCAACATTACCTTCCTTCAATTGGGCCAACTGGCGGTGAATCGAGGAAGTACAGTACATATTGACGAAACTTAAATGAGCTCCAACATGGAAATTAAGCGTTTCTGGACACATGTCCACATAACATCTTTTCTTTATTTGTGTGTGAGGAATGTTTCCTGAAAGTTTGGCCATACCTTTTTGTAACACCCTGTATACTTTGTGAGGTAACGGACCAGTTCTGACGCCCTGGAAATATTCTAAGTTCAGAGTTGGCTGCCACCACTCAGGCCGCGCGACAGGGCCGAGCTCGTTAGAAACCACGTGGTTCAAAAATGGTTCAAATGGCTCTGAGCACTGTGGGACTTAACTTCTGACGTCATCAGTCCCCTAGAACTTAGAACTACTTAAACCTAACTAACCTAAGGACATCACACACATCCATGCCCGAGGCAGGATTCGAACCTGCGACCGTAGCGGTCGCACGGTTCCAGACTGTAGCGCCTAGAACCGCTCGGCCACTCTGGCCGGCCGCTGGGAATTCCGCTGTGACGAGGACGGAGTTTTGTGTCGAAGAAGGCGATGTCTATGCGGGGAGTGCCAAAGATGTCGGACTTTGTGAAACCTTAATGGCAGACATTTCACAGTTCGAACAGAAATTAATAGTAGCCAGATGAAACATGTTGTTGTTGTTGTTGTGGTCTTCAGTCCTGAGACTGGTTTGATGCAGCTCTCCTTGCTACTCTATCCTGTGCAAGCTTCTTCATCTCCCAGTACGTACTGCAACCTACATCCTTCTGAATCTGCTTAGTGTATTCATCTCTTGGTATCCCCCTACGATTTTTACCCTCCACGCTGCCCTCCAATACTAAATTGGTGATCCCTTGATGCCTCAGAACATGTCCTACCAACCGATCCCATCTTCTGGTCAAGTTGTGCCACAAACTTCTCTTCTCCCCAATCCTATTCAATACTTCCTCATTAGTTATGTGATCTACCGATCTAATCTTCAGCATTCTTCTGTAGCACCACATTCTGAAAGCTTCTCTTCTTGTCCAAACTATTTACCGTCCATGTTTCACTTCCATACATGGCTACACTCCATACAAATACTTTCAGAAATGACTTCCTGACACTTAAATATATACTCGATGTTAACAAATTTCTCTTGTTCAGAAACGCTTTCTTTGCCATTGCCAGTCTACATTTTATATCCTCTCTACTTCGACCATCATCAGTTATTTTGCTCCCCAAATAGAAAAACTCCTTTACTACTTTAAGTGTCTCATTTCCTAATCTAATACCCTCAACATCACCCGACTTAAGTCGACTACATTCCATTATCCTCGTTTTGCTTTTGTTGATGTTCATCTTATATCCTCCTTTCAAGACACCATTCATTCCGTTCAACTGCTCTTCCAAGTCCTTTGCTGTCTCTGACAGAATTACAATGTCATCGGCGAACCTCACCGTTTTTATCTATTCTCCATGGATTTTAATACCTACTCCGAATTTTTCTTTAGTTTCCTTTACTGCTTGCTCAATATACAGATTGAATAACATCGGGGAGAGGCTACAACCCTGTCTTACTCCCTTCCCAACCACTGCTTTACTTTCATGTCCCTCGACTCTTATAACTGCCGTCTGGTTTATGTACAAATTTAAATAGCCTTTCGCTCCCTGTATTTTACCCCTGCCACCTTTAGAATTTGAAACAGAGTATTCCAGTCAACATTGTCAAAAGCTTTCTTTAAGTCTACAAATGCTAGAAGCGTAGGTTTGCCTTTCTTAATCTTTCTTCTAAGATAAAATCTTTCTTCTAAGATAAGTCATAAGGTCAGTATTGCCTCACGTGTTCCAGTATTTCTACGGAATCCAAACTGATCTTCCCCGAGGTCGGCTTCTACCAGTTTTTCCATTCGTCTGTAAAGAATTCGTGTTAGTATTTTGCAGCTGTGGCTTATTAAACTGATTGTTCGGTAATTTTCACATCTGTCATCATCTGCTTTCTTTGGGATTGGAATTATTATATTCTTCTTGAAGTCTGAGGGTATTTCGCCTGTTTCATACATCTTGCTCACCAGAGGGTAGAGTTTTGTGAGGACTGGCTCTCCCAAGGCCGTCAGTAGTTCCAATGGAATGTTGTCTACTCCGGGGGCCTTGTTTCGACTCAGGTCTTTCAGTGTTCTGTCAAACTCTTCACGCAGTATCGTATCTCCCATTTCATCTTCATCTACATCCTCTTCCATTTCCATAATGTTGTCCTCAAGTGCATCGCCCTTCTATAGACCCTCTATATACTCCTACCACCTTTCTGCTTTCCCTTCTTTGCTTAGAACTGGGTTTCCATCTGAGCTCTTGATGTTCATACAAGTGGTTCTCTTATCTCCAAGGGTCTCTTTACTTTTCCTGTAGGCAGTATCTATCTTACCCCTAGTGAGATAAGCCTCTACATCCTTACATTTGTCCTCTAGCCATCCCTGCTTAGCCATTTTGCACTTCCTGTCGATCTCATTTTTGAGACATTTGTATTACTTTTTGCCTGCTTCATTTACTGCATTTTTGTATTTTCTCCTTTCATCAATTAAACTCAATATTTCTTCTGTTACCCAAGGATTTCTACTAGCCCTCGTCTTTCTACCTACTTGAGCCTCTGCTGCCTTCACTACTTCATCCCTCAAAGCTACCCATTCTTCTTCTACTGTATTTCTGTCCCCCATTCCTGTCAATTGTTCCCTTATGCTCTCCCTGAAACTCTGTAAAACCTCTGGTTCTTTCAGTTTATCCAGGTCCCATCTCCTTAAATTCCCACCTTTTTGCAGTTTCTTCAGTTTTAATTGTAAGACGTATGCATTGCCGGCGATGGGCGAGGCATGGCAGAGTCTCTGACCAGAGAGTAGTATGTAGTTAGTTGTTGCTTGTCGCTAGTCGGCAGTAGTCTTGAGTAGTCTTCAGTAGTCTGCTGTAGTCGACTGTAGTCTGCGCGTGCCTGCGCGTGTCGGCAGTCTGCTCTGGTCGGGACTTTGGTGGATGAGTATTATTGTAGAAGGTAAGGAAGCTGCCTTGCGCATATCTAGTAATGTATATTAACTGTCATTAATTTCTTTAAAAAAATGCCCCAATAATAATTTTTATAATATAAAGTAATTTTTTTAAGAAAAGCATTCATTTCAATTTAAAGAATATTTCCAATGCATGATCATTCCTTCCAAGAATCAAAAAAAATATAGGCCGTCATTGCACGAAGCTGTGCCGAAAAAATTTTACATAAGAGCAGATATATTCGCAGTTTTTATTGAGGTAAGAATTTTTCCTTTTTTATTCAGAATACAGGGCCGAGGCGCAGCGCTGCTGTCGTCATAAGATTTACCAGGTTACTGAATTTTTTTTATTATTTTGGTGATTAGGAATTTTTCTGTTTCGAACTTAACATTAAATGAGAAAAGAATTTTGAGGTTACATTAAAATTAATTTTGTTCGGAGGTTACAATATTTAAAATTCATTTAATTATTATTTTTGTGGGGAGTTTGCGCTTGGTTCTTGGTTCACATTTAAATAATAATATTTTCGTGTGGGGAGGTTACACTTGGCGACATCCGGCCAGGATCGTATTTCTTTGTGAATCTTCTGAGAAGTAGTCATATATCTGCTCTTATTTACTTAAATGTAGTTTGCATCTAGCGCAACGCATTTACTAATTTGTCACTCTTTCTTTCACAGATCATCGGCAATTTGTTGCTCTTTCTTGCATTTGTGTTTGTTGCATTTTGCATTGTCCTTGTTTCATTTGTGCTTAATTTTGATTAGTGAAAATGCCGCGGAAAACTGTTAACAGTACATCGCGATGTCCAATGAGTGAAATAGCCGACTCGAACAATTTGACCGATAATATTTGCGACACTCAGTGTAATGATGACAATCCTCCATTTACAGACAATCAGTGCCTACCGACCACTAGTAATGATTGTAATGCTAATGATGAACAAATAAATTCAATTGTGTCGTCTGTCAATTTAACGACAATTGATGACGCGGCACGTTCTGTTACAATGAACGTTGCCCAGCTTGATACACCCGGTTTGCAAAATTTGCATAATGAACAGACAAATTTTTCTAACGAAAATGAACAGTGTACTCAAAGTACGTCAGACTTATTTGATTCCGGTGTAGTGAATAACAGTGCACATCCAAGTGGCGAAGCTTTTCAAGAATTACAGAATATCCAAATGGATACACAAAACGTGACAATTGCAGATACACCATCACACAGCACAGAGAATAGAGTTGCTAATTTTAGCTTGGATCAAATTATGGCATTGTTGCTACAAATTAATGAACATAATAAAAAACAAGACGAAAATTCCAAACAACAGAGTGAAAATTTCAAACAACTTAATGAAAATAATGAAAATCTCAAACAACAACTTAATGAAAAACTAGACAATTACAAACAGTTGAGTGAAAAACAAGACAACCTTAATGAAAATTTCAAACAATTGAATGAAAGACACGACCACCTAAATGAACAGAAAAAACAACTTAGTGAACAGATTACAGCCGTTGCCGCGCAATGTCATGATACAAAAGAACAATTACGTGATGAAATTAAGGCTTATGCTAGGAAAAGTAGTGAAGAAATTAGATCTGTTGCTCAAGAATTAAGGAATACGCAAGCAGCTACAACAGAATCACTTAGAGACGAAATTAGTGCAGTCGGTAAACAATGCTCTGAAAACGCAACACAGTTACGCGACGAGTTTAAATTAATGTCAGCAGAACTTTCACGCTCACTGGATGCAAAAGGTAGACGCGAAATTCGACCAACAGAACAGCCAAATTGACGAACGTTTTAATCACCACCTACAAAACAGTGAAACGCGTTACCGTAAATTCATACAGGAACAAAATAAAGTAAAACGACAAGTCATGGAAACAATTACCGCACAGAGACAGGAAGATAAACGTAAATTGTTTACGAAAGCAAAAACATACGTAGACAACAATATTGCTACAGTATCGGACGAAATTAATACTATCAAACAGTTGAACACCGAATTGCGTGATGAAATTTCCGAACTTAATTAAAAAACAGATACACACACAGTAGACTTTCAGACAGTGACCGACAGACTTGAACAATTAGAACTAATACAGGATTCCGATGACATCAAAGCAGATGTTAAAAAATTGAACGAAACCACACGTAAAATACAAAAACAAATTAATGCTTGTGACACTAAAAACGATGATCAGGTAAAAATACTGACTGAAAAATATGATGAATTGGCCAGTCGTATTGACGTTATTGAAAGTAATAATGACAGCAAATCAGACGATACTTCACCGATTTCGTTTAATCAAACACCTGAATTCCAAAATTTACAGCAGACGATCAGTGAGATAGATTCGTCCAACAATATGTTACGTAGAAAATTGTCAACTTTACAGCAAGAAGTGACAGAGATGAAAAATGTTTCGGTCAATAGCACGTCACAGCATACGGCACATTCCGAACATTTGTCACACTCACACAGACAGTATAATTTAGGTAATTTACGGAGAGTACGTGACTTAGATTCCGAACAATCACAGACAAATAGATTCTCATACAATCCTGAACCTGTTCAGACGTACAGAGACGATAATTTTGATTACAAACATTTTCTATCAGTGAGAAAATTTAAAGTATTTAAAAATGACAGAACACAGATCCACCCCTTGGATTGGATACAACAATTTAGCTTTGCTTTTCCACCGACTTGGCCCGTAACACATAAACTTGAATTTATTTGCAGTTTTTTGGAAGGTGAACCTGCAACTCGTATGAGACCGATCGCGAGACAATGCTATTCGGTAGAAGAATTTCAGAATGCTTTTCTGTCAGCTTATTGGTCGAAGACGACACAACGCGGAATCAAGGATCAATTAATTAGCTTACCGAATTATGAGAACTCAAATTTTTCCACTGTCACGCAATTTTTTGAACACATGGTCCAACAAAACCAGTATTTAAGTGAACCATACAGTGAATCTGCACTTATTCAATTATGTATTTCTAAATGACCACGATCATTAAGAGTGTCACTTTTAATGGGTCAGCAGAAAGAAAATATTTCGGCATTCAGAGATCTGTTACAGCTTTTGGAAGTGCAGCAATCGGATTATTCCTTTATAAACAAAAAATTTTCATATAATAACCAAGGTCAACAAACATACAGCAATTACGATCAGCCACGCAATTTCAATAGTAAAGCTAATAGACGCTTCAGGAACGACAACCACCAGAACTTTAATAACAGACAAAATTTTAATTATCAGTATCGACAAGATTATCAGCAACAGCGAACGCATTTTGGTAACAATTGAAGTTTTTCACAACAACAACATGAAAGTCAGCCGGTTAGCATACCTAACCAACAATGCAGTCTACAAGGTCAACCAAGCTTTAATGTTTCGCCGCCTACACGTATAGCGTCAGCTCCAACAAACAGTAACGCACAGCAACAAGGAAATCAGTACGTACAGAAAACACACTATTTCAATTCCTATCGCAATGCACCGTATAGAAATGACTATAATGACAGACGTAAAAGTAATGAGCACTATTTTCAGCGTACATTTAATAACAGTCGGTCTTATCAGCAGCAAAATAATCCGCAACAACATATCATGAATGAACCAGACAGTAGATATCATCCTGAACGTAATACGTCAGGAAGAAATAACAGAACCGTACAAATAGTTGAAATGCCACAGCATCCTCCTGAAAATAATAGCGCGTCAGATAGAATTTGACTAGATACTGTACAGGTTGCATCTTCCAGTAACGCAAGCAATACTTTTGACACAGAGAATCTTGTTCACGAAAATGTTATTACTTTTGAGGACATCCGAGACACTCTTTTGCAGGAAAGACCAGTTATTCAAAAAACCATTTCACACCCTGTCATTGAAGTAAAAATTGGATCATCGAAATTTTCAGCAGTAATCGATTCTGGATCTCCTATGTCAGTCATAAATGAGGAAACTTTCAACGAGTGTAACAAAGAGAATACTTATCCTACGTTACCATTAGGCAAAATAAAGTAAAAGGAGCAGTATCTGGTAAAGGAGTAGATGTTAAATTACAGACGCATTTATCATTTTGTATTGCAGGTCATACATTTCACTCAAATTTTTGGATTGTTCCCTTATTGACGGCAGACGTTATTTTAGGTACGTATTTTCTGGTACAACACGACGCAATTATTGACTTTCAAAATTCCTATTTAATGTTAAAGGGTGAAAATGTACAACTGGCTTTAGAATTTCAGCACTCTTTATCTGCAGAAGAACAAACAATTAATCGTACAGAGGTCTTTTCCACATCACGTAACATAGACTGTCATTACACATTGTTAACAGATACGTACGTACACAACTATAATACTCCAGACGAAGCCGACTATGACGTTATACAGATGATTTCTGATAAAGTTAAACAGAGCAATGAAAATACAGACGACGAACGCACGCAACTACGCAAAATTCTTTTACAGCAAGCTCCAGTTTTTGACTACGTGCCTGGTACTATGTCCGGTTTTATGTATGAATTTCAAGTTAAACAGCACGACACATTTAAAGCCAAGTATTATCCCATTCCGTATATTCACAGAGAACAAGTTAAGAAAGAATTGCAAGCTATGCTGGACCAAAGAGTTATTGAACCGGCAATTAGTCCGTACATAAACCCGCTCCATGTTGTTAAGAAAAAGGATGGTTCACTTCGCCTCGTACTTGATTCGCGTCACATCAATGACATTATTATTAATGAAACGGATCGCCCACAGACACTAGAAGAACTTCTACAGAAATTTCATGGTGCTGCTATTTATTCCACATTAGATTTGAAATCGGGATTTTGGCGAATTCAACTCCATCCGAACTGCAGAAAGTGCACGGCTTTTCTTTGTTTTGGTGACTGTTATCAATTTTGTAAATTACCGTTCGGTTTAACTATTTCTTCAGCAGCATTTATTCGCGGTTTGAATACAATACTTCCGACAGAACTTAAAGACAGAATCACAAAGTATGTATACGACATTCTTGTTGCAGAAGCTAATTGGTCTGAACACAATCTGATTCCTGAACAACTGTTGCAAACTTTTCGTGCACAAGGACTCACAGTTAATCTCAGTAAATCGCACTTTGGTAAAACTTCTATAAAATTTCTTGGACATGTAATTTCAGCAGAGGGCATTACGCCTGACCCGGAAAAACTTCAAGCTTTACGTGACATTACTGTTCCTACGACGAAGAAACAACTACGCAGCTTTTTGGGTTTAATTAACTTTTTTAGTAAATTTATTCATTACTCTGCTTTAGACACCCCTAGATTATGTCAATTGACAGGTAAAAACACAATTTGGTCCTGGGACAAGCAAGCACATTCTGAATTTATGAACCTGAAACATGCTTTGTTGAATGCATCACTTTTATCACATCCAGATCTTACTAGAAATTTTTCAATTGCCACCGACAGTTCTAACAACGCTTTAGGCGTACACATTTTTCAGGAAATTGAAGAAGATGGTTCTACAGTAATTAAAAACATCGCCTTTGCGAGTCGCATTCTGTCACCTGCTGAACGCAATTATTCTGTTACAGAACTTGAAACATTATGTGTTGTATGGGCAGTTACGAGATTTCGGCATTTCCTTTATGGAAGACATACGACCGTTTATACAGACCATAGAGCGATACAGTTTTTACTTTCAGCTAAATTTACACACGACAGATTAAGCAGATGGAAACTTTATTTACAGGAATTTAATTTTACAATTGTTCACATTCCCGGCACACAAAATATTGTAGCAGACGCACTATCCCGTTCTCTCAGCAACAATCAGCAAGACATCGCAACCAACTTCTGCAAAGCAAATTTCAGCGTCATGTACATTCAACAAGTTGCATTTGAAAATTTCATTTCGTCGTCATTACAAGACATAGCACAAGAGCAGAGTAAAGACAACGTATGGAAAGAGATTAAACACCTTTGGCAAGATAGGAATAATGTTACCATTAGAAACCATTACACTGTACGCAATAATATTCTGTTTCGCCGCTCTCACCCTGACAGCAACAATTGGTTATTATGCATTCCTGACGAGCTTGTTAGCAAATTAATTTGGTATACTCATTTAAGTTACGCACATTACGGAGCCAGAAATTGTTTTCTTATTCTGAGACAGAACTGTTATTTTACCAACATGGAGAAAGGTATTCGACGAGTTTTAGCGACATGCAAAATCTGCCAGAAAGCTAAGTCAGATACGACTTCACATATTCCTCCATTACATCCCATTGTACCTGTTAAATTGAGACACATGGCCGCTGTAGACATTTTTGGTCCGATTCCCAGAACTAATAGAGGTTTTTGCTACATCTTTGTCGCTGTTGAACTCACTTCAAAATTTGTTACCTTCACTCCGTTACACAAAGCTACTGCTAAAACTGTTTCGAAAGCATTTGTAAAACATTTTCTATTTCAAGTAGGGCATATGTTGAAAGTAATTTCCGACAATGGACCACAGTTTCGATCTGCTATATGGACACGTATGTTACGAGCTAGAAACATTTCTCCGATCTATATATCCAGGTACCATGCTTCTTCGAACCCTTGTGAACGATTAATGAAAGAAATTGGTAAACTGTGTAGAATATACTGCCATAAAAGACATATTGATTGGGACACACACATACTCTCATTCCAGGATGTAATTAATTCCATACCAAATGAATCTACTATGCTATCTCCGTCTGTTATACTGAAAAATGTTGAACCACCTAACAAAATTAAAGAATTAGTAACCTTTTCTACATCTCTTCGACTACGACACCATGAAATAATTGACATTGCGCTGAACAACATCAAACGTGCCGCAGAGCGCCGGAGAAGACAGCAAAAACAGGTTTGTACACGCCGTGACTTTCACAATGGACAGAAGATATTAGTACGTACACACTATTTATCCAACAGAGGAAAGAATAGATGCTGTAAATTTGAGCTTCTATATGCAGGTCCATATCGAATTCGCAGCATTCCTCACCCCAATGTAGTACACGTCGAAACTTTGAGAACCAGAAAAAGCAAGGGCAATCACCGTGTCTCCAACATAAAACCCTTTATTGAATGAACATACTTTATGATTTATCACACTGTCATGCCATTTCCTAATTTTTTTATGACCACTTATGCAATTATATTCACATGAACACTTACTGATGATTATCGTATTTTTTCTTGGCAAGTACCCGGCAAGGTAAGGTTAGCAGGTCGCTCTTCTCGTCGTTACACATCAGACCGTGCATATTTTTCCAGATGAACTTACACATTTTATGACCACTTATGCAATTATATTTATGTGACTACTTACTGATGATTATCGCATTTTTTCTTGGCAAGTTCCCGGCAAGGTAAGGTTAGCAGGTCGCTTTTCTTGTCGTTACACATCAGACCGTGCACATTTTTCCAGATAAACTTACATATTTTATGAACAATTATGCAATTCCATCTAGTGACATATTAATTTTATCAAATTCTCTCTCCATTAGAGTCTTCAATTCTCGCCTCTATTAACTACACAACATACAAGCTGAACACAAAGAAAGTCATTTCTTGTCGTTATATATCAGACCGTGTACATTTTCCATTTTTTATGTATATATGATTGTTTTCCTATTTTGTATGCACTATGAAATATTTAAGATATAACAGACACCAGCTGACTTTAACATTTTGCCTTATGATATCTCAACATCGTGACTATTTTACATTTTTTTGCTGCTACATTGTGATACTCTGTGTACATATTTGCACCTGCACACAGTCTGTGTTTTTGACATATTACGTTTTCCGTCATGCTATGCTGTATGCTCAACTATATCACTGGAAACCAGTTTCTATTTAATTGGTATATGATTTAAATGCAGACGTTAATCTTTGTTCATCATTTTCAGAAAGAAATAACGTGTAAAAGAAATAAATTAAACAGAAATGGGAATTTCACCTTCGGAATGAGCGAAAGAAGATGCAATACCTCGTCACGAAGAGTAAATGGATCAGAATTAACAAGCATTAACGAGAATATACTATACACATCGTATGATAGTAGTCTTAACTAATTTTTTCTTTCAGAATACGAGGCTATTGATGCAGGCTGTCAGACAGAACTACACATCTTAGTTTTACTGATGAAATATGCTAGAAATAAGGAATTCTATACTATGAACAGTTGTATAATGAATAATGAAATGACTTTTTTGCAAATGATAATGAATGGTGATGAATAATGATGAAGAATATGTTAATATGGATACTGAAGTTTTTGTTTACAGGTGATGATAATAATGGAGTTATGATGATATGGATAATGAAGTTTTTCTTTGCAGATGAGGATAATGTTGAAGTTTATGTATTTATGCTATGTAGTTATTTAAGTATTTGCTGCAGTTCGTTTTGACAGTATGTCTTATGTCACATGGTATGATGACTGTAGATTTTGGAAAGGACAGCTAGAGAACATATATATTTTATCCACATTTCACTACCTGTTAATTCGAAGTTCACTACTTTTCAGCATAATATGCGTTTCTTCTTTCAGCTTAATAATCCATTTTGTATTTTTCTAGGAGAAGCTATTCACGAAATTAATACGCTATAAGCAGTTAATCATTAAACCTGTGTCATTCATGAATGTGATCACATATACTCTACTTGTTTCATAACCTTGCTACAGCTGACTCTTGACGAATGACATTACACATCTTCATTTGCAGCAATAACTCAAATGCAAATAATGTTATGCCCCAGTAATTAATTATCGATCCCAACGCAATGCATTGCTAGCACAAAAAAAAGTATTACCTGTCTCAAATAATGCTACCAGTTTAAGAGAGTTCTGAGTAATACTGAATGATGTTTTCTAGTCACAGACGTTGAATAATAGATACAGTATGTTACATTTTCAATATGTCGTATGTCACTGGAATGATCAGTTCTGAGTAATACTGAATGATACTTTGTAATAATGCATAAATACTATGCCAATAATTTCTGTAAATAATATTTTGTTATACTCTATAAATGCTATGCCAATAATTGACTCTCATTTTGAATGATAACTTCTGAATAATACTGAATAAGGTTTTATAAAAATATAAGAATACTTTGTAACTGGCCAATGAGTGCCAATGATTACTATAACTAAGTGAATTATGTTAATACTATGCCATTCATTAGCTCCTGTTTTCAATGATGACTTCTGATGGTTTGTAACTGGCCAATGAGTGCCAATGTTCACTGTAATCAGATGATTTATGAAAATTATTCTGTAATACTTCATACATGGTACAGAAATGTTCAGTAACTGGGCGATGAGTGCCACCAATTACTCAAATCAGTTGTTAGACTAGTGTAATTCTCAATGAAGACTGGTATGTGACTTAATGTCCTTCACCTTCTGACCTAATTACCAGAAATTACTGCAATATCCGTTTGTCCTGTCTATCCTCATGATCATGGAGCACTATATTTGGTTTTAGCACTAATTGTACGTTGGTGTACCTTACAAGAACGTGGTGTTGACACGACATGCTGTCCACCGCCTTGAGCGATGAAGATGTTATTATGGTCCCACTGTTTGGTATACCTAATGTACTACCAAAATGATAACATGGAATATTACTACGACATTTCAGTGTCTTGGCTACACTGATTAATACCGCAAGGAAAAAAACTTCAGATTGTCTCACTAGGTGTTGTGCTTCTGTAGAAAGATAAGGACTTTCAGTGCAGCTGCGTGAAACCTAAAGTGCAACAACCATGATGCAATCCTTCCCTTTCCTATCCTAGTTCTTGTAAAATAGTAAAAAAAAGTATATACAGTGCATGTGCACTTTTGTCATTTTGTTAACATGATTTGTACTTATTCCGTATACATTTTGTGATTTGCTGATATATTCTGAACTACGGTGTGTGTGCACTTTATGTCATTTGTTAATATGATTTGTACTCATTCCGTATACATTTTGTGATTTGCTGATATATTCTGAACTACAGTGCGTGTGCACTTTCTGTCATTTGATTTGTACTCATTGTGTATACATTTTGTCTTTGCTTGTTATGTTCTGTACTCAGTGCATGTGCACTATATCTTATTTCATGTTTTGCACTTATATATATGTATATATTCTGTGATTGTAAACTTGGTTAATTAAGATAAATTTGTTGCTCATGGCAAGTCCAATTGACTCACCATCGCTGCCAAATTTTTGCCCCCCCCCAGTGGAGGGTTATGTAAGACGTATGCGTTGCCGGCGATGGGTGAGGCATGGCAGAGTCTCTGACCAGAGAGTAGTATGTAGTTAGTTGTTGCTTGTCGCAAGTCGGCAGTAGTCTTGAGTAGTCTTCAGTAGTCTGCTGTAGTCGACTGTAGTCTGCGCGTGCCTGCGCGTGTCGGCAGTCTGCTCTGGTCGGGACTTTGGAGGATGAGTATTATTGTAGAAGGTAAAGAAGCTGCCTTGCGCATATCTAGTAATGTATATTAACTGTCATTAATTTCTTTAAAAAAATGCCCCAATAATAATTTTTATAATATAAAGTTATTTTTTTAAGAAAAGCATTCCAATGCATGATCATTCCTTCCAAGAATAAAAAAAAAATATAGGCCATCATTGCACGAAGCTGTGCCGAAAAATTTTTACATAAGAGCAGATATATTCGCAGTTTTTATTGAGGTAAGAATTTTTTCTTTTTTATTCAGAATACAGGGCCGAGGCGCAGTACTGCTGTCGTCATAAAATTTACCAGGTTACTGAATTTTTTTTATTATTTTGGTGATTAGGAATTTTTCTGTTTCGAACTTAACATTAAATGAGAAAAGAATTTTGAGGTTACATTAAAATTAATTTTGTTCAGAGGTTACAATATTTAAAATTCATTTAATTATTATTTTTGTGGGGAGTTTACACTTGGTTCTTGGTTCATATTTAAATAATAATATTTTCTTGTGGGGAGGTTACATAATCTGCAGGTCATAACCATTAGATTGTGGTCAGAGTCCACATCTGCCCCTGGAAATGTCTTACAATTTAAAACCTGGTTCGTAAATCTCTGTCTTACCATTATATAATCTATCTGATACCTTTTAGTATCTCCAGGGTTCTTCCATGTATACAACCTTCTATCATGATTATTAAACCAAGTGTTAGCTATGATTAAGTTGTGCTCTCTGCAAAATTCTACCAGGTGGCTTCCTCTTTCATTTCTTAGCCCCAATCCATATACACCTACTACGTTTCCTTCTCTCCCTTTTCCTACACTCGAATTCCAGTCACCCACAACTATTAAATTTTCGTCTCCCTTCACTATCTGAATAATTGCTTTTATTTCATCATACATTTCTTCAATTTCTTCATCTGCAGAGCTAGTTGGCATATAAACTTGTACTACTGTAGTAGGTGTGGGCCTCGTATCTATCTTGGCCACAATAATGTGTTCACTATGCTGTTTGTAGTAGCTTACCCGCATTCCTATTTTCCTATTCATTATTAAACCTACTCCTGCATTACCCCTATTTGACTTTGTGTTTATAACCCTGTAGTCACTTGACCAGAAGTCTTGCTCCTCCTGCCACCGAACTTCACTAATTCCCACTATATCTAACTTTAACCTATCCATTTCCCTTTTTAAATTTTCTAACCTACCTGCCTGATTAAGGGATCTGACATTCCACGCTCCGATCCGTAGAACGCCAGTTTTCTTTCTCCTGATAACGACATCCTCTTGAATAGTCCCCGCCCGGAGATCCGAATGGGGGACTATTTAACCTCCGGAATATTTTACCCAAGAGGACCCCATCATCATTTAATCATAGAGTAAAGCTGCATGCGCTCGGGAAAAACTACGGCCGTAGTTTCCCCTTGCTTTCAGCCGTTCGCAGTACCAGCACAGCAAGGCCGTTTTGGTTATTGTTACAAGGCCAGATCAGTCAATCATCCAGACAGTTGCCCTTGCAACGACTGAAAAGGCTGCTGCCCCTCTTCAGGAACCACATGTTAGTCTGGCCTCTCAACAGATACCGCTCCGTCGTGGTTGTACCTACGGTACGGCTATCTGTATCACTGAGGCACGCAAGCCTCCCCACCAACGGCAAGGTCCATGGTTCATGGGGGGGAGATGAATCATTATACCTCAAAAAGTAACATGTACATTACAATTATCTGCTTGACGATTCTGATGGTGTAATTAGATTTTCAATATATTTATTAGTTTAATGTTTAGTATCTGACGATAAATTATACAAGTAACACCCAGCAACGAATTTCGAGAATGTAAACGGTTCACCCGATTTCGTCGCTCTATGTGTCTTTAGAAAGCTATTAGTGTAAACCTAAATTGGTATAAATTACAGGCATGTAACTTGAATAGTACATGAGGTATTGGAGGTCAAAGTGGCCGATTACTACCGATCGCGTCAGGCCATAAATACTCCACAGTTACAAGAAAAGAAAAAAAAACGGTAGCAGCATGCTTATAAATATATTTATTCATCTACGTCTTTGTTTATATGCGATCTATTCATGAAGAAATCGGTTAAATATTTACTGTGTTTTAGAAAGCACAGACACATCAGGCTACTGGCCTACCTTTTGTCCTATTCCTTTGATATATGTTTATTTAATTTGTTTATGTACCTAATAATGTGTATTAGAATGTGTTTATGGTCCAGCAGTAGGAATATTATTTAAATTCAAGTTATTTAAATGTAAATCCAGTATTTTGTATGTTTAATACGTTTGTGAGTGTACGTTGGCCTGGAGAGTTGGAGATAGCGCTCTAGCCAGTCACAGTGCCCCTTACTAAGAGAGAAGTATGGAGGCTAGGGAGGAGCTTCGTTTCCGGAAAGGACACGGGGGAGTTCTGAGCAGGGTGACAGTTCTGGGGAGTACGGCACAGGACACGGGAAGTGCTCGACCCGACGGCGCGACGGACGCGGAGTCGGCGGAAAGACCTGGACAGTGGAGCAGTTTGCGCGTGGTCGCGGAGGATAGAAATATTTCAGAGTGCCGAAGTGTGCTCTTATGTGATTTTGAAACGTCCCCTTTTTAACAATTATACATAACTGTGCTTAAACTGACACACAATATTTTTAGCGCAACGCAATCTGACTATCAAAGATCCCTGCAAAAGAATGGCCCTGAGTAACATTAAACTATACCTTTCACAAATCACTTACCTCACAAAAATCTTCATTACTCGAACTACAGCAATACAGCGAGCGCTACTACTGCCAGCTAAATAAAAGATTCAAACTACGGAAGGCACTAACTACTGATAGGGATAGTTAGCAAATGAAAGATATTAATAGAGAACAAACAATGTATTTACCTTAATAGTCATAATATATATAGCAGCTCATGACAAATTACAAAACTCCGCCATCTCTCTCCCCACATCCACCACTGCTGGCGGCTCACCTCCAACTGCGCAACGCTACGCGCTGTTCACAGCCAGCTGCCTAGCACTACAATGGCGAGTATTACAACAATGCAAAGCAGCCACAGACTGCACACAGCACAGCCAGTGATTTTCATACAGAGGTGGCGTTACCAATAAAAAAACCTAAACAGCCTACTTACATAGCCCCCATGATCCCCACAAAAAATTTTACAAATTGTTTTGGGCACTGGGCAATACATATTTGTTAAAATTTTTCATAATCGTAACTACAATAACAAAGAAATCAAATGCACACACTTATTGATAAAATGTTGGTCAAAAGCTAAAATTTTCTCAGAGTCCATAAAGATAGTTCTGATCATTCATCATAATAGTAATTACAGTTTTTTTTCACAAAGTCTCATTAGTAAAAGAAATTGCACACAGAAGTAGTGGATTTCCATGCAGTCTTGAAGAAGTAGTGTTGTCCTTCCAACGGAAAGACAGTGCTGACTCTTGACATGCTGACAGGTAATGGGCCACAACAGAGCCAACCCACAGCAGAGTCAGTCGAAGTTTTGAAGAGTATTGGTAGGTAGGTCACCGCAGAGCAGACCCACTGTAGTCCTGGTAGAGATTACGGTACTGGTGGGCCACCAGAGGTGCAGACCCACTGCAGTCCTTGTAGAAATAATGGTATTGATGGATCATCAAAGATGTAGACCCACTTTAGTCCTTGTAGAGATGGCCAGCAGCCATCTGTTGTGACTGTGCAGGTGCACAATCACCATTGAAAAGTCTTGCGCATAATATAGCAAGTCCACCACTTGTGCACTCACAAACTTTTTGGAATTGTCTTTAGAACCAGCAATGCTGTTATCCAGTCCCTTGCTGAATTTTTAACACACGTGCAAACACTAACAGTCCCTACTTCTCACATATTGTCCATATACTATGACCAACAGAAACGTGTGCAGCGAAATGTAACTTACAAGTTACTTAATTTGATGAACTGGTGTCAATTACAATTTTATAACATAAGATTACAATTACAAAGATACCGAATACATCATTAAAGAACATAACAATACAGATAACATTTGTAGTAATAGGGGCTTTACAAAAGAATCGAAATAACATATACATCAGTGTTACAGGAATTATGACATGAGTACATACATAAAAGATCAGAATCTTTCGAAACATCATCTTCACACATGAGCATTAAAACAGAACAGAATAAATAATGTCTAAACATCTTTACATAGAAAATAACATATTATCAGAAAAATTCAACAACATAAACCTTATTAGCTAAACACATAAAGACAGGAAAAACACAAATTCACATATCATAATAACACAAAGGTACAGGACAGGGCTTGTTTTCAGTGTGACATTTGGTACTGCAGTCCAACCCAAAACTTCATTCTGTAGATCTTTCGTCTTATTTCAACATTTGTCTCCACCAAAAAAATCCTATCCAAGCATGCTTTCTGTATTCTGTTCACATATTTCTTACCTCATTATTTATTTACCATTATCATACCTCATCATTTATTTCCAAGAAAATCCTACCTAAACCTGTTGTCCCTAAACCCTACTTTTTTGTTCATATCCTCTTTCAAAATACTTGTATGGCCAAACTATTTTCTTATAGCTTCTAAATGCATTTCTTCCAATTCATCACAACTCGTTCTCTTATATAGCCTACCCCCTCTTAAGCTAACTTAAATCTACTGAGCTCAGATGCTAAACTAAGGGACGAGGCAATGCAGCAGCACAAAACAATTAACACAAACAGGAATGACAAAAAAATGGACATTGGCAAATCAATTGCAATATTACGACTAATATAAGGCTATGAGCAGCAAACAAGAAAAATAAATCAGTAGTAAAACAGGCTTAAAAGAATAATACAAAGTGAAATTTAGTAGCACTATGCCTGGCAAACAGCAGATATCTAAACATGACATAGCTCAAGCAGAAAAAAAATATTACACTAAAAATGGCCATGTCTAATACCTATGTCACATCTTAACACTAGAGTGATGCATCACGAGAACTTACACTAGCAGATAAGTTACCAAATCGTAAAGAAATTATTTATGCAATTCCAGTGAAGGGAAATGTCTATTTATGTGCCCTCGTTTTCTTGGAAGTAGATCATAAATTTCTTATTGTCTGGATCTGTAGGCATAAAATAACTATATAAGTACATATATTAAATTTTATTTTAACCAATAGTGCAGTGCAGCTAGAAACTAGATATCAAATGAAATAAGCAACTATGTACAAAGCAAAGCATAAGAACATCGTTCAATAGCCATGTGGCATTTCATAAGTAGTAAAAAAAAATATCTCATCTAGAAAGACAGTAGTCATAATCAGGTGTGTAGACAAACAATTTCTTGTCATTTAATTAGGCATTTCAGTAAATATCAGAAAGTACGATATGTTTCCAAGTAATGAGCGTGTCGTATTTGCGATGCTTTTTACAAAGGAATGTCAGAAGCGAGGTTAATGGCCTCTTTTTTTTCTCCACCTAATGGCTTTTTCTCCAGGCGGCTGGCCCAGCTGGGCGCCACAACGCATTACATCAAGGTCACTTACCTTTCTTAACGAAATATTTATGACAGTAGTTTCCGCTACAGTGACAGTCTCATATAAAGATTTCATAGGTCGTGAATTTGCGTTACAAATGTAGAAACAAAATCCTGTAAATATAACAGTGTCCAAAAAATTTTCGCCGGCATTGTGATACATTCACGCATTTACACACATTTCATAACTCTTAAAGTACGATTCTTGGTTTCCAACATCCTTTTTCACAAATCAGCATCCCTAACCACTACTCATTATTTCTTACCTTATTCATCGACACTTCTTCAATATTTCATCATAACATATGTAGCATAATCAAATAACTCATATAGCATCAGCTTATTGATCATAAACATACCGCAACAGCATAATACACATCATCATCGTAATAATATCATAAAACCTCAGCCAAATCTCAAAATAGTCGTAGCTTCCTTCAATAATTTCAAAACCTAAAAAAAATTCTCTGCTCATGTCAAAAGAGTCATCTGCCTCAAATGTACTTTAAAAATCGTGAACCCTTACCAAATACATCATTCAAAGCTCTCATAGTATCCCAATGGTTCCGAAAAAATATGAACAGTTCACGAAGTACAAGCAAAATACAATTTCGTAAGTGTGAAGTTATCCAACGGTGTAATTACGTAAACATCTGTCACTGACGTAGTAAAAAAAATGTTTGTCTCTCAGTTAAATGATCTGATAGCTGTGTAATACTGTGTTGGAGAAATATGGTACGGATGTGTAAAGTTGTATAAGCAAATACCATATTAGCTAGGGCTCCTTGTGCTTGCCAAACACATGGTACACAAAGTAGGCGTGTACCCCCCTGAGGATAAATGAATAATACCCTCAGGTGTTATAGATTACAGCAATGGAATGAAATGTGTCACGGAATACCTTTGTATCATTGTACTTCAAATATCTTTAAAAATAAATGTTTTAAGTACAAAATTAATCACACAAATGCGTGTACTGTAGCGCTAAACTGTGCGTCTTGTTGTAAGATAATCTCTGTGGAAGTGTCGTAGTTATCGTCCTCCGAAAGCTAAGTTCTGCAGAACTCAATGTACTTACCTCACGATACACAAAAATGAAATGCTTTGCGAATAGATATCTTAGTTATTACGCTTATTGCCGTGATGAAGAAAGTACTGTGCTGTAACGTATTGTTGTGCTACGGAAAAGGCTGTCTCATTGTAGCTATACCACAAAAGTTAAATACTAAAACATGTTTTTCTTTCCAGAAGAATTCAGAAAACTGTGCAGATATAAAACAGATACACCGCAAAAGCAACATTGTAAATTGTCACTCATTAGTAGCGTCGTGATAAAAATCGTGTAGCTGTCACATAAACTAACCTCTGTGTCATCTGGTATCTCTCAGAAAGCACTTCAAATTCAGAATGTATTTTCAAATAAACCAAAATGTTGCATTAAAATCTCATTAGCAGTACTGGTAAATGTTCTAAGTATATGAGCCTTATAGTCGTTACGTAATCGTGGAACAAACAAGCAAGAATGCACACACACAATAACACTGTGTCGTCCGTTCACAATAACAATGCATTCGTAATTTCTGTTTAAATAAGTTCTCCTGGTTCTTGACTGGATATTTAACTTCAAACATTGTTACATGTTAACAGTTTCTTAAGTCTTACAAAGCATACTAGTAATGTAAAGTGAAAAGTTATATGGCAAAGACAAAGTTAAAAAGCAGATTATTTTTCAATAAGCGGTTTTATATGTGAAGTGTGGTGAAATCCTTTACTCTTCATAGTACTCAGAGTTTGAACTTGAATGCAATTGTCATATGGTATACGTCGGTAAAGAATGCTAAATCTTTTCTCAAGGCTAGCGTCTTATGTTATTTTTCTCTGAGCCAGCTGGCGCATGCGGCTGCCTGCGGTGCGAGTCATTGTCTGTCCCTTTGTTGGCGCGCGTCGTTATTGGGATTAGGAGACCTAGCTTCTACAAATTCGCCTTGCCGAGAGGGCCCAGCTCTGTTAGAATCCCGCCAGTTCTGATGAAATTCAGGGCTGTCGTTATCTCGGTAGTTTACATAGTTTCTTTTCTCTCTGTCATGTGGTGGAGAATTTCTCCTGGAATCGTAACTGCGTGTGGACCGTTGCGTCTGAAGTTATTCTGTCTCCCTTGGTAATAACTATTCTGGTTCCCATATTGTCTGTTTCTATGGCTATCTCTGTCACATTCATTACTATGGAAATGCGATCTTTCTCTGCAACTGTTATTACTCTCCCAGTGGTTGTCATATGGGTGGTGTCTGTTTTGGTCACGATTTGTGTTGTGAAAATAGCCTTGTCGTGTCCAGTTATTATTTCTGTCGTCACGGAATTGTGACGGATGTGACCTGTAGTGATTGTTTTCCTGTTTTCGCATCCAGCGACTGTCTGTGTCAATTTCTAATTCTTGTAGGAGTCCCTGAAAAGCTTCAATGTCGTCTTTGCAACGTCCTGCCAAAATAATATGTCGTACATGTTCAGGCAATTTCATTAAGCAAATGCGGATGAGCTCTGAGGGGCTGTATGGGTTTGAAAGATACTGATTCTTATGTAACATGTCTTCAAAATATTTGACAAGACTGGAAAATTCAGATTGTTCAAAGTGTTTCATCATCATGATGCTATGTTTTACTCGGTCTTGTGTAGCTTGAGACCAATATGCTGAGAGGAAGGCATGATAAAAATCTCCTTCATTGTGGCAATCGTGAATGACCGATCGCATTCTTTCAGCTGGTTCATTCTCCAAGTAGCCACACATAAATTCTAATCTGTGTTCTAACGACCAGTTGGGAGGAAAACAATGAGAGAATTGATGGAGCCATGCTTGTGGATGAATGTCGTTGCCAGAATTCTTAAATGTTTTGAATTTACGTGTAGTAATGAACAGCTTATAGTCAAAGTCATCATGTCGGCGAGTCGCATATCGGTCATTGTTATGTCGTCTCGGCGGTTCCATTTCAAAATTCGGTGCACCTTGCCAATTTCTTTCATAATTTCCGAAATGCGCTGTGTTATTATTTTGTGGCTGTTCCGTATTTCTATGTCCCTCATCCCGTATTGGGGCGCGAGTGTCCTCTGAAATACGTAATTCTTGTACTACTTGTGCCAACTGATCTTGCACTTCCCGGATTTCTCTTTTGTACTGTGTATTGATTTGATTTTGATTTTGTTTGAATTTTCTAATTTCTCCATACTCTTCAGTGTCAGTGAAGGCTACAGGTGTTGTGTCGTTCAGATCATCATCTACCTTTGTAGATAAGTTAGTGAACTGATCTGAAAGTTCTGCTACTTTATCCGATAGTGTACTTATTTCCTCAGTGTGTTTTTCTGAACCAAGTTTCAGAGTATCTACTGTGTCCTTTAAGTTTTCCTGAGTTTTTGCAAGTTGCGTAACCGAATCGGTAGATGCAACTGAGTCAAATTTAGCTTGCAAGGTCTCATGATTTTCATGAACAGTAGTTTGCAGTTCTTTTATGTCTGCTTCGTGATTCTGTAGTGCATTTTCATGACGCGAAAAAATAGGTTGGAAATGCTCACAAATTTGTGTTTTTACGTCATTACAGACTTTTTGACATTTCGATTCAATGTGATGTAACTCAGTAGTTAAATCCTCACGTGTTTGTTCAAGAGTTTGCTCCAATGAGTCTACCTTTTGAAGATTTTGTTCCATTGCGTCTAACTGTTGCTGTGTTTGTCTCTGGTGTTGTTCCATTGTGTCTAACTTTCTAAGATTTTGTTCCACTGTGTCTAACTTTCGAAGATTTTGTTCCATTGTGTCTAATTTTTGAAGCTTTTGTTGTGTTTGTCCCATTTGTTGTATTATTTGTAATAACAATGCACTGGTGTCTGGAACATGTTCCTCAGTGCTTTTCGGCAGTGAATTTGCACCGGAAACGTTCACATTTTGACAAGCAGAAAATGTGTCTTGACTTATTTGAGAAAACGGTGAGGATCCAAAACCTGAATCTACAGTATTTGCGAGATCGTGTCGTGTAATTTTGGATTCCTGAGGCGAGCTATTGCCGACCGATCGATCGATAATGCTTCCATGTTCACTACTTGTTTCATTGTCTACGCCATTATTTGACGCCCGCTCCATTTCCCTATGCACAGTTACCAAATTACTACTTTGAATATCTGTTAATTCATTACACAGTGGTGCTGGCAAGCTACGCTCGTCGTCACTATTATTTCTCAGTTTACTTTGGAGCCTAGTGTTACGTTTTTCACACGCCATTATTGTCACAATATTTCACACGATTACACAGAAAAGCACAATTTGAAGAGCAAAAATAAGAGAGCACATTAACATAGCACTGAAAATAATATGTAGTTAATTGCAGCTGCGAAACACTTTGTGCAAATCTACATGCATGCCACAACTGTTTTACTGTACAACAATGAAAGACTGCAACTACAAAGGAGATTTTCTCTACAATTACGCGCTAGCAATAAACAAAAGCTACACTAATTACACAAACTACAAGAAAAAATCAGAAGATTCCAGGTCTGAATCCTGGCAGGGTCGCCATATGAAACGTCCCCTTTTTAACAATTATACATAACTGTGCTTAAACTGACACACAATATTTTTAGCGCAACGCAATCTGACTATCAAAGATCCCTGCAAAAGAATGGCCCTGAGTAACATTAAACTATACCTTTCACAAATCACTTACCTCACAAAAATCTTCATTACTCGAACTACTGCAATACAGCGAGCGCTACTACTGCCAGCTAAATAAAAGATTCAAACTACGGAAGGCACTAACTACTGATAGGGATAGTTAGCAAATGAAAGATATTAATAGAGAACAAACAATGTATTTACCTTGATAGTCATAATATATATAGCAGCTCATGACAAATTACAAAACTCCGCCATCTCTCTCCCCACATCCACCACTGCTGGCGGCTCACCTCCAACTGCGCAACACTACGCGCTGTTCACAGCCAGCTGCCTAACACTACAATGGCGAGTATTACAACAATGCAAAGCAGCCACAGACTGCACACAGCACAGCCAGTGATTTGCATACAGAGGTGGCGTTACCAATAAAAAAACCTAAACAGTCTACTTACAATTTCCTTGGCTTCTGCAGTAGTATAATATCACGGTATAAGTGTATATTTTTTATTTTTATAATTACGTATTTTATGATTTTGGTTGGGGTGGTTTTCATTATTGTGGGCTTGCATGAGACTTTTAATTAACTTATACCACGATAACACTCGTAAGGACATCGGCTGCTCCGAAGTACGTACGATATAGTATTTTTCTTTAAACACCACGCGCGACTCACCTCCTTCTAATAAATAGTTTGCGTAAGCGCTGCTTTTTAGAAAAGAAAATATGCGTATTATTATGCAAAATGTAACTATTAATATGGGTCTCAGGGGCTACTGGTTATTCATGTACCAAATTACACAAAGATTGACTGAGATATTGCGGAATGTAATGCTTTTCAATATTTTTGTTCATTTATTTGCAAGGCAAAACTGGAGAGCATCTCGTCTGCCGTTAGGCGGCCAAAATGAAACATACTGAACTCACTAAGTATTCTAATGTTAATGAATGGAAACTATTTTCACTCTTTTTAACTTTGAAATTAATGAAAGATCAAAACTGAGAAGTCTCTCGCGTTTACATTTAATATTATGACATGATATTTTAATTAAATAATACAGTCAGTGCAATGGCCGACTAAATCCTGCTAGGGGAGATGAGCTCCCTGTACTGCGAAGTTCTGTAAAAACGTTGTTAATTATAATTAATGGTTGCGACCATGAGAGGTGACAACTAAGTCAATAATACACAATTTCTAATAACAATTTCTATTATTTTTTCAAAATACAGATAAAACTTACGTTAATTATCGGACAGCACTACAATGCCGGCCTACCGCTAGACGAAACAAAACAGGAGAGCCAGTTCAATCAAAGCATTGTCTCTGTTCTTCATGGCCTATGTTACACAGAGATTATACCAAAAAACCTGTGTTTTGTTAATTACATCGATGTCTGTGTTTTAATAATAATAACTTACGTTCTTTACTATTTGTTATACATTGCGCACACGTACACAGTCTTGAAATAATTTATAACTCACACGTCTCATAACAAAAACTTCCTTTCCCTTTCTTCAAATGTCCATTTATGTGACGTACCGTCACAATGCATTCAGAAGTGAATATCTCGCGAGCTATGTTGTTGTTCATAACTGATCACGTGAAGTAGGAATCTACTATTTCCCTGTTATCCAACCTATGTTTTATTTAACTTCTGGACCATCGACACCAATAAGTGTTTTGCAGAAATATACCGCATTCTCAAAAGTACTTCTACTATCGTACTCATCATTTAAAGTCGTTAAGATAGTACCTGCAGATTTTATTCAATTGCAATCTTTCAATTATAAATTTATATGTTACATTCATAATTCGCAATGGCCGAGTGATAGAAACCTTCGACCATTCGAATCATGTGTGTATTCTTATCATATGCTGTAGACTCAGCAGTATTTGGCCTGTAATGCGGAAACTACGTATCCCAGCCCCTAAACAACGAAACCAGCCAAAACTTGTAATGTTTCAACTCTGAGTCAGGGGGTGCGTAGTTAGTGTGAAAGCCCGCAACATGATATTGAAGCACTTTGAGTTGTTTAAATCAGTATGCGTCTCTGATTTTCACTTTTATCCGTCTCATCTCCGCTTTATTTGCGATGCGTTGTGCAACATTAGATGTAGTCTCAGTATGGACTTTTGCATATCTAGTGAAAGGGTCCTGTAGCCACCTTTCATTGCCAACTCTCATAGTGGTCAAGTCGGCAAAGAGGTTTCCGCTACTTGTGAGAAATCCACCTGCGTTAGGTTGGTGGCGGAAATGGCATCTTGGGGTTTTCCGGTCCACGCGGAGCGTGGAAGAGGCTGGAGAAGCGGGAGGCAGTCTGCCGCCGGTACGGGAAGCGTACACAGCTGTGCTCCAGACGAAGAAGGGTGAGTTGGACTGACCGCGTGGCGCGTTGTCACATAGAGAGGGGAGCTTTTAGCTTTTGGTCTCGAATTTCGTCTTATAAAGATTTACTTGCTGGGTTGCAGCAGGGAATGCAAGGCTTTTGTAGACTTTCAGTTTGATTCCCAATGCAGTCTTGACTTTGATCCGTGAGAGGAACGCAGCACAAAGGAGTTGCATATGTTGAATTGCCCTCGGTTCAGTGTGAATGTTTATGTGCCTACAATTGTGTGTGTATGCTTCTAATCTTTTCCGGATCTTGGTAATTTTTGTGTATTTGTGAATTTTCTTTGTCTCATGTGATTAAAATTTGGCCACGGTCCATAGAAATTGTCTCCGCGGACCGAGTGGGCACGCGAGTCTGTTATGAAACGTGTCGTATTTCACAAGCAATTGTATATAGTTAGCATGCAACAGCAGGCTATAGATGCACTACATCAATGTTTTAAGGAATAAATAATTTTGCCTTCAATCTTATCTTGTGTACCGATGTTACGTCGCCGTTACCTTCGCCATTTACCTTGTAGTTTTCCTTGTTGGCCCACCTATAGCGTTTCCATGTGCACAGGTGTAGTGATTAGTGTCCCTTTTTTTTATCTGAAACAAACGCTCTGGAAGAGATCGTGTTTTCACGAATCTTGCTGCAGGCTGCACTTACGCATGGTGTTCACGTCCTATTTACTTTACTCAATATTTGATTCACGGGAAGAATGCCTGGATCATATTAATAACTACATCCCATTCTTTATCAATGACGTTACAATGAATGTTCTTTTGTGAGTTTCTCTTATTAATAAATTAAGTAATTTTCCGACTCAGTGCTACCTCTTCTTTGTCGTGTGGCCAGAGTCGGTGGCGACCCTATCTTTTATATTGATTTCAGTGTCAAATAACATTTTCTTATTCAAAGTGCGCGTGGCTCTTTTAGCTATCAGGATACACTCAAAGGGCGCTTCATGCTTCTTGCACATAGCGTCCTTCTATTCACGCTACTTACACTAGGAATGACGCCGAGTTGTAAGTTGGATGTCTTTTAATGTGACATGCAGTCATCCATGGACAGTGACCAGTATGTTAACGCATACCACTCTACTTTCATACAAGTGGCAGCAACACGATTTGCCCCTGTGGTGCCGGTTCATGGACGAGATGTTACCGGCCACATGTTTCAACGAATTCTCCAGCAGTTTGTGTCAGTGTTGCGTTCTGCATCAATTTGTACAGCATAAATTGGTGCTCTTCGCGTGTCGAGGTTTTTGTAGATCATTGCCTTAATACAGTCCTCGATGATACCCAGTTCCTGCTATCTCAGAGACAGCCGGTGATTGGATGCCAGCATGTGTTGATCTTGTTTCATATTGATTGTGCTTGCTACTTTTAGCCCCTCATCAACAGTTCTGAAGCGGTAGGGAGCAGATTGGGGACTGGGTATCTACTTGAATCACAAAATAAAGTGTCTTTGAAGAATAGTTTATTAAAAAACAATTAAAAACATATAAGAAAAGTACACGAATAAGGGGATCACTGTCACAGATAGTTAACATTGAATTAAACCAAGAACTGCAAGTGGTTCAGTGGTTGGGTGGTTGATTTGGGGGAGGGGACCAAATAGCGAGCGCATCGGTCCCATCGGATTAGGGAAGGACTTGGAAAGAAGTCGGCCGTGTCCTCTAAAAGGAACCATCCCGGCATTTGCCCGAAGCGATTTAGGGAAATCACGGAAAACCTAAACAAGCTTGGCCGTACGCGGGTTTGAAAAGTCGTTCTCTAGAATGCGAGTCCAATGTACTAACCACTTCGCCATTTCGCTCGATTGGTTTAGTGATAAATAACAAGTGCCTTACAGAACAAAACTTAAATTTTGAATTGTTACAATGACAAACAAAGAATCATAAATCAAATTTCTGCTACATAGTTAGTCGCCTTGCGGCTTTGTTCACAGACAAGCAAAGGAAAACAAATGACAAATTTAGCAACTGCAAAATTTTCTTAAGGCCTAATTAACGATATGTTTCTTCGGAAAGCCAATAAAAAATTGTAACAAGCAGGTATAGTAAGAAGATAACTCCAAAATTATTCTTAACAACGCACCAACGTCTTAAGGTCAACGATAAAAGTGCGTTATGATAAAAATATACAAATAGGAAGAACTTTTGCGGTTTAAAAACGTAAAAACTGAAACCAATGATTTACACTTGACAGTTTTATCGAAGGGAATATGACGAAACAAACCTACTAACGACTATGAAGGCGACACCAAATTTTAAGGGACTCTGTACTCAAGTAAGTCAGAACATCTACAGGCTAACCGAAATAACGCCAGTTCACCACACAAACAAGTTTAATATCGGTGAAGGTGCTTTAAGGTTTGCCTTAATTCCCCTAAAATACAAGAAATCCATTAGTAACTTTTGTGAGATTTATAGCCCAAGGAACAAGCAAACAATAGACGGAGCTTATTTTTCAGATTGGCTCTAAGTGGCGATTGCTTCTTATTTTCTTTTGTTTTTTGAGAAAAGGAACCTTTTATATTTTCATATAATTACAGATAATTTCGACAACTGAAAAATTCAAGTGGGGTACGGTGTTGCGGTTAGAGTAGCAAGAACATTTACAGATCAAGAATATAAACGATAATAGTAAAATTACGGTCCGAGCTTAATTTTAAGATTTACAAAGACGGCCGACAGCCACTTAAGCAAGCTTTAAAATTGGCAGAAGTACTTTAGGATTTGCCCTGAAATTTAATGGAAACACAAAATGTTCATAAATAATTATGAAATAATTAATTATATTGTAGGCTACGTTTATACTATGGAACGCCCTTAAGCGAAAACGAAGTGTAACTTCACGGCAGTCAAATAATGGCATTAGCCGCTAAAATCTATCGATAGACTGGGCAAGGCCTAGGCAGCATGATCAAATAAAGAACTGACGAGTAATTAATAGGAGAGGGCAAGTTCATCAATAACGTGAACGGGATGTAATACGGATCTCAAGTATTCATCTGGCCCATTGTCTTACGAAAAGAGATCACTATTAATGAACGTATCTCCAATTGTGTTCCACATCTGTCACAACACTAACTAAGGTATACAGTGAGGTCTCTGATAATAAAGCTTCTGTGGTGTCACCGCCAGACATCACACTAGCTAGGTGGTAGCCTTTAAATCGGCCGCGGTCCGTTAGTATACGTCGGACCCGCGTGTCGCCACTATCAGTGATTGCAGACCGAGCGCCGACACACGGCAGGTCTAGAGAGACTTCCTAGCACTCGCCCCAGTTGTACAACCGACTTTGCTAGCGATGGTTCACTGACAAAATACGCTCTCATTTGCCGAGACGATAGTTAGCATAGCCTTCAGCTACGTCATTTGCTACGACCTAGCAAGGCGCCAGTACCAGTTAATATTGATACTGTAATCATGTACCGTCAAGGGCGACGCTCATCATTAATGGATTAAAGTTAGGTATTCCACCAGCTACGTCCGTTTTTCTAAATTCCTTGTCCTGTTCCAGACTTCACGCCAGCCTGCGTGAGCTAAAACGCGTGCCTTTCGGCTTCCTCTAGTAACCGGCGTTGGCTCTCCTGCCAACCCACAACAGCTTTATGTAATGGATTACATGTCCCGTAACATACACATGAAACTGAACAGTATGAGATCAAAACCAATGCGTACAGTGAATTTAACAAGCACTTAAAACACCAGCAAAACAAACTGAATAAACCCGAATTTTACAAAACGGAGGATACTGGACAACATGTGAGACAAGAAAAGTGCAGGTAACCTTCACAAAAGGTGCCTAGAACACTGTTCCATAAACATCTTAAATCACTGGCAACGGGAGGCAAAGAAAACGGCAGGTAATCTGCCAAAGTATATATCAAAGCACTCTGAACCGTGATTTATTTCCAAAGAATATTCTTGAGAATTTATTCTACTTACTAGCGATTCGTCAAGAACATTTAACACATTTAATCACACTATATAAGCCTGGAAGTAGTTGCCAGGGAGTAACTGATGAAATCATAACCAAATTCCTTTTAAGAAACGGGAATTTTATTCACTTTAATAGTGCCTAAAAGCATTTTTTAAAAGAAACATATTTAAAATTATAATCAGAAAGCACCCTCTAAATATTAAAGTTACAATTTATTCAGAGGCAGAAAGAAACAAGTTTTGACTGAATGAGCTTTCGGGCAGAGAACCTTGCCACTACGTTTTGACATGGCCGTAGTTACGACCACTCACAACAGCCTCTGAAGGACTACACTGGTGCAAATCTGCAACACAACAGATTACTTTAAGAGTTTTAACAATTTACACATGCACACAAACTACGCAACCCCCTGTAGGAGGGATGGAAATTGTACAAAACACTAACAATTAAAATATTAACCTTGCCACCGAAGGTGCAACTTGATTTTAACTTCTAAGAAAAGTCCTACGGTGAAAGGGTGGCAACTTTATATATTAAAATGATCATTTAAATAAAAGCCCATGAAATGCAATCTTATATAAAATTCTACAAGGTTGGCTAAACAGTAGTTAAGATGCTCTACAGTACACAGATACCGCCTCTCAAGATAATAGGCAATATATCAAAGTTTCCAAACATCAAAACATATTTCAGGTATTAGGCAGTTACACTCCAAGCAATAAATTCGTTAACACACCAAATCCGACAGACATGACAGAGGCAGCTACTAACGTACGGTAGACTGATAGGGAGATTACCGAACAACCCGAACCGCAGGTTGCTCTAACCCGCCCCTACTCCACAAGGGAAAAACGGACCACCCAATTTATAAACAACCACCTTCCTGTGGGTGGGCAAACGGAGAAGAATGGTAGGACGACCCCAAAGCAAAACGGCTGGTGACCTCACCAGGAAGACAAGCAGAATTTAACAAGAGTAAATCAAACAACATATCACCAATCACTCGAGAAGACCTGGCGCAGCAACCCCAAATCGCTCTCCCGAACCGTCCGCTGCCAGCCGCTTCAACGGACGCAGAAAGGCGCGCCGATCTCCCGTCTCACGGCGTCGCAGCTCGCACCGGCCAGACCGATGTCGTGGGTTGACTCCTGTTCCTCTCGTCTCGACCGCGAAGTCACTACCCCTCGCTATACGCCGCGGCCCACTGGACTCACGTGGCGACCTCGTATGTGCCGACGCTCAAGACGGACAAGTCATCTCGTGTCTCAGTGCGCGACCGACCAACCGATCGATCCAACCGCCAATGACCATTGCCTGACTCGAGCAGACTGGCGGCCTAACGTGCAAACTCGGATGCAGGAACTAACCCCCGACCGGGCGACCACTCGCTGAGTTCTCTTACTGGCGGAGTGGAAAGACTCTCATTTTGCCGGCTTTAAAGGTTGATCCGAACGACAGACATACTAGCACTCCGAACGACAGACAGACAATAACTGCCTAACAAATTCGGACGAGAGACAGACTAGCAAGCGGTGGACAAGAGACTGACCCAGACTGACTCACTGGCGAGCTCATAGCGCCCCTTAAATCACGTGAACAGGCAACTTTTCCCCTTTCCCACCAGAGGGAGACACCAAAAAGCTGCGACTTCCACAGCGGCGCCAAAACGGAGGGCGACTGCTTCACAGTACGCGCTGCGGCGCGCTCTTCCAAACAGCAATTTTTACCGCGGCTCACACCCCTAATGCACCACCAGGCTGCCACGCTGCTCAATAAACAATAGTTCCACAGACTTAACGCACGTTCGGCGCAAACAGAGAGTATGCGCTTACGTATCAAAAACAAATCGGCAGCTTTCACCCACAGTATCTGACTGGAGAAAGGCGCATGAAGAACCAGCATTGAGGAATTTAAACCCAGTAATCAAGCACCTCACCGAGCGAGCTGGCGCAGTGGTTAGCACACTGAACTCGCTTTCGGGAGGACGACGGCTCAATCCCGCGTCCAGCCATCCTAACGTAGGTTTTCCGTGATTTCTCTAAATCGCTCCAGGCAAATGCCAGGATGGTTCCTTTGAAAGGGCACGGCCGACTTCCTTCCCCGTCCTGCCGTAGTCCGATGAGACCGATGACCTCGCTGTCTGGCCTCCTCCCCCAAACAACCCCCAACCCTAGTACCTCACCATAGTCGACAATATGTGCACGCAACATTTTCCCAGAGCAGGTTCGCTTTCACCAACGGTCAGAGAGAGAAAATTCAAGTGCCTAGCCAGTGTGATGGCGCCGGTAACTGTACACGAGCGAGGCCGCTGGCCTCCAGCGTTGTTCGGCCAACGCAGAGCGCAGAGCGCTCGCACGTCCTCCACCAAAACTGACCTCCACCTACCACTGCTGTGAGACAGTCACTTCCTGACAACTGCAAGGCGGGCACAGGAACATACCCCGTCCGCGGCCATTCAAGGGCGCAATCTCGCTGTCCAGACTTCTCTCGTTGCCGAGCAACGACCAGAGGCAGAGCTAGAGCGGCAAAGGTACCACCCGCTTACAGCGCAGGTTTACTTTCTATCCAGTCACATAGGTTTCCTGTTCGGAGCTTTTGTTCCACACATGCGCACCATCGCTTGCCGGAAGTTGTAACAAACGATTTTGTTAAGCTGGTATTACGCGACACACCAAACATATAAAAGTCTTCATCAGAGCTCCAAGGGTTCATATTAGGAACCACAAGCTCGTCTGCGTCGACTACGTCGTTGAGTGCGGAAGTTTATACTTTTTTAAAGCTTCTATTTACTCTCACTGAAAATTCTGACTTCTTCGTATTTACACTGCTGGCCATTAAAATTGCTACAGAAGCGAAACTTAATAGATAGGAAGAATATGCCGTGATATGCAAATGATTAGCTTTTCAGAGCATTCACATGAGGTTGGCGCCGGTGGCGACACGTACAACGTGCTGACATGAGGAAAGTTTCCAACCGATTTCTCAAACACAAACAGCAGTTGACCGGCGTTGCCTAGTGATGCCTCGTGTAAGGAGGAGAAATGCGTACCAAAACGTTTCCTTCTTTGATAAAGGTCGGATCGTAGCCTCTCGCGATTGCGGTTTATCGTATCGCGACATTGCTGCTCGCGTGTGAGCAGAATATGGAATTGGTGGGTTAAGGACGGTAATAAGGAACGCCGTGCTGGATCCCAACGGCCTCGTGTCACTAGCAATCGAAATGACAGGCATCTTATCCGCATGGCTGTAAAGGATCGTGCAGCCACGTCTCGATCCCTGAGTCAACAGATGGGGACGTTTGCAAGACAACAACCATCTGCACGAACAGTTCGACGACGTCTGCAGCAGCATGGACTATCAGCTCGGAGATCACGGCTGCGTTAACTCTTGGCGCTGAAACGTTATTTTTTCGGATGAATCCAGGTTCTGTTTACAGCATCGTGATGGTCGCATCCGTGTTTGGCGACGTCGCGGTGAACTCACATTGGAAGCGTGTATTCGTCATCGCCATACAGGCGTATCACCCGGCGTGGTGGTACGGGGTGCCATTGGTTACGCGTCTCGGTCACCTCTTGTTCGCACTGACGGCACTTTGAGCAGTGGACGTTACATTTCAGATGTGTTACGACCCGTGGCTCTACCCTTCATTCGATATCTGTGAAACTTACATTTCAACAGGATAATGCACGATCGAATGTTGCAGGTCCTGTACGGGCCTTTCTGGATACAGAAAATGTTCGCCTGCTGCCCTGGCCAGCACATTCTCCAGATCTCTCACTAACTGAAAACGTCTGGTCAGTGGTGGCCGAGCAACTGGCTCGTCACAATACGCCAGTCACTACTCTTGATGAACTGTGGTATCGTGTTGAATCTGGATGGGCCGCTGTACCTGTACACGCCATCCAAGCTCTGTTTGACTCAATGCCCAGGCGCATGAAGGCCGTTATTATGGTTTGAGGTGGTTGTTCTGGGTACTGATTTCTCAGGATCTATGCACGCAAATTACGTGAAAAAGTAATCACATGTCAGTTCTAGTACAATACATTTGTCCAATGAATACCCGTTTATCATCTGCATTTCTTCTTGGTGTAGCAATTTTAATGGCCAGTAGTGTATGAAGCACTTATCGGTACCTTGTACAGCTATAGTGAATTTACGTTGTGGTTACTCAGAATTATATGCAGAAGTATCCGTTTTTTGTCAAGCTGGCTCAAGAGAATGATGGTCTATGTTTACGTTTCACAGCATTTTTGACATGAAAGCTGTAGTTGTCTTTTAAGCATTTGCGGTGACAGTGTCCACCTTAGTCGCTAGGAGGAGGGCAGAGCGACGAAGTAATGCCAGGGGTAGAAAATGGTTCAAATGGTTCAAATGGCTCTGAGCACTATGAGACTTAACAGCTGTGGTCATCAGTCCCCTAGAACTTAGAACTACTTAAACCTAACTAACCTAAGGACATCACACACATCCATGCCCGAGGCAGGATTCGAACCTGCGACCGTAGCAGTCGCACGGTTCCGTACTGCGCGCCTAGAACCGCGAGACCACCGCGGCGGCCCAGGGGTAGAAACTGGATTCGACCACGGCTTGGAAGAAAGGGTGAAAACAGGAACATGTAGCATCTGTTAATGAAGGAGCTGAGGCCCGAAGATCCACAGGAATTTATGAAGTTCGTCAGACTGGATGTGCCTTGTGAATGGTACATGACAGGATTCGTGCAAGTGACACAATAATGAGGGAAGCTATTTCGCAATAGTACGACTGCAAATATGCAAATCGGGTTTTACAGCTCTCACTGGTAGTGGCCGGCTCAGCTGCTCTGGCTCTTGTGCCTATTCTCTCAACGCTGTCTTTCCCGGAATGCTGAAATAAGTCAAAAGATGCAATAAGATGTAGAGGTTCATATGTACACCTTCCCTTGCTGTATGCCTCAGTATGCACGCTTATACTTCCTTTGTTTCAATCCATTTCTACAATAAGATCATTAGATGTTCAGCTATCCTCAACATCAATATAAAAAACGATGCTTTTCATTTGTTTTATTACTGTGTTCATAAAAAAATAGCTACTGGAAAATGTGTAGAATGTCTCGCCAAAGCCGGCCGGAGTGGTCGTGCGGTTCTACGCGCTACAGTCTGGAGCCGAGCGACCGCTACGGTCGCAGGTTCGAATCCATGCCTCGGGAATGGATGTGTGTGATGTCCTTAGGTTAATTAGGTTTAATTAGTTCTAAGGTCTAGGCGACTGATGACCTCAGAAGTTAAGTCGTATAGTGCTCAGAGCCATTTGAACCATTTGTCTCGCCAAAAACCAAAATAGTCCTCAAAAGATCACGTATTTCTCGTCTGCTGACCACAAGAGAAAACAGCAACGTGTAGGAAGCTCACACGAAATGATACGTTCTGCGCAATCGCGCATACAACACCTCTTCCACTGCGCGTGCGCGAATACATGGGAGAATAGAACGATTTCTATTGCTCCCCACAGATTGTTTTTTTTTTTAATACTGTGTAGTGTGTGCTCAAGAGATCATCCTTGATGGCTTATTCTTCTAGAATGGGATGTAAGGATAAAAGGAAAACACTTTATTTAGTACACATTCAGTTAGGCTTGGGCACTCAATGTGTCCTTTAGCGTGCTGTCTTTGGTGATGTCTATCTCCTGTGGATGGTGAGTTGTGTCTAGGCTGTTATGTGTGACTGCTTCCTCGTGTTATGAGAGATCGCTTATGGGGGGTGAAACGTTAATGAGCCGGCCGCGGTGGTCTAGCGGTTCTAGGCGCGCAGTCCGGAACCGCGCGACTGCTACGGTCGCAGGTTCGAATCCTGCCTCGGGCATGTATGTGTGTGATGTCCTTAGGTTAGTTAGGTTTAAGTAGTTCTAAGTTCTAGGGGACTGATGACCACAGATGTTAAGTCCCATAGTGCTCAGAACCATTTTTGAAACGTTAATGACTTCGGTACTTGATACTTGTGCCATCTTACAGGGTTTATACCGTTCCTACCGAATCTAATTGTCGAACTTCGCCCCTAAGGACATCGATTTTGTCAAAAACTCGTAGAGCCTTGTCATGGACCTTCTCTTGTACTGTGGTGTCGTGGAGTGCGGTGCGGATGTCGACGTTTCTTGTCCACCACGGAGCTCCTGTGATCCATCGGTAGCAAATGTTTTGCAGCGCTCGGAGTTTATTGTAGTTAGAGACGCACGTAGTTCCCCACGAGGCGGAGCCATATAACATTGTGGGTTCCATCGCTGCCTTATACAATTTGAGTTTAGTCTTAGGTTTGAGATCCTTACTCTTCAGGAACGGAATCAATGACCTGGCCATCTTCTGGGCTGCGCAGATAAACCGTATGCTGAAATCGCAGTTTCACAGTTCTGCCGCTTGGTAACGGGCCGTCTACACCTCACTTGTACACGTTAGCTGTTTCGTGTAAAATCGACTTTAAGGAGTGGTCCACTGCAATTTGACGCAAGTCTCCAAGCGCTCTACAGCACTGTAGAATGCTCCACATACTTGTGTTGGTTACATAGTAGAGCTTCCATCTGAATTAGCATACATATCTTTTTCTTTTGTCAATTCATTCACTGAGATAGCTAGGTGAGTTTTAAATTAGGGGCTAAGACGCATTTCTAGTACGCTCTTTTATTCACAGATGTCTTGATACAGGGTGTCCAGAAAAGGACTCCCTGATTTCAAAATTAAATATCTCGAAAACAAAGATCGATAGAGGAATGCAGTAAACGGTATGTTTATTGTGAAAGCTGCAAGAAGTTTATACAGCAGTTTGAAATAATAGTTACAAAAGCTGCTAACAGATGGCGCTGTAATCGCCATACGTAATGCCTAGTATCAATAGTGATCCGAAGCCCAGAGCGATCAGTTCCACTATTGAAACGTGAAAGGAGGTTAGCGTACCGAAGGAAGAGGTTAAAACCATGTACTCCATTGAACAAAGCGTTTTTCTGGTGCTAGAGTACCACAGGTTAGAAGAGAGTCCTACGGCAACAAGGCGAAGTTTTCAAGCACGATTTAATGTTCCAAAAGGACCCGATGCGAAAACCATTCGTACGCTCTTCGCAAAATTTCAACGAACAGGCTGCGTAACTGATGATCTAGTGGGGCATGTTGGCCGCAAGCAAACCGCAGTTACACCTGAAAATATCGCCACAGCTTGTGGAATTATTCAGCGAAATCACACACACCCATGCCCGAGGCAGAATTCGAACCTGCGACCGTAGCGGTCGCGCGGTTCCAGACTGTAGTGTCTAGAACCGCTCGGCCACTCCTGCCGGCGATTACAAAATGGAGTCAAATTTACAAAGTAATTAGCAATATGAGCCCTCTTCCAGTATGACTTCGCACCCCTTCTGGCCTGCAATTTCGTGGTCTAATAGTATCGCTGCTTCTAGATCTCGAGGTCCCGGGCTTGATTCTTGTCCCGGCCGGAGATTTTCACCACTTGGGGTCTCAGTGTTTGTGTAGCTCTATTCATTTCATCTCAACTCCATCACAAAGACGTGCAACTCACCGAAGTGGTGTCAGTCAGAAAGACTTGAACCAAGCGGCGGAACAATCCCAGATCTGGACACGCAGTCAATAATGTCATACAATCGTTTCATTTTATTCTTGATTGTGGCACGTTGACGTTCCGACCCGCTCGGTAGGTGGACAGAACTGGTTTCATGAAAGGAGCCCGCTGTGAATCCCTTGGGTGTCGATCGGCAATCGGCCGGAGCAACAGTCTGCAGTATGAAAGGAACGAGCGCCGCGCGGGATTAGCCGAGCGGTCTCAGGCGCCGCAGTCATGGACTGTGCGGCTGGTCCCGGCGGAGGTTCGAGTCCTCCCTCGGGCATGTGGGTGTGTGTTTGTCCTTAGGATAATTTAAGTAGTGTGTAAGCTTAGGGACCGATGACCTAAGCAGTTAAGTCCCATAAGATTTCACACACATTTGGACATTTTTTTGAAGGAAGGAGCGAAACGAGCAGGACGCTTTGGGCAACGCGATGCACGAGGGAGAAGCTTGGCGGCTGGTGGCTTCGTACGGGGAGAACACGGAGACAGCAGTGCCGTCTGCATGGTGGACGGACCGACCGGTGCTGTTCCTTGAGCCTGAGTGGTTCAAAATGTGTGTGCATTTGTAACGAACCAAACTGCTAAGGTCATCAGTCCCTAGACTTACACACTACTTAAACTAACTTACGCTAAAGACACCACACACACCGAAGCCCGAGAGAGGAGTCGAACCTCCGACGGGAGGGGCCGCGCAATTAGTGACATGGCGCCTCTAACCACGCGGCCACTCCGCGCGGCTGCCTTCGTGGTTGGGAGTGCAAGATCAGTGCCTGAGGGTAGGCGTGCACGGGCTGTATGTGCTGTGTCTCCCATACTTTGAACGCTTCGAGTGAGGCACTCGTATTTGACAGTCGTCTGCTTTGTTGTTTAGACAATGAGTTCCCTTAATGCGCAACTCGTGTGTGCCCTGTCATCTTTACGGGGTCTCAAGACAGGGAGGCTACAGATACATGCACAAGCAATTTTAATAGCAATAATAATAATAATAATAATAATGACAATAGTGTTATTATTATTGTTAACTACTACCACCATCACTGACAGAAGCTGCTGTAGGACAAGTACTGCCAGTATTAACTTCATTGGTTCATAGTGTTATTTACTCATTTGCCACTGTAGACACTCGAAACAATTTAATACCATCTGTCATATTATAATTATTATTTTTAGGTACGTGTGAACTTAAAAAAAAGGTACTGTGTATGTGAAACTCTGGCCCGGTGTAAGAGAGGGCCTGATGGCCATAATCAGATCAGGTTAAATAAATAAAAAATAAAAAAGTATAGTTGCTGTGGAACAGTACAACTATACGTAACTGCCACTGATACTGATGCACTAATCTCAGGGTAAATGAAGGGAATTGATAGCTTCGGTCTATAAAATCCTGGGTTGCTGATGGATCTAGTTTTGCAGGCTGTCTTGCACTTCCTTGTCATATGTGAACATTTGACCTCACGGAGATTATTTTAAGAGGCCGAAGATATGGGAGCCACATATGGGGATATCGGGACTGTAAGGAATATGTTACAGGATCTCCCATTTAAAGTTCTGGAGCAACTCGAGTGTCTTCTCAGTCACATGTGGCCTAGCATTGTCCTGGAGAAGCACAATTCCCCGTGCTCTTTTTCCGCACCTTTGAGCTTCAGCAACGAGTAGCAGTACTTCTCAGTATTAACCGTTGACTCCATGGTAGCCAGTCAATGAGTAGTGGTAGTTATTTGTCGAAAAAGAAACTGAGTGTTACTTTTCCGGTGTTCGGGGCAGTGTGGGTTCTTTTGTGGACAAGGGAAGCCTAGATGCCGCCTCTCCATGCTCAACCGTTTGGAATCAGGGTCGGACTGATGACAGCAAGTTTCATTATACACCACAATTTGAGCAATGATGTCAGTTCCTTGCTCCGCGTATTTCGACAGATGGATCAGGAAAACAGCTATTCTTGTTGTCTTCTGATTCTTTGAAAGATGCTTGGGCATCCTCTGTGCACACAATCATTGCCATAACGGAGCTTCTCATGGTTAAAATCACGCACAATTCCTTTGCTTATCGATAATTCAATAGCAATGTCATGTATGGTGATTTGACGATTCGTCCTTATGAGCTCCTCCACAGCCGAAACCATAGCGTAAAAAAAAAAAAAAAAAAAAAAAAAAAGTTCAAATGTGTGTGAAATCCTATGGGACTAAACTGCTAAGGTTATGAGTCCCTAAGCTTAGCCACTACTTAGCCGAAATTATCCTAAGGACAAACACACACACACCCATGCCCGAGGGAGGACTCGAACCTCCGCCGGGACCAGCCGCGCAGTCCATGACTGCAGCGCCGAAGACCGCTCGGCTAATCCCGCGCGGCAAACCATTACATCGATGGCGACAACGTGCGCCTCATCTCTACACGTCCCACCCCACGACGCAGACAACATTGGAATGTTGTGCACCATGCGAGTCACTACACTACTACGTACACCTTTTTTATAGTGAGATGAATGTTTGAAGCATACTCTTCTGCGCTAAGAAATTGGATAACAGCTCTTTCTGCTGATCTGGAAGAATCCACCGTGTAAAGAACTGTCGAAACAGCTCACCAGAAATGAGGAAATTGCTGCGAAGCTGTTAACTCCACTTATGCCACTAGAAAACCCGCCATGCCATCTCTCGGCAAACACATTCACCCACTGGGATTACATACAAACCATTACTTCGAAGATGTAGTTCCAACTGTGCGTACCTTATGACTTAATTTACATACTGCAGTGCATTTGTAGTGCAAAGCTACGGCCTTTCCCGTTCATGTTACTGAACACATTGCTTCTATTCTTTTTCTTTTTTCAGAATTTCTTTGCTTGAAACACACCTTGTGTGATACCTTTTCATTTTAATATTTTTTTCCGTATAAAAATCTTTGTGTGTAAAGAAATTTGAGATAGACATCAGTCACGATCGACAATAAAGTTATGCAGACTACTAAAATATATTTCCGCCCCCACAACATCATGTCACTTCCACTCATCAGCCTGCAGCTGCTGCTAAGTTTAAAGTATCAGTGGATATATTACAGGTAACCGGCTTGGAATCTAATAAGTCATCATCAAAACTATAGACCCGGCATCTTATTGCGGAAGTAACACATGTTATCTTCAACATTCACTCAAATGGTCCCTTCAAATCAAGTAATTTTCAATAATCACAAGGAGTGCCTGATAACGATATGTTACTTTTGTAAAAAGATAAAGGACTTTTAGTTACCATTAAGACACATTCGAGTCGAAACCAGGAAACTGCTATACACCTACTAAATGCCATAAAGACACTTGCGAATGAGAAAACGTAATTTTGCTAGATCACGTCCTCATGTAGGACAGCACCAAATTATCATGAGATATGTAAAGCTTTTTTTAAATTACAGCTACCAGTCACAAACTGTGTGAACTATTGTATTACTTATTTATTTAGCGACATGTTTCGAGGTAATACCGCATCTTCAGGCTAAATGGTACTACAAAAAAAACTTTGCAATAAGCCCGTACTGATGTTACATAGTCTTTTCGTAAATACTATGGTCATCCTCTGGAAGAAGAGAAAACTTGGTAAGAGGTGATGTCACTTTGGAAGCTGGATTGATGTTTGCACGAAAATGTTTCGTAACGGTCACTCCTTTTTTTCTTCTGGCATGGCAGTCTCGTTGTGATGCGCTCGGGTGCCTCCATTTCTGTGGCTCTCCTGGTCACTGTTCACAAATTGTCACTAACATAGCAATAACTTGTGAACACGATCACAAACAGTTCTGTAGTGCAGTGGACAAGATGGCAGTCGAAACACAGCAGGTTTCGAATTCCAGAATGAGATTTTCACTCTGCAGCGGAGTGTGCGCTGATATGAAACTTCCTGGCAGATTAAAACTGTGTGCCGGACCGGGACTCGAACTCGAGACCTTTGCCTTTCGCGGGCAAGTGCTCTACCACCTGAGCTACCCAAGAACGACTCACGCCCCGTCCTCACAGCTTTACTTCCGCCAGTACCTCGTCTCCTACCTTCCAAACTTTACAGAGTGTAGTGTCGGCAGACTTGCCAACACTACGCACACTAATTGAAAGAGGCGGCCAAGATGCACGCGCTAACTCACGAAGGATGGAGTGAGGTCTGAAACAGGAGACTTAATGAATGTGATAAAGAAAATACGTATCTTTGGAATATACTTAACTTTTAATACATCCTTGTATACATCGTTCTTGATGAGACATCTGGAGATTGTGGCGATACAAGTGACTCTTTATATACAAGCTATTTAAGGCTAATGGCGCCTTGCTAAGTCGTAGCCATTAACTTAGCTGAAGGCTATTCTAACTGTCTCTCGGCAAATGAGAGAAATGGCTTCGTCCGTATAGTCGCTAGCAACGTCGCTGTACAACTGGGGCGAGTTCTCGTACGTCTCTCGAGACCTGCCGTGTGGTGGCGCTCGATCTGCGATCACACAGTGGCGACACGCGGGTCCGACATGTACTAATTGACCGCGGCCGATTTAAGCTACCACCTAGCAAGTGTGGTGTCTGGCAGTGACACCACACAGAGCTTGTGTAAAGTTTGGAAGGTAGGAGACGAGGTATTGGCGGAAGTAAAGCTGTGAGGACGGGGCGTGAGTCTTGCTTGGGTAGCTCAGTTGGTAGAGCACTTGCCCGCGGAAGGAAAAGGTCCCGAGTTCGAGTCTCGGTCCGGCACACAGTTTTAATCTGCCAGGAAGTTTCAGGTTTCGAATTGATTATCAATTTGTCGATCTATGTGCTGTTGTACCACATAGATCGAGAAATCGTTAGTCAAATCGAAGCCAGCTGTATTGCGACCGCCATCTTGCCCACTGCACTACAGAACTACGATATTAATAAGTGGATTTTAAGACCGTGGCAAGACATGGGCAATTTGAGCGGAGGTGTCCACTCTCATTACATATAAAACGGCTCTCTTCTTGTCCTGTGATAAGCTATATGTACCCAGTATCCACACACCTGCAGATGAGAGAGGATATTCTGTCTTACCACCATGCCCACGAATCGAACGCTAGACCGCTACGGTCGCAGGTTCGAATCCTGCCCTGGGCATGGATGTGTGTGATGTCCTTAGGTTAGTTAGGTTTGAGTAGTTCTACGTTCTGTGGGACTGATGACATCAGATGTTGAGTCCCATAGTGCTCAGAGCCATGTGAACCATTTAAACCAATCGAACGCTAGTATAAACTTCTAAACGATAATGAGCGGACCAGCGTTCCCCTTGTATGTTCCCAAACGGAAGCAGGAAGGTCTTGAGGAAAAGTCATCAACTTTGAGCAGAAGGTTAAACAGCCTGAAATTCGCATATTCTACCTTGATATCTTCCGGAATAGCCACACTTTGAGAACCATCGCGAGGAGTAAAAGGAACCTGTTGTCCGTGCCGCAAAAGGAGCCTGTCAATCTGAAGTGGGTCTAGGAACATGACATAAAACACATACGATTCCGAATCGTCGTAAACCGTGTGAACCTCTTTCGAAGTTACACTGATCGTATCTACAAGACGATCATGAATTCCTAACGGACTTGACTGCATATACCGCTTGGACTTCTCAAAACTAAAACTGGAAATGTCTGTACATGGCATGTTCCTGTGAGCCATGGACGCTGCGTCAGATTGAGCCGAACACGAGACGCTGAGAGACAAACAACGATGCGCCATATTACGCACAAGGATTCACACGACACTAAGGAAAAATAAGGAAACTCTCGCTGTGCACATTAGAGGCGAGAACAGGAAGAACCTACTCATCCGACGAGCGAAGGGAGATGCGTTTAGTCAACGGTCTCAGAATCTGGACTTCATTAAGAGGATCTATTTCAGTATTAATTTCAGGTGGTTGAATATTTTCCAGAATTTTTGAAGTTTCAACAGAATTTAGATTTTTACTTCTTCCTAGCAAAGCAGAGCACTTTTAGTGCCAAGAGGATTTATATTCTGTAAGATATTTCCTTCTTTCATTTTTTTTTATTTTAAATAAAAAAGAAGATTTCGGTTCAGTTTCATATTCAAAAAATTATTTCTCAGTAAGACACCATGAACCTGTAAATAACTTCATCGCCATATACAAGATCTTGAATTTCATTCTGAGACACCGCTTCACAAGAAGACCGTTCGTTTTCACATTTAGGAACTCTTGTCATTATGAGAACGAAGGGGCAGTCCTACTTATCCCACATTACAAGCTTGTGCAGACAGAAGTGTACATCAAAAAACCTGGAGCAAGTAAGGCTATTTTGACGAGCTAAGGCCAGGATAAGGGGAGGATGGAAATTCTTACAAAGCAAACGCCGTATTGATAGGCGTTTTACTTGTTTTGTACCACCGCCTGAGAGTTTTGCAAGTATCTTCTAGCACATGGAGACATCATATAAATGGAACACGGGAAAAAATTGTGATTTGGTGTTCAAAACGCGGCGTTTGCCGTAGGTCAATTACATTTTATTTTAAAATGTTAGTTATCTGCTGGAAACCACTGTTTCGGAAGGAAAAGGATCGAATAGGCTATGGTATCGAACATTCTGAAAAAAGAATAATGAATGAACATTCCTTGTATAGAAAACTGTTCTCGTTAGCAACATAGCATATGTCTACAGATGCTGAAGTTTACTTTGAAAGTAACGATGGCATTTTGGTCATTAGTTTTAAAGCGAAATCGATAGCAATATATACCACGTAATTAGCACTTAGTTTAATTTCCCCTTTACAGATTCAACTAGGTGTTTTTTGAACCTTGTGACAGTTTCCATTCAGAATGGTAACATGTATCCGTGAGGCAGAGAAGCAGCTGAAGGAGTTGAAAGCTAATGTCACCAGGTCCGGATGGAATCCAAGTTCGGTTTCACAAAGAATGCTGCCCGACATTGGACCCTTACTTAGCTTATATTTATAGCGAATCACTCGCCCTGTGCAAAGTCCCACTCGACTGGAAAGAAGCGCAGGTGACTCCTGTGTATAAGAATGGTAATAAACGGATCCGCAAAATTACAGACGAATTTCATTTACATTGGTTTGCTGCAGAATACTTGAACATATTCTCAGTTCGAATATAATAAATTTCCTTGAGGCAGAAAAGGTTCTGTCCACGAATCAGATAGGTTTTCGAAAGTATCGCTCAGCTTGCCCATTTCTTATATCATATCCTGCGAACGATGGATGAAGGGCAACATGCAGATTCCATATTCCTAGACTGCGAAATGTGTTTGACACGGTGCTCTACTGCAGACTGTTACCGAAGGTACGAACATACGGAACACATCCCCAGGTATGGGAGTGACTCGAAAACTTATTAAGTAATAGAACCCAGTAGCCCGCCCGGTTGACCGTGCGGTCTAACGCACTGCTTTCCGGGCGGGAAGGAGCGCCTGGTCCCCGGCACGAATCCGCCAAGCGGATTTGTGTCGGGGTCCGGTGAACCGGCCAGTCTATGGATGGTTTGTAGGCGGTTTTCCATCTGCCTCGGCGAATGCGGGCTGGTTCCCCTTATTCCGCCTCAGTTACACTATCTCGGCGATTGCTGCGCAAACAAGTTCTCCACGTACGCGTACACCACCATTACTCTACCACGCAAACATAGGGGTTACACTCGCCTGGTATGAGACGTTCCCTGGGGGAGGGGGGTCCTCCGGGGGCCGAACCGCAAAGTAACCCTGGGTTCGGTGTGGGGCGGCGGAGGGGTGAAGTGGACTGCGGAAGTCTTCGTGGGGTTGTGGACCACTGCGGCTGCGGCGGGGACGGAGCCTCTCCGTCGTTTCTAGGTCCCCGGTTAACATGCAATACATACAATGCAATAGAACCCAGTACGTTGTTCTCGAAGGCGAGTGTTTATCAGACAGAGACAAGGGTATCGGCAGGAGTGCCCCTGGAAAGTGTGACAAGACCGCAATTTTTCTCCATTTACAGTGGAACCCGGCTATAACCACATTCAAAGGACCTTGATAATTACGTTGTTTCAAACAAGTGTCGTTGTAACCGAGATTCGTATTTTCATTCTCTTGCGGTGGGAAATGGAAAAGATCAAATTTGTTTAGCCTTGTTTTATTTTACATACAGTGTTCACTCTTAAGCTTACATGAATACAGTATATACAGCAATATATCGAATACTCACCAGGCTTCTTTACTCGGGAGTGAGGTAATTAGTTATTTTAATCTGGTGTCTGTTTGTCCAACACACACATTCTAGATTACGTTCTACGAGGTGTGGCTAGAAAAAAACCGGACTAGTACTGGTGAAACAATAAAACGAATGCAATAAGGCTGAAAGTCGCGTGGCCTGTCACGTGACTCTCGCTCCGCCTACTGCTCGAGTTTCATCTGCCTCCTGCACTCAGTCTGCCCGTGGCGTCTGTTTTAAGTAGTTGACGTTTTGTCTGTGCGTCGGAAAATGTTGAGTGTACAGAAAGAACAGCGTGTTAACATCTAAATTTTGTTTCAAACTCGGAAAATCTGCAAGTGAAACGTTTGTAATGTTACAACAAGTGTACGGCGATGATTGTTTATCGCGAACACAAGTGTTTGAGTGGTTTAAACGATTTAAAGATGGCCGCGAAGACACCAGTGATGACACTCGCACTGGCAGACCATTGTCAGCAAAAACTGATGCAAACATTGAAAAAAACGGTAAACTTGTTCGACACTTTCCTTGTCAACTCCTGTTAACTCAGACACTGCTCTGATTGTTAAACGGCGATCTTGTCGAACAAGTTTACCGATTTTTTCAATGTTTGCATCAGTTTTTGCTGACAATGGTCTGCCAGTGCGAGTGTCATCACTGGTGTCTTCGCGGCCATCTTTAAATCGTTTAAACCACTCAAACACTTGTGTTCGCGATAAACAATCATCGCCGTACACTTGTTGTAACATTACAAACGTTTCACTTGCAGATTTTCCGAGTTTGAAACAAAATTTGATGTTAACACGCTGTTCTTTCTGTACACTCAACATTTTCCGACGCACAGACAAAACGTCAACTACTTAAAACAGACGCCACGGGCAGACTGAGTGCAGGAGGCAGATGAAACTCGAGCAGTAGGCGGAGCGAGAGTCACGTGACAGGTCACGCGACTTTCAGCCTTATTGCATTCGTTTTATTGTTTCACCAGTACTAGTCCGGTTTTTTTCTAGCCACACCTCGTATGTTCATTATTTCATTTGGAGTTTCAGTGCTCTCTCATCTATCTTCATAGAACATGCTCACAGTTCTAATGGCTTCTAAAGGGTAACTCACAATGGGAACAGACTCTTTATTTCTTCCTTCTCCATCTTCTTCATGTCCCTCGCTCACTCCATGGTCATTGTGGCCCTGATTCTTCACTTCATTTTCAATTTCGTCTTCAGTTTGCGCTTCGGTTGAAACAAGGTCATCACCTAATGTTGCATACATTGCATAGTCGCACTGATTGGAAACATAACAGTAGATTTCTGGCAGCAATGCAGATAACAGCAGACATTACGCTGTTCACAAGAAATGTCACGAGGAAAACAAAATGCCAGGAGTACGAGTAATATCAAGGTACTGACTGATTAAAATAGAACTTCGAATAGAAGACACAAAACCTTATGTTGTAAATAGGTGGCATAGCGGTTTGAAACTGGGAGTCAGTGGGTTCAGAGGCCTGGTGTTACACAACTGTGACTGGCTGTCGTCTCTGCAGGGATCAGCCGTGGCTCTGGGACAGCTGTTACCGGCAAAACCCACTGCTGTTTCCAGATGACGTCACCTGCGTGCGCAGACGGTCCTCTGACACACTCACGCAACAGCGTCAGCTGTCGCTTGTGGCGTGACGAGAATGTCCAACTGAAGAGCAGGGAACAAGAGCCGCAAAGGAATACGAAACACACTGTCTCGTGTCGTGCTAGAGAGGTGTGGTCTGATGATGTGGTTCTCGGAAGCCGCCTTGTAGGGTGCTACGTGTCCAAAACAAACATGTTATGTAACTGCCGCCTCCCACCTGCCTGTATTATGAACACAGCATTCCGATGAATGTAGCGGTGGCCATAACCACGCATGTGACAAAGCGAATTGGCGCTAGATACGGTAAACACATGTGTTCACTAACAAAGTGCTCTGTGTTAACAAATATGGATCGTTACACGGAACCGCCAATAAGTGAATATATATACGGGCCCTCTCGGGGTCGTTTTTGAGTTAGGCTACAATCATGGCTCGTTTCACTGCTGTATCACTGCTGACGTTGGTCGGCGTCGCATACGGTAAGTTACTTATGTATCTGTTCTCTCGCTATGTTATAGTCGAAGCTGTTGTAAAATGTTTCGTGAACTCATTTGTGATATCCCCCCGCCATGTGGAATGTGTCGATTTGTATACAAAACTAATTAATTTTAAGTTACTAAATACATATACATAAACACTTGCGATCTCTCACGTTTTCTCACAGTGATTGATTGACGGTGTGCTTTTTTTGTAAAAATACACCATCATACTGACCATCTGTGTACTGTGTTTTTTTTCTGTTTCTATACTATACCTTATGTAGGTTTCAAATATTATGTATTACAAAGATAAATAGGTGCCACAGTCCTACTTCCATGAAAGATGCTCTCTCCAACGTAAGATATACACTAAAGTGCCAAACAAACTGGTATAGACATGCGTGTTCAAATACAGAGATATCTAAACAGGCAGAATACGGCCTTCCGATCGGCAGCACTCATATAACACAACAAGTGTCTGGCGCAGTTGTTAGATCGGTTACTGCTGCTACAATGGCAGACTATCAAGATTTAAGTGAGTTTTAACGTCGTGTTATAGTCCGTGCACGAGCTCTGGGTCACAGCATCTTCGAGATAGCGATGAAGTGGGGATTTTACCGTACGTCAATTTCGCGAGTGTACCCTGAAAACCACGAATTCGTTAAATCATCAAATCTCCGACATCGCTGCCGCCGGAAAAAGACCCTGCAAGAACGGGACCAACGACGACTGAAGAGAACCGTTTAACATGACAGAAGAGCAAATCTACCGCAAACTGCTGCGGATTTCAGTGTTGGGCCATCAACGTCAGAGTGCGAATCATTCGAGGAAACATCATCGAAATGGACTTTAGGAGCCTAAGGCCCACTCGTGTATCCTTGATGACTGCGCGATACAAACCTTTACGCCTCGCCTGGGCCCGTCAACACCAATATTTGACTGTTGTTGACTGAAAACATGTTGCCTGGTCGGACGAGTCGCGTTTCAAATTGTACCGAGCGGATGGACGTGTACGGGTATTGAGACAAGCTCATGAATCCATGAACCCTGCTTGTCATCAGGACACTGTTCAAACTGGCGGATGCTCTGTAGTGGTGTGGTACGTGTGCAGTTGGAGTAATATGGGACTCCTGAGTGTCTAGGTACGACTCTGACAGGTGATACGTAAGTAAGCATCCTATCTTATCACCTGGATCCATTCGTGACAATTGTGCATTCTGACGGACCTGGTCAATTCCAGCAGCACAATGCGACACCTCACACTTTCAGAATTGTTACAGAGTGGCTCCAGGAACACTCTTCTGAGTTTAAAGACTTCCAGCGGCCACCTGATTCCACAGTCATGAACGTTATTGAGCACATCTGGAGTGCCTTGCAACGTGCTGTTCGGAAGAGCTCTCCACCCCCTTGAATTCTTACGGATATGTAGACAGCCCTGCAGAATTCATGGTGTTAGTTACCTCCAGCACTACTTCAGACATTAGTCGAGTCGATGCCACGTCGTATTGTGCACTTATTCGTGCTAGCTGCGGCGCTACATGATATTACGCAGGTTTACCGGTTTCTTTGTCTCTTCCGTGTATATTAAGATATTAATGGTTCGATTATCAGGAGTTGATAATGTTTATTAGTAGCACTAATTGCGCTCGAAGACGGTGCAATATGTTTCTGTCTCCACTTTTTACACCTCTTTAGGAGTCTTTCAGTATTAAGCATTTAACAGGAATAACTTTTTTAAAAATATTGTTATCTTTACTTAGTTGCTGTGGAACCTTACGACACTGATCTTATGGTATCTGTATATTCATTACGGCCAGAATTATAGGTAATCAGTTTTACAAACTTTATTCTTTCTCGATTACTATAAGAATGCAGTAGTGACAAATATTCCTGGATTTGTTGGTAGAGATATTGAAATGTTATTTCGTGAATTGTGGACACCGTCCTGAAACGTAGTTTTTACAAGGGTTATTCTGTTATCCGCTTTTGATTCTGTGAATCGGGCTCTTGATTTGAAAAAGAGATATATTACCTGAGACAAATTTCCTGAGAAGCAGTAGCACGTATACGCAGTTCTTTGAAAAGGCTTTTGTGGGACGTTCCTGGGAGCTACGTCCACGTCATCGTGAACTTGCACGGCCACATTCACGTTTCGTTTGCAGCCGGCTGTACAGGGTGGATCGCCCGGTTGTTTCGTCAGCGCACCTCTCCCTGCCGATGTTCAGCAGAGCGCGTAATCACTTACGTGCCCTGTATTTTTGCGTCTTCCGTGTTGGCTGTCTCATTCAGGTACAACAGATTATCACATAAACCACTGTGCTCTTAATGTCATGGGTATTTATCGAAATGTCCTTGCTTCTGAGCCGGTCAAAAACTCTTGCTGTTCGTCCACTTATGATGGCAGCTAATTTACTGTTCTAGCGTTCGTCATGCGCTACGCAGTGCACAACAAACAGTGCATTTGGTGTATGAAAATATTTTGAGACAGGGTGAAAACTAGATAAAATATCCTAGCTTCTTCCACACATCAGATGTATGTAAACGAAAATACTCTTGTCCGTCCTCTCCAGGAGTTTTGCTACGCTTTATGGTATAATTTCCAGACGGTACTGACGGGGGATATCGGAAACGTTCAAAGAAGGGATTTCATTTTGTATCGTCGCTCAGTAAGGGAGAGAGAGGGTGCAAGGCAATTGGGCTGACAGTCATTAAAACAAAGGCATTTTTCCTTGGGGCTGGATATTTTGACGAAGTTTCAATTACGAGCTATTTCTTCCCCAAAAGTGGAAGGAAATCAGAGCTTGCAAGGAAAGGTTTAGGTGTTCGTTTTTTCCACGCACTATTAGAGAATGGAACGGTAGAGAAATAGCTTGCAAGTGGTTCGATAAACCCTCTGCCAAATACTAAACTAAAATTTGCTGAGCAATCATGTACATGTAACTGGAGATATAGAAGCTCTCCATAAACTCATATTTCTCAGAGCATCCTGTGATAATACGTGAAGCTTACTGAAGTTGAGTACATCATTTGATCAGTCGCGGTAAGATGAACCCAGAGAGGTGGCGGATTGGTAAAAGACTATGACTTGTTTCATCTACTATTTCAAAATTCAAGAAATAAGAAATGTCGTAAACGTTGTCATAAATAAACTTTGAAATACTGCAGGTAATTTTATTGGCACGACCGCCGGTGTACATAATCGAGAGGAGAAATTTCGAATGATGAATGTACAACTGAAAAAATGTTTTAGAAATGTAATTCACTCATTATCTTGGATATTTTGTAACTGCAATAATAACCGAATAACTGTTTGATTACAATCTTTATTTATTTTATTCGAGTTAACTAGACAAAGAAATACGTAACTTAGCACAATTTTGACGCTAAAATATTCTGGAACGACTAACATGGACTTCATCTCAGTGTAGATTAATATCAGACTTAGCACTGAACTTACGTAAAAGAATAATAATTTTGGGATGTGGTGGCATAGTATGATGGGAATAATTAAATCTGGAAGGTAGGAGACGAGGTACTGTGCGAGCTAACATCCCATACATGTTCGGACTCATTTGTCTAGGGGTTGAACCGCACGTGTCGCATTACACGCCCTAAATTAGACACCTGTGACCCTTTGGTGAAATTTTCTGGCTGATGACAAGTTTGCGAAATACATAGTTAACATAACATATAGTAACAGTAGTAATAATAGCGGGAACTAAATTAAAGACGCATAAATGATGTAGGCCACACAGTTGCGATTTGGTTGGAATAATGTTTAGTTAGAAAGCAAACTAATAGCGAAAGTGGACGCATTTAGAGTTACTGTTACACTCGAGCGCATATCCTTTTGACACAGTTCAAGCATTCAAAATCTCATTGCGAAACACAATACTCCCATGTTCACACGAAAAGTTGAGTTCACTCCAGGTGCGCTGCTGCTCACCGCTCAGAGACTAAGTCCCGCGATTACACACAACGCGAAATTTTCTATGTCGTTTCACTTCCTAGATACCTAAAGGCCGACTATCCACTTTTGCGTCTCAATCCGAACTGTTCCCTTTGGTGTCTCGACATGAGCTGTACCTCTCTGCCCGTCTCCGGCCATGTTTCACTTTAACAGTAAATCCCAAACTACACTCCTGGAAATGGAAAAAAGAACACATTGACACCGGTGTGTCAGACCCACCATACTTGCTCCGGACACTGCGAGAGGGCTGTACAAGCAATGATCACACGCACGGCACAGCGGACACACCAGGAACCGCGGTGTTGGCCGTCGAATAGCGCTAGCTGCGCAGCATTTGTGCACTGCCGCCGTCAGTGTCAGCCAGTTTGCCGTGGCATACGGAGCTCCATCGCAGTCTTTAACACTGGTAGCATGCCGCGACAGCGTGGACGTGAACCGTATGTGCAGTTGACGGACTTTGAGCGAGGGCGTATAGTGGGCATGCGGGAGGCCGGGTGGACGTACCGCCGAATTGCTCAACACGTGGGGCGTGAGGTCTCCACAGTACATCGATGTTGTCGCCAGTGGTCGGCGGAAGGTGCACGTGCCCGTCGACCTGGGACCGGACCGCAGCGACGCACGGATGCACGCCAAGACCGTAGGATCCTACGCAGTGCCGTAGGGGACCGCACCGCCACTTCCCAGCAAATTAGGGACTCTGTTGCTCCTGGGGTATCGGCGAGGACCATTCGCAACCGTCTCCATGAAGCTGGGCTACGGTCCCGCACACCGGTAGGCCGTCTTCCGCTCACGCCCCAACATCGTGCAGCCCGCCTCCAGTGGTGTCGCGACAGGCGTGAATGGGGGGACGAATGGAGACGTGTCGTCTTCAGCGATGAGAGTCGCTTCTGCCTTGGTGCCAATGATGGTCGTATGCGTGTTTGGCGCCGTGCAGGTGAGCGCCACAATCAGGACTGCATACGACCGAGGCACACAGGGCCAACACCCGGCATCATGGTGTGGGGAGCGATCTCCTATACTGGCCGTACACCACTGGTGATCGTCGAGGGGACACTGAATAGTGCACGGTACATCCAAACCGTCATCGAACCCATCGTTCTACCATTCCTAGACCGGCAAGGGAACTTGCTGTTCCAACAGGACAATGCACGTCCGCATGTATCCCGTGCCACCCAACGTGCTCTAGAAGGTGTAAGTCAACTACCCTGGCCAGCAAGATCTCCGGATCTGTCCCCCATTGAGCATGTTTGGGACTGGATGAAGCGTCGTCTCACGCGGTCTGCACGTCCAGCACGAACGCTGGTCCAACTGAGGCGCCAGGTGGAAATGGCATGGCAAGCCGTTCCACAGGACTACATCCAGCATCTCTACGATCGTCTCCATGGGAGAATAGCAGCCTGCGTTGCTGCGAAAGGTGGATATACACTGTACTAGTGCCGACATTGTGCATGGTCTTTTGCCTGTGTCTATGTGCCTGTGGTTCTGTCAGTGTGATCATGTGATGTATCTGACCCCAGGAATGTGTCAATAAAGTTTCCCCTTCCTGGGACAATGAATTCACGGTGTTCTTATTTCAATTTCCAGGAGTGTATTATAGATATGATCAATATTCAAGTTTCATTGGGATCACCATGAAAATTTATGGAGGATGGCAGATTAAAATTACTGTGGCTTCATTCCCTGCATTACTACAGAGTTAACTAGTTTTCATAAATGTTTCCTTTTATGGCCGAGCTTAGGTCCACCATATTTAACACTGCTACGTCTCCTTGGCCACAAACGTTTTCTACTGGGTTTCCCTATGACGTAGGTTCTCGTCTGTCTCACTCGCACACTACAGCGCTTAGGCCTCAATAGACAATAGACGTCTGTGAGTTTCCCCATCTCGTGGTGAATATGCGCCCTTTGTGGCATACGGTCCTGGACGATGCGGTTGGTTTCACAATTCCTGAAGGCTGACTCTTTCGGCCATACACTTAAATGAGAGCGAAACGCCCGTTACCTCACAACTGGCAGAATACAAGATGTGAGGACGGGGCGTTAGTCGTGTTTGGGTAGCTCAGTCGGTAGAACACCTCCGCGCGAAAGGCAAAAGGTTCTGATTTCGAGTCTCGGTCCGGTACATAGTTTTAATCTCCGAGGAAGTTTCGGGTTTCGAACGTAGTACTGCTAACCAGTTGTATAGTGAGCATTACCAGTTTTGACATAAAGACATCTACAGGTATGTTCATACTCCTTAAGCCATCGTGTGGCATATGACTAAGGGTACCTTGAGCATTACTGGTCATTTGCTTTCCTCTTGGACTCACAAACTGAGTTAATAATAACTGTCTATATGTCTGTGTATAGCCGGCCGTGGTGACCCAGCGGTTCTAGGCGCTTCATTCTGGAACCACGCGACCGCTACGGTCGCAGGTTCGAATCCTGCCGCGGGCATGGATGTGTGTGATATCCATAGGTTAGTTAGGTTTAAGTAGTTCTAAGTTCTAGGGGACTGATGACCTCAGATGTTAAGTCCCATAGTGCTCAGAGCCTTTTTTTTGTCTCTGTATAAAGCATAATTCGTCTTATCCCGACACGGAATGTGCGTTGGCGACAGCAAAAAAATGGTTCAAATGGCTCTGAGCACTATGAGACTTAACTGCTGAGGTCATTAGTGCCCTAGAACTTAGAACTACTTAAACCTAACTAACCTAAGGACGTCACACACATCCATGCCCGAGGCAGGATTCGAACCTGCGACCGTAGTGGTCGTGCGGTTCCAGTCTGAAGCGCCTAGAACCGCTCGGTCACTACGGCCGGCTGGCGACAACAGAATCGATCGCTGTGCAGTCAACTTCAAATGTTGGTTCTCTAAATTTCCTCCGTAGTATTTCAAGGAAGGAACGTCGTTTTCTCTCCAGGGCCTCCCATTCGAGTTCAAGAAGCATGTGCGTAATGCTCGCATGTTCATCGAACCTGTCGGCAGCAAATCTAGCGGACAGCCTCCGAATTGATTCGATGTTTTGTTTTAATTCGACCCTGTTGGTATTGCAAACACTCGATCAGCATTCAAGAATGAGTTCTGCCAATGATCTACATGCGGTCTTCTTTATAGACGAGTTGCACTTTACTGATGTTCTCTCAATAAACCGCCGTCGACCATTCACCTTCCCTGCTACCGTCGTTAACATTCATTTCCGATTGCTTTGCAACGTTACGCCTGGATGTTTAATCGATGGGATGGCGTACAGCAGCCAACTATCTATTCTGTATTCAGAAATAATGGGACTGTTTTTCTTACTCATCTGCATTAACTTACATCTTTTACATTTAGAACAAGGTGTCACCCATCACAACAGCTAGCAGATTTGTCCAGGTCACCCTGTATCCTCCTACAACGACGCCTTTCCGGATACAACAGACGTCAGCAAACAGACGCAGATTGCTGGACACGCTGTCCGTTACGCAGACAAACTGACAATTTCAAGTCGGGAGACAGCAAGATAATAACTGAGATTTAGGAGGTGTGTAGTAAAACAAACAAATGCACCGGAAGGCAGATTAGAGTGGAAGAATGTAATGAAAATGAAATGAAGCTACACGAAAATGTAGTCAGGCGAATGTATGACAGACGAACTTACAGAATTTTTCTGCTGGATTCCAACAGACAAGAAATCGCCTAGATGACAATCTGATGTACGGTGGATTAATGAGATTAGAAAACATCCAGATGCCATACGCAAACAGCTGATGACCGGAAAGCATCGGAAGATCTAGAGCAGGGTGCCTACAGGCGTTATGGATATTTGTATCTCTGCGCGGGCACGATGTGCATACAGCTTGCTTTCTCTTACTCACGAACGTGACCGAAGACTGCTGACAATAACGATCGACAGCTGACGTTCGAGTTTGTAGTCACGTTATATTTTTAGAAGTACAGTATTCCTTTAGTTGTAGCAATTATTGTAGCAGGACAATGAAAACAGAAGATGTGCATAGTTTTTGCCAAGTGTAGCCTTCTTTGTGTTACACAATGCGACATCGAATGAAAAAGTAATAACATTTGGCTTATAACAATTCTGTTGTGAAGGAAAGCAGGTGAATTTTTTGTAGAGTGCATTTTTTTATGCACTAGCTCGTCACACAAGGCTTTCATGTCAACTATTAGAAATAGTGATGTTGTTTCCCTATGTTTATCGGTGAGGGAAATTTTATTTTTGATTTATTTCTCTGCGTGACCAACTCAAACTTCGTTCCATTTTCCTCTGAGCTTGAAAGTGCCGTTCTAGCTACGCTCGACAGAATTAAAGTCAAGTTCACTTTCAGATGACACTAGCCGACTAGAGAAAGCTCAAGTTCAATTGAGGCACAACACAGCGACAAAGAAACAAATAAAGAGTAATCTTTTCGCTTAGTAATGACATAATGACCATAGCAACGCCGCAAATAGCCATCCATGTAATAGGGGTTTCTCACTTAACTTGTAAATGATGGAATTAACTTTTTCTATACTACAATCTTCTTCTGAAGTTACAAGAATTTATACTGAAAAGTAAGGTTTTTCCAAGTGCGAGAAATGTTAGAAGGTACAATATGGTAATATACCTAGCAACAAACACTCTGTCGAAACTTGAACGCAGTGAAATTGAGAAAGTCTTGTCGATACTGTATATAATAGCCTGTTACATTGTTACCCTGCTACACACCAACAAGCAGAAAGTGACATTAAATTAAGTCCAAATATTATCAAAAACCAATTAAAAGTTAAATATGTATTGAAACAAAAAATATTGGAAACCAACACAACTTTCCATTTTCAAGACAAATAAAATTATTAACACTTGAAAGAAACTCAATCGATTTAAATATCACGTGCTTCATGGTAAAGGAACTTCTTCCTTCTCAAGGTACAGAATGGTACACGACCGAAAAAGTGTGGCTTATCCATCCACATGTTACGTAACTAGTTTTAAAAATATACGGAATTTTACTTTCCATAAGACGTTGTAGTCGTAGAATTAAAAATATCTTTAAAATAACTTTAATATGATACATAGCACTTAGATGTTTTTAATTCGAAATATTTACAAATGGTGCACAAAACGTAACTTCACGTCTCACAACGACGAAAATAGTTGAAAGTGCCGGCAACTGCTTGTGGCGGTCTGTAGAGTGTATCCCTTCAGGTGATTCTAAAACCGGTCACTAGGTTCAAGCACCGATGAGGTAACATCATGTGTTACTAGGATCAGCATTCTCAATGTACAACACTAGCGCTCACATGTTCTAGCTATTCTTCTCTCTACTTAAACGATTTTGTACATTTTGCTCAGTGAGTGACTTTCAAAAAGGTTTTATGTAGGTATACTGCCTCTGGCTCAACCACCACCTAGTAACGTGTAAATTTTAAAAATATAAACTTTCATGGTCTGAAGTATCGTATTTATTAAAATATTCTGGGTTATTATGCCATGGTCGGATGAATCTCATACTGAAACCCAACGCTGCGTCCCCATCTGCGCAGGACTCCCTCAATGGCGCTTGTAGCTTCTTTGAATGTTCGAAGGGCACTCTACTACGCTACTAATTGAAATTAATCAAAATCACGTACGATTTTACAAAGATTTCAGCTGAACTCACGGGCTTAGAGATGCATAGATTAGAAACACATACCTCTGGCAACGTGCTACAAAACAAGATAAACAGAAGTAGGCCTACTACACTAAATGTTTGCTAACTATTGCATGTGGCGAGTCACACTGCTTGCTAAAAACCGAAATTGATCTTCCAAAGGGCACACCCGTCAAATAAAAATACTCACGCATCCAAAAAGTACTCGTCTACATCTATCGCGGGAAACCAATGTTGTGGAAGACTCATAACATGCGACCGGATATCTTAGACGAAGAGGGATTGATTGCAAGAATCTAATGATGTTTATAAATAGGGTAATGAGATACTTGACTGGTCATATCGCTAAACAAGAAAACCGGTGGTGGTATTTATTGATCCATGTATCGTGTAAACGTGGATACGGCACATGTAGTGGTATTAGAGCTTAAGAAGAAATCAGTTTATGTGATCGCTCGAAGCTTGTTGACACCAGTGCCTACCAATTTAAATTATATATTACAGCACTGAGGATGGTCACTAAGTGACCGAAAATCGATTTTGCGGTTAATAAAACAAAAAAAGACGACAAATGCTGTCTCTCCTTCCAAGTATATCCATTATCTGGTCGTGGTGCACGGGACACTCCATGGAGTCGCCAATCAAGAAAAATCGCAATTCATACTCACTGTAGTTTACAGGACTGTACGGACAGACAGCAAGGGCCGTATACAGTAGTAGGAATCATTCCTGTACATGACTGAAGAATTTTAGGAAAATCACGGAAACCTAAATAACAATGGTGAAATTAAGATTAGTGTGTCCATCCTTCCGAATACCAGGCCAGTTTAAAAACTATGTAACCTCATTCGGTTTATTGATAGTGTACAATAATGTTCCTACAATGAAGTTATTTAATAATGTAAAAACTAGTGCTACATGGTTCATTCATTTCTCAGCACCAGTCACTGCATACACTACACACACTATAAGCTGGCATCACGACAATAACTCCGATATTTGCGTTCCACAGCTTTCCGCTTGCTTGCATGAAAAACTGGGTCTGTATCCATCCATGCTCACCAAGTACTTGTGTTAGGAAAAGGATAAAATGCTTGTATTATCCACTGTAGAGGTTTGGCCTGTATTTTCCAGAGAAAGGGAGAGAGATAGAGAAAAGAACAACATAATCTAAATATATTTTTTGAAATGACGGTACTGTGTAATTTTTATTTATTTGCGTTATATTCCCTACCAAACGGCTACCCTGTATCAAATAAACAATCCCCACAATGTAGGATATGCGTGATAGTTCTTCAGTGCATAAAAACTCGCAGAGTCGTGTAGCGTAACGTTAGTACAGCTAAGGTTAACAAGATTCGTTCATCCTAACAACAACTGTCATATCTTTTACAGGTGCGACATACAACTACACCGAAGTTATCTATAAGTCGCTGCTATTCTACCAAGCCCAGCGTTCAGGAAAGCTGACCGGCATGGACCCTCTGGTATCCTGGCGCAAGGATTCGTGCCTTGACGACAAAGGAATCTTCGGCGAGGACCTCACGCAAGGTTACTTCGACGGTGAGTTTATAAAATACTCACAAATTGTACGCACGTAATAGCAATGGTTAGCGTTTATTCACAAACGTAGCCGTTTTTCATGTTAATTAAGCATTGGCTTTCCTAAAAATTGTGTAGCAATTTTTGTACATCATCAATTCGTTTTGAGAGAATCACTCTCCGTACATCATAAAAAAGCAAGAGAGAAAATTGAAAATTCTGAAGTTTGATGCAACGAGAGGAAGCTGTGAAGAGTCGCGACTGCATCATATTCAAAGTAAATACACTCCTGGAAATTGAAATAAGAACACCGTGAATTCATTGTCCCAGGAAGGGGAAACTTTATTGACACATTCCTGGGGTCAGATACATCACATGATCACACTGACAGAACCACAGGCACATAGACACAGGCAACAGAGCATGCACAAAGTCGGCACTAGTACAGTGTATATCCACCTTTCGCAGCAATGCAGGCTGCTATTCTCCCATGGAGACAATCGTAGAGATGCTGGATGTAGTCCTGTGTAACGGCTTGCCATGCCATTTCCACCTGGCGCCTCAGTTGGACCAGCGTTCGTGCTGGACGTGCAGACCGCGTGAGACGACGCTTCATCCAGTCCCAAACATGCTCAATGGGGGACAGATCCGGAGATCTTGCTGGCCAGGGTAGTTGACTTACACCTTCTAGAGCACGTTGGGTGGCACGGGATACATGCGGACGTGCATTGTCCTGTTGGAACAGCAACTTCCCTTGCCGGTCTAGGAATGGTAGAACGATGGGTTCGATGACGGTTTGGATGTACCGTGCACTATTCAGTGTCCCCTCGACGATCACCAGTGGTGTACGGCCAGTGTAGGAGATCGCTCTCCACACCATGATGCCGGGTGTTGGCCCTGTGTGCCTCGGTCGTATGCAGTCCTGATTGTGGCGCTCACCTGCACGGCGCCAAACACGCATACGACCATCATTGGCACCAAGGCAGAAGCGACTCTCATCGCTGAAGATGACACGTCTCCATTCGTCCCTCCATTCACGCCTGTCGCGACACCACTGGAGGCGGGCTGCACGATGTTGGGGCGTGAGCGGAAGACGGCCTAACGGTGTGCGGGACCGTAGCCCAGCTTCATGGAGACGGTTGCGAATGGTCCTCGCCGATACCCCGGGAGCAACAGTGTCCCAAATTTGCTGGGAAGTGGCGGTGCGGTCCCCTACGGCACTGCGTGGGATCCTACGGTCTTGGCGTGCATCCGTGCGTCGCTGCGGTCCGGTCCCAGGTCGACGGGCACGTGCACCTTCCGCCGACCACTGGCGACAACATCGATGTACTGTGGAGACCTCACGCCCCACGTGTTGAGCAATTCGGCGGTACGTCCACCCGGCCTCCCGCATGCCCACTATACGCCCTCGCTCAAAGTGCGTCAACTGCACATACGGTTCACGTCCACGCTGTTGCGGCATGCTACCAGTGTTAAAGACTGCGATGGAGCTCCGTATGCCACGGCAAACTGGCTGACACTGACGGCGGCGGTGCACAAATGCTGCGCAGCTAGCGCCATTCGATGGCCAACACCGCGGTTCCTGGTGTGTCCGCTGTGCCGTGCGTGTGATCATTGCTTGTACAGCCCTCTCGCAGTGTCCGGAGCAAGTATGGTGGGTCTGACACACCGGTGTCAATGTGTTCTTTTTTCCATTTCCAGGAGTGTAGAATAGTATAAGGAATGTAAATGGTAGAAGATATTACAAGCTGCACTGAACGACACAGACTACTGCGATATGGACATCTTAGATGGAAGCAGGAGGAAAACTAACCTCTCAAAATACTTGTATTTGTCCCTTCTGAAAGATAAGGATGAGGACTACCTAGGAAACCATGGGGACGAGGAGAGAAGGAATCTATGAAGACAGCTGAAGCACGTATATGTACGTAACGGAGACTTTCTTCGTGTTATACGCAATAAACTACAGCCACTGTAAGATCTGTGAAAAAAAAGAAGAGGTGAAAAGTTTCCACAGGACATTGTAATGGTTCAAATGGTTCAAATGGCTCTGAGCACTATGGGACTCAACTTCTGAGGTCATTAGTCCCCTAGAACTTAGAACTAGTTAAACCTAACTAACCTAAGGACATCACAAATATCCATGCCCGAGGCAGGATTCGAACCTGCGACCGTAGCGGTCTTGCGGTTCCAGACTGCAGCGCCTTTAACCGCACGGGCACTTCGGCCGGCGACATTGTAATTTTGAGGCACGTCTAGTGAAGTGAAATGGAAAGAAGATAGGGATTTCTGGTCACATGACTCTAGGTAATTTCAACAGCAGCAGAAAACGCAGTGACAGTTGTAAGATTCATAATGAAGACAGAGAGTGAGTTACTGTGAATACTTCAATGATAGTTTTGCTCTCATGAGAATCGACAACAAATCGACGCTGACAACAATAGTTCATGTATATATACCGATGCCGAAGGCAGGAGATGAAGAGATAGAGAACGTATATGAGAATACTGAACAGGTAATTAAGTAAGTAAAAGGAAATGAAAATGTAGTAGTCATGAGAGATTGGAATGCGGTTGTATGGACAGAGTAGAAGAAAATGTAACGGAAGAAAATGGGCTTTGTAGTAGGAATGAGAGAGGAGAGAGCCTAATTGAGCTCTGCAATAAATTTCATATTGTAACAGCGAATACTCTGTTCAAGAATGGCAAGAGGAGGAAGTTTACTTGGAAAAGCCTGAGAGATTCAGGAAGAATTCGGTTCGAATACATAATGGTTAGGCAGAGATTTAGAAATCTTATAGTGGATCGTAAGACGTACCCAGGTCCAAAGACAGACTCATATAAAAGTGTAGTACTGATGAAGTGTAAGCTGAAATTTAAGAGTTCAGTCAGGAAGAATCAGTACGTACAGAAGTGTGATACGGACGTACTAAAGGATGAAAAGATAAGCTTGAAGTTCTCTGAGGCTGTAGACACTGCGATAATGAATAGCTCAGTAGGCAGTCACCTTGGAGAGGAATGGACATTTCACAGGACAACACTAAAGTCGGAGATAAAAACCTAGTTACAAGGAAGGTAACTGCGATGAAACACTGAGTAACAGAACGAATACTTCAGTTGATCGATGAAAGGAGGAAGTACAATAACGTTCAGGAAAACTCAGGAGTACAGCAATACACATTACTTAGGAATGAAATAAACTGGAAGTCCAGGGAACCTAAGGCGAACTGGCCACATGAAAGTGTGAAGAAACCCAAAATGAAATTATGGTCGGAAGGAGTGACTCAGGAAAGTCAAAACAAACTTCGGTGAATTTAAAAGTGAGGGCGTAACCTTAAGAATGCAAGTGGAATTCCACTGTTGAATGCAGAGCAGAGAGCAGATAGGTAGGAAGAGTACATTGAGGGCTTCTGTGAGGGGTAGGACTTATCTAATGACGTAATAGAAGAAGAAGCAGGAGTCGACAGGGCAGAGATAGGGGATCCAGTTGGTTTGTGGTTTGTGGGATTAAAGGGACCAGACTGCGACGGTCATCGGTCCGGGGATCCAGTATTAGGGTCATAATTTAGAAGAGCTCTGAAAAAATTAAAATCAAAAAGGGCAGCAGGGACAGATAACATTGAATCAGAATTTCTAAAATAATGGGGGGAAGATGCGACGAAACAATTACTCACGATGGCGTGTAAAATGTATGAGAACGGCGATACACCCACGACACTTTCGGGAAGAAACACCATCCACACAATTTCGACGATTGCAAGAGCCGAAAAGTGCAACAAGAATCACACAATCAGCTTAACAGCTCATGCATAAAAGTTACTGATAATAATAGTATACATAAGAATGCAAATAAAAATTAAGGAACTTACAGATGATGACCAATTTGGATTTAAGAAAGGTAAAGACACGAGAGAGGCAGTTTTCGCGTTGTGATTTATAATGAAAGCAAGACTGAAGAAAAATCAAGACACGTTCATAGGATTTGTCAGATTGTAAAAAATATTCAATGATGTAAAATGGTGCAAGTTGTTCGAAAGCCTGAGACAACTAGGGGTAAATTATAGGGAACGTCGAGCAATGTACAATATGTACAAGAATCAGGAGGGAATAAAAATAGTGTAAAACCAAGAAAGACGTGCATGGATCAAAAAGTGTGTGCGACTGGGAAGGAATATGTCGCCTTTGCTGCTCAATTCATACGTCGAAGAAGCAATGATGGAACTAAAAGGAAGGTTCAAAAGTGGAATTAAAATCCAAGGTGAAAGGACATCAATGTTCAGATTCCCAGATGACATTTCTGTCCTCAGTGAAAGCAAGATCTGTTGAATGGCGTAAACAGTCTAATGAGTACAGAGAGTAAATCGAAGAAAAACGAAAGAATAAGGAGTAGCAGAAATGAGAATAGCAAGGAACTTAACATCATAACTGCTGATCACGGAACAGATGAATTTGAGGAATTGTGCTACTTAGGCAGAACAACAACCAATGACGGCTAGAGTAAGGAGGACACGAAAAGCAACGTAGCACTGGCAGTAGGGGCACTCCTGTCCAAGGGAATTTTAACACTATCAAACATAGACCTTAAATTGAGGAACAAATTTCTGAGAATGTACGTTCGGTGCGCAGCATCGTATGGCAGTGAAACATGGAAGGGTGGGAGGGGGGGGGGGGGAACCGGAACAGAAAAGAAAAGAAGCATTTGAGTTGTCGTGCTACAGAAGAATGTTGAAAATTAGGTAGACTAATAAGGTAAGGAATGAGTAGGTCCTCCACTGATTCGGCGAGGGAAGGGAAATATGGAAAGCATTGACAAGAAGAAGGGACAGGACGATAGGACAACTGCTAATAGCAATAGAGGGAGTTGCAGGGGCTAAGAACTGTAGAAGCAGGCAGAGATTGCTACACATCTAGCAAATAATTAAGAACATAGATTGCAATTGCTAGAGATGAAAGTGTTGGCAAGGGAGAGGAACTGACGTCAGGCTACATGAAACTGAAGACTCAATAAAAAAAAATAAAAAGATCATACACTGTTAATGGTACGCTAATAGGCTAGTGCACAGTTAACCTTGGGCACACATATTGGCAGCTTAGATCTTCAGCGCCAGTAAAGTCAATTGTACGGCGTTCAAGAATCTAAAACTACTCAATTTAAAGAGCAGGTTTTGTCGTTGACGCAATTAGGTCAGTTAATAGAGTCAGCAATTGACACGGTATTACCAGGAAGCAGAAGGAATATTAAAATCAATCGTATGTGGGTGTGCTCTCTGGCGCTAGTTACATGGGGCCACTGATATCATGACAGGCGCGAGTGAGGCCCCCCTGAGCCCATCGACTCTACATTCATATGACAATCGCGTGTTCCTGACCAACGCGAGCTGCAATACAGTGGAATGAAAAACCTCAGCTTGAGAGTTCCACAGTCCTGCGCCGGTAGACGTTTCTCCGTATTACACAAGGCATGATGCAGTCTCCTTCCAAACAAGCAACAATGAAATGCGATTTCTGAATGAGAAACCCACTGTGAAATATCTCCATATGTACATTAAGCAGATTCGGTTGCTACCTCCTATTTGGTGCAATTACATTGAAATTTTAATTATTTGCATATTCAGACATGTAGTATACTTCATACCAATTTGAGGTTTGTTACATGCGTCCTTCATGGTGTTGCGATGAACAACAGGGTCGATAAAATACTTCCTGCGTCACGTAAATCACTCCTTCATCTAATTGGTATTATACCTAACAGCCGCTGCTTAACAGTTCTATTTTTGTAATGAAATAATTCTTTGGTGTGACTAAGATCTTTAGGTGCTGATTAAAGACATGTACATTGGACTCTTAAGGTTTATTACTGATGTAAAATGGTTCAAATGGCTCAGAGCACTATGGGACTTAACTGCTGTGGTCATCAGTCCCCTAGAACTTAGAACTACTTAAACCTAACTAACCTAACGACATCACACACATCCATGCCCGAGGCAGGATTCGAACCTGCGACCGCAGCAGTCGCACGGTTTCGGACTGCGCGCCTAGAACCGCGAGACCACCGCGGCCGGCATTACTGATGTAACAAGTATCTTAGCTGCCTAGTCTTTTTTAGCGTTCAGCCAAATTAAGGCTCTCAACTCTTTCCTGTAAATGGTTATGTAATCCTTAATTACCAGTTATATATGACAATTTCGTTGGTGACGACTAGTGTGCTGTTCTTATAGCGGGAGACTTCGTCAAGTTCACCTTCCCCGCGTCGTCGGCGTTTACTGTGCTGTCGTGGGGGGCGATCGAGTTCCAAGCAGGGTACCAGCAGGCGGGCCTCCTGGATGGAGTGCGTGACGCCATCAAGTGGGGCACCGACTGGCTGCTCAAGGCGCACCCACAGCCCAACCAGCTCTACCTGCAGGTCGGCGACGGCACTGCCGACCACAACTATTGGGGTCGCCCCGAAGACATCAATTTTCCCAGGCCAGCCTACCTGCTCAACGAGTCCTTCCCTGGTGAGTCACACTTCCTGTCAATAACCCTGAGTTTGGATCGATGATATTTGTAACATGATGGGCTTCTAATAAGTGGGGCTGTCACTTGATTTATAGTTATATTCATAAATACCACTGTAACAACTGGCATATTACGATTTTGGTTCATTTGAGGATCTAGTTGCTTCACTGCTTTTACCAAGCAAGGTGGCGCAGTGGCTAGCATACTGGACTCACATTCGGGAGGACGATTGTTCAGCCCCGCATGTGGTCACCCTAATTTAGGTTTTCTGTGATTTTCCTAAATCACTTCAGGCAAATGCCCGGATGGTTCCTTTGAAAGAGCATGACCGACTGACTTCCTTCCCCGTCGTTCCCTAATCCGATGAGACCGATGACCTCTCTGTCTGCTTTCCTCCGCCAAAGAACCTCTCCCCTCCCTTCACTGCTTTGTTGTCTTCCTATCTCGTCAGCGTTTGCAGTATGTCAACAGAACCACCATTGTGGTCAAGGATCTGCGAGCAACTTGATGACAGTGTAGAACTATTCTCGTTTCTATCCATCTATTTATCTATCGCTTGAACCTTGTCCCGCAGTTACGCAGGGTCAGCAATCGTTAATCGGATTTGGCATGTTAATGTTTAAGGGGTGGCCGGGTGCCCTTCCTGCCGCCATCCCGTACCCCCCGGGACGGAATGAGTGTACCCCAACTGTCTATGTTGAGTGTAATCCATGGAATAGTGCGAATGTGTTCAGATGTATGCGAGCCATGTAACTGAGGCGGAACATGGGGACTAGCCCGGCATTCTCCTAGCGGGATGTGGAAAACCGCCTAAAAACCACATCCAGGTTGGCCGGCACATCGGCCCTCATCGTTAATCCGCCAAGTGGATTCGATCCGGGGCCAGCGCGTCTACCCGACTCTAGGAAGCAGCACGTTAGCGCTCTCGGCTATCCTGGTGGGCTAGAACTATACTCGTTTGTACATGCTGTAATCACTATTAAACAAATACTAGGTCAGGAAAGGAAATAATATAGACAAAAGTAACAAAAAATATGAATTTTTAGTCATGAAGGGCTTAGTGTTCCCAAAATCGGCAATATGTGTATATATAAATTTTGCGCTTATCGCCATGTCTGGAATGTGAGTTGTGAGAGTGCTTGAAAGACGTTGATCTCAGTCATCCGTCTTCCCAGCTCATCTTAACGACACAGTCGCATCTATTCCTCTAAACCAAAGTACGTGTGATAGTAAGAAAGACTGGGAGCGTTAACTTTTGTTGAAGTTGCTTCCACCCACTACTTCTACTTCACGAGTGACTTAGAATACGCTGAGGTGAGAAAAGTGAATAGGTAGCAATATCGATATATTATACAGATGGCGGCAGTATCGCATACACGAGGTATGGAAGGGTAGTCCATTGGCAGCTCGGTCGTTTATGTTCAGGTGGTTCAAGTAAAAAAATTTCCGAAGTGACTATGGCTGCACGACGTGAATTAACAGATTTTGAACAAGGTATGGTAGCTGGAACTACAAGGGTGGGGCATGCCACTTCGGAAATCGTTAGGAAGTTCAATATAGACGGGGTCAAGACTGTGCCGAGAATACCAAATTTCAGGCATTGTCTCTTACCAGGGACAACGCAGTGACTGAAAGCCTTAACAACCAGGAGCAGTGACGTTTGCATGGTTTGCTGATAGATAAGGGCCGTTGCGCGAAATAGCCCCAGAAGTAAATGTGGAACGTATGATGAACATATCCTTGAGGACAATGAGTCGAAATTTGGCATTAATGGTCTATGGGAGCAGACTAACGCCATGACTACCTTTTCTAACAGCAAGACGTCTCATACAGTGCTCTCCTGGGCTCGTCAACTTATCGGTAACCCAGACGTCTGGAAAACAATGACCTGATTAGATGAGCTGCTAAAAACCGATGGTAGGGTTCGAGTGTAGCTTAGATCCAGGAAGCCTTGGGCCCATATTGGTCTGATCAGATTGAGGCGAAGCTATTGAGAAAGAGAACCCACTGACTATGCCCATTACTGAGACTAGCATCCTAGATAGTTTGATCTGATTTCTGATAGCAATATGTCTGTGATGTACTGAGACAAATATTCTCGTTGGCCTATATTCAATTCAGCAAAGGGATCGTGCTATCCTACAACTGAGACGAGTGCAAACCACTACTTGTTGAAGATAACTAACAAAAATACAAGATCTGAGACGAAGACGCACTTACGTTCGTTCAGGTTGGCCGACTTTACATGAGCTACATTGACCAACAATAAGTGAGTTTTTGACGAATGACTGGTTTTAGTGGCCCTACTGGTGAAGAAACTGGCAATACTAGTTATTGGCTGTTTTCAAATGTAAGGGTCGAAATGTATTTGCTGCGGTTCTTTTGTAGCCCTCGTTTGTTTCATTGGTTTCTCCAATATACTGCAGAGGTCTTGCCAATAATCGAGAAACTAGGTTACTCTGGAAGGGGTTGGGACAGTGAATCCCTTGCACCACTGGCAGGGGCTCAAGACGGGTTGTCGGTCGGCGTCATTGCAGGAACGGACGCCGCCGGCGAGGCGGCGGCGGCGCTGGCGTCGGCGTCCATCGTGTTCCAGTCTGTGGACGCCCAGTACTCGGCCACTCTGCTCAACGCCGCCATCGAACTGCTCAATTTCGCCGACACCTACAGGGCGCTCTGCACAGACTCCATCCCAGAAATGGCCCAGTTCTACACGTGAGTCCTCTCGTCACCTAGTTCCCCGCCACCATCTACTCGTTAGTCAATATGGAATTCTGCGAATTGCATTGGAATTAAGTTCCGTTGATGTCGCAGCTGGCATTTGGAGCCTGTCGTAAACAAAAATTCCTATTTTGGACAGCAGTGTTACATTTATAATAACTGTGATCTCTTATAACGATGTACGAGGCGTGTTTTTTTAACAGAGTACCGTTTTGAAATAAAAAAAAGGTTTGCTAAGATATCTCAATAATTTTATTTTTTCATGAAAGCCTGTACCTTAATCTACTTTTCTACATAATTCCCGTCAATATTGAGGCACTTCTGATAACGTTGTAGCAGCTTTTGATTACCCTCCTCATAGAAGTCAGCCGCCTGACTTATTAACCACTGCATCATCACTGTTTTGACTTCGTCGTGAAGACGCTGACCGCCCACAGGCGTTGTCGGTGGATCACGATAGCAAATATCCTTCAACTTTCTCCGCAGAAAGAAATCCGGGGACGTCAGATCCGGTGAACGTGCGGACCAATCATGACCTGTCATGAAATATGCTATTCAATACCGCTTCAACCGCACGCGACCTGGTGTACCGGACATCCTTCATGTTGGAAGTACATCGCCATTCTGTCATGCAGTGAAACATCTTGTAGTAACATAAGTAGAACATTACGTAGGAACAGATGGTAGTCACTGGGCATAAGATCAGGGCTGTAAGGAGGATGATCTAGAGTTTCCCATCAAAAAGATCTGATGAGATCTTTGGTCTGATTCGCCACATGCGGACGGGCATTGTCTAGCAGCAAAACGATGCCCTTGCTCAATTTGCCACGTTTTTTGTTCTGAATTGAACGGCGCAGATTGTGCAATGTCTTACAGTAAGCTGCTGCATTGATAGTCTCATTACGAGGCAGAAATTCCACAAGAAATACTCCTTTTCTGTCCCCAAAAACTGTGCACATGATTTTGCGGGCAGAAATTCTGATTGTGCAATGTCTTACAGTAAGCTGCTGCATTGATAGTCTCATTACGAGGCAGAAATTCCACAAGAAATACTCCTTTTCTGTCCCCAAAAACTGTGCACATGATTTTGCGGGCAGAAATTCTTTGCTTAAACTTCACTTTCCTGGGTGAATCTGAATTCCGCCATTCCATGGACTGTTGCTTTGATTCTGGTGTGACGTAGTCCACCCATGTTTCATCTTGAAGAAACACCTGGGCAGTCAGCGTCTTCAGGACGATGATGAAGTCAAAACAGTGGTGATGCAGTGGTTAACAAGTCAGGCAGCAGACTTCTATGAGGAGGGTATTCAAGAATTGGTGCAACGTTATGACAAGTGCCTCAATGTTGACGGAAATTATGTAGAAAAATAGATTAAGATACAGGCTTTCTTGTAAAAATAAAATTATTGAGATATCTTAGCACGTCTTTTTTTTTAATTTCTAAACGGTACTTACTTAAAAAACACGCCTCGTATAACGATACGGTATTACAAGTGTAGTAACCCTTAGTGAAAAACAAAGCCGGCCGAAGTGGCCGTGCGGTTAAAGGCGCTGCAGTCTGGAACCGCAAGGCCGCTACGGTCGCAGGTTCGAATCCTGCCTCGGGCATGGATGTTTGTGATGTCCTTAGGTTAGTTAGGTTTAACTAGTTCTAAGTTCTAGGGGACTAATGACCTCAGCAGTTGAGTCCCATAGTGCTCAGAGCCATTTGAACCATTTGAAAAACAAATCTGCAGCTCTTTTGTCACTGTGTGGTTACTAATAATTGGGGGGGGGGGGTATCATTCGATATACTTCTGTGGCGATCCAGTTATGTATAGACGTCGAAATACACGTGGTATGAACCGTTAGAGCACTCACAAATCTATCAAAATAGGCTGCGTATGAAGAGCCCCACTGGACATCTCTACCCGTCTTACACTGGTGTCACTCTACACGTTGAAAGTTCCATCGAAGCAGACTGGGTGCTTACTCGTTTGTGCTGACTGTGCGTTAATGACGTCAGAACTTTGCATTGTGTCAAACTGTTATTACTGACAGTGGACATGGACAATCTGCAGAGAACAGCAAAATAATTCTTCTCACATTTGCCAGATCTAAACGTGCCTAGATATTTAGCATTGTGGATGATGTTGAAATTGCCCATTTCCAGCCAGTTCCTAATAGCGACTCCATTTTCATCTTCTTTCACATACCCCTACCCAGGGCTATGGTTCTTCAAATCATCACTGTACAATACAAACGTCGACCATGTCTTGAAGACCCAAGGATGTCGATCGAATGCCGTGTCGATTTCTGCAGGTGCGATGTGGAGGGGCATATGGTCAGCACACAGTACATTTGGCCGTTTTGACGAAATTTTAGACGTTGAGGCTGCTAAATTTCAATCAACTAGCTCCTCAGTTGACATCGCGATATTATGTGCAACCAGTACCAGACCTCTTACCAAGCAAACGTCCTCGACAGTACTGGGAGTCAATTTTGGTTCCTCCATATGGCAGCGATGTACACTGACCACTCAGCTGGGGACGACTACACCCCAACATCATGGCAAGACCCTATTGTGCGAATGCGGCTGCTAGTTCTCGGATTTTTGTAGACATTAAACGCCGTGACATTATCAGGTCATCAGTTAATTTGATATTTTTCTGTCTTGACATATGTGTTAATTCCTAATCATTTTTTCCTAGCGATGGTGTAGCTTTTTACTTTTCCTTTTCCATCTGCATAGTTCTTAGCATGAGCCACCTGTATTTCTGTTACATCCACACAATTCTCCAACATTAGATGTGAGAATCATTGTGATCTACATAATTCTCCAGCATCAAACGTGAGACAATCCTGTCTCTGGTGATGAGATTGACGCAATGCTTAAGTGACACATTCGTAAGCTGTATTATTAATCAAACAATATGGTTTGTCCGATTCGTCCTGTGAAGGACTACCTGTAACTGGGATTCGCTGCATATACTCTTGCCGACTGAAGCGATATGTCAGCAACAGAAGCAGCATCTGCAGTAGAAAGCCCATAAATTCAAAAAGTGACTGTATAACGAAGAGGACAGCTGCCAAAGCTGCTTGAAGAATTGAAGTAAAGTCCATTGTAACTTTCATGTGTAGAACATCAGTTCAGTTTTACTTACTCTTGGATTCTCGGGCAGAGAATTCGAGCTTGCACCGTTTTCATGAAAGTTCATATTACATCAATAAGTCAGTGTGGTTATAATTAAACTTTCGCTGCTTAAGAGGGTCCCCATTGGAAACATGTGTTCATAAGACAAGGAAACTCTGTGGAAACATTTGCAAGGACACGCGGAAGAAAAATGATGGATAAACCATTGAAAGACAGGCATTGCCACCTTCACCCACATGAGAAGGTAACATTCGTTAATTAGATACCATGTTTAAGTTCCAGGTTACAAACGTTGCTCATTGTGACGATCGCTTGCGTCCACGACGGCCTGGAACGGCACTAGAGATACCATTTCACAACTGTTCGCAGGAGGTTTCGAATGCAAAACCATGGAATGTTCAGCTGTCCTTACACAGCACATGCAGTGCTTGAAGGTGGCACACTGCATCCACTTTCTCAGCCGTGGCTACAGGAACTACTGCAACAATTCGTGGTGATGTTGGCCCTTGGCTTCTCCCAAGAATCATGTTCTTCAGCCCTGGTGTGGAAAGAGGGCCTCACCAGATTTCTCTAATGCGTCGGTATTCGATGAGAGCAGCAGCACTATTGCTGTTGTTTTGACAAAAAATCCTTACGCGTAGCCGGCCGAAGTGGCCGTGCGGTTAAAGGCGCTGCAGTCTGGAACCGCAAGACCGTTACGGTCGCAGGTTCGAATCCTGCCTCGGGCATGGATGTTTGTGGTGTCCTTAGGTTAGTTAGGTTTAACTAGTTCTAAGTTCTAGGGGACTAATGACCTCAGCAGTTGAGTCCCATAGTGCTCAGAGCCATTTGAACCTTACGCGTAAAGACCTGCTCACATTGTCCACACCTATGATGACTGTCCGCAACTGTAAGACACACTTATGCCTGCGTTTCAACCCTACGTCGGCATACTGGTACCAACAAGTAATGATGCTAAAACTAACAACAACGCAAATCCTACAGCACACTGTCTGAGCACCATTTCTACAACGTTGGGTACCCATAAAATTTTCGTCTACACTGGCTCAAGTTGCTAGAGTTTAATTATAGCCACGTTGTACGTCCTCATCGACGAACGTTCTGAAATTATCTGCAGATGAGATACGGCTCATATGGCTCAGAGCACTATGGGACTTAACATCTGAGGTCATCAGTCCCCTAGAACTTAGAACTAGTTAAACCTAACTAACCTAAGAGCATCACACACTTCCATGCCCAAGGCAGGATTCGAACCTGCGACCGTAGCGGTCACGCGGTTCCAGACAAGCGCCTAGAGCCACTCGACCACGCAGGCCGGCGCAGATGAGACATATATGATCTTTGTGTTGGCGTATTTATTTGCACATGCTCAAATCAGTGCATGATTCAGATATTTTGCTCGAGGATCATGTCGTTTTTGGAAACCCAGAATCTACTATGTAGGAATCAACATGGATTCCGGAAACAGCGATCGTGTGAGACCCAACTCGCTTTATTTGTTCATGAGACCCAGAAAATATTAGACACAGGCTCCCAGGTAGATGCTATTTTTCTTGACTTCCGGAAGGCGTTCGATACAGTTCCGCACTGTCGCCTGATAAACAAAGTAAGAGACTACGGAATATCAGACCAGCTGTGTGGCTGGATTGAAGAGTTTTTAGCAAACAGAACACAGCATGTTGTTATCAATGGAGAGACGTCTACAGACGTTAAAGTAACCTCTGGCGTGCCACAGGGGAGTGTTATGGGACCATTGCTTTTCACAATATATATAAATGACCTAGTAGATAGTGTCGGAAGTTCCATGCGGCTTTTCGCGGATGATGCTGTAGTATACAGAGAAGTTGCAGCATTAGAAAATTGTAGCGAAATGCAGGAATATCTGCAGCGGATAGGCACTTGGTGCAGGGAGTGGCAACTGTCCCTTAACATAGACAAATGTAATGTATTGCGAATACATAGAAAGAAGGATCCTTTATTGTATGATTATATGGTAGTGGAACAAACACTGGTAGCAGTTACTTCTGTAAAATATCTGGGAGTATGCGTGAGGAACGATTTGAAGTGGAATGATGATATAAAATTAATTGTTGGTAAGGTGGGTACCAGGTTGAGATTCATTGGGAGAGTGCTTAGAAAATGTAGTCCATCAACAAAAGAGGTGGCTTACAAAACACTCGTTCGACCTATACTTGAGTATTGCTCATCAGTGTGGGATCCGTACCAGATCGGCTTGACGGAGGAGATAGAGAAGATCCAGAGAAGAGCGGTGCGTTTCGTCACAGGGTTATTTGGTAACAGTGATAGCGTTACGGAGATGTTTAATAAACTCAAGTGGCAGACTCTGCAAGAGAGGCGCTCTGCATCGCGGTGTAGCTTGCTCGCCAGGTTTCGAGAGGGTGCGTTTCTGGATGAGGTATCGAATATATTGCTTCCCCCTACTTATACCTCCCGAGGAGATCACGAATGTAAAATTAGAGAGATTAGAGCGCGCATGGAGGCTTTCAGACAGTCGTTCTTCCCGCGAACCATACGCGACTGGAACAGGAAAGGGAGGTAATGACAGTGGCACGTAAAGTGCCCTCCGCCACACACCGTTGGGTGGCTTGCGGAGTATAAATGTAGATGTAGATGTAGATGTATAGCTATCTACTAGTTTATGGGCTTCTATTCTCACAGAGTGCACCACATCACGATGCCTTCAAACGGCGATGCTAGATATACCCTATCTGAAATCATCTGAACTGCTTAATATTTTAAAGAGCGGTGTAGGTATATCAGTGATTCCTAACTACGTGCGAGAGAGGTTGTGGAAAGCCGCTGGGCATCATTGAATGGATCGTACTGACATTGGCCTCAAGTGATTAGAAACTGAAACGTATATGGGCAGACGAGTATTTATGTTCCGCTGAATACGCGAATAAATTGTGCCCTTACTTCTAAGTGCATCAAAGTTGTGTATATATAGTCTACGGTCTGGTCCGTACGCTGCTGGACCACTAATGTATAACCAGGCGAAGTGGCACTGTGGTTCAAACTGTGTATCATACGTTGGGACCCACGTGGTCGGGAGCAGCTAATGAACTGATAGGGAAAACAGTGACGCAGAGAGCCTCCACTGAGCGTACTGTCAGGCACATAGCTAGCGAGCGCCGGGGCATGTGTGAGCACGCATTGCTATCCTCCTTGCTGAGAATGGCCGCCAGTTTGTGCTCATTGGAAAAACTTACAAGTGCTCACAAGAGATTCGCTTGAAACGTGCACCTTTGTGAGCAAAGTACTAGTGAGAAACGTGCCCACTTGTGACCAATATGCTTGTGAGTGGCTTTATGAGCCATCCAGTTCGCAAATGTGTGTGCACCTTAAAGGTGCGGCTCCAGCGCAGTGGCTGTGGCAGCACAAACCGCGGAGCAGTATCCGTGCGCATATCCAGTGACCCTTCTTCAATGCAGCTAAATGCAACCCTTTACAATAGTTCGTCTGCACAGCAACAGAAAGAGCTCCAGGCTCGCCATTAGATACGGCCGCATTCAGTTATTCAGTTACAGTGCCACGGGACCGGCGCACGGATACTTCCGAGGGGTTTGGGTTTTAATCGACTGTAAGCTAAGGTTTCTGCTTTGCTCACAGCTCAATTTCTTATATCACGTGTACTAGCATATATGGGAATTTCGTGGATGGGAATTCCGTGCCTATAAATATGAGTCTGTAGCTGTAGTGTGCGATGCCACTACCTGAATTTACTGTATTATTATTAGCCGATGTAGCATCGGACGTCCGGAAAGTGGCTCTCGCGTGTAATAGGTTTGAATAGACACCCTATGATGATCCAACTACTACACGGAATTTTTGGAATAAATAATGATAATGGTGCGTAACGAACTTACTTTACGTCTATATTTGATTATTAGTAGCACTGATAATCTCTTTGAAGTGACTGAACAGGGACCACTTAATTCTGTATGTTTGATATTGCTTACCAGGAGGACACTATTCATTTATAACACTACCACAGCCTGAAATCGTTTCACAATACATAAACACACATGATAAACACTTGATCTTGTTTTAGGTTAATGTAAACTACACAAATTGTAATTACTGAATTTAATGTTATTGAGTTTGCACTGTGCTGAAGGCACAATGTGTACTGTGGTGGCAACAAATTTCCTTGAACGCTTAATTAAAGAACAATATATATCTGCTTGTCAATATAGTTACTGAAAACACTAATTGTGAATTACGTTGCTCGGACGGAACCGAGTAGTTTTTGACTATGGCAACGTACTGAAGAGCCACCACATCGAGCTGGATAGTAGTTAAGGTGGCAGAGTACCTAGCATCTTCCATCCGTTGCATGAAGCGGCGTCTGCTGGCAATTTCGGCGTTAATTCCGACTATTTTCTCTTACAATATCGCTACTTCGATACTCACACACCATAACATATCACTGATGTTGCAGCACATAGAAATCACAGGGTATGGGGTAATAATGAGCTATTTCCCTTATATAATTGATTACACTCTGCGAATGCAATTTAAACCACAAAATAGTTATTGCCTCCAAACTTTACACACTGTAGGGAACTTGGTTTGACTATCACACAAACTGATTCACAGAATATAAATGTACTGGTAATGGCGTTGGTATAACCACCACTGTTCATAATAATACTGTTGTAAGGTAACCTCTAGTTCCTTGCTACCGAAGTGAGCTCACCAATGGACCTCATCAGTCATTGAGATCACAATACGCCGTTGGATGCGGCTACTGGTCCCTTCACACCTCGCCGTTGGCACAAGCAACTCGTCGCAATTAACGTAGCATTGCACCATGCAGTGCCATGTACCCCAGAGCGGGAAACCGTACTATTTTGCCTCTCACAGCCCATCTCCGTCGAAATACCGCGTCTTACAAGCCTTACTGTCCATTTAGCTTGTAGCCATACGATAAATGAAGTCCATATCTGTTTTCAGCTCACTTCTAAATGGTCTGTTAGCAACGTTACCGTAGCACACACCGGCAGTCACTTTTACGCTACTCAACACTTGTTCTGCCTCAGAGCTACGCCAACTTACTTCTACCGCCAATATTACGCGCCAACCTGTACACTGTTCTCATTCTCGGGGATTCCCCCCACACCTAAACATTATTTTACATTACGCCAAGTTCTTTATTTACAATTAAACATACCATAGCATTAGAATATTCAATTACAGTCATTTTCATATATTAAAGTAATATTACATTTATATTTTTACTATACGTAACAATATTATTTAGTTTAATTCTTTTGTAATTTCGCTGTCAGAGTGCAGCACAAGCCAGACACTGTCTCACGCATAGCGTTCTTTAATTTAGCTGCCACCAGGCGGAAGCACTTCCGCTTTGCCTTCGATTCTGGCCCACAGATAGCATAAGCGTCCACTTTCTCTACCGTTGCGCCTTGACTACGCCTGACCTTCACTAAATGGCACGTTGTCACATTACAAGTGCTTGTTGCAGGACTTCCGGCTACACTGACGAACTAGTGTGGGGCTACGTGTGGGTCTACAAGGCCACTGGGGACAACACGTACCTGCAGAGAGCCCTGGAGCTCTTCGATGAGTTCCAGCTGCAGTACATCTCCAGCTACTTCAGCTACGACCAGAAGACGATGGGCATTGTGGTAAAGTTTTAAAAAGTCTAAAAGTTTATATTCTACTAGAAATTTCTACAAACAAATCAAGAGTTGTAGGTAACACTTGATACATATCAATTACGCTAGAGAACAGCAGGCAGACCTTCGACATACAGACACTGTGCCATATGAATTCTAGATATATCTATGTAGCGTATTTTTTTTATAACGGGCTCTTATTATTTTTCACAAGTTACTCAAAATATAAGCTATCAGAGGTCATAGGTCTCTCATTCTCTCTGTCATAACAAACAATGGTACTTTTACAACATAATGTTCAAATTTTTCCCAGAGTGCAACACGCATGTTGTACCCCCTGTAAGGTATTTGCTTTAGGCAGAAATAATGTCGACCTTTTGCATTTCAGGTTGACTGAAATTTGAAAACCTGCTCCAAAGGCAGACTTGTATCAATTCCAAGCGATTACCAACGCAAAACTTATGAGCAATTAAAAGTAAAACCGTTACGTCGGCTGGAAAGGCACTTTTTCGAGCAAATTATATCTTTTTCGTTTCTCAGTGATCAGACTTTCGTCTGGTTCGATGTAGTATTCCAATTTCTTCTATTTTGTGCTAAACTTTCACCTTCTTCGTAGCTGCTATACCAGACAGTCTCTATAATCGTTTCAACATTTTATATTTTCTGTCTTGTCATACTCTTTTCCCACGCTATTGCTCTTCCCAGCGCTACAACTGTTCCTGGATGCTGTAACAGATGTCCCACCATTTTGTCACGTATTCTGATAAAAGTCTTATGTAGGCTGCTTTCCTCACCTCTTCTTTCTAGTACCTGTCCTTAATTCATAATGTTCCTCGATAGTATCGTGTTTTAAATATGAAACTTAAATTACTCCTGGTGATTAAAATGTTTAAACAACTTACGGGACAGGAGTTGGGTAACGTCTTCAACTGTCGATATTTCTACAGGTGGACATCCAATGGGTAAATGCAACGAAAGCGCTGTGACATTAAATTAAAAACCATCGGTAGGTGTGACTGTGCTCATCAAAAAGCATAATCCTTCGTCATCCGAAAGTATGCGCTCGCCTGTAAACAACTACTGACACTCACAGTCTTAGGGGGATAGAGTTAACACGCACTTGCTCACGCGTTGGTAATTAATATTCTTTATCGATAACTTCTGACATTTGTCATCTTTGATTGTGTGTTTGTCGTTTTTCAGCATATGCCGTATTATGATCCTTGGCTGATATATCCCCCCCTTCTTATGGTTTATATTTACACAGAGCTCTTCCGTTACATTTCTGCCTTGAAAATAATCCAGTGACGCCTGTGGGCTGAGGATGAGGATGACACTTCATGGTCTGTTGGGGCTAAGGGTTTTTTTTTATGATGCGTTATTCACCTGTAGAAACTCGAGAGGTTGTCGAAGACATTATCCTATAAGTTGCCTCAACATATTTCACAAGTTTCCATTTATTTTTTCTCCGGATTTCCAGTGATCCACATTTCACTTCCATACAGTACTGTGCTACAGCTACAGGCTTTCATGAACTTCCTTTCCGTTTCCCTGTGAATATGGTACATTAGTTGATTTTTTGCGTTCTTTACTTTTGTCAATCAACTAGTGATATCGGAGTTGAGTGTGTTATTCATTCTTGTACTGGTGGCAGCAAAGTTGCCTTTTTTTGCAAATAATTGAGAATTATGATTTTCTTTATTTCCGAATTGCTACGAAATATATGCTCTCTGCAAATAAAAGTCTTTGTGTACAATTGCATGCTCTGGTGGTGATATCCATTAATAAAATATTCTTGGATTTCGAGCTGGCTCAAATGGTTAACTGTCCACGAGCTTCCAGCAGAGATCTCCACTGCCCTCATCAAGTGGTTGTTTGTCAGTCTACCACTTGATAATGACAGAGGAGATCTCTGCCAAAAGCTTGTGAGCAGTTAAACAACTGACGCGCCTTATTAAAAGTCTTTGTCAGTGTCTTCTGGTATCAACAACGCTAATTGGCTAATTGTTTTTGGTAACGCGTTTGACTTTTTGTTAAATGTTAGGGTGATCTGCTCTTTCCCTACAAAGCATTTGCTGCTGTGAGACAAAACTGGACTTTTAACTTTTACGGACATGAGGTAAATCCTATGTTCGACTTCAAGTTAGGTGTCGATAGAGAAAGAACGCACGGACATGTAAGTTATCGTATTAAAGTACATAACACGTTATTTTCCCCTGAAGGTATGTACGCGTTTGTAGAAACAGGTTCACAGCTGAAAGGGTCACGAATTCAGTGTTTCCAGACTGTGTATTGTATTGTGTATTGAACTGGGGACCTAGAAATGACGGATAGGCTTCGCCCCACTGTAGCCCTCATTGGTACACAACCCCACAACAGTCCAGAGGAGTCCACCCCCCCCTCCACCCCCCCCCCCGCCCACACACCCATCACCACCCACACTGAAACCAGGGTTATTGTGCGGCTCGGTCCTCAGTGGACCCCTCTTCTCCCTCCATCGCCGGAAACGTCTCATACGGATGAGTGTAACCCCAATGTTTACGTGATACAGTAATTATGGTGTACGCGTACGTGGAAACAGTGTCTGCGCAGCAATCGCCGACATAGTGAACTGAGGCCGAAAAAGAACCAGCCCCCATTCACCGAGGCAGGTGAAAACCGCCTTAAAACCATCCAAAGGCTGGCCGGGACACCGGACTTCGACGCTAATATGCTGGGTAGATTCGTGCTGGGGACCGGCACGCCTTCCCGCTCGGGAAACGCCGCGTTAGACCGCGCGACTAGCCGGGTGGGAAAGGTTTCCAGATTACTTCAGGTAGTAAGCAGTAGCACAACGAAATAGCACTGGAGATAATAGGATGAGGTATAAATAAGTAACTGAGTTGGGTGCAAGGCATTTTCTAATGCAAAATGATGACCACATACTGATAAACACTCAGAAGCCAAAACCTTATAACCATCTCCTACTGAGACACAGAATGCCGCTAGGTGGCGTTGCAGGCATGTGATGTGGGAAGGGAAGTATAAAGGCGGACCAGAGGCGAATGGGGATTATGAAGAATATATTGAGGACTGTCGCTTGGGGACAATCATCTCGATGACAACAAAGGTGGTCGGTTGTTCGTATGCTACTGTTTTGAGCATCTATGGAGAGGAGCATCTGTGGAGAGTTATTTGAGGACGGTGACTCCACGAGTAGGCAACAACGTTTTGGACGTCCAGAAAGTGGAGGTCGGAGGCTGGCCCTGTTTGTAAATCAGTTTAGATGGCGACCTGTGCCACAACTGACAACACCTACGACAGAGTACAAAGCCGCTGGAGGCACAGGTCTTTTGCAGCATACGGTTCTACATACATTGTTGAACATGGGGTTCCACAGTAGATGCCCCCTGAGGTACTCTTCTTGACTCAAAGCCATCTTCAGCTTCGACTGTAATTAACAGGAGGTGATCGCGGACGCAGATCAGTGAATGTCTGTTGCCGGGTCGGATGAAATATGTCTGTTGTTAAACTGGGTCGATTTTCCTGTTCGGATGCATTGTCATCAAGGTGAACGTCTGCTCTATGTATGCAATGTGCTTCGGACGGAAGGACAGATGGAGCAGTAAAATGCTGCGGAGGACATTCACCTGTGATTCCATGGGAGCTGTCTTACTGGTGGACGGCACCCTGACACCTGTGGACAACGCGGTTAGTGCTGCGTAACATCTGCATTCCTTCATGCTTCATATCTTCCACATCAGCAATGACATCTTAGAGCAAGACAGATGTCTGTGTCTCAAGTGTTGTGACGAATATCATAAAAAACTCACATTTGAACCTTGGCCACCAAATCTGCTTGATCGAACACATGTGGGACGCTGTCGGGTGCTAACTCCACGACTCGTAAGAGCATCCAGTAATTTACGGGAACTGCGTGTTCTGCCCGTACACATCTGGCGACACATTACCTCCAAAGACATAGGCAGGACGTAGAAACGAAACCATATGTGGACGAACACACTTCTAAGCAGGTAGTCATGACGTTTTTTTCATCAATTTACGTAAGTGATGACAGAGTGTGAAACCTCCCCTTAGAAAAATTTATGAATGATTGTGCTGATGAACTTGTTTGTGGATTATTCAAATTTACATGCATTAAGTGTTAATTGACACGAATTCAATAAATAAAATTTAAAATGTGAAACGTCCCCTTAGAAAAATTATGGTTACTGTGCTGGTAAACCTCTTACGTTATTTGATTTTCAATCAGCTGAGCAGAACTGAACGTACTCAGACATTTCGCTCTTATTTATTCTGATCAACACTAAACTGACACACAACATTTTTAGCGCAACGCAATCTGACTTTCAATAATCTCTACAAAAGAATGGCCCTGACTAACAATAACCTATACCTTTCATGAATCACTTACCTCACAAAAATCTTCGTTACTCGAACTACTGCAATACAGCGAGCGCCAATACTGCCAGCTAAATAAAAGATTCTAACTATTGAAGGCACTAACTACTGATAGGCATACTTAGCAAATGAAAGATTTTGATAGAGAACAAACAATGTATTTACCTTAATAGCGTTCAAAAGTGAATATATATATATATATATATATATATATATATATATATATATATATATATATATATATATCAGTTCATGACATCCAGTCTTACAAATTTACTGTCTCTGATGGATACACGTCCAGATCATCCGCTCTCAAAACTCCGCCATCTCTCTCCCCACAACCACCACTGCTGGCGGCTCACCTCCAACTGCGCAACGCTACGCGCTGTTCACATCCAGCTGCCCAACACTACAATAGCGAATATTACAACAATGCCAACCAGCCACAGACTGCACACAGCACAGCCAGTGATTTTCATACAGAGCGCTACGTGGCATTACCAATATAAAAATCTAAACAGCCTACTTACATAGCCCCTATGTTCCCCACAAAAAATTTTACAAATTGTTTTGGGCACTGGCCAATACAAATTTGTTAAAAAATTTTATATTAATGCTAACAAATATATCAAATGCACACAATTATGTAAGTAGGCTTTTTAGGTTTTTGTATTGGTAACGCCACGTGGCGCTCTGTATGAAAATCACTGGCTGTGCTGTGTGCAGTCTGTGGCTGGTTGGCATTGTTGTAATATTCGCTGTTGTAGTGTTGGGCAGTTGGATGTGAACAGCGCGTAGCGTTGTGCAGTTGGAGGTGAGCCGCGGGCAGTGGTGGATGTGGGGAGTGAGATGGCGGAGTTTTGAGAGCGGATGATCTGGACGTGTGCCCATCAGAAAGAGTAAATTTGTAAGACTGGATGTCATGAACTCACATATATATTATGATTTTTGAACACTATTAAGTTAAATACATTGTTTGTTCTCTATCAAAATCTTTCATTTGCTAAGTTTGCCTATCAGTAGTTAGTGCCTTCAGTAGTTACAATCTTTTATTTAGCTGGCAGTATTGGCGCTCGCTGTAGTGCAGTAGTTCGAGTAACGAAGATTTTTGTGAGGTAAGTGATTCATGAAAGGTATAGTTTATTGTTAGTCAGGGCCATTCTTTTGTAGGGATTATTGAGAGTCAGATTGCGTTGTGCTAAAAATATTGTGTGTCAGTTTATTGATGATCTGAATAAGTAAAGAGAGAAATGTCTGTGCACGTTCAGTTTTGCTCAGCTGTTTGAAAATCAAAATACGTAAGGGGTTACCAGTACAATCATTCATAAATTTTTCTAAGGGGAGGTTTCAAGTGAACAAAACGTACTTTTCTGGAACTGTAATAATAGTCACGTTTTTCACTTGTTTGACCAATGATTGGTATTACTGGAAAGATATTATGGAAATTAACTAAAATATTTTACGAAAGTAGCCAAAATATAGCGTTGAGTCAAAATGACTCATGAAAAGTGTAAAAGGGGGAACGATATTGTTCGATTAGAATGAAGCAGGAAATGTGTAACTTTATTGTGATGGTTCAGCGGGCAACGTTATGGTGTGTACTGCAGGCACTCCTGGCGGAGATAACCGGTGACGAGACGTTCTCCACGCAGCTGTCCGACCACTGCACGTACATGGTGCACCAGCAACAGCGTACCCCTCTCAAACTGCTCTACATCTCCGACTGGGGGAACCTCCGACTGGCCGCCAACGTCGCGTTGACCTGTCTCAAGGTGAGTCTGTCGGAGCTCATCTGGACAGCATTTGATCCACAGCTGTTTATATGTTCGTTGTTTCGTGGGTAAGTATTCATGATTATTCGAAAAAAAAAAATGTTATCTGTGTCTCTGACATGCTGATCTGTTGCTAGTCGATAATTTCATGTAGGTGAACTGCCGGTGCCAGTGGCAAAATGTTACCCATATTTCTTTTCTCCCCATTTTCCATTGCCGTGGAAGAGATAGTAGAGTGGAAGGGATTGATCTCATTCTACCTTTACTATTAGTCTGACTTATGCAAGAGACAACGTACTGAATGAGCAAATGGACCCGGCATCCCGTACCTAACTAATAATCTACATTCGCTAACCTCTGTTCCCAGTAAGCTGATACAGGAGATGTGTGCTTCCTGTAAAATATATTACGTTGTGACTGCTCGAGTGGTTTCGAGACATAAAAAAAAGCATCTCTCCACGCTAAAGTCATGCTACTGTATGCGTCGAAGAGACTCTACTTGTCTGGCAAGTGGGTCTACAACTCCATTGTACACTGAGTCGCTAATCCAAGAGACCATACTAGATTCACGACTTCATGAGATACAGCCGTAACAGATTCTGTAATACAACAGTAAACGAACCAATATTCCGCAGTCCTTTCAGTATTAAAAATGTTATTGGAATAGGTTTTTATTTTACCATAGAACAAGAATTGCTTGAAACAATTCAATTCCTGGGATAGGGAATTCATACTGGTCAGTCAGAGGTAAGAAGTCTCTCTGAACAATTTTAGAGACTACTCAAGTAGAAAATGGAAGACAAGAGAGAGAGAGAGAGAGAGATGCGGAACTATGGGACTTTTGCTGCAAGACCTGATACGAGCCACTTAAGCTTCTTTATGTTTGTAATTGTAGTTGGGAAAGCAGAGATCTACAAACAATATTTAATAAAAATTAAAAAAAAACAGTCTTGATAGCATAAACACATTTCTTCAAAAATGATGAACGGTTTCACTCTGCTTTAGACATCTTCAGACCATACTCCAAAGGCGGCTGATGGAGCAGGGCGGCAACCGTAGGTACGAGACGTGGATGTCAACCAGAGCGGTTGACATCCGTGTCTCATACACGGTCCCTTTTCCACGTCAAAGTCTCTGCCTAGCAGCTTTGGAGTACGGCGAGTGTGATGGTGGTCTAAAACCAAATGAAACCGGTGACCATTTTTAAAGAAACGTGTTCAAGCTATCAAGACTGTGTTGTAATTTTTGTTAAAATTCAGGGTATGCTGGGAGGTTGTTCAAGTCTTGGGTCAAGCGAGTCATTGCCTTCAACGCCTGAACCAGTCCTGCTACGCTGAGGGAGCACCACGATCACTAGCAGGTGTCTAAGTTTCATACGCTACCTAACCACGACCTCGTGTGCAGATGCAGGAATGCACATGAATAAATGTTCGCCCGGCACCGTTCCATTTGGATCAAGGAAAGCAACACTTAGAAAAGTGACTATGAAGTGATTATTAATATGCCGAGGGTATTCGTGTCTTCCATTTAATATCAGCGTGAGATGAGATGACGTAAATTTCTGGAGAATAAATTGCTGTAAAGTTTAACTACAGTCAATCATGGTCCGAATTACATCAACAAAAGCTTTTCATTATTCTTTTATTTCTAAATTCATACCACAGACAACGAAATTATCTTTTGAAGCATGCATATATATTTATTTTCAGTGGTTTTAGGGGGGTTTCGCAGCTCTCCTCAGAAACGTCCTTAAGTGATGGAACGTCCCTTTGCTCGGATGTAGGCTTGAATCCGTCTTGCCATTCCATCAATGAGATCACAAAGCCAGCACTGGTCCAAATCGTCCCACTCTTCGATGGTGATTCTGCGTAAGTCAACGCAGAGTATGTGCTCGCTGGCGACCCCTTAAAACAGCTCGTTTCAATAGATCCCACACATGCTCGATAGGGATCATGTCCGGAGTATTGGCACGTCACTCCATTCTGGTGATACCAGCATGTTAGGCGAACGTGTTCATGAGAATAGCACGATGAGCATCCGAGTTATCATCGATCGAGATGAAATTGTCGCCAGTACCTTGGCTACGCGGTACCCGCCATTGAATGCAGAATCTCGCAGCTGTACCGTCGGGCAAAGAGTGTGTGCTCAACAACCAGAAGAAGTACACGGTGGTCTCATGAAACGCCACCCTAGGATATCACTCCAACGCCACTCTGTTGCACACGTGCGACAACAGTTTCGCAGGCTTAGGATATTACCGAGTTGTTTCCCAGCACGTTGTGTGTGCGAATATCTGGATGCAAACTGACCCAAATTTCGACCAAACCCCCAACGTTAATCTTGGAGAGTCCATTCTGTGTGATTTCTAGCCCTCCTGTGACGGAGTCCGTGGATTCATGATGTACTATGGCGTGCTCGCAGTGCTCGTCGGGATTGGAGAGTCACATCATGAAATAGTCTTCTAAGAGTTTCATGCAAGACGTACCGCCTCTAGAAACGCCAGATTCAGTTCTGGAGAGACCATCCCACTGTTCCTTTGAGTCAAAGTCGTGTATACCGATAATCATGTTTACGTGTCGAACGTGGACAGCGTGTGCGGTGTTAAGTCCTCAACAGTAAACTGGAGCCGACTCCACGACCGCACCAAATCACTTTGACGGCGGAGCACAGGTGGAGCAACTTCCATGGCTGACAAGCTTTCTTCTCATAACGTGGTGATGCAGATCCGATGACTGGTCACGACTGTCCTTCGTGTAATGATGAGTGTTCATTCTGATGATGATGATGATGATGATGATGTTTGGTTTGTGGGCGCTCAACTGCGTGGTTATCAGCGCCTGTACAAATTCCCAAACTTTGCTCAGCTCCATCTCGCCACTTTCTTGAATGCTGATGAAATGATGAGGACAACACAAACACCCAATCATCTCGAGGCAGATGAAAATCCCTGACCTCGCGGGGAATCGAACCCGGGACCCCACACTCGGGAAGCGAGAACGCGACCGCGAGACCAGGAGCTGCGGACGGGTGTTCGTTCTACTGTCCCACAGATGTCTCTGGTGTTTTGCTTTCAGCTGAAAAGCTGCAGTCCATTCGGGCGCGGCGCCCTACGTATGTAGCGCTTAATTGGGAGTGTGTTCAGAAACAACATCAGGATCAACATACACATCGGTATAGGAACAGACACACAAAAATTTTGTTGGTGTGTGTGTGTGTGTAGATAAAATGAAATAAAATATATTCCTACCGCTGACAAAACTGTTGACAGATAATGGCCTTTATCGACAGGAATGTAATTAATTTTTCAGATTGAATAATGTAATAAAGTGTCTACTTCGTAAATAGCTTTCCAGACTGAGCTTATCAAAAATACTACACTACTGGACATTAAAATTGCTACACCAAGAAGAAATGCAGATAATAAACGGGTATTCATTGGACAAATATATTATACTAGAACTGACATGTGATTAAATTTACATGCAAATTTGGGTGTATAGATCCTGACAAATCAGTACCCAGAACCACCACCTCTCGCCGTAATAACGGCCTTGATGCGCCTGGGCATTGGGTCAAACAGAGATTGGATGGCGTGTACAGGTACAGCTGCCATGCAGCTTCAACAGGATACCACAGTTCATCAAGAGTTGTGACTGGCATATTATGACGAGCCAGTTGCTGGGCCACCATTGACCAGACGTATTCAGTTGGTGAGAGATCTGGAGAATGTGCTGGCCAGAATAGCAGTCGAACATTTTCTGTATCCAGAAAGGCCCGTACAGGACTTGAAACATGCGGTCGTGCATTATCCTGCTGAAATGTAGGGTTTCGCAGGGATCCAATGAAGGATAGAGCAACGGGTCGTAACACATCTGAAATGTAACGTCCACTGTTCAAAGTGCCGTCAGTGCGAACAAGAGGTGACCGAGACGTGTAACCAATGGCATCCCATACCATCACGCCAGGTGATACGCCAGTATGGCGATGACGAATCCACGCTTCCAATGTGCGTTCACCGCGATGTCGCCAAACACGGATGCGACCATCATGGTGGTGTAAACGGAACCTGGATTCATCCGAAAAAATGACGTTTTGCCATTCGTGCACCCAGGTTCCTCGTTGAGTACACCATCGCAGGCGCTCCTGTCCTTGATGCAGCATCAAGGGTAACCGCAGCCACGGTCTCCGAGCTGATGCAAACGTCGTCGAACTGTTCGTGCAGATGCTTGTCGTCTTGCAAACGTCCTCATCTGTTGACTCAGGAATCGAGACGTGGATGCACGATCCGTTACAGCCATGCGGATAAGGTGCCTGTCACCTCGACTGCTAGTGGTACGAGGCCGTTGGGATCCAGCACGGCGTTCCGTATTACCCTACTGAACCCACCGTTTCCATATTCTGCTAACAGTCATTGGGTCTCGACCAACGCGACCAGCAATTTCGCGATACGATAAACCGCAATCGCGATAGGCTACAATCCGACCTGCATCAAAGTCGGAAACGTGATGGTACGCATTTCTCCTCCTTACACGAGGCATCACAACAACGTTTCACCAGGCAACGCCGGTGAACTGCTGTTTGTGTATGAGAAATCGGTTGGAAACCTTCCTCATGTCAGCACGTTGTAGGTGTCGCCACCGGCGCCAACCTTGTGTGAATTCTCCGAAAAGCTAAACAATTTGCATATCACAGCATCTTCTTCCTGTCGGTTAAATTTCGCGTCTGTAGCACGTCATCTTCATGGTGTAGCAATTGTAATGGCCAGTAGTGTAGTGTAAGATTCCGATTCCAAGGCTAACTACAGACACTTTACTACAATATCTATTCTCTTGGCATTTCTCAGGCAGCAGCGCTGGGCATCAACACGGAGGAGAACCAGGCGCTGGCCAAGGAGCAGATCGGCTACATCCTGGGGGACACGGGTCGCAGCTATCTGGTCGGCTTCGGCGAGAACCCTCCCGTCAGGCCCCACCACCGCTCCGCGTGAGTAGCCAGCCAGCCGTCTGCAGCCCATACCTTGTCCGTTGATGAAGCCAACATCATTAACCACAGCCCAGTAGCAGCGTTTCTCCAGCGTTAGCACATTAGCGTACGAGTACACAGCCTCTCCTTCCGCGAATGGGAGAAATTTATCTTACTGATTCCTCTTTGAGTTTTCGGCAGCGACAGAAGGGTAGCAGTAAAAGTTAATAATTTTTTGTGTTAAGAGCAATTCTTCTTCGACTACATAGCTTTTTAGATAAGTGCAAACTGTCCAAAACTATTTTCCTTAGAATTTTGGTGAATCCGAAAAGTGATTTATTCATTATTACTAGACAGGCATCCATTCTAATATTATAATTTCGAAAGTAGCTCTGCCTGTTACGCTTTCACAACTTAACCGCTGAACCGATTTTGATAAAATTTGGTCTGGAAATAGCTTGCACGCTGAGTAGGTACATAGAGTACCTTATTTACGTTCGTAGTTCAACATATTCATTGATTTGAAGAATATAACGCAAAATATGGAACAATAATTACTCTTTGAAAAAGCTGTTTACTCTAAAACTTTTGAACTTCATCCTACTGAGAAAATGCTTTTATTGTTTAACATATTCTACATAGTACGATTCAATGTAATGAATACAAAGTTTAGAGAATCCATAGATGTTTAATTCACACTTCCATACCAATATCAGTGACAAAAGGATCATACTTCGGCTGGTGAACGTCATGCTTCCGTTATAGTTCCTTTTTTGAATTAGAGTTTCCATCAACAGCTTGTTGTCATCCAGTTAGTGTTACTGTTTCACGATCGTGGTTTTCCGGGATCAATTCCCGCCAGGTCTTTTCTTCTTCCGCTCGCGTTTGGACGTTTGCGTTGCCTTACTATCACAATCGGTCCCGACGTGTAAGTAAGCGACGTGGAGTCAAACAGAAAGACTTGCACGAAGCTCCCCAACATCCCAACCTTGGCCTTCTGGCCAATAAAGCTATACACAAATTTTATTTAGTTTCATTCATAGGCGAGTGGAGCCGTGAGTAACAGGTAGAACACAATGCTTATACAATGGTCAATATATTGAATTCATACCAGTTCCTACTTCCACACTAATATTATAAATGCGAAAGTAGCTCTGTCTGTTACGTTCTGACGACTGAACCACTGCACCGATACCCATGACATTTGGCATGAGACATCTTGAACCCTGATGAAAAAGATAGGCTACTTTACAAAGCGTGTAGTGCGAGATATTGAAGAATATTACGCAATATAAGGAAAAATATTTTTGCTCTGAAAAAGTTATTTACTCTTTCAGTTTTCAATTTGAACACATTTGTGGAAATGCTTTTGTTGATTGATGCCTTCCACATAATATTATACAACGTAATCAATACAATGTTTATTCAGTTCTCAACATGTTTAATTCGCACTTCCTCACTAACACCAGTGTTAATTGTGGAAGTAGCTCACTCTGTTTCGTTATCACGACAGAACAGGTTCCTATGGTATTTAGTATGGAGATAGCTTGAACCCTGGGGAAGACTACTGCATTCCTTGTTAAGTTGTATCTTTTTGAGTATTACTAACATTTTTAAATATGGTATACCTCAGTGGCATGCAGATGACAATGGCGCAACGTTCGGTGACTCTTAGTGTCTAGGTTATTCTGTGGCAGTGCAGATCCAACGGTACTGAGCGCGTGGTTTGTAATATTGAATTGCTGCTTCATCTGGCATATCTGGGGAGATTTGGTAGAGATGCGACAGTATCAATCACAGTTTAGCCGCTGAGCGTCATGCGTCGCTTAACAGTTCCTTTGTTGAGCTAGAATTTCCGTGAACACCTTGTGGTCATCCGGTCAACGTTGCTGTTTCACGATCGTGGTTTTCCAGGTTCAGTTCCCGCCAGGTCTTTCCCTCTTCCGCTCGCGTTTGGATGTATGCATTGCGTTAGCATCATCATCATCACCCTCGAAGGACGGGAACCTTGAGAGCCATACTTAAAACTGTTACTACAAGCCTCGCAAACGTAAATTTGATGTAGCGTATGTTTCTAAGAAAGCTCGAGCTGTGAAAATGACTCGAATCTAACAAACTTTAGATCAATCTCGTATCCGTCGGAACTCGGATGCAGCACGCCAGGCGGCCGTAAGAGCTACAGAGACATTAGAACATTCATAAACCCGTCGCAGTTTAGACGCTGAGTGTCACGCATCCCTTGTAGCTTCTAAGACACTTGAAGACACAACGACGGCTTCATTTAATGACTGAACGACAAATGTAGAGTCGTAGCTTTAAATGTGGAACGCAGGAGGCTTTTGATGAAGCTCCATTTGATTATATATTAACTGACTACGTTAATCATGAATTACTCATCGTAGGGTGATGGATCAAAAATGTAGGCAGCATGAAACATTAAAATGCAAGTTGATATGTGTTGCTTTGGTAGCAAAATCTCCATCCAGTGTTAGATGAGCCAGTTATTGTTGTTGTGGTCTTCAGTCCTGAGACTGGTTTGATGCAGCTCTCCATGCTACTCTATCATGTGCAAGCTTCTTCATCTCCCAGTACCTACTGCAACCTACATCCTTCTGAATCTGCTTAGTGTATTCATCTCTTGGTCTCCCCCTACGATTTTTACCCTCCACGCTGCCCTCCAATACTAAATTGGTGATCCCTTGATGCCTCAGAACATGTCCTACCAACCGATCCCTTCTTCTGGTCAAGTTGTGCCACAAACTCCTCTTCTCCCCAATCCTATTCAGTACCTCCTCATTAGTTATGTGATCTACCCATCTAATCTTCAGCATTCTTCTGTAGCACCACATTTCGAAAGCTTCTATTCTCTTCTTGTCCAAAGTATTTACCGTCCATGTTTCACTTCCATACATGGCTACACTCCATACAAATACTTTCAGAAATGACTTCCTGACACTTAAATCTATAAGATGAGCCAGAGAAACCCCTAAATACTCTACTTGTGCGCGAATGTAATGAATCGAACCATTTTTAAAATATAGCTAAAAATTTAATTCGTGCTTTCAGATTCTATATGCAGAAAAACAATAGAAACATATCCTTTATGTAACTACATAATGGCACTGCATACATTTTTATACGCCACTGTGACACAGACATCTCGTAAAATTACTAGCTAACTTGCCGCGCGGGATTAGCCGTCCGGTCTAGGGCGCTGCAGTCATGGACTGTGCGGCTGGTCCCGGCGGAAGTTCGAGTCCTCCCTCGGGCATGAGTGTGTGTGTGTTTGTCCTTAGGATAATTTAAGTTAAGTAGTGTGTAAGCTTAGGGACTGATGACCTTAGCCGGTAAGTCCCATAAGATTTCACACAGATTTGAACATTTGAACTAGCTAACTTACTGAGCATCACTCATCTTAACAAAACTACTAATACGCGAGCGAAACAGAGGGTAACAGGTAGTCTAATTATATATCCGTTCTAAATAGGTTCTACGGTTGTTGCTGTGAAACTCCCTAACTGCTTGAAAGTGAATCTGTCTGCAGCCAAAGGTACAACACATGTGATTTTCTTCCTTCTGACCCGGTCTTCCGTCTTTTCTTCTACACGTAATCATGTATTCTCAGCGTAATAGTTATACATGATTCTAACCAGTACTGTTTGAAACTACTTAATATTGGTACATGATCTGCACACGAAAGTCTAATAATTTTCACCTCCTGCAATTGTATGCATTGTGAGTTAGTTTTAGCAAATTCTGTATCGATCTCCTCTAACATGCTTTTAAATGAAATAGGTGAAGTGGCGTGTCCCTGTCCCAGCCCAGAGTAGTCTCCAGTCAGTTCTCCAGTTAGGGGTATCAGCCTCTTTAATAGACAGATCGACATGGTTTTGTAAGCGACATCGAGTAAAACAATTCCTCCGTAGATATCGCACAGAAAGGAATCGTTATTCATTCCAGTCCGCAGGTATGGTTTCTGCCTCCAGAGCGTTTATATTAAATTCTATAGTTCTAATTCGAGTTGTGGTCCTCCATTCTTTAAAAATTCAGCGTATAGCAGGTCTTCACCACAAGCTTTGTTATTCTTTAATTTCTTTATTGTTCGCTGTATTTTGTTCCCTGATGAGGTGGTGAATTGTACATCAAGTCCTTCAGATGTAAAGTAGGACTGTGGATCACTGCAAGTAAATAGTTGCGAAAAGCATGCCTTTCATCTTCTTTTTGTGTCACTCCTGTTCAGCAGTATGCTCCCATACTGACACATTATAAACTAATCCCTTTTAGTTAATTTACCAATATACTAAAGATAATTTTTGGACTTGTATATGAAGAAGATGACATGGAATGGAGGATAATAAAAAAATTAAGACTTAAAAAAATTGTACAAACACCAAAACGTCGTCGAAGTGCTATAGAAGAGAAGCCTGAACTTGGCAAGCGAATATCGAGAACGATGGAGGAAAAACTATCTAGAATAGACTTCTGCAGAGCAAGAGATGGAACGAGAGGAATATCCCCGGAAAGTCAAACATATCTTCTATTTCCTACTCCAGTTTCTCCTACGTTGCTGATATTGTTATATGGGTTGAGGCCACGTCAGCGGTAGTCGGTCGTATGACATTCCCGACGCCAACACTTCTGCTGGGACGGAGTCTGCCTATCCTGCCTTTCTGCTTCTGAGTAAATCTACATTGAAGTATGAGAAACTTCTCTGAATGTTTGTGCAGTGCGTATCTGAGGCGGGACGGTGCTACCGCCGGCCGACATGGCCGTGCGGTTAGAGGCGCTGCAGTCTGGAACCGCAAGACCACTACGGTCGCAGGTTCGAATCCTGCCTCGGGCATGGATGTTTGTGATGTCCTTAGGTTAGTTAGGTTTAACTAGTTCTAAGTTCTAGGGGACTAATGACCTCAGCAGTTGAGTCCCATAGTGCTCAGAGCCATTTGAACCACGGTGCTACCAACCTGATACGTACCTAGCTGGATAAGGAAAAACCCCTAGCCGGCCGAAGTGGCCGTGCGGTTAAGGGCGCTGCAGTCTGGAACCGCGAGACCGCTACGGTCGCAGGTTCGAATCCTGCCTCGGGCATGGATGTTTGTGATGTCCTTAGGTTAGTTAGGTTTAACTAGTTCTAAGTTCTAGGGGACTAATGACCTCAGCAGTTGAGTCCCATAGTGCTCAGAGCCATTTGAACCACGGTGCTACCAACCTGATACGTACCTAGCTGGATAAGGAAAAACCCCTAGCCGGCCGAAGTGGCCGTGCGGTTAAGGGCGCTGCAGTCTGGAACCGCGAGACCGCTACGGTCGCAGGTTCGAATCCTGCCTCGGGCATGGATGTTTGTGATGTCCTTAGGTTAGTTAGGTTTAACTAGTTCTAAGTTCTAGGGGACTAATGACCTCAGCAGTTGAGTCCCATAGTGCTCAGAGCCATTTGAACCATTTTTTTGAAAAACCCCTAAAAGCCACATCCAGGCAAGCCAACTCAGCGGCCTTCGTCGTTAATATGCGAAGGGGATTCTGGCCGGGACAGTCTCACCTCCCCGTATCCCTGAAGCAATGCTTTCACGCATTCGGTTACCTGGCACATCGGAAGGCCAAAAATATGGATAAAAGAAAAGTAACCAACTGGAAAAAAAACGTTGTCTCTGAGGACGTAAAGTCACAAGAAACTTGGCCGTTCAACCACAGGCAGGAGGCGAATGTTCTAGACAAAAACTTGTTTGAACAATGAAATTTAAGTACATGGTGTTGTAACCTATAGGGCAAGATTTATCAGTAAGCAAATTTCAACTTTCCAGTGAAATGCACAATTCAAAGAATGGATTGCAGGGAGTCATTACCGTCCTGTCACAAATAATGTGCGCAGCTAACGAGGCCAAACGATTCTGAATCCAGAGTTACGGGATTTTGTTGTAATGTATGCATTGAAACTGGATGCTGTTGCTTAGAGAAAGTTTTTATGAGCAGGGGTCTCCCGACTACTTCAAGTACGGGAAATTGTAATCAAAGGTCTTCGAGAAATAACAGGAATGATTACTGCAGAGAAAAAGAACTTATCATGGTCATTCAAAAGTAATTTTGAACTCTAATATAGCAGTCTGCAACTAACAACTGTCAGTTGGCCGCTGAAATAATACTTGAGAAATCCGTGTTTTCAAATAATCTATTTGATTAAAAATACAAGACACACTCAGTAACGCATTTGTACATTCATAATAATACTTTTCGAATGTTTTATGTTTAATTTCGTTACTTACTAGTTTTGAGGCAATTTTCATAGGAAAACAAATGTTTTGAACAACAAATGTGTTTTGATGCTTCTGTCTTGACGAAAGCAAAATTTCTTCTTTTCCTCTTACGGGGATGGCTCTCCACGTTTTACAAATGCTTGAAAAATGAAGACAGGATCACGAAGAGATTGGAATACGACGTTATTTATTCACAACCAGTCTGAGGAGCACTGTAATCTTTTGTTGGAAATGTTGTCACAACATATTGATTCATTTGTATGGAAATACTACAAGTGCGTAATGATGTACATCCTCATTATAAAATTCACTGGTTTCTTAGTTTCAGTTACACGAGTAAATGTGACACAGTATATACATATTTTCAATTTAATTTGAGTGGCTGTATTTTTTATTTGAGAAACTATTAAACTTGATTATTGCTGTACATATCTACCTTTACAAAACCGTTGTACAGCGCTTAATGCTTCACAGAAGATGATGTCAATTACTTGTCGTAGCAGTCATGCACGACTTGATGACTGACGTTTTAACACCATGCTTTTACATATTTATTTGGATACTCACATTTGTGAAGCATTTGTACACTTTCCAATCAATATATTAGTTAACAGGTTGACCAGAACGTGATAGGCGTGATTAAATGAACTTGTTGTAGAGCTCTTTTCCTCAAGTTCTTGTTCCCTGTTCACCCACACGTGAAGCTAGCACTCTACAGTGGAGTGTATTGTGCTTTGAAAGTTTGTTGTTGTTTTTTAGGTACATAACGGTATATTGGTGTCCTGTACCCCGTTCGTCTTGAGCAGTACAGAAAGTATCATCATACTTTTTGTCATCTGAAACTGTGTTGTTCTTGTTAATATTGTTATTTTTCACGGTAAAGTTACGCATTATGGTTCTGTAATCTGTTGGAAAACAAGGTGGTGGAACAGACCCATCTATAGCAAACATAGAAAAGGTGCTGTTTTGAATATAATTTATAGAGCTGCTATAACGTGAAGCCCTACAACAGTGTGTATTGTAAAAGACAAAAACGGCTAGCCAAATGTGTTCACACGGGGTAAGTTCGTCGTTGTTATGAATTTACTCGTTGTTAACGGCTACCATGTTTCAGAGGAGAAATGACACTATGAAAAACTACTGGGCATTGAAGCGTCATGTCGACGCTGGGCTACTTTCAGAATGCAAATGAGTGAAAGTTGTATAACATTCGATTTAAGGCATTTTACCCTCTACACCTCGCTACAGCTCCTCTGCAGTTAGTATGTCTTATTATCCTGTCTGTTCTTCTCGTTAAATTTTCCCATATACCGGGTGATCAAAAAGTCAGGATAAATTTTTAAACTGAATAAATCACTGAATAATGTAGATAGAGAGGTACAAATTGACACACATTGCTTGGAATGATATGGGGTTTTATTAGAACCACAAAAATACAAAAGTTCAAACAATGTCCGACGGATGGCGCTTCATCTGATCAGAATAGCAATAATTAGCATAACAAAGTAAGACAAAGCAAAGATGATGTTCTCTACAGGAAATTCTCAATATGTCCACCATCATTCCACAACAATAGCTGTAGTCGAGGAATAATGTTGTGACAGCACTGTAAAGCATGTCCGGAGTTATGGTGAGGCATTGGAGTCGGATGTTGTCTTTCAGCATCCCTAGAGATGTCGGTCGATCACGATACACTTGCGACTTCAGGTAACCCCAAAGCCAATAATCGCACGGACTGAGGTCTGGGGACCTGGGAGGCCAAGCATGACGAAAGTGGCGGCTGAGCACACGATCATCACCAAAAGACGCGCGCAAGAGGTCTTTCACGCGTCTAGCAATATGGGGTGGAGCGCCATACTCCATAAACATCGTACGATCCAGCAGGTGTTTATCAGCCAGGCTGGGGATGATGCGACTCTGTAACATATCATCGTACCTCTCACCAGTGACGGTAGCAGTCACTGAAGTTTTGCTGTCCAGCGCCATCTGTCGGACATTTTGTGAACTTTTTTTTTGTTCTAATAAAACCCCTTGTCATTTCAAGCATGAGTGTCCATTTTTACCTCTCTATCTACATCATTCCATGGTTTATAAAGTTTTCAAATTTATACTGACTTTTTGATCACCCGGTATTTATATACTCGCCATTTCTGCGCGGAAACTCGTTTCATATCTTATGATTCCACATAACTTTCATCACCCTTCTGTGGGGCCACATCTAAAACGCTTCGGTCATCGTCTTCTCAACTTCCCTCATAGTCCACACAGTGCTGTGCTTCAGACGTTAGTTTCTGCAGCAAAAGATATTGTACCAACCATAGCCGAAACATCTGTAGATAAATAGTGAAGAGACGAAAATGGTTTTTGGACAAGAAGGAGTCATCCAGATATATTTAATTATTAATTAATTCCGTTGTTCCGACTGCTCATATTTCTTGACTCTCATGCTGAAGCTGAACTGGAAGTGTAGACTTCTGACCTCTTGTCTGCTGCTCTGTGTTGGCAGGTCGTGCCCCGACGCGCCCGCGACGTGCGACTGGACGCAGTTCAGCACGACGGACCCCAACCCGCACGTGCTGTACGGTGCCCTGGTGGGGGGGCCGGACGCCAACGACGCCTACTACGACGACCGCACCGACTACCAGCACAACGAGGTCGCGCTCGACTTCAACGCCGGATTCCAGGGGGTCGTGGCCGCTCTCGTACAACTCGGACTCTGATCCATTCCCTCTCAGAGGCGTCGCACAATAAACTAAACGCATAGCACAACTTAGGTGTTGCTTCTCTTTGTATTAACCTATTCAACATACCTCACATACATTCCCATTCCAGCAGCTAGAGAGCACACACGGCTGAAATGACATCCATAGCACATGATCTACTTTGCTAGCCATTAGAATAGCAGCGGGAAGAAGGCAAGGTGCAACGCAAACAAAATCAACGCCAAATGTACTATATGCTAGGATATGCACATTATTAAAACGGCGCAAAGGAGATAGCAACAATGTCATCTACATTCTGCACATGGCTAAGGATCATACCGTGTGTTTTCACTAAGAAATTGTATTTCAATGTTGTCTGTTTGTGAGAGGATCATGACATCGGGGGAAATGTCTAACACTGTTTGTCGAATTTTGACAACGGCAAAAACGCTCAGTTTTTAGTTTACCTTCACACTGCGGCTGGGATCCGACGACCGTCATACCAGTGTGGAATCGATGGAGTAGGAAGAGCCATACAGAAGTGACGGCCCCACGCGACTAGCACCTGAGAGTATAGTTGAAACATCCCCGTAGAAAAATTTATAAATGGCTGTGCTGCTAAACCTCTTACATTATTTGATTTTCAAACAGCTGAGCAGAACTGAACGTACTCAGACATTTCGCTCTTTACCTATTCTGATCAACACTAAACTGACACACAATATTTTTTCTAGTACCTTCCGCCGCGGAAGTTTTTTTGGTGATGTCTATCTCCTGTGGAGGGTGAAATGTGTCAAGGCTGTTATGTGGGACTGCTTCCTCGTGTTATGACATATTGCCTATGGGGGGTGAAACGTTATTGACTTCGGTACTCGATACTTGTGCCATCTTGCAGGGTTTACCGTTCCTACCGATTCTAACTGTCGAACTTCGTCCCTAAGGGCATCGATCTTGTCAAAAACTCGTAGAGCCTTGTCATGGACCTTCTCTTGTATAGTGGTCTCGTGGAGTGCGGTGCGGATGTCGACGTTTCTTGTCCACCATGGAGCTCCTGTGATCCATCGATAGCAAATGTTTTGCAGCGCTTGGAGTCTGTTGTAGTTGGAGACGCACGTAGTGCCCCACGAGGTGGAGCCATACAACATTGTGGGTTCCACTGTTGCCTTATACAATTGGAGTTTAGTCTTAGGGTTGAGATCCTTACTCTTCACGAACGGAATCAATGACCTGGCCATCTTCTGGGCTGCCGTCTTCTTGTCGTCAATATGCTGCGTAAAGAGTAATTTTTTGTCAAGGTAGACACCGAGATACTTGACTCCCGGCGACCATGGGATAAATTGGTCAGTTATTTGGAGCCTGTCGTTCAGAACTGGTTTCCTCCGTGTGAACAGAACGGCTGCCGTCTTCGTCGGGTTGATCGTTATCTTATTTTTCAGCGCCCTGCGTTCCATTACAGCAAGTTGCCGTTGCATCCTAGCGATTAGCTGGTCCAAGTGTCGTCCAGTTGTCAGAAAAGCCGTATCGTCCGCATAAAAAGTCGCCGTAACAAGGGGGACTGTTGGGATGTCATTTATATATAAATTGAAAAGCAGAGGCGAAATGACAGAGCCCTGCGCAATTCCTGCGGAGATCAGTTTCATTTCGGAGTTTTTTTCGTCGACTCGGACATACAGTTTCCTGTCCTGCAGAAAGCTGTCTATGAGTCTAATGTAACAATCCGCAATAGGGGTAGTGCGATGCAGTTTGACGATAAGGTTGGGCCGCCACGCCTTATCGTAAGCTTTTTCGATGTCAAGGAAGACACCAATCGTGAAGTGCTGCTTGTTGTATCCTTCTTGTATCCGTTCGGTGATCCGTAGAAGTTGAAGTTCGGCAGATAACTTGTCCTTGGAACCGAATTGTTCGGGTCGTATAACATCATGCGCTGTAAGTGTGTCATGGAGCCTCTTCAACAGCACTCTCTCGAGCACCTTGCCAAGGGTCGGCAAGAGGCTAATTGGCCGGTAACTGTTGGGTTCTGCTGGGTCTTTACCTGGCTTGGGTATTGGAACTACTCGAGCCGTCTTCCATGCCGTAGGAAAATATCCCTGCAGAAGGCAGCTGTTGACAATTCGGGTGAGGAGCACAGTTGGCTTCCTGGGCAACTGTTTCAAATCGGTGTTGCTTATGGAGTCGTTGCCCGGTGCATTATTCCGAGTCTTCCGGATAATTTTACGGATATCTGCTGGTGTGGTGAGTTGTGGGCGGCTCTGCACAGGCGCAGCACGAAAAGCAGTCCATTCTGCTGTAACGAAGGCTTCCTGTTCTTGCAGGCGGACGTCGTTCACGGGGGTCGCTGGTGTAGACATCTGTTCTTGGTAAGTCGTAGCATACAGCTCCGCCTGGGCGAGTTCGTCATAGAGGAGGCCATCGGGTCCTCTGATGGCTCGTTTAGGTGGCCGCTGGCGTCGTATGTTCTTGACTACCTGCCATTCGTTCTTCTTTCGAAGTAAGAATTCATCTATCTTATCTTCCCAGACCTGCTGTCGCCACTCGGCCACTGTCCTGTGCAGTTCTTGTGTTAAGACGTGTGTTTCTCGTCGATCGATCGGGTTTCTATAGCGGAGCCAACGTCGCCTACTCCTGTTTCTCTGTGTCTTCAGTTCTTGGTGTAGAGGCGGGAACTCATCGAAAGCTACTACAGGGTAGACCGTGTGAGTAGTTGCCCTCCGTTTGGCTGCCTTTATCTTCTACGTCAAAGTTTGTACCGCGATGTCGATGGCTTCTGGTGTTGAAACGTCCTGCGTCGGGCAGACATTGTTGTCAAGATATGTCCGAAATTGACCCCAGTTCAGAGTTTGTGAGGTTGGGGGCGGAAGGTTGGCCGTTGCGTTTTCCACTATGCTGATAACAGGTCGGTGGTCAGACGAAAGATCGTCGACGGTGCGGAGCTGGAGGTTCGTCTCAATATTTTTGATGATAGCAATATCGAGGTCGTCTGCTTCTTGCCCATCGACGTAAGGAATCCGTGTCGGCTCTCGTGGGCCATGGACTGTGATGCCCAGTTCTTCCTCCATGGCAATCAAAGTTCGTCCACGAGGGTTCGTACGCCGGGAATTCCACGCGACGTGCTTGCTGTTAAGGTCACCCCCGAGGAATATTTTGTCAAAATTGGTGAAGATACTCCTTAGGTCGTCTGGCACCAGGTTTTTACCGGGGCTGTTGTACGCCGTAATGAAAGTGATGTTGCCTGACGCCGATCGAACCGTTACTGCTGTTGCCTCCAGATGTTGGAGGTGTGGTAGTGTTTCATGATGGTGCCGCAGTTCCCTTTTAAGCAGAACTGCGGTCCCTCCACCTCGTTGGCCTTGTCTGTCCGTTCTATAGACGTACATGTTACGAAATCTGAGCTCAGTTGTTGGACGAAGATGTGTCTCCGATACAAGTGCGATGTCGATTTTGTGACGTTGTAAAAATTCAGTGAGTTCTGTTTTCTTGTGTTTCATTCCGTTGGCGTTCCATATACAGATTTTCAGGTTTCTCGTGGTCCCAGGGCGATCCATATTAAGGTGTTGCAAAGGCCTTCAATACCCTTTCGATTAAAGAAAGTATTCCCACTAATTGTTGCTGCAGGGCGGTGAGAAGTTTCGCGACATCAGAGAGCGCTGGAGCTATAGATTCCATCAAATGAGCTGGTGAGACGTAGGTTTCCGGTTCCGGTCGGCGTGGTGATGCTGCGTGGGCGTATGAATAATGCTGGCGGTGCTGTCGAGGTGCGCGTGCTTCAGGAGGAGGCTGTGTTATTGGCTGTCGTGTCGCCGCCGGCTGTTCTTGTGGCGTTTACTGACGGTGGGGCGGAGGGTGTGGCGTCAGGTTGGGGTTCCGTATTACACGAGTCCTCCGTTGAGAGGGCTGCGGGGAAGACCGTTGTCTGTATTTCCTGGGAAGTTCCTGGTACTTCTGGCAGCCACGCCATGTGGCAGGATGGTCCTTTTCACAGTTAACACATTTCGGCGGAGCCCGTCGGGGATGAGTACATGCTGAAGATCGGTGTTGCCCTCCACATCGAACGCAGCGAGCAGGCAAGCTGCAATAATTAGCCGTATGTTCGAATCGCTGGCAGTGGCGACATTGAACAGGTCCTTCTTGTCTGTTGTAGGTTTCAATAACTACTTTAGTATATAGAAGGTATTTGATGTCGTAAATCTTGTAGTTTTTCGTTTGGGCTGGCAACGTGACACAGTAAGCATCTTGAGGTCGTAATTCCTTCGTGTTGTCGTCTCGATTTTTAAACTGGTGGTCGTTGATGACAGGAAAACCCTTCTCTATCAGTGCGTCTTTCAGCTCTTCCTCCGTAACTTCGGCAGGTAGACGTTTGACAACGACTTTGAGGTCCTTGTCCTCTGCGGCCTGATGTGTAAAAAAGTGGATGTCATTCGACACAAAGAAATTGATGGCCCGCCGTTGATCTTCATAGGAGTCAAAGTGATATTTTGTCCTGTCTCGTTGGTAGATGACCTTAAGACTGCCGTCAATATTCGGTTGCAGCGCCTTGTTGAGTTCCATGTAGTTCTTGGTATGGTAAATAGTAACGGGCGGGACTTTGCGTAGTAAGTTACGGCCAGAGCCATCTGTCCCCTCTTTATCTGCTTCGAGATTGACGTCACTCGTCTGGTCCATACGTTCTGGAGCATCCGTAGTATCTTCCGTCGCAATAGCCGCATAACGGTTGGAAGATTTCAGTTCTTCTGGACGTTGTCGCTTCCGAGAGTCGTTCTGCTTAGGAGAAGCGTAGATTCGTTTTCTTTGGCGAACTAGTGTAAAATCGCCCTCTCCGTCGGTGGGCTGCATGGTCCAAACTTCTTCAGAGGAGACTCCCTCCATTTCGTCGTCGTCTTCTGGTGTAGAAAATTGTTCCACGTCGTCTACTTGTTCTTCAGGCTGTGAAGTAGGAACTGTACTAGTCCGGTTGTCGTATACTTCCTGACTTTGCAGAATCAGGTGTTGTATTTCACGTCTGAGTTCCCGTTGGTGCCGATCGTTCTGTGTTAGCTGATGTCGCTCGTCACAGGGGTTTGACGTACGGTGTCCTCCGCTCTGCATTCGCATATCGCTCGTCGTGGTCCTGTCCTCATTATCTTGCCTGTCAGAGTCCGTTGTCGTTGCAGGGGTCGTCGCCACTGTATCCGTCCTGTGGGGAGCGGGGCAGGCCCCACCGACCGGCCAGCGGCCGGCCCCGGCGCGACCCAGCCGGCTGGCTCGGACGCGCGCGTTCCGTTGTCCGCACTCTTTGGCATCGCGCGCTCAACTGCCGCGGAAGTCGAACACGTGGCAGAACAAATGGACGTGGGCAGCCCATAGACGGCTCCGCCTCCGCGGCGGCTATTCCTCGCAGTGGCTGTCGCGCAGCGAGGGCGCCACCGCTAAGCCACGTGCAGACAGAGGCCAATAGCCGCTCCCTCCGGTTTCGTATATAGGGACCCGCTCTGCCGTAGGCCCCGGCGGACATGCCGCCGCCGTCGCCCCCCGTCCACCTTCTCCAGTTTGCCGATGACACCGCCTTCCTTGCCCTTGCCCCCACCCTGCAACGCTCCCAACACCTTCTCCAATCCCATCTTGACCGGTTCACCGCTTGGTGCAACCAGTGGTTGCTCACGGTCAATCCTTCCAAAACCCAGGCGATCATTGTAGGCAAAACCACCCCTTCCTTCCGCCTCCTTGATTTCTACCTCACCGTTTATGGCCGTCCCATCGCTCTCACCCCCACCCTTAAGTACCTTGGCGTCACCCTCGACCGTCGCCTCTCCTGGACTCCCCATCTCCAGACAATCCAAGCCAAGGCACGTTCCCGACTCCGTCTCCTCAAGCTCCTTTCCGGCCGTACGTGGGGTCTGGACCCCTCCACCATCCTCCACACCTATAAGTCCCTGATCCGCCCTATCCTCTGTTACGCCCATCCCGCCTGGATCTCCGCCCCCCCTTCCTTTTATAAATCCCTCCAAATCCTTGAACGCCATGCTCTCCGCCTTGCCTATCGCATCCGTCTCCCCTCCCCCACGCGGATCCTGTATGATCTTATCCCCTTCCCCCACCTCCTCCTCTTCCTCGAACGGATACGCATCCTCTACACCTCCCGTAAACTCGATCCTCCTCACCCGCTCGTCTCCCCGATCCTCTCCCACCCCCGCCCGCTGCCGCGCCTGTACTCCCATGTCCCACCCGGTCTCCATCTCTCCACCCTCCTTACCCTCTCCCAAGGTGGCTTCCGCCAGCTCCCCCTCCCTGATGATGTCCTCCTCCCCTCCATCTACCCCTCCTACCAACTTTGATCCTCTCACCCTCCTCCTGTGCATGCTCCTCAGGGCACCCTCCCTCCCTTCCCTCCCTTCTCTCCCTTTTTCCCTCCCCCCTCCTTTTCTCTCCCCTCCTCCCCCGGGCCTCCCCTCCCCTCCCCTGTCCCTCTCCCTCCTGCCCCCGTCTCCTCCGCCATTGGCGTCCTTTTCTCCCCTCTCCCCCACCTCACCCCCGTTCCCCTCTTGGCAGGTCCCCGGACTCGCACACGCTACGTGGACTTTCGCGCGCCGGAGATCGCCGCCATCAGTGTCTTGTGTGTGCCGTCGTGTTTAGTGTTCCGTGTTCACCGTCACACTCCGTTGTTCACCAGTGCCATCGTCTTCTTCAGTGTTTGTGCGTCGTCTCAACAGTTTGCAGTGTGGTTTATCGTCGAGTGTGAACGGCTCCGTGTTTGTCTCTCTGTGTCTCCTGTTTTATCGCCCACCATTTTGTGACTTTTCTGTTTTTCTCCTTTTTTTTATGCTTATGTCTTCTTTGGCTGAAGAGCAGCGTAGTGTGCTGCTGCCAGCCTGCCTATTGTATAGGTTTTAAAATGACAATAAAGTAAAAAAAAAAAACCGTAGGCCCGTCAGTCTGGTACTCGCTCTGGATCTCGTTTTTATCTCGGCGGTACTGCGTTCTGGTCGTTGCTCGTTGTTGACACTTGCCTGTCTCTGGTTCCGAGTGGATTTACGTTTAGTGTTTGGTGTTGTGGTTTCCGCAAGCCTCCGTTGTTTATCTCTTCCTTGTTGTGTCGCTCATAGTCGGTCGTGGTCGGTGGTTGTCCGTTGTCCTTGCTCTGTCGTCCGACTCGTCCTGTGTTTACCTGGTGGTGCGTGCTCCACCGCCGGCGGCTTTCCCGCCTGTCGGCTCCGATCCGTGGCCCAAGGCGTTCCCGCTGTTGGTTGTGGTTACTACATTTTTAGCGCAACGCAATCTGGCTTTCAACAATCCCTACAAAAGAATGGTCCTGACTAACAACCTTTCATGAATCACTTACCTCACAAAAATCTTCGTTACTCGAACTACTGCAATACAGCGAGCGCCAATACTGCCAACTAAATGAAAGATTCTAACTACTGAAGGCACTAACTACTGATAGGCATAGTTAGCAAATGAAAGATTTTGATAGAGAACAAAAAATGCCGGCCGGAGTGGCCGTGAAGTTCTAGGCGCTACAGTCTGGTTCAAATGGCTCTGAGCACTATGGGACTCAACTTCTGAGGTCATTAGTCCCCTAGAACTTAGAACTAGTTAAACCTAACTAACCTAAGGACATCACAAACATCCATGCCCGAGGCAGGATTCGAACCTGCGACCGTAGCGGTCTTGCGGTTCCAGACTGCAGCGCCTTTAACCGCACGGCCACTTCGGCCGGCTTCTACAGTCTGGAACCGAGCGACTGCTACGGTCGCAGGTTCGAATCCTGCCTCGGGCATGGATGTGTGTGATGTCCTTAGGTTAGTTAGGTTTACTAGTTCTAAGTTCTAGGCGACAGATGACCTCAGAAGTTAAGTCGCATAGTGCTCAGAGCCATTTGAACCATGTTTTGAACAAACAATGTATTTACCTTAGTAGCGTTCAAAAGTCATTATATGTATATATCAGTTCATGACATCCAGTCTTACAAATTTTCTGTCTCTGGTGGACACACGTCCAGATCATCCGCTCTCAAAACTCCGCCATCTCTCTCCCCACATCCACCACTATTGGCGGCTCACCTCCAACTGCGCAACGCTACGCGCTGTTAACAGCCAGCTGCCCAACACTGCAATAGCGACTATTCCAACAATGCCAACCAGCCACTGAGTGCACAGAGCACAGTCAGTGATTTTCATATAGAGCGCTACGTGGTGTTACCAACATAAAAAATTAAACAGCCTACTTACATAGTCACTGTTGTTTGGTTACGTAGGATCGTACAGCACCGCTATGTAGCTTGAGTCAAGAAACGGGCTTTTTTTTACAGAAGCATGTGCCCACACGGTCAGTCTGGAGCATCAGTTACTGTCAGCACGACAGCCATTGTTGAGGACATAGACACCCGTCAGCAGTGAGGGTGCGCCAGCAGCAGAGCGCCCAAAGAGAACAATGGCGACAGGAATGGCTCTACGCCATCCTCTCGTATGAGTTCGGGTTATCCCTACACTATGGTAATGGATGTGTCCATGTGTGGCGTCTTTGAGTACAACGAATATTGATAGACTGCGTTTGCCACCGTTCTATGGGCCCAACCTGCGATATCACGGTGTAGTGCGTCGTTGGATGAACTTCATAATCACCTGTGATTCGCACAGCCAGAATATGTTACGTGTTAAGTCCGGTAATCATGCCTTATCTTCGAAGTCTGCGAAGTATTGTATTTCAACAAGGTAATGTCACATCGAATTTTGCTCTTGCTGTCCTCACATACCTCGACACACGGGATTTTGGCGTGTTCTCTGACACTTTGAAAACATCTGACACGGATTGCGTAGTCACTGACAAGCCACCTCTCACCAGCCATATAATCTATGAACTGTGACGTAACGTTTTTTGGGTGACGTGTCCGTTTGACTCTATGCCCAGCATTATCAGAACTAATCTATATTCCGTCTAAGGCGTATACGCGAAGGAAGGTAAATACTTTACTTGGTATCCTGGCATTTCAATTTTAACCTGCAGTGGAGTACCTAGTACTTTGTATTTACAAAGGCATGACATCTAAGAAATCATTTACAGAATTCTCTAAGAAAGAAATGAATCTTTTTCCGTTGATCCTATATAGAAAAAGAAAACGTGTCCTCAGTAAACTGTCAGCAACAATAATGGCGCGCAGAATGACAAAAAATCTTCCTTTTTCAATCCCTTTAACAGCAAGGTGGCAATTCAGGAAAGCCATTACGGGCTGTGTGTGAGAGTTTACACTTATATAACGTGCACAAGACAACTAAGCCACTAAATGCACCGTTGTACTAAAACTAACATTAACAAGTTGTTCAATAAACTGTTCGTAGAAGTGGGCCCGACCAGGAAAATCAACAGCTGATAACGTATCTCAGGCTATAAATTGTATGAATATAGACAGCAGGTTATCATGTAGCATTCACCATCGCGTCAACACAGAAGAAACTTCTTGCAACTATTATTTTGCTAACATTAGTGTCGTCGTGAATTACCTGAAGAATTGCCTCCTCCATTATCGCAAGTAGAAAGATTTGACGTTTCGCAACCCCCTAGACGACAATCAGTTGCTTCAAAGATAATCCTATCGAATCACTTTCATTCTGAAAATCTGTCATCATAGAAACGTCAGAGGCGCGACTTACACCTTATACCAAATAGCCATTTGCCAGAGCAGCTTTTTTTGTACACTTTCGTTCCTGTGCACTTCAAATGGGCACCAACTCCGCTTTTTTGACACTTACGTTTCATTGTATCAGAAACGAAGACCGTAAAAAAATTTGTAAATTGTTTTGTGCTCGTGAAGTACGTTGTCATCCTCAAAAGGTGATGCGATATGCAAGTAAGGAAACGGAATGTGTCACAATGACGTGAATCACTCATCAACATTACTTTCAATGAAAAGCAACAAAAACAAGAATTAGAATGTCAGTAGGAGTATCCGAGAAGGCAGTTTGAATATTTCATGTGAAAAAATTTCATGTGTTATGCTGCATCCCTTTTCTTCTCGTCATTTATGGATTACGGAGGATTCTAAAATAGTTGTTCTAGAGTGGAAATAAATCGCCTGCAGAAGCATTTTCCTATGACAAATCCTTCTCTGAGTAAGGAATTGGTCCTGAGAGATTAGCTATACTATTGTGTTACGCCTTGCCTACCACGTGCAAGAAATACCTAACTTGTATGACAACTGCCGATGCTCATCTGACGCCCAGAGTAAAAATAATATAAATGTCACGTTGCTCCTAACCTCTTGCAAGCCTTAAGATTTTACTCTATTTTTTTTAGCGACTTTCATGAGAATTTCACAACCTTTTTTATCATGCAGACCCCCATTTGGCCCCGTGAAGCTGAACGGAGCCCGTTCCAGATCTTTACACCTCACAGTTGAAATTGCCTCTCTTCTATTACAGAGAGACTTACCATAGTGATCTCGTAAATACGTGAAACGACTGCGATAATACAAACAAAATCTACTACAGCTAAGTTGTATGATGTACCGAATGTCAATGAGATATTATGTACGTTTCGTGTGATAAGAATTTAGTACTTTATCTGTACTTAGGCGCATTATGTTTGGGAGTGTACAACTTTTTATAGGGGAGGTTGCCTACCGTAAGCAAGTAGCAGCTTGTGGTGATAATGACGAAAAATAGGCATGTTAGACACATCACAAAACAGAAGGAAGGGGGAGGGAGCGGGAATCATTCCCCAAGTGAAGGCAAGGTAGTTCGGCGAGCAAACTGTCTGACTTCAATAGCTGAGCATGGTATTTTCTCTGGCAAGAGACCACTAATGAATGGCTTAACAGATGAGGAGCCAAAAGAATACAGAAGACTCAACTTATTTCTGACGAGAGCGCGCTACTGAACAAATGATTTGTGTCAGTAAAATAAAAAGGCTGTAGTTATCAATATATCACACCTCTTCTCGTAAAATAGAGGCACTGGTTAGCTGTTGAATGGATATGTCATATCTTATATGAACTATGAAGATTAAACAGAGATTAAGAGCAAACATACAGGTATTCTCAACAGTATTCGCATAGTGACTTCTTAGTGTGTATTGCGAGTATTGGCCGAAAGAAATGAAAAATAAATACGTTCAGACATTGCAAATTGTACTTTTGTAATTGTTTTTCATGTGGGCGGAATGTGACCGCTTAGATCGCGGGCGAACAGTAATTAACAAGTAGCAATTATGGGAAGGTGATGACTATCTGGAAGAGCGTGGAGGATTGTTGTTAGTAACAGATAGTATAACAAATGTAGGCAGAATATCGCGAGAGGAAGCTTTTTATTACATGATTTCGTACAGTTTTAGGTAATCTGTAGCACTGAAAGAAGCATAGGTAGCAGTTATAAAAAAGGACTCAGGGAACATACACTCCTGGAAATTGAAATAAGAACACCGTGAATTCATTGTCCCAGGAAGGGGAAACTTTATTGACACATTCCTGGGGTCAGATACATCACATGATCACACTGACAGAACCACAGGCACATAGACACAGGCAACAGAGCATGCACAATGTCGGCACTAGTACAGTGTATATCCACCTTTCGCAGCAATGCAGGCTGCTATTCTCCCATGGAGACGATCGTAGAGATGCTGGATGTAGTCCTGTGGAACGGCTTGCCATGCCATTTCCACCTGGCGCCTCAGTTGGACCAGCGTTCGTGCTGGACGTGCAGACCGCGTGAGACGACGCTTCATCCAGTCCCAAACATGCTCAATGGGGGACAGATCCGGAGATCTTGCTGGCCAGGGTAGTTGACTTACACCTTCTAGAGCACGTTGGGTGGCACGGGATACATGCGGACGTGCATTGTCCTGTTGGAACAGCAAGTTCCCTTGCCGGTCTAGGAATGGTAGACCGATGGGTTCGATGACGGTTTGGATGTACCGTGCACTATTCAGTGTCCCCTCGACGATCACCAGTGGTGTACGGCCAGTGTAGGAGATCGCTCCCCACACCATGATGCCGGGTGTTGGCCCTGTGTGCCTCGGTCGTATGCAGTCCTGATTGTGGCGCTCACCTGCACGGCGCCAAACACGCATACGACCATCATTGGCACCAAGGCAGAAGCGACTCTCATCGCTGAAGACGACACGTCTCCATTCGTCCCTCCATTCACGCCTGTCGCGACACCACTGGAGGCGGGCTGCACGATGTTGGGGCGTGAGCGGAAGACGGCCTAACGGTGTGCGGGACCGTAGCCCAGCTTCATGGAGACGGTTGCGAATGGTCCTCGCCGATACCCCAGGAGCAACAGTGTCCCTAATTTGCTGGGAAGTGGCGGTGCGGTCCCCTACGGCACTGCGTAGGATCCTACGGTCTTGGCGTGCATCCGTGCGTCGCTGCGGTCCGGTCCCAGGTCGACGGGCACGTGCACCTTCCGCCGACCACTGGCGACAACATCGATGTACTGTGGAGACCTCACGCCCCACGTGTTGAGCAATTCGGCGGTACGTCCACCCGGCCTCCCGCATGCCCACTATACGCCCTCGCTCAAAGTTCGTCAACTGCACATACGGTTCACGTCCACGCTGTCGCGGCATGCTACCAGTGTTAAAGACTGCGATGGAGCTCCGTATGCCACGGCAAACTGGCTGACACTGACGGCGGCGGTGCACAAATGCTGCGCAGCTAGCGCCATTCGACGGCCAACACCGCGGTTCCTGGTGTGTCCGTTGTGCCGTGCGTGTGATCATTGCTTGTACAGTCCTCTCGCAGTGTCCGGAGCAAGTATGGTGGGTCTGACACACCGGTGTCAATGTGTTCTTTTTTCTATTTCCAGGAGTGTATGTTGGAGTAACTGGGTAGATTTGGTATGTTACGCGGAAAAATCGTCATTGGAAGATATAAAGATAAGGATCAGAGGCTGTGAATGCTGTTAAGGATATAAAGTTGGATGTACGGGGTTTCATGTAGGCATTGGAGAAATAAAGGGTAGGCACACCCTTGTAAGGGAGGGCCAACACCTAGATCAGGCGAATCTGGTTCAAATGGCTCTGAGCACTATGCGACTTAACTTCTGAGATCATCAGTCGCCTATAACTCATAACTAATTAAACGTAACTAACCTAAGGACATCACACATATCCATGCCCGAGGCAGGATTCGAACCTGGGACCGTAGCGGTCGCTTCAGGCGAATCTACAGTCGGAGTGACGTGAACAGTCTTTTTATGTTGAGAGGTGAATAGAGAGACAGTCGTATCGAATGGATAAAAAGATATTTACAGAGTGTTTGCCCATACAAGAAGGTGTAAGTGCAACTCTAACAGAGGCAAGAATCTATATAGTGACTATTAGTCACACTGCTGGTGTGTTTTCTATTTCTCTTCCACACATGTGTGTCTTATCACAAAAATGAAATTTGGAATTGCTGAGAATGTTGTAAATGAAAATGTCAGCTTGTAACTCCTTATGGTGAAGATAAACCTAATCATTTGTATATTTCAAAATGTTTGAGAAACTTATGCTCTTGCGATCAATAATTTGAAAGCAAAGAAAAGGCTGTTACATTTGAGTAACTGTGATACAGCTTGATCAATTATTTCTCATACTCTTCCTACGAAAAGGAAAAATGTATTTAGAAATGCCATACGAAGAGAGCTATAAAATGCAAAATGGAAAAATAATTTATTAGATTATGAGAGCTAGTTTCTCAGGATGGGGCAGGATAAGGTTACGATTGTGGATGGGGCCGTAGTCAGCTATTCTCGGTTGCACAACAAATACGTAAAGTTTATTTAAAGAAACTAAAATTTTAAAACAATCTCTGAAAAAAAAACACAATTGACTGTATGATGGCTGAAGGCCTTAGCACAGAAAAAAAATGCCACAATTTTAGGGCCGAAGGGCACCAACAATAACCTCAAACAACAAACGGCTGAAGGTCTGAATTAGAAGACAGAAGAACAATTCCAGATAGCACATATTAAGATAAATACTTCGTTTTAAAGCAAACTGTAACACGGCTGAATGCGTTATTATAAAACAAGTGAAATTATCACTCGGCTGAAGGCCACAAACAATTTCAAATAACAAACGGCTGAAGGCCTGAATTAGAAGTCAAGAAACAATTCCAAATAGCACCCATCTCAACAAATAACTTGCTTTTAAAACAAGTTTGCTTTAAAAAAAAACTTACTGTAACACGGCTGAAGGCCTTATTATGAAAGAAGGGAAATTATTCTCGGCTGACGGCCACATACAGCTTCAAATAACAAACGGCTGAAGGCCTGAATTAGAAAACGGAAGAACATTTCCAAATAGCACACATTTCAATAAATACTTTGTTTTTAAAACAAGTTTGCTTTTTAAAAAAAACTTATTGTAACACGGCTGAAGGCATAATTAGAAAATTACAGGTATCCTTAAAACAAACATCACTATCTAAATTATGAGGAATCAGGACAAGTGGTTCTCAGCAAGTGTTCCAAGGGTCAGCCTGGAAAAGTAACTCAGACATAAGCTAAGGTGAGACAGGAAGCCAAGAGTTGTACTCACGTAACAGGATGGCAGCTCAAACTAGGGGGAGCTTAAGTGCCGGCCGACCGACTAACCAATCCGCCTAATGTCCGATGACCGGTACAACGATGGAATATTTTTAGACAAGGGCGAAGAGACAGACAGCACTACGTCTTCAGAAAACACCCAAGGCCGAAGGAGACACTAGAACCAAGGTAGACGTCTCAAAAAATATGCACAGTACAATACAAGAGGCTGTTGGACTACATGCTGTGTCGGGCAGCATCAAGACGACCAGGAAAGGTACACTTCCGGAAAGTACGCTAACCCGCAGGGCAGGTAACTGGGGCGTTAGCGGCTACAGGGTGGAAAATACCGCTAGTCGCACTTCACTAATAAGAATAATACTAAATTCAATGATGAATAACAAATGGAGGAAGACGGCTGCAATATTTCATTGTCTCGAAACACTTAATTCGTTGCCGCCAGGCTCAGCGGCCTTGGGAGCAACAACCTGTCGACCAAAGGCGGGATCTCAGAATAGTCGAGATTGCATTAGCAGTTAACTCTTCACTCAACTTAAACGTCGCGATCGTGACTTTCAGTTATTTTAAAAACTGAGTGATCACCCCATGACACACCATGTGTTCACTGTCAGACGTCCAGGGTACGGTGTGCAACGAAGATGTCGCTCTAGCAGCTACCCCTTATCAATCCGGCAGAGGCAGCACGCCACCAGTGGTCAAGGCTTGCCCTCGCGCTGCACAGACCTGCTCGCTGCTGCACCTCCAACCGACGCGACGTCCGTTCGCAACTCCTCACCGAATCCAGTACGCAGACAGCATTAAAATAACTGCTCATACAAAACCACGAGATTCACACAGGTCATGGAAAACAATTCCACGAACAACTCACAATACTAAAACCAGTCTCAGTGAAAGAACAAGGACGAATTATAAGTCGGCACAAACACAGAGAAGCCAGAAGCGGTCGGAAGATCAAATGCATGTCGACCGCTGCGACAGCCGACGAATGACCAACCGACGGTCGTCTCCACTCAAGTCAGGCACGGAAAAGATCCCAGTATAAATCGTCGACTAACAACTTACTGCCATGAGGGCGCTTCGATGGGCTTACAAACACACAGAGCCGAAAGTTGCACTACTCGAATATCATGATGCATTTAACTAAAACTCACTGAATCCGGTCCTTGACGTGGCCGTGCACTCTCGCGACCACATCCTTCCGTCGGACAGTGCATGTGTGTCGTCAGCGGTCGGGCGAGTATTGGCTGTCCGCGCCTCACTGCTGATCCGTCCCAACTCAACTAGCTCGACACACGACGACCCGGAAATACTAGAGTCTGCTCCAAAGCTGGTACCAGAGTATGCGCTATCCATAAGCGCTGCTGCTGCCACTCACGGACAGGCAAGGCGAGCAAACGTAGTGGCAGCAGTGAACACACCAAGAAAACGAGAAGCCACTATCGCTATTACAAGATGCCAAGCTATGAGCGGCATCAACGCGAGCCGGACATGGCTCAGACTATGAAATGTAAAGGACGACGGTATGATCAAAAATGGTTCAAATGCCTCTGAGCACTATGCGACTTAACATCTGAGGTCATCAGTCGCCTAGAACTTAGAACTAATTAAACCTAACTAACCTAAGGACATCACACACATCCATGCCCGAGGCAGGATTTGAACCTGCGACTGTAGCGGTCGCTCGGTTTCAGACTGTAGCGCCTAGAACCGCACGGCCACTCCGGCCGGCGACGGTATGGTTGGACATACAATATTTTGAACAAAGTATGTTAAATAGAATTCTGTCTTTTTCCTAAGCCAGCTCAATTACTTGTTGAAGATTTATTTTCATAATAGAAATGGATTTTTTCTCAACGTGCTATAAATACCACAAATACTGAAAATTGAATTAAAGGGGAAACCTACTGTTATTTAAAGAGTACTTTTTAACGTTAAGGGATGTGAATATGGGTAGGTGGTTGGTGATTACGGGCGCCCAACGTCGAAGTCATACGCGAATACGGGTCGGTAAATACGATGCGGTTCAGTGGGCACTTCATCGCCGAGCCAACATATACAGGGTGAGTCACCTAACGTTACCGCTGTATATATTTCATAAACCACATCAAATACTGACGAATCGATTCCACAGACCGAACGTGAGGGGAAGGGCTAGTGTAATTGGTTAGTACAAACCATAAAACATGCACGGAAGTATGTTTTTTAACACAAACCTACGTTTTTTTAAATGGAACCCCGTTAGTTTTGTTAGCACATCTGAACATATAAACAAATACGTAATCAGTGCCGTTTGTTTCATTGTAAAATGTTAATTACATCCTGAGAATCCGGAGATATTGTAACCTAAAGTTGACGCTTGAGTACCACTCCTCCGCTGTTCGATCGTGTGTATCGGAGAGCACCGAATTACGTAGGGATCCAAAGGGAACGGTGATGGACCTTAGGTACAGAAGAGACTGGAACAGCACATTACGTCCACATGCTAACACCTTTTTGTTGGTCTTTTTCACCGACGCACATGGTAATGTACATGTCCGTCAGTGAAAAAGACCAATAAAAAGGTGTTCGCATGTGGACGTAATGTGTTCCACTCTTTTCCGTACCTAAGGTCCATCACCGTTCCCTTTGGATCCCTACGTAATTCGGTGCTCTCCGATACACACGATCGAACAGCGGAGGAGTGGTACTCAAGCGTCAACTTTAGGTTATAATATCTGCGGATGTAATTAACATTTTACAATGCAACAAACGGCACTGATTACGTATTTGTCTATATGTTCAGATGTACTAACAAAATCAACGGGGTTCCATTAAAAAAAAACGTAGGTATGTGTTAAAAAACATACTTCCGTGAATTTTTTTATGGTTTGTATTAACCAATTACATTAGCCCCTCCCCTCACGTTCGGTCTGTGGAATCGATTCGTCAGTATTTGATGTGGTTTACGAAATATATACAGCGGTAACGTTAGGTGACTCACCCTTTATAAATGTAAATCATTAATTAAAACTTCCGGGCTGAATTGCCGTGGTCCATATATAAAACTTCTCCTTCCTGACGTTTCGTTGCCTACCGAGAGTTAACTGACTTCGACGGCGAGATGATTATCTGTCCAAGACTCTTGGGTCATTGCTCATATACCTCTATATTTCGCAAGTCATCTTATGGAGATTACACAAGAATTTCTGTTTCCGAGGTCAACAGTGTCTGCCTATGTCTTCAATGTAGCACTCGTAAGCCACTGGACGGGACGATCCCAAGACCCGGACGCACGAACGTCACGTCGCCTCCACACATCCATATGCTGTGATCGACCGTCTGCTTGGTCAGAAACCAGTTCCAGCGGACGTGCGTCGAGGCAAGTATACCGCACTGCCTTGACCAGTCAATGACCGAGTCACGTCCCCTTCCTTGACACCTGGAGTCCGAGCTCAACGACTGGCAAGAGTCCGTGAACATCGTCAGTGGTCAATGGGCTATGAAACAGAGGAGGCGTGTAATATATCTGATGAATCTTGGTTTTGATGCAGTCGAGATGATGGGCACGTGAGAATGCAATGCATGCCTCATGAATCTCCATACTCTGCCTGCCAACAAAGTCGCGTTCTGATTGAAGGTTAGAGCCCGGACTGTGTTCATAGTGTCGCAGTTAGGTCCCAGTGTCTTGCTACGGCGACCACTGAACATGCACATCATCTGAACATTGTTGCAGGACATCTGCAGCCCCATGTGACATTAGGGTACCTTGGCGGAGATACCATGTTTCAGTAGGTCAGTGTGACATATTGTCGGTATTTGGTAGCACACAGGTGACTTGATGACCATTCCACTGAAATAACGCCCGTGACTACGCCCCATAACACCCGATTTTAACTCAGTCTAATATTTACGAGATGCTGTATCCGTGAACATCCGATAAAACCTGTACAAGATCAAATGTGGGTAGTGCTGCAATATCCGTGGTCAATCTGTTTTTGGAACACCTTTTAGAATGCGTGCTTCGATATGTTACTGTACTTCTGAGGGTTCGTGGAGGATCATTGCTGTATTAACATCACACCCTTAGCCTTACCACGACTTTTCGCCGCTGAGGGTAATATACACTGAGACAAAAAAATCGCAACACAAAAGAAAAGTTCTGCGACATAAACTGATGTTGGTTGGATTGTTTCTACGTCTGAAAGATGATGTCTCTTCATATTTCACACGTATCACACAATAGTAGCGCTATTAGCTCCCCTATGAGGATGCCTACCAGGTTTGCTTTAAATACACGCTGCAACGGTCGTGAGCTTTAGTTACTTTTGAGATTGGATGTAGTGAGTTGATGTTGGTCAAGAAAGCCTGTTAAGCCATAGAGACACCATTAGAACCTCTTCACCGAGTTTGAACGAGGTCGCGTAATAGGGCTACAAGATGATGGATATTCCTTTCGAGATATTACAGAAAGACTGGGCAAGATTGTAGCCACTGTACATGTTTGCTGGCAACGGTGGTCACGAGAAAGTAGTCGCAAGAAGACCGGGCTCCAGACGAACACTTGGCACTAGCAAGAGGGATGGCCATCATGTTCAGCGTATGACTCTGGCGTATCGTACTCCATATGTGGTAGAGCAGCGGTCGACACCAGAGTGACACAACGAACTGTTACAAATCGGTTACTTCAAGAAGAGCTCCGAGCCAGAGGCCACATAGCGTGCATTACACCGACTCCAAACTAACGACATCTGTGACTGCAGTGGTGTGAAGAAGGGTCTCACTGGAAGGCAGGGTGGAAGTCTGTTGTGTTTTCTTATGAAAGCCGGTTCTACTCGTACCTCAGTGCCAATGATGGCCGTGTGGTGGTTAGAAGGAGGGCATTTGAGGGTGCGCAACCAACCGGTCTGCGTGATAGTTACACTGGTCCTACACCTAGAGTTATGGGTCTGGGGTGCGATTTCGTGCGACAGCAGGAGTACTCTCATGGTCATCCCACGCACCATGATTGCAAAATAGTACGTCAATCTGGTGATTCGACCTGTCACACTGCATTCCAGGAGGTGTTTTCCAACAGGATAACGCTCCTCACATACCAATATTGGAACACAACATGCTCTTCAGAGTGTCGACTTGTTGCCTTGGCCAGTCCGATCACGAGATCGGTCTCCAGTCGAGCAGATATGGGACATCATCGGACAAGAACTCCAGCGTCATCCACAAACAACATTAACTATTCCTCTACTGACCAACCAAATACTACAGGCATGGAACTCTATCCCACAAACTGACATCCAACAGCTGTACAACACAACGCATGCACGTCTGTATGCTCACATTCAACAGTCTCGAGGTTACACCGGTTATTAAAGTACCAGCATTTCACATTTGCAATTGTTTATCTCGCGCTTACACTAACCTTTGATGTTGCAACTTTAATCACTTAAAGATGTGAACTAGACAAACTTATTCCAGAAATTTCATTCCTCTACATTTATAACTATTCGTTCAGAAAATTCTTTTCCGTAGTTGTGTTACAGAAAGCAGATCCTGAATGTTATTTGCAGCACAGGTTGAAAAACGCTCTTTCCTTTTCTGTAGGAAGACTTTTGTTCTCTCTGTAGCTACCTTCTGCCCACTCCATCGTTATTCTGAGACCGTAAGATATTTTCAGGCATTTTGTATCGACCAGGCATCGTCAAATAGTATAACACAGCATGTAACAGAAACATTACATTCTACGACTTGATACTTTTCACATTACCGGAACAATCGTCAAGCGTTTATAATGGTAGCAGAAGGCTTGGGGTATCTGTTGTCAAGGGCTTGTACTTGTATAGACTATAAGGAGAACAGCTACAGACATCTCGTAAGCTCATGCAAGAACTACAGAATTGTGCAAAAGTAAAAATTCTGTAAGTACACTCCTGGAAATTGAAATAAGAACACCGTGAATTCATTGTCCCAGGAAGGAGAAACTTTATTGACACATTCCTGGGGTCAGATACATCACATGATCACACTGACAGAACCACAGGCACATAGACACAGGCAACAGAGCATGCACAATGTCGGCACTAGTACAGTGTATATCCACCTTTCGCAGCAATGCAGGCTGCTATTCTCCCATGGAGACGATCGTAGAGATGCTGGATGTAGTCCTGTGGAACGGCTTGCCATGCCATTTCCACCTGGCGCCTCAGTTCGACCAGCGTTCGTGCCGGACGTGCAGACCGCGTGAGACGACGCTTCATCCAGTCCCAAACATGCTCAATGGGGGACAGATCCGGAGATCTTGCTGGCCAGGGTAGTTGACTGACACCTTCTAGAGCACGTTGGGTGGCACGGGATACATGCGGACGTGCATTGTCCTGTTGGAACAGCAAGTTCCCTTGCCGGTCTAGGATGACGGTTTGGATGTACCATGCACTATTCAGTGTCCCCTCGACGATCGCCAGTGGTGTACGGCCAGTGTAGGAGATCGCTCCCCACACCATGATGCCGGGTGTTGGCCCTGCGTGCCTCGGTCGTATGCAGTCCTGATTGTGGCGCTCACCTGCACGGCGCCAAACACGCATACGACCATCATTGGCACCAAGGCAGAAGCGACTCTCATCGCTGAAGACGACACGTCTCCATTCGTCCCTCCATTCACGCCTGTCGCGACACCACTGGAGGCGGGCTGCACGATGTTGGAGCGTGAGCGGAAGACGGCCTAACGGTGTGCGGGACCGTAGCCCAGCTTCATGGAGACGGTTGCGAATGGTCCTCGCCGATACCCCAGGAGCAACAGTGTCCCTAATTTGGTGGGAAGTGGCGGTACGGTCCCCTACGGCACTGCGTAGGATCCTACGGTCTTGGCGTGCATCCGTGCGTCGCTGCGGTCCGGTCCCAGGTCGACGGGCACGTGCACCTTCCGCCGACCACTGGCGACAACATCGATGTACTGTGGAGACCTCACGCCCCACGTGTTGAGCAATTCGGCGGTACGTCCACCCGGCCTCCCGCATGCCCACTATACGCCCTCGCTCAAAGTCCGTCAACTGCACATACGGTTCACGTCCACGCTGTCGCGGCATGCTACCAGTGTTAAAGACTGCGATGGAGCTCCGTATGCCACGGCAAACTGGCTGACACTGACGGCGGCGGTGCACAAATGCTGCGCAGCTAGCGCCATTCGACGGCCAACACCGCGGTTCCTGGTGTGTCCGCTGTGCCGTGCGTGTGATCATTGCTTGTACAGGCCTCTCGCAGTGTCCGGAGCAAGTATGGTGGGTCTGACACACCGGTGTCAATGTGTTCTTTTTTCCATTTGCAGGAGTGTATTTTAATACTGTGGATGTGGAAACATAAAACAGCACAATAATGGAATAGCGTCTTCAGCCTTATCAGTGCAATACGTTGGTCGTGTTGAAAGAGCGAGACTAAAGCTGTGTCGTTTCGTATCGGAACTGTGATCTAACATATGAAATGGTATGCAAGTGTTCCATTTGAAAGCAAACATTAGCCCGCGAAATAGTACGTAAATTAGGTTAGGTTGTACTGTTGGAACTTGGAAACGAGCTTCATGAGGCTACAGCGATGATTACATGAGGAAGTATTTCTTGCTTTGGACAAGGAATCTAATCAAGGGCCTTTGAATTCAGTGCACTGTCGTTATTGTATTGGACTATGACTACATGGTAATATCGTGAGCCGACTATCTTAATTACTGTTAATGATCTTTCCTAAGTGAAATCGTGATTTAACTGGAGTACACGTCCGTTAACATTTCTGTTTAAAATGGTCAGACGGCGTTTCTAGTAAACCGAAATTAAAAATAATTCGTTGCCAAAACAAACTTTGAAATTAATACCTTCACTGTGTGGACCTCTAACCAGCGGAGGACAGTCGGACTCAGTGAGATGGATATTTACGATTGCGTTGTGCATGAAAAAATGTTTGAAGAAAATCTCAAAATAAATATTTTAGCAACAATGGTTGCAAAAAATGTGAGGAACAACACATAAAAACCTCATGGAATTTATTTTATTATTTATTTCTTGATTTATCTTAGCCGGCAAAATTAGGACCATCAGGACCTCTCTTACAGCTAACCAAGCGTCCTACATGTTTCGCTTTCCATATTTAAAAGTAAGTATGTTATACTAAGTCCATATAACATACTGACCGTTTATATTTGTGCATGGTAAAAACAATAATTATCGACTTCAGTCAGCTAGGTTTCTTAAATTATGAGTGCTAGCAGCATCTGGCATAGAGAAAAGGGTGTACGATGGAAGGAAGGATGAACGTGATAACACACAGTTCAGAAAAATAAGGGAAGAGAAGGGTGGATGATTCACAGAAAAAGGAAAAGAGAAAGAAGCACAATTGGAAGAAGATAGGGGTATTGGATTTGCTACTTGAGAGAGGGGGCAATGGCCATATAATTTAATTTTGGAGAAGAGCTATGAGACTCGCAGGAGGAATTTATTCAAGTCTTAGTAAAAAGTAGCAGATCATGGAATTGTAGGAATTGCGCTGGTTGTTCCAGAGGCGGACAGCAGTGATAGCGACCGAAATTGCTGATGTTTTTGCTTTGTGAATCAGGACAACTATGATACTAGGTGGGTGATACCATGTGTTTATACAGCATGAAAGATGTTACGTTTCAGCCGGCCGCTGGTGGCCGAGCGGCTCTGGCGCTACAGTCTGGAACCGCGCGACCGCTACGGTCGCAGGTTCGAATCCTGCCTCGGGCATGGATGTGTGTGTTGTCCTTAGGTTAGTTAGGTTTAAGTAGTTCTAAGTTCTAGGGGACTTATGACCTCAGCAGTTGAGTCCCATAGTGCTCAGAGCCATTTGAACCATTTTTTTTGTTACGTTTCATATCCTATGGAAATACGCTCCGAAACCTTTTCAGGGCATAGAGGCAAGCGGGACACCTTTGGCATAAGGCAACGGTATTCTCTGTCAGATTTAAATACTCATTCAAAATTACACCCAAGTTCTTCACTGCCTTCTAATATGGTAATTGGATGCCGTCAAGTTGTGTGGGAGGCAGCTGATCGCGGAATTCTGAACTTAATTTATGATGGTATACCGAGATTACTTGGGACATTTTTTACGTTTAGTTTAAGCGCCGGTTTTTCATCCACGTTACCACCAAGAAAGGTCATCTTTGCTCTGAGCAGTAGCAGTATTCATATCTGCAGGTCTGGCACTAAGGTAGAACTGAGCTCGTCTGCCTACAAATGATATTTACAAGAAGACAGAACCGATGGAACGTCATTGACATAGAAGAAAAACAAAGTATGGACTAAGGCTGACCCTTGTAGTACTCCGATAAGAATATGTTTTCAGGACTATTTTGCGCTCCCGAGGACAACACTTCATTGTCTGTTTTTCAAGTAGGTTTCAAACCACTTCAGGACACTATATGAGAAATTTAGATGTCACCTTTTCTGAGCCCTATGTCAAAGCTGTCGGTATTAAAAGCTTTGCTGAAGTCTAGTAGATTCAATATTGTGGCCTCAGAGTTGTCTGTGGTATATTAACAGCTTACGTTAATTAGTGCAGTATTTGTGCTATGGCGCTTACAAACGCCGGACTGGTATTTGTCAGAGAAATTGAAGTCGCTTACGTTTTCAGTAATTTGGTCGTGGATAATATATTCTAGGGCTTTGGAAACTGCAGATAATACGTTGATTGATCGGTAACACAACGTGATCGCGGGTCTTCGATCTAAGGAAAGGATCAGATTATGCTTCTTTTCCATGAAGTGGGATATATTCCGTTCACGAGAGAAAAATCAAATACATCTGTTAGCACAAGTGTTAAGCTATCCGCTACATTCTTGATCACGGTTATGCCAATACTATCGTTCCTTATCGCTTCAGAAGAAATTATCATTACTGATCTTCTTGCCGTATTTATTGTTGCGTCTTTTAGGTGGGAAATGTCGCTGTTTGTTATGTGGTCAGGGGATTCTTGTGGGTGATAGTTCCTTGCCACACGGTAGTTCATTGATACAGGGAAAAGCTGATCCATTTCATCGGTTGAGACCTGACAAGCAGTTTATGATTCTGACTTTCCAACACGGAAGCTATGGATATTTTTCACAGGGTGAGCCACAATAGGAACAATTAGAAAGCAACAGACGCTGTAATCACGGCGCCGAATTCGACTGCTACGTGACAACGTGTGTGGCACTCGTATGGCCGCTGTGAATGACAACAGGCAGCCCAGAATGAGATTTTCACTCTGCAGCGGAGTGTGCGCTGATATGAAACTTCCTGGCAGATTAAAACTGTGTGCCCCACCGAGACTCGAACTCGGGACCTTTGCCTTTCGCGGCCAAGTGCTCTACTATCTGAGCTGCCGAAGCACGACTCACTTCCGGTACTCACAGATACTGGCAGAAGTAAAGCTGTGAGTACCGGACGTGAATCGTGCTTCGGCAGCTCAGATGGTAGAGCACTTGCCCGCGAAAGGCAAAGGTCCCGAGTTCGAGTCTCGGTCGGGCACACAGTTTTAATCTGCCAGGAAGTTTCAGTACAGACATCGCTAAAGCTCTGTATAGGTACACCGCGGACGTTCTTTTCCCCTCCTCTTGCAGCCGTCTGCAGTTATTAGTAAGTTGAAATCACGTCACGTGACACTGCTTTCCATATTGGGCCCTCCTGTTACAAGTGTAGTACATGACGTTGCCACTGAAGTAATGCCACAGTGCTGTGCAATTTGCTGCACTTTTCCACGCCAGAAGAGACGGAAATTTTATAGATTCCTGCTGGAGAGAGAGAGACGCAGCATCAAGAATATCAATGTATTGAACAAAGCCATTGGGTAGCGACAGGAAATCCTTGAGGTTTCACTTATTTTTTTACATGTGATTTTATATATGGTTGGTAGACTCAAGTAAAGATGATGTCTAACTGAGCGAGCACGTCTGATTATTGGTTCACTTCATTTCATAGCTGATGTTGAATTCTTTAACATTGTTTGGTGCTGTTTTCATTGGTTTGCGGAGGTTTAGTATATTGTTACAGAGAGACAGAAATAAAAGTAGATAAGAAAACCATAAAGACACGCAAATGTAATCGAAATAATACTGTTGATTTTTGTTATTCCCTTGCATTTTGTAGCCGGTTATATGCTAGGTTTAGCAATTTTAAATAAAAAAACTAGATATAATATTTCCCTCAATCGGAGCGTGTTAATGTTTTTGAGGGAAGTTCAGAAGATACGCCGATCATCCGAAACATTATGATCGCTTAACATAAAGGCTTAGTCAACCTTAGTAAAGAAATACAGCAGTGGTATACGTTGCACTGATTCGCTAAGTCCTTCTCATGTTAGTCCTTGGTAGGTTTGAAGGGCATGTAGCACCACACCTGCAAATTGCGGGTCGGTACTTTGTTGGCGTGGGCATGACACCTGATAGAATTCCAGATGTTTTCCGTCGGTTTCACAAGAGAATTTGGTGATTAAGACATGAACGTGAGTTCACTATTAGGCTCCTCAAACTACTGTGGCACGATTCCGGGCTTGTGACACGGACAGTTATCCCTCTAGAAGAAGATATCGGCGTGGGGGGAGTCACCAAGCATGAAGGAATCCAGTTGGCCCGCAATGATGTACACGTAACCTACAGGCGCCGTGGTGTCTTGGGTTACTATCACAACAGCTACATGTCTCTTGGATGTCCAGCTGAATGTCACTCCATGAATAATACTGATCCCACCACCCTGTGTGCGAGGCGCAGTGCATGGTTTCAACAGCCGATTTCCCGGATAACGGCGTATCTGGGCATGGCCATCGATCTGGCTGACGCGTTTCTCTTGGTCCCCGGTTCACTCTCGATGATCCTGTGTCTATTTCAGTAGCAACGGACGATGTCGTTGAGTCAATTTGGACCTCATATGGTTCGTTTGTTGTAGACTCTCATGTTCAACAATATGCGTGGACGAGGATTTCCGAACCAATTCTGCCTGCACGAGCACCTTTCTTTGTCTTCAGATCACGGACTGTCCTGTTCCAAACAGCGGGCAGTCTTCCGACCTTCAATCTATGGGGACGACGAGAGGGCGTGTAACGAATTGTGTTCTGCTTCTGGTTTCACCATCCATAAAGCACTGTCCATTGTTGTTTCCGAGGTGTTCGTTCCCTTGTCCCGGACCACATGGGTCTGCTCTTTGTCAAAGTCACTTATGTCAGTGGGTTTCCCCATTTGCATCCCGTATCATCACTAAATGGATTCCTCATTCGTTTCGTCTTCCTCTTATGTTCTTTTCTTGCCACGGACTTCCACGCAGCGCCACCTGGGAGCATTCCATCCCCCGGTGGGCAGTGGTCATAATGTCTTGGCTCATCAGACGCAGCGCCACCGGGGAGCATTCCATCCCCCGGTGGGCAGTGCTAATATTGTCTTGGCTCATCAGTGTAAATACACTGGGCTGTAAATTTATGTATCAGATATACTGTGGTAGAGACTTGAATGTGTGAGCTGTTAGCTATCAAGCAAGGATACTGCGAGTGCTTCATGACTGGATAAAATACTGGTACGGAGGATAAGGTTCATGTTGTGCCTAATATCTGTCAGGCATATATGTTTCAAATGCTACTTTCTAGAAGTAAAAACTCAATGCGGAAAATATAACACTATTACTACAGACCTAGTACGTAACATATTGTTATTTTGTCTTCGTTGTAAATCAGATTTTACAAAAGGATTACGATAAGAAACCTTGCAGAACTAAAATGTTAAAGGTGATCACGTAAATGAACTTTGTTTGTTAAGTAGTAACAAGTTTTTTCTGGTAAGTGCATTTTAAATTGCGTTAACGAAAATTCACGCAGGGCTGTAGAGTTTGACTGACAGCTTTGATCTTCACTTGCATAGGCGTGTTTTCTACTAATGTGGGTTACCTTTATGTGCTGCTGAGGATTTGAGATCATGGGTGTAAATCTACTACATATTTGAGCTCGCTATAGTGGCAGAAACTGTGAAATCCGTCACTGTCACACTCAGTAAATTATAGCAGGAAACCTCTTCGTGAGACACAGCAGTTGGCGCTCATGGAATCACAAAGACGTTCCATTCACCGCCACAGCCCACCATCATGGTACGAAGGTCTGAGCAAGGTAAAATACTGACCGATACCGGTTACCATCGAAATAAATATTTTCGTGGTGGAGAATGTTTGTGATCCATTTTTGAAGTACTTCCTAATCATCATTAAGAATCCAGTCGGTGAAAGTGACATATAATCTCTGCAAAAAAGATCGGGCTCGCTAAAACTTACAAATATATCTCTAGCCAATTTAACTGTCATGTCTTGACCTATAAAATGCACTGTATTGCTTTGTGTCACTAAACAACCGTTTTATGGTAGCAATCATTACCTCGCACGGTACAGACATGATGTTTATTCGATCATATCTTCTCGATACTGGACAAAGATCTAGTTTTTTCATTATTAATACGTAAGGCCAATGATTTGAGAACCCATAGGTACGTGAAACCAGAGCATTATCTACCTTAGGTTATTCCAGGAAGAGCACTAACTCTTGGTGTCTATCATTCTATCACGTATGATACGTACCAGATCCACTGCGTGACGTGGTGATGCTGACAGACTGACACTTTCAGTTTGTGACTACCGTGTCACTGATCGGAAGTGTTGATAAGTGACACCTCTCCTGGCCACTAACACAAATTCCAGAGTAAATTCTCCAGTGTGCACTGTAGTATGCCTGTTTTCTAGCTTTTTGGAAGTTGTGGGAAAACTAGTCCAGCAGGCATACAGGAGAGCTGTTAAGAGACTGGAAACTTGTAGAGGTACCTCCACCTCTTGAAGTGACTGCAGTTGATTTGCTGTATACTTCCGTTTGGTTATCTACTTTGTAATCCTCTAATGACCAGATCAACTTAGTTTTAAATGGAGCACTTTTTACTAGCGAAGAATTTAAATTCCGTGATTACACGTACAAAAATACAACTCGACTTTTTCTGTGTTCCACAATTACACTGTAAAATTGTAAAGTAGAGAAAAGCTAAATTTTGGTTCTAATTTGGCCATGGCTAACGCAGAAGTGGTGCTTTTGCCGTCTTTCCTTGCTCTGTTTCCAGAAGACATAGTTGGCGTCAGCAGTTACCTTAAATAATAATTTTTTATTATCCCACTAGTGCTACACGGGTATAGCACAGTTACACTCATGATCTTTACAAAATAATCATTGCTGTCATAGTGTGGTGTGCATACTGTAAGACCTTCAGTCCACACACTATCAGATTATTTGACTTGTCGCTCTTACGAAGTAGGCGAGGGTCAGCAATATGTCTCGTGGCCTTATCGTGGCGTGTTTATGTTCTGACTATAGGTCAGACGATATAAATGCCACTTGCACGCCTAGAGTAGCAGATTGACGGTAACCAATTTTAAACGGAACTTGAGTATTTTTCACACACATTTATTAAAATAACAACAAGCATAAAAATTACTTTACTTGGATCTCGATGCTATTTACAATTGACAATCTGAAGTTCCTTTGGTATTGGTACGTTAATCTTATTCTCACACTTTTCTCTGATACTTGACAAAAGTGTCTATACATTTATCTTCGTGGCTATGTACAGGAATATGGTAATCTTATTAGGCGCAGACTGAAACTTGACTATAGATTGGTACAGACAAATGTAGAACTCGTACAGACGGTTGGAGACAAATGCAGACTGGTACAGACTGGTGCAGACAAATGCGGACTGACAAATCGGAAGTCTGTACATTCGCTATAATACCTCGCGCGTTCATGTATCACTGCACGAGTGTGATCCGCGAGGAGAAAAGGTACTACGTTAGCAGCAACCTCATTGGCTGTGTTACATATTAACACGCGGATCGGCGGAAGCAGAATTTGGTCCGTCTCTATGGCAGCGCCATCTCGTAGTGTGGTTACGGACGAGCGCTGCACCTGCGCTGTTGTGCTTAGCGGGGCGCGCTTTGGAGGGAAAGTTGTGTACGCACTGACTACATGGAACTCTGTACACAACACAGCCTACAGAAATATTGTACAAAAATTATTGTATGTAAGTTTGTGCCCTTGTATGTCCCCCACAGATATTAAAAACTTTCATTGAAGTGAAACTGCTGCATACAGTTTAGTCTAAAGGCTAAAAAATTATACTAACGAACTAATTTCTTCATATATACACTGTTGTAATAAAATGTTTGACTGAGTAATTATACACAAACTGCACAAGATTGAGCCATTAAACATTGGTGTTCATACACCTGTAACGTGTATAAGAAAGATCTATTACCTTACTGAAGCAAAATGCTATACCATCTGTTGAAAAAGATAACCACTATACTATTTGCATTAAGTCAGCCATTATATTATGTCGATAACAAGTGAATGCACACTACGTAATTACTGTGACTCTTATGTCGTAGCTTGACATCATATGTGTAAATTCTGAAGGGACCAAACTACTGAGGTCATCGGTCCCCATACTTAAACACTACTTACACTAACTTAAGCTAACTTATGCTGAGAACAACAAATACACACCCATGCCCGACGGAGGATTCGTACCTCCGGTTGGAGGGTCTTTTAAATCCGTGACATGGCGCCTCAAACCACGCGGCCACTTCGTGCGGCTAGCTTGACCGAGAGTCCAAGCATATACAGGAGCATGTTTGTAAAACGAGGCAAGTTACGTAATAATAATGTGTACAAAACCTGTGTATTAACCCGTTCCAAGGAAGCATTTCAAAAAATACATGTACCAACGGAAAGCAAATAAACTGTAACTGACTCATTAAAGACGCGAAGTATGGCCAGTAGTTTTATTGGCAAGCATATTTACTTCAATATACATTTCACTAGCCCGAAAGAGCATCATGGTATAACCTATGGTTTAATGTTTCCTTAAAAATTATCGTTTGAAACAAATTACTAATTTAGTACACTGTTTACATTCCACTTATACGGTAATGTGTACCTTAAATTACTTCAGAAGCATATCTTTGCTTAGAAAAAGATTTCAACACATCACATGACACCAGTGACGTTTGCGATACACTATATTAGTTGCTTTGGTGTTAATACGTTGCCTACTCGTTGAGCAGTGCTCCGTGCACATTCACAAAATCTCTTGATGCACTTTGCTGCGACATCTACGATGCTGGAGACTAAGAAAATCGTAGTAAAATCGTTGTAAACATATCTCCAGTTTCTCTGTTTACGACGCACTCTCTAGATGTTTAGCTGTACTTCACACCTAGTTTCTTGACGCACTGTGCTGTGATAACGACGCCACTGCGGACTAAACGAGGCGTTGTGTGTGGCGTGACAGCTTGCAAGGGATGGGAATACGGTAGCGTTGTGCTGCTTTACTGTGAGGGTCCCACTTTTTTCACTTTTTTGACGTCTATGGCGCGTGATAAGAGTCGGTGACGTGAGTTCCCTGCAGCTCCTTTCGATGAACTACAGCATGCCGCTTGAAGTCTTGCCAGTATGCAAACAAGAAAGTAATTATTATCATTCTGTACTACATGTTTTCACGTTTCCTCCGCTCCGGTTTCCGGGCTAAAAAAGAAAAAAAAAAAAAAAACGCTGGCCATGTGCACTGGAATGTATAACACTTCCGTCTGCTACTACTATACCATAACCTCAAAGCTGAAGGCAGTTCGTATAATGGAATTATTCTTGTTCAAGTAATTATAGTATGAAGAAGCAGAGCAGTGTTACCCTCTGAGAGGAATTTTGTTATGTTGACAGTGTTGTACGTAACGAAGGTGGCTTATCGGATGTGAAGTCTGAATAACGTGAATCTTCAAACAGTAACAAACAATAATCTACTTATCCACACTGTTCGAAGAATAATAAAAGAGGTCGCTAGCCTAATTATGCATGAGAATGATTAACATCCTTGTTTAAGAAAGTAGTTATTAGTAAATTTAACGGACAAACACAACCTATATTTTGCCACATAAGAGTGCAATGAACTCTGACACCTGCATATATTAACGTTAAGTTTGGAGTTGACAGCTAGAGCACAACAAAATATTTGCATAAATATAACAGACAACGATACACACTACTATCTTCAGGGCTTAGCGAAACTGAATGGTCTTTATAAAATTACTGTTAATGTTCACTGTAGAATCATAAATTGGTCATAGGTTCAGTATTACTTTTCAAACATTTTCCTAGCTGACATAAAACTGTAAATGTAGTTTACTGCAAAATTATGAACTTGTCACAGGTTAAGTCTCTCTAAGCTAAATACCTTTCTATTTAGAATGAAAGTTAAATGGAATTCATTAACAGGTTACTTCTCACTGTCTTTTGAATAAAAGAAGTCGCTGTTTTCATAGGTAGTAGTCTTTCTATTAATTGTTATTTATCAAGAGCATAAAGGATAAACTATGGATCCTATTACACTGTTAATATGCACTTTCAATACACAAGAGAAGCAAGTGCTTAGCAAGCATGAGTATATAACATTCCACAATTGCAGTTTTCAACTTTTACTACAGTGAGACACAAAACTGACATTTGCAAGATACTGACTCACCTTTTGCGATTTACAACAGGCAGCAATGTGATCATTTACTAAGCAGAACTTGAAAATTTAAAGGTGGCAACAACATGAGAACAACATATTAATAAGCAGTTTTAATAGAAAAATTATTTTCTGTAAGCATCATTTACTTTTGCTCACTCTCTTGTCACATTAACTTTAACTTTTTACTATGTTCAAGAGGAATTAATTAGTCAAAACACTAAGCTTTAAAGTTGTTTCAATAAGGACATTCGCTAATCACTTTAGTTGAAACGGAGAGGAACCTGAGGTGTTATGAGAAGAAAAAAATCGAGGTAGGTACATAAATTCAGTTATAAATTACCTTATATTTGAGCACACTAACACATCCAATAAGCTGATCCTTCACTGTACATTACTATAGTGTTCCATTACAGTGATTGCGCAATGTGGTGGCGATTGCATGCTGGTAGGTGGATTTGCAGGTAGAATTGCTGGACTCTCATTTCTTGGTGGCGATGATAGATACTGATTTCAGAATATCCGAGGCATTGGAAAACGCCAGGAAAAGCTTCTCTCGGAACCAGCACAATATACAACTTTTACATGGGCAGTTCAAAGTTTGGTAGCTCGTCCCCGACTTACTCTCGGTTCCACCTTTTCTACCCAGGCCAACCACAATTTGGCGCGCTACACAATTCCGTTCCCGAGGGGAACCACAACACCTTTTACATACAATATAACTAAAAACCCTAAGTGAGGATCAGCAATTACATAACAACAGCCAAACATATTAATTAAAGCAGAACATTTGACATATTGGTATTTCTACAAAAAAAAATTTAAACAAAATTATTCAATCTCAAAGACAACCAAAGACATTAAGTGAGAAAGACAAACATATCATTTGCTAACATCGTATGTATTACATAGGTCAAACTTCCCACATTCCCAAAGACATCAAGTTTATAACAGAGAAAAGAATAAACACTCCCATGGTATGGATTCAATCCGACAACATTTACAGAAACTCAATGATGTAATACTAAATAAAACAAAAAGGCAAAATACACTCCTGGAAATTGAAATAAGAACACCGTGAATTCATTGTCCCAGGAAGGGGAAACTTTATTGACACATTCCTGGGGTCAGATACATCACATGATCACACTGACAGAACCACAGGCACATAGACACAGGCAACAGAGCATGCACAATGTCGGCACTAGTACAGTGTATATCCACCTTTCGCAGCAATGCAGGCTGCTATTCTCCCATGGAGACGATCGTAGAGATGCTGGATGTAGTCCTGTGGAACGGCTTGCCATGCCATTTCCACCTGGCGCCTCAGTTGGACCAGCGTTCGTGCTGGACGTGCAGACCGCGTGAGACGACGCTTCATCCAGTCCCAAACATGCTCAATGGGGGACAGATCCGGAGATCTTGCTGGCCAGGGTAGTTGACTTACACCTTCTAGAGCACGTTGGGTGGCACGGGATACAGGCGGACGTGCATTGTCCTGTTGGAACAGCAAGTTCCCTTGCCGGTCTAGGAATGGTAGAACGATGGGTTCGATGACGGTTTGGATGTACCGTGCACTATTCAGTGTCCCCTCGACGATCACCAGTGGTGTACGGCCAGTGTAGGAGATCGCTCCCCACACCATGATGCCGGGTGTTGGCCCTGTGTGCCTCGGTCGTATGCAGTCCTGATTGTGGCGCTCACCTGCACGGCGCCAAACACGCATACGACCATCATTGGCACCAAGGCAGAAGCGACTCTCATCGCTGAAGACGACACGTCTCCATTCGTCCCTCCATTCACGCCTGTCGCGACACCACTGGAGGCGGGCTGCACGATGTTGGGGCGTGAGCGGAAGACGGCCTAACGGTGTGCGGGACCGTAGCCCAGCTTCATGGAGACGGTTGCGAATGGTCCTCGCCGATACCCCAGGAGCAACAGTGTCCCTAATTTGCTGGGAAGTGGCGGTGCGGTCCCCTACGGCACTGCGTAGGATCCTACGGTCTTGGCGTGCATCCGTGCGTCGCTGCGGTCCGGTCCCAGGTCGACGGACACGTGCACCTTCCGCCGACCACTGGCGACAACATCGATGTACTGTGGAGACCTCACGCCCCACGTGTTGAGCAATTCGGCGGTACGTCCACCCGGCCTCCCGCATGCCCACTATACGCCATCGCTCAAAGTCCGTCAACTGCACATACGGTTCACGTCCAAGCTGTCGCGGCATGCTACCAGTGTTAAAGACTGCGATGGAGCTCCGTATGCCACGGCAAACTGGCTGACACTGACGGCGGCGGTGCACAAATGCTGCGCAGCTAGCGCCATTCGACAGCCAACACCGCGGGTCCTGGTGTGTCCGCTGTGCCGTGCGTGTGGTCATTGCTTGTACAGCCCTCTCGCAGTGTCCGGAGCTAGTATGGTGGGTCTGACACACCGGTGTCAATGTGTTCTTTTTTCCATTTCCAGGAGTGTAAATCAGTAGAGCAGTAGAGCTATGGTGTTACAAGTAGTCTTCTGCTGTAGCGTCCCATGAAGCACTTTCACAGCGTTTGCTAAGCACTGCAGTGCAAAGTAATATTTTTCACCAGATCACTATGGTAAAGTACAGGTTGGTTCAAATGGTTCAAATGGCTCTAAGCACTATGGAGCTTAACTTCTGAGGTTACCAGTCCCAAAGAACATAGAACTACTTAAACCTAACTAACCTAAGGACATCACACACATCCATGCCCGAGGCAGGATTCGAACCTGCGACCATGGCGGTCGCGCGGCTCCAGACTGCAGCGCTTAGAACCGTTCGGCTTCTCTGGCCGGCACAGGTTGGTTATACTTCAATTTTAGAGGGCTCCCAGGGAAAACGAGTGATCGTAGAGCAATGAAACTTCGTGGAAACATTCGCAAGGCATGCGGAAGAGAAATAAGGAATAAAACACTGAAAAAAGTTTAATTTTCATCTCAGAAATGTTGCTCAATGTGACGACCACTTGCATCCACGACAGCCAGTAACAGCACTAGGGATACCGTTTCACAAGTGTTAGCAACATTTTTCTAGTGGTGGACAACAGGAATCTGAGCTGTCGTGACACAGCTCGTACACTGATTGAAGATCACACATTGCGTCCAGCATTTTCAACCATGGCAACGGTAACTTCTTGTACAATTTATGCCGCAGTTGACCGAGGTCCTCTCCCAGGAGCAATTCCCAGAAAGTCAGTTCATTTGAACTTCCGAACCTCGTTCTTCAACTCTGGTCGGAAAGAGGACCTCCCCGTATTGCTTTAACGTATCGATACTCGCGAAGAGCAGAAGCGCTGTTGTTGTTGTTTCGATTAATCAACTTCACGAGTAAAGCCCAGCTCACCTTATCCAGACCCAAGTAGACGGTATGCAACTGTAATGCACGCTGATGGTTGTGTTTCAGCCAACGTCGCCGTACCAGTAGCGGCGCCTAACGGCGAGTCGTGACACTAACACTACAAACAACGCAAATTCTGTAGTACACAGTCTGAACTTCATTCCTGTAAAGTTGGTTATCTATACAATAAATGATTTCCTGTCTACACTGACTCACATAGTGAAAGTTAAATTGTCACCACCCTGTTCTACTCCACGGAGCTCCAGCTGCGGATGCATTTAAGATCGAACATTCATGTAGTGACCCAATTTTATGTGTTTGCCAGCTGAATAATATTTACAGACGGGTCGGTATCTTCTGAATAGGCACTGAAGAATGACCGACATATAAATCTTTTATATCAGTATCCATTTCTACATTCAGATCCACTGTCAGCGACTGATGCTGCAACGATAGCAAGAAGGTTATGTATTATTTTTACTGTTTGATATTAGATGTAGAATAAATTAATATCTGAATACGTTGCTCATGGACGGCATGTGTTGCTCGCTCCTGTATCCTGTATCCAGTACACAGTGTGCAAAAGAAGTTAAAACAGTTGCAGAACGTAATGAAATGGAATGAGCATGTAGGGATTGAGAAGAGAAGGTGAATGGTCAGCTTCGGTTTATTGGTAGAATATTAGGAAAGTGTGGTTTATTTGTAAAAGAGACCGCGTATAGAACATCAATGGGAATTATTTTTGATTACTGCCCGAGAGTTTGGCTCTGGTTCTGAGCACTATGGGACTCAACTGCTGTGGTCGTAAGTCCCCTAGAACTTAGAACTACTTAAACCTAACTAACCTAAGGACAGCACACAACACCCAGCCATCACGAGGCAGAGAAAATCCCTGACCCCGCCGGGAATCGAACCCGGGAACCCGGGCGTGGGAAGCGAGAACGCTACCGCACGACCACGAGATGCGGGCCCCCGAGAGTTTGGGATCCCCACTAAGAAGACATTGTAGCAATTCAGAGGCGGGCTGCTAAATTTGTTACCGGTTCGTTCGTTGCACACAAAGTTTTATGGAGATGTTCTACGAACTCAAATAGGAATCTCGGGGAAGAAGGCGGGCCGGCCGAAGTGGCCGTGCGGTTAAAGGCGCTGCAGTCTGGAACCGCAAGACCGCTACGGTCGCAGGTTCGAATCCTGCCTCGGGCATGGATGTTTGTGATGTCCTTAGGTTAGTTAGGTTTAACTAGTTCTAAGTTCTAGGGGACTAATGACCTCAGCAGTTGAGTCCCATAGTGCTCAGAGTCATTTGAACCATTTGTGAAGAAGGCGGCGTTCATTCCGAGGAGAAACAGCATCTGAAGCTGACTGCAGAACGATTCTACTGCAACGAACGTACATTCTGCTTAAGGACCACGAAGATAAGAAAAGAGAAATTGGGTCTCGTATGGGGACATATAGACAGTCGTCCAGCCCCACGCAAATAGAGCGTGCGAAACAGGACAGGAAATGACCGGTAGTGGCACAAGGTACCCTCCGCCACCCACCATCAGGTGGCTTCGGAGCATGTATCTAGATGCAAATATAGAATGGTTGACACTGTCATCTCTTATGTCCTATTCAATCTCGTACAAAACGTGTACAATATATCCTTTAGTCTATGTGACCATTATGGACAATATATTTTCAAGTAATTTAAGATCTTTCTTACAGAGCCTCGGCTTACTGTAGTAAAAGTGTATTTCAAACTAGTAATTATTTGAAATCAGGATTAGACCCAAAAACTTATAAATAGGTGTAAATAAATTATTTGAAACCTATAACGTCTCTTAATATCTCGGTTGTTGATGTGTTATTCCTTTCGACACATCGAAATTAAACACGTAACCAGTTTGTAGTTGCCATACACTTCTTTATTACAAACACATGCTGTTTATGAAACCAACAGTAACAACGATGATAATAAAAGGCACCTGCCCTACAGAACCAGCAGCGGGACACAGAGCAAAACATTAATGCATTTAAGTGCGATAGACACAGATCTTTCAAAATTTTTCAACCAATTTTCGCTAATTAAAACTATGTTCATAAACCCACCATTAATCAAATTTAACTGGCATAACTGAATGCTTCATGACTTACATAGAAACTGGCTTTCACGTAACTCATGTTGTTGTTGTTGTTGTTGTGGTCTTCAGTCCTGAGACTGGTTTGATGCAGCTCTCCATGCTACTCTATCCTGTGCAAGCTTCTTCATCTCCCAGTACCTACTGCAACCTACATCCTTCTGAATCTGCTTCGTGTATTCATCTCTTGGTCTCCCTCTACGATTTTTACCCTCCACGCTGCCCTCCAATGCTAAATTTGTGATCCCTTGATGCCTCAAAACATGTCCTACCAACCGATCCCTTCGTCTAGTCAAGTTGTGCCACAAACTTCTCTTCTCCCCAATCCTATTCAATACCTCCTCATTAGTTACGTGATCTACCCACCTTATCCTCAGCATTCTTCTGTAGCACCACATTTCGAAAGCTTCTATTCTCTTCTTGTCCAAACTGGTTATCGTCCATGTTTCACTTCCATACATGGCTACACTCCATACAAATATTTTCAGAAACGACTTCCTGACACTTAAATCTATACTCGATTTTAACAAATTTCTCTTCTTCAGAAACGCTTTCCTTGCCATTGCCAGTCTACATTTTATATCCTCTCTACTTCGACCATCATCAGTTATTTTACTCCCTAAATAGCAAAACTCCTTTACTACTTTAAGTGTCTCATTTCCTAATCTAATCCCCTCAGCATCACCAGATTTAATTTGACTACATTCCATTATCCTCGTTTTGTTTTTGTTGATGTTCATCTTATATCCTCCTTTCAAGACACTGTCCATTCCGTTCAACTGCTCTTCCAAGTCCTTTGCTGTCTCTGACAGAATTACAATGTCATCGGCGAACCTCAAAGTTTTTACTTCTTCTCCATGAATTTTAATACCTACTCCGAATTTTTCTTTTGTTTCTTTTACTGCTTGCTCAATATACAGATTGAATAACATCGGGGAGAGGCTACAACCCTGTCTCACTCCTTTCCCAACCTCTGCTTGCCTTTCATGCCCCTCGACTCTTATAACTGCCATCTGGTTTCTGTACAAATTGTAAATAGCCTTTCGCACCCTGTATTTTACCCCTGCCACCTTCAGAATTTGAAAGAGAGTATTCCAGTTAACGTTGTCAAAAGCTTTCTCTAAGTCTACAAATGCTAGAAACGTAGGTTTGCCTTTTCTTAATCTTTCTTCTAAGGTAAGTCGTAAGGTTAGTATTGCCTCACGTGTTCCAACATTTCTACGGAATCCAAACTGATCTTCCCCGAGGTCCGCTTCTACCAGTTTTTCCATTCGTCTGTAAAGAATTCGCGTTAGTATTTTGCAGCTGTGACTTATTAAACTGATAGTTCGGTAATTTTCACATCTGTCAACACCTGCTTTCTTTGGTATTGGAATTATTATATTCTTCTTGAAGTCTGAGGGTATTTCGCCTGTCTCATACATCTTGCTCACCAGATGGTAGAGTTTTGTCATGACTGGCTCTCCCAAGGCCATCAGTAGTTCTAATGGAATGTTGTCTACTCCCGGGGCCTTGTTTCGACTCAGGTCTTTCAGTGCTCTGTCAAACTCTTCACGCAGTATCTTATCTCCCATTTCATCTTCATCTACATCCTCTTCCATTTCCATAATACTGTCCTCAAGTACATCGCCCTTGTATAAACCCTCTATATACTCCTTCCACCTTTCTGCCTTCCCTTCTTTGCTTAGAACTGGGTTGCCATCTGAGCTCTTGATATTCATACAAGTGGTTCTCTTCTCTCCAAAGGTCTCTTTAATTTTCCTGTAGGCAGTATCTATCTTACCCCTAGTGAGACAAGCCTCTACATCCTTACATTTGTCCTCTAGCCATCCCTGCTTAGCCATATTGCTCTTCCTGGTGATCTCATTTTTGTGACGTTTGTATTCCCTTTTACCTGCTTCATTTACTGCCTTTTTATATTTTCTCCTTTCATCAATTAAATTCAATATTTCTTCTGTTACCCAAGGATTTCTATTAGCCCTCGTCTTTTTACCTACTTGATCCTCTGCTGCCTTCACTACTTCATCCCTCAGAGCTACCCATTCTTCTTCTACTGTATTTCTTTCCCCCATTCCTGTCAATTGTTCCCTTATGCTCTCCCTGAAACTCTGTACAACCTCTGGTTCTTTCAGTTTATCCAGGTCCCATCTCCTTAAATTCCCACCTTTTTGCAGTTTCTTCAGCTTCAACCTGCAGTTCATAACCAATAGATTGTGGTCAGAATCCACATCTGCCCCTGGAAATGTCTTACAATTTAAAACCTGGTTCCTAAATCTCTGTCTTATCATTATATAATCTATCTGATACCTATTAGTATCTCCAGGATTCTTCCAGGTATACAACCTTCTTTTATGATTCTTGAACCAAGTGTTAGCTATGATTAAGTTATGCTCTGTGCAAAATTCTACAAGGCGGCTTCCTCTTTCATTTCTTCCCCCCAATCCATATTCACCTACTATGTTTCCTTCTCTCCCTTTTCCTACTGACGAATTCCAGTCACCCATGACTATTAAATTTTCGTCTCCCTTCACTACCCGAATAATTTCTTTTATCTCGTCATACATTTCATCAATTTCTTCATCATCTGCAGAGCTAGTTGGCATATAAACTTGTACTACTGTAGTAGGCATGGGCTTTATGTGTATCTTGGCCACAATAATGCGTTCCCTATGCTGTTTGTAGTAGCTAACCCGCACTCCTATTTTTTTATTCATTATTAAACCTACTCCTGCATTACCCCTATTTGATTTTGTATTTATAACCCTGTAATCACCTGACCAAAAGTCTTGTTCCTCCTGCCACCGAACTTCACTAATTCCCACTATATCTAACTTTATTCTATCCATTTCCCTTTTTAAATTTTCTAACCTACCTGCCCGATTAAGGGATCTGACATTCCACGCTCCGATCCGTAGAATGCCAGTTTTCTTTCTCCCGATAGCGACGTCCTCTTGAGTAGTCTCCGCCCGGAGATCCGAATGGGGGACTATTTTACCTCCGGAATATTTTACCCAAGAGGACGCCATCATCATTTAATCATACAGTAAAGCTGCATGTCCTCGGGAAAAATTACGGCTGTAGTTTCCCCTTGCTTTCAGCCGTTCGCAGTACCAGCACAGCAAGGCCGTTTTGGTTAATGTTACAAGGCCAGATCAGTCAATCATCCAGACTGTTGCCCCTGCAACTACTGAAAAGGCTGCTGCCCCTCTTCAGGAACCACACGTTTGTCTGGCCTCTCAACAGATACCCCTCCGTTGTGGTTGCACTACGGTACGGCCATCTGTATCGCTGAGGCACGCAAGCCTCGCCACCATCGGCAAGGTCCATGGTTCATGGGGGAAGACGTAACTCATATCAAATTCTAAAACTGTTTCCAACAACTAAGACATTTTCCATGGACTGATCTTAAGCACCTGCAGAAATTAAAAGTATTATAAGATTAATACACTCAACTAAGCTTCTCTTTAGTATTACTTACAGGTACGAGGTTCACATACATTTCATCCCCAGAATGTAATAATAGCATATTAAGCAATCTTAAAATGGAGTCGTTGCAATTTTACGTTGAAAATTAGTGATGGACGCGAGCAGACCGAAAGTTTCTACCAGATACAGGAGATTCACGGACCGGAAGGTAAAGTAGCACTATACTCAACTTTGAGCCCCATTTAAGCTTCCAGAGAAGCACAACACTTCACCGGAAAGATGGAATTGCAGGACACTAGCAACATAACCATAGACACTGATCCAATTCCTTAAATTTCCCTCTTCCACCGTGATACGCCGATCGGAGTTTGCTCTCGTCGACCACTGCCAACTATCTGAAACACAAACACATCAGCGGCAGGCAACATTCTGGCGCCTCAGATACACAAAGCGTGTCTGCCGAACTGGGTATGAATAAACCTTCAATTATACACGGCACAAATGAACCCAAGCAGAACTAACCTACGTGACCACTTGCTCAGTAGCGGCTCTTAAAATTTGATTAGCCAATTCTCTAGAACAAACAAATAAAATAATAACATAGAAAAAGGAAATAGGGAAAATTATTTTGGCCTGCTTTTGAACGTCAGGCATAGACTTACGTACTACTTGGCATGACCTCTAGCTACGCGTTAAGCACTGCTACATGTCTGTTTGCCGGCCGTAGTGGCCGAGCGGTTCTAGGCGCTACGGTCTGGAACCGCGCGACCGCTACGGTCGCAGGTTCGAATCCTGCCTCGGGCATGGATGTGTGTGATGTCCTTAGGTTAGTTAGGTTTCAGTAGTTCTAAGTTCTAGTGGACTGATGACCTCAGAAATTAAGTCCCATTGTGCTCAGAGCCATTTGAACCATGCGTGTTTGTTGTGCGTAGCTAGCACTCCCTTAAATACCGACAACATATCAGGCAGCCAGATCAAATACAGTGACAAGTAACTGAAACAATCAAGATAGTTTTCAGGGCACTCGGGCATTCAATTAACATGAACGGAACCCACCTGGGAATAATCCGACGACTGCAGTTCATTCACGTTGAGTATCATGTAACAGACGCGAAGGAAATCTGTCCTTCAAATCTCAAGGAAATTCCGATCACCGCCGGCAGCGGAGCTGCATTCCAACGGCTAAACACACAGCAGCAGCTGCCCACGCTCCTCCGTCTTACCGACTCGGCCACTCGCCAGCCCCATACGTCACTGTCACTCACACAGCTGATACCCGAACGCAAGCCCCTGCAGAGCGCGCGCGCCGCAATTAAATAGTCATCCGCCAGTGATGCGAAGAAGACAAGCAGGCATCGAAAATCGACTCACAACGATCGGGATTACAGTCGATGGAGACTGGCGCCAGCACCGCACCAGCTCAGTTGTCTAAAACCATCTGTAGATTGGTAGCTTACGAAAGGTTTTGGATGCCTTATTGCACTTGTAGGGACATGTCACCAGCTGTAAAACCTAATGAGCTGGAGCACTGATTAAGACATTGGACTCGCACTCGCTGGAAGCAGCGTTCAGTTTCCATTCGAGCTATCAGCTTTAGGCTTTTTCGTTGTTAGTGCACGGCAATTCGAGGAATATCTGGCTTCTGAACAGGTCGCCGCTGACTTCGTTCCCTGTTTTTGTCCTTTGAAATAGTCATGACCATATGAAGAGCACAAACGAGCTGGTGTCACAACAGTGGACAGGAGTACAGCAACTACTTACATTTGTACGCGAGTACTTACCGTGAGTGCTGCAATGTCGCATTGAAGGTCAGTCCCGTGTTGTTTTACTCACCTGTTCTGCTGTCAACGCATCTACACCCTCGCGGTGCCTTAGCATTATCTGAACTGAACATGTTAGGAAGTGGACCCCTGAGTCTGTGGTGTAATGTTCATTTCAGATGCAAATATTCTTCTCGTTGTGTCAGTTTTCACACTTCAGTTGTATGAACAGTTACAGAAGATACTGATCAGGTTTGGTGGAAAAAACACTCCTGTAATTACTGATGACTGTAAAGTAATGTTTGGAAATTTCAGACTGAATGAGAGAGTCACCTGCTGTTTGAATTTTGTTTCAAGGGATAGGATTTGAGTACATGTATGTGGGTTGCACAAAAGATGCAAGGAGAACACAATTTGGTTACAGTATTTCATGAGAGAGGTACCGTAAACAAAGCGATCTATATTTAGCTGCACTAGCGATTGCCAGAGTTCTGTCTGCACAAATGCTGCCTACTTAAATCTAAAGAAACTGAAAACAACGAGTTATTGGTGTACTGTATGATATTATGTTTCAGCTTACCTTATAATTAACAGTAGCACTGTAAGATTAGATTATGTGTTCTTTTCGCTCCATACGTCCACAGTGAAGAGCTCCTACAGGATATGTAACTAGTATGTCAGGAAACAAGAATACATAACACATATTGACAAATATAAGAAGATTTGATAATGTACTTTCCACAGATCATAACTGAAATATTACTGATGGATAACATATAAAGAAAATTTTTTACACTAAAAGGTAATAATAAATTTGTGAATAATAATAATTCTGAAGAAGAGAAATTTGTTAACATCGAGTATAGATTTAAGTGTCAGGAAGTCTTTTCTGAAAGTATTTGTATGGAGTGTAGCCATGTATGGAAGTGAAACGTGGACGATAAATAGTTTAGACAAAATGTGAATAGAAGCTTCCGAAATGTGGTGCTACGCAAGAATGCTAAAGATTAGATGGGTAGATCACATAACTAATGAGGAGATATTGAATATAACTGGGGAGAAGAGAAATTTGTGGCACAACTTAAAGAAGAAGGGATAGATTGGTAGCACATATTCTGAGGCATCAAGGAATGACCAATTTAGTATTGGAGGGCAGCGTGGAGAGTAAAAATCGTAGAGAGAGACCAAGAAATGAATACGCTAAACAGATTCAGAAGGATATAGGTTGAAGTAGGTACTGGGAGATGAAGAAGCTTGCACAGGATAGGGTATCATGGAGAGCCGCATCAAACCAGTCTCTGGACTGAAGACCACAACAACAACAACAACAACAGTAATAAACTTATGACAAGAGATGTAAATGTACAGTTCAATCAGATGCACATGATAATTTTTGAACTATTGTTACCACACATCATCAAAGCGAAAACCAGATTAAAACTCTGATTTACAACGAATAATATCGAGTAATATTAGATAATTTCATATCATTGAACTAAATTTACAAAAATGTACGTTCTTGACTTCTCTCCACAAGTTACGTTAAATCCAGCCTACTCCTCAAATTCTATGTCTCCCTGCTCGTTGTCAGACATGTGGAGTCTAGGAATCCTACGTACTCGGTTCGATAGATGAACAATTGAAACAAATCGTATTAATTAGTTTTACTACAAAATGAAAAGAGACAATACTTAACCTCTACTATTACACAGAAGTGTCGCAAGCAGAGGGCGACCTACAAAATAAGCAGTCGTCTTCAGTGTAAACAATTCTAAGTCGCTGCTAAACAAGCACCTAATCTTGAGGCTGCTATTCAACTGGGCTGCGACCAGTCTGGAGCGGCGGTTACGTCCTCTTCACACAAGGGCCGCGGCTGTTGCGTTGTCGTCCTGGAGAGGGGTCGCCAGCTTGCAACTGGCCGACGTCTTTTCACGGACATCTCTTCTCTACCGTTCGCGAAAGGCGGGTCGGCGCTTGACTTTACACCGTAACAAGATCCATGTAACATGACTAATTAAATGTAATGTAATGGTCCACTAGTCTTACCTGTAGATTTCTTTTACGATTCATTAGCGGTTATCAAAGATCGGTCGTGAGTTGTAAAATTTGGTAAACTCTCCCACGGGGACACCATAGACAACTGAATAGCATTTTTAAGGTAGCATTACCAAAAATGATCAGTAGGCTGTTGGATGTTATGCATACGTCTCAGATACGTTGTTCAATTAAAGCCCCGTAGCGTTCGAAACCTTTCCGATATCTTATCTCCGATTTATTATTTAAAATTATGCAGTTTTGGTACCTTTTCCCATTGTCACTTTGGTTGTAATGCTAGACATCCAAAACCAAAACGTAATGAAACTGTCGTCTCCCGCCTGCCAATATTATCAACATAGCGTTCCGATGAATGTAGCGGTGGCGATGACCACGTATGTGACAAAGCGAATGGGCGATGGCATACGGTAAACACACGTGTTCACTAACAAAGTGCTCTGCGTTAACAAATATGGATCGTTACACGGAACCACGGATAAGTGAATATACACACGGGCCCTCTCGGGGTAATTTTTGAGTCAGGCTACAATCATGGCTCATGTCACTGCTCTATCACTCCTGACAATGGTCAGCGTCGCATACGGTACGATATTTACACATCTGTTCTCTCGCTATGTTATACTCGAAAGTGTTGTAAAACGTTTCGAGATCCGTGAACTCATTTGTGATATTCCCCCACGATGTGGAATGTGTCGATTTGTGCACAAAACTAATTTTAACTTACTAAATACATACCCACTTGCGATGTCTCTCGTTTTCTCGGAGTGACTCATTAACACTGCTCGTTTTTTGTAAAGCCAAACAGATATCAGTAACACAGCTCCATCCTGACCATCTGTGTATTGTGTTTTTCTCTAATTTTACGCTATACTTTATGTACGTTTCAATTGTTACAAAAATAAACAGCTACCAGACTGGTACTTCCTTGAAGGAGACTCTGTAACGTAATATATATGTTAACATACCAATGACCCGATTTTGATGAGTTGATAACATTTATTAGTAGCCTTAATTTAGCATGCAAGATGGTCCAATATGTTTCTGTCTGCACTTTTTACCTCTTTACGTGCCCTTCTCTATTAACTGTTTAACAGGAATAAAATTTCCTTCCTTCCTTTTTTAGAATGTTATTATTATTTAGTTGCTATAGAACCTTCCTTACGATACCTGTATACTCATTACGGCCAAAATTATACGTAATCAGCTTTGCAAACTTCATTTCTTTTCGACAACTATAAGATTGCTTCAATGACGGATCTTCCTGAATTTGTTGTCTGAAAATGTTAAGTCTTGAATTACGGACACCGTCCTCAAACATAGTTCTTACAAGGATTATTCTGGTTTCCGCTTTTGATTCTATGAACTGGGCTCTTGGCTTGAAAGAGAGCTATATTATGTCAGACAAATTTTCCGAGAAGAAGTAGCATGCATACGCAATTCTTTGAAAAGGCTACTGTGGGACGTTCTTGGAAGCTACACCCATGTCATTGTGAACTTACACGGCCACATTTACGTTTCGTATGTAGCCGGCTGTACAGGGAGAATGGCCTCGGTTCGTGTCCGCACCTCTCCCTGCTGATCTGTAGCAGAGCGTGTTATCAGTTACGTGGCATCTGTGTCTCCATCTTTACTTTTTGCCGTCTAATTCATGTAAAATAGACTATCACGTAAACCACTGTATTCTTACGTTCATGGATATTTATTTAAATGTCCTTGTCTCTGAGACGGTGCAAAAACCCTTGGGGTGGTGTGCTTGCAGGGTACGATGCACAATGGCGCGAGGCAGTGCATCACATGCACTTTGAAGTACCTGTTTAATATCTAGAGTTGATTTTCTGTTCGTGCACTTATGATGGTGGCTAGTTTACAGTTCTAGCGCTCGTCATGCACAGCAAACAGTACATTTAGTGTATATAAATAGTTTGAGAGGCAGTCAAAACAAGATAATAGTATCCTCACGTAAAGCATATCCTAGCTTCTTCCACATATCAGATACATGTAAAAGAAAACACTCTTGTCGTTCTCTTGTGGAGTATTGTTGCGCATTGTGGTATAATTTCCAGACAGTACAGACGGAGGTTATGGAAAATGTTCAAAGAAGACGAACTCGTTTTGCTCTGTTGCGTGGTAAGGAAGAGAGAGAGTGCACGGCAGTTGGGCTGGCAGTCATTAAAACAAAGGCATTTTTCCTTGCGGCTAGGTCTTTTCACGAAATGTCAGTCACGAAATATCTCCAACAAAAGTGGAAATAACTTGTTTCATATCACCGGTATAGGGAGAAATGAGCATCGTAGCAAAAGGAATCAGAGCTCGCACGGAAAGATTTAAATGTCCGTTTTTTTTTCCATGTTATATTAGAGAATGGAATGGTAGAGAAATAGTTTGCAAGTGGTTGGATCAACCCTCTACCAAGTACTAAACTATGATTTGCTGAGTAGTCATGTGGATGTAACTGTAGATGTAGAAGTTCTCCATAAACTAATAAGTACAGAGGATCATGTGATAATATGTAAAACCTACTGAAATTTGTTCAGTCGACATACAATGAACCCAGAGAGGTTTCGGAGTGGTAAAAGAATATGACTTGGTGCGTCTATTATTCAAAAATTCACGAAATAAAAAATATCCTAATCTTGTCAGAAGTAAACATTGAAATAATACAGGTAATTTTATTGGAACAATTGCCGGTGTACATCAACGAGAGCTGAATATTTGAACGGCGAATGTACAACTGAAGGAAGTTTTAAAAATGTACATACTTGTGGGAAGTGTAATTCAGTTACTTGCCTGATTACTTTGTAACTATGTTAATAACCAACTAACAGTTTGAAATTAATCTTTATTGATTTTATTCAAGTTCACTAGACAAAGAAATACGTAACTTAGCACAGTTTTGATGCGAAGATGGTGTGGAACGACTAACACGGACTTCATCTCAGTGTAGAGTAAAATCAGACATAGCACAGAATTAAGACACAATAAGACTGACGCGCGTCTTCATCGTGGTATAAGTAACATGGCATTGTTTAGATGAGTGCATAACTGGAAATACAACTAACCGTTATAAATCTCGGATAATCTGAATGCAGGTTTAGTTACCGTAAAATATGGTTACAAATTTAGATGGCAATATCTTATTAGATCTAAAATTAGACAAATATATTTCATGAACAATTAACAAAGAAACGAGTTAATATACGATTTAACTATAAAGTTGGTTTGTTACTAATATTCTCTCTGAGTCTTACACACAAGATTAGCAAACTGTTATAGTAAAATTCTTCCCCCATGGACCATGGACCTTGCCGTTGGTGGGGAGGCTTGCGTGCCTCAGCGATACAGATGGCCGTACCGTAGGTGCAACCACAACGGAGGGGTATCTGTTGAGAGGCCAGACAAACATGTGGTTCCTGTAGGGGGGCAGCAGCCTTTTCAGTAGTTGCAGGGGCAACAGTCTGGATGATTGACTGATCTGGCCTTGTAACATTAACCAAAACGGCCTTGCTGTGCTGGTGCTGCGAACGGCTGAAAGCAAGGGGAAACTACAGCCGTAATTTTTCCCGAGGACATGCAGCTTTACTGTATGATTAAATGATGATGGCGTCCTCTTGGGTAAAATATTCCGGAGGTAAAATAGTCCCCCATTCGGATCTCCGGGCGGGGACTACTCAGGAGGACGTCGTTATCAGGAGAAAGAAAACTGGCATTCTACGGATCGGAGCGTGGAATGTCAGATCCCTTAATCGGGCAGGTAGGTTAGAAAATTTAAAAAAGGAAATGGATAGGTTAAAGTTAGATATAGTGGGAATTAGTGAAGTTCGGTGGCAGGAGGAAAAGGACTTTTGGTCAGGTGATTACAGGGTCATAAATACAAAATCAAATAGGGGTAATGCAGGAGTAGCTTTAATAATGAATAAAAAAATAGGAGTGCGGGTTAGCTACTACAAACAGCATAGTGAACGCATTATTGTGGCCAAGATAGACACAAAGCCCATGCCTACTACAGTAGTACAGGTTTATATGCCAACTAGCTCTGCAGATGATGAAGAAATTGATGAAATGTATGACGAGATAAAAGAAATTATTCGGGTAGTGAAGGGAGACGAAAATTTAATAGTCATGGGTGACTGGAATTCGTCAGTAGGAAAAGGGAGAGAAGGAAACATAGTAGGTGAATATGGATTGGGGGGAAGAAATGAAAGAGGAAGCCGCCTTGTAGAATTTTGCACAGAGCATAACTTAACCATAGCTAACACTTGGTTCAAGAATCATAAAAGAAGCTTGTATACCTGGAAGAATCCTGGAGATACTAAAAGATATCAGATAGATTACATAATGGTAAGACAGAGATTTAGAAACCAGGTTTTAAATTGTAAGACATTTCCAGGGGCAGATGTGGATTCTGACCACAATCTATTGGTTATGAACTGCAGATTGAAACTGAAGAAACTGCAAAAAGGTGGGAATTTAAGGAGATGGGACCTGGATAAACTGAAAGAACCAGAGGTTGTACAGAGTTTCAGGGAGAGCATAAGGGAACAATTGGCAGGAATGGGGGAAAGAAATACAGTAGAAGAAGAATGGGTAGCTCTGAGGGATGAAGTAGTGAAGGCAGCAGAGGATCAAGTAGGTAAAAAGACGAGGGCTAATAGAAATCCTTGGGTAACAGAAGAAATATTGAATTTAATTGATGAAAGGAGAAAATATAAAAATGCAGTAAATGAAGCAGGCAAAAAGGAATACACACGTCTCAAAAATGAGATCGATAGGAAGTGCAAAATGGCTAAGCAGGGATGGCTAGAGGACAAATGTAAGGATGTAGAGGCTTGTCTCACTAGGGGTAAGATAGATACTGCCTACAGGAAAATTAAAGAGACCTTTGGAGAGAAGAGAACCACTTGTATGAATATCAAGAGCTCACATGGCAACCCAGTTCTAAGCAAAGAAGGGAAGGCAGAAAGGTGGAAGGAGTATATAGAGGGTTTATACAAGGGCGATGTACTTGACGACAATATTATGGAAATGGAAGAAGATGTATATGAAGATGAAATGGGAGATAAGATACTGCGTGAAGAGTTTGACAGGGCACTGAAAGACCTGAGTCGAAACAAGGCCCCGGGAGTAGACAACATTCCATTAGAACTACTGACGGCCTTGGGAGAGCCATTCATGACAAAACTCTACCATTTGGTGAGCAAGATGTATGAGACAGGTGAAATACCCACAGACTTCAAGAAGAATATAATAATTCCAATCCCAAAGAAAGCAGGTGTTGACAGATGTGAAAATTACCGAACTATCAGTTTAATAAGTCACAGCTGCAAAATACTAACGCGAATTCTTTACAGACGAATGGAAAAACTGGTAGAAGCGAAACTCGGGGAAGATCAGTTTGGATTCCGTAGAAATGTTGGAACACGTGAGGCAATACTAACCTTACGACTTATCTTAGAAGAAAGATTAAGAAAAGGCAAACCTACGTTTCTAGCATTGGTAGACTTAGAGAAAGCTTTTGACAACGTTAACTGGAATACTCTCTTTCAAGTTCTGAAGGTGGCTGGGGTAAAATACAAGGAGCGAAAGGGTATTTACAATTTGTACAGAAACCAGATGGCAGTTACAAGAGTCGATGAGCATGAAAGGGAAGCAGTGGTTGGGAAAGGAGTGAGACAGGGTTGTAGCCTCTCCCCGATGTTATTCAATCTGTATATTGAGCAAGCAGTAAAGGAAACAAAAGAAAAATTCGGAGTAGGTATTAAAATTCATGGAGAAGAAGTAAAAACTTTGAGGTTCGCCGATGACATTGTAATTCTGTCAGAGACAGCGAAGGACTTGGAAGAGCAGTTGAACGGAATGGACAGTGTCTTGAAAGGAGGATATAAGATGAACATCAACAAAAGCAAAACGAGGATAATGGAATGTAGTGAAATTAAATTGGGTGATGCTGAGGGGATTAGATTAGGAAATGAGACACTTAAAGTAGTAAAGGAGTTTTGCTATTTAGGGAGTAAAATAACTGATGATGGTCGAAGTAGAGAGGATATAAAATGTAGACTGGCAATGGCAAGGAAATCGTTTCTGAAGAAGAGAAATTTGTTAACATCGAGTATAGATTTAAGTGTCAGGAAGTCGTTTCTGAAAGTATTTGTATGGAGTGTAGCCATGTATGGAAGTGAAACATGGACGATAAACAGTTTGGACAAGAAGAGAATAGAAGCTTTCGAAATGTGGTGCTACAGAAGAATGCTGAAGATAAGGTGGGTAGATCACGAAACTAATGAGGAGGTATTGAATAGGATTGGGGAGAAGAGAAGTTTGTGGGACAACTTGACTAGAAGAAGGGATCGGTTGGTAGGACATGTTTTGAGGCATCAAGAGATCACAAATTTAGCATTGGAGGGCAGCGTGGAGGGTAAAAATCGTAGAGGGAGACCAAGAGATCAATACACTAAGCAGAATCAGAAGGATGTAAGTTGCAGTAGGTACTGGGAGATGAAGCAGCTTGCACAGGATAGAGTAGCATGGAGAGCTGCATCAAACCAGTCTCAGGACTGAGGACCACAACAACAACACATAGTAAAATTTTTGATGTCAATTTTGTAAATATTTTTAAGTCAATATAACGCTGTGACGATATCTTGCAGAATATTCCGAAACAGATTTACGTAAAAGAATAATAATTTTGACATGTTGTGGCATAGTATTTGGGTGTAATTAAATTTGGTGACTGGTAAACATCAAAATTTGAAAATGGCCACTGCTTACAGCAAATAAAAAAGTTTACATTATTTCGATCTATTTACTGGGTTCTTCATTACAGTTGGGAATCAGACTCTACGCTAGTCTGTACCATTACAACCAGTTGACCACGAAAATTCAGGTTTTCAGTGGGCTGCAAGGCAGAGTGGAGTGTCAGCGCTTCACCTTCCTCTAGCGAGACATTCCAGAACTAAAAGAGAAGTCAGACAAGAAACTATTATATCACAAAAACTTTTCTCATTAGCCACAGCGAAAATCATTGAACCTTTAAACGATGATGAAAGCGTGTCAATGGAACATCGATCCTCTGTCCAAGAAGTTCAGTGAATGACGAAATTCTGCTCACGATCCTAAGATCCTGTACCGGACTGGTCAAGACACGTCTGAACAAGTTCCCTAATAGCGACGCTGGAATGTGCTTCTCGTGTGTAAATAGCGCATTGTGCATTTTAGAGTCAAGGTGAAGTGTGGACAGTTGAAATCCAAAATGGATCAGCAAACGAATATGTTGCTCTGTTTCAGACTTGGAAAATCATCGAAATAGACTCATGAAAGCTTTAAAAGTTTACTAAGAAAGGGCTTTCAGCTTGAAGTTTGTTTATGACTGGTTTAAATGTTTCTCAGAAAGGCAGGACACCCTGGAAGATGGCCCTTGAATTGAATGGCCTGCAGCTGGGCGCACCCTTGAGAAAGTACAGAAAGTGAAGGAACGTTTATCCCAAGATCGTCTTGTGATAGTGCAAATGATTGTTAGACGGATTAAGTAGCTATACCCCAGTCGGCGGAATAAAACCGTTGGACACTGCTCCATGACAATGGTAGGCCAAATGTTGCTTTTGTGGTGCAGCAGTTCCTGTCCAAGAGGGAAGTTGTGCTATTCATCATCGAACCTGTTCCCGAGGCAGACTTGTCTGCCCCAGACATTTCCTTGCTCCCAAAATGGAAATCAGCGCTGAAGGGCCAGGAGTTGAACAACGTTTCCTTAAGTGCGTTACTATCGACGGGGATTGCTGCGATGGACAGTAACTGCTGTTTCATGTAAGCCAACAATCCATTCGCAGTGTAGACATATTCACCAAACTCCCTGGAGAGAGGTCGTATTTGGCTTAAAAACGCTTTATTGCTTGTTTTAGTACCGTGTGTATCACCAATTATGACGTGAAGATAACTACATAGATGTGCATACTCCTCAATCTACAGTGTGGTGTATGACGAAGACTACCTTGTAGCATTATATCATTTCCTTTCCTATTCCACTCACTAACAGAGGTAAGGAATACTGTCTATATGCCTCTGTATAAAACATAATTCCTCTTATCCCTGCTCGAAATGTACGTTGGAAACAATAGGATCGCTCTGCAGTCAAGTTCAAATGCTAGTTCTCTAAATTTCCTCCACAGTGTTTTGTGTAAGGAACGTCTTCTCCCCTCCAGGAACTCCCGTTTGAGTTCACAAAGCAAGTGCCTAATGTTCGCATGTTGATCGATCCTGTTAGCAACGAATCTAGCAGATAGCTTCTCAACAGCTTTGACGTTTTCCGTTAATCCGACCAGGTTGTTGACGTAAACACTCGATCAGTATTCGAGAATTAGTCGTACTAATGATCTACACACGGTCCTCATTATAGACAAGCTGCATTTTCCTAAATTTCACCGAATAAACCGACATCGACCACTCGCATTCCCTACTACCGTGTTTAACATCCATTTCCGATTGCTTTCCTACGTTACGCTTGGATATTTAATCCACGAGTGTGTTTGAAGCAGCTCACTGCCAATACTGTATTCAGACATCATTGCATGGTTTTTCCTACTCATCTGCATTTACTTACATTCTTATACATTTAGAGCTAGGTGTCATCCACCACAACAACCGGCAAATTCGTCTAAGTCATCCTGTATCCTCCTATGACGACACCTTTCCGTACACCACAATCGTCAGCAAATAGTTGCAGATTGTTGCGTATGATATCCGTCAGGCAGACTGTGAGACACTGACGTTCAGTGCAAAAATCATTCCAAAACTGACAGTTTCAAACCGAGAAATGGAGAGACACTAGTTGAGATTTTTCTAGGAGGGCAGGAAAACAGGCAAATGGACAGGAAAACAGATCAGAGTGGATGAATATAATGAAACTGAAATGAAGCTACACGGAAATGTATTCAGGCGAATCCATGACAGATGTAGTCAAAGAATTTCCTTGCTGGATTCTGACAGACAATGAATCACCTAGATGACAACTTGATGTACGATGGGTTAATGACATTAGAAAACACCCAGGTGCTATACCAAAAAAATGGTTCAAATGGCTCGGAGCACTATGGGACTTAACTTCTGAGGTCATTAGTCCCCTAGAACTTAGAACTACTTAAACCTAACTAACCTAAGGACATCACACACATCCCCCGAGGCAGGATTCGAACCTGCGACCGTAGCGGTCGCGCGGCCCCAGACTGTAGCGCCTAGAACCGCTCGGCCACTCCGGCCGGCAGGTGCTATACCCAAAAGGCGGAAGACCGCAAAGCATTGGAAGATCTAGAGTAGGGCTGGTCATGTCAGCTGTCTGCCAGGCTGCCTGCAGGCGTCGTGTGTATTTGTATCTCCGTGTGGGCACCATGAGCGTACAGCTTGTATCCTCTTACTCACGAAGAGGACCGAAGACTGCCGACAGTAACGATTGACAACTGACGCTCGAGTTTGTAGTTAGGTTATATTTTTAGAAATACAGTATTCTTTTCGTTGTACTAATTATTATAGCAGGACAATGCAAACAAAGTTTTTGTGGAAGTGTAGCCTCCTTTGTGTTACACAGCGTGTCATCGGATGAAAAAGTGATAAAATTTGGCTTATAATAATTCCGTTGTTAAGAAAAGCAAGCGAATTTACTGTAGTGAGCATGTTTTTATGTACTAGCTGGTCGCATAAGGTTTTCCATGTCAACTATTAGAAATAGTAGTGTTGTTTTCCTATCTTTATCAGCGAGGGAAATTTTATTTTTGATCTTGTTCTCCCTGGGACCAGTTCGAACTTCATGTTCCACGTTCTTCTGAGCTCAAAAATACCATTCTCGCTACGTTCTAAAAAATTAATGGCAGTTCACTTTTAGATGACTGAAGCAGACGATAGAAAAGCTACTGATTGTCTCCAGTTCGCCTGAGGCACAACACAGCGGTAAAGAAACAAATAAAGAGTACTCTTTTCACTTCGTAATGGCATAATGAGCACAGCAGCGCAGCAAAGTAATACAGTGCACAGATTGACAGCAGATACAATTAGTACAGATACGTTGCAAACTGCGAAATTCTGTCGTTCTGTTCAATACAGATTTGGGGTGGAGAATGGGGATGACGGAGGGCGAAATAAATTTGAAAATTTTTGGTAAGGTCTTATGGGACCGAACTGCTGAGGTCATCGGTCCCTAAGCGTACGCACTATTTAATGTAACTTAAGGGGCTCCGGAAAGGCTCAAAATCATGAAAAGTTCAATTTTTACTTTTTTGCGTTTTCTGAATCTGCAGACTATTACCTTTTAATAGATATATAATTTATTCAATTCCGAAGACTACAACTATTTTTAAATTTTTTTTGAAATGTGTTCTACATGGGCGTGACCCACTGTGGCGCTGTTAAACTGCTGTCAAATGGTGTCATTATTAACGTCCGTGTTCATCAGGTACATTTTAGTGATGTGAGATAAAGTATGTGTTGTGGCTAACCTGTGATGGTTCAATACATATCGCTGGTGTGATTGTCGATTGTTTCATGTTTATTTACTCTGTCGTTATCTCGAAAATATTCGTAATTAATTCTGTTTCTTGAGTCTCTGTTTTGTTGAAATATAATAACGAGTAAAAGTAAAGTTATTAGAAATCCTCTGAAGGCTTTTAAGAAAAGGAGAAATGTTGGAAAGCCAAAGGTATGTGTTATTACTGTAAACAATAAAGACGATGAAAATCCCCAACATAGCTTGTGTCCCAAAGAAGAAGACAGTTGGTGTAAATATAACAAAGGATTGCTAACTGGTGAAGTGTACACTCATAAGCATAGTCTGCCTCATGCAATAATGGAGGTGATAAAACCTATTTTCAGAGACTTAGCAGCACCTGAAGTGTTGAAAAAGTGTATTCACGGAAAAACTCAAAACCCCAATGAAAGTGTAAATAGTGTTATATGGTAGAGAATCCCCAAGACTGTATTTGTTGGAATAGAAACACTTCACTTTGGTGTGTATGATACTGTTGCGACTTTCAATGTAGGCAACATTGTAAGGCGCAAGGTATTTAGAAATATGGGAATGAAGATAGGTTCTAACATGGTACGAGCGATGCTTGCTTTAGACAAGGAACGCCTTCGGGCTGCAGACAGGGCTGTAAAGAGTCTAGAAATACAAGCAAGAGTAAACAGGAGGAGGAACAAGAGGAAGCTGGAGGAGGAGTTTGCAGAGGATGAAGATAATCCATCCTATGGACCTGGAATGCACTAAAAAGTTAATCCAATCTTTGTCACTCGATTCCCAAAACTTTTATTTTCTCATACTAATTACATGTTTTCTAAGGATCTTCCAAACATATTTGTTTCAAACTTTCAGTAAATGTTACACAGTACCTTCTGCATAATTTAACACAGCCTTTTTCCAAAAAACTGTATATTTTTGAATATATAAATAAAAAATTGCAAAAAAAAGGTTGTGAATTTTCATTACAATTGAAAGAAAATCATCTTTAATAACTGAACTAAAATTTGTAAAATCCCTGTGTTAAGTTGTAGCCCATATTCCAATAAATAATCTGTAAAAAGTTCAACTTCCTACCTCAAATACTTTGTGAGGAAAGATGTAATTTATAAGCGTTATTTTAACATTGCAAGCATAGGGCGTTCCGGAGCCCCTTAAACTAACTTACACTAAGGATAACAAACACACCCATGCCCGAGGGAGGATTCGAACCTCTCACAGGGGGGAGCCGCCCGGACCGTGACAAGACGCCCTAGACAGCGCGGCTACCCCGCGCGGCGACGGAGGGCGATCCAGACGTCAAGAAAATGAGAATAAAGTGACTCTCTCTTCGACTTAACATCGTGGTCACAAATACAACACTGAAAGCATTCAGTAAAGAAAACATGCTTTTATATAAAACCTGTATTAACTTAGTACATGCAAACCTATTGATAAGTGTTAAGTTCGGAGCAGGAAATTTTTAACGCACGCGCATCGTTAACAAACGAGCCATCTTAGAAGGGAGGTGGAGGGGGTACTACCGGTTGGCAGTGACCGCGGGGAAGCACTGTGGACACTCAGGGGCGCCCGTGCCTGCTTTAGTGCTCATGCCCAACTCTCACTTAGGGGATAGCTTTACCCAGCGAACGATGCCAAACTGTCGATGAGGCTAATAGTATGACAGCGATTACATGGTCCTCGAGATCAGCTGAAGCTCGTCTTCAGTAGCAGAAATAATTCATAGAGCCAACGGCTGCTCTCCTGCAGCATTTCTGAGGGTTACCTGATTATGCTGAAGCTGTCACATTGAGTTAAACTGTGCAAAATTCTCTGCTCATCCCGTCGAATTCCCCAATATCTTTTCATTCGTTCTGATGTTCTCTGTCTCTTTCCATCTGGAGATACCCTTTTCACAGTGTTTCGTTTGTCTCTTTTTGGTTCAAGTGCGAACATTCAGTTAGGCCTTACCGCGACTGTTATTATTATCGATTGAAACAATAGGTATACTCTTGCCTGTCAGGGTTAATTTATATCCACGAAGCGTTTAGAAGGTTTAAAACTTCATCATTTTGGAATTACATGTGTTAGTATGACATTTTTCAGACCTTACCATTAGAATAAAGAACAATAGACACCAGTTTTAAATTTATCAGAAGCCTACCACAACACATACTACCATCCACAGCTCCTCCGGTCATCCCAAAGCCCACAAAATGGCAGCATTCTGGTACACGAACAATAGAGCTATCCAACTACTGCTCTCTGATGATAGGTGTGAGCAAGAAATTGGAATAATAAACAAAGAGCTGCTGGAAATGGCTGTAACAGCTTCATAGTAGATAACAGAAACCACTCAGTAGTGGCAAAGCAATCATGTCACAAAAAACAAAACTAAAATAGCATCTTCCTATTTCTAGGTAATTTTTCGTATGATACTGCCAATGTCTTGAAACGCGAAGTCATAAGCATATCCTTTTCCACCAACAACAAGATTGGACAGCAGTTATCTCACAACAGCAACACACAAAATCCACTTCATCATATGGGTGTGCACAAAATAGTATGCTTGGACTGTAACTGCTTCTGCATAGGCTAGTCGGTTAGGTCATTTGAGATTCGATTCAAAGAAGACATGGAAGCACTAAAAGCAAAAAATACCACACGCAGCAACAGCCACCCGCATGCATGAAACAAACAGCATGTCAGCAACGCAAGTATCAGGATTAAACACATCCAACCTAAAGGGAAAACACTAAATATCCTTGAAACATTAAACATCAAACGCCAGCCGTGCGGTTCTAGGCGCTTCAGTCAGGAACCGCGTGACCGCTACGTTCGCAGGTTCGAATCGTACCTCGGGCATGGATGTGTGTGATGTCCTTAGGTTAGTTAGGTTTAAGTAGTTCTAAGTTCTAGGGGACTGATGACCACAGATGTTAAGTCCCATAGTGCTCAGAGCCATTTGAACCATTTTTTAAACATCAAACATCAAAGAAAACAATCTGAATCCATTTTAAATTACAAAAGCGACAACATTTACAACAGTATCAAACATGTTTTCAGCAACAGCACAAATGCACACACACACACACACACACACACACATTCATATTTACCACAAATATTTACCACAAATATTTGGTTATATTACCATGATTTTTCCAAATGAACGATGGAATGACCTCATATACAAATATACCATCACACCAACAACATTTACCCCCTGTCAGCTTGAAACTAACTCTATGTCAACTAACAGCATAAACTGCACATCTATCTGCATATTTTAATTTGTAACAAATGTTTTGCTCCAGCCTTTAGTTAGTTATTACATGTAACAGATATAATCTTAAGAACTCCTGCTTTGGGAAAGTTTGCTCTCCTCCAAATATCTCTGAATCCCAGCCAAAATTATTATTTGTGTATAATTTCTCACTGCTGACAAATAATTATTGTAGTTAAAATTGCAATATGTCACCTGATTACATAAATGAATATGAAATGTAAGCCCTATAAACTGGGCAGAATACAATTCGTTTACCATTTATCCCAACAAATGTATTCAGCAAAATGAAACAAAGGTCTCCACAATCTTTTAAAGCTTATCTCTAAATAATAATGTTGTTGTGATATATATTCTTTGTACTTCTAAGTAATGTTCCTCATGTTTCTCTTTTGCTATATGTTCTTTGCACCTAGTAGTTTCCAGACACCACCTTTATTTACAAAATATGACAATTTATATGTGATTTGTTATGACAGAGAAAGGAACCTGTGACCACTGGAGGTATTCCGTTGCATTTGTTTCATTTTCATTGTTAGATATACACTTAGTTTTTAGTCAAAAGACTCTCAAAACCATATTCCGAAATAGTCTTTTGGTTTCTGTACTAAACAGTTCCACAAGTTACCACAAAAACACGACACACACACACACATGTTATATTGACACATGTAAATCCATTTGATGAAGGTTAAACCTCCGTAACGCATCGTGAATGTAAATGAACAGTGACTGATAACAGTAAAATTGTTATTTCATTCGATATTATTGTCTTGTTTCTCAATTTCTTGAGATTTGTTGTTTTGATATGCTGAGCATCCAGTTTTATTTCCAGTTCCGCCACATCCTCCCTAATTTCACTGTTCCAACCTAGTTGGTGCTTCAGACTCCATAGCTTCAGTACATCTGTTCTTGTTTATTTTGCAGCTTGTGTCCTCATAATGTGACCCCTTCATTTGAGACTATAATCCATTGTGATTTTTGTTATTTTTATTTATGGGGGAGAATATTTTACCTTGGTACACTTTTCACACATTTACCTCTAGTCATCCATGTAACAGAGTTTTAATATAGTTTCTGATTTCATTTTTAAGTGATTGCATTCACTTTTTGTGTGCTACAATCTTTCTTTGAAATTACAAGAATTAATACAAAAAAGGAAGGTTTCTCCAAGTGAGAAAAGCATTACAGGCTACAACAAGGTAATGTTCCTAGGTAGAAATATTGTGTCGAAATTCAAATGTGTTGGGGTAGAGGAAGTCTTGTCAATATTGCATTTAATAGCCTGTTACCATATTGCTCTACACACCAACATCCAGTGAGTAACGTTAAAGAACAAGTACTATAAAAAACTATTATATTGGTTAAAAACAGTCTTAGTTGCAAATTTAGTTTTTTTATTTTTCAACGACGCGTTTCGCCTTATTTAGGCATCTTCAGGTTATCTTTTCTAGATGGACGCGAGAGGCACCAAGATCTGCATAACGCGTTCCCGTTCACAGGAGCGAGTAACAGAATAAGATGGGGGCTCAGCACTGGTTTGCTGTGTGCCACATATTGATTGGAAGAATTACTATCAAAAACTAGCTACATGTTAAAAATACCTATTGAAATAGAAGATACTGGAAACAAACACAGCTTAAAGTTTCCAAGACGAGTAAAATTATTAACACGTTTATCAATTTCTAAATATCACGTGCTTTAACATAAGAGAAGATCTTCCTTTTCAAGGTACGAGATGGTGCACGACCAATACGTTAAACAATTAGTTTTAAAAAGATACACAGTTTTCCTTGCCATAAGATTCTGTAACCGAAAAATTAAAAAGTCTTTAAAATAACATTAATATGATACATAGCACTTAGATGTGCTGAAGTCGAAATATTTGGAAATGCTACACAAAACATAACTTCATATCTCACAACATCAAGAATAGTAGAAAATACCAGAACCTGCCAGTGGCGGTCCGTAGTGCGTATGCTTTGGGGTGATTCTAAAATAAGTCACTAGATACAAACACCGACAAGGAAACATCACGTGTTACTAGATTCGGTATTCTAAATCTACAACACTCCCCCCTGCGTAATGTTCACTCCACTTTTAGGAATTTATACATTCTATTCTGCGAGTGACTTCAAAAAGAGTTTCGCTAAAGTAAGTTAGCTCTGGCTAAACCAACATATTGTAACGTCTTAATTTTGTAAAACATAAACTTACACGGCCATAGTCGGACGAATTTCATACAGAAACCCGATGTTTCGTCCCCACCTCCGCAGGACATCTTCAGTGGTGGCTGTACCTTCTTGGAATTTCCGAAGGACATCCTACTTTGCTGCTACCTGACAGTTAATCAAAATCAAGTCCGGTTTTAGAAAGATTTCAGCTTAACTCATGGTTAAAGAGACTCGTTAGTCACAAAAACGTATCTTGGTGCAACAAGGTACAAAAGAAGATAAATAGAAGCGGACCTGCTATACTAAATGTTGGCTAACTATTGCAAGACACACTGCTTGCTAAAAACCGAAATTGATCATCCAAAGAGAGCACTCATCAAGTCAAATACGCACACATCCAAAGAGCAATAGCAAACTCATTTATTCGTTTATGTAGTTCCCGGGAAGCCAGTTTTGTGGAAGATAACATGAAACCGCAAATCGTAGACGAAGAGGGATTGGTTGCAAGGCTCTCATGGTGTTTAGAAATAGAATAATGAGGTACTTGATTGGTTAGATACTTAATTAAAAAGAACTAGTGGTGATATTTATTCAGATACAGCATATGCGGTGGTAGGAGAGCTTAAGACGAAAAAAAAGAATATAGCTCATACGCACTGTCGTTTACAGACGTCTAGCTCGACAAGGACTGGACAGATAAGACAGCAGTAGCCTCATACCCTACATCATTCCCGTATCTGACTGAAGTAGTTTAGGAAAATCATGGAAACCTAAATAACCATGGTCGAATTGGGATTAGAATCTCCACCCTTCCGAACATTAGGACAGTCTAAAACAACGTATAACCTCAGTTGGTTTATTGACAGTAAACAATTTTTGTCTTACAATGAAATTATTTCATAACGCAAAAAGCTAGTGCTACACGGTTCATTCATTTCTCAACACCAATCACTGCATACACCTCACACACCATAAGCTGGCATCAGGAGAATGGCCACGATAATTGCTTTCCATGTTGTGTACCACAACTTCCTACTTGCTTACATGAAAAACTGGATCTGCATCCAACCACACTCACCAAGTTTTTCAGCTCACAAAGAAGATATGGTGTTGATATTATCTACTGCAGATCTTTGGCGTAAAGGGAGAGAGAGAGAGAGAGAGAGAGAGAGAGAGAGAAAGAGAGAGAGAGAGAGAGAGAGAGAATATAGTCTGAATACACTTTTTGAAATGATAGAACTGTGTAATTTAGGTTTATTTGCGTTATATTCTGTACCGAACTCCTACTCTGTCTCAAGTAAGTAATCCCCAATGTGTAATTTCTCATCAAGAACTTTTTAACTGTCTTTGGAAATAAAGTCGTTTTAGTCGTTTTTAAAGCAGTTACATATTATCAACAATGTAAAAGTGAAATGGTTTATTGCGAAGCTTTAGCTTTCTAGCTAGGAAAATTTTACGTGCAGAAATCAAGTGACTGATGAATGGAGTGTTGGGAAAGTAAACAGATGTAGTCTCGTACCGTTAGTCGTTTCACTTTATAAGGTACGTAGTGATAACAGTAAACCCTGACATTGTTTGACTGTGGATTTATTTTTTGCCAATAAAACACTCCTGATACCACTCAGTATTACTGTTCAGTTCTTTAGTTTGGAAAAAAATCACAGAGTCGTTTAGCGTAACGTTAATACTGCCAAGATTAAGTAGATTCATTCATCCTAACAAACCCTGTCACATCTTCTGCAGGTGCGACATGCAACTACACCGAGGTTATCTATAAGTCACTGCTATTCTACCAAGCCCAGCGCTCAGGAAAGCTGACCGGCGTAGACACTCTGGTAATCTGGTGCAAGGATTCGTGCCTTGACGACGGAGGAATCTTCGGAGAGGACCTCACGCAAGGCTACTTCGACGGTGGATTTATAAAATACGCACAAATCATACTCACGCAGCAGCAATGATTAGCGTTTATTCACAAATGTCACCGTTGCATTGGCTTTTCCTAAATTCTCCATATGTTATGAAAAAGCAAGAGAGAAAATTGGAACGTCTGAAGTTGCAACGAGAGGAAGTTGTGGAGTGTCGCGATTGGATCATATTCCAAATAAAAACAAGAGAGGAAAGAATGTTAACAGGAGAAGATACTGAAAACAGCTCTGAACGACACAGAGCACTACGTTGCACGAGACATTGTGATTTTGAGACACGCGTAGTGAAATGAAATGGAAAGAAGAAGGATTTCTGGTCAGATGGGTATATAGTAATATCAACAGCAGCAGGATATGTAGTAACGGGCGTAAGATTCGTTATGAAGACAGAAAGTGAGTTACTGTGATCAGCTCAGTGATAGGTTTACTCTCATAAGAATCGAGAACAAATCTAAACCGACAACAATTGTTCATGTACACATGCGCCGCCGAAGGCAGAAGATGAAGAGTCACAGAAAGTATATGAGAACATTGAAACGCTAATGAAATACGTAAAAGGAGATTAAAATGTAATTGTCATGGAGGACTCAAGTGCGGTTATAGTGAAGGGGTAGAAGAAAAGGTTACGGAAGAAAATGGGCTTTGTATTTTCATTGAGAGAGGAGAAAGAATATTTCACTTCTGCAATAAATTTAAGATGGTAATAGCTAGTACTCTGTCCAAGAATCGCACGAAGAGGAAGTGTACCTGGAAGAGGCTGGTAGATATGGGAAGATTTCAGTTAGATTATGTCATGGGCAGACAGAGATTCCGAAATCATGTAATCAAGTGTGAGGTGTACCTAGGAGCAGATATTGACACACATCAAAGTGTAGTAGGGATTAAGAGTAGGCTGGAGTTCATAAGATTGGTCAGGAAGAGTCAATACAGACAGAAGTGAGATACATAAGCACGGAGGAATGAAAATATAAGATTAAGGTTCTCTGAGGCTATAGATGGTGCTATAATGATTAGCTCAATAAGCAGTTCGTTTGGAGAGGAATGGACATCTCTGAAAAGGGTAACACAGGATTGGAAAGAAAAGTCTAGGAACAACGAAGGTGACAGCGAAGAAGCATTAGGTAACAGAACGATTACTTCAGTTGTTGGATGAAAGAATGAAGTACAGATATGTTCAGAAAAATTCAGGAATACAGCAATACACGTCACTTAGGAATGAAATGAAGAGGAAGTGCAGCGAAGTTAAGATGAAACAATGTGAAGAAATCGGAAAAAAAGTATTGCCCTAAGAAGTGACTCGGCTCACAAAAAAGTCAAAACAGCCTTTGGTTAATTTAAAAGCAAGGGCGTAACCTTAAGAATACAATAGGAATTCCACTGTTTAATGCAGAGGAGAGAGCGGATAGGTGGAAAGAATACTTTGAGGGCCTCTATGAGGGGGAGGGTGGGGGGACTTACCTGATGACGTGATGGAAGGAGACGCAGAAGTCGACAGGGAAGAGATAGGGGATCCAGCGTTAGGATCAGAAAGTAGTAGAGCCCTGAAAGACGTAAAATCAAATAGGGCAGCAAAGATAAATAACGTTATATCAGAATTTCTAAAATCATTGGGACGATAGGCAACAAAATGATTATTCATGCTGGTGTGTAGAATGTATGAGACTGGCGAGACTCCATCTGACTTTCGGAAAAAAAACAATCCACACAGTTCCGAGGATTACAAGAGCCGACAAGAGCGGGAAGAATCACACAATCACCTTAACAACTCATGCATCCAAGTTACTGACAATAATAACATACAGAAGAATACAAAAGAAAATTGAGGGTCTGTTAGATGATGACAAGTTTGGATTTACGAAAGGTAAAGAAAGGCACCAGAGAGGCGGTTCTGACTTTGCGGTTGATAATGGAAAGAAGACTGAAGGAAAAGCAAGACACTTTCATAGGATTTGTCTACGTGGAACAAGAATTCGACAATGTAAAATGGTGCAAGATGTTCGAAATCCTGAAAAAGCTAGAAGTAAACTATAGGGAAGGGTGACCGATATACGATATGTACAAGAACCAAGAGGGAATAAAAAAAGTGGAAGAGCAAGAAAGAAGTGCATGGATTAAAAAGGATGTGTGACAACAATGTAGTATTTCGCCCCTGCTGTTCAATCTACACGTCGAAGAAGCAATGATGGAAATGAAAGGAAGGTACAACAGTGGAATTAATATTAAAGGTGAAAGGATATAAATGTTAAGATCCCTGATGATATTTTTATCCTCAGTGAAAGGAAAGAAGTACAGTATCTGTTGAATGGCATGAACAATCAATCTAATGACTACAGAATGTAAACCGAGAGCAAATCGAAGAAAGACGAAAGAAGAAGCAAAAATGAGAACAGCAAGAAACTTAATATCATAATTGGTGATCACGAGACATATGACATATTTCTGCTACCTAGGCAAAAAAAGAACACATGACAGTTGAAGCAAGGAGGACACAAAAAGCATCCTAGCACTGGAAAAATGGGCATTTCTGGCGAAGAGAAATTTAGTAATACCAAATATAGACCTTAAATTGTGAAAAAAATTCTGAGAACGTACGTTTTGTGCTCAGCATTGTATGGCAGTGAGACATGAAGGTAGGAAAACCGGAGCGGAAGAGAAGAGAAGCTACTGAGATATGGAACTAGGATAAAATGTTGAAAATCGAGTGGACTGATAAGGTAGGTTCTCCTCTGAATAGACGAGGGAACGAAAATATTGAAAACACTGACAAGAAGACGGGACGGGATGATAGGACATTTGTTAATAGTAATAGAGGATGCTGAGGAGGCTAAGAACTGTGGATGTTTACAGAGATTGCTATACATCTGGCAAATAACTGAGGACATAGTTTGCAAGTGAGAAGAAAAAGTTAGCAAGGGAGAGGAATTCATGGGAACCAACATGGAACTAGTCAGAAGATCGAAAACTCAAATAAAATAAAATAAAATAAAATAAAACAAAAAATAAAAAAATGGTAGGCTAATAACCTAGAGTTCGGTTAATCTTAAGCACAAGGAGTTTCAGTCTAAAGTCTTCAGCGACAGTAAGATCAATTGTAATGTGTTCAAGAATACAAAATGAAGAGCAGGTTTTATCGTTGATGTCATTATGACCGTTAATACTGTCAGAAATTGAAACTATAGCACCAAGAAGGAAAACAAATATTGAAATTTGTCAAATGTGGGTGTGCTCTTGGGCGCTAGTTGTATGGGGCCATCGACACTGTATTCACAGGGTGACAGCATGTTGCTCATCAAAGCAAGCTGCAGTACCGTGGAATAAAAAAACCTCAGTTTGAACAGGCCACAGTCCTGTGCTGGTAGACGTTTCTGCATATTGCAGTAGGAATAATCCAGTCTTCTCCCAAACAAACAACAATCAAATGTGATTTCTGAGTGAGAAGCCCACTGCATAATCTTTCTGTGTGTACAGAATGCAGATTGTGTTACTTACTACCTCTTACTTGGTACAGTCACATCGAAATTTTAATTATTTGCGTAGTCAAGCATGTAGTGTGTACTTTATACTAATTTGACATTTGTTACTTGTGGCCTTCATCGTGTTCCGATTTAAGTGACCAGCAGGTCAATAAATACTTTCCACACCACGTAGATCTCTACTTCATCCAAAAAGTATTATACTTATCAACCTCTACTTAACACTTCTGTTTCATTTAATCAAATATTTGCTTGGTTTGACTGAGATCTTTTGATATTGGTACTGTGAAGACATGTTCGTTGGACATATATTGTTTTTTATTGACGTAACAGGTACCTTAGCTGCCTGACATCTTTTAGCGTTCAGCCAAGTTAACGCCATCGACTCTTTCCTGGTCTTGATTATGTGATCCTTAATTACAAGTTTTATGTAAGGATCTACACTCCTGGAAATGGAAAAAAGAACACATTGACACCGGTGTGTCAGACCCACCATACTTGCTCCGGACACTGCGAGAGGGCTGTACAAGCAATGATCACACGCACCGCACAGCGGACACACCAGGAACCGCGGTGTTGGCCGTCGAATGGCGCTAGCTGCGCAGCATTTGTGCACCGCCGCCGTCAGTGTCAGCCAGTTTGCCGTGGCATACGGAGCTCCATCGCAGTCTTTAACACTGGTAGCATGCCGCGACAGCGTGGACGTGAACCGTATGTGCAGTTGACGGACTTTGAGCGAGGGCGTATAGTGGGCATGCGGGAGGCCGGGTGGACGTACCGCCGAATTGCTCAACACGTGGGGCGTGAGGTCTCCACAGTACATCGATGTTGTCGCCAGTGGTCGGCGAAGGTGCACGTGCCCGTTGACCTGGGACCGGACCGCAGCGACGCACGGATGCACGCCAAGACCGTAGGATCCTACGCAGTGCCGTAGGGGACCGCACCGCCACTTCCCAGCAAATTAGGGACACTGTTGCTCCTGGGGTATCGGCGAGGACCATTCGCAACCGTCTCCATGAAGCTGGGCTACGGTCCCGCACACCGTTAGGCCGTCTTCCGCTCACGCCCCAACATCGTGCAGCCCGCCTCCAGTGGCGTCGCGACAGGCGTGAATGGAGGGACGAATGGAGACGTGTCGTCTTCAGCGATGAGAGTCGCTTCTGCCTTGGTGCCAATGATGGTCGTATGCGTGTTTGGCGCCGTGCAGGTGAGCGCCACAATCAGGACTGCATACGACCGAGGCACACAGGGCCAACACCCGGCATCATGGTGTGAGGAGCGATCTCCTACACTGGCCGTACACCACTGGTGATCGTCGAGGGGACACTGAATAGTGCACGGTACATCCAAACCGTCATCGAACCCATCGTTCTACCATTCCTAGACCGGCAAGGGAACTTGCTGTTCCAACAGGACAATGCACGTCCGCATGTATCCCGTGCCAGCCAACGTGCTCTAGAAGGTGTAAGTCAACTACCCTGGCCAGCAAGATCTCCGGATCTGTCCCCCATTGAGCATGTTTGGGACTGGATGAAGCGTCGTCTCACGCGGTCTGCACGTCCGGCACGAACGCTGGTCCAACTGAGGCGCCAGGTGGAAATGGCATGGCAAGCCGTTCCACAGGACTACATCCAGCATCTCTACGATCGTCTCCATGGGAGAATAGCAGCCTGCATTGCTGCGAAAGGTGGATATACACTGTACTAGTGCCGACATTGTGCATGCTCTGTTGCCTGTGTCTATGTGCCTGTGGTTCTGTCAGTGTGATCATGTGATGTATCTGACCCCAAGAATGTGTCAATAAAGTTTCCCCTTCCTGGGACAATGAATTCACGGTGTTCTTATTTCAATTTCAAGGAGTGTACTTGGTACCGACGATTGTGCTATTCTTTCAAGGGGAGACTTCGTTCACTTCACCTTCCTCGCGGCAGTGGCGTTCACTGTGCTGTCATGGGGTATCAGCAGGGAGGCGCCCTGGATGGAGTGCGTGACGCCGTTAAGTGGGGCACTGACTGGCTGCTTAAGGCACACCCACGGCCGAACCAGTTCTACCTGCAGGCCGGTGACGGCACCGCCGACCACGACTACTGGGGACGGACTGAAGACATCAACTTCCCCCGACCAGCCTACCTGCTCAACGAGTCCTTCTCTGGTGAGTCGCACCTTCTGTCATCAGCCCTGAGATTGGATGGAGTGATGGGCTTTTAATTACTAGCACTGTGACCTGACTTATGGTTATATTCGTAAATACCACTATTCTAAATGGGACATTACGACTCTGATAATTCAAGTATCTAGTTACTTTACTGTTCTGCTCCGTACCTACCTTGTCAGCGATGACAGCTGAAACCTGGTTGGCAGGTACTCACAGAGCGCACAGGATAAGGTTACTGTTGTGGATATGGCCTTTAACAGTTGCTGTGAGTTGCCCAGTCAAACACACAACTTTATTTTTCTAAGAACCACTTATTTACACATTGCTTTAAAAGATCAGAATTAGACAGTACGGCTGAAGGCCTAGTTAAAGAAAAATTGAGATGCCACACCCAGAAAGCCTGCCATTGTGGCCGAGCGGTTCTAGGCGCTTCAGTCTGCAACCGCGCGACCGCTACGGTCGCTGGTTCGAATCCTGCCTCGGGCATGGTTGTGTGGGATGTCCTTAGGTTAGTTTGGTTTAAGTAGTTCTAAGTTCTAGGGGACTGATGACCTCAGATTTTAAGTCCCATAATGCTCAGAGCCATTTGAACCACACCCAAAACCAAAACGGCTGAAGGCTTGGCTTAAAAATCAAAAGCAATTAAAAATAGAAGGTAAAAAATTTAAAAAAAACATTCAATTGAAAACATTTAGCGGCTGAAGACCTACATTACAAGTCTGAAACACAACTATAAACAAAACACATTAATAAACAATTTTTTAAACCAAGTACTTTTTTTTAAAACTTACAACAGAATGGTCAAAAGCCTAATTAAAAAATATTAACTTATTGCACCGCTGAAGGCCACAAACAAATTTGAAACAACAGCTGAAGGCCTGAACAACAAGTCAGACAAACAATTTAAAATAAACGCCTCTCTTCTTATAAAAAAAATTTCCTTTAAAGAATACACACAGCCGAAGGCCTTATTAAAATGGGTTCACGTAAATCCTCGGCTGAAGGCCGCACTTAACACATCGAACAACTAATGTTTTAGGGCCTGGATTACAAACAATTTCAGATAGAACAAGTTTTAAGGAAAATATTATTTTTAAAATAAAATCAGTCTTCAGAAATTTAACACGGCTGAAGGCCTGTGTGTAAAATTTAAAAAGAACTGAATTAATACATGGCGGAAGGCCTTGTACAATGCTTCAAACTAAAATAAAAGTTACAATATAAAACAAACAGAACAAGTGGTGCTCAGAAGCGTTCCAAGGGTCGCCCTGAGAAAGCAGCTCAAACGTATGGTGAGGCGAGACAGGCAACCAAGAGTTTAAGTTCAATAATTGGATGGAAACCCAAACCAGGGACAGCTCAAGGACCGACCTACCATGTAACTGATTCCCTTCCGTCCGACCAATGGCACAACGATGGAAAATATCGGCTGAGGACGAGGATACGAGCAGCACTGCGTCTTCAGAAGTTGGCGTCTAAAAACAGCCAAGGGAACAATAACCACTCTAAGCAAAATATGAACAAAACAACTGAAAAGGCTATAGAACTACATGCCGTACTGGACAACATCAACATGACGAAGAAAGACACACTGCTGGAAAACTACGCTACCGACCAGTGCGGGTAACTGGGGCGTTAACGGCCACAAGGCGGAAAACCGCTGGTGCAATTCACTGGCAAGTAACAGTCAATTTAATAATTAATCACAATATTGGAAGATGGCTGCAAGATTTCGTCGACTCCAAAACATCATACATTGCTGCTAGCCTGAAGAGCCCAGGGAGCAACAACCTGCAAATGAACAAAGAGATGTCACAATATTTGAGGTTTCATAACAGGGTAACTGATCACTCAACTTCATCGTCCAGGTTTGGTGGGCAACGAACTTTGTTCCTCTCGCAGTTAGCACCTCTCGATCCGACAGCGCATGCACGCTGCCAGCGGTCCCAGCCTGGCCTCGCGCTGCCGAGATTTCCTGGCTGCTCCGTGCCACCGACTGAGCACCACACACACCACCACCACCCGGAAATACTAGCGGTCACACCAAAGAAACTACGACAGTACTAGTATCGATAAGCGCTGCTGCTGCCACTCAAGGAGGCAAGCCAGCAACTTCATTACATCCGTAAGTAAGGAAGAAACAAGACGCCACCCGCTGTGACATAATACCAAAGAACAAACGGCACGTATGAGAGCTGCACGCGGCTCAGCAGCATGTCAACAGACCCACCACTGTGCTTAAGGTTCTGCGAGCAGCTTAACGACACAGTAGAACTAATCTCGTTTATACATGCTGAAATCACCATTAAACAAATGACTGGGTTAGGAAAGGAAATAATATACTCAAAACTAGCAGTCGCCATATATTCCTGTAAATCAAAGTACGTGTGGTAGGCAGAAAGAGAGGGTGAGTTAACGGTAGTTGGAGTTGCTTCCATCCACTACTTCTGATGTAAGGGTGACTTAGAATTACACTGAGATGACAAAAGTGATAGGGCAGCGATATCAACATATTCAAATGGCGGTAGTATTGCCTACACAATGTATAAAAGAGCGATGCATGGACAGAGCTGTTGTTTATCTTAAAGTGGTTCATGTGAAAAGGTTTCTGGAATGATTATGGCTGCACGACGAGAATTAACAGACCTTTAACGCGGAATGGTAGTTGGAAATAGACGCGTGAGACATTCCATTTCGAAAATCGGTAGGAAATTCAATATTCCGAGATCGACAGGGTCAAGACTGTGCCGAGACTAAAAAATTTCAGGCATTACCTCTTATAGGGAATCAGCCTACTCAGGCCGCATAAAATTGACATCTGTCTTTCCATTGTGTGCCACCCTAGTCCGCTGTAACTAGCTCTGACGTCATAAATGTTGCGCAATACTTTAAAAATCAAGTAAATAACCTGAAACGTTTCTAGCATGTCAGGAGTAATATTAAATCAATATGTGTTAAATATCAGTTCAATAACTTTAACCATTTTCGAAATTTGGATGTTTTTCTGTAAAAATCATTGGCGCAACAGAAAAGAGCTAGAAACTTAAAAATTTATATTTAGATTCCTTTTTCATAATAATTTAGTAGAAACAGTATTCTGGATCTCACAAATTAAAATTTTAGTTGAAATTCATAATTTTCTGATTTTTGTCTTAAAAATTAAGGAAGCAAGATAGATTAAGTAGGAGTATAAATAAAGCTACGATGTTTAAATTTACGTAGAAGGGAGATCTGCTATACTCATAAAGATGTGTGAAGTTTCAGCTGAATAACTATAAAACTATAGCTATAGCGTATCTCCAAAGAGCAAGTTCATAGCTCGTCTACTGCGTGTAGTGTAATTAAATTAATTCTCTCGCCCAAAATATTTGACTTAGCCACGTCAGACTTTTATTATGATTACTTACCTGTGTGCTGATTGCATATTTAAATTGAGAGCTTCATCAGACATCAGCAAAGGAAGCAATGATTTATTCGATAATTTAAAGTGGTGAATTACTAGCCCAGCGGCTAGTCGGGAGAGCGGATTTGACCAGGCGTTCCCTTAGCCGTCCGCACCGCGGTTTTATATATAAGAACGCTGCACGAGAGAGTAAGGCCCCAGTTCTCTGCAGATGCTGATGAGTCCACCACCTGTGCCGGGAGTCGCGTCGCGTCGGTATCATTGCTATAAACAGACTCGGATGCCGTAATAAGTTACTCGGGATACGCGTAACCATGAAATCGTTTTCGAGTGAAGTGTTAATTCTGGGATGACTTTAATGATGTATCTTCAGTTTACGTATGTCGTATTTTCACGTGCCACCGCGGGACAGACATTCTACCATTATTTAGCGTGGCGTTTGATGAACATTATCATCAAATTATGGCGAGCATTCACTTAAACATTCAATTTGAACCGTTATAGTAGCATCAGCGCATTAGACTTTGAACTGCTCTGGTAGTTGGATTGTGTGCATTCTTTTTTGGTCTATGACGTTCAGAATATAGTGAACATTTTAGAGAGAATGGTTTCTGATTATGAATCCCAGACAATCTCCTAATTCATCTGAACTATAAGCTGTAACTATAAACGTATTTCTCAGATGAAGTGGGCACTAGGAATTCTAATTACAGGCTTCACGTTTTGCTAATAACTTTCTGGTTGCCAATATTGTAGTTAGAGAGCAAGTGTTGAGAACGGCAAGCAACAGCAATAAATAAATCTAATAGGAACATTTATAACAATGATTCCACCCGCCGCCCCACATATGTTGCTAATCGGTCGGGAAATGCATCTTTTCTACATCACAATAAACATTTATGACAATTATTCCACCCGCCGCCCCACACTCTCACCACAGACAACGTAGAGGCCAACGGCCTTTACTTAACGACCAGGAACAGTGGCGTTCGGATGGAGTGTTAACAGACAAGCGACACTATGTGAATTAATTGCAGGAAGCAATGTGGAACGTACGGCGAACGTATCTGTTAGGCTAGTGAGTCGAAGTTCGGCGTTAACGACCTATAGGAGCAGATGAACGCCCTGAGTGTAAATGCTAACAGCACGACATTTCCTGCAGCGCCTTTCTTGGGCTCGTCTTCGTATCGGTACCCTAGATGACTGGAAAACCGTGACCTGGTTAGATGGGTTCCGCTTCTAGCTGGTGAGGGCCTATGGTTTGGTTCGAGTGTGGACCCAGGTTGTCAACTAGGCACTGAAAGAGCTAGTGGTGACTCCATACTGGTGTGGGCTGTGTTTATACGGAATAGACTGGATCCTCTGGTCCAACTGAATCGATCATTGACTACAAATAGTTGTGTTTGGTTACTTGGAGATCATTTGCAGCCATTAATGAACGCATGCTTGCAAACAACAGTGGAATATTTGTGGATGACAAATGCATGTCACCAGATCAGATTTGTTTGCGATTTGTTTGAAGAACATTCTGAATAATCTGAGCGTATTGCTTGGCCACCCAGATCCCCCAACATGAATCCCGTCGAACATTTATGGGACATAATGCAGAGGTCAGGTAGTGCACAAAATCCTGCACCGGCAACACGTTTGCGATTGTGGATGGCTATAGAGGGACCATGGTCCAGTATTTCCACAGGGCACTTCCAACGACTTGTTGACGCTATGCCACCTCAAACTGCTGCACTGCCTGCAACGAAAAAAAAGGAGGTCCAACACGACATTAGGAGTACCCCACGACTTTCGTAACCTCAGTGTATGAGCATCCTATATACACTCCTGGAAATTGAAATAAGAACACCGTGAATTCATTGTCCCAGGAAGGGGAAACTTTATTGACACATTCCTGGGGTCAGATACATCACATGATCATACTGACAGAACCACAGGCACATAGACACAGGCAACAGAGCATGCACAATGTCGGCACTAGTACAGTGTATATCCACCTTTCGCAGCAATGCAGGCTGCTATTCTCCCATGGAGACGATCGTAGAGATGCTGGATGTAGTCCTGTGGAACGGCTTGCCATGCCATTTCCACCTGGCGCCTCAGTTGGACCAGCGTTCGTGCTGGACGTGCAGACCGCGTGAGACGACGCTTCATCCAGTCCCAAACATGCTCAATGGGGGACAGATCCGGAGATCTTGCTGGCCAGGGTAGTTGACTTAAACCTTCTAGAGCACGTTGAGTGGCACGGGATACATGCGGACGTGCATTGTCCCGTTGGAACAGCAAGTTCCCTTGCCGGTCTAGGAATGGTAGAACGATGGGTTCGATGACGGTTTGGATGTACCGTGCACTATTCAGTGTCCCCTCGACGATCACCAGTGTGTACGGCCAGTGTAGGAGATCGCTCCCCACACCATGATGCCGGGTGTTGGCCCTGTGTGCCTCGGTCGTATGCAGTCCTGATTGTGGCGCTCACCTGCACGGCGCCAAACACGCATACGACCATCATTGGCACCAAGGCAGAAGCGACTCTCATCGCTGAAGACGACACGTCTCCATTCGGCCCTCCATTCACGCCTGTCGCGACACCACTGGAGGCGGGCTGCACGATGTTGGGGCGTGAGCGGAAGACGGCCTAACGGTGTGCGGGACCGTAGCCCAGCTTCATGGAGACGGTTGCGAATGGTCCTCGCCGATACCCCAGGAGCAACAGTGTCCCTAATTTGCTGGGAAGTGGCGGTGCGGTCCCCTACGGCACTGCGTAGGATCCTACGGTCTTGGCGTGCATCCGTGCGTCGCTGCGGTCCGGTCCCAGGTCGACGGGCACGTGCACCTTCCGCTGACCACTGGCGACAACATCGATGTACTGTGGAGACCTCACGCCCCACGTGTTGAGCAATTCGGCGGTACGTCCACCCGGCCTCCCGCATGCCCACTATACGCCCTCGCTCAAAGTCCGTCAACTGCACATACGGTTCACGTCCACGCTGTCGCGGCATGCTACCAGTGTTAAAGACTGCGATGGAGCTCCGTATGCCACGGCAAACTGGCTGACACTGACGGCGGCGGTGCACAAATGCTGCGCAGCTAGCGCCATTCGACGGCCAACACCGCGGTTCCTGGTGTGTCCGCTGTGCCGTGCGTGTGATCATTGCTTGTACAGCCCTCTCGCAGTGTCCGGAGCAAGTATGGTGGGTCTGACACACCGGTGTCAATGTGTTCTTTTTTCCATTTCCAGGAGTGTAGTTTGTTCTGACATATTACTACCATTATGTCTGAGAAGTTGTGACACAGACATTCTCGCTGGTGTATGTTCAGTTCAGTGAAGGGATCCTGCTGTCCTACAACTGACATGAATGCAAGCCACTACTTGTTGAAGCTAATGGACAAAAATACAGTGTCTGAGACGATTATGCTCTCACGTTCGTTCAGGCTGTCGGCCACAAGGAACACTGCTTTTCCCTAGAATGGGTACCTGCTTTGGGCTGTACAGTGATCCAACTGAAATTAACATGGAAGTCAAACGCTTAGCTCACGAACACGTCTCGGAGAAGACTGCTGCAATCAGTTAAACTTCAGTTGGTTGTTGCAGTCCTTTGCGGCAGTCTCCAATCATGGAGTCCCAGTCACCGCCGGAATGTAGCTCTCCAAGCGTTCTCAATGAATGCTTGACAACAACCATGATCTACTTTTGCCGTTCTTCTTCTTGAAGTATTTATACAATTCTTCCCCGTTTACGACGTAGGTGTCTTATTTGACTACAGGGATAGTGAAGGAAAGCACAAGAAAGCCATAGCAACAGGGTAATCCAAGTCAAACGGGCTTTCTGGAAAAAAGAAGCTAGCACTCCACCATTTAAACGTTATACCAGAAACAGAAGCACGAAAAGCTATGTTTGGAGAACAGTTTTGTATGGACAGCAAACAGGGACAAAATGGAATATACAGTGGAACAATTAGGAGCCTCAGAAAGGTGGTGTTACTAGTAACTGTAGAAGAGTAAATGGACTGATCGAATGAGCATTGATGAAGTCGGCAGCGAACCAGAGAAAGAACTGCTCGATAGATATTGAAGAGATAGAATAATTTGGCACATAGTGCCACATAAGGAAGCATTGTCAGCTGCAGCTTTATGAATTGTGAAAGGGATGATTTGCAGGGATAAGGCAGATTGTCAATGACGCGAAACGCAGCACTTACGCTGACATGAATGAGGTAGCTGGCAACACACAATAATGGAGAATTTGGAGCGTAACAACTACACCTGATACTTTTATTCTATAGATGTCTCTCATTTGCTTAAATATTTTTTAACTTCATGTTAATGATTATTTTTCTAAAGGTTTTGCTTAAATAGACTCAGTATATTGTATCATTGTAACTTATTTTTTATTTACATCAAACACAGTTTCGTAACGCGTAGGGGTGTCAACTGACAAAGGCTTGCTTGTAACCTATACGTAGAGAGGGTTATAGGCGACTCTGGGTGGTAAACCCGTGGCAGACCAGAAAGGCAGATAAAATATCTAGTGCGCCAGAAGCTATGGGTTCCCAGAATTTTTAGAAGCTTGGGGGCTTATGTATAGCTTGTGTAGCGTGGTTATTTTTAGAGGTGCCCCTTCTCATGGAGATGTCCTCCTCTGGAGGTCTACAGCATGAAGAACCGACGTACAGAATGTCACAGTATTCTAATCTAATCAACTCTTCAAGTTAATTAACGTTTCTGTATTCTTTTGTTAAATCAGTAAGTGTGGAAACTGTCGTTAGTAGATCATTTTCAATTAATTAATGTTGGGTTAACATCTTTTAGTTTTAGAGTGGGCTCGTGTAAATGGTCTCGCAGAGGAACAGATACGAAGACGTGCTTTGGCACGCTGATGCGGGGACCGAGCCACTAGCTGTCACGGACGTGTTGCGCAACGCCATTCGTACTATTAGTCTCAGTCTGGTAATGCAGATTTACAGAGAGGGATACTGATTATTGTATAGCTCAGAGAAACTGAAAGTGAATGTGAACACTCTGCCGAATGTTCCAGACGTCTTCTGAATAGGGTCAGAAGTTGGACTGACTACTACAGGGTGTTTCAAAAATGACCGGTATATTTGAAACGGCAATAAAAACTAAACGAGCAGGATAGAAATACACCGTTTGTTGCAATATGCTTGGGACAACAGTACATTTTCAGGCGGACAAACTTTCGAAATTACAGTAGTTACAATTTTCAACAACAGATGGCGCTGCAAGTGATGTGAAAGATATAGAAGACAACGCAGTCTGTGGGTGCGCCATTCTGTACGTCGTCTTTCTGCTGTAAGCGTGTGCTGTTCACAACGTGCAAGTGTGCTGTAGACAACATGGTTTATTCCTTAGAACAGAGGATTTTTCTGGTGTTGGAATTCCACCGCCTAGAACACAGTGTTGTTGCAACAAGACGAAGTTTTCAACGGAGGTTTAATGTAACCAAAGGACCGAAAAGCGATACAATAAAGGATCTGTTTGAAAAATTTCAACGGACTGGGAACGTGACGGATGAACGTGCTGGAAAGGTAGGGCGACCGCGTACGGCAACCACAGAGGGCAACGCGCAGCTAGTGCAGCAGGTGATCCAACAGCGGCCTCGGGTTTCCGTTCGCCGTGTTGCAGCTGCGGTCCAAATGACGCCAACGTCCACGTATCGTCTCATGCGCCAGAGTTTACACCTCTATCCATACAAAATTCAAACGCGGCAACCCCTCAGCGCCGCTACCATTGCTGCACGAGAGACATTCGCTAACGATATAGTGCACAGGATTGATGACGGCGATATGCATGTGGGCAGCATTTGGTTTACTGACGAAGCTTATTTTTACCTGGACGGCTTCGTCAATAAACAGAACTGGCGCATATGGGGAACCGAAAAGTCCCATGTTGCAGTCCCATCGTCCCTGCATCCTCAAAAAGTACTGGTCTGGGCCGCCATTTCTTCCAAAGGAATCATCGGCCCATTTTTCAGATCCGAAACGATTACTGCATCACGCTATCTGGACATTCTTCGTGAATTTGTGGCGGTACAAACTGCCTTAGACGACACTGCGAACACCTCGTGGTTTATGCAAGATGGTGCCCGGCCACATCGCACGGCCGACGTCTTTAATTTCCTGAATCAATATTTCGATGATCGTGTGATTGCTTTGGGCTATCCGAAACATAAAGGAGGCGGCGTGGATTGGCCTCCCTATTCGCCAGACATGAACCCCTGTGACTTCTTTCTGTGGGGACACTTGAAAGACCAGGTGTACCGCCAGAATCCAGAAACAATTGAACAGCTGAAGCAGTACATCTCATCGGCATGCGAAGCCATTCCGCCAGACACGTTGTCAAAGGTTTCGGGTAATTTCATTCAGAGACTACGCCATATTATTGCTACGCATGGTGGATATGTGGAAAATATCGTACTATAGAGTTTCCCAGACCGCAGCGCCATCTGTTGTTGAAAATTGTAACTACTGTAATTTCGAAAGTTTGTCTGCCTGAAAATGTACTGTTGTCCCAAGCATAGTGCAACAAACGGTGTATTTCTATCGCTGCTCGTTTAGTTTTTATTGCCGTTTCAAATATACCGGTCATTTTTGAAACACCCTGTATGTACGCCAGTAGCTCGTCGGTTAGGCAGTGAACGTTTTGTGGTGAGATAATACAATCTCACGAACTCAGATATTCAGAACGAAAATGCGCTACTAGTGCATATTGTGTACTGATTCCTACACCTGTAATTGCATTTATGAATTTCTCGATGTTGCTCTGCTGTGCAAAAGCTGACAGCCTACTGGCTGCGTGATTTGGCTATATTTGACGTTTGGATAATTCTTCCATAACATCCCCTCAAATGCCGGTGCATGTCAGATATAAGGATTCGACTCATAATAATCATTAAAGCCGTCCCATATGTTTAAATATAGGTATGCTAAGGGTTCCTGAGCCTTAGAATGAACTTTTACGAGCAACACTAGTACAGCGTTACTTTAAAGAGTAACAGTTGTGGAGAGCGGTTTCTGGAGAAAGAAAGTACACTACCGACCCTTAAAATTGCTACACCACGAAGATGACGTGCTACAAACGCGAAATTTAACTGACAGGAAGAAGATTCTGTGATATGCAAATGATTAGCTTTTTAGAGCATTCACACAAGGTTGGCGCCGGTGACGACACCTACAACGTGCTGACATCAGGAAAGTTTCCAACCGATTTCTCATACACAAACAGCAGTTGACCGGCGTTGCCTGGTGAAACGTTGTTGTGATGCCTCGTGTAAGGAGCAGAACTGCGTACCATCGCGTTTCCGACTTTGATAAAGGTCGGATTGTAGCCTATCGCGATTGCGGTTTATCGTATCGCGAAATTGCTGCTCACGTTGTTCGAGATTCAATGACTGTTAGCAGAATATGGAATCGGTGAGTTCAGGAGGGTAATACGGAACGCCGTGCTGGATCCCAACGGCCACGTATCACTAGCAGTCGAGAAGACAGGCGTATTATCCACATGGCTGTAACGGCTCGAGCAGCCACGTCTCGATCCCTGAGTCAACAGATGGGGACGTTTGCAAGACAACAACCATCTGCACTAACAGTTCGACGACGTTTGGAAAAACCTGGACTATCAGCTCGGAGACCGTGGCTGCGGTTACCCTTGACGCTGCATCACAGACAGGAGCGCCTACGATGGTGTACTCAACGACGAACCTGAGTGCACGAATGGCAAAACATCATTTGTTCGGAGGAATCCAGGTTCTGTTTACAGCATCGTGATGGTCGCATCCGTGTTTGGCGACATCGCGGTGAGCGCACATCGGGAGCGTGTATTCGTCATCGCCATACTGACGTATCACACGGCGTGATGGTATGGGGTGCAACTGGTTACATGTCTCGGTCAACTTTTGTTCGCACTGACGGTACTTTGAACAGTGGACGTTACATTTCAGATGTGTTACGACCCGTGGCTCTACCCTTTATGCGATTCCTGCGAAACCCTACATTTCAGCAGGATAATGCACGACCACATGTTGCCGGTCCTGTACGGGCCTTTCTCGATACAGAAAATGTTCGACTGCTGCCCTGGCCAGCACATTCTCCAGATGTCTCACCAACTGAAAACGTCTGGTCAATGGTGGCCGAGCAACTGGCTCGTCGCAATACGCCAGTCACTACTCTTGATGAACTGTGGTATCGTGTTGAAGCTGCATGGCAGCTGTACCTGTACACGCCATCCAAGCTCTGTTTGACTCATGCCCAGGCGTATGAAGGCAGTTATTACGGCCAGAGGTGGTTGTTCTGGGTACTGATTTCTCAGGATCTATGCACCCAAACTACGTGAAAATGTAATCACATGTCAGTTCTAGTATAATATATTTGTCCAATGAATGCCCGTTTATCATCTGAATTTCTTCTTAGTGTAGCAATTTTAATGGCCAGTATTGTATGCGAGGAATTTATTTGACCTGCTTTGTTTACCGACTTTACATGAGCTACGTTGACCAACAATAGGTAACTTTAACGAGTGTCAGGTTTTAGTTGCCCTGCTGGTGAAGGAACTGGAAACCTTAGTTGAGAATTTATGGGCTGTTTTCAAATGTATGTATCGAAATGTATTTGTTGGTGGTCTCTTGTAGCCTTGGTTTCTTTCATTTGTTTCTCCAATATTCCGCTGAGATCTTACTAATACCCGAAAAACAAGGTTATCCTGGAGGGGTCGGGACTATGAATCCCTTGCGCCACTGTCAGGGGATCAAGACGAGATGTCGTTTGGCGTCGTTTCAGGAACGGAATCCGCCGGTGCGGAGACCGCGGCGCTGGCGTCGGTGTCCATCGTGTTCAAGTGTAGCTGCTCACCTCCGCCGACACTACAGGGCGCTCTGCATCCCGATATGGCTCAGTTTTACACATGAGTCCTCTCGTCACCTCGGGACGTTCTACTCGCTAGTCGATATAGAAGTCTGTGAAATGCGTTGAAATTAAGTTCAGTTAATTGCGCAGGTGGCATTAGGGACCTGTTATAAGCAAAAATTCCTATTTTTGACAGAAATGTCCCGTTTATAGTGACTGAGATGTGAGAAGAGTCGGTATTACAAATGTAGTAAACCTCATTGAAAAACAGATCTTCAGATCTTTTTTCACTCTGTGATTACTAATACTGCATGTAGTTTTCGCTACATTCCCGTGTCTCTCCAGTTACTCACGGTCGTCGAAATACTCGTAGTATGAACCATTTAGTCATTATATGTTAGAGCACCCACAAATCTATCAAAATAGGCTGCATTTGGGGACACACTCTGCACGTTGGATGTTCCATCGAAGCATACTGGATGATTACAGGTTAGTGTTGGCTCTGTGTTAATGCCGTCTTACATTTTCTTGGTGTCACACTGTCGTTACTGACCCTAGACATGGAAACTCTACAGAGAATAGGACAGTAATTCCTTTTACAGCTTTCAGATCCAAACGTGCCTATCTGTTTAGCATTGTGCACAATATGGAGATTTAACACTTCCGCCCATTTCTGATAGCGGCTCCATTTTTGTCTTACTTCGCATATCCCTACACATGGCTCTGGTTGTTAAAATGACGACTATACACTACAAACGGGGTCGTCGTCCATGCCTTGCAGGTCCAAGGATGTCCGCTGACCGGCATGTAGAGGCAGTTTCGAGCTGCCTATCAGACAAAAAGAAGCAGTTAGTAGTTTCTGGTGATTTTAATGTAGATTTCTTAAAAGGTACGGATAGAAAAAATGAGCTAGAATCTTTGTTTGGTTGTTTCAATCTAGAATTTGTTGTAAATCTTCCAACTCGTGATCAGCAGGATAGTAGGTCACCTACCGAGAACGTTTTCATAGACAGTGCTCAGGCAGAAACAATTAATGTGTACCCAGTTGTTAATGGGCTATCTGATCATGATGCACAGTCAATGTAAATAACACATACAGCACCTAGTAAGGCTTCAGGCAAGTTCATACAAGGCAGGGAGGTTCAAATGGCTCTTAGCACTATGGGACTTAACATCTGAGATCATCAGTTCCCTAGAACTTAGAACTACAGAAACCTAACTAAGGTAATGACATCACACACAGCCATGCCCGAGACAGGATTCGAACCTGCGACCGTAGCGGTACGCGGTTACAGACTGAAGCGCCTAGAACCACTCGGCCACACTGGCCGGCCAAGGCAGGGAGGCTTATTGATGCGAACAGGGTGCAGGGTTTTAAGAGCAGCCTAGAAGAGGTAGAATGGGATGAAGTATACACAGAAAATGATACTGATGCCAAAATTGAATTTATTTCACCGTAAATTTGTCTCAACATTTGAGAGTTGCTTTCCTGAAACGGTATCCGAAACAGCCATTACAAAGTCAAGGAAGCAATGGATCACTATGGGATTAAGATATCGTGTAAGAGGAAGAGGGAAATATATGCACATGCCAGAATAAGTCGGGATCCGACGTTACTTGCTTACTATAAAAGATACTGTAATATTTTAAGGAAAATCATTAAGAAGTCGAGAAGCTTATGTGTTCTGACAGAAATTAATATTGTGGATAGTAAAATAATAACTCTATGGAACATTGTGAAACGGGAGACGGGGCAGCCTGACAATGCACAGCATACCATAGCAATAAAGCTAAATGATGATGTTGTAAGTGTTAATTCACAAGTTGCAAGTATTTTTAACAATCACTTTCAGAATGTAGAAGCAGAAATAGGGTTAAAGAGTTCAGTTGAAGAAGCAAAAAAAAAAGAAACATGTTAAAAATGTCATTCCACAGGACTTTAGGCCTTTAGAAATGGCACCAACATCTCCCTGTGAAATTAAGGAAATTATAAATATACTGAAAAACAAGAGCTTATGTGGTGTTGGTGGAGTCTCTAACAGAATTCTGAAGTGTTGTTCTAATTTAATAAGTGGAGTCCTTAGTGATATATGTAATGCTTTGCTGGCACAGGGAATTTTTCCAGACAGATTGAAATATGCAATTGTCAAACCTCTTCACAAGAAAGGGGACAAGAGTGACTTAAATAATTATAGAGCAATCTCATTGTTGACTTCACTTTCTAAAGTATTCGAAAAAAGTTATGTATTCAAGAGTAGTCTCACATTAAAGTGAAAATAATTTACTCAGCATGTCTCAGTTCGGATTCTGGAAGGGTTACTCGACTGAGAATGCTATCTACACATTTAGCCATCACATAATACAAGCCCTAAATAAGAAATTATCTCCAATTGGTATTTTTTGTGGTCTTTCCAAGGCATTTGACTGTGTGGATGATGTCACACTCTTAGAAAAACTCAGGTTTTGTGGAATTGAAGGCAATACACACAGCTGGTTTGAATCATACTTAACGAACAGAAAGCAAAATGTTGTGCTAAGTAACACAAATAATGTTATGAGGGTGGTATATTCTAGTAATTGGGGAGTTATCACAAAGGGAGTCCCACAGGGTTCAATTATCGGTCCTCTGCTGTCCCTTATTCATGTGAATGAAATCTCACTTAACGTTCAGCAAGCAGAATTAGTACTTTTTGCAGATGACACGAGTGCTACTATCAATCCCATTCCAGAAAAGGCAGCAGAAGGTATTGTTAAGGATGTCTTTCAAAGAATTATTAACTGATTTTCAGAAAATGGATTCTCCCTTAATTTAGAAAAAAACTCACTATATTCATTTCTGTACACCGAATAGAGTCAGTCATACCGACAATTGATGTAGCATATAAACAGGGCTCAGTTAACAGGGTAGATTTCTCCAAATTTTTGGGTGTTCACATCGATGTCAAATTGAACTGGAAGAAGCATATCACTGAGCTAATTCATATAATCGTTAATCTTGGTAATAAGCAGATCAGCCTACTAACGTACTTTGCATATTTCAACTCAATAATGCCTCATGGAATAGTTTTTTAGGGTAACTCACCACTTAGACATAAAGTACTGATTGCACAAAAGAGAACAGTGAGAATAATTAGTGGTGTTCACTCAACGAAGAAGAAGAGTGAAGTTCATATGTAAAACACTAGAGGGAAAAATAATGACCTTTCCTATCCGTTATTGAAGCTGTGAGTTGCTCAAAAAGGAGTACATTACTCAGCAACAAAAATCTTTGATCATTTGCCCAACAACATAAAGTGTCTGGCAGGTAGCAGATCAAGTTTTAAATCTAGCTTAAGATCATTTCTTTTGGACAACTCCCTCTAATCCATGGACGAGTTTCTGTTTCAGAACTGGTAAAAAAAAAAAAATTGTACCTCTAAATGTAGTTGCATGTGTAGAACTAAAAATTTCAGTAATAGTAGTATTAGCACTATTCATGTGTGTATATATAACTTGTAATCTGGCTTGTTCCACATCATATCGATAAAATAATCGTGAAAATATCGATAAAATAATCGTGAAAATGACCTACAGAACATGACATAACTAAACTAAACTGCCTTTCTGCATCGTGCAGATGCGGTGTGAAGTGACACGGGGTCAGCAAACTGCTCACCTGACCATTTTGACCAATTTTTAAAACTCGAAGCAGCCGAATTTCTATCAATTGGCTCCTCAATTGGCATCACGAAGCTATGTTCAACGCTTACCAGACCTCTCATCAAGAAAAAATCATCGGCATCACCGGCAGTCGAACTCGGTCCTTCCATTTGGAAGCCATGTACGCTGATCACTCAGCTGGGGACGACTACAGACTCCTGGCTCATGCTAAAACATTACTAGGGGACCGTGGCCGCTAGCTCTCGTGTATTTGTAGATATTAACCGCAGTGAAAATGGCAGGACAACTTCAATATCTCCCATAACCTATCTTCACGAGTTAGTGTGAAATTTATATTTTTGTGTCTTGACATATGTGGTAATTCCTAATCATTATTTGTCGTAGAATTTGTAAAGCTACTTATTTTTCCTCTTCTATCTGCATCGTCCTTAGGATGAGTCACCTGTATTTCTATTACATCCACACCATTCTCCAATATTAGACGTGAGAAACATTGTGATTTACATAATTCTCCACATCAGATGTGAGAGACAGTCTCTCTTTGCTGGTGAGATTGTCTCAATACTTAGCTGACAAATTCGTCAGCTCTAACTAATTTTAATCGGAAATATGGTTTGTCTGATTCGTCCTGAAAAGGACTACCTATAAACGGGTTTCGTGGCATATACTCTCTTGCTGACTGAAGCGGTACGGCAGCAACAGAAACGACATCTGCAGCAGAAAGCTCAAAAATCCAAGAAGTTACTGTACTCACGAATTATAACGAAGTGGGTAGCTGTCAAAACTGCTTGAAGAAATGAAGGGAAACCATGGTAAGGCTGTTAGAAATTCGTCCATTGTAAATTACATGGATAGAAGATCAGTTCGGTTTTACTTGCTATTGGACTCCCGCAAAGCGTATTCAAGCTTGTTTCGTTCCATAAAAGTTTACGTTCCATCTATAATACAGTGTGGTTATAATTAAACTTTCGCTACTTAACAGGGGCTCCCATTAAAAACGAGTGTTCATAAGATATTGAAACTTTGTGGAAACATTTGGATGCACATGCGGAAGAAAAATAATGGATAAACCATTGAAATGAATAACCACATGAGACCGCAAAGTTTGTTAATTGCATTCCATGTTTACGTTCCATGTTACAAACTTTGCTCATTGTAACGATCATTCGCATCCACGATAGCCTGTAACAGCACTAGATGTACCATTTCAGAACTGTTCACTGTAATTTTCGAATGCTGGACCATGGAATGTTCAGCTGTCGTGACACTGCTCGTGGAATGCTTGAAGATCGCACTTTGCTTCCAGAATTCGCAGCAATGGCAATAGGAACTTCTTCAACGATTCGTGCTGCAGTTGGCCGTCGACATCTCCCAGGAGCAATCCCGAATGCCAGTTCATTCGAATTACCGAATCACGTTCTTCAGCGCTGGTGCTGAATGAGGACCTCTCCGCATTCCTTCAATGCGACGATACTCGCGAAGAGCAGGAGCACTCTTCTACATCTACATCTACATGGATACTCTGAAAATCACATTTAAGTGCCTGGCAGAGGGTTCATCGAACCACCTTCACAATTCTCTAATATTCCAATTTCGTATAGCGCGCGGAAAGAATGAACACCTACATCTTTCAGTACGAGCTCTGAGTTCCACTATTTTATCGTGGTGATCGTTCCGCCCTAGGTCGGTGTCAACAAAATATTTTCGAATTCGGAGGAGAAAGTTGGTGATTGGAATTTCGTGAGAATATTCCGTCGCAACGAAAAACACCTTTCATTTAATGATTTCCAGCCCAAATCTTGTCAACTACCCATGCTACCTTTCTTGAATATTGGTGTGACCTGTGCAACTTTCCAGTCTTTGGGTACGGATCTTTCGTCTAGCGAACTGTTGTATATGATTGTTAAGTATGGAACTAATGCATCAGCATACTCCGAAAGGAACCTAATTGGTATACAGTGAGGACCAGAAGACTTGCTTTTATTAAGTGATTTAAGTTGCTTCACTATTCCGAGGATATTTAATTCTACGTTACTCATGTTGGCAGCTCTTCTAGATTCGAATTCTGGACTATTTACTTCGTCTTCTTTTGTGAATGCATTTCGAAAGGCTGTGTTTAGTAGCTCTGCTTTGGCAGCACTGTCTTCGATAGTACCTCCATTGCTATCGCGCAGAGAAGGCATCGATTGTTTCTTGCCGCTAACATACTTTACATACGACCAGAATCTCTTTGGATTTTCTGCCAGGTTTCGAGATAAAGTTTCGTTGTGGAAACTGTTATAGGTGTCTCGCATTGAACTCCGCACTAAGTTTCGAGTTTCTGTAAAGGATCGCCAAACTTGGGGGTCTAGTGAAGTAGGGGATACAACCCGTCGGCTTTGAACAATGACGTCATTCCTTAGTCATAGGTAGTAATGTCTTCACTTCGAGGCATAGATAATAAAGCAGTTCTATGTTCTAATAAGCGCTATCATTAAAATAATTGAATGTGAATCTAAAAGCCATCGCTTGATATTCGCTAAATCATTAAACGTGTGATTTAATTAAGTTAATTGTTTGTTTCTTATTCAGACGGTACTTAATGTTTTTCGTAATGATATTGAGGTAATGTGGATTATTAGTTTTTTATTATAGAACAATTTGTAGTGTCTTATTTTCGCTTATAGGAATGGATTTGTCTATCCCAATGAATCTGGACGATTTAAGGGAAGTCATGGGCCAAGACATGTTGACCACAATTTGCTTCCTGCAAATGTGTGGTCTCATTGCGGAATACGTTCAATGTCGTGAGTGCGGCGAACATATGCGACTCACGAGTGTATCAAGTCGCCGTACTCACGACTTATTCGTATGGCGCTGCAGCAAAGATCGGTTGTGGCGGTCCATTAGACGAGGAACGTGGTTCGAGAAATCTAAGCTCGCCTTGAGAGATATAAAGAAAATCACATATTGTTGGTGTTCAAGATATCCTGTGTGGATGTGTGGAATATATGAAATATAGGGGGCCGTTGAAAAGGGGGGGGGGCGTTATGGTCGAAATTGACGAATCTCATTTTGGGAAAAGGAAATACAATAGGGGGGAACCTCCGGTGGGATTATGGGTGTGGGGGGCAGTTGTTCCAGGTCAGCATTGTGATGATGTAGTGTTTAGAGTAGTACCAAATAGAAGTAAGGAAGTTTTGGTTAGGTTAATTGAAGATCACGTTGCAGAGGGTTCTATTGTTATTTCAGAAGGGGTTTTCTTCTTATAGGGATTAAGGGGATAGGGGTTACCAACATCTTGTAGCAAACCACAACATTGAATTTAGATCTCTATCGACAGGCGCCTGCACTAACAGCGGTAAAATCTCTCATTGGGAAAGGGAAACGCCAGATTTCGACTCTTCAAAGCCATCTAGATGAGTATTCTTGGAGACAAAGCATTCCGCAGGCATATTGCCCGTTTAAATGTTTCATTAAACATGTGGGCAAAATGTACCGTCCCAAACATCTCAGTTAATTTCGGGGGGGGGGGGGAGGGAAGGGGGGTTGGTGAACGTGTGTGTGTGTGTGTGTGTGTGTGTGTGTGTGTGTGTGTGTGTGTGTGTATGGAAGAGGGGGAGAGAGAGAGAGAGAGAGGTTTCGTAATGTTGTGTTTGTTGTGAGTGTGGGTATGTGATTTTCATTACTGTCTGTCTAGGCGAGCTTCCGTTATTCGTCGATATTTCCGTGTGGTAAGTTCTCTTTTCCATTTGCTTCTTTACCTATATTTCACTATTTTGCCATATTTCACTTTTTATTCCACCAATATGTGTATTTTCGTGTTGCGAAGTACGTAACAGAAATTTGGCAGCTGGCGATTTTGCTTCTGTTTAAATTTGGCATGTTTGTTTGGTTGTTTCTGCAACAGTGTTCTAACCCGTTTTGTGTACCAAGGAGGATCAGCTCCGTCTTTTGTTAATTTATTTGGTTAAATCTCTCAATTGTTGACGGTACTATTTCTTTGAATTTAAGCCACATCTGGTCTACACTTATATTATTAATTTGGAATGAGTGGAGATTGTCTCTCAGGAAGGCGTCAAGTGAACTTTTAACTGCTTTTTTGAATAGGAATACTTTTCGCTTATTTTTCGAGGCTTTGGGGATTACAATATTCAGTCTCGCTACGACAAGCATGTGTTCACTAATCCCTATATCGGTTTTGATGCTGGTTATTAACTCAGGGTTATTTGTTGCTAAGAGGTCAGGTGTGTTTTCACAACCGTTTACTATTCGCCTGCGCTCATGAACTAACTGCTCGAAGTAATTTTCAGAGAATGCGTTTAGCACAATTTCAGAAGATATTTTATGCGTACCTCCGTAATTAAACATGTATTTTCGCCAACATATCGAGGGTAAATTAAAGTCACCACCAACTATTATCGTAAGAGTCCGGTACGTGTTTGAAATCAAACTCAAGTTTTGATTGAACCTTTCTGCAAATGTATCACTCTTGGTGTTATTTTGATAAAACAGCTTTACGAGTAGACACCTGCTTACCTTGTCTACGCTCTCGTTGACAGAAACTGTAATGCACACTGATGCTTGTGTTTCAGCACTAAACGGTCATATCGGCACCAGCAAGTAATGATACTAAAACTATTAACTACGGAAATCCTGCAGTGCACAGTCTGATCGTCAATCCTATAAAGTTGAGTAGCCTTATGGTAAAAAAGTTCCGTCCACACTGAGTCAGGTAGTTAAAGTTTCATTATAACCTCACTGTGCTTCCTCATCGACGAATGTTCTGAGGTTTTCCACAGATGAGATATATATGACATCTGTGTTGATGTATTTTCTTGCACATACACAATTCAGTTAATGGTTCAGATGTAGCTGTCTAATAGCTTATGAGCGTCTCTTCACACGGAGTGCACTACATAAAACGACGACGCTAGGTATGCTCTATCTCAAATCATGAGAACAGCTTAATGTAGTGAAGATTGGTGTAGGTACGAGGGCAGTTCAATAAGTAATGCAACACTTTTTTTTCTCGGCCAATTTTGGTTGAAAAAACCGGAAATTTCTTGTGGAATATTTTCAAACATTCCCGCTTCGTCTCGTATAGTTTCATTGACTTCCGACAGGTGGCAGCGCTGTACGGAGCTGTTAAAATGGCGTCTGTAACGGATGTGCGTTGCAAACAATGGGCAATGATCGAGTTTCTTTTGGCGGAAAACCAGGGCATCTCAGATATTCATAGGCGCTTGCAGAATGTCTACGGTGATCTGGCAGTGGACAAAAGCACGGTGAGTCGTTGGGCAAAGCGTGTGTCATCATCGCCGCAAGGTCAAGCAAGACTGTCGGATCTCCCGCGTGCGGGCCGGCCGTGCACAGCTGTGACTCCTGCAATGGCGGAGCGTGCGAACACACTCGTTCGAGATGATCGACGGATCACCATCAAACAACTCAGTGCTCAACTTGACATCTCTGTTGGTAGTGCTGTCACAATTGTTCACCAGTTGGGATATTCAAAGGTTTGTTCCCGCTGGGTCCCTCGTCGTCTAACCGAACACCATAAAGAGCAAAGGAGAACCATCTGTGCGGAATTGCTTGCTCGTCATGTGGCTGAGGGTGACAATTTCTTGTCAAAGATTGTTACAGGCGATGAAACATGGGTTCATCACTTCGAACCTGAAACAAAACGGCAATCAATGGAGTGGCGCCACACCCACTCCCCTACCAAGAAAAAGTTTAAAGCCATACCCTAAGCCGGTAAAGTCATGGTTACAGTCTTCTGGGACGCTGAAGGGGTTATTCTGTTCGATGTCCTTCCCCATGGTCAAACGATCAACTCTGAAGTGTATTGTGCTACTCTTCAGAAATTGAAGAAACGACTTCAGCGTGTTCGTAGGCACAAAAATCAGAACGAACTTCTCCTTCTTCATGACAACGCAAGACCTCACACAAGTCTTCGCACCCGAGAGGAGCTCACAAAACTTCAGTGGACTGTTCTTCCTCATGCACCCTACAGCCCCGATCTCGCACCGTCGGATTTCCATATGTTTGGCCCAATGAAGGACGCAATCCGTGGGACGCACTACGCGGATGATGAAGAAGTTATTGATGCAGTACGACGTTGGCTCCGACATCGACCAGTGGAATGGTACCGTGCAGGCATATAGGCCCTCATTTCAAGGTGGCGTAAGGCCGTAGCATTGAATGGAGATTACGTTGAAAAATAGTGTTGTGTAGCTAAAAGATTGGGGAATAACCTGGTGTATTTCAATGCTGAATAAAACAACCCCTGTTTCAGAAAAAAAATGTGTTGCATTACTTATTGAACTGCCCTCGTACATCAGTGATGTACTAACTCCGTCAAGAGAGGTTGTGGGAACCAGATTTGTCGTCATTGAACAGATCGTATTGGCATTAGCCTCATGCTAATGAAGGGAATGGAAGAAACTGAAACGAAAATAGTCAGACGAGAATTTATGTTCCGCTGAATAGGTAAATGGCGTCAGGGATTTTCTCTGCCTCGTGATGACTGGGTTGTGTGCTGTCCTTAGGTTAGTTAGGTTTAAGTAGTTCTAAGTTCTAGGGGACTGCTGACCATAGATGTTACGTCCCATAGCGCTCAGAGCCATTTGAACCAATAGGTAAATAACTGGTGCCCTGTAGTTCTTAGTGAGACAAAGCAGCGTATATAATCCAATATTTGGTCCGTACATGCCTGGGATATTAGTGTGTAACCGAGCAAAGTGGCATGGTGGTTGAAACTGTATATCATACACTGAGAGTAGCACGCTCGCGAGCGCCTAGTGAATGCTTGGCAATCAGAGAGCCTCTACTGAGCGTACGTATGGCGCGAGCGTCTGGACACGTGAGCGCGCAATGGATCAAAAAATGGTTCGAATGGCTCTCAGCACTATGGGACTTAAAATGTGAGGTCATCAGTACCCTAGACTTAGAACTACTTAAACCTAACTAACTTAAGGACATCACACACATCCATGCCCGGGGCAGGATTCGAACCTGCGACCGCAGCAGCCGCGTGGTTCCAGACTGAAGCGCCTAGAACTGCTCGGCCACCCCGGCCGGCCGAGCGCGCAATCGTATCTTGCACGCAGGGAATGGCCGCCAATTTGTGCTGACTGAAAGACCTACAAGTGGCTCTCGCTCGTGGGAAACGCGCACACTTGTGAACAACATCCTCGTGTGTGCCTTCTGAGCCGCTCAGTTCGGAAGTGTGTGTACACCTTAAAGGTGCGGTTCCAGGGTAGCGGCTGTGGTAACACAAACCGCGGAGAAGTATCCTTGCGCCTCCCCAGTGGCGCTCTTTTAAGTCAGCTGAATGCAACCATTTCCAGTTGTTCGTCTGCAGCGGATGGTGAACAGAGAGAGCTACTGTCGGGCCATTAGAAATTCCCGCATATAATTATTCATTTACAATACCACTCGACCGGCTCACGGGTACTGCCGCGCGATTTGTGTTTTACTCGACCGTGAGATGTACGACACTGTATGTTATAAAACTAAGTGATCCGCTTCCTGCCTTTCTTGTTGCGTCACATGTACCAGCATACGTGCAAACTTTGTGGATGGGAGCTCCATGCGAATAAATACCAGTCCGTAGCTGCAGTGCTTGTTGCAGGACGTCCGGCTACACTGACGAACTTGTGTGGAGCTACGTGTGGGTGTACAAGGCCACTGGTGACGACAAGTACTTGCAGAGAGCCCTGGAGCTCTTCCAGCGGTTCCAGCTGAGGTACATCTCCAGCTACTTCAGCTACGACCAAAAGATGATGGGCATTGTGATAAAGTTTTAAAAACTCGAAAAGCTTATACTCGACAAACAATTTCTACAAACAGATCAACAGTTATAGATAATGAATGATACATACAAATTACACTACAGAATAGCAGGCAGTCCTTCGACACACAGATACTGTGCCATATGAAATGAAATTTTGGTATGTATATGTAGTGTAACATTTTGCAAGTGATTATCACGATCTCTTATTGATTCTTATAAGTTACTTGAAATACACGCTATCAAAACTCATAGGTCTCTCATATTTTTCCAATATAATGTTTAAATCTTTGCCCAATGTGCAACATACGTTTTATATCCCCGTAGGGGATTTTTAGACTTAGAGGAAGCTTTTGACAGTGTTCACTGGAATACTCTCTTTCAAATTCTGAAGGTGGCAGGGGTAAAATACAGGAAGAGAAAAGCTATTTACAATTTGTACAGAAACCAGATGGCAGTTATAAGAGTCGAGGGGCATGAAAGGGAAGCAGTGGTTGGGAAGGGAGTGAGACACGGTTGTAGCCACATCCCGATGTTATTCAATCTGAATATTGAGCAAGTGGTAAATGAAACAAAAGAAAAATTCGGAGTAGGTATTAAAATCAATGGAGAGGAAATAAAAACTTTGAGGATCGCCGATACCATTGTAATTCTGTCACAGGTAGCAAAGAACTTGGAAGAGCAGTTGAACAGAATGGAAAGTGTCTTGAAAGGAGGATATAAGATGAACATCAACAAAATGAAAACGAGGATTATGGAATGTAGTCGAATTAAGTCGGGTGATGCTGAGGGAATTTTATTAGGAGATGAGACACTTAAGGAGTTTTGCCATTTGGGGAGCAAAATAACTGATGATGGTCGAAGTAGAGAGGATATAAAATGTAGACTGGCAATGGCAAGGAAAGCGTTTCTCAAGAAGAAAAATTTTTAACACCGAGTACAGATTTAAACGCCAGGAAGTCGTTTCTGAAAGTATTTGTATGAAGTGTAGCCATGTAAGGAAGTGAAACATGGACGATAAATAGTTTGCACAAGAAGAGAATAGAAGCTTTCGAAATGTGGTGCTACAGAATAATGCTGAAGATCAGATGGGTTGATCACATAACTAATGAGGAGGTATTGAATATAATTGGGGAGAAGAGGAGTTTGTGGCACAACTTGACCAGAAGAAGAGATCGGTTGGTAGGACATGTTCTAAGGGATGAAGGGATCACCAATTTAGTATTGGAGGGCAGCGTGGAGGGTAAAAATCGTAGAGGGGGACCAAGAGATGAATACACTAAGCAGATTCAGAAGGATGTAGGTTGCAGTAGGTACTGGGAGATGAAGATGCTTTCACAGGGTAGAGTAGCATGGAGAGCTGCATCAAACCAATCACAGACTGAAGACGACAACAACAACAGGGTTTGCTTCAGGCAGAAGTGATCTTACGCCTTTCATGTTGTACTGAAATCTAAGAAGCCTTCTCCAATGGCGGACGCACACCAAACTCCCAACGTGAAGATATACAAGTAATTAAAATTAAAACCACTAAGTGGGCTGGAATCGTAGTTTCTGCAGTTAATTATATCTGGATCGTTTCCCAGTGATCAGTCGTTCATCTGAAACTCAATTTCCTTCTATTTTGCGCAAAATTTCCAGATTCTTCGTAGCTGCTGTGCCAAACACTCTCTACAACATTTTATAGATTTTTTTCTTGTCTTACTGGTTTTCCGCATTACTGCTCTTCGCACCGCTACAAATGTTTCTGGATGCTGTAACAGATGTTCCACCGCATCGTCACGTATCTGGTAAATGTCTTATGTAGGCTACTCACCTTACCTCCTCTCTCTACTACCTGCTCTATTCATACCTTAGCTGCCCCTTAATTCATATTGTTCTTCGATAGTATCGTATTTCACACATGAAACTTAAATTTCTCCCGGCGATTAAAATGTTCAAACAACTTATGGGGCTGCAGATCGGTAACATCTTCGACAACTGTCGATATTTCTATAGATGGACATCATAGGGGTAAAAGCAACGAAAGCGCTGTGAAAGGAAAATTAAGCAGTCGGCAGATAGGACTGTGCCCACCAAAAACGATAACACGCCTTCAGCAGAAGGAGACACACACACACACATGTAAACAACCAATGTCACCACACAGTGTTAGAGGGGTGGAGTTAACGTGTACTTGCTCACCCGTTGGTAAGTAATATTCTTTATGGATAACTTTTGACATTTGTGAACTTTGGTTGTGTTTGTCGTTTTTCTGCATATGCTGTGTTATGGTCCTTGGACGACATATCCCCGCCTGTTGAAGCACAGAGATCTTCCATTACATATCTGCCTTGAAAATGATGCGGTATTCACCGGTAGAAACGTCAGCGGTTGTCGAAGGCACTGTCCTGTAAGTTGCTTGAACATATTTCAGCCGTTTCCATTTACTTTTCTTACATATGTCTATTGATCCACATTCAATTTCCATGCAATACTGTACTACACCTTCATTCTTTCATGAATGTCCCTTTGAATATGGTATATTAGTCGAATTTTTTTAGTGACGAATACGTTCTTCTCTTTTGTCAATATACTACAGGTATCACTGTTGCATGTGTAATTCATTCTTGTATTGGTGGCAGCAGAATTTTTCTTTTTTTTTGCAAATAATTGCGAATTATGATTTGTTTTTCACTTCCGCGAATTGCTACGATATATATGCTCTCTACAGACAAAAGTCTTTGTTTATGATTGCATGCTTGGTATTGATATCCAATAATATTCTTGAGTTTCAAACCATGTCAAGTGGTTAACTTCCCACGAGCTTCTAGCAGAGATCTCCACTGCCATTGCCAAGTTGTTGACAGTCAATGAAACACTTGATAATAGCAGAGCAGATCTCTGCCGAAAGCTCATGGGCAGTTAACCAGCTGATGCGGCCTGAAACCACAGAACAGCTTATTGTGAGTCTCTGTCATTATCCGCTGGTATCAGCGACGCCAGTTGTTTTTGAAAAGGCGTTCGACTTTTTGTCAATCGTTCGGCTGGGAGACAACAAATGGACTCTTACCTTTTATCGATATTAGGTGAATCGTATGTTCGACTTTAAGGTAGAGTCGACAACAGTGAAACGTATTCTAATGGTGGTATTCATTACGTTCTTGGCGATTTCTGTCACAAATATACAAACAAAAACAAACTTGTAAATACTTCTATACACTTATTATTCACCAAAATTGAAAAATCTCTGTTATCGATTCATACCTTGAAGAACAAGAAACAAGACGTCAAACTCTCTACATTAACGTAGGTTGAAAAAGCAGTGTACCAAAGAATTCATTTAGAAAACGAAATGTCACCGGCGGCAACGTAAACGATATAAGAAGGTTCTTCGTTTGAAACATCAACAGTTTCTACAATAATGTCGTAGGGACCCCATTAGCTAAAAACTCAATTAAGGCAAACGGCTGGTGAAAGGAAACTTATTGTACAGTCAAGGAAATACCTCACCTGAGATTTACTTCTGCCAATATAAGACATTTTATGGTATCAAACATCGTTCTAAAGATGAGTACACTTTTTCGAAATATTGCGTCTTGAGCACAGATAAAACTAGAGTGAATGAGCATAAAGGAAAATAGAATAATGCTACATACAAAATATAAAACAAAGAAATTATCAAAGTATCGAAGAATGACGAGATAATGAATCGAGGGAACTGCGTAGACTGCTTGCTCAGATTTGAAACTATGGCACAAAATAACAAGAAACAGGAGAATACAGGAAATCTGTCTAAAAGCTGTTGATTAAATGGAGAAAAAGGAGGAAAAGGAAAAAGGGGAATTCGCGTTCCGCTCTCTTTAAGACAGATACTTTCTTTTGCAACTTAATAATGAGTTACCAGTAGAACACTTCCTTGAGCGTACCCTACAAAGTAACGACCCAGTTTGGATACCTAACGAACAGCTCTTACGTTTATTTAATTATTTAAGGAGATCTTTAATGAAAGGCGCTTTGTATGCTGAGCAGAAAATGGTTGCAACAGATAACCAAACTCTTTGACGCTAGTCTGCTCTTCAGTGCTTCCTGAAAAATTACGGATGAAAGACTGCAGGCAGGTGCAGCGTTAATGATGAACACGACAACAAAATAAAGTATTAGGACGCAGCCGACATCCTACGCAAACGAGCCTAAATACATAGCGTGGACTGGAGTCAACGTTCAGGAAATCAATTTCTGGTATTGATCGAATTACAAACAGAATTATAAAGATTTGTTTAACTTAATAAGTACTGGCCTTAGTGGTATATACGTCACAGGGAAATTTTCCGGATAGAAAAATATTTCACCTTTATATGCTTTCACTGATCAAATATGAAATGCATTGAATAACTGAACATTACCCACTGGGATTTTTTGTGATCTGTCAAAGTCTTTTGATTGTGTGACTCACGAAATTTTTCTGGATAAGCGTAAGTATTGTGGAATGAGTGGGACAATGCACAAATGGTTTGATTCATATTTAACTGTAACACTGCAGAAGGTTGAAATTAACAGCACAGATAGTCTGCAAAAATCAGCAGAGTCCTCTTTACTGGGGAGGTATCAAGAATGGTGTCCCACAGGGATCAGCCTTGGGTCCCTTATTGTTCTTAATATATATTAATGACTTTCCACTTTATATTCTTTAAGATGCAAAGCCAGCTTTTTTGCTGATGATGCAACTATAGTAATCACACCCTACAAACAAGAATCAGATGAGAAGATTATAAATAATGTCTCTCAGAAAATTATTAAGTGGTTCTCTGCAAATGTACTCTCACCAAAATTTTAGAAAGCACTGTTTATACAATTATGTACAGTAAATGGGATAACATCACTGATAAATATAGACTATGAACATAAATCTGTTGCTAAGGCAGAATATTCAAAATTTCTGGGTGTGAACATTGATGACAAATTGAACTGGCAGACGCACATTGATGATATGCTGAAACGGATAGGTTCAGCTGCTTATGCTATTAGGATTATTGGATATTTTGGTGATAAACATATCAGTAAATTAGCCTACTATACCTATTTTCATTCACTGCTTTCATATGGCATCATATTTTGGGGCAGTTCGTCATTAAGAGAGAAAGTATTGAAACTTCCTGGCAGATTAAAACTGTGTGCCAGACCAAGACTTGAACTCGGGTCCTTTGCCTTTCGCGGGCAAGTGCTCTACCAACTGAGCTTCCCAAGCCAGACTCACGCCCCGTCCTCACAGCTTTACTTCTGCCAGTACCTCGTATCCTACCTTCCAAACTTTACAGAAGCTCTCCTGCGAACCTAGCAGAATTAGCACTCCTGATGTTATCCACCAGGTCATTTATGTATTTTGTGAATAGCAACGGTCTTAGGACACTCCCCTGCGGCACACCTGAAATCACTCTTACTTCAGAAGACTTCTTTCCATTGTGAATGACACGCTGCGTTCTGTTATCTAGAAACTCTTCAATCCAATCACACAATTTGTCTGATAGTCCCATATGCTCTTACTTTGTTCATTAAACGACTATGGGGAACTGTATCGAACGCCTTGCGGAAGTTGAGAAACACGGCATCTACCTGGAAACCCGTGCCTATGGCCCTCTGAGTCTCATGGACGAATAGCGCGAGCTGGGTTTCACACGATCGTCTTTTCGAAACCCATGCTGATTCCTACAGAGTAGATTTCTAGTCTCAAGTAAAGTCATTATACTCGAACATAATACGTGTTCCAAAATTCTACGACTGACGACTGATCGACGTTAGTGATATAGGTGTATAGTTCTGCACATCTGCTCGACGTCCCTTCTTGAAAACGGGGATGACCTGTGCCCTTTTCCAATCCTTTGGAACGCTACGCTCTTCTAGAGACCTACGGTACACCGCTGCAAGAAGGGGGGCACGTTCCCTCGCGTACTCTGTGGTATCCCATCAGGTCCAGCGGCCTTTCGTCTTTTAAGCGATTTTGTTTTTCTATCCATCTGTCATCTATTTCGATATCTACCATTTTGTCATCTGTGAGACAATCTAGAGAAGGAACTTCAGTGCAGTCTTCCTCTGTGAAACAGCTTTGGAAAAAGACAACTATCGATGCATTATTTTAGAACATTGTGATTAAAGTTCTCTAACCGGAGCTTTATTTGCCCCTGCAGACGTTACTTGTCATGAAAATGGTCATTAAAAGAAAGATGACAGGAAGAGGAGGAGGAGATTAGTGTTTAACGTCCCGTCGACAACGAGGTCATTAGAGACGGAGCGCAAGCTCGGGTGAGGGAAGGATGGGGAAGGAAATCGGCCGTGCCCTTTCAAAGGAAACATCCCGACATTTGCCTGAAGCGATTTAGGGAAATCACGGAAAACCTAAATCAGGATGGCCGGAGACGGGATTGAACCGTCGTCCTCCCGAATGCGAGTCCAGTGTGCTAACCACTGCGCCACCTCGCTCGGTTGACAGGAAGATGTTCGAGCAATACCAAGGTACTGATTAGCTCTCAAGCACATAAAAAAGTGCAACACATTAAATAGTAAGTACGAAATATAAAATAAGCCGTTGCTGGAAGGCGGTAGATTATTTATAATGTAGATTCATGGACTTGAGGGCACACCAGTGTTCTACGAGTTTCAGCGTGCGCTGCCGACGTCTACCTACTTCCTAGCGTCAGTTGCTTCTGCAGACACCAGCCGGTGCAGCTGTTGCTGGCTCCACCCACTAGTGTCTCCGCATGACGTCACACGTGTGCTCAACGGGGACTCTCTCATAGTCACGCAATAGCGTCTACTGTTACATTTCAGCTTGACAAGGAAGATCAAACTGAAGAGTCGGGAACAAAAGCTGCATTGAAAAAAACACACTGTAGCGTGTAGTGCACGAGACGCGTGGTTCTCTGGAACAGCCTCGTTTGTGCTAGACATTCAAAACAAACTCATAAAGAAATTGTCACCTCTAGCCTGCCCATATTAGTAAGACAGCACTCAGACAAATGTAGCGTTATGCTAACGTCTGTGGCAAAGGCAATGGGCGTTGCAGATGGTAAACAGATGTGTTTACTAACAGAATCCTCTGCGATAAAAAAGAATATAGCAATACGAATGAGAGCATATGTCTATATATATGAGTCTGTTGAGGGAATTTAGCAGATAGGCTACAACCATGGCTCGTCTGGCTGCCCTGTCGTTGCTGATGATCGTCGGCGTCGCATTCGGTTAGATAACTTTATGCTCATCAAGTTAATAGCGCACTGACTAACGTTTAATAGACAGTCGTTATGTAAAAATATCTCGTACGGCTCTGAAGCTTAATTTTAATTTTTTATGGGGGAATTAATATAATGTTTACATAATTCGAATGTGATATTCCCGCATGACTCCGACTGTGTCAGTTCATATACAAAATCAGTTTAATTTACCGTAAATATACATGCTGGCCAGTTTTATGAGACGTTTCCCTCTAATTTTTTTTTCTGTGACGTGTTTCGCAGGCGCGACATACAACTACACTGAGGTGATCTACAAGTCGCTACTGTTCTATCAGGCCCAGCGCTCTGGCAAACTGACCGGCATGGATCCTCTAGTTTCTTGGCGCAAGGACTCTTGTCTCGACGACAAAGGAATCTTCGGCGAAGACCTCACGCAAGGCTACTTCGACGGTATGTTTTAAAAATATCGAAAAATGACGCGGAAACAGTAGCGTTAGCTTTTGTAGACAAATGTGGTAATTTCACACTTTAATGAAGCACTGACTTTTCCTAAATGTTACTGCAGCGAGGCATACTTTTTGTGGATCTTCATTGACTTTGCACAACGTGTAAAAAAGAAGTGTTTTTATATTTCACGATTTGCAAGTACTCTACGACCGCCCTATTTTGATACTTACGGATCTGTAAAACACTTCATATGACAGAATCAGAACGCCTAATACCATTAAAATATTTCACCAACTGCTGAAGCACACTGTTCTTTATGTTCATTTCAGTCAGTGTATTTCCGAATGGACAGTTTTAAATTTTTAAACAGTTTATTGTAGTCTAGCAAGTTTGCTGGGGCCGGTATAAAAATTACTAACGTCACAGCTTGTCGTTCTAGTACACAGCCAGCCAGATTCACGGGTTATTTAACAGGTAACTACATTAACATTTCTTGACGAATACAGTTATTTCCTCTAAATGAATATGAATTAGAAACCCAGAAAATATATTACTCATGAGTTTTCACAAATGGTTAACTGCAGAAATTGCGCATGTGCACTAAATTATAGAACACTAAAAGAAATAACCTACAGCAATCCTAATTCCTTGATCTATCAGTCCACCTAATTTTCAACGTTTTTCTGTAGCACCACATCTCAAGCTTGGATTTTGCCACAGTCTATGCTCCGTTATCATACAACGCTGTGTTCCAACCGTACATTCTCAGAATCATTTTAATTGAATTAACTTTGAGTTCTTGGTAAAACGTTGTTAATTAAATGAACAAACACTGTTTTTGCCTTGTTTCACAAATTTTGCTATTAATGTTACTGCAGAACCTAGGTTTCTGGTTATAAGCCCATTTTCAAGTACATTACTGATTCCCAAAGATGATAATGCACAGATAAAAATGATAAGGCAAAGATAGCAGACTTAACTTCTTCAGATATCGATCCATATCTTAATCGAAAATTACTTCATTGATCATTTTTTAACAAATTACATGCGGACTTACATAATTCAGCAATTGCACTAACATAACGGGACTAAAGTTGTGAGTCAGCCAAGAACTTTTTATCTATTGATGTTCTGAGGCCCAAAGCTTTGCTTCTATCCTCGAGTTGTAATCGGATCCAAAAGAGGTCAACAGCTGAATTGGTTGCTCTTTTAATAGTAAGTTCAAATGGCTCTGAGCACTATGGGACTTAACATCCATGGTCGTCAGTCCCCTAGAACTTAGAACTACTTAAACCTAACTAACCTAAGGACATCACACAACACCCAGCCATCACGAGACAGAGAAAATCCCTGACCCCGCCGGGAATCGAACCCGGGAACCCGGGCGTGGGAAGCAAGAACGCTACCGCACGACCACGGGATAGTAAGTGTTGGGGCCTACACATCCATCTTTTAATTCCTAAAATTTCGAATTGGTTTAGCTCCCTTTTCCTCTGTGTGTAAGAGCTCAACATCTATTATGTGTTTGTGGTTATTGTTCAGGCAATGTTCCGCAAAAGGTAGTATCAGGCTTCTTCAATCTCCAGCCTTTGCGGTACATTGCCTGAACAATAACCACAAATATATAATACTCGTAGATGTACAAGTCTTACACATAGAGGGCACTCAGCACTACGCCTTCAGGGCACAATGGCCCATTGGGACCACCCGACCGCCGTGTCATCCTCAGCTGAGGATGCGGATTGGAGGGACGTGGGGTCATCACACCGATCTCCCGGTCGTTATGATGGTATTCTTCGACCGGAGCCGCTACTATTCGGTTGAGTAGCTCCTCAGTTGGCATCACGAGGCTGAGTGCACCCCGAAAAATGGCAACAGCGCATGGCGGCCCGGATGGTCCACCATCCAAAGTGCCGGCCACGCTCGACAGCGCTAAAGTTTGGTGATCTGACGGGAACCGGTGTATCCACTACAGCAAGGCCGTTACCTACACACAGAGGGAAAGGGGGCTAAACTACCGCATCATGCAAGACGTTTAAATTTATTACTTCTTTGCTACTGACTCTATTCCCAAAACATTTACATTCAGTATCCGAATATGCCGCAGAATTTCGAGTCATTAGTGTTCTGACTGTATTGATGCGGCCCGCTACAAACCTCTTTCCCGTGCCAACCTCTTCATCTAAGAGAAGCACTTGCAACATATGTCCTCAATTATTTGCTGACGGTATTCAAATCTCTGTGTTTCTTTACAGTTTCTTCTAGTACCATGGAAGATAGCCCTTGATGTATTAACATACGAGGTGCGGCTAGAAAAAAACCGGACTGATGCTGGAAAAAACATTTATTTACAATTATTTACAATTTCATGTTATCTCCTTCAATGTACTCTCCTCCTCGGTCTCTACACCGCTCCATACGAATTTTCCACTGTTCATAGCAATGCTGCAGATCATTTTCGGTAAGTCCATACATTACTTCCGTCGCTTTTTTTTTTACAGCTTAAACAGTCTCAAATCTAGTTCCTTTCAAAGCTGACTTGACTTTAGGGAAAAGAAAAAAGTCACAGGGGGCCAAATCAGGTGAGTAGGGTGGATGATCTAAGATGGGAATGTTGTGTTTTGCCAAAAACGTCTTCACTGACAACGCACTGTGAGCTGGGGCATTGTCTTGGTGAAGGATCCATGACTTTTTTCTCCACAAATATTTCCGTTTTCTCCGTACTCGCTCACGTAGGGTAGCCAGGACGCTAATGTAGTAATGCTGATTCACTGTTTGTCCCTCTGGTACCCAATCAATGTGCACAATCCCTTTGATGTCAAAAAAAAAAACAATCATCATTGCCTTGAATTTCGATTTTGACATTCGTGCTTTTTTTTGTCGTGGAGAACCAGGAGTTTTCCAATGCATCGATTGGCGTTTAGTTTCGGGATCGTAAGTAAAAAACCACGATTCATCGCAAGTAATAACATTTTGTAAGAAGGTGGGATCACTTTCAATGTTTTCCAGGATGTCAGAACAAATCATTCTTCGGCGTTCCTTCTGTTCAATTGTGAGACACTTTGGAACCATTTTTGAACACACTTTGTTCATGTTGAAACTTTCATGAAGAATCTGCCTAACACTTTCCTTGTCAACTCCTGTTAACTCAGACACTGCTCTGATTGTTAAACGGCGATCTTGTCGAACAAGTTTACCGATTTTTTCAATGTTTGCATCAGTTTTTGCTGACAATTGTCTGCCAGTGCGAGTGTCATCACTGGTGTCTTCGCAGCCATCTTTAAATCGTTTAAACCACTCAAACACTTGTGTTCGCGATAAACAATCATCGCCGTACACTTGTTGTAACATTACAAACGTTTCACTTGCAGATTTTCCTAGTTTGAAACAAAATTTGATGTTAACACGCTGTTCTTTCTGTACACTCAACATTTTCCGACGCACAGACAAAACGTCAACTACTTAAAACAGACGCCACGGGCAGACTGAGTGCAGGAGGCAGATGAAACTCGAGCAGTAGGCGGAGCGAGAGTCACGTGACAGGCCACGCGACTTTCGGCCTTATTGCATTCGTTTTATTGTTTCACCAGTACTAGTCCGGTTTTTTTCTAGCCACACCTCGTATGTCCTACCATGCTGTTCTTTCTTATTGTCAATGTTCTCCATACAGTCCTTTCCTTTCCGTTTCTGCGCAGAAGACCCTCAATCCTTATCTTATCAGTCCACATTATTTCCAACATTCGTCTGCAGCACCACAACTCAGATGCATCGATTCTCTTCTCTTCCTGTTATCACACGGTCCATATTTCACTACCGTACAATGCAGTGGTCCAAACGTACATTCTTAGAAATTACTTCCTCAGATTGATATTTGTGGAATGACCTTTTGCCAGTGCAGGTCTGATTTTGATGTATTCATTGCTCCGTCCACCATGGGATATTTTCCTGCCTAAGTAGCAGAATTCCTTAACGTAATCTACTTCGTGATCATCAATCCTTGCTGTTCTCGTTTCAGCCCTACTTCTCATTATTTTCGTCTTTCTTCGACTTACTCTCAACACATATTCGGAACTCGATAGACTGTTTCTTCCATTCATCATATCTTGTAATTCTTCTTCACTTTCACTGAGGATAGAAATGTCATCAGAGAATCTTATCATTGATATCCTTTCACCTACTCTTGAACCTTTCTTTTATTTCCACGGTAGCTTCTTCGATGTGTATCTTGAACAGTAGGGGTGAAACACTACACCCCCGTCTTACGCCTTTTATAGTCTGAGCACTTCGTTCTTGATCTTCCCCTCTTATTATCCCTTCGTGTCTTTTGTAAATTTGTATATTATTCTTCTTTCCCTATAGCTTACCCCTATTTTTCTCTGAATATCGAACATCTTCCTCCATTTTGCATTGTCGATCGCTTTTACCGAGTCAACAAATCCTATGAACGTGTCTTGATTTTTCTTTAATCTTGATTCCATTATCAGCCACAACGTAAGAAATGCCTCTCGGCTGCCTTTACTTTTTGTAGAACGAAACTGATCGTCAACTAACACATTCTCAGTTTTCTTTTCCATTCTTCTCTATATTATTCTTGTCAGAAAACTGAATGCATGAGCTGTTTAGCTGATTGTGTGATAATTCTCGCACTTGTTTCTTCTTGCTATCTTCAGAATTGTATGTATGATCTTTCTCCAAAAGTTTGAGGGTATATCTCCAATCTCATACATTCCACACATCAACGTGAATAATCGTTTTGTTACTATTGCCCGCAATGTTTTTAGAAATTTGTATGGGATGTTATCTATCCCTTCTGCCTTATCTGATCTTAAGTCTTACAAAGTTCACTTAAATTCTGACTGTAATACTGGATCCCCTATCTCTTCCCCATTGACTCATGCTTCTTTTGCAATCGCATCAGGCATATCTTTCCACACTCACAGAGGGTTTCAGTGTTCTCTTTCCACTTATCCGCTCTCGCCTCTGCATTTAACAGTATAATTCCCATTGCACTCTAAATTGTATCACCCTTGCTTTCAATCTCACCGAGGGTTGTTTTGACTTTTGCATATGCTGAGTTAGTCTTTCTTACAGTAATTATTTTCCGATTTCTTCACATTTTCTCATGTAGCCGTTTCGTCTTAGCTTCCCTGCACTTCCTATTTACTTCAACCCTATTTGTGTGTTCCTGATTTTCCCTGAACGGTTTTGTACTTCTTTCTTCCATCGAGCACAGAAGTATTTCTTCTGTTACCCATGGTTTCTTCGTAGTAACCTTCTTTGTACTTATGTTCTTTTTCTCAATTGGTGTGACCACCCTTTTTAGAGATGTCCGTTCGCCTTCAGCTAAACTGCCTACTGATCTGTTCCTCATGGAAGTGTCTGTAGCCTCAGAGAGCTTCAAGCGTGCTTCTTCATTCTTGGGTACTTCCGAATCCCAAATCTTTGCGTATTGATTCATCCTGAGTAGTTTCTTAAACTTCAGACTTTCTTAATCACTACTAAATTACGATTTGAGACTTTATCTGCTCCTGAGTACGTTTTACAATGCAGTACCTGATTTCGAAATATCTACATTGCCGGCTGATATTTATTGAAGAACTCAATTAGTCTTTTTCCTCTCTCATTACTGACACCAAGCTCATATTCTTTCTTCTGCTCATTCTGCCCCTACAACCGCATTTCAGTCTCCCATGGCTATTATATTTTCATCTTCGTTTAAGTACTGAAACACTCGTTCAATGTCCTCATATACTTTCTGTATCTTTTCATCTTCAGCTTGCGACGTCGGCATGGTATACCTGAACTATCTTTCTCGGTGGTGATATGCTGTCGATTCTGATAAGAACAGCCCTATCACTAAACCGCTCACATTAACACATTCTCGGCCCTGCCTTCCTATCCACAACGAATCTTACTCCCGTTACACCAATCTTTGCTGCTTTCGATATTACTCTATACTCATCTGCTGATTAGAAATCCTTGTCTCTTTCCATTCCTCACAAGTGACCCCCACTATATCTAGATTGAGCCTTTGAATTTCTCTTTTCAGGTTTTCTAGCTTCCGTACCACGTTAAAACTTCTGACATTCCACGCCCCGTCCCGTAAGCCGATATTCTTTCATTGGTTATTCAGTCTTTTTAACTAATGCAGCTATAAAATTATGTGATTACTTGAGACATAGTTCAGGAGATGTGACTTCATAAACATTGAGCTGCATGAAAACAAAACTGCAGAGCAAAATCCGCTGTAGAGACGGGAGAATTATGTGTACAAATATGTGTGAAGCATGTGGAATATATGTGAAGAATGTTGCATGGCCGGCCGGGGTGGCCGAGCAGTTCTAGGCGCTTCAGTCTGGAACCGCGCGACCTCTACGGTCGCAGGTTCGAATCCTGCCTCGCGCATGGATGTGTGTGATGTCCTTAGGTTAGTTAGCTTTAAGTAGTTCTAAGTTCTAGGAGACTGATGACCTCAGATGTTAAGTGCCATAGCGCTCAGAGCCATTTGAACCATATGTTGCATGTGCGTATGTGGGTAAAACCACAGGTAAGAAGGTCCTCCTAAACTTGTGGATCGATTTCAAGCAAATTCGGTACTCATACTCTTCTCTGGAAAGGAATACTGTGGGGGTAAGAATGAGCAACCTCCTGTTGGAGTAGGGGTGATAACGTGGAGAAGGATGGAGGGGAGGGGAGATGGACACAGATATTGTGGAGAAGGAGACGCACATAGAGCGGAGGAGGGGGAAAGGGCAGAAAAGGTAGGACGAGGAAATGGACAGAGAAATGGAAGACGAGGAAAATATCGCACGAAGAAATACCAGAAAGGTTTGATACTGTCCCACCAGCAGTCAGGCAATGATGTAGTTGCAGTATGATGAGGTCCCACCACACTTTGATGCTGATGTCAGAGAACGTTCAGACAATGAGCTCAACAACTGTGGTAAACGAAAATGCCGTATGGGTAGGGCCTCCCGTCGGGTAGACCGTTCGCTTGGTGCAAGTCTTTCGAGTTGACGCCACTTCGACAACTTGCGTGTCGATGGGGATGAAATGATGATTGTAAGGACAACACAACACCCGGTCCCTTATCGGAGAAAATCTCCGACCCAGACGGGAAGCGAATCCGGGCCGTTAGGTATGACATACCGACGCGCTGACCATTTAGCTACCAGGGGCGGACAACAACTGTGGTGAAATGGGAGGGATATGCTAAGTAGCTACTACGTTCTCCCAACCTCACTCTCATGGATTTATTTTCTTGAGGAGAACAAAGCGTTTGGTGTAGGAGACACTGATAGAAAGAGATGCTCGCCTGTTTAGCTGAAGCTGCATCCATTGTTCGTTTAGCATGCGGGTACCAGTTGCGCATTAATATAAAGAGACGACGTATTCAGAAACATCTCTGAAGCAATATTCATCACACAGGAGTCTTAACACCATCTCTGTATATCACAAATGCCCAATATTCATGGACCCATAGCGGGGAAATGGTGCACATGTGACATTCCTTTCTATCTTCCCTAAACACAAAATTATTCAGGATACTAACATACTTTGAAACAAGTGGTATCAGTACAGTTTCCGTTGGGAATGAGTCGAAGACTTAGTTAAAATACATGAATTCCAGGCAAAATTGGTAATTCATATTGAGATACTGTACACAGTTACTAAACCATACATTAAAAATCGTACGCAAGCGCCTGGCAGGTATCGAAGAGTGTGCTATTTTTGCAGCGGGAGACTATGTCAAGTTCACGTTCCCCGCGGCATCAGCGTTCACTGTGCTGTCGTGGGGTGCGATCGAGTTCGAACAGGGCTACCAGCAGGCGGGCGCCCTGGACGGAGTGCGCGACGCCATCAAGTGGGGCACCGACTGGCTGCTGAAGGCGCACCCCCAGCCCAACCAGCTCTACCTGCAGGTGGGCAACGGCACTGCCGACCACAACTACTGGGGCCGGCCCGAGGACATCGACTTCCCCAGGCCAGCCTACCTGCTCAACGAGTCCTTCCCAGGTGAGTTTCTCTTCAGGTCTTTAAGGTTGTAGTTCTCCATTCCAGCCTATGGCCACCTACCATCTCATACCAGCATAACAGGTGCGTCCATCACTGGCGATCTGCCATATGTACCAGAAAGGCCCTTGCTATTCTTTCCTTGTACGATCACATCAAATAGTGTACAGCAACGACTCTGGTATTGACAGAAATTGGAAAGCACCAGAAGACGACACACACGCACACACGCACACACACACACACACACACACACACACACACACACGTACTCCCGCGCACTCGCTCTCGCGCGCGCACAGCATATACACTACTGGTCATTAAAATTGCTACACCAGGAAGAAATGCAGATGATAAACGGGTATTCATTGGACAAATATATTGTACTAGAACTGACAAGGGATAACATTTTCACGCAATTTGGGTGCATAGATCCTGAGAAAACATTACCCAGAACATACACCTCTGGCCGTAATAACGGCCTTGATAGCCTGGGCATTGAGTCAAACAGAGTTTGGATGGTGTGTACAGGTACAACTGCCCATGCAGCTTCAACATGATACCACAGTTCATCAAGAGTAGTGACTGGCGTATTGTGACGAGCCAGTTGCTCGGCCACCATTGACCAGACGGTTCCAATTGGTGAGAGATCTGGAGAATGTGCTGGCCAGGGCAGAAGTCGAACGTTTTCTGTACCCAGAAAGGCCCGTACACTACCTGCAACATGCGGTCGTACATTATCCTGCTGAAATGTAGGGTTTCGCAGGGATCGAATGAAGGGTAGAGCCACGGGTCGTAACACATCTGAAATGTAACGTCCACTATCCAAAGTGCCATCAATGCGAACAAGAGGTGACCGAGACGTGTAACCAATGGCACCCCATACCAGCAAGCTAGGTGATACGCCAGTATGGCGATGACGAATACACGCTTCCAATGTGCGTTCACCGCGATGTCGCCAAACACGGATGCAACCATCATGATGCTGTAAACAGAACCTGGATACATCAGAAAAAATGACGTATTGCCATTCGTGCACCCAGGTTCGTCGTTGAGTACACCATCGCAGGCGGTCCTGTCTGTGATGCAGCGTCAAGGGTAGCCGCAGCCATGGTCTCCGAGCTGATAGTCCATGCTGCAGAAATCGTCGTCGAACTGTTCGTGCAGATGGTTCTGGTCTTGCAAACGTCCCCATCTGTTGACTCGGAAACGGTACGCATTTCTCCTCCTTATACGAGGCATCACAACAACGTTTCACCAGGCAACGCCGGTCAACTGCTGTTTGTGTATCAGACATCGGTTGGAAACTTTCCTCATGTCAGCACGTTCTAGGAGCCGCCACCGGTGCCAACCTTGTGAGAATGCTCTGAAAAGCTAATCATTTGCATATCACAGCATCTTATTCCTGTCGCTTAAATTTCGCGTCTGTAGCACGTCATCTTCGTGGTGTATCCATTTTAATGGCCAGTAGTGTATATGGGATATATAATGGCTATTTTTTTCAACCTCAGATTGGTAGCTGAATTAAAACCACAGTGTAAATCTGGGGAATCTTTGCGGAGATATGTTGCACACTGTCTGTACTCTCTATCTTGCCAATCTATTGCTTCACGCCGCATCGCCGCACTTCTCAGTTCGAGCGCACAGTGAACATGTAAGGATGCCTACAACTACAGTGTCTCCCAGCAGGTGTGAAATTCCTGTTGAGGGGTTTCGCCTGGTTTCATGCAGCCAGCACAGTGTAACTGTCACCTGTTTCCTCCTTCATGCCAATTATCGAACAGTGGGAAGTTTTTGACTACCCATCACACAGCAGAGAATTGGCTCTCATCATGTTTGGTTTTCCTCTCTTCACTCAGATATACCGCTGCCTATGAGGAGAATTTTGGCACGGACAGAAAACTGCATATCAGTGTAGGCAGTTGGCGGAAATCACAGGTCGCTGCCTTGTTTGGCGAGGGTATTGTAAAGTTCGTAGTATGCTACGAAAAATATCTAAGTCGGGAGCCGACTATGTGGAGAAGTAGTTGCAAAGTGTAGCAAAATTTTGCAAATAAAATATTTTTGAGTTTTGACTGTGGTTTCCATTTCGCGATCGATCAAAGGTTAAAAAATAGCATTTGTATATACATATGGGAACATCAATGTTGGGGGGACTGATGACCTTCGCTGTTTAGTCCCCCTTAAACATCCCAACAACCACCACCATCAATGTTGCAGCCACGTCACGTTCCTTAAGGGCACTTTTCTATTGTCCTGATATTTTATTTATTTACTTTTTTTTTACTTTGCCACAATTACAGAGGCTTGCCAGATGGGTAGAGCGAATGTAGTATGTCAATTTACTTGCTCACAACCCCTTTCTTTGGCTCATTTTCTCTATATGTGTTCATGTGTGAATCAATGTGTGAATGATGATGTGTTATACTTGTCTCCACATGTCAGTAGGTGTCAGGTAACAGCTCTGCATTGCCAGCGTAACTGGGTTGTTGTAGTGGGTAACACAGAGAGCTCGTTGAACAGAACCGAGAGCAGGGACAAAGCATCCCCTGGGGAATGCTGGTACTCTCATCCCCATGCTAACGAAAAGTTATCCCCACTCTTGACAACAAAGTGGCTGGTCTTGTCTCTTCGTTCTGAAAGTGGTGTTGGACGGTTCTTAGTCAACTAGTCGAAAGGATAAAGATAATGATTTAATTTAACTAGCTTCTAGTGGACAATTAATCCTTTTCTTTCACCTATGGTGACTGTTTAGTTACGTCACGAGCTCTTTTCATCTGCAAATTTAAGCCAAATACGTGCTTTCTTCTCCGTGTACGATACACGTGAAATGGGCTTGATTATTTCGGTTGTAGACCCTGCATAAGTGTTAGTTTTACTATAGAAGGTAGCATTTTTCCTTGCTTACGTGTTCCTATTCTTCTGAAATTCCATGTCAGTGATTATTGTATAGTAATTTTCGGTCATTGCCTGGTACCTGTAATGTATTAATCTTTGTTCGGCTCGCCACTTATCTTTATCACGTGTCCATAATGTCCATGGGATTGTAATATCTTACTGCATACAGAGTCACTCACACTGCTTTTTATTCAAGCGAATACTTGTGTGCTTTATAAATTCTCCTTTATTTCCTCATTTTTCCTCGCAGTATGTAGAATTTAACGAGTACTTCCAGGTGTATAATATCCATTAATTGCGATTTTACGTATCTTTTCAGACTTACTACAGATCTGGGGTTTGCTCTTTTCACGTGCTACACGATGTGTGGCTAGCTTAAAACCATACTTTTTAGGGGTTGACCACGATATACTGATTTGTACGACCATTTGCATGTATACTGAATTATGCGGAATTTTCTCAATTCGTAACTTATCTGTGTAAGTTGATTTCTTGTGCTCCACCCCCACTGTGTTTCTGAGCTTCTGGGCCCTAATATACGGAATCTAAGTCACTTATTTAGTTGGTAGGTGCTACATTCTGAGTGAACGTGTTTACCTATGCGTACGGGAGGCCCATTCTGATATCTGATTTTATGATGTTCATACCAATTTGGACACTTACTGTTGATCTGAGTACAAAAGTCAGTGGCACAACCCTGTTGGTATGACTTACTCTCTGAATTCAGAATTAGGATGAGCTCAAGGAGTAGATGGTATAGCTTTCCTGTGTGAAACAGTAAATAAATGATTTTGAGTGTTTTCTTGCCTCTCCCTGTTGTAATTTCCCCGTAATACTAAGAGGAAAATTGACTGTTTTCCTATTTACGATTGCCTTGGTCACTGTAGTACGATTCTTAACGAATCATTCACGAGAAGTTTAATGTTTTTGATGAATCCCAAGAACGTCTTGAGGTGAACTATATGTTGGCAAGTCACCCTTGTCGAGTAATAAATCTACAGTTCGTTTCCGTAATCTGTTTGTTCTGTGAAGTACACTAAAACTTCTCTGCCCTTATCCTCTTCCATTCCATGCCATGATTCGAAAGCCTTGCTGTACAAATTGCAAATTAAATCATTCGTATAATGAAAGAAAAGAAGGGATGATTCCATAAACTTATTTACGTTTTCCCTTGCCCTTTAATTTTAATATGAGAAGTAGTAATAAAATGATGTAAGTGTCTGTACAGATCTTATGAATTAATAGTACTGACTAAGGGTTAATAACGTTAATACTGGCAGTATGTATACCACTGATGCTTTCAATAATACTGATAATAATAATGACAATAGTAATAATAAAGATAGTGGCTGATAAAAAATGAATTTGTAGGTCTACAAAAAGCTATCTTCTGATACAGCGAGTTCTGGGGAAGGGAAATCTTAGGAAATGAGGAAGATCTGGTTGGAAAGAAAGATGTAAAGGGGCAACGAGTTCGTATTGTGACAACAGTAGTCACTATTGTTCCTTCAGTACATATGTCATAAAATTTCTTTCGAAACTGGATATGTTATTCAGTCCTCTAAAACAATGTGGGAGGTTATTCCGAAGTCGAGTTACTGCTACTGAAAAGGGCTTAGAGAAAGTGGCTGAGTGATGAAATGGCACAGAAAGGATTTTGATCTGATGGGACAGGGTGTTCACGACATGTAAGTCAGGCAAGAGCGGTAAGGTCAGTAGAGATGTGAGGAACAGTGTACGTTCGTAAGACAGTAGAGAAGACAGAGGGCTTGGAAAGCTCTGCGCTTCACTGCATTTAGCCAGGATTGCTGTGCACATGATTGTGAAATATGATGAAAGAGTCGAACTTAAGAGATATATCGAACACCGGCGTTCATAACCAGTTCCAGGCGCCTCGAGCATTCTTGTGAAAGTCCTTGCAGGGTAATATCACTCTAATCAATAACTGGAATTGCAAGGGTTCCTACAAGTTTTTTTTTACAGGTTAAGAGGGAAACGTTTTTTATATTTTTATAGTGCAAGAAGAGCTGCGGTGATTTCCTGCACATTGTTGTTACGAGCTCAGTTTAATTTACATTTTCATATATTATTAGTTCTAGAGGCTTTGGTGAGGGGGAGAAGTTAATATTTGTCCTATTTAGGGTTAAAAATGTTAGGTATTCCCAACCATTTAGGGCCAATGAGCATAGAATAATGAACCAGTACCGCTTGGGTTTTGGATGGGTTGAACTTTATATTCTGCGCCCATTATAACAGTGCTGAAATTCTCGATCTCGATCTCTGTTTTCAGGTTTTTTGGTTTTTCACACAGATACAACTGCAGCTCATCAGCATATATGTGATGTTTGCAGTAGGACAAAACTGATGACACTTTTTTCAAACAAAGTACGGGAATTCAACCAGGTTATATCTACAGCGACGTACAAAAAGAAGGGTATAGGGTCTAATAGCGAGCCATGTGAGCGCCTGATACTGCCTGCCTCCAGTGTGACTCTATGGAGCCGGATACGACGCACTGTTGGCGAGTCGACAGGTGTGAGGGGAGCCACTGTATTGCACTTCGCGAGAAATTTAAGCTGCTACGGTTGACAAGTAAAATATCGAAGTCGACTGTGTGAAAAGCTAAAAAGCTTTATTGGTCAAGATTCAGGCAAAATACGACTATGATCCATCCCACGTATGACTTTTGCCAATAACAGTATCAGATATAAAACTTCCTGGCAGATTAAAACTGTGTGCCCGACCGAGACTCGAACTCGGGACCTTTGCCTTTCGCGGGCAAGTGCTCTACCAACTTTTTTTTTTTTTTTTTTTTTTTTTGGGTCTCCTTCCTCCCCTTCAACCCGTCCTTGCGCTCGCCAATTTCTGCCTTCTCGGCCTGGCTTCTATGCCATTAAAAGAACGTTGAACACAAAGGACGCTTCTTCTGCATCAAGAAAGGAAAACGTGTTGTCACTGCAGTGGAAAGTTCAAGGTGCGTTGCTTCTGCAGCAAGGGAAACGTTTCATTCCTTGTTGATGACTCTTTGCTGCAAAACTTTTATTTTCATCGTGTTTTGTTGGTTTTCTGTTTTTTTATCTTTTTTAACTTTTTTTAAATATACAACAAGTTTTCTTTTTAAATTGTTTGTTTCCACTATTCTTTGCGTGAGACATCTCGGCTCGTTGACGGCACTCAACGCTCGTCTTCTCGAGGGTTGCCTATTATGGTATACCCCAAGCATATAGCTTGGTCTCATTTCTTTCTCCCCGTTTGTATGTGATCTCCTATGTCGGCAGTTAAAAAAAAAAAAACAACACTGCCATCAACGTTATTAACAGTCGGACGCAGTGCATTCATCTTACATCTACTTCGTCGTTCCTTGTTCGTTTTTGTTCATCGTCGTTGTCGTTCATAGTGTCGTTATTCTCAATGCTGGTATATAGTTCGTGAACTTTTGTCTGTATTTGTCATCCTTCATCAGCAGTTGCGCTTGTGTGGCTAGATATACTCTGTAGCCCTGGTAAGATGGCGCATCTTCGGCTTGAATTAGGTAATGCAGAGTATGTCCTGTGAGCCATGTCCATATATTTTTCTTCGTGATGGGGTAGTAAGTGCCATCAGGTTGCAACACCGATGTGATAGAGATTGTCTGTCTAGCTGTCCTGCAGATAGAGGCAAGGTTCATTCTGCACCATTCCCAGACCAATTTATTTTCTCCGCAGACACATCTGTGTAGCAAGTTGTCTATGAGGGCACACTCTCCACATCTGTCAGTTGCCGACAATCGTATTCTGTGTAATTTTTCTTTCGTAGGTATGGTCTCATTAACTACTTTATACCACGTTGATCTGATATTTGTTCCGAGCACTTTGTTGTGGATGTTCTTCCAGATTTGAGCCCAATCACGTAGGGGATATTTCGTTTCCATGCGGTTTACTCTTCCACCAGTATTCATTATCCGGTATAGTTGGGCGGTTGTAACGTCCTGTATTGGTGCGCTCAGTTTCGCTCGGAGGTAACTAACTTCGAGGAGAAACATCCTGATGTGGTTGGCATTGTAGTGGGTTTCCCCCAGGTTTATCGGTATTGCCATATTAGTATGTGTATACATCCGTAGGGCCACATGGAGCGCGCTGTCTGGGTAGTCTTGAAACAGCTGAATAGTTCTCCGTATAAGAAGAGCCTTGCATTTAAGTTCAACATCTATTAGCCCTAGGCCCCCTTTCTCTGGTGGGAGAGTAATAACATTTATTCCCACTTTGAATATTTCACCCCTCCAAATATACCAACCAATTGCCGTCATTATTTGATTGGAAATGCTGTTGACCACAGGGATTGTCTGCCCTACATACCATATTTTCGAAAGTATCATTTTATTGATAAACTGCACTCTTTGTATGAGGTCCTGTTCTCTGCCTTTATTTTGCTGGAGACAACCTCTCGTCATAGCCAGAAGCTCTTGCCAGTTGTCCGTAGTAGTTTTCAGAGGGCAGCGGCTCATTCGTATTCCCAACAGCTTGATACTCTCGTGTACTATATATGGGCAGTTATCATCGATTCTAAACCCACTACCGATCGGCATTAGTTTAGTCTTGCGATAGTTGAGCTTTGAGCATGAGGCTCTTTCATACTTCCGTACACTAATAGTTACTTCTTGTAGGTCTCGCTCCGAACGTACGATGACACTTATGTCATCCGCGTATGCCACACATTTTACAGTCGTCGAATACAGGGTTAAGCCCTGAAGCGTACGGTTCAGCAAACGAACAAGTGGCTCAATGGCAATGACAAAAAGAGGCATTGACATGGGGCAGCCTTGTCGTACAGATCGCTCAATAGTTATCTGCCGGGAGAGTTGGCCATTGATGACGGTCCTAGAGCAAGCAGAGGTGTACATATTTTTGACCATCGTAATAAAACCGTCACCAAAACCTAAATGGTTCATAATTTGAAAAAGGTAGCTGTGCGAGATCCTGTCAAAGGCTTTGCATTGATCTAGAGCTAAAATTGCAGCCTTCGGTTGGGTAATAGCACTAAAGGAGATGATCTCCCTATAATCTGCCAGACTTCTAAAGATCGTTCGACCAGGGACGGCTGCTGTCTGGCTATCATGTATGATTTTATGTAAAACATGTTTAATTCTCGCCGCTAGAACGCGGGCCACAATTTTGTAATCGGAGTTGAGGAGGGAAATACGACGAAATTTATTGACATCATCTGGTGGGTATTCTTTGGGGACGAGTACAATTAGACTATCACTGAATCCTGCTGGTAGTTGCCGACCTGCTTTAATTTCATTACATATGTTCAGAAAGCAATGTTCGAGTAAATACCAGAATTGTTTGTAGAATTCAATGGGTAGGCCATCGGCCCCGGGCGATTTATTACCCTGAGCCTTCCTCAAAGCCTCCCGAAGTTCTTCCTCAGTGACATCACACAGTAATAGTTGTCTGTCCGTCTCGTCGAGGGTCGCTGTAAGGTAGTTTTTCATGGTCGTAATTGCCTCGTCATTCGTGGGCTCTGACATGTACAGCCGTCGGTAATAGTCGGTTATATATTCCTTTATCTCATTCTGGGTTGTGGTGACACTGCCATCTTCTGTTTTTAATCTGTGAATCAATTTCTGTCTAGCGCGGCGTTTCTCTTTCGCAAGATGGAAGGAGGATGGGCTTTCGTCATTAGCGCTGTTACCATCGCGAGAACGTATTTTAATTCCTTCCAGTTGTCTTCGTTTCAATAGTGTTAGCTTCGCCTTAATCCTTTTGATCCGTACAAAGTTCTTCTGTGTGACATGAGGAGCAGAAGACAGCTCACGGAGACATCGAAAATAAAATTCGAAAAGCTCTTTCTGCTGCCGGCTCCTTTCACAGCTGTAACCTTTCAAGCAATTAATAAGCTTGGGCTTTGCGCAGCGGCACCACCACAGCGTAACCGACGGGAAAGTTTGTTGTCGGCGTGAGCAGAGACCCCATACTTCCTGCACCCGTTCTCTTAAACCTTGATCATTGAGTATTGAAACATTCAGCTTCCAACCTGCTCTGCCACGGTACGTTCCCTGCCGTACCATTCGGATTGTACAGTGATATGCCTCGTGGTCGGAGAAGTACAACGGCCACGTCTCCGTTGCAGAGATCTTGTCCCGCAGACGTTTTCCTACATAAATTCTGTCTAGTCGGCTGGCAGTTTGAGCGGTAAAATACGTAAAACACTGTCGGTCCCCGTTCAGGATTTCCCAGGTGTCTTCTAGGTCCATCAGTCGAACAGTTTCGGCAAGTGTCGCACAACCGTTAAAGTTCGGCCATTGGTCTTTAGGCTTTAAAACACAATTAAAATCCCCGCCGACGATCACGTCCTCCTCATTCCTCCGTAAAAGATACAATAAGTCAGTAGCGTAAAAATGTGCTCTGGCAGCTCTCTTTTGATTCCCCGAGGGAGCATAGATATTTATCAATCGATCTCCATTAATAAGGCACGAGATTCCTCTGCCAGACTCTAGTCTTTCCACGTCCGAGACAATAATACCCTCTTTTAATAACAGAGCTGTGCCTGAGGAGCTATCTGGGATGGTATTTGTTAGTACGTCATACCCAGAAAAGTCAGGTAGGAAATGGTGAGCCACCTCTTGCAGCATCGCGATGTCTGCATCACAGCTATACAAATAATCGCGGAGACTGTGTATCTTCAGCTCTGAAGTTATTTTGTTTATGTTTACAGTGACTATCTTGTAGTCCTGAAAAGTAGGCATGAAGTTCTCTATGTTAAAAGTCGCTGACCAGTCAGCAAAAGCATGATGTCGGTGAGGAAATTAATACGTATCCGAATCATCATCTTTTCTCAGGTTCGTTGAAAGCTGTCGTGTCACAAGTAATTCTGCTCTCCCGGCTGGCATAGCCTCCTTTGGTGGTTCAGACGTAATCAGTCCTCGATCCACCGACATGTCCTCGATATCATCAGCCCAGCTGCCTGCATTTGACATGTCCATCTTCTGATCTGAGCCCTTTCCCGTTGGACGCTGTTCTTTTCGCCCCTCTCTCAGGAGCTGCTGAGAGACCCGATCCTCGTCTGCTGCAGCTTGATTTCCAACCCCAGAGTTCGGCGTGGCCACTTTTATCGCCTGGTCGTGGCCACTCGATTGCTTCGCATCTGTCCTGCCAAGAGTTGCGTCCGTTAATTCGCGGGCAATTTGCGCACCTTTCTCACGCAGCAGTGGAGCTGTTTTCTCAGCATCCTTGTGAGCGATCCGTCGCTGTTTGTGTTTTTTAGGAGAAATGTCAGCCCTTTCATTTGCCACAGTCACTGAGGAAGAGCTGCAGATTGGTAATCCGGTGTTGTCGTCGCTTCCCATTGATTTAGAATCCGCTCCTTTGTCGGTGCGCGGATCATTCTCAACATCTTGGGTTTTCTCGCCAACCTGGGCGCTAACCAAACACGTAGCCTCCGGATCGGTCAGTTTCATCGTCACGTCGGGGGTGGTGTCAGCGTTGCCCTCTGGGGTGGCAGTCTCCATTGGTGTCTGGTCAGCTTCGGTGGTGTTGACAGTTGTGTCCATGTGAGTGACCTCCGTCGCTGCCATCATCGAACGGACTGCCGCCACATAAGTTAGAGGCATTGATGACATCTTGTTACTAGGAACACTTTCGCCTGGTGGCAACTGTGTCACTCGTCTCTGTACGCATTGTGCGCGAACATGATCAGTTGCACCACACCCAGAGCAAGTGCGAGGCTGTCCATTGTATATAACAATTGCCCTGTATCCACAGATCGTAATATATGATGGAATGTGTTTCTCCAGTTCTATTTTCACCTGTCGAACACCGTACAAGACAGGAACTTTGAAGGACATCCACCTTTCCGCAATATTGCTGATAATCGTGCCATAATTTTTCAAAACTGCATTTATTTCGTCGGCAGGAACTTCAAAAGGTAGTTCGAAAATTCTAACTGTGCGGACACTAAATCCTGCACGAGATACATGCACTTCGCCAATATTACCATCGCTGTGAGTAAATTTAAGGCTATCACCGCATGACTGAACTATTTGATCGCATATTTCAGCAGTTTTAAACTTTATGTGCGCAGTACTGCTAACGATCGAAAGATGTACACCAATTATTTCGTCAAAAGATCGTTTCAAAACATTCGCAATCCATGCTTCGAGTTCGTAAGCTTCAGGTCGTGCATATTTCGGATCGAAACTTAATTTCAAAGTATCTTTTCGTGCTAGTTCATTCATAGTCAATTCGTGGCATTTTCCACACAATAACCATTAACTGTGTACGCTACAATAGCGTCAACTCACCGTAAACAGCGCTCAGCCGGCAGCAGCAGAGACGTAAACACCAGCGCGCGTCCGCTCGCCACGGCCGCCGAGGGCCGACGACCAAACTGAGCTACCGAAGCACGACTCACGCTCGGTACTCACAGCTTCACTTCTGCCAGTACCTCGTCTCCTACCTTCCAAACTTTACAGAAGCTCTCCTGCGAAACTTGCAGAACTAGCACTCCTGAAAGAAAGGATATTGCGGAGACATGGCTTAGCCACAGCATGGGGGATGTTTCCAGAATGAGATTTTCACTCTGCAGCGGAGTGTGCGCTGATATGAAACTTCCTGGCAGATTAAAACTGTGTGCCCGACCGAGACTCGAACTCGGGACCTTTGCCTTTCGCTGGCAAGTGCTCTACCAACTGAGCTACCGAAGCACGACTCACGCCCGGTACTCACAGCTTCACTTCTGCCAGTACCTCGTCTCCTACCTTCCAAACTTTACAGAAGCTCTCCTGCGAAACTTGCAGAACTAGCACTCCTGAAAGAAAGGATATTGCGGAGACATGGCTTAGCCACAGCATGGGGGATGTTTCCAGAATGAGATTTTCACTCTGCAGCGGAGTGTGCGCTGATATGAAACTTCCTGGCAGATTAAAACTGTGTGCCCGACCGAGACTCGAACTCGGGACCTTTGCCTTTCGCTGGCAAGTGCTCTACCAACTGAGCTACCGAAGCACGACTCACGCCCGGTACTCACAGCTTCACTTCTGCCAGTACCTCGTCTCCTACCTTCCAAACTTTACAGAAGCTCTCCTGCGAAACTTGCAGAACTAGCACTCCTGAAAGAAAGGATATTGCGGAGACATGGCTTAGCCACAGCATGGGGGATGTTTCCAGAATGAGATTTTCACTCTGCAGCGGAGTGTGCGCTGATATGAAACTTCCTGGCAGATTAAAACTGTGTGCCCGACCGAGACTCGAACTCGGGACCTTTGCCTTTCGCTGGCAAGTGCTCTACCAACTGAGCTACCGAAGCACGACTCACGCTCGGTACTCACAGCTTCACTTCTGCCAGTACCTCGTCTCCTACCTTCCAAACTTTACAGAAGCTCTCCTGCGAAACTTGCAGAACTAGCACTCCTGAAAGAAAGGATATTGCGGAGACATGGCTTAGCCACAGCATGGGGGATGTTTCCAGAATGAGATTTTCACTCTGCAGCGGAGTGTGCGCTGATATGAAACTTCCTGGCAGATTAAAACTGTGTGCCCGACCGAGACTCGAACTCGGGACCTTTGCCTTTCGCTGGCAAGTGCTCTACCAACTGAGCTACCGAAGCACGACTCACGCCCGGTACTCACAGCTTCACTTCTGCCAGTACCTCGTCTCCTACCTTCCAAACTTTACAGAAGCTCTCCTGCGAAACTTGCAGAACTAGCACTCCTGAAAGAAAGGATATTGCGGAGACATGGCTTAGCCACAGCATGGGGGATGTTTCCAGAATGAGATTTTCACTCTGCAGCGGAGTGTGCGCTGATATGAAACTTCCTGGCAGATTAAAACTGTGTGCCCGACCGAGACTCGAACTCGGGACCTTTGCCTTTCGCTGGCAAGTGCTCTACCAACTGAGCTACCGAAGCACGACTCACGCCCGGTACTCACAGCTTCACTTCTGCCAGTACCTCGTCTCCTACCTTCCAAACTTTACAGAAGCTCTCCTGCGAAACTTGCAGAACTAGCACTCCTGAAAGAAAGGATATTGCGGAGACATGGCTTAGCCACAGCATGGGGGATGTTTCCAGAATGAGATTTTCACTCTGCAGCGGAGTGTGCGCTGATATGAAACTTCCTGGCAGATTAAAACTGTGTGCCCGACCGAGACTCGAACTCGGGACCTCTGCTTTTCGCGGGCAAGTGCTCTACCATCTGAGCTACCGAAGCACGACTCACGCTCGGTACTCACAGCTTCACTTCTGCCAGTACCTCGTCTCCTACCTTCCAAACTTTACAGAAGCTCTCCTGCGAAACTTGCAGAACTAGCACTCCTGAAAGAAAGGATATTGCGGAGACATGGCTTAGCCACAGCATGGGGGATGTTTCCAGAATGAGATTTTCACTCTGCAGCGGAGTGTGCGCTGATATGAAACTTCCTGGCAGATTAAAACTGTGTGCCCGACCGAGACTCGAACTCGGGACCTTTGCCTTTCGCTGGCAAGTGCTCTACCAACTGAGCTACCGAAGCACGACTCACGCCCGGTACTCACAGCTTCACTTCTGCCAGTACCTCGTCTCCTACCTTCCAAACTTTACAGAAGCTCTCCTGCGAAACTTGCAGAACTAGCACTCCTGAAAGAAAGGATATTGCGGAGACATGGCTTAGCCACAGCATGGGGGATGTTTCCAGAATGAGATTTTCACTCTGCAGCGGAGTGTGCGCTGATATGAAACTTCCTGGCAGATTAAAACTGTGTGCCCGACCGAGACTCGAACTCGGGACCTTTGCCTTTCGCTGGCAAGTGCTCTACCAACTGAGCTACCGAAGCACGACTCACGCCCGGTACTCACAGCTTCACTTCTGCCAGTACCTCGTCTCCTACCTTCCAAACTTTACAGAAGCTCTCCTGCGAAACTTGCAGAACTAGCACTCCTGAAAGAAAGGATATTGCGGAGACATGGCTTAGCCACAGCATGGGGGATGTTTCCAGAATGAGATTTTCACTCTGCAGCGGAGTGTGCGCTGATATGAAACTTCCTGGCAGATTAAAACTGTGTGCCCGACCGAGACTCGAACTCGGGACCTCTGCTTTTCGCGGGCAAGTGCTCTACCATCTGAGCTACCGAAGCACGACTCACGCTCGGTACTCACAGCTTCACTTCTGCCAGTACCTCGTCTCCTACCTTCCAAACTTTACAGAAGCTCTCCTGCGAAACTTGCAGAACTAGCACTCCTGAAAGAAAGGATATTGCGGAGACATGGCTTAGCCACAGCATGGGGGATGTTTCCAGAATGAGATTTTCACTCTGCAGCGGAGTGTGCGCTGATATGAAACTTCCTGGCAGATTAAAACTGTGTGCCCGACCGAGACTCGAACTCGGGACCTTTGCCTTTCGCTGGCAAGTGCTCTACCAACTGAGCTACCGAAGCACGACTCACGCCCGGTACTCACAGCTTCACTTCTGCCAGTACCTCGTCTCCTACCTTCCAAACTTTACAGAAGCTCTCCTGCGAAACTTGCAGAACTAGCACTCCTGAAAGAAAGGATATTGCGGAGACATGGCTTAGCCACAGCATGGGGGATGTTTCCAGAATGAGATTTTCACTCTGCAGCGGAGTGTGCGCTGATATGAAACTTCCTGGCAGATTAAAACTGTGTGCCCGACCGAGACTCGAACTCGGGACCTCTGCTTTTCGCGGGCAAGTGCTCTACCATCTGAGCTACCGAAGCACGACTCACGCTCGGTACTCACAGCTTCACTTCTGCCAGTACCTCGTCTCCTACCTTCCAAACTTTACAGAAGCTCTCCTGCGAAACTTGCAGAACTAGCACTCCTGAAAGAAAGGATATTGCGGAGACATGGCTTAGCCACAGCATGGGGGATGTTTCCAGAATGAGATTTTCACTCTGCAGCGGAGTGTGCGCTGATATGAAACTTCCTGGCAGATTAAAACTGTGTGCCCGACCGAGACTCGAACTCGGGACCTCTGCTTTTCGCGGGCAAGTGCTCTACCATCTGAGCTACCGAAGCACGACTCACGCTCGGTACTCACAGCTTTACTTCTGCCAGTACCTCGTCTCCTACCTTCCAAACTTTACAGAAGCTCTCCTGCGAAACTTGCAGAACTAGCACTCCTGAAAGAAAGGATATTGCGGAGACATGGCTTAGCCACAGCATGGGGGATGTTTCCAGAATGAGATTTTCACTCTGCAGCGGAGTGTGCGCTGATATGAAACTTCCTGGCAGATTAAAACTGTGTGCCCGACCGAGACTCGAACTCGGGACCTTTGCCTTTCGCTGGCAAGTGCTCTACCAACTGAGCTACCGAAGCACGACTCACGCCCGGTACTCACAGCTTCACTTCTGCCAGTACCTCGTCTCCTACCTTCCAAACTTTACAGAAGCTCTCCTGCGAAACTTGCAGAACTAGCACTCCTGAAAGAAAGGATATTGCGGAGACATGGCTTAGCCACAGCATGGGGGATGTTTCCAGAATGAGATTTTCACTCTGCAGCGGAGTGTGCGCTGATATGAAACTTCCTGGCAGATTAAAACTGTGTGCCCGACCGAGACCCGAACTCGGGACCTCTGCTTTTCGCGGGCAAGTGCTCTACCATCTGAGCTACCGAAGCACGACTCACGCTCGGTACTCACAGCTTCACTTCTGCCAGTACCTCGTCTCCTACCTTCCAAACTTTACAGAAGCTCTCCTGCGAAACTTGCAGAACTAGCACTCCTGAAAGAAAGGATATTGCGGAGACATGGCTTAGCCACAGCATGGGGGATGTTTCCAGAATGAGATTTTCACTCTGCAGCGGAGTGTGCGCTGATATGAAACTTCCTGGCAGATTAAAACTGTGTGCCCGACCGAGACTCGAACTCGGGACCTCTGCTTTTCGCGGGCAAGTGCTCTACCATCTGAGCTACCGAAGCACGACTCACGCTCGGTACTCACAGCTTTACTTCTGCCAGTACCTCGTCTCCTACCTTCCAAACTTTACAGAAGCTCTCCTGCGAAACTTGCAGAACTAGCACTCCTGAAAGAAAGGATATTGCGGAGACATGGCTTAGCCACAGCATGGGGGATGTTTCCAGAATGAGATTTTCACTCTGCAGCGGAGTGTGCGCTGATATGAAACTTCCTGGCAGATTAAAACTGTGTGCCCGACCGAGACTCGAACTCGGGACCTTTGCCTTTCGCTGGCAAGTGCTCTACCAACTGAGCTACCGAAGCACGACTCACGCCCGGTACTCACAGCTTCACTTCTGCCAGTACCTCGTCTCCTACCTTCCAAACTTTACAGAAGCTCTCCTGCGAAACTTGCAGAACTAGCACTCCTGAAAGAAAGGATATTGCGGAGACATGGCTTAGCCACAGCATGGGGGATGTTTCCAGAATGAGATTTTCACTCTGCAGCGGAGTGTGCGCTGATATGAAACTTCCTGGCAGATTAAAACTGTGTGCCCGACCGAGACTCGAACTCGGGACCTTTGCCTTTCGCTGGCAAGTGCTCTACCAACTGAGCTACCGAAGCACGACTCACGCCCGGTACTCACAGCTTCACTTCTGCCAGTACCTCGTCTCCTACCTTCCAAACTTTACAGAAGCTCTCCTGCGAAACTTGCAGAACTAGCACTCCTGAAAGAAAGGATATTGCGGAGACATGGCTTAGCCACAGCATGGGGGATGTTTCCAGAATGAGATTTTCACTCTGCAGCGGAGTGTGCGCTGATATGAAACTTCCTGGCAGATTAAAACTGTGTGCCCGACCGAGACTCGAACTCGGGACCTCTGCTTTTCGCGGGCAAGTGCTCTACCATCTGAGCTACCGAAGCACGACTCACGCTCGGTACTCACAGCTTTACTTCTGCCAGTACCTCGTCTCCTACCTTCCAAACTTTACAGAAGCTCTCCTGCGAAACTTGCAGAACTAGCACTCCTGAAAGAAAGGATATTGCGGAGACATGGCTTAGCCACAGCATGGGGGATGTTTCCAGAATGAGATTTTCACTCTGCAGCGGAGTGTGCGCTGATATGAAACTTCCTGGCAGATTAAAACTGTGTGCCCGACCGAGACTCGAACTCGGGACCTTTGCCTTTCGCTGGCAAGTGCTCTACCAACTGAGCTACCGAAGCACGACTCACGCCCGGTACTCACAGCTTCACTTCTGCCAGTACCTCGTCTCCTACCTTCCAAACTTTACAGAAGCTCTCCTGCGAAACTTGCAGAACTAGCACTCCTGAAAGAAAGGATATTGCGGAGACATGGCTTAGCCACAGCATGGGGGATGTTTCCAGAATGAGATTTTCACTCTGCAGCGGAGTGTGCGCTGATATGAAACTTCCTGGCAGATTAAAACTGTGTGCCCGACCGAGACTCGAACTCGGGACCTTTGCCTTTCGCTGGCAAGTGCTCTACCAACTGAGCTACCGAAGCACGACTCACGCCCGGTACTCACAGCTTCACTTCTGCCAGTACCTCGTCTCCTACCTTCCAAACTTTACAGAAGCTCTCCTGCGAAACTTGCAGAACTAGCACTCCTGAAAGAAAGGATATTGCGGAGACATGGCTTAGCCACAGCATGGGGGATGTTTCCAGAATGAGATTTTCACTCTGCAGCGGAGTGTGCGCTGATATGAAACTTCCTGGCAGATTAAAACTGTGTGCCCGACCGAGACTCGAACTCGGGACCTCTGCTTTTCGCGGGCAAGTGCTCTACCAACTGAGCTACCGAAGCACGACTCACGCCCGGTACTCACAGCTTCACTTCTGCCAGTACCTCGTCTCCTACCTTCCAAACTTTACAGAAGCTCTCCTGCGAAACTTGCAGAACTAGCACTCCTGAAAGAAAGGATATTGCGGAGACATGGCTTAGCCACAGCATGGGGGATGTTTCCAGAATGAGATTTTCACTCTGCAGCGGAGTGTGCGCTGATATGAAACTTCCTGGCAGATTAAAACTGTGTGCCCGACCGAGACTCGAACTCGGGACCGCTGCTTTTCGCGGGCAAGTGCTCTACCATCTGAGCTACCGAAGCACGACTCACGCTCGGTACTCACAGCTTCACTTCTGCCAGTACCTCGTCTCCTACCTTCCAAACTTTACAGAAGCTCTCCTGCGAAACTTGCAGAACTAGCACTCCTGAAAGAAAGGATATTGCGGAGACATGGCTTAGCCACAGCATGGGGGATGTTTCCAGAATGAGATTTTCACTCTGCAGCGGAGTGTGCGCTGATATGAAACTTCCTGGCAGATTAAAACTGTGTGCCCGACCGAGACTCGAACTCGGGACCTCTGCTTTTCGCGGGCAAGTGCTCTACCATCTGAGCTACCGAAGCACGACTCACGCTCGGTACTCACAGCTTTACTTCTGCCAGTACCTCGTCTCCTACCTTCCAAACTTTACAGAAGCTCTCCTGCGAAACTTGCAGAACTAGCACTCCTGAAAGAAAGGATATTGCGGAGACATGGCTTAGCCACAGCATGGGGGATGTTTCCAGAATGAGATTTTCACTCTGCAGCGGAGTGTGCGCTGATATGAAACTTCCTGGCAGATTAAAACTGTGTGCCCGACCGAGACTCGAACTCGGGACCTTTGCCTTTCGCTGGCAAGTGCTCTACCAACTGAGCTACCGAAGCACGACTCACGCCCGGTACTCACAGCTTCACTTCTGCCAGTACCTCGTCTCCTACCTTCCAAACTTTACAGAAGCTCTCCTGCGAAACTTGCAGAACTAGCACTCCTGAAAGAAAGGATATTGCGGAGACATGGCTTAGCCACAGCATGGGGGATGTTTCCAGAATGAGATTTTCACTCTGCAGCGGAGTGTGCGCTGATATGAAACTTCCTGGCAGATTAAAACTGTGTGCCCGACCGAGACTCGAACTCGGGACCTTTGCCTTTCGCTGGCAAGTGCTCTACCAACTGAGCTACCGAAGCACGACTCACGCCCGGTACTCACAGCTTCACTTCTGCCAGTACCTCGTCTCCTACCTTCCAAACTTTACAGAAGCTCTCCTGCGAAACTTGCAGAACTAGCACTCCTGAAAGAAAGGATATTGCGGAGACATGGCTTAGCCACAGCATGGGGGATGTTTCCAGAATGAGATTTTCACTCTGCAGCGGAGTGTGCGCTGATATGAAACTTCCTGGCAGATTAAAACTGTGTGCCCGACCGAGACTCGAACTCGGGACCTTTGCCTTTCGCTGGCAAGTGCTCTACCAACTGAGCTACCGAAGCACGACTCACGCCCGGTACTCACAGCTTCACTTCTGCCAGTACCTCGTCTCCTACCTTCCAAACTTTACAGAAGCTCTCCTGCGAAACTTGCAGAACTAGCACTCCTGAAAGAAAGGATATTGCGGAGACATGGCTTAGCCACAGCATGGGGGATGTTTCCAGAATGAGATTTTCACTCTGCAGCGGAGTGTGCGCTGATATGAAACTTCCTGGCAGATTAAAACTGTGTGCCCGACCGAGACTCGAACTCGGGACCTTTGCCTTTCGCTGGCAAGTGCTCTACCAACTGAGCTACCGAAGCACGACTCACGCCCGGTACTCACAGCTTCACTTCTGCCAGTACCTCGTCTCCTACCTTCCAAACTTTACAGAAGCTCTCCTGCGAAACTTGCAGAACTAGCACTCCTGAAAGAAAGGATATTGCGGAGACATGGCTTAGCCACAGCATGGGGGATGTTTCCAGAATGAGATTTTCACTCTGCAGCGGAGTGTGCGCTGATATGAAACTTCCTGGCAGATTAAAACTGTGTGCCCGACCGAGACTCGAACTCGGGACCTCTGCTTTTCGCGGGCAAGTGCTCTACCATCTGAGCTACCGAAGCACGACTCACGCTCGGTACTCACAGCTTCACTTCTGCCAGTACCTCGTCTCCTACCTTCCAAACTTTACAGAAGCTCTCCTGCGAAACTTGCAGAACTAGCACTCCTGAAAGAAAGGATATTGCGGAGACATGGCTTAGCCACAGCATGGGGGATGTTTCCAGAATGAGATTTTCACTCTGCAGCGGAGTGTGCGCTGATATGAAACTTCCTGGCAGATTAAAACTGTGTGCACGACCGAGACTCGAACTCGGGACCTCTGCTTTTCGCGGGCAAGTGCTCTACCATCTGAGCTACCGAAGCACGACTCACGCTCGGTACTCACAGCTTTACTTCTGCCAGTACCTCGTCTCCTACCTTCCAAACTTTACAGAAGCTCTCCTGCGAAACTTGCAGAACTAGCACTCCTGAAAGAAAGGATATTGCGGAGACATGGCTTAGCCACAGCATGGGGGATGTTTCCAGAATGAGATTTTCACTCTGCAGCGGAGTGTGCGCTGATATGAAACTTCCTGGCAGATTAAAACTGTGTGCCCGACCGAGACTCGAACTCGGGACCTTTGCCTTTCGCTGGCAAGTGCTCTACCAACTGAGCTACCGAAGCACGACTCACGCCCGGTACTCACAGCTTCACTTCTGCCAGTACCTCGTCTCCTACCTTCCAAACTTTACAGAAGCTCTCCTGCGAAACTTGCAGAACTAGCACTCCTGAAAGAAAGGATATTGCGGAGACATGGCTTAGCCACAGCATGGGGGATGTTTCCAGAATGAGATTTTCACTCTGCAGCGGAGTGTGCGCTGATATGAAACTTCCTGGCAGATTAAAACTGTGTGCCCGACCGAGACTCGAACTCGGGACCTTTGCCTTTCGCTGGCAAGTGCTCTACCAACTGAGCTACCGAAGCACGACTCACGCCCGGTACTCACAGCTTCACTTCTGCCAGTACCTCGTCTCCTACCTTCCAAACTTTACAGAAGCTCTCCTGCGAAACTTGCAGAACTAGCACTCCTGAAAGAAAGGATATTGCGGAGACATGGCTTAGCCACAGCATGGGGGATGTTTCCAGAATGAGATTTTCACTCTGCAGCGGAGTGTGCGCTGATATGAAACTTCCTGGCAGATTAAAACTGTGTGCCCGACCGAGACTCGAACTCGGGACCTCTGCTTGTCGCGGGCAAGTGCTCTACCATCTGAGCTACCGAAGCACGACTCACGCTCGGTACTCACAGCTTTACTTCTGCCAGTACCTCGTCTCCTACCTTCCAAACTTTACAGAAGCTCTCCTGCGAAACTTGCAGAACTAGCACTCCTGAAAGAAAGGATATTGCGGAGACATGGCTTAGCCACAGCATGGGGGATGTTTCCAGAATGAGATTTTCACTCTGCAGCGGAGTGTGCGCTGATATGAAACTTCCTGGCAGATTAAAACTGTGTGCCCGACCGAGACTCGAACTCGGGACCTTTGCCTTTCGCTGGCAAGTGCTCTACCAACTGAGCTACCGAAGCACGACTCACGCCCGGTACTCACAGCTTCACTTCTGCCAGTACCTCGTCTCCTACCTTCCAAACTTTACAGAAGCTCTCCTGCGAAACTTGCAGAACTAGCACTCCTGAAAGAAAGGATATTGCGGAGACATGGCTTAGCCACAGCATGGGGGATGTTTCCAGAATGAGATTTTCACTCTGCAGCGGAGTGTGCGCTGATATGAAACTTCCTGGCAGATTAAAACTGTGTGCCCGACCGAGACTCGAACTCGGGACCTTTGCCTTTCGCTGGCAAGTGCTCTACCAACTGAGCTACCGAAGCACGACTCACGCCCGGTACTCACAGCTTCACTTCTGCCAGTACCTCGTCTCCTACCTTCCAAACTTTACAGAAGCTCTCCTGCGAAACTTGCAGAACTAGCACTCCTGAAAGAAAGGATATTGCGGAGACATGGCTTAGCCACAGCATGGGGGATGTTTCCAGAATGAGATTTTCACTCTGCAGCGGAGTGTGCGCTGATATGAAACTTCCTGGCAGATTAAAACTGTGTGCCCGACCGAGACTCGAACTCGGGACCTTTGCCTTTCGCTGGCAAGTGCTCTACCAACTGAGCTACCGAAGCACGACTCACGCCCGGTACTCACAGCTTCACTTCTGCCAGTACCTCGTCTCCTACCTTCCAAACTTTACAGAAGCTCTCCTGCGAAACTTGCAGAACTAGCACTCCTGAAAGAAAGGATATTGCGGAGACATGGCTTAGCCACAGCATGGGGGATGTTTCCAGAATGAGATTTTCACTCTGCAGCGGAGTGTGCGCTGATATGAAACTTCCTGGCAGATTAAAACTGTGTGCCCGACCGAGACTCGAACTCGGGACCTTTGCCTTTCGCTGGCAAGTGCTCTACCAACTGAGCTACCGAAGCACGACTCACGCCCGGTACTCACAGCTTCACTTCTGCCAGTACCTCGTCTCCTACCTTCCAAACTTTACAGAAGCTCTCCTGCGAAACTTGCAGAACTAGCACTCCTGAAAGAAAGGATATTGCGGAGACATGGCTTAGCCACAGCATGGGGGATGTTTCCAAAATGAGATTTTCACTCTGCAGCGGAGTGTGCGCTGATATGAAACTTCCTGGCAGATTAAAACTGTGTGCCCGACCGAGACTCGAACTCGGGACCTTTGCCTTTCGCTGGCAAGTGCTCTACCAACTGAGCTACCGAAGCACGACTCACGCCCGGTACTCACAGCTTCACTTCTGCCAGTACCTCGTCTCCTACCTTCCAAACTTTACAGAAGCTCTCCTGCGAAACTTGCAGAACTAGCACTCCTGAAAGAAAGGATATTGCGGAGACATGGCTTAGCCACAGCATGGGGGATGTTTCCAGAATGAGATTTTCACTCTGCAGCGGAGTGTGCGCTGATATGAAACTTCCTGGCAGATTAAAACTGTGTGCCCGACCGAGACTCGAACTCGGGACCGCTGCTTTTCGCGGGCAAGTGCTCTACCATCTGAGCTACCGAAGCACGACTCACGCTCGGTACTCACAGCTTCACTTCTGCCAGTACCTCGTCTCCTACCTTCCAAACATTACAGAAGCTCTCCTGCGAAACTTGCAGAACTAGCACTCCTGAAAGAAAGGATATTGCGGAGACATGGCTTAGCCACAGCATGGGGGATGTTTCCAGAATGAGATTTTCACTCTGCAGCGGAGTGTGCGCTGATATGAAACTTCCTGGCAGATTAAAACTGTGTGCCCGACCGAGACTCGAACTCGGGACCTCTGCTTTTCGCGGGCAAGTGCTCTACCATCTGAGCTACCGAAGCACGACTCACGCTCGGTACTCACAGCTTTACTTCTGCCAGTACCTCGTCTCCTACCTTCCAAACTTTACAGAAGCTCTCCTGCGAAACTTGCAGAACTAGCACTCCTGAAAGAAAGGATATTGCGGAGACATGGCTTAGCCACAGCATGGGGGATGTTTCCAGAATGAGATTTTCACTCTGCAGCGGAGTGTGCGCTGATATGAAACTTCCTGGCAGATTAAAACTGTGTGCCCGACCGAGACTCGAACTCGGGACCTTTGCCTTTCGCTGGCAAGTGCTCTACCAACTGAGCTACCGAAGCACGACTCACGCCCGGTACTCACAGCTTCACTTCTGCCAGTACCTCGTCTCCTACCTTCCAAACTTTACAGAAGCTCTCCTGCGAAACTTGCAGAACTAGCACTCCTGAAAGAAAGGATATTGCGGAGACATGGCTTAGCCACAGCATGGGGGATGTTTCCAGAATGAGATTTTCACTCTGCAGCGGAGTGTGCGCTGATATGAAACTTCCTGGCAGATTAAAACTGTGTGCCCGACCGAGACTCGAACTCGGGACCTTTGCCTTTCGCTGGCAAGTGCTCTACCAACTGAGCTACCGAAGCACGACTCACGCCCGGTACTCACAGCTTCACTTCTGCCAGTACCTCGTCTCCTACCTTCCAAACTTTACAGAAGCTCTCCTGCGAAACTTGCAGAACTAGCACTCCTGAAAGAAAGGATATTGCGGAGACATGGCTTAGCCACAGCATGGGGGATGTTTCCAGAATGAGATTTTCACTCTGCAGCGGAGTGTGCGCTGATATGAAACTTCCTGGCAGATTAAAACTGTGTGCCCGACCGAGACTCGAACTCGGGACCTTTGCCTTTCGCTGGCAAGTGCTCTACCAACTGAGCTACCGAAGCACGACTCACGCCCGGTACTCACAGCTTCACTTCTGCCAGTACCTCGTCTCCTACCTTCCAAACTTTACAGAAGCTCTCCTGCGAAACTTGCAGAACTAGCACTCCTGAAAGAAAGGATATTGCGGAGACATGGCTTAGCCACAGCATGGGGGATGTTTCCAGAATGAGATTTTCACTCTGCAGCGGAGTGTGCGCTGATATGAAACTTCCTGGCAGATTAAAACTGTGTGCCCGACCGAGACTCGAACTCGGGACCTTTGCCTTTCGCTGGCAAGTGCTCTACCAACTGAGCTACCGAAGCACGACTCACGCCCGGTACTCACAGCTTCACTTCTGCCAGTACCTCGTCTCCTACCTTCCAAACTTTACAGAAGCTCTCCTGCGAAACTTGCAGAACTAGCACTCCTGAAAGAAAGGATATTGCGGAGACATGGCTTAGCCACAGCATGGGGGATGTTTCCAGAATGAGATTTTCACTCTGCAGCGGAGTGTGCGCTGATATGAAACTTCCTGGCAGATTAAAACTGTGTGCCCGACCGAGACTCGAACTCGGGACCTCTGCTTTTCGCGGGCAAGTGCTCTACCATCTGAGCTACCGAAGCACGACTCACGCTCGGTACTCACAGCTTTACTTCTGCCAGTACCTCGTCTCCTACCTTCCAAACTTTACAGAAGCTCTCCTGCGAAACTTGCAGAACTAGCACTCCTGAAAGAAAGGATATTGCGGAGACATGGCTTAGCCACAGCATGGGGGATGTTTCCAGAATGAGATTTTCACTCTGCAGCGGAGTGTGCGCTGATATGAAACTTCCTGGCAGATTAAAACTGTGTGCCCGACCGAGACTCGAACTCGGGACCTTTGCCTTTCGCTGGCAAGTGCTCTACCAACTGAGCTACCGAAGCACGACTCACGCCCGGTACTCAAAGCTTCACTTCTGCCAGTACCTCGTCTCCTACCTTCCAAACTTTACAGAAGCTCTCCTGCGAAACTTGCAGAACTAGCACTCCTGAAAGAAAGGATATTGCGGAGACATGGCTTAGCCACAGCATGGGGGATGTTTCCAGAATGAGATTTTCACTCTGCAGCGGAGTGTGCGCTGATATGAAACTTCCTGGCAGATTAAAACTGTGTGCCCGACCGAGACTCGAACTCGGGACCTTTGCCTTTCGCTGGCAAGTGCTCTACCAACTGAGCTACCGAAGCACGACTCACGCCCGGTACTCACAGCTTCACTTCTGCCAGTACCTCGTCTCCTACCTTCCAAACTTTACAGAAGCTCTCCTGCGAAACTTGCAGAACTAGCACTCCTGAAAGAAAGGATATTGCGGAGACATGGCTTAGCCATGTGCTCGGTCGGGCACACAATTTTAATCTGCCAGGAAGTTTCATATCAGCGCACACTCCGCTGCAGAGTGAAAATCTCATTCTGGAAACATCCCCCAGGCTGTGGCTAAGCCATGTCTGCGCAATATCCTTTCTTTCAGGAGTGCTAGTTCTGCAAGTTTCGCAGGAGAGCTAAGTTGGTAGAGCACTTGCCCGCGAAAGGTAAAGGTCCCGAGTTCGAGTCTCGGTTGGGCACACAGTTTTAATCTGCCAGGAAGTTTCATATCAGCGCACACTCCGCTGCAGAGTCAAAATCTCATTCTGTGAAGTATCAGATATAGATATTTAAAATTAATATCACCTCGTTGCTACACTACTGGCCATTAAAATTTCTACACCAGGAAGAAATGCAGATGATAAACGGGTATTCATTGGACAAATATACACTCCTGGAAATGGAAAAGAGAACACATTGACACCGGTGTGTCAGACCCATCATACTTGCTCCGGACGCTGCGAGAGGGCTGTACAAGCAATGATCACACGCACGGCACAGCGGACACACCAGGACCCGCGGTGTTGGCCGTCGAATGGCGCTAGCTGCGCAGCATTTGTGCACCGCCGCCGTCAGTATCAGCCAGTTTGCCGTGGCATACGGAGCTCCATCGCAGTCTTTAACACTGGTAGCATGCCGCGACAGCGTGGACGTGAACCGTATGTGCAGTTGACGGACTTTGAGCGAGGGCGTATAGTGGGCATGCGGGAGGCCGGGTGGACGTACCGCCGAATTGCTCAACACGTGGGGCGTGAGGTCTCCACAGTACATCGATGTTGTCGCCGGTGGTCGGCGGAAGGTGCACGTGCCCGTCGACCTGGGACCGGACCGCAGCGACGCACGGATGCACGCCAAGACCGTAGGATCCTACGCAGTGCCGTAGGGGACCGCACCGCCACTTCCCAGCAAATTAGGGACACTGTTGCTCCTGGGGTATCGGCGAGGACCATTCGCAACCGTCTCCATGAAGCTGGGCTACGGTCCCGCACACCGTTAGGCCGTCTTCCGCTCACGCCCCAACATCGTGCAGCCCGCCTCCAGTGGTGTCGCGACAGGCGTGAATGGAGGGACGAATGGAGACGTGTCGTCTTCAGCGATGAGAGTCGCTTCTGCCTTGGTGCCAATGATGGTCGTATGCGTGTTTGGCGCCGTGCAGGTGAGCGCCACAATCAGGACTGCATACGACCGAGGCACACAGGGCCAACACCCGGCATCATGGTGTGGGGAGCGATCTCCTACACCGGCCGTACACCACTGGTGATCGTCGAGGGGACACTGAATAGTGCACAGTACATCCAAACCGTCATCGAAGCCATCGTTCTACCATTCCTAGACCGGCAAGGGAACTTGCTGTTCCAACAGGACAATGCACGTCCGCATGTATCCCGTGCCACCCAACGTGCTCTAGAAGGTGTAAGTCAACTACCCTGGCCAGCAAGATCTCCGGATCTGTCCCCCATTGAGCATGTTTGGGACTGGATGAAGCGTCGTCTCACGCGGTCTGCACGTCCAGCACGAACGCTGGTCCAACTGAGGCGCCAGGTGGAAATGGCATGGCAAGCCGTTCCACAGGACTACATCCAGCATCTCTACGATCGTCTCCATGGGAGAACAGCAGCCTGCATTGCTGCGAAAGGTGGATATACACTGTACTAGTGCCGACATTGTGCATGCTCTGTTGCTTGTGTCTATGTGCCTGTGGTTCTGTCAGTGTGATCATGTGATGTATCTGACCCCAGGAATGTGTCAATAAAGTTTCCCCTTCCTGGGACAATGAATTCACGGTGTTCTTATTTCAATTTCCAGGAGTGTATTGTACTAGAACTGACAAGGGATTACATTTTCACGCAATTTGGGTGCATAGATCCTGAGAAATCAGTACCAAGAACATACACCTCTGGCCTTAATAACGGCCTTGATAGCCTGGGCATTGAGTCAAACAGAGTTTGGATGGTGTGTACAGGTACAGCTGCCCATGCAGCTTCAACATGATACCACAGTTCATCAAGAGTAGTGACTGGTGTATTGTGACGAGCCAGTTGCTCGGCCACCATTGACCAGACGTTTCCAATCGGTGAGAGATCTGGAGAATGTGCTGGCCAGGGCAGCAGTCGAACGTTTTCTGTACCCAGAAAGGCCCGTACACTACCTGCAACATGCGGTCGTACATTATCCTGCTGAAATGTAGGGTTTCGCAGGGATCGAATGAAGGGTAGAGCCACGGGTCGTAACACATCTGAAATGTAACGTCCACTATCCAAAGTGCCATCAATGCGAACAAGAGGTGACCGAGACGTGTAACCAATGGCACCCCATACCATCACGCCGGGTGGTATGCCAGTATGGCGATGACGAATACAATCGTCCAATGTGCGTTCACCGCGATGTCGCCAAACACGGATGCGACCATCATGATGCTGTAAACAGAACCTGGATTCATCAGAAAAATGACGTATTGCCATTCGTGCACCTAGGTTCGTCGTTGAGTACACCATCACAGGCGGTCCTGTCTGTGATGCAGCGTCAAGGGTAACCGCAGGCATGGTCTCCGAGCTGATAGTCCATGCTGCTGCAAACGTCGTCGAACTGTTGATGCAGATGGTTGTTGTCTTGCAAACGTCCCCATCTGTTGACTCAGGGATCGATACGTGGCTGCACGATCCGTTACAGCCATGCGGATAAGATGCTGAAATCTCGACTGCTAGTGGTACGAGGCCGTTGGGATCCAGCACGGCGTTCCGTATTACCCTCCTGAACCCAGCAATGTCGCGATACGGTAAATCGCTAAAGGCTACAATCCGAGCTTTATCAAAGTCTGAAACGTGATGGTACGCATTTCTCCTCCTTACACTAGGCATCACAACAACGTTTCACCAGGTAACGCCGGTCAACTGCTGTTTGTGTATGAGAAATCGATTGGAAACTTTCCTCATGTCATCACGTCATAGGTGTCGCCACCGGTGCCAACCTTGTGTGAATGCTGTGAAAAGCTAATCATTTGCATATCACAGCATCTTCTTCCTGTCGGTTAAATTTCGCATCTGTAGAACGTTATCTTCGTGGTGTAGCAATTTTAATGGCCAGTAGTGTATTTCGTTAAACCGTATGCAGGGTAATTTCTTTTCATGGGCCATTGATGTAGTGCATTCACCAGTCTTTGCAGTGTGTATAGAGTTTTATCCACGGCTTCGCTTGCACATACGATGGCACAGATATTTGATACACCGTCTACGAAAGGGTCGTTAGGGACGAAGTATAAACTCGGATTTGGGAAGTATGGGAAAGGAAATTGGGTGTGTTTTTTCAAATAAACCATCCTGTCGGCGATTTGAACGACCATCGTCCTATAAAGGAGTCCGGTGTGTTACCACTGCGTCGTCTCACTCGGTCAGAGATTAGAGCAGTGTCGTCCGAATTGATATTGCCATCGTGTGATATTACGCTGATGAGCAATAACGTAATGTGACCATTGTCCATCGCATCACTGAATGTGGCCTGGTGGCACTGTGGCCACGTGACACAGTAAGGAAAGTATACAGAATGTCTCGTAAATGCTGCGACTAACTTCGAGGGATTGTGAAGGGTACCCTGAGGCACAAATCAAAGGTAGGAACCCATGTGCGGAAACGTCACACAGCGACGCTACAGAGCATCGATGTTACAGGTGCCGGTACCTGTCATTAAGCAGCAAACATGACTTGGTACGCTGACGGACCATAGAGGGGAAGTCTCGGAATGTTGTTTCCTATTCAGTGATCGCAGCTGATCGTCACCATCGCCAATGGAGAAGATGGAGCTAGCTGCTGCGTTGTTTCCTGTGGCTGGGATGCTCCATTGTCCCCGGAGATGTCAGTTTAGGACACGGGTTTCCATCCACGGTTACTTTTTCCTGGAACCCTTTGAAACCTCCATTTTTTCGGTATTGAGAAGAGAAATAAACTTCAGATGGAGACCTATGTCCGAAAGTGTCATCTAACAAGGCAACAGAGCAGTGCATTTATAGGAGACGTGGCCTGTCTATGAAGCACTTAGCTCCATCTTCTCCACTGGTGAACATTGCAATCAGTCGCGATAACTGAATAACGCCTGCAGTTCGTCAGTGTACAGAGCCATGTTTGCTGCCGAAGGGTTGGGCTAGCGATACGTACCAGCGCATATAACTTCAACTCTCTGTAACGTCGTTGGATGACATTTCCGGACATAGATCCCTGTCCTTGATGTGTTCCTTAAGATACCCTTGACAATCCTTCCAAGTGCTTCTCAAGATTTGTGGAACACCCTGTATACGTGTGGCAGAGATGAATGGGGAATCATTTTAGTGCCAATACTAACGCGAATTCTTTACAGACGAATGGAAAAACTGGTAGAAGCGGACCTCGGGGAAGATCAGTTTGGATTCCGTGGAAATGTTGGAACACGTGAGGCAATACTAACCTTACGACTTATCTTAGAAGAAAGATTAAGAAAAGGCAAACCTACGTTTCTAGCATTTGTAGACTTAGAGAAAGCTTTTGACAACGTTAAGTGGAATACTCTCTTTCAAATTCTGAAGGTGGCAGGGGTAAAATACAGGGAGCGAAAGGCTATTTACAATTTGTACAGAAACCAGATTGCAGTTATAAGAGTCGAGGGACATGAAAGGGAAGCAGTGGTTGGGAAAGGAGTGAGACAGGGTTGTAGCCTCTCCCCGATGTTATTCAATCTGTATATTGAGCAAGCAGTAAAGGAAACAAAAGAAAAATTCGGAGTAGGTATTAAAATTCATGGAGAAGAAGTAAAAACTTTGAGGTTCGCCGATGACATTGTAATTCTGTCAGAGACAGCAAAGGACTTGGAAGAGCAGTTGAACGGAATGGACAGTGTCTTGAAAGGAGGATATAAGATGAACATCAACAAAAGCAAAACGAGGATAATGGATTGTAGTCAAATTAAATCGGGTGATGCTGCGGGGGTTAGATTAGGAAATGAGACACTTAAAGTAGTAAAGTTTTGCTATTTAGGGAGCAAAATAACTGATGATGGTCGAAGTAGAGAGGATATAAAATGTAGACTGGCAATGGCAAGGAAAGCGTTTCTGAAGAAGAGAAATTTGTTAACATCGAGTATAGATTTAAGTGTCAGGAAGTCGTTTCTGAAAGTATTTGTATGGAGTGTAGGTAGCCATGTATGGAAGTGAAACATGGACGATAACCAGTTTGGACAAGAAGAGAATAGAAGCTTTCGAAATGTGGTGCTACAGAAGAATGCTGAAGATAAGGTGGGTAGATCACGTAACTAATGAGGAGGTATTGAATAGGATTGGGGAGAAGAGAAGTTTGTGGCACAACTTGACTAGAAGAAGGGATCGGTTGGTAGGACATGTTTTGAGGCATCCAGGGATCACAAATTTAGCATTGGAGGGCAGCGTGGAGGGTAGAAATCGTAGAGGGAGACCAAGAGATCAATACACTAAGCAGATTCAGAAGGATGTAGGTTGCAGTAGGTACTGGGAGATGAAGAAGCTTGCACAGGATAGAGTAGCATGGAGAGCTGCATCAAACCAGTCTCAGGACTGAAGACCACAACAACAACAACACGGGCAGAAGATAGAGAAATACACTGATGAGAGTGACTTTGGGGAAGGTCAGATTGTTATGCCCTCCGCCTGGGAACCAGCACCTCGGAAACTGAGAAACCGGACAGCCGTTCACATGCTACTGTCGCGAGCATCTTCAGAAAGTGGTTGAAGGACGGTTAAACGACAAGTAGGTGAAAAGGTGTTGATGTCAACGCCTCATCACAGAATGTGGAAATTAGAGGGCTACTGTCTCTGGTAAGCAAGGTAAGCAGCAATCTGTGGCAGATATGACGACATAGTGCAATGGTGACGCAGGTACAAGTGTTTTGTAGAACACCGTTCAACGTACATTGCTGAACATGAGGCTCCAAAGCAGACGACCGCCACGTGTTCTCATGTTGACCTAACGACATCGTCACTCACGACTGTAGTGGGCACGGGATCATCGACACCTAACGCAGCATCAGTGCAAATATGTCAGCTGGTCGTATGAACGACATTTCTAGTTACACCAGGTCGTGTGTGGGTACGCTGTCATGCAGGCAAATGGCTGACCGGAACATGCACCACGCTACATAAGTTTGGCGATGGGGCCAGTGTTGTGGTATGGAAAGGAGGGGCAGTCACCTAGGGTTCCATCTGGCTTTACGGTAGTAACTCAAGACACCACGTCTGCCGCGGACTGCGTGGAAATTGTGACGAACCAATTGCATCCCTTTATGTTTTATGTCTTCCTCGTAGGTTATAGCAGAATCCAGCAGGGTGTCTTGCTACAGTGGTTCGAGGAGCATCATACTGAAATGACTTGATATCTTGGTCACCAAATACGACAAATCTAAACCCAATGGACCACATGTGCGTCGCTGTCGGTCGCCAGTTCTGTTTCCACAAACGACTGGCCTGTAATTTACGGGAACTGCTTGAGCTGTGAAGAGATGTTTTCCTGCCACATACCTCCGTAAATGTACCAAGGACTTGTCGAGTTCATGCCACACAGAAATGCTGCTGTATTATGTTCCAAAGCTGGACCATAAAACTATTAAGCAGGTAGTCGTAAAGACTTGGCTCGTCCTTGTAAGTGTGACTTTCTTCGGTTTCTTGGTGGTATGAATAACTTCCGTCTAGCCTAACGTCCACTGTGCATGTAGTCTTCCTGTAGCGTTGAGCACACTCGACGGGTTGCTGCAGGGACGGACGCCGCCGGGGAGGCAGCCGCGGCGCTGGCGTCGGCGTCCATCGTGTTCCAGTCGGTGGACGAAGAGTACTCGGCCACTCTGCTCAACGCCGCCATCGAGCTGCTCAACTTCGCCGACACCTACAGGGCGCTCTGCACCGACTCCATCCCCGACATGGCTGAGTTTTACACGTGAGTCCTACCAGCACTGTGTTCCTCGGCATCATTAACTCCTTTAAAATTTGCTGTAGCACTGGAGGTAAGCCGTACAACTGGCAAGTAGCTACCAATTTGTTAACGTTTAAAAATAGGACTTTAGGACAGGAACATAAGGAATTTGCAATCACCTTGACCTGCGTGAGTGATAATGACTGTTCATGAAGCTGAACGGGATGCAAACAGCCACCACGTTGAAATTTATCTAGTAAATAGTCTTCTGTAGTAGCTACTCATCGCCGAATCCATGAAGTTGCAGAGATTAGGCAATATGCGCCATAATAGCTGAGTAGTGGAAGATAACACCAGTACGACCTCGTAGCAACCGCCATTAAGGCATCATAAAATGGTGGCTACTGTACAAAACCGAACCCAAGTTGATCGTGCTGTGTACACAAAGGCACCTCATTACCGTCACGCATGACGGTGGCCGATTATGTCGATGACGAATGCAATCTGGCATCGTTTTCCTCGGAGCCTCCACGCAATGATATTGCCACCGTGATGATGTACCCAAAACTGGAACTCGTTTCGCAAGACGGCGTGGAGGCCCTCCTGTGTCTGCTGCTGTCTTTGAACGCACCACAGTGACCGCGTCTCCCCTGCTGCCGTGCCTGCTGCTCACACTATGTAAGCCCCAGACCTCGTCATACTGTTCGTGTGGACACTTCCCTTGCTGCGGGCAAACTCCCCTCCCGTCTCGAGGTGCGCTACACGGCTTTACGATACTGCACAGTGGAACGAACGCTGTTCAGACGTACTCTCATATCGTGGGATCCAGACAAACGCTGAATGGTAAAACAAGGAGGTCTCGATGGGCAACTAGCCTGCCGCTGTGGAATACCAATAAATGCCGCCGAACGTATATCCATTTTACATCTTTCATAACATCATGTTCTATCACGCAACCAGTGGCTCTGAGCACTATGGGACTTAACATCTGTGGTCAGCAGTCCCCTAGAACTTAGAACTACTCAAACCTAACGAACCTAAGGACATCACACACATCCATGCCCGAGGCAGGATTCGAACCTGTGACCGTAGCAGTCACGCGGTTCCAGACTGAGCGCCTAGAACCGCTAGACCACCGCGGCTGGCACACGCAACCAGTGTTCAAATAGAATTTTCGACCGACAAATTGACTGCATATTAATGTGATCAGTGCCTGTATTCGAAGTCATATTGGAATAGCAGCTCACTAACGATGCAGGGTATATAAAGTGTGTCCGGAGGACACGGAAAACAGTGCAATCATTGTCGTATTGCGGAAACGGATCGATTTAGCTGACACTGGAAAGGCCATCATCATTGGCTTTCGGGCCAAGGTTGGAAGCATATCCGAAACGGCTAAATTTTGTTAACTGTTCACGAGTCTCTGTGGTTAAAGTACTCCGTGATTGCTAAATGGTCTTATCCAAAACAGCCACCGAGGCAACTTTGGTGCAGCACGGGCGAGGGATGGCCGGTGCGAACGACGGCTGCGGAGACGTGTACGGGGGAACGGACGCGTAACTGCTGAGCAACGACCGCTCAGATGAACCATGAGGCTACCAACAATGTCAGCTCAGTGACCGTTCTGCGAACGTTGCTCCGTATGGGTCTCAGCAGCAGGTGCCTTGTTTATGCAGCTGCCCTGCTATTCATTGGCGACGAAGGCTTGGATTTGCACGTCAATCCCGCAGCTGGGTGTCCACTGAAAGGTGATAGGTCGCCTTATCAGATGAATCACGTTTTGTGCTCCATCTGCTTGAAACGTCCAAAAGAAAAGACACTGCAACAATCGTCGGAAGGGTCCAGCCAGGAGGAGGGAGCCTTATGGTCTCGGGACTGTTTTAGTCGAGTTTCCTGCATGATCTCGCCATTCTGAAAGGGAAAATGGATCAACAAGAGTATTTACCTATCCTTGGGGGCACGTTCACCCCTCCATGCAGGCTGTTTTTTCCTCAGCACCATGGCACCTGTCAACAGGACAATGCAACACGTCACACAGTTTGCACTGTACGTTCGTGGTTCAGAGAGCACCAGGTAGAGTTAAGCGTACTCTCCTGGCCTCCAAATTACAGTGACTTATACCCAGTCGAGAATCAGTGCGATCACAACGATCAGGTCGTCATTTACAGTGGGAACATACGTCATAGCATGTATGACGTGTGATACATCTGCGACAATTTTTCTGCCACTGATGATGGTTTAAAACCGAAATCGGTAGCAGAATAAATAACATTTTCACGGACAGCACAGTGTTATACATTTTGTAAAATATGGTTCAACCAAAGTTGCTTTATCAGTGAAACATACATATTGACTGGCAATTCCTGTAGGTGCTTAGTGACCAATGACACGTAGCAATAGCAGAGCACAAAAAAAAAAAAAAAAAAAAAAAAAAAAGGTTCAAATGGCTCTGAGCACTATGGGACTTAACTTATGAGGTCATCAGTCCCCTAGAACTTAGAACTCCTTACACCTAACTAACCTAAGAACATCACACACATCCATACCCGAGGCAGGATTCGAACCTGCGACCGTAGCGGTCGCGCGGTTCCAGGCTGTAGCGCCTATAACCGCTCGACCACATCAGCCGGCGCAGGGCAACATAACCAGCAGAAACAATGCGAGATACTAACGACGAGTGTGTGGAATATGTATAGCCAAGTGAGTAAAAATAAAGTGAATGAAAGTTGTTGGTAGGTAGCTCTTGTACCCGCCCGGCTAGTCGCGCGGGAAGGCATACCGGTTCCGGCACGAATCCACCAGCGAATTAATGTCGAGGTCCGGTGCGCCGGCCAGTCTGTGGATGGTTTTTAAGGCGGTTTTCCATCTACCTCGGCGTATGCGGGCTGGTTGCCCTTATTCTGCCTCAGTTACACTGTGTCGGCGATTGCTGCGCGAACTCCATTTCCAAGTACGCGTACACCATAATTATTCTACCACGCAAACATTTAGGCCAGGGCTTAACAACTGGCCGGTTTTGAGCGCGAGTACTCGCGTCTGCTCAGGCACGTGCTCGCGAGCAGCTGCAAGCTCGCGGTGTACCGTGGGAGGGGAGGGAGGGGAAATGCGCGCGCACGTTTGAATAGGGCCGCAGCGTGCCTATTGAATTCGCGCCGACTGTGTAACGTTTAAAGTACTACGATCAGCTCTTAACAGAGTGAAGTCGCCGTTGTATAACCCTAACCATGCTTTCGCAGTTCAACCCCCATTGGGAGGAATTGTATCTGTTTACTGAAAAAGATGGTGTTGCAAAATGTTTAGTATGTCACAAAACGCTGAATTCTTTTACGAAATTTAATTTGCAGCGACATTATATGTCGTACCAAAATGTTTAGTATGTCACAAAACGCTGAATTCTTTTACGAAATTTAATTTGCAGCGACATTATATGTCGTACTACGCGAAAGACTACGGACGTGGAAAATGTGATTGACCAGATCGTGCACAGGAAGTTATTAAACATAAAAGGAAGCTATCAGAAGAAGATCTGGACGACGAAGAAAAATCAACGGAGGCAGCTCTCAGAGTGGGTTACAAAATTGCTTTGCTTTTAGCAAAATCCCTGCGCCCCTTAACTGATGGCGATTTAATAAAAGAATGTTTGGTAGTTGCAACGGAACATTTGTGTCCATCTCAAGTTGAACAGTTTTGGATTGTGCAATTATCTAACATGACCATTATGCGTCGCATACAGGACATGGCAGACGACGTCCAGAGCCAGCTTGCAAATATCTGTTAAGATTTTATGGCGTATTCTCTAGCTCTGGACGAAAGTGTTGATATCACTGGAACAGCGCAGCTTGCCATATTTATTAGAGGTGTTAACAGAGATCTTCAGGTGAGGGAGGAGCTCCCCGATGTAGTAGCCTTGAAGAACACTACAACCGGAGGTCATATTTTAAGTAGTGTTGAAGAAAGTGTTGAAAATATAGGATTGTCGTGGAATTCTTTAGTTTCAGTGTCTACAGATGGTAGAGGCATACACTAAGCTAATAAAATTATGTGGCACGTGTACATTCTCCTTTATTTGTTTCATTTGTCGCAGTAATAATTCGTGAGTGATATCCCTGCAGGTGGCCGCGGATTCACATTGACTGGCGGCAGCTGTTGTGTGCCCCACGTGACTCTCCCAACTCTCCGCTCTGGTCCGGTAGTGGGGGGTAGCGTGCTCGCGCTGCTCCGTGCTCGCGCCTTGCCGCTCACAGCTTGCTCCCCGAGCACGTATGTTGTGAAGCCCTGATTTAGGGCTACACTAGTCTGGTATGAGACGTTCCCGGGGGTGGGGGTCCACTGGGGACAATAACCCTGGGTTGAGTGTGGGGCGGCGGTGGGGTGGGTGGACTGTTGTGGCCTGTTGTGGGGCTGTGAATCACTAAGGGCTACGGTGGGACGAAGCCTCCCCGTCGTTTCTAGGTCCTTGGTTTAATACATGCACACATAGCTCTTGTAAGACTGTTACAAAATCTTACATCATAAATTTCATGGATTCAGTATCAGATAGATTTAACATGCTGTTATAGATCTGTTCACGAAGCTCAAGCTTTTCAGTATAAGTTTATGCGTCTTCATCGACGAAATTACCTGGATTCTTCTGAGATAAATTTTTTTTTAGTTTGATTTTGACGTGTTATTATGACCACAACTAGCATGTGTACAATCGGATGAATGGATGAATGGTTCAAATGGCTCTGAGCACTATGGGACTTAACATCTGAGGTCATCAGTCCCCTAGAACTTAGAACTACTTAAACCTAAGTAACCTAAGGACATCACACACATCCATGCCCGAGGCAGGATTCGAACCTCCGACCGTAGCCGTCGCGCAGTTCCAGACTGAAGCACCTACAACCGCTCAGCCACACCGGCCGGCTGAATGGATGAGATATAACTTACTTGTTCTGTAACTTTACGTGCTTGCTTCCATTCACAATGTCATATGTAACCATTACGTAACACGACAGAGGAGGATAGATTATTTTCAGAAAACTCCTCATGACGGCTTCATGTTTTGAAGAGCTCCGGAGGGATATTATTTAACGTCCAGAAGTACGAACTCAGTGTTAAAAAGGTTGGGCCTCATTGAAAAATCCGCATTAGCAATCGCCGCAAGTGATTAAAAGAAACCAGGGAAAACGTGTGGATGATATGACTGGAATTTGTGCTCCTATGAATAAGAATTCGGTATATTAAAGAGAATATTACATTTTTCTGGTGAAGCTAGGCAGTGTTTGACAGCAATTCTTTGGTCGATAGTTAGCTGTGGTCTTGCTGGTCTTGACGACAAGTGGCACAAAGCTCAAAGTGTATACCATGGTGTGTTCGTTATTAATTTCTCATTATCTCACCTATACTATGCTATCTGGAAACTGTGTGGATGGATTCACGCCAACCATAAACTCTACATAATAGCTGTTGTGCTCATTTCAGGTCGTCCGGCTACACAGATGAGCTGGTGTGGGGCTACGTTTGGGTGTACAAGGCAACTGGGGACTAATCGTACATGCAAAGGGCCCTGGAGCTCTTCGAGGAGTTCCAGCTGCAATACATCTCCAACAACCTCAGCTACGACCAGAAGACGATGGGCATTGTGGTAATGTTAGACAATTCCTAAATGCCAATGTCTTACGACCAATAGGACAATTTCAGATGACTGTTTTTCATCTCAGTCACAACAGAGAACAGTACGTAGTCTTTCAACGCATAGACGTTATACCTTATCTAAACGTGTATATGTGGCAGGTTCTATGTAGTACTTTATTTGTTTTCTGTTGCACCAAAAGTTTTCTTCCCACGTGCTTACTATAACCAAAAAACCTTTATCATTAGCTTAACATGCTATGGTCTTTGTTTGATTCTACTACTCTTTCTCCTCTGCTGCTCCTTCCAGCACCTTCAAACCCTTCTTGGGTGCAATAACAACTATCCTATCATTTGTCTCTTCTACTGGTAAGAATTTCCGTATGCTTCTCTCCTCACCTCTACTTTCCAATATTTCTTCTTTTAGTACCATTTTTGTGCAATTAATTCTTAACGTTCTTCGATAATTCCTGATTTCAGATTGTCCCCATTCCACTTTAACACATTGCTCCAATTGCTCACTTTCATGACCTTCATCCTCGTTTAGGCATCAGTACCTGTTACCAGTTGAGGAATGTTTTCTCGCCTAAGCCAAGCTACTGCAAATCGTGCAGATATTTCTGTTGGGGACAGAGGGCGGCGTACTGAAAAACGTTACATCAGTATTAACGTCATTTGCAGATTAATAATTATAGCTATTACAAATCGTATGCTTTAGGTTGTGCAGTACCTCCAAGTACATAAGGCAAGAGCAAGCTGTTAATGCTTAGTTCCCCTGGACAGGAGGTCAGGCGTTGAAGTGTGGACACGTGAGTGCCAAGCGGTTTGCCTATACTGAGAAGTGCACTCCAATTAGTGGAGCAGTTATGATCATGCAGAAAACATCAAGTAGTAAATTATATGATGAGTCTATGGAAAGACTGTTCGATGCAGAGAAAAAACAAGCCAACCGACTGACCTGTGTACATATTAAAAGCACTCCGTCTTCAGGCCACGAGTGGCCTACCGGGACCATCCGACCGCCGTGTCATCCTCAGTGGAGGATGCGGATAGGAGGGGCGTGGAGCCAGCACACCGCTCTCCCGGTCGTTATGATGGTATTCTTGACCGAAGCCGCTACTATTCGGCCGAGTAGCTCCTCAATTGGCATCACGAGGCTGAGTGCACCCCGAAAAATGGCAACAGCACAAGGCGGCCAGGATGGTCACCTATCCACGTGCCGACCACGCCCGACGGCGCTTAACTTCGGTGATCTCACTGGAACCGGTGTATCCACTGCGGCAAGGCCGTTGCCTGCGTTCATATTAAGGCAGCACGTAAAAGATCTGCACTTATGCCCATTACATTCTGTGTGTAATGTTTCCTCGTATAGAGGCTACCATAATTAACAACGAAAATTGATATGCGTGAAAGTATGTAATAATAGAAGCAAAAACTTTCTAGTAAGCAAGGGTGGTGATAAAATTGTGCCACGGACTTCAGTATGAAATTTTTTTATTGTTAACACAAATATACAGGGTGGCGCAGGGAAATGGGAAGTTTTGAACGTTACTGTTGTCCACAGTATAGACCCGACATTGATCAGAAGCAGTGGATGGTTTTTGTGAACGCTGTGCAATTTAGTAATCATGCAGCGTCGGTGTAGTGAGGAAAGTGCTATCGCTGTGTGAGCGTTTCACAAGCATGTTGACAGTGTGACTGCGGCGCAAATTGTATTTACACAGCATTAACACCTAGGACGTCATGGCCGTATGTCATCCGTTCATATGGTTGCAAAATGGGTGCGTAATTTTGAGGGAACTAGCAGAGGTTGAAAATACCGCTTCAGTTGTAATTTATTTTCACACGACCGGTTTCCGACTGTTATAAGCGCATCCTCAGGTGTATTAGCTGTGCTGTGGTCCCCCTGTTCTGCGCTCATTGGCAGCACACCGCGCCTGGTACACGCGGCACTTCAGTTGTAAATTACTTTATTTTCACACGAACGGTTTCGGACTGTTATAAGCGCATCCTCAGGTGTCTTAGCTGTGCTGTGGTCCCCCTGTTCTGCGCTCATAGGCGGCACACCGCGCCTGGTACACACGGCGCTCGAGGACCACAGCACAGCTACGACGCCTGAGGATGGGCTTATAACAGTCCGAAAGTCGTGTGAAAATAAAGTAATTTGCAACTGAAGCGGTATTTTCAACCTCTGCTATAATGTTCAGTTCCGGATGTCCTGCCAACAGGATTGTTTGAGGGAACTGCTCCAGGATTGAAAAGGAACCTCAAGGTGGCGTTCGAAAGGTACGTTCACCAGAGAACTTTGCAGCTGCTAGAGTTCCCATCGAAAGGAGTCTTCCCCGCTGCGTTCGGCAACATGAATCTGTACACCAGAGACTGGGCGACAAAGCGTACAAAGAATACTACACGAATTGAAGTTCGGCAACTATAAGCTACATATTGCGCAATAATTAAATCCGCGAGATGGGGTCATAGAGCTTCCTTAACAAAATACGAATGTCCGACGAAGCCAACTTCGATCTTAACTGATGTGTTAACAATCATAGTTTTCGTCACTGGGCGCAGAAAAATCCTTGTGAGTTTCTCGATTGTCCTTTACATACGATCAAGGATAAAGTATGGTGTGCTGTATTGTGTCACAGTGTCATTGGCCCTTATTTTTTTGAACGTAAGTGTGGCATTGTAGCGATATAACATCCTAACATCCGCTCGGTATGTTGATATGCTTGGAACATTCTTTACATCACATGAAAAACGTGCTGATTCAACAGGACGAAGCCATGTTCCATATTACTGGACAATCGGTGGCAGCCGTTCGCCAGTTGTTTGCAGGCGAGTCATTTTATGTATCAGTGACATTCTGTGGACTGTAAGATCCCCTGATCTTTGTGTATACGATTTCTTCCTCTGCGGACATCTTAAAATAGATGTGTTTTCTTGCAAGGTCCCTCACACTACCAAACCTCAGTGCGAGTTTCTCAGTTTGGCCTCGAGTCTACATCTACATCTACATTACATCCATACTCCGCAAGTCACCTGACGGTGTGTGGCGGAGGGTACCCTGAGTACCTCTATCGGTTCTCGCTTCTATTCCAGTCTCGTATCGTTCGTGGAAAGAAGGATTGTCGGTATGCTTCTGTGTGGGCTCTAATCTCTCTGATTTTATCCTCATGGTCTCTTCGCGAGATATACGTAGGAGGCAGCAATATACTTCTTGACTCTTCGGTGAAGGTATGTTCGCGAAACTTTAACAAAAGCCCGTACCGAGCTACTGAGCGTCTCTCCCGCAGAGTCTTCCACTGGAGTTTATCTACACTCCCGGAAATGGAAAAAAGAACACATTGACACCGGTGTGTCAGACCCACCATACTTGCTCCGGACACTGCGAGAGGGCTGTACAAGCAATGATCACACGCACGGCACAGCGGACACACCAGGAACCGCGGTGTTGGCCGTCGAATGGCGCTAGCTGCGCAGCATTTGTGCACCGCCGCCGTCAGTGTCAGCCAGTTTGCCGTGGCATACGGAGCTCCATCGCAGTGTTTAACACTGGTAGCATGCCGCGACAGCGTGGACGTGAACCGTATGTGCAGTTGACGGACTTTGAGCGAGGGCGTATAGTGGGCATGCGGGAGGCCGGGTGGACGTACCGCCGAATTGCTCAACACGTCGGGCGTGAGGTCTCCACAGTACATCGATGTTGTCGCCAGTGTTCGGCGGAAGGTGCACGTGCCCGTCGACCTGGGACCGGACCGCAGCGACGCACGGATGCACGCCAAGACCGTAGGATCCTACGCAGTGCCGTAGGGGACCGCACCGCCACTTCCCAGCAAATTAGGGACACTGTTGCTCCTGGGGTATCGGCGAGGACCATTCGCAACCGTCTCCATGAAGCTGGGCTACGGTCCCGCACACCGTTAGGCCGTCTTCCGCTCACGCCCCAACATCGTGCAGCCCGCCTCCAGTGGTGTCGCGACAGGCGTGAATGGAGGGACGAATGGAGACGTGTCGTCTTCAGCGATGAGAGGCGCTTCTGCCTTGGTGCCAATGATGGTCGTATGCGTGTTTGGCGCCGTGCAGGTGAGCGCCACAATCAGGACTGCATGCGACCGAGGCACACAGGGCCAACACCCGGCATCATGGTGTGGGGAGCGATCTCCTACACTGGCCGTACACCACTTGTGATCGTCGAGGGGACACTGAATAGTGCACGGTACATCCAAACCGTTATCGAACCCATCGTTCTACCATTCCTAGACCGGCAAGGGAACTTGCTGTTCCAACAGAACAATGCACGTCCGCATGTATCCCGTGCCACCCAACGTGCTCTAGAAGTGTAAGTCAACTACCCTGGCCAGCAAGATCTCCGGATCTGTCCCCCATTGAGCATGTTTGGGACTGGATGAAGCGTCGTCTCACGCGGTCTGCACGTCCAGCACGAACGCTGGCCCAACTGAGGCGCCAGGTGGAAATGGCATGGCAAGCCGTTCCACAGGACTACATCCAGCATCTCTACGATCGTCTCCATGGGAGAATAGCAGCCTGCATTGCTGCGAAAGGTGGATATACACTGTACTAGTGCCGACATTGTGCATGCTCTGTTGCCTGTGTCTATGTGCCTGTGGTTCTGTCAGTGTGATCATGTGATGTATCTGACCCCAGGAATGTGTCAATAAAGTTTCCCCTTCCTGGGACAATGAATTCACGGTGTTCTTATTTCAATTTCCAGGAGTGTATATCCTATCGCTGAATGACTAGAGTGGCATACAGCCATGAAAACTTAAATGCATCGTAAAACTTCGTAGCCCTTAGTGCATCGGCTACAATTTAACAATATTCATTTGTCTACTGAATTAACTGGTTTACTGCGTAGTGATAGTGCTGCAATGAAGCACTGGTGGACCTAAGGCTCCTCCTAGAATTTACTATGCCAAAAGTGGATTTTAATAACTAATATTTATAAAGAAAATTCTGAGTTCCACACCACACCGATATTTTACCTGAAACCGATTTCCACGCAAGATTCGTTCCCAAGGCCCGCACCGAGCGAAGTCGCGCAGCGGTTAGCACCCTGGACTCGTATTCAGGAGGACGACTATTTGAAGAAAAGTTACGAGGAGGCTAGTTCATAATAACGAGTGCCAATAGAACTGTTTCCTATATAAGTTTTTTTGTTTCATTGTATATACGTACTTTTCTTTGAATTTATACAAACATATAACACGGATGTATTCAAAATTCGCTCTTGTAGGTTAACACTTTCTTCCGCCAACCCCCTTGGCAGTACCATGTTATGCCCGCAAGGAATTCCTTGTTAAAGTAGGCAACAGATTCAGTTGTGTCACCATTAGGCACGGACTTAATCGAAGAGTTACATTTCTCAGAGGTGGCTGTTAACGATATTCCAGCAAATATGCTAGAAACAGCTCATTTGCGGACCTGTGTTTGTCGGAACGTTAGTGCTTTTGTTATCGTGTACTATCTCATGTGTCAATTTTCGCTGTGCACCTTTACCGAATTTTCCTTTCTTTTATAAATGATTGAAAATCATGAATTGTTAATTTTTAATAGTTGCCATAGTTCTTTTCACTATCGGCTGAGATTGTTGGCATGACCGACTTCTGATCACATGTAAGACGCACCTACTGTTCCCTATAAAGCATTTGTACGTGGCAGACGACAATCTCCTAAGATTATGATCGATCATCTGTTGGACTTTAAAGTAGCATTGACACCCGAGGAACATACTCGAACGGCAGAAACCATAAAATTCCTAGCGATTTCTCTCACAAAAATATACAAAACGTTCAATGAAAATCGGTAAAACTTCTTCATAGTTATCACTATAAATTTTCAAGTCGTTTAGAAACCTCAGCGATCGTAAATTATAGGTTTAAAGAAAGTCCAAATTTCAATATATTATTTATTTTTAATTTCGGTAAACCATTTCGGTCTATATGATTATCTTCAGATCAGAGGCTCAGGTGATGTGTGGAGTTGGAACACATGGACTGTTGTGAGTGTCGGTTCCTCGCTCATTAGAGCCTCCGGTCTCTAGATGGTCATATAAACCGAAACCGTTTATCGAAATTAAAATATAAAATGTAATGTAACCTCGAGTGTTCTTCTGTTAAGACAGTTATTACTACATTAAGACTCCGTAGTTGGAAAATCGAGAAACGAAACGCCAAAAATCTCTAAACTTGCTCGTAATGAAGAGGTAATGCATCGATGAATTCAATTGGAAAAGAAAATCGAAGGTGAATGTTGGTTAGGAAGAACAGTGGATTCAGTTTTCCTCTCCAAGGAAACCAATGTCTATTACACTGAATTAAGTTGAACGACTGGAACGGGGAAAAAGCTTGCTCATTCAACAAATTATCTTACATGGAAATTTTTATCGTCATTGTAAGGCGAAATGATGTCTCAGCGTTGTGCTAAATTGAGAGGACGTTTCGAAACTACATCTGCAGCACTTACAGAAAAAGAGTGAATTCCAATGAAGAACTGGAAGCGTAGCAATAACAGACAAAAGGTAAAACGAAGAAATCATCAAAATAAGACGTATTACACAGAACAGGGAAGCGATAATCGACGAAATTGTGAGGAACAGTTATACAGAGGTATATAATGGAACAAAATATCTTGAGAGTGGGGACTACCAGATGTTAAGTGAGAGAAGAAAAGAATAAGGAGAAAGGAATATTCAACTTATATCTTCTTTAAAAAAGACGTTTTCTTTCGTAAGGTAATGAAATAACAAGAGGTTACATTGGAGCTAGACTTTTAAGCGCGCTATGCAAAGCAGCGTCAAGACCAGTTCAGGTATCTAAGGAACACCTCCCGAGTGTACTGAGAAATTTAAAGACACCTTTAATGAAAGGCTTTTTGTATTTTTAACAGAGAACACCTGGAATAGATACCAAAACTCTTTGATGCTAGTCTTCTCCTCTGCGCTACCAGGAAATTTACGGATAAAAGATGCAACTTCTGTGACGACAAGAAAAGAAAACGAAATTTCAGAGCGAAGAGGCCATCTTATGTGAAAGGTCTGAGATACGTAGCTATTATCGGAGTCTCAGACCGGTAATTGAATCATTGCTTTGCCGAGAGTGCCAATCTCTTCCAGGATGTGTGCAAGATGTAGGTTAATATATGCCGTGAAGGTAAGTTTGTGAAAGACTGATGCGATCGAAAATGGAACAGTAACCGGCCGCTGTGGCCGAGCGGTTCTAGGCTCTTCAGCCCGGTACCGCACTGCGGCTACTGTCACAGGTTTGAATCCTGCCTCGGGCATGAATGTGTGTGATGTCCTTAGGTTAGTTTGGTTTAAGTAATTCTAACAAGGGGAGACCGCCAATTGTGAAATTCAGATTCGATTCATACTGCGCATAATAAAAGCTCATGGCCAGAGGTGTAATGTGGCAAAGCACCAAGATACAATTCTCAGCCGTTGTCGAGAAAATCGACAGTTAAAATAAACCGTTGCGGTGAAATATTCTCTACGATTAACAATTTTCTACAGCGTCGTGGCGCAGCGGTAAGCGCTTGGGGTCGTAATCCGACGATCGTCGGATCGAATCTCGCGCCATGCAATTTTTTTTTTTTTTAGTATTTGTATTTTGTAATTCAAATGTGTGTATATACACACACACACACACACACACACACACACACACAGACACACACACAGACACATACACACACACACACACACACACATATATATATATATATATATATATATATATATATATATATATATATAAAATTCCCGGCAATCAGTTGCAACAATTATGCGTATAATAAGTTGTTGAAAGTCGTTTGTCGTGGAAAAACTGGCGACTTCGAACATCATTATGTTTTCCGCAAACAAAGTTATATTTCACAAATGTTATTAATTGTCTTCATAATGTTAACCACGTATAGTTAACGGAAGACGTAGAAACGATATTCCGAAACGAATACGTACAGCGTAAGTCACACGTTCGAATTAGAATAGAAACCCCACGAACACAAATTTGCTGTGGCAGGTATGAAATATAAACTCAGTTACTCGCTCTTTACACTTGAAGGACAGATGTTGAATGGGCCGAAACGAGCCGCCGCATAACAGCGTAGTTGCCTGCTAACTTCGAAAGAAGGTAGATGCGGTCCCTAGCGCAATTTATAACATCCTCGAAAATCAGTGCGGACGTGAGAGCTTTGTTACACCCTGTTAAACAAGCGAAGAAATGGAGGCGGTACAAGTGGAGAGCGATCCGCCTTCACCAACATGCATAAGCAATTCATTAATAGTTTATATATATATATATATATATATATATATATATATATATATATATATATATATGAATTACAAAAAACTAATAATAAAAAAATGTTGCATGGCGCGAGATTCGATATGGCGACCTTCGGATTACGAACCCGAGCGCATACCGGTGCGCCACGACGCTGCAGAAAATTGTTAATCGTAGAGTGTATTTCACGGCAACGTTTTCTTTTAACTGTCGATTTTCTCGACAACGGCTGAGAAGTGCATCTTGGTGCTTTGCCACATTACACCTCTGGCCATGGGCTTTTATTATGCGCAGTATGAATAGAATCTGAATTTCACAATTGGCGGCCTCCCCTTGTAAGTATAGGGGACTGATGACCTCAGATGTTAAGGCCCCTAGTGCTGAGAGCCATTTGAACCATTTGGAACAGTAAACCGAAGATAGAAATGTCGCAGCATCCAATAAGTATCCTGAGATCTGCTGGGAACCCATTCAAGATGAAGATAAAATACATTTGTTGTTCTTACTAAACGGAAGAAATGTCTCAATTTAATAATATTCCGTCCTTAAGATATCCATCGCCAGAGTTGACTGGTGACAGTATATGAAAGTGGAAAATCGAGTATTGCTCAATGTTCATGGAATATACTGAATGTCGTACCACTCCAGACAATCTGAGGTTCTTGAGTATGTACAGAAGAAATATGTAACTTCTTTTCATTCAGTTTGCTTGAGCATACAGTTGTATTTATTGAAAATTTACTAACTCACAAGCAAAGGATTTCGGGATACTTAACTCACCTCTTCTGTCACCTAAAAGCACTATAAAACGGTGCCTCATTCCCCTAAAGTGAACATGTAGTAAGAAAATACATAGCTCAAAACATTTCTTCGTCCTACTGATGCTAATTTGTACATGGAAAACATACTGTCATATTAACACTAATGATACTGAGGATAAAATCCACAAAAGTGATCATCTTTTTAAAGAACATCGTAAAGTTAAAATTCAGGATGGTGCTATATCCACTTACCTAACATGAAAACGTGGTGTTAGCCATCTCCAATTGGAAAGCATGTCAGATACGGTACATACGGGGGCGGGAAAAATATCAAAACATCGCAAAATAACACATTCTCACGCGTAATATGTTGTGGGAAAACCTGGCGTTTGAAACAGGTTCTAGTCGTCTCATAATGGGTATATACAGGTTCTTTATGGGTTACAAGGGGATCTTATACTATTCTTTCTGTAGAACAGTGGCAAGTTCAGGTAACATTGGAGGTAGCGATTACGCAACTTTCTCTCCAAAGTAGACCACAAAGATTCAGTAACATGGGGTCTGGTGACTGGTGGCCAGGGGAGGTGTGACGTTTCATCCTCGTGCTCACAAAACCAGTCCTGGACCATGTGAGATGTGTGAACAGCGGCCCTGCGGTCTTGGAACACAGCACTATCATTAGGAAACAAACATTGTACGATGGGAGGTACAGCCAAAATTGTCAAATAATCCTCGACAGTAACGCAGTCTTGCAGAATAACCATGAGGCCCATGGAATGCCACGATATGACAGTTCAGATCATCACAGAATCCCCGTCGTGTTTCACTCTAGAGACATGAACTGGAAATAAATTTTGGAACAGTTTGAAACAAGACTCATGTCGCCAAATGACTTTCTTCCATTGGTCCACAGTCCAGGTTTTACGGCTTCGGCGTCAGGTTTTTCCTTCAATTTCCAGCTTATGGAGCTCTCTTGGTGCTGAAATTTTCTGCAAGAGCGGCATTCAGTTCTGCGGTGAAGCTGTGTCGTCATCTTATTTTTCATCACAATTGTCTTTAGTAAACGTGCGTCACGCACACTCAGCGTATATTTTCGTAAGCGTTGTGACTTAGCGGACGATGTGTATCCGCTTCCCTGTATGCGGTTTCATCTTCGATACGGTGCCTGTTGAAACACAAAACACTTCGGCTACCTTGATAACGAAAGTACGCACCAAACGAACACCAATAATTTGCCCACGTTCGAATTCACTTTCCTGCGGCATGATATAATCACGGCTGCACAGAACACTGTTCTGACCGCGATTGATACTTGTACTGTACTGAGGACACTGCACAGCTGCCGCTCCTGGTCAAATACGACAGCGTAACATCAGGTTTGGCCAGCATCTGCATTTAAGTTCAAGCAGGTATTTTCGACGATGTTTCCATATTTTTGTCCAATCTCTGGAAATGCAGTAAATATTCATCATAGTCAAGCCTTGCGACAATATTTACCTCTTAATGAATTATGTACTGGTACCGTACGACATACGATAAAATGAAGTCTTACAAATATACTGGTCTGTTCCCTGAGAAGCATTTGAAATTAGACAAGATAGCATGCCGCCGTCTAAAGGTGGGCTTATTACTAGAAATAGTCACCGATAATAAAGTAGCTCACTTGATCATATTTTCATTGGTGATAGTGTTGAAAAAAAAAATATATTGGGGTAATATTTCAGTAACAGTTGGAAACTTGCTTGAAGATCACCTGTACAATTAGACCCCTGTACAATTAGACCTCGATTGATTTGGAAAGTTGTACTCTTGAGCTATTGTTGTGTCGTGGTCTTCAGTCCAGAGACTGGTTTGATGCAGCTCTCCATGCTACTCAATCCTGTGCAAGCTTCTTCATCTACCAGTACCTACGGCAACCTACGTCCTTCTGAATCTGCTTAGTGTATTCATCTTTTGGCCTCCCTCTACGATTTTTACCCTCCACGCTGACCTTCAGTACTAAATTGGTGATCCCTTGATGCCTTAGAACATGTCATACCAACCGATCCCTTCTTCTAGGCAGGTTGTGCCACAAACTCCTCTTCTTCCCAATTCTATTCAATACCTCCTCATTAGTTATGTGATCTACCCATCTGATCTTCAGAATTCTTCTGTAGCACCACATTTCAAAAGCTTCTAATCTCTTCTTGTCCAAACTATTTATCGTCCATGTTTCACTTCCATAAATGGCTACACTTCATACAAATACTTTCAGAAACGACTTCCTGACACTTAAATCTAGACTCGATGTTAACAAATTTCTCTTCTTCAGAAACGCTTTCCTTGCCGTAGCCAGTCTACATTTTATATCCTCTCTACTTCGACCATCATCAGTTATTTTGCTCCCCAAATAGTAGAACTCCTTTACTACTTTAAGTCTCTCATTTCCTAATGTAATCCCCTCAGCACCACCCGACTTAATTTGACTACATTCCATTATCCTCGTTTTGCTTTTGTTGATGTTCATCTTATATCCTCCTTTCAAGACACTATCCATTCCGTTCAACTGCTCTTCCAAGTCCTTTGCTGTCTCTGACGGAATTACAGTGTAATCGGCGAACCTCAAAGTTTTTATTTCTTCTCCATGGATTTTAATACCTACTCCGAAATTTTCTTTTGTTTCCTTTGCTGCTTGCTCAATAAAAGATTGAATAACATCGGGGAGAGGCTACAACCCTGTCTCACTCCCTTCCCAACCACTGCTTCCCTTTCATGTTCATCGACTCTTATAACTGCCATTTGGATTTCTGGTACAAATTGAAAATAGCCTTTCGCTCCCTGTATTTTACCCCTGCCACCTTCAGAATTTGAAAGAGAGTATTGCAGTCAACATTGTCTAAAGCTTTCTGTAAGTCTACAAATGCTAGAAACGTAGGTTTGCCTTTTTTTAATCTATCTTCTAAGATAAGTGGTAGGGTCACTATTGCCTCACGTGTTCCAATATCTCTACGGAATCCAAACTGATCTTCCGCGACGTCGGCTTCTACCAGTTTTTGCATTCGTCTGTAAAGAATTCGCGTTAGTATTTTCCAGCCGTGACTTATTAAACTGATAGTTCGGTAAGTTTCACATCTGTCAACACGTGCTTTCTTTGGGATTGGAATTATTATATCCTTCTTGAAGTCTGCGGGTATTTCGCCTGTCTCATACATCTTGCTCACCAGATGGTAGAGTTTCGTCACGCCTGGCTCTCCCATGGCTGTCAGTAGGTCTAATGGAATGTTGTCTACTCCAGGGTCCCTGTTTCGACTCAGGTCTTTCAGTGCTCTGTCAAACTCTTCACGCAGTATCATATCTCCCATTTCATCTTCAACTACGTCCTCTTCCATTTCCATAACATTGTCCTCAAGTACATCGCCCTTGTGTAGACCCTCTATATACTCCTTCCACCATTCTGCTTTCCCTTCTTCTTGAGCTGTATTTGATAAGCATTTCTTCTGTTTCATCTTTGATGAGGATTTGTACGTAGCATTGATTATAGTACTCTACCTCCGTTCTGAAAATACTTAACAAGTTGTGTATATAGCAAGTACTGATGGCAAATTTCATTGTACAGCTACAATATCAAGACAGGGTTGAAAGACTGAATAACTCTTCTCGTAAAAAAGAGTTATAATAATTGTCTCACTATTTCACAAAGTCTAACAATTTTTGGTGCTCTAAGAAACAATTTACGGAACTGAAGGGGACTCAAAATTTCACAACAGACTTTAAAGAGCTTATCGTTAATGAAAGGGTTAACAGAAGGATTAATGTTCTTCGGTCAAATTGAAGCATGAGATTTGGGAGGCTTTTGGATTGGTTTGTGGGTGACATAATTGCCTGGGCTGCAGGCGCTCCTGGCGGACATAACGGGTGACGAGCAGTTCATCACTCTGCTGACCAACCACTGCACGTACATGGTGCACCAGCAGCAGCGGACTCCCCTGAGACTGCTCTACCTCTCCGACTGGGGGAACCTCCGACTGGCCGCCAACGTCGCCTTGACCTGTCTCAAGGTAAGTCTGTCGGAAATAATCTGTAGAGCGGCTTCGTCCAGAACTAACGTGACTGTCGTTTCAGGGGATAATAATTCGTGAATATTTAAACAATACGTTATCATTATCTTTGTTTACCCGTTGATAGTGTCATCTGCATGAGCAGCCGTTAGTGAAGTAGAAAAACCGATACATCTCTGTTTTCTCTCCATTTGCCATTAATGTCAGAACTAACAGAAACTGAGGTGTGTGTTCTTGTTTAACTCTACTGTAAGTCTTTACGCAATAAAAGACAGACTGAACCAACAATCCACACACTCCGTTCCTGCGCTGTACTGTACAGTCAGTCAAATGTTTTTCATTCTATTCTTTGATCACAATATCAATTCTTTTGACGATGACCGGTTTCAGTCCGTAATGACCATCCTCAGATCTACAATATATAAATATATAGCTCTAGTGAGCAGTGTGTCTTTCAACACAATACACAATACGTATCAAAATATACTATATACAACTAGGGAAATGTACAGATAAAATACGGTAAAACGTACCTTTTCTACACCATGTCCTAAAGTGATAAGGCCATAAAGGCATCGTCAAAACATATAAATATAATCAGCACAGCATCGTCACACAGATCTAAAATAAGGTGTAGAATAGGTCACATCGTCCACACAGTCATTATTGCAAGTGGCTACTGAAGTACAGTAGCTGCCAGAAATCTGTTTGCCTACATCCTACCTAGATGTCGCTACTGTATAGCGACATTTTACCGTATTTTATCTGTACATTTCCCTAGTTATACATAGTATATTGTGATTCGTATTGCTGTATTGTGTTGAAAGACACTCCGCTCACTAGGTGTATATATTTGTATATTGTAGATCTGAGGATGGTCATTACGGATTGAAACCGGTCATCGTCAAAAGAATTGCTATTGTGATCAAAGATTGGAATAAAAAATATTTGACAGTATTGGATCACTGATCGTATACGCGACTATGTCGCAGCTGGTGAATCTGCAGTCATTGGTCTCTATTTGCAATAATATGAGCAAGTCATGTCTGCTTCCTGTAATATAAAGGTAGTTTCACTATTATAGGTAAAAACTAAGACGGCGAGTGGTGGACAATGAAACAAGTAGATAATCCTGATAAACATATAAGGGACAGTCAATTGAAAACCGAAATCCGCCTTTCAAAATAATCACCGCGCGTGTTAAGACATTTATCCCACTGGGAGCCGAGACGATCAATTCCAGTTTTATAAAAAGCGGCCGGCCATTGAAGGATCCACAGCCTCACCCACTCTTGCACTTACTCGTCCGACTGAAACCGATGTCCACGCTTGTCTTTCTTCATGTCGCCAAATCACACAGAGAAAGATGTGTATTCAACAAAAGGATTTTGCAGTGTTTCCCGACCAAATTGCTGAAGCGCAGCCTTCGTCTGATTAGCAATGTGCAGGTGGGCATTATTGTGCAACGGTATCATACGTCTGACACCACTCGTGGGCGTTTTGATTTTATGGCGCGTTGCAGTTTCTGCAAAGTGCCTTAGAAGCGTTGCACATTGATTCTGATTCCTCGCTCGAGCAACTAACCAAACAGAGTGGCTCTGCAGTCGAAGAAGGGGGTCATCGTGACCTTACCGGAACTTGTGTGAAGAATTTGGGATTTATTTGGCTGGAAGGTGTGGGATGTTTCCACTGTTGGTTTTGATGTTTGCTCTCGGGCTGTTGGAATGCTCTTGTACAGGATCATCCTGTTGCGCGATAACGCCTGCCCTCACACTGCCAATTGGATGAAGGCTACGCATCAGCGATTTGGATTGGAAACACCTCAACATCCAAAAGGACGATAAATCCATCGAGAGTTTATCGCTTTGTAAATGGGTGCTGTGTTTCAAAATAAACGAAGCCTAGGACATTAACAGTGTTGTGACACTGGTATGACTGTAGTTGTGCATGCATCAAGTTGGTGTGAACACTGGATTCCAGACTTTTTAAAGTGTTATGTTATTGTTTCACTACCACTGACTTGCCCCTATTGTTTGTACCTATACCAGCCAGACACATTGTATTATTTGAATAAATAAATAACCGCAACACATGCAGTCAGAAGATTTATTGATCTCCTATTGGTTCACATCGTGGTCTATACCGTGTATTGTCTTGTGACTGCACAAGAGCATTCTGGAAACATATGGAGATAGCTCATGTAAACAGACAATGACAGTCCAGTCAAGCCCCATTCCATTGTACACGCAGAAAAGACTCTACTTGCTTGGTCACTACGTGTGCAGTAAAAATGCACAGTGAAGGTAAGAGTGCACGATACCTTGCAGGATTGTCGTGCATCGGGAAACTAAGCACTATTTTAGAAGTCTTTCAGGATGAAGAATTTTATCAAGTATGTTTTCTCTTAGCATGGGATGTCATGAAAGATCAACAAATGTTTTTAAGATGTATTGTCAGTGAAGCAAGGAACCTAAAGTGGCCAATAAAATGTAAGAACTAGCTCAAGGCCAATATTTGAGAATGTTAGAGAAGAGACAGCGAGAGATGATCAACTTTTGCTGATAGAACTGATGTGACACTCCCTAGCTCTTGCTGGGAGGTGCTCAATTCTTGGGGCGTGTGCGTAAGTGGTGACCATCCACCTCAACTTTGGTGCTATAGCTTCCACCAATTCTGTTAAGTTGTGGACATGCAAAAGGCACTGCATGATGTTTCAATGGGTGTCACGAGTCCTTAATGTCACGTACTGGCCTAATCCACCTGGCAGAGAGGTATAGTAATGCAACTCAGCAGTGGTTCACCTTGAAAGACGTCCATTAGAAAACCTCTTTCAATAATTTATCTTTACTGCGGCCTGATCCCCCCTGGGAGAGAAGTATAGCAATGCAACTTAGCAATCTTTCACGTTGAAAGTCGTCCATTAGAAAACCTCTTTCAGTAATTTATCTTTACTGCGGGGTATTAGTTGCTGGCTTAGTGCAAGGATACACTATGCATGATTTTAGTGTGTCACGAATGTTACAGTTTTTGGCTGCGCAGCAGAGGTACATCTGTACACTGTACCTCGGAGGAGAAGCTGACCAATTCCGTGTCACTATGGCAGTTTCATGAGCATCCCCGAGTAGACGTCCCGAGAGAGAATACTTGTGTTTCCTGGATCGTTGGGACCAGATGAATTACGGGGACTCTTTCTCTGGTGTTTCATTTCGATGACCATTTTCTACGTTGCAACCGAGAGACAATTACGGTGATCGTGGCTTGTATGCACTCACTGGCGTAGTATTTCATTCTCAGCGTTTTCAGCTTTATAAATGTACTGTCTTTGAGATCAAGGTTAAATGCATTGGTTTAAGCTAGAGCCTTTCACCAGTCATGTTCTGCTTTCAGCAGAATCGTTTTCCGGTTGAGCTATCAGGAGAAGTATTTTCAACTTCATTGCATGCATTTTACAGCAAGTATGTTGCAGAGAAGTTCGAGTATTCCTGCTGATCTTGAATATGTTCAGACTGACTATTGTACTTGATGTTAATTGTGAATAGGTGTTAGACCACACAAAGTGACGTTTTACATCCTCTTATTGCAAAGGTAATAAATGTACTTGGAGGTTGTACATGGAGGTCGTATTAGGAGATTGTAATGTGTTGATCGTAATGTTGCACTGATTTAAATATATGTTCCAATCCCTTTTTCACTGAATTACTCGTTGCGCTATGGTCTTTCCTGCTTCTTAAATCAAATAAGTCAGATCACTATAACTTTTCCTTCATGGAAAAAAAGTTGTTTAAAAGAGGTAATATTTTGTGCTCATTTTCTCTTCCGAAACTCTAGTTGTTTATTCTGCTTAGTTCAAATACGGAAATAGGAGGCTTTCAACCAGTCAGTATTCCATTTCACTCAAGAAAAGTAACACGTAGGACAGTGACCTTGAAATTAGTATTGATACACAGGGCATATTATTGGTTTCCATTTAATAGTAGTGTATGATGAGAAGATATTAAATTTTTAGGAATACATTATTGTAAAGAATAAACATAGGAAAATTAGGTAAATGTTTGGGAGTCGAAGTAGTTGTGATATAAATTAGTTACCTTCCTGCAAGTGAAATAACCATCGATTGATAATGCTGGTCTTACATGGATTTCTTTAAGTAATATATGTATTAGTTTTTAATGTTCCCTACTGTAATAAATGCGTCATCTCATAAATCAGTTTGCAAAGTGTGCTTAACGGAAATAGAAGTACACAAATTAGATTGCTAATGCAGGGATGACCACAGATACGATTGTCCTCTGCGTCTTCGCAGGCAGCGGCACTGGGCATCAACACGGAGGAGAACCAGGCGCTGGCCAAGGAGCAGATCGGCTACATCCTGGGGGACACGGGTCGCAGCTATCTGGTCGGCTTCGGCGAGAACCCGCCGCTCAGGGCGCACCACCGTGCCGCGTGAGTAGTCGGCCAGCTACAGTGGTGTGCAAGTAGGAGGGCGGGTAGTGCAGAGGATGCGCTCGCTCTTTGCCACCTCACTGCTACCGCATTGGTAGCACTTTAAGTTCCCCGTTGCAAGTCTAAAGACGCACAGCCAGTGATCTACTTACGAGGGTCACTCCAAAGAAATGTACACTATTTTTTTTAATCCCTCTTTCATTCTACATGTTTTGAAAGTTTTACAGTGTGTAGATACATCCTTTACGAACAATATATTTCTCCACATAATTTACATACCTCTCAACTGCCTTACGCCATCTTGGAACCAGCGCCTGTATACCCGCACGGTAAAAATTCTGGACCAACCTGATGGAGCCATGTTTGGCAGCGTGCACAAGGGAGTCATCATCTTCAAACCTTGTTCCACGAAGTTTCCCAAAGAGATGATGGTCACGTGGAGCCAGGTCACGACTGTAAGGCGGGTGTTTCAGTGTTGTCCATCCGAGTTTTGCGATCGCTTCCATGGTTTTTTGACTGACATGTGGCCGTGCATTGTCGTACAACAGCAAAACATCCTGCTTTTGCCGATGTGGTCGAACACGACTCAGTAGAGCTTGAAGTTTCTCCAGTGTCGTCACTTATGCATCAGATTTTATGGTGGTTCCACTTGGCATGATGTCCAGAAGCAAGAGTCCTTCGGAATCGAAAAACACCGTAGCCTTAACTTTTCCAGCAGAAGGTGTGGTTTTGAATTTTTTTTCTTGGGTGAATTTGCATGATGCCACTCCATTGGTTGCCTCTGGTGAAAAATGATGGAGCCATATTTCATTACCTGTCACAGTTCTTCCAAGAAATTCATCTCCACCATTCTCGTACTGTTCCAAAAGTTCGCTGCATACCGTTTTTCTTGTTTCTTTGTGAGCCACAGTCAACATCCTGGGAACCCACATGGCACAAACCTTTTTTAACGCCAACACTTGCAGTATTCGGCAAACACTTCCTTCCCCTATCCCAAAGTAGCGTGACAATTCGTTCACTGTGATGCGTCTGTCAGCAGTCACCAATTCGTTAACTCACTGCACATTGTCTGGAGTGTGTGCAGTACGAGGCCTGCCGCTGCGAGGACAATCCTCAATACTGCCGTGCCCGCTTCCCTCACGTAACCTGCTTGACCACCGACTAACTCTACTGCAATCGACAGGCAGCATCTCCATGCACCTTTTTCTACCTCTTGTGGATGTTTCCCACTGTCTCGTTTTCACAGCACAGGACTTCTATGACAGCACGTTGCTTCTGACGAACGTCAAGTGTAGCAGCCATCTTGAAGACATGCTGTGACTGCGCCACATACGGGAACAAGTTGAACTATATTAGATTAGAGATTAGATTAGATTAGTACTTGTCCCATAGATCATGAATACGACACTTCGTAATGATGTGGAACGTGTCAGGTTAATAAAATGTGTCTATACAAGATATTACATTAGACAAAATATTACATGACACTCGAAATTTTTTTTTTTTTTTTTTTGTGGAAGTTGGGAAATTACCCACTTACTACATCCAAAAACTCATCGAATGAGTAGAAGGAGTTGCCATTAAGAAATTCTTTTAATTTCCTTTTAAATGCTATATGTCTATCTGTCAGACTTTTGATGCTATTAGGTAAGTAACCAAAGACTTTTGTGGCAGCATAATTTACCCCCTTCTGAGCCAAAGTTAGATTTAACTTTGAGTAGTGAAGATCATCCTTTCTCCTAGTGTTTTAGCCATGTACACTGCTATTACTTTTGAATTCGTTCAGATTGTTAATAACAAATTTCATAAGTGAATATATATGTTGTGAGGCTACAGTGAAGATTTCTAGCCCTTTAAATAAGTGTCTGCAGGATGATCTTGGATGAGCTCCAGCAATTATTCTGATTACATGCTTTTGTGCTATGAACACTCTTTTACTCAATTATGAGTTACCTCAGAATATGATGCCATACGAAAGCAGGGAATGAAAATAGGCGTGGTAAGCTAATTTACTCAGATGTATATCGCCAAAAATTGCAATGACCCTAATAGCATAAATAGTTGAACTCAAACGTTTCAGCAGATCCTCAGTGTGTTTTTTCCAGTTCAACCCCTGATCAATGCATACACCTAGAAATTTTGAATATTCTATCTTAACTACCGATTTCTGATCGAAGTCTATATTTATTAATCGGGTCATTCCATTTACTGTGTGGAACTGTGTATACTGTGTTTTGTCAAAGTTTAATGAGAGCCCATTTGCAGAGAACCACTTAATGATTTTCTGAAAAACAACGTTTACAATTTCACCAGGTAATTCGTGTCTATCGGGTGTGATAGCTATACTTGTATCATCGGCAAAAAGTACCAGCTTTGCATCTTCGTGAATATAGAATGGCAAGTCATTAATATATATTAAGAACAGCAGAGGACCCAAGACCGAACCTTGCGGCACCCCATTCTTGATTGTTCCCCAGTTTGAGAAATACTCTGTTTTCTGCATTTTATGTGAACTGTTTATTTCAACTTTCTGCACTCTTCCAGTTAGGTATGATTTAAACCATTTGAGGACTGTCTCATTCATACCACAGTACTTGAGCTTTTGTAGAAGTATTCCATGATTTGCACAATCAAAAGCCTTTGATAGATCACAAAAAAACCCAACGGGTGACTTTCGGTTACTTAGAGAATTTAATATTTCATTAGTGAAAGTATATATAGCATTTTCCTTTGAAAAACCCTTCTGGAAACCAAACTGACATTTTGTTAAAACTTTATTTTTACAAAGGTGTGAAGCTACTCTACAATACATTCCTTTTTCAAGAATTTTGGATAAGGCAGTCAGAAGAGAGATTGGGCGGTAGTTGTTGACATCAGACGTATCCCCTTTTTTATGCAGTGGTATAACAATGGCATACTTCAGTCTATCTGGGAAAATACCCTGCTTTAGAGAGCTATTACATATGTGGCTAAGAATCCCACTTATTTCTTGGGGCCGGCCGAAGTGGCCGTGCGGTTAAAGGCGCTGCAGTCTGGAACTGCAAGACCGCTACGGTCGCAGGTTCGAATCCTGCCTCGGGCATGGATGTTTGTGTTGTCCTTAGGTTAGTTAGGTTTAACTAGTTCTAAGTTCTAGGGGACTAATGACCTCAGCAGTTGAGTCCCATAGTGCTCAGAGCCATTTGAACCATTTATTTCTTGGGAACAAGCTTTTATTATCCTCCTGGAAATGCCATCAATCCCATGTTTGAAAACAAGCGGGAAGGATGTATCTACAAACTGTAAAACTTTCACACGTGCAGAATGAAAACTATATTTTTACGAAAATAGTGTGCATTTCTTTTGGAGTGACCCTCATATGTTCGCATGGCAACATACAAGGCATCTCACCCTCATTTTCCTGCCCCTTTCTGTGGCATTTAGTCACAAAAGAGTGATGAAAATGTCTAACACTGCATTAAACATTGTGGTTTTGTGTCTTGGATGTACATCTCTGACCAAGTCTCCTAAGCCGCCTGGTGTATCCTAGTTACAGTTTCCTGCTGTTCTGTATCGACAGGTCGTGCCCCGAAGCTCCCGCGACTTGCGACTGGACGCAGTTCAGCACGCTGGACCCCAACCCTCAAGTGCTCTACGGCGGTCTGGTTGGAGGGCCGGACGCCTACGACGCCTACTACGACAACCGCACCGACTACCAGCACAACGAGGTCGCGCTCGACTTCAACGCCGGATTCCAGGGGGTCGTGGCAGCCCTCGTACAACTTGGACTCTGAACCATTCCCTCTCACAGGTGTCCCACAATAAACTAAAACGCTACGTGCACGACTGTGTTTGTTACTTCTGTCAGTATTAACCAATTCGTCGTACCTCCTGAGAATTCCAGTTCCAGCATCGAGCAATCTGCAATGCGGCTGAGACAAGGAGGAACTCCGTTGTGCATGAACTTCCTTTGCGCTGATAAAAGTCAGTTTGCAACAGTTCAGGCAAAGTATTCCAACTGCTCCTTTCGCCTCGTCATCACACCTCCAGTGGCCTCAAACTGACCCACACATTTTTAGCGCTTTGCGGCGCTTGAGAAATCACGCGACGTGCAGCTCCGCCAGATTTCCTGGGAAACATTTGTTTCCGGACGCAGATTAATCATCGGAAGAGCTACACCGCTAAATCAGTCTAAATAAGGGCGGTCGGCTCTGCTATGACACCAAAGGCGCTGGTAAAATTGTTAATACTATACTGTTAACAAATGTCCTGTAGCAATCGAACGCTATTCAGAGAGACTTCAAGTGCTGAGTACTATTTTGGAAAAGGTACACTGAAGATTTCTATTAAAAAAACGGAATTTATTACTTCCAATTAGATTCAAATACGTGTACCTGGAACTAATTTTCATCCTTCTGTCTTCTAGTGCCTTCCTCCAATCCTCCAGCTGTCATCCTCTGTCGATGCAGACTTGAGGAAAAACTGGAGGATTGGAAGAAGGCACTAGAAGAAAGAGAGATGAAAATTAACAGGACAAAATCAGAATTTTTAGTACTGAAGGATGTGCAGATGAGGTCGTGCAAGATCCAGGATGGTGAGCTGAAATCGGTCTGCAAATTTAAATACCTGGGGTCGAACATACAGAGGGACATAGGACTGGAAAGCGAGATACAACACCGAATAAATTGCGGTTGGAACAACTGGAGGAAAATGAATGGAGTGTTGTGTGACAACAAGGTGAGCATTGGGTTGAAAGGAAAAGTATACAAGTCAGTGGTAAGGCCTGCTATGATATATGGGGCAGAGACATGGCCAATCACAGTAGCCCAGGAAAGGAAGACGGAAGTGGCGGAAATGAGGATGCTGAGTTGGATGTGTGGGGTAACAAGGAAGGACAGGATTAGAAATGAATTTGTTAGAGTAGCTGTGAAAGTGGGACCCATGGGGAAAAGATGCAAGAGAGCAGACGAAGGTGGTACGGACACTTACAGAGAAACTGGGAAGGGTATGTCGGAAACAGAGTTGAAGATATAAAGATTGAAGGAGCGAGAAGGAGAGGAAGACCGAAGATGAGGTGGAAGGATATCCGGGGACCTAACGGAGAAAGGATGGAAGGAGGAAGAGGTCATGGATAGAGTACTATCGAGGAGAAGGATCCAGAAGGGCAACGCCGACCCTACGTGACGTGTGACAAGGCGAGTATAAAGAAAGAAAGAAAGAAGAAAGACGTCTACCTGGAACTGTAAACATCACTTCTAGCTGGCTAATGGATCTACGTTTTGTCGTGCTGGCTGTTCCTGCCGATCATGTGCACGCTAACTAGACCGACGGGGCCAACCACCTGCTCCCTACAAATGGGAGAACTCACAGCCGCATCACGATTACACAGCTCTCCAACCATCTCCTCAAAGCTGTTATACGTCCAGGGCTTTCAGCCAATTGGACTCAGGAGCAGAATCGAGACTATTGCAATGACCATTTGCTCCGCCCACTAATAGCACCAAGTAGCAAAGTGGTTCTTCCTGTCAACACGTTTCAAAAGTTTATTTCTAACAACAACTGGAAAACACCTGGAATAAGGGGAAAGTAGATAGCCAGTTAGCCATCATACAGTGCCCCAACTCTAACACATTTACAAGGAAAAAATCTTTTTTATGGCAAAGGCTGTGGAGTTTTATTTATTATCTGCCGTTTTCGGTACTGGCAACCATCTTCACAGGTACAAGACAAGAATAACAGAAGTATGTAATTTCCTACAAACTTATAACAGGAAAGCAGACAAAAAGATTTGAAGCAACGTTATACTCGTACTTATATAATGTACATCAACTGCTCAAAAATACATCTCTACCAAATACGGCAACATAAACTATAAAATGTGACTAATTATCACCATTTTTGTGTCAGAGAGTTCGCACTGTAGTAGATTTACACTATCGAAGCTTGATAGCTTACACACACTTAATCTTAACAGGAAAAAGTAGTCCATCGATGTGCAGTATACAGGGCATAATACAGCTCAAAGATAAAATTGCAATACTGAAAGAATTAGACATTACATATACATCAAAGAATATCACACTACAGCTACGTATTTGAGATATGTCTACTGTATTATTGTTTGACCACACATGGAATAAGCATTCAAGTCAAGATGGCGTCTGGTAGTAATGGTGAGAGGAGTACAGTACCCAAAAAACCCAAGAATATGTCACAGTTGCATACAAAACTAAATAAGCCCTCAAGACACGTGTTTTTCTTTCACTAACTGAAGGAATCTATAGCACTCAAATCCTCCATATGTATTGGGTGTTTACTGTGTTACACAGCATCATGCACTAAAAATATTTTTTCAATTTGGAAGAATATTTATTAACAAACATGTCATTAAATTAAAATAAAAAGGTTTTGTGGAAGATTATACTACATGAGGATAGTTAACTGTCATACATCGTGATAGTAACAAATTTTACTTGTAATCTAAATAGCAGCAAAAGTATTAGCGAGAGTCATATTTTTCAACGAAATCTATGTAGGTCATACATAACAATAACTACTACACACAAAAAGTATTTCAGCTTCGAAATTTTACATTCAAACATTTTTCCGCCCGCAAAAGCCCTTTTCTCTTTTTCTACTATCTCATCATTGTCATTCTATGATTTGGTAATTCAATCAGTTACTTACGTACGAATGTCAGTAATTTATCTACATTACCCATATGGTATTTATACCTGCCTACAAACTGAGATCTCGGACAACCTGCGACAATACCACTAGATGAGCCATTATTTCACAAAAAAGGAAAGATAACTGAGTTAAGGACAGTCTAGTCCAATAAAAATAATGGTGGAGCACCCTGAAATTATTAGTCTAAACTGACTTACTCATTAGATGCATATAACACAGAAATTTCCAATTATTACCTAATCAAATAATTAGAGGAAATTAACGGAAACATTTGTTGTCATAATTATTCACATTTTGTACATGACGCTTCCGCATTTGGCAGAGTTGGCAGAGGAATATTTTAGACCAATTGACTAACGTTATGTTTTTGTTTCTACTGTCATGTTGTAAGACTGTAGGAAATCACATACTTGTGTAATTCTTGTCTTGTATCTTGGAGTAACTCCTGTAAAGATGATTACCAATACTGAAACTGGTAGAGAATAAATAAAACTCTACAGCAGCTAGCACAAGAAAAGGTTTCTTCCAAGCATCTATAGGCTGTAGATAATTAGAAGAAAGCTCCATTTACAAGAATTATGAAGAGATCGTTCTATAACCCCAAGTTAGATAAAGCATCTTCCACAGGTGTCAGAAACCAGGTGTGGCTTGCACAGTGTACAAAAGGAGTAGCCCGTGACTGCGAGAGATAACGTGTTTCATATTCTTTAAGAAAGCAACCAAGTTCTCAAACAATGAGTAAAGCACTATACAATTTAATTCTGACATTTCTATTGCAAGGTACAATTTGCGTAACAGAATAATGACTGCATTACAGTGGCACCAACCTGTTATAATTACAAAAATTAAGTATTATGAGGTGTAGTCACTATTACTGTGTCGAAATTTACAATTATTGCCGTATTGTGAAATACGGTTGATTCAGTTCTCAGCGAAAGGTTAAATATGGAATGCAAACAAACTAACGTCTCGACTCGTTGTCGTGGTGCCTATCACTGTTACGTAGTCACACAATAGGACAAAAATAGTATAAAACCACCCCATTCAAAATATTGCTCAGTAAGACACGTAACAACAAACTTTATAAAACCATAGGATCCAAAACGCCGATTTATTCACACCGCAGCAACATCACAGCAAATGATATGTAGCAGTGAATCCAAAAAGGTCAGAAAGTATGAAAAAATACTGGATGCAAAGAAATGACTGATACGTCGTATTCCAAAGAGAGTGAAACGAAAGAAGAAGATACACCACCAAAAAGATCTCGCAGAAATGGACATAACAATAAAATAATTTTTTTCTGATAAAATGGAGATGTCAGGTCTGTAATCACATTATAATTAAGTGCTTCATTTAAAACATAAAATGATATACAATATGTGCTTGGCTTTCAAAATACTTCGGAAGCAAGTGGGCCTACAAACATGTTCTAAAAGTCTAATTTCTGTTTTTGTATATTGTACATACAAATTACGAAAATAAGTCAATACTGACCACATAGACTGCCATACTACTCGTCATATAGATCAAGTAGTTAGTTAATCGCTTTGGAAAGTAGCCACATCTGATAGACAGTATGATAATTCAGATGTATATTACACTTGTGTTTATAGGCTCACATACTTCAACACCGTTAACTAAATTTGCAAATAATGGGGATGGTATGTACTATTTTAAGCTTTAAAATAAGTAAACGCCTGGTACCCAAGATACACGAGACAGGGGAAATACCCTCGAAACTTCAGGAAGATCGTAACAGTTCACATTCTAAAAAATACAGGTGCTTACGGGTGTGAATACTATCCAACTTTCACCTCAGTCTCATGACTGCAAAACACTGACACCAATTATTTACAGAAGAATGGAAACACCGATAGAAGACGACCTCGATAAAATTCAGCTTGAGTTCCGGAGGAATGTAGCAACACGTGAGGCAATACTAACACTACGACTTATCTTAGAAGATAGGGTAAAGTAAGGCAAATCGATGTTTTTAGCATTGGTAGACTTAGAGAAAGCTTATAACAATATCAAGTGGAGTACATTCTTAGCACAGATAAAGGCAGCAAGGGCAAAATACAGAGAGGAAAAGGTTATATACATATTGCACAGAAACCAGACTGTTGTTATAAGAGTCGAAGGGCATGAAAGCGAAGGAGTGAATGGGGAAGGTGTGAGACATGGTTGTATCCCATCCTTGATTATATTCATCTGTATGTTGCCAAACAGCAAGGAAACAGAAGAAAAATTTGGAAAAGGAATTGAAGTTAAGGGGGAAGAAATAAAAACACTAGAGTTAGCCGATGACACTGTGCTTCTGTCAGAGACAGCAAAGGACTTGGACGAGTAGGCGAACTGAACTGACACTCTCCTGAAAGGAGCATATAAGGTGAACATCAACAAAATCAAAATAAGGGTAATGGATTGTAGTCGAATTAAATCAGATAATGCTGAGGGTGTTAGATAAGCAAATAAGTTACTAAAAGTAGTAGATGAGTTTTACTATTTGGGCTGATGAGGGCTGAGATAGAGAGGATAGAAAATGTCCTTTCGAAAACACAAGAAGGACGTTTGAGAAGAAGAGGTATTTGTTGACATGGAATATAAATTTAAACGCTGTCAAGTCTATTTTGAAAGTATTTGCCTGTAGTTAGCGTTTCATGGAAGTGAAACATGGACAATAAGCAAATCGGAGAACAGAAAAATAGCTTTTAAAAATGGTTCTATAGAAGAATGTTGGAGAGTAGGTGGCAGGTGGCATAAATAATGAAGTACCTAACAAAATTGAGGAGGAAAGAAATTTGGGGCATAACCTGACTAAAAGAAGGGATGGATTGATAGGACACGTTTTGGCACATCAATAGACCACCAATTCAGCACTTGATGGAAGTGTATACGTCTGTGTGTGTGTGTGTGTGGGGGGGGGATAGAAATTGTTCAGGGAGATGAATACAGTCAGCAGATCGAAATGGATGTAGATTGCAGTAGATGTTGCGAGATGAAGAGGCTAGCGCAGGATAGAACAGTGTGGAGAGCTGAATCAAAATCAGTCGCCGGGCTGAAGTCTACTACAAGAAGTTATAGAAATGCCCCAGAACAATATTTCAGAAACCATATGGGAGTAGGAATTAAAATCCATGGAGAAGAAATAAAAACTTTGAGGTTCGCCGAGGACATTGTAATTCTGTCAGAGACAGCAATTGACCTGCAAGAGCAGTTGAACGGAATTCCCAGTGTCTTGAAAGGAGGGTATAAGATGAACATCAACAAAAGCAAAAAAGAGGATAATGGAATGTAGTCGCATTAAATCAGGTGATGCTGAGGGAGTTAGATTAAGAAATGAGACACTTAAAGTGGTAGGTGAGTTTTGCTATTTAGGGAGCAAAATAACTGATGATGATCGAAGTAGAGAGGATATAAAATGTAGACTGGCAGTGGCAAGGAAAGCGTCTCTGAAGAAGAGAAATTTGTTAACATCGAGTATAGATTTAAGTGTCAGGAAGTCGTTTCTGAAAGTATTTGTATGGAGTATCACCATGTATGGAAGTGAAACGTGGACGATAAATAGTTTAGACAAGAAGAGAATAGAAGCTTTCGAAATGTGGTACTACAGAATAATGCTGAAGATTAGTTGGGTAGATCACATAACTAATGAGGAGGTATTGAATAGAACTGGGGAGACGAGATATTTATGGCACAACTTGACTGGAAGAATGGATCGGTTCGTAGGACATGTTCTCAGGCATCAATGGGATCACCGATTTAGTATTGGAGGATAGCATGGAGGGTAAAAATGGTAGAGGGAGACCAAGAGATGAATACTCTAAGCAGATTCAGAAGGATATAGGTTGAAGTAGGTACTTGCACAGGATAGAGTAGCATGGAGAGCTGCATCAAACCAGCCTCTGGACTGAAGACCACAACAACAACAATGGGATTGGCGCAAATTGAGACATAGTAGGAACAATCAGAAAGCACCAGATACTGAAATCACGACGGTGAATTAGACTGTGATGTGAAAATGGGTGTAGCACAGGTGGGCGCCGCCCCCCGAGTAGACGGGCGCCGGCAACGCGCGTCAGCTGTAGAGCACGCTACTGTCCTAGGTAGTAAGTGACGTCACGCGAAGTTTGTTGGAAATAACGAGGACTGAGCGTATGGATGCGCCCTCAGCGCTGAAATCACGCTGCTGCTGCTGCTTTCATTTACTTTGCACGACGATTACTAATGGTGTATTGGCCGATGGAAGACGAGTAATTATCTTGAAACCTGGTCATAATTTTTTATTACAATGCCTCAGCTTTTCAGACGGAGCGCAAACATAAATGATCCGATGGATAGCATGAACTGCAATCGGCAACTGTTTGCTGACGACGCTGTAATCTACGAGAAAGTGTTGTCATTCAGTGAATGTGGGAGGATACAGTATGACTGAGACAAAATTTCTATATTGTGTGATGAAGGCCACTTGCTGCAAATGCAGAAAAACTAAGTTAATACGGGTGAGGCGGGAAAACAATCGTGTAATCCTGGAATAAAGTGTTAGTGTTGTGCTGCTTGTCACAGTCACATAGACTAAATATCTAGGCGTAACGCTGCAAAGCCGTAGGAAATGGAACGAGCACGTTAGGTAAATAGTGGGGAACCCGTATGGCTGACTCGGTTTACTAGGAGAATTCAAGGCAAACGTAGCTTATCTATAAAGGAAACTAGCGCCACCCATTGTTGAGCATTACTCGAATTTTTCGGATCCGCACCAGGTCAGATTATAGGAAATATCCAAAAATGTTCAAATGTGTGTGAAATATTATGGGACTTAACTGCTAAGGTCATCAGTCCCTAAGCTCACGCACTACTTAACCTAAATTATCCTAAGGAAAATCACACACAGCCATGCCCGAGGGAGGACTCGAACCTCCGCCGGGACCAGCTGCACAGTCCGTGACTGCAGCGCCCTAGACTGCTCGGCTAATCCCGCGTGAGCTAATATGGAAATCCCTGGAGGGAAGAGGACGTTGTTTTGTTGGAACCACCATCGTTCATTTCGTTTATTGAATGCGAAGACAAATAAAATTATGGCTAGCATTAACAGTGACAATGAGCGTTGTTCTACGATTTCTAATTTATAACTACATTATAATAAACAAATATATTAAGTGATCAAGACGATTGTATTAAAAAAATAAATTATTATAATATGTCCACCAGAAGAGGAGAAGTGTAATGTGCACTTCTTAATCAATCTATTACGAATTAACGACGATATCCCATTACTCACAAAACAGCATATTTCATCTTAGTGTATTTCTTCACTTGACACCTCTCAAAATGTGAAGATTCGACTATGAAATCGGCTGAAGTTATTGGTCCCTCACATATTCATCCTTCACTGCTAACATTTCTCTCAACGTTGGATGAGTAGACGGAGACGTTGGTTGGAGAAATTTGCATTTTAGCTGTTGAGGAAATACTCTGCTGGTCAAATAATTTCGTCGTGTTCCTGCAAATGCCTGCCAAGCAATGGTTTCTTCATTCAAAGAAAGAGGAAGAAGTCATTAGGTGTAGTAGCAGGACAATGAGGAGCTTGAGGCAAAATTTGGCAGCCCAAAGATATAGCATATATTACTGGGTCCTGTTAAGATTCAGCTGGGTCTCGATCAAGGAACAAAGATGCCACTTTGGACAGTTTCTCAGGGCCCTTCCTCTCGACAGCGTCCTATTATGTCCTCAGGAGACTTAAAAAATACACTCATGTGTCGCTTTGGCCGTTACGAGCATCGGTTGTTAGTTCCCAACGTTGGCATCCCACAAAACGTTCATCATGATTTTGTCCGAAAAGTAAGTATTAAGTTGTACAGGTCACTCGAATGTTCAAGAAAGAAAATAGGAGTAATCCCATGTACTACAAAGCCATATCACTAACGTCGATTTGCATTAGGATTTTGGAACGTACGCTGCGTTCGAACGGTGTGAATTACCTCGAAGGTAACAGTATTTTAACAAACCGTTTGCACGAATTCAGAAAACAATGTTCTCGTGATATACAACTAGCTCTTTATTCGCACGAAATAGTGAGTGCTATCAATAGGGAATCTCAGATTGATTCCAAATTTCTAGATTTCGTGAAGGCTTTTGATGTAGTTCCTCACAGGAGACTTCATAATCAAACTGCGTGCTTTAGATCAGCGCATCAGCTGTGCTACTGAATCCGTGATTTCCTGTCGTAGAAATAGAAGGAACATCGCTGAGTAAAACGGAAGTGATATCCGGTGTTCTTCAAGGAAGTATCATAGGTCCTCTGCTTTTCATAATCAACATAAAAGATTTAGGTGATAATATGAGCAGTTCTCTTAGATTTTTTGTAGATGATGGTGTCAGTTACCGTCTAGTAAAGTCATGAGAAGATGAAAACCAGTTGCAAAATGACATAGACACGATATGTCAATGGTGCGAAAAGTGGCAATTGTATCTCAGTAAGAAAAGTGTGAGGTCATCCACATGAATACAAAAAAGGAATCCGTTAAATGTCGATTACACGATAAATCACACAAATTTATGGGCTGTCAATTCGATTAAATACATATAAATTAAAATAATGAATGAATGATCTGGAACGATCACAATAATTAGTTGGAATGATTACATAGATAAGGCTGTGGGGAAGGCAAACCAAAGACTATGTTTTATTGGCAGAACACAAAAAGATGCAACAGATCTGCTAAAGAGGCTGCCTACTTTATGCTTGTTCGTCCTCCGCTATAGTATTGCTGTTCTGTATGGGATCCTTACCACACAGGATTTAAGTAGGATATAGCCGTGCGGTTAAAGGCGCTGCAGTCTGGAACCGCAAGACCGCTACGGTCGCAGGTTCGAATCCTGCCTCGGGCATGGACTTTTGTGATGTCCTTAGGTTAGTTAGGTTTAACTAGTTCTAAGTTCTAGGGAACTAATGACCTCAGCAGTTGAGTCCCATAGTGCTCAGAGCCATTTGAACCATTTTTTTTAAGTAGGATATCGAAAAAGTCCAAAGGAGGGCAGCTCGTTTCGCATTATCGAGAAATAGGGGAGAGAGTGTCACGGACACGATACCGGATTTTTGATGGACATCATTGAAAAGATGGCGTTTTTCGTTGCGGGGGAATCTTCTCACGAAATTTCCATCACCAACTTTTTCAAGCCAAGTCGTGCGGGTTGCTTCACCGACTCGCTAGGCGCTCAGCAGGCAGTGCGGCACTATGTTCTCGAATTTTTTCAAACTGCTGTATCCTTCAGTCCCCGGTTCGCAAAGTACGCTCCCCGGTTACTAAAGTGAGGGATCTCACTTTATTAATAATTATAGAACTAGGTAATATCTCCAGTTACAGTTACATTTTCAGCAAGTACACCAAGTCCTTTCATCCATACATGAATTTTTTCATCGAGTAGAGACGTCCAGAGTAAAATTAACCCTGCAGCCACGGAAGATTATAGGTCCATTTAATATAATCGCTTGGGCTGTTCCATTTCCAAAATATTTTGTTGATGCCGACCTAGACGCTGACAAACGGTCGTCACAATAAAATAAGAGAAATCAGAGGTCGCATGGAGAGATGTAGGTATTCGTTTTCCTCGTGCGCTCTTCGATAATGGAATAATAAAGAATTATTCTGAAGGAGGTTCGATGAACCCTATATCAGGCACTTAAGTGTGATTAGCGGAGTATCCATGTAGTTGTAGATGTATATGAACAGAACTAATGTTATCATTAATCATGTGTACATATCCTGCAAACTTAGTCGTTATGCATTTCTATAAGAGAATCATTGACATGACCTGACGAATATATAAATAACTGACTGTGTTGCGACCTTCATGTAAACCTCTCAATATCATTATGTAAACCCGTTGCCCATCATATACTCACACCATTTCTCATTTGTAGGAAAAATTATACTCTGTGAAGAAAATACACAAAATATGCTCGTACAGGGGTGCCATTTCAGTTAACGATCCCCACAGGCACGGAACTACCGCAGTAGCGTAAAGTGTGGTGATAGAGACAGTGGAGTGAATAGGAACGAAGCTTCGTGTCACAGGACAAATGAGAATATAATTCAACGATCTGATTGTCGAGGTTGGTAGTGAACCAGTCTAACGGAGAAATTACAAATTTCAAAGTGGGCGGTACTGTCAGTTGAGGTTTTGTTCACTGTATGATAGAACTTTATTTGTAAGAACCAATCTAAATTGTGTTGTTTTACTGTAAGCAAATTTACAGTCCAGTTTCATTAATCAAAAGTTTAATTTTAAAGTATACTTTAATCTGACATGTGTTTTTTCTAATCGAAAATGTATTGTTGTGTTTTCGGAATTTGTGGGATGAACAGAAAGACTAATACTCAATGTTTCTATGGATAAACAAAGTATTTGATAGAAATGAAGAACCACTGGGCACTGTTCCCAACACAGGAGGTCATGCTGTGATTAAATTATATGAAAAAAGTAAGCAGTAATTTACATCGCAATCATGTAAAATATGTTATTAAGAAAGCAAACACACTGATCACATCGGTTTTACAAAGAAAAACAAGATCGATTAATGACATCTATTTTAACAAATGTGGAGTCGTTTTGTAACACATATGACCTACTGTATCAACAAACAAACCAAGTTCATCAGTCTGTTGTTGCTAGGAAGTAATTAGAGATATAACAGTTAGAGATATAACAATATTTATTTGGAAAACGGAACACAATATCACAATTCATGTAATATTTTTAGTTTTTGTACTGAATAAAACATTTTTTGAAGGAAAATTTTTCTTATTGTCGTACATCCATAACAGAGTTCGACAAGTTCCTATTCACCACAAAGACCAATAAATAAGGAAATAACAGGATTAACACTGTTGTTTCTACTCAACGGTCTCTGTGAAGTGAAGTGCCACTTTTCTTTTCTTTTTTTCTTTTAACTGAAAATTATTTTTATTCACTCCTATCTACCGCACCATTAGTCCAATAAGGTTCGCTCTAGGTGTTCATAGTGTAATGCTCTCCAGTTTCGTCAGGCAGGTTAATGGCACAAATTACTGACATCCGTAATACACACTGAACTTGAGTTTTGTAACAAATGATAAAAATGTAACTTGTAGCTGTTTTTTCTTAAGAAGATTAGATCTTATAGCAATTAATCCAACAAAGAAAGGTCATTTGGCACTTCATGATCATTTTCTCATATGATTTGTGTGAGTGCACATGAAGTGCTGAGTGCTATTGACAAGGGATTTCAGATCGAGTCCGTATTCCTGGATTTCCGGAAGGCTGTTGACACTGTACCACGCAAGCGGCTCGTAGTGAAATTGCGTGCTCATGGAATATCGTATCAGTTATGTGACTGGATTTGCAATTTCCTGTCAGAGAGGTCAGAGTTCGTAATAACTGACGGAAAGTCATCGAGTAAAACACAAGTGATTTCAGGCGTTCCCCAAGGTAGTGTTATAGGCCCATTGATGTTCCTTACATATAAACGATTTAGGAGACAATCTGAGCAGCCGCCTTCGATTGTTTGCAGATGACGCTGTCGTTTATCGACTAACAAAGTCATCAGAAGATCAAAGTACTGCAAAACGATTTAGAGAAAATATCTGAATGGTCCGAAAAGTGGCAGTTGGCCATAAACAACGAAAATGGTGAAGTCATCCACATGAGTGCTAAAAGGAATTCAAAGTTCGGTTACACGATAAATCAGTCTAATCTAAAAGCCGTAAATTCAACTAAATACATAGGTATTACAATTATGAACAACTTAAATTGGAAAGAATACATAGAAAATGTTGTGGGGAAGTCTAACCAAAGGCATTTTATTGGCAGGACACTTAGAAAATGTAACAGACCTACTAAGGAGACTGCCTAAACTACGCTTGTACGTCCTCTTTTAGAATACTGCTGCGCGGTGTGGTATCCTTACCAGATAGGACTGACGGAGTACATCGAAAATGTTCAATGAAAGGCAGCACGTTTTGTATTATCGCGAAATATGGGAGAGAGTGTCACAGAAATGATACAGGATTTGGGCAGGAAATCATTAAAAGAAAGGCGTTTCTCGTTGCGTCGGAATCTTCTCACGAAATTCCAATCTTCAGCTTTCTCCTCTGACTGGGAAAATATTTTGTTGACACCGACCTACATAGCGCGGGACGATCACCACGACAAAATAAGCGAAATTAGAGCTCGTACTGAAAGATATAGGTGTTCATTCTTTCCGCGCGCTATAGGAGACTGGAATAATAGAGAATTGTTAAGGTGGTTCAATGAACCCAATGCCAGGCACTTAAATGTGATTTTCAGAGTATGCGTGTAGATGTAGATGTAGAGTAACGTGGTACATTTATCATCTAAAGTGGGAGAAAATGACGTGATTCAACTTTGCAGCTATAAGGGTTTTGAATTTGATTTATTTTAAATGTAGACGTATTTGTTTAGTCACAGAGTTCATGTAAATCGTATTTTATCCAGTGGCTGCGGCAGTTTTCTCCAGTGCTGGCCACTGATTTTCCCGAGTTATCGAGAGAGCTGGAAAATTTTAATAGATCGCACAGTCTAGGAACGTGCCTGGCACAAATCGCCACAGCGTGTTAAGCGCGACCGCGGACGAGCGGCGGTGATGAAACGTCGCAGGTATATATAACGGGGGCATTAGCGGGATGCGGCCAGGTAATGGCGCCGTATTTCAGCGGCGGTGACAGGCGGCAGCGTCGCCACGGCGAGGAGCGCCGCGCAGGCCTGCCAACGCCGCCGCGCCGCGCCGCGAGGCCCATATTATTCCGCAAACATTTATGGTGATTGCTGTTGATTGCAGCCGATGCGTATCTGGAGGCGGGGGGCGTGTGCGGCCACTCGACCACAAGCTGCCAGCCACCAGTTCGCTGAAAGCAGTCTACGCACGAGACAACCCGCGTCACAGCAGCCCTGCACGCCTTAATAGCGCAGCCGCTCACAAGATGAGCTCCGCAGCTGCAACTCCCGGAACTACCTACTGAGCTGTGACACAGTCCTTTACATACTTTTTTTTCCTTTAAGTATCACACTTCTTTCCGTTAAGTATCACACTTCGCACTACAATCTGATTGCCTTCTGAACTCCACTGCGCCTAATTTATTGATCTCTTTGTGCAAAGGCGTCTGTTGTAAGAATGTTTGGATGCCGCTTTCCATCTTTCTGAAACCTTTATCAACATACACATCTGTACAAAAACTAAGTGTCAAAACACCACTTTTCTGCAACGAACAGATTTGAGAAAGTATTTTACTCATTTTCTACAAAATCTACGTCCATACTCCGCAAGCCACCTGACGCTGTGTGGCGGAGGGTACTTTGAGTACCTCTATCGGTTCTCCCTTCCATTCCAGTCTCGAACTGTTCGTGGAAAGAAAGATTGTCGGTATGCCTCTGTGTGGGCTCTAATCTCTCTGTTTTCATCCTCATGCTCTCTTAACGAGATATACGTACGAGGAAGCAATATACTGCTTGACTCCTCGGTGAAGGTATGTTCTCGAAACTTCAACAAAAGCCCGTACCGAGCTACTGAGCGTCTGTCCTGCTGAGTCTTCCACTGGAGTTTATCTATCATCTCCGTAAGGCTTTCGCGATTACTAAATGATCCTGTAACGAAGCACGCTGCTCTCCGTTGGATCTTCTCTACGTATCTCTTTTATCAACCCTATCTGGTACGGATCCCACACTGGTGAGCAATATTCGAGCAGTGGGCGAAAAAGTGTACGGTAACCTACTTCCTTTGCTTTCGGATTGCATTTCCTTAGGAGTCTTCCAATGAATCTCAGTCTGGCATCTGCTTTACCGACTATCAACTTTATATGATCATTCAATTTTAAATCACTCCTAATGTGTACTCCCAGATAATTTATGAAATTAACTGCTTCCAGTTGTTGACCTGCTATATTGTAGCTAAATGATATAGGATCTTTCTTTCTGTGTATTCGCAGCACATTACACTTGTCTACATTGAGATTCCATTGTCATTCCCTGCACCATGAGTCAATTCGTTGCAGATCCTCCTGCATTTCAGTACAATTTTCCGTTGTTACAACCTCTCTATATACAACAGCATCATCCGCAAAAAGCCTCAGTCAGCTTCCGATGTCATCCACAAGGTCATTTATGTATATTGTGAATAGCAACGGTCCTACGACACTCCCCTGCGACACACCTGAAATCACTCTTACTTCGGAAGACTTCTCTCCATTGAGAATGACATGCTGCGTTCTGTTATCTAGGAACTCTTCAATCCAATCACACAATTGGTCTGATAGTCCATATGCTCTTACTTTGTTCATTAAACGACTGTGGGGAACGTATCGAACGCCGTGCGGAAGTCAAGAAACACGGCCTCTACCTGGGAACTTGTGTCTATCTGGTACGGATCCCACACTGGTGAGCAATATTCGAGCAGTGGGCGAACAAGTGTACGGTAACCTACTTCCTTTGCTTTCTGACTCTCGTGGACGAATAGCGCGAGCTGGGTTTCACACCATCGTCTTTTCCGAAACCCATGCTCATTCCTACAGAGTAGATTTCTAGTCTCCAGTAAAGTCATTACACTCGAAAATCTGTGTAACTAGAACCAATTCAATACACATGGCAAACCTGAACTTCACCGACAGTATTTCGGATGTTGTTCGATGATATTTTCTTAGAATTTTGTTTTAAGGAGACTTCTTCCGTTACCTACATCAGTTATCTTTTTTTCTGTGCAAATATCTTCGCAACAGCGAAAAAGATACGGTACAATCACAAAACACAGAGTAATTCAGTAACCACAGACGAAAAACGCACACTTTTGAGTCTGTGTTCTGTCTGTGTATAATGCAGGACGCGACAAATGCAGAATTGTTCAGCTCAGGTATCGACGAAAATATCGACGACTAAGAGCACGGAAGAGTGTACAGTGACGCACCATCGACTGTATTAAGTGATCGAGAAGCCCTGGAGTCTTATGGACTGCTTGCACGGCTGCGATAATCCTAGCAACCAGGTCCGTTTAACTTTCGGTAGGTGCCTTGTATACTACGCTCTTCAGAAGCTCTCAGAAGAAGAAGTCCATAGGAGTCACGTTCGTTGATCGAGCTGGCCATGAGACCGGACCTTAGCGATCAATCTACTGTTTTCCAATTATTCAGTAACCAGCCACAGGAGACCACCACTGTCTCATATGAAAATTCTCGGAAAACATCCCTTTAAATACTTCGAAATTTTGTCTATGGAGTTAGGGTTCATCTTGCACGTCGGTACACGGAACAACGTATGTGCAATGCTAGAGCTTCTATTATACTTCAGCAGGGGAGTGACAGTTGAGGAATTAAAAGAGGAGTCATATAGGGAGATTATGTACCAACAAAACTATTCCCAGCAGCCACAAAGGAAAATTTCTGTGCTTAAATTGGGAAAAATAGAAAGAAATATCTGTCGCCCTGATGACACAATATTGTAATGGTGGGCTCTAGTGAAGGCAACAGATGTGGATAAACGTAACAGAGAAATATTGTAACGAGGGCAAAGTAATATGAAGCCAAATTACTGACCAGAAATAGTAAAAATGAACAATTAATTCCTAGAAGCATTGGATGGGTTTTTGTATTTAGGCAAGACAATGACTGCACGAGTAACAAAAGAAATGGATAAGAGTAAAAATAACCTGAAGTGTTTTTGAAAATGAAAAATGGATTCCCAAACGAAGGTTTTACTGTCGTGTGAAAAGTACAGTTCAAAATTGGTCTGTTGCCACCTTTGACTTAATAACAGTGGGACATGATCACGTAACGAGAAACTATTCGAAAACTGCGGTATACGCTGCCAGTAATGGGGAATATGTTGGGAATTACTAGGATAGGAAAAAATGGATCAGGGAACGGTATGGAGTGGGAGATATAATTAGGTCTGCAATGAAAATAATTCTTAAGCAGGCGAAACTCGTACCTAGATTGTGGAGAAGAGTCTTTCGGATTGGTTCCTTCTTTGCGATTATTGCTAACATTGGGAATAATTATCTTCAAAATCCTTATGTTGAGCTACAAGCCTTCCAGGTAATTTTTCGAGTAAACGTACAAAACTAGTTCAACTTTTCATCGTTTCTGACAAACTTAACTATTTACATGATGATTCAAATGTTGCTCAAAAATTGAAGGAAATGGCAGAGGAGTTAAAATACGAACACCTTGGACATACCATCGTATGACACTACACGTAATCCTGAGACAGTGAAACATTTGGAATATCCGAAACAACATGGACAATTAGAGGTCACGTTCCATAAGTCCAGCAAAGATACTCAGAAATGTTGTACGTTGGAGAAAGTGTTCAAAATCGTAAAAGTGGCAACAGCCCATTCTGCAATTTCAAGTGCAGTCTAACAAATGCACCAGGCACTGCACGGGTGTGCCACTGTTACTGCTAAGAGAATAAATTCCTATTCGGAAGTTGTATTTCAACACCTCTGTCAGTTCCTTCCTTTTTGGGCAACATTTTGAATGATAATGTATTTAGCATACTTTGCTATCATTGGTATGTGCTTTACATCACTTGGAACTGCAAAACCTGCCACATGATGCTGTAAAGTCGATACTTGTTGCAGAAAAATTGAGTTCTGTTTAATACCTAGTTTTAGTTATTTGCCACCCATTCAACATGTGACACTGAAATAGTTGAAAACTCATAATTTGCGATCTACTGTCCTCCTGTCGCTATCAAAACTTCTGTTGTAAAAAATGCTAGGGTCTAGGAGACTCGAAGAGAAATAGAGTTGAAATAGACTTATAGTTACGTGGAATAATTTATACTGCTGCAGTCACTTTTTACTAATATTTTACTAGCACAATGCATTTCGACAGCATGCTGCCATCATCAGGTGCATTACACAGTTACTTATACTTCAGCTGATTTTAACTGTGTGTGCCAGTGGGGTTAAGAATCGAAAAATAAACCTGTGTGGAAGGATAAACCTGTTACAGTGTGTACATTATGTTAATAGCTTGATTATGTAATATGTTAATACGTTTACTTACATTTGTGTTGGCGATTTCATACACAGAGCAAAGTAACAGGTAAATCATAACTTAGCATTTTCACAAACATCTGTTTACATCTTTCCAAAGAGTTTTAAAATCTTGCAATTTCAAAGACCAGCTCTGCTTAGACCACAAAAAGAAAGGTGGAGGGGAGAGTGAGGAACAAGGAATAGGGAATAGCAGATGGATAATGAGAGGGTTGAGAAGTAAACAGATAGTGGGAGTGGGGCAGGAGGAGATGGTTAGAGACAGGTGCAGGGAGAGGGGTTGGACGAGATGAATATGCTGATGTGAGGAGGAGGATTAGGTGGTGCAGGAGATGAGTAGTGACAGGGGCAGGGAGAGGGGTAAGAAGAGATGAATATGCTGATGTGAGGAGGAGGAGTAGGTGGTGCAGGAGATGAGTAGTGACAGGGGCAGGGAGAGGGGTAAGAAGAGATGAATATGCTGATGTGAGGAGGAGGAGTAGGTGGTGCGGTCCCAGCGGAGGTTCGAGTCCTCCCTTGGGCATGTGTGTGTGTTTGTCCTTAGGATAATTTAGGTTAAGTAGTGTGTAAGCTTAGGGACTGATGACCTTAGCAGTTAAGTCCCACAAGATTTCACACACATTTGAACATATTTGAGTAGATGGTGCAGAAGGAGAAGGGTAGTGACAGGGGCAGGGAGAGGGGTAAACAGAGATGAATTGGGTGATGTGAGGAGAGTGGCAAGCTAACATGGGTGAAGAAAAGGGGTGGAGAAAGTGTAGAAATAGAGAAGTAGAGGAGGAGATTGTAACAACAACAACGCTGTACTATTGTACATATAATAATTTTTTCTTCTGATTTTCGATAAATTAGTGTAATCGATGTTCTGATTTCATTTCTTTTCTTTTCATGTCATTGTGTTAAGAAAACTGTAAACAAATTTCGATGTGAATATTAATGTTTATGTCAAATGTCAAACAATATTGTAACAGAATTGAAATATAAGAAACGTTGAATCTGTTGTAAGATGTTTAATTGTGCGTCTGGTCCATACGTAGGCAATGTATTGGGATATGTAGAATGCAAAACCTCTGGTGAATACCCTGTCTGTAGGGGAGCGGTAAAAGGTGGATGGCAGGCGAGCGCGGGAAAATGCACACGGGCGCTGCATGGCATAACGGGCTCAGCAATAGTAGTCGGAGTTGGGCATTGGTCTGAGCCACACGTTCTGGATCGAGGAGGCTCTCCTGGAAGACGTAGTTTCATTGAGCCTCGGATGTGCCGTCCCGACCCCTATACAGCATGGCAAAATTCCATAGGCACTAAATGGAAAAGAATTGCGACGCTAAGAAGAATCAAAGTGCCGATACATCAAGAGCCATTGCTGTGATTGTATGTGTGCCCTGTGCCTCGCCATCTCGCTGCCTGCCGACCGCCGCATCGATACGAACAGGTTGAAGCTTTTAGTACTGTATTCGTGTGGACCAGTGCTACTTTTGTTCCATACTGTTCAATAACAACTTAAATTTTACCAGAACTGTCCTATCATTTAATTATCCTCACAACTAACCTAGACAGGGTCCTTTCCACATGTTGTGCAATCCGAGTGTCCCGAGATGAAGATTTAAAGTTTAGGTTAATAATAATTACTTGCAGACCTAGCTATGTTAGAATGATGTTTAAAGAACTGTTTTGTTAATGAATCTATAGGTAAATAACAAAGGTCTGACAAAGTGGGAAGATAATTTTGAAATTGGTTTAGTAATGAAGTTTAACTATTTTGAGGCAGATATAATGGTAATTAAATGAGCAGGAAATAAGCTAAAAAGAGTAGTAACTTATATAGTGGAAATTTTGAGTGCTTAATGATTTCAATAAATTAATTGTTTTAATACAGTGATCGTAACAGTTTCAGGGTCCCCCCCCTTTTTCTTATTCATTTGAATTCTGAAGTGTTCTAAACTGATTAGACCAGCAAAGTTAAAGCCAATACAAAAACCAAAATTTGTCAGTGTTTTACATTTATCAAAATTGACATTGTGTGTGTGTTTCGAAAGTGCTATTTCTAGGGTAACCTATGCCCGATTTTAATCAGATCAATAGACAGTACGAAGTTTCGTAGTAAACATTATAGTGTAATGTTGTGTATTTATGGTTTATCCATATTGGTACAGAAAGTGAAATTATCAGTTCAGTAGATTTTCTGGTTCTAAAATTTACTATATTATGCAGTGTTACTACGTGTTGTTATGCTCGAACGTACATCAACTTGTACAGGGAAGAAAGTCAGTTACTGCCTAATTAGGCTGGCGACCGTATTATTAACAAATTGGTAACATCTTCTGTGTTGTTTCTTGTCCGTCCTGACGTGTAGTTGCATTTCGGACTTGCTTGGCGTATCATTGTTATTACTGAGTGGGTGTAAGTCTGATTTGCCTCCATTCAGGTACACACAGTCAATGTCTATACAAAAATCCTTTCTCTTAAGGTGAAGCCCGTCAACTTACTGTAGTACAGGCTTTAAGGAGTATCGTGTGCACTAGCGCAGCGTTTACAAGATTATCAGGGACAAGGGGAGGATAAGACAGAAAGAGAAGGGTGAGGAGGATATGGAAAGAGAGAGAGATGGCGAGAAGTAGATGGTCAGAGAAGGGAGGGAAGAGGAGGTGGACAAAGAAAGAGGGAGGAGGAGATGTACAGAGAGAGGGTGCAGGAGGGGATGGACTGAGAGAGGGGCAGGATTAATGGGAGAGATGGGAGGCTAGGTTGTAGGCAAAGCAAGGAGAGGAAAGAGGGGCAGAGGTAGGAGGAGATAGGCAGAGAGGTGGTTGAGAAGGAGAAAGTGCTGACAGGTGTGAGGAGGAGAAGGGTCATGACAGGGAGTGAGGATGACATGGAGTACTGAAAGACACTTGGAGCAAGGAGGAGACAGTCAGAGAGAAGGGGGCAGATAGGTATTGTGGGAGCAGGAAGAGATGGACCAAGAGGTGTGCTTCACAGAACAACCCAAAGGGCAGGGGCAAGAAATAGTTTTGCAGCTCAAGACATATAGACTGCCTTATGTGAGAGGTTTTTTGTCTTGGAGTAGTCCCCAGCTGCTTTACTGACCTGTTCTGCAGGCCTACACGTGCAGATGGGTGCAGCTGGGGGAAGGCTGAAATGGAATGAGGAGAGGGTGGATAGAAAGAGGGAGTAGGAGGGGATGAATACAGAGTGAGGTGGAGGAGGGAAGTGAGAGACAGAGGGGAAGGGACAGATAGAGTGGAGGAGCATGAGAAGTAGGAGGCAGGTGAAAAAAGTATTAAGGCAGTGGGCAGGTGGAAGAGATTAACTGAGAAAAGGGAGGAGTAAAAAGAGAGAGATAATGATGGAAGATATGGTCAGACAGAGTTTTTGGGAAAGATGGGCAAAGTGTTGAGGAAGAGGAAGACATGAAGAGAATGGGTGTCAGATCACTGAGGTGGATAGAGAAGGGGATGGACATGGAAGAAGTAGGAGGAGGTGGAAAGAGAGATGAGATAGACGTTACTTAAGAAGATGGAGAAGGGGACATGAAAATGGAGAGGTGGAGATGAGAAAATGGATAGGGAGCTGTGGTCTGGAGGAGATTGATAGGAAGCTGGGGCAGGAGGAAATGGAACGAGAGATGAGGGTGGGAGGAGATGGTCGGAGAAAAAGGAGATGGTAGGGGATGGAAAGAGTGTGTGGTGAGAAAGAGAGATAGCCAGAGACTGGAGGCAGAAGAGGATAGGCATATAGAGAGGGTGGAGGAGGAGTTGGACAGAGAAGGAAGGCGGAAATGGACAGAAAAAGGTAGAAAAGGAGACAGACTGAGGGGGCAGGAGATTGACAGTGAGAAGGCAGAGGAGGAGATGAGCACAGAGTGAGGGAAGCGATATATGCAACATATGTGAATACATGCACATGGGCATATATGTGAGAATTTGGCCAGTTTGTATATAAAGGAGATTGTATGTGTATATATATATGTCTGTGATCTATTTATCTCTTTCTAAATCCAAGAACTGATTTTAAAAAAATTCGTACAGAAACAGCAGGCTTCATAGTCCGACAGGAGTGGTGGGAAAGTTTGTTTTTACAGCCCATTCCATATAGTCTTCTCTGCACAACTGGCATGTTATGTGGGTGTAATATCGGCCTGTGTAATTAATTTGCTTTGTGTGGCACACTACACATCAAGTAGCAGGAAACAAAGGCACTCCCTTCATGCCTGTATCCATGTACCACTTCTCTTGATCCATCTCTTCTTCCCCTCTCTCTCTCTATCCATCTCCTCCTCCCTGCCTTGCCTGAAAGTTGAAGTGACAGCCTAATTTGTAGTGCCAAAACATGCATGTCTACATGGTTGTGGGGATGTTGAGACGGATGAAGGAGATTGTGGACAGAGAGGGGAGGAGGAGATTGTCAAAAATGTTGTGAGGAGAAGGGAATTGTTAGAGGTATGAGAAATACAGTAGATGTAGGGGGGTGGGCAGATGGAAATACATGGTTAAGCAGCAGATGGACAGCGAACCAGGGATGAAAGAGATGGGCATACATGTGATGAGGATAGGTATTGGGAGGTCATGAGGTGACGGACAGATAGGGAGAATGGGGCAGAAGGAGATGGACAGATACTGAGAGTGATGGCAGAAGAGACGGACAGACAGAGTCTATTGATGGGATACGATAAGGGAGGGAGGAGCTGGGGTAGACAGAGAGTTGCAGAATAGGAGACAGAGAGATAAAGTGGGGAAGAAGGAGGTAGATAGTGTGAGGAAGATGGTCTGGACAGAGAGAGAGAGAGAGATGAAGGAACAGATGGCTATGGAGGGATGGGCACTAGAGAGGATGGACAAAGAGAGGGGAGGTAGATGAAATGGACAGGGAGAGAGGGTAGGAGGAGTTGAACACAGAGAGAAGGAACAGATGGAAAGAGAGAGCATGAGGAGGAGATTTACAGGGAGAGGGATAGAGGGATGAGGTGGAGGTGGACAGGGAGAGGGGCAGGATTACAATGATAGAAGGAGGGGGAGAAACGAATTGTCAGAGAGAGAGAGAGAGCAGAGGGGGTTGGGAGAGGGAAGGGGTAAGAATGGATGAAGTGGGAAAGCGAGGAGGCAGGACGAGGGGTGTGAGAAAGAGAGAGAGAGAGACAGAGAGAGAGAGAGAGAGAGAGAGAGAGAGAGAGAGAGAGGATGGGAGATAGAGTAATGGGAAAGTAATGTAAACAGAAAGGGGGAAGCAGGAGATGTATGCAATAAATCTGTTGAAGATACACAAGAGACTGAAGACATGGGGAAGAGGCTAGTCTGTTATATATATATATATATATATATATATATATATATATATATATATATATATATATATGCAAGATCTCTTACCAAACCCAGAATAGATTTCAGAAACATCATCCTAATGTGTATCAGCATTGTAGCATTTATAACCTCCTAGCTCCTATAAGAGTGGAGACACAGGCACAAATGTGTTTCTTCCAGACTCTGGTGTATAGGCTGCCCTATGCAAAAAGCAGTATTGGCCTCTCAAATCAACTTGCTTTGCAATGCTGCCTGCCTATTAGGGTAAAGTTCGGTTTTCTCTGTTCTCTAACATGGGGGCAGCCTTGCATGACAGGTATGATGTGTTGGTGTAGTATTAGTCTGTATAACTGATCTGTTTAGCATGTTGGCCTCTGCACCAGGGGCAAATGAGTGATTTTGAAGCCCCTGACATTTAGCCTGCCCTGCATGACAAGCTTGTTGTGGGAGTAGTATTGACATGCTTTGTTGAAGTGTATTGCAGCGACTAAACATATCGATGAGCATGGCAGGGGCACTTTGAGATGGATAGAGAGGAGGTTGGACAGAGCAAGGCAGAGGAGTATATGGACAGAGAGAGGGGGAGGAGAAGATTGACAGAGGATTGGGAAGTAGGCCACAGACAGAGGTGGAGGAGGAAATAGACTGAAAGGAGGAGGAGGAGGAGGATGAGAAGGAGGGGACAGACAGAGAAGGTAGAGAAGATGATTTGGACAGATGGCGAGGGGTAGTAGAGGATGGGCAGAGGGAGGGTGGGGATGATATGGAGGCAGAGAGAGGGAGTGCAGGAGATGGGCAGAGAGAGGGGGTGGGGCAGAGAGGGGCAGAGAGAAACGGAAGGGGAGGTGGGCAGAGAGGCAGTGGGACAGGATTAGCAGAAAGGAAGCAAGGAAGAGAGGGACAGAGAAAGAAAGAGAAGGGTATGCACAGAGGGGGAGAAGGAGATGGTCAGAGAGAGGGTGAGGATGACAGAGGCAGATGGGGAGGCGAAGGAGGACCAAGAGAGGAGGGAGGAAGAGATGTGTGCATTAAATGTGACATAAACGTACACAGACAAAGACATGGGTGAAAGGATAGTCTAAAATAAAGGGATGTTCCCCTGTGAAGCTGTAGGAATACCATCTCTGATCTATAATAAACATTGCTAATATAAAAGAAAATAGCTTCTGATCACCAACAGAGTCCGATTAAAACTGACCATACACTATGTCTTTGGTGGTTTGAAAGAAGCGTGCGAGGCCAGCGAAGGAAAGGGCGCCCACAGGCAAGGAGGAAGGGGAGTGGCTTTGCATGCACAGTCAGAGTTTGTGAGAGTAACGGCTAGCGAATGGATGGCTCTGGTGAGGCTGCTGGGAGCAGAGGAGCGTGATTGTGTCAACGAAGGCTCAGGATCAGACTTTCGCTAATTCAGACGAAGAAGATGGCACGCCTTGGTAGCCATTTTGTTTAGATACGTGGTATTTCGCTTTTGGAACTTTTGAAACTTTTGATCTTTGAAAGTGAGAGGATTGGTTTCGATTTCATCTCATGAAGTGATCTTGTTTTAGAACCTGTATAACCGTGTTGTAAAGGTGATCTTCTAAGGAGGGAGGGGGGGAGAAGTATGGACAGCGCTGGAAACGAATAAGATGATTCGGTTTGGTGGAAATAAGGGACGAACTGTAACCTTCTGTATTGGCCGAGAAGAACCTGTTGTTCTGGTAGTCAGGCCTGGAAAGTGTGGTACGATTAGTACAAAGGCATGACCGGTCCAAGGAGTGGGTAAAAGCTAAGTAATTTTAAGTAAGATTAGTCTATACATCGTACATTGGTAAAAGGTTATCTTTTCTGTTATTGTAACAACCCACTGCGTACTCTGGACTTTTTATTGTTTAGCAACTGTGTGTATTGGCACTATGTAGTAATTACCGCAAATAGTGGACTGCTCTCAGGTTAATATGTTGATAACTGTTGACGGTTAACCGAATTTTATAAACTGTGTTTCCTTTGGATAACTAACTGTAATTGATCGCATGAGAACTTAAGCTGATCATTTTCTGCGTGAGTTTTGCTTAAATTATTTGTTATCAAGAGCTCTCATAAATGCTTTTGGTAGACTGATTTAACTTGTGAAAATTTAATAAAAATTATCCTCTGGAATTGTGAATTTATAGAGTATTGTAAAACAACTGTCCTCTAGTATGGTCTGTTTCTTTTTTTAAATTTCTACTTGAAATGTTACTTTGTTCAATGGAGGTTATTTAAAAGAACTTGTTTTAATATTGCTGTTTAAATTCTTTTGGGGTATTCTTTGCATAAGATCTTGTAAGTCAATGTTTGAAAACAAAACAAAAGGATTTCAGTGTAAAGTGGAACTGATTAACTAATGATTGTTGGATCTTATGTAAGGGAACAGACTAACATTTGTCTTTAGCAAAATAAATGAAATGGTAGGGCACGGTGTTGACTGGTCAGATAATGTATAGAAAACGTTTTTGGACAACTGATAATTAATAACCTTTTGTAATAAGGAGCGTACACTCAGTCTGCTATACTTCCCCACTAAATACGTGTCTCTGCCTTTCTGCCAGGTTTTCTGGCTTCTGCTAAGATAGTCATTAAAAGCCTGTTTGAGGTAAATGGACTGGAAACGAATTTTTGGTTCGAATATGACCCATGAATAGAAATAAATAAATTTTGTAAATAAGGCAATTAAAATGATCTGGACCGATACATACAGTGATTTGATCGTACGCTGCGTCTCCAATATAGCACCAAAAGTCACTTAGGTGGCAGAACACTTATGCGATGAACGTGGGTCATTAGATTAGTTGGAGTTGCGACCCGCCAATAAAAATACAGTGTTAGATAGACCAATTATTATTTGTTCAAAATTTTTCACATGTATTTAGCCAGGCAATCATAAGGTTGTTTGGCTACCAGTATATTGTTACACTGCTAGCCATCAAAATTGCTACACCACGAAGATGACGTGCTACAGACGCGAAAATTAACCGACGGGAAGAAGATGCTGTGATATGCAATTGATTAGATTTTCAGAGCATTCACACGAGGTTGGCTCCAGTGGCGACACCTACAACGTGCTGACATGAGGAGAGTTTCCAACCGATTTCTCATACACAAACAGCAGTTGACCGGCGTTGCCTGGTGAAACGTTGTTGTGATGCCTAGTGTGAGGAGGAGAAATGCGTACCATCACGTTTCCGACTTTGATAAAGGTCGGATTGTAGCCCATCGCGATTGCGGTTTATCGTATCGCGACATTGCCGCGAGATCCAATGACTGTTAGCAGAATATGGAATCGGTGGGTTCAGGAGGGTAATACGGAACGCCATGCTGGTCCCAACGGCCTCGTATCACTAGCAGTCGAGATGACAGGCATCTTATCCGCGGGGCTGTAACGGATCGTGCAGACACGCCTCGATCCCTGAGTCAACAGATGGGGACGTTTGCAAGACTACAACCATCTGCACGAACATTTCGACGACGTTTGCAGCAGCATGGACTATCAGCTCGGATACCATGGCTGCGGTTACCCTTGACGTTGCATCACAGACAGGAGCGCCTGCGATGGTGTACTCGACGAACCTGGGTGCACAAATGGCAAAACGTCATTTTTTCGGATGGATCCAGGTTCTGTTTACAGCATAATGATGGTCGCATCCGTGTTTGGCGACATCGCGGTGAACGCACATTGGAAGCGTGTATTCGTCATCGCCATACTGGCGTACCGCCCGGCGTGATGGTATGGGGTGCCATTGGTTACACGTCTCGGTCACCTCTTGTTCGCATTGACGGCACTGTGGACGTTACATTTCAGATGTGTTACGACCCGTGGCTCTACCCTTCATTCGATCCCTGCAAAACCCTACATTTCAGCAGGATAATGCACGACGGCATGTTGCAGGTCCTGTACGGGCCTTTCTGGATACAGAAAATGTTCGACTGCTGCCCTGGCCAGCACATTCTCCAGATCTCTCACCAATTGAAAACGTGTGGTCAATGGTGGCCGAGCAACTGGTTCGTCACAATACGCCAGTCACTAGTCTTGATGAACTGTGGTATCGTGTTGAAGCTGCATGTGCAGCTGTACCTGTACACGCCATCCACGCTCTGTTTGACTCAATGCCCAGGTATATCAAGGCCGTTATTACGGCCAGAGATGGTTGTTCTGGGTACTGATTTCTCAGGATCTATATAACCAATTTGCGTGAAAATGTAATCATATATCACTTCTAGTATAATATATTTGTCCAATGAATACCCGTTAATCAGGTATTATCCAATGAATACCCTTTTTTCTCCTTAGTGTAGCGATTTTAATGGCCAGTACTCTAGTTCCTCTGCGTTATGCAATGTGGACCTGTAGAGTTTCTACTACAGACTTGAACTAGCTTTGCACGAGTCTATCAAGGTGATATGGTGGACCTGGTCAAATTATCCTCATCTGCGATAGAGTTGATTAAACAATTTATTATTGATATATTTTACTTTCACATTTACACTTTGTTGTGGCCGACGTCTTGGACAATGAGGTGGCTGGTAATTATCAAGTGAATTAGAATACTCTTCATAAGTAATAATTTATTAATTACAACAAAACTTATCATAGCTGGATGGGCTCGGCTGTAGCTATGAAACTGCACACGTGGAGTTGTGGTTCAGAACACACAACATGTGCCACAATTACTGAGCGGTGAAATGGTACAAGTTCAGAATGGCTGTTCTGTGACTTCACTACAGTTACTAGAATACACAAGTTTGTAGACACTTGTTGACACAGTTTTGACAGCGTTGCGTTGTAGGCACAGTTCACAGAAGACGAAAGTCTCTTTTCACTCCCTGACGGTTGACGTGGCCTGCGGCACGGCGAGTAGGCAGCACAACGACGTTACTCCGACAGGAACTTCTTGGAAGTGGCCAGGATCTGGCCTCTAACAGAACTACCCTCCTGGCATCTGGTACCGTTATTTGAGCCGGCCGGAGTGGCCGGACTGTTCTAGGCGCTACAGTCTGGAGCCGAGCGACTGCTACGGTCGCAGGTTCGAATCCTGCCTCGGGCACGGATGTGTGTGTTGTCCTTAGGTTAGTTAGGTTTAATTAGTTCTAAGATCTAGGCGACTTATGACCTCAGTAGTTAAGTCGCATAGTACTCAGAGCCATTTGAACCATTTGAAACGTTATTTGAAGGCAGAGGCGTGGCAGTGATGCCTCAGAACTACGAGAGGTACGGCTTTTCTTAACATCTCAGTGCAGCCTCACGCTAACGCTTTGCAATGCAGTATCTCTGCTGTGATTGATACTTTTTACCCGCTCTCGATACTCGACTACAACGCACACTTGTTTGTCTTTTACCATTGAAATGTTCCTTTGTATCTAATATTTTGCCTGACATCTAAATACGCCATAAGATTAATAAATAAATAAAATGTTTCTTCAAGAAGCAGATAGCAAATGCAGACATTGAGAACCTCAGATTTTTGGTTGTTAACTGCCGAAGTACTCGGGTCGAAGTCCCAAATCTCACCTCTCTCATAGACAGCAGTCGTCTCCTCGTCATTCTAGGACCTGATGGTTCAAACCCAAGAGTAATGATAGTTTCGTTATCGCGTGGAACGTATATCAGAAAGGTAGATTAAATTCTTCAAGAGGAGGAGCAAGCAGAATCATTAGGTCTAACGAGTCACAAATTAAATCTGACTGCTGACTAATATAGATATGAGGAACAGAGGTTGGCGGACAGATATTAATAGGTAAATGTTTCTACTGACGTCCAGATTCAGACACATTGGTAGAAGTGTCATTCAAAGATAGCCAAAACTCGATACCACCGAAGTGCCACGAGCATACGTTAGCATTAGGCAGTGACTGTAACCTGCACATCTCTCTCTCTCTACCTTTTTATTTTACTGCTTTCACGCGGCCAGCCACGAATTCCTCTCCTGTGCCAACCTCTTCATCTCAGAGTAGCACTTGCAACGTACAGCCTCAATTATTTGCTAGATGTATTCCAGTCTCGGTTTTCCTCTACAGTTTTGCCCTCTACAGTTCCCTCTAGTACAATGGAAGTCATTCCCTCATGTCTTAAAAATGTCCAATCATACTGTCCCTTCTCCTTGTCAGTGTTTTCCAAATGTTCTTTTCCTCTCTGATTCTGCGCAGCACCTGCTCATTCCTCACCTTATCAGTCCACCTAACTTTCGAGACTCGTCTGTAGCACCGCGTCTCAAATGCTTTGATTCTCTTCTGGTTTTCCAATCGTCCATGTTTCACAGCCATACAATGCTGTGCTCCATTCTCAGAAATTTCTTCCTCAAATCAAAGCCTATGTTTCATGCTGTTAGACTTCTCTTGGCCAGTAATGCCCTTTTTGCCAGTGCTAGTCGGCTTTTGATGTCCTCCGTTCGTCATTGGTTTTCTGCCTAGGTAGCAGAATTCCTTAACTGTATCTACTTCGTGACCGTCAAACCTGATATTAAGTTTCTCGGTGTTCTCACTTCCGCTACTTCTCATTACTGTCGTCTTTATTTGATTTACTCTCAGTCCACGTACTGTAGTCATGAGACTGTTCGTTGCATTCAGCAGATCATGTAATTGTTCATCACTTTCACGCAGGATAGCAATGGCATCAGCGAATCGTATCATTGATATCCTTTCACCTTGCCTTTTGATTCCACTCCTGAACCTTTCATTTATTTCCATCACTGATTCTTCGCTGTACAGATTGAACAGCAGGGGCGAAAGATTGCATCGCTGTGTAACACCCTTTTTAATCCAAGCACTTCGTTTTTGGTCGTCCACTCTTATTATTCCTTCTTGGTTTTTGTACATAATGTATATTACCTGTCTCTCCCTATAGCTTACTCCTATTTGTCTGAGAATTTCGAACATCTTGCACCATTTCACACTGTCGAACTCTTTTTCCAGGTCGAAAGTCAGATGGTATGTCCTCAGAATCATACATTCTACACAACAAGGTGAGTAGTCGTTTTGTAGTCACTTCCCACAATGATTTTAGGAATTCTGATGGAATGTTATCTATACCTTCTGCCTTATTTGATGTGAAGTCCTCCAAAGCTCTCTCAAACTCTTATTCAAATACTGGATCCCCTCTCTCTTCTAAATCGACTCCTTTTTCTTCTTCTATCATATTAGACAAATCTTCCACCGCATAGAAGTCTTTAATGTACTCTTTCCACCTATCCGCTCTCTTCTCTACGTTTAGCAGTGGAATTAAACTTGGACTCTTAGTATTAGCATCTGTGCTTTTATTTCACCGAAGATTGCTTTACCTTTTCTATATGCTAATTGAGTCCTTCCAACAATCTTTTTTTTTAGATTTCTTCACATTTTTCATGCAACCATTTCGTCTTACGTTCCCTGCACTTGCTGTTTATTTGATTCCTCAGCGACTTGTATTTCTGTGTTATTGAATTTCCCTGAACGTTTTTGTGCTTTCATCTTTCATCGATTAACTGTAGTTTTTCTTCTCTTACCCATGTCTTCTTCGCAGTTACCTTTCCTGTCCCTATGTTTTCCTTTACAAATTCTGTAATTGCCCTTTTTAGAGATGTCCACTCCTCTTCAACTGTACTGCCTACTCATTTGTTCCTCACTACCGCATTCAGCCTTAGAGAACTTAAAGCGTGTCTCTTCATTCCTTAGTGCTTCGGTATCCCACTTCTTTGTAACTTGACTCCTTCTGACTACTGTCTTAAACTTCAGCCTACTCTTCATCACTACCGCATTATGATCTGAGTGTATATCAGCTCCTGGATGCGCCGTGGAATCCAGTATCTGATTTATGAATCTCTGCCTGACCATAATTTAATCTAACAGAAATCTTCCCGTATCACCCGGCCTTTTCCAAGTATACCCCCTCTTCTTGTGATTCTTCAACAAAGTATTCACTATTACTAGCTGACATTTATTACAGAACTCAATTGGTCTTTCTCCTCTCTCATTCCTTGTCCAAAGCCCATGTTCTCCTGTAACTTTGTCTTCTACTCCTTGCCCTACAACTGCATTCTTGTCCCCCATGACTATTACACTTCGATCTCCCTTTTCGTACTGTATTACCCTTTCAATATACTCATATATTTTCTCTATCTCTTCATTTTCAGCTTACGACGTCGGCATCTATACCTGAACTATTGTTGTCGGTGTTGGTTTGCTGTCGATCCTGACAAGAACAACCCTACCATTCAACTGTTCACTGTAACCTGCCAAGATCCGACTGAAAAAAAGGCAAATTCGCTGCCGAACGGTAATGGTGAACATAATTGCGATTTAATGCTGTTACACCGCGCGACCGTGGCGCGGGGCGCGGACGGCGGAGGGAGCGCGCCGCGGGCGGAGGGTATTTAAATCGGCCGCCACCGCGACCGAACCCAGTTCCCTCTGAGCAGCAATAGCGTACGGATTTCCGTGCCGGTACGTTCACAGGAGCTCAGTCCGTCAGTTCACCTGATGATGGCGACATGTATGATCGCCGAAATATTGTGCCCGTTGGACACTATAGACCGGCAGCACACCCGTGGATATTTTGATAATGCTGTAAACTTTGTCTGACATCAATATGGAACAATCAGTACGAAAACCACAAGCCAAAAAGTATTTCAGACCTCCTTGCCACAAAGAGATCCGAACTTTTAGTGAGTCTTACCGGTGGGATACAGATTAGTAACTTCGATAGTCTTACAGGAACGATGGTCACCAAAGGGAAAAATGTTGCCAAGAACGACAGAGTGCTTACGTTTGATCACGTTGGTGGGTAATCACTGTCAAATTACCTTTGGGACGAACTAAAAAATTTAGTTGAGATCTGGCAAACATAGAACAGTTGTACTTAAAACTGAGGGACGTTATAAATTGCGATCTTGGTAAGTAATCTCTAAATAAGGCAATAAAAGATAGCGAAAGTACCATTCGAACGATGTTTCGAAAATAGAGAGTATGAAATTATCGCCACAGAAGGGAATACAGGAAGCTGATTGAGAAAAGTTAATAGCAGCTCATGCATCAGCGAGAACCTTTATGCGTGATGCGTAAAATAATTTCCACAGTCATGTCCTAACAGATATCCTAGAAAATTCTCGTCATAAAGTCAATGAGCGGCTGAATGAGCGGCTTCAGAATTTTCATTCAATGTCTCTTGAATCCGTCTGCCATTAGAACTAGAGACAGCAGACGGAAAACAGAAATCAGCAATTCTGTAACTAACAATGTTTTTACGGGTCATGAAACTACCATATATAGTTTGGCCACGGCACAGACTCTCAAATGACCGATATGAATATTGGCATACGCTTGGTTGAGAATCAAATAAATCTGCATGAAGGCTTGACGGATACCCAGTTGTGTTTAATACAAAATGCGCCACGCCTTTGAGTGGTGCGAATGGCTCTGAGCACTATGGCACTTAACTTCTAAGGTCATCAGTCCCCTAGAACTTAGAACTACTTAAACCCAACTAACCTAAGGACATCACACACATCCATGCCCGAGGCAGGATTCGAACCTGTGACCGTAGCGGTCGCGCGGTTCCAGACTGTAGCGCCTAGAACCTCTCGGCCACCAGACAGGCCCCACGCCTTTGGGTCCTTTGTTGGAGGATCATAGAGTACATTCTGTACTCAAACAGTATTATACTCCTGGTTGAAACGTAAGTGACTTTATTTGCAAACGACATGTTGCAAACATTATACGTAGGTAATGGGTAAATTCTGTCTTCCCAGATTTACGAAAGGGATTGGACACTCTGTTACATCATTAACTACTAACCAAGATACGATCGTACGGAGTGTTTTATCAAATATGGGACTGGATTGATGAATATTTGACCAATATAAGGCAGCATCCTCTTCTGGAGGCGAATGGCTTGGGACACAACGAAGCTTGACACAACCAGTACAGTTAGCAGAATCTATATAAATGATTTATCATAGTGGATAAGCGGCTGTCTAAGATTTTTCCTTAACACTGCTGTTGTTTACAAGATAATACCGTCGTTGGACGACAGTAAGGGGGTACGCAAAGACTTGGACAGGGTTTTTTGCACTTGGTGTCATGAGCGGCAGCTCTGTTTAGAAGTCAATGAATGTAAGATAATGCCTGTAACAAAGAGAAAAAAATGACAGCATGTGATTACGAATTAGTGGACATCTAGAGAACAACAAATATTTTAAATGTTGAGGGTTAATGTTAAGAAGTAATATGAGCTGAGTGATTACCCAAAACAATATTAGGGGAGGCGAATGGGAGAGACATTTGTTGGAAGGACTCTGGGAAGAGCGAGCTATGGTGCGTAGCGAGCCATATAAACATTTTTCCGAGTATTTGTAGGCGTTGATTAGAAAAAAAACTGTATCACCATGAATTGTAAGACACATGTAAATACGAGTGTGATATTCCTGGCTGTGGTCGCCAGTATTTTATTTTGCTAGAAGCTCGCCTTGATGCAGCTTGTTACACGTGAAGGAGCACGTGGTACCAAAGTGGAGTGAGGTACAAGCAAAAAATGGTATAGTATGTACCAGTCCCGTGGGAGAGCCCGCCGTTTGTACTGAACTTTTCATTATATTTGACTCAATTTTTAGTATGACAATCTCCCATGGTTACCCCAATAGTCTATCTTTCTTTCTATTAAATTTAACTAGTTTTGATAAACATGAGAGTAACGATATTGCAACCGAAGTGCTTCGGACACCTTCGGGCCGCTTTGGTGCGCCTGAGAAACGACGTACTTCGTCCGCGCTGGTCACTCTGTTTCGGGCGTTCTGGAGGGTTGAATACGTATCTCAAAAAATGGCTCTGAGCACTATGGGACTTAACATCTGTGGTCATCAGTCCCCTAGAACTTAGAACTACGTAAACCTAACTAACCTAAGGACAGCACACACATCCATGCTCGAGGCAGGATTCGAACCTGCGACCGCAGCGGTCACGCGGTTCCAGAGTGAAGCGCCTAGAACCGCACGGCAATACGTATCTCTGTATCGTGTGTTACTTAGATGAGAATACATAATAGTCACTCTATTATGGGTGTTCTTCAGAGCCGAACATGTTGTACTCTATATCGGGCGTAACTTAGGTGTGTATATGTAATACTTTCTCTGTCTAGTGCGTACCGGAGAGCCGGACATGTGCATCATATTTCGGAAGTTGGATTGAAGAGTTACCATACAATTAAGAAAGCTATATCGAGTGTTGTAAAAGACAGCGTAAATACGTGAATATTTGAATAATAACCAAACAGGATACATTAATGAGAAGTGTCGCCTACCTTTACGAGGTGTGGCTAGAAAAAAACCGGACTAGGACTGGTGAAACAATAAAACGAATGCAATAAGGCTGAAAGTCGCGTGGCCTGTCACGTGACTCTCGCTCCGCCTACTGCTCGAGTTTCATCTGCCTCCTGCACTCAGTCTGCCCGTGGCGTCTGTTTTAAGTAGTTGACGTTTTGTCTGTGCGTCGGAAAATGTTGAGTGTACAGAAAGAACAGCGTGTTAACATCAAATTTTGTTTCAAACTAGGAAAATCTGCAAGTGAAACGTTTGTAATGTTACAACAAGTGTACGGCGATGATTGTTTATCGCGAACACAAGTGATTGAGTGGTTTAAACGATTTAAAGATGGCCGCGAAGACACCAGTGATGACACTCGCACTGGCAGACCATTGTCAGCAAAAACTGATGCAAGCATTGAAAAAATCGGTAAACTTGTTCGACACTTTCCTTGTCAACTCCTGTTAACTCAGACACTGCTCTGATTGTTAAACGGCGAACTGTTGGGCAACAAAATTTATAAATGCCGCCAATTAATCCGCGTCGTGTAGTTGAAAATGAAAAGGCGAAAACGCCAAAAGTTATAAGTGTGTGCGCGGTCCAGAGGGATTACGTTTTACTTCACCACAACGAGGGAGTGATTAGCAGAGCAGCTTACAGCAGGCGAGGCGGATGAGATGGAAGGAAAACCTGTCGCCTCCACCAGCTGCAGTCCAACGTCAGAGATAAGTGTCTGTGTTTGACTACGACAGCCAAAGACACCAAACAGGGCAAAAATAACGCGGAAAGCAGCAGCATCGCGCCGGGAAGAAGGTAGCTTGTAGGCTAATCACTTTACAGGTATGGAGAGGAAGCTAGTATTGACAACGATTTTTAAGAATATTGTTAAATTGTTTCGTAATAATTTCTTTAATAACAAAATGTCGGGGGAACGCGAAATGCAGTACTATCTTAGAAGCAGACAGGCAGTTTATCCTCAGGGTAACGAAATAGAAGAGGCAAGCAAATTACAGGTCATGCCAGATGAAATTACGAATATAAGAGCGTATTAACCTAAAGTCACTAATGGAGAATGTACAGGAAAAATTAGATTCAATGGTAGATGAGGAAAGTGTACAAAATGAAATGGATGATAGCTACATACCAGAATCGTGTGATGTAGGAACTGAAGTTTTCCAAGAAAACATAATTTCGGATAGTAGCAATAGTGAAACTGGAGAGGTGGATTCTGATGTAGATGACTTGAATTTTAATGATAAGTTAAATATGATGAATCGTGATGTCAGAGGTGATTTCTGACACCATCATTGCTAATGAATAAACAAATAGAAGAAGTAGATTAAGCCATGGAACAGCATCAGCTGATACATTGTCTACACAAGATAACAAAGTGTGGTTGAAATATTAATGGAGTTGTTATCTGGGCAAAAAGAATTAAAAATAGGATTAGAAGAAAAGGTAGAACAGGGACAAAAACAATTTAAAAATGTAGAAGAAAAGATCGAACTGGGGAAAAAAGTATTAAAAAAGGATTCAAATTAATTAAAGAAAGGGCAAAAATTGCTTGCTGATAAGATAGAATCAACAACCGAGCGGATAGCAGAAATTAATCGTAAGTTTAAACATTAAGAGACCATGATTGATTCTCATGAAACTAGAATAGGGGCTTGTGAGAAAAGAATTGAACACGAGATTAAAGAATGGGGTCAAAAATTAGACAAATGTAAGAAAGAGGTTAATCGTAAGATTGATGATGAAGTAGTGAAAGTAGATGATCTCATGCAAGCTCAAGATACTTTTGCATTGTCAGTTAGGAATAAAGTCATTAAATTAACAAATGATCAGGGTAAAAAAAAATTTGCAAAGACACCCATGGAAGACAAAACAAACAAGTCGTTAACTTAAAGGATGGAAATGCAGTCCTTAGCCGTGAAGTATCATGAATAGAAGCTGTTTGTAATGGTAATACAAATACGATTCAGGATCGTTTGAGAGAAATAGAAAAGAAAGTAGAAAACAAACCTAAACTATGTGAGGTGAGTAAAAATGTAGATAATATGGAAGTAGCGTTAAAATAAACTCAAAATTTGGGATGAACAGACAAACGTAAGGGTGACGTTCATACTAATGAAGTGGTCAGGGGCAATGCTTACAAATTTCATAACTTTTCTATCAAAGGTAATAATTTTTCTAGCGAATATTAAATGACTTAGATATAAAACCCATTTACATTTCAAAGTACCATCCTCAATCCAACATGAGCGAGAGAGTGATGAGAGAACTCAATAGATTATTTAGAGCCTACTGTGATAAGAAACATTATACGTGGGTAGAATATGTGGGAGAGTTTGAAAGATTAATCAGTTTGTTGCCTCATCAATCAACTCGTTCATATATATGAGTGTAACAGTTTCCAGGGATCTGAAATCGTATTTTGATATAGGCTTTGTCACAGGTAAAGCAGGTCGTAGCCTTCATTTCATTGGTAGGATACTGTCAGAATTTGCGAAAATACAGTCCGTTGACAAAGAAGATTGCTTACATAATCCTTACACAACCCATTCTAGAATGTTGCTAAAGTGTGCGGGACCCGTAACAAACAGGGCTATAAGAAGCATTGAACTTATTCAAAGAACGGAAACACATGTGGTCACAGGTTTGTTGCACACATGGGACAGCTTCATGTGGATAGTAGCAAATCTAAACCAGCAGATGCTTGAAAGTGTAAGTTTCCTTGTGGTTTGACGATTTTGTAGATTATTCATTTGCTTGGCCTGGTTTTTGCCATAGATCTGATTTAATATCGGGCTATTTGTAGACGGCATTACCGGACAACTTACTCTCCAGGTACACATATAACTGCAATAATTCCCTTAACTGTATGGAAATGAGACGTGTGCAGCCTCGGTCTACAGTTCAATATAAGAAACTCAGTAAATATACTACGTTAAACAAGGGCTTTCTAAATGAAGCAGTTTATTAATATTACTGAGTATAGTATATGTCGAGTGTTTGGAAAGAAATTGATACGTCTGTGTAAAGCTCAATCAGCTTACATGAACATACATAATATTCATATTATCAGTAGAGTTATCCATTGCCTTTTAAGATTCTGCAGTTCGCATGAAATGTTGAGTTCTACTGACAAGGGATTTCAGATCTATTTCGTATTTCTAGATTTCCGGAAGGGTTTTGACACTGCAACACACAAGCGGCTTTGAGTCAATGTGCGTGCTTAAGGAATATCGTCTCAGTTATGTCACTGGATTTGTGACTTCTTTCCAGAGAAGTAATTGACGGAAAGTCATCTAGTAAAACAGAAGTGATTTCTGGCGTTACACAAGGTAGTGTTATAGGCCCTTTTCTGTTCTTTATCTATATAAATGATTTGGGAGACAATCTGAGCAGCCGTCTTAGCTTGTTGCAGAAGACGCTGTCGTTTAGCGAGTAATAAAGTCATTACAAGATCAAACCAAATTGCTAACCGAATTAGGAAAAATATCTGAATGGTGCGAAAATTAGCAGTTGACCCTAAATAACGATAAGTGTGAAGTCATCCACATGAGTGCTAAAAGAAATTCGTTAAAGTTCGGTCACACGATAAATCAGTCAAATCTAAAGGCCGTAAATTCAATTAAATACCTAGGAATTACAATTACGAACAACTTACATTGGAAGGAACACAGAAAATGTGGGGAAGGCTAACCAAAGACTGTGTTTTATTGGCAGGACACTTAGAAAATGTACCATATCTACTAAGGAGACTGCCTACACTACTCTTGTCCGTCCTCTTTTAGAATACTGCTGTGCGGTGTGGGATCCTTACCAGATAGGACTGACGGAGTACATCGAAAAAGGGCAATACGTTTTGTATTATCGCGAAAGATGGGAGAGAGTGTCACTTAAATGATACGGGATTTGGGCTGGACATCATTAAAAGAAAGGCGTTTTTCGTTGCGATGGAATCTTCTCACGAAATTCCAATCACTAACTTTCTCCTCCGAATACGAAAACATTTTGTTGACACCGACTTACATAGGGAGAAACGATCATCACGATGAAATAAGGGAAATCAGAGTTCGTACGGAATGATATAGGTCTTCGTTCTTTCCGCGCTGTACGAGATTGGAATAATAGAAAATTGTTAAGGTGTTTAGATGAACCCTCTGTCAGGCACTTAAAAGTGATTTGTAGAGTATTCATGCAGATGTAGATGTAGAGTTGCTGTAAAGCCAAGTTTACCGTTCCGTGTACATGGAAAAGAAAATTGAGGATGTGTTAGATGACCGCCAGTTTGGCCTTAGGAAAGGTAAAGGCACCTGAGAGGATGTTCTGACATTCTAGTTCATATTGGAAGCAAGATTAAAGAAAAATCAAGAAAAGTTCATAGGATTTGTCGATCTGGAAAAGCGTTCGACGATGTCAGCTAGCCGCGCCGAGTGGCTGTGAGGTTTAAGGCGCCATGTCAAGGATTGCACGCCCCCCCTCCCCCCCCTCCCGACCGTGGTTCCGAGTCCTCCCTCGGGTATGGGTGTGCGTGTTGTTCTTAGCATAAGTTAGATTAAGTTTGTTTAAGCTGTGTGTAAGTCGAGGGACCGATGACCTCAGCAGTTTCGTCCCGTAAGTATTCACACACATTAGAACATTGGATGCCAACTGGTGCAAGATATTCGAAATTCTTAGAAAAATAGGGGTAAGTTATAGGGAAAAAATAATATTCAATATGTTCAAGAGGTTCAAATGGTTCAAATGGCTCTGAGCACTATGGGACTCAACTGCTGTGGTCATAAGTCCCCTAGAACTTAGAACTACTTAAACCTAACTAACCTAAGGACAGCACACAACACCCAGCCATCACGAGGCAGAGAAAATCCCTGACCCCGCCGGGAATCGAACCCGGGAACCCGGGCGTGGGAATATGTTCAAGAGCCGAGATGGAATAATAAGAGTGGAAGATCAAGAACTAAGCGCTGTGATTAAAAGGGGTGTACGTGAAAGGATCTTCTGAATGGAATGAACGGTTTAATGAGTACAGCATATGGACTGAGAGTAAATCGAAGGTACACGAAAGTAATGAAAAGTGGCCAAAAAGAGAGGCCTTACTTTGAGGAAGAAATTTCAGAGAATGTGTGTCTCGAGTAGAGCATTGCATGTCAATGAAATACAGACCGTGGGAAACATGAACAGAAGAGAATCGAAGCATTTGAGATTTGGTGCTACGGACGAATGCTGAAAATTAGGTGGACTGATATGGTAAGAAATGAGGAGGTTCTCCACCGAATCGGCGGGGAAAGGAATATGTGGAAAACACTGACAAGAAGAAAGGACAGGATGGTAAAGCATCAGGGAATAACTTCCATGGTAGCATAGGGAGCTGTAGGGGTACAAACTGTAGATGGAGATAAAGATTGGAATACTACAGCAAATAATCGAGGACATAGGTTGCATGTGCTACTCTGGGATGAACGATGAAGAGGTTGGCATAGCACAAAAACTCGAGGTGGGTTTTCATCAAATCATTCACAAGACTGATAAAAAAAATAAGTAAAAAAAGAAAGGGCCCCACTTCAACTACTATTGGTTCGTTTCATGAGTCGATCTTACGGGCCAACGGCTTAATCACCTTCTCACGTTTTCTGCTGGAGACAGATGCTCATCTCTCTCTCCAACTGAGCGGCCATTTCACCTGTGATCTTTGGTCCAGTAGAGTAGGGTTAGAGGAGCATTCGATACATCGTAGTGGTAATGGTATTTGTGCGCTTGCACAGGTGGATGCCAAGTATACTGAGAAATCCTACTTACCGAGTTCCAAGGTCAAGTGTACTGAGGACTGTAGGAATATACTACAATGTCCTAAGTATCCCTACCAGAGGCGTATCTACGACAAGAATACACTAATTACAGCGCTCACAGATACGATTAATCGTTCGTTTCCCCCTCATTATGTAGCCGAATGGAACGGGAAAAGTCCGAGGTATAGTGGGTACCAGCCACTTGACAATGGTTTCAGGGTGTGAGTGTAGATGTAGATTCACTACGACAGTGATGTCTGTGGTGAGAAACGCCTGCGTGGCGTCCCACACGTAATCAGACGTCATGGCCGACTCGGTCGCTGAGTATGTGGACCGCCGCGCCCACACATGGTGTGAATGTCAGCACTGCGGCCCACGTTGCCAGCTAATCGGTAAAGGCATTGCTGCGGGTGCTCTGTGCACATCCTTCCAGATGAGCTTACGTGCGGTGGACCATAGTCACTAATGAATGCCGAGGAGTAAAAAGATTGGAGTCAGTCCGGTGCGATTTCCCACCGGTAAAGTGGACTTTTACAAACTGTCAACCCGCAGTTAACATTGTAAGACAGGGTTTTCCTGAAAGATTAATCCGATTTGAATGGGAATATAAACTAGAGTATAAATGGTTCAAATGGCTCTGAGCAATATGGGACTTAACATCTGAGGTCATCAGTCCCCTTACTAACCTAAGGACATCACACACATCCATGCCCGAGAGAGTATTTGAACCTGCGACCGTAGCGGTCGCGCGGTTCCAGACTGAAGCGCCTAGAACCGCTCGGCCACACCGGCCGCCACTTGATTTCAATTTGACATATAGGTAGCACTAAAAACTTATTTTTTTTCAAAAAATCCATCCACATTTCTGAGGGTTTAATTATTACGTACATTCCTACAGGACCTTGTGTTGATTTTTTTTCCTCTTACGTTTAAGTTAAAGGTTTTCATTTACTTTTCATAAATATTCAATGCGCTTTTCAGGGCCAGACACAATAAACGTCGAGATAATAGACAATTTGTCAAAACTGTTGCTATGAAAAAAAAAGAAAATAAAAAAGGGGGCGGGGAGAACGAGAGAATCACATATCTTGAGATCTGGCGACCTTGGAGTACGATGCTGCTGGGCTGTGAGATCCGTACACACGTTACGATTATTCCGTCGTTGAGCAAGGGAAGGGAGGATTACGATTTAACGTCCCGCAAACATCAAGGTCAATAGAGACGGAGCACAAGCTCGGACACATTCAAGGATGGGTAAGAAAATCGTCTTTGCCTTTTCAAAGGAACAATCTCAGCATTTACAGTACTGGCCATTAAAATTGCTACACCACGAAGATGACGTGCTGAAGACGCGAAATTTAACAGACAGGAGGAAGATACTGTGATATGCAAATGATTAGCTTTTCAGAACTTCACACGAGGTGGGCGCCGGTGGCGACACCGAACAATGTGCTGACCTGAGGAAAGTTTCCAACCGATTTCTCATACATAAACAGCAGTTGACCGGCGTTGCCTGGTGAAACGTTGTTGTGATGCCTCGTGTAAGGAGGAGAAATGAGTACCATCACGTTTCCGACTTTGATAAAGGTCGGATTGTAGCCTATAGCGATTGCTGTTTATCGTATTGCGACATTGCTGCTCGCTTTGGTCGAGATCCAATGACTGTTAGCAGAATATAGAATCGGTGGGTAATACGGAACGCCGTGCTGGATCCCAATGGCCTCGTATAACTAGCAGTTGAGATGACAAGCATCTTATCCGCATGGCTGTAACGGATCGTGCAGCCACGTCTCGATCCCTGAGTCAACAGATGGGGACGTTTGCTAGACAACGACCATCTGCACGAACAGTTCGACGACGTTTGCAGCAGCATGGACTATCAGCTCGGAGACCATGACTACGGTTACCCTTGACGCTGCACCACAGACAGGAGCGCCTGCGATGGTGTACTCAACGACGAACCTGGCTGCTCGAAAGGCAAAACGTCTTTTTTTCGGATGAATCCAGATTCTGTTTACATTACCGTGATGGTCGCATCCGTGTTTGGCGACATCGCGGTAACGCACATTGGTAGCGTGTATTCGTCATCGCCATACTGGCGTATCGCCCGGCGTGATGGTGTGGTTACACGTCTCGGTCACCTCTTGTTCGCATTGACGGCACTGTGGACGTTACATTTCAGATGTGTTACGACCCGTGGCTCTTCCCTTCATTCGATCCCTGCGAAACCCTACATTTCAGCAGGATAATGCACGACGGCATGTTGCAGGTCCTGTACGGGCCTTTCTGGATACAGAAAACGTTCAACTGCTGCCCTGGCCAGCAGCAGATCTCTCAGCAATTGAAAACGTTCGTCAATCGTGGCCGAGCAACTGGCTCGTCACAATACACCAGTCACTGCTCTTGATGAACTGTGGTATCGTGTTGAAGCTGCATGGGCAGCTGTACCTGTACACGCTATCCAAGCTCTGTTTGACTCAATGCCCAGGCGTATCAAGGCCGTTACTACGGCCAGAGTTGGTTGTTCTGGGTACTGATTTCTCAGCATCTGTGCATACAAATTGCGTGCAAATGTAATCAAATGTCAGTTCTATCATAATATGTTTGTCTAATGAATACACGTTTATCATTTGCATTTCTTCTTGGTGTAGCAATTTTAATGGCCAGTAGTGTACTTGGAGCGACTTAGAGAAATTACAGAAAACCTAAATCTGGACGGCCGGACGCCGATTTGAACTGTCGTCTTCCGGAATGCGAGTACAGTGATTTTAAGAAATGTTCTTACTTATGAACTTCAGAAATTAAGATACAAATGCCATCCTCGAGACGAGCAGAGAATAACAAGACTAGCGTGTTCTTAGAAGAGAGTAAATGCTGCGGGTTTCCTGCAGACACATTTCTGCTGTGTTACAGAAAACCCGTGCATCACGGGATGTGACTGCAATGGTGCAGCGACCAGAAATACTCAGAGGTTGAAGAACGCAGGACAGTCTGATTCTTGTCAGCAAAACGTCTTAATCGCAGACAGATTCACCATGAAATTCCGGCAGTATATGGACCAAATGCAATTCTGCGTCCAGATATGGCGATATGAGGCCAGCAATTGGACCCAAGGTCGCACAGACGACGGTGATGCTGACTGGGAAGTCGAGTTCTAGCACTACGCTTTTTCCACATTGTCAGCAGGCTGTGTGGACAGTTACAGTGAGAGAGATTTTCGAACAATGAGGACCTTTATACAGAGGTTCGAGAACAGTTCCGTGACCAAGGAGCGGATTTCTGTCGTCGAGGAACTGAATGATCGGTAGGACAATCCGACCATGTTATGTATCTGCGTCTCTTTGAGGAATAGTGCAACATCCAATAAAAGTTACTTGGCCTACCGCAGTAACGTGTAACTCAGTTTCTGAAGTCCTCTCGTACATGCAGGTGCCACTGAAATAATGCTGTGCCCTACAGAAAAATGAAATTTGGGGCGTATTCTCCCAATTATGAAAAAAAACTGCCTCCAACATGTTCAGGTACGTGATTAACTGCTTCTTTCCACAAAAAAGAATAAGTCATATATCTCTCCTGGGAAGCGGTGCAAACAGACGAAGCTCCAGAGAGGTTCTCAGTAACTGAATATATGTGGCTGCAGTGTCCCCATATTATTGCGATGTAGGTTTCATTTTCACACTCAAATGCAACGTGGTCTCATCAGTTAACACTAAACGTGAGTGGGCGTTGTTATTGTGGTATCACGTATCGATACCACCGTAAAGTTGTCAAAGTTGGCAACAGAACTGCAAGGTGCCATCAGACGCCGATAGCGGACGTGTGGGATCCGGAGGACTAAGTAGTACACTCCAGCTGAGCCACAGCTACAGCTTTTCTGGATTACCAACACCCTCAGACACCACAGTACAGATGCCAGGCGGCAGCCAAGTGGCCCACTCGCACTTGGTGCTTCTTCGCTGTGTAACGCTATGTAGACGCCACCCAGTCGAAACTCCGACACCGGCGTTTTGGCTTTGTTTCAGAGCCTCATCCTTGGTAACCTTGTGATAGATGGACTTTATCTCTTGCTGCTCTAATTGTAATCAGCCTTTGTATGCTTGGAGAAATACAAGTTAAGTAAATCTTCTATTAATCGTGTTAACTTGTTCGCTAAACATTTCTGGCCCTCCACAGCTTTCCTATGACGGAAACTACTGCAGCACTCTGTAGCCCACCTTTCCTTATTATTTTGTGCCAAGATGTACACAAGTTATCTCCCATCTACAAGTCCTGGATGAATTCATAAAAGTCTACGCATAATTGTTTATCACAATAATGAGGGGCTACCTGTGATTGAAACTTACATGTGATGAAACACAAAAGCTGCCTCAAACCACACCAGATAGACACATTAGGGATGGCTAACTGGCACAACGACCAGATTTCTGTGGACTACGTGCAAATCTCTGTTCAGTCCTCTTTACATATGAAACGAGCACTCGAGGATTTACCCTTCCATCACACGACCGTGGTATGTACGTGCCTTGTTCCCCTTGTTGTGTACCATGGATGAGAAAGCAGTTGAGTAAGCGAGATGGGTGCAGCAGGAATCCTGCAGCCATCATTCATAAAAACCAGCAATGTCTAAGTTGAATTTTACTCCAAGTTTCTATATTCGTCCATACAGAAGGTACACGTTACTGAAATACACTGCCGATAAAAAAAATTACTACAATTGGAAAGACAACGCCGATTTGGATCCGATGACGGCATGTAGATGTACTGATATTGGTTTGAACATCGTCTGCCAACAGACAGCTTAGTGGCATAGGTACGAAAGTGCCGTCTGAGTCTACCCTTTAATAGGGAATATTCACAGACAGTGTGGTGCAAACGTATGAAGCAAGCAGGCGGCCATGCCACAGAGACGCACTCGTGCTTCCTACAGTCAACCAGATAGTCTGAAAGGGGTCAAGTTGTTCCCTTCCGAGTAGCGGGATTGTACTTTCGGACAACTGTCACACACGTTCGACGTGCTGCGTCTGTTGTTTCTGTTATCATTGATGACGTGATAGAGTCTGACAGCGGTAGACGAGACTCTGTACGTCCACACGCAGCACAGACGCCTGCTAGGATCGTAGCATTCTAAGGGCAGCCAGCAGTGGCAGATCTTACAGCTACAACAGCACAGAGAAGAGGGCTTGTGCGCGCTGACGAAATGTTGGGACTACACACGTACACCTCTACCCTGCCTTCCACTGACGCCACAGCACTGACTTCTTTTGCAAAAGTTACTAACTAAGCACGTCAGATGTCGGCAACACAGTACGTCAGTGGAGATGAACACTTCCTTTGTAATGTTCTCGATATGTTTTCTAACGTGTGCGGCAGATGTCTTTGCAAAGATCACCCAATTCCCGTAAATTACGGGTCAGTTACTCTGAGGATCCGGAGTTGGCGATCAACGCGTTTCACACATGTTCCTGTGGTTCAAACCACGCAAACGTGATGGGCAAGGCATTAATTGTGAGTTCGGTATTATGCTCCTCAAACCACTGCAACACTATTCTGCTCTTGTGATACGAACAGTTATCCTACCGGAAATACCGTACAACTCGGTGAAGATATCAAGCATGAAGAGATGCAGGTGCTTCGAATAATATTCAAGTGATCCCCAGTTGCTCTCATGCCTTCGACTGCTGCCACAGGCCCCATGGAAGCATAAGCGGATGTCATGTTTGGTAAAGGAACATGTCCACTGGAACGCTTAAGTGTTACATTACTAGATGCTCCTAATGAACGCTAATAAATTTCGTTTATACAGGGTGTTTCAAAAATGACCGGTATATTTGAAACGGCAATAAAACCTAAACGAGCAGCGAAAGAAATACACCGTTTGTTGCAATATGCTTGGGACAACAGTACATTTTCAGGCGGACAAACTTTCGAAATTACAGTAGTTACAATTTTCAACAACAGATGGCGCTGCAAGTGATGTGAAAGATATAGAAGACAACGCAGTCTGTGGGTGCGCCATTCTGTACGTCGTCTTTCTGCTGTAAGCGTGTGCTGTTCACAACGTGCACGTGTGCTGTAGACAACATGGTTTATTCCTTAGAACAGAGGATTTTTCTGGTGTTGGAATTCCACCGCCTAGAACACAGTGTTGTTGCAACAAGACGAAGTTTTCAACGGAGGTTTAATGTAACCAAAGGACCGAAAAGCGATACAATAAAGGATCTGTTTGAAAATTTTCAACGGACTGGGAACGTGACGGATGAACGTGCTGGAAAGGTAGGGCGACAGCGTACGGCAACCACAGAGGGCAACGCGCAGCTAGTGCAGCAGGTGATCCAACAGCGGCCTCGGGTTTCCGTTCGCCGTGTTGCAGCTGCGGTCCAAATGACGCCAACGTCCACGTATCGTCTCATGCGCCAGAGTTTACACCTCTATCCATACAAAATTCAAACGTGGCAAACCCTCAGCGCCGCTACCATTGCTGCACAAGAGACATTCGCTAACGATATAGTGCACAGGATTGATGACGGCGATATGCATGTGGGCAGCATTTGGTTTACTGACGAAGCTTATTTTTACCTGGACGGCTTCGTCAATAAACAGAACTGGCGCATATGGGGAACCGAAAAGCCCCATGTTGCAGTCCCATCGTCCCTGCATCCTCAAAAAGTACTGGTCTGGGCCACCATTTCTTCCAAAGGAATCATTGGCCCATTTTTCAGATCCGAAACGATTACTACATCACGCTATCTGGACATCCTTCGTGAATTTGTGGCGGTACAAACTGCCTTAGACGACACTGCGAACACCTCGTGGTTTATGCAAGATGGTGCCCGGCCACATCGCACGGCCGACGTCTTTAATTTCCTGAATGAATATTTCGATGATCGTGTGATTGCTTTGGGCTATCCGAAACATACAGGAGGCGGCGTGGATTGGCCTCCCTATTCGCCAGACATGAACCCCTGTGACTTCTTTCTGTGGGGACACTTGAAAGACCAGGTGTACCGCCAGAATCCAGAAAAAATTGAACAGCTGAAGCAGTACATCTCATCTGCATGTGAAGCCATTCCGCCAGACACGTTGTCAAAGGTTTCGGGTAATTTCATTCAGAGACTACGCCATATTATTGCTACGCATGGTGGATATGTGGAAAATATCGTACTATAGAGTTTCCCAGACCGCAGCGCCATCTGTTGTTGAAAATTGAAACTACTGTAATTTCGAAAGTTTGTCTGCCTGAAAATGTACTGTTGTCCCAAGCATATTGCAACAAACGGTGTATTTCTATCGCTGCTCGTTTAGTTTTTATTGCCGTTTCAAATATACCGGCCATTTTTGAAACACCCTGTATAAACTGTAAACAGATTTAGTAAATAATCTCTTATGAGCACAGTGCAGGACAACAAACTGAAAAAAATTTTGTATATACTGAGGACTAAAAATCCTCGACGTCAAAGTCGCAAACAAATTTTATTGTGATTACTAGTTTCAGTTACAAACGAGCCATCTTCAGATTATGAAAAGCAGTGTTGATTGGCGTCATTGCCACAACGACTTAAAATATCGACATGAAACACTGAGTGACAACATTCATTCGAAATGATTTGATGGAATAATAAGACATATCGTTCATACATGGCCAGCTACTATGAAGGTTATAAAACTAAGGCATTATATCATTGGTCATCAACTGCAATGCTATTTTTATATACCACGTTGTAATAACCGTACTTACCATCATTTCTGCTATGACACAGCACAAATACTGATTAAATGTGTCAGTTAATAAGCTTTTACGACATAGTGTCTTAGTTTTACGACAGTATTCCCAGCTGATTATATACAAACGATATGTCGAATTATTCTGCCTACACATTCTGTGTGAATGTTGTCACTTAAAAAATTATGACGATATGTTAAACAGTTATGACAACTACAATAATCATTATGATCTGATGATGGCTTGTGTGTAGGTGAAAGCAGTAATCATATAAAAATTGGTTTGCACTCTTGATTTGATGATTTTTAGTTCTTAATATATAAACAATTACGACAGATCGCTCAGCTCAAACGTTGACAATGTCAACAAACATAATAAACAGAAATAAAGTGATAAAAGTACATGGAGATCTTATATTTTGGCGACGTGAAAACAAGTAGTATATTTTAATTTTTCTACGATATCCGTCAGAATAGCGATAATAGTCATTTCTTCGTGGTAACTAATTTCCGACCATCACGTACGTTTTAAAACCATGGCATTAGACGTAAGTGTAATCGTAAGATTCCCACACGTATACATGTGAGTAATCAAATATTATTTGGTCCTCGTCAGTGAACACTGCATAAATACAAAACGATGAACTTCGTATGAGATTACAATGTGAATTCTTTCCAGTCGAATGCATAAACTGCATCAGTAAGTTGGAACTTCATAACTACTACGTTAGAGTTACGCAGAAAAACTGTTCAGTACCTTCCAATCACGTATAATTACCACACTCTGGAAAATGCTAGGATGGTTTCTTTGAAAAGAATACAACACGTTTCGTTCTCTATGATTCTCGGATATGAGCTCATGCTCCAGTTAAATGACAGCGTCGTCAGTCAGATGTTAAACACTTAATATTGCTTCCTTCATAAAGTGAGAAATTCTGAGCAGACCAGCCCAGTCGAATAAAACTCTAACAATGCATCCGATATTTAAATGTTTGAGAAGCATACTGCAACGCCGCGCGGGGTAGCCGCGCTGTCAAGGGGGCGCCTTGCCACGCTTAGCGCGGCTCCCACGTCGGAAGTTCGACTACTCCCTCGGAATGGGTGTCTGAGTTGTCCTTCGCTTAAGTTAGATTAAGGGGCTCCGGAACGCCCTATACTTGCAATGTTAAAATAACGTTTATAAATTACATCTTTCCTCACAAAGTATTTGAGGTAGGAAGTTGAACTTTTTACAGGTTATTTATTGGATATGGGCTACAACTTAACACAGGGATTTTACAAAATTTTAGTTCAGTTATTAAAGATGATTTTTTTTCAATTGTAATGAAAATTCACAACATTTTTTTGCAATTTTTTATTTATATATTCAAAAATATACAGTTTTTTGGAAAAAGGCTGTGTTAAATTATGCAGAAGGTACTGTGTAACATTTACTGAAAGTTTGAAACAAATGTGTTTGGAAGATCCTTAGAAAACATGTAATTAGTACGAGAAAATAAAAGTTTTGGGAATCGAGCGACAAAGATTGGATTAACTTTTTAGTGCATTCCAGGTCTATAGGATGGATTATCTTCATCCTCTGCAAACTCCTCCTCCAGCTTCCTCTTGTTCCTCCTCCTGTTTACTCTTGCTTGTATTTCTAGACTCTTTACAGCCCTGTCTGCAGCCCGAAGGCGTTCCTTGTCTAAAGCAAGCATCGCTCGTACCATGTTAGAACCTATCTTCATTCCCATATTTCTAAATACCTTTGGCTTTCCAACATTTCTCCTTTTCTTAAAAGCCTTCAGAGGATTTCTAATAACTTTACTTTTACTCATTATTATACTTCAACAAAACAGAGACTCAAGAAACAGAATTAATTACGAATATTTTCGAGATAACGACAGAGTAAAAAAACATGAAACAATCGACAATCACACCAGCGATATATATTGAACCATCACAGGTTAGCCACAACACATACTTTATCTCACATCACTAAAATGTACCTGATGAACACGGACGTTAATAATAACACCATTTGACAGCAGTTTAACAGCGCCACAGTGGGTCACGCCCATGTAGAACACATTTCAAAAAAAATTTAAAAATAGTTGTAGTCTTCGGAATTGAATAAATTATATATCTATTAAAAGGTAATAGTCTGCAGATTCAGAAAACGCAAAAAAGTAAAAATTGAACTTTTCATGATTTTGAGCCTTTCCGGAGCCCCTTAAGTAGAGTGTAGGCCTAGGAACCGACGACCCCAGCAGTTTGGTCCCATAGGATCTAACCAAAAATTTCCCAATTTCTTCATACTGCAGAACTGCCCATGTGGTTCTAGTTTCCTTGTTCCTCACTCAATATATGGTGAGTGTGTTCTTTTCCAAAAGGGTTAAGACGCGGGTCTCATTTTCAGAATATCTAAGTTCTCTCTGTGAGACTGGAGAGTAATGGCGTTAGGAACAATAGCAGCACCTGTGAGCACATCGGCTTCGCGACAAGTGCCGTCCTCCAGTAGCCAGAAAGTCCGGCGGAGCTATTAGCGGAGTTCCGCTGTAACATTTCTGGTGGCAGGTGGAAGCCGGCGTCCCCGTGAAGCGGCCAACTGCGGACCATTACCCAGCAAAGTACCTGTTGCAGGGCAAAATCAGCTGCAAGCAACGAGCCGGGGCTGCAACGGAGAACTGAGGCACTTTTTTCCGAGTCACTGTCGACAACGGCACGGTGGAGGCGATCTGTAGGCATTCCACCGCCGTATTTCCACTGCCAGTATCAAATGGAACGGACGTGACTCTGGGTAATCGTCTGGTAAAGTTTTTGTAGTTACGAGTTCTGCCAGCTCCTAGTCTGTCGATAGACTTGTTCCCTCGACCTGCTCTATGTAGAATAAATAAAAACTGAACAAAAGACTTGTCAAAAGTTTGTGAAATAATTTGTCTAAACTTTAGAGAAGCAAAATAGATTGGAGAAACATTTGATGCGCTTCTGAATCACCTACAGAAAATGAGACTGCACGGTCTACACAGTCTCCGAGACAAATATGTTCTAGCACTCTTCAGAATTCCAAGATTCTACGTTGAGCACTGAACTTTAAATTCGCAGTTGGCACCTCGTTTGTTGCACATATTTCGAGAGTAATTCAAAGACGCATCGAATATTTCTCTAATCAATTTTATTTCATAATTTTAGACAAACAATTTCACTAACATGCGAGCGTATTTTTCCGAAAAAAATATTTCAACATTTTTTATTTCAAAATATTTTATTGACAGTTAAATATTATATCAATGTACGAGTAGCTTTTAATGCGCAAGACACATATGCCTTGAAGATATGAACTTCTCGACGTTTCATTTACATAGTTAGCAGCAGCTCCTTCTGAAACATTTCAGTTTTCCCTCAGATCATTAATTAACTTTTTCGCAATTACACTGATTACTTTCAAGCAATTAAGTCTCTCTTTCAAAAATTTGACTTCTCGCTTGTCACTTCGAAGCCCCATTTGTCAAGTTCTCACTATTCTTTTGGCTATGAAAATTCTGACAAAAATCCATTGTGTAATTTGTTGCACATCTTGTTTTCACTCTCCTCAAAGATTTGACCAAAAATATCATTTGTTTGATTCATGGAAGGTGTTATAACCTTCCCGTATAAACACAAAAAATATAAAATAATGTGTTACCTTCGCGAACAGAAAATAAAAATAGAATAATTAAATTTGGATAATTAAATTCTGACGTATGAAAACTGATAAATCTTCAGCGTATGCAGCGCTACACCATGGCCCTGTGAAATGAATCTGAATCTGTCCGTGAGATAGAAAATGAAAAATTCTTACCTCGTGATGGTGTCGCCGGATAATGCTGTCTATATATCTGCTGGTAAATGGCACTGCTTAGTGCAATGCTGGCCTATCTACTAATACTGGACAACATTTGTCTGAGATCTCAATTACTAGAAAAACTGACTTTACTTAGTGACACAGTTGGTCGTCTGATTACTAAAGAGCACATGGCTATGATCCGAAAAAAATTCTGGAATATTTTAATTTAGATAACTGACTGGATCGGGACTGGCAATGACTTAAGGGGAAATTATACTTTTATAGTACACTAGTAAAAACATTTATATTCTGAAATTTTTTACGTTATGGATAAAAATCTACAATCCATTACATGTGAAAATTGAATATGTTAAAATGTTGGGTCAACTGGTGCTGACGAATCACAAAAGAAAAGATAAATTCATATTAACGTCTCAGACAAGTGACTTAACTACGCGCATGCCAATAAAAATAATAAAATTTATCTTACAATATATGCTTGACTTAATTAGACTGTTGATTTTTCATTATATTAACAATTATTCATTTGTTCATGATCATCTCATTCCATGGTATGATTTAACACTGCGGCTGATCACAATTATTGTTCAGTTCCATATAACAAAATTTTACAATTTTTTCTGCACTGTGACTTTACCAACTACTAACTACAAACAGCGCTGTACCAGCGACAAACTGTACAATGTATCAGCGACTACACTGCAGCAGCGAGCGACTGCAACTGCGGCAGAGACTGCTCTGACCTGCGACTCTATTGCAGCTCTCTTTTGACAGGGGCAAAGATATTGTATGTCCCAGGCAGCGCCTGTGAATTGTCGTGCTAGCAAGTGAGAAATACATCGAGATTACATCTGCTCCAGCAGGGTGTTGAACGCCATAGGTGTCAACTCTCTGGTCTACTATAGGAGTATCTTTGTCGATGGAGAGTATGCTGTTACTATTTTTCTTCCCTTGTTAACACGTAGACCAGGAATTAAATGAGATGCAGCAACACACTTGTAAGATTTATGTCGATGGGAATTTTATGCTGTTACGTGTTTAAAAAAAAAGTGAGTACTCCATGCGATTACTTGTTTACTTTTAGTGATGGTAATGGCATCAGACAGGCGACTGTTTCGTTGGTTAAAGTCCTCTGAAGAGAAGGATAAAACAGGTTGATTTTCAATGTGTACATGATGTTAGAAGTAGTAGTAACAACGAAAGACCAAGGGATAAGTACTCATGTTAAAGAAGGTGTAAGGAACGGATGTACTTTGTTCAGCCTGTACGTCGAAGAAGTGCTGAATGAAATGAAAGGAGCGCTACACGCAGCGATTAAAGTTCAGTGGTAATCAATGATAAGATTCACTGCGAAAGCGAACAAGAATTACAAAATCTGTTGACAGGGATTCGTGCTCTACTGAGTTCACAATATGAACTGATAATATGCATCACGAAATTATTGAGGAGCGGCAAAAATGAGAAGGCTGACAAACGTAAGATGAAATCTAGTAAATAATGTGAAGAAAAATAACACTTGATGGATGAAGCAAGGAAAACATAAGTAACTGACTAGCACAGACAAAGAGAACATTTCTCCTGAAAGAAGTCTTGTGGAATCAAATGTAGTCCTCAATTTAAGCAAAAAACTTCCTTAAAGTTACATCTTTAAGTGACTCACAGATTGTGGGAAAATGGAATAGAAGAGAACTGAAAAGTTTGAGAGATAATCTCACAGAAGGATTCTGAAATTTAAGTGCTCTACTAAGATAGGATCTGAGGATCTCCGAAAAAAAAAAAAAGGTTCAAATGGCTCTGAGCTCTATGGGACTTAACTTCTGAGGTCATCAGTCCCCTAGAACTTAGAACTGGCCGGCGGTTCTTCTCACAGGAGGCGTAGTGAGGGACGTGTGACAGACACTAATTAGCAGAACGGACAGGCTGTCAGGACTTGTCTTAAAACATCAGGAAATAACTTCTGTGATGTTAGAGGAAGCCATAAAGGTCAAATTTGTGGAGCAACATAGAGACTGAAATACATATAAAAAACAATTCACGGCATTGGATTTGAGTGCAACAGTGAGATCAACAGTACGTCACAGGAGAGTAAATTGTGGCCGACCGCCTCATACCACTCGGAATACTATTGACATCCACGAAGAATTAAAATAAAAAACAAGTTGAATACTAAAAGTTACGAGTTTGTAACACTGACCATTAGTTTTTAAAATTTTTTTTGTGTGCAGCATCTACGTTAGAGACTATCCGAGCGACGCAGATCAGAATGCCGCAAATTATAAAAGAAAACTAAAAAGTTAATACCTATGACCAGTCTTTGATATGCTGTAACAGAAGTCCAAGACTTACACGTATCTCTTTTCTCAACGTTTGTATGCTGCGGATATTGAATAAATTTAATAAAATCGTCTGTGCTCTTCAAGAACCCTAACGGTGTGTATTGGAGTGTAGTCTGATACACTATATGGCGCAGGCGTAAAATAAGAGGGGCCTTGTCGGGACGGAAGAGGGGGTCATCGTAAAGGAGGTGCTTTGAAATTAAAAATGTGAAATTCATTGGGCTTTTAGTATATTCTGATATTACCGTATACATAAGGCCTCCCTTGCCAGTACAGTTCGGCGTGAATAGAATAAAAGGACAAGGAAGCGCGTGCGGAGGTGGTTCACGTTAGTGTGGCTGGTGGACGGTTCTAGTGAACAGCGACGGGCACTCTCCGCTCTGGCTGAAAGCTAAAGTACAAAAGAGCGGTGAAACTGTGCTCTGTCCTCCAAGAAGCTTCAGCAACCACACACATGGCTCGTCTCTCATGGTTACTATCGGTCGTCTGTGTTACGTATGCAGACAGTTTTTTCAGCAAAGGTGGAAATGGTTAACTTATCCAGTAACAACAGGGAGAAGGTTGTGAAACTGAAGCCTACAGGTTCCACCATGCACGTACGTCACAGCGAGAACTCACGTTGAGAAAGTGAAAGATGCGTCTGGTACCTTTGAAACACAAAATTTTTAACTTTTTCCCAAAATATTCCCGACTGACTATCCACCCTGTACAATACACTATGCGGACACATATTAGTGGACATTAATCTCAAGAGCGGTGGCATACTTGGAAAAGACCGGATGATAAGGGAAGATTTCAGTTAGATTACGTCATAGCCAGCCAGAGATTCCGAAATCGGATAATGGACTGTAAGGATTACTCAGGAGCAGGTATAGAATCAGATCACAATGTAGTAGTGATGAAGAGTGGGCTGAAGTTTATGAGATTAGGCAGAAAGAATCAATATTCAAAGAAGTGGGAAACGGAAGTTGTAAGAAATGACGAGATACGCTTGAAGTTCTCTAAAGAAATAGATACAGAATTACGGAATAGCTCAGTAGGCAGTACAGTGGAAGAGAAATGGACATCTCTAAAAAAGGACTGGTAACTTTAAGAGTGCAACGGAAATTCCGCTAGTAAATGCAAAGGAAAGAGCAGATAGGTGGAAAGAATACCCTGAGGGCGTCTATGAGGTGGAAGATTTCTGATGTGATAGAAGGAGAAAATGGAGTTGATTTAGAAGAGATGGGGGATCCAGTACTAGAACCAGAATTTAAAAGAGCTTTGGATGACTTAAAATCAAATAAGGCAGAAGGGACAGATTAGTCTAACATTCCATCATAATCTCTAACATCGTTGGGGAAACAAACCGCTGGTGTTTAGAAAGAATGAATCTTGCGACATACTATCTGGTTTTCGAAAAAAATATCATTGATACAATTCCCAAGACTGCAAGAGCTGACAAGTGCGAAAAGTATTGTACAGTCAGCTTAGCAGCCCATGCATCCAAGTTGCTGGCGAGAATAATACACAGAATAATGGAAAAGAAAATTGATAATGTGATAGATGACGATCAGTTTGGATTTAGAAAAGGTAAAGACACCAGAGAGGCAATTCTGACGCAGCCGTTGATAATGGAAGAAAGACTAAAGAAAAAAGTATGGATTGAGAGTAAATCGAAGAAAGACGAAAGGAAAGAGAAGTAGCTGAAATGAGAACAGCGAGAAACTTAACATCAGGATTGAATGTCACGAAGTAGGTGAAGTTAAGGAATTTTACTGCCTAGGCAGAAACCAATGACGGACAGAGCAAGGAGGATATCAAAAGAAGACTAACATCGGCGAAAAGGGCATTCTTGGCCAAGAGAGGTCTACTAGTATAAAATATACAGCTTAATTTGAGAAAGAAATTTCTGAGAATGTACTTTTGGAGCACAGCATTGTATGGCAGTGAAAAATGGACTGTGGTAAATCCGTAACAGAAGAGAATGGAAGAGTTTGAGATGTTGAAAATAAGGTAGACTGATAAGGAAGGAGGAGGTTCTGCGCAAAATGGGAGAGGAAAGGAATATGTGGAAATCACTGACAAGGGGAAGGGACAGGGTGATAGAACATCTGTTAAGACATCATAGAATGACTTCCATGGTACTAGAGACAACTGTGGGAGGCAAAAACAATAGAGGAAAACTGAAATTGGAATACATCCAGCAAATAATTGAGGACGTAGATTTGCAAGTGCTACTCTGAGGCGAAGAGGTTGGCCCAGGACAGGAATTAGTGCGGGCCGCATGAAACCAATCATAAGACTAATGACTCAAAAAAATATTCATTTCGTCCACCCCTCGCCTTTGTGAGATCATGAACTCTGCTGGGGACATTTTCAATACGTCGACTGAATGTGTGTGGAAGGACTGCAGCCCACTGTTCCTCAAGAGCTGAAACCAAAGAAGATACTATTGGTTCGGTCTGGAAAGAAATCGGTATGCTGTCTCAAAGGTATTCCGTTGGTTTCAGGAAAGTTATTGTTCACAAACCATTGCTTCACCGATTCTGGGTTATAGGATGGTACAATGCCATGCTGATACGGTCATTGTCTCCGACCCATTACACTACTGCACACAGTATACAATGCATTAAAAATGTTCACACCCTCACGCATTTAGCGTTTTCTTAAGACCAGTAGTGGGACCAAATTCTAACCACGAAAATCACACCCATACCGTAGTACAATTCCTTCTGTACTTTACTATTAGCACTACACATGACGGGCAGCGTTGTCCAGGCACTCGCCAAACCCAAACCCTTCCATTGGTTTTCCACAGGGTGTAGCGTGATTCCTCACTCTAAATTACTTGGTTCTTGTCACCCACGCTCCAATGGCGTCACTGTTCAAACCACCTCAAGTGTCGGTTAGAATTGACTAAAGAACGTGTACCTCACGTTGACTTGCTCTAACATTGTACTCTATTCTGTTTAACCCGTACGCACAATCATTGTATTAGCTGGACCGCTGGCAGCAGTTTGGAAATCACGATTGATTCCTTGCGTTGATTTTATACGACTCTTTACACCCACAGTCGCAAAGCTCGTCCAATTCTGTCGATCAGTATATGGGATCTGCCCTGTCTTATTGTAGCTGAGGTTGTTCCTTCGTATTAGCACTTCACATTCACAGTGCTAACATCAGAGCCGTAGTATAGATGTCGCGTCCTTGACCAACAGCCAAAACGTCCAGGACTTCGCGTTATAGCCCCACCATTGAATAAAAATAATCAGCACTGGCAGCCAAGGACGACCGACATAAGAAGTCACCCTCGTTCTTCCAACTACCTTGTTAAGGAGCTCCGGAAAGGCTCAAAATCATGAAAAGTTCAATTTTTACTTTTTTGCGTTTTCTGAATCTGCAGACTATTACCTTTTAATAGATATATAATTTATTCAATTCCGAAGACTACAACTATTTTTAAATTTTTTTTGAAATGTGTTCTACATGGGCGTGACCCACTGTGGCGCTGTTAAACTGCTGTCAAATGGTGTTATCATTAACGTCCGTGTTCATCAGGTACATTTTAGTGATGTGAGATAAAGTATGTGTTGTGGCTAACCTGTGATGGTTCAATATATATCGCTGGTGTGATTGTCGATTGTTTCATGTTTATTTACTCTGTCGTTATCTCGAAAGTATTCGTAATTAATTCTGTTTCTTGAGTCTCTGTTTTGTTGAAGTATAATAATGAGTAAAAGTAAAGTTATTAGAAATCCTCTGAAGGCTTTTAAGAAAAGGAGAAATGTTGGAAAGCCAAAGGTATGTGTTATTACTGTAAACAATAAAGAGGAGGAAAATCCCCAACATAGCTTGTCTCCAAAAGAAGAAGACAGTTGGTGTAAATATAACAAAGGATTGCTAACTGGTGAAGTGTACACTCATAAGCATAGTCTGCCTCATGCAATAATGGAGGTGATAAAACCTATTTTCAGAGACTTAGCAGCACCTGAACTGTTGAAAAAGTGTATTCATGGAAAAACTAAAAAAACCACAATGAAAGTGTAAATAGTGTTATATGGTCGAGAATCCCCAAGACTGTATTTGTTGGAATAGAAACACTTCACTTTGGTGTGTATGATGCTGTTGCGACTTTCAATGATGGCAACATTGTAAGGTGCAAGGTATTTAGAAATATGGGAATGAAGATAGGTTCTAACATGGTACGAGCGATGCTTGCTTTAGACAATAACGCCTTCGGGCTGCAGACAGGGCTGTAAAGAGTCTAGAAATACAAGCAAGAGTAAACAGGAGGAGGAACAAGAGGAAGCTGGAGGAGGAGTTTGCAGAGGATGAAGATAATCCATCCTATGGACCTGGAATGCACTAAAAAGTTAATCCAATCTTTGTCGCTCGATTCCCAAAACTTTTATTTTCTCATACTAATTACATGTTTTCTAAGGATCTTCCAAACATATTTGTTTCAAACTTTCAGTAAATGTTACACAGTACCTTCTGCATAATTTAACACAGCCTTTTTCCAAAAAACTGTATATTTTTGAATATATAAATAAAAAATTGCAAAAAAATGTTGTGAATTTTCATTACAATTGAAAAAAAAATCATCTTTAATAACTGAACTAAAATTTTGTAAAATCCCTGTGTTAAGTTGTAGCCCATATTCCAATAAATAATCTGTAAAAAGTTCAACTTCCCACCTCAAATACTTTGTGAGGAAAGATGTAATTTATAAGCGTTATTTTAACATTGCAAGTATAGGGCGTTCCGGAGCCCCTTAAAGAGGGTTGAGGAGCAGTCTTTTAACCTCGGGATGGAACACTGCCCCTGAAAGACGGAAGAACCAGCAACCATCAACGACATAAGAAAGGAGAGGGCAATACAAACCACTACATTAATATGTATCCACAGGACGTGTGGCTTGTAATTGAAAAAGTATTAAAGTGTCATGGTGATCTCCGTACTAGTACCCTATTCGGATTTCCTGGGAGGGTTGCCAATGAAGTAGTGAACATGAGAAAAAGATTCAGTAAGTAACGAAAGGGTAACGTTCCGCGAATCATGACATGGAATATCAAAAGTTTGAAGTGATAGGCAAGCTACAAAATCTGAAAAGGGAAATGGTAAGGATAAAGCTAGTGAAATGGAAAGATTACAAAGATTTCTGACCAGTCGAGTAAAGGGTGAAATCAACAAAAGCAGAAAATGATATGACGGGGGTAGGATTCGTTATTAATAGGAAGGTAGGGCAGAGAGTGTATTACTATCAACAGTTCAGTTTTCTCATCAGAACTGACAGAAAACCAACACCGACAACAATACTTCAGGTATACATGCCAACGTAACAAGCAGATAGAGATAGAGAAAATGTGTGAAGATATTGAATGTATAATTTATTACGTAAAGGGAGAGCAAACATAATAGTCATGGGTGACTGGAATTCAGTTGTTCAAATGGTTCAAATGGCTCTGAGCACTATGGGACTCAACTGCTGAGGTCATTAGTCCCCTAGAACTTAGAACTAGTTAAACCTAACTAACCTAAGGACATCACAAACATCCACGCCCGAGGCAGGATTCGAACCTGCGACCGTAGCGGTCTTGCGGTTCCAGGCTGCAGCGCCTTTAACCGCACGGCCACTTCGGCCGGCTCAGTTGTAGTGGAAGGACTAGAAAAGGGGAAACGGGAGAATGTGGGCATGGTACTAGGAATGAGAGGGGAGAAATACAAACTGAGTTCAGCAATTAATTTAATCTAGTAGCAGCGAATGCTCTGTTCAAGAATCACAAAAGGAGCAAGTACATTTGGAAAAGGCCGGGAGATATGAGAAGATTTCAGTTAGATTACACCATGATCAAACAGAGACTCTCGAGTCAGATATTTGTTTGTGACGCATACAGCCTCAGGTCACAATCTAGTGACGATGAAGAGTAGGCTGAAGTCTTAGAGACTAGACAGGAATCATCAAAGTACAAGGAAGTGGGATGGGGAAGTACTAAGGAATGATGAAATGCATTTTAAGTTCTCTTAGGCTGTAGACAAACCAGCTGAGGAGGTTTGGATATCTCTAAAAAAGGTGATCAAAGAATTTGAAAAGAAGACCGTAGGTACAAGGAAGATAACTACAAAAAATCCAGTGATAACAGAAGAAATAAGCTGATTGACGAAAGAAGCAAGTATAAAAATGGTGAGGGAAATTCAGGAATACAGAAGTACGGGTAACTTAGGAATGAAATAAATAGGATGTGCAGAGAAGCTAAAACGAAATAGCTGAATGAAAAATGTGAAGAACTCGAGAAAAAGATGATTATCGGCGGGAGTGAATTAGCATATAGAAAAGTCTGAACAACTTTAGGTGAAATTAAAAGCAAGGGAGCTAACAATAAGCCTTCAATGGGAATTCCACTGTTAAATGCTTTTTAAAACGTAAGATCAAATCAGTCAGAAGGGATAGAGATAATTCGATCGGAATTTCTAAAATCATTAGGGAGAAGTGGCAACAAAAGACTATTGACGCTGGTGTGTAGAATGTATGCGACTGGTTTTATAGCATCAGACTTTCGGTAAAATATGATCCACATAACTGCGAAGACTGCAAAAGCCTACGAATGCGAGAATTATCTCACAGTCAGTTTAACAGCTCATGCATCCAACTTGTTGACAACAATAATACACAGAAGAATGGTGAAGAAAACTGAGGATGTGTTAGATGGCGATCAGATCGACTTTCGGAAATGCAAGCGCACGAGAGAGGCGGTTCTCACGTTGCAGTTGATAATGGAAACAAGACTAAAGAAAAATCAAGACATGTTTGTAGGATGTGTGGAATCGGAAAAAGTACTCAATAATGTCAAATGGTGCAAGATATTGGAAATTCCGAAAAAAAAATTGGGTTCATGTACAATACGTAGAAGAACGAAGAGGGAACAATAAGAACGAGAACGGAGTGTTCGGATTAAAACGGGCATAGGACAGTGATGTAGTTGTTCGTCCTGACCGTTCAGTCTATACATCGAAGAATCAGTGATGGAAATAAAAGGAAGTTCAAGATTTGGTTTAAAAATCAAGCTGAAGGGATAATAATGATAAGTTTCGCTGTAGACTTTGCTATCCCTAGTGAAAAGGAAGGAGAATTACAGGACTGGCTCAATGGAATGAGGAATGTAATGAGATCAGAATATAAACTGAGATTAAACTGAAGAGGTAGAAGAAAGGCGAACAGCGAGAAGCTTTAGCATATAATTGGTGATAACGAAGTAGATGAACTTAAGGTGGGGGGTGGGGGGTGGGGGGTGGGGGGAAGAGAAGCGGGTTTAGTTGTTCCTTCCAGGAAACTGGGTATACAGATTTATTTACGAGGTGTGGCTAGAAAAAAACCGGACTAGTACTGGTGAAACAATAAAACGAATGCAATAAGGCTGAAAGTCGCGTGGCCTGTCACGTGACTCTCGCTCCGCCTACTGCTCGAGTTTCATCTGCCTCCTGCACTCAGTCTGCCCGTGGCGTCTGTTTTAAGTAGTTGACGTTTTGTCTGTGCGTCGGAAAATGTTGAGTGTACAGAAAGAACAGCGTGTTAACATCAAATTTTGTTTCAAACTAGGAAAATCTGCAAGTGAAACGTTTGTAATGTTACAACAAGTGTACAGCGATGATTGTTTATCGCGAACACAAGTGTTTGAGTGGTTTAAACGATTTAAAGATGGCCGCGAAGACACCAGTGATGACACTCGCACTGGCAGACCATTGTCAGCAAAAACTGATGCAAACATTGAAAAAATCGGTAAACTTGTTCGACAAGATCGCCGTTTAACTATCAGAGCAGTGTCTGAGTTAACAGGAGTTGACAAGGAAAGTGTTAGGCAGATTCTTCATGAAAGTTTCAACATGAACAAAGTGTGTTCAAAAATGGTTCCAAAGTGTCTCACAATTAAACAGAAGGAACGCCGAAGAATGATTTGTGCTGACATCCTGGAAAACATTGAAAGTGATCCCACCTTCTTACAAAATGTTATTACTTGCGATGAATCGTGGTTTTTTACTTACGATCCCGAAACTAATCGCCAATCGATACATTGGAAAACTCCTGGTTCTCCACGACAAAAAAAGCACGAATGTCAAAATCGAAATTCAAGGTAATGATGATTGTTTTTTTTGACATCAAAGGGATTGTGCACATTGATTGGGTACCAGAGGGACAAACAGTGAATCAGCATTACTACATTAGCGTCCTGGCTACCCTACGTGAGCGAGTACGGAGAAAACGGAACGATTTGTGGAGAAAAAAGTCATGGATCCTTCACCAAGACAATGCCCCAGCTCACAGTGCGTTGTCAGTGAAGACGTTTTTGGCAAAACACAACATTCCCATCTTAGATCATCCACCCTACTCACCTGATTTGGCCCCCTGTGACTTTTTTCTTTTCCCTAAAGTCAAGTCAGCTTTGAAAGGAACTAGATTTGAAACTGTTGAAGCAGTAAAAGAAAAAGCGACGGAAGTAATGTATGGACTTACCGAAAATGATCTGCAGCATTGCTATGAACAGTGGAAAATTCGTATAGAGCGGTGTAGAGACCGAGGAGGAGAGTACATTGAAGGAGATAACATGAAATTGTAAATAATTGTAAATAAATGTTTTTTCCAGCATCAGTCCGGTTTTTTTCTAGCCGCACCTCGTATTTCAGAATTCGAATGATTGTCTATGATTCTACAAAACCGCAGTTTCGCACAGCGGAGCGTGCGTAAAAACACTAGATTTAATACTCGCTACACAACTAAAGAACATTTGGTTCGAGAATGAATTTTTAGATCTGCAGAAGAGTGCGCGCTGATATGAAACTTCTTGGGAGGTTAAAACTGTGTGTCAGACGGGGAGTTTTGAAACCGGGACCTTTGCGTTTCACGGGAAAGCGCTGTACCGATTGAACTACCCAAAAGCGACTCACGTCCAACGCCAAATAAAGGTGTCAGGTTGGCTCGTGAACTGTGCTTGGATAGTTCAGTCAAAAGAGAATTTTCAAGCGACCCGCGAAGATCCGGCGGCCGAATGCCGGTTAGGCATCTAGTTATAATTTGCCAGGAAGTTTCAAAGCACCTTCTGTTGTCACGTGGCAGTCGGAAGCTAACGAAGGTACGAGAATATGGAATACGTTCACAGTTACGTGAGTGCCTCGAAGACGTCTTAAACAATAGAACCCTGTAAGTTCTCCTCGACCGCGAGTGTTCATCAGAGAGCGGGGTACCGTCAGGAGTGCCCAAGGGAAGTGTGATAGGACCCCTGCTGTTCTCTGCATACATAAATGATTTGGCGGACAGGGTGAGCAGAAATCTGTGGTTGTTTACTGATGATGCCGTGATGTACGGTGAGGTGTCAAGGTTGTGTGACTGTAGGGAGATGCAAGACGACTCAGACAAATTTCCAGTCGGTATGATGAATGGCAGCTAGCCCTAAATGTGGAAAAATGTAACTTTATGCAAATGAGTAAGAAGATCAAACCTGTAAATTTCGGATACAGTACTAGTAGTGTCCTGCTTGACACAGTCAAGACGTTTACATTTCTGGGCGTAACGTTGCAAAGCGATATGATATGGAATGAACATGTGAGAGCTGTGGTAGGGAAAGCGAATGGTCGACTTCGCCTTATTGGGAAATTTTTTAGGAAAGAGTGGTTCACCTATAAAGGAAACCATACATAGGACGCTACTGTAACCTACTCTTGAGCACTGCTCGAGTGGTTGAGATCCGTACCAGGTCGGATAACAGGAAGACATCGAACAATTCAGAGGCGGGCTGCTAGATCTTTTACCGGTAGGTTCGATCAACACGTAAGTGTTTCCGAGATGCTTCGGGAACTCAAATGGGAATCCCTGGAGAGAAGGCGACGTACTTTTAGAGAAGCACTATTGAGAAAATTTAGAGGACCGGCATGTGAAGCTGTCTGCAGAACGTTCCTACTGCCGCCAACATACATTGAGCGTAAGGACCACGGAGATAAGATACGAGAAATTAGTGCTCATACCGACGCTTTTCCCTCGCTCTGTTTGCAAGTGGAACCCGAGAGGAAATGACAAGTAGCGGAACAGGGTTCCCTTCGCCACGCACCGTACGGTGGCTTGCGGAGTATCTACGTAGATGTAGATTTAGATGTAGATATACTGTTTCCTTGGCGCACCTGCTCTTTCTGTTTACGTAACACTGTCAGGACACAATCGCCACACTGACCATTGCTTGTACAGCCCTCAATGGACTGCAGAAAGGGACCAGTTTGACACCAAACGTAGAGCCTGGCGCCTATTGACCGTATATCCCATTCCTTCCTTACGAATTGTACACATAAACATGTCTATAATGCACCTGCAGTAGTCTTTCGCCCCTGCTGTTCAATCTATAAAGCAACGACTGAAATGAAAGAAATGTTCAAGAGTGGGATTAAAAATCAAGGTGAAAGGATGTCAATGATAAGATTCAGTGACATTGTTATCCTCAACAAAAATGAAGAAGAGTTACAGGATCTGCTGAATGGATCGAGCAGTCTAATGAGTACAGAATATGGATTGAGAGTACATGGAAAAAAGACAGAAGAAACGAGAACAGTGATCGATGATCACGAAGTAAGAGAAGTTAAGGAATTGTACTACCTAGGCAGCGAAATACCTTATGAGGATCAGAGGATGGAGGACACAAAGCAAACTAACACTCAAAAAGGCATTCCTGGCCAAGAGTAGTCTGCTAATATATAACTTGGGCTTAATTTGAGAAAGAATTTAATGAGAATGTAGATTGGACGACAGCATGGGCTGCGGGAAAACCAGAAAAGAAGAGACTAGTGGCATTTGAGACGTGGTGCTACAGACAAATGTTGAAAATTAGGTGGACTGAAATGAAATGTCGTTTGGCGTGGGCTTTCCGGCTGGTAGACATGATAGCCTGGTGTAAGTCCTTTTGAGGTGATGCCGCTTTGGCGGCTTGCGCGTCGATGAGGTTGAAATGATGATGATGAAGACGACACAACCACACATCCCCTCAGCGGAGAAAATATCCAACCCATCTGCAATCCGGGCCCCCTGGCAATTAGGTGGATTGATATCGTAACGACTGAGGATGTTCTGCAGAGAATCGGAGAGGGAAGCACAGACAAGAAGGAGGGACAGCAGTGGTGGGGCAAGGCGGTCGTCACTCCAGGGCGGGCCTCACCCCAAGTACCGTTATCCAAGATGACGGCCGTGACGCAACTACATGACATCACAAGACATCAGCTGATGACGTCATGAAAGCTCAATTTGGCTATCTCTACAAATCTAAGAAAATGGAGGGAAAGAAAGGCCACTTGGGCTAGCTCCACTAGCCTAAAAAAAAATGGCGAGAAAGAAAGGGCACTTGGGCTTCCTCCACTAACCTGTCACCGCTTCCTAGGAACTGGACATAAGTATTTATTGAAACAATTAGGACCAGTACCATCATCAAGTGTGTTCGCCATCCTCTTTTGAAAATGGATGTGAATTTTGCTCTAAGAGATTACTCCTGCAACTGAGGCGAATTAGTATGGTGTCGCCTCCATTAGAGGCTGCTCATTAAATTCGAATATGATCTTTATAAATTTGTTTAAATTTGCTTAATATTTCTTTAAGTTTTATTACATTTGTTTAAATTTATTATCTACCTACAGCATTAGTTTCGTGTTACCGCCACAAGAGGCTGAGACATAGGTGGTCCATGTTTTAATAGCTTTATTACATGCACTCATTCAGCTCTAGATGTAAGTCTTCATCCAAACAATTAAAGGCACTACGAGAATCCTCTTGGAAAATGGACGTTAATTTTGCTCTAAGAGCTTACTCTTGCTGCTGACGGGGGTTAGTGTGGTATTTCCTCCACTAGATGCTGCTCGTTCAATTCGAATATGATTTCTTTAAATTTATAATTTACCTACAGCATTAGTGTCGTGTTATTGTCACAAGAGGCTGAGATACCGGTTGTTGGTGTTTTAATAGCTGTATTACATGTACTCATTCAGCTCTGGACATAAACCTGTATTTAAACAATTAGAACCACTACCACCATCAAATGTGTTCGCCATCTTCTTGGAAAATGTGCACCAATTTTGCCCTAAGAACTTACTCCTGCAGAAGGGGGTTAGTAACGTGTTGCTCCCACTAGAGCCTGCTCATGATGTCATTCAGTTCGATAATAATTTATTTAAATCCGTTTAAATTTTTTATAAATTTATTTCAATTTATTATCTACCTACAACAATAGCAGCTTAGTGCGATGCTACCGCCACCACAAGAGGCTTAGATATCAGTTGCCAGTGTTCATTTAGCGAGATGTTGGTACCAGACAGGGTGCGTTTTAATAGCTGTATTACATGCGCCCATTCAGCTGAGGAATGGAAGCGAGCATTAATGCTAGAACATCTGATCAGGAAGAATACGGTCCTGCAAATAAATTAAAGACGCATTAGACAACGCATTGAAGCAATTGTCTCTGCTTGGATTGTCTGTCGTTTCTAAAACCTACCACCACACAAGAGACAACTGCCTTCGATACACCGGACCAAAGAACTGATCTAGTTCACTGCTAGAGGGCACCTCAACAGGTCACGTTACCGTGCAGTCCAGTCCATAGCAACATGATGACGTCACGCGTTTTTCTCAGCTGCAAGTCTCCCCCAGCGATCTGGAGGGGGAATACTGGTCGGAAATGGGGTCAGCGTGTTCTTGACTGCAGGAGAGAGGAATGAGTGTACTTTATCTATTTCTTGAATAATTTATTTAAGTACGGATGTAACCTAGTTTTTTATCATGCTACAAAACACGCACACTGTCTGTGGTCTGAAACGGGAAAAACGATCTCAAAAAGGAATCAGCCTGTTCTGGGCTGCTGAGGAGACAAGATTACTTTATTTCTTTGATCCACAATTTATTTAGCCACGGATTTCACCTAATTTAAGTATTATGCTAATGAAAAACACTCACCCTTATGTGCTCTGAGTCACAATATACAGTTTACAGGCCTGGAAACTACTTCTAAAAAACGCATTACACTGATCTGCACAGACCCAAACAAATCCTAAATTACCCAAATAATCCACTACACACTATACATAAGTTCAAAATACTCCTAGATCGCCGAAATAATGCATGCAAACACCCAAAAGTAATTCAGTGCACGAACACCCAGTGCACGTAAAAAACGCAACTTATCAGCGAATCGAACCCTGATTCTACTGGATGGAAAGTCTAAGTGCACCCCCCCCCCTCCCCCGACACATGAAAACTGTATACATTATGGAGAGGAAGGTTAGGTTTGAGTACTTTACTTATTTTCCTCAGCACACTGAGTCAATTATCCATCATAATTACTTAATTATTCACCAAGATCGGTCCTAATTTCACAACTACACTCCTGGAAATGGAAAAAAGAACACATTGACACCGGTGTGTCAGACCCACCATACTTGCTCCGGACACTGCGAAAGGGCTGTACAAGCAATGATCACACGCACGGCACAGCGGACACACCAGGAACCGCGGTGTTGGCCGTCGAATGGCGCTAGCTGCGCAGCATTTGTGCACCGCCGCCGTCAGTGTCAGCCAGTGTGCCGTGGCATACGGAGCTCCATCGCAGTCTTTACCACTGGTAGCATGCCACGACAGCGTGGACGTGAACCGTATGTGCAGTTGACGGACTTTGAGCGAGGGCGTATAGTGGGCATGCGGGAGGCCGGGTGGACGTACCGCCGAATTGCTCAACACGTGGGGCGTGAGGTCTCCACAGTACATCGATGTTGTCGCCAGTGGTCGGCGGAAGGTGCACGTGCCCGTCGACCTGGGACCGGACCGCAGCGACGCACGGATGCACGCCAAGACCGTAGGATCCTACGCAGTGCCGTAGGGGACCGCACCGCCACTTCCCAGCAAATTAGGGACACTGTTGCTCCTGGGGTATCGGCGAGGACCATTCGCAACCGTCTCCATGAAGCTGGGCTACGGTCCCGCACACCGTTAGGCCGTCTTCCGCTCACGCCCCAACATCGTGCAGCCCGCCTCCAGTGGTGTCGCGACAGGCGTGAATGGAGGGACGAATGGAGACGTGTCGTCTTCAGCGATGAGAGTCGCTTCTGCCTCGGTGCCAATGATGGTCGTATGCGTGTTTGGCGCCGTGCAGGTGAGCGCCACAATCAGGACTGCATACGACCGAGGCACACAGGGCCAACACCCGGCATCATGGTGTGGGGAGCGATCTCCTACACTGGCCGTACACTGGTGATCGTCGAGGGGACACTGAATAGTGCACGGTACATCCAAACCGTCATCGAACCCATCGTTCTACCATTCCTAGACCGGCAAGGGAACTTGCTGTTCCAACAGGACAATGCACGTCCGCATGTATCCCGTGCCACCCAACGTGCTCTAGAAGGCGTAAGTCAACTACCCTGGCCAGCAAAATCTCCGGATCTGTCCCCAATTGAGCATGTTTGGGACTGGATGAAGCGTCGTCTCACGCGGTCTGCACGTCCAGCACGAACGCTGGTCCAACTGAGGCGCCAGGTGGAAATGGCATGGCAAGCCGTTCCACAGGACTACATCCAGCATCTCTACGATCGTCTCCATGGGAGAATAGCCGCCTGCATTGCTGCGAAAGGTGTATATACACTGTACTAGTGCCGACATTGTGCATGCTCTGTTGCCTGTGTCTATGTGCCTGTGGTTCTGTCAGTGTGATCATGTGATGTATCTGACCCCAGGAATGTGTCAATAAAGTCTCCCCTTCCTGGGACAATGAATTCACGGTGTTCTTATTTCAATTTCCAGGAGTGTATATACATAGCGCTGCGCAATATCAGCTTAAAATCGGAAAAACTGACTACTAGTCTTATGCTGTTGGTGTAAAAGTTATACCACTCGAAACCAGCGACAGAAACACTCAAACTCTGTCCTACACTTACAAGCTAGGGGGAAAAACGTTCAACTGCCTAGATCTTGGTAATGGGCAGAGACGACTTTTTAAAAAATTCTTTTACCTGCAAGCATATAGCATCTACCCTGTTTGACGCCAGAGTTCACTACACAAATGGTTCAAATGGCTCTAAGCACTGTGGGACTTAATATCTGAGGTCATCAGTCCTCTAGACTTAGAACTACTTAAACCTAACTAACCTAAGGACATCACACACACCCGTGCCCTAGGCAGGATTCGAACCTATGACCGTAGCAGCGGCGCCGTTCCGGACTGAAGAGCCTAGAACCGCTCGGCCACAGCGGCCGGCAGTTCAATACCCACGTCTACTAAAAATACCCTAACCGAAACAAACACACACTATCACAGTTGATGGAAAAAAATGCATCACAATACGGGCAAACCCTCGTCCTAAAAGACTGCGTTCTCAACCCTGTACAATCACAAACTTGGTCATCGAGCTACTATGCCGACTGTCTCGTGGTCCCTTGTGGTCCCGTGCTGGTCAGTGAGAGTGAAAGCCCCACGAACCGTCCCAGCCTACCGCCATCTGAATCGATATGCCAGTACAATAACAGTACGGCTCCCCCCCCCCCTCCCCCCAAATGCAATTGCTTGTCTAAAAGTATACTCGCGCATCCGGCCCTAATAGCTACGACAAGACCAATGGCTATCGTTCTTGGACTTTCTCTGACGTCACTTAGGACACTCTGGCAGAGGACTCGTCCATCGTTCTGCGCTCCATTATTTATTTAATATCATCTCGACCCCTGTAACAAAGCAACTATTAAAAACGTTTTCCATCATAATAAATGTCCTCTTTCCAAAAAAGTAGACAAAGACCAGTTTAATGAGCAAAATCGTTATAATTTTTTTACGTCTGCGAAGACATTTACGGGGAAACCGATATTTCCACTCGCGAATACAGATATCGGTGATTTAGCAGGTTCCAAATCACCCCTGTAATTTACAAAGTCAAATAAGGTCTTTCTCATATCTAGAGAACTGGCAAACATGTCATACACCTGATAGATGCACACACCAGAATCGGTCTTCTCTCATTTACATACACTACTGGCCATTAAAATTGCTACACCAAGAAGAAATGAAGATGATAAACGTGTATTCATTGGACTAATATATTATACTAGAACTGACATGTGATTACATTTTCACGCAATTTCGGTGCTAAGAAATCAATACCCAGAACATCTACCTCTGGCCGTAATAACGGCCATGATACGCCTGGGCTTTGAGTCAAACAGAGCTTGGATGGCGTGTACAGGTACAGCTACCAATGCAGCTTCAACGCGATACCACAGTTCATCAACAGTAGTGACTGGCGTATTGTGACGAGCCAGTTACTAGGCCACCACTGACCAGACGTTTTCAATTGGTGAGAGATCTGCAGAATGTGCTGGCCAGAGCAGGAGTCAAACATTTTCTGTATCCAGAAAGGCCCGTACAGGACCTGCAACATGTGGTCGTGCATTATCCTGCTGAAGTGTAGGGTTTCGCAGGAATCGAATAAAGGGTAGAGCCACGGGTCGTAACACATCTGAAATGTAACGTCCACTGTTCAAAGTGCCGTCAATGCGAACAAGAGGTGACCGAGACTTGTAACCAATGGCACCCCATCCCATCATGCCAGGTAATACGCCAGTATGGCGATGACGAATACACGCTTGTAATGTGCGTTCACCGCGATGTCTCCAAACACGGATGCGACCATCGTGATGCTGTAAACAGAACCTGGATTCATTCGAAAAATGACGTTTTGCCATTCGTGCACCTAGGTTCATCGTTGAGTACACAATCGCAGGCGGTCCTGTCTGTGATGCAGCGTCGAGGGTAACCGCAGGCATGGTCTCCGAGCTGATAGTCCATGCTGCTGCAAACGTCGTCGAACTGTTCGTGCAGATGGTTGTTGTCTTGCAAACGTCCCCATATGTTGACTCAGGGATCGAGACGTGGCTGCACGATCCGTTACAGCCATGCGGATAAGATGCCTGTCATCTCGACTGCTAGTGACATGAGGCCATTGGGATCCAGCACGGCGTTCCGTGTTACCCTCCTGAACCCACCGATTCCATATTTTGCTAACAGTCGTTGGATCTCGATCAACGCGAGCAACAATGTCGCGATAAGATAAACCGCAATCGCGATAGGCTACAATCCGACCTTTATCAAAGTCGGAAACGTGATGGTACGCATTTCTCCTCCTTACACGAGGCATCACAACAACGTTTCACCAGGCAACGCCGGTCAACTGCTGTTTGTGTATGAGAAATCGGTTGGAAACTTTCCTCATGTCAGCACGTTGTAGGTGTCGCCACCGCCGCCCACCTGAAAAGCTAATCATTTGCTAAAGCTAATCATTTGCATATCACAGCATCTTCTTCCTGTCGGTTAAATTTCGCGTCTGTAGCACGTCATCTTCGTGGTGTAGCAGTTTTAATGGCCAGTAGTGTAAATACGTCAAATGCGAAGAAGCAGTCAACAGAACAATTTACATTTGAGGATATAATGGCTCGGCGCAAACACACTGCCGTATTGAACCTTGTTAAATTTCCACTTGATCACCAAAGCTGTCCAATACACATACTACGTATTCGTTCGCTATTCGACCATCTAGAGGACTATACGGTTAAGTCAACTGCATTTGGACGGTCCCCACCATTAGCGTTATTCATTCCCACCACAGGCTGTGCATAGACAAAATCATCCTACGAAATCGGCCACATATATATTTGATCGCTATACTTACAATTAAATGTTACGATTGCGCTTTCAGCTGAATTACATTCGACAATGAGCGAATTGTCGGAAATACACCCTGCTGACGGCTGTTGCTCTGGAAATAGAAATACCTTTAACATTCTTATGACTTGACACATGCCATCACAGTATTGCACGTCAAATCCATACCATCCTTACCACTGGACATAGTCATTTCCTTTTCATACATGTGAACACAAACAAATCATACTCAAGCCGAACCTATCACACATCGCCTACTAATAACTACACTCCTGGAAATGGAAAAAAGAACACATTGACACCGGTGTGTCAGACCCACCATACTTGCTCCGGACACTGCGAGAGGGATGTACAAGCAATGATCACACGCACGGCACAGCGGACACACCAGGAACCGCGGTGTTGGCCGTCTAATGGCGCTAGCTGCGCAGCATTTGTGCACCGCCGCCGTCAGTGTCAGCCAGTTTGCCGTGGCATACGGAGCTCCATCGCAGTCTTTAACACTGGTAGCATGCCGCGACAGCGTGGACGTGAACCGTATGTGCAGTTGACGGACTTTGAGCGAGGGCGTATAGTGGGCATGCGGGAGGCCGGGTGGACGTACCGCCGAATTGCTCAACACGTGGGGCGTGAGGTCTCCACAGTACATCGATGTTGTCGCCAGTGGTCGGCGGAAGGTGCACGTGCCCGTCGACCTGGGACCGGACCGCAGCGACGCACGGATGCACGCCAAGACCGTAGGATCCTACGCAGTGCCGTAGGGGACCGCACCGCCACTTCCCAGCAAATTAGGGACACTGTTGCTCCTGGGGTATCGGCGAGGACCATTCGCAACCGTCTCCATGAAGCTGGGCTACGGTCCCGCACACCGTTAGGCCGTCTTCCGCTCACGCCCCAACATAGTGCAGCCCGCCTCCAGTGGTGTCGCGACAGGCGTGAATGGAGGGACGAATGGAGACGTGTCGTCTTCAGCGATGAGAGTCGCTTCTGCCTTGGTGCCAATGATGGTCGTATGCGTGTTTGGCGCCGTGCAGGTGAGCGCCACAATCAGGACTGCATACGACCGAGGCACACAGGGCCAACACCCGGCATCATGGTGTGGGGAGCGATCTCCTACACTGGCCGTACACCACTGGTGATCGTCGAGGGGACACTGAATAGTGCTCGGTACATCCAAACCGTCATCGAACCCATCGTTCTACCATTCCTAGACCGGCAAGGGAACTTGCTGTTCCAACAGGACAATGCACGTCCACATGTATCCCGTGCCACCCAACGTGCTCTAGAAGGTGTAAGTCAACTACCCTGGCCAGCAAGATCTCCGGATCTGTCCCCCATTGAGCATGTTTGGGACTGGATGAAGCGTCGTCTCACGCGGTCTGCACGCCCAGCACGAACGCTGGTCCAACTGAGGCGCCAGGTGGAAATGGCATGGCAAGCCGTTCCACAGGACTACATCCAGCATCTCTACGATCGTCTCCATGGGAGAATAGCAGCCTGCATTGCTGCGAAAGGTGGATATACACTGTACTAGTGCCGACATTGTGCATGCTCTGTTGCCTGTGTCTATGTGCCTGTGGTTCTGTCAGTGTGATCATGTGATGTATCTGACCCCAGGAATGTGTCAATAAAGTTTCCCCTTCCTGGGACAATGAATTCACGGTGTTCTTATTTCAATTTCCAGGAGTGTATAATACTTCGCCAGTAACTGCTTTCCATCGTTACAAAATAATATTGACCAAAATCAACCATTGGTGGACATCTCTAACAAGTTTTCTAGCGAGTGGTACCACTGTGTCCTAGAAAGAGAGGCCTAATCGTCTTACGAACAGCGAGACGGTAAAAAACATAACCATCACCAGAGGTCTTGGTTCTACAGGTGCATGCAACTATCCACGTCAGAAGCTATACCCGCTTTACAATTCGAAGTACGTCATTACCTTTGAATGAGGTGGTTTTTTGTCCAGACAAATACCGTCCAGCAATGCGGTTACACGTTGCTGACGGTGCAACCTCGTAATAAAATAACCCTATTTAGAAAGTTATTCGGCTAAGGAACATGGTACGAAACCTGTATTTGCAACCCTCTCAAGCCACCGCCACTAGATATTTCTCCAGTATTTGTAAAGCATTCTGCCACGATGCCATGTCAGAGGTTCCATGACATATCGACTGGGCTATAGGCGATGCTTGATTGAGAAGGATCACAAACAGTGGATGATGTGCTGATTGAGATCGTAAGAAATGTACACCAGCTTTCCAGATCTCTAGTGCAACGCTGGAAATTCTGTCTGATATTTGGAATCAAGCCCTCCCACTCAAGTACCTACCTGCGTAGGATCCTACGGAGAAATCCTTTAGTGATTACAGCCACTAATGAATCATATTTCTAGCACTCTCATATCTCGAAACGAGTCACTTTTCCCGAACCGATCTGCTACAGTAAAATTCCAATTTCGTTTTAGTTAGCCCCCATCCATCTTTCAACTGCTGCCATTTCTCCAGCTTTACCCATGTAATCATTCCAGATTAAGTCGGAACTGAGTAGGAGTCAGGGGAAAAAATATGAACCACCTTCAGCAACCCATGTAGAAACAGGGTAACCTGCGACAGGACTGTGTTTTGTCATTTGACGGAAATGGGAACTACGAGAAGGACAATAAGTTTTGCTACTACACTGTGTGTGCGCCCCCAAACTACATACAAGTACTACAGATCCGCGTCCATTCACATGTATCTTCGTTATTCTGCATCGTCCAACAGAAAAAAATTACCAACTATACAAGCTCCACTAACGTCATCCGATAGAGAACTCGGTACGATTTTTACCCCATCTCTCTCCTCCCATATATCGAAAACAAAAACCGCATGTGTGCAGGCATCGAGCACATGTCACGATTTTATTAAATTTGTACAGGTACTGATCAGCCGCACACCCTAGTTTAAACTTTCATCACCAGTACTTTCTGCTCTAACACGCTTTGTACACTGCCAAACATTTTGTTTTTCCTCCACGACATCGAGGTCTGTGTCAGGTTCTAAACTGACTTTAACACGCTCTGATCCACGTCCTCTCGCAGAAAACTAGACGTCGCAAGGTAACGCGATTGATGTCATTGAAGATGGTTGTCGTGGCGTCAGCTGATGACGCGAGTACCACTGCAAAAGATCGCGTGAGAGTGCCACGCCTCCCTGCCAATATCCCCCCCCCTCCCCCACCTGGCGGGAAGTTTGAATTTTGGAGCTGGCCGTTGTGGCCGAGCGGTTCTAGACGCTTCAGGGGACTAATGCACTCCCATTGTGCTCAGAGCCATTTTTTTTGAATTCTGCAGGGAGCATAGGTCAACTGGGCTACCTCTAGACGTTGCATGGTCTAAATCATGTTCTTACTGTTGTTACCATAACACCCCACACACACTGGAAGATTTTACATAAAAACTCAGTTACAACATAAGGAAATTGGAAGAGTTTTCCCGCGTTGGCGTGGGTTTCCCAACTACAGTCCGAATGTGATTCTCGAGATTTACATTTAAACTCAACTGTCACGGAATAGCTGATGGTTCTTGTTCCGTTTCGACGGATTCCTCATATTACAGTCATATACGCGATCACTGTGTCAGTGCTAGCCATCACCAGAATGTGTCACCAGTCCACAAAAATCTTTCTCCAAATCAACAGCGTTCCAGTGGACGGAAAAGACACCACCGATGTACTGTAATAATAAGCATCACAGTTGATAGTTTGAACAGTTTTATCAATTTTACAGTAATTTCAACACCGACCAATGATGTGACAGCATGTTTGCCAATTTCAGTATCATAGATAAACCACCCCTTCTCCACTTTGCGAATGTGGATAGCAGACTGTGCTGTACGTCCATTCATTGTTAATTCCCAAACACATACGTCGTCAAAGTATATCAGACGGCGGTCTACATATTTCTAACACCTAGAGCATAGTGCTTAATTTACGATCTATCTCTATGCTGATGGGAGTCACAGAGCACTCTCGTAGTCTTAGGTTAAAATGAGAGACTGAAAGACCAGACCTCACAACGTCATTTACCAACCCATCCTGCAGCACCGTTAACAATTTAATCTGCAACCGACCAGAAGTAGATTGCTACATTTCTCGTCTCATGAATGGATGGAGCTTGCCAGCACCTCACCCATCCAAGTGCACAAGATTTCTTGAGGTATGCCCATGTCGAGGAGGTTAGCAATCCTTATCGATGTATAGCAACAAATCTGAAAGTGTTTTTATATAATAGCAGACAGTTAAGAAGAACAAGAAACGCGTGATTTTTATGCGTGTTGGAGCGCCAGACGGATGGAGTTCGAAGCATTTTCACATAAATCAACCAAGCTATCCATTTTAAACTATTATTCCAGATTCTACGATCAGTACCTGGAAGGTATTGGTAAGAGAGAACATAAACACACGCACTCCTAAGGCTAAAACGTTCTGCAGTTAAAACAGGCTATAATGTTAGATCGGGTAAGTTTCCGACCTATCAGTCGTATGGAATGTAGCGCTGTTAATATTCCAATGTAAGAAATATATTTCAAGTGCATGACATACATCCTTCTTCACGGTTTCTCTACGATAAACTATGTTATCGAACCGTAAAACTAAAAAACTATTTTCTTAAAACATTGGCTCTGTGCGATACAAATACAATATAGCTTTCCAGATATGTATAGCATTCACTGTTCACATCCGATCACTGTTCAGTAATTATACTGTGCCTGCATCATCCCTACATAAAATGACCGTTAGTATCGGGGAATACCTCTAACAAGGAAACAGCTAAACGCGTAGCAGCAGCGCCCGACAGGTGAAATTACAAGTCACACCGCCACTAACTCTGTAAACAGCACAATTGTCAGGCAAATCTATACACAGGGATTGCAGTGCCGCATAAGCACCTATCGCTAACTTAGTTATGAAGCTGAAGTCTTGATTTTACACCCAAGATGCAACAGGGGGATGGAGTACATGGCATAAATCACAGTTCGTTTAGAGGAATGTCTCACGTTTCATCACACACGAGATGGAGTCCTCTGATGAACGACAGGTTTACCGTTAACGATCTCAAGTAGACAGTGCTTTAAATCATACAGGGAACAAGTGGCTGAATACTAGTCGAACGCAGGCTGTGTCACGCCACCACAGATGCATGTAAGTTTAGAGGCGAATCTAATCTTCCGCATGTAGCCCAGATATCTCATTAAATAACAAACTTAGCAGCATCCAGTGTGATTTTATTGCCTCCCACTCCCCATCCACACAAAAATGCTACTTTGACTGATAACTGGTTGCAATACACAAAGATAGTTTACTAATTTTATAGTCAGTGACCATGTGTGTAAGTGACGGAGTGACGGATTAAAAATCCCAAAGCATGTGAAAAATGTCATTGCACTTTGGAATCCACGTAGAAACTGAAGGTCCCTGATAACTAGGGACGGGCGATATTGAACATAACTGAGTCGTACCTACCAAGCAAGTAATACATTAGACATTTGATCTTCTTAAACACCATCGAATTTAGCAATAGAATAGCGCGTATTCACAATTAACTCCGTTTTTGGATGGGAATGTGAACATTAATCGGTTTTAATGACAGTGCTGTTATTCGTGCTATTAAAATATCAGTACTTTTAAATACATCTGCACCTATCATGCGTTGTCACTGTAAAGTGGTTATTGTGTATACGCCTGCAAAGCACTCATTCCTTCGGAACATCGCATCACATTGCCTCCATGCGACAGCTGTCATCCATTGACAGGTACTCGTGGTCGGTGTTACCTGCAAATCGAACATATTCGATCCTTCGGTAATACATGAAGCGCCAAACAAACTGGTATAGTCATGCGTATTCAACTACAGAGATATGTAAACATGCAGAATACGGCGATGCGGTCGGCAACGCCTATATAAAACAATAAGTGTCTGGCGCAGTTGTTAGATCGATTGGTGCTACTGCAGTGGCAGGTTATCAAGATTTAAGTGAGTTTGAACGTCGTGCTATATTCGGCGCACGAACGATGGGGCACAGCATCTCCGAGGTAGTGATCGAGTGAGGATTTTCATGAACGACCATTTCACGAATGTACCGTGAATACCAGGAATACGGCAGAACTTCAAACCTCCGGCATCGCTGCGGCTGGAAAAAGATCCTGCGAGATGTGGACCAACGACTACTAAAGAGAATCGTTTAGACTGACGGAAACGCAACCATTCCACAAATTGCTGGAGATTTCAATAGTGGGCCATCAACAAATGTCAGCGTGTGAACCATTCAAGGCAACATCATCGATATGGATTTCCGGGGATGAAGGCCCAATCGTGTACCCTTCATGACTGCACGACACAAAGCTTTACGCCTCGCCTGGGCCCGTCAACGCCGACATCGGACTGTCGATGACTGGAAACTTGTTGCATGGTCGGACGAGTCTCGTTTCAAATTGTATCGATTGGATGGACGTGTACGGGTATGGAGCTAGTCGGCGATTACTGCTCAAACACTGCCTCCATGTACACGTACACCATAATTACTCTATCGCACAAACATTTGGGGCTACACTCGCCTGGTATGAGACGTTCCCGGGGCAGGGGGAGTACACTGGGGGCCGAACCGCACAGTAACACTGGGTTCGGTCTGGGGTAACGGTGGGGCGGTGAGGTGGGTGGATTGTCCTGTGGCCTGTTCTGGGGTTGTGAACCACTGAGGGCTACAGCGGGACGAAGCCTCTTCGTCGTCTCTAGGTCCCGAGTTCCACACACAAATACACTCACGGGTATGGAGAAAACCTCACGAATCCATGGACCCAGATTGTCAGCATGGGACTGTTCAAGCTGGTTGAGGATCTGTAATGGTGTGTGGGGCGTGTGCAGTTGGAGTGGTATGGGACCCCTGAGACGTATAGATACGACTCTGACAGATGACACATACGTAAGCATCCTGTCTGATCACCTGAAGCCATTCATGCCCGTTGTGTATGTCGACGGATTTGGACGATTTTAGCAGGGCAATGCGACACCCCACAGGTCTAGAATTGCTACAGAGTGGCTCCAGGAACATTCTTATGCGTTTAAACACATCTGTTGAACTCTCCAGACATGAGAATTATTGAGCATACCAGTATCTGGGATACCTTGCAACGTGTTGTACAGAAGAGACCACCACCCTCTCGTACTCTTAATGATTTTTGGACAGCCCTGAAGGATTCATGGTGTCATTTCCCTCAAATAATGCTTCAGACATTAGTTCAGTCCATGCCACGTCATGTTGCGGCACTCCTGCGTGCTCGTGGAGACCCTACACGATATTTGGCTTGTGTACCAGTCATATTGGCTCAAATGGTTCAAATGGCTCTAAGCACTATGGGACTTAACTTCTAAGGTCATCAGTCCCCTAGAACTTAGAACTACTTAAACCTAACTAACCTAAGGACATCACACACATCCATGCCCGAGGCAGGATTCGAACATGCGACCGTAGCGGTCACGCGGTTCCAAACTGAAGCGCTTAGAACCGCACGGCCACACCGGCCGGCAGTCGTATTGGCCATCCGATGTAGTTAATACAGGCGGACTGCCACGTGCTGAGCCGTTCCACTGCGCCAGCAGCGTCACTGATCCAACGCGAAAGACGTGACATGTTTGCAGTTCCAAGTGTGTTGAGCGTTTTGAATTGTAGTCCTGCACACATGTATTACGGAAATGGGATATAGAGCTGGAAAGTGCAATATAGAAATTTTGCATTCAGTTTTGAGTTTAGATGTGGTGGTGAAATGTAAATAAAATGTAGTTATTTATGGGGATATACTTCTTTAAGACAAGAAAGTAACAAAATTGCACGGTGTAATATTTGTTGTCAGACGTAATGTTACTGTGAGTAACCTGAGAAAACATCTGGAGCGAAGGTACCCAAAAATAAACTTCCCCAATCAGATACCGTCGTATTCGCTTAAGTTTTAGGAAACAGAATAATTTTATTGTATATGTTTAGCTTAAGAGGAAGTTCTACCAGGCGAGCTCAGAATAGAGAGGGCTATCTCTGTGGTGTCACCGCTAGACACCACACTTGCTAGGTGGTAACTTAAATCGGCCGCGGTCCTGTAGTACATGTCGGACCCGCGTGTCGCCACTGTGTATTCGCAAACGTAGCGCCACCACAGGGCAGGTCACAAGACACGGACTTGACCTCGCCCCAGTTGTACGGACGACATAGCTTGCGACTGGACCTACCAAGTATTCCTCTCATTTGCCGAGAGACAGATTAAATAGCCTTCAGCTAGTCCATCGCTGCTACCTAGCAGGGCGCCATGTGTATCATTGCTAATTGCTTACTACTATGCAAGAGATGTATTTCAACAAGAACAAGACTACATTAAAGTTAAGTATATTAAAATCTCTCTTCTTTTCTTTATAGTTTTCATCCAGTCTCCTGTTTCAGAATTTACGCCCGTCTGCGTTAGTTTCGCGTGCACCTAGCCACTCATTGTGTCGAGACCTTAGGGAATCGACACAACAATCTCTGGGCTGTTGTGCCAATCGGAACGTCTCCAAGGCGTATCGTCGACGTAATAGATGTCCGGGTGTAATACTGAAAATGCAGATCTCCGTTTAATGTCTGTCGATAACTTGTAATGTACTGCTATTTCTGAAACTATAAGCTTTCTCACAGAAAAAATACATCTACATCGACATGGTTACTCTGAAATTCAGACTTACGTGCCTGGCAGAGGGTTCATCGAACCATTTTCATGCTACTTCTGTACCATTTCACTGTCGAATAGCGCGTGGGAAAAAGGAACACCTAAATCTTTCCGTTCAAGCTCTGATTTCTCTTATTTTATTGTGATGATCATTTCTCCCTACGTAGCTGGTTGTCAACAAAATAGTTTCGCATTCGGAAGAGAAAGTTGGTGATTGAAATTTCATAAATAGATTTCGCCACAAAGAAAACCGCTTTTGTTTCAGTGACTGCCACCCCAACTCGCGTATCATATCAGTGACACTCTCACCCCTATTGCTCTATGATACGAAACGAGAAGCTCATCTTTGGAAATTTGTCGATGTCGTCCGTCAATCCTACCAGGTAAGGATCCCACACCGCACAGCAATATTCCAGCAGAGGACGGACAAGTGTAATGTAGACTGTCTCTCTAATGCGATTGTCGCATCTTATAAGTGTTTTGGCAACAAAGCGCAGTCTTTGTTTCGCCTTCCCCATAATATTTTCTATGTGGTCTTTCCAATATATATATATATATATATATATATATATATATATATATATATATATATATATCCGTCCCCTCCCCATTTCCCCTTGTGGTTCGCGAGCGTTTGCACTAAATACCATCCATTCCAAAATTATTATATTTCGATTAAGTAAGAATGGATTCTGCCTTCAGAAGGGTTTGTTGAACGCTTTCCTCCTACTAACCGGTATTATTTTCCTGCGGTGATGATAGCCTTACTCATTGTAAAATTCGTTTTAAGCATACGCGATAACGGTCGTTTATATCGCAATACAAAAGGCCAATTGGGAAGGGGGAGTATACAAGGACTTAAGGCGAACATTGCCACAAAAAATGAGAGTCAGAAAATCAGGAAAGCAAATTTTGTACGCCATATAACAAGGTAGTATGAAGTAGCACGTCGTAACTTCACCGTCAGGCTGCCAGGCAACAAGGCCTGAGCTTTGCAGCGCATAATAATTACTGAGTTATCACAGTAAGGCGCAGATGGGATCAATAAACGACCGCAAATGCGCCCATATACGCAGAGACATCGTGTCCTGCGCGCAGCCTCGGACCTTAAAATAACAACGGTTTCGGAGCACAAAGATAGATTCTGGAGTGCCGCCATTCTGTCCGTGTAGCTAGAACCAGAGAGACAGTCTGCAGAGAGTCAGGGAAACTAGGATAAGCTGATCGATGATGGCCTGTTTGTTTCCTGCTCGCGGGCTCCAGCAACGAGTTGCACTCAATGTGATGCGTACCCCAGCCGTGGTTCGCCGTGGCAGTCTTATGGGTCTCCGCGGATGAGAAGACTGGAGTGTGACCAGCCCTCCTGCGCAGCGGGTCATCGCAGATGATCTGCAAGCTGTCATCTGCACACTGACCAGGCGTGGCGCGTTCTGGCCGACTGGTGAACATCTACTGTAGTCTTGGTCGATCCATAGTAGATTACCATGGCCAAGTCTTCACGAACACCTCCATCCGGGACCACCATCGGCACTCTCCAGTTGAGAGTGCGATTGGCTATCTTCGAGAGTGACGAGGTGGGACCCAACATTGATTGGAACATTGGTGCTCTCAGTGCTTTACACCATATGAAAAGAGGAAATATCGTGACCCATTGGACCACACTACATACCTTCAGTCAGCTACTGTCCGATTTATGTGTTATTTGGCCCACTCAAGACACGAACTTTTACGTACTGCTATGAGAGATGGCCTTCTACGATGTACCCCACTCCAAATGTCCACTGAATGCAGTTCTCCTGGTAATGTTCGTTCAGAAAGTGGTTGAGGTAGTCCTTCATTTATTGACAGCGACAATTCCTGTTGGGTTTGAAATTAATTTCATTGTCCAGGAGTGATACTGTCTGCAGTACCTCTCGTCTAGGTCTTTCTAAGACCACTGCTTTTACAAACTGTTACTCGGCTCCGAGTGCTACGCCATGGACGGTTGATCAATATTGATTACCAGCAACTCGGCAACTTATATCAAAGTGCGGCCATGGGCACGTTCAAATACGACAGCGCGTTTCTGCCATCCTGTCATGCCTCACACTGACGCATCTTACTGCGATGATTACAACCAACAGACTGTCGGATTCACATCACGTCGCTGTGTGGAGCATCACATGAGTGTCTTATGCCAATATACGTCTGCAGAGAGCAGTGTGCTTTATTAAGGGTGTTTAATACGATGGTCGTTCAGTAGCTAATGGTACACTTTTTATCTCGGCCTCTTTTGATTTAAGAAATTCGGAGTAAGTTGTAGGACATCATAAAATGTTCTCGCTCCAGATCGTAGAGTTTCATCGAGTTCGGATAGGTGGCAGTTCTTTACGTAGCAATCAAAAAGCTTCTGCATCGGATGTACTTTCCAAGAAGAGGGATGTCATTCTTTTAGCGGAAAAACAAAGCATTGCAGGTATTCATTGGCGCTTGTGGAATTTCTATGGAGATATGACAATGAATTAAAGCACGGTGAGTCTTTGGGCTAAGAGTCGTCGTGGTCGCAGCAAGGCCGCACAAGCTTGTCCGATCTCCCGCGTGTCGGCTGCTCGAACACAGCTGTGACTGAAACTTTCTGGCAGATTAAAACTGTGTGCCGGATCGAGACTCGAACTCGGGACCTTTGTCTTTCGCGGGCAAGTGCTCTACCAACTGAGCTACCAAGCACAACTCACGCCCCGTCGTCACAGCTGTAATTCCGCCAGTACCTCCTCTCCTACCTTCCAAACTTCACAGAAGCTCTCCTGCGAACCGTGCAGAACTAGCACTCCTGAAAGAAAGGATATTGCGGAGACATGGCTTAGCCACAGCCTGCGGGATGTTTCTAGAATGAAATTTTCGCTCTACGGCGGAGTGTGCTCTGATATGAAACTTTCAGGAAGATTTAAACTGTGTGCCGGACCGAGACTCTAACTCGCGACCTTTGCCTTTCGCGGGCAGTTTTAATCTGCCAGAAAGTTTCATATCAGCGCACGCTCCGCTGTAGAGTGAAAATTTCATTCTAGAAACATCTGTGACCCTCGCAATGTTGGAACGTGCTGACACTCTCATTTGAGGTGATCGATGGATCGTAATCAAACAACTCGCTGCTGGATTGGACTCTCTGTTAGTAGTGGTGACAGACTTGTCCACCCGTTGAGCACTAAAACGTGTGTACCCTCTAGGTCCCTCGCCGCCTAACGCAAGACAATAAAGGGCAACGAAGGACCACCTGTGCGGAACAATTTTTTGTCGAACATCGTCACAGGTGATGCAACTTGAGTTCACCACTTCGAACCGGAAACAAAACGGCAGTCCGTGCAGCGGCACCACACCTCGTTTACACATCCGGTAAAGCTATGGGGGTGGCCTTGTGGGACTAGGAAGGAGTTATTCGGTTTGATGTCCTCCCTCACGGTACAACGATCAACTCTGAAATGTACAGCGTATCATCAGGAAATCCAAGAAACAACAATGATTTCCTCGCCACAAAAATGCAAACGAACTTCTCCTTGCCGTCCGTTGTGGCCGAGCGGTTCTAGGCTCTTCAGTCCGGAACCGCACTGCTGCTACTGTCGCCGGTTCGAATCCTGCCTCGGGCATGGATATGTGTGCTGTCCTTAGGTTAGTTGGGTTTAAGTATTTCTACGTGTAGGGGACTGATGACCTCAGATTTTAAGTCCCATAGTGCACAGAGCCACGACAATGCAAGGTTCAAATGGCTCTGAGCACTATGGGACTTAACATCTTAGGTTCAGTCCCCTAGAACTTAGAAATACTTAAACCTAACTAACCTAAGAACAGCACACAACACCCAGTCATCACGAGGCAGAGAAAATCCCTGACCCCGCCGGGAATCGAACCCGGGAACCCGGGCGTGGGAAGCAAGAACGCTACCGCACGACCACGAGCTGCGGACAACAATGCAAGGCCACACACAAAATTGCGCACCCGAGAGGAGCTCACAAAAGTTCATTGGACTCTTGTTCGTCATCCACCCTACAGCCCGGTTCTCGCACCTTCCGCCTTCCATCAGTTTGGCTTAATGAGGGCTACACTTCGCGGGAAGCAGTACATGGAAGACGGAAAGTTCCTTGATGCAGCAAGACGTCGGCTCCGACGTCGAGCAGTAGTGATACCTTGCGGGCATACAGGCCGTCTAACTGAAAGGAGACACTGAAGAAGGCCAACATGCTTTCAGAAAAAAAAAAATGTTGCAATACTTATTGCACGTCCCTCGTATTTTCTCTGGTGACCTTAAGCAATGGAAGTTCGTCGGTTTATCATCAAATAGCAAATAAAAAATTTTTTCGAGCAGGAGCAATCTGGTTCTACATCTACATTTATACTCCGCAAGCCACCCAACGGTGTGTGGCGGAGGGCACTTTACGTGCTACTGTCATTACCTCCCTTTCCTGTTCCAGCCGCGTATGGTTCGTGCGAAGAACGACTGCCGGAAAGCCTCCGTGCGCGCTCGAATCTCTCCAATTTTACATTCGTGATCTCCTCGGGATATATAAATAGGGGGAAGCAATATATTCGATACCTCATCCACAAACGCACCCTCTCGAAACCTGTACAGAAGCTACACAGCGATGCAGAGCGCCTCTCTTGCAGAGTCTGCCACTTACGTTTGCTAAACATCTCCGTAACGCAATCATGCTTACCAATTAACCCTTCGATTAAACGCGCCGCTCTTCTTTGGATCTTCTCTATCTCCTCTTTCAACCCGACTTGGTACGGATCGCACACTGATGAATAATACGCAAGTATAGGTCGAACGAGTGTTTTGTAAGCCACCTCCTTTGTTGCTGGACTACATTTTCTAAGCACTCTCCCAATGAATCTCAACCTGGTACCCGCCTTACCAACAATTAATTTTATATGATCATTCCACTTCAAATCGTTCCGCACGCACACTCCCAGATATTTTACCGAAGTAACTGTTACCAGTGTTTGTTCTGCTATCATATAATCATACAATAAAGTATCCTTCTTTCTATGTATTCGCAATACATTACATTTGTCTATGTTATGGGTCAGTTGCCATTCCCTGCACCAAGTGCCTATCCGTTGCAGATCTTCCTGCATTTCGCTGCAGTTTTCTACTGCTGAAACTTCTCTGTATACTACAACATCATCCGCGAAATGCCGCATGGAAGTTCCGACACTATCTACCAGGTCATTTATATATATTGTTAAAAGCAATGAATCCCTAACACTCCCCTGTGGCACGCCAGAGGTTACATTAACGTCTGTAGACGTCTCTCCATTGAGAACAACGTGCTGTGTTCTGTTTGCTAAACACTCTTCAATCCAGCCACACAGCTGTTCTGATATTCCGTAGGCTCTAACTTTGTTTATCAGGCGACAGTGCGGAACTGTATCGAACGCCTTCCGGCAGTCAAGAAAAATGGCATCTACCTGGGAGCCTATATCTAATATTTTCTGGGTCTCATGAACAAATAATGCGAGTTGGGTCTCACACTATCGCTGTTTCCGGGATCCATATTGATTCCTACAGAGTAGATTCTGGGTTTCCAGAAACGACATGACACGCGAGCAAAAAACATTTATAAAATTCTACAACATATCGATGTCAGATATATTGGTCTATGGTTTCACGCATGATCTCGACGACCCTTCTTAAAAACTGGAACTACCTGTGCTCTTTTCCAATCAATTGGAACCTTCCGTTCCTCTAGAGACTTGCGGTACACGGCTGTTAGAAGGGGGGCAAGTTGTATCACTGGTATCCCGTCAGGTCCAGTGGACTTTCCTCTGTTGAGAGATTTCAGTTGCTTTTCTATTCCTTGAACACTTATTTCGATGTCAGCGATTTTTTAGTTCGTTTGAGGATTTAGAGAAGGAACTGCAGTGCAGTCTTCCTCTGTGAAACAGCTTTAGAAAATGGTGTTTAGTATTACAGCTTTACGCGTGTCATGTTCAGTTTCAATGCCATTATCATCCCGGAGTGTCTGGATATGCTGTTTCGATCCACTTACTGATTTAACGTATGACCGGAACTTCCTAGGATTTTCTGTCAAGTCGGTACATAGAATTTTACTTTCGAATTCACTGAACGCTTCACGCATAGTCCTCCTTACGCTAAGTTTGACATCGTTTAGCCTCTGTTTGTCTGAGAGGTTTTGGCTGCGTTTAAATTTGCAGTGAAGCTCTCTTGGCTTTCGCAGTAGTTTTCTAACTTTGTTGTTGAACCACGGTGGGTTTTTCCCGTCCCTCACAGTTTTGCTCGGCACGTACCTGTCAAAATCGCATTTTACGATTTCCTTGAACTTTTTCCATAAACTCTCAACATTGTCAGTGTCGGAACAGAAATTTTCGTTTTGATCCGTTAGGTAGTCTGAAATCTGCCTCCTATTACTCTTGCGAAACAGATAAACCTTCCTCCCTTTTTTTATATTCGTATTTACTTCCATATTCAGGGATGCTGCAACGGCCTTATGATCACTGATTCCCTGTTCTGCGCTTACAGAGTCGAAAATTTTGGGTCTGTTTGTTGTCAGTAGGTCCTAGATGTTATCTCCACGAGTCGTCTCTCTGTTTAATTGCTCGAGGTAATTTTCGGATAGTGCACTCAGCATAATGTCCCTACCACCCGTCCTAAACATCTGAAAGTCCCAGTCTATATCTGGTAAACTGAAATCTCCACCTAAGACTACAACATGGTGAGGAAATTTATGTGAAATGTATTCCAGATTTTCTTTCAGTTGTCCTGCCACTAATGCTGCTGTGCCATTTATTAACCTAGCTCGGTTGCTGAGTATAGCCTCCACCCATAACAATTAACAGGAAGTTTCCAGAATGAGATTTTCACTCTGCAGCGGAGTGTGCGCCGATATGAAACTTCCTGGCAGATTAAAACTGTGTGCCCGACCGGGAGTCGAACTCGGGACCTTTGCCTTCCGCGGGCAAGTGCTCTACCATCTGAGCTACCGAAGCACGACTTACGCCCGGTACTCACAGCTTTACTTCTGCCAGTATCTCGTCTCCTGCCTTCCAAACTTTACAGAAGCTCTTCTGCGAACCTTGCAGAACTAGCACTTCTGAAAGAAAGGATATAGCGGAGACATGGCTTAGCCACAGCCTGGGGGATGTTTCCAGAATGAGATTTTCACTCTGCAGCGGAGTGTGCGCTGATATGAAACTTCCTGGCAGATTAAAGCTGTGAGTACCGGGCGTGAGTCGTGCTTCGGTAGCTCAGATGGTAGAGCACTTGCCCGCGGAAGGCAAAGGTCCCGAGTTCGAGTCTCGGTCGGGCACACAGTTTTAATCTGCCAGGAAGTTTCATATCGGCGCACACTCCGCTGCAGAGTGAAAATCTCATTCTGGAAACATCCCCCAGGCTGTGGCTAAGCCATGTCTCCACTATATCCTTTCTTTTAGGAGTGCTAGTTCTGCAAGGTTCGCAGAAGAGCTTCTGTAAAGTTTGGAAGGTAGGAGACGAGATACTGGCATAAGTAAAGCTGTGAGTACCGGGCGTGAGTCATGCTTCGGTAGCTCAGATGGTAGAGCACTTGCCCGCGGAAGGCAAAGGTCCCGAGTTCGAGTCTCGGTCGGGCACACAGTTTTAATCTGCGAGGAAGTTTGAATTCACAGGAACTATCCACTTCTATTTCACTACAGGATAAACTACTACTAACAGTGACAAACACGCCACCACCGGTTGCATGCAATCTATCCTTTCTAAACACCGTCCGTGCCTTTGTAAAAATTTCGGCAGAATTTACCTCTGGCTTCAGCCAGCTTTCCGTACTGGTAACGATTTCAGCTTCGGTGTTTTCTATCAGCGCTTGAAGTTCCGGTACTTTACCAACACAGCTTCTACAGTTTACAATTACAATACCGATTGCTGCTTGGTCCCCCATGTCCTGATTTTGCCCCATCCTTTGAAGCTATTGCCCTTTCTGTACTTGCCTGAGGCCGTCTAACCTAAAAACCGCCCAGTCCACGCCGCACAACCCCTGCTACTCATGTAGCCGCCTTCTGTGTATAGTGTACTCCTGACCTATCCAGCGGAACGCAAAACCCCATCACCCTATGACGCATGTCGAGGAATCTGCAGCCCATACGGTCGCAGAACCGTCTCAGCCTCTGATTCAGACCCTCCACTCGGCACTGTACCAAAGGTCCACAGTCAGTCCTGTCGACGATGCTGCAGATGGTGAGCTCAGATTTCATCCCGCCAACGAGACTGGCTGTCTTCACCAAATCAGATAACCTCCGGAAGCCAGAGAGGATATCCTCCGATCCATAGCGACACACATCATTGGTGCCGACATGAGCGACCACCTGCAGATGGGTGCACTCTGTACCCTTCATGGCATCCGGAAGGACCCTTTCCACATCTGGAATGACTCCCCCCGGTATGCACACGGAGTGCACATTGGTTTTCTTACCCTCTCTTGCTGCCATATCCCTAAGGGGCCCCATTAGGCGCCTGACGTTGGAGCTCCCAACTACCAGTAAGCCCACCCTCTGCGACCTCCCGGATCTCGCAGACTGAGGGGCAACCTCTGGAACAGGACAAGCAGCCATGTCCGGCCGAAGATCAGTATCAGCCGGAGACAGAGTCAGAAACCGGTTCGTCAGAAAAACTGGAGAGGCCTTCCGTTCAGCCCTCCAGAATGGCTTTCGCCCCCTGCCACACCTCGAGACGACCTCCCACTCTACCACAGGTGAGGGGTCAGCCTCAATGTGGGCAGTATCCCGGGCAGCCACAGCCGTAGTCCAATCGGGGTATGTGTGGGACGAGATGGCCGTCCCCGACAAACCCCCGTCCGGATCCCCACAGTGATGCCCATTGGCAACAGCCTGAAGCTGTGTGACTGAAGCCAGCTCTGCCTGAAGCTGGGAGCGAAGGGATGCCAACTGAGCCCTTATCCGAACACAGCAGTCGCAGTCCCCATCCGTGCTAAATACTGTTGAGCAAAGAACGTCTGAACTAATCTACAGAGAGCACAAACAATTCGACACAAAATTTAAACGGTTATTAAAATACAAGACTGCCTAGTAAATGCAGTAATGCTGCTACTTGCGCACTGCTGACACACTGCTCGGCGGCAGAAGGCTAACTGTACTGTCAGTAACGTACAAAGACTACTTGAAAGAAATAAACAAATGACAGACGACTTTACACGTCACAGATATTAAAATGCAAATCTACCCCTGCTAATTACGAAACTACACAATGATTTGACGGATTTAACTAAACGAGTGCGCTAAGAACACTCAAACAAATTTTCAACTTCAATACTACACGCACATGAAATCTAAATAAGCCACTTGCTGCTACTTGCGCACTGCCGACACACTGCTCGGCGGCAGAAGGCTAAATGGTTGGAGTAAGGACCACAAACTTTCCCATTAACAATCCAACATTTGCGTGACTTTTGGTCACGTGGGGCGTCCGAGACCAGTGCGCTCTCTTACGAAACTGGGACCTGTTGGCTGAGTGGAGTCGCTGCTCGGCGGTGCATTTCCTCTTTGCGGAAGCGTTTCCCCGCCCGGATCGCTTTGGTGGCGTGTCCAGGGCAGGGCCGCGCGGCAAAGTGAAGGCCACGGAACGAGCGCGGGGGCGGATGGGGCCACGCCCTGCCCTCGCTACTGCGCCGGATAAGTGAGCCTGCCCGGCTATTCAGCGCCGCCCGCCACGTCACTCGGCGGTAAAGTCCTTTCGGGACGGCTTCTGAACGGAGCCCTGCCCAATAGGCGGACGGCTCCAAGCCAAAGCTGCCGCACGCAGGACCGCCTCTATACTCGGGACGCTCTGGCGACAAACCTTACATCCAGCTCCGCATTAGGTTACTACTTATTCTCTCAGTATATATCTTCTGTTGCTGTGTGCATTAATTCAATACTTGGCCACAGTCACATCAGCAATTATTTACAGGGTGTTTCAAAAATGACCGGTATATTTGAAACGGCAATAAAAACTAAACGAGCAGCGATAGAAATACACCGTTTGTTGCAATATGCTTGGGACAACAGTACATTTTCAGGCAGACAAACTTTCGAAATTACAGTAGTTACAATTTTCAACAACAGATGGCGCTGCAAGTGATGTGAAAGATATAGAAGACAACGCAGTCTGTGGGTGCGCCATTCTGTACGTCGTCTTTCTGCTGTAAGCGTGTGCTGTTCACAACGTGCAAGTGTGCTGTAGACAACATGGTTTATTCCTCAGAACAGAGGATTTTTCTGGTGTTGGAATTCCACCGCCTAGAACACAGTGTTGTTGCAACAAGACGAAGTTTTCAACGGAGGTTTAATGTAACCAAAGGACCGAAAAGCGATACAATAAAGGATCTGTTTGAAAAATTTCAACGGACTGGGAACGTGACGGATGAACGTGCTGGAAAGGTAGGGCGACCGCGTACGGCAACCACAGAGGGCAACGCGCAGCTAGTGCAGCAGGTGATCCAACAGCGGCCTCGGGTTTCCGTTCGCCGTGTTGCAGCTGCGGTCCAAATGACGCCAACGTCCACGTATCGTCTCATGCGCCAGAGTTTACACCTCTATCCATACAAACTTCAAACGCGGCAACCCCTCAGCGCCGCTACCATTGCTGCACGAGAGACATTCGCTAACGATATAGTGCACAGGATTGATGACGGCGATATGCATGTGGGCAGCATTTGGTTTACCGACGAAGCTTATTTTTACCTGGACGGCTTCGTCAATAAACAGAACTGGCGCATATGGGGAACCGAAAAGCCCCATGTTGCAGTCCCATCGTCCCTGCATCCTCAAAAAGTACTGGTCTGCGCCGCCATTTCTTCCAAAGGAATCATTGGCCCATTTTTCAGATCCGAAACGATTACTGCATCACGCTATCTGGACATTCTTCGTGAATTTGTGGCGGTACAAACTGCCTTAGACGACACTGCGAACACCTCGTGGTTTATGTAAGATGGTGCCCGGCCACATCGCACGGCCGACGTCTTTAAGTTCCTGAATGAATATTTCGATGATCGTGTGATTGCTTTGGGCTATCCGAAACATACAGGAGGCGGCGTGGATTGGCCTCCCTATTCGCCAGACATGAAAAAAAATGGCTCTGAGCACTATGGGACTTAACATCTGTGGTCATCAGTCCCCTAGAACTTAGAACTACTTAAACCTAACTAACCTAAGGACATCACACACATCCATGCCCGAGGCAGGATTCGAACCTGCGACCGTAGCGGTCGCGCGGCTCCGGACTGAAGCGTCTAGAACCGCATGGCCACTGCGGCCGGCCCAGACATGAACCCCTGTGACTTGTTTCTGTGGGGACACTTGAAAGACCAGGTGTACCGCCAGAATTCAGAAACAATTGAACAGCTGAAGCACTACATCTCATCTGCATGTGAAGCCATTCCGCCAGACACGTTGTCAAAGGTTTCGGGTAATTTCATTCAGAGACTACGCCATATTATTGCTACGCATGGTGGATACGTGGAAAATATCGTACTATAGAGTTTCCCAGACCGCAGCGCCATCTGTTGTTGAAAATTGTAACTACTGTAATTTCGAAAGTTTGTCTGCCTGAAAATGTACTGTTGTCCCAAGCATATTGCAACAAACGGTGTATTTCTATCGCTGCTCGTTTAGTTTTTATTGCCGTTTCAAATATACCGGTCATTTTTGAAACACCCTGTATCAATATACAGGGTGACAATTATTGAAGTCTATGAAATAATATGGTCATAACTTCAGGACGGCTTGTGTCAGGACGTTCAGACTGCACGGTTGGCCGCGGGACATGGTGGGAATTAGGATGCCAATGGTCTGGTTTAGCCAACTTCCATTTGGATGGGTTCGTCAATAGGCAAAAGTGGCAAATTTGGGGGACTGAGAATCCGCATTTCGCGATCGAGAAGTCTCTTCATCCTCAACAAGTGACTGTGTGGTGTGCAATGTCCAGTCACGGAATAATCGGTGAGATATTTCTTTATGGCACGGTGATTACCGAACGGTACCTGAGGTTTTCGGAATATGATTTCATCCTCATTACCCGAAGTGGCCCTGATTCCGGCAAGATGTGGTCCATGCAAGACGGAGCTCGACCCCATCGAAGTAGGAGAGTGTATGATGTCCAGGAGGAGCACTTTGGGGACCGTATCCTGGCTCCGGGGTACCCAGACGCCACTGGCATGAGCCTCGATTGGCCGTCATATTCTCCGGATCTGAACACATGCTACTCTTTTTTGTGGGGTTATATTAAAGGCAAGGTGTACAGCAATAACATCAAAACCATGGCTGAACTGAAAACAACCATTCAGGAGGTCATCGATAACATCGATGCTCCGACACTTCAATGGGTCATGCAGAGTTTCGCTATTCATCTGTACCACATCGTCGCCAATGATGGCAGACAAATCGAATGTGTCATAATCGAAATCCGAATATCTGTAGTGACATTTACATGTTGAATAAAGTGTGTGCACAATGTAGTTTGTATTTAATTTACGTTTATTTTCGTATAGTTCAATAATTGTCACCCTGTACTTGGATTGTACTAATAATCCTTACGTGATTTCGCTTATAAATATATTCATTTCATCCATTGACGTTCGTGTCTGACATGAAATTCTAACACACCTATTTCCAAACTTAAATTACGTCTTTTTTTTTCTATTCTCGAAATCATATATGACGGTAGTGTCTGTTCCCGAAAGAACAGTTACCGTGGATGACCATGCAGCTGTGCTAGAAATGAAATGATAATTAAATGGACACCCTAGCTGCAAATAGGGGTTGATGTACTTCATTGGGGACATGTTGAAAACGTGTGCCCCGACCGGGACTTGAACCCGGGATCTTCTGCTTACATGGCAGACGCTCTATCCATCTGAGCCACCGCGGGCACAGAGGATAGTGCGTCTGCAGGGATTTATCCCTGCAGGGATGGTTAAAATATGGCTTCCCGGAACCGCACACGCTATGCCCGAACTCGTACTGGGCTTGGTAGATTAATCTGCCACGAGTAATTATGATGGGCAAACATTTATTAGGCGCCTACGAATGTAGTGGTGTGGACATGTTGGGAATGTGGATCGCACGAGGAGCGTGCAAGGGATAAGTCCCTGCAGACGCACTATCCTCTGTGCCCGCGGTGGCTCAGATGGATAGAGCGTCTGCCATATTCTCGAAATCTTTAAACAGAATGTAAATTTAAAATTGACAAACTGGAATAACTCGGTTATTTCAAGGACAGCTCCTTGCCAGACGGCCTGTAGCGTGCATTTCACTGCCTCCAAACAATCGCCACTTGCGACTTTAGTGGCCTCAAGCGAGCACTCATTGGAGGGTAGGGCGGAGGTCTGCTTTGTTTCCTACGAAAGCAGATTCTGCCTGTCAGTGATGGCAGCATGTTGGTTAGGAGGAGGAGACCAGTTCAGGACCCGCAACCAACCTGTATTGCGCGCTATACACACTTGACTTGCACCTGGAACTATGGTCTGTGCTGCGATTTCTTATGAGAGCAAGTGACGTTGAAGGACACGATTTGGAAATTCATATTAAATGGTGATTTGGGATTTGCTCCTACGAGAGATCTCCGGCCAATGGCGCCAAAAATTGTTGAAAAATTTACTATTACCATGGCTACAAATGCTGGATGCTCTGTGAGGTCTTAAAATAGTGGATGATCTTTGTCACAACAGCTGAGCATTCCACGGTCCACCGTTGTTTTGGGGAGCAGTGGAACAATCTCTAGTGTCGTTGCAGGCCGTTGTGGATGCAGATGATAGTTACGTGGATCAACATTTGAAGGGCTTATTTCAATATTGGTACAAGTCCATTTTTGTTCATTCTGAGATACAAAGTACTAAAGTTAAATGAGCGCTGAAAAATCTTCAGTTGAGATAGCAGAAATATTCAAGCATATGACTTCTTGCTAGAGATGTATCTTTCTTTCTGTTTGTTTGGACCATTATGTCAGAAGCATTATAGACAGAAAAGTGGAGGTAATGGACTTGTACCAAGCCCTTCATTTGTAACCTGGAATTTAGACATGGTGCGCAGTTTCCTTCTCATGTTGAAATTAAAATGTTAATTATTTCCCTGTCGCATGCCCGTAAAAATGTCGACACAAAGTTTCATTGTCCTGAGATGACTTGTTTATCATGCAGTCCTTATAAAGTAGCAAAAATTTAAGTGTAACCACGCTGCACTACCCAACCACAATATTAGTGAACTTGGTCTCCCGCGGACGTTATCGGAAATACGCGATGACGATGACGTCACAGTAAAGAACTAGAAAGGTGATTAAGGAGAACGCATCGCTCTGGCAATGCTTTCAGGTCAGTTATGAAATGGTTTAACGTGCCTTAGTGAAATATCGACCCTAGTGCAGTTCAAATGGTTCAAATGGCTCTGAGCACTATGGGACTCAACTGCTGAGGTCATTAGTCCCCTAGAACTTAGAACTAGTTAAACCTAACTAACCTAAGGACATCACAAACATCCATGCCCGAGGCAGGAGTCGAACCTGCGACCGTAGCGGTCTTGCGGTTCCAGACTGCAGCGCCTTTAACCGCACGGCCATTTCGGCCGGCCCTAGTGCAGTCTGATGCTTCCTACAATCATGAATGCCCCAGTGAGTGGGAAACAGACGAAGGTTCCGCGGGAGTGGACACATTCTGGTGAAAAAGAACTTATATTCAGAGATGTACAATTTTGATAGGAAGAAATAAGTAAAATCAGGTAATGATAGCTGTACAGTAAACAATCTTGAGGGCGGCTGATATTGTGGGGACGTCAAAAAAGGACAGTAAAATACATTTTCAAAGACTAATGAAGCTGAAGATAACGTAGGAAAACTTGAAACACCTAAAATCAAAGGCGATCTAGGAAAGTAGTTTGTGTACATGACTTCGATAAAGCATTATGATACTGTACTGAGAGCAGAAGAAGAAATTCCGAGCTTTGAGAATCCACTTACATTAAAAGAAAGAAAAGCTGCAGGAGCCAAGGGAAACATTACATAAAATTTTGAAAGAAATGATAGTTCGTTTAAAAAAGTGTCAAAATAACAGAAATATCATAAGGAAACGTTCCGACAATGTTTCAAAGCATACAGAATATTGGAAAGCAATCAGAACTAATGAAAATGGGGCAAAAGGGGCCAATGGTATTCATGAACGCATTATCCAATGAAGAACTGCTGGCAACATGAAGAATTTCGGGGTGTAATGACTAATAGTAGTGCAGGAGCAATAGCTATCGTTGTCTAAGCTGGAGGAGCAGTGTGTTTCATACAGGGAACAATGTTAATTTGCGACTCGAAATCTAAATTCCAAAATTATCACGATGTTATGAACGGACGTAACTATCACAAATGGTTATGAAAGAAACTGATTCATCACATACCAGCCGATAGTGCTGTTGTGCTTGATAACACACAACATCATATTGTTTAAACTAATAAAGCCCCCACTGCTGCAGGTCGCAAAAATTGCATACCTGAATGGCTCTTTCAGAACAAAACCAATTTTGAGCCAGGGTTAAAAAGAAATGAGATTTTGACTATTTCGCATTATAATAAGCCAAAGTTCGTTTTTTAATTACATGCAGTTTTAAAGTGTAAGGTATATGCTGTGCTAGATTGCAATGAACCAAAAATTTCAGAAAAAATATCCTTCCATTCTACGCTAACACAAATAATCAAAGTGTCTTTACCTAAGATTACCCAATATTATTTGGTAAAAACTTCCAAACATTTGAAAAGGAATTGAAAATTAATATTGGAACAGGGATGGGTTAATAGAAGGAGCAATAGACAATATAATAATCAACGTTGGTCTGAAGAGTGAAGGTGAATATGCAACTATAATGCCAGTGATATGGAAAGTGACAGAGCAGATGAAACTGGAACGATTTCCACTGAAAAGCATACAGTTGATGAAGAATTTGGCACCTACCCCTTATGTTATGGACCATCCACTGCATAATTCTAATTCCCAAAAGTGAGTGCAGTTTACATTGCATAACTGTAGTTCAAATGGTTGAAATGGGTCTGAGCACTATGGGACCTAACGTCTGAGGTCATCAGTCCCCTAGAACTTAGAACTACTTAAACCTAAGGACATCACACACATCCATGCCCGAGGCTGGATTCGAACCTGCGACCGTAGCGGTCTCGCGGTTCCAGACTGTAGCGCCTAGAACCGCTCGGCCACTTCGGCCGGCTAACTGTAGTAGTACAATCCTGCCTTTCCTCTGAAACCCCTATTACGAGCTAACTCATGAAAAGCCAGCCGAAGATCTCTCACTCCCAGGTGCAAGAATGCTTTTGGTAACTAATATTTCATATATAACTGAACTGTACTTGTATAACAGAGTCAGTGGGATCTGCAATGACTAATATGAATGTTAAAAATCTTGATATGCTTCTTAAGTTAACTAAATGCAATGCACTTTTTAATCAAGGTCTTTCACATATTTTAAAAGTATTTTCCTTGTTGTAAAAAGATTGGCGTGAAATGAAGCCTATGTGATTCTGTGTATAAATTATTTGATGTTCATCAAAAAAAAAAAAAATGAAAAATCAGATGCTTAGGAACTTGTAAATTATTTCGAACTATTGGTTGTTGTTGTTGTGGTCTTCAGTCCTGAGACTGGTTTGATTCAGCTCTCCATGCTACTCTATCCTCTCCATGGTACTCTACCCTCCACGCTGCCCTCCAATACTAAATTGGTGAACCCTTGATGCCTCAACACATGTCCTACCAACCGATCCCTTCTTCTAGTCAAGTTCTGCCACAAACGTCTCTTCTCCCCAATCCTATTCAATACTTCCTCATTAGTTATGTGATCTATCCATCTAATCTTCAGTATTCTTCTGTAGCACCACATTTCAAAAGCTTCTATTCTCTCCTTGTGTAAGCTATTTATCGTCCATGTTTCACTTTCATACATGGGTACACTCCATACAAATACTTTCAGAAATGACTTCCTGACACTCAAATCTATACTCGATGTTAACAAATTCCTCTTCTTCAGAAACGCTTTTCTTGCCATTGCCAGTCTACATTTTATATCCTCTCTGCTTCGACGATCATCAATTATTTTGCTCCCCAAATAGCAAAATTCCTTTACTACTTTAACTGTCTCATTTCCTAATCTAATTCCCTCAGCATCACCCCACTTAATTCGACTACATTCAATTATCCTCGTTTTGCTTTTGTTGATGTTCATCTTATACCCTCCTTTCAAGACACTATCCATCCCATTCGACTGTTCTTCCAAGTCCTTTGCTGTCTCTGACAGAATTACAATGTCAACGGCGAACCTCAAAGTTTTTAATCCTTCTCCATGGATTTTAATACCTACTGCGAATTTTTATTTTGTTTCCTTCAGTGCTTGCTCAATATACAGATTGAATAACATCGGGGAGAGACTACAACCATGTCTCACTCCCTTCCCAACCACTGCTTCCCTTTGGTGTCCCTCGACTCTTATAACTGCCATCTGGTTTCTGTACAAATTGTAAATAGCCTTTCGCTCCCTGTATTTTACCCCTACCACCTTTAGAATTTGAAAGAGAGTATTCCAGTCAACATTGTCAAAAGCTTTCTCTAAGTCTACAAATGCTAGAATCGTAGGTTTGCCTTTCCTTAATCTAGCTTCTGAGAAAAGTCGTAGGGTCATTATTGCCTCATGTGTTCCAACATTTCTACGGAATCCAATCTGATCTTCCCCGAGGTCGGCTTCTACTAGTTTTTCCATTCGTCTGTAAAGAATTCGCGTTAGTATTTTGCAGCCGTGACTTATTAAACTGATAGTTCGGTAATTTTCACATTTGTCAACACCTGCTTTCTTTGGGATTGGGATTATTGTATTCTTCTTGAAGTCTGAGGGTATTTCGCCTGTCTCATAGATCTTGCTCACCAGATAGTAGAGTTTCGTCAGGACTGGCTCTCCCAAGGCTGTCAGTAGTTCTAATGGAATGTTATCTACTCTCGGGTACTTGTTTCGACTCAGGTCTTTCAGTGCTCTGTCAAACTCTTCACGCAGTATTATATCTCCCATTTCATCTTCATCTACATCCTCTTCCATTTCCATAATATTGTCCTCAAGTACATCGCCCTTGTATAGACCCTCTATATACTCCTTCCACCTTTCTGCTTTCCCTTCTTTGCTTAGAACTGGGTTTCCATCTGAGCTTTTGATATTCATACAAGTGGTTCTCTTTTCTCTGAAGGTCTCTTTAATTTTCCTCTAGGCTGTATCTATATTACCACTAGTGAGATAAGCGTCTACATCCTTACATTTGTCCTCTAGCCATGCCTGCTTAGCAATTTTGCACCTCCTGTCGATCTCATTTTTGAGACGTTTGTATTCCTTATTGCCTGCTTCATGTACTGCATTTTTATATTTTCTCCTTTCATCAATTAAATTCAGTCTTTCTTCTGTCACCCAAGGATTTCTACTAGCCCTTGTCTTTTTACCTACTTGATCCTCTGCTGCCCTCACTACTTCATCCCTCAAAGCTACCCATTCTTCTTCCACTCAGTGCTCTGTCAAACTCTTCACGCAGTATTATATCTCCCATTTCATCTTCATCTACATCCTCTTCCATTTCCATAATATTGTCATCTGCAGAGCTAGTAGGCATGTAAGCTTGTACTACTGTAGTAGGCGTGGGATTCGTATCTATCATGGCCACAATAATGCGTTCACTATTCTGTTTGTAGTAGCTTACCCGCATTCCTATTTTCCCTCATTCCTGTCAATTGTCCTCTTATGCTCTCCCTGAAACTCTGTACAACCTCTGGTTTAGTCAGTTTATCCAGGTCCCATCTCCCTAAATTCCCACCTTTTTTTCAGTTTCTTCAGCTTTAATCTACAGGTCATAAACCAATAGATTGTGGTCCGAATACACATCTGCCCCTGGAAAGGTCTTACAATTTAAAAACTGCTTCCTAAATCTCTGTCTTACCATTATATAATCTATCTGAAACCTGTCAGTATCTCCAGGATTCTTCCGCGTATACAATCTTCTTTTATGATTCTTGAACCAAGTGTTACCTATGATTAAGTTGTGCTCCGTGGAAAATTCTACCAGGCGTTTTCCTCTTTCATTTCTTAGCGCCAATCCATATTCACCTGCTACGTTTCCTTCTCTCCCTTTTGCTACTGCTGAATTCCAGTCACCCATGACTATTAAATTATCGTCTCCCTTTACAATCTGAATAATTTCTTTTAATTCATCATACATTTCTTCAATATCTTCGTCATCTGCAGAGCTAGTTGGCATGTAAGCTTGTACTACTGTAGTAGGTGTGGGATTCGTATCTATCTTGGCCACAATAATGCGTTCACTATGCTGTTTGTAGTAGCTTACCCGCATTTCTATTTTCCTATTCATTATTAAACCTACTCCTGCATTACCCCTATTCGATTTTGTGTTTATAACCCTGTAGTCACCAGACCCGAAGTCTTGTTCCTCCTTCCACCGAACTTCACTAATTCCCACTATATCTAACTCTAACCTATCCATTTCCCTTTTTAAATTTTCTAACCTACCTGCCCGGTTGAGGGATCTGACATTCCACGCTCCGATCCGTAGAACGCCAGTTTTCTTTCTCCTGATAACGACATCCTCTTGAGTAGTCCCCGCCCGGAGATCCGAATGGGGGACTATTTTACCTCCGGAATATTTTAGCCAAGAGGACGACATCATCATTTAACCATAGAGTAAAGCTGCATGCCCTCGGGAAAAATTACGGCCGTAGTTTCCTCTTGCTTTCAACCGTTCACAGTACCAGCACAGCAAGGCCGTTTTGGTTAGTATTACAAGGCCAGATCAGTCAATCATCCAGACTGTTGCCCTTGCAGCTACTGAAAAGGCTGCTGCCCCTCTTCAGGAACCACATGTTTGTCTGGCCTCTCAACAGATACCCCTCCGTTGTGGTTGCACCTACGGTACGGCTATCTGTATCGCTGAGGCACGCAAGCCTCCCCACCAACGGCAAGGTCCATGGTTCATGGGGGGGTGTAGTGGTAGACCTGGACATAACAGTGCTTGTAAGGATGTTCTTTGCAAAGCTTTTTGCATCTTCTCTTGTGTAGCATATTGGCCACACTCATGAAAGATACACCAGGGTGGAAGTGAGTTGCAACAGAGCCAGCCACAGGCAGGCAAGAGTGTTATGCATTTAAAGCGAATCCTGCTTCGGGCAAGGATGTGTGTGATGTCACTAGGTTGGTTAGGTTTAAGTAGTTCCAAGTTCTAGGGGACTGATGACCTCACAAGTTAAGTCCCATAGTGCTCAGAGCCAACCATTTAAAGCGAAACACTGCCAACAGGCATTGTGGACAGCGTCGGCTGGATGTTGTATACCAACAGCCAACGTGAAATGCGCTAGCGACAGATGGAAGCCCTTCCTCACTTGCCACCATGGAAGTGCTTAGGGTATGTAACCTTAAGCAATAATGAACATAGTCTGGACTGCATTAGTACTCAGACATTTGCGTACTCATCTCAGTATCACAGCCTACACTAAGAGCCTATGACACTTGGATTGACATCCTGGAATGCAGTATGGGGTCCCCTTCTCGACGACAGGATGGGGCAGCCTGACCTGATTCGCAAGGATTTTCGCCGCCAAAGCAGAAAGACGCTCGTTCATTGGAGGGAGGTCACGGCCGCCTCTGCGGTATCAGCAGGTGCGCTGCAGCGCTGTCATCATGGAAACAGCCAGAGACGTCGCTGGCAGAGGCATTTGAGTGACACCACATTCGGCCACACTCTTTTCTCTGTCAGCAATGCTGGATGTCTATTGTTTTGCAGGAGAGGCAACTGGACACCTCTATGAAGCTGTTCCTGATGTACAGGGTGATCTAAAAGTCAGTATAAATTTGAAAACTTAATAAAGCACGAAATAATGTAGATAGAGAGGTAAAAATTGACACACATGCTTGGAATGACATGGGGTTTTATTAGAACCGAAAAAAGCTCACTAAATGTCTGACAGATGGCACTGGACATCAAAACTGCTACCTTGACGGGTGAGAGGTACGCCGATATGTTACAGAATCGCATCATCCCCAGCCTGGCTGATAAACACCTGCTGGAACGTACGATGTTTATGCAGGATGGCGCTCCACCCCATATTGCTAGACGCGTGAAAGATCTCTTGCGTGTGTCGTTTGGTGATGATCGTGTGCTCAGCCGGCACTTTCGTCATGCCTCCCAGGTCCCCAGACCTCAGTCCGTGCGATTATTGGCTTTGGGGTTACCTGAAGTCGCAAGTGTATCGTGATCGACCGACATCTCTAGGGATGCTGAAAGACAACATCCGACGCCAATGCCTAACCATAACTCCGGACATGCTTTACAGTGCTGTTCACAACATTATTCCTCGACTACAGCTGTTGTTGAGGATTGATGGTGGACATATTGAGCATTTCCTGTAAAGAACCTCATCTTTGCTATATCTTATTTTGTTATGCTAATTATTGGTATTCTGATCAGATGAGGCGCCATCTGTCGGACATTTTTTGAACTTCTGTATCTTTTTGTTTCTAATAAAACCCCATGACATTCCCAGTATGTGTGTCATTTTGTACCTCTCTATCTACACTCCTGGAAATTGAAATAAGAACACCGTGAATTCATTGTCCCAGGAAGGGGAAACTTTATTGACACATTCCTGGGGTCAGATACATCACATGATCACACTGACAGAACCACAGGCACATAGACACAGGCAACAGAGCATGCACAATGTCGGCACTAGTACAGTGTATATCCACCTTTCGCAGCAATGCAGGCTGCTATTCTCCCATGGAGACGATCGTAGAGATGCTGGATGTAGTCCTGTGGAACGGCTTGCCATGCCATTTCCACCTGGCGCCTCAGTTGGACCAGCGTTCGTGCTGGACGTGCAGACCGCGTGAGACGACGCTTCATCCAGTCCCAAACATGCTCAATGGGGGACAGATCCGGAGATCTTGCTGGCCAGGGTAGTTGACTTACACCTTCTAGAGCACGTTGGGTGGCACGGGATACATGCGGACGTGCATTGTCCTGTTGGAACAGCAAGTTCCCTTGCCGGTCTAGGAATGGTAGAACGATGGGTTCGATGACGGTTTGGATGTACCGTGCACTATTCAGTGTCCCCTCGACGATCACCAGTGGTGTACGGCCAGTGTAGGAGATCGCTCCCCACACCATGATGCCGGGTGTTGGCCCTGTGTGCCTCGGTCGTATGCAGTCCTGATTGTGGCGCTCACCTGCACGGCGCCAAACACGCATACGACCATCATTGGCACCAAGGCAGAAGCGACTCTCATCGCTGAAGACGACACGTCTCCATTCGTCCCTCCATTCACGCCTGTCGCGACACCACTGGAGGCGGGCTGCACGATGTTGGGGCGTGAGTGGAAGACGGCCTAACGGTGTGCGGGACCGTAGCCCAGCTTCATGGAGACGGTTGCGAATGGTCCTCGCCGATACCCCAGGAGCAACAGTGTCCCTAATTTGCTGGGAAGTGGCGGTGCGGTCCCCTACGGCACTGCGTAGGAGCCTACGGTCTTGGGGTGCATCCGTGCGTCGCTGCGGTCCGGTCCCAGGTCGACGGGCACGTGCACCTTCCGCCGACCACTGGCGACAACATCGATGTACTGTGGAGACCTCACGCCCCACGTGTTGAGCAAATCGGCGGTACGTCCACCCGGCCTCCCGCATGCCCACTATACGCCCTCGCTCAAAGTCCGTCAACTGCACATACGGTTCACGTCCACGCTGTCGCGGCATGCTACCAGTGTTAAAGACTGCGATGGAGCTCCGTGGGCCACGGCAAACTGGCTGACACTGACGGCGGCGGTGCACAAATGCTGCGCAGCTAGCGCCATTCGACGGCCAACACCGCGGTTCCTGGTGTGTCCGCTGTGCCGTGCGTGTGATCATTGCTTGTACAGCCCTCTCGCAGTGTACGGAGCAAGTATGTTGGGTCTGACACACCGGTGTCAGTGTGTTCTTTTTTCCATTTCCAGGAGTGTACATTATTCCGTGATTTATTCAGTTTTCAAATTTATACTGACTTTTTGATCACACGTTACTATGGCAAAGCCCCAGAATAAAGTAGTTAATGAAAGGAATCTACTGTCACCCTCACATTTCATTTCACTCTCCACAGGTGACAATCTGTGAGTTATGATCACTGGTGTCAGATCATTGCCTTCTTAGAGCAACATCTGAACCTATAGCCTACAGTATGCTGTGTCCAAAAAGTGTTGACTGTATTTAGGTCAAGAAGAAAAGGTTTGATGGTCACGCATTTTATGAAGTGGATTTCATGTCGAGTAGAGAACCAGTGGGTTTGTCTAGTTTTAGAGGTAATGTTAGTCACGATTGGCTAGTGACCGTTAGATGTCCACAGTGTAGCCTTGAGAGCCAGCCAGCTCCACGTACAGAATCAGTTCCAGTACAATGTTATACAAATAATTGTTAGGGGCATATGGCTAGGCAATACCAGGAGTCGAGACGGCTCACGATCGTATGTGAGAATTAAGTTTACGTATTTTGTTTTCTTGTCTTGTGAATGTTGGTTCCCAAAGTGAGTGTTGTCAAGGACATAGCTTCGGCAGAACCAGAGGTGGAAGTTGTGTCATAGCCGGAAACAGTACACATATTGTTAGAAAACGTGGCACAATTAACCGCAGATAACACAGAACTTCGTGGGTTGGTAGTGTATCATTCTTTAAAAGAAGAATGAGAAAGATTACGATTTCATTGAAGGAATGTCTGAATTGTGGAATGGATACAGAACTCGAATTGTCGTGTTGCGTGTTGTAAGTGCAAGTAGTTTGCTTTCTCTGTGTTAGTGTTAGCAAACTTGACACGAATTGTTTGGGCAATGAAACTCCCAGTACCAACAGAGAAATACAGTCACTGAAAAATACATTCAGCACCTTAGGCACTGAGCCATCTGGCCCTGTTCAAAACTGATAACTTTGATCCCTGTTCACATGGCAAATAAATTAAATGGTCTTACCTCTAAAGCAGCCACGGAGTAACGCGATATATTATAGCCTCTCAGAAAGAAAAAATCAAAAACTAAAAAATATATTAGCTAAAGGCTCAGCAGTGTGCAATGCTGACCATAATACTTGAAATGCACATGGAATTCATTTGGCTGATAAACGAGAACACTTAAGAAAATCCAACTTCTTTGAAAAATGTATGACCTAGACTAGAAGGCGGTATTAATATGGTGAATTACTAGCACTCAGTTTTTTTAACAAAATTATATTGCAAATTAAGTTTATCTTTTCAAAAACAACTGACAATTGAAGTTACATTACTAACATTTGATTCACTAACAATGAGATTTAAACAATAAGCATTATCAAATTTCATTAATCCAACACAAATGCAAATCATCAAATCACACATAGCTCTGTTAACATATCTTAAAAGCATTACAAAAATGAAATATCTAACTAGCCTTTTTATCAAAACAGTTTCTGTACATTCTGGGGTTACTCAACAATTACAAATTATCAGCCAACTCATCTATACTAACGGGCTGCCAAAAACAGAAATCATAATTATTTAACATTTTTTACCTTGGTTACATGAAGACTTCTGTTTCAAAGTTCAACAATATTGACATACCTACATTAATCTAGCTCTTGGTGGATTCACACAACACAGCCCAAAGACTGCCTACTCCATCGTCTTTCCCTCACAGGCAGCTACCAACAAATGTGCTCCCGGGTCTCTCTAACTCCAACAAAGCAGTATCTTTGGCTCTGCGTCGCGGACAGTCAGCGATCCGCATTATCGACCATATCGGAGACATGGATCGGTTATGGTATACCAGTTTTATTTTAATTTATTAATATTCTTATCTTATTGTGGTGCCACATACAAATGCGCCACAGTAAACTACTTTCAGTAGAATCGCGGTTGTCAAAATGGGGTTTAGATTTGTCAGCCGTAATTTTAATTTCTCCTTCTTCTGGTAAGGCAGCCGAGGATGTGCAGGTCATTGTGGTAGACATTGGAAATGTGGCTGAGATGGAAGGTTGGTCTGATAAGAATTTATTGAGTGTTGCACAACTGAGACTAACAGGGGGGAGCTAAAACTTATGTAGGGTATACAGAGGCCCTCAAGGGAGCCATAACATTTGAAGAATTTAAAGAAGGGTTAATTTAGAGATATACGAAACGAAATAGCACTAGACACTGTAGGGAACAATGTGGGGTAATAACTAAGATAAATACGAAACTGTGGAACAATTTGTGGATAGGATAAGGAAAATTATTGGATGTACCTACGAATGAGGACAGGATGTTGCAGTCAATGAAATTACTTTGCAATAAGCTGAAAGGAGAAAATATAAAAATGCAGTAAATGAAGTAGGCAAAAGGGGAATAAAACTTCTCAAAAATGAGATCGACAGGAAGTGCAAAATGGCTAAGCAGGGATGGCTAGAGGACAAATGTAAGGATGTAGAGGCTTGTCTCACTAGGGGTAAGATAGATACTGCCTACAGGAAAATTAGAGAGACCTTTGGAGATAAGAGAACCACTTGTATGAACATCAAGAGCTCAGATGGAAACCCAGTTCTAAGCAAAGAAGGGAAAGCAGAAAGGGGGAAGGAGTATATAGAGGGTCTATAAAAGGGAGATGTACTTGAGGACAATATTATGGAAATGGAAGAGGATGTAGATGAAGATGAAATGGGAGATACGATACTGCGTGAAGAGTTTGACAGAGCACTCAAAGACCTGAGTCGAAACAAGGCCCCAGGAGTAGACAACATTCCATTGGAACTACTGACGGCCTTGGGAGAGCCAGTCCTGACAATACTCTACCATTTGGTGAGCAAGATGTATGAAACAGGCGAAATACCTTCAGACTTCAAGAAGAATATAATAATTCCAATCCCAAAGAAAGCGGGTGTTGACAGATGTGAAAATTACCGAACAATCAGTTTAATAAGCCACAGCTGCAAAATACTAACACGAATTCTTTACAGACGAATAGAAAAACTAGTAGAAGCCGATCTCGGGAAAGATCAGTTTGGATTTTGTAGAAATACTGGAACACGTGAGGCAATACTGACCTTACGACTTATCTTAGAAGAAAGATTAAGGAAAGGCAAACCTACGTTTCTAGCATTTGTAGACTTAGAGAAAGCTTTTGACAATGTAGACTGGAGTACTCTCTTTCAAATTCTAAAGGTGGCAGGGGTAAAATACAGGGAGCGAAAGGCTATTTACAATCTGTACAGAAACCAGATGGCAGTTATAAGAGGCGAGGGACATGAAAGGGAAGCAGTTGTTGGGAAGGGAGTAAGACAGGGTTGTAGCCTCTCCCCGATGTTATTCAATCTGTATATTGAGCAAGCAGTAAAGGAAACAAAAGAAAAATTCGGAGTAGGTATTAAAATCCACGGAGAAGAAATAAAAACTTTGAGGTTCGCCGATGACATTGTAATTCTGTCAGAGACAGCAAAGGACTTGGAAGAGCAGTTGAATGGAATGGACAGTGTCTTGAGAGGAGGATATAAGATGAACATCAACAAGAGCAAATCGAGGATAATGGAATGTTGTCGACTTAAGTCGGGTGATGCTGAGGGAATTAGATTAGGAAACGAGACACTTACAGTAGTAAAGGAGTTTTGCTATTTGGGGAGCAAAATAACTGATGATGGTCGAAGTAGAGAGGATATAAAATGTAGACTGGAAATGGCAAGGAAATCGTTTCTGAAGAAGAGAAATTTGTTAACATCGAGTATAGATTTAAGTGTCAGGAAGTCGTTTCTGAAATTATTTGTATGGAGTGTAGCCATGTATGGAAGTGAAACATGGACGATAAATGGTTTGGACAAGAAGAGAATAGAAGCTTTCGAAATGTGGTGCTACAGAAGAATGCTGAAGATTAGATGGGTAGATCACATAACTAATGAGGAAGTATTGAATAGGATTGGGGAGAAGAGAAGTTTGTGGCACAACTTGACCAGAAGAAGGGATCGGTTGGTAGGACATGTTCTGAGGCATCAACGGATCACCAATTTAGTATTGGAGGGCAGCGTGGAGGGTAAAAATCGTAGTGGGAGACCAAGAGATGAATACACTAAGCAGATTCAGAAGGATGTAGGTTGCAGTAGGTACTGGGAGATGAAGAAGCTTGCACAGGATAGAGTAGCATGGAGAGCTGCATCAAACCAGTCTCAGGACTGAAGACCACAACAACAACAACAACAAACTGAGAAGATGGCGCTCACCGCTTTTTTAAGAGGGTTGCATGCAGAAGTGTCAAGGGAATCCGATGGACTTGCGCGCAACGGTGTGGTTAGCTATAGAGTATGAGGATATCGATTCGTCGACTGGAATGCATGGTAAGTGGACAGTGTTTATAGCTAATATAAAATGTCCCATGTGTGGACGAACAGGACATGTAAGGAGGCAGTATCGCCAGCCTCAGGGTGATGTGAATAAATTAAAAGGAAGTAATAATTTTAGAAGAAGAGGACCAGGGAAGAATAAGGTGTTAAACGCCTACGGGAAGCTCAGACCTATGTACAGTCATACCCAGTGAGATTGGATATTACGAAATCGTATGGAGAGGTGGACTGTCTGATAAATGAACAGTAGGGGAATAAAACAGTTGCAGGATATTACTCGAGATAGGGGTGCATATGCCGGTCGCCAGTAATGATCTGGTAAACTGTAGGCAATGGGACCCAACATGGTATAGAGTGCGTGGAGTGGGGGATATCACACCATTAGGATCGTGTGACATTGACTTTTGCCGGATACAGTTCAATTTAAACAATGTGAAGAGACTGTGTCACGCGTGAGTGAGGGCTACAACATGATTCTAGGATTAAATTTTTTATATCAGCATTGTCACATAATCGATATTCGGCAACATAGGGTGGAACTTAAGAGAAAAATATTTAAGTTAGGTGAAGCCATTGTCAGTATACCAATGTCACGAGGGGAGTCTGTCACGAAAGACAAACCGATTAAACTGTGAACGATGACAATAACACCTGATTCACACCATTGTGTGTACCTAAGGGTACTGGAAAATCACTTTGGGTCAGTGCTGAATCTAGCTTGCCGGTAGGAATTTTGTGTGTGGTTGAACCGATAGAACAGAATGAGGTGTTAGATCAGGCAGATTGCTTAGTTAAAAGAGGTATTGTTCGTGTACAAGAATTGAAGGGTGAGAAGAAGGTACCTGTCTTTATAAATAATTTTAGCCCAGAGGGCATAGGATTAACAAAGGGTTTGTTAATCGCTAATAGAGATATCCAGGAGGAAAAGAGAAGGATGTCAGCCACAGATAATCACTAAACGCCATTGAAACTACAATAAGAGGCAAAATGAAGCACCTAGAGGGAAGCAATAGAGAATGGATGACTCAATTACTTTTGGAATTGAAGGATTTATTTTTTCCAAACAGGCCATTGCCAGCTGTGCATATTACACAGCACTGCATACCAGTAGTCTACTGCAAGCCACAGAGAATTACAAGGTATTTACAACGAATTTTGGAGGAATTTATCGATCAACAGCTGAAAGATGCATTAACTGAAGAAAGTAATAGTGCATGAGGGACAGACATTCCTGTAGGCATTGTGCAAAAAAAAAAAAAAAAAAAAAAAAAAAAAAAAAAAAAGAGATTTGACACGAAAATATATAAGTTTTGTCGTGATTACAGACATCTAAATTTGAAAACAGTAACAGATTGCGCAGTATTAAAATTCTTATTGGGGTTCAAGAAACCTGCTAGCAGGTTGACGCGGTGGGAAGTAGAATAAGTGAATTTGATTTCGAAGTCACGCATAAATCTTGGAAGAAGGACGGAAACGGTGATGACTTCAGCAGAAAAGTAGCAGTATTACATATTGAGAGTAATGAGCATAAGGAATGGCAAACTGCACAGAGAGCGGGTGATGAACGTAAGCAGTATTTTAAGCAGTCACAGTTCTGTATGGAGGATGGGTTGTGCGGAGAAACCAAGTTAGGACCACGGGCGTAATACGAGCGAAGCTAAGGAATAGAGTGCTAAAAGAAGCTCATGATCACATATTAGCCGGACTTGGAGGTCGCTTATCTACCAAGAGAAGAGTAGCAGAAAGATGTTGGTGGAGTACAAACCAGTATGTTCGGTACTGGATACCGCCCACACAGAGAAGAGATTCGTGTCGAACAAGAGTACCAATGCCGAGGTTACCTGAAGCATTAACACCGTTCGAATTTCTGGGGACAGATGTTTTAGGTCCATTCAACAAAAACACCTGTAGGGAATAAGTATACAATCATAGATCATTTTTCAAGGAACATAGAAAAGATACATGTCAAACCATCAGGCAGCGACGTTGGCACAAGCACTTTTGAATAATTGGATGTTGGAGTTTCGAGTGGAAGAAACAATATTTTCAGACCATTGAACGAACTTATGACAGATCTGTTCCAGGAATTTTGTAAGGTACTGAACTTGAAAAACTTAAAGACGCGTCCTCTCGATCCACAAGCTAATGGCAGAACTGAAACAGTGCGTATGAAAATCGGGAGGATATTTGAATAGTACGTTGACTTACATGACACTAACTGGGCTGTCTGTTTGAAGAATGTCGTCTCCGCCTACGACTCAAAACAGCATATGAGTACAGGATTGTCGCCATATGAAGTGGTATTTGGTCGTGTTCTGCCATCACTCTTCGACATATTGAAAACGAAGAGAGAAAATACTGGGGAGTCTGTTAGGAAATTTGCCAGAATTATTAGGGAAATTTGGAACAGAATTCGAAGGACAAATCCACGCGCACTGGAGAAACAGGACGAGGCAGTGGGTTGCAGGGCAAGAATGCCACAGTATAAGGTTGGTCAGTTGGTGATGTTTTCAACTTCACATACGCCGAAGGGAACGACAATTGTGTACGTAGGGCAGCTGAAACGTTTTCAAGGGAGTCCAGAAGTTATTCCAGGGATATGACATGTGGACCTGAAAGGGAGAGTGAGGAGAAAGATATCACAAGATAAACAGAGTTTGTTAATGAAACGGTAGCGAGGAACCAGTATGAATTAAGGCCTAGGAGAAAATTTAATATTTTTTAGGTTAAGTATAGATTTAGTGTAATTAATACATGCTGCTGTAAAGGAGCAATGAGTTTAAGGTAAATGGAGATGTCGTGTGGCTAGGGCCTCCTTTCGGGTAGACCGTTCGCCTGGTGCAGGTCTTTCGATTTGTCGCCACTTCGGCGACCTACGCGTCGATGGGGATGAAATGATGATGATTAGGACAACACAACACCCAGTCCCTGAGCGGAGAAAATCTCCGACCCAGCCGGGAATCGAACCCGGGCCCTTAGGATTGACAGTCTGTCACGCTGACCACTCAGCTACCAGGGCGGACATGAGTTTAAGGTGGAGGAAAGTGATAGGTATTCCTATCTGTACGTGTTGTGCAGAGAATGCGAGGTGCTGCCATTCGCACTTATCTTCGGCGTGGTGGAAGTGTTACGGATCCATCACCGGGAAAGGGGAGTGCTGTTCGCCAAGCACAAAGATATAGTCATCACCAATCACAGCTGTGTAATACATGTGAAATTCAAGGCATGAAAGATGCTTAACGAGGTGAGAAGATTGGAAGAAGCATTCAGTAGATTCCGTCAGGAAACTGAAATGAACAGGATACTCAAAGGAAGAGCTGAGGTACGTGAGAGAGTACATGGACATGAGAGAAATTAATAAGTAAGATGACCCAAGCACTGAGATTATTCCACATTCGCGAAGGAAGAGGTGTTAGATCAACGCAAGAGTTCGGCTTATGAAAACATTTTTAGGGACTGCTGATGAAGACATTCGAAGGGTTAACGACACCGTAAAAGAGGTTAAGCAGTGGGGAGAAGGGGACAAAGCCATGAGTGATTGGAACACTATGTGCAGATTGCAAGTTTAGAGAAGGACGTAAAACACATGACTACTACAACAATTGACTCGAGAAGAACTACCGAAGAGGCAGTTAATCAGAACATCAGAGACCTACAAACCGAAGTAAAAATATTATGTAGGGAAACAGTAATGACAAAATGGTTGTAGTCTGTAGAAGATGGTATTTGGCAAGCTCAAGGAAAAGTAACAGAACTACAGGAAGCTATGCAGCAGGCTGTAAGAGGTCAGCCAGGGATAAACTTGTTGTCGCCATAGCAGTATTTCGAGGGCCTAAGGAAAGTACAGAAGGAACTACGGACGGAGTTCCGTTGGTTTTAGAATCCGAGCAGCAGTATCAGAGAAAACTGATGGCGTGAAAGTTTACATTTCCGTTTCTATGCCAATGGCATGGAAACAAGCGCAATACGAGTGCTATATACTTCATGTGTATTCTGTCAAGTGTGGGATAATGAAGAAATACATAAGCGTAAAAACGCAACTACTAGTGTTAATTACAGAATACAAGTGAAGATATGTAGAAATGGAGGGAGAAAGGCTACAAAAATGCAACCGAGGGAAATTACAGTTTGTCCGCATATGGTAATAACAGAGGGGCAGGATTACTGTGCAATGAAATAGCTAATGGGACAAAAGGGGGGTAAGAGAATACAATAAAGAATTGATCGAGCCGGAATTATATTTTCAGCAACTGGAGCCACATTGGTTGTACTCTGCCTTTGACACGATTTTGTAGTGGCTAGCTTTTCGAGCAGAGGAATCTTACGTCAGCAAAGAAGCTGGAATTAAAAGGGAGCTGTTTGTAATTAAATGGAACAGCGCGCGAGATTATGGGCCCTGCTTTTCATCTGCCCGCCACGATTTCAGGGATTACTCACCTGAATGTTTCGCAGCATTGTTGCTATTGGCCAGAGGAGCCCACGGAAATGCTACCTGCTGCAAATCTAACTAGCTTAAATCACACTCTAGGGCTGGAATTAATGCAGTCTATAAACAAGCTTCTGAACCAGAAGTAGGGACCAGTCGCCCTGGAAACCTTAATGCAGCATAGAAATTTAGATCGGAAAATTCAGTGCGGGAAAGAAACAACACTGATAATTGTCATACCAACCAGAGCAGAGACACTTGTTGTGCTGAGTGTAGTCCTTATGTTGGTACGTAGTAGACAAAACATAAGTGATGTGTTATTCCTTTCGACACATCAAAATTAAACACGTAACCATTTTGTAGTTGCATACACTTATTTATTACAAACACATGCTCTTAATGAAATTAACAGTGACAACGATTATAATAAGAGGCACCTGCCCTACAGAACCACCAGAAGGACTCGGATTAAAACATTTATCCATTTAAGTTCGATAGACACAGATCTTTGAAAATTTACTCAACCGATTTTCACTAATTAAAACAATGTTCATAAAACCACCATTAATGAAATTTAGCTGACATGAACGAATCTCACAAACCTTTTAAGATGCTTCATGACTTACACACAAACTGGCTTTCACATAACTCATATCAAATTCTAAAACTGCTTCCAACAAATAAGACATCTTCCATGGACTGATCTTAAGCAATTCTAACAAATTAAAATTATTATCAGATTAATACACTCAACTAAGCTTCTCTTTAGTATTACATACAGGTACGAAGTTCACATTTCATCCCCAGAATATAATAATAGCATATTAAATAGTCTTAAAATGGAGCCGTTTCAATTTTAGGTTGAAAATTAGTGATGGACGCGAGCAGACCGAAAGATTTTTTTAGCTACAGGAATTCACGGACCAGAAGCTGAAGTAGAACTATACTCAACTTTGTGCTACATTAAGCTTCCCGAAAACCACAACGCTCCACTGGAAAGATGGAATTGCAGGACACTAACAACGTAACCATAGACACCGATCCAATTCCTCAAATTTCCCTCTTCCACCGTGATACCCGGATCGTAGTTTGCTTGCGTCGACCACTGCCAATTATCTGAAACATAAAAGACATCAGCGGCAGACAACATTCTGGTGCATCAGGGGCATCATATAGACAAGACATATCTGGCCAACTGGTTATAAATAAACATTTCGTTATGTTGTTGTTGTTGTGGTCTTCAGTCCTGAGACTGGTTTGATGCAGCTCTCCATGCTACCCTATCCTGTGCAAGCTTCTTCATCTCCCAGTACCTACTGCAACCTAAATCCTTCTGAATCACATTTAATTATGCACGGCACAAACTAACCTACGTGACCACTTGCCCAGTAACGGCTCTTAAAACCTGATTGAAGAAACGAATAAAATAATAACATAAAAAAAGGAATTAGGGAAAATTGTTTCGGCCCGCTCTCGAACGCCAGGCACAGACTTACGCACTACTTGGTATGACCTCTAGCTACGCATTAAGCATTAAGCACGGCGTCATGTCTATTTGTTGTGCGTAGCTAGAGCTCTCTTAAATGTCGTCAACATACCAGTCGGCCAGACCAGATACAGTGACACGTAACTGAAACAATCAAGATAGTTTTCAGTGCACTCTGGTATTCAATTAGCTTGAACAGAACCCACTAAGGAACAATCCGCAGACTGCAGTTCACTCACTTTGAGTAACATGGAACAGACGCGAAGGAAATCTGTTCTTCATATATCAAGGAAATCCCCATCACCGTCGGCAGCGGATCTGCATCCCAATGGCTAAGCACAGCTGGCCACGCTCCTCCGTTATACCGACTCGGCCATTCGTCACGCTGCATACATCCACAGCGCCACACGTCACTGCCACTCACACAGCTGATACCCGAACTCAAGTCCCTGCAGAGCGCGCGCGCCGCAGTTAAACAGCCATCCACCAACGATGCGAAGAAGACAAGCAGGCATCGAAAATCGACTCACAACGATCGGGATGACAATCGATGGAGACTGGCGCCAGCAGCGCACAAGCTCAATAAGACTGAGCTCAGACCTAGCTGTCGTTCAGATTCCAGTGGACTGGATATCCCGAGCATAAAAGCAGCAGAACGTATATGGACGCACAAGCGGGGTAGTATTAAGGATAACTGATTCATTTTGGCTTGTGAGTCTGGAGTAGCGAGTTGGAATTTGTCGTGCAAGATGCCTACTATTAAGTTCTATGATGTTTGAGTTAAGGAGCAGGGCAAGGGACCCTATAGAAATGTGCAAGATTAAGTGACAGGGTTAAGGAAACTAATTTTTAGAGGTGCAACTGGGCCAGAAGGCCAAGAACTCAAGTGTAAGAGATAATGCAGTTCGGCCGACATTAGTCACGAGTTCTTGATAAAAAGGAGGGCAATGTAATGTATCGACCATATTCAGTCAAAAAGTATGCGAGAGTGGCAGTGAGTTGCAACAGAGGCAGCCACAGGCAGGCATTTGGAAGCAGAGCCACCCGGGTGCGATATAGAAACAACCGGTGCTGAAATACCCTAGGAAACGGACGGAAGCCATCCCTGACTTGCCACCACGGAATTATTTAGGGTATGTGCCTAATACCCTAAACGAACATACTCTGGAGCATTTAGGTACTCAGCCATTCGTGTACTAAAAGATTCTCGTCTATCACAGCCTACTACTAGCCTGTGAAACCCAGAGCGACATTCTGGAAAGCACCCCTACAAGGTTTACTGTTCAGCCTGCCATGAGTCACGAGACCAACCACCTCTGGAGGAGAGATCCGCCCACTCACTGGAAGGAGGTGACGGCCGCCTGCGCTGCCACACTGTCAACAGGGTCGCAGCTGGAGGCGTCACTGCCAGCGACTTAGGGGTGTCGGCACACACCGCCCCGCTCTTTGCGCTGACAGCAATAACGGACGTCTGTTGTTTCTCGTGAAAGCCAATTGGATGCCTTCAATAAGCTGTTTCTGATGTACTATGGCCGAGGGCTGGAATAAAGAAGTTAATTAAACAAAACTACTTTCATCTTGACATTTCATTTCGCCGGCCGGAGTGGCCGAGCGGTTCTAGGCGCTTCAGTCTGGGTCGCAGGTTCGAATCCTGCCTCGGGCATGGATGCGTGTGATGTCATTAGGTTACTTAGGTTTAAGTAGTTCTACGTTCTAGGGGACAGATGACCTGAGAAGTTAAGTTCCATAGTGCTCAGAGCCATTTGAACCATTTGACATTTCATTTCACTGTCCATAGGTGACAATCCCTGTGTCATCTAACTCTTGGAATTTTACTGCACCGCATTAGAGATACAGTGTCAGTATCATACATTTTATTTATTTCCCACTGCCTGTTGGTTTTGCATTTCAACTTTAAGGGGAGACGGGAGGCAATTTTTATCTCTATTCTGCCAATGCTACTTTACCCTTTGAATAGGTACACTTTTCAAAAGAACTATAAGTGATAAAACAATGAAATCTTCACTGCATATATATAACACATATGCCTCAATTTACGAGTAAAATGAACATAATACCTCTTATACTTTTAATGAAAAAATGTTATTCTTTCACTAGTAAAATTTAACTTCTTTTTGTACATTAATTATTATAAAACAGTTGCTACTCTCATACCGGGCGCCTCCCCAGGTGGCGGATAGGGGAACGCTCATCAGATATGATGGGTACTGAGGAAATAAAATACTCAGGGCGGACCAAAAGTAGCAAAACAAGTCCAGGAGCGACAGTTCCCAGAATGGGCGACTTCCAGGACAGCCAAAATCCACCAAGCGACTGCCTTGGATCAAGCGGCTTGGCGGTCAGCGTCTGTTCACAGATTGTGCGGCTGAATCACCTTCCTCTACAAATCACATTTGTAGTTGTAATCTCGGAGACTTGTCTCCACACAGGAAAGATACATCCTTGAAAGTTCAAAACATGGAAAGTTCTTTTAGTCAAAATTACCCGCCTGCCAAAATAAGACAGGAAAGATTGCCATCGGATCCGGGGGGCAATCAACCAAAGGAACTTACGGATGAATCGGAGCATCTGAATACACCGAAGCAAACACTGAGAACCAACACCTTTACAAACTTCGCCACGATAAACATAAACTCACTAGCTAAGGTTGGAAAACTCAAAACTCTACTGGACACTGCCATAGAGCAAAGGATAACAATACTCGCCATACAGGAGATGAGAAACACAATGCGGGAACCATACGAATCACAGGGATTCAGAATCTACCAAGGAATCCCTGGAAAGAGAGTAATGAAAAATGTACCACAATTCGGAACAGGTTTCATAGTGAAAAACACAATAATAAATTCTGTCAAGGAGTTCAAGGCCTACACGGATAGAATAGCAACTCTGACCATCAGGTCCGCAAACAAGACGTACACGTTAGTCAACGTGCACGCACCCACAAACGAGAAGAACAGAACTGACCCGAAACATGTAGAGGGATTCTGGAATCTGCTAGACCAAGTCCTCACTAATGTTCCATCAAACCACACTAAAATCGTAATGGGAGACTTCAATGCGCAGATAGGAAGAGAGAAAAGGTTCAGGAACATTGTTGGGGACTGGCCGGCACAAAAGAAAACTAGCACGAATGGCAGAAGATTGATAGAAATTTGCAGAGAACACAGAATGGTGATTAAATCGACCAGATTCAAAAGAAGACCACACAAGAAGAAAACGTGGAAACACACTGATTGGAAAAAGGGCGAATACCAACTTGACCATGTCTGTATGGACAAAGACCATCACAGAGAAATCTACAACGTTAAAGTTCTGAGGGGAAAGGACCTGGGCTCTGATCACTACCTGTCCAAAATAAAAATCAAGATAACACCGGCTGGAAAAAAGAAAAAAAGAACCAACCGGTTGAGACGAACCCACGACCAAGCAAAAATACAAAACAACACACAATACGCAATGAAAACAAACACAGTCCAATCAGACACGGAACTGGAAGAACTGACAGAGAAGTTGAAAACAATAGCCGCAGAAATAGCACAACCCGAAAAGAGAAAAAAACACCAGTGGTGGGACAGAGTGTGTGAGGAGGCAGTCGACAAGAGACATGAAGCGTGGAAGAAATTCCAAAATAACAAAACTGACGAAAATTTTGCAACGCTGACCCAACAGAGGAAAATAACTCAAAGAACGTTAAGAAATAGCAAAAGAAAGTATCATCACGGACTGCTGGACCAAATAGAAGATAGCTTTGCCAAAAACAACTCACGGCAATACTATAGAACATTTAGGGAAAAAACCAAAACCTTTACACCACCAACCCTCATGCTCAAAAACAAAGAAGGAGTAACGGCACACAACGATGAAGAAAATGCCAATATTATGGCGGAAAGCTTCCGAAATCTTCTGAACTGCGAAGACCCGATCAATATACTCGACATAAATACTAACACAGAAGTCAGGACACCGGAAGAGAACATACAAGCACCATCAATATCAGAAGTGGAAATAGCAATTAAACAATTAAAAAACAACAAAGCTAGCGGAGAAGACCAACTAACGGCAGAGCTATGGAAGTACGCCGGAGAAAACGCAGTGGCCAGCCTCCACAAGAACATTCAAAAGATCTGGAAAGAGGAGAAATTACCGACAAGATGGACAACAGCGATAATATGTCCCATCCACAAAAAAGGGAGTAAGACAGACCCAGGCAATTATAGAGGGATCTCCCTACTGGACTGTACGTACAAGATTCTCTCCAAAATAATTTATAACAGGGTCAGAGACCAACTAGAAAAAGAACTGGGAGAGTATCAGGCGGGATTTAGACCGGGAAGAAGCTGCCCAGAACAAATATTAAACCTAAAGCTAATCATCGACTACTACAAATCAAGAAACAAACAACTAGTGATCTCTTTCATCGATTTCCAAAAAGCCTACGACAGCATACATAGAGAATCTTTGAAGAAGATACTGAGAAATTTAGGCTTACACCCCAAACTGATCAAAATGATTGGGCTTACACTGGAGAACACAACCTCTAAAGTCAAATTCAGAGGAGCAACCTCAGACGCGTTCGAAATTAAAACAGGATTAAGACAGGGGGACGGGCTGTCCCCAATTCTGTTTAACTGTGCACTGGAATATCTGATGAGAGAATGGAGGAAGATTAATCCAGAACTAATAAAAGTAGGAACAAAAATCAAAGTAAACTGTTTAGGTTTTGCGGACGACTTAGCGCTATTAGCAAACAACATAAAAGAGGCAAGAACGCAAATTGAGACACTAGAAGAGATAGCTGGGAAAATTGGACTAAAAATCTCGTTCCAAAAGACCAAAATCATGGTCAGGGATCCTCTCTGCGTTGATCACATATCAATTTTCAACACTAAAGTAGAACTGGTGAAAAAATTCAAGTATCTAGGGGAAACAATAACACACAACAATAACGAGAAAATAAACTGGAAAGAAAGAACTGACAAACTGAAGAAGTCTCTATTCACAACTCAGAACATATACAATAAGAGATGCCTATCAACAAAAACCAAAATCAGACATTACCAGACGGTGATTCTCCCGGAAATACAATACGCATGCGAGACAATCTCCGGACCGTATAAAATAGGAGAGATAGAAGCAATAGAAAAAATAGAAAGAAGGATAGTAAGAAAGTGTATAAACAAGAAGAACCTAGTGGAAGGCCAATGGAGAATAATCCCAAACGAAACCGTCTACAAAACAATCACTCCACTAACAGAATTCTTCAGAAGGAAAAGGATATCATTCCTGGGACACATACTGAGAACGGAAGACACTAGACTAGCTAAACGACTGATCGACTTTTATTGGAATAAAAAAATCAAGTCAAACTGGGTGAGAGAAGTGCAGAAGGACATGGAAGAACTAGGAATCTCGAAGGAGGATCTTGTAACAAAATCACAGAAATACAGCGAATGGGTAAAAACAAACACAATAACACTCACGCACAAACCAAGGCAGAGACGAAATGTGGTGTATTCAGAGGAGGAAAGAAAACGAAGATCGGAACGGCTCAAAAAAATATGGGCTAAAAAGAAAGAAGAAACAGCCAAACAAATGAAACGGCTAAGGACGACTACAAGATTTGAACTAAAGTGATCCAATAGGGTCGTAAAAGCAATAAAAAAAAAAACAGTTTCTGATTGTTTGGTGGTTCTCAATTTACTTGTATTAACTTATTACCATCTGCAGTACAAATTGACCAAATTTCATGTTCATAACCCCTTTAGTTTATCAAATAATGGTACCTGAAAGTAAAACGAAAGTAGTTTTGAGACAAATCCATTTAAAGTTTAATATTGCAATTCTAGTGTAGTTATTGACGAGAATTACTTACCACTAATATTTTCCTGCACCATAGTGAGCATCATCTGAATCATACTGATCTTCTTTTCTTCTCTTTGCCGCTCTTCGTTTCTGTCTGGTTTCTTTTGCGCATTTTAAGTTAGCAATATCTGCTTTAAGGATTCTCTCTTTATATATTTGCATCAAGGATTTTGGAGAATTTCCTCTAGATTTTGTGCCCAATAATTTCAAAGCATCCAGTTTTTCAATTACACCATCATTGAAGCATAAAATAGCATCATAAACAGCAAATTTGAGGGTTGTAAGCTGAACAAATACAGTTTTCGGTAACCTGTTCGAAATGACGGTATTCACACATTCATTTAAATTTTGGGTTTTCCCATGAAGACATTTCTTCAGCAAGGTATCTTTACTGATGCAGGTAATGAATGTTTGTGGTAATATCTGGCACTTCTGTACTTGCACCAAGTGTCAGGATCATTTGGGCAAAGACCGTGCACTGGATTTTCATTTGTGGAAAGCTTACGGAAAAAGATAGCCCATACAGCTTTTTTCATGTTTTCTAAATTTCCTGCATTTCTTCTTATGGCCAAGCCGTAATAATTCTGTAATGTATCTATTTCAACATTTGTCAGGCAACCTTTACCACCTATCTTCTTACCATCTTCCAATACTATTTTTGACTTTTCTTGCAACAATCTTCTCAACCTGGTTCCCATTCTCTTCTGGACATGTCCAATGCACTCTAATTCAGAAATTGTAACATTAGGAGCACAGGGTTGTTCTGCACATACCCGGTCAAAAGCCTTGCTGTCACCGTCCCCAGATTGGACAGAGTGCCAGGAAAACCATCATATCTCACGAAAAAATTGTCGTATTTATATAAAACTAAAACTGTTTCACGCAGAAAAGACCAGGCATTTCAGATCTAAAAATCGAAATTTTGAAGCCCACTTGCCTTCCGTCTCCCCTTAAATAAACAGGAAACAAGTGTACAGATTATTTATGGTAATATAACTGGAAACGGAGAAGTCTCGTCATATCAGTATTAATAAATAATCAAATCAGTTTGAACATTATTAATGAGGACGCCTGTCAGTGCTGCAGTGTAGTATGCACAAAGAACACACTGGATTGCAGTCACACATTGACATGTACAAGCACGCCTTTAAGAGAGGGCAGTGCTAGAATGTTGTAACTGACTTCCAAAAGGGCTCCAGCTTAGAAAATATATCTGAATGCCAATTACAGTTGGGGATCAAATAGTAGTGGCATCAGGAAGATCTGGGCAACATGTAACAGTTTAGAAGCCACATAGATGTTCACGTTTTGTCATTACTGTTTCCCTATCTAATATTTTTACTTCGGTTTGTAGGTCTCTGATGTTCTGATTAACTGCCTCTTCGGTAGTTCTTCTCCAGTCAATTGTTGTAGTAGTCATGTGTTTTACGTCCTTCTCTAAACTTGCAATCTGCACATAGTGTTCCAATCACTCATGGCTTTGTTCCCTTCTCCCCACTGCTTAACCTCTTTTACGGTGTCGTTAACCCTTCGAATGTCTTCATCAGCAGTCCCTAAAAATGCTTTCATAAGCCGACCTCTTGCGTTGATCCAACACCTCTTCCTTCGCGTATGTGGAATAATCCCAGTGCTTGGGTCATCTTACTTCTTAATTTCTCTCATGTCCATGTACTCTCTCACGTACCTCAGCTCTTCCTTTGAGTATCCTGTTCATTTCAGTTTCCTGGCGGAATCTATTGAATGCTTCTTTCAATCTTCTCACCTCGTTAAGCATCTTTCATGCCTTGAATTCCACATGTATTACACAGCGATGATTGGTGATGACTATATCTTTGTGCTTGGCGAACAGCACACCCCTTTCCCGGTGATGGATCCGTAACACTTCCACCACGCCGAAGATAAGTGCGAATGGCAGCACCTCACATTCTCTGCACAACACGTACAGATAGGAATACCTGTCACTGTCCTCCACCTTAAACTCATTCCTCCTTTACAGCAGCGTGTATTAATTACACTAAATCTATACTTAACCTAAAAAATATTAAATTATCTCCTAGGCCTTAATTCATACTGGTTCCTCGTTACCGTTTCATTAACAAAATGGTTCAAATGGCTCTGAGCACTATGGGACTTAACGTCTATGGTCATCACTCCCCTAGAACTTAGAACGACTTAAACCTAACTAACCTAAGGACGTCACACACAACTCCCAGCCATCACGAGGCAGAGAAAATCCCTGATCCCGCCGGGAATCGAACCCGGGAACCCGGGCGTGGGAAGCGAGAACGCTACCGCACGACCACGAGATGCGGGCGTTTCATTAACAAACTCTTGTTTATCTTGTGATATCTTTCTCCTCACTCTCCCTTTCAGGTCCACATGTCATATCCCTGGAATAACTTCTGGACTCCGTTGAAAACGTTTCAGCTGCACTACGTACACAATTGTCGTTCCCTTCGGCGTATATGAAGTTGAAAACATCACCAACTGACCAACCTTATACTGTGGCATTCTTGCCCTGCAACCCACTGCCTCGTCCTGTTTCTCCAGTACGCGTGTATTTGTCCTTCGAACTCTGTTCCAAATTTCCCTAATAATTCTGGCAAATTTCCAAACAGACTCTCCAGTATTTTCTCTCTTCGTTTTCAATATGTCGAAGAGTGATGGCAGAACACGACCAAATACCACTTCGTATGGCGACAATCCTGTACTCATATGCTGTTTTGAGTCGTAGGCGGAGACGACATTCTTCAAACAGACAGCCCAGTTAGTGTCGTGTAAGTCAACGTACTATTCAAATATCCTCCCGATTTTCCTACGCACTCATTGTAGTTTGTTCAAGGTACGGTGGACACTACAGTGAATGCGGTGCCGTATGAAATGCAGAAGCCGGCGGTAAGCCAATGTCACGGTATGGTGTGTGGGGCCTGTAAATTCGATCCCTAAGTAATGAAGGGTGGTGCCGATGGACAGTGCGTCTGGCTCTTGGAGTCCACGCCCATTACACATCATGGACGTTAAGGTTGCTGCCAAAATTATGTCCCTATTGCTGAATCCAGCGAATTGTGTCACTGAGTTCCTCTGTGGAGCGGGCGAGATTATCCGCATAGACCTTACAGCGACAGGTACGATAGCACTAGGTAAGACACTGTAAGCGAGCTGTAAAATCAGTGTGATGACATGTGAAATCTTTGATGCACAGAGTGGTGCATAAGAAAGAAGGAAGGATGGAAGATTGGGTTTAACGTCCCGTCGATATCGAGGTCATGAGATGCGGAGCACAAGCTCGGTTTGTGTCAAGCATGGGAAATGAAATCGGCGGTGCCATTTCAAAGGATCCATCCCGGCATTTGCCTGGAGCGATTTAGGGAAATCACGGGAAACCTAAATCTGAATGGCCGGACACAGGTTTGAACTGTCATCGGAATTCGAGTCCAATGTGCTAACCCCTGCGCCATCTCGCTCGGTGGCGTATAAGAATCGGTCCAAGTCTCCCATTGATCTGTACCAAGGAGACAGCAGGAAGAAATAAGTGGCGAATGGCGTCCACAATGGCGGGGGCCACATATGCGTCGTGACCGTGACGAGGAATGGGTGTCGAAAGCGACAGAAGGAATGGAGACCAGTGCCGCGGGGAACCGACAGATTGCAGCTGTCCTAAAGCTGTTTGAAGAGTAGCGTCACAACCAAATGCAGTGTGTCCCGGTGAAAGTACAATAGATACGACCGTATGTAAGTGCGCTGGTAAGAGGCATTCATAGATTTCATAATTCTTTCGTTTTTTTAAGGGGCTGCCATGGAGATACATATGTTCCTGCAGATGGCGCCACCTTTGGATCGTAGTCGTAAAAGTGATGACAGTCTTCAGTGAAGGCATCCCCGTCTGCATTGTATGACGAGTACCGTGGGAGGTGGTGAGGATAGAGACGAAAAGGCGACGTCGACGACGATGATCAGATGCAGCTTGGACCGCGGATGGCGATTCCTCGTATAGAAAATTCTTTCATTGTGGACGTACCACGACGCCATACAGTCTGTCGAGTTGGAGAGTGCGGAGACAGCCTTTAGTACGCTGGATTCCATGTGGACATAAGGTGACGGAGGCAGCGCATCTATTTTGAGAAGGACGGTGTAGTTACTGTTGGTAGGGTCCCTATCCCACGCCGCTTCCTTGCACATTGCATGTAAACATTATTGATAGCAGATTTCGCGCACTTGAGCCACCAGTGCATTGTGGACATGTACTGCAAGAGACGCTTTTGCAGGACGCCCATGTAGAGTGGATAGAATGGGCGTGCAGATGATGGATCAATGGTCCGAAAACTCGAGGGACCACCCTTCTGCGTGGGAGACTACATTTTCGAGGTCGAGAGAGACATAAAACCGATCGATCCTGCTCGCAGAATGTACTATATAACGGGTATAGCCGAAGGTGTCGCCATGAATAGTACCCCAGACGTGAACGAGATGAAAGCCGTTAACAAAGGTATGCAGCGTCGGGCGTGGCGAATAATCAGGTGTCTGGTCCCTCGAGTGGGGGATGCATTTGGAAACGCCACTCACAACAGAGCGATAATAGCGCCTTGAGAACAGGGTGGCCACGTTGTCTGCTAAGAATGTGGACAGCTGCCGACGATTCGTGGAGCTAGGCGGGGCTGATACTGAAGATGAGATTGTTACAGCCCTGCGCTGGCGTGACCGGGATTCCTTCGTGTATATAAAAGTGCACTTTGCAGCCTGAGCGATTGCCTACATACATCATGCTTTATAGCTGTAAACCATTGGTAGAGTGACAACACGAAATTCCTGATAAGGGCGACGTCGACGTCAGAGGCCGGAAGCATATCACGAAGGAGCTGCAGCTTTAGCGTTGCGGCGATCGTACTGTGCAGTGTGGCGAACCGGTGCGTCTGTGCCAGCTGTGGTGGACGCGGGTTTTAGTCAGGGGATATCTTCCCCTTCACAGTTTTTGAAAGTGTTTACACTATTGTCAAGAATTGTTGCTTGAAAAAATGGTTACGTGAGTGTGTTTATAAAATATCAAACATTCGGTCTAATTTGTAACATTTGGCATTTAGCAAAATAACTGCATGCGGCAAATTTTACCAAATTTTTGAAACATGAAAAATAAGGCTGGGTCCGAAAATCAATGAAAAAGTAAATGCTTGGTAACTTGTCTATAACTGAAACTCAGACTATTAGTATAGTGATGGGATTGAACTTAATGGTGGTTGGAAGGATGTTCTTTGCAAAAATTTGTATTTCTTATTTTGTGATTTTATCGGAGTCGGTATGGGGCGGGAACTGCAAGGAGGGCCCGTTCCGCCGGCCACCGTTCGTCGATTCCAGTATTAAGGGGAGCCGGAGGTGCCTATGCTGCCCATGTTAAAATCACTAAGCTTGAGGAACATTTATGAATAAACTACCAAATAGAAAAATTTTTTTTTACATATAGAGTGGTTTAGTATTGCAGTTATGACAGAGGGATTTTGGAGTATCTTTTCTAGTTTCCTTCCAATTATTTTTTTTATTAATGACCCAAATTCTTTTACAAATAATTGCTTTATAATTAAACTGAAATGAAACTACTGAGCATATTGCCAAATGGCTGTGTTACAATGTAAGTTTGACCACTATAAAAATTTCATCTCTCTAGCTTCAGTGGACTTTGAGAAAATGTTCCTTATATTCGAAAAATTCTAATTTACTGGAAATGGCTATCAAAGTTTCTCAATACATTCCTGCACTATAGGATGGATTATCAGGGTCTTCTTCATCCACCAAAAGCTTCCTCTTCTGTCTTCTTTTCTGGCCTGTTGATCCATCATACTTCATATGCCTTCCTCTTCTTTCTGCTCCTCTTATCCTTTCTCTGTCAATATTTCTTAGTGCTCGTACAGTGTTCACCCCAGCTGTAAATCCTAATGCCTTCAGAACTTCACACTTCACACTGTTCCCTTGGTTGTAGGTTGCTATTGCATCATAAATGCTAAAGTGCAGTGTTTTTATGCTTACAAACACCCTTTTAGGAATCACTTTCCAAATCAAATTGTTTACGCTCTCATTAGGATTCTGCGTCTTTCCGTGTAGACATTTGTGTAACAATTCTGGCTGCGCTAAGTCATGAAAAATTGGTCTTATTGTTCCCTCCTGATTCTTGTACATACTGCATATTACCCGCTTTACACAAGAAGTATAATACTACCAACAACAGGCGCAACACTGAACTAATTCGAAACGGTGAACAGCAAAGAGACGATGTTCCGCGCTCTTATTCATTGTAGTATCGCAACTTGGTATTAGTGTTAATTTTCTTTTCCCTACGTTCTTCCTCTTCTTATATACACGGTTACTAAAACGTGGCATCGAAACCAGAACAAAAGTGTACGACAATATTAAACGGAGCAAGATGTTCGAAATTCTGAGGAAAATAGGAGTAAGCTGTAAGGAAATACGGGTAATATTTGTCACAGAAAACAATGTAGGCAACCCTTGCACACTCGCTGTATGCGTAACATAAGGCGCTGTATGTGTAACAGGCAGAGAGTAGCCAACCCTTGCACACTCGCTGTATGCGTAACATACGGCGCTGTATGTGTAACAGGCCGAGAAAATCCCAAGCAGTTCGCCAGGAAGTCACGAGAGGGTGTTAGATGCATTCAGCGGCCGCCCATTTCCTCTGCAGGCGTGGGGGAAAATGGTAATAACTCCACTTCTAGGGCGAGTAGAACAATAATTCAAAGTTTACATTAAAGAGGAATGTTCCAATTAATTTTCGGTAGCAAAAAAAAAAAAAAAAAAAAAGAAAGAAAATCGTAATTTTTTGGATTTGACCACCTCCGGCTCCCCTTAACGGGCAAACTCAAGTCATTGGTGTGGGAGGGGGGAGGGGGAGGAAAGGCATTTCATCCCCCACGTCGTCACCCGACTGCCCCCTGCCGAGGGTCAGTCCAGTGACCATGTGAACTTCGTCTTGGTGAGAGAGATCATGAGGAATCGGCAGAGAGACAGGCGTCTCAACCCTTGAAACAGTCAGTGTTTTTGGCGGCCTCTACTAGTTGACCATCATTGTCATCACTCGCGCCATCCACCGAAATCTGCATGGCAGTTCAGTAAGGACTCACGGGCTGGAGGGAACGAAGTTCGTGCGGACGCAGCAGGCGTTGCTCGCTCACGTGTTCCTCTGCATTGGACGATGGCAAGGAGGAGCGTCGACCAGGCTCGAAGGCGTCCGTTGGTGCAATAATGGAGTCAAGCTCATGTTGTGGAGAGGTACCCGTATCCATGGCGACCGTCGCCGAAGACCGGCTGGCAGACACGCCGTCATAAGAAGCGACCGCACCATCCGGAGGGTGGTAGGATGGCGGGACGTGCCGATCGGAGAGACCGTGCCACGGGCTGTTCGAAGCCGCAGGTGTGGCGTGGGCCACCGTGTCAGTTACTGGCAGGGTGGTTAGTGCGGGTGACACAGACTGTTCTGAAAACGGGAGCTGCGCGACAGGTTTTTAAATGCATTCAGACCGCAAAAGGCGGTCCTGCCGCAACCGGAAGAGGTGTGGGGCTGACCGTCAGACATGATGACGGCACGGAAGCGTCCGATACGAAGCTAGGACGGCACGTGACTCTGCAGACCGATACAAAACTGCCTGACGCCGTTCAAGACGCGATACGCTCGGGATCGTGTCCACCGTTCGGCAACATGATTCAAGACGCTGCCCTGTTGTCGGACTGCAGTAATGACGGCGTTCACGAGTAGTTCGAACGGCAGTTCTACAGTCCTTATCGTTCATACGACGAGACCGGTGTGATGGACGGTAATGTCGGTGAAGTATTCTACATTTCGCCTCTTGAAGCACCCTGTCGCACGCTGCCTTGTTAATCATCTTGATGTACACGGTAATATCGAGGGCAGCTGCATTGCAATTGTCTTGTAGTGCTATTTTATCCTCGTCGCGAAGAAATCGTTCGATGTCAAGCGCCTTGGGATGGGCGAAGTTTGAACAGACGGTGGTACGTAAAGTCGTCTTCCGATAGTCGTGTGCCGTGTTGATCTGGTATAGGCATGAGTATTCACATACAGAGATAAGTAAGCAGCCAGAATGCAGCGCCGTGGTCAGCGACGCCTGTATAAGACAACTAGTGTCTAGCGCAATTGTTATATTAGTTACTGCTGCTACAGTGGTAGGTTATCAAGATTTAAATAAGTTTGAACGTGGTGTTGTAGTCGGCGCACGAGCGATTGGACACAGCATTTCCTGTACGACCATTTCACGAGTGTACAGTGCATATCAGCAGTCCGGTAAAACATAAACTCACCGACATCGCTGTTCCACGTGACAGAAGCGCAACCCTTCCGCAGTTTGCTGCAGATTTCAGTGCTGGGCCATCAACAAGTGTCAGCGTGTGAACCATTCAACGAAACATCATTGATATGGCCCACTCGTGTACCCTTGATGACTGGACGACACAAAGGTTTACGCCTCGCCTGGCACCGTCAACACCGACATTCGACTGTTGGAAACATGTTGCCCGGTCGGACGAGTCTCATTTCAGATTGTATAGAGTGGATGGACATGTACGGGTATGGATACAATCTCATGAATCCATGGACCCTGCATGTCAGCAGGCGACTGTTAATCCTGCTGAAGGCCCTATAATGATGTGGGCCATGTCCAGCTGGAATGATATGGGACCCCTGATACGTCTAGATATGACTCTCAAAGGTGTCATGTACATAAGCATCCTATCTGACCACCTGAATCGATTCATGTCCATAGTGCATTCCGACGGACTTGGGCAATTCCAGCAGTGCAGTGCGACACCCCACACGTCCAGAATCGCTTCAGAGTGGTTCCAGGAACAGTCTTATGAGTTTAAACACTTCCGCTGGCCACGAAACGCCCCAGACATGAACATTATTGAGCATGTAACTCTTCAGGCTTTCCCGGCGAGATCTTGACATGTGGAACAATCGGATCTACTGCCGGATGGTTGTGTTGCTCTGGCACAATATTTCGGCCACGCCAATCAGGACTGAAGACCACAACAACAAAAACAACAACTCGTTGCCTTCTTCAGGTGCTACCTGAGACTGCCGTGTTGGAGGATCTTGTCCAGTATTTATGCCCAGAGGGCGCTGCGTGCTCTCTTTGCCGTCCGCGCCCGCCTGGCGCTGCTTGTAATGTGTTGTCTCTTCCCCGGTGTTCCCTCGGACGTCCGCGCCCGACTTGGGCGCCATCTGTGGCTGCTCTCTGAGGCCTGTCCTGTGTCGGGCGTTCCGTTCACGGTCCGCGCCCGCCAGGTGCTGCTCCTGAGGTTTTTACCCCTCCCTGGTGCTCCCACGGACGTCCGCGCCCCGCTCGTCCACCATCTGTGGTCGTGGCAGTTGTCTGGGGCCGGACCCGCATGTGGCGTTCCGTTCGTGGTCCGCGCCCGCTTGGCGCTGCTCCCGAGGTGTTGGCACTTCCCTGGTGCTCCGACGGACGTCCGCGCCCGCCTGGTCCACCATCTGCAGTTGTGGCAGCTGTCTGAGGCCCATCTCGAGTTGGGCGCTCCATTCGCGGTCCGCGCCCGCCTGGCGCTGATCCCGCGGTGTTGGTACTTCCCTGGTGCTCCGACGGTCGTCCGTGCTCGACTCGTCCATCATCTGCGGTCGTGGCGGCTGTCAGAGGCCCGTCCTGCGTCGGGAGTTGCGTTCGCGGTCCGCACCCGCCTGGCGCTACTCCTGCAGTGTTGCTACTTCTTGAGGAGTTTGTTGGTTCATTTCGTTTGGCCCAGATGATCTCCAGAGCCGGACTCCACGCCGAGCTGAGCTGATAACCGCTGTCTCGGTTAATTAGGTTGTCTGTGAACTTGATCTCGATGGCCTCCTTTATGACACTGTCCCAAAATCTTGGCATCTGTGTCACAATTTTTGTGTTGTTATAGTCCATTGTGTGGCCGAGCTCCAGACAGTGCTCCGCTATGGCAGATTTTGTTGCCTGTCCAAGTCTGGTGTGCCTCTGGTGTTCTTTGCACCTGACGCCCACCGTCCTGGTTGTCTGGCCAATGTATGACTTTCCACACTGGCACGGGATGTTGTAAATGCCTGGTTTACGTAGCCCCAGGTCGTCCTTCACACTCCCTAGCATGGTGCCAATTTTGGTGGGTGGGCAGAAGATACTCTTTATATCGTATTTTGAAAGAATTCTGCTGATCTTTGCAGAAATAGGTCCAGTATATGGCAGGTATGCCACCTTCTTCTCCTCCTCTGTCTCCTCTTGTGTACCCTGTGGTTGACTGGTAGTATGAAGTGTCCTTTGGATGTCTGTGGAGGAGTATCCATTTCTGCTGAACACCAGGTGTAGATGTTCTATCTCTGTGGCCAGACTTTCCGTATCTGACAGAGCTCGAGCCCTGTGAACTAATGTTTTCAAGACTCCATTCTTCTGTGCCGGGTGGTGGCAGCTACTGGCTTGAAGGTATAAGTCAGTGTGGGTGGGCTTACGATACACACTGTGCCCCAAAGTGCCATCTGCCTTCCTCTTGACCAAGACATAGAGGAATGGGAGTTGTCCATCCTTCTCTAGCTCCATAGTAAATGTTATACTTGGGTGGCGTGAATTTGGAGCCAAATGACAAAAGTGTCATCAACATACCTAAGAAGCTCATAGGTACTCCTGCTTAAGGGAAGTCTCTCTAACAAAGAAACCACTTTCGACAAAGCTTAGGTATCCGATTAATGAGGGAATTAGCATATTTCATCAAAATATACAAGGTATTAGAGATAAAGTTAGTGAACGGTTTATAGACGTTGACTCTGAAATTATTGGTATATCTGAACACTTCTTAAATAAGGAGATAATTCAGAGGCTTCCTTTACCAGGATACAGGTTGACTGGCAGCTTTTCGAGGAGCTCTTTGCGGTGTGGGGGAGTAGCCATGTATGTGAAAAGCGGTATCCCATTTGAGTCAATTGATGTTTCAAAGTACTGCACTGAAAAGGTGTTTGAATGTTGTGCAGGTGTGGTTAAATTTAGTGGAGCTAAACTTCTTACTGTTGTTATTTATAGATCCCCAGACTCCGATTTCACAACATTTTTGCTAAAGCTAGAGGAGGTTCTTGGTTCACTTTATAGGAAATACAAAAAGTTAGTTATATGTGGTGACTTCAATATTAATTGTATAAGTGATTGTGCAAGGAAAAGGATGCTGGTAGACCTCCTTAAATCATATAATCTTATGCAAACCGTATTCTTTCCAACGAGAGTGCAAGGGAACAGTAGAACAACCATAGACAATATTTTTGTTCATTCCTCATTACTAGAGGGGCATTCTGTTAGCAAAAAGGTGAATGGCCTTTCAGATCATGATGCACAAATTTTAAGTCTAAAAGATTTTTGTGCTGCAACACATGTTAAATATAGTTACCAACTTTTTAGGAAATCTGATCCAGTTGCTGTAGAGACTTTTGCAAACCTTACCAAGGAACAAGAGTGGCAAGATGTTTATAGTGCTGATACAGTAGACGATAAGTATAATGCTTTCCTCAAGACTTTTCTAGTGCTCTTTGAAAGTTGCTTTCCGTTAGAACGTTCAAAACAGGGTACTAGCACAAACAGGCAGCCTGGGTGGCTGACTAAAGGGATAAGAATATCTTGTAGAACAAAGTGGCAATTATATCAAAACGTTAGAAACAGTCACAAACTATATGCAGCAGCCCATTACAAACAGTACAGTAAGGTGCTTTAAAAAGTTATTAGGAAGGCAAAAAGTATGTCTTATGCAGATAGAATAGCTAAGTCTCAGGATAAAATTAAAACCATATGGTCAGTCGTAAAGGAAGTGGCTGGTCTGCAGAGACAGGTCGGGGATATAGAATCAGTGCGTAGTGGGAATGTCCGTGTTACTGATAAGTCGCATATATGTACAGTATTTAATAATCACTTTCTGAATATAGCAAGTGAACTAAATAGAAACCTAGTCCCAACAGGGAATCATATAGCGCTCGTAGAAAAAAGTGTTCCGAGACTGTTACCTGAAATGCTCCTCCATGATACTGACAAGAGGGAGATTGAGTTAATAATTAAACCACTAAAGACCAAGAACGCTCATGGATATGATGGGGTATCTAGCAGAATACTGAAGTATTGTTCCACGTATGTTAGCCCAGTGCTTAGCCATATCTGTAACTTTTCCTTTAGGAGTGGTCGGTTTCCTGACCGATTAAAGCACTCGGTAGTGAAGCCACTTTATAAAAAGGGAGACAGGGATAATGTTGACAATTATAGACCTATTTCTATGCCATCGGTGTTTGCTAAAGTTATCGAGAGGGTTGTATATACAAGGTTACTCGAGCATTTAAATTCACATAATTTGTTGTCAAATGTACAGTTTGGTTTTAGAAATGGCTTAACAACTGAAAATACTATAGTCTCTTTTCTCTGTGAGGTTTTGGACGGATTATATAAAAGGTTGCGAACGATAGGTGTTTTCTTTGATTTAACGAAGGCTTTTGACTGTGTTGACCACAAAATATTACTGCAGAAGTTGGACCATTATGGAGTAAGGGGAGTAGCTTACAACTGGTTCGCCTCTTACTTTAAGAACAGAAAGCAGAAGGTAATTCTCCGCAATATTGAGAGTGGTAGTGATGTTCAGTCCCAATGGGGCACTGTTAAATGGGGCGTTCCCCAAGGGTCGGTGCTGGGGCCACTGCTGATTCTTATTTATATAAATGATATGCCTTCTAGTATTACAGGTGATTCAAAAATATTTCTGTTTGCTGATGACACCAGCTTGGTAGTGAAGGATCTTGTGTGTAATATTGAAACACTATCAAATAATGTAGTTCATGAAATAAGTTTGTGGCTTGTGGAAAATAATTTGATGTTAAATCACAGTAACACTCAGTTTTTACAGTTTCTAACTCACAATTCAACAAGAACTGATAAATAAATAAATCACTTGGGTTGGTAAGTGGCTGATGCAAGTGCCTCCTCGTCGTACCCTTCCATGAAAATGTTGGCTACCACAGGTGATAAAGGGCTGCCCATTGCCACTCCTTCTGTTTGCTCATAAAATTGACCGCCAAAAAGAAAATATTTTGAGGTCAGTACATGCTTGAACAGGTCGAGCAGGGCACCATCGAACTTCTCTCCAATGATATTGAGTGAATCGGTGAGTGGCACTCGTGTGAAGAGCGACACCACATCGAAACTGACCATGATGTCAGAGTCCACGATGTGTAGTTGCCTTAGCCGTTGTAGGAAGTCCTCCGAGTTCCGAATGTGGTGTGCACATTTGCACACATATGGTGCCAATATCTTCTTCAGGTATTGTGCAGTGAGGTATTTCGCTGCGCCAATGTTACTGACAATAGGTCGAAGTGGGACCCCCTCCTTATGGACCTTGGGGAGTCCATAGAGTCTGGGTGGTGCAGGTGTTTGGGATACAGCTTCTTGGAGACCTGTTCAGGTAGACCTGTCTTCTTCAGCAAGTTCCGGGTCTTCTTGTCCACCTTGTCAGTGGGGTCACCATCTAGTGGTTTGTAAGCAGTGTCTTCCAGAAGTTGTTGCACCTTCCTATCATACTCCAACTTGTTTAAGATGACCGTGGAGTTACCCTTATCAGCTGGCAGAACTACAATGCTGTCATCCTCCAATAGCTGCCTGAGTGCCACCCTCTCCTGGCTCGAGATGTTGGATTTGGGTGCTTTGTCCTGGTGAGTGCCCTGCAGGTCTCCCTGCGGATCTCTTCAGACACGTTGGAAGGTAGCGTGTTGATGACTTGCTCCACCGAACTGATGAAGGCTGAACAGGTACGCTTCTGGGAGTCACTGCTAAGTTAAGGCCCTTGCTGAGTGCTTTTGAGGAGCAAATATGCCATAGCGGAGCACTGTCTGGAGCTCGGCCACTCAATGGACTATAACAACACAAAAATTGTGACACAGATGACAAGATTTTGGGACAGTGTCATAAAGGAGGCCGTCGAGATCAAGGTCACAGACAACCTAATTAACCGAGACAGCGGTTACCAGCTCAGCTCGGCGTGGAGTCGGGCTCTGGAGCTTATCAGGGCTCAACGAAATGAACCACCAAACTCCTCAAGAAGTAGTAACACTGCAGGAGTAGCGCCAGGCGGGTGCGGACCGCGAACGCAACTCCCGACGCAGGACGGGCCTCTGACAGCCGCCACGACCACAGATGATGGACGAGTCGAGCACGGACGACCGTCGGAGCACCAGGGAAGTGCCAATACCGCGGGATCAGCGCCAGGCGGGCGCTGACCGCGAATGGAGCGCCCAACAAAGGATAGGCCTCAGAGAGCTGCCACAGATGGAGACCAAGTCGGGCGCGGAAGTCCGAGGGAGCACTGGGGAAGAAACAACACCTTACAAGCAGCGCCAGGCGAGTGCGGACCGCGAACAGAGCCCCCAACTCGAGACGGGCCTCAGACAGCTGCCACAACTGCAGATGGTGGACTAGGCGGGCGCGGACGTCCGTCGGAGCATCAGGGAAGTGCCAACACCTCGGGAGCAGCGCCAAGCGGGCGCGGACCACGAACGGAACGCCACATGCGGGTCCGGCCCCAGACAACTGCCACGACCACAGATGGTGGACGAGCGGGGCGCGGACGTCCGTGGGAGCACCAGGGAGGGGTAAAAACCTCAGGAGCAGCACCTGGCGGGCACGGACCGCGAACGGAACGCCCGACACAGGACAGGCCTCAGAGAGCAGCCACAGAGGGCGCCCAAGTCGGGCGCGGACGTCCGAGGGAACACCGGGGAAGAGACAACACATTACAAGCAGCGCCAGGCGGGCGCGGGCGGCAAAGAGAGCACCCAGCGCCCTCTGGGCATAACTACTGGACAAAACACGGCAGTCTCAGGTAGCACCTGAAGAAGGCAACGAGTTACGTGGCCGAAATATTGTGCCAGAGCGACACAAACATCCGGCAGTAAACCCGATTGTTCCACATGTCGTTAGTGAGCATATCTGGAATGCCTTGGAACGAGCTGTTTAGAAGAGATCTCCACCCCTCGTATTCTTACGGATTTATGGACAGCCCTGCAGGATTTGTGGTGTCATTTTCCTCCAGCACTACTTCAGGTATTAGTCGAGTCAATGCCACGTCGTGTTGAGGCACTTCTGTGTGTTCGCGGGAGCCCTACACGATGTTAGGTAGGTATACCGGTTTCTTTGGCTCTTCAGTGTATATGAAAGGCGGCACTTAGCAGCGGGCGAAGTAAATATAAAAAGCGAGACGTGCCTCGCTAGCGGAGTCCTGGCATGTGATCGCTCCGCAGCACTGCCGGCAGCAGATTGACTAAGCGCCCACACAGCTTTACTTCCGCCGGAACCTCGTCTCGTACCTTCTGAACGTCATAGGAATTCTCCTGAATACCTTTGGGAAGCTCTGTAGAGCTTGGAAGGTTAGGAAAAGAGGTATTGGAGGAAGTAAAGCTGGAAGGGCAGGTCGCGGATCGTACTTGGATAGCTCAGTCGATTGACAAACGAAGAGCCAACACTATTGGAATATACAGGGTGAGTCACCTAACGTTACCGCTGGATATATTTCGTAAACCACATCAAATACTGACGAATCGATTCCACAGACCGAACATAAGGAGAGGGGCTAGTGTAACTGGTTAATACAAACCATAAAAAAATGCACGGAAGTATGTTTTTTAACGCAAACCTACGTTTTTTTATGGAACCCCGTTAGTTTTGTTAGCGCATCTGAACATATAAACAAATACGTAATCAGTGCCGTTTTTGAATTGTAAAATGTTAATTACATTCGGAGATATTGTAACCTAAAGTTGACGCTTGAGTACCACTCCTCCGCTGTTCGATCGTGTGTATCGGAGAGCACCGAATTACGTAGGGATCCAAAGGGAACGGTGATGGACCTTAGGTACAGAACAACACATTACGTCCACATGCTAACACATTTTTATTAGTCTTTTTCACTGACGCACATGTACATTACCATGAGGGGTGAGGTACACGTACACACGTGGTTTAGGTTTTCAACTACGAAGTGGAATAGACTGTGTCCGACATGTCAGGCCAATAGATGTTCAATGTGATGGCCATCATTTGCTGCACACAATTGCAATATCTGGCGTAATGAATGTCGTACACGCAGCAGTACATCTGGTGTAATGTCGCCGCAGGCTACCACAATACGTTGTTTCATATCCTCTGCGGTTGTAGGCACATCACGGTACACATTCTCCTTTAACGTACCCCCAGAAAGAAGTCCAGAGGTGTAAGATCAGGAGAACGGGCTGACCTATTTATGTGTCCTCCACGTCCTATGAAACGCCCGTCGAACGTGTACCTCACCCCTCATGGTAATGTACATGTGCGTCAGTGAAAAAGACCAATAAAAAGGTGTTAGCATGTGGACGTAATGTGCTGTTCCAGTCTCTTCTGTACCTAAGGTCCATCACCGTTCCCTTTGGATCCCTACGTAATTCGGTGCTCTCTGATACACACGATCGAACAGCGGAGGAGTGGTATTCAAGCGTCAACTTTAGGTTACAGTATCTCCGGATGTAATTAACATTTTACAATGCAACAAACGGCACTGATTACGTTTGTTTATATGTTCAGATGTGCTAACCAAACTAACGGGGTTCCATTAAAAAAAACGTAGGTTTGTGTTAAAAAACATACTTCCGTGCATTTTTTATGGTTTGTATTAACCAATTACACTAGCCCCTCTACTCACGTTCGGTCTGTGGAATCGATTCGTCAGTATTTGATGTGGTTTACGAAATATATCCAGCGGTAGTGTTAGGTGACTCACCCTGTATAACTTACAAGTGGAACGTCACCAGCATATAGCCGAGTATCCCAAATACCACGATTAGTTTTTTACAGTTTTTCAGTTGTTGTGTTACCACAAGGAGATTATGGTTTTAGTCTCAGTTACGTTAAGAAGAACGGGTTTATTCCCTTCCATAGGAATTGTGGATGGAGTTCACAGAGTCATAAATATCAATTTTAGTTCATAATTTCTTTGTTTATCAGAATAGCAAGAAGTATAAATTTTACTGTATATGTTTATGTACATGAATCTACAGGGCCTCAAATGTATTCTAAGGAATTGCTGAGAGAGAGGACCCGTCATTAATTATCCAGTTACTGCAGACATTTCTAATTTCGAAAAGTACTTTTTTATACGGAGAATAAACAGATGCCTTTGGTAATAAAGGAAAACAAAAAGCCGGCCGGAGTGGCCGAGTGGTTCCAGGCTCTACAATCTGGATCCGCGCGACCGCTACAGTCGCAGGTTCGAAACCTGCCTCGGGCATGGATGTGTGTGATGTCCTTAGGTTAGTTAGGCTTAAGTAGTTCTAAGTTCTAGGGGACTGATCACCTCCGAAGTTAAGTCCCATAGTGCTCAGAACCATTTGAACCATTTTTGAAAACAAAAAAAAGTGCCTTACAAATCAACGAATAACATTGTCTTCGCAAGAAGAAGCTTTGGGTTTAAGAAATGCAAATATTCAGTTAATTTTATAAAGAGTAATTTATTTAACTAAGGAAAATACGAATACAGCTGAAGGAAGGTAGCCAATGAAGGCGTTAGCCGGAGAGCCCAAGGACGGGCTGTATAGGTGGACTGGAAGCAAAATAAATAAAAGTCGATAGAGAACTTGCTCACTAAAGGCAAAGGTCCCGGGTTCGAGTCCTGAACCGGCAAACAGTTTCAATCTATTAGGAAGTTTCACAAAGTTGCTTGTATTTTGGCTGCAGAATTTTGAGCGTTATAGTGGATAGTCAAGTGCGGAACAAATTTCTTCCGTACGACTATCTCAGTTTATTCCTTGCACTTCATAAAGTACAAAGACTGCTCATAATAAGTCAGATTATGGTATCCATATTAAAGCTTTAGCTTGACCTTAATATTTCTGCCTTTACATCCTCTTTTAAAGCTGTTACTAGGATTATAGACGGTTGTTATATGAATTTGCGGTGCCACAGGTAGGTTGGGAAAAACTGCTCTAAGTTTCAAAGAACTTATTTCTAAGCGGAGAAAGCACTGCGTATCTGTTGTTTGTACAGGTCTTTTGAGTATATTTAGTCAACCAAGTACTAAAAATTATGCGAAACCTCTGTGGAAGCAGTTCTGAAACCAGTGTATGGTGGAAATTCATAGCCGGAAATCGTTATTGGTCGCACAACTGTATCAGAACGGACGGCTATTTGTTGCAGCGACGTTTTGCGGGAGACCTCGCGCTGGATCGTGCTTCCCTATGCGCTCTGATCCTTCCACAGTTTTCCCAGGAGCCGGCCTCTAATTACTGAGTAGCGGACCCGTTTGATAACAGCGCCTGTCGCCGCTGTCGGCCGCGATTTCGCAACTCGAGTAAATACTGCAAGCGAAACTTCACCGCGATCACTCTTTGCCAATTTCTTAATGGGCTCTTCTGTTTGTTTGCAGACGTCAGATTCTGCGACGCTTGCACTGCTGTTTGCTCCCGCCCGTACTTCGTCGTAGACTTCCACGCCGGCCGGCAGCCTCGGAAAACATGCCGCAGAATCTCGTTGTCTGGCAAGTTTTACCCCACCAGCGCAGACGTCAGCAATTGATTTGGCACCCCGTTTTCAACAGCTTATCACTGACTACATAGCCATTGTAAGGAAACTGATTCACACTGTTCAAAATGTACCCGAAACGAGTAAATATACTGGAGTGCGATTTTCTCTAAGTTATAACAGACAAATTACGTGCGTACGTAATTTTTAACATTAATAGCTGCCGAATTATGAAGATGACTAATTTTTTAATGGAGCTATGTAAACAACTATAACAGTCTAACATTCTGCGTGGTCTCCGTTTGTTCTATGTCGTGTCTCCCTACCACTTTCACGCAACGACGCTCTGAGCGTGTTTTTTAGGGAATTGACTAGTTTGAACCTGGGACCTGTTGCTGGTAAGGAGACGCCAGACCACACATGACATGTAGAGTTCAGAAGAGTTCAGTGAGACTAGCGATGATATATTCAAATGATTTCAGCCTCAGCTCCACTGCACTCCCTGTAAAAGAATCTTAATACTAACTAAATTTAGTGGAAGGGGTTGAACGCTTTCCTATTTTTAGTTAGCTGGTAAAATAACGTCGAAATAGCAGTTAAGTTTACCATTGGAATTTTTATTCTACTCACAAAACATTGTTTATAAATTGTACTATTGACAAAAGGAAATATTTTAATACAGGATGATGAAAACCAACTGCGTTCAACAAAAATGTCAACGAATATTCCCTGAATCAGTTTCCAAGTTCTATAATGGATCGAAGATGGCCTATGCCGTATCACATCAATAATCTACGTTTAAATTAAGTTTCAATAAATAGAAAACTATCAAAAATGGTCTATAGTGACCTCAATTATCTTTAATTACTTATTTAACTTGTTGTAAATTACAGTGGCTGATGTGGCTTCTCAATAATTACATAAAAGAAAAATCATCGCGTTTCAGATTTTAACTTCAAGTAGCAAATGTGAATACCACGAAGTTTAATTGACGATCGACACTAGTATTACGTAAAAAGGAAGCAGTTCTGAGTGAAGCCTTATGCGCTCTTATGCAGCATGGCGTGCGTTCATTACCTTGTCGGTGGTTAGGCAGTGTCAGGGGCGGCGGGCGGCGCAGCTCCACACACCTCGCCGTCTCGGTAGCAGCTCTCTCAAATTTATCCTTACTACTGTTTAGCGAAGTTGGTTTAAGAAAAAGGTATCTGGCTGTGTTTTCAACTGACCCATCAGCGTCTCAATGTTAACCTTTAGCTCCACCTACAAAAATTCTGTCTATCCAATGAGAAACATTATACTTTTCATGGTGGGGCAATGTCTTTAATGTTTGCTACATAACAGAGATGCATATAGTCTCACGCTAAAACTTGCAGCTGCTGTGGCCCTTTTAGTGTTATCGTAAGTCCTATACTGTTCTTCTGGAGGGCTCTATCTTTCAACATGGGCTGGGGGATGGACCTCTTGGCGGTCGGCCGGCGATGTGGATGTCCCATTGTCCCGCTCTTATTGTAGGGCCTTCTAGCCTACACGGCTCTGCTCTCGGCTTCTGTTCTCGTTTCTTCCCTTGGAACTGCGTCTGTTTCACGGTGGGAAGGTATGACATGCATTTAGGCGTTCTTGTATCAGTCTGTGATATTCCATTTGCTCACTTACTGATCATATTACTTTGGTTAATTTATTGTCAGGATGTATTTGGAGCTACGTGACATATTTCTGGATTTGCTATCATGTCAGGGTTTTAATGGAAGGTGTTGGATTTGCTGACACCTTACAACAGAACATTCAATGTCAATGGAAAGGGTCTTCGAAGAGGACTTCAACGACGTAATATGTGTGCAACTTGTTCAAAAAGCAATGAGATAACACGGTCAGGAAGAGAGGCCCGAAAAATGTCTGACATATTCTAGTAAATTTAAGGAAACTCTTAATTCAGGTACGATTCGAGTTCTTCCGGAACTATTGAGACCCATAAGATCATGCCATATATTCAGATTTTCCAAATGCATATGACAGTAGGAAAAGTCGATACGGTTGTCGTGTATGAGAAACGTAGCCGAACTGTTAAAGGAGCAATGAGGTTGTGACATTGCGAGAGAGTCGCAAGTGATGCGAGATGCCGTGATAAGTAGGTAATACGAATTTAAAATATCGTTTATGTTTGTGTCCCAGTTGCACATCCTTTTAATACATGACTGGTTTAGATCTACTTGGATCATCTTCTGATCTGTATAGTTGCCTCAGGAACCCATTGTGTCTGGAGATGAACCTAACCATCGCAGCTAACCACATCTCATCCGTATACTGAACTGTTTAAAATGAATGTTTAATTCCTCCAATATCTAACACGTCAATTACAGAATACTAAGCCGTGGTAAAAATTGCTGCTTTGAAGGGCGCGCCGCAGCACGTAGTGTGAGGTAGTCGCCCTCCGTTTTTGGCCGTGGCGCCGCTATGGCAATCGCAGCTTTGGTGTCTCCCTCTGGTGGGAAATGGGAAAGGTTGCCTGTTCACGTGCTTTTAAGGGGCGCTATGAGCTCGTCAGGGGTGAGCCTGGAGTCAGTCTGGGGTCAGTCTCTCGTCCCCAGCTTGCTAGTCGGTCTCTGGTCCGGATTTGTGGGGCAGTTAGTGTCTGTTGCAGATTTGCACCGGTATAGTCTTTCAGAGGTTGTTGTGAGCGGTCGTGACTACTGCCGTGTCAAAAGGGAGCGGCAAGGTTCTCAGCCCAAAAGCTCATACACTCAAAAATTTGTTTCTTTCTGCCTCTGAATAAACTGTAACTAGATATTTAGAGGGTGCTGTCTACTTTTAATTTTAAATCTGTTTCTTTTAAGAAAACGCTTTTAGGAATAAAATTTCCATTTGTTAAAGGCAATTTGATTATGATTTGATCAGTTACTCCCTGGCAACTACTTCCACGCTCACATAGTGTGATTAAATGTGTTAATGTTCTTGATGATCCGCTAGTAAATAAAATAAAATTTTAAGAATATTATTTGAAGCTAAATCATGGTTCAAATACATTATGAATATATTTCACTCCTTGAGTTTCCTTTCATAGTTATGCCACCCATATTTGTCGAATTAACTGAAACCTAATTTACACCTACTCAGGAGACAGTGTACAGAGCCCCATTACTCGCTACAGTCTTTACATCCGTTTGTGCAACTTCATTAATCCACCGTTGCTCCCAACGACCCATATTCCTAGATTTCCGAAAACTGTTTGACACGGCGCCTCACTGCAGACTCTCAACGGATGTACGAACGTAGGTTTCCTGACATGTGTGTAGCTCGAAGATTCTTAAGACGACGCGGTATGTTAACCTCGACCGCAAGTCTTCATCGGAGATAATTGCATTGTCAGAAGTATCCCAGGAAAGTGTCATGGACAGCTATAAAAATGAGGTGACAAAGCCATGGGATACCACCTAAAATCGTGTCGGATCTTCTTTTACCCAGCATAGTGCAGCAGTTCGACATTGCATCGACTCAACATCTCATTGGAAGTCCCCTGAAGAAATATTGAGCCATGCTGCCACCATGTTGCTGTTGTTGTTGTGGTCTTCAGTCCAGAGACTGGTTTGATGCAGTTCTCCATGCTACTCTATCCTGTGCAAGCTGCTTCATCTCCCAGTACCTACTGCAACCTACATCCTTCTGAATCTGTTTAGTGTGTTCATCTCTTGGTCTTCCTCTACGATTTTTACCCTCCACGCTGCCCTCCATTACTAAATTGGTGAGCCCTTGACGCCTCGGAATATACCCTACCAACCGATCCCCTCTTCTAGTCAAGCTCTGCCACGAATTTCTCTTCTCTCCAATTCTATTCAATGCATCCTCATCAGTTATGTGATGTACCCATCTGCCACCATAGTCGTCCGTAATTACATTTTGTGCACTAACTCACCTCTCGATTATATCCCATAAATGTTCCGTGAAATCCATGTCAGGTGATGTGGTGGCCAAATCATTCTCCCAGATTGTCCACAATTTTCTTGAAACCAGTCGCGAACAATTGTGGCCCGGTGTCATGGCACCTTGTCATCCACAATAGTTCCATCGTTGTTTGGAGACATGATGTCAATGAATGGCTTCAAATGGTGACCAACTAGCCTGTAATGACCATTTACAGTCAGTGATCGGTTCAGTTGTACCAGAGGATCTAGAGTGTTCCATGAAAACACAGCCCACAGCATTAAAGAGCCGACACAAGCTTGCACAGTGCCTTGTTGACAATTTGTGTCCACAGCTTCATGGGGTCTGCGCCACATTCGAACCCTGAGCTCAGCTCCTGCGAACTGAAACCGGCATTCATCTGACCAGGCTACGGCTTTCCAGTCGTTTAGGGTCCAACCGATATCATCACGAGCCGAGGAGAGGAGCTGCAGGAAGGCACTCGCATCGGTCGTGTGCTACCGTTGGCAAAATTTCACGGCATTATCCTAAAGGATAAGTTCGTCGTACGTCCCACACTGATTTCTACGGATATTTCAAGTAGTGTTGCCTGTCTGATAGCACTGACTCTTCTACGCAAACGCCGCTCTGTAGAGTTAAAGCCGGCCGTGGTGGCCGGGCGGTTCTAGGCGCTTCAGTCCGGAACCGCACGACTGCTACAGTCGCAGGTTCGAATCCTGCCTCGGGCATGGATGTGTGTGATGTCCTTAGGTCAGTTAGGTTCTAGGGGACTGATGACCTCAGATGTTGAGTCCCATAGTGCTCAGAGCCATTTGAACCATTTTTTGGTGAGTTAAGTGAAGGCATTTGCGTTATCCGTGGTGAGAGATAATGCCTCAAATTTGGTTTTCTCGGCACACTCTAGATACTGTCGATATCGGAATATTGAATTCCCTAACGATTTCCGAAATGGGATGTCTGATGCGTCTGGCTCCAACTACAATTCTACTTTCAAAGTCTGTTGACATCCAAAGTCTGTTTACATGAGTCACATGAGAAAAAAACTTACAGCTCCGCTAGAGCACTGCCCTTTTATAGCTCGTATACGCGGTACTACCGCCCGTGAGTTTTGTCATCGCAGTCTATTCTCTCTATACATAAATGAAATTAAAATGAAATCCAGACCTTTAGCTACTTACAGGCGTTGATAAATATCTGAACAGATACCAGCTTCATACGAGGTGTGGCTAGAAAAAAACCGGACTAGTACTGGTGAAACAATAAAACGAATGCAATAAGGCTGAAAGTCACGTGGCCTGTCACGTGACTCTCGCTCCGCCTACTGCTCGAGTTTCATCTGCCTCCTGCACTCAGTCTGCCCGTGGCGTCTGTTTTAAGTAGTTGACGTTTTGTCTGTGCGTCGGAAAATGTTGAGTGTACAGAAAGAACAGCGTGTTAACATCAAATTTTGTTTCAAAATAGGAAAATCTGCAAGTGAAACGTTTGTATTGTTACAACAAGTGTACGGCGATGATTGTTTATCGCGAACACAAGTGTTTGAGTGGTTTAAACGATTTAAAGATGGTCGCGAAGACACCAGTGATGACACTCGCACTGGCAGACCATTGTCAGCAAAAACTGATGCAAACATTGAAAATATCGGTAAACTTGTTCGACAAGATCGCCGTTTAACAATCAGAGCAGTGTCTGAGTTAACAGGAGTTGACAAGGAAAGTGTTAGGCAGATTCTTCACGAAAGTTTCAACATGAACAAAGTGTGTTCAAAAATGGTTCCAAAGTGTCTCACAATTGAACAGAAGGAAAGCCGAAGAATGATTTGTTCTGACATCCTGGAAAACATTGAAAGTGATCCCACCTTCTTACAAAATGTTATTACTTGCGATGAATCGTGGTTTTTTACTTACGATCCCGAAGCTAAACGCCAATCGATGCATTGGAAAACTCCTGGTTCTCCACGACAAAAAAAAAGCACGAATGTCAAAATCGAAATTCAAGGCAATGATGATTTTTTTTTTTTTGACATCAAAGGGATTGTGCACATTGATTGGGTACCAGAGGGACAAACAGTGAATCAGCATTACTACATTAGCGTCCTGGCTACCCTACGTGAGCGAGTACGGAGAAAACGGAACGAATTGTGGAGAAAAAAGTCATGGATCCTTCACCAAGACAATGCCCCAGCTCACAGTGCGTTGTCAGTGAAGACGTTTTTGGCAAAACACAACATTCCCATCTTAGATCATCCACCCTACTCACCTGATTTGGCCCCCTGTGACTTTTTTCTTATCCCTAAAGTCAAGTCAGCTTTGAAAGGAACTAGATTTGAGACTGTTGAAGCAGTAAAAGAAAAAGCGACGGAAGTAATGTATGGACTTACCGAAAATGATCTGCAGCATTGCTATGAACAGTGGAAAATTGGTATGGAGCGGTGTAGAGCCCGAGGAGGAGAGTACATTGAAGGAGATAACATGAAATTGTAAATAATTGGAAATAAATGTTTTTTCCAGCATCAGTCCGGTTTTTTTCTAGCCGCACCTCATATAGATAAGGCTTACCGGCCAATGATCTTCTTCAGTGCGGATGCACTCACGGGAATCGGCAGATTGACTGTCGCGAGTACAGAGTATGGTGGGCAGGGGCACTACAAATGTAGTTTGTGGTCAGAAAGTTAGAAAGGGTAGGTCTCACGGGGAGCGTGCCAGAGATAAGTTCCGGCAGTCGCACTGTAGTCTGTGTCCTTGATGGCCTAGTCTGCCGCCGGCAGTGCTGCGAGGCGGTCACCCGCCAGAGCGCTGTAGGCGAGGCGCGCACCGTGTGTTTGTGTTTACTTCTGCCGCTGTAAGTGCCGTTACCACCATGGCGTACAACTATCGGAAGAAGACATAACGTTTGAACTTTTGTTCGGATTTCGCCCGACCCAAGGCCCTGGAGGTAGAACGATTTATATAAAATATGGCGTTTCAGTCTTCGATCGCTATTCTTTATTTTCGATTACCGGTTTCGGGCTAGCTGCCCATCTTCAGATCTGTTAGACAATGTTAAAAATGTAATTAATAAGAGGGATACATTTAGTGATAAGAATATCTTAGTTTACAAAAAGAAATTTTGGAACGTATTAAATGCCAACATACCATATGTTGTAGTTACAGAGTAACTTGTCCGCCGGCCGAAGTGGCCGTGCGGTTAAAGGCGCTGCAGTCTGGAACTGCAAGACCGCTCCGGTCGCAGGTTCGAATCCTGCCTCGGGCATGGATGTTTGTGATGTCCTTAGGTTAGTTAGGTTTAACTAGTTCTAAGTTCTAGGGGACTAATGACCTCAGCAGTTGAGTCCCATAGTGCTCAGAGCCATTTGAACCATTTTTTTTAACTTGTCCGTACAGAACACACAGTTCACTGTCATAAGTAAAGTAAATTTAAAGCTGTTAAAACATTATATCGCAGTATTTAAGAGTAACCTGATTGGTAACAGTAGAAAGTGCCCTCTACCTATAACAATTGTGCATCTGTTATTTCGCAGTATATATTAATGGCGAATATTCTTTTTAATAAAACAATTTTTAAGGTAATAACATATGAATAATCTTTTTGAGTGGACCATGAAACGAAAAATTTTTCCATTATTTTAAAATTTCTTTATAAAGAAACATAAAATATAATTAAATGTAGATATTCTTCCGAAAATGTGCGTTTGCTCTTCTGTTTTTCATTGGTGGTGGAGTTCTGTACGGACAAGTTACTCTGTAACTACAACATATGGTATGTTGGCATTTAATACGTTCCAAAATTTCTTTTTGTAAACTAAGATATTTTTATCACTAACTGTATCCCTCTTATTAATTACATTTTTAACATTGTCTAACAGATCTGAAGATGAGCACCTAGCCCGAAACCGGTAATCGAAAATAAAGAATAGCGATCGAAGACTGAAACGCCATATTTTATTTAATGAACGATCGCGGAATACCCAGTGAGACAACCATGTCTAGTTTTGATAAACTTGTGCCTAGTCAGGCTGTGGGAGATGTGAAAACATTTTTTAAAGCTAACCTTAATATAGTGAAAGCTAATTTAAAAATACATTTGAATAAGAACTGTTTGCAATTAGGTGTTGTACCGAAGTACGCAAGGGTAAAGATAAATAACAGCAGTATCTCAGCCACAAAAGTTAAGAAGAGAGCAGAACAGTCATGGATAAGACAGGAGATCAAATCAGGGTACATCGAGAAAGACAAACTCAATAAGCTCACGTACGATTTACATATGAAGTTAGGGAACCTATTGTCGCCACTGCAGTTTAGACAAGTTGAATATGAGATTGAAGCAAGAATCCAGGTACATAGGGACGAAATCATAAAAAGACACAACAAGAAAATTACTCATCTGTGTAGAACAATAGCAAAGGCGGAGAGGGAAACAGATAAAATACAGTATGTACATAAGTTTTATGACAGAACCGTTAACCTAACAGATATTGTCTTTTCTAAAGAAGAGCAGAAGCTTTTGGCATTTAATACGTTCCAAAATTTCTTTTTGTAAACTAAGATATTCTTATCACTAAATGTATCCCTCTTGTTAATTACATTTTTAACATTGTCTAACAGATCTGAAGATGGGCAGCTAGCCCGAAACCGGTAATCGAAAATAAAGAATAGCGACCGAAGACTAAAACGCCATATTTTATTTAATGAACGATCGCGGAATACCCAGTGAGACAACCATGTCTAGTTTTGAAGAACGATTTATAGTTAAAATACCACCAGCGGATCTAACTGGTAACCACCTGTCCATAGTTATTAGTACCGCATACGTCATATTGATCAACGATACGGCATGCGACAAGTTGCTTCAAGAGGCAAAACGTGGACTGCGTTTCTGTCAGTCTGACGGCAATTGTCGGACCCGTTACCGTTGACCACGCAGGTCTCGCACAACAACGATAGGGATCTTCGAACGGCCTATCCCGTCTTAAACGGTGTCAGACAGGTTCGCATCCAGTTGCCGTGCCATCATAATGTACGATGGTCAACTTCGCACCTGTTCCGGTTGCGGGAAAATGGGTCATTTACGTTCTGAATGCATTCAACGACGTGTCGCGCAGCTCCCGTTGTCGGAAGCGTCCGTCACACCCATGATGAACGCCCTCCCGGTCACTTACGCAGCGGCTCTTTCCACGTCTACAGTTTCGTCCAGTCCGTCGCGCGGTCCCTCCGATCGGCACGTCCCACCGTCCTATTCACCTAAGCACGGTGCAGACGTCCCACCTGACCACCTTGCCGCCGAACAGGCTCCCGCATCGGACGCTGAGGAGACCAGTACTTCTTCACAACACCTGTTTGACAATTTCATTGTACTCACCGACGCCTTCGAACCAGGTCGACGCTCCTCGTTGCCGTCGTCCGACACTAAGGAACACGTGAGAAAACAACGCTGGCCACGTTGGCGCAAACGCCGCCGTTCACCCACGGGCTCTCAAAGCGCCGCCACCCAAGACGACGAAGACGACGCCCAACCAACCGTCATTTCCACGCAGAGGTCGGCGGACAGCTTTCACGATGGACAAGACGTTTCGCAGGACGGGACCACCATGTAGGTCGCCACGCACAATGAAACGATCGGTGTGCAGCTTGAGACGCCTGTCTCCCCGCCGACAGCTCCTCATATCTCTCACCACTATGCAGTTGCCATGGACATTGGAGAGACCCACGGCACAGGAGCATGGGCCGACGACGTTGAGGAAGGTACGCCCCCTCCTCCCGATGAATTGCCTCCCCTGGAAGAGGCTGCCAGTTAACATCAAAAGCGAGGCACTGCAGCAGATGGGACGGGACTTCCTGTCGGTGCCCTCCTCATACTCCCCTTGGTGATGGTAGATGCGCATCTACCACCACTGAAACAAACGTAACGGTTCGCCACACTGAACATCAACATGATCGACACCCAACCTGTAGCTCCTATGTGACATGCTTCGGGCCTCTGACGTCGACGTCACCCTTGTTCAGGAAGTACGCGTTGCCACACTACCACCGGTCTACGGCTACGACTCATACACGTCCACATGTGATCAATCAGGGCGTGGAGTGGCTTTCTACATACACGGAGGAATCCCTCTCAAGGATGCGACAATCCTTCCCTGTGGAAGGGGCATGGCTGTTACCATCTTCGACAAGCGTGTCATCAATATCTACGCTCCGTTTGGCTCCACGAGCCGTTTGCTGTGGTCCAATTTTTTTCGGACATGACGTGGCGCCCCTGTTTTCTGGGCGCTATGATCGCCTTATCATGGGAGGCGATTTCAACTGCGTCCTTCATCCTCAGGACCAAATGCCTGGTTATTCGCCATGCCCGGCGCTGCTCACCTTAATCGAAGATTTTCATCTAGTGGACGTTTGGGAGAAAATTAATGGGAATACCCCCGGTTTTACCCATTATACAGCACATTCTGTGAGCAGATTCTGTCCACCTTGGCAGCGAAGTCTCCCAAGCAGAACGATGGCCCCTTGAATTTTCGGACCATTGCGCCGTCATTTGCTTGCTGGCTATGCCATCTCAGTCAGTATGGCACATCAAAGGTTACTAGAAGCTTAATTCCTCCCTCCTTAATGATCTACACTGCCGAAAATGTATTGCCACCACATGGGCGTCTTTCGAAAGACGCGTCCCGCAATACACATCGAAGATCCATTGGTGGCTCAAATGTGCTAAACCTGCGATCAGAAAGATCTTCATGTGGCAAGGAAGAAGCAGCATGTATTGAGACACCAAAAATTTTTACTACGCCGTCCTCCGTGAGATTGATGCGCTCCCTCCATCACCTGAAACCCATAGGGAACGACAGCGTACTAAAGCTCGTCTCCTCTCTCTCCAACTTGCACGACTGTATGGTGACGTGGTGCGTTCCCGACGACAGGACCTCCTACACGACGAAATGCCATCCATAATCCATGCAGCATCAGATCATCGTCGTCGACGTCGACTTTTCGTCCCCAACATTACGACCTCCGACGGTGTTCACCACACAACATAGTTATGTCTGCCTTTGCTGAACATTATAGCCAATTTTATGACAACGAACCGATGGCAACACCAATTCCTGGTGATCTCCATCCTCCCCCTGATCGGACTCTTCAAATGGTTCAAATGGCTCTGAGCACTATGGGACTCAACTGCTGAGGTCATTAGTCCCCTAGAACTTAGAACTAGTTAAACTAACCTAAGGACATCACACACATCCATGCCCGAGGCAGGATTCGAACCTGCGACCGTAGCGGTCTTGCGGTTCCAGACTGCAGCGCCTTTAACCGCACGGCCACTTCGGCAGGCCGATCGGACTCTCACCGTAGCGGAGTCAACGTCCATGATGTCTGCAATCAAAAAAAAAAATGCTTCAAATGGCTCTGAGCACTATGGGACTTAACTTCTGTGGTCATCAGTCCCCTAGAACTTAGAACTACTTAAACCTAACTAACCTAAGGACATCACACACATCCATGCCCGAAGCAGGATTCGAACCTGCGACCGTAGCGGTCACGCGGTTCCAGACTGAAGCGCCTTTAACCGCACGGCCACTTCGGCAGGCCGATCGGACTCTCACCGTAGCGGAGTCAACGTCCATGATGTCTGCAATCACATCAGAAGAGGTGGTAGATGCGATCAACAAGGGGCCAAGAACAAATCACCAGGACCGTTTGGTCTCCCCGTGAAGTTTTACCGGGCGTTCACCACGTTTATACTTCCTCGCTGGACGGAAATGTTTCAGGAACTCTTTACTCTGTCTTTCCCAATTCCACCTGAATTCATCACTGGCATTCTTTTACCTGTGCCTAATCCGAAGGTATTATGTCTAATGTCCCTGCATATCGCCCCCTTACATTAATGAATGCAGACTATAAAATCCATGCAGGCCTCTTAGCAGCGCGCATACGCACCGTCTTACCTACGGCCCTTTCATCGGAGCAGACTGCACGTGGTTGTGGGGCCACCCTGCAAACAGCCCTAGGAGAATGCCGTGATTCATCGCGCTGGCGGCAGTTTGTCGCCTTCACGCAGCACTGGTATCCATAGGTTTCACGGCCGGCCGAAGTGGCCGTGCGGTTAAAGGCGCTGCAGTCTGGAACCGCAAGACCGCTACGGTCGCAGGTTCGAATCCTGCCTCGGGCATGGATGTTTGTGATGTCCTTAGGTTAGTTAGGTTTAACTAGTTCTAAGTTCTAGGGGACTAATGACCTCAGCAGTTGAGTCCCATAGTGCTCAGAGCCATTTGAACCATAGGTTTCACGAGTGCCTTTGATCAAGTTCGATACTAACTCCTCCTCATGGTGGCGACACGTATGGGGTTCCCATTAATCTTTGTCGATGCCATTCACCGGTTGCTACTTCCCGCGGTTTCGATGGTACAAGTCAATGGTAGGCTTGTAGGACCGATTCCTATACGCCGCTCTGTGCGTCAGGGATGTCCTATGTCTACTGTATGCCATTGCATTTGAGCCCCTCGTCACTGATCTTACCTCTAGACTGCAGGGTCTCACTTTACGTGACTACACCTTTCACTGCAGTGCTTATGCGTACGACCTCCTCTTTCTCACCTGCTCCACCACGGAACTCAGTGACGCCATCCAGTATGGACGTATTTCGGGTAGCATTCTTAATGTCCGCAAATTGACTATGATGCACATTGGGCGTAGCCTCCCGGTTATGGTGCCGACCCCACTGCCATTCAGTGTCACCCTTCGTTACGTGGGTATCGAATTTTCTAGCTCCACACATCACACACTGGCCCTCGCTTACCGGCGGCTTTTGCAGTCGATTCGACACCATGTTCGCGGTCAAGTGCACCCTAACTTAAACCGACTCCCACGTTTGTCCTGCGTCAACATAAACTGGTACACGTCTCGCAGATCCTCCCAATGCCGTTACTCCTTGGCCGCCGCATCCAATCAGCCTTTGGATATTTCGTGTCAGCTGGGGCACTTTTCAAAGTCCGCTACAACTCTCTAACAGTGCCTCTTGCAACAGGGGGCCTCGGAATAGTCAACGTGCGGGCACGATCTTCTGCACTCTTTGTCCACACTGTGTTGCGGCACCGGCAGGGGCTGATCCCGTCCTTAACACGCAGTCTGTTAGATATCCTCCGACCAGCTTCTCTCAATCCACCGATCAATGTGGCACCTATTTCTCCATTATTGTACCATGTCGCCAGTTGTTTCATAGGCCTCAGCTACGTTCGGGCCGGAGCCACAACCTTACATCTGCTTGCTATGCTTCATCACCATCGAAGTGAAGTCCTAGAATGGGTTCTTTAAGTTCTGGAAACAAATGAAAATCGGATGGTGCCAGGTCGGGACTGTATGGAGGACGATGGTAGACAGCGAACCAAAGGCGTCGGACTGCTGCAAATGTAGCAGCGCTGGTGTGTGGATCAGGGTCGTCATGCTGAGGAAGATGATTCAAAATTCGCGGACTATCTTTTCGAACTCAAAACTGGATTACAGCATGCTGTTTCTCGCGCACCGACTTTTTCATGTTACAGGCTGCCATGTTACATGCTATAATTCGGAGCCCGCTAGCGGTAGAGAGCTGGAAGTATGGAGACGTGAAGAATGAAGGTGTAGAAAGATAAGAACGTTTGTTTCATTAAAAAAAAGCGTTAAGAGTTTCCACATAAAATATCGCAGGCATGACTTTTGAGCATGCACTCGTGTTTTGTTTAGCGCACATTATTATCTTGTGTGGGTTTATCCGTATTTTTCAAGAATTTTTCTGTTAGATTATTATTATAACTTTTTATTTGATTTCTCGAACTTATTATTTCTGCTGTAAATGATTTGACAAGTATCTATTTCTTAAATATTTAGGCTTAAAAGCAATGATTCACGGCCATTCCTCTTTGATTTGTAGCGAGCCAGGCTAGTAAGGTTTTAGGTCGTGCATTTGTCCACACAAATATACCGATAAAGTCGTAACTGACTATGCTTATTCAATAATAAATACTCATCCCTCTCGAACTGTCTTTTCAAACAATATAAAAAAGCCAAGAAACTCGAAGTGCAAAGTATAAAATACACCAACAACAAAAACAAGCCTTAAATTTTTTTGTCCTGTCGTCCATAGTAGCATGTACTGTTACGGTGATAATTTTCAAGTTATGTTCGCACGTTTGTGTGCAGCTGAATAGAAGCAGCTCTATTGTGCCATACGCGTTTTACCTTTATGTTTTTAAAACCATCAGTAAAAAATAAAGTCATAACACGCATGTCATGATAAAACTTCACACGTACAGACATAACCTGAAAATTATCGGCCTAGGAAAGAGACGTAACTGATGAAGGCAGTCCAACTAAATTTTACGAGCGGTGATAAACGATGAACGCGTCACTGCGAGGCTCCTTCAATGTGGGAGTGGTTCCAACCAAAGGAGTGCTCTGCAAAGACTGCTTTCTAACTCATTTGATTCTTTTCACAACTTGCTCCACCAAGAGCTTCACGGCATTGCCTTTCAGTTTTGGTTGTTATTCATCGAATCGTGTTTACGAAAACTCCAGTGATCTGACGTTTCTAAGCAAGTTCTTTTACAAACCACTGAAAATGAAATCTTCACAATTTGAGCGAACAGTCAGATGCAAATTCAGACTTGCTGAAAGAAGTAAATAAACTAAATAAAGAAGTCTGCAAGAATACAGCGACGTCTCCAGAAGATATGAAATGCCGTATACTACGGGCTTGTGCTTCGAAAATTGCAGACGATTTTCAACGTCCATTAGGCGTATTGCTTGTCTCGATTACCAGCGTGTACCAGAGCTCAACGTCAACAACTTTGGCACTTGTAAGAGAATCATAATAATAAATACATGAACCGTGCCTGAGCTACGTACGTATTTGCTTACACTGGGCAAAGGGGGCAGGCGCTCGTGCGGCATCTTCTGACATCAGGGCAGTGATTCACGGCCTTCTTCTCTCCATGATGATCAAAAATCCTCATACATTACGTCACTTAAATCCTCCTTGAAGGCTCTGTACCGTCCCACAATTAAGACTGTTTATTTAGACTTAATAACAAAAAGCAATTTATTGTAATTCAGTAGCTACCCAAGTTGAAAACTGCTTGCGAAGTAAAGAAAATTTACCATATTGTTCGTTAAAACTTCGCGAAAACAGCACATGGACAAATATTTGCTAGCTCAATATATATATTTTAAACAGATCTGCCTCAACTGTCTCACTGCGCGTAATTAAGATATGCTGCACTTGTGCAAGTCCGGTAATACATAATTTTGTGAAATTTTCTTAAAACTAGCTTTTTGTGATGCACTTGAGATGGGTGCATTTGCACCCTGAATTTTAGGCGTGCACAGACAATAAAATGCTTTGCCGAGCTAGATACTCAATAAGTTGTTTACTGCCCTTTTGAAGATTTGAAGCAAATACAATGAATAAATGATGACTAACTGAAACCCTCAGCTGCCGACAGGTGTTGTTGATATACCTCGATGTGGACAGCTGAAAATGTGTGCCCCGACCGGGACTCGAACCCGGGATCTCCTGCTTACATGGCAGACGCTCTATCGAGGTATATCAACAACACCTATCGGCAGCTGAGGGTTTCAGTTAGTCATCATTTATTCCAGGGAAAAGCTGCACGGCCATCAACAGTATTCTGTTCTTTCGAGAACAGGTACTGTCTTCATATATACAAATACAATGAAATCAAAGTCTACATTGATTGGGAATGTTGGAACGTATTACGGGCTTTCAAAAATAAATGTGATGTGATGAGGTGGCCCTGAACTACGTACCCTCAGACTCAGAGTTTACATTTTAAAAGTTTGCCTGGTTTCGTTGTCCAGGGGCTGGGATACGTAATTGCCGCATTATAAGACAAATACTGCTGAGTCTACAGTATACAATATGAATATACACATGGATCGAATGGTCGAAGGTTCCTATCACTGGGCAGTTGCGAATTTTGAGCTTAACATAGACATTTATAAATGAAAGATTGAAATCAAATAAATTAGGCTGGTACTATTTTAACGGCTTTAAATGATGAGTACGATAGCAGAAGTACCTTTAAGAATGCCTTTTATTACAGCAAAACACCTATTGGTGTCGATGGTCCAGCAATTAAATAAAACATAAGTTGAGTAACAGGGAAACAATAGATTCCTACTTCACGTAATTAGTTATGAACAACAACATAGCTGTTGAGATATTCACTTCTAAACGCTTACTACATCTTCACTGAAGAAGCCACGGAAGTCTCACAAGTGCACAAACCGGCACTACGAAATACACTCCTGGAACTGGAAAAAAGAACACATTGACACCGGTGTGTCAGACCCACCATACTTGCTCCGGACACTGCGAGAGGGCTGTACAAGGAATGATCACACGCACGGCACAGCGGACACACCAGGAACCGCGGTGTTGGCCGTCGAATGGCGCTAGCTGCGCAGCATTTGTGCACCGCCGCCGTCAGTGTCAGCCAGTTTGCCGTGGCATACGGAGCTCCATCGCAGTCTTTAACACTGGTAGCATGCCGCGACAGCGTGGACGTGAACCGTATGTGCAGTTGACGGACTTTGAGCGAGGGCGTATAGTGGGCATGCGGGAGGCCGGGTGGACGTACCGCCGAATTGCTCAACACGTGGGGCGTGAGGTCTCCACAGTACATCGATGTTGTCGCCAGTGGTCGGCGGAAGGTGCACGTGCCCGTCGACCTGGGACCGGACCGCAGCGACGCTCGGATGCACGCCAAGACCGTAGGATCTTACGTAGTGCCGTAGGAGACCGCACCGCCAATTCCCAGCAAATTAGGGACACTGTTGCTCCTGGGGTATCGGCGAGGACCATTCGCAACCGTCTCCATGAAGCTGGGCTACGGTCCCGCACACCGTTAGGCCGTCTTCCGCTCACGCTCCAACATCGTGCAGCCCGCCTCCAGTGGTGTCGCGACGGGCGTGAATGGAGGGACGAATGGAGACGTGTCGTCTTCAGCGATGAGAGTCGCTTCTGCCTTGGTGCCAATGGTGGTCGTATGCGTGTTTGGCGCCGTGCAGGTGAGCGCCACAATCAGGACTGCATACGACCGAGGCACACAGGGCCAACACCCGGCATCATGGTGTGGGGAGCGATCTCCTACACTGGCCGTACACCACTGGTGATCGTCGAGGGGACACTGAATAGTGCACGGTACATCCAAACCGTCATCGAACCCATCGTTCTACCATTCCTAGACCGGCAAGGGAACTTGCTGTTCCAACAGGACAATGCACGTCCGCATGTATCCCGTGCCACCCAACGTGCTCTAGAAGGTGTAAGTCAACTACCCTGGCCAGCAAGATCTCCGGATCTGTCCCCCATTGAGCATGTTTGGGACTGGATGAAGCGTCGTCTCACGCGGTCTGCACGTCCAGCACGAACGCTGGTCCAACTGAGGCGCCAGGTGGAAATGGCATGGCAAGCCGTTCCACAGGACTACATCCAGCATCTCTACGATCGTCTCCATGGGAGAATAGCAGCCTGCATTGCTGCGAAAGGTGGATATACACTGTACTAGTGCCGACATTGTGCATGCTCTGTTGCCTGTGTCTATGTGCCTGTGGTTCTGTCAGTGTGATCATGTGATGTATCTGACCCCAGGAATGTGTCAATAAAGTTTCCCCTTCCTGGGACAATGAATTCACGGTGTTCTTATTTCAATTTCCAGGAGTGTATTTCTCTCTCTCGCGACCACGCGCCAACTGTTCCACTTTCGACGTAGTTCCTGCGACCGACCGTCGCGCCTTCCATCCAGCACACCCCATGTCCTGTCCCGCACTCCCCCTCTTCCATCCAGCCTCTCCATTAACGAGCGCTGTGACTGGCTAGATCGCTTCCGTCATTTCTTCAAGCCAATGCACGCTCAAAACATACTGAAATACATACGAAATATTAGATTTACATTTATATAACTTGCAATTAAATAAATATTCCTATGGCTGGACCATACTATTAAATACACTAGTGGCCATTAAAATTGCTACACCAAGAAGAAATGCAGATATTAAAGGATATTCATTGGACAAATATATTATACTAGAACTGACATGTGATTGCATATTTACGCAATTTGGGTGCATATATCCTGCGAAATCAGTAGAAACAACAACCACCTCTGGCCGTAATAACGGCCTTAATACGCCTGGGCATTGAGTCAAACAGAGCTTGGATGGCGTGTACAGGTACAGCTGCCCATGCAGCTTCAACACGATACCACAGTTCATCAAGAGTAGTGACTGCCGTATTGTGACGAGCCAGTTGCTCGGCCACCATTGACCAGACGTTTTCAATTGGTGAGAGATCTGGAGAATGTGCTGGCCAAGGCAGCAGTCGAACATTTTCCGTATCCAGAAAGGCCCGTACAGGGCCTGCCACATGCTGTCGTGCATTATCCTGCTGAAATGTAGGGTTTCGCAGGGATCGAATGAAGGGTAGAGCCACGGGTCGTAACACATCTGAAATGTAACGTCCACTGTTCAAAGTGCCGTCAATGCGAACAAGAGGTGACCGAGACGTGTAACCAATGGCACCCCATACCATCACGCCGGGTGATTCGCCAGTATGGCGATGACGAATGCGCGCTTACAATGTGCGTTCATCGCGATCTCGCCAAACGCGGATGCGACCATCATGATGCCGTAAACAGAACCTGGATTCATCCGAAAAAACGACGTTTTGCCATTCGTGCACCCAGGTTCGTCGTTGAGAACACGATCGCAGGCGTTCCTGTCTGTGATGCAGCGTCAAGGGTAACCGCAGCCATGGTTTCCGAGCTGATAGTCCATGCTGCTGGAAACGTCGTGGAACTGTTCGTGCAGATGGGTGTTGTCTTGCAAACGTCCCTATCTGTTGACTCAGGGATCGAGACGTGGCTGCACGATCCGTTACAGCCATGCGGATAAGATGCCTGTCATCTCGAGTGCTAGTGGTACGAGTCCGTTGGGATCCAGCACGGCGTTCCGTATTACCCTCCTGAACCCATCGATTTCATATTCTGCTAACAGTCATTGGATCTCGACCAACGTGAGCAGCAATGTCGCGATACGATAATCCGCAATGGCGATAGGCTACAATCCGACCTTTATCAGAGTCGGAAAAGTGATGGCACATATTTCTCCTCCTTACACGAGGCATCACGACAACGTTTCATCAGGCAACGCCCGTCAACTGCTGCTTGTGTATGTGAAATCGGTTGGAAAACTGTATTTCAAACAGTGGAGCTCACCGTATGATTATTACAATCATCTTTATAAAAATAATCTTTAATTAGGAATATTTGTCTGGCAAGTCCTTAATTATTAAAGATGTTAAAGTTGTGGTAATATCTATAACCTCTGAGAGAAAGCCATGTAAACTGATAACTGTACTTACTCTCCTCTCAACAACGATCTGACTAACCGAAACCAATAATGATAAATCTCACTGAAATTTTTCGTGTTTTAAACATATTACAATTGCGTGCGAGCAAGCAATGGAGCAACACTTTATTTCAAAGATCTTCGCTTGTCCAATTGATCTTTACAATATCGTAATTTACACTTCATCCTTCTCTGTATCTTTATCTCTGATCTCTATAACCTACTTCCATCCGCTCTGTATCGTACTCAACACCCGACTCTCTCACTAGTTTTACTTAGAATGCCTCCTACAACGACAATGCTACTGAGAACCAAAGATCACTGGGCTTGTGCTCAGAACCTCGGTAGCGTAACATATCGACTATCGAAAACTAGTATGTGAAAAATGTTTAGCGCACAAATATGAAATATGTCACATCCAATGAAAATGTGAAGTTTACATTTCCCTAAATACTGAAAATAAACTAGAATCCTAACAACTACCGTATTGATTGTTCATTATCTGTTTGTACTGTCCAAGCTGAGGCACTCGAATTCGTTTGTGGGGAAATGATTGGAAATCTGGAATGTTTAATTCGTCTTCTTTTGTGAAGAAAACTGCGTTTAGTTACTCCTCTTCAGTGGTGGTATCATCGGTAATACTACATTACGTTATATCAAAGTGAAAATAGATTAAATGTATTTGTAGCGTATCGAAATAACGTAAAGTGAAACATTTGCCTAACCGTATCCGAGAGATTCCAGGAGGCTGTCTGTCTAGAGCCCCACGTTGTCTGTTCAACCGGAGCAGCCCGGAGAGGTCTAAACCATCGTGACGTAAGCTGGTACAAATACGAGAGGTCCACCGTACGATGGTGACAGCAGGATTTGATATCTTAGAAGAAGGAGTCTGTATCGGCTAGATGAACGTTAGTTTCTGAGCGGCAGAGCGCCTGCTCATTAGTGGGTCTCGGAAATGTTGACGGGAAACGCTCGCGATTCTTCCACTGTTTTTTGAACTCTTTCGTACAGGTGCGTGATGCTGGCTGAATATTGCGTAGTGGTCTTAGAATTTATGACGATTTAGTCGGATTAAACTTCTAGTGGCCCATCCAGGTTGTAGAGGCAAATGAACTTTGTAAGGCTAATATTCGATTTAAGTAATTTATTCAAAATTTATAATAAATATAATTTATTCGAAAAATATAATTTGTTATAGACTGGTACAGTTTTTTTGATAACTAGACAGCCAAAGATTTTTTGGGTATGCTAATGCAAATGAATTTTGATTGTTCATTATCTGTTTGTACTGCTCAGGCTGACGCACTCGATTTCGTTTGTGGGGATAGTTGTAAGAGCGAGCGTCAGTCACCTGTAACAGTGAATAGTCGCACTTAGATGGAGCATCATTACTTGTCTTACACAACCAGACATTTAAACAGGCATTGGTGTAGCCATAGGTAGCTCATCGATTTGTAACACTAAATCTTAGTTTTCTTTCCTTTCCGGGCTAAAGTGCTTTGATGGCCACTAAATTTGCAACACCAGTAAATGTATCATTTTATTGCCTATACAGTAGAGAAGAAAGAATACATGATTGTACTTGTAGGTCATTTGAAGATGGACAGGATGCAAAACTCAGCACACATCGTTGCCACTTCCTGCAGCAGCAATTACTTTAATTTGGTTGAGCACTGAGTCCAACTGAGATTGGATAACAGGCCAGGGTTCGTCATTCCATACTGTTTCAGTTCTCTGATGGAGTTTAGCTGTAGTGGCTGGTAACCAATGGCATGCCAATGACTCACATTTCCAGATGTTATCATTGGCTAATAGATATGGAGGACGAGGAAATTAGTCGAAAAGCTTTTGGGAACTTTCAGCATTGCAGCACGTCAGCAATCGTAAGTATCGAAATAATTATGAAAAATCCGCCTCGATTGCACAAACTACCTGGTGTTTACCTAGGTTTCAGCGTGGGTAACCACGCCTTCTTCAGACCAAAATATAAAACAGCTTTCCTAAATAGGCATAGTTCTAGAGAAGGCGTGGTTACCCACGCTTAAACCTAGGTAAACACCAGGTATTTTGTGCAATCGAGGCGGATTTTTCATAATTATTTCGAAAACCTTTTGCAACTACGTAGGTCAAGAGAGCAGGGTAAATATCGAGTTATCTTTTATCTTATTGGAAGATACTATCAAGGAGATATAGAAGATAGGACACAGTCGTCAGTGTTACCCGTTAACAAATGTAATGGTTAATGTCGAAAGTAACAGGTATGCAAACCAGGGGTCATCGTATCGTGTATCAAGTGGTAGCCTGTACCACTACTATGACTGCTGGGTGCTGAGCAGGGCAACATCCGAACACCCTGTATGTGTTGGTAGGTCAATACAGCAAAGAAAACTTGCTGTCTTACGTTATCTTGTCGAAAGGTAATGTCACAGATACAAGGAAGATAAGGTACAGCCAATAATCTTAACGCCTGAGAAATGTGATGGCAGCTGTCCAAATGGCTGTTGGGCACATATTAAGATGACGAATGCTGTCTGGCAACGTTCATTTTCCTCTGAGGCAGCATCCACACAAACATCTGTCATGATGCTGTACGCACAGCAAAGATCTGTAACAATAAAAGAGTGATGTTACTCGTGTGCCCGCAGTTGTACTGGCAGCGCACCACTATCGACGCGCTCTCTCTGCTGCCGCATCAAGGGCGGCCCAACAGTGATTACCATGCCGTCAGTCACTGGTGTTCGAGACTCGGCCGTATTGTGCAGGTGGATATTTATAGCTCTCCAAACAAGCCCGTTTCCTGAATCAACTCACCTGACGTGGCTATGGTAACCAGGTTTATTTTTCGACATGCACGTTTGCAGGGGGTGTACTATCTTCTGTATGTGAGCTTTAACACGCTGCCTCCTGAGCGGGAAGGCGTGCCGGACCCCGGCACGAATCCGCCGAACGGATTAGTGTCGAGGTCCGGTGTGCCGGCCAGCCTGTGGATGGTTTTTAAGGCGGTTTTCCGTCTGCCTCGGCGAATGCGGGCTGGTTTCCCTTATTCCGCCTCAGTTACAGTATGTCGGCGATAGCTGAGCAAACACGGTCCCCACGTACAGGTACACCATAATTACTCTGCCATGCGTACTTTTGGGGTTACTCTCGTCTGGTATGAGACGTTCCGGGGGGGGGGGGGGGGGCTTGGGGTGGGTGGACTACTGTGGCCTGTTGTTGGGTTGTGAACCACTGAGGGCTACAGCGGGACGAAGGCTCTCCGTCGTTTCTAGGTCGCGCCACGAAGGTAGCTTAAAAACTCTTCTTCAGCTCCTGTCTGGTTCAGTTCAGGGAAGAGGTTGAAGTCACTTGGCACTATGTCAGAGATCAACTCGCAGACTCCCGAACCGTCAGCCTTCGGCCTTTCAGCATTGCTTCTTCCACGTTTGGCTGCTGTTCGTCATGGTCGTCTGCACGTCCATCCTTGAATTTTCTGCACCATTTTCGCACATGTTGTACTGTCATACACGATTCTCGGTAGACTACACACACATTGGAATGATTGTCCACTGGCGCAGTCTTTTTTGCACAGAAAGAAACGAATTACAGAGTGTAATTCGCACCTGGCTTGAGACGCGAGTGGGAGCTCAATCTCTAAAGACTGCCAAGCCAAGAGCGAGCGTTGCAGACAGCTCGCCGTGGCGGGAAATGGGAGAGGGATAACCATGCTACACGCCATTGTTGCCGGAACCCACGTAACAACGTTCCTCTCGAATGCAGCTCCTTGAAAATCTTATTTCACGGACAAATCTCGTATCGTCCATTGCCGAAGGAACAGTGTCTGTCGTCTCAGGTGTTACTCGCTTGGTGCCATTGAGATCCTGCATGACGTTGAGGACAACACGATCTTGTCACAGACAACAAGAGCCCTAATGTGATTCCTAGAAGTGAAACGCACTGCGTAAATGGAATACAGAATAAAGATGGCGTAACTGCTGCCTGTATTGTGCCGCTGCAGTAACATGGTGATGATATGCGTATCCAAGAATACAGTCCACTTCTTGCCAATTAAACTTTTGTTGTATGCAGTCTTTATGGCGTAGCAGTTTTAATGACCAGCAGTGTAGTTATCGTATCTTGACGACCTCTTTGTACCATGTCAAGATACGGGTCTAATCCAATTATGTTTCGTTTTGATTCAGGTATTATATTAAACGCAGTCAAATAAGTTCAAATGTCAATAACCAGCGATCCTGTAAAAAGCTTTTGTAATACTGCCTATAATATTACAGTACGCTGACAATTATTAATGTGAGACCGTCGAATCACAACTCAATAAAACACAATGCTTGTACCGTATATTTTGCTCCTTTATTGTTTACAAGTCTTCTTCAATGGCTTGGAATATGTACATATCATTGTTTATACTACTTAGTTTCATTTAGTTCGTTGCATATACACCGGTTCTAAACAGTTTTGACTCTTCTTGCTATTCTATGATGCAGCAATAATTTAAAGTTCTACTTACAGATTTGGACTGTATGTGTTCTTGCTCTTTTGTTACAGCTGTTCTTCGTCTGCTTAATGCTATTTGAAATTTCTTTTTCACAGTTCACAGCACTAGGAGATGAACACTTGTTTTGATGTTACGTTTTGGATAGTCTTGTCAACTTTCAAATTTTATTGTGAACCATCGAATATCGAATGCGTTTCTACATTGTGATACATGTGATGTGTGTATGTGTGTTTGTGTGTGTGTGTGTTTGAGAGAATATATATATATATATATATATATATATATATATATATATATATATATATACAAATGGATTTTTTTAAATTATTTGTATCTAATCACTTCTTTTATTAAGTTTAGTGGACAGTCTTTATTGATGTGTGTCTGCTCGTTTATCACGTTTGTTCTCAACAATGGCTTTCTGGATATGGTAATTTTCTTGCATTGTTATAAGTCGTTTCTTGTGGATGTTTATTATGTTTACTGTCATGCCTTGTTCCATGTTTTTAGGATAATGGTTGTGGTGTTTTAAGTGCATCGCCATATTAAAACGAATACATAATATCTCTCTCTCTCCCCCTCCCCCCCCCCTCTCACTCTCTCTCTGTCTCTCTCTCTCTCTCTCTCACACACACACACACACACACACACACACACACAGAGAGAGAGAGAGAGAGAGAGAGATTACAGTTGACAATACTATCCAAAACGTAGCATCAAGACGAGTACTCAATTCCTAGTGCAATGAAGTATGAAAAACGAAATTACAAATGGCAGTAAGCAGACGAAGAACATCTCTAACAAAGATTCAAAGCACATGTAGAACAGCATCCACGAAGTCTGTAAGTAGAACTGTAAATTATTACTCCATCATAGAAACGAAAAAAGTGTCAGACCTGTTTTCAGCCTATATATACAACGTCCGAAATGTAAACTAAATAGTATAGACAATAATATGTACGTACTGCAGGCAACTGAAGAACCTTACAAACAATAAAGGCGAAATACGTATGACACAAAAATTGTGCTTTATTCAGTTGTGGTTAGACGGCCCCAAAGTAATAATGATCAACACACCGTAATAAAAAACTGCTTTGCTTTTGTTTACCTGGAAGTAATGTTCCCAGAAGCTGGAGACAGAAGATGGATGGCATGGTATGTAGCTTTGTGGTAGCAACCATTCAGGCATTCTGAGGCGGTTTAACACAACGAGAGAAAACTTAAATTAAGACATTATGATACGGACCGCACAAGTAACTGATTCTTAAGAGATAAACAGATGTTTTGACAAGTGGCTATATATAATCTTGTTGATAATTATCACGTATAAATATACCGATAGGCAGGTTTCAGCAGAGATTTTTCTCCTCCGAAGAAACATTTCTGGCTGTTTCCTACAGTTCTCTAAAATCTTTCCCTGTGAGTATTTTATTCCACATGCGCTACTTTTACCATCTATCTTTCCTTCACTAATAATTTTTTTTAACAGTATCGCTTCCTCAGAGCGTATCTGACCCAGTTCGCTTTCCTCTTTCTAATGTATTTCGGAAGGATTCCTCTTTACACTTCATACACTTCTCCATTCTTTATTCTCTTGGCCTATTTGCTGTTGATCACCATTACGAATTTCAAAAACTTTTTTTTTTTTTTTGTCATCAGTCTTCTGAGTGGTTTGATGCGGCCCGCCACGAATTCCTCTCCCGTGCGAACCTCTTCATCTCAGAGTGGCACATGCAATCTGTCCCCAATTATTTGCTGGATGCATTCCAATCTCTGTCTTCCTGCACAGTTTTGCCCTCAACAGCTCCTTCTAGTACCATGGAAGTCATTCCCTCATGTCTTAACAGATGTCCTATCATCACGACCCTTCTAATTGTCAGTGTTTTTCACATATTCCTTTGCTCTCCGATTCCGCTTAGAACGTCCTCATCCGTTACCTTGTCAGTCCACCTAATTTTCAACATTCGTTTGTATCACCAAATCTCAAATGGTTCAGTTCTCTTCTGATCCGATTTTCCACTGTCCATGTATCACTAACATACAATGCTATGCTCCAAACGTACAGTCTCAGAAACTTCTTTCTCATTTCTGCTGCTTGTCATCAATTTCGTCTTTCTTCGATTTATTATCAATCTATGTTGCGCACTCATTAGATTGTTGACTCCATTCAGCAGATTCTCCAGTTCTTCTTCTTCCCTTTCACTCAGGATAGCAATGTCATCAGCGTATCGTTTCGTTTATATCGTTCCACCTTCAATTTTAATTCCACTCAAGACACTTTCATATGATATGTCTACCTGGAAAAAGCGCCCGACAATATAATATCGTGCAAGACGTTCGAAATTCTGAGAAAAATAGGGGTAAGCTATAGAGAGGGACGGGTAGTATAAAATATGTACAAGATCCAAGAGGGAATAATAAGAGTGGAGCCTTGACAAAGCATACTGAGGTTGTGACAGAGAAAGAAGAAGTATGATAGCGTATGGGGATACATTTAGAAAAATGCAAGGCTTACAGGTAACGAGAACAACTAGAGGCTTGTGGGCACATAGCTCCATTATTACAACAATGTATTGTGAATTGCGGAATGGACCGAATATTTGTCTGTAGGCTACTGGTGAGTGAGAAAGCTTCATTTCAGAATCAGCTCAGGCCATACAGGTAAGTTTTCTCCCTTGCGTGACCCAAATAAAGAGAAATTTGGTGTCTGCTGGGGTAGTGTGTAATATATTTCCTTTTTTGCCTTCTATTTATTTACTTTTTTCCTAATAACAGAAATTATATTAAAAGACAACTGTACTTTCAAATCATTTCATTTTTTTCTGAATAGCTTATCGATAAAGTGATTGGATACTAATCAGCTACCACTCTTGAATGTACATATTTAAATAAATACTAATAAATTAAAATATAATTTGTGTAGCCTATATTTACGCTGCGAACCACAGAATTGTCCACTTCACAATTGGCTCCCAAATGTGACGGCTGCGTTGTGTAAAATCGAACACTACAATGCTCTAACGAGAAAAGCGCACAGCATCATTTTTGTAGCCTCTAGACCTAAATTTCTGGTACACTTTTAAAATGATCTTACCTCTACCGTACCACGGTACGGATTGTGTTCCATAACATCCAAAAACTGGGTTTTCTCTTGTAAGGGCTCTGTACACACGTGGCAGCATTTATAAATGTAAGCGTCAAAAGATTATTTGGTCAAAAAAGTGACAACCGTGAATCGTTTTGCGCAACTGAACATTCCTAACTGTTTCAAGTGACATACACTTCACTTGGAAATTATAGACCTAGATTTTCACTTGAATTGTTCTGTTACACTCTAAGACAAAAAAGGCCGCAAATCAGTAGATGTGAAGTACATTTATAGAGAAACTTATCATTGTACAAGGTGTATAACTTTCCTTCCGCCGTTTTTTCCGCAACATTTGAGGCTTTAATGAAACAAATTGGTTACACATGTATCATTCAAAGTTTTTTTTATCGCTGGCCACTACTTTCTCCCATCTTTCGGGCAGTGTGCGAATCCCGCGCCGAATAAATTGTTCATCTTTTGAAGCCATTCACGAATCGACCCAATTTGTGACTTCTTGATAAGATCGGAAGTGTTGGTCAGCCAGGCCATGCGCCATTGGTGTAAACAGGTGACAGTCACAGGGAGTATTGTCTGGAGAATACGGCGGGCGGGGGTAGGACTTCTGTTTTTTAACGTTAACCAAGTACGTTTTGACTTCTTTTGCAACGTGGGGTCGAGTGTTGTCGTGCTGCAAAATCACTTTATCGTGTCTCTCGCTGTACTGCGGGCGTTTGTCTTTTAATGCTCTGCTCAAACGCATTAATTGCATTCGGTAACGAGCACCTGTGATTGTTTCACTTGGTTTTGACACCTCATAGTACACGATGCCGAGCTGGTCCCACCAAATGCAGAGCATGATCTTGGAGACGTGAATATTCGGTTGAGTCGTCGACTTGGAAACATGGCCGGGATATCCGCATGATTTTTTGCATTTAGGGTTATCGTCATGAGCCCATTTTTCTTCCCCGGTCACAATGCGATGCAGGAATCCCTTCCATTTTTGCCTCTGAAGCAACTCTTGACAAACACACAAACGCCGTTCAACGTCTCTTGCTTTCAGCTCACACGGGACCCAAGTTCCTTGTATCTGAATCATGCCCATAGCCTTTGAGACGTTTTGAAATGGCTTGCTGGGACACTCCCACTAATCGTGCCAATTCTTCTTGAGTTTGACGCCAGTCTTCACTCAGCAATGTCTCCAATTCTGCATCTTCGAAAACATTCTCTCCTCCACCATTATGCCGGTCTAAGATGTTAAAATCACAGTCCCTGAAGCGTTGAAACCACTCACGACACGTTCTTCCACTAATAGCGTCCTTACCATACGTACGTGAGAGTATTCGATGAGACTCAGCCGCTGTTTTCTTCATATTGAAACAAAACAGTAACACCTCCCGCAAATGACGAGAATTAGGTTCACAAACTGACATTTTCAATCAAGAACAACTTTATGATGCAGACACAAATCGACCGCTACTTACCGTTGTCGCCACCGATCGGCAAACGGCGAAAGCAAAGTTGTACACCTTGTAATTTCGGAAAGACTGGATGGATTATTCAAAGGAAAGAGCTTCACAAAATGATCGAGCCAGTAACGTATCGGTTATTCGGCTTGCCATTTATCGACAAAGTTGTAAGATTTCCTCCTGAAGGATATAGTGCTAAATATTGTCCAATTGACGTGTTAGATTGAGAAATCCCTAGTTGGTTTCAAGGCCAAGCCGATTATGCTCCAAACTTTTTCAATTCGGAAGAGATTCAGCTACCTCGCAGGGCAAGAGAGGGTTTTGCCAGCGCGAAGACAATTGGACGAATCTGTCGTCGTGTGCGGGAAGGCATTATCTTTCTGAAATTCAAGCTTTCGATGAAGGGCAACAAAACGGGGTCCAGAATATCAGCAGCACTCTTACTGCTTTGAAAGTGAAGAAGCACAGACACATTTTCGGCCTAGAATCTCACTGACTGATGTAGCACTGTCTTCAGTGATGAGTCCCACTTTGAATCGAGCCCCGATGACCAAGGAAGATGTGGCTTGAGACGTGCCAGACAGCGGTGGGATACTGCCGCCCGTCAGACGGCCGACAACAAGGGAACATGGTCTGGCGTGCCATAGCGGCACACCTTCGGTTGTCGTCCTCGACAGCTTTAAAGTACAGTGCTGCGTCAACGACGTTCTACGTCCCGTTACTTTGCCCTTCATGGCAAGTAACCGTGGCCTTCGTTTCAGCAAGATGGGTGAGTGTTTCTGCTGCTTGCCTCCGTCCTTGGCCTGCAAGGTCTTTGGATCTCTCCCCAATTGAGAACGTTTGCAGCATTACGGGCATGGCTCTCCAATCAGCTTGGGATTGTGATGATGTAACGCACCAACTAGGCAGAATTTTAGAACGATACTCCTCAGGAGGAGGACATCCAAAAACTCAGTTAATCAATATCAAGCGCCGGCCGCTGTGGCTGAGCGGTTCTAAGCGCTTCGATCCCGAACCGCGCTGCTGCTACGGTCGCAGGTTCGAAACCTGCCTCGGTCATGGATGTGTGTGATATTCTTAGGTTAGTTAGGTTTAAGTCGTTCTAAGTCTAGATGACCTCAGATGTTGAGTTCCATAGTGCTCAGAGCCATTTGAACTACCAGTGTCAAGCCCAGTAATTGTTTGCACAATGAGCAGTGTAGGACCAACGCGTTGTTGACTTGCTCAGTTTGTAAAGCTCTTTCTCTTGCATAAAAAATTCAGTGTTGCTGCATTTGTAATCATTTGTCTGTCTGCTCGTGTACATCGTATGTAGGGGTTTCCGTCCCACTCGGATACTTCCTTCGTGGTGTATCATTTTCTTGTCTCAAAGTGTATTAGAGATCTGTGTGGTTTTTAGTGCGGATTGATTGATATACATAACTTACATCGTCAAGATTTAATGATCAACACCAAAAGCATCAATGTAGACCTCGAAATAGGGTAATCGTTATAGTCCTTTTATATATATATATATATATATATATATATATATATATATATATATATATATATATCCTTCAATACAACAAAAAAAAATGGTTCAAATGGCTCTGAGCACTACGGGACTTAACGTCTGAGGTCATCAGTCCCCTAGAACATAGAACTACTTAAACCTAACTAACCTAAGGACATCACACACATCCATGCCCGAGGCAGGATTCGAACCTGTGAGCGTAGCGGTCACGCGGTTCCAACCTGAAGCGCCTAGAACCGCTCGGCCACTCCTGCCGGCTTCAATACAACAGATATTTCGTAACGGCAGATAACTCTTGGTGACTGGCTGTATAAATATTTATCTTGGCTGGTCATGAACCGTTTCACTACATAAATCACCTTATCCTTTTTGTAATTACCTGCGACGCAGTGGTTTCTTCGTCTGAGGAGAGAGGAACGAATAAATGGTTGCCATGTCAGTTAAATGCGAGAAGAGAGACAAAATGTGAAATCCCTAACAACTAACACATGTAGTTTTGTCCTGCGTAACATAAAGTGGTGCTTTGCCTCGGAGAGAAACCGTTCCGTTTTACAGCTTCCTGCAACACTTTGTCTTGACAGTTTGTTCAGGAGGTAATTCTGGAAGATATAGCCGAAAAACTGAATTTTTTGAACGATTTGCATCCCTCAAGTATATTAATTATGACTGCAAAAGGATTTTTTGTTTGTAAAAGTATTTTGTAAGTTGCAGCGCGTTGCACGGAACATCACCGACCCAAATATAGGCAGCTGTAGTCGTTCGGTGAATAGGCTCAAGGAAAGATTCGACCAGTGTAAGAATTTCCGTCCAACGAAGAATTGCTTAAAAAATGCATCGATGATAATACGCAAAATGACAATGACAGGTACAATGCGTGCATTTTGAATCTGGTATCGAAACATCTTCATTGTGGGACAAAAATCGCTGAAATAGCAACATATGTAGCTGGAGGTATATTCAACGAAGGTTATTCCTCTATTCTGAAGTCACTGAACGTATTAAGTAAGAATCATTAAAGGGACGAACAGCGCACACTTCGAGGCATTAGCCGACAGGAAACGCATAGCCACCGACCCAGTTTGTTAAAAGAGCCTGGGATGAAAAAGATCCAGAACCAGCGCGTGTTTGTAGAAGGGGAAGAAGGTCTCTAAGCTCCTCGAATCGCAGATTAACCGTATGTTTTGAAACAACGTTACTTTTTTTATTCCGATCTTTAAACATGTTTTTCTCGAAACATTTTTCAGTGTGCAAAGCGCAATAGAATTTCGACATTTGATTTTTTTAATGAAATTTAATTAAATTTAGTTGACCTTAGCGAGAAATTTTCTTTAATAGAATTTTAAATACTTTTTAAATATTTCAAAAAAGTAAAGCACACCAAGAAGTTGACATGTTTTTCAAATAGCCGCTATTTTCATTTAGAGGTACTTTTCAAACCCTCATCTTGATGCATCCAACCTCGCCCCCCGCCCCCCCCCCCTCCCCCCTGATTCATACTAATTTCAGAAACTTGTATTTTTTTGGCTTCGAGAAACAGTTGCTGATCAGTACAACGCTTTGCGCAAACAAGGACGTGCCACGAGACTCATACTTCGACAAGAGCTGCAGCTGTTATTTTTAATTAGTTATGAGATAGAAAAAGGTTTTCATGCTTGAACATATGCGTGGTAGAGTGGTTAAAGTCCCGTTTAATAAAAACAGTCTTTGTACGAAGAAAAATCTGAACTCACCTACTTTTCGTATCTGTCGACCGGAACCTCCGCTTAACCACGTAAAGAGATTTCCGTAGTATGACCCTTTGGCGGTTTTTATTTCCGTCATTGCTTCTTCGACATATCGAGTAAACAGTAGGGGCGATAGACTACATCCCTATCTTGCACCTTTTTTAATCCGAGCACTTCCACTCTTATTGTTCTCTCTTTGCTGTTATACATATTTTATACTATCCCCTTTCTCTGTAGCTTACCCCTCTTTTTCTCAGAATTTTAAATATCTTGCACCATTTCACATCGTCGAATGCCTTTTCCAGGTCGACAGATAGTATGAACGTGTCTCAATTGTCTATATTTTTGCTTCTATTATCAACCACTATGTCAGTATTGTCTCTCTGGTGCCCTTATCTTTGCTAAAGCCAAACTGATCAACACGTAACACATCCTCAATTTTCTTTTCCATTCTTCTGTACACTATTCTTGTCATTATCTTGGGTCTACATCTACATGGATACACTGCAAATCACATTTAAGTGCCTGGCAGAGGGTTTATCGAACCACCTTCACAAATCTCTGTTATTCCAATCTCGTATAGAGTGCGGAAAGAATTAACAAGTATATCTTTCCGTACGAGCTCTGATTTCCCTTATTTTATCGTGGTGATCATTTCTCCCTATGTAGGTCGGTGTCAACAACATATTTTCGCATTAGGAGGAGAAAGTTGGTGATTGGAATCTCGTGAGAAGATTCTGTCGCACCGAAAAACGCCTTTCTTTTAATGATTCCCAGCCGAAATCCTGTATCGTTTCTGTGACACTCTCTCCCATATTTCGCGATAATACAACACGTGCTGCCTTTCTTTGAACTTTTTCGATATACTCCGTCAGTCCTATCTGGTAAGGACCCAACACCGCGCAGCAGTATTCTAAAAGAGGACGGACAAGCGTAGTGTAGGCAGTCTCCTTAGTAGATCTCTTACATTTTCTAAGTGTCCTGCCAATAAAACGCAGCCTTTGGTTAGCCTTCCCCACAACATTTTCTATGTGTTCGTTCAAATTTAAGTTATTCGTAACTGTAATACCTAGGTATTTAGTTGAATTTACGGCTTTTAGGTTAGACTGACTTATCTTGTAACCGAAGTATAACAAGTCCCTTTTAGCACTCATGTGGATGATCTTAAACTTTTCGTTATTTAGGATCAACTGCCACTTTTCACATCATTCAGATATTTTTTCTATATCGTTTTGCAGTTTGTTTTGGTCTTCTGTTGACTTAATTAGTCGATAAACGGCAGCGTCATCTGCAAACAACCGAAGACGGCTGCTCGGATTGTCTCCCAAATCGTTTATATAGATAAGGAACAGCAAAGGACCTATAACACTACCTTGGGGAACGCCAGAAATCACTTCTGTTTTACTCGACTTTCCGTCATACAATCTACACACCAATCGTGTTCCTGCCACTTCCTCCAATAATTTTCGAAATCCTTATGGAATGTTATCTATCCTTTCTGCTTTATTCGATCTTAAGTCTACGAAAGCTATTTTAAATTCTAATTCTAATACTGCACTTCCTATGTCTTCTATGTCGACCCCTGTTTCTTGCTCCATCAAGTGATGAGACAAGTCGTCCTAGTCATAGAAGGCTTCAGTGTACTCTTTCCACCTATCTGCCCTCTCCTCTGCGTTTAACAGAGATATTACCTTGCACTCTTAATGTTACCACCCTTGCTTGAGGTTTCTATATGATGAGTCAATCTTTCTGACAGTAATTTCTTCTTCGTTTTCTTCACATTTTCCACGCAGCCACTTCACCTTTACTTCCCTGCGCTTCCTACTTATCTCATGACTTGTATTTCCGTATTCCTGAATTTCACTGAACGTTTTTGTGCCTCCTTCTTTCGTCTACCAGCTGAAGTATTTCTTTTGTTACTACGGTTTTTTTGTACCCATATTTTTCCTTCCAACTTTTGTGATTGTCCGTTCCTCTCCTAGTGAACTGTGTTCCGAGCTATTCCTTATCTAAAGCCTCAGAGGACTTGAAGGGTCTCTGTTCACTGTTTAGTACTTTCGTATGCCACTTCTTTGCTCACTGATTCTTCATGAATACTCTCTTAACCGTCATCCTATTTCAAATCACTACTAAATTGAGATCTGAGTCTGCATCTGCTCCTGGGTATGCCTTACAATCCAGTATCTGATTTCGCAATCTCTGTCTGATCATGATGTAATCTGACTGAAATATTCCCTTATCTCCAAACCTTTTCCAAGTATACATCCTCATCTTGTGATTCCTGTACAGAGTATTCTCTATTACTGACTGAAATTTATTTCAGAACTCAGTTAGTCTTTCTCCTCTTTCATTCCTTCTAGCAAGTTCATATTCTCCCGTAAACTTTTCTTCTACTCCTCCCCTACAACCGCATTCGATTTCCCGATAACTATTAGATTTTCGTCTCCCTTTGCGTACGCAATTACACGTTCAATATAGACACGTATTTTTTCTATCCCTCCCTTCTTCAGCGTGCGACGTCGGCACGCGTACCTGAACTATCATTGTCGGTGTTGGTTCGCTGTCGATTCTGATTAGAATAACCCTATACTCATTTGTTCACATTAACTCACTCTCTGTCCCACCTTCCTATTCATAAGGAATGCTACTCCCTATATACGAGGGCAGTTCAATAAGTAATGCAACACATTTTTTTTTCTCGGCCAATTTTGGTTGAAAAAACCGGAAATTTCTTGTGGAATATTTTCAAACATTCCCGCTTCGTCTCGTATAGTTTCATTGACTTCCGACAGGTGGCAGCGCTGTACGGAGCTGTTAAAATGGCGTGTGTAACGGATGTGCGTTGCAAACAACGGGCAGTGATCGAGTTTCTTTTGGCGGAAAACCAGGGCATCTCAGATATTCATAGGCGCTTGCAGAATGTCTACGGTGATCTGGCAGTGGAAAAAAGCACGGTGAGTCGTTGGGCAAAGCGTGTGTCATCATCGCCGCAAGGTCAAGCAAGACTGTCTGATCTCCCGCGTGCGGGCCGGCCGTGAACAGCTGTGACTCCTGCAATGGCGGAGCGTGCGAACACACTCGTTCGAGATGATCGACGGATCACCATCAAACAACTCAGTGCTCAACTTGACATCTCTGTTGGTAGTGCTGTCACAATTGTTCACAAGTTGGGATATTCAAAGGTTTGTTCCCGCTGGGTCCCTCGTTGTCTAACCGAACACCATAAAGAGCAAAGGAGAACCATCTGTGCGGAATTGCTTGCTCGTCATGTGGCTGAGGGTCTTGTCAAAGATTGTTACAGGCGATGAAACATGGGTTCATCACTTCGAACCTGAAACAAAACGGCAATCAATGGAGTGGCGCCACACCCACTCCCCTACCAAGAAAAAGTTTAAAGCCATACCCTCAGCCGGTAAAGTCATGGTTACAGTCTTCTGGGACGCTGAAGGGGTTATTCTGTTCGATGTCCTTCCCCATGGTCAAACCATCAACTCTGAAGTGTATTGTGATACTCTTCAGAAATTGAAGAAACGACTTCAGCGTGTTCGTAGGCACAAAAATCTGAACGAACTTCTCCTTCTTCATGACAACGCAAGACCTCACACAAGTCTTCGCACCCGAGAGGAGCTCACAAAACTTCAGTGGACTGTTCTTCCTCATGCACCCTACAGCCCCGATCTCGCACCGTCGGATTTCCATATGTTTGGCCCAATGAAGGACGCAATCCGTGGGGCGCACTACGCGGATGATGATGAAGTTATTGATGCAGTACGACGTTGGCTCCGACATCGACCACTGGAATGGTACCGTGCAGGCACGTAAGGCCGTAGCATTGAATGGAGATTACGTTGAAAAATAGTTTTGTGTAGCTAAAAGATTGGGGAATAACCTGGTGTATTTCAATGCTGAATAAAAGAACCCCTGTTTCAGAAAAAAAATGTGTTGTATTACTTATTGAACTGCCCTCGTATCATTTTCTGCTGTTGTTGATATTATCCTGTATTTATCCGACCAGAAATCCTTGTCTATCTGCCACTTCACTTCACTGTATCTAGACTGAGCTAGTTTACACTGTTTATTTTTCTCCTTTGCGTCGGAGTAAATTTGATGTACATAGGCGTAGTCCGTGGTGGTTAGGTGACCGGAGAACTCCTCTTGACTTTTTTGAATAGGTGTGAGCAGGTGCAGAACCTAGTGGAAGTCGACAATTGTCATTTCAAATTGTTGTGCAAGGTGCTGAATACTGATCCGTGATTTTTGTTCTTTCGATTAACGCTTCGGTTATGATGCGCCCATCTCGGAGCGCCAAGGTCTCAACTTCTTTTGCGATTTTAGGTTCTTGTCAAAACGACGGTCTGCCACAACGTCCCTGTTTGACCACACTGGAAGCGCCTGCCACAAAAACACTGTCACACGACGGTAAAAAGTTGCCTTATACATCTAGGAAATCAGTTTGGATTGCTGCAGCGTTGTGCCCACGCAAGTGCAGAAAACAGATTACCGCAATACACACCACCTCATCAACGAGCTGCGGATTTTGGTTTTCCCTTCTAGCGGCTTGCTACAGTTCTGTGGATTTCAGTGCGTACCAAAACTTCAGATATGTGCATGCAAACAAAAACAAAACAACAAATTACTATCGTGACTCCATTATTTCGAGATGATACTTAAAAGTACCTCTCTGTAAGTTCAGTCTTTAAATAATTTTATCTTAATTGTAAAATTTGAGTACAGATATTCAAACTACGCTGAACGACCCATTTACCGTTAGGACCACGTGGCTTGAAGAAATCTCACATAATTCTAATAAATTTGTCTTTGTACCTAGCTCACAATGATTCTCCTACTACGCCTCAGAGGAAAAGTAAACCTCATCAGGTGCTAACATCTCCATTAAACTCGGCACTCTGATTTCGTAAATTTCTCTTACGTCGACCGTACACAGCGCAAATCTTTGATTGTATCTTCAAGCCTGATAGTATCTTCCAGCCCGACCACGCAATAAACTCCGAACTCCCTCCACTGTCGTTCCGTGGTACGACAACTTCCAGCACTCAATGCCGTCGAGCGGCGGTCGAAAGAAGTTTCAAAATGGTTCAAATGGCTCTGAGGACTATGGGACTTAACATCTGAGGTCATCAGTGCCCTAGACTTAGAACTACTTAAACCTAACTAACCTAACGCAATCACACACATGCACGAGGCAGGATTCGAACCTGCGACCGTAGCGGTCGCGCGGTTCCAGACTGAAGCGCCTAGAACCACTCGGCCACTCCGGACGGCTCGAAATAAGGGTAATGACGGGAAGACAGTCACTCCATTCCACCTAAGCATGACTGTTCGCAGTAATGTTGCACTCTTATTAAATAGTTATTTCCCCCTGTTATCATGTTATACGCTCTACTACATACACAAACAAGGGCGCACCACGATAATGAGACGGAAATGGATAGATCCGTTGTACATGTACAAGACAGTGACTACAATTTCAGGAAATTTAGACGATTTTATTTTTTATTTTTAAGAGAAAGAGCTTCACAAGCTGAGCAAGCCAATAGCGCGTTGGTCCACCACTTCCACTTACGCGAGCAGTCTTTCTGCTTGGCATTGATAGATTTCTTGGATGTGCTCCTGTGGGATTCGTGCCAAATTCTGTCCAATTGGCACTTTCGTTCGTCAAAATCGTTAGCTGATTGGAGGGCCGTGCTCATAATGCGCCAGACGTTCTGAGCTGGGGAGAGCTCCAGTGAACTTGTTGGCCAAAGCAGGGCTGGTCATCGGAGCTCATTTCGAAGAGGGACACATCGCTGAAGACAATTCTGCTGTAGTCGATGAGATTGCAGGCCGAAAACTTCTCGGGACATCCCAGACAGTAGTGGGATAACATGGTGAGTGTCGCCCGCCATACGGCCAAACTACCAGTAGTGATGGTGGGGTGTCATTTATTTTCGTAGCACTAACTCTTTGGTTGTTATCCGCTGCAGTGTTCCAGCGCAGCGGTGCATCGACGAAGATCTGCGCCCTTGCTCTCCTTGCCAAGCTGTCGTGGCTTGCATTTCAGCAAGATAGCGCCCGCCTGCACGCGGCTAGAGTTTGGACTGCTTGTCTTCGTACCTGCCTTAGCAAACACGTACGCCGGATCTCTCCCAAATTGAGAAAGTTCGGAGCGTCATGGACAGAGCACTCACACCAGCTTGTGATTTTGACGATCTAACACCCCAACTGGACAGAATTTCATACGATATCCCTCAGGAGCACATTCCACAACTTTGCCAATGCCAAGACGAATAACTGCTTGTGTAAGGGCCAGAGATGGGCCAACGCATTACTGACCTGCTCAATTTATGAAGCTCCTTCTCTTGAATGAATCACTCTTTTTTCTTTTAATTCGTAATCTTTTCTTTGTCTGTACATGTACATCACATCTACTGATTTCCGTCCCATTCGAATAATTCCTTCGTGGATGCTCATTTTTTGTCTTGGAGTATATTTCAGAAATATCACTGCTGTCACAGGCCATACCCGGTTGCCATCGAGAACACGGAATTAGCAGGGTGCTGGTGGCGGCAGCTCGAGACGCAGCCGTCGACCTTTGCCACCCCTCAGGCTCCCACAATGGGAAGCCCGCCACGGCCTGCAGTCTCCACGAAATCTGCAGACTCGACGGCAGACGAGCAGTGCGGCTGACTCGGCAGCAAACTTCCGCCTCCACCCGGTCTCTCTCTTCTTGCCTCTCTCTTTCTATCGCGCACCATGGAGCGGCCAGCAGCTAACGCTGACGCGACTGCTCGTCCGCCGTTAATAACATTAAGCATGTACCTGATCACAGAAAGCAGGAGAAGGGGGAAATTTATTACACTGCTGTGGATCGGGACACTTAATTTTTTATTGAAATCAGTTACTTTCTACTTAAATCTATACTACTATATAAATACCAGTTATCGTTTAACGTTGTTATAAAAAACCTCGAATGGTTCTTTACCAATTTTTCTCTAAACTTTAACACGATACTCAATAAACATTCGGAGAGACATAGTATATTATTATTATTATTATAACGATTGTTCCCCTTTAGGAGAGCGATTGAACTTGATTTCATAATTTCATCTTCGGATGTTTTTCTTCTTTGCTTCCAAAAACCTCCTCATCCTCTCAGAATGCTCCTTCCTCCGTTCCTCTGCCCATTTTTTACCAGGCTGACGCGATGTTCTTTCCCCAAACTTCACACTTGTGATTTTATGCCGGCACTCGGTGCGATCTTCGAGATTTTTTATGTTGATCTGCTGTAGATCCCTCTGGACTTCTTTCAGCCATTCTGTGCCACATTTACTCCTTGTTATAATATTGAATAATTTCTTTGCTGTTCTGGAGTCTTCCATCCTGTAGATGTGTGTTTAAAATTTGGTCCGGCGCTTTCTGATTTCATCTGTTACTATGTTGATCTTTCTATACAGTTCGTTTTGTGGTCTCTTCATCCAAATGCCATTTTTGTTGATTGGACCGTAAATCTTCCTGAGAATTTTTCTTTCCAGCTTTTCTATTTCCTTAATTTTTGAATGACCATCAATCACCATTGTTTCAGCTGCATAGATTGCTTCTGGAAGAATCACTGTTGTATAGTGCCTTAATTTTGCGTCTGTCGAAATGCACTTCTTGTTGTAATGCGTCCATGTTAGCTTGTAGGCCTTCTGGAGCTTGGTGATTCTTTGTTCATTGGCAATTCGGTTTAATCCTGAGGACTGTATAGATTCACCGAGGTATTTAAAATGGCAGACTTGTGCAATTTTACCATAATTTGTTATTAAAGGGATTTATTTTCTGGCTGCCTTTCCATATATTGGGTTTTTTCATAAGATATCTGTAGTCCGGTTTTTTGTGATATTTCATGTAATTTTTCCACTGCGTGAATCGCTTCTGTTCTGTTATTGGTGATAATTGCAATATCGTCAGCGAAAGCAAGGCACTTGACTTTAACTCGGTTCTCTCTCTTGATACCAATTTGGATACCCTTTACGTGAGGTTCCCATTCCCTGATTATCTTTTCTAGAACAATATTGAAAAGGATTGGGGATAGTCCGTCCCCCTGTCGGACTCCAGATTTGATTTCGAAGGGTTCTGATACTTCGCCCATAAATTTCACTTTGGCCGTTGTTCCTGTAAGTGTCTGTTCTGTGATTTTTCGTGTCTTTCGGTCGATCCCACGGTCCACTGAATCATATGCTTTCCTGAAGTCAATGAATGTAATTACTGTGTTTCTGCATTTCCTCATTTGTAATATTGTCTTTAAGCACCAGATCAGTTCTGCACATGAGCGTCCTTTTCTGAATCCGGCCTGGTATTCACCAGTTAGTGTATCTGCTTGGGATTCTATCCTGTTTAAAAGCGCTTTGGAAAGGATTTTGTAAGCGACTGGGAGCAGGGAAATTCCTCTGTAATTGTTCATGTCTGTCTTGTAGCCCTTTTTGTGAAGCGCGTGAATTAGAGCGCATTTCCAGTCCTCTGGTATCTGCTCCGTTATCCATATGTCTGACATTATATGGTGTAATTTCTGCATAAGTATAGGATCGTTTAGTTTCCAGAACTCAGCAATGATCCCATCTTCTCCTGGTGCATTGTTAATTTTCAACTGCTTGACTATCTCCATAATTTCTTCAAGATCCGGGGCATGTGAGTCTGGGTGTGTGAATACTGGAGAAGAGAAGACAAGTTTTTCTTGGGGTGGTTCGCAGTTGAGGAGGGAACTGAAATATTGGGCTAAGATTTTGCAGTCATTTTTCGTGTTGGTTTCCAAAGAGCCATCGGGTTTCTTGAAGCACAAGCTAGGCGCTTGGTATCCCTGTAAGTTTTCTCTGAAAGTCTTATAAAAATTTCTTGTATTTTTTTTATGAAATCCTGCTGCATTTCAGAGAGTCTATTGTTGTCATATCCCCGTTTTTCTTTTCTAATTATTTTTGAGGTCTGTATTTGAGTTTTAAGAAAGTTCTCCCAGTGTTCTTCAGTTTTGTGACTGCTAAATTTTTTTCCATGCAGTTATTCGGTTGTCGACTGCCTCATCACAGGTTGCATTCCACCAGCGATGTTTCCTGTTGCGAGGGGGCTGTCCTAATTTGAGGGCTTTCTGAATTTTCTCTGTTAGTTTCTTCCAGTCTGTTGATTTTTCGTGATTAATTTGCATGATGATTTTTTCTTTGTTGAGTTGCATAGACATATATATATATATATATATATATATATATATATATATATATATATATATATATGTGTGTGTGTGTGTGTGTGTGTGTGTGTGTGTGTGTGTATCGTTGTTTAATGCTGTTACTAAAAATCTCGATAACTTGACCAATTTACTTCAGATTTTTAAACGTACGAAGGGACATAGGCTACTCATTTTCTTAATAAATATGGTATGCAAATATATATGTACTATATAAAGGTCAATGTTGTCAGAAAAAGTCTCAAGCTTATGACCAAACTACTTCTAATTTCTTACCCGATGCTCTGGTAAACATTTTCATGGACATAAGATCTGTATCTTTAAACCAAGGGAAATATTGTCAGCAAAAGTTATCGAAAAATTCTTAACATATTTATTTCAAATTTTTGCATAGTACCCTAACAAATGTGGGGATGGACAAAGGCTACACACCTCTTAGATTTACTCAAATTCTTACATAATACTCTAATAAACGTTTGGACAGAAAAAGGCTACACATTTATTTAATATGTGTGGCATAAGAAATATATACACTACATAAAATGGAAAACTCCGCCTGGGGTCAGTTGTTTTGCAACAGCCACTGCCGGCCCGAAGCCCGGATAAAGGGAGGGGGGGTTGGGCATTGGGCTAACAACCAAATCCTGTAAAATAAACTCTTTGTTATGAAACACAAACTTGCCTCGGACATGGATGGATACAATGGAATACGAAAACTGCAAAGGAAAAACGGTGTACGATTTACAAATTTTAACTTTGGATCTTGGAATGTTCACAGCCTGTATAGACCAGGAACCATCCAGACCATGGTCTCAGGAATTAACCGATATAAACTGAACCTGGTGGCGGAACAAAAGACAAGACGGCTAGGAGCAGGAACTCACAAAGAGGATGAATACACACTATTCTACGGCGGATGTGTAGATAAAAACGAATTCGGCACTGGTTTTGTGATAAACAACAAAGTAGCAAATTACGTTAAGGAATTCAAAGTTGTTTACAAGAGAATATACTACATAGTACGTGGAAACCAAGTATCTGACATCCCATTCATCATTGTTCGTGCCTCGACTGAGGAGAAACCAGATGAGGAAAAGGAAGAGTTCTATGACTAACTAGAACAAACAATTGAGAGCACACCAACTAGAAATATCAGGATAGCGCTGGGATATTTTAATGGAAAAGCAGGAAAAGAAGAATTCTACCTACCAACTATAGGAAGGCACAGTTTGCATGATGAGACCAATGAGAATGGTCAGAGAATGATCAGCTTAGCTATCTCAAAGAACTCCTGAAAGTAAGTTCGACTTACTTATAACACAAGAGAATACATAAGAGAACATGGTGCTCACTGGATGGAGGAACCGCTAACCCGATAGATCACATTTTGGTGGACCAGCGCTATAGCAATAGAGTCATGGACGTCAGGTAGTATAGAGGAGGCGACTGTGCGTCAGACCACTTAGTCATTGTGTGCAGGCTTAAACTCATGTTCACCTACATGCATAAGAAGAAGGGGACACTAGAACCTGCTTTGAATGTTGAGAAACTACGATAAAGTGTCATTAAAAAACAATGTGCTACAGAAATTAAAAATCTTTTTGAGGTCCTAGAGACCCTGGAAGCAAGAGAGAACGTGGAGGGAAAGTGGAAAAAAGTGAAGTCAACGGTACTAAGTGTAGCGGAGGATATACTGGGAAGAAAGAAGATAGTGAAGAAGAGGAAATGATTCAACGAGACATGCCAGAAGGCTACAGAAAAGACAAGGAAGATGAAGGAGGAGTGACTAGCTGACAGGGAGAATGAGCAGAAAAGGGAACATTGTGTGTCAGAAGAGAGACAAAGCGAATCCTAAGAGCAGAGAAGAGAATATATCGAACCAGTCTGCTAGAACAAATGGAGGCGGAGAGCCAAAACAAGAATTTAAGGCAATTCTTACAATACGTAAAAAATCGGAAACGTGGACTTCAGAGCCCAACATTTTTCATTAGCGATAAGAACGGCAACTTGAGAAATGAAAAGGAAAGAATTGTAGAAAGAGGGAAAGAACACTTCTCAGAACTGTTGAATCGCCCAGACCCAGATGAGATGTTACCTGCAGACACTACGGAGGAAAGGAAAGATGAAGAAGAATGGGAAGTTAGTGAAGAAGACATGAAGATCGTAATCAAAGGACTGAGAAACAATAAACCCCCGGGGAGGACAGAATAACATCAGAATTAATCAAGGAGGCAGGTGAGAGCTTACACTTAGAGATAAATAAACTGATCCACTTGATATGGGAGAAGGAGACACTGCCAGAAGAATGGAAATTGGCTATAATATGCCCAGTATACAAGAAGAGAAGCAAAATGGAATTTGGTAACTACAGATGAATCAGCTTGTTGACTGTAACATATAAGGTACTGTCCATCATTATCCTCAGTAAAATTGCAATCATTCATAGAGAACAACATACAGGAGTACCAAGCTGGCTTTCGATCAAACCGATCGACAACAGATCACACTTCCACACTAAGACAATTTTTTGAAAAACACTGGGAATAAGGTAAAGATATCTGCAGCCTGTTCGTCCATTTTCAGTGTGCATATGACAGAATCCACAGGAATAGCCTATACAATGCAATGCGTGACTTCAGAATCTCTGAGAACTAGTGAGAATAGTGCAAGCTTGTATGGAAGGGTCGAAGGCAGTAGTACGTTCGCGAGGAGCCACATCAGAAACATTCGAGACTGAGACAGGCCTCGGACAAGGGAAAGCTCTCTCATGTGTTCTGTTCATTGTCATCTTAAAGAAAGTAACAAAAGAGTATAGGCAACAGGAGTGGGCTGGAGTAGAGATGGAGAGTAACTTCAACTGTCGCGCAGCCATCGTGGTTTATCCGTTGCCCAATAGTGCATATTATACCGGTTTACGTAACCGCTGTTGGTGAATGACGTTTCGTCGCTAAATAGTATGCGTGCAAAAAATCTGTCATCGTCCCGTAATTTCTCTTGTGCCCAGTGGCAGAACTGTACATGACGTTCAAAGTCGTCGCCATGCAATTCCTGGTGCATAGAAATATGGTACGGGTGCAATCGATGTTGATGTAGCATTCTCAACACCGACATTTTTGAGATTCCCAATTCTCGCGCAATTTTTCTGCTACTGATGTGCGGATTAGCCGCGACAGCAGTTAAAACACCTACTTGGGCATCATCATTTGTTGCAGGTCGTGGATGACGTTTCAAATGTGGCTAAACACTTCCTGTTTCCTTAAATAACGTAACTATCCGGTGAACGGTCCGGACACTTGGTTGATGTTGTCCAGGATACCGAGCAGCATACATAGCACACGCCCTTTGGGCATTTTGATCACAATAGCCATACATCAACACGATATCGACCTTTTCCGAAATTGGCAAACGATCCATTTTAACACGGGTAATGTATCACGAAGCAAATACCGTCCGCGCTAGTGGAATGTTACGTGATACCACGTACTTACACGTTTGTGACTATTACAGCCCCATCTATCACAAAGCGAAAAAAGTTGTCGAACTAAAACATTCATATTTCTTTACGTACTACACGAATATGTAATAAAAAATGGGGGTTCTATTTAAAAAAACGAGTTGATATCCGTTTGACCTATGGCAGCGCCATCTAGCCGGCCAACCATAAGGCCATCTGGTTTCCCCCTTCAAGCTAGACGAGTTTCGTTCCTTGTAGTTTTTTCGTTTGATGCTTATTGCGTGAAATATTTGGCCCGGTCACGATCAATGGACCACCCAGTATATATGAAATATCCTGTGTACTACACTAGGATCCAAACCGGAGACCTTTACCTTTCACAGACAAATGCTCTACCACCTGAGCTATCCAAGCACTTTCCATCCTTACTTTCCCAGCACCTCATTTCCTAGCTTCCAACTACAAATGACATCATATTCATCGAAGCATGAACTGATTCCACGATTACAACTGAAACACATGCGTCAAAGATTTAGTTACCTCTAGGAAACATCCCGCAAACAGGGCGAATCCCGGTCTCTAAATTATGTAATGGCTTCATATCGGCTAAGAAGGGAGTACGTTCACATTTACCACACATAGTTGAAACAGCCCATATGAGTCCCACAAATTTTATGTGGGATTAATATCGTGTGATATAACTGGCCAGTCGAAATTAGAATTGGTGCCTGAGTGTTCGCCAAACCAGGAATAAGAACATAGCTGTTGTCAATTTTGAATTCGTCTAAAAGGCACACACGTCATAAAGTGTAGAAGAACTCGTTAAGAGAATGGGTAAAAATTTTGACTCCTCTAGATAATCGCGCATGCCCCTAGTACAGAAAATACGGGACATGCTAGGACGACACTTGCGGGGTGTAATTGTGCACAACGTTGTGCCTAACTGTAGATCCTCGATCTGCACTCAACAGCATCAATTTTTTATACGTAGATGAATATGAAATGGGAGATACGATACTGCGTGAAGAGTTTGACAGAGCACTGAAAGACCTGAGTCGAAACAAGGCCCTGGGAGTAGCCAATACTCCATTAGAACTACTGACGGCCTTGGAAGAGCCAGTCCTGACAAAACTCTACCACCTGGTGAGCAAGATGTGTGAGACAGGCGAAATACCGTCAGACTTCAAGAATAATATAATAATTCCAATCCCAAAGAAAGCAGGTGTTGACAGATGTGAAAATTACCGAACTATCAGTTTAATAAGTCATAGCTGCAAAATACTAACACGAATTCTTTATAGACGAATGGAAAAATTGGTAGAGGCCGACCTCGGAGAAGATCAGTTTGGATTCCGTAGAAATATTGGAACACGTGAGGCAATATTGACCTTACGACTTATCTTAGAAGAAAGATTAAGGAAAGACAAACTTACGTTTCTAGCATTTGTAGACTTAGAGAAAGCTTTTGACAATGTCGACTGGATTACTCTCTTTCAATTTCTAAAGGTGGCAGGGGTAAAATATAGGGAGCGAAAGGCTATTTACAATTTGTACAGAAACCAGATGGCAGTTATAAGAGTCGAGGGGAATGAAAGGGAAGCAGTGGTGGGGAAGGGAGTTAGACAGGGTTGTAGCATCTCCCCGATGTTATTCAATCTGTATATTGAGCAAACAGTAAAGGAAACAAAAGAAAAATTCGGAGTAGGTACTAAAATCCATGGAGAAGAAATAAAAACTTTGAGGTTCGCCGTTGACATTGTAATTCTGTCACAGACAGCAAAGGACTTGGAAGAACAGTTAAACGGAATGGACAGTGTCTTCAAAGGAGGATATAAGATGAACATCAACAAAAGCAAAACGAGGATAATGGAATGGAGTCGAATTAAGTCGGGTGATGCTGAGGGAATTAGATTAGGAAATGAGACCCTTACAGTAGTAAAGGAGTTTCGCTATTTGGGGTGAAAAGTAACTGATGATGAAGTAGAGAGGATATAAAAAGTATACTGGCAATGGCAAGGAAAGCGTTTCTGAAGAAGAGAAATTTGTTAACATCGAGTATAGATTTAAGTGTCAGGAAGTCGTTCCTGAAAGTATTTGTATGGAGTGTAACCACGTATTTAAGTGATACATGGACTATAGATAGTTTGGACAAGAAGAGAATAGAAGCTTTCGAAATATGGTGCTACAGAAGAATACTGAAGATTAGATGGGTAGATCGCATAACTGATGAGGAGGTATTGAATGGAATTGGGGAGAAGAGAAGTTTGTGGCACAACTTGACAAGAAGAAGGGACCAGTTGGTGGGATATGTTCTGAGGCATCAAGGGATCACATATTTAGCATTGGAGGGCAGCGTGGAGGTTAAAAATCGTAGAGGGAGACCAAGAGATGAATACACTAAGAAGATTCAGAAAGATTTAGGGTGCAGTAAGTACTGGGAGATGAAGAAGCTTGCACATGATAGGGTAGCATGGAGAGCTGCATCAAACCAGTCTCAGGACTGAAGACCACAACAACAACAGCAACACATCCTACTTCGTGTTGACGGTAACCTGTTCGAGTAGGTCCAAATCATGGTACGAAAAGCATCCTTGAAATGTCACAGAACCACCTGAATACGCTCTCAATACACTGCAGGGTAGACGCCTCTTCGCCCGGCAGTGCTCTCGACGCCTTTGATCGTTTGAAAAGAGACCAATTGACCCTGTGCACCATCCTACACGCTTCTAGACAGGTAATGTCCAGTTTGAGTACAGTTTGAATCGTTGCTGTCTTGCAGCCTTTTGTGCGGTTGTCTTGTTGCGTTTTCTATGCTACTCTTTCCTGTGCAAGCCCCTTCATCTCCAAACAACCTCTGCAGCTTATATCTTTCTGAATCTGTTCACTGTATTCATCTCTTGGTCTCCGTTGACGATTTTTACCCCCATGCTTCCCTCCAGTACTAAGTTGGTGACCTCTTCTTCTCTCAGATTGTGTCTTATTAACAGATCTCTTCTTCTAGTCGGGTTGCGCCAAAATTTCTTTTCTCCCCACTTCTATTCAGTAGTTCCTCATTAGTTACGTCATATACCCATCTAATCTTCAGCATTCTTCTGTAGCACCACATTTCAAAAGCTACTGTTCTCTTCTTGTATTAACTGTTTATCGACCGTGTTTCACTTCTACACATGCCTGCACTCCATATAAAACTTTCAGAAAAGACTTCCTACGGTACTGTTTATTGGTTCCATACTTTTTAGGACCACGGCGTTTTCCTGTATGCTGATTTTTTACACTCGCAAATAATGCGACAAGTAAAACATTCTGAAGAAGGGCATTAAGTCCCCGAAAATGGTCAATACATTAAATTTTTTATGCGGCTGGTTGCTTATTATTTCGTTATATAATTGCTGACACTTAGATCTATATTCGATGTGAACAAAAGTCTCTTCTTCAGGAATGCTTGTCTTGTCATTCCCAGATGACATTTAAGATCGTCTTTACTCTTGCCATCATCAGTTACGTTGCTGTCAAATAACAAAATTCAGCTACTAATTTAAGTGTTTCGCTCCCTAACATAATGCCAGGAGCGTCATATGATTCAATAAGACTATATTCCATTATCCTAGTTTTTCTTTTGTTGATGTTTATCTTATATCCTTTATTGATACAGTCTGTTCTGTTCAACTCAAAATGGTTGAAATGGCTCTGAGCACTATGGGACTCAACATCTATGGTCATTAGTCCCCTAGAACTTAGAACTACTTAAACCTAAGTAACCTAAGGACATCACACAACACCCAGTCATCACGAGGCAGAGAAAATCCCTGACCCCGCCGGGAATCGAACACGGGAACCCGGGCGCGGGAAGCGAGAACGCTACCTCAAGAGACCACGAGCTGCGGACTCTGTTCAACTGCTCTTCGAATTTCTTTGCTGTCTCTGACAGAATTATAATGCCATCGGCAAATCTCAAAGTTTTATTTCTTCTTCCAGAACTTTAATTCCTACTCCAGATTTTTCTTTTGTTTCCTTTACTTATTAATCCATGTACAAAATTAACAACGTCGGGGATAGGCTACAACTCTGCTCCACTCCATTCTCAAAGACTGCTTCCCTTTCATGTCCCTCTTGCAACTGCCGCCTGGTTTCTGTATAAGTTGCAAATAACCTTCCGCTCTCTGCATTTTACCTCTGCTACAATCAGAATTTCAAAGAGTGTATTCTAGTCATCATTGTCAAAGGTTTTCTCTATGTCTACAAGTGCCATAAACGAAGGTTTACCTTTCCTTAACCTATCTTATAAGGTAAGTCATAGGGTCAGTATTGCCTCGTTGGTTCCTACATTTCCTCAGAATCCCAATGATCTTCCCAGAGTTCGGCTTCTACCAGTTTTTCCATTCTTATGTAAAGTATTTTGCAACCATGACTCACTAAACCGATAGTTCGTTAATATGCACATCTGTCAGCACCTGCTTTCTTTGCAATAGGAGTTATTACAGTTACCTTGAAGTCTGCTCTCGGGGCTTTGTTTCGACTTAGGTGTTTCAGTGGTCTATGAAATTCTTCTCTCTGTATCGTATCTCCCGAGTCATCTTCATCTACGCCTTCTTCAAGTTCTGTCATCTTACCTTCAAGTTCATCTCCCTTGTATAGACCCCCTATACACCCTTTCACCTTTCAGATTTCCTTTCTTTGCTTAGGACTGGTTTTTCACGCGATTTCTTGATATTCGTACAGCTGCTTCTCATTTTCCTTTAGTCGGTATCTCTCTCTCCTCTAGTGATATATGCTTCTGAATATTACATTCGTCTTCTAGTCATTCCTGCTTAGCCATTTCAAGCTTGCTATCAGTCCCATTTTGTAGACGTTTGTATTCCCTTTCGCTTGTTTCATTTGCTGCATTTTTATATTTCCTTTTTTCGTCAGTTAAATTCAATATTTCCTGCGTTATTCAAGGATTTGTACTGGACCTTGTAGTTTTACCTATGTTATCCTTTCTGTCTTCGCTGTTTTATCTCTCAAACTACCCATCCGTCATACACTGTATTCCTTTCCGTTGTTGCAGCCAGTCGTTGCCTAATGCCCCTTCTGAAACTCTCGACAACCCCTGGTTCTTTCTTCCTGTCCAAGTCACATTTCCCTTTGTTTTTACGATTTCTTTAGTTTTAACCTACAGTTTATAGCCAATAAATTGTGGTCAGAGTGCTAATCTGCCCTGGAAGTGTCTTACAGTTTAAAACTTGGTTCCGAAATCTCTGTCCTATTGTTATATAATCTACTTGAAACATTCCTAGGTCTTCAGGTCTCTTCCATGTATACAGCCTTCTTTCATGATTCTTAAATCAAGTGCTGTCGATGACTAAATTATGCAGACTTCCCAGGCGGCTTTTTCATTCATTCCTTTCCCCCAGTCCACATTCACCTACAATATTCCCTTCTCTTCGTTCACCTACTACCGAATTCCAGGCTCCCCCCCCCCCCATCCCTATTACACTTTTGTCCCCATTAAGAATCTGAATGATTTTTTTAATGTCATTATACATCTCTTCAGTCTCTTCATCATCTGCGGAATTAGGTGGCATATAAACATTTACAGCTGTGGCGAGTGTTGGCTTTTTGTCTTTCTTACATACGATTATGCGCTCACTATGCTGGTTGTATTAGCTTACCGAATCCCTGTTTTCCTATTTATTATTCAGCCCATTTCTAACCCAGTATTCACCTGACCGGAAATCCTGTTCCTGTTGCCATCGAACTTCAGTAATTACTACTATATATACACTCCTGGAAATTGAAATAAGAACACCGTGAATTCATTGTCCCAGGAAGGGGAAACTTTATTGACACATTCCTGGGGTCAGATACATCACATGATCACACTGACAGAACCACAGGCACATAGACACAGACAACAGAGCATGCACAATGTCGGCACTAGTACAGTGTATATCCACTTTCGCAGCAATGCAGGCTGCTATTCTCCCATGGAGACGATCGTAGAGATGCTGGATGTAGTCCTGTGGAACGGCTTGCCATGCCATTTCCACCTGGCGCCTCAGTTGGACCAGCGTTCGTGCTGGACGTGCAGACCGCGTGAGACGACGCATCATCCAGTCCCAAACATGCTCAATGGGGGACAGATCCGGAGATCTTGCTGGCCAGGGTAGTTGACTTACACCTTCTAGAGCACGTTGGGTGGCACGGGATACATGCGGACGTGCATTGTCCTGTTGGAACAGCAAGTTCCCTTGCCGGTCTAGGAATGGTAGAACGATGGGTTCGATGACGGTTTGGATGTACCGTGCACTATTCAGTGTCCCCTCGACGATCACCAGTGGTGTACGGCCAGTGTAGGAGATCGCTCCCCACACCATGATGCCGGGTGTTGGCCCTGTGTGCCTCGGTCGTATGCAGTCCTGATTGTGGCGCTCACCTGCACGGCGCCAAACACGCATACGACCATCATTGGCACCAAGGCAGTAGCGACTCTCATCGCTGAAGACACGTCTCCATTCGTCCCTCCATTCACGCCTGTCGCGACACCACTGGAGGCGGGCTGCACGATGTTGGGGCGTGAGTGGAAGACGGCCTAACGGTGTGCGGGACCGTAGCCCAGCTTCATGGAGACGGTTGCGAATGGTCCTCGCCGATACCCCAGGAGCAACAGTGTCCCTAATTTGCTGGGAAGTGGCGGTGCGGTCCCATACGGCACTGCGTAGGATCCTACGGTCTTGGCGTGCATCCGTGCGTCGCTGCGGTCCGGTCCCAGGTCGACGGGCACGTGCACCTTCCGCCGACCACTGGCGACAACATCGATGTACTGTGGAGACCTCACGCCCCACGTGTTGAGCAATTCAGCGGTACGTCCACCCGGCCTCCCGCATGCCCACTATACGCCCTCGCTCAAAGTCCGTCAACTGCACATACGGTTCACGTCCACGCTGTCGCGGCATGCTACCAGTGTTAAAGACTGCGATGGAGCTCCGTATGCCACGGCAAACTGGCTGACACAGACGGTGGCGGTGCACAAATGCTGCGCAGCTAGCGCCATTCGACGGCCAACACCGCGGTTCCTGGTGTGTCCGCTGTGCCGTGCGTGTGATCATTGCTTGTACAGCCCTCTCGCAGTGTCCGGAGCAAGTATGGTGGGTCTGACACACCGGTGTCAAAGTGTTCTTTTTTCCATTTCCAGGAGTGTAGATTCAACCTATCCACTTCTCGTTTAAAATTTTCTAACCTACCTACATAACTAAGGGACCTAACATTCTATCCACCGATCCGTAATGTGCCAGTTTTGTTTCTCCTGATGACGACAACCTGCGCAGATCCGAAAGGGTACCTCCGGTGTATTTTACTGATAAGGATGCCATAGTAGAGCTGCATGCCCCCGCTAAATTTACGGCTGCAGTGTTCCCTTGCTTTCAGCTGTTCACATTACCAGTACAGCGAAGGACGTTTTGGTTGATTTTCCAAGGCCAGTTCAGTTACTCATCCTAACTGCAGCTACTGAAAAGACTGGTGTTCCTCATCACAAACCACACGTTTCTATGGCCACCCAATAGGTACCTCTCAATTGTGGTTGCATCTGCGGTACGAATATCTGTATCGTTCGGGCACGCAAGCCACAAGGGCAAGGTCAGTGGTTCATGAGGGTGCACGGTACCTCATCGTAAATGTCAACTGCAAGCATTTCGCTAGGAAATGAGAGAGACGGACCAGCATTTTCTGATGGCAGCTATTCCTGTCGATTTTTAAACCTATTGACATTGAGATAGCGTGACACTCGTCTCCAGACTCTGTCGATTGTCGTACTTTTACGACAACTGCTCTTACACAGTGATTCCTAGCTGCGAATGGTACAGAATTCCGTGTCAACAAGTTGGACAGCAGTTCCTGTTGATATATCAAAAAAAGGACAATTTCATTCACAGTTTGGTCACAGGAATGTCCATTATGAAAGCACATTTCAGCCATATTGTGACGTTTGTCCTACGCTGATCTCATACAATCGACTGATACGTACGCACCACTTCACTTTCTTGACGCTTGTCGGCCTCAGTCAGATAACCCCGTGGCAGCTGCTCCAAACGATCTGCAGTGCTAGAAGACCATCATTATGTTTTTTTACGAGTGAATAACATTTGGCCAGGTGAGTTTATAAAGACTCAGTTCGTTTTGAAGTGACATATTATTAGCTACAGAATAACGAAGAAATATTTTGTTTATCTGACCATCTGGAACTTACCTTAAACACCTTTAGCATTTATACAGGCCTATACTCCCAACATTAGAACATAATTTCAATGTTGTTGTTGTTGTTGTTGTCTTCAATCCTGAGACTGGTTTGATGGAGCTCTCCATGCTACTCTACCCTGTGCAAGCTTCTTCATCTCTCAGTATCTACTGCAGCCTACATCCTTCTCAATCTGCTTAGTGTTTTCATCTCTTGGTCTCCCTCTACGACTTTTACTCTCCACGCTGCCCTCCAATACTAAATTGGTGTTCCCTCGATGTCTCAGAACATGTCCTACCAACCGATCCCTTCTTCTAGTCAAGTTGTGCCACAAGCTCCTCTTCTCCCCAATTCTATTCAATACCTCCTCATTAGTTATGTGATCAACCCATCTAATCTTCAGCGTTCTTCTGTAGCACAACATTTCGAAAGCTTTTATTCTCTTCTTGTGTAAGCTATTTATCGTCCACGTTTCACTTCCATACATGGCTACACTCCATACAAATACTTTCAGAAATGACTTCCTGACATTTAAATCTATAGTCGATGTTAACAAATTTTTCTTCTACAGAAACGCTTTCCTCGCCATTGCCAGTATACATTTTATATCCTCTCTACTTCGACCATCATCAGTTACATTTCTCCCCAAATAGCGAAACTCCTTTACTACTTTAAGTGTATCATTTCCTAATCTAATTCCCTCAGCATCACCCGACTTAATTCGACTACATTCCATTATCCTCGTTTTGCTTCTGTTGATGTTCATCTTGTACCCTCCTTTCAAGACACTGTCCATTCCGTTCAACTGCTTTTCCAAGTCCCTTGCTCTGAACCTCAAAGTTTTTATTTCTTCTCCGTGGATTTTAATACCTACTCCGAACTTTTATTTTGTTTCCTTCACTGCTTGCTCAATATACAGATTGAATAACATTGGGGATAGGCTACAACCCTGTCTCACTCCCTTCCCAACCACTGCTTCCCTTTCATACCCCTCGACTCGTATGACTGCCATCTGCTTTCTGTACAAATTATAAATAGCCTTTCGCTCTCTGTATTTAACCCCTGCCACCTTCAGAATTTGAAAGAGAGTATTCCAATCAACATTGTCAAAAGCTTTCTTTAAGTCTACAAATGCTAGAAACGTAGGTTTGCCTTTCCTTAATGTTTCTTCTAAGATAAGTCTTAAGGTCAGTATTGCCTCACGTGTTCCAACATTTCTACGGAATCGAAACTCATCTTCCCCGACGTCGGCTTCTACCAATTTTTCCATTCGTCTGTAAAGAATTCGCGTTAGTATTTTGCAGCTGTGACTTATTAAACTGATAGTTCGGTAATTTCCACATCTATCAACACCTGCTTTTTTTGGGATTGGGATTATTATATTCTTCTTGATGTCTGAGGGTATTTCGCCTGCCTCATACATCTTGCTCACTAGATGGTAGAGTTTTGTCAGGACTGGCTCTCCCAAGGTTGTCAGTAGTTCTAACGGAATGTTGTCTACTCCGGGGGCCTTGTTTGGACTCAGGTCTTTCAGTGCTCTGTCTAACTCTTCACGCAATATCATATCTCCCATTTCATCTTCATCTACATCCTCTTCCATATCCATAATATTGTCGTCAAGTACATCGCCCTTGTATAGGCCCTCTATATACTCCTTCCACCTTTCTGCTGTCCCTTCTTCGCTTAGAACTGGGTTTCCATCAAAGCTCTTAATATTCGTGTAAGTGGTTCTCCTTTCTCCAAAGGTCTCTTTAATTTTCCTGTAGGCAGTATCTACCTTTCCCCTAGTGAGATAAGCCTCTACATTCTTACTTTTTTTCTCTAGCCATCCCTGCTTAGCCATTTTGCACTTCCTATCATCTTTGAGACGTTTGTATTCCTTTTTGCCTGCTTCATTTACTGCATTTTTATATATTCTCCTTTCATCAATTAATTTCAATATTTCTTCTGTTACCCAAGGGGTTCTACTAGCCCTCGTCTTTTTATCTATGTGATACTCTGCTACCTTCACTATTTCATCCCTCAAAGCTACCCATTCTTCTTCTACTGTATTTATTTCCCCCATTCCTGTCAATTGTTCCCCTATGCTCTCCCTGAAACTCTGTACGGTTTCTGGTTCTTTCAGTTTATCCAGGTCCCATCTCCTTAAATTCCCACCTTTTTGCAGTTTCTTCAGTTTTATCTACAGTTCATAACCAATAGATTGTGGTCAGAGTCCACATCTGCCCCTGGAAATGTCTTACAATTTGAAACCTGGTTCCTAAATCTCTGTCTTACCATTATATAATCTATCTGATACCTTTTAGTATCTCCAGGGTTCTTCCATGTATACAACCTTCTTTTATGATTCTTAAACCAAGTGTTAGCTATGATTAAGTTATGCTCTGCGCAAAATTCTACCAGGCGGCTTCCTCTTTCATTTTTTAGCCCCAATCCATATTCACCAATTATGACGAATTCCAGTCACCCATGACTATTAAATTTTCGTCTCCCTTCACTACCTGAATAATTTCTTTTGTCTCATCATACATTTCATTAATTTCTTCATCATCTGCAGAGCTAGTTGGCATATATTTACTACTGTAGTAGGCGTGGTCTTCGTGTCTATCTTGGCCACAATAATGCGTTCACTATGCTGTTTGTAGTAGCTTACCCGTACCCCTATTTTTTTTATTCATTATTAAACCTACTCCTGTTTACCCTTACTTGATTTTGTATTTATAACCCTGTATTCACCTGACCAGAAGTCTTGTTCCTCCTGCCACCGAACTTCACTAATTCCCACTATATCTAACTTTAACCTATACATTTCCCTTTTTAAATTTTCTAACCTTCCTGCCCGATTAAGGGACCTGACATTGCACGCTCCGATCCGTAGAACACCAGTTTTCTTTCTCCTGATAACAACGTCCTCTTGAGTAGCCCCCACCCAGAGATCCGAATGAGGGACTACTTTACCTCCTGAATATTTTACCCAAGAGGACGCCATCATCATTTAATCATACAGTAAAGCTGCATAGCCTCAGGAAAAATTACAGGTGTAGTTTCCCCTTGCTTTCAGCCGTTCGCAGTACCAGAACAGCAAGGCCATTTTGGTTATTGTTACAAGGCCAGATCAGTCAATCATCCTGACTGTTGCCCCTGCAACTACTGAAAAGGCTGCAGCCCCTGTTCAGGAACCACACGTTTGTCTGGCCTCTCAACAGATACCCCTCCGTTGTGGTTGCACCTACGGTACGGCTATCTGTATCGTTGAGGCACGCAAGCCTTCCCACCAACGGCAAGGTCCACGGTCCAGGGGGGTGGGGGGATAATTTCAATAAGAAACCGATATTTGAGGTTCTTGAAGCTAAACATTAATTTCTGATCAGTTAAGACTTGAATCATCGCAGTAAGACGGTTAGTCACTCACTGATTGGAACAAAAGTTATTATACATGCGTTTAAAAGACAACTGTAATGAACAGAAAACATGTAGTTCAAGTAGAAACACTGAGATTTTACGGTATGACTTGTGATTAAAAATAAAGTCAGACCTACATGCCAAAAAAATATCAACTACTTTGTAGAAAAATACGCTAGCATAGAATCGTTGAAGATCACGACGGTCATGCTTTTGCAGTACTTCACTAGTCATTTCCCTTTTGGTGTTTCGGTGGCTGTTCAGCTGAACAGCAAGACTTCGATCACAATGAATTCCGCCGTTGACGTCACGCGTGAAAGTGGAGTTTGGAGGGTGATGTTAACCACGTCTGTATCAATCGAAAGAGATACCACGTAGTGTTGCAACCGGCAAGGACCACAGAGAACTCGGCTAGTGACTGGATACGGCTCTGACTCTCTTGGGTTTCCGCAGCTGGGGAATCGCTCAGGGGTCTAGCACTGTGAACTCCGGATATGCTGCAATAACCTCTGTGTGAAGCAATCTTGCACAATTTTATGTATCATTTTGGATCTTGTGTCTTGATTTGACCACACCAATATGCGAAATGTTAAGCTAGTGCATGTAGACTTCTTAGCAAACATAAAGTAGTGGGAGATATCATCCGAAGCCAAGGTAGTGTATGGTGTACCTCAACGTAGTGGTATTGAACCGTTACTAGTTACGATATAAATAAATGAGCAGGTAGATATTATCAAATTATTTTGAAGTGTCGATCGCGACCAGTTTAGGATGAGACAACAATGAGGAAAAGGGGAATTATTGGAAAAGTCATAAGGAAGTGTAACTTACAAACAAACAAAAAAACAATGTTATTTGTACAAGGGTGAGTCAAATGAAAACCTTAAAGTTTTTTAAAAATATTATTTATTGTGCAGAAGTGGTACAAAACTGTGTCACTTTTCAGCATAATCTCCCCCACGCTCAATGCAACTCCTCCAGCGCTTACAAAGTGCATAAATTCCTTTAGAAAAAAATTCTTTTGGTAGTCCGCACAACCACTCATGCACCGCGTGGCGTACCTTTTCATCAGAACGGAAATTCTCCCATTGCGTCATTCAGTATCACTCGGCGGTTTTCCTTCACTATAGCTTCAACTGCTGCAATGTTCTGTGGAATCACAACTCGTTGTGCCTGACCTGGACGAGGAGCATCGTCCACTCAAGTCACACCATTTGCGAACTTCCTACTCCATTCGTAGACTTGTTGCAGTGACAAACATGCGTCACCGTACTGAACCTTCATTCGTCGATGAATTTCAATAGGTTTCACACCTTCAGTACGCAATAACCGAATAACAGAACGCTGTTCGTCCGTGGTGCAAGTCGCAAGTGGGGCGGCCATCTTTATACTGGTACTGCGACGGTATGTGTGCATCTGCATTATGCTGCCACCTACAGGCCATTCCTCATGCTATTTGTAGCACGCTTACTATCTTACAGGATAACGGCGCGAAATTTCGATTTGTTTTTACAAATTTAAGGTTTTCATTTGACTCATCCTCCTAAAATGGTCGTTTGATCTGCTCTGGAGTAATCAATGGTCTGAGACGATTTCCATGTTGTATTACCGACAGATGTACAGAAACGTAGAAACAGAGCTGCGCAATTAAGGCACCTGATAATAGACCGAAATGTCCAAATGCAGAAAGGGTTTAGCTGCGGATCGCACGATGTCTCTCGCATAGGTCACACTAGTCACAGCGTCCAAGATGTGATTTGTGGTTGTTCAAAAATGGTTCAAATGGCTCTGAGCACTATGGGACTTAACTTCTGAGGTCATTAGTCCCCTAGAACTTAGAACTACTTAAACCTAACTAACCTAAGGACATCACAAATATCCATGCCGGAGGCAGGATTCGAACCTGCGACCGTAGCGGTCGCGCGGTTCCAGACTGTAGCGCCTAGAACCGCTCGGCTACTCCGGCCGGCTAATGTGGTTGTACCCAGTAGGATCCCACTCAATAAGGCCTTGAGCTGGCGCTGTATGTCCTGTGCGAATGCAGTCACTGTGATGCCGCTTCCCATGTAACTACTATAGCTACTCAAACTGGTGGTACTAATGTGCATTTCGTGCAGCTGTTTCAGCGTCATGATCGGCCTCACCTTAATGCGGATGTTAGGCGCGTTAATGTGGGGCTGCGGAGGGCACTGATGGCGGAGGGCATGGATCACATCTCAGTGGTGCCAGTTGGGTCTATCAGTAGATGGGGTTTCACTGGGCATCGCCTGCACCTCAATAGGTATGGGAAGGGGAGGCTGGCTAAGCTTATAGGTAACAGTGTAGTGGGTGGTGGTGGTGGTAGTGGTATCACTCACGGAAAAATTCCTACAGTAGTTGGTGTTAGAGCTGCACCTTTTTTAGACTGAAGTCAGCTGATAGGTATACCTGCTTAAAGGAAGTGCCTCTAACTAAGGGCTCACCTCCAGAGGATGTAATGTTTCCAAGTAGAGAAGGAATTAGCATATTTTATAAAAATATAAGAGGTATTAGAGATAAAGTTAGTGAACTGCTAATAGATGCTAACTCTGAAATTATTGGTATATCTGAGCACCACTTAAATAATTTGATAATTCGGAGGCTTCCTTTACCAGGCTACAGATTAGCTGGCTGTTTCTCAAGGAGTTCCTTGCGGGGTGGGGGAGTGGCTCTGTACGTAAAAAACAGTATTTCATTTGAGACCATAGACGTATCACGACACTGCACTGAACAGATATTTGAAAGTTGTGCAGCATTAGTTGAATTTAGTGAAACTAAACTTCTAATTGCTGTTGTTTATAGGTCCCCTAACTCCGACTTCAGAGCATTTTTGCTTAAGCTAGAGAGGGTTCTCGATTCACTTTGTAGGAAGTACCAGAAAGTAGTTCTATGTGGTGACTTCAATATTAATTTTGTACATGATTGTGCAAGAAAAAGGATGTTGGTAGATCTCCTAAATTCATATGATCTGATGGAAACTGTGTTTTTTCCAACTAGGGTGCAGGGGAACAGAAGCACAGTCATAGACAATATTTTTATTCATTCTTCATTACTAGATGGGCATTCTGTTAGTGAAAGGGTGAATGGCCTTTCAGACCATGATGCACAAATTTTAACACTAAAAGGTTTTTGTACTCTAACCAATGACGTATTTAATTACAAATTACGTAGGAAAGTTAATCCAACAGCAATAGAGAGTTTTTCAAAACTTGTCAATGAACAAGAGTGGCAAGATGTTTATAGTACCGATAATATAGACGATAAATACAATGCTTTCCATAACTCATTTACCATGTTCTTTGAGAGTTGCTTTCCATTAGAACATTCTAAACGGGGTACTAGCAGTAATGGCCAGCCCGGTTGGCTGACTAGTGGGATAAGGATATCATGTAGAACAAAGCAGGAATTATATCAAAATGTTAGAAGTAGTCACAATCAAGATACAGTAGCCCATTACAAACAGTATTGTAAGGTGCTTAAAATTGTTATTAGCAAGGCAAAAAGTATGTGGTATGCAAATAGAATAGCTAATTCACAGAATAAAATTAAAGCCATATGGTCAGTTGTGAAGGAAGTGTCTGGTCAGCAGCACAAGGTTGACGATATAAAGTCAGTTTGCAGTAATAATATTTCTGTTACTGATAAATCAGATATATGTACAGTATGTAATATTTTCTGAGCATTGCTGGTGAATTAGATAAAAATTTAGTATCTACAGGAAATCATATAAATTTCTTAGCAAATGCCTTTCCGAGATTGACGTCTGAAATACTCCTCTGTGATACAGACAAGAGGGAGATTGAGACAATAATCAAATCACTGAAGACTAAGGACTCTCATGGTTATGATGGAGTGTCTAGTAGAATATTAAAGTACTGTGCTGCACTTGTTAGCTCTGTATTTAGCCATATTTGTAATTTTTCCTTTAGGAATGCTCAGTTTCCTGAGCGATTAAAATACTCATAGTAAAGCCACTTTATAAAAAGGGAGGAAGGGATAATGTAGATAATTTTAGACCTACTTCTATGCCATCAGCGTTTGCAAAAGTTATCGAAAAGGCTGTGTATGTAAGGTTAATTGATCATTTTATATCACACGATTTGCTATCAAATGTACAGTTCAGCTTTAGAAGTAGTTTGACAACTGAAAATGCTATATTCTCTTTTCTCTGTGAGGTACTGGATGGGCTAAACAAAAACTTTCGAACGCTTGGCGTATTTTTTGATTTAACAAAGGCATCTGACTGTGCTTATCACACAATATTGCTCCAGAAGTTGGACCATTACGGAATAAGAGGAGTAGCTCACAATTGGTTCACCTCTAACTTTAGCAACAGGCAGCAAAAGGTCATTACTCACAATGTTGATAACGGCTGTGATGTGGGATGTGAGTGGGGTACTGTCAAATGGGGGTTGCCCCAGGGATCAGTGTTGGGGCCGCTCCTGTTCCTTATTTATATAAATGATATGCCCTCTAGTATTATGGGTAACTCTAAAATATTTCTGTTTGCTGATGACACTAGCTTGGTAGTAAAGGATGTTGTGTGCAACATTGACTCGGTTTCAAGTAGAGCAGTACATGACCTCAGTTCATGGCTTGTAGAAAATAAACTAACGTTAAATCACAGTAAGACTCAGTTTTTACAGTTCCTAACACACAAATTCAACAAAACCTGACGTTCTAATCTCACAGAACGGGCTTATGATTAGTGAAACTGAACAGTTCATATTTCTAGGTGTTCAGATAGATAGTAAGCTGTCGTGGAAAGCCCACGTTCAGGATCTTGTTCAAAGACTTAATACTGCCATTTTCACTATTCGAACGGTATCGAAACTGAGTGATATTTCGACAAGTAAATTAGTCTACTTTGCTTATTTTCATTCACTTATGTCGTATGGTATTATGTTTTGGGGTAACTCTTCCCATTCTAGAAGGATATTTTTGGCCCAGAAACAGGCGGTTCGGGCAATAATTGGTGTGAGTTCACAAACCTCTTGTCGACCTCTTTTCACGAGTATGGGTATCTTGACATTGGCCTCTCAATATGTATATTCCTTATTGTCGTTTCTTGTTACCAATATTAGTTTATTTCCAAGAATAAGCAGCTTTCACTCGGTTAATACTCGGCAGAAATCAAACCTCCATTTGGATAGGACTTCCTTAACTCTTGTGCAAAAAGGTGTGCAGTATAGTGCTGCATCCATTTTCAATAATCTGCCACTCGACTTCAGAAATCTTAGCAGTAATCCACGCGCTTTCAAATCGAAACTGAAGTGTTTCCTCATGGGTCACTCCTTCTATTCTGTCGAGGAGTTCCTTGAAAAATTAAGATGATTCTCATTGTATTGCTGATAGCGTTTGCTTGAACTTATGGACCGATTTTCTTTCAGGTTGATGAACATTTATTTTTATGTGTTATTACTTTTTATGTTGTAAGTTCATGTACTGACACGTTCCATGACCTTGGAGATTTGCTCCTCAATTTGGTCCTACGGAAGACATTTAAATAGAATAAATAAATGTATGCGGCGAACCAAAATGCGACCATAATTTTCAAACAAAGAGAACCTGGATTCGTCTGAAAACACTATCTGATGCCATTCCTGTCCCCAGTGACGTCGTTCCATACACCACTGCTGTCTATCTTCCACACATTCGTCAAAGGTAGGCAGAGAAGTGGACGATGTGCACGTAACCCATGCCGTAATAAACGGTGACGGACTGTCAAAAATGTGTGTGAAATCTTATGGGACTGAACTGCTAAGGTCATCAGTCCCTAATCTTACACACTACCTAACCTAAATTATCTTAAGGACAAGCATACACACCCATGCCCGAGGGAGGACTCGAGCCTACGCCGTGACCAGTCGCACAGACCATGACTGCAGCGCCTAAGACCGCGCGGCTAATACCGCGCAGTAACGGACTGTCACCTCTGATAGTGTACAATGTGGTACACTGTTCAGCTGTTGTGTCATCGACAAGGATGACGCAGTTCTGTCCTGCAATTCCATTCATGTGGTCGACTTTCGAATAAAATGATATGATGAGTGGTGGCCCTCAACTACGAAGCCTCAGACTCACCGTTATCTAGGGGCTGGGATACGTAGTTGCCGCATTACAAGCCAAATACAGCTGAGTCTACAGTATACATGAACTGAATGGTCGAAGGTTCATATCACTCGGCAATTGCGTATTTTGAATGTGACATAGAAATTCATAAATGAAAGGTTGCAATTAAATAAAATCTACGTGTATTATTTTAACGACTTTAAAGAATGGGTACAATAGTAGAAGTACTTTTGAGAATGCGGTATATTCCTGAAAAACACTTGTTGGTGTCGATGGCAAATCAATTAAATAAAATATAACTTGAATAACAGGAAAACAATAGATTTATATTTCACGTAATTAGTTATGAACAACAACATAGCTCACGAGATATTCACTTCTAAACGCATATAACGTCTTCACTGCAGAAGCTACGGAAATCTGACAAGTGCAAAAGTCGGCACTACGAAATATTTCCCGCGAACACTCGCAAACTGCTCCACTCTCCAGGTCATTCCCGCGACTCCTGTCTCGTCTTCCCGTACAGCACTTCTCTCTCTCTGCCACTCGATGCCCCTACCCCACTCCAATCCAGTCTCCCCATTAACGAACGCTGTGATTGGCTAGAGAGCTCCCGCCGTTTCTCCAAGCCAACGCACACTCACAAACATACTGCAAAACGTAGAAAATACTGGATTTACATTTAAATAATTTGAAATTAAATAAATATTCCTACGGATGGACCATAAACACGCTCTAACACACCTTATTAAATACATAAACATATCAAATAAACATATATAAAAGGAACGGAAAGAAAAGGTAGGCCAGTAGCCTTATGTCTCTGTGCTTTCTAAAACACAGTAATTATTTAACCAATTTCTTCATGAATAGCACATATGGAATATAAACAAAGACATAGACGAATAAATATATTATATGCATGCTGCTATTGTTTATTCGTGTAACTGTGGAGTACTTATGGCCTGATGCGATTAATTGTAATCGGCCACTTTGACCTCCAATAGCTCATGTACTATTCAAGTTACATGCCTGTAATTCATACCAGTTTAGGTTCACACTAATACCTTCTAAAGACACATCGATCGACGAAATCGGATGAAGCGTTTAGATTTTGATATTCATTTGTGGGTGTTAGTTGTAAAATTTAACCTAATAAAGATACTGAAAATCTGATTGCACCATCATAATCGTGCAAATAATGGTATTGTACATGTTTCTTTTTGAGTTATCATGATTCCTCAGGCTATTATTAATTTCTACATGAACTGTGAAACGTCCGCCATTACGTTTTCACTAAGTCCGCCATGTCTGGCACTCTGTGGCATACAAATCTCCTTCATCGACACAAAGTACAGTCCTCGACACAGTGTCAACAAGGACTTCCCGGCCACGCACTGCGACTACCCCTCTAGCTCCGGCTAATGTACGGCACCACGCGTTCGTGGACGAGCCCCAGCTTGCCGAGCGGCCCGTGCGGCCACGAAAACTCCGAACTTACAATATTTTAAGGACGCCACAACTCGCCCATTACCTCACAGTACGAAGTGTCGATATTCTCGGGCGATAATCTCGTTCGTGCAGCCTGACCCATTTCGTCGTGTTCTGCCACCATCCGAGAACCATTCTGCGCACACCCGTTGCACTGCCGAAACACTTCGTTCCACACGAACAGCAATTTCCCCGATCGATGCATCACATTCACTCATGCCAATAATGCGCCCTCTTTCAGACTCACTGATTTGATTGTATGGCTTGCGCATACGTCTGCGAGGCATCCTTCACGTCTTCTTAAGTCACACTAACCCATTACCTTCGGTTTACAGCGACAATGAGAGCCGCAGGCATATTTTACCAGCAGGTGGTGTTGCACAGCGTTATCGATGTTGACCTTGAACTCGCGGACAGCGTGGTTCAAATGCTAATTAATTCTTCAGAACATACCAGTGTACATGCCCTGTGAATATGAACGTCCTATCTCTAGCCGTTCAACGTATTCTGTTTTTTCTGGAGGTGAGTGTCAATCGATACTGTTACCTGCATGTCCTGGAGAAGTGGGTAACTTGAAACGTTCCCAGTCCGACTACGACTACAAAGTGTATTTCCGAAAGGAAACCAAATTCCTCATGATCTTCGAGCCAACGTAATTCACAATCTCGTTTTTGCAGAGCAGCTGTGACAGGTAGTGGGTACGAAGCGCCCATTTCACTATCGCAGGTAATAGCGTTTGTACTAAGGGGCAGGCCGGCACGACCAGTCGTCTTGAAAGCAGGAAAGGGAAGATCCCTTTGTGCATTGGCCACCAGGCTGTAACATCCAACGTAGCATTCGGGCTGGCTGCATTATGTCAAAGCTCGATCGTCTTGTCAGGATATATCTTGCAGTTTTTGCTCAGAGATGCATCGCTCTAGAAGAGATTTAGGTGACTGCTGGTCTCTGAGGGTAACAAGTGACTGTCGTATGGCGAATGAGTTTGCCGTACGGAGGAAGTTTGCACCAAAGGTGTCGCCTTTCAGTATGAAGCTGGTCTGTCAGGGAATGTCAAGCGTGTATAAAGAAACGTTTTGTGAATAGTCATGGGATAGTTTGACAGGCGAGAGACTGCAACAGAAATCTTGTAATATCTTAAGTGGCAGGCACCCCGAGAAAGACGCGGTACATGTCGCGAGAACCTGCTTATAAAACTCCTACAGCTGCTCCTATACAGGTAGCACGGCTAGACTTTCGTAGATTAGTGGCAGCTTCCACAGAGTTGATAAACAGTCCCCTCACTCTCCAGCCGCGAGTGAAACGGAAGAAACAGTAACAAAAGTCATCCTCTGCTAGGTACTTCCCAGTGATTCCCAGAGAACAGACACACCCGTACATGTAGATCCAGAGCACTGACTGAGGGCGCAGAAGTTAAAGACTCCAAATGCTGTGACAGGCTGGTCGATATGCACATACAGATCGCACTGGGAAAGTCTTAAGCAAGTATGGAGTGGAAACTATTTTCAGACCCACCAGGAAAATAAAAGAATATTTAAGGTCGGCAAAAGATGGACGACACCCTCTGGCTACACCGGGGGTTTATAAAATTCCTTGTAGTTGTGGACAGGTTTATATCGGTATCACAAAGAGAAATGTGAACACCCGTTTTGTTGAACATAAGAGGAATTGCCGCCTGGGTCACACGGATAAATCGGCCGTAGCCGAACATTTTTATCAGGAAGGTGATCATGAAATAAAATTCAGCGAGACGAGCGTCATATCTAGAACCTCGCATTATTATGCACCCATGTATAGACAGGCAATCGAGATAGATAAACACTGTAATAATTTTAACAGTAAAGACGAAGGTGTTAAACTGGATAAAATCTGGATGTCAGCGTTGCACCGCAAGCGTGACGATCGACTGCTTTCAATCGAGAATGTTGGCGTTACCAGAGACAGTCTCATAGCCGACGACACCTGATGGGACATTGGCGCCATCTGTACTGCTTATATAACTAGCGCTTCCTCGATTTCTCTTCGCAGTTCACCGCTTTACCTCCGAGGATGTCTCCCGCAGCCGGAGACGAAACGTCAGGGGAGAGTTTTATACTTCGCCCACGGCCTATCAGCGCGGAAGTAAAAGTCTGGTTATTGACAGGTGATACTTATAATCTAAGTATATTATAATTTCTTCTGTTTTAAAGAATACTACTTTAGTGTTGCAGTTTGTGGCAGCGTTATGCAGCAGAGGGATTTTCTTCTGTAGGTTAGATCTGTCCCCAGTATGTAAGTGACTGGCTGTGCATCTTGGATTAATTTCATCGCAGCACCTGCAGACCTCGCTGCTGACATCGGTGCGGTTGCATTAGTGTAATGAGGTCTCGGCAGCAGACGTGGCTGCAAGCCGGCCGTGTACATTCCCATCCTCCCACAGACCGCAATACTAATGAAACACTACGCTCCGAAATGACCACATCGGTGCAGACCCCGCCCTGGCGGAAACCCCGTACTCGAGTGGAACTCGCGAAATAGCTGCGCGGCGCCGCTATCCACGCACTAGGAAATGAACATTCCGGAGGAGCCGCTGTTCCACCATTATTGGTGTTGAAAGCTCTGCTACACTCCAACGAATAAATGAGAGACGGAAGAGAGATGTTCAACAAAGGGTCGTTAGCTTCCCGTTGAGCTAAATACTGAAATGCTCATTTACCAGCTGAACCATTTCCACTATTTCAATAAGAAAACACTAGAAAATACACTCCTGGAAATGGAAAAAAGAACACATTGACACCGGTGTGTCAGACCCACCATACTTGCTCCGGACACTGCGAGAGGGCTGTACAAGCAATGATCACACGCACGGCACAGCGGACACACCAGGAACCGCGGTGTTGGCCGTCGAATGGCGCTAGCTGCGCAGCATTTGTGCACCGCCGCCGTCAGTGTCAGCCAGTTTGCCGTGGCATACGGAGCTCCATCGCAGTCTTTAACACTGGTAGCATGCCGCGACAGCGTGGACGTGAACCGTATGTGCAGTTGACGGACTTTGAGTGAGGGCGTATAGTGGGCATGCGGGAGGCCGGGTGGACGTACCGCCGAATTGCTCAACACGTGGGGCGTGAGGTCTCCACAGTACATCGATGTTGTCGCCAGTGGTCGGCGGAAGGTGCACGTGCCCGTCGACCTGGGACCGGACCGCAGCGACGCACGGATGCATGCCAAGACCGTAGGATCATACGCAGTGCCGTAGGGGACCGCACCGCCACTTCCCAGCAAATTAGGGACACTGTTGCTCCTGGGGTATCGGCGAGGACCATTCGCAACCGTCTCCATGAAGCTGGGCTACGGTCCCGCACACCGTTAGGCCGTCTTCCGCTCACGCCCCAACATCGTGCAGCCCGCCTCCAGTGGTGTCGCGACAGGCGTGAATGGAGGGACGAATGGAGACGTGTCGTCTTCAGCGATGAGAGTCGCTTCTGCCTTGGTGCCAATGATGGTCGTATGCGTGTTTGGCGCCGTGCAGGTGAGCGCCACAATCAGGACTGCATACGACCGAGGCACACAGGGCCAACACCCGGCATCATGGTGTGGGGAGCGATCTCCTACACTGGCCGTACACCACTGGTGATCGTCGAGGGGACACTGAATAGTGCACGGTACATCCAAACCGTCATCGAACCCATCGTTCTACCATTCCTAGACCAGCAAGGGAACTTGCTGCTCCAACAGGACAATGCACGTCCGCATGTATCCCGTGCCACCCAACGTGCTCTAGAAGGTGTACGTCAACTACCCTGGCCAGCAAGATCTCCGGATCTGTCCCCCATTGAGCATGTTTGGGACTGGATGAAGCGTCGTCTCACGCGGTCTGCACGTCCAGCACGAACGCTGGTCCAACTGAGGCGCCAGGTGGAAATGGCATGGCAAGCCGTTCCACAGGACTACATCCAGCATCTCTACTATCGTCTCCATGGGAGAATAGCAGCCTGAATTGCTGCGAAAGGTGGATATACACTGTACTAGTGCCGACATTGTGCATGCTCTGTTGCCTGTGTCTATGTGCCTGTGGTTCTGTCAGTGTGATCATGTGATGTATCTGACCCCAGGAATGTGTCAATAAAGTTTCCCCTTCCTGGGACAATGAATTCACGGTGTTCTTATTTCAATTTCCAGGAGTGTAGTTGAAAAGATATTACTTGGGTAAGGGTTGGGTTTTTGGAAGCGAATGTCTTGTACTGATAGTAATTAAGTGCCAAAGCAGAAAATGGAGAAATTGATTTAATTGAGAGTTGCAGCTTGTTTTCGTAGAGTTTTTATTTGGCTTTTAGGATACCACATACAACAATTAATGGAAAAAAATCTGAATTATTGGTAATTGGTGTAGATAAGAAATCAAACTGGTAAAACTGCCACTAATTACGATCATATAAAACAAAGGCAAAATCACTTGCAATAACACCAAGTTACTTACCTTACATCACATCATATCTGTCTTTTGACTTCCATAAAGTAGAGTTCTCTATGCACTGCAATGTCTGTGGTTGCAAATAATGTTTGCACAATTGTTGGTAACTGATACTGTAACACTTCTGCTACTAAATGTAACTGGGTTTTCTCTTTTGATGCTTGTCAGTTGTCAGGATGAGCATTACTGCAATGGCCATTTAATTCTAAAGCATTATTTCAGGGTGAACATATTAAATAAATTAATTTATCTCTCTTAACAACATGTTCGCCGGATGGGTTCTTCCTTGGCTCGGGTATGAGGTAGAATGAAACAGCATTTTAAATAATTTTTATTGAAATTTTTGTACAACTGTTTCCTTACTGGATGTTCTGGCTCGGAGAGCGGCAGCTGTTTCTTTTGCGAAGCCTTCTGCTGCGTGGGCGGCGGCGTCTGATTACGCCTGGCGGTGTGTATCTCGTGTCGCTGTTTCGCCCAGTTGACTGGAGATGCGCGTCGTGAGGTGGCCCGTTTAATTATTGAGAGCAAAGTCATGCATCGGATGGTGATACCTTGGATGTGGCGTCCCAGTGTTTCTCTTCTCTAAGCGGCCGCGTGTGTTGTGCGTTGGTCAGTGGAGCAGCGTTGCGGGGGAAGACCAGTATCCCGGACTCGAACAACGGACTCCCGCTTGCCAGTCTTCGGCTGACAGATCTTCATCACCAGCTAACAGGTGACTGCTGATGTGAGGCCGTCTCCTTCCCGTCCTCACGAGTCACCCGGGTACGTAAAAATCAGTCTTCAAACACCTTTTAACTTCTGTCTTCTCGCGGCGAGGCTGCTGCTTGCTATTCCATTACAGCGGCGGACTTGGTGCTTCTGTGTTCGATGTAGTCTCTTCCTGCATGACGGTCTTCAGCTCCGAAACTGAACTGAAAACTACTCTTCTTGTCGGGCCCACTGCGTCTCGCGTATTTATTCACTTCAGTTCACTGGAGGTGAACGACTTCACGGTCATTGTCTCTTCTGTCACGTTGAAAAGCTTCTCGAAGAATCTTCTCAACGTCGGTCATTGGCTCTTGGAATGCAGGTGAGGGCCATTGATTACATGTGACAATTGAGAAACACGTGAGCCGGTCGGGCGATGCCCTGACGTCTGAATCGACAGCTCTTGGAATGCAGGCGAGGGCCTTTGATCACATGTGACAACTAAGAAACATGTGAGCCGGTCGGGCGGTGCCCTGACGGCTGAATCGACAGCTTCCGCTTATGTGGGGAGGGCGATGGCTTCTCCTGAACTTGCGGACTTCATGGTCATTGGCTCTTCTGTCAGTGTTGATCTGCCCACTGTTTGCCAGTGTGTAATTCTTCTAAACTAAACTAAGTGTTTAATTTATTTTCTAATTTCTACTTCACTTCACATTGATTTCACTAACTTATTTACCTATCTTAAGTACCACTCAGCAATACTTCTTACTCACAACATTCTCTAACAAATTCGATTTGAGGATCCACCGACTACGACTGTGTCTACCACTTTGCCGCAGTCACAGGGTGGAAATAGTGCTATGCTTATGCTCTGAAGGTGTTTTGAAAAGTAGCTGTGGTTGAACATTAACCCCTCTATGCTAGTTGCAAATTGTCATGTACACTTGATTCCACGGTACGAAAGTGTGGTTGGTAGCAATGCTGTTATCAGCGCGTCGTATTTCCTTTAGCTGTCAGAGATACTTGCCATTCTTAATCTCACTCGCTATGAATCCTCTTCCTGTAAAACGGGTAATATATCCTCCTTTGGAACATACCTATGGTCTTCTATACCTGAGGTTCCTTTTTCCTTAGATGAGAGGTAGCGGTTTTCCAGTATGTTATGCGCTTTAATCCAGTACATGGAAACCCAGTGGCGATTCCTTTCTAGTTGCTTTACGTTTGGTTACTATCTCGTGCGTTATCGAGTGCCTTTTATGTCCTCGATTTAAATACGTTAGGAGAGTGAGCACAGAGTCCGAGAAGATGTCAGTGTTTTCCTCAGTAGTGCACGACATTACTTAAGGTCTTTCAAGGTTGCCGTAAGCTCTGCCGCTGTTAACGTGATTTCCTTTGACAGATTGTGCTTAAATTTTACTTGCACATGAGACTCCCGGAGGGTGCATTACGTTCCCTCCTGGTTTTATGAGGATCATTTTAGAGCATCCTTGCCGGGCGTTTGATAAGCAGTTCACGTAAGGCACAGTTTGAAACAGTTACTGTAACTGGTCGAACAAGTGTCACGTCAGATTCAGCGATAATGGTTCACACAAGATAGTTCGTCGTGTAGAGATGGATAATCAAATGTCAGTGCTGCCTCTACACTGCATATTGCCTATTCCCTTGCTAGTGGAAGTAGACATCTAATATATTACAAAACGTTTCTAAATTTTTGATGAGAAAATTTTCTCTTAAAATTGAGCCGTCTTCATTGAAAATTATATGCTTAAACATTTCCGCCGTATGTGTGTGGGTGGTTTGTTACTTTCCACAAGTAATTTATTTGTTGCTATTGTTTAATGATACCAAGACATACTATAGTCGCTTTGTACTGTACATCATTAAGTTTTGCTTTGTACTGTACATCATTAAGTTTTTGAAGTAAGGTATCCGTCGCCGATCCATAGTACACACTTTCGTAGCCAAATGTGACTACACTAGGCCACGATATATATTCATGCAGGTATGCTGGTATCGTAGTCTGCACCCCACCTATTGTCTGCCACTGTTGTTTACACATTAAGGTGTATCTCCCATTTTGCTACCACTTCACTCATATACTGTGTCTCATACTTTACAATCGATGTATAGGCCAAAATGGGTCACCATTGGCTTCGCCGGAAGAACACATCCTGTTAGCGTCAGAGATCGTATTTCTGGCATCAGATATATGATGTATATGGTTACAACATACTTTATCTGTGATATGATTAGACAGTTTTCCGTTTTCCTCCAGCGAGTAGATGAGAGCTCTCATCGCGGAATCCATTTCTTATTGTTTGTCTTACAGGCTGTCACTTGTTTTGTACACTCCTGGAAATTCAAATAAGAACACCGTGAATTCATTGTCCCAGGAAGGAGAAACTTTATTGACTTATTCCTGGGGTCAGATACGTCACATGATCACACTGACAGAACCACAGGCACATAGACACAGGCAACAGAGCATGCACAATGTCGGCACTAGTACAGTGTATATCCACCTTTCGCAGCAATGCAGGCTGCTATTCTCCCATGGAGACGATCGTAGAGATGCTGGATGTAGTCCTGTGGAACGGCTTGCCATGCCATTTCCACCTGGCGCCTCAGTTGGACCAGCGTTCGTGCTGGACGTGCAGACCGCGTGAGACGACGCTTCATCCAGTCCCAAACATGCTCAATGGGGGACAGATCCGGAGATCTTGCTGGCCAGGGTAGTTGACTTACACCTTCTAGAGCACGTTGGCTAGCACGGGATACATGCGGACGTGCATTGTCCTGTTGGAACAGCAAGTTCCCTTGCCGGTCTAGGAATGGTAGAACGATGGGTTCGATGACGGTTTGGATGTACCGTGCACTATTCAGTGTCCCCTCGACGATCACCAGTGGTGTACGGCCAGTGTAGGAGATCGCTCCCCACACCATGATGCCGGGTGTTGGCCCTGTGTGCCTCGGTCGTATGCAGTCCTGATTGTGGCGCTCACCTGCACGGCGCCAAACACGCATACGACCATCATTGGCACCAAGGCAGAAGCGACTCTCATCGCTGAAGACGACACGTCTCCATTCGTCCCTCCATTCACGCCTGTCGCGACACCACTGGAGGCGGGCTGCACGATGTTGGGGCGTGAGCGGAAGACGGCCTAACGGTGTGCGGGACCGTAGCCCAGCTTCATAGAGACGGTTGCGAATGGTCCTCGCCGATACCCCAGGAGCAACAGTGTCCCTAATTTGCTGGGAAGTGGCGGTGCGGTCCCCTACGGCACTGCGTAGGATCCTACGGTCTTGGCGTGCATCCGTGCGTCGCTGCGGTCCGGTCCCAGGTCGACGGGCACGTGCACCTTCCGCCGACCACTGGCGACAACATCGATGTACTGTGGAGACCTCACGCCCCACGTGTTGAGCAATTCGGCGGTACGTCCACCCGGCCTCCCGCATGCCCACTATACGCCCTCGCTCAAAGTCCGTCAACTGCACATACGGTTCACGTCCACGCTGTCGCGGCATGCTACCAGTGTTAAAGACTGCGATGGAGCTCCGTATGCCACGGCAAACTGGCTGACACTGACGGCGGCGGTGCAAAAATGCTGCGCAGCTAGCGCCATTCGACGGCCAACACCGCGGTTCCTGGTGTGTCCGCTGTGCCGTGCGTGTGATCATTGCTTGTACAGCCCTCTCGCAGTGTCCGGAGCAAGTATGGTGGGTCTGACACACCGGTGTCAATGTGTTCTTTTTTCCATTTCCAGGAGTGTATATGCAAAAATCATCATCGATTGGTAGTATATTAATTTGGCTTTCGAAAATGGAGTTCACATCTGCGGTGTAGATGTTAAACAATGTGTCAGAACTGATCCTTACGAGACAACTTTACTCGTCCTCCTTTGTCGTACGCTGTTATTAATAACATTCATACAAGTTTTGTCCTTACATAGAAAATTAGGTCGACAATAAAATTAAAATGGGTATTGTACTGCTCCAGCTTCTTGGTTAGTAACCGGAGATTAACTGCATAGCAGGCAAAGGAATTCCCAGTATCCGCAAAAACCGCTATTACGAAACTTTCGTTGCTGAGGTGAAGCTTGATATCTGTAGTAAGTTGAGCTAATGTATTACACAGCTGTATGTTCGTACCCCCTTCTATCCAAGTTGTTATTATCCTTTGTAACATCTTAAAGGAACATGACTGAAGTGCTGTTGGTCTATATGACTGTAAATCACCCAGAAGTTTCCCAGTTTTTAGTGAAACAGTTTACGTTGTGTTCAGTTCAGAGGCATTATTTCCTTTGGCCGAAGAACTGGTTGTAATATTGCACAGGTGACTTTCTTCTTGCCATCTGTAACTGCGCAACATGGATTGCAGTACTTGCGCCAACTAACAGTGCTCAGTTTAGTTCACTTACATGGTGGGCTTTCCCAAGAAATACGCTAACCTTGTATCAGGTCCACAATATCGGCTGAAGACATAGTAGGTCAGTTGCCTCACACTAATTGGAAAGTCTTGCAGCTCGACGTCTAAACCTGAATGTTCTGGAGTAGCCACAAGCACTGGAACGAAGATGAAGAACGTAAGAGAAGAGAAGGCGGCGGAACGACGTCGGCCAATGGTGTGTTGATTAGGACCGCACCTCGACAGAAGCGACCTCTACAAGAGAAGAATATAACTGCCTCTCCTGTCAGCCTGGACCGTACAGTATCGACTCAGTATTCGGACAGTATAGGACAGTATTAGCACACTTGTAGGTCGGTACTCGCAGAACAGTTGTTAGTGATCCATCTCAATTGCTTGTATGAACATTGTCTTCAGTGAAGAATATTAGTGTTTGCCTGTCGCCCATCGTTTGTGACACTTTTTGTAAAGACAACGTTAGGTATTGTCAATCTGCTTTATTGAAATAAGACTATTAATTTATTTCCTTGAATTGTTGTATAGCGTCCCGAGAACGCAGCATTCTTTAGGCACCCCATACGAGTCGAGTGGGTAGGGTCCCACACTGAACCCTTCCGATAAGTTTAATTTTTTCCCAAACAGACGAAATATATATCCTTGCATATAAATTCATGCAGAGATCCTTCCTGATGCCACATTTATATCACAGCCGGGTAGAGACAAAGCTGTTAACTATAAAGAAAGTGATAGGATTTTAAAATGATGTTTATGCTAGAGGTAAAGGCTGAATTACACAAGAATCTCAAGAGGCATCAGAATGAAGATTGAAACTGGAAACTACTGGAGAGTCTAGTAGGTACCAAGGGTTATGAGAAATTAAACAAATATTGCAATGTTTTCAAAGGAATTTCGTTTAGAAGATAATATCTGAATTCTGACAAATAGAAATCATGCTTCCATAAAGAGCAGGAAACAAAATTAATAAACAATGTCCATGAAAGTTGTGGGTACAGTGGGGCAGAGAAGTGCTTGTAGAAACTGCAAGAAAACTTGTATTTTTGTAACATGGCAAAGAAAAACTGCAAACAGCTACATGTGAGTGGTGTCAGATGGCCAAGGTATCTAATAGAACTAGCGAACGATACACGCAGAGTATCACATCAGAAAAATTTTTGAGACTTGCTGCAATGAATCTAAATAGACCTCTACCCAGCTCTAGTTGGGGTTCTCTCTATTTTAGTCACAGTCGATTGAATTTCAAAATTAGAGACTGTTTTACCTACGTAGGAAACATAGAAGCAATGATGTCAGATAATGGATCTCAGTTTGTATTAGAAACTTGGAAAGTTTTCACTGACAGAATTTTATCAGCTATGTACTAATTCTGTGTACCAGCCTGGAAGTAACCTTGCAGGGAGGTACATGAAACAAACTGGACACTCATGCTGAACATATTGTTCACAAAACATGCCACTTGGGTAGAATACAACCCTGTTTTGAGTACTTAATGAATAGTTTCCAGCTTATTTCCATGAGAATCTCTCCATTTAAGATAGTGTTTAATAAGAAACCTTGGAATTTTATTTGATAAATAATTTTCACCATGCTATGCTACACCAACTGAAGAAAGTGAATCAGTAGTGTGTGGAGACTGTTATAAAGAAGGATAATATCATGATAAGGAGGCATAACTAAAAAGAAGATGAGCTAATTATTTTAAAGTAGGGGATAAGGAATTAATAATATCTCAAGAAAAGTCATGCTATATGACTAATTATCTCAGAAAATTTTCTTATGCTGTGGACCTTCTGTGGGCAAAATCCACATTCACGTCCATACAGTCTGTTGCTTCCCAAATCAAAATAAAACTTGTACTTTGAAAAGTTACTGAATTAGAACTATTTAAGCAGGCTGGTATTTAAAATTATGACTGACTTGTTTATCCAAATATGTTTTACTTACCTTCTCATATTACAAGACTGACCTATTTATTGTGCATAATACAAGGATTTACTTGGTGCTAACAAAGCCAGGCTGACCTGAGTTGTCAGTATATGATTAAGAATAATATTTCATTCTGTAGATGTGTAACATTTGTAGCTGAAGTGAATATTAATTCCTTTCTATTCTTTATACATTAAACAAAAATAATTTTACTGTATAGATTATCATATCTGTCTCAATAATTTAAGACAATCAGTATTACACAGTTAAAGAACTGTGATAAGGTAAGACAAAAAATGTACGAACAATAATGGTAAGTGTCCGCAGCTCGTGGTCGTGCGGTAGCGTTCTCGCTTCCCGCGCCCGGGTTCCCGGGTTCGATTCCCGGCGGGGTCAGGGATTTTCTCTGCCTCGTGATGACTGGGTGTTGTGTGATGTCCTTAGGTTAGTTAGGTTTACGTAGGTCTAAGTTCTAGGGGACTGATGACCACAGATGTTAAGTCCCATAGTGCTCAGAACCATTTAAACCATTTTTTTTAATAATGGTAAGTAATCGAACTTGATTACAATTTTATTTTTAAGTACACCTTACATGGTTGTGGGATTATATTGTTTTTAATTTTTACATTTGGGTTAATAACGTTGGTCAGTTATGTACCAATAAGTGCTTGTCATATATACACCCCAGCACAGTCAATGACCCACAAACCTGCAACTGTGAGACACTTAGATCGGTACCAAACGTTGTATGTTAATAGAGTATTGACCAAAACTTCGTTTGAGTTCGCACTATCTACTGTCATCCCTCCGAACAGGCGTAAACCTTAATTGCAAGTTACACCAGAACTATGTAGCACAGGAAAAGCGTAACTCTGACTAACTCATGTTCCTGTGGGGAAGTTGGTAGAATATTAGGTCATCTTGCTGAGGGCGCTGGGTCCAAACGCCAAAGAGTACAACGTTTTTTACTGTATTAGGCATGAAAGTGTTGTAGTGGACAACATGTTCATGAACTGTGAAAGGGGTGTTTGGAGTTTACAGCAATGTTCTCTTGGCAATCTGGTTTCGATTCGTTTCCTTGAAAGTAATGAACATGTGATGTACGTTTGTAGTTTCACAGAATATACAATCAGAACAGAAAAAAAAATTGCATCACACATGCGAAAGTATTAATAACAATAATAATAATAATAAATCCTGTGGAGGCCCAGGCAAAGAATAGGCCTCCGGTATGTTCTGCCAGTCGTAAAAGGCGACGAAAAGAACAAACCACTAATAGGGCTAACCCCCTTTTAATGTGATTAATTGGTTCAGGACAGAACTAATGAAGTCTCGGACAAGCACTGTCATGGTTGGGGACGACGCTTGAACCCTATGCCCGCCCACAATGGTAACGACACTGCTAGCCACATGGAAAATGATTTAAATGCAAACAGAGGTGTTTTGCAGGATATGCTTCCTGCAACCACTCTAGAAGGAAAACAAAGACAGAGGATGAGATGGTCAGATGAAATTAACCGACACCTCATGTTTTGTTATTACCAAGCAACAAACTTAGGAACCAACACAACTGGATACAGATCACAAGCTAAGTATACGCAACATTTATTACCAGATACCCAAAATTAAAATTTTTAACAGAACAACGACTAGCTGATCAGATACGTGTAATAATCAAAAATAACAGTATACCCCAGTCAGAATTAGAGAACATCAAACAAGAAGTACAACAAATACTGGAACAAAATAATGTGCAAACAGAAGAAGAAGAAAATACAGTAATGGACAAAACATCCCAGAGCAAACAAACAAAGAACAACACACATCAATTAAACAATCGGAGGAAAACGAAATCTTAAGACAGCCACCAGAACAAGCTCAAATAGAACATGAAGTGACACACATGTTAGATATAGAAGAAAAATTTTAGCTGACATATATAGAATACAAAGACACAATGCAGACATTAGACCATTCTTGCGTAGACCCCCAAATAACCCACAAGTCGAAACAACAATAACAACTATCAACACGATCATACACAACAAAATAAATGAAAATACAACTATGGAATAGTTACAACTACTGGTTTACATAGGAGCACTCACTACACTAAATATGCACACTAGGCAGAGATCAGAAACAACCAACACACAGAAGAAACCCACAAAACCATGGCATCACAGGCTACAAATCAGAATAGAAGAACTGAGAAAAGACATCAGACAGCTAACACAATTAATAAGAAATGAAATATCAGAGAAGAAACGAAAAAGGTTAGGTAAAATCTCACAACTAGAAGCGAAAGAGCAATTAGATGAAAAGAAGCAGAAATTACAAGCTTTGGCCAAACGACTTAGAAGATACAAAAAAAGTGAAAATAGAAGGATACGAAACCAAATATTCAACATTAACCAAAAGAAATTTTATCAGACAATAGATAACACACACATTAAAATAGACAATCCACCAAACATAACAGACATGGAACACTTCTGGAGCAACATATGGTCAAACCCGGTACAACATAACAAACATGCACGGTGGATACAAGCTGAAACAGACACATATAAGATGATAGCACAAATTCCTGAAGTGATAATTTTGCAACATGAAGTCACCCGATCAATTAATTCTACGCACAATTGGAAAGCCCCTGAAAAGATAAAATAGCTAATTTCTGGCTAAAGAAGTTCACCTTAACACATTCACATCCAACTAAATTATTTGACAGTTACATTGCATACCCATACACAGTCCCTGATACACTTACACAAGGAATAAATTATCTGAAACCTAAAGATGAAGCAGACACAGCAAACCCAGCAAAATATCGCCCCATAACATGCCTACCAACAATATACAAAATGTTAACTTCAGCCATTAAACAGAAATTAATGACACATACAACACAGAACAAAATTATAAATGAAGAACAAAAAGGCTTCTGCAAAGGAGCACGAGGATGTAAAGAGCAACTGATAATAGATGCAGAGGTGACATATCAATCTAAAACTAAACAAAGGTCGCTACACTACACATACATTGATTACCAAAAAGCTTTTTATAGTGTACCCCACTCACGGTTACTACAGATATTGGAAATATACAAAGTAGATCCTAAATTGATACAGTTCCTAAACATAGTAATTAAAAATTGGAAAACCACACTTAATAACCAAACAAATTCAAATAATATCACATCACAGCCAATACAGATTAAGCATGTAATATACCAAGGAGACTCATTAAGTCCTTTATGGTTCTGCCTTGCTCTGAACCCACTATCCAACATGCTAAATAACACAAATTATGGATATAATATTACTGGAACATACCAACACAAAATCACACATTTGCTATACATGGATGATCTAAAACTACTGGCAGCAACAAATCAACAACTCAACCAATTACTAAAGATAACAGAAGTAGTCAGCAATTATATAAATATGGCTTTCGAAACAGACAAATGTAAGAAAAATAGCATAGTCAAGGGAAATCACACTAAACAAGAAGATTACTTATTGGATAACCACAGCGACTGCATAGAAGCGATGGAAAAAACAGATGCCTATAAATATCTAGGATACAGGCAAAAAATACGAATAGATAATACAAATATTAAAGAAGAACTAAAAGAAAAATACAGACAAAGACTAAGAAAAATACTGAAAACAGAATTGACAGCAAGAAACAAGACAAATGCTATAAATACTTATGCTATACCAATATTGACCTATTCATTTGGAGTAGTGAAATGGAGTAACACAGAAATAGAAGCACTCAATACACTTACACGATCACATTGCCACTAATATAGAATACATCACATACATTCAGCAACAGAAAGTTTTACATTAAGCAGAAAGGAAGGAGGAAGGGGATTTATCGACATAAAAGACCTACATTATAGACAGGTAGACAATTTAAGAAAATTCTTTATATAACGAGGAGAAAGTAGCAAAATACACAAAGCAATCACTCATATAAATACATCGGCTACACCATTGCAATTTCATAACCATCCTTTAGATCACGTAACATCAATAGATACAAAGAAAGTACATTGGAAAAGAAAACACTACATGGCAAGCACCCATATCATCTAACACAGCCACACATCGATCAAGGCGCATCCAACACATGGCTAAGAAAAGGCAATATATACAGTGAGACGGAAGGATTCATGATTGCAATACAGGATCAAACAATAAACACCTGATATTACAGCAAGCATATTATTAAAGATAACAATACCACAACAGTTAAATGCAGACATTGCAAACAACAAATAGAAACAGTAGATCACATCACAAGCGGATGTACAATACTAGCAAATACAGAATACACCAGAAGACATAACAATGTAGGAAAAATAATACATCAACAGCTTGCCTTACAACATAAACTACTAAAACAACACGTTCCCACATACAAGTATGCACCACAAAATGTACATGAGAATGATGAATAGAAATTATACTGGAACAGATAAAACAACACCACATAACAAACCTGACATCATACTCACCAATAAAAAGAAGAAATTAACACAACTAATCGAAATATCCATACCAATACAACAATATACAGAAGAAAACAGGAGAAAAAATTGAAAAATACATCCAACAAGCATACAGCTTTACTGTATGGCATAGAGAGCTGCATCAAACCAGTCTCAGGACTGAAGACAACAGCAATAACAACATCCAACTGGCTGAGGAAGTCAAGCACATGAGGCATCAGGATAAAGTTGACATTCTACCAATTATACTATCAACTACTGGAGTCATACTACACAATATCCACCAGTACATCAACGCAATACAGCTACATCCAAACATATATACACAACTACAGAAATCTGTAATTATTGATACATCTTCAATTACACAAAAGTTCCTAAATGCAATGTAACATATACCATACAGTTAAAAGGGAGTTACGCTTGATCAAGGTCCGAGACACTTTCCATTTTTAACCAGATATAACATCTGAGAAAGGAAAGAAATAATAATAACAATAATACACATAATAAAACTAATAACAGTAATACTTGTTTTGGCAGAGGATGGCCACACAAACAAACTTGTTAATAACAGTAATAATAAACAAATTAATAAGCTTAACAATACTTACATTACATTGAAATATCAATGCAAAAGAGACCATACACTTGAGTCTCACGATTGTGCATTCACCCTGTAGACTGCAGAGTGAAAGCTCGTGTCTGAAACACAACTTTTTCAGAGTTTCAAAGGATCTTAGTCATCAAAGAGTTTAGCCATTATCGACCTGCGACCGATGAGAGTTATAGAAATGCGGGGAACACAATGTATTATATGTGAATGACAGCAGCTTAAATAGATTATTCCCCTGTTACAGACTAATCTCCTCTGAAGAATCTCGAGGAGAATTGGACATTTACGAATCATATGCTTGTTCATTCTGAAGAAGTTAAGATTATTTCTGTCGAAATACAAGTGCACTAGCTGCTTCATCACGAGTGGTGTCTGTTCTATGGTGTCTGTCATGTCCAACAGAACACCATGCCTATCTGTTCGAATGTACTATAAAGGTTTGCTTCTTTCTGCCAACGAAGGAAAAGACTGCCAGCTGAACATTGATACAAACTCCGAAAAGTCCTTTTGCATGTCAGAAAAATGTTCTTTCATATAACTGTTTCACGCTTAAACAGTTAAAAACAATTGTTTTCCCTGGGGTTTGAACGCAGCTCCTTCGGTACGATAATCTCACACTCCACCAACTCACCAGCAGGCGATTTGTGGATCAATTTCTCACAGCTTCGCTTTTCATTTGCTCTGTATTCTGATGTTAGTTTTAATTACCGTTTATGTGTGTTCTGCTGGACGACAGCACATAGCGCGAACTAAATGGTTTGGTTGATACTCTATCGACACACAACGTTTGTTAGTGATGTGAGAGTCTGCCAGCTTGAGACTGAATGTGAGAGCTGTCAAGATCTAAATTTGTCAGCATCATCTGAAAGTCATTGTAAGTCTCAGTCATTCTATCAGGTTTTAAACCTCTATTTTAACACCATCATTTACTTGGTATTGATACCTAGTTTTGTTCTGCAGGCAAAAACAGCCTTGAAAGTAGTCCAAGTAAGAATTATGTTAAATGAAGTATATTAAACTAATGAGTCTGTAAGACAAGATGGGACAGTACAAAGGCATAGTAGGATTCCAATGAATGCTGTGCAAAAGGCTTCAAATGTAGCACAACAACGTCTGGTCTTGATACTAGTCAGGATAAACCAATTCCATCATAACATAAAATTTGTTAAATTTAAGGATTTTATTGGAAGACATACTAAATACCTTGTTTGTTGATTCCTTAAAAATGTTTTTTGAATGTTTCACCAATTTACAAAACACCACACAAATGTCCATTCAACCAGGACACAAGCTAAACATATTCTTGGTCTTTGCAGTATCAATACTCAAATCTCCTGTACGAAAATTGTTTTATACTGTAGTGTATTATAGTTATTTTGTTTTTGGTGTATTAATAATGTTCTTTGGTCATGTCACCCATTTGCAAAATATCAAACCAATTTCTATTAAGCAAAGACACAAATAATACTTAAGCTTGTCATAATATTTCACACAGCATAAAATTTCTATGTACACATAACCAGTTTCCTTTTATCTCTAAAGTGTTTTATGTTGTGACTTAGAAAAAACTATTAGATTGAAGCGCTTATTAATCATCTTTATGTCCACTGAAGAACAACTATTACCTCATTTTTCTCAGCCATGAAGTTACTGCGTAGATAGTATTTGCATAAATTGATATGTAGCTGCTTAAAAGAAATTATATTTCCTAGTAATAGAACTGAATGTTTAATCACCTGTTTGTATAAAATTCTGGGGGGGGGGGGGCGCTGAGATATAATTTAGGTAATCGATTGTCAAGTGCCTTGAATCTCATGTTCCCTAAACTATATTTAAAACGTGATGTGATGAACAGCATGATACTGCTAATTACTTACTGATTCCATAGATACCATATAATTTTTCCAAAATCGTTTCTACACATCCCTGTAAGAAAATACGTATGGTATTTAGAAAGTTGTAACTAGATAAATCCATTACCCTATATATTGCTTCAATAAATTCAGGATCTATATCAACTAAAGGTTATGATAGGATAATAGGTTTCATACACTACCAACTCTTTTGACTAATTCCAAAACAGTATCACACTCTGACAAAAGAATCTGTTTTGGGTTACAAAAATTCATTTAACTACTGTTTTCAACAGTTATGTTCACTCAAGTGATGCTAGAGAACAAATGATAATGTTTTACACAAATAGCTGCAGCCCAAAGACACAAGGCGAACTAATGGTAATAAAATTTTAATTGCAATATTCAATTCTCTGTAATTCTGGAATTATTACAGACTTGCTAACATGAAGGCCACTTTAGGAATCAACATAACAACTCCTTTTCACCAATAACTTGACTCTCATTCTAAAGTTCATCAGAAACGTTTAACTTATGTTGCTAGGGTGACAGAATGAGTCATGGGAGGAATAAGTAACTCCTATATTGTTGTTAACTCATTTATATACAGGCTGGTCGATTTAATATACAAAGAACTGTTTCTTTCGTGTTAAAGTATTAGAATTAAAATAGTACTTGCCACTAGATAGCTTTATTGTACATTGGTTTTGCGACCTCACCTTCCTTAAACTGCTGGTTAGCGGCATTTCGATATGCACCGTATTTTTGTGAAGATCTGCCAGTATTAAGTTGGCAACAATGAGAAAAATTTTGCTATGATTGTTGTTGTGAATAATCATGAACTCTGTGAATTGTGTTTAGTAATAAATCACATACTTGGTAATTGTGTTTAGTAATAAGTCACATACTTGGCATAAATGTATTGTCTTATTACCTGATGTATGGATCACAACATCTTCAGCACAAGGGAACTTTTGTATCAAACTCACAGAATAAACTGCAGCTCATATAGCTCATCATTATTATCAATGAAATCGATAATATGAATTTGTAGCATAATTTAAGAGGTCTCAGAATTTGTTTTTAGAGATCAAGTGATACATAACACTACAGGATACATACGTAATGAGTTGTCCCAGGAGCACGCATTCTTAGCGTGGCACAGAATTCTCAGCCATCCCATCCCACCATAGGGCAAGGGATAACTACCAGGCATAAGGAATCCAAATTTACTGCAATATTAATAAGCCAATAAAGCAAGCAATATGTTGTGTATTAAAGAAATTAAACGGAATTAGTATAATACTGTGGCTCACACCACATGAGCAGAATATGTACATCTACTGTGGCGAAACATCATTTTATAGACAGCTGTAGAGGGCCAAACATCGATTCATCTGCTATACCGTTAAGGGAAGCCGGAGGTGGTCAAATCCAAAAAATTACGATTTTTTTTGCTACCGAAAATTAATTGGAACATTCCTCTTTAATGTAAACTTTGAATTATTGTTCTACTCGCCCTAGAAGTAGAGTTATTACCATTTTCCCCCACGCCTGCATAGGAAATGGGCGGCCACTGAATGCATCTAACCGTCTCTCGTGACTTCCTGGCAAACTCCTTGGGATTTTCTCAGCCTGTTACGCATACAGCGCCTTATGTTACGCATACAGCGAGTGTGCAAGGGTTGGCTACATTGTTTTCTGTGACAAAAATTACCCGTATTTCCCTACAGCTTACTCCTGTTTTCCTCAGAATTTCGAACATCTTGCTCCATTTAATATTGTCGTAACTTTTGTTCTGGTTACGATGCCACGTTTTAGTAACCGTGTTCATAAGAAGAGGAAGAACGTAGGGAAAAGAAAATTAACACTAATACCAAGTTGCGATACTACAAGGAATAAGAGCGCGGAACATCGTCTCTTTGCTGTTTACCAATTCGAATTAGTTCAGTGTTGCGCCTGTTGTTGGTAGTATTATACTTCTTGTGTAAAGCGGGTAATATGCAGTATGTACAAGAATCAGGAGGGAACAATAAAACCAATTCTTCATGACTTAGCACAACCAGAATTGTTACACAAATGTCAACACGGAATGACGCAGAGTCCTAATGAGAGCGTAAACAATTTGATTTGGAAAGTGATTCCTAAAAGGGTGTTTGTAAGCATAAAAACACTGCACTTTTGCATTTATGATGCAATAGCAACCTACAACTAAGGGAACAGTATGAAGTGTGAAGTTCTGAAGGCATTAGGATTTACAGCTGGGGTGAACACTGTACGAGCACTAAGAAACATTGACAGAGAAAGGATAAGAGGAGCAGAAAGAAGAGAAAGGCATATGAAGTATGATGGAACAACAGGCCAGAAAAGAAGACAGGAGAGGAAGCTTTTGGAGGATGAAGAAGAAGACCCCGATAATCCATCCTATAGTGCAGGAATGTTTTGAGAAACTTTGATAGCCATTTCCCGTAAATTAGAATTTTTCGAATATAAGGAACATTTTCTCAAAGTCCACTCAAGCTAGAGAGATGAAAGTTTTATACTGCACTCCTAGTGGTCAAACGTACATTGTAACACAGCCATTTGGTAATATGTTCAGTAGTTTCATTTCAGTTTAATTATAAAGCAATTATTTGTAAAAAAATTTGGGTCATTAATAAAAAAAATAATTGGAGGGAAACTAGAAAAGATACTCCAAAATCCGTCTGTCATAACTGCAATACTAAACCACACTATATGCAAAAAAAAATCAATTTTTTCTATTTGGTAGTTTATTCATAAATGTTCCTCAAACTTAGTGATTTTAACATGGGCAGCATAGGCACCTCCGGCTCCCCTTAAACATTTTTATATGAAAGAAGGAAAGCTACATCAACCTGTTGATTATTGCATTTGTGTATGTCCTCTCTCATGAAATCTCTCTCAGTCGATTTGGAAGGAAACTGCATGTTTCACATCTTACAGTTTCATATCATCACTTGACAATTAGGATCTCTGTTCGTTGTTATCCATAGTTATAACGAAACTTTGAAATTTAAGTACCTGACCACACATTACACATTAATAAGTACATTAAATGTATTCGCAATTGTGAATATGGGTAAGCTAATGGTTGTCCATATTCACAATTGCGTATATATTTGATGTATTTCATAACAGCTGTAGTCACAGTGCCTGTTCCATTGCACGTGCATGCATGTCATAATGATTTTTGTATCGTAATTAAGAATAATACAGGCACTGCCATACCACATATTGTTAAGAGTTTATACTGTAAAATGTCGTCTTTCAGCACTTTATGTCTGTCGCATTTTAAGCCATACATCGTTGCATATGAAATTTAGATAACGAGTCGAAAAGATACACTAAGTGTGTCAAATCCCATCTGAGAATTTATGTAAAGCAGATGAAATTAAGAAAAGTAAACATGCTGGGAATGAAATCTAGAACTTTAAACTTCAGATTGCTGACACCTTGCAATATCAGTAGGTGAAGGGAGGAGGGGAGTGACATCAAAGGGGGAGAGGAGGGGAGGGGCTACGACCTTGATGTTGCACTTTACCTTGACCCTTGCTCTTGTAATCCCCTTCATCGACTACTAATGCCTAATGATGGCTTCCGAGAAATGGAGATGAAGGTGGTGGGATTGTGTTTCTCTTCCAGCTATATATCATTACTTGGTATGACTTTTATGCAGCTAAATATGCCGCTTTTGACTTACAATTTAGGCTGTGAAGGTAGTGGCGTCATACGTTGAAGATACTGCATGTTCGTTCCAAGATGAGTCAGACCATCTACTCTGCACAAATAGCTTTCGTACTTTAATTCTGATACGGGATAATCATCTTATAACAGCTCATAGTGTGTTATAATATATTGGAATGTCACAATATGTGAATACTGGCAGTAAATCGACTGAACTTGATGCACCACTCGCGAAAACGTTCGTAAGGAGACCGATACTAGTTCTTCCTTCTTTAACTGTATTTCACATCTGTCAGAGAGAGAATGTGGGAGTATGGATATGCTGGCTGCTACTTGCAAGCAGCTATTTCCCAGGAAATACTAGTTGCTAACAGGAAAAAATTAATGAATTAACCAACTATGTAAGAATGTTACAGCTAATCTAGCTACCTGAAGTTCTAGCACGCAGCTCCTTGCAAATCTTGTCTTAAATTGTGTTACAACGCTATGGCAGGAATCTGAGAAGTAAAGGTGAGGTTTTGATAACTAATGGCTGTTTCTGTGTTCGATTCATTTGTAATTCAGACTATTTCAATGATCTACTGCGTGCATCCAAAAGCACTGATAGACATACAAATAATTTTGGTATACTGGTGATACTTTACAGCAAAAGGATGAGTAATTTGTACAAACCACTATTCATTTGTAAGTAGTTGTCTCTCTACCTATTGCAAAATAAAGTAATTCCCTGGGCATTAGACTTGCAAACCGAGCAATGACAGAAGTTCACAAAGAAATAGTTGTGTGTATGAAGTTACTGTACTGCAGAGAATGCACACAACGGAAAGCAGATCAGTTTGATTTGGCTTAACTTTAAGTAAAGAAAATTCCTAAGCCTGACTAGAGAGAACAGAGAGAAACGTGACAAAGCTTCTACAAAGCAAAAACTGTTTTTAATGACCAATAAAATTTCGTCGCTATATATACCCCAGTATTTAAGCGGAAGTTTCCTCCCTGAACAAAAAAAAAACCATAATCAGAAAGCCAAGGATAATTTTCCTATGGAATCTATCACCACATCGCTTATTTGTGAACTTAAAAGAGAATAATACAGTGCATGACTAATATAGTATGGTTTGGACGAGCAGATACAAATGGTAAACTCAAAAATATATACATAAATGATGTAGCATGCTTTTGACCTCATTACGATGGCGAGAAATTCAAAATTTAAAGAGGAATCTTGTGAGGAAATTAAATTTCCCCAAAAATATTCTAAGAATTTTCCAGATAATGTGAAACTAAATAAGAAATTCGCTTTAATGGAATAAATTTGTCCCATCTTTTGGTCGCTGATGAAGCGGAAGTATTTGCATGCAGTGAAGACAAAGGACAACAACAAATGAAATAATTATGGGGAGAAAGTTTGTAAATAGACTTCAAAACGAAATATAATGAGACTAAAACAAGAAATAACCAATATAGCTGAAGTTATGGAGGCAGTTGATGAGGTTCTTGTGTTTAGAATAGATGATGAACTGTCTGGATATATAGGAAGATAAAAAAAAGAGGACCAAAACTGTCATAAATTCATTGTGTTGAACCAAAGTATGTTTTTTAAACAAAGTTTCTTATGCCTTCATAGTCAGTATTTGGTAATATTTATTACTTACGTTGGTGGCACTTGGACTTCAAACCTGAAAACCATTCAAAAACTGAGGGTTGTGTTACTGTTGAGAATAGCTACGAGAAACAGGACGATAAACAAATGTACCAGCCACACACTGGAGTTGAAGACATAGTGAAAATTAAATGGAGTTGGGCTTGAGTCGATGGCAGATGGTTGGTAGAGCAACCAATGAAGTTCTATGCTAGATCCCAAGAGATATACAAACACTGCAACAACGACCTAATAGATGGTAGATGAAACTGTAAAACATTATGCAGCAATATAGATGCGTACAGCTGAAAATACAGTTAGCCTTCTGCCGCCGAGCAGTGTGTCAGCAGTCCGCAAGTGGCAGCAAGTGGCTTATTTAGCGTTCATATAAGTGTTGTAGTGAAGTTGAAAATTTGTTTGAGTGTTCTTAGCGCACTTATTTAGTTAAATCCGTCAAATCATTGTGTAGTTTCGTATTTAGCAGGGGCAGGTTTGCATTTTAATATCTGTGACGTGTAAAGTCGCGTAGTCGTCTGTCATTTGTTTATTTCTTTCTAATAGTCTTTTTGTCACCCACCATCGATTGAATGGTGGTATTATTGATTTTTGTGTGATGAAGTTGGCTGCATTAAACTGGAAGTCTGTGAACGAAAGGAGTCAAGGGGTGATGCTCGAATACGACCGTCGCTTCCTCTAGTTACATTATAAGGCCTTGGGAAGTTATGTGTTGAGTGAAGCCTATTTTGTACCACAAATTTTTCCCCTTCCGGTGATGATGTTCCGAAAGTTACAACGATTATTTGGCAAGGTTATCTGATGATGATGTTTGGTTTGTGGGGCGCTCAACTGAGCGGTCATCGGAGCCCATACAAAGTCCCAATTTTTACACAGTTCAGTTTTTACACAGTTCAATTTCTACACAGTCCAGTCTAGCCTCTGTTACTAATGATGATGATGATGATAATGATGATGATGATGAAATGATGAGAACAACACAAGCTGCCAGTCCCTGGCAGAGAAAATCTCCAACCCGGCCAGGAATCGAATCCAGGACCCCATGATCCACAGGCAGCAACGCTAACCGATAGACCACGAGCTGCGGACCAGTTAATCTGGTGAAACTCCGTCTTTCGGGTGCAGTATGGGGCTATGGCGAGATGGGGGTTGATGGGAGCTTTTGGCCTCTCTGATGTTCGGGTCACTTTCTTTCTTAGACGCACTGTTTTAACGTGTCACTGCGTCTCCCAGTCACTTGCAGCTAGCCTTTTTGTTTGTCTCCGACCTGCGAGCTTAAGCCCTCCAATAGATGTTGGTAGGATAAATAATAAATTGGGGCGCTTTCGGGAATTTTTTTTTATTAATGTCAGCTATTTGGGGGTTGATATTCCTTCCCAGTCGCATCTCTCTTTAAAAAATTGTGTTACGTTGTTGGACGTTTCCAAATCGCGTTTCCTCAGTGGAGTTCATTCACCAGAGACAGACTGGAAGACTGTTTGATCCACTCCGATGGAAGTGGCGTCCTCATGGTACAAAGTCGCTGGTAACGTTCTCTCCACTGACGTTCGACCTTTTCGAATTGGCCTTAGTGAGGCAGACCGATGCGGTCGTTGCCATCAAACGGATACGTTGCATGAACGGTTGGTCACCTGCAACCACAGACATTGGATTTGGCTTCGCCGACAATTGGCCTTCCTTACCAGGAAGACGGTGAGATTCCCCTTCGTCCCAATTCAACATTATTTCCCAGAACGAAGAACAACACAATCATACGGCCTACTCGGCATTACGTTCGCTACGTTTTAGGTGGTTGGGAGTGAGTATGACCCGGACTCTTCTGCCCTGTGCCAGTGTATGGTCTGGCCCACTGGAAATGGTAAAACATGCCACTCTAGCGTGCGCTTTTTTGCGAATATGCTGCATCTCGCATTTAATCTTCAAGAACTTGGATGATGTGTACAATCCCTTTCCTGTTAATGTTTCGTCTTTGTTATTTTGATTTTTTTAATGCAAAAAGAAGTGCTTAAGGTCGGGCCTTTCTGTGCAGTCATTCGGGAGTTCTATTCTCGTCAGGTGATTCAAATTTTTATTTTGCTTTTAAAATATTTGTCGCAGTGACTTCGATCATTGTTTTTGTAAAATTAAGAAAAAAGTCACACAACTGGGTGTGTGTTGTCCATGGCCACGTGGATGTCATGCACTCATGTTTAGTTGCGCGATGCACTTCCCTTACCGCTACACCTTGCGCTTCGCAGTTATAACAGTTATAACAAGGCCTATGAAGAAGAAGAAGAAGAAGAAAAAAGAAGTGAGACGAAGAAATGCGGTGGGAACGGGTATACATACCCACCGTACTTCGAGTCGCGTTCACGTCAAACATTTTTTTTTCAGTTAGAGCAAATAAATAAAAAAGAGCGTTAAATCACTACTTCCGCTGGACTCAGAGGCAAGCCAGATTAAGAACGAGGGCTATTGAATCGGTTTTTAGGGCATTTTCCACGTCCAACTAGGTAAATACCGGCTGGTACCCACTTCTCGCCTTCGATAGATGCTATACAAACATTTATAAAATGTTCTCACATTTGACAGGTTTTAATTTAGATGCAGACAGGTGAGATGTTCAAATGTGTGTGTGAAATCTTATAGGAGTTAACTGCTAAGGTCATCAGACCCTGAACTTACCCACTACTTAACCTAAATTATCGTAAGGACGAACACATACCCATGCCCGAGGGAGGACTCGAACCTCCGCCGGGACCAGCCGCACAGTCCATGACTGCAGCGCTTTAGACCGCTCGACTAATCCCGCGCGGCCAGACAGGTGAGAAACACAGATTCCTTCCAGGGGGTAGTGGTGGCGTCAGAAGAGCATACTGCTACTAAGAACCACTAACATTGCCTCAGCCCATGTAACAACGCCGACTCCGAAAAGAAACGAGAAAGGGAGGAAGGAGAAGTAGAAGAATAAGACGGTAGTTCTGCGTATCAGTTCTATTAGCAGTCACATCTTTAGAAATGTCTATTTTTATCTTGCTTTAGTGTACTTTTCATTCGTTTTGAAATAGTTCTTCACGCTCCAGTTTGAAGGGAGACTAACACTGCTTCGTCAAAGAAATAGTTGATTGTTATCGAACAGCCGAAGAAGTTGTTTTCTAGCATTCGTTGTTGTTATGCGAGCTGCGGGCGGGAAGACAAACAAAGCTGGCGGCTTCTGCTCTGCGAAGGTGGCTGACGTCAGGGTGCTTCGGAGAAGTGGGCAGTACCCACATCTGTGTGGGCGGCCGCAGAACACAACAGCGGGGCACACGCCAGACCCACGAGGGCCACCGACGGCCGCCTTGCTCGCCTGTGCCCTTTCGTAAGGGGTGCGGTGCGGCCTGGCGTACAGAGGAAGCCCACAGCTTCACTCTGACTCACTGTCTCCGTGCACGACCGCCTGTTTGCGGGAACTAACCAGAGGATACAGCTGTAATCGTTATGTCGCTTGGTACTGTAGCAGTAGTAGTGTATGCTACTGTAATAGTACCAGAGAAGTTAGTCGAAGTAGTTTGAAATAACGAAAACTTATGCTTCATTTTTGTCACAGTAGAGCAGCACCTGACTGAGAGTGGACAAAGGAGCCGAGGACAACTACGTATAGAGTAGCGTCAATGTAACATCTAAATGTTAGGCCAATAGTAGAAGAAAGAGAGGTAAGGAAAAATACTCTACTGGCCATTAAAATTGCTACACCAAGAAGAAATGCAGATGATAAACGGGTATTCATTGGACAAATATATTCTACTAGAACTGACATGTGATTTCATTTTCACGAAATTTAGGTGCATAGATCCTGAGAAATCAGGACCCAGAACAACCACCTCTGGCCTTAATAACGGCCTTGATACTCCTGGGCATTGAGTCAAACAGATCTTGGATGGCGTGTACAGGTACAGCTGCCCATGCAGCTTCAACACGATACCAAAGTTCATCAAGAGTAGTGACTGGCGTATTGTGACGAGCCAATTGCTAGGCCACCATTGACCAGACGTTTTCAGTTAGTGAGAGATCTGGAGAATGTGCTGGCCAGGGCAGCAGTCAAACATTTTCTGTATCCAGAAAGGTCCGTACAGGACCTGCACCATGCGGTCGTGCGTTGTCCTGCTGAAATGTAGGCTTTCGCAGGGATCGCATGAAGGGTAGAGCCACGGGTCGTAATACATCTGAAATGTAACGTCCACTGATCAAAATGCCGTCAATGCGAACAAGAGGTGACCGAGACGTGTAACCAATAGCACCCTATACCATCACGCCGGACGATACGCCAGTATGGGGATGACGAATACACGCTTCCAATGTGCGTTCACCGCGATTTCACCAAACACGGATGCAACCACCATGATTCTGCAAACAGAACCTGGATTCACCCGAAAAAATGACGTTTTGCCATTCGTGCACCCAGGTTCGTCGTTGAGTACGCCATCGCAGGCGCTCCTGTCTGTGATGCAGCGTCAAGGGTAACCGCAGCCATGGTCTCCGAGCTGATAGTCCATGCTGCTGCAAACGCCGTCGAACTGTTCGTGCAGATGGTTGTTGTCATGCAAACGTCTCCATCTGTTGACTCAGGGATCGAGACGTGGCTGCACGACCCGTTACAGCCACGCGGATAAGATGCCTGTCATCTCGACTGCTAGTGACATGAGGCCGTTGGGATCCAGCACGGCGTTCCCTATTACCCTCCTGAACCCACCGATTCCATATTCTACTAACAGTCATTGGATCTCGACCAACGCGAGCATCAATGTCTTGATACGATAAACCGCAATCGCGATAGGCTACAATCCGACCTTTACCAAAATCGTAAACGTGAGGGGGCGCATTTCTCCTCCTTACACGAGGCAACACAACAACGTTTCACCAGGCAACGCCGTTCAACTGCTGTTTGTGTATGAGAAATCGGTTGTAGGTGTCGCCACCGGCGCCAATCTTGTGTGAATGCTCTCAAAAGCTAATCATTTGCATATCACAGCATCTTCCTCGTATCGGTTAAATTTCGCGTCTGTAGCACGTCTTCTTCGTAGTGTAGCAATTTTAATGTCCAATAGCGTATGATATTGTTGTTGTTGTGGTCTTCAGTCCTGAGACTGGTTTGATGCAGCTCTCCACGCTACTCTATCCTGTGCAAGCTTCTTCATCTCCCAGTACGTACTGCAGCCTACATCCTTCTGAATGTGCTTAGTATATTCATCTCTTGGTCTCCCTCTACGATTTTTACCCTCCACGCTGCCCTCCAATACTAAATTTCTGATTCCTTGATGCCTCAACACTTGTCCTACCAACCGATCCCTTCTTCCAGTCAAATTGTGCCAAAAACTCCTCTTCTCCCCAATCCTATTCAGTATCTCCTCATTAGTTATGTGATCTACCCATCTAATCTTCAGCATTCTTCTGTAGCACAACATTTCGAAAGCTTCTATTCTGTTCTTGTCCAAACTATTTATCGTCCATGTTTCACTTCCATACATGGCTACACTCCATACAAATACTTTCAGAAACGATTTCCTGACACTTAAATCTATACTCGATGTTAACAAATTTCTCTTCTTCAGAAACGCTTACCTTGCCATTGCCAGTCTACATTTTATATCCTCTCTACTTCTACCATTTTCAGTTATTTTGCTCCCCAAATAGCAAAACTCCTTTACTACTTAAGTGTCTCATTTCCTAATCTAATTCCCTCAGCATCACCTGACTTAATTCGACAACATTTCATTATCCTCGTTTTGCTTTTGTTGATGTTCATCTTATATCCTTCTTTTAAGACACTGTCCATTCCGTTCAACTGCTCTTCCAAGTCCTTTTTCTCTCTTTGACAGATTTACAATGTCATCGGCGAACATCAAATTTTTTATTTCTTCTCCATGTATTTTAATACCTACTCCGAATTTTTCTTTTGTTTCCTTTACTGCTTCCTCAATATACAGATTGAACAACATCGGGGAGAGGCTACAACCCTGTCTCAATCCCTTCCTAACCACTGCTTCCCCTTCGTGTCCCTCGACTCTTATAACTGCCATCTGGTTTCTGTACCAATTGTAAATAGCCTTTCGCTCCCTGTATTTTACTCCTGCCACCTTCAGAATTTGAAAGAGGGTATTCCAGTCAACATTGTGAAAAGCTTTCTCTAAGTCTACAAATGCTAGAAACGTAGGTTTGCCTCTTCTTAATCTTTCTTCTAAGATAAGTCCTAAGGTTAGTATTGCCTCACGTGTTCCAACATTTCTACGGAATCCAAACTGATCTTCCCCGAGGTCCGCTTCTACCAGTTTTTCCATTCGTCTGTAAAGAATTCGCGTTAGTATTTTGCAGCTGTGACTTATTAAACTGATAGTTCGGTAATTTTCACATCTGTCAACACCTGCTTTCTTTGAGATTGGAATTATTATATTCTTCTTGAAGTCTGACGGTATTTCGCCTATCTCGTACATCTTGCTCACCAGATGGTAGAGTTGTGTCAGGACTGGCCCTCCCAAGCATGTCAGTAGTTGTAATGGAATGTTGTCTACTTCCGGTGCCTTGTTTCGACTTAGGTCTTTCAGTGCTCTGTCAAACTCTTCACGCAGTATCATATCTCCTATTTCATCTTCATCTACATCCTATTCCATTTTCATAATTTTGTCCTCAAGTACATCGCCCTCGTATAGACCCTCTATATACTCCTTCCACCTTTCTGCTTTCCCTTCTTTGCTTAGAACTGGGTTTCCATCTGAACTCTTGATGTTCATACAAGTGGTTCTCTTATCTCCAAAGGTCTCTTTAATTTTCCTGTGGGCAGTATCTATCTTAGCCCTAGTGAGATCAGCCTTTACGTCCTTACATTTGTCCTCTAGCCATGCCTGCTTAGCCATATTGCACTTCCTGTTGATCTCATTTTTGAGACATTTGTATTCCATTTTGCCTGATTCATTTACTGCATTTTTATATTTTCTCCTTTCATCAATTAAATTCAATATTTCTTCTGTCACCCAAGGATTTCTATTAGCCCTCGTCGCTTTACCTACTTGATCCTCTGCTGTCTTCACTACTTCATCCCTCAAAGCTACCCATTCTTCTTCTACTGTATTTCTTTCCCCCATTCTTGTCAATTGTTCCCTTATGCTCTCCCTGAAACTCTGTACAACCTCTGGTTTAGTCAGTTTATCCAGGTCCCATCTCCTTAAATTCCCACCTTTTTGCAGTTTCTTCAATTTTAATCTACAGATCATAACCAATAGATTGTGGTCAGAGACCACATCTGCCCCTGGAAATGTCTTATAATTTAAAACCTGGTTCCTAAATCTCTGTCTTACCATTATATAATCTATCTGATACCATTTAGTATCTCCAGGATTCTTCCATGTATGCAACCTTCTTTTATGATTCTTGAACCAAGTGTTAGCTATGATTAAGTTATGCTCTGTGCAAAATTCCACCAGGCGGCTTCCTCTTTCATTTCTTACCTCCAATCCATATTCACCTACTACGTTTACTTCTCTCCGTTTTCCTACTACCGAATTCCAGTCACCCATGACTATTAAATTTTCGACTCCCTTCACTATCTGAATTATTTCTTTTATTTCATCATACATTTCTTCAATTTCTTCGTCATCTACAGAGCTAGTTGGCATATAGACTTTTACTACTGTCGGTAGGCGTGGGCTTCGTGTCGATCTTGGCCACAACAATGCGTTCGCTGTGCTGTTTGCAGTAGCTTACCCGCATTCCTATTGTTTTTTTGATTATTAACTCTACTCCTGCATTACCCCTATTTGATTTTGTATTAATAACCCTGTATTCACCTGACCAAAAGTCTTGTTCCTCCTGCCACCGAACTTCACTAATTCCCACTATATCCAACTTTAACTTACCCATTTCCCTTTTAAAATTTTCTAACCTACCTGCCCGATTAAGGGATCTGACATTCCACTCTACGATCCGTAGAACGCCAGTTTTCTTTCTCCTGATAACGACGTCCTCCTGAGTAGTCCCCGCCCGGAGATCCGAATGGGGGACTATTTTACCTCCGGAATATTTTACCCAAGAGGACGCCATCATCATTTAATCATACAGTAAAGCTGCATGCCCTCGGGAAAAATTACGGCTGTAGTTTCCCCTTGCTTTCAGCCGTTCGCAGTACCAGCACAGCAAGGCCGCTTTGGTTATTGTTACAAGGCCACGTCAGTCAATCATCCAGACTGTTGCCCTTGCAACTACTGAAAAGGCTGCTGCCCCTATTCAGGAACCACACGTTTGTCTGGCCTTTCAACAGATACCCCTCCGTTGTGGTTGCACCTACGGTACGGCTATCTGTATCGCTGAGGCACGCAAGCCTCCCCACCAACGGCAAGGTCCATGGTTCATGGGGGGTATGATAGGTAGTGCAAACACGGTTCAGTACTCAAACTGAGATCGGTGGCGATGTGTTTAGCACGGGTTTCTCGCATTCAGGAGGACAACGGTTCAATTTCACGTCCGGCCATCTAGATTTTCTTCCTTGATTTCCATAAACCAGTGCAGGTAAATGCTGGAATGGTTCCTTTGAAAGGGCACCGCCGATTTTCTTACCCATTCTTCAATCAATCAGAACTTGTGCTCCGTCTCTGATGACGTCAATGTCGACGGAAGGTTAAACCCTAGTCTTCCTTTTTTCAGATCAGGATTCAAAATAGAAGAAAAAAGAAAACTGAAGATCACCATGAAGAGTCAAATAAATGTAATTTTGTATGTAATGAAAGTGGACTGGTATAAATAAATAAATAAGGAAATTAGAACCTAAACAACCAGAGGTCGCTGTTGAACATGTTGCATTAGATTTAGTTAAAACTGAAGCAATTGTATCTTCTAAGAGATGAAAATCAAAAGTTTACGGACTGGCATTTAAAAATGATACGATAAAAAGTTTGGCAAAAAAAAAAACACATCTACTTTTTGAGCAACTTCCTCCTGCCAACACGATATATTTCTCCAGAGATTGCACTAAGCTTGGAGTAGCCACAGGTAAGAAACTGGACTCGCTTGTGAGGGAAACTCGAGTAAAATCCCCTTCTGGGCATCCAGATTTGAGCTTCCGTGGCTTGTGTAAAAGAGCCGTGCGAATGCTGAATGGTTGCTTTGAGGGAGAGCAGGGTCGAATTTCTTCCCCGATATCTTCTGTTGCGAGCCTATAGTCTGTCCCTAGTGATCTCGTCGTCGACGCCACGTTAAATCCTGATCTCCCTTCCTGCTCACAGTCTATTGTGGGCTGTAGGTCGAGGGTTGAAATACACACGAATGTAGCTGCCAAACTATGTTCTTTGCATTCAAAACAGATGCTGCCTATGAACTGCCTCCGATGTGGGGTACACGGAAGTTGGAGGGCTCCAAATCAGATGAACTGTGTGGTAAAGACACATCAGTCCTTAACTCGTAGATTCGTGAGAAAACTGCAGTACTGGAATGCCCTACTACGCACACTCCCATGACGAGTGGTGTGCTGTTGCTTCCCAATGGTCCTCTGACTTAGCCAGCCAGTTGTAATGAGACCTGCAGTTTCAAATGAAGCCGTGAAATACGTTATTTCCACATATGCCCGCCATCTCTAGAGGTAGAAACAGCCATGTGAGGAAAGAAATCTTAATATCGATTGAGAATTAGTGCCTAAGCATTTAATTTGGTCATTTTCTTCATATTTTTATTTTTTATTTTTACGCCACTATTAATCGCTTCTGGCCTTTCTATTCTCTCGCTGAATGTGCCTTTGTAGGCGTGATTTTTCAGTACCACTTTATACGTCTTGGTTAGCTGCCTATGACGTACAAATGACAAATCGCTTGTGTTGCTTAACTTAAATCCTCTTTCCCTCAAGAAGCCCTGCAACAGGGTGTTTCACAATGTTTTGACGATTTCAGATTTTAGCAGTGCACGTTGACCACAAGACACAGGGACGCTGGTGCCGTCTATTAGAAGTGTGGAGTGCCAAGTTTCATTCTCTGTCCAGGTCAGCAATCATATTGCACAGCTCAAAGCTACGTCGTGCGTTTAGCGGTGGAGTGCTAATTTCGTCATTGAGAATCTGTCTTACGTGGGCAACGAGAAATTTTTGCGAATTTCAAGATTCAACAGCAATATCCAGTTGCTCCACGTGGGTGAGAAACTTCCGTGCAAAGGACAATGCATCGAATCGGAAAACCAGCCCTCGGAAAACTGTGTAAACTCGTGAGAACATGGAACGCGTACGTAGCAGTTTTCAGGCGAATCCTTGTCGTTAGTTACGAAACCGTGCCCAATGTTTGCTACAGTTAAAACATCGAATTCACGATGAAATTTCCAGAATACCACAAGCAACAACGAAAAATTGGTTCAAAAACTTTATGTGGTCACGAAAGTTCGCCATTTGTTCGATGTAGTGTTTTGCAAGTAAATTTAAATAAACGCTGTACCTTGCGCAAAATGTTCAACTTTGTTTCACGATTACTTTGTGTGTTATTCAAATTTGAAGTCGTCATAACATTGTGAATCACCATGTAGTTGCTTTTGTTGATTATTTGCTAAGCTTGGCTATTCGCGTGAAAAAAATTGAACCACGGAAATATAAATGAGTTAACACTTTGCAATTCACATGGAGAAGGAAAGGAACTAATTTATCTGTCCGCCATGAGACGACTCAGTACTATTAACGCACAAAACAAGGGTTAATGTGATAGATTTATCAACATAATTTGCACATCTGACCAGTTGGACAAATTTCGTCCTTGCCCTCATAGTACAGATATCATTTAGAGCTTTAAGCGTCAGTTATCTATGCCTCATTAATTTTCAAAAAGTAGTCACCGGTCTCTAGTTAATGAATAGACCCTCGGGCATGGATGTGTGTGTTTGTCCTTAGGATAATTTAGGTTAAATAGTGTGTAAGCTTAGGGATGATGACCTTAGCAGTTAAGTCCCATAAGATTTCACACATTTTTAATGAATAGAACAAGTTTCTTACTCTATTTGTGTTTTAGCTCCGTAACACTTCTTTTGTTATTTCCAACAGCCTTGACTTTGACGCGTATATTTCAGTGCTTGGCAGGAGATTCTCAGATGCCATTTTAAAAGTAAAGCTTATGTTCCACTGTAGGATGGTACATTCAAAATCTTGATAATTTTCGCTGTGTGCTTGACATTAATCATCTAGGAGTTAGGTTTGAAGGACTTCTTTGTTTCCAAATACTTGATAGTAACACCGAAGGGTCTCTGCAACGGATAACGAACATCTTTAATTTCTGAAAAAAATTATTTAAAATAATGGAATGGTCCACCCCGCGAGGTTTTGTTTGGTATCGCTGAGTCTATGAATACGTGTTCAAATGGTTCAAATGGCTCTAAGCACTACGGGACTTAACATCTGAGGTCATCAGCCCCTAGACTTAGAACTACTTAAACCTAATTAACCTAAGGACATCGCTCACATCCATGCCCGAGGTAGGATTCGAACCTGCGACCGTAGCAGCAGCACGGTTCCGGACTCAAGCGCCTAGAACCGCTCGGCCACAGCGGCCGGCGAATAGGTGTTCCTGATCCTATACGATCAGAAGTATTCCCTTTTCCTACGATCGTTGGAGAGGCCTATTATAACACGGTTATGCACACGAAAACGTATTCCATATGTAATGTACTCTACTTATTAATTATTTCCTGTACATCATCCTTGAAAATATTGCATAAGTAATTGATAATATGACTACTACCACTTTAGTATTTACGTATTTGTTAAATGCCATCCTAGCATATTACTGTTAGAAGTAAACGCATTTACAATATATTGATGAAATATATTCTGGCGTTGCTCCAAAATATTTATTTTTTGCTATTTTTCATCTCTTAGAACATTGTTGGTCATTAAAATTGCAGAAAAATAATGGACAGCTATTAACGAAATTTTGCTTGTCATGCATTTACAGCGTAATAGGCCCACTAATAAAGAAAATTAATTGGTGATCTCGAATAAATAGGATGTGAAATTTACTATACGAAGCTGCCACCTCTGCTAGCAACGTAAGCTTTTAGGCCGGCTGGACATCGAGTCGAACTGAGTTAGGATGACAGATCGGGTATGTCAGTAAATGCTTTGTCAGTGTTCATCAATCTCTGTGGCTAGAGAGTGGCGTCGTATTTTTCTCTCGGCACCCCACGGTCAACAGTTTTCACTGACTGGGAGATATGGAGAAAACGTTGGACAGGGCTATACTTCGTATCGAAGCAGGTCAGAACAGCCGGCCGGAGTGGCCGTGCGTTTCTGGGCGCTACAGTCTGGAACCGAGCGACCGCTACGGTCGCAGGTTCGAATCCTGCCTCGGGCATGGATGTGCGTGATGTCCTTAGGTTAGTTAGGTTTAATTAGTTCTAAGTTCTAGGCGACTGATGACCTCAGAAGTTAAGTCGCATAGTGCTCAGAGCCATTTGAACCATTTTGAACCAGGTCAGGACAACAAGGAGAACAAGCGGTCTTCCATTATCTTCTTAAAAGATGACGTAAGAGACACCTAGACGATAGAGCACATCCAGCGGCCTTAACGCATCAGAAATACAGCGGCTGCAGTCCATTTGCACCCCCTGCCAACATGCCAGGCGCTGGAAACAGTCTGGTAACGCTCTGCTCGCAGACTGCTATAATGGATACGTGCTTCTTCATGAATACGTGAACTCGTCTGAAAAGATGACGTGATACCACTCTTCTGACCTGTGTAGTCTTTCGGCGTACTACTGTAGGAGCGTGTCTTTCTACTGCCTGCCGGCCGAAGTGGCCGTGCGGTTCAAGGCGCTGCAGTCTGGAACCGCAAGACCGCTACGGTCGCAGGTTCGAATCCTGCCTCGGGCATGGATGTTTGTGATGTCCTTAGGTTAGTTAGGTTTAACTAGTTCTAAGTTCTAGGGGACTAATAACCTCAGCAGTTGAGTCCCATAGTGCTCAGAGCCATTTCTACTGCCCCGCCAAGGGCATGCCAAAATTATGGTCCCATGCTGGCGTTGTCCGTCGTATTTTTAGTGTGGACGCTGTAAATTAGCCAATTTCCTGAATCAAGGTAGCTAACGTGGCTGTACGATTCTTCTCGCAAGAGTCAACAGCGAGTTCGTCCTCACGGGCTGTTGGCATACTGGAAAGAAGTTTTCAGTTCTCGTCTAGTCGGACCTGTATTAGCACGTAAGATTGTGCATGTATGACAGCTACAAACAGGTCAGAGGTAAACAGCCCTGTTTTGTGTCTAAGAGACGTCGTCTCCTTATGATGATTTTTTATGCCGTTGACAGAACATGTATTTTTATAAAGTCACTTTCATCTTACCATATGAAATTTCTCCTTTATTACCATTACTGACTTCTGTTGTGTCACCACACTACTGTAAACCTTCACAAGGCAAAAATTGAGACTATCAGCATTGTTCCGTATTTTAGCGTTATACATGCATTTGACCCATTCTTGCCTGGGTGTAGTTTTATGCGTTTGACTTTATGGCAAACACGACTGAATTTGCTCCACGAAAAGAATCGATACCATATTCGCATTGCACTCGTTGGTTCTGGCCAAAGGCGGCAGTAATATTGCGGAGTGGTAATGCGCAGCCTTAACAGGACACCACCTTGCTGCTGTCGAGTTCCTACACACAATGGTAATAGTTATCCTCCTTACACGGGACGTACAGTCTGTTAACTAACAGCTTGGTCGGCATTAGACACAGATGGTAAAACATATTGCCTCTAACAGAGAAAACCTTTGTCCTTCATGCAGTGTCCACAAAGCATTAATTTACTTTGAATTCTTGGCTGAGATGCACAAGAAGAGACACGAGTGCAGCTTACGTGTGGCGATTATCAGAGATAGTTGATGCAGACTGCCATACGTTAATTCATCGACGAAAATGAAGACTCGATACTGCAGGACAGTGATCTGTAACAACGCAGAAGGCTTTGCAGCGAATGGAAAAAGGAGGAAAGTATGCAGGTACTGCATTGGCCGTCACAGTTCTCTGGCATTAATCCTATTAAAAGTGTACTGTCCCTCATGAGAAAAAGCTACCAGGAAAAAAGATCTTCGCGTTGGAACAGCTTTCAACGCTAATTCGGCGTGTTTGGATGTCTCTTTCACGTGAATATGCGGAAAATCTGATTTAAAGCATACCTCGGCCATACCAAGCAATTATCGACGCTGCAGGTGACTGGATGAATTATTAATTGTAACTACATTCTTCTTTCGTTCATAGACGATGTATGTATATGTGTGAATTTCCTGTCAAATACATTTTTCTACTGATTAGCCGACCACGAACTCACTCCACAGACTGTAACACAATCTTCTCACAAGCAATCAACATTCGAACTCGATTTATGAACTGGGTACTCTTCCCTTATACACAGAATTTAGATGAAGTCCCTTTAAGCACTTCGTGTGATTGCGCTGAAATATCAATAGTGACAATTTTACGATTTCGTATGCTACCATCATCCACTTGTAATTTCTATTACCAGCCGTTTGCTATTAACCTTATCAATAAGAATGGATCTTCCATCCATCTCATACCAGGGGTGTGGGCGTTCTTTATGTCCATCACAAAAATTAAAAAAAAGCTCATTGATTGTTGTTAACTCATATTAATGAACAACATACTTTTTAAATAGGTGTAGATGAACAGGTAGGGTTCAGAGCCTGAAAATATCCTTTAGTACAGTATTAGCAATAGCAACAATAGCAAAGCATTTTTCATAATTTCTACACCTTGGGGAGTAGTATTTTATTACCATGGATTTCATTAATAGACGTAGACTTTTACTCGCAAGATACTTTTTGAAGATATACAGATGTGTAAGAGGGTTTCTGAACCAGAAAATATGAATAGGCTATTGTGTTGTGGAAAGTCACATATGGTGCTAACACTCGAAGTTTTGGGTTAAGCTTCACTGAAAAGATTAAAACAGTTACGGAATCTGGGTGCAAGAAATCATTAAAAAAGGTAAATACATTTTCTAAATTTTAAAATGCATAGTACATGACTAGATCAAAATATTTTTAAGAAGTGGTAATAAAGTACTGTCCCCTCCTCTCACACCGCTTGGTATTACGAGTGTAATACGTGTTACGAATTTTCCTTTGTGATTGGACTGGGAAATAATACTCGAACTGCTAAAGTGGCTGAGAATACAGCGACATGGCAAGGAAAGCTTGAGCCTCAATGGGGAAAGCTGTTTTGTCTCCGATATATGCGAATTTACCACGAGGACGAGGAAAGACAATCCACATGAACTGCAGTATAAGCCTCTACTGGTTATGATTTAAATAATTGAGTGGGTCCTTTTCTTTGTAGACTCTTTGAACCAGCAATCTTACCTCGTAATATTACGTGGCTGATCGATTCCGCAGCTCCAGAGGTTCAATGCCGATGTGAAAGATCGTTGATTCCAACAAGATAGCACACAACCCTCTACGTACTTATGTTTCTTTAGACAGACACTGAATCAAACGTTCAAATTCAAATGGTTCAAATGGCTCTGAGCACTATGGGACTTAACATCTGTGGTCATCAGTCCCCTAGAACTTAGAACTACTTAAACCTAACTAACCTATGGACATCACACACATCCATGCCCGAGGCAGGATTCGAACCTGCGACCGTAGCAGTCGCGCGGCTCCGGACTGAGCGCCTAGAACCGCAAGACCACCGCGGCCGGCAATCAAACGTTCCATACGTCATATACGTAAGGGTAATACTAAGATGCAATAAAAAATGGGATCAACATGCAGTAACCAGTGTTTGGGAAAATCTATTGAATTTGGAGTCCTTATCAAATAGACATGATAGCAGACGCGGGAAAAGTCCAAACACACGCAGATGTAAGAACAGATCGATGAAGGACATACCAAAGTGTAACAGACACTCTCGGGGAAGGTAATGGCATTCTGTGTCAGAAAAGTGATGTTGTTCCCGGAAGATTCTATTGGATAACTGTAGAGAATCGCTGTTCGAGGAAGACTCTGCGACGGGTATGCTATTAATATCGTATGCATCATGTACATATCATGAGAATATGGTAAAAAAATTTAAAGGCATATATACAGCTATTTTTGTCTCCCTCAGTACTCAGATGGGTGGGAAATTGCTAATATTCGTACGAGAAATCCACTGCCACACACTATACTATGGGTTGCGGAATATGTAACTATGATGATATTGAATTTATAATGTATTATTTACTATATACATACTGGTATTCTAGGTTTATACTTCAGAATGTTTTAATACGATGGAGAAATATCTGTAACATGACCAACGAGAGTCTTATGGCAGCTTCAGTATGTAACGGCTCTACTACATTTTGGCAAAATATTTTTTTCTCGACGATTATCAAATATAGCTCAATACTGTTGAAGGGTACGAAGATGCGGAGGACAAAGAGACAGACGGGCGAACATAAGAAAGATTAATAGTGAAGCCTGTCATTGTCAGTTTCCTTCTTTCCGCTGTTTCTTTTTCCTTCTCTTATGGTGTGTATTGCAAATTTTTGTATTTGTTATTTATTTTCTGATACAAATTGCTGTTAAGTTCTTGTAGCAGATATACTTCAAGATCGGTATTTAAGGTTATTGTCATGCATGCAGCATATGGTGTGTAGATTTGTTCTTTCACCTGTCGTATAAACAAGAATGATCTGTTCGTGAACTAGAAGTATCGGTAATAGTTTTCATACCTCCTTATTGACAAAGTGTATAAAGTGGTAACTGTTGCTCAGTATGCGAAGGTCACCTTCTCTTTGGCTCGTTAGCTTCACCACACGGTCCATTGTCTCGCCCAGTATGCCGTGCGGGCTTTGATCAGGCACACTCGGTCGCGTGACGCGCGGCCGTCGCCATTGGTCTTGTTGTCGCGGCTCGAGCACAAAGGCGTGTCGGCGCGGCCCGCCGCAGACGTCGACTGTTATCGCAGGTGGCAGGGGCTGCGCGGCAGACCCGCGACACACGGCTACCTGCAGCTATAAATGGCGTGCGGGGCGCCGCAGAGTGCCGTGTGCATCCGTCATGGCGTCGCTGCGTTCGATTCTCCTGCTGCTGCTGAGCGCGGCCGTCGCCTGTCTCGGTAAGTGGGGGAGGTACACTGTCAACTGTGAAGTGTGGTAAAAACACCAACCTCTGTAGACTCACCTTAAGGGGACCACACCGTGGTTCAGGTCGAAAAAAATCGATTTTCGGTTTTCATGATATTTCGATGGATTAAGGTTTTATTTGAGTACCCTGAAAAAGATTTTGCTGAAACAATTCTTTTCGAGCATATAAAGAGCATTTTCCTACCACGTGTGTTTATGTGCCACGCCCACTTTTCTGTACCCACTCTTCTGCATATATTTTTAATCTTTATATCCTTTACATTGCACGTTAGGTTTTTTTTTTTTTTTTTTTTTACTCCTGGGTGTGTTGGCTATCCTTGGAATTAATGGTCGGTATTATTTTGTTTCTGCTGTTTGTAAACAACAAGCTTTCAATCACGCAGTTAGTTTTGTTCAAGTGTGACTGCGAGTAGTTATACTTATGTTTGTAGTGCTTGTTTACAAATGTACTCACCTCTTTCACAGCCATTTACAGAGAAGCTCCTGAAAGTTAAGCCTATATCTAACGTCCTCTACTGATGATAAGCCATGTCATGGATTGTGTAGATCAGGAGAAAATTCGTGGTGCAAATATAATAGGGCTCAGACAACTGGAGAATCTTATTCTCACCAATATTCTCTTCCTGCTGCTGTTATTATAGCAATTAAACCTATTTTCAGAGACCTGGCTCATCCTGACCTTCTAAGGAAATGTCTGCATGGGCAGACACAGAACCCAAATGAATGTTTCAGCAGCATAATTTGGAACTGCCTTCCTAAAACTGTATTTGTAGGCATGTATACAATGAAACTAGGAGTTCGTGATGCTGTTATTACATTCAATTGTCGTAATATGGGAAAGTGTTGGGTACTGAAAAAGCTGGGAATTAATCCTGGTAAAAATATAATCACTGGGCTGCAACTTTGCGATAGAATGAGGATATCCGATGCAAACAGATCTGCACCTAATTTGGAAAAGAAAGCAAGACAAACTTTCAGAAAGGTGAAAAAGAATCTGGAAGACCTGCTAGAGGCCAAAGAAGGGCCATCATATGCAGCAGGACAATTTTAATTAACTGTAACAAATTTCAAAAGTTTCTTCTTTATAGTAAATTTTCCGAAAACTAAAATTTTCAGTACGTATCAAAAACTATCAAAGGTAAATGAATGAAATTTTCAGAGATTCTGCATAACATAAAAAGCCACCTCCGGTACCAAAAAAAAATGGTTCAAATGGCTCTGAGCACTATGGGACTCAACATCTTAGGTCATAAGTCCCCTAGAACTTAGAACTACTTAAATCTAACTAACCTAAGGACATCACACACACCCATGCCCGAGGCAGGATTCGAACCTGCGACCGTAGCAGTCCCGCGGTTCCGGACTGCAGCGTCAGAACCGCTAGACCACCGCGGCCGGCACCTCCGGTACCACATTCATTAATATTCCTCCATTAGATAGTTAACAAAAAATATTTTCTGTAGAAAAAACTTAATATTTTTTGTTAATAAATTTAAAAAAGGATTTCTTAAAAACTATAAAATGGTTGAAATAGATTTTAGTACAATTGACTCTATTGGCATCATGTAACATACAGTAAAAATATTTAAGTCCTGCATGAAATAGTTTTTTTAGAAATGGGTCAAATACTTGCCTAAATTAACATGGGTTAGATAGGCAGGGTGTGGTCCCCTTAACATCTCTTTAAGTTACTGCTACAGCGATTAATCTTCAGGGAAGTTTCTTCGTTAACATGTGTTAAAGACATTTCTAGACTTCCAGAAACATGGCATCTCTACCCTACATCTACATCTGTACTCTGCAGAGACTGAGGATGCTTCATCTTGTACCACTTACGCCATTCACGTGTCGATGGTGGAAAGGTGAAGTCCAGCTGCTAGACGGATCAATCGGCTCCGACCGGCCGTCGTGTCATCCTTTGCTAACGGCGTCATTGGTATGGGCATGCGGTCACCACAACGCTCTCCCGGTCTCTGCCTTGTTTTTTTTTTTTTTTTTTATTTTTTTTACTTTGGAGCCGCCACTAATCGGCCGAGAATCTTTTCAGTTGGCCTCACGAGGTTGAATGCACCCCGTACCAGTAGGACAAATTCCGCGCAGTACCGAGAACTGAACCCGGATCCCCCACATGGCACTCAGCTGCGCTGCCCACTCTTTTCTTTTCTTCGGGAAAATCCCCGACCCAGCCAAATAAAAAACATCTGCCCCAACACAGGAGCGAACCCTCGGCCTCCCACACGCCAACCCAAAACACTATCCACTGTCTTTTTTCCTTTTTTTCCTCCAAAGCACTTATTTAACGCAATCAATTAAAAATAAAATAAAAAAGTCATTTCGACAAAAACAAAAGGGTTAAATCAGAAAAAAACGTATATGAAAGAATATGGCGTTAATTTTAACGTGCCCACACCTTTTTTCCTCCGTCATATCTACATCGTGTAGCATTTAAATCCAAACAAGAGCGTCCACAAAAAAGAGGGGTGCTATTGTAACTCATCCGACTCCTTGTCGATGAAAAACAAAATACAGCATATTAGAAAAAAGCTCTCGATAGCGTGGCATCCTGAGCCACGTCCAATGGGCTGTGACCATATATTGGGAAAAGGACTCTGGTCTGCGTCATATCCACTTACCATCACGTAGTGGACATAATATCCAACAAGCCACATGATGGCATTTTTCTTCGATCGGGGAAAGAAGGTTGAATCGGGACGCACGAGAATCTCCACCCGAGATAGCCGCCTCCGACGTTCTGAGAAGAAAAGCCAGTTGTCGGCGAAGCCATCTCCAATGGCCATGACCGCAGGAGATCAACCGATTATGTAATGTATCAGTTTCATGGCAACGATTGCAGCGATCCGTTACACAGAGGCCAATACGAAAAAGTCGCACGTTGGTTGGTACAATATCGTGAACAACTTGGTACCGCGAGGACGCCACTTTCATCGGGAAAATCGAGAGGCTAACGTTAGATAAAACAATCTTCCATTTCGTTTTTGGCGACAGGGCTTGCACAGAGGGAATGCTATGAGGATTTGGCCAGCGGCGTAACAACATTTTTAGGGGGAGATTCTCTTGGGAGAGGATATTTACTCCTAAATAACGGACTTCAAGAAAAAATTCCTTAACGTGCCTTAGTTTATAACTAATCCTACCAATATCTACGCAAGGTGTTAAACTCGCCTATCGGATACAGTCATGAAGGCGAGCAGTAAGTGACTGGGGGACGCGTATACATGTTAAAACGGTGCGACGGATGAATAAGGCAGAAGCCTGAATTCGAATGTCAGAGAGGCCCAAATCTCCCAAGAGACGGGGGCGCGCCATTACCTCGTAACGCACGTGAAATATAGAGTGGCGCCAGATAAACCTGCCAGTTAAACTTTGCAACTTGCGGTACGTCATCGCGGGAAGCTGAAAGATTTGTGCAACAATATAAGCCTTACTTAACACATACGTTTCCATGGCCCGGACCTAATGAAGAAGTGAGAGGGAGCGACGCTCGTGTTCAATGATTGCTCGCTGAATCTTATCCGTGACAGACTTCCAGTTTATCGTATCCATCTTTAGCGGACAACTGTCAATTATGACACCTAACGATCGATAACGGGTGACCTTCAAAGCCCATGGAATTTCAACAGCGTCAAATTCTCGCAAACAGTAAGCGACATTTCTGGTCATAGCCCGCGCTCCAGTAGGACGACAAACAGCATTCAAAACTTCCTTCAGCAGTGGTATATCATCAGAACTATAACGTCATCAGCATATGCATGAACGGTAAACCTTACACCCAACAGCGACCAGCCACACAAACGAACAGGTATAGATCGCAATAAGAGTTCCAGAAACAGCACGTAGAGCAACACAGATAATGGACTCCTTTGAAGGATGCCTTGACACACCGCAATGGGGGAAGTAAGAGGGCCATTGACGTCAATGGACTCCCGAATACCAGTAATTAGAGAGCTAAACATCCATCGTGCAGCATCGTTGAAACCAACAGTTGTCAATGCTCGCATGAGAAATTCGTGATTAACGCGGTCGAACGCATGATGAAAATCAATGAAAAGCAAAGCGCTTGGCACGGGAATGGTGGAAGCAATCGAAATTAGATCATGACATTCAGCAACGGGAGTCAGGAGATTACGACCCGGAAGGCAACTTTGATGGCTCGCGATGATGGTAGCCAACAACACCGATAGTATGCTATTTACCGCTCGCGCCGGCATCTTGGGGATCAGGACAATTTTAGCAACCTTAAACCTGGGCGGGATAAGGCCTCCGTGGAATACTCCATTCACCATAAAAGTTATCGTATCTCCTATCAGGGGCCAAAATCGAATATAAAATTCTTTGGGAAGGCCATCGAAGAGAGGCGATTTGTGGGAGGGAGAACGAGCCACAATATCAAGTGTATCATCGCGATGGAACACAAAGAAAAACTCTTCCTGGAGAGCTGGCGTAACAACACTATCAGGAGGGAGGTAAAATCAACAGACGGTAGGCCTTCTGAATCCACTTCAGTGTAAAGTTCGGAAAAGTACTGGTAAAGTTCACGCATGATATCAGATTGGGAGGACCACTCACGTCCTTCTAGAGAACGAATGGCAGTAAGACACGACATTTGAGATCGTTTGTGAAGGCGAAGAAGATAATAGAGAGAGGCCAACTCATCCTGGCTGGGAACGCAATCGGACACCATCCATTTGTCTACGTTTGAGTTGTAGAAGTTTTGCCTTCACACGGTGGACGTCTACGACTCTCAAGGGGACATCGCGAGCATTATCGTAAAGATCACGAAGGACAACATAATAAAATTCCCTAGTTCGTCTTATTTCAGCCGCTTTTGCAGCGCTAAAATGCTTGAGTGTATTTCGAATACGAGGTTTAGCAAAGTTAACCCACCATTCTAGAATTGAGGGGTAACGCGCCAGGGACTGGATTTTCCGCCGCCATACGTTTGCGATGATGCCTTCCAGAGAGGGGTCCGTGAGATGTAAAGTGTTTAGCTTCCACAAAGGTAGCGAAAGATGGACCCGCTGCGGGATTTGGTTAAAAGTTATTGAAACAGCACAGTGATCAGTGAAACTGGTAAGGAATTACATCAATCGGTAGACTACAGATTGGGGCAGATATATAAAAGCGGTCCAATCGTCTACTTGAAGTAGCTGTAAAGAAACGTAAACCGCACCAGTGTAAGATATCTGCAAATCTAAGCATCTCGGAGATGCAAAGACGTCACCATATCGTTAAGTTCACGACAATATGTATAACTGGGGTTCTGATCTACACGACGTAGGACGCAGTTAAAATCGGTCCCCAAAAAAACCTTGCGCGGGTTCCGTCGGAGTAAATAGACAACATCTTCCTTATCAAACCGCGCGCGGTCGGATGAACGACAGTATCCAGACGGAGCGTAAAGCAAAATTAAGGTGAGTCCTAAATGCTACAGGCTATACTCCGACCATCGTCTAGCGTTTCGAAGTCAGTCAGCGGGATTCCATCTCGAGAAAGCAAAGCCGTACCGGTAGAATTTTCATGGGCGAAATTGAAAAACATAGAGTATCCAGGAAGACAAACCACATGAAATAAAACCTCCTGTAAACACGCTATATCAGCTTGGGGATCGTAAATAAACTGGCGTACAGCAGCAAGCCGTAATTGGGAACATATCGTATGAACACTGAGAGTAAGAAATGTATATGCCTGCATCCATCAGCACATGTAAGGTCAATGAAACAACACTAAGGAAAACGCACTCATCACGCCCTTCTCTCCCCAACGTCCGGAGGCGGTGGAAAGAAGGTTTAATGCCAATCCTCCCCACCGGAAGATGATGAATCCTCGTTTTTCTTTTTACGACGCGCCGCTGCACGTTGAAAACGCTGTTTCACACCATTCCGTGAACACATACACTCTTGATGTGGAAGGGTTGGGGGAACGTCAAGCTCCGATTTCATAAAGGAGCCATCTCCACTGCACTCATCGGAAATCGGGGAGCACAAGTCAAAACGACTTACAGCATCAGGTACAGAAGAGACAGGTAATGCAGTGCCGGTGTTGGATTGCATCACATGGTCATCAGGATGAGAACACGTAGAATCCCATTGCTCCACCGTCTCAGCGTGGAGGAAGGATAGTATTTCACTGGAACACTGTGTGTGTTTAGTAAGAGTAATAGAAGGCAGATTTCAGACTACCTAACAGATAAAATCGAAAATTTCTGTTCCGACACTGACTATGTTGAGTGTTTATGGAAAAAGTTCAAGGAAATCGTAAAATGCGTTTTAGACAGCTACGTTTCGAGTAAAACTGTGAGGGACGGAAAAAACCCGTCGTGGTTCAACAACTAAGTTAGGAAACTACTGAGAGAGCTTCACTGCAAGTTTAAACGCAGCCAAAACCTCTCAGACGAACGGAAGCTAAACGATGTCAAAGTTAGCGTAAGGAGGGCTATGCGTGAAGCGTTCAGTGAATTCGAAAGTAAAACTCTATGTACCGAATTGGCAGAAAATCCTAGGAAGTTCTGATCTTACGTTAAATCAGTAAGTGGCTCGAAACAGCATATCCAGACACTCCGGGATGGTGATGGCATTGAAACAGAGGATGACACGCGTAAAGCTGAAATACTGAACACCTTTTTCCAAAGCTGTTTCACAGAGGGAAGACCGCACTGCCGTTCCTTCTCTAAATCCTCGCGCAAACGAAAAAATGGCTGACATCGAAATAAGTGTCAAGGAATAGAAAAACAACTGAAATCACTCAACAGAGGAAAGTCCACTGGACCTGACGGGATACCAATTAAATTCTACACAGAGTACGCGAAAGAACTTGCCCCCCTTCTAACAAAAAAATGGTTCAAATGGCTCTGAGCACTATGGGACTTAACATCTGTGGTCATCAGTCCCCTAGAACTTAGAACTACTTAAACCTAACTAACCTAAGGACATCACACACATCCATGCCCGAGGCAGGATTCGAACCTGCGACCGTAGCAGTCGCCCCTTCTAACAGCCGTGTACCGCAAGTCTCTAGAGGAACGGAAGGTTTCAAATGATTGGAAAAGAGCACAGGTAGTCCCAGTCTACAAGAAGGGTCGTCGAGCAGATGCGCAAAACTATAGACCTATATCTCTGACGTCGATCTGTTGTAGAATTTTAGAACATGTTTTTGGCTCGCGTATCATGTCGTTTCTGGAAACCCAGAATCTACTCTGCAGGAATCAACATGGATTCCGGAAACAGCGATCGTGCGAGACCCAACTCGCTTTATTTGTTCATGAGACCCAGAAAATATTAGATACAGGCACCCAGGTAGATGCCATTTTCCTTCACTTCCGGAAGACGTTCGATACAGTTCCGCACTGTCGCCTGATAAACAAAGTAAGAGCCTACAGAATATCAGACCAGCTGTGTGGCTGGATTGAAGAGGTTTTAGCAAATAGAACACTGCATGTTGTTCTCAATGGAGAGACGTTAAAGTAACCTCTGGCGTGCCACAGGGGAGTGTTATGGGACCATTGTTTTTCACAATATATATAAATGACCTAGTAGATAGTGTCGGAAGTTGCATGCGGCATTTCTCGGATGATCCTGTAGTATACAGAGAAGTTGCAGCATTAGAAAATTGCAGCGGAATGCAGGAAAATCTGAAGCGGATAGGCACTTGGTGCAGGGAGTGGCAACTTGCCCTTAACATAGACAAATGTAATGTATTGCGAATACATAGAAAGAAGGATCCTTTATTGTATGATTATATGATAGTGGAACAAACACTGGTAGCAGTTACTTCTGTAAAATATCTGCGTGCGGAACGATTTGAAGTGGAATGAACACGTAAAATAAATTGTCGGTAAGGCAGGTACTAGGTTGAGATTCATTGGGAGAGTACTTAGAAAATGTAGTCCATCAACAAAGGAGGTGGCTTACAAAACACTCGTTGGACCTATACCTGAGTATTGCTCATCAGTGTGGGATCCGTACCAGATCGGGTTTACAGAGGAGATAGAAAAGATCCTAAGGAGAGCGGCGCGTTTCCTCATAGGGTCATTTGGTAAGAGTGATAGTGTTACGGAGATGTTTAGCAAACTCAAGTGGCAGACTCTGCAAGAGAGACGCTCTGCATCGCAGTGTAGCTTGCTGTCCAGGTTTCGAGAGGGTGCGTTTCTGGATGAGGTATCGAATATATTGCTTCCCCCTACTTATACCTCCCGAGGAGATCACGAATGTAAAATTAGAGAGATTCGAGCGCTCACGGAGGCTTTCCGGCAGTCGTTCTTCCCGCGAACCATACGCGACTGGCACAGGAAAGGATGGTAATGACAGTGGCACGTAAAGTGCCCTCCACCACACACCGTTGGGTAGCTTGCGGAGTATAAATGTAGATGTAGATGTCTACAGGTGAAGTGTGGTGGGGGGGGGGGGGGGGGCGCAGATGCAACACACATTTCAATGTCAACAGAAGCAGCTACATCATCTCTGGTAATGCTGGAATCACAATTAACGGCAGTAGACAACTCAGTACCGTCAGAAGGTGCACCCTCGGTCAACGCCGAGACTGGAGAGGACGCTCTCGAAATCTGTACCGTCCTCAGTTCGCCGGCGTTTGACTTGCGCTGCAGGAGCCTCATGGTTAAATGCCGCACCGGTACCCGCTGGTAACGGTGGAAATTCGCGAGGATTAGGGGGTAATATTACTCCATCATCGCTCAAGGCTGGAGATTGACAGTCAGTAGACTGCGAAGACACTATGTCTGCTAATGTTAAAGGAAGACGTTCTTGATAAGACGACGTCAGAACAGTAGTACGGTGCGGACAATCGGATCTGAGATGACCGCTTTCGTTGCAGAGACAACATGTTCCTTCTTGCCCTGCATACGTAACATGGATCCGGTAACAACAAACAGTTAAGTGGGAAGGAATATTCTTTTTATCGCACATGTCCACAGTCGGGATACCATTATAACACCGGAAGCGGTGTTGTGCTGGCCAGCGTTCCATCGGATATGCCGCATTACTCCAAGCGGAAGAAACGCTGTTTTAAGAAATGAATCGCACACTTCAGTAGGAAGGTTATAAACTATAAACGGAGTATACTCGAGTGCCGCATTTTCAAGAAGGACTTGACTAACGGAACCATCTCGATGTGTAAACAACACTTTAGAACCATTCCGAGAGAGACGCCGTTCTACTTGAACGGGATCATAAAACTTCACAAAGAACGCATACAAACCAGAATCAAAGGAAGCAGTATCTACTTGATCAAGTGTAACACGGACATCAGCCAACCAATCGTGAATTTCTAAAGAGCCGAGCTGAACACGACGCGTACTCTTGTCAAAACTGAAACGAATAGTAGCTCGACGAGGAACAGACTTAGGAGACTCGACAGACACCATGGCACGGGCAGAAAACACCGCCGCCAAGAGGACAACGACAACAAACTACGCTACGCAACTACAAAGTGACTCCGGCCGATACACCAACAAGACTGAGTAGCTTCGATACAAACGGCGCTGCGGCATAGGCGCAAGGCGACACTATCCCACTCAGCTACGGAGGGTATATCGAAGCTTGAAAAGATTAATGAGTTAAGCGTTTCTTTACGTGCAGTAGTTAATCTTGTCTTCCCGATCCGTATGGGAGAAATTATTACGGGTTGTAGTACACTCCTGGAAATGGAAAAAAGAACACATTGACACCGGTGTGTCAGACCCACCATACTTGCTCCGGACACTGCGAGAGGGCTGTACAAGCAATGATCACACGCACGGCACAGCGGACACACCACGAACCGCGGTGTTGGCCGTCGAATGGTGCTAGCTGCGCAGCATTTGTTCACCGCCGCCGTCAGTGTCAGCCAGTTTGCCGTGGCATACGGAGCTCCATCGCAGTCTTTAACACTGGTAGCATGCCGCGACAGCGTAGACGTGAACCGTATGTGCAGTTGACGGACTTTGAGCGAGGGCGTATAGTGGGCATGCGGGAGGCCGGGTGGACGTACCGCCGAATTGCTCAACACGTGGGGCGTGAGGTCTCCACAGTACATCGATGTTGTCGCCAGTGGTCGGCGGAAGGTGCACGTGCCCGTCGACCTGGGACCGGACCGCAGCGACGCACGGATGCACGCCAAGACCGTAGGATCCTACGCAGTGCCGTAGGGGACCGCACCGCCACTTCCCAGCAAATTAGGGACACTGTTGCTCCTGGGGTATCGGCGAGGACCATTCGCAACCGTCTCCATGAAGCTGGGCTACGGTCCCGCACACCGTTAGGCCGTCTTCCGCTCACGCCCCAACATCGTGCAGCCCGCCTCCAGTGGTGTCGCGACAGGCGTGAATGGAGGGACGAATGGAGACGTGTCGTCTTCAGCGATGAGAGTCGCTTCTGCCTTGGTGCCAATGATGGTCGTATGCGTGTTTGGCGCCGTGCAGGTGAGCGCCACAATCAGGACTGCATACGACCGAGGCACACAGGGCCAACACCCGGCATCATGGTGTGGGGAGCGATCTCCTACACTGGCCGTACACCACTGGTGATCGTCGAGGGGACACTGAATAGTGCACGGTACATCCAAATCGTCATCGAACCCATCGTTCTACCATACCTAGACCGGCAAGGTAACTTGCTGTTCCAACAGGACAATGCACGTCCGCATGTATCCCGTGCCACCCAACGTGCTCTAGAAGGTGTAAGTCAACTACCCTTGCCAGCAAGATCTCCGGATCTGTCCCCCATTGAGCATGTTTGGGACTGGATGAAGCGTCGTCTCATGCGGTCTGCACGTCCAGCACGAACGCTGGTCCAACTGAAGCGCCAGGTGGAAATGGCATGGCAAGCCGTTCCACAGGACTACATCCAGCATCTCTACGATCGTCTTCATGGGAGAATAGCAGCCTGCATTGCTGCGAAAGGTGGATATACACTGTAATAGTGCCGACATTGTGCATGCTCTGTTGCCTGTGTCTATGTGCCTGTGGTTCTGTCAGTGTGATCATGTGATGTATCTGACCCCAGGAATGTGTCAATAAAGTTTCCCCTTCCTGGGACAATGAATTCACGGTGTTCTTATTTCAATTTCCAGGAGTGTATAATCCTACATATCTCACTTAAAGCCGATTCTTGAAACTTTGTAAGTAGCTGTCAGGGAATATGTTGGGCCTGTCTTCGAGACTGTGCTAGTTTACGTTTTTAGGCACATCCATGAAGCTCTGCTGTTGGTCGAGCAAACACGTGATCAAAAGGTTTTTGTTCTCTGTCGGTCAATTACGAGACCAGCGGACATCGGCTGGTACGTACTTTCCAAATCAATAAACTTTACCAACAGCCGTACACGCTAAGATGTTTTATTTTATTTCGAACGCAGCCAGTTTCGGCAATTCATTTTGCCATCTTCAGGTCCCATATGCATTTTTCCGAATCAACGAGCTTATCGTATAGTGCCATAAAACTCGATATCGTGAATCCTAATCGTTGTGCAGCTTATTCATACGAAAGCGTGAGAGCAAGTTTACTGATCTGAAAAAAATATTTTTTGTTTCCCTTGATGAACAGTAACGCGTCCGAATTTTTTAAGTAAAATCTCTTAAAGGTTTTTAAGTTAAACAAACCTTATTAACATTCTGCATCTTTATTCTTCACGTAGACATATTTGCTGTCCTTCTCCGCTACAGGTCTCAGAACTGTAGTGTGTAACACGGTGATGTGTAACGTAACACTGTCGGTGTGTGAGAAACAGCGTGCTGTAATCGAGTTTCGAATTTGAAGCGTTCATCATCACGTGGAACAGCCTCTCCTTCAACATAACAATGCCAGAACACGTACGAGCACCGCGACACCTGAAACAATCCGACGTTTTGAATTCGTTGCCATCGATCATCCTCCATACATACTTTGTGCGATAAGCTTTTCATTTCTTTCTAAAACTTAAAGAACATCTTCGAGGACTTTGACGGTGATGAAGCTGTGCAGGCAGAGGTGAGGTTCTTGCTCCTTCAAAGAAGTCAGACATTTTACGAAGACGGCATCAACAAACTTTTCTCTCATTGGGAGAAATGTATTCGTCACCATGGTGACTATGACGATAAATAAATATGTACAGATGGAGAATAAAGATGTAGAATGTTAATAACGTTTGTTTTATTCCAAAAGCTTCAAAATTTTTCACATAAAAACTATCTGCCATTTTAGGAGACTAAGTACATTTTACGTGAAATGTACACTTTCATATTCCTGGAGACTATCTCTGTAGCCGAAAGTTTAGCGTCGCTGCCTTCAGTTTTGATGGTGCTGGGTTCGATTCCAATATCGCTTCGGAATTTTCCTGAGAAAGGGAGATCTGGGACAGAGTTCGCTCACCCTCGCGAGGCCAAATAAGAAGCTGCAGGAGTAAAGAAGGGCGGCAAATTAGGATTCAGCCACCGGCAGTAACGGCTGGAGAGATGTGCGACGTACAGGTCAAATGTCCCACAATCATAGACGGCTGCTCGTACTCTATTGTAGGCGACAGTAGGTCATTCGTAACAGTCCCGTTGCCTCATCCTTGAGTTGTGTTATTCATTTCTGAACATTTAAAGCAAGTTGCCAATCGTTCTACCATTTCGTTACAGACATCATTTTTCATTTCATTTACTGCAAATTTGAATACCTTTTACTGAGCACTTTAAAACAGGATGTAGATTTTATAATGTTTAACCTGTAATAACATTAACAGTTCCATATTAGGATGAAATATTTCCTTTCAGCAAAAAAGTAATAATAATGTATGGAAAGGAAAAGAAAATAAAGAAAACAAAATAGAAAGTGCAAATTAGTTGACACAAACTGAAGGTATTAAGTGAAATAGTTAGTAATTATGAAAAAGAGGAAGATAGATAATGATAACTCCCGTCACTATCAATGATTTGATGCGAACGTATCGGATTTACATCAAGACTTATCCTTTCGATTTGACATTACGAGTTTTGTATTTAATTTGACTGTATTTCCTAAATTAATTCCATTTATAAGTGTTTCTTAGGCAGCAGTAGTCAGTACTGCTTACATACCAATACGAAGTACAGTTTAAAGACGATTATTATCGTAGTTATTGCTCTCAATACTCGATGGTGCTTTTTAGGAAGAGAGATCTCGAAATGGTGTTATGCATCTATGGCCAGTATTTTCTTTATTTGTAAGCTTTTATGCAGCTGTGTTTGTACATATTTCTATCTCTAATATTATTCTATAAGTGGCAGTCAAATGAATACGAGACAGATGAAAAAAGTAATTAAATTGTTTGTTATTTCAAAAGTAATCGCCGTAGCCGTTAATAGCCTACATTTGTCTTACTATGATACAATAAGATCAATGTGTTCATGGAAAGATGTTTGCGGTTGCCTAAGGAACCATGTTTGTACCCACGACTGCATCTCTTCGTCCGAAGCAAATCAAAGGCGACGAATGTCTTTCTTCAGAGATCCAAAAATACGGAAATCGCTTGCGTAAAGATGAGATCTGAGAGGAGAATATGTACGGGCTTCCCAGAAAAAGATGTGTAACGTTCTCGAAACAGTCTTTGCAGCATGTGGGTGGTCTTCCAGAGACATAGCTCTAAAGAAGCCTGCTAACCGTAGGAGCACACCCTTCTGCCTTCGCCGCACAGCTCTTATTGTCGTCAGGCGAAGTGTATGTACTTATGCGCTTGACGCAAAGCGTAAAGCGGATTCAAAGATCGCACATTGGTATGTTCTCATGGGTGTTAGTGGAAATCTGTAATCTATGGTGCTTATTTTTGTTAGCTTTTGTAGCAGTTCTTCGGCCTTGTCTCTTCTGTACATGGATCTTGAAGGAGAGTAGTTATTTGTAATTCCCAGGTATCTTGTCGTCTGTACTCGGGCTATGTTTCTCTTTTCAATTTTCACCGATATGTTTCTGATCAGTGCTGCTTTGAGAAGATGGCAAAAGGGCTTTGCTTCGGATAATCGTTAGTTTACATTGAGTACTCCAGTACTTCATGTGTTTATCACACCCCTGGCAGTTTCCTGTTTCAGGGGTTTTTCTTCTCCTTGTTATCGCTCTCGCGACATCCTCTCGCTCAAGAGAACAAGTCTTATGTTGGTCTGCATCTGTTAATCTGTGTTTCGATTGTTAACATATATATATATATATATATATATATATATATATATATATGTGTGTGTGTGTGTGTGTGTGTGTGTGTGTGTGTGTGTGTGTGTGTGAGGTTTCGCAGTAAGTATTCTGCTGGGCCTCTCTACCCGTGCTTACTCGTACCATCATCTTGTCTCAGCGTTGACAAAACCAGTGGGGGTTTGCTTTTTCCTTTCAAAAATTATAAGGTAATCCCCATACGTGCACTTGTAATTGTGTTTCTGTAAAGTGGTCCGCCGGCCGACGTGGCCGAGCGGTTCTAGGCGCTTCAGTCTGAAACCGCGCGACCGCTACGGTCGCAGGTTCGAATCCTGCCTCGGGCATGGATGTGTCTGATGTCCTTAGGTTAGTTAGGTTTAAGTAGTTCTAAGTTCTAGGGGACTGATGACCACAGGTGTTAAGTCCCGTAGTGCTCAGAGCCATTTGAACCATTTATTTTGTAAAGTGGTCCCAATATTGTTGCTTTGTCTGAAACGGTTTTTGTCTGTATTTCATCACTTTAGGTGCTTGTAGTCCTAATATTCTCCAGGTTGCTTTGTTTGTTTTCATAGACCTGTGGGCTCTTGTTTCTGTTATTGCTGATTTTTGTAGCGTCGGTAACACTTCAGTGAGTGCATGGATTTGATAACTCACGCTTCCTGTTACATTTTGCAGTTGATAATCTCACATGATATCACATAGTCTGTCCCAGTCTGCTTTATGGTGTGATAGTCTGTCATTAGATACGTCATCTGCTACGTTACAGATCCGGATCTATATGTGACTGTATTACATTCAATTTATGTGCAGCCTTCGTGCACGGTAGAGTCTCCCATTTCTGTCACGGCATTTTTATTTACGATAGATGCATTTGTGATTCTTTGCCACCCTCTGCTTTCTTGAAAGACTGTTGGGTGTCCCTCACTGTTAATAATGTATAAAGTCTGTTCATGTAATATGTAATGTATCGTTTACTTTACTGCCTCTATTGTTAACTGGGGTGTAGCGCCATAACTCTGATTCTTCGACGATATCTGTGCATACTATACGGCCTTTATACCTTGTATATTGTACAATATTCCTAATGTAATGTGCATATGTTTATATATTGCCGGAGTACTGTGCGTATAGAGATACTATGATCTAACTGGTATGTTTCCATTTTAGTCCTGTTGTTACTATGTGTTTACTACAGCGATGACTTATTTTGGTTACTAAAACGTTGTATTCAGTACTATTATGGCAGCCATTGACATTCGGTCAGCTGTAATCGGCATTGTCCCTGGCGGCAGGCATGTGCGTCGACGATATGTGGAGTGCCGTTTTTGGAGGTGAATTTACTCCACAAAGAGTTCGTTAGTTCTGCGCTTACGAACCTCCTTTTCTGGCGCTGAGCTGCATTATTTTCATCGCGGATATTTTCTAAACACTTAACACTGCGGCGCTATTTTGGTGAGATCTAATAAAACTGTTCCACGTTTGCGTACAAGATCTTTATATATTTTGTAGAGCTTTAGTCCCTGAACGTACCGTGTACATATTTCCCTCTTCAGGCCACACAGTTCTGAAGCATTTACTGGTAGATTTACTGCTCCTAGTAACATTATGTTTGCTCCGCTGTTAGTAACAGATATTATCGCCTTGTGGACGTGTCAATTGTATCGCTACCCTCTGGGCAGTCTGAATGTAGTCTTTCTTTTATAATCTGCATTGTCGTAAGACTCCATTTACTCTGCCATTGACTTTGGTGGACTAGTTGCTGTTAACGTATGTTTGTTATTATTCTGCGTTTATTTGCGGTTAGTAGATTCAGAGAAAATGCTTTACTCGTCAGTATCCCAATTAATTATTTTTATTTATTACTAATTTCGGCTAACGTTGTTAGCCATCTTCGGATCTGTAATATCACAGAAGATTTCGTTTACAGAACAGATCCACAACGTAAATACGTACCGCAGGATACTTTTTTTCTATGTACAATCATCAATTGTTAGGACACATTGTCACAAATGTTGTGTAAGCTGCGTAGTTCATTCTTATTGTACACCTCGATGAAACATTAATATAAAATCACCAAAAGGATATATTCAGATAATGAACAAATATTATGACGCAGTGCATCTTCATATCAAAGGAAAATTCTTATTGCAATACTAAGAGACTGTCGAATCCACTGTGTCATAAAATATCAGATAATTTCCATATGTTCGTTGTGAGATCACAATTAAAACATTATGCTACTCAAACATAGCACCAGGAAACAACACACAATTTTCACTCAGCTATATGAGTTTGTCGTATCCACAGTGCAAGTACTATACTGCGTAGATTCCACATGTGCAATGTGGAAGCACATTTTACAGAATGAGACTTAGCGTGGTGGAAAACAAGGAAAATATCCTATACAGCAGGCAAGATACTAAGTGATGCTATGCGTCGTGGCTTTTAAGAAAGCAACTTTCCATGACATGGCACTGTTTGTATATTGGTAGAATAGTGACTGAATCAGAGAAACTACTGACCAATTTACAAGCTATAGCGCAATTGGAATAAAAATCATTTCAGTAGCAAGAGACAACACGAAAACTTCGTGCTATTAAAAATCAATTTTCTAAGCGCATATAAACTTGTATATATTTAAGAATACCTGTAGTAATATGTGAGATATAGGTTTCCCATGATTTCCACAAATCGCTTAAGGCAAATGCCGGAATGGTTCCTTCGACAGACTATGACCACTTTCGTTCTCCATCCTTCCCTTCTACGAGCTCGTGCTCCGTCTCTAATGACTTCGTTGTCGACAAAACGCTAAACACTAATCTCCTCCTCCAATAACATTTGTATTATCTGCGATACTATGTAACGTAGTTTCTGGTTATATCTTGCATCACTAGGCAGGATGTAGCTGTGTTGGGGTCAGCACATTCCGGTTCTAGAGTTAGCAGTGTTTCTGTGCTGGTAGTTTCGATATTTGTCTTTGTGTCTTAGTAAAACCAAAAAAATGTTCAAATCTGTGTGAAATCTCATGGGACTTAACTGCTAAGGTCATCAGTCCGTAAGCTTACGCACTACATAACCTAAATTATCCTAGGACAAACACACACACCCATGCCCGAGGGAGGATTCGAACCTCCGCCGGGACCATAAGCACAGTCCACGACTGAAGCGCACCAGACCGCTCGGCTAATCCCGCGCGGCTTAGTAAAACCTCCTGACATGCGTTTAACATGTTTTCTGCATTTTTCAGAGTGGTATTCCCATTTATATTTCATTTTAGATCATACTATGTTAGAGTTTTCTTTATTCGTTTCTTATGTGTTGAGCTATTTCCACATTGATTCTTCCCTTCTACCCCACTCGTCAAGCTTGTTTCGAGTGTGGCCCACTCGGAAAGTTTGCGCCAGTCCGAGAGCTACTAGGTAGTCTATTGAACTGTCTACAGTCATTTGGTCCAAACAGTATTTTGCCTGTAAATACTTGCTTTATACTGCGAGAATGGATGATACAGTTGAAAAGGTGGAGCTGTCCTCTTTCTCTGAAAGTCCTGCTTGTTGACAGCCGGCGCCATGCTCGTGCGTTAGCCCATGGGAAATTATAATCTTGTTGTTATTAGAGTCTAGGTTAGTGGTGCTTGTTTTGTGACCTATCTCTGTGTTTCTCTGCCGTTTGTATTCGTACCACGCGTCTACACTAATTCGACATCGGTGGTTGCGTCCGCATACGCAGTTACACAGGCGATCAGCTGCTCGAAACATGCACAGAGCCAGGACGCCAGCCACTGGAGGCAGTGTTATGCTGTGGGGGGACGTATACCTGGGCTTCCATGGGACTATGGGATTTCTGGTAGTAATGGAAGGCACAATGTTAGCTGTGGAGTTTTTTAATGTTATGTGGACCACTTGCAGCTCTTCATGCTTGATGGTGTATTCTAGCAGGATAGCCGCCCGTTTCACATGGCTAGAAAAGTGTTTCAGGAGATTGAGAAGAGCGCTAGTGAAGTCACGTTGATGTCTTTGCACCAAATTCGCCTCAGCTGAACCCAATGGAGCACATGGGAGACGCCAGTTCCTTACCCACAAACCACCGGCCTTTAATGAACGGGAATTGCGTGACCTGTAGTATACATTTAGTGCCTCTTATCTCCAAAAGGTACCAAGGATTATCAAATCCATGCTAAGCAGATCCGCTGTTGCATTCCAAACTGGGACCAGCAGTCTCTTAAGCATGTGGCACAATGTTTTGGTTCAGGCACCTCGCGAAATAATCGCGACGAGTAAATCAAAGGAAGTGGAGCTCGTACGCCGACTTATCGACGGTCTTGGTCCTCAAGTACCTTTCGTAATTGCAACAAAGAAAGGAGAATATGATGATGGCACCGGAAGTACCCTCCTCCACGCACCGTAAGCTGTAGATGTAGAAAGATAAATGTAGTCCATTAGCTCATTTATTGTTCTGTGACAATAATGAATTTTCGAAGGATAGCTCTTTACAGCGCCGAATACATCAGTCCCCAGAGCGACATTCTGGGGTTGCCAATTACTTGAAGGCTTTCCTTTACATGACATGTGTACAGGTGATGGGATGGTTGTCCGTTCGCTACCTATGGTCGGACATTAGTTGAGAGTACCAGAGAACATGTTATATTGTGCCCCAAACTTTTAGGATGAAAATGAAACAGGCAGTAGAAGATCTCAAAATGAGTATTCTGAGATGAAAAAAAACAGTGGGCAGAAGCAATATTTCTGGAGATACGAAGACTTGAATAAGCAGGGTATGTGAGACGTTAGTTTATGAACCACTAACTTTTAATAATAAACTACTACCTGGCGCGACGACGCTGGTGATGGTACCTTGAAAGCAATACACAGTAATTTGTGATGTGTCCACTTCGGAGTTTGCGACTGTTTACAGCTTATGATTGGTTGCTAAAGACGGAGTATTGTAGGCACAGGTTAGCTGACTCAATTCTCAATACACTCATCAACCTCTGAGCATTGTAAGCGCTATCAGTGTCATCATAGGTTGAAAAAATCGAAATGTACGTTAGTAAAGGCAGCAATAAAAGCTAGATATTAATACAATTCTGCAAAAGATAAAAAAAACTACAAATTTTCAAAGAACGACTCGATATGTAACTTCCTATTTTGTGCAGTTGATGCATTCCTCAATAGTGAGAAATGCCTTTCTAAGCTAACTTTGTATGACATTTTGTAAAGTATTTAATAAGATAGGTTTTCTTTTTGTAAGTAGTGTATTGAAACGTCTAGTTCTCAGGTATGTTTATTATTTTTTGTAAAGCTAAGTCCAGAAATGAGCAGGAGGTAACTTTTGATGTGTATTATGTTGATTAACTGATCGCCGTAATTTGTAGTTTGGGTGGTCTTATTTTGTATACAATAGGCAGCTGAGTATAAACAATTAGGCTGCCGTAATTCTTAGTTTTAGAAAAGTGAATTTTTAGGCCACATTTTGTTGTAAGATGTGTTATGACTGCTGCAACTCATGTGACAGGTCTGTTTTATTACGCAAAACTTTCACTTTCCCCCAAGAGCTTCCACATAACAGTGTCCATTCCAATGTGAACATTTAAAGTATAAAAGAAAGTTAAATAAGACCTAAGCAACATGATATCTCTCACACATCGTGCGGTTAAAGGCGCTGCAGTCTGGAACCGCAAGACCACTACGGTCGCAGGTTCGAATCCTGCCTCGGGCATGGATGTTTGTGATGTCCTTAGGTTAGGTAGGTTTAACTAGTTCTAAGTTCTAGGGGACTAATGACCTCAGCAGTTGAGTCCCATAGTGCTCAGAGCCATTTGAACCATTTGAACCATCTCTCACACATACTTGGAGTTTTCTAAATAAATACTTGGCTTCTGATTATACAGTATAAAGAGTTCTGTGTTCAGTTAGATTCTAGGTGTACAATAATCAATTTAAATAATATAATATTTGTGTCAATTTTATACAAGCTAAAAGCCACTTACTGTTTCAACTTACTTTACAGCTAATTTATTATCTTCAAACCAAATTGTTGTTATTCTAAGTTTCGTTTACTTAATTCCATCAGCTACTTTCCAGTTCGAATTTCCAATTTTAATTATTGTGACACAACGAAAAGATTTACACGGCATTATGCAGTATAGTTATTTTACACGAATTGTACGCAAAAAGAGTGCAATAAAATAAGCAAAAGAGATACAACTTGAAATTTACCTTCTGCCTTCATTAGTAAGGTATTATTCTGTTAGGGTTAAGTTCTAACTTTCTGATGTCAGGAAAACACAGATTTTGTGGAGGACGACAGTTCAATTCCGCGTCCGGCCATCCTGATTTAGGTTTTCCGTGATTTCCCTAAATCGCTCCAGGCAAATGCCGGGATGGTTCCTTTGAAAGGGCACGGCTGACTTCTTTCCCAGTCCTTCCCTAATACGATGAGACCGATGACGTCACTGTTTGGTCTCTTCCCTCAAACAATCCAATCCAACCCAAAACACAGATTATAAATAAGAATTCATAACGGCAAGGCGCCAATCCATTTAATGAGAAACAAATTTTATTCAGAGTAACAGAGTGTATCTGAAACTTTATTTGCAAAACATTTCACTGTTTATAGTTTTGCCCTAAAATCGTATTGAGAATCAGACAACATACTATTTCACGTTTGAAGTACATGCAATATTCTATGCCGTAGTTTAAATCCACTTCTTGCCACCTTCGTTACGTAAAAGGTGCAGGGGAAAATGATGTAATATTTTAGCAACTGAGAAACAACTCGGAAAATTCCCGTGCGTCAGAATACAAAATGTTTTTTATACACTCCTGGAAATTGAAATAAGAACACCGTGAATTCATTGTCCCAGGAAGGGGAAACTTTATTGACACATTCCTGGGGTCAGATACATCACATGATCACACTGACAGAACCACAGGCACATAGACACAGGCAACAGAGCATGCACAATGTCGGCACTAGTACAGTGTATATCCACCTTTCGCAGCAATGCAGGCTGCTATTCTCCCATGAAGACGATCGTAGAGATGCTGGATGTAGTCCTGTGGAACGGCTTGCCATGCCATTTCCACCTGGCGCCTCAGTTGGACCAGCGTTCGTGCTGGACGTGCAGACCGCGTGAGACGACGCTTCATCCAGTCCCAAACATGCTCAATGGGGGACAGATCCGGAGATCTTGCTGGCCAGTGTAGTTGACTTACACCTTCTAGAGCACGTTGGGTGGCACGGGATACATGCGGACGTGCATTGTCCTGTTGGAACAGCAAGTTCCCTTGCCGGTCTAGGAATGGTAGAACGATGGGTTCGATGACGGTTTGGATGTACCGTCCACTATTCAGTGTCCCCTCGACGATCACCAGTGGTGTACGGCCAGTGTAGGAGATCGCTCCCCACACCATGATGCCGGGTGTTGGCCCTGTGTGCCTCGGTCGTATGCAGTCCTGATTGTGGCGCTCACCTGCACGGCGCCAAACACGCATACGACCATCATTGGCACCAAGGCAGAAGCGACTCTCATCGCTGAAGGCAACACGTCTCCATTCGTCCCTCCATTCTCGCCTGTCGCGACACCACTGGAGGCGGGCTGCACGATGTTGGGGCGTGAGCGGAAGACGGCCTAACGGTGTGCGGGACCGTAGCCCAGCTTCATGGAGACGGTTGCGAATGGTCCTCGCCGATACCCCAGGAGCAACAGTGTCCCTAATTTGCTGGGAAGTGGCGGTGCGGTCCCCTACGGCACTGCGTAGGATCCTACGGTCTTGGCGTGCATCCGTGCGTCGCTGCGGTCCGGTCCCAGGTCGACGGGCACGTGCACCTTCCGCCGACCACTGGCGACAACATCGATGTACTGTGGAGACCTCACGCCCCACGTGTTGAGCAATTCGGCGCAGCTAGCGCCATTCGACGGCGAACACCGCGGGTCCTCGTGCGTCCGCTGTGCCGTGCGTGTGATCATTGCTTGTACAGCCCTCTCGCAGTGTCCGGAGTAAGTATGGTGGGTCTGACACACCGGTGTCAATGTGTTCTTTTTTCCATTTCCAAGAGTGTATATTGTGTGTTACTTTCTGACATCAATTACACTTGACATGAAAGTTCTACAGTTGTAAATTAACTTAGAATCCGAATACAGCAGAGGCACTTTCCACTTAACATTGGTTTAATGGACACAAGCTATATCTTCTTCCAGGTGGGACCTATGACTATGCAGAAGTGATTCAGAAGTCTCTGCTGTTCTACCAGGCGGAGCGCACAGGCAAATTATCAGGAATGGATCCTTCTTTGTACTGGAGGAAGGACTCCTGCCTCGATGACAAAGGCCAGAACGGAGAGGATCTCACTGGTGGATACTTTGACGGTGAGTCACTTTTATTTGCATGATTAATGGGCTAAATACACTCTTATTTTTTTAGTTAATGAGAAGGTCATAAAATGAAAGAATTATTGACAAAAACTGCAGATAAAAAGTAGAAGTAGAACTCTTTTTTCCATTTGCAGAGAACTTTCTATATGTTGATATATCAGAACACGCATCAAGGATCATATGAAAGTTTTCCACAGTTGGAATTCTTCTAATGTAATGCAGCTTTCCCACTCAATTTAAGTTAGGAATCCGAGGCTCAGGCTAGTGCACATTTTTAGATTAACTGATGCTCTTCCCTGTCCAAGTAAACGAATGGTGCAAATTAGAGTTTTATTCTATTATAAATCTCTCTCAATCAATAATCTATTTATTCAAAGAAATAGATTAATTAATTAAAATAAAACCAATATCGTTCTCTGCAAGTATGTTAGTGTTATTGTAGCTATCAAGTTAGATGATAACGATGACACCATTATGTTCTGATACCATGACAATCAGAAAATAACTCTGGAAAACCTCTGAAATTTTGTTTTGGAAGTTGATTTGTCTGTTTGTATCAAATAGATTATATTTGATGTATAATTTCTAGATTATTTTCTCATTACCTAACCACCACACATATGGAAGTTTCATCTGATTTGATTCCAAACACAAACAGAAGACGATTTTGTTTATAGGTCTTGTTCAGCAGCTGCGATGCGTATTCTTTTCAACAAAATAAAAATCGCTCGACAGCACCACAAAAGTTTTGTTAATTCACTATACCGGGTTTTGACAGATTAATCTGTCATCTTCAGAAGTTTGATACAGGCATAAACCACGAGTAAGCCGAAGTTAGAGAAGGACTCGATCATGAAGTCGTCGTTTGTCAGAGAGACAAAACCGTTAAAGTGAATTTCATAAAATTTTTGTGCAGCTGAAGGCTGATATTCGTTTTGGTGCGAAGAACAAATAGAACAGTAACACATTTTCCACCAAAGGACTTAATCACTGACAGGTTAGTCGTGCAGCAGAATAGTGTTCATTTACCAAGCAGTTGCCATAAGCCCTCACAGAATGACGATTTATCCATGAGGTCAGCATAGCACTCTTTCCCCCGCCTGACCGCGCTGCTCCTCATTTGTTCTTGCTGCAAGACTACTTGGGGATCACCATGCATTTCCTGTTGCGTTTTATGAGAATTGTTACTTCGTGTAACAGCATGACTTTCACTGTAAAACTTTTCATGTCTGTGTAGAAAATTATCCCAAAGTTTTGTATTATGTAAATGAAGATTACTTCAATGCAACATAACAAATAATACTTGAGCTTGGGAGGAGCTGTGAAAAAAAAAAAATAACAAGTACCTCACCAAAAGGTGACAGTCACATTGAAAAGTAACTTTTAAGGTTTGACCAGGGTAGAGACAGAAAATAAAGTCGGTAGTTGCCAACCGCAAGGTGGAATTATTATAATATCTTTGAGTAGGAGGATCTTTGATGGTTAAGAGAGCCGGGCGAGGGCAGTAAAAACCGGGGAGTCGCAGGTAGGTGTCCAGAGGAAGCAGATGTGTGCAGACAGCTTTAAGGTAGGAGTCGCTCTCGCTGCGCAGTTACCCTAAGAAAACTTTAGCATATAAATGAGAGAAGATATATAATGATTTCAAAATGGTTTTTGTTAGATAATGTTCAGTGTTAGGATTTGTATGTCCAAGGTTTGACATAGTAAGCGTTTTGTAAAATTTTTTGTAAGAGCGATTCGTGCTACAAAATTGTTGGATATCGTAGGTTTTGTGTATGACTTAAAATTTTAACAATATATATACAGGGTGTTACAAAAAGCCAAACTTTCAGGAAACATTCCTCACACACAAATAAAGAAAATATGTTATGTGGACATGTGTCCGGAAACGCTTACTTTCCATGTTAGAGCTCATTTTATTACTTCTCTTCAAATCACATTAATCATGGAATGGAAACACACAGCAACAGAACGTACCAGCGTGACTTCAAACACTTTGTTACAGTAAATGTTCAAAATGTCCTCCGTTAGCGAGGATACGTGCATCCACTCTCCGTCACATGGAATCCCAGATGCACTGATGCAGCCCTGGAGAATGGCGTATTGTATCACAGCCGTCCACAATACGAGTTCGAAGGGTCCCTACATTTGGTACCGAGGTTGCGTAGACAAAAGCTTTCAAATGCCCCCATAAATGAAAGTCAAGAGGGTTGAGGTCTGGAGAGCGTGGAGGCCACGGAATTGGTCCGCCTCTACCAATCCATCGGTCACCGAATCTGTTGTTGAGAAGCGTACGAACACTTTGACTGAAATGTGCAGCAGCTCCATCGTGCATGAACCACATGTTGTGTCGTACTTGTAAAGGCACATGTTCTAGCAGCACAGGTAGAGTATCCCGTATGAAATCATGATAACGTGATCCATTGAGCGTACATACTGACGAAACTAAAATGAGCTCTAACATGGAAATTAAGTGTTTCCGGACACATGTCCACATAACATCTTTTCTTTATTTGTGTGTGAGGAATGTTTCCTGAAAGCTTGGCCGTGCCTTTTTGTAACACCCTGTATACAGGGTGATTCAAAAAGAATACCACAACTTTAAAAATGTGTATTTAATGAAAGAAACATAATATAACCTTCTGTTATACATCATTACAAAGAGTATTTAAAAAGGTTTTTTTCACTCAAAAACAAGTTCAGAGATGTTCAATATGGCCCCCTCCAGACACACGAGCAATATCAACCCGATACTCCAACTCGTTCCACACTCTCTGTAACATATCAGGCGTAACAGTTTGGTTAGCTGCTGTTATTTCTCGTTTCAAATCATCAATGGTGGCTGGGAGAGGTGGCCGAAACACCATATCCTTAACATACCCCCATAAGAAAAAATCGCAGGGGGTAAGATCAGGGCTTCTTGGAGGCCAGTGATGAAGTGCTCTGTCACGGGCTGCCTGGCGGCCGATCCATCGCCTCGGGTAGTTGACGTTCTGGTAGTTACGGACAGATAAGTGCCAATGTGGTGGCGCTCCATCCTGCTGAAATATGAATTGTTGTGCTTCTTGTTCGAGCTGAGGGAACAGCCAATTCTCTAACATCTCCAGATACTGTAGTCCAGTTACAGTAGCACCTTCGAAGAAGGCCGTCCAGAACTTTTCCATTTGCACAAACACCCATTCTCTGTAAACTGTTTATACCAACGTTTAATACACCACCTATCAGGAGGTTTAACACCATACTTCGTTCGAAATGCACGCTGAACAACTGTCGTCGATTCACTTCTGCCGTACTCAATAACACAAAAAGCTTTCTGTTGAGCGGTCGCCATCTTAGCATCAACTGACGCTGACACCTAGTCAACAGCGCCTCAAGCGAACAAATGTACAACTAAATGAAACTTTACAGCTCCCGTAATTCGCCGACAGATATTGCTTAGCTCTGCCTTTTCTCGTTGCAGGGTTTTAAATTCCTAAAGTTGTGGTATTCTTTTTGAATCACCCTGTATATTGAGATCAACATTGTGTTTAATTCTAACAGCCTGAATCATAATCCACATCCCTTGCTTGTACTGAATATGAAAATGAGTAGTAAAGTTACCCACCAATGAAAGAACGTAAAGAAAATGAGGCCTCTATGCAATATATATGTGCAGTTCATGGTTTGAAATCGATTTTGGTATAACTAACGTTATCAGAGCAAAGTTATTTCAAAAAACTAATTTCATGCCATTGCACAACTGGCGTTATTCAAGTCAATATATAATTTCATTAAATAAACATCAGGAGCAGAAGTTAATTTTTCAGTACCATCTTAATGCCATTGCACAAATGGCATTATTCTCTTAAACTTGACTGCTGACTCAAATACATGTTCCATTTCTTCCAAAATGGAGGAGTGCAGGAAACAAGTTCACAGACGCAGTCAGATGCAGGTTTGTTGAATAATTAATTTGGAACAATCTTGTCATTGATACTTTGACAAATAAAAAATGATACAATTTTGTCTAAGATACTTTCAACATTCTAAACTACTTACAAAATTTTGATGACGTCTACTTCATTGTTATAAACTGTTAGATGAATACAGTACCTCCATTGATGTCGCCGCAGTCTGTGGTCAGTAACACAGCAGAAAGCAGTAGCTCTTCGTCAGACTCAATTTAGCACCAGTTTCAACTGTGCACTTGAACCACCACGGTTAAACCAAAGTGTGAAACCAGCCTCTGACTCGACACAATTTGGGGCTCCGCAGCTGGCGACTACATGAAGTTCGGCTTCACACTGGCCTACACACTGACGCTGTTGTCGTGGGGCGCCATCAGCTACGAGCAGGGCTACTCCAGCGCCGGAGCTCTGGACGGCGTGCGCGACGCCATCAAATGGGGCACCGACTACCTGTTGAAGGCCCACGTCTCGGCCAACGAGCTGTACGTGCAGGTCGGCAACACGACCGCCGACCACAACTACTGGGGGCGACCCGAAGACATGACGCTCGAGAGGCCTGCCTACAAGGTCGACACGGAACACCCAGGTATGACTAGCAGCAAATGCAGTGTACACAGATGAGGGTTGACCACAGTCTGATGACAATAACGCAGCAGCCACTACTCTCCTCATGCTTTATGGAAAAACATGTCCAATGTTCTGGCCTATTGATAACTGCACATTAGGAATCTCATTTTGCAAATTCTGTTATTGCTTTTACGAATTCTGAGAAATTCATTAATATATTTTTCTGTTATTGAGAAAAAGAGAAATTATTGAACTAAACCAACTTCTGAAACATTGTGGCGGTTTTTGTGTATCGTCAACATCGACAAGTGCAATGAATATGGATGCTACGATACTCTATGGTATTCTGCGGTTTGAATTCACTCTGTTTTTTTTAGCAGTTTTTGCATTGATTTGATTTTGTAGATGACACTGACAATATTATACACATGTATAAAGCATTATTCAAACTACAACTTCTCCCGGATAATTATTTTGTTCAAATTGCACAAGAATTGCACCTGACGTAGTGTAATAATGTTGACTGTAAGCTGTGTTCATATCACTAAATTTACAGATCGTACATCAGAGCTTTTATAACTTTTTTTTGTCTTCGATGGATTTAATTATTCTTAGCAAATTGATCATGAAAAGGAACCACAGAATACCACCCGCACACAACACTGACGTATGCCAGCAGAAATATTTTTCTCCGTGATTCGTGCGTAGTTTAATTTTGGCCACATACATCAGCAATGAAATCTTGTTCAACAATAAATACCATCAGCACTGTTCTTAGAAAATGCAGTCTGATTCGATTAATTTTTTCTTTTATTAATTGAGTTCAGTACCACCTGTGCACATTTATTTCTTACACATCGGAATATTGAAAGTTTGCAGTTTCAAGTAATTTAAATTTGCCACTGTAATAAAAGTTAAGATGGCGGCCAACAAAAGATAGAGGATTTCTTTTTTAATTAAGATTTTCCCTTTCCCAATAAATCATTTAAATTTTGCTACCAATAAAAAGAAATTATTAAATTATTTCTCAAATTAGTTTAACACAAACCCATGCTATTTTCAACTAGAAGTACAGACGAAGTTGCTATATAATCGCAACTGACAATGGCTGCGCTTCTTGCAGCTATGATAAAACAATTAATACAAAATTATAATTAAAACAGGAAGTGAATTTTCAATAATTAATCATAAATAGTTTTAACGTATCTGGCTCTATTTGTTTTTATCAGCAAACGAACATAAAAGTACAATAATTTTACATTAAATGTTTTTTATTTAACAGACCTCAAATCGATTCGCGTTTTGCGATGTACATCAGAAGAAGACGACAAAAGGGTACAAAACAAAAGAAAAGAATGACATAGATTAACAAAGAATGTGAGACAAATATTGTCTCTGTTTTACATAATTATCATCTTTTAAAGAAATAATTACATAATTGAATGAATATTATCCACACGTTCGTACTCCACTCATAAAAAGAAATATATATACCGTGGATGTTATAACATGGATGATCCTATCACCACGATTTACTGCGTGCGATCCGTACGAGTGTATTTCTAAAAGTTTCATCCAGTTTCACAACCCTATATCTTATACATATATGGAGACAGAAACCTGGGCTGCACCCCAAGTCCTCCATAGGACTACAACGTTTATGTTAAGAAAAAAAGCTGTCTTTACGATTTACATGTTTGCAAATGTAAATGTCGTGTGAATTAGGGTCTCCCGTCGGGTAGACCGTTCGCCAGGTGCAAGTCTTCCGATCTGAAGCCACTTCGGCGACTTGTGCGTCGATGGGGATGAAATTATGTGAATAGGATAACGCAACACCCAGATCCCGAGAGGAGAAAATCTCCGATCCAGCCGGGAATCGAACCCGCTATATTCTGTAGCGCGGACTACTCAGCCAACGGGAGCGGACAGCTTTATGGTGCGTACTACGATTTCGCTTAGGAATTAAGTTTTCAGCTACTTTTCACGGAAGATCAGTGTTCCGTTCCTTAGATTTACGGCAAACGCACAGGCGTCCTGTGCTTTTGTGAGGATGTCCGCGATTACTGTTTTGAGTGCTGTTGTTATACAACCTTATAAATAAATAAAAAACTTTTTTTTAAAATTCAGTGCATTAGTATTTGTAAAATGACTCTTAGTGTTCATTAAAAAATTACGATCATTCCACTTGGGACCTGTGGAATGGTACATTAGCTTATTTGTTTTAGTTGTAAATATTTGTCATGTATTGTTGTTTTTCTGACATGTTCCACATCCTGGAGGACCTCGTCACTACGGATCAATTGGAATGAAAGTAAATCTAATCTAATCTAAATCCAATTTCGCCAAAAGTTTCGGAAGGTGAGACCTATAGGCAGTCTTCCAGTTCTCGTTTTGTTATCAGTCTTCTGAATAATTTGATGCGCCCAACCATTACTTTCTCTCCTGTGCCAACTTCTTCATCTCACAACAGCACATACTTCCAACGTGCTCAATTATATGTTCGATATACTTTAATTTCTCTTTCCCTCTACAGGTCTTACCTTCAGTAGATCCCTTCTTTTTGTGACGCCTTAACACGTGTCTTATTATCTTCTTCTATCTTCTTGCCAGTGTTTTCCATAAGCTTTTTTCTTCGCCTATTTTGTGGAGAGCCAACTCTTTCCTTATCTCAGTGGTGCACCTAATTTGTAACATCCTTTTATAGCACCAAATGTCGGACTCTTGGAATCTATTCTTTTCCGCTTTTCCCATAGCCCATGATACACCAACATAGGATGCTGTGCTGAAAACAAACAAACTTAAAAATTTCTTTCTCAAATTAAGCCCTATGTTTGTTACTAACAGACTTCTCATGGATAAAAGTGGGCTTTGGCCTGTGCCATTCTGTTTTCCCAGCTCCCTTTACGCTTTGTCCTCAGCTCGTGGTCTCGCGCTAGTGTTCTCGCTTCCCCAGCACGGGGTCCCGGGTTCGATTCACGGCGGGGTCAGGGATTTTCACGTGCTTCGAGATGACTGGGTGTTGTGTGTCGTCTTCATCATCATCATTCATCCCAATTTCGGTTGGATGAAGGCAATGGTAAACCACCTCCGCTAGGACCTTACCTAGTACATGTCTCCCGCATCGTCGCCTATGCTCTGTCGAGGAGTATGGAACTTCATCATCTTTACGGTTTGCTAGTCTTATTTGCTTCCGCATCACGTCTTATTTTGCTTCCAACGTAGCATAATAATTCAGTTTCATCTGTCACCAGTTCTGATGTAAAGTTTATCGCTAATCTCAGGTTTACTACTCCTCATTACTTTCGTCTTTTTTTGATTTACCTTCCATCAACATTCTGTACTTATTAGGTAGCCCATTCCATTCAACAGTTCCTGTTGTTCTCCTTCACTTTCACTTAGGATAGCGATGCCGTGAGTGAACCTTACAGTTGACATCATTTCACTCCTAATTTCTCTTCTCACTTCTGAACATGTCGTTTATTTATGTCAGAGATTTTTCGATGTTTAGGTTGAACGATAATGGTAGAAGTATTATTCCTATCTGCTCAATTGGAGGACTTCGTTCTTAGCCTCTCGTTGGTATTGTTTCCTCTTGATTTTTGTAGACGCTGCGTATTACGTATCTATCCCTACAGCTGACACATATTTGTGTTGGAATTTAGAGCATTTTCCGGCATTTTACATGGCCGAATGCTTTTTCTAGATCGACTAATCCCCTAAACTTTTCTTGATTTTTCATAACTGTTGCTTCCATTGTCGAGCACAACGTGAGAATTGTCTCTCTGGTACCTGTACCCTTCCTAATGCCAAACTGATCATCATCTAACAGGTGATATATTTTCTTTTCCGTTTTTCTGAACACTTTTTTGTCGTTGATGCATGTGTTGTTACACTGACCGTACGACAGATTTCGCTCATACCTACGGTTTGCTGTCGTCACGATTGTGTTTATGGTATTTTTCCAAAAGTGTCATGGGCTATCTCCAGTCTTATAGATTCTACAAACCAACTTGAGTGGTAGTTTCCTATAATGATTTTAGAAAATCCAAAGGAATGTTGTGTAACTCTTCCCCCCTTTTCTGATCTCAGTCCTTCCAAAGCTCATTTAAACTGTGACTCCAATAATGGATTCCCTAGTCTTCCACACCGACATACGGCGGACACCCATTGTCTGGAAGCGATGAAACTCTCTGTTGCCACCGGTATTCTCCATTGTGTGCAGGACTGTCATTTCGGCGGCCAGTGTAGGGCATATCTCCATCCCAGTCCCGCGGCACTTCATAGTATACTGTTCGCCGTGCACATTAGTGCTCTGCTACACGGAAACTGTCTCTAATTAACTCGATCAAGAGAATAATTATCGAATTCAACCAAAATTTATAACCCTAAAAAGCAAAAAAGAAAACGTTTTGACATAATTTGACAAGAGCAAAAATCTACAAGCACCTGTTACACGTTACAGTCAAATCAAACTCCATCGGATATTTTGATTCACGTGGTTAACACTAACTTAAAGCACACCGGTCACAAAAGCAGTTATCGATCTCGGCAGACATGACGCTAATAAGGCATACCACTTAATCTGGCCTTAACAGGAGCCGAAATTCGGTGTGGAAGAGTCCGAGAGCTCGCAAGATTCTTCAGGGATGCCATATCCAGCTAAAGCCACACATTGGCAGTTAAAAACCGTAGTGGTACTAAATTACAGGGCTGCTTACACAAATACTCATAGAAATTTTCTATGGAATTACGATCTGTGATTTAGTGGACCAGTCTAGGAGAGACAGAATGCCTGTGTGTTCGTCAAACCAGAAACTTGCGTGCAGCAGTGGAAAAATGACTGTCCTCAATATGAAAGACGGGGTCGCCCACAACAAACTCATAATGAATATGTAGAAGGAAGGGTAACCTTTAGTCACCGGAAATGTTGATATGAACATCCTGATGAATGTTCACAGTAACCTGAACAAGTCAGTCCAATTCACGGTGCAAGAAGCATCTCAAAAAGGCCACAGTAGCATCTCGGCCAGAACTGCATCCTCTAAATCGGTTGATTAAACACGTCACTGTGCAGTCCGTGCCCTCGGCAGTCTGCTTCATTCGAAAAGAGGCGAAACAGCGACTCTTCGGACCACACAGAACGCCTCCAGTCGGGCTACCATCCAGTTCCCATATTGTTAGGTCCATTGACAATTTACAGTTTCATGTTCCACTGTGAGCAGTTGCCTTTTTAGATGTATCCAACACCAAACGTCCTTGCATCCATTACCCTTCATAGTGTTCGATCTCCTGTCGTGAAAGTTATTTCCTGATGTCTTCACTCATGTCCTATCATCGTCTACCTTCTTTTTGTCACTGTTTTCCTTGCTCATTTCTTCCCAATTCTACCAAGAACCTTAAGATTCCTTAACTCATAAGTCCTCCTAATTGTCAACACTCTTCGACAGCACCACTTTTCAGACGCTCCGTTTGTCTTCTGCCGATGTTCCGACTGTCCACGATTCTGTAACTCACAACGTGCTCCAAAGTACAGGGTGTTTATAAATTAGTTATACAAAAGTAACCTTTAATTGTCAAAAAGGTAGATAATTTACAGAAATGTATGATACAGCTTTATTTACAAATGCTCAATGTGGTTACCTTTAGTAGCACGACAGTGTCACATGTTGTTGTTGTTGTGGTCTTCAGTCCTGAGACTGGTTTGATGCAACTCTCCATGCTACTCTATCCTGTGCAAGCCTCTTCATCTCCCAGTACCTACTGCAACCTACATCCTTCTGAATCTGCTTGGTGTATTCATCTCTTGGTCTCCCTTTACGATTTTTACCCTCCCTTGATGCCTCAACACATGTCCTACCAACCGATCCCTTCTTCTAGTCAATTTGTGCCACAAACTTCTCTTCTCCCCAATCCTATTCAACACCTCCTCATTAGTTATGTGATCTACCCTTCTAATCTTTAGCATTCTTCTGTAGCACCACATTTGGAAAGCTTCTATTCTCTTCTTGTCTAAACTATTTATCGTCCATGTTTCACTTCCATACATGGCTACACTCCATACAAATACTTTCAGAAACGACTTCCTAACACTTAAATCAATACTCGATGTTAACAAATTTCTCTTCTTCAGAAACGCTTTCCTTGCCATTGCCAGTCTACATTTTATATCCTCTCTACTTCGACCATCATCAGTTATTTTGCTCCCCAAATAGCAAAACTCCTTTACTACTTTAAGTGCCTCATTTCCTAATCTAATACCCTCAACATCACCCGACTTAATTCGACTACATTCCATTATCCTCGGTTTGCTTTTGTTGATGTTCATCTTATATCCTCCCTTCAAGACACAATCCATTCCGTTCAACTGCTCTTCCAAGTCCTTTGCTGTCTCTGATAGAATTACAGTGTCACATCTGCAGTCAATTTACTTTGAAATCGTATGAAGCAGGTCTTGGTGTATGGTGCCAACTGCTTGGTTATTCTTTATCTCAGCTAGTCCGCGTTTCCGCGAAGCGGAGAATCAGACACTCTTACTTTAATGTAGCCCCACACATAGAAGTCCATTGGCGTTAAATTAGATGATTTGTTGGGCACGATATTGTTCTACCTTGTCCAATCGAAGCAGGAACATCCCTATGGAGGTACGGGACTACGACGATAATGTGGTGGCGCGCCATCTTGCTGGAAAATAAATCTGTGCCCATGATCTGCAGTAATTGAAGCATTAGAAAGTGTTTAAGCATGTCCAGGTACAATATGCCAGTTACAGTTGACTCGACAAAAAAGGAAGGATCGTAAATCTTGTTACAGCTTAAGCGCAAAAAAACATTTGCCTTAGGTTAGTCCCACACATGTTCGATTGCGCGACGTGGTTTCTGCCTTCTCCATATCCGAATATTATGCCGATTCACTTTACAGCAGGTATAGAACGTGCAACTGAAAAGAATTTTATTAAGAAAATCACATTTCCTCTGCATTTTTAAAAATATTTCCGCACGAAACTCAGCTCGTTTTTCTTTGTCACTTTTTCTCAAAGCTTGCAACAGTTCCAATTTGCAGGGTTTAAATGACAGGCTTTTCCGTAATACCTTCTACAGTATAACACTAGGCATATTCAGTTCTAAACTGGTACCTTTCGGTGATTTACCCGGGCTATTAATGTAAGAATGTCGCACTTGTTCAATTGCTGCGCGAGAGGCCCGATTTGTTCCCGAACATTAGCAGCGAGAAACCATAAAGAAAACTGCGCATGCGCTGTGTCGTTAAAGGACTCCATGATGACTGTTGGAGTAACAAATGCCACCCAGTAGGAAGGTCACGAACTAACATTCAAAGCACCCAGCAAGAACGTCACGAACTAACAGTGTTAGTACTGCATTCAGTACTGTATCAAACATTTTTGCAAGTTATTTACCTTTTTTGCAATTAAAAGTTATTTTCATACAAATAATTTATAAATAACCTGTACAATTCTGGTTTAAAGGGCTATGTTTGATACTAGTGGACATCCCTTTTCGAAGAATGCCCTCTTTGTCTGTGACAGTCAGCTACACTACTGGCCATTAAAATTGCTACACCACGAAGATGGCCGGTCCATGTGGCCGAGCGGTTCTAGGCGCTTCAGTCCAGAACCGCGCTGCTGCTACTGTCGCAGGTTCGAATCCTGCCTCGGGCATGGATGTGTGTGATGTCCTTAGGTTAGTTAGGTTTAAGAAGTTTCCAAGTCTAGGGGACTGATGACCACAGATGTTAAGTCCCATGGTAGTTAGAGCCGAACCACGAAGATGACGTGCTACAGATGCGAAATTTAACCGACAGGAAGAAGATGCTGTGATATGCAAATGATTAGCTTTTCAGAGAATTCACACAGGGTTGTGGCCGGTGGCGACACCTACAACGTGCTGACATGAGGAAAGCTTACAAGGGATTTCCCATACACAAACAACAGTTGATCGGCGTTGCCTAGTGAAACGTTGTTGTGATGCCTCGTGTAAGGAGGAGAAATGCGTACCATCACGTTTACGACTTTTATAAAGGTCGGATTGTAGCCTATCGCGATTGCGGTTTATTGTATCGCGACATTGCTGCTCGCGTTGGTCGAGATCGAATGACTGTCAGCAGAATATGGAATCGGTGGGTTCAGGAGGGTAGTACGGAACGCCGTGCTGGGTCCCAACGGCCTCCTACCACTATCAGTCCAGATGACAGGCAGCTTATTCGCATGGCTGTAACGGATCGTGCAGCCACGTCTCGATCCTTGAGTCAACAGATGGGAACTTTTGCAAGGCAACAACCATTTGCACGAACAGTTCGACGACGATTGCAGAAGCATGGACTATCATCTCGGAGACGATGGCTGCGGCTACCCTTGACGCTGCATCACAGAGAGGAGCGCCTGCGATGGTGTACTCAACGACGAACCAGGGTGCACGAATCGCAAAACGTAATTTTTTCGGACGAATCCAGGTTCTGTTTACAGCATCATGATGGTCGCACCCATATTTGGTGACATCGTAGTGAACGCACACTGACAGCGTGTATTCGTGAGGGCCATACTGGCGTATCACCTGGCGTGATGGTATGGGGTGCCATTGGTTACACGTCTCGGTCACCTCTTGTTCGCATTGACGGCACATTGACCAGTCGACATTACATTTCAAATGTGTTACGACCCGTGGGTCTACCCTTCATTCGATCCCTGCGAAACCATACATTTCAGCAGGTTAATGCACGATCGCATGTTTCTGGGTACAGAAAATGTTCGACTGCTGCCCTAGCCAGCACATTCTCCAGACCTCTCACCAAATGAAAACATCTGGTCAATGGTGGCCGAGCAACTGGCTCGTCACAATACGCCAGTCCCTACTCTTGATGAACTGTGGAATAGTGTTGAAGCTGCTTGGGCAGGTGTACCTGTACACGCCATCCAAGCTCTGCTTGACTCAACGCCCAGGCGTATCAAGGCCGTTATTACGGCCAGAGGTGGTTGTTCTGGGTACTGATTTCAGAGGATCTATGCACCCAAACTGCGTGAAAATGTAATCACATGATAATTGCATGTCAGTTCTAGTGTAATATATTTGTCCAATGAATATCCGTTTATCGTCTGAATTTCTTCTTGGTGTAGCAATTTTAATGTCCAGTAGTGTATTTACGTTCCCCATGCTTCGTCTGCCGTAGGTCATTTTGCTCACAAGGTAGTATAATTCCTTAATTTCATCTACTTCGAGATTGCAATTTTGGTGTTAAGTGTGTCACTATTCTCATATCTGCTGCTTCTCGTTACTCTCGTCTTTCTTCAATCCATAGCCTGTAGTCATTAGACTTCATTCGCAACCAGTCTCTGTCGTTTATGATCTACTTACGACCACAGGTTTTAGCTCATGTTATGTGGGTTGGAGTGGTACACCATTCCTGCAACACAGGTTGACGGTCCACATTGGTTCACCACGTACAGGGTTATTACAAATGATTGAAGCGATTTCACAGCTCTACAATAACTTTATTATCTGAGATATTTTCACAATGCTTTGCACACACGTACAAAAACTCAAAGAGTCTTTTTAGGCATTCACAAATGTTCGATACGTGCCCCTTTAGTGATTCGGCAGACATCAAGCCGATAATCAAGTTCCTCCCACACTCGGCGCAGCATGTCCCCATCAATGAGTTCGAAAGCATCGTTGATGCGAGCTCGCAGTTCTGGCACGTTTCTTGGTAGAGGGGGTTTAAACACTGAATCTTTCACATAACCCAACAGAAGGAAATCGCATAGGGTTAAGTCGGGAGACCGTGGAGGCCATGACATGAAATGCTGATCATGATCTCCACCGCGACCGATCCATCGGTTTTCCAATCTCCTGTTTAAGAAATGCCGAACATCATGATGGAAGTGCGGCGGAGCACCGTCCTGTTGAAAGATGAAGTCGGCGCTGTCGGTCTCCAGTTGTGGCATGAGCCAATTTTCCAGCATGTCCAGATACACGTGTCCTGTAATGTTTTTTTCGCAGATGAAAAAGGGGCCGTAAACTTTAAACCGTGAGATTGCACAAAACACGTTAACTTTTGGTGAACTGCGAATTTGCTGCACGAATGCGTGAGGATTCTCTACCGCCCAGATTCGCACATTGTGTCTGTTCACTTCACCATTAAGAAAAAATGTTGCTTCATCACTGAAAACAAGTTTCGCACTGAACGCTTCGTCTTCCATGAGCTGTTGCAATCGCGCCGAAAATTCAAAGCGTTTGACTTTGTCATCGGGTGTCAGGGCTTGTAGCAATTGTAAACGGTAAGGCTTCTGCTTTAGCCTTTTCCGTAAGATTTTCCAAACCGTCGGCTGTGGTACGTTTAGCTCCCTGCTTGCTTTATTCGTCGACTTCCGCGGGCTACGCGTGAAACTTGCCTGCACGTGTTCAACCGTTTCTTCGCTCACTGCAGGCCGACCCGTTGATTTCCCCTTACAGAGGCATCCAGAAGCTTTAAACTGCGCATACCATCGCCGAATGGAGTTAGCAGTTGGTGGATCTTTGTTGAATTTCGTCCTGAAGTGTCGTTGCACTGTTATGACTGACTGATGTGAGTGCATTTCAAGCACGACATACCCTTTCTCGGCTCCTGTCGCCATTTTGTCTCACTGCGCTCTCGAGCGCTCTGGCGGCAGAAACCTGAAGTGCGGCTTCAGCCGAACAAAACTTTATGAGTTTTTCTACGTATCTGTAGTGTGTCGTGACCATATGTCAATGAATAGAGCTACAGTGAATTTATGAAATCGCTTCAACCATTTGTAATAGCCCTGTACATTCAGGGCTCGGTACTGGTCACGTACAAACGCGATAGCGCCTTTCTGCTATTCTGTCACGTTTACACGTCGACCTATCTGACTGCGGTCGTCCCAGACACCCGAATGCTACATATGTGTCACTTCATTGCCACGATAAGTCAGCGGTCGATGGTCAGTTGACCGCCTGACACCAGTTCCCCAGCATCCGCAACGCTCCAGGCCGACTAGTATCCTCTCTTAACTGCTGACCTGAATTTCCTGCGGTGAGCTCACTTAGAATTGTGGCTAGCTCTGAGTTCCTGGTGTGTCTGAGACGCAGGTAACACAGCGGTCTTCCTACTCGGCAGGAACCGACGTGGCGGCCGAGACGGCGGCGGCGCTGGCTGCCGCGTCCGGCGTCTTCCGCTCGGTGGACGCGACGTACGCCGACACCCTGCTGCAGCACGCCAAGGAGCTGATCGCCTTCGCGGACAACTACCGAGCCATCTACACAGAGTCCGGCGCCATACCAGACTCCGACGGCACGGCTTACCTGTAAGGCGCGGCACAGGCCGATACTTCCTAGTTCATCATTCAGATGCATGCAACGCTTCTTTCTCGCGAGTGTTTACTGTTTCTCTGTACTGCTGAGTTCATCCTGAGGAAACAAATCATTTATTTCATTGTATTATTCCCATCCTGGACTTTCTCTCTTTCGTTTTACACTACTGGCCATTAAAACTGGTACACCAAAAAGAAATGCAGATGATAAACGGGCATTCATTGGACAAATATATTATACTAGAACTGACATGTGATTACATTTTCACCCAATTTTGGTGCACAGAACCTGACAAATCAGTACCCAGAACAACCACCTCTGGCCATAATAACGGCCTTGATACGCCTTGTTATTGAGTCAAACAGAGCTTGGATGGTGTGTACAGGTACAGCTGCCCACGCAGCTTCAACACGATACCACAGTTAATCAAGAGTAGTGACTGGCGTATTGTGACGAGCCAGTTGCTCGGCCACCATTGACGAGACGTTTTCAATTGGTGAGACATCTGGAGAATATGCCGGCCAGGGCAGCAGTCGAACATTTTCAGTATCCAGAAAGGCCCGTACAGGACCTGCAACATGCGGTCGTGCATTATCCTGCTGAAATGTAGGGTTTCGCAGGGATCGAATGAAGGGTAGATCCACGGATCGTAACACATCTGAAATGTAACGTCCACTGTTCAAAGTGCCGTCAATGCGAACAAGAGGTGACCGAGACGTGTAACCAGTGGCACCCCATACTATCACGCTGGGTGATACGCCAGTACGGCGATGACGAATACACGCTTCCAATGTGCGTTCACCGTGAAGTCGCCAAATACGGGTGCGACCATCATGATGCTGTAAACAGAACCTGGATTCATCCTAGAAAATGACGTTTTGCCATTCGTGCACCCATGTTCGTCGTTGAGTACACCACCGCAGGCGCTCCTGTCTGTGATGCAGCGTCTAGGGTAGCCGCAGCCATGGTCACCGAGCTGATAGTCCGTGCTGCTGCAAACGTTGTCGAACTGTTCGTCCCCATTTGCTGAGTCAGGGATCGAGACGTGGCTGGACGATCCTTTACAGCCATGCGGATAAGATGCCTGTCATCTCGACTGCTAGTGATACAAGGCCGTTGGGATCCAACACGGCGTTCCGTATTACCCTCCTAAACTCACCGATTCCATATTCTGCTAGAAGTCATTGGATCTCGACCAACGAGAGCAGGAATGTCGCGATACGATAAACCGCAATCGCGATAGGCTACACTCCGACCTTTATCAAAGTCGGAAAGGTGACGCTACGCTTTTCTCCTCCTTACACGAGGCACCACAACAACATTTCACCAGGCAACGCCGGTCAACTGCTGTTTGTGTATGAGAAATCGGTTGGAAACTTTCCTCATGTCAGCACATTGTAGATGTCATCAGTGGCGCCAACCTCCTGAACAGATAATCATTTGCATATCACAGCATCTTCTTCCTGTCGGCTAAATTTCGCGTCTGTAGCACGTCATCTTCGTGGTGTAGCAATTGTAATGGCCAGTAGTGTAATTATTCGCGTGTATCTCATTGCTTCAATCCCCTGTATCCCATTTCATTCGCTGCCTGTATGCTGTGCAAGTGTGTTCAGTGTGCTGTTGTTCATATAGCAGCCTGCGCTTTTCATTTAGTGACGTCGGTTTGTAGTAACGCCCTCAGCGGCATAAAAAGGACATCAGAGCTAGTTTTTTTTTACCTTACCAGTTGTATAGGGATTGTGCTTGCTATGCGCTAACGCAAGATGAGTTAGCGCCTGTCCGGTAACAAGTTGAAGCCGTGTTGGCCACGATCTGCTGGCTGCAGCCCAAAACTTGAGCAGCGCTTGCGCACAAGTGGCGAAGGCTGCGATATCTCTGCTGGCGTTGTAATCCCCCGGCAATTACGATGTCATTGCGTCTTCACATACCATCCAACCGGCTTGTGCTAAATCGAGCCCGACTGGCAGACAGTTATTGGTTCGGGTGTCTCTCGGTGGAAGGCATAGGAGGTAACTGGCCACGCGAGTGTCACGTTAAGCCTTTGTAACATCTACGACGGGCTGCCCTGTCTTCATAACACATTTGAGTCAGCATCTGACGTCTCGCTTGTTATGTCTGGGATCAATTTTCTTGCTACATCTGGACAATCACAGCCATTGGTAGATCAAAAATTAGGCTGGTAATAGAACATCTCAGCGGAATAACAGGCAGCCCGCATCTCGTGGTCGTGCGGTAGCGTTCTCGCTTCCCACGCCCGGGTTCCCGGGTTCGATTCCCGGCGGGGTCAGGGATTTTCTCTGCCTCGTGATGGCTGGGTGTTGTGTGCTGTCCTTAGGTTAGTTAGGTTTAAGTAGTTCTAAGTTCTAGGGGACTGATGACCATAGATGTTAATTCCCATAGTGCTCAGAGCCATTTGAACCATTTGGGAATAACAGGCAAATCTGTAAACAACGCCAGGACGCGCTCAGTCCACTTGCGGGGAGGTGTTGTCCGAGGTTTGAGACTATACCAGCAGATACTGAGCACACTGGCTGCAGGTGGCTCCAAATACGCTTGCCGCCTGTATGCTGAGCCCAGTTGCTTTAGACAGTTGGCTAAACTGGTGAAGACAGTTAGTCTCTCCCGAGGGGTACACACATGGGTTTTTGCAGCCTCGTACCCCGAAAAGATCGCGGCCCGTTGTTTTGGAATCGAGTGGAACATCTAAATAAGAGCGTCAGGCGATTCTGCATGAATTTCAGATGCGAATTTCTCGACCTCCACTATCGAGTCGAAAATTATAGGGTTCCCCTTAATAGGTCAGACGTGCACTATGCGTAGGAATCGACTACTCGAGTAGCAGAATGATTGTGGCTTGCATACGGGGACTTTTCTTGTAGGTTAGAGGAACACCTCCTTTGGGGCAATGATAAGTTTTCTGATGAAAGCAGAGAGAGATATGCTACATTACTCAGTGGAGAACTATTGTCCTGCAGAAATTGTTAACATGGTATTAGTCAACTGCAGAAGTGTTCAGAATTACTATAGTTCCTTAAAGGTAATGGCGTCCGTATAGCTTACGTAGTTATATAATGCCCATACTGTAAGCAAATGAAAGCTAGCTCAAACCAGAAGATAATGAAATGAATATCTTAATTCAGATAGGGATGTACACAAGTGCTTTCGTAGGAACGTGCAAAAATTTAACAGGATATAGAGGATGCTCCACTGAACAATTTGATGTAGGGAACATAGGGTCAGAGGAGCCAGCTTAAGGAGGCACTAGGAGTAAAATTAGTGTACTTTTTATGTACATTTGTTAACTGTAAGTACCATCGTTGACACAATGAACGTACCATTTGTACCGTATCTTACAAAATGTGCTGAAACTTACGTCTGTCAACCTCAATGCAAGCATGACATCGACGAACAAGATTCTGAAGCACTCTGACAAATACCCCTCGTGTGTTTCGAATCACATCACAGGTAGCCCCAATTCTGGCAACTAATTCCATCTCCGTATGCACTGGGGTCTCATTCACAAGTGACTTTAGATTTCCCCATGCGGGGTTCAACTCAAGCGGCCTCGCTGGATTTGGAATACGACCTTCCCTTCCAATCCAGCGACCAGGAAATACTGTACCGGTACTGCTCCATCGTATTGTGCTGTACGTCTCTGAACAGCAGTGAGTAATGAATGGGTCTGCCTTTAATTCATAGCACGTTCTGTCATGGGCCAATGTAAATACGGTACAACAGAGCCACCTTATGGACAAGTAAAGTAAACAAAACGTGCATCATAACTTCCTGGTAATCAGGCTTGCCCTCCTTGTTTCCTTGCAGGAAATAATGAATTTACATGTAAATAAACAGCACAGTACGTGTAAACCTGTACGCAAGTTTGTTGTAAGTAAGATAGGAAAACAGTACTGCTAGACACAGCGGTAGACAAGTTGACTTCCACGTCTTCGTAAGTTAGCTTCTCCGACCCGAAATTCCTATCCTCAAACAGTTCAGTGGAGCATTCTCAATGTCCTGTTACATTTTTGCTCTCTCTTACGGAAACACCCTATATATGTTAGGCTATACGGTAATGACGGCGATATATTTATCTCCATAAAGAACTCGTCGTAGCAGCTCGTGGTCGTGCGGTAGCGTTCTCGCTTCCCGCGCCCGGGTTCCCGGTTTCGATTCCCAGCGGGGTCAGGGATTTTCTCTGCCTCTAGATGACTGGGTGTTGTGTGCTGTCCTTGGGTTGGTTAGGTTTAAGTAGTTCTAAGTTCAAGGGGACTGATGACCATAGATGTTAAGTCCCGTAGTGCTCAGAGCCATTTGAACCATTTTTGATGGAGGGAAGGAAGGAATAAAGCTGGTATGGATAGCTTTGTATATTTATTTGTGAATCATGAAGCCATTAACTGAGAATTGTTTAAGGTTAACTGGAGGCAGGATACGTAGTATGTGGATAGGAAGAAGACTACGCACATGCTGACTGAGGAGCGGCAGCGGTCCAAGTCGGGTGAGTAGTGGAGCCACTTTGGGAATCTCCCGGTCATGTTGTGATGTTTTAGGAATTTGAGGAAGTGTGGAAGCTTATTTAGCTGTTGATAGATTCGTCTAGGGGAGGATAGGTGAATGTGAGGTGTGAGGTAGTGAGCAGAGAGTTCAAGAACGTTTAGAGAGTTGTAAAACATCAGAGGAGCAGAAGTCCAATGAACATATTCAAAGGAAAAACTAAGTCAGTTTAACCCTTTCGTGGGCCGTGGGAAACATGCTTCCCACTAAAATGAACTCGCTCCTAGTCCCGTGGGATTCACAGTTCCCACCTCTGTATGGTGCTACCACCTAGTGAACAGTATAGGGTACTGCTTCCAATCGGAAGTTACCGCCGTTTTTGCCGTACCTTCGCGCAGAGGCATTGTATAGCTGAGTGTTGTTCTGTAGAGGAGCCTTTCACTGCTGTTTGCGAACATTTTGTGATATTTTCCTCAAAGCTATAGTTTAAGGTAAATACTTTTAATTTACCCAAATTTATGAAAGAAAACCTAAAATTGGAACGAGACGAATTCCAGTTTGAAACAAAAGGAGCTATTTCTGCAGTAAAATAGATGGATAACCGTCCAGTCACTTTCCTGTCCTCAATTCATGACCCATTAGAAACAGCAACAGTGAAAAGGAAAAACAAGGATGGTACTAGTACAGAGATTTCTTGCCCTGCAGTTGTGTCAGAATACAACAAAATTATGGGTGGTGTCGGTAAGTTTGATCAATTACGAGAAAGGTATGCTATTGGCAGACTTTCTGTAAAATGGTGGCACAGAATATTTTATTTCCTTGTGGACGTTGCTGCAGTGAACAGTTCTATCTTGTGGAAAATAAGTAAAAGAGAAAGTGGACATCATGATCAGATCACGTACAGGATCCATCTAGCCAGACAATTGATCGCTGGCTTCTCATCCCAAAAATGGCGCGGACAAAAACCTGTCTTTCTGGCAAAAAGGGTTAAAGTACCTGAAGATTTTCGTCATGTGGCTGTAGGGGAGCATCGACCCATTTTAGGAGAAACCTACTGGACGTGCCGTCATTGTAGTACCAATGCTACGGAAAAGAGCACTCGCTGTGTTTGTACATATTGTCATATGCCACTTTGCATAGATCCATGTTTCAGAAAATTTAATGGCAAGTAACTGTGAACAATCATTGTAACAAGAGAAGTAAATTTATTAAATAAATATGACATATTGAAAAATTGTTGTTTTTGTCATTTAACTCCAAGGAAGGGCAGTGGGAAGAATACTTCCCACCTTGTTGTGTGACCTCACTTTCACAGTTGGAGCAAATTTGATATTCTGTATGGTAAACATACCTATCTGTTAACTACCATCTGCTCTCCATTCATTAAAAAAAAAAAAACTGATCAATAATTTTTCCCACGAAAGGGTTAAGGCTTGTATAGCTCAGTATGGCGGTAGCACTAAGCAACTCCTTTGTACGATCAGTCATTGGCTTCGTTCTATCGGTGTCTTTCTGTTGAACAGTGACTCTGATTCATAAGTTAGGTTGAGGTCGATCCCAGCGGTTTTAATTTCGTAGTGAGTAGGATGGTGTGATTCATAAGTTAGGTTGAGGCCGATCCCAGCGGTTTTAATTTCGTAGTGAGCAGGACGGGATGATTTTGTAAAGTGAGTCGGAAAGGTGGAATTGTCAGGTGTCTCTTAGTATGGTTATTGCCTGGCCCTTAGTCGGATTTAAGATACGCAGGGAAATTCTTAAGATGCAGTTGAAGGGATCTTCAGAAGAAATGAAGGGTTTCGTCAAAGAAAGGAACTCGATGTCGTCGGCTTACTGAAGTAGGAGTACTGGAGTATACGAAATGGGAATGTCACCTGCGTAAATTGGATACAAACACATCAAAAAATGTCTTGCATCACCACAGTTCCCATAACTCCTGAAAATAGACGTTGGCTGTCGATATTGTATCACAGACACAGTCCCTCTGACTCATCAGAAATGTCACTTAACCCGCCCAAAGATGTAAACAACCATGCATGAGCAGCTACTATTAGACGGAGGGGGTCCGACAGGCGATCAGTTGCAGACATTCCACCAGGACGGAGGTACACGGCTCGTGTTGTCAGTAGTTCAAGCATGACTAGACGATCAATACCGCCGTTATATCGCGTTTACTTTGTGCCAGGGAGGACTCTCAACAAGGGAAGTGGTCAGGCGCCTCGGAGAGAACCAAAGCGATGTTATTCGGACATGTAGGAGATACAAAGAGACAGGAAATGTCGATGACATACATCACTCAAGCCGCCCAAGGGCTTCTACAGCAATGGATGGCCGCTACCTATGGATTATGGCGCGGAGGAACCCTGACAGCAACGCCAGCATGTTGAATAATGCTTTTCATGCAGCCAGAGGAAGTCGTGTTACGACTCAAACTATGCGCAATAGGCTGCATGATGCGCAGCTTCACTCCCGACGTCCATGGCGAGGTCCATCTTTGCAACCACAACACCATGCAGCACGGTACAGATTGGCCCAACAACATGCCGAATGGACCGCTCAGGATTGGCATCACGTTCTCTTCATCGATCAACCAGACAATCGTCGCAGACGTGTTTGGAGGAAACCCGATCAGGCTGAACGCCTTAGACACAATGTCCAGCGAATGCAGCAAGGTGAAAGTTCCTTGATGTTTGGGGTGGCATTATGTGGCTCCGACGTACGCCGTTGGTGGTCATGGAAGGCACCGTAGCGGCTGTTCGATACGTGAATGTCATCCTCCGACCGATAGTGTAACCATATCGGCAGCATATTGGCGAAGCATTCGTCTTCATGGACGACAAATCCCGCCTAATCGTGCACATCTTGTGAATGACTTCCATCAGGGTAACGACATCGCTCGACTACAGTGGCCAGCATGTTCTCCGGAAATGAACCCTATCGAACATGCCTGGCATAGATTGAAGAAGGGCTTTTTCTGGGTGACGTGACCCACCACCCACTCTGAGGGATCTTCGCTGAATCGCCTTAAATGAATGGGACAATCTAGACCAACAGTGCCTTGATGAACTTGTGGATAGTATGCCACGATGAATACAGGCATGCATCAATGCAAGAAGACGTGCATGCCTGTATTCATCGTGTCATATGCCTCCGACGATTGATTTAATGCAGTAGAGGTACCTCTGTGTACTGCAGTCTTGAACACCCCCCCCCCCCCCCCCCCCTGAAGGTTTGACTGTATGGTGGTACAACATGCAATGTGTGGTTTTCGTGAACAGTAAAAAGGGTGTAAATGGTGTAAATGATGTTTATGTTGATCTCTATTCCAATGTTGCGTACTGATTCCGGAACTCTAGCCGGCCGCGGTAGTCTCGCGGTTCTAGGCGCGCGGTCCGGAACCGCGCGACTGCTACGGTCGCAGGTTCGAATCCTGCCTCGGGCATGGATGTATGTGATGTCCTTAGGTTAGTTAGGTTTAAGTAGTTCTAAGTTCTAGGGGACTGATGACCACAGCAGTTAAGTCCCATAGTGCTCAGAGCCATTTAAACCATTTTTAACCGGAACTCTCGGAACCGAAGTGATAGTAAACTTTTTTTGACGTGTGTGGTATTGTGGCTATGACAAGCCTCTGGGACACTTTCACACATGTATTGATAGTTTTGAATGCGATACGCAAGATGGACGAAGAGCATTGAGAGAACGCAGTTAGTCCGATATAGCTCATTGGAATGGAATGGCATTTGTCTGACTTCAGAAAGGAAACAAGAATTCGATGTGCAGTCAAAGGGTTTTTCTAGGTCTAGGGAAAGAAATACGACTGTGCAGTTGCTTTTTTGGTCGGAAACAACATTCGGTGAAGACACAAGGGATCCAGGTGACGTTTCTTCGTGTGTGATAGTCTGGTGTACCTGTACTGTAAACGGTAAGGACCATTTCTTTTATAATATAACAATAATGACGTAATGCCGAATTTTAAATATCAGCCGAAGCTACCCACGTGATAATGAAGACAAGACAGAAACAGCAGAAGCCCAAGAATTGCTGCAGTAGGTTAAAATACATTTTAATTCACTGTGTTAAATATTTTCTTTTACAATCTCGGTATAATAAGGGGAGAATGCACCAAACGCACAATAGTACCCAAACTCCGTTGTTAAATGATCCTGTGTGAGTTATTTTCTCTGAATAATTTATGGTATGGGTATTTTGCAACCAACTAATAGACCAGTGGGTCGTAAAAATTTTTTATACCTGTCTATCAATGGCAAATGGGTCGCACAATACACTGCAGAGTATTTACTGTCCTTCAATTGCAGTTCTTCCAGATGTCGACAACTGCGATCTAGCCACTTGGACACCAGAGAAGTAGTAGTGTATACAGATTTCCTGTCGGCTGCGTCGATCGTACAAGTGGTGTCGAGCCCTTTGGAGATATGCTTTCAAGGGACGGTAACTGTTTGCAGTCTCACTTTGTTTTTCATTCTGCTGTACTTGTCAAAGAATACCAGGAACTTGTTCTGTATGAAAAACTCACCCTCCCACAGCTATTGGCTAGGGGGCGCTTAGACTGTAACGTGACTGCCACATATCACTATGCGATACTGTTTCATGTTTCGTAGGTATTCTGTTGAGAGTACTGGGCATGTTAGCTTGGGAGGAAATATTTGCGTTTTTCTTGCTGTTAAGCTGCGCAGCTGGTGTGGGCTCTGATTCCTTTGTCGGCAGAAGGGTTCTGTGAATGTCCCTAGGAAGGGCCAGCATCCCTGGACATTTGAGCAGTTTCACGGCAGCGGGGCCATGGCCCACTTCATCCTTTTGTTGGTTAGAGCCCATGCCTGTCCTCGCTGAGGGCAGAGGCCACCGTACAGCCACTGCCATACACAGAAAATAATTAAGTACGAGATTTTTGCCTTTCTGTACGGATATCAATCGACAAGACCCCGTGGCGCTACCTGAGCAGTGCAAATTTGTGATGTGTCCAATCGAACGAATTGTCCTCATCACTGTACTTGGTGCAAAGAGGTTGACCAGTCTGCGGAAATCTGCTCCAGGCAAATACCAACACCTTGCTTGTTAATGAGCGTTTTTACGGCATGAGTGGAACGTTTCTAGTGTATTCTCCTGTTTTTTTTCGTGAAATAAGCGATATTATTGTTCGACAAATTGCCAACAGGGTGGGGTTTATGTTTTTGCTTATTCTTGAATTGAGAACAACTGTGTGAGGTGAAATGACAAGTTTAATGCTGCAGTATTTCTCACCACATTACAGTTTTCACACAGTTTTCAACTCGCCAACAAAAAAACAGCGCAATGGATAACGCATCTTGCCAACATCAAAAAGTGAAACAAGTTTATAGAAAACAATGTTATATATTAACACTCTGAAAGAACATTAATCTTAAGCACAATATTATGAAAGTTTAATTGAAAGTTTCTTTACGTTAATCCTAAGCACAATAATTTGAAAGTTTAATTGAACGTTTCTTTACAAACTTGCTCCTACATATACGTTATGATGTTGGTCAGTACTATTAAAATCACCCGATTCCGGTTCAAAGTTCGGTACTATTTAGGTTGACAATCAAGTCTATGGTGGATGGTTAGTCAAGTGACAAATTCGAGCGCAGGATTACCCAAGGCCGCTCGAGTTTACGCTCGAGTTTACGCCTCTGCACGCGATATTTACCTAAGCTGCGATGTGCTGCTGTCTGCAAGGCCGCTCTCTCCCACTGAAATTCCTACAAAACTAATCTGGCCTTTGCTGAACTTTTCACCAGAAACTTTCCCTATGTTTCTCAAAAAACTGTTCAAATGTGTGTGAAATCTTATGGGACTTAACTGCTAAGGTCATCAGTCCCTAAGCTTACACACTACTTAACCTAAATTATCCGAAGGACGAACACACACACCCATGCCCCAGGGAGGACTCGAACCTCCGCCGGGACCAGCCGCACAGCCCATGACTGCAGCGCCTTAAGACCGCTCGGCTAATCCCGCGCGGCACCTATGTTTCTCATTATGCGAGAAAACATATACTCAGCTCTAGTCTTATTATGTGGCAATATACACGTACATGGTTGGAGCAGCGTGCATATTATAGTGCCCTCTCAGTTCTCGCCAGAGCAATTAACTAATTTGGCTGGTTCGTTTCTCCACAATTGGAGTTAAACGTTGCTACAGCTAATTTTAGCTGGAGTGCAGCTGCTGTGAATGCAGTGTCAACACCAATTTCTTCTCTGCATCGTACGTAGCGTTAAGCGCTCCGTTCTGCACTTTACACCAGTTCAGAGAAGGGTCCCCCACAAAATTTTCTCTCTTGTCCTCTCATTGCAAATCTGCCTCCCTCCACTTAGGTTCCTTTTTCACGTCACGGCCTTTCTCGACCAATAGGAGCGTTCCTCTTATTTTGTAGAAACACCCTCTACCAATCGCAACGTCCCTTCTATCAAAATGCGTAAAAACTTCAGTAGTTTCCTCCTTCCTCTTGAGTTTCCACCAATCGGACGTTTTGTGCCCGTTCTAGATGCCTAAAATACATTGACCTTTTCATGTGTCTCACTCGCTGGACGAAAATGCGTCACTTGCTTTTGTTCGTATCCCATTGGAATTTCGAACTGCAGTTTTCTAAAGCTTCTTCTCTGGTCTTGTACCGATGCTCTCGCTACAGGCGGCCCTCCAGTTTGAATCACCTGGCCCGGGGTCCCTGTCCTCCATCCTGCCACCCCCTTAAGTTGTGGACCTGACTTTTCAAAAGTAAAAGCGACTCGACTTGCCTTCCACTCAAAGACATGCATTGTATAGGAGTGGTGTGTTACTTACCGTCGATTGACTGTCATCCCTTTTTGCGTTACATATTGATGTTTGTTGTTGTTGTGGTCTTCAGTCCTGAGACTGGTTTGATGCAGCTCTCCATGCTACTCTATCCTGTGCAAGCTTCTTCATCTCCCCGTACCTACTGCAACCTACATCCTTCTGAATCTGCTTAGTGTATTCATCTCTTGGTCTCCCTCTACGATTTTTACCCTCCACGGTGCCCTCCAATGCTACATTTATGATCCCTTGATACCTCAAAACATGTCCTACCAACCGATCACTTCTTCTAGTCAAGTTGTGCCACAAACTTCTCTTCTCCCCAGTCCTATTCAATACCTCCTCATTAGTTACGTGATCTACCCACCTTATCTTCAGCATTCTTCTGTAGCGCCACATTTCGAAAGCTTCTATTCTCTTCTTGTCCAAACTTGTTATCATCCATGTTTCACTTCCATACATGGCTACACTCCATACAAATACTTTCCGGAACGACTTCCTGACACTTGAACCTATACTCGATGTTAACAAATTTCTCTACTTCAGAAATGCATTCCTTGCCATTGCCAGTCTACATTTTATCTCCTCTCTACTTTGACCATCATCAGTTATTTTGCACCCCAAATATCAAAACTCATTTCCTATATTAGTGTCTCATTTCCTAATCTAATTTCCTCAGCATCACCCGACTTAATTAGACTACATTCCATTATCCTCGTTTTGCTTTTGCAGATGTTCATCTTATACCCTTCTTTCAAGACACTGTCCATTCCGTTCAACTGCTCCTCAGAGTCCTTTGCTGTCTCTGACAAAATTACAATGTCATCGGCGAACCTCGAAGTTTTTATTCCTTCTCCATGGATTTTAATACCTACTCCAAACTTTTCTTTCGTTTCCTTTACTGCTTGCTCAATATACAAATTGAATAGCAACGGGGAGAGGCTACAACCGTGTCTCACTCCCTTCCCAACCACTGCTTCCCTTTCATGTCCCTCGACTCTTATAACTGCCATCTGGTTTCTGTACAAATTGTAAATAGCCCTTCGCTCCCTGTATTTTACCCCTGCCACCTTTAGAATTTGATAGAGAGTATTCCAGTCAGCATTGTCAAAAGCTTTTTCTAAGTCTAAAAACGTAGGTTTGCCTTACCTTAATCTTTCTTCTAAGATAAGTCGTAGGGTCAGTATTGCCTCACGTGTTCAAACATCTATGGATTTGAGTTTCAGGCCCCTGTTTATGTAACGCACTGCCACTGGGTCTGTTATTTCTCACATGCGACACATTTTTTCAGCTCCAAAGGCTACGGGGACGAACTGGCCTGGGGCTACGCGTGGCTGGCGAAAATTACCAACGATCAGACCTATCTGCAGCGGGCGGAGGAGGTGTACGAGGAGTTCGGACTCATCAACATAGGAGGCGGCCTGAACTGGGAGCAGAAGGCGTCAGGAGTTGACGTAAGTATCACAAGACTGAACGTAATGCCTGCACTGGTATCAGTTTGATCTGAAGATTATTTGACATCCAAGACATAACAATCTTCATTGTGAACGTAAGAGTATTGTTACATTCATTAGTCAATGTGGTATTTGATGTGTTGCAACCTACGTCGACGTCAGTGCCCCACAGAATGATTCGCACATGGTCGGAATTTATCTGGAAGCTACATAAAGCAACATTATTTATCAGTGAAGTAACTGGGTCGGTATTCCATGAATATTTGGCACGAAACTGCATATTAAATTTGCGGATACGACGTAGAACGCTGGCGTGTAGTACTGTATACATTAATCGTTGCTGCTGTCTGGAGAGAATTTCAAATAATTTGATTAAAAAAAGCTCTTCTCAGGGATACTTTAAAACCAAAGGAGCAGCATGTGGTTATATGAAGATGAAGGCTTGTTAAGTGACATTAGAAGGAGAATTAAGAAACGCATTATGAAGCCCTAATAGAACTGAAAGACTTGACAGCAAACATTCTCGGCTTGAAGTAGTCACAAAGCAGACGCCCTTTGAGTAAATAAGATTTTAGTTAACCGAATAAAAAAATAATGACATAACTCCCAGTCTGATGCATGCCTGTCGATCTCATGTCACTCTGACGTGTCGATTACTAGATACTGACTTTACCGAGAACTTTCTCCTTTGGCCTCAAGAGGATGAGTGCATCCACTTTCAGACCTTTTCGTCATAGAAAAATCCGAGGTTATCATCGGGAACCGAACCTGCCACTTCAGAGTTAACAGCCAGTAACGCTAGCACACTGACACTGCCTTTTCGCTAATTCTATGCCGCAAAAGCGGTTATTCGTTAGCACCCACTCGAGAAATTGATGGACACGGTACGGAGAGATGTTGAGGAGTAGATTTTTACGAGCACCCCGCCAGGCTGTGAAGGTTGCAAGAGCCCGTCGCTTCTAAACTGATACTGTTACTACTCAGCTTATCCGCGAGTCCGTAGAGGGTGGTATATGTGACGTACAGTATGACTGGTCAGCATTTCCACCCGAAATTTGCGAGTGTAAGTCGGACCTTCCTTGATCCGCCTTGGTGGGTCATGTTGTCGGATTTTCTCCTACCTGTGCGCGGTGCAGTTCTCGTAAATGTCGTCCCGTTCAGATTCTTCATTGGCGCGTTGGATGTCTCCGTCGGTGGAAGCTAATTATCTGAACTTGCTGTCGATCAACTTTGGGGTATCTATTTACTGGAAATTAACATTCAGAATGCCGTAGTATCACTTTTATTCCTATTAAATCAATAATGAAACACTCATGTCACAAACTACTCGTAACCGAGAGCATGACTACCATCGAACAAGACAGGAAGAGTTCTTAACGCCAACTGCCGACTTTGGCGCGCAGTCCGTATCTCTTACTAGTTTCGTCATAGTTCGTGGATTTCCGATCAAGTTCGTACTTACTAAGATATGCATTTGTTAATGAACGTGTGTGAATTTGAACGAGGCAAAGTTATGATAAATAGCTTCAAACATCCAGAGGCTCCTCCTAGTATTCATGTTGTCATAAATGACTTTAATTATTAAATATAAATAAACAAAATCGTTGACTTTGGCGCCAAGATGGCGGTACTTCCCGTCATGTATATTTCCCAGGATAACGCTATAGTTCAATTCTTTTATCTTGGCGGCTCGCGCATGCCCGCCCAGACGCGGGAGATTGCTGCGTTGCCAGTTGCACACGACGCACGCGCCAATAGAAGCAGCGCCATAGTATAGCATAGTTCGCAAGCTTACGTTTAGGGGGGAGCGCGCAGTTCATGAAGTAAAGCCACCACGGCCGCATTAACCCTTTCGCTGCTACAGAGACGTGCACCCCGGATTCCGCGCTGTGGGCGATTTTGTCACTGCACTGCTCGCCTGTGCAGACATACGGTGTTCCGACTGCTTTGACACTCTTTATCATTCGATTCCACAAAAACTATTTGGCTCAAAAATTAGATTTTTACCTATCTTCTTGACTGATACCTTCCCCTCATAAATGACTTAATTTTGTTTCGATGTTCAACGCAGTTATTATGCAGCATTAAATATAGTACACCATTGCACGAAATTATGAAGAGTTTGCAGAGGTAAAGTCCATAGAGTATACTTTCCGTATGGTCGATTTTAGTTGCCACAATGTTGAGAATGAAATGTGGACAAGATACCTATATATTTCATTTAATTTAAGTACCACATAAGTGTCGTATCTAATATTGAGAAATATTCCACCTTTCGCGACTGTAACAAAAGTTTTACTTACACTGGGCACGTTTGGCTTTATTTTAAAGCACTTCAATCAATCAAAAGGAAGTAGACAAAATACATTAAACAAAACTGTGGACTTACAAAAACATTAGGACTTGAATATACCATCTGTCAGTGAAGTGCTCAGAGCTATGTCAAATATAATTTTGTGTGTGGCACACACAGACAGCATTTATTTGCTAAAACACTGATCAGCCGACAAAAATGTTGAATATTGTGTTACCGCAGCACAAAACTTCGAAAGGTGACTTGGCAATGGAGGAGACAAAATACAGTCCTCTTATGATGCTTCAAAAGAGAGAAACGCGTCTGGTCTAAATAAGTCGCTTATTACAGTTGCAGAAGAGGAATATATTTCAGTACCATAGGTGAAACTGCGACTGTGGAACAAAAACAAGAAAGAGAACATGAGTACCATTGTGTATGTACCATACCTTTCATTGATTGAAGTGCTTTAAAATAAAGCCAAAAGCGCCTGGTGTAAATAAAACTTTTATTATAGTCGCGGAAGATGGAATATTTCTCAATATTACATACAAGACCTATGTGGTACTTAAATTAAATGAGATATTGTTATACAGTAAATTTTATATGAAATTTAGGTGTATCTTGTCCACATTTCATTCTCAACATTGTGGCAACTAAAATCGACCATACGGAAAGTATACGCTATGGACTTTTACCTCTGCAAACTCCTCAAAATTCCGTGAAATGGTTTACTACATTTAATGCTGCACAATAACTGAGTTGAACATCGAAACAAAATTTAGTCATTTATGGGCGGAAGGCATCAGTCAAGATGATGTGTAAAAATCAAATTTTTGGGCCAAATAGTTTTTGTGAAATCGAATGATAAAGTGTGTCAAACCAGCCGGAACACCGTGTGTCTGCACAGGCAAGCAGTGCAGTGATGACAAAATCGCGCACAGCGCGGAATGCGGGGAACACGTGTCTGCAGCAGCGAAAGGGTTAATGAAGAGACAAAGCACTAGAAATTTCAAAAAACTCCATTCAAACGAATAAAATTCTTGAAGTAAGACACTTCGATATTGTTTTTAAATAAAGAAAAATTTATGCACCACACAAGGTTTGACCTCAAAACTTTTCGCTTAGTAGCTCAGCACTTTAATCGTTACACTATCGCAGCTTGTGTGCCAGTAATACTCCATAAAGATTCTAATATGTCAAGCAAAATACTGACAAACACTATTGGTATGACTATGAATTACTCATGCTTCGTCGAAGTATAATAGGAAATAAACAATTACCGCTGTTCTTTATTGCGAAAAGGCGGTTCGTGAGATTGATGCAAACACCTTCCCTTGTTATCGCCTGAATTAGGAGTCTTATTGCTTGTTTGGTTTAATTAATTAATATAATATGAAGCAATTGGTATAAAAAACACTTTTTACAAACTTTCTATAAAAGAAAGTCTGCTATCAAGACATGGCTTTTGTTCTATTACTTTATTTATGACTGAACGTTTCTAAAACTGAAGACACTCGTCCGTGCTCTGCGCTGCAGCGAGATCTGGCAACGTCGTTCTCTGTTCATTGGCTGACTGTGTTTTGTGACGTCAGATGCGCAGAACGAACCTAAACTCGGCCGCCAAGATATATGACGCGCACTTTAGTTGCTAAGGCCGGTATAACACTATCAAATTTCTTTGTCAAAGATTTGATCAAAGATGTGATCCAATATTCCGTCCAATATATTTGACAAAGATCTTTGACGTAGCGCTACAAGGGGTATTACACTGTCATCAAATTTTTCGTCAAAGTTCAAGATGGCTGACAACAACTTGTTATTAACCGCAGCAGTTCTACGTACACCAATTGCATTGTGTGCACATGCGGAAAAGAAGTGGGGGGGAAAAATGGAACCATACATACGAGGTTGACAGTCTTAAAAGTCCTGGGATTACAACTTGATAATAAATTCAGTTGGGAGGAGCACACCACAAAACTGCAGAAACGCCTTAACAAATCTGTATTTGCAATTCGAGTGTTAGCAGACATAGGCAACATAAAAATGAAAAAGCTTGCATACTTTCATTCCATAATGTCATATGGGATAGTATTTTGGGGTAAATCTTGAAGTCAAACAAAAGTTTTCAAGGTCCAAAAGCGTGTAATACGTATTATTTGTGGAGTAAATTCACGGACCTCCTGCAGAAACCTCTTCAAAGAACTGGGTATACTAACTACTGCCTCTCAGTATATTTACTTCTTAATAAAATTTGTCGTAAATAATATATCTCTTTTTCCAACAAACAACTCAGTTCATACATACAATACCAGGAACAAAACTGATCTGTACAACGACTTAAAAGCACTTACTTTAGTTCAAAAGGGGGTCCACTACTCAGGAACACTAATCTTCAATAATTTTCCAGGAAACATAAAAAAAATTAGTTAGAAATAAAGATCAGTTTATCAGTTTAAAAGGAGCCTGAAAGACTTACTACTGACCAACTCCTTCTACTCCATTGGCGAAATTTTTAATAGAAACAAATGATGTATTGTATTTATTCATACTATTAGCATTTTTATTTCAGCTTAAAAAAAATCGACATGTTCCACATCCACGCGGATCTCCTCAGCACGGATCTATGGAACGAAAAACTAATCTAATCTGGGTGAAGCCGTGGGTTTTACGACGACACGATAAAAGCATTCAACAAAACTTGTTACGTGAGCTTACAGTGGAAGACGTCAAGTCGTACATCAATTACTTAAGAATGGATGAGCATACATTTCTGTATGTGCTCAATGAAGTGTATCCTCATATCACAAAGCACAATTTTCACTTAAGAACTGCTACATCTTCAGAAGACAGGCTCACTATAACACTCCGATTCCTTGCTACAGGAGAGGGTTATGTTAGGTTAGGTTAGGTCTCCAATCTTCTTAATCTATTTTTGTATTCAGGGTGCCTCACGTTGTAAAGCGCCTCATCAGCTTCAGACATCACTTTTAATTTAGTAGTTGTCGGCACACACCAATTGTATTTACCGGCAATGGTTATAAAAACACTACAGACGACAGAACGCTGCAGCGATGCTAGCGCTCCGCGTGGTAACATATCGCATTGCAGTGAACAGAAGACAAGCGATTTCTTTGATCAAATATACGGCCTCGGCCTAGATTTGATCAAATATTGGACGTCATTTGTCAAAGATCCCTATTACACTATCAAATATCTTTGACAAAGATATTGGACAAAGATATTGGACAAAGAAATTTGATAGTGTAATACCGGCCTAAGGTCCAGAGCCGAGCCCCACCCCACTACGCGCGACATATGGTCGCTTCGTCACCTAGCCAGCCAGCCAGCCAGCGTGGGAAATGCTCTCCGATTCATGGCCGGCTACGGACTACAGCACTTCTTAATCAGTGAGACACAATAATTTATTAAAACTGGTAAATACGTCTTACTCACGTAGGGGCACCTTACAAGGTCCAAGGGTTGTGTACCGGCCGCCGTGTCGTCCTCTGTCTTGCGTCGTCATGCCGATGCAATAGTGTGTATGTGTGTGTGTCTGTGGGGGGGGGGGGGGGTTACACGTAGTCAGCTCACTGCTCTCCTAGCCTTTCGCAGACTTTACAGACTAAGGAGCCTCTGCCACTCTGTCAGGCAGCTCCCGAACTTGCGTCACGAGGCTGAGTGCACCCGGTACCGGTCCTCCAACGCAGGAATAATCCTTGGCAGTACTCCGGTGATCCGCATCGCAGTCGTCTACGCTGACCACTTAACTACGGAGGCTTACTGGGTAATAGGCTGCTGCGGATGAAGTAAGAGGGATGCAGCCTCAAAAATCGAATGTACGAACTTCACATGTGTGCATATGGCCACACACAACACAGGCATATATAGGGTGAGTCACCTAACATTACCGCTGGATATATTTCGTAAACCATATGAAATACTGACGAATCGATTCCACAGACCGAACGTGAGGAGAGGGGCTAGTGTAATTGGTTACTACAAACCATCAAAAAATGCACGGAAGTATGTTTTTTAACCCAAACCTACGTTTTTTTTAAATAGAACCCCGTTATTTTTGTTAGCACATCTCAACATATAAACAAATACGTAATCAGTGCCGTTTGTTGCATTGTAAAATGTTAATTAGATCCGGAGATATTGTAACCTAAAGTTGACGCTTGAGTACCACTCCTCCGCTGTTCGATCGTGTGTATCGGAGAGCACCGAATTACGTAGGGATCCAAATGGAACGGTGATGGAGCAGAAGAGACTGGAACAGCACATTACGTCCACAGGCTAACACCTTTTTATTGGTCTTTTTTACTGACGCACATGTACATTACCACGAGGGGTGAGGTACACGTACACACGTGGTTTCCGTTTTCAATTACGGAGTGCAATAGAATGTGTCCCGACATGTCAGGCCAATAGATGTTCAATGTGGTGGCCATCATTTGCTGCACACAATTGCAATCTCTGGCGCAATGAATGTCGTACACGCCGCAGTACTTCTGGTGTAATGTCGCCGCAGGCTGCCACAATACGTTGTTTCATATCCTCTGGGGTTGTAGGCACATCACGGCACACATTCTCCTTTAACGTACCCCACAGAAAGAAGTCCAGATGTGTAAGATCAGGAGAACGGGCTGGCCAATTTATGCGTCCTCCACGTCCTATGAAACGCCCGTCGAACGTGTACCTCACCCCTCATGGTAATGTACATGTGCGTCAGTGAAAAAGACCAATAAAAAGGTGTTAGCATGTGGACGTCATGTGCTGTTCCAGTCTCTTCTGTACCTAAGGTCCGTCACCGTTCCCTTTGGATCCCTACGTAATTCGATACTCTCCGATACACACGATCGAACAGCGGTGGAGTGGTACTCAAGCGTCAACTTTAGGTTACAATATCTCCGGATTTAATTAACATTTTACAATGCAACAAACGGCACTGATTACGTATTTGTTTATATGTTCAGATGTGCTAACAAAACTAACGGGGTTCCATTTTTAAAAAAACGTAGGTTTGTGTTAGAAAACATACTTCCGTGCATTTTTTGATGGTTTGTATTAACCAATTACACTAGCCCCTCTCCTCACGTTCGGTCTGTGGAATCGATTCGTCAGTATTTGATGTGGTTTACGAAATATATCCAGCGGTAATGTTAGGTGACTCACCCTATATATATATATATATATATATATATATATATATATCCACCGGTAATGTTGCTGGATATATTTCGTAAACCACATCAAATACTGACGAACCGATTCCACAGACCGAACGTGAGGAGAGGGGCTATATATCCACCGGTAATGTTAGGTGACTCACCATATATATATATATATATATATATATATATATATATATATATATATATAGGGTGGTCCATTGATCGTGACCAGGCCATATATCTCACGAAATAAGCGTCAAACCAAAAAACTACAAAGATCGAAACTTGTCTAGCTTGAAGGGGGAAACCAGGTGGCGCTATGGTTGTCCCGCTAGATAGCGCTGCCATAGGTCAAACGGATATCAACTGCGTTTTTTTAAATAGGAACCCCCATTTTTTATTACATATTCGTGTAGTACGTAAAGATATATGAATGTTCTAGTTGGACCACTATTTTCGCTTTGTGATAGATGGCACTGTAATAGTCCCAAACATATGGCTCACAATTTTAGACGAACAGTTGGTAATATTTAGGTTTTTTAAATTAAAATACAGAACGTAGGTACATTTGAACATTTTATTTCGGTTGTTCTAATGTGATATATGTACCTTTGTGAACTTATCATTTCTGAGAACGCATGCTGTTACAGCGTGATAACCTGTAAATACCACATTAATGCAATAAATGGTCAAAATGATGTCTGTCAACCTCAATGCATTTGGCAATACGTTTAACGACATTCCTCTCAACAGCGAGTAGTTCGCCTTCCGTAACTTTCACATATGCATTCACAATGCGCTGACGCATGTTGTCAGCCGTTGTCAGTGGATCACGATAGCAAATATCCTTCAACTTTCCCCACAGAAAGAAATCCGGGGACGTCAGGTCCGGTGAACGTGCTTCGGCGACCAATCCACCTGTCATGAAATATGCTACTCAATACCGCTTCAAGCGCACGCGAGCTATGTGCCGGACGTCCATCATGTAGGAAGTACATCGCCGTTCTGTCATGCAGTGAAACATCTTGTAGTTACATCGGTAGAAAATTACGTAAGAAATCAGCATACATTGCAACATTTAGATTGCCATCGATAAAATTGGGGCCAATTATCCTTCCTCCCATAATGACGCACCATACATTAACCCGCCAAGGTCGGTGATGTTCCACTTGTCGCAGCCATCGTGGATTTTCCGTTGCCCAGTGGTGCATATTAGGCCCGTTTACGTTACCACTGTTGGTGAATCACGCTTCGTCGCTAAATAGAACGCGTGCAAAAAATCCGTCATCCTCCTGTAATTTCTCTTGTGCCCAGTGACAGAACTGGGTTCAAGGTCGTTCAAAGTCGTCACTATGCAAATACTGGTGCATAGAAATATGGTACGGGTGCAATCGATGTTGATGTAACATTCTCAACACCGACATTTTTGAGATTCCCGATTCTCGAACAATTTGTCTGCTACTGATGTGCAGATTAGCCGCGACAGCAGCTAAAACATCTACTTGGGCATCATCATTTGTTGCAGGTCGTGGTTAACGTTTCACATGTTTCTGATCACTTCCTGTTTCCTTAAATAACGTAACTATCCGGCGAGCGGTCCGGACACTTGGATGATGTCGTCCAGGATACCGAGCAGCATACATAGCACACGCTCGTTGGGCATTTTGATCACAATAGCCATACATCAACACGATATCGACCTTTTCTGCAATTGGTAAACGGTCCATTTTAACACGGGTAATGTATCACGCAGCAAATACCGTCCGCACTGGCGTATTGTAACGTGATACCACGTACATATACGTTTGTGACTATTACAGCGCCATCTATCACAAAGGGAAAAAAGTGGTCCAACTAAAACATTCATATTTCTTTACGTACTACACGAATATGTAATAAAAATGGGGGTTCCTATTTAAAAAAAACGCAGTTGAAATCCGTTTGACCTATGGCAGCACCATCTAGCGGGCCAATCATAGCGCCATCTGGTTTCCCCCTTCAAGCTAGACGAGTTTCGTTCTTCGTAGTTTTTTCGTTTCATTCTTATTTCGTGACATGTTTGGCCCCGTCACTATCAATGGACCGCCCTATACGAGGGAAGACCATGAGGCTAACTAACTAAAAGATCTGGCTTTTATAGGAACCAAATCATGCACTACATCAAAGTGAAAGTAGTCTCTAATTGCTCTGCTTTCGTCAACTTCAGATTCAATACCAACAAGTTATAGGATGTGAATGTCGGAACTGTGTCAGGGTGCGTGGAAATTCGCGGCCGAAGTTTACCAATAAACTTTCTTCTTTGAAGTTTGAGTTCCACACACGGTTAGAAAGGCCGAGATGGACAAAAACCTCGACGAATTTAGGTCCACCTGCTGAAGTTTTCCATATGCACCACTAATCCTAGTATTTGCATTCTGACTACATGATTGATTTTTATTGCTTCCATTTCGATATGTGGGTTATCTGATGGTAAAAGATTTTCAACCTACTCTACAATCTACTTCGCAAAGTTCCTTCATTCTCAGAAGAAATTTATCAGCAGCAGAGTCAAACAGTACAGTCTGGTCAAATGAACGATCGTGGTTCGTATGAGTTCCAGTAACACGACTTCCTGCGCCGTTTTCTCATATTAGCGTTCTTGAAATTTATTGTAGGACGTTTGAGAATAGTTTTGATACTACTAAATTTCCGTCTCTGACTCGTTCAATTCTGAATATCTTCTGCCTGTATTAATATGGCGTGCATTACTGCACTCTTGTAGGTTGGATCAACGGCCGATTTATCTGGGGTTCATACTCATTACTCCGTTGTATAATTTCGTTACTGCAAGAACGTATGTGCAATTTAACTTCCTTCTAGCAAACAGTTTAAAGCAGATTTTAGCATCACATGAATTTCTGTGACAAATGGAAACAATTTCTGCTACAGTACAAAGAACGAGTCCCTTTGTAGAGTGAGTTATCCAGCTTGAACAACGTAACAGGAGCAGTCTGTGTATGTAGAGAGCACAGATACTGTATTTTATAATGTAGGAGAGTTCCGTAATAAATACCGAAAGATACTCCGCGCGCGCAGTTGCCGAGATTCGTTGTGGAATTTTGTACCGTGCTGCAGGGCAAAGATTTTAAATTAATAAAGGCTCTAACAGGCATCTAATAACGTACTCATAAAACACTGAAATTGAGAAATAAATTTGTTAAGCTATTAGGGGCCTGCTATTCATCATTTTAATAGCTGTGCATTAAAATACTTCATTAAGCCCTCGAATCGGTTAATTTAGAGAGAGAAGACTTTTTTTGTTCGGCTGTGCAAACACGAGCTGCACACATGTTTCACAGGGGACCGAATCTAAACTCTCGGAGGGAGATTATCTGCCGCTCCACGGCTGCTCTTTGTTTGTAAATTGCATTATGTGATTAACGAGTGACTTTGATGACCGAAGTCTGAAGGACAGCATCTGTCCATTGATGTGTTACAGGAAGGCAATAACTGCATTACCTTGACATTTATTTACGGATTCAGTTACAGAGAATTGATCTCTTCACTTCAACAGGACGTATCTGTTGAACGGAACTCTGTGTGCTCTAGGATGAACACTGCTCAGTATGTATTCACAAATACAGCAAATTTTTCTGCGTAAATAGGAGATTTAGAGGAGTCTTACAGACAGCTACATTAGATGCAACTGACTTAATCACAGCACTTTATTTGATGGTATTTTTTATTTTGTAGGTTTTGTATGTATGTGGTCTCAAAAGGAAAATGGAACCACCTTTCCGCCAAATATCCATGGGGTAACAATCAAATTGCTTCACTGATAAATATGTTGTTGTTTTATGTAGTCTCGAGATAAATTCTGGACCTATTCAAATAACTCCATGGGATACTGAAGCCGACATATACCGTGATGCATCAAATGAGTATTTGGAAACTGGGAGAGAAGCGGGTATCTGAAATCATGTATGAAGATTTTTAAACATTGTGACAGAAAGTAAGAATACCGAACGATTGGATACAAGCCGTAATTCACCCGCTACAGAAGAGAGGTGACAGCGCAAGCACCAACAATTACCGACACATATTTCTGCTTCCAGTCACCTGCAAAATTATATCCAAAGCTGCATTGAATAAGACAGATGACCAAGCAGGACACACAATTGGCGGCTACCAGGCGGGAGTCAGAGAAAAAAGGATCTTGCCCACAGCATATTTTTAACTTGAAAACAATCCTCAGGATAAGATCAACTGGAGCCTTCACACAGTCGTTACGTTCATTGATTTCAAGGAAGCCTGTGCTTATGTAGACAGACAGACAGTATTTCTGTCAGTGAAAGAAGTATATATCGACGAAACCACCACACAGTTAAGTGAATAGACACTCACAGACACAACTTGAAAAATTTAATTCCTTTGAGAGGTTTCTGAACCTTCAGAATCAACAAAGATGTTCGGCAGAGCGATGGACTGTCACCGATTCTCTTCAATCTGGCTTCAGAAAAGGTCGTGAGAGAGTGGAATAAAGAACTACGAAAGAAACACGTCGAAGGAATCCATCTAGTACCAGGAAGATGAAGATCTATGGTGAAATGTTTCGCTTTTACTGACAATATTGCAGTACCGTCATTTTTATCTGTTTTCCGTCTTTCCCTTAGTTGCTCTAAATTCATGGAGGTATGTGCCGTCTATGCAACTAAATGAAGGTTTATTGCTATAAGTGTTTCGCTTCTTTATTTGGGAAGCATCATCAGACGGACAAACACACAACAGCAATTGGCATCATTGGTTATGCACATGGGCATATTAGTAGCTATCTTTTATTTCTTTTTAATTCTCCCCAGTGAAGAACATGCCGTTTTCCCATGTGAAGTGTCCATAAAATTTTTCGATGTGTCTTTTCGGGTCAAGCACGTTTTATCAAATGGTTTAAATGGCTCTGAGCACTATGGGACTTAGCTTGTGGGGTCATCAGTCCCCTAGAACTTAGAACTACTTAAATCTAACTAACCTAAGGACATCACACTCATCCATGCCCGAGGCAGGATTCGAACCTGCGACCGTAGCGGTCGCGCGGTTCCAGACTGTTGCGCCTAGAACCGCTTGGTCACCGCGGCCGGCCACGTTTTATCATATCATATCTATTTAACAATAGCCTTTACTATAAGAGGCGATAATTCTCTTTTGTAGCGCGTAGTGAACTTGACCTCTGTCGGTCGATAGAGCATAAGGGCGATGAAAGGGCGTTGCAGGTCCGTTCACGCAATTACCATATTTTTTACACGCAAAACATAACTTGATCTATGCTGGTCATTTGCTATTACATGGCCATGAAATGGCGTTGTTCGTTCACTCACGCGTCAATTTTAGTAACATAAAAATATTAATCTCGATCATTTTCTTGATTCAGTGCGTGTCAGCAATAAGAAGTATATCTACATCAACTGATAAAAACTCCTACTCGACCATCTGTGCACGGGTTAACCGAAATTATTGCATTATGGCGTTTATATAGAACAGTTTCACTGTTTTATCTCCTATGTCATCTTTCATTAATAACGATGGGTGCGTTATGCAGCATTCGTTGTGAAAGGGCCGATATATTCTAATAGTGTAAGTAGGGGTAGTGTCTTCGAACTTATATAAATTCATGCATAGTTTGTTACATTTTAGTCATAATCTGGTGCAGAGGCTTCATGTTTAAGATTTTCAACCTTTCTATAAGTGATTTGTTTTAAGAAATGACTGCGTTAGTCTTTTATCTTTGACAGTCATGGTATCAATTAGACATGCGCCATGTTACCTGCCATGTTGATTTGCAGCGCGCTATCTAGTCCTACTTAGTTTCACGTGATCTCCCGAGGCCCACTGCACGGCGTCCATGGAGACGAGGCGCACGCCAGAGCTTAAGTTAAGTCTTGCTGTTGACTTAGTACTTAATTACAGCATTTTTAAAACGTGTAGTCCTATTCAGGCTGTTTTAGTTTTATTTCTAGACCATGCCCTCTTTGACAAATTATAGATTCAGGTATATTTTCTGAAGAAGGCTCAATTATTTGGGCTCAAACCTTGGTAAAGGTTGGGTTCATTACCGCAATCGAGGCTAATAGTTTCTTATATAATAGATTATCACGATTGCTGACTGTGCTGCAGTGTTGAAAGTACAAAAAGATGAAAATAGCTGTGTGGAGGACTTTCTTTCATCGAGTATCAACCTATGGAAAGCCATGTCATGCTTTGTGTCCACCTCCAAACACTTGGTGTAAATATAGGAAAGCTGAATTTTCTGCCACTCTGCATGAATTTACACATAAACATTCTCTTCCTTTGGCAGTAATGGAGTCAATCAAACCTATTTACAGAGATTTGGCGGATCCTGAGATACTAAAGAAGTGTTTACATGGGAAGACCCAGAATCAGTCCTTCAATAATGTTGTGTGGTGCCCTACGCCTAAAAATGTACTTGTTGGCCTTATGACTCTAAAGTTAGCAGTGTCTGATACTGTAATAACTTTTAATGGTGGCTGTTGTGGCGTAGCAAGACAGCCACGCCACGGAAGTAGCCGAAAGGCACGCGTTACTGACGCAGGCGAGAGATAGGTCTGAAACAGGATTCGTAATGAATGCTATAAAGAAAAGTACGTAGCTGCTAGAATACTTAACTTTATTCCATCATTTGTATACAGCATTCTTGATGATACAAGTGAGACTCTATCTTCAAATGGTTAATGGCGCCTTGCTAGGTCGTAGCCATGGACTTAGCTTCTAACTGTCTCTCGGCAAATGAGAGAAAGGCTTCGTCAGTGTAGTCGCTAGCAAAGTCGTCGTACAACTGGGGCGAGTGCTAGTCAGTCTCTCGAGACCTGCCGTGTGGTGGCGCTCGGTCTGCGATCCTGACAGTGGCGACACGCGGGTCCGACATGTACTAATGGACCGCGGCCGATTTAAAGCTACCACCTAGCAAGTGTGGTGTCTGGCGGTGACACCACAGTGGGAACTATGAAAGACTTAAGGTTCTGGAGAAGTTAGAGGTAAAATTTGGACAGAACACAGCTAAAGGACTTCGGGAACTGGATGAGCTTCCTGTACGTGAAGCAGAGTTAGCTGTCGGCAAATGACAAAAAAAGCAAGAGGGAAAAGGAGGAGGCAAGCACTATGCTGTTGCGACACTGAAGAAGACACAGAATATGGGCCAGGGTAATCTTGTGCATAAAAGACGCAGAAATGTAAGTCTGTATAAGGATCTGTAATAAAAAAGTTTTAAATCTCAGTATCTCTGAACTAAATTTTTTGCAATAAATGACCCGTTTTCTAAAAAAAAGTACTGATGGTAGAGACATGAAATTTACACACCATGCCAAGTGTGAGATTCAACACATATGGAACTAGAATAATGAAAATATCCTGATCTGTTTTCTTTTTATGTTCATTTATTTACAAAATTTTGTCAAAAAATTGCGCGTTTGAAGAAAAAAGATAACATGCCCCGCAATACAATTTTAGTAATAATTCTAGTTCAGTGTATCTAGAAAAGTCCATTCAATAATTATGGAAAATTGTAAGTTGGTGTCCTGAAAAGTTTCCAAGATAATGGGTCACAAAATTCGATAATTTAACATTGGCGGCATAGGACATACGAGGTGTGGCTAGAAAAAAACCGGACTAGTACTGGTGAAACAATAAAACGAATGCAATAAGGCTGAAAGTCGCGTGGCCTGTCACGTGACTCTCGCTCCGCCTACTGCTCGAGTTTCATCTGCCTCCTGTGGCGATTTTGTCGAACACGTTTACCGATTTTTTCAATGTTTGCATCAGTTTTTGCTGACAATGGTCTGCCAGTGCGAGTGTCATCACTGGTGTCTTCGCGGCCATCTTTAAATCTTTTAAACCACTCAAACACCTGTGTTCGCGATAAACAATCATCGCCGTACACTTGTTGTAACATTACAAACGTTTCACTTGCAGATTTTCCTAGTTTGAAACAAAATTTTATGTTAACACGCTGTTCTTTCTGTACACTCAACATTTTCCGACGCACAGACAAAACGTCAACTACTTAAAACAGACGCCACGGGCAGACTGAGTGCAGGAGGCAGATGAAACTCGAGCAGTAGGCGGAGCGAGAGTCACGTGACAGGCCACGCGACTTTCAGCCTTATTGCATTCGTTTTATTGTTTCACCAGTACTAGTCCGGTTTTTTTCTAGCCACACCTCGTACAATGTCCCCTTAAAACCATGGCCCGGTCAGATGAGTCCAGATTTCAGTTGTTAAGAGCTGATGGTAGGGTTCTAATGTGCCGCAGCTTCCACGAAGTCATGGACCCAATTTGTCAACAAGGCACTGTGTAAGCTGGTGGTGGTTCTGTGACGGTGTTGGCGGTGTTTGCATGGAAAGGACTGGGTCATCAAGTACAAATGATCATTGGTTGGAAATGGTTATGCGGCTACCTGGAGACCATGTATAGCCATACACAGATTTGGTGTTGCCGAACAACGATGGAATTTTTCTGGCTGGCAATTCTAACAACAAAGGTCAAAAATTAATTATGATTGTAGTGTTGCTCACGCTGCTAAATATTGCATTTTGGGGCAACTACAAAGTTATATTGGTTCAAATGGCTCTGAGCACTATGCGTCTTAACTTCTGAGGTCATCAGTCGCCTAGAACTTAGAACGAATTAAACCTAACTAACCTAAGGACATCACACACATCCATGCCCGAGGCAGGATTCGAACCTGCGGCCGTAGCGCTCGCTCGGTTCCAGACTGGAGCGCCTAGAACCGCACGGCCACTCCGGCCGGCCAAAGCTATATTATGTGGCAGGGGTCATTAGATCAGAGTTACTAAAGTCATTTCTTGAAATAATGGATAGATTAGGCACTCATCTTTTCGTGTTTCCCACGCTGGTCTCGTTGTGAACTCATGGCTCAATCGTCGAAAATCTAGGTAGTAATGATTCCAAGATCGGATGCAAAGAGGCCTGGTGTTATTCTGCGATATTCAAAAGTTTTATAGACGTGTTTCATAAACCATTCTTGAAGATTAAACTTTTGCAAGTTAGGACAATGGTGATGTAAAAAAGTAATCAGCACTCCGAATTTAAGTTACACTTCTTTTTTATTACTTTTGTTGCAATATCACGTAACTCGTTCCAAAACATCACTTCACAATATAAAACATACTTGAAAATATCTTCCTCACTGTTAAAGTTCACATTTCATAAACTGACTACAATTTGCGTCTTTTTAACATGACGACCAAAGCTTGACTCTCTAATAACCGCTTACGCGCCCAAAAATCAGAGTTACAAGTACGTCAAAGATCATAGTGACAAAATAAAGAATACACATAAGAATAATATCATTGCAATATATACATATCGATGTATCGAGGTACCTCTACAATAATGAAATCAAATCTGAATGTTGTCACAGAAATACGCTCCTGGAAATTGAAATAAGAACACCGTGAATTCATTGTCCCAGGAAGGGGAAACTTTATTGACACATTCCTGGGGTCAGATACATCACATGATCACACTGACAGAACCACAGGCACATAGACACAGGCAACAGAGCATGCACAATGTCGGCACTAGTACAGTGTATATCCACCTTTCGCAGCAATGCAGGCTGCTATTCTCCCATGGAGACGATCGTAGAGATGCTGGATGTAGTCCTGTGGAACGGCTTGCCATGCCATTTCCACCTGGCGCCTCAGTTGGACCAGCGTTCGTGCTGGACGTGCAGACCGCGTGAGACGACGCTTCATCCAGTCCCAAACATGCTCAATGGGGGACAGATCCGGAGATCTTGCTGGCCAGGGTAGTTGACTTACACCTTCTAGAGTACGTTGGGTGGCACGGGATACATGCGGACGTGCAAGTTTCCTTGCCGGTCTAGGAATGGTAGAACGATGGGTTCGATGACAGTTTGGATGTACCGTGCACTATTCAGTGTCCCCTCGGCGATCACCAGTGGTGTACGGCCAGAGTAGGAGATCGCTCCCCACACCATGATGCCGGGTGTTGGCCCTGTGTGCCTCGGTCGTATGCTGTCCTGATTGTGGCGCTCACCTGCACGGCGCCAAACACGCATACGACCATCATTGGCACCAAGGCAGAAGCGACTCTCATCGCTGAAGACGACACGTATCCATTCGTCCCTCCATTCACGCCTGTCGCGACACCACTGGAGGCGGGCTGCACGATGTTGGGGCGTGAGCGGAAGACGGCCTAACGGTGTGCGGGACCGTAGCCCAGCTTCATGGAGACGGTTGCGAATGGTCCTCGCCGATACCCCAGGAGCAACAGTGTCCCTAATTTGCTGGGAAGTGGCGGTGCGGTCCACTACGGCACTGCGTAGGATCCTACGGTCTTGGCGTGCATCCGTGCGTCGCTGCGGTCCGGTCCCAGGTCGACGGGCATGTGCACCTTCCGCCGACCACTGGCGACAACATCGATGTACTGTGGAGACCTCACGCCCCACGTGTTGAGCAATTCGGCGGTACGTCCACCCGGCCTCCCGCATGCCCACTATACGCCCTCGCTCAAAGTCCGTCAACTGCACATACGGTTCACGTCCACGCTGTCGCGGCATGCTACCAGTGTTAAAGACTGCGATGGAGCTCCGTATGCCACGGCAAACTGGCTGACACTGACGGCGGCGGTGCACAAATGCTGCGCAGCTAGCGCCATTCGACGGCCAACACCGCGGTTCCTGGTGTGTCCGCTGTGCCGTGCGTGTGATCATTGCTTGTACAGCCCTCTCGCAGTGTCCGGAGCAAGTATGGTGGGTCTGACACACCGGTGTCAATGTGTTCTTTTTTCCATTTCCATAAGTGTATGTTAACTATTTTACAGAAACACAGTAGAATATTGCTGGTGTCGAGAGGTTGAGGTGAGGTGCCGTAATGGTTATGTAATTCAAGTACCATTACACAATGCACCGTATCATCAGGCCACAATTGTTCGCGATTGGTTTGAAGGACATTATGGGTAGTTCGAAGGAATGCTTTGGCCACGCATGTCTCCCAACGGGAATCACGTGGAACATTTACAAGACTTAATCAAGAGGTCAGTTCGTGCTCAAAATCCAGCACCGGCAAAGCCTTCGCAGTTACTGGCGGCTGTACAGGCAGCATGGCACCATATTTCTTCAGGAGACAATCAACGACTTTTTGAGTCGATGCTGCGCCGAGTGTGTGCACTATGCCGGGAAAAGGGAGCTTCGACACGATATTGGGAGTTATGATTTTTGTCATCTCAGTAGAAGTTTCTCTTCACCCGCCAGGTTAGCCGATAGCGCTAATGCGCTGCTTCCTGGACATCGGGTAGGCGCGCCGGCCGCGGATCGAATCCGCAAGGCAGATTACCGACGTCGGCCGGTGTGTCGACCAGCATGGATGTGGTTTTAGGCGGTTTTCCACATCCCGCTAGGTGAATACCGGGCTGGTCCCCACGTTCCGCCTTAGTTACACGGCCCGCAGACACCTGAACGCGTTCGCACTATTCCATGGATTGCACTAGACGCAGGCAGCTTTTCCAAAAAATGGTTGAAATGGCTCTGAGCACTATGGTTCTTAACTTCTGAGGTCATCAGTCGCCTAGAACGTAGAACTACTTAAACCTAACTAACCTAAGGACATCACACACATCCATGCCCGAGGCAGGATTCGAACCTGCGACCGTAGCGGTCGCACGGTTCCAGACTCTAGCGCCTAGAACCGCTCGACCACTCCGGCCGGCGAGGCAGCTGGGGTACCCTAATTCCGTCCCGGTGGGTACGGGGTGGCGGCAGGAAGGGCATCCGGCCACCCCTTAAATTTAACCTTGCCAAATCCGTTCCTAACCGTGCCGATCCTTCGAAACTGCAGGACAAGGCACCAGCAAAAGAAAGAAAGAAAGAAGAGAGTATAAGTTCTCTTCGCCTGGTCTGAACCTTCTCGTACGTTTAACTGTTGCACAAACGATTACCCGAGGTTTCTTTTCGCTTTTGAAAGGTATCGGAAGTGACCATTGAACAGCAGAGCTGTCGAGGCGTTCAGCCGCTGCGCTGCGGTTCACCGCAGAAGAGGGGAGCTTAGCGTGCGAGCGTCGTGGGTTCGCTGGCCATTACGGTCCGCCGTAGTGTTTCATTAGCAGCCGCTGGCAGGCGTGGCGCTGCGGTCTCCGGCCCTGGAGTGTACACTTGGCGACAGCTGTGCCTACCGCAGACCTCGTTACACTAATGCGGCTGCAGCGGCCGACGGCCATATTAACGCGACCGCTTTAAGCGCCGATTCCGGTGCTCTCTTATCGTGAATGGCGGGTGTGATTTCAACTATTGCAAGTCACAGTGTAAAGAAGGAATACGGCAACGTTACTGCGCATTCAAGGAGACAAGTTTATACATGTGAGTGTGTGTGTTTTTGTTTGTGTGGTGTCTGTTCATTCTGACCTGTCCAAAAGGACAGACGCTACTCACACACACACACACACACACACACACACACAAATATACAGGGTGGGCCATTGATAGTGACCGGGCCAAATATTTCATAAAGTAAGCATGAAACGAAAAAACTACAAAAAACGAAACTCGGCTAGCTTGAAGGGAGAAACCAGATGGCGCTATAATTGTCCCGCTAGATGGTGTTGCCGTAACTCAAACGGATATCAACAGCGTTTTTTAAAAGTAGAAACCCCCATTTTTTTATTACATATCGGTGTTGTACGTAAAGAAATATGAATGTTTTGGTTGAACCACTTTTTTCGCTTTGTGACACATGGCGCTGAAATAGTCACAAACATATGGCTCACAATTTCAGACGAACAGTTGGTAACAGGTAGTTTTTTTAAATCAAAATACAGAACGTAGGTAAGTTTGAACATTTTATTTCGGGTGTTCTAATGTGATACATGTACCTTTGTGAACTTATCATTTCTGAGAATGCATGCTGTTACAGCGTGATTACCTGTAAATACCACATTAATGCAATAAATGCATAAAATGAATATCCGTCAACCTCAATGCATTTGGCAATAAAGGTGTAACGACATTCCTCTCAACAGCGAGCAGTTCGTCTTCCGTAATGTTCGCACATGCATTGACAATGCGCTGACGCATGTTGTCAGCTGTTGTCGGTGGATCACGATAGCAAATATCCTTCAACTTTCCCCACAGAAAGAAATCCGGGGACGTCAGAGCCGGAGAACGTGCGGGTCATAGTATGGTGCTTCGACGACCAATCCACCTTTCATGAAACATGCTATTCAAAACCGCTTCAACCGCACGTGGGCTAAGTGCCGGACATCCATCATGTTGGAAGTACATCGCCATTCTGTCATGCAGTGAAACATCTTATAGTAACATCAGTAGAACATTACGTAGGAAATCAGCATACATTGCATCATTTAGATTGCAATCGATAAAATAGGGCCCCTTATTCTTCCTCCCATAATGCTGCACCATACATTAACCCGCTAAGGTCGCTGATGTTCGACTTGTCGCAGCCATCGTGGATTTTCCGTTGCCCAATAGTACATATTATGCCGGTTTGCGTTACCGCTGTTGGTGAATGACGCTTCGTCGCTAAATAGAACGCGTGCAAAAAATCTGTCATCGTCCCGTGATTTCTCTTGTTCCCAGTGGCATTACTGTACACGACGTTCAAATCCGTCGCCATGAAATTCCTCGTGCATGGAAATATGGTACGGGTGCAATCGATGTTGATGTAGCATTCTCAACACCGACGTTTTTGAGATTCCCGATTCTCTCGCAATTTGTCTGCTACTGATGTGCGGATTAGCCGCGACAGCGGCTAAAACACCTACTTGGGCATCATCATTTGTTGAAGGTCGTGGTTGACGTTTTACATGTTGCTGAACACTTCCTCTTTTCCTTAAATAACGTAACTATCGGGCGAACGGTCCGGACGCTTGGATGATGTCGTCCAGGATACCGAGCAGCATACATAGCACACGCCCTTTGGGCATTTTGATCACAATAGCCATAGATCAGCACGATATCGACCTTTTTTGCAGTTGGTAAATGGTCCATTTTAACACAGGTAATGTATAAAGAAGCAAATACCATCCGCACTGGCGGAATGGTATGTGATACCACGTACTTACACGTTTTTGACTATTACAGTGCCATCTATCACAAACCGAAATAGTGGTCCAACTAAAACATTCATATTTCTTTACGTACTACACGACTATGTAATAAAAATGGCGGTTCCTCAGCTGATATCCATTTGACCTATGGCAGCGCCATATAGCTGGCCAACCATAGCGGCATCTGGTTTCCCCCTTCAAGCAAGACGACTTCCGTTCTTTGCAGTTTTTTCGTTTGATGCTTATTTCGTGAGATATTTGGCCCGGTCACTATCAAGGGACCACCCTGTATATTAGGTTCAAATGGTTCAAATGGCTCTGAGCACTGTGGGACTTAACATCTGAGGTCATTAGTCCCCTAGAACTTAGAACTACTTAAACCTGACTAACCTAAGGACACACACATCCATGCCCGAGGCAGGATTCGAACCTGCGACCATAGTGATCGCGCGGTTCCAGACTGAAGCTCCTAGAACCGCTCGGCCACACCGGCCAGCTGTATATAAGGCCAGACGGCCAATGACCGCTTCAGTGCAGACGTACACCAGGCTCGAACTCTTACGGTAATAGGAGAATCTGAGAAATGCTGCGAATAATGAGGATAATCGGCAAATGGTACTAGATTAGTAGTGTGGGACAAGTTGAAAATTTTGGTCAGATCGGAAGCGTGCTAGGATGTTGCGTGCAACTCTAATTACCACTGTGTCCGGATGGCTGTGATTTTCTGGACATAAACGAGCCTCGTCTAGTGTACGGATCGGCGGTAAGTGTCTGGTTCTTAGTGCGACAAACGTTCAAATGTGTGTGAAATCTTATGGGACTTAACTGCTAAGGTCATCAGTGCCTAAGCTTACACACTGCTTAACCGAAATTATCCTAAAGACAAACACACACACGCATGCCCGAGGGAGGACTCGAAACTCCGCCGGGACCAGCCGCACAGTCCATGCTAGTGCGACAGATGATGGGCTTAATTACCCGTACTACTCCCCAACAGATACCTCTTCGCCTGCTCATCTTTCCGGACTGCTTCATACAAACTAAGACGATTTCCCTGAAGTGGCTTTGTGGTCATGCAGTTGTTGGCTGAGGGCGAGAAAAATGTACTTGGTTTTTGTCACTTCCTTAATCAACGATATTGTGCAGTTGTCCGCAGTCTCAAATGCAGACAATTTTCCTCTATCTTAATTTGTTGTGTCTTTCTTCATCTACTCTGGCGTTGCGTTCTTACTGCAATGAGGAGTTGATCCACGCATTTTTCATTCTTCGTACTGGTTATTCTCTGATCACTGGACTGTTCTTCTCAGCGACGTCGGTTTCCTGATGCATTCGATGAATTAAATGAAACCTAAGAAAAAGATGAATAAAAGGTAAATAAATTACACTGAATGAAAAGCCTTCTCTCCTTCACATGCTTTGTACCTCTACTTCGTGTTCTCTATGCTTTCCTTATTTCCTGCGGGAGAGATCAGGACACTGTGGTCAGACCTAGGGTTAGGGCCGCTGTCCACGTTGCCCCCATTTCTTCCGTTGGGCGCAAAAAAAAAAAAAAGGTGGTTTCTTTGACTAAAAAAAGATTTCAATCAATGTCCGCTTGCAGCCAATGACTGTAATTCCTGTGTGTCTTAATAACCTTTTTATATAAACGTGTATTGCCCAAACATGTTTCATCATAGTTGCTCCATCGTCACTGGGTTCGCATTTCATTAATAAAATTTCTTTAGTATTCAGCGGCAGTCATCCATTTTATCATTACAGTTTTCAGTGTTTCGCACTGTTACTTCCTTGGTACCATAGCAGAGCACCACGCTTTCTCACAGCAGCAGGCTACGACGGAACATAAACTGTTTGTGATCCGTTAAATGTAAATGTAGGCTTCAGCGGCCGTTGTCACAGTCAATAAAATTCTTCTGGGGTGGAGGCCGCTTTGTCATTTGTAAAATCCCGACGTTTCGGCCACTGTTGCAAGGCGCCTTCCTCAAGGTGTATTGCTAAATGCTGAATGAGCACTAGTTTGGATAATTATATGCTTTGGAGGAGTGCTGGCATTGGATATGAGGGTGAGGAGGAAGGTTATTAGGAGTTCATTTTATTGGTCTTTGCACTGCGTGTTATCTTTCGCGGAAACGGGCGTTTTTCATTGGAGTTTCCTTTAGTGCTTTCCATCGCTGGAAATCGGCGAATAGGAGACCACAGCGTAGCGTTGTTTACTAACTGCCTAGTATCGACTAGGCCGCGTCGGCGCTCTGTGGACCCCTCCACCGCTGTGGCGTACCGCGTGCCTGTTGCTCTGCGAGAGCTGTCCTTCCGCAAAGCTTTCACGGCTGGCAGAGAAGACTCTGAAAGTCGGTACCCGTCTTCTCTATACAGTGCGTCGGTTAAGGTCGTGTCCACTCAAGAAATGTACCATGCCGCGGCTGGGATCGATATGTCTCATTCTCAACCGTTCCCTTAGGAAGGAAGTCGTGCACTCCAAGTCGCTTATCACTTACATCCCAGTCACCTTGCCATGTACCCAAACGCCAACTTTTAAGTTGACCTGTAGCCTGTATTGGTACAGTAGTTATTGTGTGCACCTTATGTAGTCTCCACAGCTTTAACCAGTACTTTTCAACTCAGTATTTGATTGTGACATCTATTGGACACCACAGAGAGTGCATCCACTGTGGTGGCGACGAAGGCTCCAAGCAGAATCAGCACGGCACTTCTCTGCCCTGGTCTGACTGATACTTACAAGGGGAGGCCGCCAATTGTGAAATTCAGATTCAATTCATACTGCGCATAAAAAAAGCTCATGGCCAGAGGTGTAATGTGGCAAAGCACCAAGATGCACTTCTCAGCCGTTGTCGAGAAAATCGGAAGTTAAAATAAACCGTTGCTGTGAAATACTCTCCACGATCATCAATTTCCTACAGTGTCGTGGCGGTAAGCGCTCGGGTTCGTAATCTGAAGGTCGCCGGATCGAATCTCGCGCTTTGCAACTTTTTTTAAGTATTTTTTGTAATTCAAATATATATATATATATATATATATATATATATATATATATATATATATATATATAATTCCCGGCAATCAGTTGCAATAATTATGCATATAATAAGTTGTTGAAAGTCGTTTGTCGTGGAAAAACTGGCGACTTCGAACATCATTATGTTTTCCGCAAACAAAGTTGTATTTCACCAATGTTATTAATTGTCTTCATAATGTTAACCACGTATAGTTAACGGAAGACGTAGAAACGATATTCCGAAACGAATACGTATAGCGTAAGTCAAACGTTCGAATTAGAATAGAAACCCCACGAACACAAATTTGCTGTGGCAGGTATGAAATATAAACTCCGTTACTCGCTCGTTACATTTGAAGGACAGACATTGAATGGGCCGAAACGAGCCGCCGCATAACAGCGTAGTTGCCTGCTAACTTCGAAAGAAGGTAGATGCGGTCCCTAGCGCAACTTATAACATCGCCGAAAATCAGTGCGGACGTGAGAGCTTTAGTACACCCTGTTAAAAAAACGGAAAAATGGAGGCGGTACAATTGGAGAGCGATCCGCCTTCACCAACATGCATAAGCGATTCATTAATATATATATATATATATATATATATATATATATATATATATATATATATATATATATATATATAAACTATTAATGAATTGTAATTCATATATATATATATGAATTACAATAAACTAATACTAAAAAAAATGTTGCATGGCGCGAGATTCGATCCCGCGACCGCTGCGCCACGAACGACGCTGTAGAAAATTGATGATCGTAGAGAGTATTTCACGGCAACGGTTTGTTTAACTGTCGATTTTCTCGACAACGGCTGAGAAGTGCATCTTGGTGCTTTGCCACATTACACCTCTGGCCATGAGCTTTTATTATGCGCAGTATGAATCGAATCTGAATTTCACAATTGGCGGCCTCCCCTTGTTAGTTGGTGACCAGATTTTGTCTATATGCCCACGAGCTAGCTGCCAAGCTGCGTGCTGAACCGAAGAATGCACAGTGGTATGTCCGTATTACTGGTGAGGTTGTCTGTGCTGGTTGAATTTAAACTCAGCAGTTCATGCAATTTTTTTTTGGCATTTCCTGTTGTTAGCCTTATATGTTCGTGTAGATTCAATTTCTTATATATATGTACCCTAAGATATCGTATAACATGTGTTTCTTTGATGTTTGTATCCCCTACTTTAAATGCAAGATTCCTTTGCAGTGATCGTTTCAGTAACGTGTATGTTGCTTTGTCTCCGGCTATCCCGACTCTGTTGATGTGACACCAGTGAGTAATTGTTTGTAATATTGTACTGGCTTTCTCATCTAGCTGGGCTCTGTTGTTTGCAGTGAATACAAGTAATAGATCGTCTGCGCAGGCGACAATTACGTCTGACCTGGGGCCCTATTCTGCATCGTTCATACCGGTCGGTGTAGCGGGTTAGTCTCGGTAGTGTCATTTTCGGTTCTTTATCGAAATATACTATTCAGTAAGCTTCTGAGACCTGTTACCGAACGGTCCTCCCATCGATTTTACAATTGTACCGAGAGGTTTTGGATTTCGGTGTGGCTCTGTCGCTCGGTGATCTGTGGTTTATGTACACCTATAATTTGTTATTTTAAATATATTTAGCGGTTTTAGCGTTGGATTTAGTGATTGTGTTACTAAAGAATCACCAGAGGATGCATCCAGTTGGAAAGTGACTTCATAATAGACTATTGTCCTTTGTTAGAAATATGGTTAGCTTAGGTTGTTACTGTGAATAATTACATCAAAAAAAAAAAAAAACGTTTTCGGTCAATATTCTCTCAAAATACGTGTTATTTTTTATGCAAACAAGAGTTTAAAGATCATTAAATATCAAGACATCGGCTCTGCTTACGTATATTACATGAGTGTAAACTGATGTTACTAGTCACTTTGTGAACTTTTTCCCACAAATGGTTTCGTTAGTAATTATCGAAACGTGTTTACAACTTTCAAGTAACAATGGTAAGCAATTATGAGTAGCCTCATATTGGAAACCTTCCAAACTATCACGCATTTATGACTTACGCAACACCGTTTGGCAACGAAGTCAGCCTACGCTCCTCTCCACAATAGTACAAGAATTGAGCTCTGTGTTACTGTTGTTTGGCGTGCCGAAGTGGTTAGCGTGCGTGGATGTGATATGAAAGGACACAGGTTCAAGCATGGTTTCAAAAAAAAATAAAAATAAAAAAAATAAATAAAATAAAATAAAAAATAAATGAATAAACAAATAAAAATTAAATTAAATAAAAAATTTAAAAAAAGGAGGAGTAGGAAATTTTTTTCCCTCTTCATATATGCAACAGGTTCTAAGACAATGTTGTTCGTGTAAGTGAAGATTTTTCTGCAATTTTTGTTATCACACGTAAGAGCACACTTCCTCAGTAATGATTTCGTGATTTGTGTGTGTTTAAAAATCGAAATATAAAATTGCTGTGAGTGAAACAACCGACAGTGACCTTTATATATTTTCTTGTCAGAAATGAATCACCATTTTTTCCGAATCTGTAGCTATTTACGAGTATGCGGTTAGACAGGAATCTAAGAGCACAACTTAAAATACTGGGAATGTAACTAGCAGCAGTTATCTTCATAATCTTGCTTGTCACAAGTATTTATCTGAGATCGAATCCTCAACAACAGTAGACGGAGATGAGAGATCTCCATCGTAATATTTTTAGACTGTAGCACCATATACGAAACATTTTCATTCGTGAGATGCATGTTATAAACTTCGACTAACTGCAGGAGCTTTCGAAAAGCGTTTTTTTTTCAATTTTGTTTTTAATACCCTAATCGTTGACGTATCATATAGGGAAGTGGGCTACTTAATCATTTGGATCTCTTGGAGCGAGTTAAAGCCACATTCTGTTTATCTTCTTATTCGTTGAAACTCTCAGAATCAAATTTTCGGGTGTTTTTATAGATGTATTAGTACAATGTGGTACTACATACTATTCTAACTCATTTTCCGAAACGTAAAATCCAAAACACGATGACAGTGAGAATGAGAATAAGATGACATAATGCGGCATTTACGACAATCTGCAGAATACAGTCAAATACGCTATCTTTTCGGTACTTCGAAGAATAGCGCTCCTGTGTCGCCTGCCAGCCACTTGTTTCGTGGCACTGTGCACATGCGCGGCCGCTTGCTTTTGATTGGCTTGAACGACGCGAACCGACAACTGCGCTTCAGTTCTCTAGACCCGAACGGTATCGCTTCCGAAATGCGTAGTGAATAACGCAGGTGCTCTAATTCGAGTTCTAGACCGTTCGGTGCTCTTGAGTACCGAATCGATCGGCACAATAGGGAAAGATTCAGAATAGGCACCCTGTCATCTTCATTTGGAAGCTGTAGGAGTGGATCGATCGTAATGTCCCAGAATATGCGGCAGCGGATCGAGTCTTGAGGATAGCCTTCGGTAATTCTTTTAATTACTTTCCGGCTGCCCATCCGTCATGCTGTTAAAAGTTTTGGAGCGTTTCGTCCGGACGGAGAGCTACTTGTACACCGCTAGAGGCACTGTTCATATGTGTGCGAACTGCTACTTTCTCGTTTCGCAGGCGGTGCTGGCCAACATCTCCAGCAACGGGCAGTACCTGGAGCACCTGCGCGGCACCTGCAGCTACCTGCTCACCAACGAGAAGCGCACGCCCAAGGGCCTGCTGTTCCTCAGCGAGTGGGGCTCCCTGCAGGTCGCTGCCACCGTCGCTCTCATGTGCCTCGAGGTGAGCACATCCCCTGGCGTCCGCATTGTGTGACACGCGGCATTGAGGGGTTTACTTGCGCGGTCATAACTGGGAGTAATGCTAATTGACCGACATGTTACTACACTACTGGCCATTAAAATTGCTACACCAAGATGAAATGCAGATGATAAACGGGTATTCATTGGACAAATATATTATACTACAACTGACATGTGATTACATTCTCACTCAATTTGGGTGCATAGATCCTGAGATATCAGTACCCAGAACAATCACCTCTGGCCGTAATAAGGGCCTTGATACGCCTGTGTATTGAGTCAAACAGAGCCTGGATGGCGTGTACAGGTACAACTGCCCATGCAGCTTCAATACGATACCACAGTTCATCAAAAGGAGTGACTTGCGTATAGTGACGAGCCAGTTGCTCGGCCACCATTGACCAGACGGTCTCAATTGGGGAGAGATTAGGGGAATGTGCTGGCCGGGGCAGCAGTCGAACATTTTCTGTATCCAGGAAGGCCCGTACAGGACCTGCAACATGCGGTCGTGCATTATCCTGCTGAAATGTAGCGTTGCGCAGGGATCGAATGAAGGGTAGAGCCACGGGTCGTAACACATCTGAAATGTAGCGTCCACTGTTCAAAGTGCCGTCAATGCGAACAAGAGGTAACCGAGACGTGTAACCAAATGCACCCCATACCATCACTCCGGGAGATACGCCAGTATGGCGATGACGAATACACGCTTCCAATGTGCGTTCACCGCGATGTCGCCAAACACGGGTGCGACCATCATGATGCTGTAAACAGAACCTGGATTCATCCAAAAAAATGACGTTTTGTCATTCGTGCACCCAGGTTCGTCGTTGAGTACACCATCGCAGGCGCTCCTGTCTGTGATGCAGCGTCAAGTGTAACCGCAGCCACGGTCTCCGAGCTGATAATCCATGCTGCTGCAAACGTCGTCGAACTGTTCGTGCAGATGGTTGTTGTCTTGCAAACGTCGCCCTCTGTTGACTCAAGGATCGAGACGTGGCTGCACGATCCGTTACAGCCACGCGGACAAGATGCCTGCCATCTCAACTCCTAGTGATACGAGGCCGTTGGGTTCCAGCACGACGATCCGTATTATCCTCCTGAACCCACCGTTTCCATATTATGCCAACAGTCATTGGATCTCGACAAACGCGAGCAGCAATGTCGCGATACGATAAACCGCAATCGCGATAGGCTACAACCCGATCTTTATCAAAGTCGGAAACGTGATGGGTCACTCCAAAAGAAATGCACACTATTTTTTTTAAATCCATCTGTTATTCTACATGTTTGAAAGCTTTACAGGGTGTAGATACATCCTTTAGGAAGAATATTTTCATTTCTCCACATAATTTCCATCCCTCTTAACTGCCTTACGCCATCTTGGAACCAGTGCCTGTATGCCCGAACGGTAAAATTCTGGACCAACATGCTGGAGCCACTGTTTGGCAGCGTGCACAAGGGAGTCATCATCTTCAAACCTTGTTCCACGAAGAGAGTCTTTCAGTTTCACAAAGAGATGATAGTCACATGGAGCCAGGTCAGGACTGTAAGGTGGGTATTTCAGTGTTGTCCATCCGAGTTTTGTGATCGTTTCCATGGTTTTTTGACTGACATGGGGCCGTGCATTGTCGTGCAACAGCTTAACATCCTGCTTTTGCCGATGTGGTCGATCACGACCCAGTCGAGCTTGAAGTTTCTTCAGAGCCGTCACATATGCATCAGAATTTATGGTGGTTTCACTTGTCATGATGTCCACAATCACGAGTCCTTCGGAATCGAAAAACACCGTAGCCTTAACTTTTCAAGCAGAAGGTGTGGTACTGAATTTTTTTTTCTTGGGTGAATTTGCATGATGCCACTCCATTGATTGCCTCTTCATCTCTGGTGAAAAAAGATGGAGCCATGTTTCATCACCTGTCACAATTCTTCCTAGATATTCATCTCCACCATTCTCTTACTGTTCCAAAAGTTCGCTGCATACCGTTTTTCTTGTTTCTTTGTGAGCCACTGTCAACATCCTGGGAACCCACCTGGCACAAACCTTTTTTTAACGCCAACACTTTCAGTATTCTGCAAACACTTACTTCCCCTATCCCAATGTAGCGTGACAACTCGTTCACTGTGATGCGACTGTCAGCAGTCACCAATTCGTTAACTCTCTGCCTTTTGTCTGGAGTGTGTGCAGTACGAGGCCTGCCGCTGCGAGGACAATCCTCAATATTGCCGTGCCCGCTTCTTTCATCACGTAACCTGCTTGCCCACCGACTAACTGTACTGCGATCGACAGTAGCATCTCCATACACCTTTTTCAACCTCTTGTGGATGTTTCCCAGTGTCTCGTTTTCACAGCACAGGAATTCTACGACAGCACGTTACTTCTGACGAACGTCAAGTGTAGCAACCATCTTGAAGACATGCTGTGACGGCGCCACTCACGGGAACAGGTTGAACTAAGTTTGAAAACAAGCGGGATGGATGTATCTACACACTGTAAAAGTTTCACACATGCAGACTGAAAACTGTATTTTTACAAAAATAGTGTGCATTTCTTTTGGAATGACCCTCGTAGCTACCCAATTACCAGATTCACAAAGCGGGCTACCTTCACACCTTCCCGGACACACTGCGTCAACTACTTGCATCCACGGACGGACGCTTGCCACATCTCAAACGAAACCCCACACTGAGCCCTTGTAGTGCGAAGTACAGACGTGGAGAGAAGCTCTGTGACGAGCTGCGTCTGTGCTCAGGGTGTCTTGTAGTTTATGCACAGTTGTCTTTTGAAACCCTGGAGGTACTTACGAATAATGCCATCTGTCCTACTCCCCACCCCCCAAATTCCTCGGAAAACGAAACGGTGGGAATATTCTTTTCGTGTAGTTACATCTGACTAAGACATTAATTAAAATAAAAATACATTAATTTTTTGAAATAGAAGTGGCACTCAAAGGCTTAATGCAAATCCGAAAGACACGAGCGCAATAATAAATTGCAGGGTTGGGAGATTCCTCTTCACTCTTCAATGGCTCAACTGAAGGTGACTGGCAGGTGCCGAGTTAGTTAATGACGGCTGCCAGTGAACCCGTAACTTCTTTGAATATTAACACAGAAATGAAATTCTTTGAGTGGGTACAGAACAAGTGACCGCCTGTTAGTCCAGCAGCTCTCCCCATTCTTATGTATAACGTGTGGACTGATATCCCTACACAAGAACAACAGACTTACAATACAGAAAACATAACCAAGAAATCTAGCTTTCCTTTGGTTTATTTTACCATCGTATCATCCTCCAGCGAGGTATACTATGTATATGTTATATTATGTGTACATTTCATTATTCATTTCTCCTAAATAGCCTAAATTTAATTATGATAAACCTTTTACTTTTTATCCGAATGACTTGCTTTTGGGTCAGAAAGACCTTTGTGCATGAGGTGAGTTGCTACAAAGTAATTACCCCAGTTGGCACCAATAATTTACACTACTTGCCATTAAAATTGCTACACCGAGGAGAAATGCAGGTGATGAACGGTTATTCATTGGACAAATATATTTAGTAGAACTGACATGTGATTATATTTTCACGCAATTTGGGTGCATATGTCGTGAGAAATCAGTACCCAGAACAACCACCTCCGGCCGTAATAACAACCTTGATATGCCTGGGCATTGAGTCAAACAGAGCATGGATGGCGTATACAGGTACAGCTGCCCACGCAGCTTCAACACGATAACACAGTTCATCAAGATTAGTGACTGGCGTATTGTGACGAGCCAGTTGCTCGGCCACCATTGACCAGACGTTTTCAATTGGTGAGAGATCTGGAGACCGTGCTAGCCAGCGCAGCAGTCGAACATTTTCTCTATCCGTACAGGACCTGCAACATGCGGTCGTGCATTATCCTGCTGAAATGTAGGGTTTCGCAGGGATCAAATGAAGTGTAGAGCCACGGGCCGTAACACATTTGTAATGTAACGTCCACTGTTCAATGTGCCGTCAAGGCGAACAAGAGGTAACCGAGACGTGTAACCAATGGCACCCCATACCATCATGCCAGGTGGTACGCCAGTATGGCGATGACGAATACACGCTTCCAACTGCCTGTCGCCAAACACGGATGCGACCATCATGATGCTGTAAACAGAACCTGGATTCATCCGAAAAAATGACCTTTTGCCATTCGTGCACCCAGGTTCGTCGTTGAGTACACCATCGCTGGCGTTCCTGTCTGTGATGCAGCGCAACCGTGGTATCCGAGCTGATAGTCCATGCTGCTGCAAACGTCGTCGAACTGCTAGTGCATATGGTTGTTGTCTTGGAAACGCCCCCATCTCTTGATTCATTGATCGAGACGTGGCTGCACGGTCCGTTACAGCCATGCGGATAAGATGCCTGTCATCTCCACTGCTAGTGATACGAGGCCGTTGGGATCCAGCACAGGTTTCCGTATTACCCTCCTGAACCCACCGATTCCATATTCTGCTAACAGTCATTGGATCTCGACCAACGCGATCAGCAATGTCGCGAAACGATAAACCGCAATAGCGATAGGCTACAGTCCAACTTTTATCAAAGTCGGGAACTTGATGGTACGCATTTCTCCTGCTTACACGAGACATCACAGCAACGTTTCACCAGGCAACGCCGGTCAGCTGCTGTTTGTCTATGAGAATTCGGTTGTACACTTTCGTCATGTCAGCACGTTGTAGGTGTCGCCACCGGCGCCAACATTGTGTGAATGCTCTGAAAAGCTAATCATTTGCATATCACAGCATCTTCTTCCAGTCGTTTAAATTTCGCGTTTGCAGCACGTGATCTTCGTGGTGTAGCAATTGTAATGGCCAGTAGTGTAGTTTTGGTGCATCACTGGTGCTAACTGCTCGAATTTATGTGGCAGTCTCCGACAGTAACACGTATCCGCCCCAGTGTCCTCTTTTCTCACGTGCTTCCGTCGTTCGCGGCAGGTGTCGAACCTCGGCCTGGACCAGGAGACGCTGCAGGCGTTCGCTAAGCAGCAGATCGACTACGCCCTGGGCGACACGGGCCGCAGCTACGTCGTGGGTTTCGGCGAGAACCCGCCACTGCGGGCCCACCACCGCGCCGCGTGAGTAGCTCTGCGCTCCGTTCCTCTCCCGCTGTACTGTCCTACCTCAGCTGCTCCAAAAGCCGTCACCCACGTCTTGCAGCTGTGGCCGCTCCTCTCCATATTTCACAACTCCTCTCCGTTTCCGGTCACTTTCCCCTGCCTGTATCCTGCACCAGCTCATGAAGAACCCACACCTTCTCGATCCCCAAATCCAAATTCGTCTCTCCTACATCTCCCAGTAGTCCATCGTACACCTAGTATTTAAGAACAATGGATTTCTGTAACGGCTATAGAAACGTATACCATATTTCTTTCCTCTGCAGACACTCCAAATACTGACACAAAGCAAATCTCACCACCTTCATCCTCCAGACTATAAAATCACACCTGAGATGTTTCCATCGTACATACACCGTGTTCATTTTCCAGATCGTCCAAAATGAAGGCTTCATCCCAACTTTTCTCCAGCCAAACTGCAAAATTACTCATTTAGAAATTCCTGCTTTCAGCCTGCGTCCACGCACATGTTACTTTCTTTCTCACACAAAATTATCTCCAAAGCCCTCATTACCAAAATTCCACATGCAAAGTTAGCAGTATTCCACAGCATCAACAATCGCACTTGTTGATTGGCGACTCCATGGAGCGCTGTGTGCACAACGACCATATATGTTAAATTAAAAGGAAGGTCAGCGTTGGCCGTAATATTGATAGCAGAATCGATTTTCGATCACATAGTAATCATCTTCAGTGCTGTACAAATTAAACTTAGACACTGGTATCAAGTTATCAGTAACCAAAATTGAGAAGCGATCACAATAACTGAACAAGTTATTGTGATCGCTTCTCAGTTTTGGTTCTTGATAACTTGATACCAGTGTCTAAGTTTAATTTGTACAGCACTGAATATGATCACTATGTGATCGAAAATCGATTCTGCTATAAATTAACATCTATATTACGGCCAACACTGAGCTTCCTTTTAGTTCGCACTTGTGTCACCATAAACGTGGTTTTCACATCATCACCGTGTTGTCTTACTAAAATTTAAGTTTATATACAAAGTGGTGTCTGAAAGTTCCCAAAATACACTAATTAGAACTATCACAACTTACCTAGATCACATTCTCTATTACTTGCTTCAAAGCGAATACAACCATCCCACGTTTCTGCCACTTACGAAAGCAAACCTATGAATCTCTCTGTTTTAGGACATATAGTAGCTTCCTTCACTGCATCGAATCTTTGTACATTCAACATGCCTTTCCACATATACATCATAATCCGCTAGCCACCTAACGATGTGTGGCAGAGGATGCTTTGGTACCACTGACTGATCCCCCCTTCCCGTTCCAACGTTTTCTTCACCTGTGCCGAATTAATCATAATACCTTTCTCGCTTCGGCCATCCAGTGTAGCCTGGCTTGCAAGAAGGCAGAATCATTCAATTTCTCGAGCTACTGTGTAGTTCTCAGTTTTGATGCTAAATATGTCATTTTTACCATCTACCACTCTTCGTTATCAAAGTTGTTCCTCTGTTTAATTTTAAGCCATATTTTATATTAAGTGTATTGTATATTCTTTTGAACAGGTCATCTAAGTCCGTCGTAGGTCTGATCAGAATCTCAGTCTTAGTATCTGTTCCCCTTTCATTTTTCTCTTCCAAAATTAGACGTTTTAGCAGATCTGATTCCAGAAATTTGTTCCACTGTGAATGCTATTGATACAGTCACTCACCAAATATCACAAAGTTTCAATAATAAAATATAACCAATCGGTATTTTTTCTGATCTTTCCAAGATGTTCAACTGCGTAGATCGTGCTACTTTATCAGAAAAAGTTAAGTTCTATGGAATTAATGGCTTTCCACACCAGCGTTGTTATGAATAATTCAAATAATGTTGAAATAAATGGTTCAAATGGCTCTGAGCACTATGGGACTCAACTGCTGTGGTCATTAGTCCCCTAGAACTTAGAACTACTTAAACCTAACTAACCTAAGGACATCACAAACATCCATGCCCGAGGCAGGATTCGAACCTGCGACCGTAGCAGTCGCACGGTTCCGGACTGCGCGCCTAGAACCGCGAGACCACCGCGGCCGGCAATGTTGAAATACACAAAAATCTACTGATTGGAGAGAAATCACGAAGAGGGTCCCAAAAGGTTCAATTTTGGATGCAATCCTATTCCTTATACACGTGAGAGACTTTCCTCTTAAATTCATCAAGCAGAATCTATACATTTTGCGAACGATACTGGTGTTATAACAAATACCATTAGGGAGAGGGCAACGAGAGTGGTTGTTCACGATGTTTCTCAAGTGGTTCTTTGTAAATGAAATCTACCTTAACCTTGAGGAAACATACTCTGTCGGTTTCTCTATAACGAAATAGTCTCACCGACAATTCATGTAGCACATGAAGGGAAGTCAGTGAACAGGCTAGAATGTTCCAAATTTTTGAGGGTATGTGCTGCTGAAAACTTGAACTGGAAGAAGCATGTAAATTAGCTGCTCAAAAAATTAAGTACAGCTACATTCGCTCTGAACTTAATTTTTAAGCAGCTAATTTACATGCTTCTTCCAGGTCAAGTTTCCAGCAATAGCTACATTCGGTCTCCCCTCATGAACCATGGATCTTGCCGTTGGTGGAGAGGTTTGCGTGCGTCAGTGATGCAGATAGCTGTACCGTAGGTGCAGCCACAGTGCCGAGGTATATGTTGAGAGGTCAGACACCTCTGGCTCCTGAAGAGGGGCAGCAGACTTTCAGTAGTTGCAAGGCAACATTCTGGGTGATAGACTGATCTAGTCTTGTAACATTTCAACCAAAATGGCCTCGCTGTGCTGGTGCTGCAACGGCTGAAAGCAAAAGGAAGGGAAACTACAGCCGTAATCATTGCCAGTGCATGTAGCTTTACTGTTTGGTTAAATGATGATGACGTCCTCTTAGTTAAATTAATGCGGAGGTAAAATAGTCCCCCATTCGGATCTCAAGGTGGGGACCACTCAGGAGGATGTCATTATCAAGAGAAACAAAACTGGCGTTCTATGGATCGGAGCGTGGAATGTCAGATCCCTTAATCGGGCAGTTAGGTTAGAAAATTTGAAAACGGAAATGGATAGGTAAAAATTATATATAGTGGGAATTAGTGAAGTTCGGCGGCAGGAGAAAAAAGACTTCTGATCAGGTGAATACAGGGTTATAAATACAAAATGAAGTAACGGTAATGCAGGAGTAGGTTTAACAATGAATTAAAGAAAATTGCGCCGGCCAGTGTGGCCGAGAGGTTCTAGGCGCTACAGTCTGGAACCGCGCGACCGCTACAGTCGCAGGTTCGAATCCTGCCTCGGGCATGGATATGTGTGATGTCCGTAGGTTAGTTAGGTTTAAGTAGTCCTGAGTTCTAGGGGACTGATGACCTCAGATGTTAAGTCCCATAGTGCTCAGAGCCATTTGAACCATTTAAAAAAAAAAAAAAAAAAAAAAAAAACTGCAACACGGATAAGCTTCTACGAACAGCATAGTGATCGCATTATTGTAGCCAAGATAGACACGAATTTCACGCCTATCACAAGTTTATATGTCAACTAGCTCCGCAGATGATGAAGAGACAGAAGAACTGTAGGATGCGAAAAAAAAAATTATTCACATAGTTAAGGGAGACGAAAATTTAATAGTCATGGGGGACTGGAATTGGATAGTAGGGAAAGGAAGATAAGGAAATGTAGTAGTAGGTATATATGGACTGGTGTAAGGAATGAAATAGGAAGCCGGCTGATAGAATTCTGCGCAGAGCATAACTTAATCATACTTAACACGTGGTTTAAAAATCATGTATACATGGAAGATGACTGGAGACACTGTAAGGTTTCAGATAGATTATATAATGGTAAGACAAAAATTTAGGAACCAGGTTTTAAACTGTAAGACATTTCCAGAGGCAGATGTGAACACTGACAACAATTTATTGGTTATGACTCTAGATTGCAATTGAAGAAACTGAAAAAAGGTAGAAAATTAAGGAGATGAAACACGAATAAACTGAAAGAACCACAGGTTGCAAAGAGTTTCAGAGAGAGAATTAGTAAACGATTGACAAGAACAGTCGAAAGAAATGCAGTTGAAGAAGATTGAGTAGCTTTGGGACATGAAATGGTAAAGGAAGCAGAGGATCAAATAGGTAAACAGACAAGGGCTCGTAGAAATCCTTGGGTAACAGAAGAGATATTGGAATTAATCATGAAAGGAGAAAATATAAAACAGTAAATGAAGAAAGCGAAAAGGAGTACAAACATCTCAAAAGTGAGATCGACAGGAAGTGCTAAATGGGTAGGCAGGGATGGCTATAGGACAAATGGAAAGATGTAGAGGCATGCATCACTGTGGGTAAGGTAGATACTGCCTACAGGAAAATTAAATAGAGTTTCGGAGAAAAGAGAATCCCCTTTATGAAAATCAAGAACTCAGATGGAAAACCAGTCCTAAACAAAGAAGGGGAAATAGGAAGATGAAAGGAGTATTTAGAAGGTGTATCCAAGGGTGATGTAATTGCCAATATTATCGAAATGGACGATAAAGACGAAATGAAAAATATGATATTGCGTGAAGAATCTGACAGAGCAGTGAAAGACTAAAGTCGAAACAAGGCCCTGGGAGCAGACAACATTCCATTAGAACTACTGATAGCCTTAGGAGAGCCAGCCATGTCAAAACGTTTCCAGCTGGTGAGCAAGATGTATGAGAAACGCGAAATACCCACCGACCGACTTAAAGAAGAAACAATGATTCCAATCCCAAAGTAAGCAGGTGTTGACAGGTGTGAAAATTACCGAACTATCAGTTTAGTAAGTCACGGTTGCAAAATACTAACACGAATTCTTTACAGACTAATGGAAAAACTGGTGGATGCCGAACTCGGGGGAGACCAGTTTGGATTCCGTAGAAATGTTGGAACACGCGAGGCAATACTGACCCTACGACGTATCTTAGAAGATAGGTTACGGAAAGGCAATCTTAAGTTTGTAGCATTTGTGGACTTACAGAAAGCTTTTGGCAATGTTGACTGGAACATTCGGTTTCAAATTCTGAATGTAATTGGTGTAAAATACAGGAAGCAAAAGGATCTGTACAATTTGTACAGAAATCAGATGGCCGTTATAAGAGTCGAAGGTCACGATAGGCAAGCAGTGGTTGGTAACGGACTGAGACAGAATTATTCAATCTGTACATCAAGCAATCAGTAAAGGAAATAAAAGAAAAATTTGGAGTATGAACTAAAATCCATAGAGAAGAAATAAAAATTTTGAGGTTTTTTGACGACATTGTAATTCTGTCAGAGACAGCAAAGGACCTGGAAGAGCAGCTAAACGGCGCGGACAGCGTCTTGAAAGCAGAATATAAGATGAACATCAAGAAAAGCAAATCTAGGATAATGGAACTTAGAACTTAGAATCAGGTGATGCTGAGGGCATTATATTAGGAAATGAGACACTTAAAACAGTAAATGAGTTTTGCTATTTGAGGAGCAAAATAATTGATGATGGTCGAAGTACGGAGGATATAAAAGGTAGACTGACTATGGCAAGAAAATTGTTTCTGAAGAAGAGAAATTTGTTAACATCTAGTATAGATTCAGAAGCATGAATGTTACAGATATAATTCGGAGATGTTTGCTGAGGATAGAGTAGCATGGAGGGCTCTTTCAACCCGGTCTCTGGACTGAAAACAACAGCACCAACAACATTCGCTCTTCGTATAACTGCTAGTCTATGAATCATACTGCGAGGTGACGGGTGAATATTTACGATACCCTTTGGATGCCACGAGACTTTAACCCTATAAACTGTTCAGTGAACTAATCGCTCCCCATGAGATCAGTTGAAGTAAAAAGGAAAGTCGCCTGACGGGTAACTAGTTGAATATCTGAATCAAACAGGGGTGGCCCAATTAAGCATGCAATGCGGGCATCGCAACTCACATAGACATACTGATAAGGGCTTCCATCAAAATGGTAAATGAAGCTAAAGGTCACTATAACAATCAGATGTATTGCTAGATGCGTTAATGAGGTCAAAGTCAGTGAATAAGCCATACAAATAATTACAAGAGGCACAAGGTTGCAAAAGTCTTCAAGTCTCGCCTAAGCACTTATTGAGTGCAGCTAGTTAGTTCAGAATAACGTACTTTGAGTTCAAACAAATAACTTCGCGGTCCCCTCTTCACGAAGTACGCAAATGAGCCTTATGCTTTCAACTCTGCCGATATTCAGACGGAAAGGATGGCTGTAGTAGTGACTGAGAATCCTAAGTTCAGTACCAGTATCTGTGATCAGCTCTAAAGTTACGACGTATCCCTCTGCAGTACTAAAGTGTACTCTCTTGTACCCTGACACCAAATCTCTCCTCACTGCAGACGAAGAGTCACTCTTGTGTCCTCCACAAAAACTGTCTGGTTCTGCCAGTACTGCGATCTTGGTAGACAGTGGCAGTATACATTCTGAGTTCCAACCAACGAAATAGTTTACAAAAAAAAAGTTTCATTTTCCCTTCTCATAACGAGATTGTTGTAGTAAGTCAGTAGTGCTCAGTTGTCTCTTAGACTGGGGCAGTAGACAGAAATTCTCTCGCACAGTACTTGTTTTTTCGCTTTTCGTCTAATGGAAACTAATGTACGTATTCACTAGCGAGTTTCTATTACTACTACGAAGTTAATTGTCATGAGCCAAGGACCGGCCCCCTTACAAAATTTAAACTTCTGCGCCTGTGACGTTCTTCAGGCCACACAACGGCTGTGCCGCGCACTTAGTGCGTCACGTTTTTTTCCTCCACCTTCACAGATGTTGTCTTTTCTAAAGGTCATTCCTTAAGCACCCTGCTTTATGAAAGTTTATAATGTGCACAGCACTCTCTCTCGGCCTGCGGCCCACACAATGAACGCCTCCTGTTCTCGAGTCTTTCGAAAACAAGCAGCACTCTATTCCCGGCTTGTACCTGACTCATTGCTTGCTTTCAGCAGAAACATTAGTAATGTCTGTCTGCAGCACACCCCTTCCGAGCACTTGTTCGTTTTCATAGCCGTCAGGCTATCCTAAGCCTTCAAAGAACACTATAAGGACTGTCACCGCACAGAGTTAAAGGAAAAATCATTGGTATTAGATTTAATTGCATGTAACGCGTGATTCCGCCCCCCCCCCACCCCCCCCCCCTCCACCCTCCCACGTGAACCAAGGACCTTGCCGTTGGTGGGGAGGCTTGCGTGCCAGAACGATACAGATAGCCGTACCGTAGGTGCAACCACAACGGAGGGGTATCTGTTGAGAGGCCAGACAAACGTAGTTGCAAGGGCAACAGTCTGCATGATTGACTGATCTGGCCTTGTAACATTAATCAAAATGGCCTTGCTGGTCTGGTACTGCGAACGGCTAAAAGCAAAGGGAAACTACAGCCGTAATTTTTCCCGAGGGCATGGAGCTTTACTGTATGATTAAATGATGATGGCGTCCTCTTAGGTAAAATATTCCGGAGGTAAAATAGTCCCCCATTCGGATCTCCGGGCGGGGACTAATCAAGAGGATGTCGTTATCAGGAGAAAGAAAACTGGCGTTCTACGGATCGGAGCGTGGAATGTCAGATCCCTTAATCGGGCAGGTAGGTTAGAAAATTTAAAAACGGAAATGGATAGGTTAAAGTTAGATATAGTGGGAATTAGTGAAGTTCGGTGGCAGGAGGAACAAGACTTTGGTCAGGTGAATACAGCGTTATAAATACAAAATCAAATAGGGGTAATGCAGGAGTAGGTTTAATAATGAATAAAAAATAGGAGTACGGGTAAGCCACTACAAACAGCATAGTGAACGCATTATTGTGGCCGAGATAGACACGAAGCCCACGCCGACTACAGTAGTACACGTTTATATGCCAACTATCTCTGCAGATGATGAAGAAATTAATGAAATGTATAATGAGACAAAAGAAATTATTCAGGTAGTGAAGGGAGACGAAAATTTAATTGTCATGGGTGACTGGAATTCGAGAGTAGGGAAAGGGAGAGAAGGAAACATAGTAGGTGAATATGGATTGGGGCTAAGAAATGAAAGAGGAAGCCGCCTAGTAGAATTTTGTGCAGAGCATAACGTAATCATAGCTAATACTTGGTTCAAGAATCATGAAAGAATGTTGTATACATGGAAGAACCCTGGAGATGCTAGAAGATATTAAATAGATTATATAATGGCAAGACAGAGATTTAGGAACCAGGTTTTAAAATGTAAGGCATTTCCAGGTGCAGATGTGGACTCTGGCCACAATCTATTGGTTATGAACTGTAGATTAAAACTGAAGAAACTGCAAAAAGTTGGGAATTTAAGGAGATGGGACCTGGATAAACTGAAAGAACCAGAGGTTTTAGAGAGCTTCAGGGAGAGCATAAGGGAACAATTGACAGGAATGGGGGAAAGAAATACAGTAGAAGAAGAATGGATAGCTTTGAGACATGAAATAGTGAAGACAGCAAAGGATCAATTAGGTAAAAAGACGAGGGCTAGTAGAAACACTTGCATAACAGAAGAAATATTGAAATTAATTGATGAAAGGAGAATATATAAAAATGCAGTAAATGAAGCAGGCAAAAAGGAATACAATTGTCTCAAAAATGATGGGAAATGCAAAATGACTATGCAGGGATGGCTAGAGGACAAATGTAAGGATGTAGAGGCTTATCTCACTAAGGGTAAGATAGATACTGCCTACAGGAAAATTACAGAGACCTTTGCAGAAAAGAGAACCACTTGAATGAATATCAAGAGCTCAGATGGAAACCCAGTTCCAAGCAAAGAACGGAAAGCAGAAAGGTGGAAGGAATTTATAGAGGGTCTATACAAGGGCGATGTACTTGAGGACGATATTATCGAAATGTAAGAGGATGTAGATGAAGATGAAATGGGAGATATGATACTGCGTGAAGAGTTTGACAGAGCACTGAAAGACCTGAGTCGAAACAAGGCCTCTGGAGTGGACAACATTCCATTAGAACTACTGTCAGCCTTGGGAGAGCCAGTCCTGACAAAACAATACCGTCTGGTGAGCAAGATGTATGAGACAGGCGAAATACCATCTGAATTCAAGAATAATAATTCCAATCCCAAAGGAACCAGGTGTTGACAGATTTGAAAATTACAGAACTATCAGTTTAATAAGTCACAGCGGCAAAATACTAACGCGAATTCTTTACAGACGAATGGAAAAACTGGTAGAAGCCGACTTCGGGGAAGATCAGTTTGGATTCCATAGAAATGTTGGAACACGTGAGGCAATACTGACCCTACGACTTATCTTAGAAGAAAGATTAAGGACAGGCAAACCTACGTTTCTAGCATTTGTAGACTTAGAGAAAGCTTTTGACAATGTTGACTGGAACATTCGGTTTCAAATTCTGAATGTAATAGGTGTAAAATACAGGAAGCAAAAGGATCTGTACAATTTGTACAGAAATCAGATGGCCGTTATAAGAGTCGAAGGGCACGAAAGGCAAGCAGTGGTTGATAACGGACTGAGACAGAATTATTCAATCTGTATATCAAGCAATCAGTAAAGGAAATAAAAGAAAAATTTGGAGTAGGAACTCTCTTTCAAATTCTGAAGGTGGCAGGGGAAAAATACAGTGAGCGAAAGGCTATTTACAATTTGTACAGAAATCAGATGGCAGTTATAAGATTCGAGGGGTATGAAAGGGAAGCAAATGGTTGGGAAGGGACTGAGACAGGGTTGTAGTCTCTCCCCAATGTTATTCAATCTGTATATTGAGCAAGCAGTGAAGGAAACAAAAGAAACATTCGGAGTAGGTAGTAAAATCCATGGAGAAGAAATAAAAACTTTGAGTTTTGCCGATGACATTGTAATTCTGTCAGAGACAGCAAAGGACTTGGAAGAGCAGTTGAACGCAATGGATAGTGTCTTGAAAGGAGGGTATAAGGTGAACATCAACAAAAGCGAATCGAGGATAATGGAATGTAGTCGAATTAAGTTGGGTGATGCTGAGGGAATTAGATTAGGAAATGAGACACTTCAAGTAGTAAAGGAGTATACTTTCAGGCACCGTTAATAATTTAAATGGACAGGGTCTCCTCATCGGAATAAAGGTTAATCATTAGGGCTATGGAGGAATTTTAGAAAAACAGCCCCGTACCAAAGCCAATCTCCTCCGCGTATGTTTTGCATAATAATATCGTATGAAATAATTATCTGGGGTAACTAATCACCTAGAAAGAAAGTACTGATCGCAGAAAACCGGATAGTAAGAATAATATTTCGAGTTCTCCTGCAGTAGCCATGTAGTAACAGAAGCCGTACAAGGAGTTAGGCGTTTTAACTAAGCCACCAAAATATACACTTTCGTTGAACAAATTCATCATAAGCAATCCATCACAAGAAGAAGAAGACGTCGCGTGACGAGGGCGTCCCGTCGGGTAGACCGTTCGCCGGGTATAAGTCTTTAGATTTGACGCTACTTCGGTGACTTGCGCATCGATGGGGATGAAATGATGATGACTAGGACAACACAACACCCAGTCCCTGAGCGGAGAATATTCCGACCCATCCGGGAACAGAACCCGGGCACTTAGGATTGATTGTCTGTCGCGCTGACCACTCAGCTACCCGTGGTGGTTAATACATCACAATATGTGAATGGTTATGTCCATACCCACAACACTAGAGAAAAACACAACCTTTGTTACTAATTATTAAAACTGTCAGTGGCTCCGGGAGAAGCTCAATGTGCAGCACCAAAAAGTTTGATAATTTGCCCAATAATGTAAAATACCTGGAAGTAGCGAGGCATGTTTTAAACCTAACCTAGAATCGTTTCTGCATAACAACCCTTCTGTACCATGGACGAATTTTAGTCTGTACACAAAGCTACAGTAAGGTTAAAACTGATCACGTATACGTATCCTGTAGATTAACAGGTTCCATATTTTTCATAAGAGAGTCTTTCAAATTGTCTATGAAATATCTAACTAAATAAATACGTACTCCAGACATTATATGGCAAGCATTCTAAAAATTTTATTGTATATTACGTTGCCAAAAGTTTAATCATGCTCGAAAAAAAGCAGGTAATTAAAAAAAATGGCTCTGAGCACTATGGGACTAAACTTCTGAGGTCATCAGTCCCCTAGAACTTAGAACTACTTAAACCCAACCAACCTAAGGACATCACACACATCCATGCCCGAGGCAGGATTCGAACCTGCGACCGTAGCGGTCACGCGGTTCCAGACTGTAGCGCCTAGAACCGCTCGGCCACCCCGGCCGGCAGGTAATTATCATCATTCCTCTTCTATCTGCGTTTCATTGTCTAATATCAGCCAAGTTTATTTGAGCGTGTTACACTGCGTACATATAACTACATTGACGGGTTTTCAAAAGTTTACACAGTACATTAGGGAAATCCAAAGTGTAACATAGGATTGAGGGACTGTGTAGAATGACACGAGAAGAGTTTTAAAGCATTGGTCGGATTAGGAAGATGAACTGGTGATATATATGCTGTCGTGTTTGTGAGCACTAAACTGCACTACAAAAAAACTGTAAAAGAAAAAAGTATGGGAAGGTGCCTAATTTAGAATATAGGAGTTTGAGGATTTCGTACCATTTGGTACGTGAAGATGAATGGTTTAGCAACAGGCAGAGAGAGTAGGAGAGCGAAGTGGAACTGACCAAAGTGCAAAGTAGGAAGGAAGAAACATATTTAAAAGAAGTCTATAGTGTTTCCCCATTAAGAGCAGAGAGAAAATGCCTGCATAAAGTACACTCTCTGATCAAAAGTATCCGGACAACCTTATGCAACGTGGAATTAACCACTAGCTGTCAGGAGAAGCGGGGTGTATTGCCAGTAAGTGTAGAAGTAGTAACAGCAGATTGGGTCGGACGGGAGAGTTCAGTGACTTCGACGTGGTTCAAATGGCTCTGAGCACTTTGGGACTTAACATCTCAGGTCATCAGTCTCCTAGACTTAGAACTACTTAAACCTAACCAACCTAAGGACATCACACACATCCATGCCCTACAAGGATTCGAACTTGCGACCTTAGCAGTCGCGCGGTTCCGGACTGGAGCGCCTAGAACCTCTCGGCCACCTGACGTCGACGTGACGTACTTACTGGATGTCCTCTAACTGACAAATTCATCACGAACATTTCAACGCTTATAAAACTGGCATTGTCGATAGATGTGATTGTGAAGTGGAAACGCGAAGGAACAACCATTTTTAAATCATGTAGATCTCACTTACTGACGGACAGAGAGGGTGCACCGTTGGTGATGGTGGTTATAAAAAATTTAAAAGTCGCATGAAATCAGCGGGGTAGTCACTTTTGAATTTCAAAGTGCTACCAGCAGCCCAGCTAGAGCAATGATTGTGTATTGGGAGCTAAAAAGAACGTGGTTCAGTCATCGTGCAGCTCCTCATAGGGGTCAAATATCTGTAATCTACATCTACATCCATACACCGCAAGCCACCTGACGGTGTGTCGCGGAGGGTACTTTAAGTACCTCTATCGGTTCTCTCTTCTATTCCTGTCTCGTATTGTTAGTGGAAAGATAGATTGTCCGTATGCCTCTGTGTGGGCTTTAATCTCTCTGATTTTATCCTCATGGTCTCTTCGCGAGATATACGTAGGAGGGAGCAATATACTGCTTGACTCCTCGGTGAAGGTATGTTCTCGAAACTTCAACAAAAGCCCGCACCGAGCTACTGAGCGTCTCTCTTGCAGAGTCTTCCACTGGAGTTTATCTATCATCTCCGTAACCATTTCACGATTACTAAATGGTCCTGTAACGAAGCGCGCTGCTCTCCGTAGGATCTTCTGTATCTCTTCCATCAACCGTATCTGGTACGGATCCCACACCGGTGAGCAGTATTAAAGCAGTGGGCGAACAAGTGTACTGTAACGTACTTCCTTTGTTTTCGGATTGCATTTCCTTACGATTCTTTCAATGAGTCTCAGTCTGGCATCTGCTTTACCGACGATTAATTTTATATGGTTGCAATACACTGGGCTACATTGACATTCAGTTGTCATTCCCTGCACCATGCGTCAATTCGTTGCATATCCTCGTGCATTTCAGTACAATTTTCCATTATTACGGCCTGTCGATATACTACAGCATCATCCGCAAAAATCCTCAATGAACTTCCGATGTTATCCACAAGGTCATTTTTGTATATTGTGAATAGCAACGGTCCTACGACACTCCCCTGCGGCACACCAGAAATCACTCTTACTTCGGAAGACTTCTCTCGATTGAGAATGACATACTGCGTTCTGTTGTCTAGGAACTCTTCAATTCAATCACATAATTCGCCTGATAGTCCATATGCTCTTACTTTGTTCATTAAACGACTGTGGGGAACTGTATCAAATCAGTGGTGAGCGACGCTTGAAGTGCTGTAACGAGACTGGACAGTAGGACACTATAAACGGGTGAGACACTTTGGGCATCCGATGGAAGGATTTGTGTTTGAGGCATTCCTTGAGAAGATTCCCTGCCATAATGCGTAGTGCCAACGTTGAAGTACAGGTGACTGGTATAACGGTATGGGGGGTGCTTTACGTGGTTACCTTACTGTGTTGAAGAAACAACTAAATGCGGAAGGATATCAACGAATTTTACGGCATTATATTCGAAAAAGATATGATTGTCGGAAGGACAGACTCAGCATACAGGAAAGTCAAAACAACCTTTGGTGACATTAAAAGCAACGGTGGTAACATTAAGAGTGCAACGGGAATCCACTGTTAAATGCAGAGGAGAGAGCAGATAGGTGGAAAGAATACATTGAAAGCCTCTATGAGGATGAAGATTTGTCTGATGTGACAGAAGAAGAAACAGGAGTCGATTTAGAAGAGATAGGGGATCCAGTATTCGAATCGGAATTTAAAAGAGCTTTGGAGGACTTACGGTCAAATAAGACAGAAGGGATAGATAACATTCCATCAGAATTTCTAAAATCATTGGGGTAAGTGGCAACACAACGACTATTCACGTTGGTGTGTAGAATATATGAGTCTGGCGACATACCATCTGACTTTCGGAAAAGCATCATCCACACAATTCCGAAGACGGCAAGAGCTGACAAGTGCGAGAATTATCGCACAATCAGCTTAACAGCTCATGCATCGAAGCTGCTTACAAGAATAATATACAGAAGAATGGAAAAGAAAATTGAGAATGCGCTACGTGACGATCAGTTTGGCTTTAGGAAAAGTAAAGGGACGAGAGAGGCAATTCTGACGTTACGGCTAATAATGGAAGCAAGGCTAAAGAAAAATCAAGACACTTTCATAGGATTTGTCGAACTGGAAAAAGCGTTCGACAATATAAAATGGAGCAAGCTGTTCGAGATTCTGAAAAAAGTAGGGGTAAGCTATAGGGAGAGACGGGTCATATACAATATGTACAACAACCAAGAGGGAATAATAAGAGTGGACGATCAAGAACGAAGTGCTCGTATTAAGAAGGGTGTAAGACAAGGCTGTAGCCTTTCGCCCCTACTCTTCAATCTGTACATCGAGGAAGCAGTGATGGAAATAAAAGAAAGGTTCAGGAGTGGAATTAAAATACAAGGTGAAAGTATATCAATGATACGATTGGCTGATGACATTGCTATCCTGAGTGAAAGTGAAGAAGAATTAATTGATCTGCTGAAAGGAATGAACAGTTTAATGAGTACACAGTATGGTTTGAGAGTAAATCGGAGAAAGACGAAGGTAATGAGAAGTAGTAGAAATGAGAACAGCGAGAAACTTAACATCAGGATTGATGGTCACGAAGTCAATGAAGTTAAGGAATTCTGCTACCTAGGCAGTAAAATAACCAATGACGGGCGGAGCAAGGAGGACATCAAAAGCAGACTCGCTATGGCAAAAAAGGCATTTCTGGCCAAGAGAAGTCTACTAATATCAAATACCGGCCTTAATTTGAGGAAGAAATTTCTGAGGATGTACGTCTGGAGTACAGCATTGTATGGTAGTCAAACATGGACTGTGGGAAATGTGGGAAAACCGGAACAGAAGAGAATCGACGCATTTGAGATGTGGTGCTACAGACGAATGTTGAAAATTAGGTGGACTGATAAGGTAAGGAATGAGGAAGTTCTACGCAGAATCGGAGATGAAAGGAATATGTGGAAAACACTGATTGGAATACGTCAAGCAAATAATTGAGGACGTAGGTTGCAAGTGCTACTCTGAGATGAAGAGGTTAGCACAGGAAAGGAATTCGTGGCGAGCCGCATCAAACCAGTCAGTAGACTGATGACAAAAAAAAAAAAAAAAAAAAAAAAAAAAAAAAAAAAAAAAAAACTCTGCACTCACCGGAGGAACAGTTCTGTGAGTATGTCTGTATCATCATGACAATGCAGTCCGCCTGCTTAACTGGGTGGTAACGTTCTTGCCTCCCATGCACTGGGTCCGGGTTCGGTTCCCGGCCTGGTTTGAGATTTTCTCCAGTTGGGGCTGTGTGTTGTGTTGTTCTCATCATCGGCCGCAAGTCGCCCAATGTGGCGCAGACTGAAATACGACTTGCACTTGGCAGCCGAACCCGAATGGGACCTACCGACCAACAATGCCATCCGCTCATTTAATTGTCATGACTATGTAGCCGATCTTGGAGCAGCACCTGTGAGGCATAGGCGTGTGGGTTATAAGATTCGTGGAGTGTCCGGGCCAGAGTTGCACCATAGGAATGACTTAGAAAGTCGACTTCGCAGCCGACCCCAGGGCCCAACATCTCTACTTCCTCTAGCTTCGGCTGTTGAGGAAGAATGGGGTGGCATTCCTCCACAGACTTCCAGACACCTCACTGAAAATGTCACCAGCACAGTTCAAGTCGTAATGAAAGCGACAGGTGAGCATACCCCGTATTAATAATGTCCGCTAATACGCGTCCGGATACCTTTGGTCAGATACTGTAGTCTCTGACTCGGTGTGGAATTTAATTGGCGTTGAGTGTTTGTGAGCAGTTAAAACGAGGTCTGGATCGGCGCCTGTTTTGAGCAACTAGTAGGATACTGGTCACAATAGGCAGGGATTCAGGTTACACTCGTGAGAGATTGCAGTAATTCATTCTTGCTAGAAACATTCTAAAGCCAAGATTACATAAAAAAATTCTGTATGTAAAACAAGCAGTTTCGGCAGACTTTTCTGTCATCTTCAAAGCTTAATATGTTTTTTGTTGTGAAACGTGATTGTTATAAGTTAGATCTCACGACAAATTGTGATGTGGATAAAAAGCAGCACATTATAAAAGATTTGTCGTGACTAAAATATTTAAAAAAACATAAAGCACTTTGTTTAGTTGGCCATGTGTTTTATATTTTTTAAATATTTTAGTTATGACAAACCTTTTATAATGTGCTGTTTTTTTAGCCACATGGCAATGTGGCTTGAGGTCCAACTTAAAATGACGACTTTTCATAACAAAAATATTATTTAAGAGTGAAGATGACAGCAAAGTCTGTCTAAACCAGTTGTTTAAAAAATGCAGTTTGGCTTTAGAATGTTTCAGCAAATAAAACAGGTCGCTCATTGTGTCTTGTCAAAAAGAGAAAATTTAGTCTAATCCATTCTCAGCAGTAATCCTTAGGTAGGACGTATGGCAGACTTCACGTCCTTTCCTACGGATGCAATGGCCTCTACATTGTAGCAGGTTAGCTAGTGCTTTGAAAGCCACGTTATTCTGTCTAAACGTCTATTTCTGTGTTCACTTTATGTTAAACAATAACCAACAATATTGGTTAGAAGCAGAGCAGATGTTACAATTATTACTGCTGTCCGCCTCCGTAGCGGCATGGACAGCGCGGCTGACTGCGATGCGACAGACCCGAGTTCGATTCCCGATATTGCCGGAGATTTTCCTTGGTGCAGCGGGGTGCACTCAACTTCGTGGGCCAACTGAGGAGCTACTTGACGAACCAGACGAGGCTCCAAGTTCAAGAAGTCCGATAACAACCGCGAGAGCGATGTGATGCCACAAACCCCTCCGTACAGCACCCGGTGACACAATTGGCAGAGGATTAGATGGCGGTCGTTGTAGCCCGGTTGGCCTGTCTAGCGCCGGAAAGCTGAGCTTTTATACTTATACTGCCAATAGCTAGGCCGAGGACAAAGCGGAGGGGAACTATAGGCAGAGCTGAGGAATGTGAGGTGCGTCGGAAGAAGAATCGCGGGATAGAAGGTTATGGCATCTGAGTACAGGCAACTGCTTATTACGCTTTTGGCGGCGCGTGCTACCTGTTTTCTAATAACCGAACTTCTAGCCCTGTGTCAGGAAAGCCAAGTATAACATTGAAGCGGAATGTCAAATGCCAAATATGACCTTAACGTGTAATAAGGGAGGAATTTCGAGAAGTTTGGCCGAGCATTAACCTAACGGACAGAGAACGGATAGAGAGTACCGAACGAGAACTTTGTAAGGGTGGCAATTAGTAGAAAGCAGAAAGAATATAATTTAGAATATAATGAACGCAGTAAAAAATTTATGTAAATGGAACAAAAAAGAAAGGTCGCCAGCCTAATTAGGCACAATAATATGAAAACATTATTCTCAAAAAATTTAAATATTCTCTTTTACTAGGGGACTTTAATTAATTCTTTCTTATTAAAGTGCAATGAACACCTACAACGACCAGACGAACTACACAGTGTGTAGCAGTAGTTATCAACAGCGTAGGTTAGCAGTCACAAAAATGTAAAAGAGACTTTACCCCTGTTAACTTCAATTATTACTTCAGCTTTTAACTAATTCAGCACAAAAATGTTCCCAAAGACAATACGAGATTAAGTAGTACCTGGCGAGAGTTCAAGTTAAACTAACTTACATATACACACATCTTAAAAGCAACAATATGACACTGAAATAACACATTTCATATTCATTCCACAGTCATACTGTTTCAGATTCATAAGCAAAAACCAGATTCTAATTAACTTTCTCCTGCTGGCAAAAATTAAAGTGGGGACCCTTAAAGTGTTCCTTCCTTTATCATCAACTATGCACATCTTACAGAAACACTTTTCATTACAATAATACTGATTCCCCATCCCACTTGATATTAATTATTTGCAAAGCATTATAACCAACAGAATGATTTCAAGTTAGAGTTAAATTTGAAATAGGGTCAAAATTAAATACCTTATAACACCACTTGTGAAGAAAGTGTTTTTTAACTAACCACAATGTTAATATCTTGTACCCCTTTTACTACTTGTGAAGCAAGTAGTTTTAACTAACAACATTTATGCTCTTTAGCACTGAAACTTGGGCTCAAATTAAAAACTAATTATTAGTTCTTCACAAACAGGATATTCGGTTTTTAGCACTTTTAGGATAGGACCCTACTTGGTATCATGAAGTGGACAATTTCAATGGTCAAACACAAATTTTGCAACACTTGAAGTATTATAGCAGAAACGCACACAAGTGCACTGGTTCATACTGGTATACATAGCTGTTTCCCAAATTAGTTGAATCAGTGGCGCAATAGCGGTGGCAAGCACGTGGCGGCTATCTGATCTCTTCTCTGGCCGTTTAATGTTCTATTTCATTTCTTCTTGGCGGTGAGTTAATAATTTTTAGAATTCCAAATACGAGAGCACCATTTTACAGCCACAACCACATCCGAGGCCATTCCATCATACATTTGGTTTCAGAACGCCTCACTTGGTACCTGCGGTGTTGTCGAAGCGACTGCTGGCCACTGACTGCCTAACGTGCTCTCTCTCTTGCCGCACAGAATGACCACCGCTTCCACCTTTTCTTGCGCGCCAAGCCCCTTCCGTAGTGGTGGGGGTTACCTACGCCTTTTAAGTTATATCATATAATTTCCCTAAGTATGAACCAGTTATTTACATAAAATTTTGTTTCAACGAACAGAAATATTTTATAAAATTCCATTATTTAAGCACACTATTAAGTTAAACAAATTATACATCATAAAGTACCATTTCCCTCCAACAATTCAAAGAACTTAACTCATACTGAATAAACACTTCATAATTATGTACAATTAATTACACTGTACCAATTACTCACAATCGATAATGGTGTTATATGCTGATAAGTGGACACATGTGATGAAGTAAATTAAGTTACTGATAATACTATCGGAATCATCTTCTATAGTACTACTATCAAATTACCTGTGACTACTTAATTCAATAAAATTTACACTGCCGTTACAGCGAATGATCACAGAAAACTGGCTATAATATCTTATCAAATTGCTCATTTCAGTTACACAGTTTTCACGTTACAGATTCCTCATAATCTGCCGTAAAACAGTTGGTAGGTGCATAAATATATCTCCGTGGGCACTATGGAGGACGCTGAATTCTTCGACCACTCCAGTGTGTATGCGCCCTTCTTGTGGGGTTGACATATCTAATGTGGACCACCGCCACTCGCTTCTCGAGTTCCTCAGGTGCGGAAACCAGTAGCTCAGCGGCGCTGCTGATCCAATAGTGCACGGGGAGCGCTTTTACTATGTGCCATTCAGTCTCTTATGAACTGTAAGTCAGCAGTGTTGTCTAGTATGTGCCAAGATGACTCCTTAGCACCTCGTGCTACATGCCGAGGCAGTTGTGACCACCAAGCAGTGGTCACATCCTCATACGGAGGAATCCCCAGACAGCATGCTTTGGAGCGCTTTAATATCCACAGACACATTTCTTTGTTCCATGGTTCTGTTTCAATGCAAAAACGTGGCTTATTGGTTGCGACCCATCAGAAAGCCGGTCAGGCTTCTTGAGAGGTTGAGATTCCATAAGAAGAACCATGGTTTGGTATAGAAGGCGAGTCTTTCTTTATTCTGGTGTTTCTGTCAAGGAAAGAGGTTTAGATTTTGTTGCAATTTCACTTTGACGTTAATCTATGTGACTACTGTGAAATCTGTACTTTGACAGCCCACGAAGTGCCAGTGATATGTCTATGTGACCGGCAGCGCTACTCTCAACAAACAGCACCTGGTAGCAGACACATAAAGCACAACTACTGAAGCAACTACAAATGTCTACTTCCAAACATTGATTTGTTCAGTAAAATGACCTAGCCTGTGCCAGTCCCATTCGGAGACTAAGTCCAAATCGGTGAACACTACTGTGATCTTCTGGGCGTAGACATGCCTCCACGGTGATTACATCTTGTGTTGTCACTGGGCTGCTGATACCACGTTAGACTCGTCGTTGACGATCGTGGCGGCTCCTTCGGCGGGCAGATCGGCGTACCTCGGTAGATGTACTGAGATGAACTGGAGGTGCAATTGCAACTGCAACGCGATTTCTATACTGATTTGCACAGTAACATGAAATTTCGTTCCACTGGTTCTACTTAAGTTCTGACATCCATCACAGCTCCCGTTATGCTGGCGACGTCTATAGTACGACGCTCGAATTGCCAGCGCGCTGACACCGCCTGGCAATTAGGCTGTCCCGTGGAAACTATGATGCTGGAGAGAAGGCTAGCTCGCAGTGAAATTGCGATCGCTCGACTCGCGGTCGCAACATACTTTTTGTTACGAGCTTTGTCCAGAATGTAGGTTCCGATGGGTCGCGAAATGGAAACCACAGTGAAAACCAACCTTCCACCGACCTCTGCACATAGTCGCCTCGCCGACTTAGACATTTTGAAGCAAATTTCCAATATCCTCGTCACAGACGGCAGCCGTCTGCGTTTCGTTGTCTATGCCTAAATGCTCTCTTCACAGCCAGCGACTCGTGCGAAGAGACACGAACATCAGTGGGAGCCACGTCCAGACTTTATAGTGGGTGATCAGATGCTGCAGAATCGTCTTCATTGCTCCTGCAGTGTACGGTAGAGAATAGTAATGGAAAAGGAAGTACATGACAGTTACGTAATGTGGGCTTGCATGAAATAAGGGGAATCTCTCACCAGGAACCTGTAATTGGCAGGAGACACTATTTTCTAGGCCTGTTTTCCTGTTACGTACTCACTATGCGCTCAGAACCGCAAAGTCAACGTGACGCGATCGACGGTCATACTTGATACACTATCCAACATATCTGCGCAAAACTTCTTCGGATTTCACCGTTGTTTCCATTTGGCGACCGATCTGAAGTTACTTTCTGTACACCCTTTGTATTTTCGGGCTGTTAATTCCACACCTATGAGATAACAGTGTTTTTGGAAACAAACCTTTCACAGGCATTGTGTTTTTCTTTATTTTATAATCACTTCTTTTAAATCAACACGCAGGCGCTATCTTCCATGTTTGTTGAACCAGTCTATATATTCAGTTGTCACTTTAACTACTTTCACAGCTGGTCTGAGAAAACCTTACAACCTAACAAGCAGTCGTCATTGTGCTATGTTAAAAGTTCATCCAAGTGGTACAAGTAAATGCTAACAATCCAAAATGCGTTCATAACAACCCTCAAAGCAGTCAAAGTAGCTCCGTGACAAAATTAGATTGTGAGTTTAGGGAACTTTAACCGCTACTGACCTATCTTTATTACTTCTCCATCCTTCTTAGCCACTTATTCTATGCAAACTACTGCTATAGTCTCACCTTGTGTAATGCTACCCTTACTCGACCGGACGCCTAAATCTCTATAAATATACTTCGCAAGCCACGCCGCAGTGAATTTCAGAAGGTGCTTTCTACCAATATTAGCGATTTCCTGCCCTATTCCATTGGCAGATTGAATAGCTTCTGCAGATACTAACCTAACCTCTGTTATGCTATTCTCCCTATCCCTGCCCGATATAGGGGAGCACAATGTTGTACAGTCTTCGTTAAATAACGACTCTTAAAATTTACCGGACAGATTTACATGACAGAAACGTTGCCTTTCTTCCAGAAATTCGACAAATATCTCTGTTTCATTTTCCTATAAACTATACCAATGTGTACTGATCGTAGCAGCGCACCTGTGATTTCAACATCTAGAGTGAAGAACACAAATGCTGGAGCAGTGTTCTAACATTGTTCACAATAGCTCGATGCGAGCGATATCCGTTACTGGGTTGAAGATATGCAGAACTATGACCACATGTATTTATGATGGAGAAGGACGCCGTTTGGGTCACTTAGTATGATTTATCTCATTCTTTACTCTGCAGACAAGTTGCTCTTTGCAGTGATTATTTGTATGGATCTGAAGATGTTCTGTGTCGAATGTCGCAACAGATTATCGAAGTAAACCATACAAACTGCACCTTCTTAGTTACTTTCTTCATTGTGTTCTACACTTTCCATGGCTCTTTTAACAAATCTTCTTCGTCTTACCTAAGATTTTCTTCGTATGACTGTCACATTTCACATCTTGTAAGCCGATACTGACTGATACTACTCTTTGTTGTGGACATTATGTTCCATTCATTACACGAGGAGTTCCATTCATTACACGAAGTGGAATTTTGTCCAAGTCCTTTTACATTTCCCCACGATCGTTCAACGACGATAATTCCATGTAGACAACGGCATTATTAGAGAACACTTTGTTAGAGCTCCTGCTCTTATCATATGTATTGAGAGAGTTACATTACACTCTTCAGTTGAACATTCGCGATATGTGTAACGTACTGCTTTCTGTTAGCCAAATATTCTTCGAGTCTTGTCATATGTGTGAAAATACTCCATATCGTGGTTGTTTGTGTGTAACACTACTTACTGCCTGGTTATGTTAATGTCGCAGCTCTATTGAACAAAGCGATTCGACTCACCTGCCCCTAGGCTTTACCAACCGATAAGATGTCAGAAAACCTTTGTACAGCCACGAGATTAGTCCGGCAATCGGACTACGTCTTGTTTATGGCATTGCGGCCTAATCATTAAAATAATGACGGCGCAGTGGGGACAAAGTTTTGAACAAGAGGAACACACACCTGCATTCACAGTTAGTTCCTGTAGTTTGCTGCTGCTAGCAGCAGTGAAGCTGTGGCCCGCACAAAAATTCTCCACATTGGGCAACTGACGGGTGGTAACCCACCTCGGTCTCGCTTTCTGAACAACGGCCCCAAATTTAGCTGTCATGCGTAAGACTGGTTTGTCGCAAAGCAGAACGTGCAATATTCGTACCACTGTCCAAATGTAACTTAAGCACTGGGTGCGACCCTTTCGACAGTAACACTTAAAGACAACTCTCACCAACAAAAATCTGCCCTTTGTCAGAGCAACTTACGTCAGTGGCTTTCCTCATTCCCGGTCCGGATCACCGCTAGAATGATTCCCCTTTCGACTCATCTAGACTGATAAGTAGTTTCCCCACGGTGTCAAGTGCCTGCAGAGCCGTATGGTGGCGTTCTTTGTCGCCGTAGTCAGTGGTAATACTTCGAAAATATCAAACAAAAATGACACTGTCATTAAAGTATTTTGGGCTCTTAAATTGTGGTCGGACGACTTGAAATGCCGGTTGGAGTGATTATATTTTTAAGTGTCGGCTGACTCGTGTGCGCAGATCAAAAGTAGAATGTCTGGAAGAACCCGCACAAAGATCTAAAAACCGCATCTAAAGGAATGAATTTGACCCCTTGACATTCACTTTATGGTCTGGAATTTAGCACAAATTACCCTTACTCCTAACTATTTGTAATAACGCATCTGACTTTCTTAAACTGAATTTCATATTTCTTTTTCATTACGCATGCGACTTACGTGAACTGAACTTGGGACGTCTTTTAACCTAACACACGAATTTAGAGGATGAATGGTGCTACTGTTTGAAACAAGATGTTTCGTTCAGTGAATACCATCTATATTCACCGCATAAATACGGGCATTGAAAATGACTTCAGAAATTGGAGACCACAATAAACATCAACCATAGGATCCATTAGAAAAACAGGAATGATTTTTACTGAATAGTTGACGGGTGTTTGGATACGGGAAAGAAGGGAATAGAAACCAACAGATTTCCTACTCCTCGTTCACGAGACAAATTGTCCTTCCCGAATAATAATGAATCTGTATTACAGATGTTAACGAAATACTAGATGCCTTGAAGAGAAGAGAAAAGCGAATGAATCGAATGAAATGGCCCTCAGTGTTGCCACCTGACTTTCGTACCACACCGGAGCTGAGCGGTACTTTATAATAGCGGGTGACTGTACTGTGCTGCGGATGCAACGACCTGCGCTGGTCGGTGTGCATTCGGCGTAAAGGGTATGAAACTTGTGCAAAAATCAGTAGAAGTAAAGAAAAACTAACGGGAGAGTAGACCGTATGACTCTGAGTGAAGCTCCTGAGTGAATCCACACTTAGTGTCAAAGCTCCCCAAACATGGATCAGCAAACGAAAATTTTTCGAAATCCTTTTCATTTTCCGTTCTCGTAACCAGCAGTCTGTTAAATCTTGAAGCTATGAACAGAGCTTCATCCGTGACAACTGAAGATAAAACAGAAAAAGCTCTACTTGACTACATGCTAATGCAGTTGGCCGGTCTGCACTTGGTAATTGCCAAGCACAAGTACCTCCTGTCCTTTGCCAGGGCAGCCGGACGTAGAGATGCCTGCTAATCTCGTAAAGCAGTCCACCTGACTCAGAAAACAGAAGAAGAATGCAGAAGAGTGACAACGGAATGACCCCAGACTCTCGCGTTGGGAAGTTACGGAACTTCGCAGCTTTGCATCCCTCCACTTTCTACCAATTATTTGCATGCCTCTGGCCACTCGCTTCTCCACAGTTTGTTAGCGTTGAGTGCAGTGAGTGACTCCAACCGATTCTGTACCTGCTAGGTAATTGCTCTTACTTAAGTAATTAGAAAGGAAGTTGGGAAACGAGTGAATTATATGATGCTAACAATGGTCCTGGTAAATGTGTCAACATATTAAACATCCACATGTATTATGCTTGATTGTATTCTGCAAAGATCGAAAAGTATCGAGGTGGAAATACGAAGCGTCGCTACAAACTGAAGAGCAATTTTTTTTTTGTTTGAAAGGAAATAAATAAATAAAAAATCGCCTTTCGGTCTGTTTCTGAATTTTTGAAGTGTTCTGGGATGTGGTGTTACACTCACTTTATGCACTGTTGCAAAAATCAGCGATCTTTATTTCCTAGACTGACTCCTGTCTAATTATAGTAGCTTCAGATAGCAAGCAAGATTAACTTGTTACTGTAGTTGGAGCGTTGGAGAGGACAACACGGATGGCCTCTGTCTGCAGTCTGTCACACTCCCCTAAGCTGTAGTTGTGGCTCCCACCAGTTGTAGCGCTGCGGGCGGCATACCACTAGCTGCCCCTACTGCTCCGTGTCTCGTTCCACATTCTCTCAAAGACGCTTATAGCTTTATCTATTTATAATTACGAATACTATCGTTTTTGCTAGTGACATGTCACTCGTAGGTTCGAGGGAAGCATGCCCCTGTGTGTTGCGCAAAAAACTTGAAAAGCTCCGTCCTTACATGTAATGTTAAACAACAGTGAAGTTGAAAATTTGAAAATGACATCGTACGAGGGTCGTTCAGGAAGTATTGTAACACACTTTTCTTTTCTCCTGAAGCACGTTAGTTTCTTTCAGGATTCCGAAGCACCATATGATTCCCCACTTTTTTGGCTACAAATTCCTATTTTACACAAGTTTCTATTCACGGGACATCCACATCTGTTATACATAGTCAATGATAAAATCCGCTATTGTTGTAAAAATTATTTATTTCTAGAAAGGAACTCACGTCCCCTTCTTCAGGTGTATATTAAAATGTTAGTTTACACAGGATGTTTGACTAGGGATAAATAGGTTAAAATATCTTAAAATAGAGCATCTCTGGTAAGTGAGATGCAAGAGAATATCCTCTTCAATCCTAGCTGCCAGAAAGCCTCTTACAGAGGATAACAAAGGTCAGGGCTTAGGAATGCGCCAGACATGGCCCCGCACTAATAAAGGTGGGCGGTATTTAGAGCACAGTGCTTCGCAGCCATCCATCAGACCAGGCGAAGCACAACCCAACGTTGAAATTGCGGCAGAAGCGGGCGTGTTCCAGTAACGTTAGTGAGTGGTGCTGTTAACCTAATCTCCGTTCGGCGCGACGGCCTTACACCACCTTAGTGGGAGGGACTCTATGGGTGTATGGCACCACTCTCCTGGTCAACGTCTTACTGCATCAATAGCCCCCCCATCATTCACATGCTGCTCATCACGGAATGCATCCTTCATTGGGTTCAAAAAATGGCTCCGAGCACTATGCGACTCAACTGCTATGGTCATCAGTCGCCTAGAACTTAGAACTAATTAAACCTAACTAACCTAAGGACATCACACACATCCATGCCCGAGGCAGGATTCGAACCTGCGACCGTAGCGGGCGCTCGGCTCCAGACTGTAGCGCCCAGAACCGCACGGCCACTCCGGCCGGCCCCTTCATTGGGCCACACAGATGAAAGTCAGTAGGTGAGGGATCCGGGCTGTAGAGTGGATGAGGCAGAACAGTCCAATGAAGTCTTCTGAGCTTCACTCGGGTGCGCAGACTTGGTCGGGGCCTTGCGTTTTCATGGAGAAGTACAGTTCATTTCCATTTTTGTGTCGACGAACACGCTGAAGTTATTTCTTCGATTTTCTGAGGATAGTACAACATTCAGACTTGATCGTTGCGCCTTCAGGGAGAATATGAAACAGAATAATCCCTTCCGAGTCCTAGAAGACAGTCGCCATGACTTTACCAGCAATGGTGCGGCTTTGAACTTTTCCTTCGAAGAGGAGAAGGAGTGGTGCCTGAGAGCTGGTTTCTCAGGATGGGACAGGATAAGGTTACGATTGTGGACGGGGCCGTAATCAGTTACTCTCGGTTGCACAACAAATACGTAAACTTTATTTAAAGAAATTAAAATTTTAAAACGACCCCTTAAAAAACACAATTGACTGTTTGACGGCTGAAGGCCTTATCACAGGAAAAAAATCGACTATTTTGGGGCCGAAGCTCACCAACAGAATAGTCGAGGCTGCATTAGCAGTTAAGTCTTCACTCAACTTAAACGTGCAGGGCACGGTGTGCAACGAAGTCGTCGCTCTCGCAGCTACCCCTATCGATAAGCGCTGATGCTGCCACTCACCGACAGACAAGGGGAGAAAACGTAGTGGCGCCAGTGAAGACACTAAGAAAACGAGACAAGATGCTTTGCTATGGAAGGCATCAACGCGACTTGCACACGGCGCGGCACCACTCCATCGATTGCCAATTTGTTTCCGGTTCAAAGCGATGAACCCGTGTTTCATCCCCTGTGACGACGTTCGACAAAAAATTGTTACGACCAGACTCGTAACGCGTAAAGACTGAGATGGTCGTTCGTTGCTCTTTATGGTCTTCTGTAAGGCGGCGAGGAACCCAGGGGGCACATACCTTTCAGTTCTCCAACTGGTGGATGAATGTGTCAGAGACCGCAAGTTTTGGCGGGAGGTGTTCGATCGCGATCCATCGATCACCACGAATGAGAGTGTCCGCACGTTCCAACATGGCGGGAGTCACAGCTGCTTGCGGCCGGCCGGTACTCGGGAGATCAGATTTTCGTGATCTTGTTGCATTGATGACAGACGCATCGCCCAACGACTCACAGGGCTTTTGTTCACTGCCAGCTTTCCGTAGAAGTTCTGCAAACTCCTGCGAATGTTTGCGACGCTCAGGTTTCCCGCCAAAAGGAACTCGATGACAGCTAACGTCTAGGGACGCATTGCTGTTGCAGACACCACTTTGGAGGCTACGTTAATGCTGCCACCTATCGGAACTATGTGAAACTATAGGGGATGAATTGGGAATATTCTACGATGTCCCACAATAAATTCAGCAATTTTTCAGTCCAAACAGGCCGGGAAAAAGTGTGTTGCATTACTTACTGAACGCCCCTCGTAGCATACCTGTTGCATGCCTTAATTCGGTACGCTGTCTGGTGCCTTTCGTAAAACTATGAAGACGCTTACTACGCACACGTGCTATTTTTGCTGACCGCAGACAAACGCGTCCACAGGTCGTGCCCGGACTTGCCCGCCACCTGTGATTGGACGCAGTACAGCACCACGGATCCCAACCCGCACGAGGTGACCGGTGCCCTGGTGGGCGGGCCCGGCGAGAACGACGACTACAACGACGACCGCACCGACTACGTCCACAACGAGGTGTGCATCGTCTACAACGCGCCCTTCATGGGCGTCCTGGCCGCCCTCAAGCAGCTGGGCTACTGAGCGGCCGGCGCCCTGCAATCTCGACAGCGGCGCCCGGCTCGATGGCTCATCGTTATTTCTTGTAATATGGGCCAAGTCTACTGCTAACAACTAAATCTCAGAAGAAAAGCTTGTCACCTCTCCTTTAAAAGGATAGTGTCAATACTAATAAATCTTGTTGTGAAACACTAGTATGTTATTTTGTTCTTCTGCTTGTGAAAAGTGTACGCCTTAAAGCACCATCAGTGGAATGACACAATCTACACAGGAAATCATAATTAACAATGGAAAATAAGATGACTGAAAATACACTTTGACAGTCGCGGGAGCTCTTTCTTTTCTCGTGTTTTCTACTGGAAATCTCATGGTTGTACTCTTGTAAACTTTATTTTTTTTTAATTGGTCCTATGTGCAACAAATAATCTACTTGGTCTTTCTGCTGCCACTGCTTGATCTGCTGCACTCCATTATTTATCAAAAACATAAAAAAACCTATTGTTCTTGCTGAGTGCAATGCATGTTCTGCATGGCGGCTCCTGCTGTTGCTGCGGCTGCTGCTGCTTACTACAACTACATATAATTCAAGAGAAAGGGTTTGGTCAAATCTAAACTCGATAAATGATAACCCAAACAAGTAATTTCTTTTTTCAAAAACTATATTCTGAAAGCGCTTCTTTCTCATTCAATTAACAAAACGCTAGAAGCTCTTTGAACAATCGCTTCGTATGTAAATCCGCCTCCAGTGGCCTTAAAGCAATATTACAAATTAATCAAACCCTTGAGACAGACTGAAAAACTTCTCAATTAAATACATAGTGAAACAATTCCGTGACAATTACAAAAGAAATCAATGACAAAAATCAATATTTACTCTATTCGCCTAACAATGGTGTCCCTTAAGAATTCAACTCCTATCATTATCAAAATTACCGCCTGCTGCTATGCACATACACAAACCCTTTTCTTTAAATTAATAAGAGCGCTGCAAATTATTAAAAAAATATCAACTCAATACCAAATCCTGTGTCGCTGCTGGCGGACACGGCAGTACGGCAGCTCGGCGACGACCCCTCGCCCAACACACGTGCGCACCACAGCAGGCGGGCTGCTACACTGGCTTCCAAACTGCCACTAATTAATCCGTGCGCTGCGAAGCGCGACAACAATATCTTAGATTCCAGAGCTTGTGTATGCGCGCTGTAGCCAACCTTTAAATCCTAAGAGAGTATTGCCAACTCTCAACTTACTAGAAACAAATGTGTGTCCACAATCTCAGAATATGTTATTAGGAAGGGCCATTGACTTCAACTATTGGACTAGACAGTATACAAGTATTTGAAACGTAATCTCTTCGATTACGACCCCATCAAGTTCGGCACGAATCTGAAACATGGCCAGCCTTAAAAGGAAAACAAGAACATAAACTGTTAAATTTAACTTAGTGTTACACGTGTCGCTCTCGTACTGTGATGCAATAATGCATTCTTCTCTGCAGTAGAATAAGAAATTTTTATAATACCCAAAGGTCGGTCTCGTAAATCTTGATAAATTCTACAGTTCGCATTTCCGGTTTAGATTAGATTTACTTTCATTCCAATTGATCCGTAGTGAGGAGGTCCTCCAGGATGTAGAACATGTCAGAAAAACAATAATACCTGACAAATATTTACAACTCAAACAATGCACCATTCCACAGGTCCCAAGTGGAATGATCGTCGTTTTTTAATGAACACTATATGAAAGAATCATTTTACAAATACTAATATTTATTTAAAATAAAATTGGTTTTTTAATTTGTTTATAAGGTAATAAACGAGTAATACAACTACTGTAATACTTATTTACAATGAACACATGACTGCACTGAAATGGTGCAGAAGTTGCATTGTACTTACACACACACACACACACACACACAAACACACTTAATTACAATGAACACATTACTGCACTGAAATTGTGCATAAGTTATATTGTACTTATATATACACACACAAATCAGTTGGTTCTACTGAGAAATTCATCAATGGAGTAGAAGGAGTTGGCCACCAATAAATCCTTTAGGCTTCTCTTAAACTGAATTACATTGGTTGTTAAGCTTTTTATGGCTGCTGGCAAGTTATTGAAAATTGTGTTCCTGAGTAATGCACACCTTTTTGTACAAGACTAAGTGACTTGAAATTCTTGTGAAGATTATTCTTATTTCTAGTATTGATTCCATGAATTGATCTGTTGGTTTAAAAAAGTGCTATATTTTTAATGACAAATTTCATTAAAGAATAAATATATTCTCTCCCTATCAACAGGAGAGCTGTACGAATCACTTTTCAGGTGACCCAAGCCAGAAAATCCAGAAGATTGACGTCAGGTGATTTTGGTGGGCATGATAAAAACTGTGTTCGGGCTTGGATCACACTGGTTCGTTAGTTGTCTCACATCAGGAAAAAAATGTACTGCCCCGTCGCGCTTTACCACTTCTTGTGTGAAATTTGAGCCCATTTAGATACGGATCTAACTGAAAACAGTTTGTTTCTAATACGCCTGTGCGGTTGGTTAGCAATATTTCGTTAAAGATATCCTGATATCTCCGAAAACCTCAGGTTGTAAACTATCTGGTACTTGGAGCCATGGCTTCATTCCCACATATCACACCTCAGTTCAGTAAAGGTACAGTAATCGAAACACCACGTTGTTATACACGGACGTAGGCTTTGTTGGTGAATTTCATTTATGAAATCTTCCCACGTTATCGGCCAAGTCGTGGCGTTGTGTTTTCGCAAAGTTTCAATCATTGTTCTTCGCATCATCTTCAGACCAAGTCACTCCGCCTCACAATGACGACTAGGCAACTCATCGAAAGACTGCGACAACACGGCGCCATGACTTGACCGGTAACGTGAGAAGATTTCATCAAACATTTATCTGGTATTGGCCGCTATCCAGTCGGCCGCACTTTCAAATAGGCTGGCCGCCAGTTACAATGCCGCGTTTCGTACAGCCGACACCGCGGGACGAGGAGATCCCATGAACGATTACGCCGCTATCCATGATGTGCGAACAGACCCTTTCCGGAGCTCCAGCGGAGGGTGTTCTTAATTAAGTTCGAACGCTCATGCACTGAGTCCATTTTATGTGTTCGCCAGTTGAATAACATTTACAGACCTTCATACTGGTCAGGGATCGACATTTTCTGAATAGAAATTGTATGAAAGAGTGACAGACATGGAGTATCCGGAAACAGGACTTCAATAAGCTCCTTGTTTTTGAGAGAAAAGTGCTTCGGAAGATCCTCGGTCCGGTTCTGGATGCAGATACAGGGAAATGGAGGATCAGATACAAGCAAGAGCTTGAGTAACTATACCAGCAGTCCACCATAGCAGCCAAACGAATTCAGTGGGCCGGCCATGTGGCCCGGACGGAGGATCACAGATGGCCTCGGAAGCTCCTGATTTCACACCTACAGGAAAGAGATCGCCAGGGAGACCCATGAAGCGTTGGAGGGATGGACTCCATGAAGATTTAAACCAAGTGTCAATAGATGTTGACGGATGGCGGATAGCAGCAATGGACAGAATACAGTGGAGGAGGAAACTTGTAGATGCGTGCGGTTCACGGGGCCTGATCACATTGTAGTAGTAGTAGATAGATTTATAAATCTTTTGTGTCTGTATATACTTCTACATTCAAATATGACGCTGCAGACTACAGCAACAAAGTTACGTATTGTTTTTCATTATTTGATATTAGGTGTAGAATAAATTAATGCCGGAATTCTCTATTTATGAACAGTATGTGCTTCTCGCTCCTGTGTCCACTAAAGAACCACAGGCACTTGGTGCAGGGAGTGGCAACTGACCCTTAACATAGACAAATGTAATGTATTGCGAATATATAGAAAGAATGATCCTTTATTGTATGATTATATGATAGCGGAAAAAACACTGGTACCAGTTACTTCTGTAAAATATCTGGGCGTGTGCGTGCGGAACGATTTGAAGTGAAATGATCATATAAAATTAATTGTTGGTAAGGCGGGTACCAGGATGAGATTCATTGGGAGAGTCCTTAGGAAATGTAGTCCATCAACAAAGGATGTGGCTTACAAAACACTCGTTCGACCTATACTTGCGTATTGCTCATCAGTGTGGGATCCGTACCAGGTCGGGCTGACAGAGGAGATAGAGAAGATCGAAAGAAGAGCGGCGCGTTTCGTCACAGGGTTATTTGGTAAGCGTGATAGCGTTACGGAGATGTTTATCAAACTCAAGTGGCAGACTCTGCAAGAGAGGCGCTCTGCATCGTGGTGTAACGTGCTGTCGAGGTTTCGAGAGGGTGCGTTTGTGGATGAGGTATCGAATATATTGCTTCCCCCTAGTTATACCTCCCGAGGAGATCACGAATGTAAAATTAGAGAGATTCGAGCGCGCACTGAGGCTTTCCGGCAGTCGTTCTTCCCGCGAAACATACGCGACTGGAACAGAAAAGGGAGGTAATGACAGTGGCACGTAAAGTGCCCTCCACCACACACCGTTGGGTGGCTTGCGGAGTATAAATGTAGATGTAGATGTAGATGTAGCGTGCAGTAGATTTTTGTTGGTTAATTTGGGGGAGGGGACCGATCAGCGAGGTCATCGGTCCCATCGGTTTAGGGAAGAATGGCGAAGGAAGTCGGCTGCGCCCTTTCAAAGGAACCATCCCTCCATTTGCCTTGAGAGATTTTAGGAAATCACGGAAAAGCTAAATCTGGATGGCCGGGCGCGGGTTTGAACCGTCCTCCTCCCAAATGCGAGTCCAGGGTGCTAAGCACTGCGCCACCTCGCTCGGTCCGTGCAGTAGACAACTGAGGAAGTAGAAAGAGCCAAATCACTTATGTGTCATCAGCTTCTTGCCAAAGGAGCGACTATCAAGTTGATTCTCGCAAAACAGTTCAGTATTAAATCAGAAGAGAGTATAGTTCTGTTGCTAAGTTGGATGTAACCCAGGGTGCGTCTAAGTCGAAGAATCTGTGAGCAGCTATTATTGAGTTGAGGAAAGCAAAATTTGACTTCTGGTACGATAATATTAGTTCCTTGGTTTGAAACTAACAAAGAATTGTACTGTACCCATTCAGAATGATTGGTAACTTTTCGAGTGACTTCTGTAGGTCTGCGCATTATTACGCAAAATAATTGTCGAGTTTGCTGCCTTATGTGAAAGAAGAATGCGTACAATAAAAAAAAAGGTAGTAGGCATCCCTATGAGCTACGGAACTCATTATTTAAGTGAAAGGAAACTTAGCTTGTTTCATTGTACTTCCATTATAGCCTCACAGCTATAGATATACGTGGTACGTCTGTGATGGGGTGGCGACGTCACTTAACGACGTCATGTTGGTGGAAATATTAGAGAGTCGATGCTTTGATTTAACACAGGAAGATGCAACTAGGTCTCTTACAAGTCTTGCTATTCCAGTACAGATGGAGACAGATACGTCCCATCTGTAGCCACTTAGAGAAGGGAATCGCGCTCCTGACCCTTATATTAAATGCAACTGGAGGATTACTACACACGGTATTCCTTGCAGGAATAGTTTTTCAGTTTGGAATTACTAGTCAGAAAAAAGAAAGGTAGTGACAATAATATTCACCCGTGTAAAATGTATTACGAAAAAAAACATTCTTTACAATGTCATGGGCATAGTATGCAAAAAATGCTCGGGGTTGAAAACTAAACACGACACTTCTCAAATGTCAGAGTTCTTGTGAACTAGTGTGAGTCTATGACTTCGTCCCCAAGCATTCCACTCTACACATTGATGGACTATATACACTCACGTCCAAAAGTAATGTACGATTTTCTCTGGTCTGTTGTTGTTGTTGTGGTCTTCAGTCCTGAGACTGGTTTGATGCAGCTCTCCATGCTACTCTATCCTGTGCAAGCCTCTTCATCTCCCAGCACCTACTGCAGCCTACATCCTTCTGAATCTGCTTAGTGTATTCATCTCTTGGTCTCCCTCTACAATTTTTACTCTCCACGCTGCCCTCCAATACTAAATTGGTAATACCTTGATGCCTCAGAACATGTCCTAAGAACCAATCCCTTCTTCTAGTCAAGTTGTGCCACAAACTCCTCTTCCCCCCAATCCTATTCAGTATCTCCTCATTAGTTATGTGATCTACCCATCTAATCTTCAGCATTCTTCTGTAGCACCACATATCGAAAGCTTCTATTCTCTTCTTGTCCAAACTGGTTATCGTCCATGTTTCACTTCCATACATGGCTACACTCCATACAAATACTTTCAGGAACGACTTCCTGACACTTGAACCTATACTCGATGTTAACAAATTTCTCTACTTCAGAAATGCATTCCTTGCCATTGCCAGTCTACATTTTATCTCCTCTCTACTTTGACCATCATCAGTTATTTTGCACCCCAAATATCAAAATCCTTTCCTATATTAGTGTCTCATTTCCTAATCTAATTTCCTCAGCATCACCCAACTTAATTAGACTACATTCCATAATCCTCGTTTTGCTTTTGCTGATGTTCATCTTATACCCTTCTTTCAACACACTGTCCATTCCGTTCAACTGCTCTTCTGAGTCCTTTGCTGTCTCTGACAAAATTACAATGTCATCGGCGAACCTCAAAGTTTTTATTCCTTCTCCATGGATTTTAATACCTACTCCAAACTTTTCTTTCGGTTCCTTTACTGCTTGCTCAATATACAAATTGAATAGCAACGGGGAGAGGCTACAACCCTGTCTCACTCCCTTCCCAACCACTGCTTCCCTTTCATGTCCCTCGACTCTTATAACTGCCATCTGGTTTCTGTACAAATTGTAAATAGCCCTTCGCTCCCTGTATTTTACCCTTGCCACCTTTAGAATTTGAAAGAGAGTATTCCAGTCAGCATTGTCAAAAGCTTTTTCTAAGTCTAAAAACGTAGGTTTGCCTTACCTTAATCTCTCTTCTAAGATAAGTCGTAGGGTCAGTATTGCCTCACGTGTTCAAACATTTCTAAGGAATCCAAACTGATCTTCCCCGAGGTCGGCTTCTACCAGTTTTTCCATTCGTCTGAAAAGAATTCTCGTTAGTATTTTGCAGCTGTGACTTATTAAACTGATAGTTCGGTAATTTTCACATCTGTCAACGCTCGCTTTCTTTGGGATTGGAATTATTATATTCTTCCTGAGGTCTGAGGGAATTTCGCCCGTCTCATACATCTTGCTCATCAGATGGTAGAGTTTTGTCAGGACTGGCTCTCCCAAGGCTGTCAGTAGTTCTAATGGAACGTTGTCTACTCCTGGGGCATTGTTTCGACTTAGGTCTTTCAGTGCTCTGTCAAACTCTTCACGTAGTATCATATCTCCCATTTCATCTTCATCTACCTCCTCTTCCATTTCCATAATATTTTCCTCAAGAACATCGCCCCTGTATAGACCCTCTATATTCTCCTTCCACCTTTCTGCTTTCCCTTCATTGCTTAGAACTGGGTTTCCATCTGAGCTCTTGATATTCTTGCAAGTGGTTCTCTATTCTCCAAAGGTCTCTTTAATTTTCCTGTAGGCAGTATCTATCTTACCCCTCATGAGATAAGCCTCTCCATCCTTACATTTGTCCTCTAACCATTCCTCCTTAGCCATTTTGAACTTCCTGTCGATGTCGTTTTTGAGACGTTTGCATTCCTTTTTGCCTGCTTCACTAGCAGCATTTTTGTCTTTTCTCCTTTCATCAATTAAATTCAGTATATCTTCTGTTACCCAAGGATTTCTACTAGCCCTCGTCTTTTTACCTATTTGATGCTCTGCTGCATTCACTATTTCTTTCCTCAAATCTACCCACTCTTCTTCTACTGTATTTCTTTCCCCCATTCCTGTCAATTGTTCCCTTCTCCTCTCCCTGAAACTCTGTACAACTTCTGGTTTAGTCAGTTTATCAAGGTCCCATCTCCTTCAATTCCCACCTTCTTGCAGTTTCTTCAGTTTTAATCTACAGTTCATGACCAATAGATTGTGGTCAGAGTCCACATCTGCCCCTGGAATTCTCTTACAATTTAAAATCTGGTTCCTAAATCTCTGTCTTACCTTTATATAATCTATCTGAAACCTTTTAGTATCTCAAGGGTTCTTCCATGTATACAACCTTCTTTCATGATTCTTGAACCGAGTGGTAGCTATGATTAAGTTATGCTCTGTGCAAAATTCTACCAGGCGGCTTCCTCTTTCATTTCTTAGCCCCAATCCATATTGACCTACTACGTTTCCTTCTCTTCCTTTTCCTAAAGTCGAATTCCAGTCATCCACGACTGTTAAATTTTCATCTCCCTTCACTACCAGAATAATTTCATTTATCTCATCATATATTTCATCAATTTCTTCATCATCTGCAGAGCTAGATGGCAGATAAACTTGTACTATTTTAGTAGGCGTGGGCTTCGTGTCTATCTTAGCCACAATAATGCGTTCACTATGCTGTTTGTAGTAGCTTCCCCGCACTCCTATTTTTGTATTCATTATTAAACCTACACCTGCATTACCCCTATTTGATTTTGTATTTATAACGCTGTATTCACCTGACCAAAAGTCTTGTTCCTCCTGCCACCGAACTTCACTAATTCCCACTATATCTAACTTCAACCTATCCATTTCCCTTTTTAAATTTTCTAACCTACCTGCCCGATTAAGTGATCTGACATTCCACACTCCGATCCGCAGAACGCCAATTTTCTTTCTCCTGATAACGATGTCCTCTTGAGTAGTCCCCACCCAGAGATCCGAATGGGGGACTATTTCACCTCCAGGATATTTTACCCAAGAGGACGCCATCATCATGTAATCATACAGTAAAGCTGCATGCCCTTGGGAAAAATTACGGCTGTAGTTTCCCCTTGCTTTCAGACGTTCGCAGTACTAAAAAAGCAAGGCCGTTTTGGTTAGTGTTACAGGGCCAGATCAGTCAATCATCCAGACTGTTGCCCCTGCAACTACTGAAAATGCTGCTGCCCCTCTTCAGGAACCACACGTTTGTCTGGCCTCTCAACAGATACCCCTCCGTTGTGGTTGCACCTACAGTACGGCTATCAGTATCGTTGAGGCACGCAAGCCTCCCCACCGACGGCATGGTCCATGGTTCATAGGGGGGGGGGGGGTTATCTGGTCTAGTTATGCATATTATGACGGTTCGCTGCACAGTGATTTGTGAACGTAAATTCATCATCATCATCATTTAAGACATTGTTCCTTTCAGCGTTCAGTCTGGAGCATAGCCCCCTTATAAAATTCCTCCATGATCCCCTATTCAGTGCTAACATTGGTGCCACTTCTGATGTTAAACCTGTTACTTCAAAATCATTCTTAACCGAATCCAGGTACCTTCTGCTTGGTCTGCCCCGACTCCTCCTACCCTCTACTGCTGAACCCATGAGTCTCTTGGTTAACCTTGTTTCTCCCATGCGTGGAACATGACCCCACCATCTAAGCCTGTTCGCCCTGACTGCTACATCTATAGAGTTCATTCCCAGTTTTTCTTTGATTTCCTCATTGTGGACACCCTCCTGCCATTGTTCCCATCTACTAGTACCTGCAATCATCCTAGCTACTTTCATATCCGTAACCTCAACCTTGTTGATAAGGTAACCTGAATCCACCCAGCTTTCGCTCCCATACAACAAAGATGGTCGAAAGATTGAACGGTGCACAGATAGTTTAGTCTTGGTACTGACTTCCTTTTTGCAGAAGAGAGTAGATCGTAGCTGAGCGCTCACTGCATTAGCTTTGCTACACCTCGCTTCCAGTTCTTTCACTATGTTGCCATCCTGTGAGAATATGCATCCTAAGTGCTTGAAACCGTCCACCTGTTCTAACTTTGTTCCTCGTATTTGGCACTCAATCCGTTTATATTTCTTTCCCACTGACATTACTTTCGTTTTGGAGATGCTAATCTTATTACCATAGTCCTTACATTTCTGATATAGCTCTGAAATATTACTTTGCAAACTTTCAATCGAATCTGCCATCACAACTAAGTCATCCGCATATGCAAGGCTGCTTATTTTGTGCTTACATATTTTAATCTCACCCAGACAGGCTATTGTTTTCAACATATGATGCATAAATAATATGAACAACAGTGGAGACAGGTTACAGCCCTGAATGAGATTTTCACTCTGCAGCGGAGTGTGCGCTGATATGAAACTTCCTGGCAGATTAAAACTGTGTGGCCGACCGAGACTCGAACTCGGGACCTTTGCCTTTCGCGGGCAAGTGCTCTACCATCTGAGCTACCGAAGCACGACTCACGTTCGGTACTCACAGCTTTACTTCTGCCAGTATCTCGCCTCCTACCTTCCAAACTTTACAGAAGTTCTCCTGCGAAGCGTGCAGAACTAGCGCTCCTGAAAGAAAGGATATTGCGGAGACATGGCTTAGCCACATCCTGGGGATGTTTCCAGAATGAGATTTTCACTCTGCAGCGGAGTGTGCGCTGATATGAAACTTCCTGGCAGATTAAAAGTGTGTGCCCGACCGAGACTCGAACTCGGGATCTTTGCCTTTTGCGGGCAAGTGCTCTACCATCTCTCCCCTTCTTTTTTTTTTTTTTTTTTTTTTTGGGCCTCCCTTCTCCCCTCACAGCCCTTCCATACGCTAACCTTGTTTTGCCTTCTTCGGCTAGCTTCTTTGCTTTGTCGTTATTATTATTATTATTATTATTATTATTATTATGAATCCACCCACGTACCAACTCTTTTTTTACTTTTTTTATTTTATGTACTTTTTTATGTTTTTGATGCAAAATCCTCATTTTTCTTACTTTTAGCGAGTGCTCGGCCACTTTTTCTTTTTTTGTACCTTTTTATTTTATTTTATTTTGTTTGTATTTTTTATTTGTTTCATTTTATTTTATTGTTTATATCGGCTTCTTAATTTTTTTCTGTAAGCTGGATGCCTAAATTACCTTAGCTAACAGAAATGAGAATAAATAGTTCTTCTTAATATTAGTTAAAGGTAATGAATCCTCCTCTTGCTAATGGAAAGACAAGTATATTAAAATAAACTCAAACGTGAAGTCTCTCATCTTCATAAGGAAAACATAAAATCTTGCATCCCCTTGAAAAACGTTTTTTGGAACTTAAAATTCTCTGCATATGGCATAAGATAATTAAAAAAAATAAAATACATAAAACTTGATGTCTATAATCTTCATGAGGATGTAGTCCGGTGCGTCTTGCCACGGACTTGATTTCTTTTCTGCAGTGTCTCGTGAAAGGATCGAAGACATTCCGGTTCCAGGTATCTGTAATCGTGTAAGGCTGACAACTCTGAATTCCGTACCAATCTTAATCTGTTATTGTTCTCTGTATAATGTTACTCCATGATTCTATTTAGGAAGCATGCGTAATTTTTTTTGTAGTCTTTCGTCCGCATGATATGATGGTGCTGAGCCGTTAGATACACCCAGTAATCTTCTTTGCTTTTATTTCCTGCCTTCAAGATATAGTGCACTGTGTGCCCTTTTAGCCAGTTAACAGCATTTCTTTTCGTAGCAGGGTATGGCACTGCGTCTGGAGTCAGAAAATCTGCGGCGGTGAAAACGGTTGGAGATGTTCTGTTAACGGTCGCTAATTTCTGCATAACTATATGCCATATGTCTCTTACTCTTTCACACACGAATCGGTGTTCTTCAGTGTCAAGAAGGTTGCATGACGCGCACAAGGGCGAATTTGTGAGATGTATAGCATGCAATTTGGAATTAGTTGATATTTTCCTGTTGACTGCATTATACCAAGTTGCTTTCACCTTAGAGGGTAAGTTCCGATCGTGGATATTTTTCCAAACTGCAGACCAGTCGTTGTTGGGGTATTTTCTTTCAATAATATTTCCTTCCTTATCTTCCATCAAATATGTATAGATGTCCTTTAGTCTCTTCAACTGCTGTTCTGAGAGCCTCGAAGAGATATAACTGTACTCAACAAGAAAAGTTTTCAGGTGACAAAGACCAGCTGGTATATGCTTCACATCTATTGGCGGCTGCATGCTTGTTGGAGCAATTTCATTCAGCAAGTGGGCCGTTAAGCTGTCGGTCATCTGTTTCCATTGCTTGCACATTCGACACACATATAACGCTCGTGACCTGTAACTGACATCAACAAAGTTTAAACCTCCTTTCCTTGTTGGGAGTGTCAGTGTATTGAACTTCACTTTGAAAATGTTGCCTTGGCATACAAAGCTTCCTATCACGGATAAAATTCTTCTGGCTGTTTCTAATGGCATCGGAAAAGCTTGGACAACATAGTTAAGTTTGGATGTTATATACACATTTACTAGTTTGATTTTCTGTATCTCGTCCAGTTGCCTCATACTGTTTCCTTGTACAGATGCTCGTCTGCTTGCAAGTAGTCTTTTATAATTGACGGCAATAGTGTGTTGGATGTTGCTCCTAAATTCAATACCCAAACATTTCAATGTGGATACTTCCGTCAATTGTCCCCGATTTTGCATGGATATTCCTCTGCCTAGGTTCGTGATGCCTGACTTCCTTTTATTTAGTTTGGCGCCAGAAGCAAGTTCATATGTGTGTACAATCTGAAGAGCTTTCGCCACTTCATCTTCATTTATAACCAGGACGCCCACATCATCTGCGTAGGCGTTGCACACTATTTTCTTGCCGTTTATACACAATTCTTGCAGGTGATGCGTGAGCGTCGCGAGGAGAGGTTCTATTGCTATTGCGAAAAGGGCCATTGACATTGGGCAACCTTGACGTACAGATCCAGTCAATTCAATCTCTCTACTTAGTTGTCCGTTTATCATTATTCGTGCTACACTGTTTTTCAGAATTTGTTGAATAATCCTCACGAATCGTGGTGGGAATCCCATTACTTCCATGATACCAAGGAGATACTTATGATCGACTCTGTCAAACGCCTTCTCGAAGTCTAATGACACTAAAGCACATTTTATTCGGCACACATTTGCGGTTGATATTATATCCCTATATTCGCATATATTCTGATAGATGTTTCTGTCTTTGCCTACACATGTTTGGTACATGCCAGTTGCAGAGATAATAACCATTTTTATTCGTCTTGCTAATACGCGGACCATAATTTTGTAATCACTGTTGAGTAATGTTACTGGGCGAAGGTTTTCAATCGCTTTGCTAAGTGAGTTTTTAGGAATTAGAACTATGATCCCTTCAGGAAATTCTTTGGGAGCGGCAACAGTGCCACTCATGATTTCGTTGTACATACATAGCAACTTGCTTTTCATTTGTGGCCAGAACACTTGGTAGAATTCCACGGGGATACCATCAGGTCCTGGAGACTTATTTTTAGGACTCTGTGCTATTCCGTCTTTCAATTCGTTCTCTTCTATTTCGGCCATGAGATTTTCTACTTGCTCTGTACTAATTCGTCCTGATACGTTTCTAACAAGATCACGCCGCGCCTCGTCGACGGTAGGTTTGGTGGACATCATATCTGAGATATATTTATGAACAGCGTTTTGAATTTCATGCTGTTTTGTGTGCCTGGTCCCATCAGGTAACTTAACTTCTGTCAGTACTTTTCTGTTTAATCTCTTATTCTCACGCATTACATGGTACATAGCCGTTTCTTCCCCTTCTACAATGTTGTGTAGTCTCGCTCTGACTTTTAAACCTTCTGTCTGTCGCCGCTTCAGCGCTAAAAGTTCTGCTTTAACTTTCTGAATCCGGCTAAAGTTCTCCATTAATCGTGTGTCCAAGGTGTACAGGTCTCTAAGGCAGCTAAAATAAAATTCAGTCGTCTTTTTAATCCAGAAACTTTTCTGTCGCGAGTAATCCATCAGCATTCTTCTTATTTTTTGCTTCGCACATTGTAACCACCAAGCTATGGCAGAACTGTATTGCGGGAATCGTTTCTCGCATTCTTGCCACACATTAGTAAATGCTACGCGACATTCCTCATCTTGGAGATGTGTAATGTTGAGTTTCCATATGCCCCTCGCTCGGTAAGTCTCTTGTTTCTCCAAATTTACTGTGGTGATGTACGCGGCATGGTCAGAAAACATAGTGGGCCAGACCTCAGACTGGAGTACATGGTTCTTAAGGTTGGACGACACGTAAATTCTGTCTAGCCTGCTTGCTGAGTGACTGTTAAAATATGTGAAACCGGCCTATGCGCCATGGGTATGTTCCCAGGTATCGGTTAACTGCATTTGGTGGAATATTCTTACCAGTTCTACGGACTTGTTGAAATTCGGTGTCTGGTCTTTCGGGCTAAGTACAGAATTAAAATCGCCGGCTAGGATTATATAATCTTGACGTGTACCGAAGAGATGAACGATTTCCCTTCTAAAAAAATCAGCTCTAGCACGCCTGTTATTGTTGCCTGACTGTGCATAAACGTTGATGATGCGGGCATTGTTAACAGTCACTGCAACCCCTCTGCTGTTTTCAAGATTTGCTATTTGTGTGACACGGATGCCTTCTTTCGTGAGAATTGCGGTTCCCAGCTCTGCACCGATACCGGGGTTTATTATGGCGTTGTATCCACGTATCTTTTCTAATTTAATATCTGTTACTTCCTGTAACAGTAGTATATCAACGTCAGCTGCGTATAGAAAGTCTTTCAGATGTTGTAAATGCAGGGAGGAACGTATCTTATTAATGTTCAACGTAGCGATTTTGTAGGCTTGTGCTGCGTTCATATTGTCCTATTCATTACCGAAGTCAATATTCGTCAAACGAAGTGCTGTCGGAGGAAAATCCTTTTTCACATGTATGTTCCGGCAATGATGTATCCATCGTGTTCAGTTGATCTCTTGGGGCAGGAGTCTGTTCCGTTCCTCCAGTTTCATTCAATTCTTCATCTTGATTCATTTCATCCGATTCATCAGCCCAGGTTTTGTGTTGAGTAGTTTTTGATGTCTCTTTTTCTGCATTTCTAGTATCAAGGAAAACCTTGTCTGCATCGAAATGTACTATCAGCTTCAACCTCTCGTGTGACGAATGGTCCGTTGACATGGGGCATGGTGTATTTTATTTGGCTTGCAAGGGGTCAGGTGCCTGCATACTCAGAACCGGATTACGATGTTGTTCTTCATGCAGTTTTTTGCTAATCTGCTTTGCTTTTTCTCGCAAAGGGGGTGCCAGTTGTTCAGCTCCCTTATGAGCTAGTCTCCTCTTTTTATGCTTCCTTGGCGGACTGACTCTTGGGAAGGTTTCATCGTTTTCCATTACATCTTGGGTTTCTTGCGCTCGGTCCTGTTCGCTGGCAAGTGATGGGTTGGTTTCCTTGTGGTTTTCTGGAGACTGCTCATTCTGAAGGACTATAACCGGTTCAGGAGTTCTTTCTATTTGAACAGAGACATTTGGCTCTTTGTCTTGACTCTTTGGCTGTGTTGTCACCGTCGAGTCGTTAACTTCTATTATCACTTCATTGTCGCGAGCTGCATCATCCTGGGTAGCGTCCCGAGTAGCGTCAGGAGCGTCACGCGTATGGAATTGTCCAGCGGCTGCCGCTACATAAGTTAAAGGCAACGATGACATGGCTGGGGGTCTCACTGCTTCGCCCGCAGGCAGCTGGGCCACTCGGCGTTGTATACACTCAAATGAAATTTTCACAACTTCTTCTAACCATGTCTCAATTTCGAACGAATTCGGTCTCTGCCCTTTCTGGTCAAAAACAAATTTCAATGTGTCTCTTCTATTAGGCTGATCCATCTCTCCTTCTAATATGAATCCATCAAGAGTCTCAAATAACGCAGTAACTACTGCAACAGGCGCTTGACTTACCGAGCGGAGCGCAGCAGACCACAGCGCACAGCACACGCCGGAAGTCCGCACACCACGGCCGCCAAAAGCCGACTTACCATCTGAGCTACCGAAGCACGACTCACGTCCGGTACTCACAGCTTTACTTCTGCCAGTATCTCGCCTCCTACCTTCCAAACTTTACAGAATTTCTCCTGCGAAGCTTGTAGAACTAGCACTCCGCTATATCCATTTTTTCAGGAGTGCTAGTTCTTCAAGCTTCGCAGGAGAACTTCTGTAAAGTTTGGAAGGTAGGAGGCGAGATACTGGCAGGAGTAAAGCTGTGAGTACCGAACGTGAGTCGTGCTTCGGTAGCTCACTCAGATGGTAGAGCACTTGTCCGCGAAAGGCAAAGGTCCCGAGTTCGAGTCTCCGTCGGGCACACAGTTTTAATCTGCCAGGGAGTTTCATATCAGCGCACACTCCGCTGCAGAGTGAAAATCTCATTCTGGAAACATCCCCAGTCTGTGGCTAAGCCACGTCTCCGCTATATCCTTTCTTTCAGGAGTGCTAGTTCTGCAAGCTTCGCAGGAGAACTTCTGTAAAGTTTGCAAGGTAGGAGGCGAGATACTGGCAGAAGTAAAGCTGTGAGTACCGGACGTGAGTCGTGCTTCGGTAGCTCAGATGGTAGAGCACTTGTCCGCGAAAGGCAAAGGTCCCGAGTTCGAGTCACGGTCGGGCACACAGTTTTAATCTGCCAGGAACTTTCAGGTTACAGCCTTGTCTTACCCCTGAAATTACTCTGCACCATGAACTCAATTTACCGTCAACTCTAACTGCTGCCTGACTATCCATGTAAATACCTTTAATTGCTTGCAAAAGATTGCCTCCTATTCCATAATGTCGTAGAACAGACAATAACTTCCTCCTAGGAACCCGGTCATATGCCTTTTCTAGATCTATAAAGCATAGATACAATTCCCTGTTCCACTCGTAACAGTTCACCATTATTTGCCGCAAGCTAAAGATCTGGTCCTGACAACCTCTAAGAGGCCTAAACCCACACTGATTTTCATCCAATTGGTCCTCAACTAATACTCGCACTTTCCTTTCAACAATACCTGAGAAGATTTTACCCACAACGCTGATTAAAGAGATACCCCTGTAGTTGTTACAATCTTTTCTGTTTCCATGTTTAAAGATTGTTGTGATTACTGCTTTTGTCCAGTCTGATGGAACCAGTCCCGACTCCCAGGCCATTTCAGTTATCCTGTGTAGCCATTTAAGACCTGACATTCCACTGTATTTGATGAGTTCCGACTTAATTTCATCCACCCCAGCTGCTTTATTGCACTGCAATCTATTGACCATTTTCTCCACTTCCTCAAATGTGATCCTATTTCCATCATCATTCCTATCCAATTCTACCTCGAAATCTGAAAAAATACTGATCGTATTTTCACCTACATTGAGCAACTCTTCAAAATATTCCCTCCATCTGCCCAAGGCATCCACAGGATTCACCAGCAGTTTTCCTGGCCTGTCCAAAATACTTGTCATTTCCTTCTTACCTCCTTTTCGAAGACTGCTAATTACACTCCAGAGTGGTTTTCCAGCAGCTTGACCCATAGTCTCCAACCTGTTTCCAAAGTCTTCCCAAGATTTCTTCTTGGATGCTGCAATTATCTGTTTGGCTTTGTTTCTTTCTTCAACATAACTTTCTCTGTCTACCTGAGTTCTAGTATGTAGCCATTTTTGATACGCCTTCTTTTTCCTTTTACAGGCTGCCTTGACTGTGTCATTCCACCAAGCTGTTTGCTTCTTCCTACTTTTACACACTACTGTTCCAAGACATTCTTTATCCACTTCTAGTACTGTGTCCCTGTACCTTGTCCATTCCTTTTCCAATGACTATAATTGACTGCATTTAACTTACTGGTACCTTTATGAGATCGCTGTTATGTACTTGTGCCTGATTTCCTTATCCTGAAGTTTCTCCACTCTTATTCTCCTACATATGGACCTACCTCCTGCACTTTCGGCCTCACAATCCCAATTTCACTGCAGATTAAATAATGACCAGTGTCATCAAAGAATCCCCTGAATACACGTGTATCCCTCACAGCCTTCCTGAATTCCTGATCTGTTATTATATAGTCAATGACAGATCTGGTTCCCCTGCCTTCTCAAGTATACCGGTGAATGTTCTTATGTTTAAAAAAGGAGTTTGTGATTACTAAGCCCATACTGGCACAGAAATCCAAGAGTTGTTTCCAGTTCCTGGTGCCCTCCATATCCTCTCCAAATTTACTCATAACCTTTTCGTACCCTTCTGTTCGATTTCCAATCCTGGCATTAAAATCACCCATGAGCAGAACACTGTCCTTGTCCTTTACTCTAACAACTACATCACTGAGTGCCTCATAAAAACTATCCGTCTTATCTTGGTCTGTCCCTTCACAATGCGAATATACTGACACAATCCTAATTTTCTTGCTAGACGCTGTCAAATCCATCCACATCAGTCGTTCGTTTACATACCTTATTGTAACTACGCTGGGTTCCATTTCTTTCCTGATGTAAAGCCCTATACCCCATTGTGCTATTCCTGCTTTGACTCCTGACAGGTAGACCTTGTATTCTCCCACTTCCTCTTCTTTCTCACCCCTTACCCGAATGTCACTAACAGCTAAAACGTCCAGCCCCATCTTACTTGCAGCCTCTGCCAGCTCTACCTTCTTCCCAGAGTAGCCCCCATTGATATTAATAGCTCCCCATCTCATTACCATTTGTTTGCCAAGTCGTAACTTAGGAGTCCCTAGTTTGTCAGTTAGAGGTGGGACTCCGTCACCTTCAAAGGTCCGAGGCATTTTGCTCTGATTGTTGCCAGCATCATATTTAAAGTAGCAGGGAAGCAGGTTGCTAGCCTTACTTGCCCCGACTCCCATTGAGTTTTACCCCTAACGGTTGAGGGACTAACCGGTGGATTTGTTAGTCTTTGCCGTATGAGCACAAAGGTGACCACGACTCAGAATATGTCCGAGATGCCCAGCCTTATTCCAAAGTAACTGGTGTCCCGACTGTCGGGACCACTTACTTGGCCACTCATACGTTGCCCGTGGTTCATGAACTAGGACATGACTACAGGAACCCACACCATGAACCACGTAAATTTATCAGAGAACATAAAAATATTTTAGACAGCCAGAGTGAAGTTATTAATGGCCTATTCACGGTGCGTAATTCTCTGAATGAATTAGTGTCCATACACCCCTTGTATGAGGAACAGGAGGTACGTACGAATCTTTGGGCAACATGCATTCGCCATACAGATATAGTGCTGACATCGCAGACTGTAGGAACTTCTCGCAAGCTGGCACAAGGACCGTGGTATATTGAAGCTTAAACAAACACTTCCATGTTGTCACAAGTTTCTGGTTTCCGTCTGTTACAACCATACCTTCTGAAACTACTTGTTTTCGAAATCGTGGTTCTGCGCGTTAGAACGCAATAACGCTTGAAGCTCATCATCGATCATGATGTGTTACGGTATGACCCATGGCTGCCTCATTGCCGTCGTGTAGCTACTCACTGAGAATCGGCAACACGTCATTGTGGTCTTTGGAGATGTACGCCCTGTTAACAGTGTGAATAACTGCGGCAGACGTAACTTTGTTTGTTTACGGATTCCATCGTACCTGTATGCTACACTCTGGCCCAACATGACGTCAGACAGTGGATGGCGGAAGCTCGTCGCTCCGTGACACCAGTAACGTTGTATACTGCGTGTAGAATCCACTCATAGAACTTTGTACTTTTCTATCTCCGTTACCAGCTATGGTAAAAACTGAATTTTAATTTTAAAGTCGGTTCAAATACATCAGCTATCTGCCAGATAAAATACGTACTATTTAAAAACTTCTTTCTCTAACTCCGTGCGAAAAGACTAAAAAAAACCATGTGCGTTTCTCTACAAGAGGAGTAAAGTTTCTTATGTTTACCTATATATAAATATTCCAGAAAAATTGTATACATCGTGTAGAATCCACTCATAAAACTTTGTACTTTTCTATCTCGGTTACTAATTACGGTAAAAACTGAATTTTAATTTTAAAGTCGGTTCAAATACATCAGCTATCTGACAGATAAAATACGTACTATTTAAAAACTTTGCATTAACTCTGTGCGATAAGACTAAAAAAAACCATGTCCGTTTCTCTACAAGAGGAGTAAAGTTTCTTATGTTTACCTATATATAAATATTCCAGAAAAATTGTATACAGCGTGTAGAATCCACTCATAAAACTTTGTACTTTTCTATCTCGATTACTAATTATGGTAAAAACTGAATTTTAATTTTAAATTCGGTTCAAATACATCAGCTATCTGACAGATAAAATACGTACTATTTAAAAACTTCTTTGCATTAACTCCGTGCGAAAAGACTAAAAAAAACCATGTGCGTTTCTCTACAAGAGAAGTAAAGTTTCTTATGTTTACATATATATAAATATTCCTTTCACTTACCATTTTGTAAGTTACAGAGGAAGACACTCTGATAAATAGACATTTCACATCATAAATTATAGTTTCCCAGCATTTTTTCTGTTTCTGTGTGATGGATAATCTCAGGAGCCATTATAAAGATTTTGATAAAATTTTTACTTATAGACTGATGCACGAGAATGGTTGCTGAGTGTAATGGATTACTGTTACACAACGCAACTTGTGCGGCCGTAGGTACTTAGCGAGATCCAGGAGTACGCAGTGCTGTGGGCGCACGAGCCCCAGTGACGTGGTTTCTCTTGTCATCCACTTTCTCTGAGTTGATGAGGCTTGATTAAATCAGTCGTATTGTAAGGATACGGTCCGAAAAACTGTCGCCTACGTTAGTTACACGAGGAATCTCAATTCTTATATATTGTGCTAATACTTCTAAACAAAGAACACTTTCCATAAACCGCTAAAACTCTCCCCATTTACAAGAGGCGTCAAATCCAGGAACATCTCTACATCCTTCAGCTCCAAAGCAGCCACACAGTAAACTGGCTATGTACATGTGAACCCCTTCCCTTCTAAAGTTAAAGATCTAACCTCCTGTAAGACACTTTTACGAGGTGCATTCAAGTTCTAAGGCCTCCGATTTTTTTTCTCCGGACTGGAAAGAGATAGAAACATGTGCATTATTTTAAAATGAGGTCGCGTTCATTGTCAATACGTCCCAGAGATGGCAGCACCGTACGGCAGATGGAATTTTACCGCCAGCGGAGAGAATGAGAACTGTTTTAAATACTTAAAATGGCGACGTTTTCCTTACTTGAACAACGTGCAATCATTCGTTTTCTGAATTTGCGTGGTCTGAAACCAATTGAAATTCATCGACAGTTGAAGGAGACATGTGGTGATGGAGTTATGGATGTGTCGAAAGTGCGTTCGTGAGTGCGACAGTAATGAAGGCAGAACATTGTGTGGCAACAAACCGAAACAACCTCAGGCTCGCACAAACCGGTCTGGTGACATGATCGAGAAAGTGGAGAGTTGGGGGATCGCCGAATGACTGTTGAACAGATCACCTCCAGAGTTGGCATTTCTGTGGGTTCTGTGCACACAATCCTGCATGACGACCTGAAAATGCGAAAAGTGTCATCCAGGTGGGTGCCAGGAATGCTGACGGACGACCACATGGCTGCCCGTGTGGCATGTTGCCAAGCAATGTTGACAGCATGAATGGGACTTTCTTTTCGTCGGTTGTGACAATTGATGAGACGTGGATGCCGTTTTTCAATCCAGAAACAAAGCGCCAGTCAGCTCAATGGAAGCACACAGATTCACCGCCACCAAAAAAATTTCGGGTAACCACCACCGCTGAAAAAATGATGGTGTCCATGTTCTGGGACAGCGAGGGCATAATCCGTACCCATTGCGTTCCAAAGGGCACTACGGTAACAGGTGCATCCTACGAAAATGTTTTGAAGAACAAATTCCTTCCTGCACTGCAACAAAAACGTCCGGGAAGGGCTGCGCGTGTGCTGTTTCACCAAGACAACGCACCCGCACATCGAGCTAACGTTACGCAACAGTTTCTTCGTGGTAACAACTTTGAAGTGATTCCTCATGCTCCCTACTCACCTGACCTGGCTCCTAGTGACTTTTGGCTTTTTCCAACAATGAAAGACACCTCCGTGGCCGCACATTCACCAGCCGTGCTGCTATTGCCTCAGCGATTTTCCAGTGGTCAAAACAGACTCCTAAAGAAGCCTTCGCCACTGCCATGGAATCATGGCGTCAGCGTTGTGAAAAATGTGTACGTCTGCAGGGCGATTACGTCGAGAAGTAATGCCAGTTTCATCGATTCCGGGTGAGTAGTTAATTAGAAAAAAAATCAGAGGCCTGAGAACTTGAATGCACCTCGTATTTTGGTGGTTGGCCATTCAGCTGCGTCAACATGTGTTAAACTAAACCGTCGAAAATCCATTGTACGGCAATTTACGTCACAGTACAGAGCTGACAGAACAACATAACCAGATGCTGAAACAGTTCCAAACTCATTTTTATTTCTCTCTTCTTGTACGAAAGATTCATTAATCATCGAGTTATTGGAATTTATTATCCTTCTAAACCCAAACAGTACTGACAAATTTAAAAAGAACATTTTAGCAGAAAGTCGTATGATCATCTTCTGGTGTATATGTAGCCGTTGTTTCCAGTCCTGTTCACTGAAATATTACATATTGTAAGAATGGCAGCCTTCTTACTATCGACGTTTACGACACATAGCACAATGTTTCTAAGCTATTTACATATAAACATTTAAAGATGAAGCAATAAATGTGACTGATGTGAACCCTACACCACATATCAGGTGTAGGGGAAAGTGGGTAAATGATCACGGTGGGAAAAGTAGCCACAGCAAACTTTTAGTCCTGAACAATGCTGCTAAGTGGTAAAAAAGCTTCTAATATAATGACGTCAGTGAGTTCGACAGACACAACTTGTTCAGTTATATTTATTTATTTATTTATTTTCGGTACAGCCATCTATGGGCTACGTTTAAACAACTTCCCTCACTTTCTGAAGTTCTCTCCCTTCATCCGTTCGCTCACTCTTGCTCGTTATTCTGCCGAGAATACCCTGTTCTTCCTCGTTTTCTCCTCGAAGAAATCCTTCACCTCCGCTACCTTTCTCCTAAAGATGTGCCTGATCACAATTTCTTCTGCCGTGATCCCGCATTTTTCTAGATCTCAGTGCACTTCTTTCACCCTTGGAACTTGTGTCTTCCTGTTCTCCTGGAAGACAAGAATCTTGTTGGCCAGACTCTCTGATTCCATTCTTTTAATATGTCCATAGAAAGACATACTTCTTTTCTTCATTGTGGTGGCGATACTTTCAAATCGTTGATAAACTTCTTGATTTGATCTTCAACGGAACGCAAATTCATTAAATATTTTTCTGGGCCCAAGAATCTTCCTAAGGAGTTAACTTTCTTCCTTTTCCAAGTCTGTAGGTCCCTTATTGGCTATTGTCTCAGATGCATTAAACATTCAGGTTTGACGACTGTGCTGTAGTGTTAGAATTCAGTCTGGTTTGAGAGTGATTTAGATTTTTATGTGTTCTGACACAATCTGAATGCCCGTTCTTCAATTGCTGCCTTTTCATTGTTGTTTGGAGTCAAAATATCTCCTAGGTACTTGAGCTTCTGAACTCTTTTCATGTATTCATACTTGGTCCTCATGGCCCAGACTGGATCAGTAGCATTTATATACTGTGTCTTCTCAAAAGATACTTGCATTTCTGCTTTCATTGCTGTTTCCTTGAGGACTTCAACCTCTTTAGTTGCAATTTGCAGATTCTCTGCAGAAAATACGGTATAATCTGCAAACGGGAGGCATTCAAATGTAAGCCCAGACTGTTTGCGGCCTAGCCGGATTCCATTTGGAAAGTTGAACTGACTCATTTCTTTTCGCCATTCCCTGATAACTTTTTCTAAAACACAGTTGAACAAGATCGGAGAGAGACTGTCTCCTGTTTTGATTTCAAAGGGCTCTGACAGTTCTCCTAAAAATTGAATTTGCGATCCGGTGTTTGTTAGTATTTGTTGAATAAGTCTCGTTGTCTTATCATCTATTCCAAATTCTTTCAGCACTTCTATTAATGTGTCTCTATCTACGGAGACGTACGCCTCTTTTGAAGTCCACAAATGTCATGATCACTTTCTTATCAGCTGGTAGTGTTTTTGTTCTGATTAAGGTTTTGCTGGTAAAGATCTGATCTGCACACGATCTTGTTGTCCTAAAGCCGGCTTGATATTCACCTAGTTGTTGATCTATGTGTTGCTCTATTCTGTGTTTGAGAGCAATTACAAGGATCGTGTATGCTACTGGTAGAAGTGATATTCTTCTGTAATTACTGACACTGGATTTGTCTCCTTTCTTGTGCAATGGGTGGATTACAGCATCTCTCCATTCTTCTGAGATCTCTCCCGTCAGCCAGATTTTTTGAAAGAGTCTTTGACGTCGTTCCAGGAAACTGTCTCCTGCATACTTCAAAAGTTTTGCAACAGCTGAATCTTTTCCAGACACTTTGACGTTTTTCAAGCCGCTGATGATCTCTCCTTTTTATCTGGTGGGGTGGAATCAGGAAGTTTGTTTTGTGGTTTCTGGAAGGTTAATTTTTCTAGTGGTGGGTCACAGTTGAGCAACTGTTTGATGTATTAGTCCAAATGTTCACAATTCTCTTTGTTGTTCATAATCAATTTTCCCTGATCATTTTTTAAACAGACGTTGGCTGATGAGTAACCTCTAAGTTTTGATTTAAATGTCTGATAGAAGTTTCTGGTGTTGTTCTTTTGGAAATTCTCTTCTAGCTCCGTTAATTGACCTCTTTGAAACCTTCGATTGGTGTTTGTAAATACTGTTAATGTCGTTCTCGATTGGGTTTTAAATTCTTCGAAGTTCTGTTTGGTGGAATTCAACTTGTTCCAAGCTACAGAGCGTTTCCATAAGGCATCTTCACATTTATCATTCCACCATGGGTGTTTGTTTTTCTTAGCAAGGAAAATTGTTTGTTTCGCTGCTTCCTGAATCTTCTGAGCCATTTTGTCCCACTCGTTGGAGTTTAACGAGACAAACGCATGCTGATACTTCACAATTATTTCTTCACTGATTTTCAGTTCTTCACTTCTGTACTTCTGTATTCTGAGGGTTTTCCTTCTCCGATTGCCAGGGATTGGTTTCACTTTGACCCTTGTCAGGTAATGGTCGGAATCAAAATTAACACCTTTCTGTACCTTGCCGTTCATTATTTCCTTCGGGTTGGTGGTCGCTACGCGATCAGTCTGAAATTCTCCTAACATGGGATTGTGTGATCGCCATGTTTTCATCTGCTTTGGAGCCCTCTTGAACTGGGTGAACATAATTTTCATTCCAAATGATTCATAAACATCAATCAATTTTCACCATTTCTGTTTCTCCTTCTGTGAGCTACATATATGCCCACAATGTTCCGGAATTTTCTCTCTTTTCAATCCGGGCATTGAAGTCCCCCACAAGGACCTTGACACGCTTGTCTGGGCTTCTGTACAGTTCTTCTTCGAGTTGTGACCAAAATTCTTCTACCTTCTCTGGGTTCTTTCTATTGCCTTCATTGACTGGCACATGGGCATTGAGTATGGTGTATAATTTGTTTCCAGTTTGCAAGAGTTACTATAGATAGTCTAGGAGACGGAGTCTGAATTCTGCTATAGATTCAGATATAGAATTATGAATGAAGAAGGCCGTTCCAAGGATTAACACTGCATTCTTCGTTTTCTCTGTTTTCTTAATCTTGACAGCTGTCCGTCCTTTCAGTATCCTGTAATTGCCCGTAGCTGACACTGCATTTGTTGTGAATCTTGTTTCTTGGGCTGCTAGAAGTTTGATTTTGTTCTTTGACCATACCTTTTGTTTTCCAATTTTCAATACGGTGTTCACGTTAAGTGTACCAAAGAAATGTTTCTTTGCGGAGTGATGGATCCTCCGACTGATCCAAACATGATGGTGTAGGGCCCCCAGGATCCATTGCCCTACTTGAACTAAAATTTTGGTCCCGGATTGATCCAGTTGGGGTACTAGTTTCCGTACGTTGTGTCATCACGATAGTTGCGTGGGTATAGATTTGTGGGATAGGGTGAAACCCTACCCAAAAATAAAACCAAGTTGGTGAGACCTGGAGCAACTAGAACAGTCGTCCCTAACATGGAATCAGACGCTGACCAGGGAGCTGCCCATTACGGGAACAGTAGCGCCTGGGTTTAATGCACTTTCATAATGGGGTTTGCTCCCCTCGGTTCTTTCGCTCTCAACGCCATCGGGAAATATCCTGCTTCCTCTTCTGCTGCTAAGACCGTTGACCTGCTTCAGTTATATTAATAAAAAGTTCTCTTATTTTCAGTCTCTGATGTAAGGTAACTTATTTAGCCTCACTTACACGTAGGGTAATAGTGTTTTACAATATAAGTGTTAAAAGCATCGTTTGGCTTACAAATGTAGTTGCCTATTGTTTCTTTCAGTTTCATAGTTTCAGCTGAGAAACCAAAAATCCCGATACTGTGTCTATGGGGAAAAGGGGGCACTTTTCCTAACAGTCCATTTTTAATCTGTTTACCCCGATAAGAGTTAGTTACTTCCATACTGCTTACATAATATTATATTACTGATTTCTAAATCCTTTTACATGCAAAACTATCATCCATGATCCTATCCCTTTGTGACGATTTTTAAATTACTGTGATTACCTGACATATTCGACATGGAGAGAGAGAATTATGTAGTTGTTTTACGAAACTCTTTATTTTCCTGGATCACAATTCCATGATTTTTAGTTTCAACTATGTAAATGATGGTCTTCAGATCTGGAAATGGTTAATAAAGGCGACAAGTTATAAATTGTTCAGAGTACAATTGCATTAACGAGAGTAATTATGCGAAAGCTGTTGTGTGTAGTGAGATACAAACATAAAGTGTCAACACCAAGAGAATGGTTAACAGTGTTAGCGTCCTTAAGGAAATATCAAGTCTAGAACAAAATAGAATACAACTAGATCCTGGTTATTGTTTTAAACTGTATATTGTATTTGGCGAGAGTTGTTTTTGAACACATTTGTTATGCTACCAACAGGTCGTTATAGTTGGTCTGTCACTGGTTATCTCAGACGATCGCTCTTAAGGGTTGGTCTTGCTGTTTAGTTTCCTGCTTTGACTGTTATTCTATTCTATGTTTCATAATATAGACAAGCCCTACATGCAATCAGGACTATAAAGAACAACCAGCAAGTATCCTGAACGTTACTTAATGCTCCACATAGGCACCAGGCTCCATAACACTTCCACTGCAAGCCAATTGTTGAAACAATTTTATTTCGCACGACAAAGTGTGACTGAATGTAGTATGTATTCCAGAATGAGATTTTCGCTCTGCAGCGGAGTGTGCGCTGATATAAAACTTCCTGGCAGATTAAAACTGTGTGAACGACCGAGACTCGAACTCGGGACCTTTGCCTTTCACAGGCAAGTGCTCTACCATCTGAGCTACCGAAGCACCACTCACGCCCGGTCCTCACAGCTTCTGTAAAGTTTGGAAGGTAGGAGACGAGATACTGGCCGAAGTAAAGCTGTGAGGACCGGGCGTGAGTCGTCCTTCGGTAGCTCAGATGGTAGAGCACTTGCCCGCGAAGGGCAAAGGTCCCGAGTTCGAGTCTCGGTCGGGCACACAGTTTTAATCTGCCAGGAAGTTTCGTAGTGTGTGTTGTTCTATATCCCTTAGAACATTAGATGTGCAGTATAGGCTGGTAGTTTTAAAACCGCTGTTATAAAATGTTATTACTGTCAGTTACCTATGTGTAATATTATACTTTTTCAGTAATATCGTGCCCTTAGTAGGCGTCTTCTATATGCGCAACTTCAGTTCAATTACACCAATTGCAACAATTTTATAGCTATAGTTATTGGTTGTATTACTCGCTTTTAAATTACTATTGGTTATTTTCCCCCTTTTAATTATTAGATTACATTATATTTCCACTTCATTATACTTTACTGCCACCTGGTGGCACTTTCTCTAACCTGTGAGCACGTATATGGAAAGCCAGTCTCGGTCTGGTTAACTTTGACACTGTGAATGGACACGATGGCGTACATTACGTCATATTCAGTTTGCTGCAACGGTGTTTACGCAAATCTTTCGCTTGCGCGTATTGTAAACGTAACTGTAGGGAAATGGTAATTAATCGAAACCCTCAGCTGCCAACAGGTGTTGTTGATATACTTCAATGCGGACAGCTGAAAATGTGTCCCCCGACCGGGACTCGAACTGCTTACATGGCAGACGCTCTATCCATCTGAGCCACCGAGGGCACAGAGGACAGCGCGACTGCAGGGGCTTATCCCTTGCACGCTTCCCGTGAGACTCACATTCCGAACTGTCCACAACCTACACTGGTATTGTTCCTAAAGGATATTTGCCCATACATATCAACAACACCTGTTGGCAGTTGAGGGTTTCGATTAATTATCATTTCTTTCCAGAGAATCTGCATGGTTATCATTGGTATCTGTTCTTTCGGAACAGTTACTATCTTCAAGAAACTGTAAGGCATGTATTTACTGTAATTTTATTGCTCTTTACATTGGCTTTGGGTGATTTACAAGTAACTGTATTCAATTTTGTTCTGGAGTTTACATTTCCTTAAGCATGTTAAAGGTGATGTAAATATGTGTGTTACTTATTTTTGTGATGTATATAATACATGTTTGTATCCTCCAGATAGCTTTTACAGGGGTCCGGTTTCGATTCCCCGACATGCGGGAGATTTTCTCCGCTTGAGTACTGGTTGTTGCGTTGTCTTTGCTTTCGTGTAGTCATAAATGACATTCCACTGTTGAGATGGTGTCATAGGCACGTACTGAAAACAAATAAATTAATGAAAAATGCTTTTGTATAATTAATCTTCTTAACGCGGTTTTGTTCTAAAGTATTGCTAATTTGTGACTTCGTATAACAATATCAAGGTCTGAAGATACTATGTATGGGGTGAATACTAGTATACACCGATTTATACATTGCGATCTTGGCAAATAAAGATTTTAATGAAAAATCTACAGCATTCAAGATTTTGAAGCAATTAACTAATGTTATTTAATTTCATCTCTGTTCTCTTAAAGTTAACGTAATGCAAAAAATCGATTGAAAACGGCCTGCTGCATCTACATGCTTAGAAAACACGTCCAGAAGGCAGAGCAAGAAACGTGGGGTCCTTTTGCGTTGGGAAACGGTACGTAAGCTGTAAAGAGTAATAAGGTGACTACTTGTACACCAGCAAAGCAATTCCACGTTCCTCGTAATACTCTGAAAAGAAGAGATCTGGAGAAAACAGGGATGCGCTAGGTTGTGGAAAGGTTATTGTAAGCTTATGGATTGTTTTCAATGAGGAACAAGAATAATTACTCCTTCATCATGTTTTTGAAATCGGAAAGCGATTTTATAGATTTACAGAGAACGACATGTGGAGATTAGAATTCGAGTTAGCTGAGAGGAACAATCTACCGCATCGTTTTAATAAACAGTCGCCGATGGCAGGCCAGGAAAGCGCCTTAACGTTAGTCTTAGAAAGCCGACCTTAGTGGTTAGAGGGAAAGCTTTTAACAATGTCGACATAGGCAAGATTTTGATATCCTTAAAACAGTAGAAGAAATATAATTTCATTCTGATCATGATATCTATAATGCGAATGAAACCGTGGACAGTTCAGACGAAGAAGAGCAAAGGAAAGGGTGATGCAGTTAAAAGTAGCCCGCCTGCCCCTTGAATGCGAATGCAATATTTCCAATTCTGAAACAGAATAAACAGATACAACAACAGACAGTTTTATGCAATACTCGATTGTTAGCATTCTTCTCTCAGCATTTCCGTTTATTTCATCAGTGAGATTAGAAGTTGCTCTTTCTGGTAGACGTAATGGATTTCTCGATAGTAGAAAGAATTGAAATTGTGGAAACATATGTGAAAACAAGTTTGATTAAGGAAACTCGCGAAATTTTAGGGGCCAAGCAACTGGATAGAGGGCTACCAGCAGAGAGAGTAATACAGAGTCTGTATAAAAATTGGCGCACCTACGACTCTGTGCAAAATGTAAATCCGACGGAGAATTCCTTGATTTTGCGCAACAGAAGTTACTGCAGACATTCACCGAAGAATTATTCAGGGCCCAACAGGCGCACGTAAATAGGAGGAGTAGCCAGAGTATGTTGAAAAGTCTTAAGGATGGCCGTCACTAACATGTAGATTACTGCACGTGGCTTTTTAAAAGATTAACGATGGTTTGTTACACCCTTTCCATTACATCATGAGTGACGAAGCATCGTTTCATCTTTCCAGTCATGTGAATTCACAGAGCACCAGATACTGGGCGACGGAGAACCCTAACATTCTGTGTAACCAACCATTGCATGATTAAAAAAAATTCGGCGTCTGGTGCAGTGTAACAGGAACGTTTCACTGTACCGAATTCTTTTTGCGCTACCCTTAAGACGGGTGTCCACAAGGAAACGGAACCGATGCGCGATCGATAGCCCACGCTACGTCTCCTGGAATACAATCTGTGCCACGAGTGCCGTTGAGAGGGTTTCACGGGCAGAGGCAGTGTGCGAAGCAGCACGGACAGCGCAGGTCTGCGAGGCAACGGGCCGGATGTTTGTTCTACCACCCGTGTGACTTCCTAGTTGGTCTGGCTGAGCATCTTCCGGACACGAGGGGCGTGAACCGGAAACGAGAGTGGACACATTATCCCTCTGGTCGACCATGTCTGGAGGCGAGAGGTGGGTCGCCGTCATCCACACATCTCCTGGCGGCTCCACGTCTTACATTTTTTGTCATCCTGTAACCTCCCCCTCACTTATAGACCTTAATTACAGTGAAAAATTAAACCGCATGCACCTAATGGAAATTTGGGAAAAGCAGTCGTCACCGAAGTTAATTTGTCGGTAAAGAGGGAGGAAAGGGTTACATCTAAATGAAAGGAAAAATGCAAATGAAATTGGTGAAAATTAATTTTGAGAAAAGGATAAAATTAATAAAGAAAGTAAATGTGCGGTCTTTACGTTAACAATTAATTGGCGTTAATTAGATATTTGAGATAATAACTGAAAATCAAAGATTAATGCACATATAATTAGCACTAAAAGCGTGGCTACTGAAGGTTGACACGTGCTGTGTGAAAACTGAATGTTTGTCAGAAGTAATAAATTTCGCTACACTCTGATTTAATTTAGCAAAAGAATTAGTAAAACCGGAAAATTGAAAGTTACTTTAGTGACTGAAATTAATAGTGAACTGTGTTTCTGAAGCACTAAGAAGTTCAATAAAATAAGGTTAATCTTTGGCTATCTCAACGATCATATCAAAAGTTACTTGAATCTACGCAATTTAGAAATAGGAAATTTAACTTTGAACTTGAATTAAATGATTCTGAACAATTAACACTAGTAAAATTTGGTACGTACCAAGCTGAGCTGCAGTCACAGGTAAGCTAATTTATGGTAACAAAACTCGCACTCTTAATTTGTGCTTGTGTAATCTAAATATTGTAGCCAGCTATGAATACTTTAACTGAACTTTGAAATTAAAGCAGTGAAATGGAATGATATTACTTTAATGCTGGTGTCTGAATTTCAACGAGACTCGAGTTCATTCCGGAAAAGGAAGGGACCTTGCTTGGTAATGCAATTGGGACAATGAGCAACAAAGGTTCATGCTAAGTTGCTGTAATTTTGTGAGGCAAATGGGACAATTTTAAAAGCTGAGGTCTGACATACAGTTCTAAACCTTTACGTGCTTTTAGTCTTCCTTGTTGGTTGATTGAAGGTTTGAAGTCGTCGGTCGAGGAGGTGGCGACAGTCACTAATTGTCGGCCGTTGCTGTTGCAGAAGCTGGATGTTGGCGCGCCTTCTTCTCGATACGGTCTCCAGCCGAAACGGGCTCTTGATGTGCGCTAGCTAATGCTTCCCGTCCGTGACACCGTGTCAGAAACTAACATAGCAAGTCGAGCGCAATTACATGCTGCCAAACCCCGAAAGCGCGGCAACTCGCGGGAGCGTCACACAACACACCTGATCCACTGTCCTACTCCAGCCAGACTCTGCTCTGCCCGCGCTCCACGCGGCAGAGTTAACACTACCAAAGATCCTAAACACTTTGGTTCTCCACACGACCTATCGATGTAGTGGTTCGATAGCGTAGTTTTGCCTAGGCAACACCCAGCGTAAAAATACAAATAATATTTACAAAACAAACCATTTATACATCGACATAAATGCATAAATATATACATACAAATAGTAAAACAATTACAATATATAAAGACAGAGAAAAGTCTTATCTTGAGGTAACAAAATAAGGAAAAAATTTATAGTACAATAGATGGAAATAGGAGGATATGCATTTCCGGCGCTACAATCCCATAGTGGCTTTGTTTGCTCGGTGAGCTACTTTTAGTTCGTTGCTTCGGTGTCGAGAAAGACGCAGCATTCGTAAAGGCTCATCTTCCTCCCTGCTGTCAGCGTGATAATTGTGATTAGTTCGCTTCCTGAGCGCATTTACGTCCTGCTGTTTCTGTATTGGTCTCCGCTCAGCCTCCTGTTCTTGCTGTTCCCTGGTCCTGTGTCTAACCAGGTGTTTTGAGGAGCGAGTTGCTCGCATCAAAACGTAGTAGCTTCCATTTGTTAACAGTCATGGTGTTATAATTTGATTGTGTTTTTTAAATTATTGGGATTTTGTAAATTTATTATTTGATTGTGTGTTTTAAATTATTGGGGTTTTGTAAATTTACTTTATGTTTAGTGTCATTAATTATGACATCCAAAAAGATTTCTCTTGCCTAGTACCTTGTGTAATATATCGCCAAGTCACTTTCTTCAGTTATTTGGGGTTCGCAGACTTACGCGCATCCTAGTGCCAAAATTTTTAGCTTGCATTTTGATGGGTTATACTTCCAAGCTAAGCTTGTGTTTATGCAACTGAGGTTCACCAGCCAACCGTTCGCGTCTTCCCGCCACTTATGTTTTCTGATCCACGGGGCGGTTAAGTATTTACGTTTCCGCCTAATGGCGCGATTTGAAGCTCAATCTCGGTTGTCCGCTAAACATTTTTATTATCAGGTGTAAGGTGGGGGGAGGGGGTTTGGATTGCCCAGTTACTATATTACCTTTTAGCTACTTTTCACAACTTTTTTGTCTATACAGCCAGCATGTAATCTGTTGACTGAAGTTTTACACGTTTTATTTCAAAATTCCTTCTCTATTCAGAAGGCTCTCATTGTATGTTTGTGCTTCGGGGCGTGATCCCACCTGTTGCATAGAAAAGGAGGAATGTGGTGCACAGCATACCGGGTCTGCCGCTATGTAATTTCGGGTGCATTCATCTGAAGCACATTGCCCGAAGCGTGGTGGTTTCATATCAAGCAACTCTGACAGTTTCCTTTTAATAAACTCCTTTTTAGGCAAACATGGATTATTTGTTGTATTTTAGTCAAACTTCAATCTAAATATGTTTGTGGCCTTCGTATTTGAAGACTGTTTTCTTAGAACCTTTGAGGAGATTGTTATGTTATGTCAATTGGTGATATATCATCTTGCTTTTCTTATTGGAATTCGCTGTAAATATTTCAGAAATAGTATTCAGTGGCATATAAGAATGGTATATTTCTGGAAAGAGAATAAATTTTGTTGTAAATTTACATTTTCATACTTTATGGTCCCGTGAATGACTTTTGGTTCAAATGGCTCTGAGCACTATGGGACTTAACATCTGAGGTCATCAGTCCCCTAGATCTTAGAACTACTTAAACCTAACTAACCTAAGGACATCACACACATCCATGCCCGAGGCAGGATTCGAACCTGTGACCGTAGCGGTCACGCGTTTCCAGACTGAAGCGCCTAGAACCGCTGTGCCACACCTGCCAGCTGACTTTTGGAGATTCGAAAGCAAGTATTTGAATTAACACTATAACCTTTTGTTATTTGATCTCATTGTAATATTAGATAAATCTGTTGATCGAATATCAATAACTATTTTGAAATGATTTTATCAAATTTAACATTTTTGTCTTATTATCTCAAAGTCCTGTTGACCTAATTGACAAAGTTTTGATAAAAATCTTCATGAGAATTATGTTCAATCTAACGCCAGTAGTGCGCACCAGACGTTTTTGATACTTTTGTGCTCAACACACTGAATATGAAAGACGATACTGCTTCTTCCAGTAAAACAGGGCAACACACTTCTAAGGTATCCCTGGAACGAGTCCATGATGTCTTCGCTGAGGAACGAACTGTTAGCAGAAATTTATGGCCACGACGTTCCCCGGATCTAAAGCCATATGATTTCTTCCTGTGGGGAAACCTGAAGAGTAAGGTCTGTGAAACAAATACATACATAATATAGGAACTGAAAGGCAACATCATCCATGAAGTGGCCGCAATCAATATCCGAACTTTACGCTGGGTGTATCTGAATATGCTTAGACGTTCACAGCTGTGTACTGTTGTTGCAGGAGGGTACCTTAAAAATCTTCTATAAATATATTTTTCACCGAATTTTTCATTGTAAATAAATGTTAAGTACATTTCAGTTCTTCGTTTTTGTAGTTTCACGGCATTTCCTTTATACGCGCACAGGTTACTTTTGTGTGCGCCACCCTCATTAAAGGAAGACACCATCCGGTGGCGTTACTTCAGTTGAAAGAGGGTTGCTGAGCACTTTCGGATTATCTGCGTCTGCAATGGACACTTTGCCACTTTAGGGTTGCTATAGTCGCCATTATGTAAGCCATCATAAAAGTGAATGTAGATCATATGCATTACGTAATTCATACTTGTAAATATTGTGTGAGATCTCTTATAATGCGTGGATTCCAAATGTGTAAAGTGCAATGTTCTGTCAGCCCCTATGGTTTGGTGAAAATTAAATTCACCTTCGAGTGGCCACTTTACCTCACTTCGCTCGACGATCATAGAGACAGGATTATGATAAGAGGACTGCACACTGAGAATTCAGTGTGGTACCAAGCCTCCAGAGATTTCAAAATGATATGTCGTGGAAACAAAGCATTCATGATGTCTAACGTGGGAATCTCCCACCCAGCAGTTCATAGGAGAGATTATTAGTCAGAGCAGTTGCTAGAACAACGTTAAAACATAGTAATATGTAGAAGTCAAATAAGTGTTTCTATGCAAAGCCTGTCCAACAATGCAGGTACTAGATTGTGGTAGTCGTTGTAGCGTTACAAAGTAGAACCGGTTGTAGTGCAACTCGCCGGAAAACATACTCAGCACGGAAATGGTAATGACTATTTGGTAGTAATAATAAAAATAGTTATAATAATAATAATAATAATAAGGCCAGGGAAAAGAATAGGCCTCCGGTATGTTCTGCCAGTCGTAAAAGGCGACGAAAAGAACAAACCACTAATAGGGCTAACCCCCCTTTTAGTGTGATTACTTGGTTCAGGACAGAACTAAAGAAGCCTCGGACAAGCGCCGTCATGGTCGGGGACGACGCTTGAACCCTATGCCCGCCCACAATGGTAACGACACTGCTAGCCAACTAGAAAATGATTCAAATCCAAATAGAGGTGTTTTGCAGGATATGCTTCCTACAACCACCCTAGAAGGAAAACAAAGACAGAGGATGAGATGGTCAGATGAAGTTAATCGACACCTCATGTTCTGTTATTACCAAGCAACAAACCTAGGAACCAACACAACTGGATACAGATCACAAGTATACACAACATTTATTACCAGATACCCAGAATTAAAATTTTTAACAGAACAACGACTAGCTGATCAGATCCGTGTAATAATCAAAAATAACAGGATACCCCAGTCAGAATTAGAAAACATCAAACAACAAGTACAACAAATACTAGAACAAAATAATGTGCAATCAGAAGAAGAAGAAAATACAGTAATGGACTCAAACATCCCAGAGCAAACAAACAAAGAACAACACACATCAATTAAACAATCAGAGGAAAACGACATCTTAAGACAGCCACCAGAACAAGCACAAATAGAACACGAAGTGACACACATGTTAGATATAGAAGAGAAATTTCAGCTGACATATATAGAATACAAAGACACAAATACAGACATTAGACCATTCTTGCATAGACCACCAAATAACCCACAAGTCGAAACAACAATAACAACTATCAACACAATCATACACAACAAAATAAATGAAAATACAACAATGGAAGAGTTACAACTACTGGTTTATGTAGGAGCACTCACTACACTAAATATACACACTAGGCAGAGATCAGAACCAACCAACACACAGAAGAAACACACAAAACCAGCATGGCAACTCAGGCTACAGATCAGAATAGAAAAACTGAGAAAAGACATCGGACAGCTAACACAATTTATAAGAAATGAAATATCAGACAAAAAACGAAAACGGTTAGGTAAAATCTCACAACAAGAAGCAATAGAGCAATTAGATGAAAAGAAGCAGAAGTTACAAGCATTGGCCAAACGACTTAGAAGATACAAAAAAAGTGAAAATAGAAGGAAACAAAACCAAACATTCAACACAAACCAAAAGAAATTTTACCAGACAATAGATAACACACACATTAAAATAGGCAATCCACCAAACATAACAGACATGGAACACTTCTGGAGCAACATATGGTCAAACCCGGTACAACATAACAGGCATGCACGGTGGATACAAGCAGAAACAGACTCATACAATATGATACCACAAATGCCTGAAGTGATAATTTTGCAACGTGAAGTCACCCGAGCAATTAATTCTACGCACAATTGGAAAGCCCCTGGAAATGATAACATAGCAAATTTCTGGCTAAAGAAGTTCACCTCAACACATTCACATCTAACTAAATTATTTAACAGTTACATTGCAGACCCATACACATTCCCTGATACACTTACACATGGAATAACCTTTCTGAAACCTAAAGATCAAGCAGACACAGCAAACCCAGCTAAATATCGTCCCATAACATGCCTACCAACAATCTATAAAATATTAACTTCAGTCATTACACAGAAATTAATGACACATACAACACAGAACAAAATTATAAATGAAGAACAAAAAGGCTGTTGCAAAGGAGCACGAGGATGTAAAGAGCAACTGATAATAGATACAGAGGTGACATATCAAGCTAAAACTAAACAAAGGTCACTACACTACGCATACATTGATTACCAAAAAGCTTTTGATAGTGTACCCCACTCATGGTTACTACAGATATTGGAAATATACAAAGTAGATCCTAAATTGATACAGTTCCTAAACATAGTAATGAAAAACTGGAAAACCACACTTAATATCCAAACAAACTCTAATAATATCACATCACAGCCAATACAGATTAAGCGTGGAATATACCAAGGAGACTCATTAAGTCCTTTCTGGTTCTGCCTTGCTCTGAACCCACTATCCAACATGTTAAATAATACAAATTATGGATACAATATTACTGGAACATACCCACACAAAATCACACATTTGCTGTACATGGATGATCTAAAACTACTGGCAGCAACAAATCAACAACTCAACCAATTACTAAAGATAACAGAAGTATTCAGCAATGATATAAATATGGCTTTTGGAACAGACAAATGTAAGAAAAATAGCATAGTCAAGGGAAAACACACTAAACAAGAAGATTACATATTGGTTAACCACAGCGACTGCATAGAAGCGATGGAAAAAACAGATGTCTATAAATATCTAGGATACAGACAAAAAATAGGAATAGATAATACAAATATTAAAGAAGAACTAAAAGAAAAATATAGACAAAGACTAACAAAAATACTGAAAACAGAATTGACAGCAAGAAACAAGACCAAAGCTATAAATACTTATGCCATACCAATATTGACCTACTCATTTGGAGTAGTGAAATGGAGTAACACAGACCTAGAAGCACTCAATACACTTACACGATCACAATGCCACAAATATAGAATACATCACATACATTCAGCAACAGAAAGATTCACATTAAGCAGAAAGGAAGGAGGAAGGGGATTTATCGACATAAAAAACCTACACTATGGACAGGTAGACAATTTAAGAAAATTCTTTCTAGAACGAGCAGAAACTAGCAAAATACACAAGGCAATCACTCATATAAATACATCGGCTACACCACTGCAACTTCATAACCACTTCTACAACCCTTTAGATCACACAACATCAACAAATACGAAGAAAGTAAATTGGAAAAAGAAAACACTTCATGGCAAGCACCCGTATCATCTAACACAGCCATACATCGATCAAGACGCATCCAACACATGGCTAAGAAAAGGCAATATATACAGTGAGACAGAAGGATTCATGATTGCAATACAGGATCAAACAATAAACACCAGGTATTACAGCAAGCATATTATTAAAGATCCCAATACCACAACAGATAAATGCAGACTTTGTAAACAACAAATAGAAACAGTAGATCACATCACAAGCGGATGTACAATACTAGCAAATACAGAATACCCCAGAAGACATGACAATGTCGCAAAAATAATACATCAACAGCTTGCCTTACAACATAAACTTATAAAACAACACGTTCCTACATACAAGTATGCACCACAAAATGTACTGGAGAATGATGAATACAAATTATACTGGAACAGAACCATTATAACAGATAAAACAACGCCACATAACAAACCTGACATCATACTCACCAATAAAAAGAAGAAATTAACACAACTAATCGAAATATCCATACCCAATACAACAAATATACAAAAGAAAACAGGAGAAAAAATTGAAAAATACATCCAACTGGCTGAGGAAGTCAAAGACATGTGGCATCAGGATAAAGTTGACATCATACCAATTATACTATCAACTACAGGAGTCATACCACACAATATCCACCAATACATCAATGCAATACAGCTACATCCAAACATATATATACAATTACAGAAATCCGTAATTATTGATACATGTTCAATTACCCGAAAGTTCCTAAATGCAATATAACATGTACCGTACAGCAAAAAGGAAGTGACGCTTGATAAAGGTCCGCGTCACTCCATTCTTAACCAGACTTAACGTCTGAGAAAGTAAAGATATAATAATAATAATAGTAATGATGATACGGCTGAAAGCAAGGGGAAACTACAGCCGTAATTTTTCACGAGGGCATGCAGCTTTATTCTATGGTTCAATGATGATGGCGTCCTCTTGGGTAACATATTCCGGAGATAAAATAGTCCCCCATTCGGATCTCCAGACGGGAACTACTCAGGAGGACGTTGTTATCAGGAGAAAGAAAACTGGCGTTCTACGGGTCGGATGGTGGAATGTCAGATCCCTTAATCGGGCAGATAGGTTAGGAAATTTAAAAAGGGAAATTGATAGGTTAAAATTAGATGTAGTGGGCATTAGTGAATTTCGGAGGCAGGAGGAACAAGACTTCTGGTCAGGTGAATACAGGGTTATAAACACAAAATCAAATATGGGTAATGCAGGAGTAGGTTTAATAATGAACAAAAAATAGGAGTGCGGGTAAACTACTACAAACATCATAGTGAACGCATAATTGTGGCCAAGATAGATACGAAGCCCAAGTCTACCACAGTAGTACAAGTTTATATGACAACTAGCCCGGAAGATGACGAAGAGATTGATGACATGAATGATGAGATAAAATAAATTATTCAGATAGTGAAGGGAGACGAAAATTTAATAGTCATAGGTGACTGGAATTCGATAGTAGGAAAAGGAAGAGAAGAAGCGTAGTAGGTGTATATAGAATGAGGGTAAGGAATGAAAGAGAAAGCCACCTGGTAGAATTCTGCACAGAGCATAGCTTAATCATAGCTAACACTTGGTTCAAGAACCATGAAAGAAGGCTGCATACATGAAAGAAGCCTGGAGATACTGGAAGGTTTCAGATAGATTATATAATGGTAAGACCGAAATTTGGGAACCAGTTTTTAAATTGTAAGACATTTCCAGGGGCAGATGTGGAGTCTGAATACAATCTATTGGTTATGAACTGTAGAGTAAAACTGAAGAAACTGAAAAAAGGTGGGAATTTAAGGAGATGGTACCTGGATAAACTGACAGAACCAGAGGTTGTAGAGAGTTTCAGGGAGAGAATTAGGGAACGATTGACAAGAATGTGGGAGAGAAATACAGTAGAAGAAGAATGGGTAGCTTTGAGGGATGAAGTAGTGAAGGCAGCAGAGGATCAAGCAGGTAAAAAGACGAGGGCTAATAGAAATCCTTGGGCAAGAAGAGATAATGAATTCAGTTGATGAAAAGAGAAAATACAAAATGCAGTAAATGAAGCAGGCAAAAATGAATACAAACGTCTCAAAAATCAGATCGACGGGAACTTCAAAATGGCTAAGCACGGATGGCTAGAGGACTATTGTAAGGATATAGAGGCGTATATCACTAAGGGGTAAGATAGATACTGCCTACAGAAAAATTAAAGAGACCTTTGAAGAAAAGAGAACCACTTGCATGAGCTCAGATGGAAACCCAGTTCTAAGCAAAGAAGGGAAAGAAGGAAGGTGGATATAGTATATAGAGGGTCTATACAAGGGCAATGTTCTTGAGGACAACATTATGGAAATGGAAGAGTATGTAGATGAAGATGAATTGAGAGATATGATGCTGCGTGAAGGGTTTGGGAGAGCACTGAAAGAACTAAGTCGAAACAAGGCCCCGGGAGTAGACAACATTCCATTAGAACTGCTGATAGCCTTGGGAGAGCCAACCATGACAAAACTATACCATCCGGTGAGCAAGATGTATGAGACAGGCGAAATACCCTCTGACTTCAAGAAGAATATAATAATTCCAATCCCAAAGAAAGCAGATGTTGGCAGATGTGAAAATTACCGAACTAGCAGTTTAATAAGCCACAGCTGCAAAATAATAACACAAATGCTTTACAGACGAGTGGAAAAACTGGTAGAAGCCGATCTCGGGGAAGATCACTTTGGATTCCGTAGAAATGTTGGAAAACTTGAGGCAATACTAACCCTACGACTTATGTTAGAAAATAGATTAAGGAAAGGCAAACGTACGTTTCTGGCATTTGTAGGATTAGAGAAAGCTTTTGACAATGTTGACTGGACTACTCTCTTTTAAAATCTGAAGGTGGCAGGAGTAAAATACAGGGAGCGAAAGGCTATTTACAATTTGAAGAGAAACCAGATGGCAGTTATAAGCATCGAGGGCCATGAAAGGGAAGCAGTGATGGGAAGGGAGTGAGACAATGTTGTAGCCTATCACCGATGTTATTCAATCTTTATATTGAGCAAGCAGTAAAAGAAACAAAAGAAACATTCGTAGTAGGAATTAAAATCCATGGTGAAAAAATAAAAACTTTGAGGTTTGCCGATGACATTGTAATTCTATCAGAGACAGCAAAGGACCTGGAAGAGCAGCTGAACGGAATGGGCAGTGTCTTGAAAGGAGGATATAAGATGAACATCAACAAAAGCAAAACGAGGATAATAGAATGTAGTCGAATGAAATTGGTAAGTTCTGCAGAATCGAATACCATTTCAGTCACTCTGGTTCGGTATGTGTCCTGTTGCCTAGTAGACACAGGGTCCATGCCTGATGGCATGAACGCATATAAGGCGAGAATGGTGTCCTGTTGTATAGCCACCTATGCTGCATTCCCTGGTTCCAAAGTTCATCCGTGGTGGTTGGCGTTGGGTCACAGCATTGCACGTGTCGTTTCACCATATTCCACACATTTTCGATTGGTGACAAGTATGGCGATCTGGCGGACCAGGGCAAAAATCTGACACACTGTGCTGTTCGTTCAGCAATATGTTTTCCTGCATTGTCTTGATGAAATATGGTTTCTGGGGTGTTGTGCGAAAAGGGTACGGTTACGGGTCCTAGGACGTCATCCATGTAGATTACAGTGCTCACAGTGCCCTGGACCCACACCAACTGTGATTTTGATTGTACCCATTAGGACCCCCCAGCAGAAGGCCTTGAGCTGGCGCTGTACGTCTTGTGCGAATGCAACCACTGTGATACTGCCCTTCCTGTCTGCGGTGAACCAAACTGCAGCCAACATTTTCAAATAAACAGAACCTGGATACGTCCGAAAACACTATTTGATGCCATTCCTGTCCCAGTAACGTCGTTCCATATCTCTGTACATTCATCAAATGCAGGCAGAGAAGAGGACGATGCGCACGTAACCCATGCCATAATAAATGGCGATGGATTGTTATTCCTGATAGTGTATAACGCGTTACATTGTCAGTTGAGGTATGTCCTGCAAATTCCATTCGGATGAGGTGTCAGTCCTCTCAGGAAGCAGTCTGGATGTCGCGATCTGACCCATCTCAATGTGTTCTGAAAAATGATTCAAATGGCTCTGAGCACTATGCGACTTAACTTCTCACGTCATCAGTCCCCTAGAACTTAGAACTAATTAAACCTAACTAACCTAAGGACATCACACACATCAATGCCCGAGGTAGGATTCGAACCTGCGACCGTAGCGGTCGCTCGGTTCCAAACTGTAGCGCTCAGAACCGCACGGCCACTCCGGCCGGTTCAATGTGTTCTACGGCCTTCCTTGAACCATTCGTTACACACATGTTAAACTGCAAAAACCCTTCGTCCAACAAGAGCAGCAATTTCCTGGATGGATGCGTGACATTCTCTCATTCCTATAATCCGACCTCTTTTAAGCACACTGGTTTGACGATATAGTTCACGCTTATGTCTGCAACACATCCAGCATATCTGCTCAAATCACACAGATGCATTATCTTCGGTTTATAGCGACAACGGGATCAGGAAGCTCCACGATATAATGTTGACCTTGAACCGATGCGTCGACGTTGTTCAAATTCTAATCATTTCTGCAGAACGTACTAATAATCACGTCCTGTGAAAATAAACGTCCCATCTCTTCTCATTCAAGGTATTCTGTATTTTTTTTCTGAACATGAGTGCAGTTTTACAGTGTCTCCGTCACATTCTATGGTCTCATGATAGTGTTGTATAAGAGCACGTAATCCTTGTTGATAAACAGAAGCCAACAGGCAGTTTGTCAACAAGTGGCCACGAAAACCTTATTAATTTTTTGCTTTTGTCTTACGCTCGTAACCGTGTTCTTACTGCATGTATTACACTCTCATCATCTTCAAATCCGATGACACCTAGAGAAGCCTTAAGTGGTCCAAACAGATGGAAGTCCGAGAGTGCCGGTTGTGGCTCATTTGGTGTATGAGGCAAAGATGTCCAACTCAGTTTATGTATTTCCAGGTCCTGGGACTTGTCTCTGGTCGTACATTGTCATGTAGGAGCAAAATTTATTTTGGACTCCTGTCAGGCTGAACATCTCACAGACGGTTCTCCGAATTAATGGTTGACTCTTCTTGCAACACGCCTGCAAGAATGAAACCATCACTATCCCAAAAGATTGTCATCTTTTCCAGAAGAGGGACCTGCTTTGAAATTCTTATTCTTTGGTGACTGTAGGTGGTACTGTTGTAATATATCTGGCTTTGCAGCTGTCATATTCAGGTGCAAGTAGGTCTTCTTAGAGTAGTTGCGAAGGCATTTTAACATATATGAGACTGGTTCTCGTCTGCCTTCCTACCACAGTTGTGCAATGATGCTCTGTGAGTGTTTTAGCAATTTGGTGTCGAACCTACAGCCTGGAAGGCAGGAAGATACCATCCCACACATGCAGGGTTCAGAAAAGTGCAGCAGTACAGACTGTAATGTAATCAGACAATGATCTCAATGTCAGTTCCATTACACTCCCTGTAAGGAAAAAGTTATTGTTAATAGAAATTAGTGTATGGGTTCAGGGGTAACTACATGTTAGCAAACATGAAAACCACAATTTTCGTTATTATGGTTTATTTGTACTCTACATATGACTTCATGACATAGTGATGTTAGCAGAATTACATACAGGATGGTAAAATATTGGTTAAAATATTGGTACTGGGAGTTTACAATTGTGAAGCGAAATTCCTAAACGTTATAAGGATCTTTAATGGTAAGGTGGTTGATGACCTTGTCCAGGGGTCGATAAAATAAAAAACATAAAAAAATTAAATGCAATTGTTGCCAGAGATATCAATTACGCTAAAATGTACAATGAAAATATCCAAACTGAATGGTGTCGGTATAGGGTACGTAAACATCACTGAAAAGATAATTGCACAATTACAATAGTTCAATAATTTTAGAGTCTAAAAAACTGCAGTGGTTGATCAATCCTTTCCATTAGAGCCGATATCTCGCACTTCTCCTTCAATTAAGCCCAGAAATCGTGAATATATTTAACTATAGGTCATAGCTGAATTTACAAAAATTGGGAGAGATGGAGACAACGAAGTTCTGAGTGTCAATTGAATATCAGTTGCTGGCTTAGCATGAGCATGTGTTTTTAGCTTGCAACGGCGGCGGCAGTGGCGGCTGTTGGCGCGTGCTGTGAACCTGAGAATGTATTCAAAAACTCTCTCGACTGTTAAAAACCAGTCTCATACATTTACTACATCTTTGGTGAAGCTGAGACTCCTAGTTATTCCCTAGCTATGTTAACTGGCATGGTAAACGCTATTTGGCTGGAATAGTGCCTACATTGTGGCCTTCAAATCACTTGCAAGTGCTAACTGTCAGTGCTCGGTGTGATTCTCCATACTAGGGGACCTTGCAGTTCAACTCCTTAAGACTAGACTGTGAACAAGTGTTGTCATAATGACTCTCACAATCGTCTCAGCTTGGCGTGAGTCACCTTGCTCAAACACTCGACAATTTCCTGCAAGAGAAGAGGTGAATTACTCTGTCTGCAATTTGCCTATGTCAAGGCTGGTGGCTACACATTTTCTTTCTGGCCAATCACAGAATTCGTGGTCGTGCGGTAGCGTTCTCGCTTCCCACGCCCGGGTTCCCGGGTTCGATTCCCGGCGGGGTCAGAGATTTTCTCTGCCTCGTGATGGCTGGGTGTTGTGTGCTGTCCTTAGGTTAGTTAGGTTTAAGTAGTTCTAAGTTCTAGGGGACTTATGACCACAGCAGTTGAGTCCCATAGTGCTTAGAGTCATTTGAACCATTTTTTGAACAGAATTCGTACTTGTTTTAACTGCATACACTAGAGTTTTTGCAGATTATCACAGGCGTCGTTTCTTTCGCATGACAGTGTTTAACTTTTGCTGTGTAATACTGAGGTAAACAACTTTTTCTTTCATGCGAATTTTAACACAGTTGGCTACAGTGAGCCACCAATATTTTGAGTTGGGTTTGGTTCAAATGGCTCTGAGCACTATGGGACTTAACTGCTGTGGTCATCAGTCCCCTAGAACTTAGAACTACTTAAACCTAACTAACCTAAGGACATCACACACATCCATGCTCGAGGCAGGATTCGAACCTGCGACCGTAGCGGTCACGCGGCTCCAGACTGTAGCGCCTAGAAACGCACGGCCACTCCGGCCGGCTAAAGTTGGGTTTCTCTGGACGTTTTATCCGGCATCTCCCGCCATACTACAGGAGAAATGCTTTCCGAAGACTCATCGTTAAAAGCAGGGACAAGGGTTGCTTTTCCCAGCAATCTATGCAGTGCTCTGGTGTCTCATTGTGTCTGCTATATGTGCTACTCTGGAGCTGCTGGTCTGTATAGTACAGGCGTTGCCACCATAAGTATTCTCCATCCCCCAGAACACGTCTCGTAGCTTGGGTCTTGGCAATTACTTCCATGCAGGTACTAGTGTGAGGCTTAGTGGTTTATCTTCATAAGATGTTGGTTTGTTTTTCGCCTTCCCTATCAATAAAATTCGTACATTTTCACCTAAATCTGTTGTGTGACATATTTAGCTAGCTGGAATTGTGTCAGGAATTCAATGTAAGGTGTGTTATGTGTTTGACACCCTACAGCAACAGTTGCAAGATGACGTAATGAGGTGGGAAATACTGATGACAGGTGGTTTGTTTGTATGGATACCATGAGAAAAATCGCCTAAATTGTGGTCTTCCTCTGCGATTGGTTGCTGCATTCGAAACTTGCGTGCCAAAATTATTATCTTCTGCTATTAATATTATACAAACTAAGCAGCATATTTACTTAAATTTCAAATTAAAGCATCTCTCAATAGTATGCTAAAATTCCATTATTTCACAGATATTAGTAACCAGCAGAGTCATAAACAACTGCTAAATGAAAAGGCAGACAAAGCGCTTCGGTGATCTTCGGATCAGGGGTAACTTGGATGGCGGGCGAAAGTGGCTCAGCTGTAAGATGAGAACTGGTTCGGCAGTCTCGGTGGACGGACACGTTGTCTGCTGCTCTATCAGTTAAGACTTAATTTTCAATGTCTAGTTCGTAAAATATAGCTGGTTCAACAGTCTTGGAAGACAGACATGTTGTCTGCTGTGGTCGGTATCCGTCAAAACTTAATTAGCAATGTATGATTAAAAAAACACGTAATTGAGAACAGAGTGATAGTAATTACGAAAATATGCAGTTCATTATTTTGTTAAGGAATGGAAATTATTTGTGATTCTGAAGTGGAATGTAATTGTGCAGTTTCTCGTGTTCTGCCAATAAAAAGCGAGTGGCATCCCAAATAAACACACTAATTGGAAAATTAATAATTCACATAATATCAATTCTTCGCTAAGAGTTTCTTACAGCCTCAAGATAACGGATTCATCACCTACATGCTGTTTTCTGTGCAGGGGACAAAAACTGTAGATGACTGCAGGTTGGTGAACATTAATTAGAACTTATGCATTCCACTCAGAGCAGTGGAAGCAAATAGGCACCTCACATGTACTGCAATCTTAGTACAAGTATGATCCGTAACATTTCATGAAGATAATCTTTGAAGTCGAAGTGCTTTGGAATCATGAGACCAGATTTTACTAGCGAGAACTGTGAATTGTAAGTGATCAGCGAACTGTGTAAGGACTGTGATTCGAGTGAACTGTAAGTGACTAGAGAAATGCACGAGAACTGTGATAAGTAGCCTTTGAACTGTTTTTGAACTTTAATTGAACTATAAGACAAACCTAATTAATCAAGTGTCAATGACAGTCCCCGAAGCACACTACGAGTTCGTCGTAAGGAAATGTAATTTGATTGTAGCACGGCAGAAAGGTTCGCAAGGTTAACCCAAAGTGAAGACCAAAGATGTAGCTCAGCTCTATGCGCAGTAGACAATCAGAATAAGAAAGGGAGTCGCTAAAAACACAAACAAGGTTATCTTGAGACAGGTCTGCCACTTTTAAAAGTTTCTTGCGGTCAGGAGAGCATTAAGGGGCTCCGGAAAAGCTCAAAATCATGAAAAGTTCAATTTTTACTTTTTTGCGTTTTCTGAATCTGCAGACTATTACCTTTTAATAGATATATAATTTATTCAATTCCGAAGACTACAACTATTTTTAAATTTTTTTTCAAATGTGTTCTACATGGGCGTGACCCACTGTGGCGCTGTTAAACTGCTGTCAAATGGTGTTATTATTAACGTCCGTGTTCATCAGGTACATTTCAGTGATGTGAGATAAAGTATGTGTTGTGGCTAACCTGTGATGGTTCAATATATATCGCTGGTGTGATTGTCGATTGTTTCATGTTTATTTACTCTGTCGTTATCTCGAAAATATTCGTAATTAATTCTGTTTCTTGAGTCTCTGTTTTGTTGAAGTATAATAATGAGTAAAAGGAAAGTTATTAGAAATCCTCTGAAGGCTTTTAAGAAAAGGAGAAATGTTGGAAAGCCAAAGGTATGTGTTATTACTGTAAACAATAAAGACGATGAAAATCCCCAACATAGCTTGTGTCCCAAAGAAGAAGACAGTTGGTGTAAATATAACAAAGGATTGCTAACTGGTGAAGTGTACACTCATAAGCATAGTCTGCCTCATGCAATAATGGAGGTGATAAAACCTATTTTCAGAATCTTAGCAGCACCTGAACTGTTGAAAAAGTGTATTCACGGAAAAACTCAAAACCCCAATGAAAGTGTAAATAGTGTTATATGGTCGAGAATCCACAAGACTGTATTTGTTGGAATAGAAACACTTCACTTTGGTGTGTATGATGCTGTTGCGACTTTCAATGATGGCAACATTGTAAGGTGCAAGGTATTTAGAAATATGGGAATGAAGATAGGTTCTAACATGGTACGAGCGATGCTTGCTTTAGACAAGGAACGCCTTCGGGCTGCAGACAGGGCTGTAAAGAGTCTAGAAATACAAGCAAGAGTAAACAGGAGGAGGAACAAGAGGAAGCTGGAGGAGGAGTTTGCAGAGGATGAAGATAATCCATCCTATGGACCTGGAATGCACTAAAAAGTTAATCCAATCTTTGTCGCTCGATTCCCAAAACTTTTATTTTCTCATACTAATTACATGTTTTCTAAGGATCTTCCAAACATATTTGTTTCAAACTTACAGTAAATGTTACACAGTACCTTCTGCATAATTTAACACAGCCTTTTTCCAAAAAACTGTATATTTTTGAATATATAAATAAAACATTGCAAAAAAATGTTGTGAATTTTCATTACAATTGAAAAAAATCATCTTTAATAACTGAACTAAAATTTTGTAAAATCCCTGTGTTAAGTTGTAGCCCATATTCCAATAAATAATCTGTAAAAAGTTCAACTTCCTACCTCAAATACTTTATGAGGAAAGATGTAATTTATAAGCGTTATTTTAACATTGCAAGTATAGGGCGTTCCGGAGCCCCTTAACACTGAGTGACCAGATTTCGTGGCTGCAGCATGAGCACGGCTGGTGGATACTGCCGTGTATTAGGTACTGACGACGAAACTGTCAGAGTGGTGGCCGTGTGTTTGAACTCTAGCGGTCTTGGAAGATTAGGTGGGACGTTTTCATAAGGTTTTAATTATCACCACCAAAAAAATGAAGCTGCGACCATGAAAATTGGTGTTAGTCCATCTCTAATATTTTCCCTTCAATGCGCCATAGTTTTTCCAGAGACGGATGACTTGGAGGATACCTCGGTTACAGAAGGCTACATTCTGGTTGCTGAGGAAACATATCGCCTCGAAAATTATTTGGTCTTCACTTTGGAGATGCCTGCCATACCGTAGTTTACTGACGTGATTAATGCGAATGAAGCCACTTAGTGCCATGTTGAAACAATATGAAGAGGGTGGGAGGGGAGGGGAAGAGATAATGCAAAATTTAACTGTGCAAACAACCAACATGTGTGACTCTGTCCAATGTATAGTCGTTGAGCAAAAACCACCTCTTGGACAGCTTCCCTCCCTCAGCCATTTCAGAATATTTTGATAGTGCTCTCCTGCGACGGTTCACACCTTACGAACATCATATTTCGGTACTGCACCTACATCAGTCCCAAAACACACTCAGCATCACCTTGCCTTACGATGGTCGTACCTTCACCATTTTCAGTGTTGATCAATCTGCATCTTTCCCATGCTTGATTCCCTCATTTGTCTCAGAGTCTTACTGAGACAAACAGCATTCATCCGTGGCAATTACACATCTAATATCGTCATCTGGATTGTCCGAGCCCCGGTCTCGATCTACAGACTTGGTCCCTCAACTCATTTCCCACCCCGTCCACTTCCCTCGATTGCAATATTCACGATCCTTGATGCCTCAAGAAGTGTCCTATCATTCGCACCATCTGTTAGTGAATTTGTGCGATAAATGTTACTTCTGACAATTACCTTCAGTACCTTCTCATTAATTATAGGAAGTAATGTTCAGCATTTATCTGCAGTACCACACTTTAAGAGCTTTCATTCTCATATTGTCTGAGCTATTTATCATCCACTTGTCGCCAAATAGTAGTGTGCTTGTCAGAAAGCCACGCCATGAGTTTCAGTCGACTATTATCATGTCATTAAAGGCAATACAACATACAAAACCGTTGTTCTCAGAACGTGAAACGCAATGCAAGGTTCATGAAAAAGATATATACCTATAATGGTGTGTGGCAGCTCTTAAGAGTCCAGTATCGGCAACACGATACGAGATGAGTTTCCGTGAGCTCCGCTGCTACACTATACACTAAGTAAACAAACCAAGTATCTGCCGTATATTTGATGCTGGTGTTGGAATTAATATTATTGGGTGCTCAGATACCGATCCCTCTTTACTACGCCTCTACACGCGTCTTCTGCAGTTTTCTATGAAACTGACGCTGACTTAGAGTGTGGTTGGTAATTTTGGTAATTTTATCCTGTGCTCCTTGTATTGCTGTGATTCTTGCAGCAGACACGACGACGGTGCGAACTGAGTTGTGTTCCTGTCATCCAACGCTACGGTACATTTTATAACAACGTTTCCCGAGATATAATTAAATATTTCATTACGAAATCGGACATGTTTCATTATAAAAAAGGAATTCGGCTTATATACGCCGCCGGCGGTCACCCATGGCCAAACACTCACTAGCACACCCACGCACATACACACACACACACACACACACACACACACACACACACACACACACACACACACACGTACATACACATACTCGAATGCGGCCCGGAAATGAAACTCGGCAACGTCATGTGCTCTTACTAAAGTTACGAGTCCGCTAGCAGCGTACAATATGCATTCGCGGTGACTGCGGAAGCCTGGTGGTGCAATGTTTTGCTGCCACAGGAACTAAGCACAGCCCGTGAATTTTCGAGGTTGCTCAAGCTTTTTTGCGAATGAGAGACAGAATTCTGACGTTTTAATGGCGGTTTTCTCATCAACAGTGATGTAGATTCTCGAAAGTATGGTGAGCTCGAGCGAATAACAAATGCTCCACAGTTACATGCCCACGACTGACAATGTACGGCAAGCGCGCTCTGGGTTCGTAAATAATTATGTTCTGCTGTGATGAAAAGCTTAACTCTGGTTAGGAGTACACAGTTCCGAATTTGACATGTTGCTTCTCATCTTGTATTATGAATTCTTCATGAAGACTAAACAACGGAGGAACATCAACGGCTAAACGGAGGTCTTTCACATGAAGAGAAATTATATAAAAATTTCGGCTACAGAGCAAACTGTATCGCAAATCGTGAAAAAAAGTCAACTATAGCAAAATTTCAAACTATATACGTCAACAGACGTAACGTAAAAAACGGAATATGACTCTTCAGTAAAGCGGCTCTCATTTCAAGCAAGTACCTTCGTAACATTCAGAGTTTTTGGTACGGTTCTTCCACGTTTGCGAATCAAAAGTGACTTTTGTAACTATTCAAACTATCTGCTTGCTGTCTCTCTCTCTCTTTCTCTCTCTCCAACACACACACACACACACATACACAAAACATCAAATATGATAACTTCTGATCCCCACATTCTAGAACCTCACGTTGTACACGAATCCGAAGACGAAGTGAGAAGCTGACATTGACATGACACATTTCGAAAAGTGTGGCGCTGTAATTTTTTTCTAATTTGTTTTGTTACTGAGACTTGCGGTTCTAGGCAACAGTATAGCCATAACGCAAAAATAAACATTGTCTAAAATTACATGGGTAAGCCTATCAATGATGCGCAATATGACAAACAATGTGACTATGGGCCCTCCCTACAATTACTCTCAGAAATTTTATAGAAAATTTGCTCTTTGAACATGGAAACTTACTATTTCTAATTACATTTCAGACGACGCGGAATATTGCTGCGCGGTGTGGGATCCTTACCAGGTAGGATTAACGGAGGACATCGAAAAAGTGCAAAGGAGGGCAGCTCGTTTCGTGTTATCGCGCAATAGTGGTGAGAGGGTCACTGAAATGATACGCGAGTTGGGGTGGCAGTCACTGAAACAAAGGCGGTTGTCACTGCGGCGACATCTATTTACGAAATTTCAATCACCAACTTTCTCTTCCGAATGCGAGAATATTTTGTTGGCACTCACATACGTAGGGAGAAATAATAATCATAATAAAATAAGAGAAATCTGAGCTCGAACGGAAAGATTTAGGTGTTCCTTGTTCCCACGCGCCATTCGAGAGTGGAATGGGAGAGTAGTAGTATGAAAATGGTTTGATGAACCCTCTGCCAGGCACTTAAGTGTGAATTGCAGAGTAACCATGCGGATGTGGATGTAGATGTAGATCAAGGAATTATGTGCGTAAAAGAAAATAATCCTGTAAACCCAAGTCTTAAATGAGTTATCAACAAGCGGATCATCATTACAGAATAAACGCATATGTTACAGTTTGTGGGCTGAAATTTGTATGATGCGTTTACAGAAATAGGAACGAGATCCATGAAATATGCCACCTACATGTTGAAACTCGTATCGATGATAAAAATGGAAAGGAAAAAAATTCTCTTAGGGTAGGCCGCGGTTAAATAAAAAAAATATATGTACACAATCTCAGAGTACATACAAACCAAGTTGGCACGTAACTGCGCAGAGGGCGCAGTAGGGGAGCGGACGAAGTTAGTGCTGGGGGCTCAATTAGGGAGCCGCGCGGTATGGAAGATGCAGTGCGACAGCTGAAGCCTGTGCGTGTGTGTCACATAACTTGTAAGCTACTGCTAATGAGCCTGACAAGCTGTCTGTCAGTGACGTCCAAAAACAAAATTTTATTCACCTTCTTCTGCGTCATATCTGAGGCAATGAATCGTTGTGGGGAATGTTCCCTCTTTCTTTATTGTGCAACTGGAATAGTTGGCGGTTGAAACTGATTTTCAAAAAGTATCAGATGGTCTAATATACACTCTGAAACAAAAACAACGCACCACGAGGGCATAGTACAAATGGAACGGAAATCCATGGATGCGATAAACAAGTACAGAGAAACAAATGATAACAGTTTCAGAAAATATAGGTGATTAATTTAAGAGAAAGAACTTCAACAGTTGAGCAAGTCAGTAACGCTTTCGTCCACCTCTGGCCATTGTGCAAGCACTTATTCGGTTTGCAATTGATTGGCAGAGTTGTTGGATGTCCTTCTGAGATTTATTGTGCCTGATTCTCTTCGGCTCGTGCGTTAGACCGTCAGAACCCTGAAAAGATTGGAAGGCTCTGTTCATAATGCTCCAAACGTTCCAAATTATGGAGAGATCGGTCAACGTTGTTGGCCAAGGTCGGGTTTGGTAAGCACGAAGATAAGCAACAGAGTCACCCATTGCGCCCGTGCGTGCATTGTATTGAAATGTAAACCCGGGATGGCTTGCCATGAAGGGTATCAAAGGGGGCGTAGAATATCGTCGACGTACCGCTGTTCCGTAAGGGTGCCGCGGATAATCACCAAAGGAGTCCTACTATGAAAAGATATGGCACCCCAGAAAATCACTGCTGGTTGTCGCGCCATATGGTGGGCGTCAGTCAATTTGGTATCCCATCGTTGGTCATCGAGGCAAATTTAAAGTCGGGACTCATAACTGAAGACAATTCTACTCTAGTCAATTAGATTCCAGGCCCAAGAAGTGTCTGGAGACTCCCCGGTGTGATATCATTCAGTCGCCCGCCATGTGGCCTGACAACAAGGATTTATTTTCATAGTGTAACTCCCTCGGTTGGCATCAGCGACAAAGCGCACATCGACGATATTCTGCGCTCCGTTTCGTTGCCCTTCGTGCCAAGCTATACTGGGTTCACATTTCAACAACATAATGGCCATCCTCACACTGCGTGCGTTTTCGCTGTTTCTTCGTGCGTGGCAAACTCTATCTTGGCGAGCAAAGTCGCCGCATCTCTCCTTAATTGAGAACGTTTGTTGCATTATGGGCGAGGTCCTCCGTGCAGCTCGGTATTTTAACGACGCAACGCACCCGCTGAACAGGATTAGGCACGATATCCCTCCGGAGGTCATACAACAACTCTGTCAGTCAATGCCATGGTGCTCGCATAAGGGCCAGAAGGTGGACGTACGCATTATTTACTTGCCAGTTTGTGAAGCTCTTTCTCTTGAATGAATCATCCAGTTTTTCTAAAATTATAACGACTGCCCTTCTATGCACATGTACATCACGTCCACCGATTTCCGCCCCACTCGGATAATTCGTTCGTGGCACGGGGTAGGTCGTTCCTTTCTTCCTTAGAATGTATTTATGAAAAATAATCATGCCATGGTGCTCGCATAAGGGCCAGAAGGTGGACCTACGCATTATTGACTTGCCAGTTTGTGAAGCTCTTTCTCTTGAATGAATCATCCAGTTTTTCTAAAATTATAACGACTGCCCTTCTATGCACATGTACATCACGTCCACCGATTTCCGCCCCACTCGGATAATTCGTTCGTGGCACGGGGTAGGTCGTTTCTTTCTTTCTTAGAATGTATTTATGAAAAATAATCATGCCATGGTGCTCGCATCAGGGCCAGAAGGTGGACGTACGCATTATTTACTTGCCAGTTTGTGAAGCTCTTTCTCTTGAATGAATCATCCAGTTTTTCTAAAATTATAACGACTGCCCTTCTATGCACATGTACATCACGTGCACCGATTTCCGCCCCACTCGGATAATTCGTTCGTGGCACGGGGTAGGTCGTTCCTTTCTTTCTTAGAATGTATTTATGAAAAATAATCATGCCATGGTGCTCGCATAAGGGCCAGAAGGTGGACCTACGCATTATTGACTTGCCAGTTTGTGAAGCTCTTTCTCTTGAATGAATCATCCAGTTTTTCTAAAATTATAACGACTGCCCTTCTATGCACATGTACATCACGTCCACCGATTTCCGCCCCACTCGGATAATTCGTTCGTGGCACGGGGTAGGTCGTTTCTTTCTTTGTTAGAATGTATTTATGAAAAATAATCATGCCATGGTGCTCGCATAAGGGCCAGAAGGTGGACCTACGCATTATTGACTTGCCAGTTTGTGAAGCTCTTTGTCTTGAATGAATCATCCAGTTTTTCTAAAATTATAACGACTGCCCTTCTATGCACATGTACATCACGTCCACCGATTTCCGCCCCACTCGGATAATTCGTTCGTGGCACGGGGTAGGTCGTTTCTTTCTTTCTTAGAATGTATTTATGAAAAATAATCATGCCATGGTGCTCGCATAAGGACCAGAAGGTGGACCTACGCATTATTGACTTGCCAGTTTGTGAAGCGCTTTCTCTTGAATGAATCATCCAGTTTTTCTAAAATTATAACGACTGCCCTTCTATGCACATGTACATCACGTGCACCGATTTCCGCCCCACTCGGATAATTCGTTCGTGGCACGGGGTAGGTCGTTTCTTTCTTTCTTAGAATGTATTTATGAAAAATAATCATGCCATGGTGCTCGCATAAGGGCCAGAAGGTGGACCTACGCATTATTGACTTGCCAGTTTGTGAAGCTCTTTCTCTTGAATGAATCATCCAGGTTTTCTAAAATTATAACGACTGCCCTTGTACGCACATGTACATCTCGTCCACCGATTTCCGCCCCACTCGTATGATTCGTTCGTGGCACGGGGTAGGTCGTTTCTTTCTTTCGTAGAATGTATTTATGAAAAATAATCATAGTAGCTACACTTCTCGTACTATATCTGTAAGAGTTTATAAGTGCAACTGTATCGTATGAAACATCTGTATCCTTTGTTTTGTCGTATAAACACGGAATAAACTGCATCCTCCCATCTTCCTTTCGTTATTTTTAGCAAACTGTAATTCATGTCTTTTTACCGCCCACACCCGCGCCAATTGCAATTTCTATGAATAGAATCTTCTCACATGTAGAAATCTGAAGGAGCGACTGTCTTACTCACTAAATAGGATTCTAAAGTGAAGATCGGAAAGACATTTCTTTACTTTGAAAACTCGGTTCCAACCAGTTTTGCTGTCAACTTCACGTTTTTGAAATTCTGTGTAAGAAAAGCCTGTTCCTTGTGAGTTGGAACCTGACGACGACCTGTTACGTTAGCGGGTAACGTGGAACAGCTTATACAAACCTACTGACAAACCTTTGAATAGGTTACAATATTTGATCCACGAACGTGACAACTTGTGTGAGGTTCCAACTCACAATGAACAAGCTTTCTAACAAAAGTTTTCAAGACCTGAAGACGACACCAAAATCTGTCGTAACCGGTTGTTCGAAATGAAGTCCTGCTTATGCGACAATGGCTTCAGGAAAACGTTTACCAAATTCCTATGAAATAAATGCGCTACACCGATAGCCTATCAGTTAGTTATTAAATTGTTATTACTTTCAGAAATAATTAATCAGACGATATGACGATTTTTTAAATATATTTTTTTATTATTTATTTATTAATTTTTTTTGCTTATTATATGGAAAGTTATATGTCCAAACGATCGAGGGTTATTGCGGCTCTATTACTAAAGATGTTTTCAGTCACGTCGAGCCTTCTGTTGTTCGGTGAGCCAGCCGTGGTGGTCGAGCGGTTCTAGGCGCTTCAGTCCGGAACCGCGCTGTTGCTACGGTCGCAGGTTCGAATCCTGCATGGATGTGTGTGATGTCGTTAGGTTTAAGTAGTTCTAAGTTTAGGGGCCTGATGACCTCAGCTGTTAAGTCCCATAGTGCTTAGAGCCATTTGAACCATTTTTTTTGTTTGTTTGGTGACATTGTTCGTATTCTTGCCCAAACACAAAATTCTAACCGCTGGTATAAATAAATTTTGTCTGCATTAATTGCCTCATATAATACATGCATGCACTATGTATACTACCATGGGCGCTGGTAGCAAAGCGTAAGTAGGGTAGTTCCAAAATTTACTACGTCGTTTTCAAGTGTATTTTATTCAGCAACAACCTGCGTCACATTACTCTAATGCAGAAAAGATTAGTGATTATCTCCTCATTGAGTCTCAAAACTTTATCCAGTTAATGAAACGAAATTTATCGTTCTGAAAATTAATCCCATCAAATGGCAAATTAACATCTGAGTGAGTAATTATCAACACCTATCGTTGCATGACGGGAGATAAACTCATATCATTTAACAAAAGAATGAAGGGGATGTAATTACACATCATGCAGCACCCAAAAGCAAACTGTTTAATGAGTTTTCCTTCCTCGCTTGCCTCTTCTGACATAAATTTTATGACATTGCATATAATCGCACTTACTTCATTATGGAGAGCTTTTCGTACATCTGTGATGCGTGAATACTGCGGTGGCACGCTACGTATTGAAGAGGCAGCAACGATAAGTTTTTCAAAGCACAGATCACCAAATGACAGCCAGCTGAGGCGGCTGGTGCTTTGAAACAGCAGGATGGAATCGCTCAACTCCCAGAACGAGGAGCTTACCTGTGCTAGAGCCAAGTTATTTCGTGCGCACTGTATGTTGCACTAGATTTCTGTCGACATCAATTCAAATACGTGTGTCACTCATTAAAACTATTTTAATACACGCTGTAAATGTTCCCTATGATGCAAACTGATCGGTCACAACACGGATGTCAATGAATTTTTGAATAGATTTTAATTTTGATCGTTTTTATTTGGTTGCGTCAGTACTGTAGATCGTTAATTTGTGGTGCAGACTGTGAAACCGAAAATGCAGATAAAACACCTTCCGCATCATCCAAAATCTTTCGCCACTTAATATCCGTTGATAACTTGTACTGTGTTTCTGATACTGAGTCTGTAAGCTTTATTGCAGAAAGTATATTTAATACGTAATCGATGTAATAACGTACTTATTCCTGATTTTATATAATTGATTGTAATTATAATGAAAAAACTTGAGTTTCATTAATTTTATTGATCCTCAGTCAACAAACAGTGAAGTTATGCACAATAATTAAATTTAAACTTCTAATATATGCGGGTTTAATTCTTACATCTGCTTTCATTAAATCCATCATTCAGACATTTGCTAGTTTCTTGGCTATTAAACCTAGTATTGTCAAAAATTAAAGTAAATTATTCATTTCAGTGATCCTCAGATAAGAACAGTCAGATTATGTACAAGATTTAAAATTAAACTTCTACTATTTACAGACTTAAGACTTACATCTGCTTTCCATACATCCATCATTCACACAGTAGGTAGTTACTTGCCTGTTACAACCAAGTATTGTAAAAAATTAAAGTACAATAAATTTTCATTAAAATGGTCTACTGCACTTGTTGAGAAACTAATGGATGGAATAGATGGAGTTGGCCACCAAAAATTCTTTTAAATTATGTTTAAATTGTGTCTTGTCTGACACTTAACTCTTAATGGTTGCTGGTAACTTATTGAAAATATGCGTTACTGAATACTGGACTCCTTTCTGGGCAAGAGTAAGTGATTTTAAATCTTTATGTATATTGTTCTTATGGCCTAGTATTGATACTGTGTACTAAGCAGTTAGTTGGAAAAAGAGATGTATTGTTTACAACAAACTTCATTAAGGAATAAATATACTGAGAAGCTGTGGTTAATATGCCCAATTCTTTGAATAGGTTTCGACATGATGTTCTTGGATTTACACTACTCATCAGTCTTATTATACGCTTCTCTATTCTAAAAACTTTTTCTCTGTTTGTGGAGTTACCCCAAAATATGATACCATATGACCTAATGGAGTGAAAATAAGCAAAGTATGCCAGTTTTTTTATATTTATATCTGCTATATCTGACATCATTCGCATTGCAAACACAGACTTGTTTAGGCGCTTTAGCAGTTCGTTAGTATGTTGCTCGCAACTGAATTTATTATCAAGTTGTAATCCCAAAATTTTACACTCTCAACTTCTTCTATTGTTGTGCCGTTGTTTGTCTTTGCTTATGGAGAACCTCTGTCGCGCTCCCGCCGCTCCCGCAGATGCGGTGTGCTGCTATGATCGCGCCAGTGTAGGCGCGCCTAATTTGTCAACCCGCAACTATTGAGAGCACGGTAGAGTGGGCAGACAATTGTAACTATTGCCTGTCTCATGTTACCCGTGTCTCTGGAGACGCTTCGGGGTTCTCATCCATCAGCAGCAGCAGCAATAGTAGCTCAGTATTGTCTTCGGCTTCGTTCTTCCTCGTCCACACAGCTACAACATCGTTAAGACCGTAAAGTGACAGATATAGTACTATAGGGTCATATTCCACTGACATTTCTTCCACAAAGTATGACTAACTTGAAAATAACTTACAACAGTTAAAACTTGTAGGGCACCTGGGTTGTCAGTTTTATTGCCAGGCAGGTTCTCTTTCCTTTCCGTGGAGTCGCCGAGTGTCGTGAGAATATAAAAACTGATTAACTGTTTACTGCCAGTTTCGTTTGTTTGCTAATGACCAGTTTCAGTCTAAATTTTCTGCCTCAGTAACTGTTAATTGTTGTGTTTCATAACAGAGGCTTAGCTTATTTGTAATATTGAGTATTAACTTCATTCACTTAAAGTAACATAAAATTTCACTGGTTAAACTAATAATGAAAGATACAGCACAAGTTAAGAGAGCGCATTTTCATTTATTCTGTATTTAGCTTAGCGAGTGAGTTCTGCTGGCTTGATATGTATTTTATTGTTGCTATTTGAAAAGTAAAATAAGTTGCTCAACTTGCTTAAGGGGCTCCGGAATGGCTCAAAATCATGAAAAGTTCAATTTTTACTTTTTTGCGTTTTCTGAATCTGCAGACTATTACCTTTTAATAGATATATAATTTATTCAATTCCGAAGACTGCAACTATTTTTAATTTTTTTTTGAAATGTGTTGTACATGGGCGTGACCCACTGTGGCGCTGTTAAACTGCTGTCAAATAGTGTTATTATTAACGTCCGTGTCCATCAGGTACATTTTAGTGATGTGAGATAAAGTATGTGTTGTGGCTAACCTGTGATGGTTCAATATATATCGCTGGTGTGATTGTCGATTGTTTCATGTTTATTTACTCTGTCGTTATCTCGAAAATATTCGTAATTAATTCTGTTTCTTGAGTCTCTGTTTTGTTGAAGTATAATAATGAGTAAAAGTAAAGTTATTAGAAATCCTCTAAAGGCTTTTAAGAAAAGGAGAAATGTTGGAAAGCCAAAAGTATGTGTTATTACTGTAAACAATAAAGACGATGAAAATCCCCAACATAGCTTGTGTACCAAAGAAGAAGACAGTTGGTGTAAATATAACAAAGGATTGCTAACTGTTGAAGTGTACACTCATAAGCATAGTCTGCCTCATGCAATAATGGAGGTGATAAAACCTATTTTCAGAGACTTAGCAGCACCTGAACTGTTGAAAAAGTGTATTCACGGAAAAACTCAAAACCCCAATGAAAGTGTAAATAGTGTTATATGGTCGAGAATCCCCAAGACTGTATTTGTTGGAATAGAAACACTTCACTTTGGTGTGTATGATGCTGTTGCGACTTTCAATGACGGCAATATTGTAAGGTGCAAGGTATTTAGCAATATGGGAATGAAGATAGGTTCTAACATGGTACGAGCGATGCTTGCTTTAGACAAGGAACGCCTTCGGGCTGCAGACAGGGCTGTAAAGAGTCTAGAAATACAAGCAAGAGTAAACAGGAGGAGGAACAAGAGGAAGCTGGAGGAGGAGTTTGCAGAGGACGAATATAATCCATCCTATGGACCTGGAATGCACTAAAAAGTTAATCCAATCTTTGTCGCTCGATTCCCAAAACTTTTATTTTCTCATACTAATTACATGTTTTCTAAGGATCTTCCAAACATATTTGTTTCAAACTTACAGTAAATGTTACACAGTACCTTCTGCATAATTTAACACAGCCTTTTTCCAAAAAACTGTATATTTTTGAATATATAAATAAAAAATTGCAAAAAAATGTTGTGAATTTTCATTACAATTGAAAAAAAATCATCTTTAATAACTGAACTAAAATTTTGTAAAATCCCTGTGTTAAGTTGTAGCCCATATTCCAACAAATAATCTGTACAAAGTTCAACTTCCTACCTCAAATACTTTGTGAGGAAAGATGTAATTTATAAGCGTTATTTTAACATTGGAAGTATAGGGCGTTCCGGAGCCCCTTAAAGGAAAACCACTTCAGTCTTTCAATAATAAAAAGTAAGTTGCTTGCCCCCTTCTAAATTTGGAATTACGTTACACTGAGGTTACTGAAAGTATTTTTTTATACAGCGAAGTTTTAGCTACATTTATTTAACCAGTAACTCTATTTAAATTTACATACAAAATTTAGCATTTCAGAATAAGTAACTGCAAACTCAATGCTTCTGATTTATTTCTTTTATTACCTTTCTTAAGTTTCTGCCCTAGTGGGCAGGCTACTGTTTAATTATCCATTTTTTAATTAATCAATATTTTCTTTGTGTTGTCAGTAATTTTTGTACTAAATATTACGTGGTATCCTCCCCCCCCCCCCTCCCGTGTGAGTGGTGGGCGATTCAGTATATTCTACCTATTTCAAAATTATCATCAGTTTTTAGATTAGGTTTAGAATAGATCATTCCTTCAGAAGGGTATGTTATACACTTTCCGGTGCTGTTTTCCTTCGGTAACGATAGCCTTACTCACTGTATTACTTCATTAGGCATTTTGTCGTGTCCTGACACAGTTGGGAGAGGCAAAAAGGGGTTGCCGGTCAGTCTGCGCTCCCGAGCGGTACAGAGCAGGAGGCAGAAGGACAATTCACAGTGAAGGCATTTGATTGTTTTCTTCTGTCTGAGCCAACACTGGTACAGGCATTTACTAGAAATGCAGGTGGTGAGACTTGGTAGGGAACTCGTTGTGGAGACTCTTGGACAAACAGGGTTTTGAAATAGTTGTTTATTCCAGACAGGACTAACTAATACATTGGAGGCAAGTTCTAGGGTTAGAAAAAGCATGAATAACACAGTTACAACAGAAGTCAGTGCAGAAGTCCCAGGAGGGGATGCTAACCATAGTAGCAAACACTAGCAGCATCTTAAGGCAACAACTTAGTAGCAAAACAAAACATAATGAATGTGACACTGTTCACTGAGGCACTCCAAGAGAGAGAGCAGACATACGCGGAGCTGGACCGAGGCTGGAGTCTACGGACGCGAATTCGGCGCCCAGATCGTCTGACTCTGCCAAAATACGGAATCTAGGGGTTTTAAAGAGTCGCGTGGGGGCACTATTTTTCCCACTTAAAGCCACCCAGCCAGTCCCGTAGGTCTCTTGCAGGTGCCTGCCAATCACGGCTTAGTTAGGTCCCCTCTACTGCTCCTAAGGCGGGGATGTTAATGCAGTTGCACTAACGAAGTCCGTATTTTGTATCAACATTGTTCAGCTGGAAGCTACACGTAAGTGATCTGCCAAATAAAGCTTGCAACATTATTATTATACGTCACTTAGCCCCGCCCCTCGGGCTGCCCGGAGTAGGGACTGCTAGGTCAACAGTTTTAGGCGTTTTTGCTCTCTTTCTAATCCTTGTGAGTCTACTGACGTTGCTGTTCTCAGGGCTGGTATCAAGCTACGTTTATACACTAGTACATGCCTGTTGGTCACAAAGTTCTACGGTGAGCCGGCCGAAGTGGCCGTGCGGTTAAAGGCGCTGCAGTCTGGAACCGCAAGACCGCTACGGTCGCAGGTTCGAATCCTGCCTCGGGCATGGATGTTTGTGATGTCCTTAGGTTAGTTAGGTTTAACTAGTTCTAAGTTCTAGGGGACTAATGACCTCAGCAGTTGAGTCCCATAGTGCTCAGAGCCAGTTCTACGGTGACAACCTACTACAGCGTCTAGAAGACATATGAAGTTACATGTTAATTCCTTGAAGAGTAACTAACGCCCTGGGATCGCGTCTGGCGGCGTCTGCATTTTCGCAAGGCTCTCCCTTTATGATTTACTTCATGTAACAATATCTCTCCTAGTTTCGTCTGCCCTCAGCATGGTGTCTGCTTCCGCGCCTTGGAGAGCCTGTCCTCCTTTCTCATAGCTTCAAGATAACACTACAGTAGCAAGGAATAATCAATATATTACAATTTGCGATCCCGGTCAGTTAAATCGCTTATTCAGTTGGCCGAGTAGGAAGGGGTAGGTTACAAGATGCCTGCTTATTTGTCAAATCTGTATTTATTTCCTCTTAACTGTGAAACTTTTACTTTGCACAAAAACGTTATTGTGTCTTAAATCTTATACATCCTTGCATTTGTATGTTTTCATATTTCGTTCCCTTTTTGTTTTCGGCAGATCCGAATGTTTATCACTGAACGAAATTAGCTGGTTTTTAAAACCACGAGTATTAAACAGCGTGATTAAATCAGTATGGCCGGCCAGAGTGGCCGATCGGTTCTAGGCGCTACAGTCTGGAACCGAGCGACTTCTACGGTCGCAGGTTCGAATCCTGCCTCGGGCAGAGATGTGCGTGATGTCCTTACGTTAGTTAGGTTTATGTAGTTCTAAGTTCTAGGGGACTGGTGACCTCAGAAGATAAGTCCCCTTGTGCTCAGAGCCATTTGAACCATTTTTGAAATCAGTATGAATCTTTTCAGAATCAGTTACCTGTTGGCGTCAACGTTGTAGTCGTCAATCTGAAGCCTATGATGTAGGTTTAACTACAGCTGTTACCATGAATGTAAAGATGACGATGTTTCGTTTTTGGAGCACTCAGCTGCGCGGTCAACAACACCCGTACAATGTCCCAATCTTTTCACAGTTCAATGTAGCCACTGTCACGTATGATGATGATGATGATGAAATGATCAGGACAACACAAACACCGAGTGCCGGGCAGAGAACATCCCCAACTCGGCAGGGAATCGAACTTGAGACCCTGTGATCGAGAGGCAACAACGTTAGCCACTCGTCCACGAGCTGTGGACTGCCATGAAAGTGAAGGAACTCAGGAAAACATTTTAGCTTAACATAGGAAATAAATTTCAGTGTATCTCAGTAGTCAACATCAAACATTCAGCTTTGAGGAAGAAGATGAGCAAATATGGACAAAATTCAAAAATATTGTACAATACTCCTCCGACCAGTAAATCCCGAATAAGGTCATATGGCGCAGGAAGATCCGCTGTGAGACAACAGCCGTGTTACAACGTTGGTACGAACCCAAGGGAGATTCATCAGAGATTCAAATCTAGTTCACATGCAAAAACTGAGCGAAGCCAAAATGAGCGTAAGAAGCGCAATCCGGGAAGCTTTCAGTGCATTCACAAACTAAATTTTTAAATTTTACAAACCGAAGAAGCAGAAATTTTGGTCTTACGTGAAGTCAGTAATCGGATGTACTCATCTGATGAGTCTCTCAGTGACCATAACAGCAGAGAAACGGAGGATGACTGAGAGAACACTGAAATATTGAATTCAGTGTTCGGAAGTGATAGTGATACCGTTTCACTTTCCAATCACGACACGGAGGCCTAAATGTTAAATACTGAGAATAAATGATCGCGGAACTGTAGAATCAACTACAATCTCTCGATTCGTGCAAACTATCGGGAGGGGATAAAATATACGTGAAAATATACAGAGATATTGCGAAAGAATTTGGGCTCCTTGTAGCAGTGGTACATCGTTTGGTCGCTTGAACTACTAAGGAGGCCAACGATTAAAAAAAAAAAAAAGAACAAATTATTCCCTCTTTCAAGCAGGGTTCGCTGGAACTATGTATATATATGTAGGACTGTGTCGCTGATGTCAATCAGCTCGCTCTGTTAATAAAACCCAAAGTGCAATAGACAAAAGTGCGCGTTCTTTAACTACTGGAAGCATTCAATGTAGTTCCGCTCTGAAACTTCCTGACATATTAAAACTGTGTACCGGACCGAGATTCGAACATGGGACCCGTGTCTTTCGTGTGCAAGTGCTCTGCCACCAGCTCTAGGGAAGCACGACTCACAACTCGTCCTCACAGCTCTACTTCCGCCAGTACCTCACCTCCCACCTTCCAAATTTCACAGAAGTTCTCCAGGAAAAATGCTGTGGCCAAGCCAAGTCTCCGTAATACGGATTCTTTCAGGAGTGCTAGTCTTGCGAGTTCCGCAGGAGGGTTTCTGTGTAGTTTGGAAGGCAGGAGACGGGGTACTGGCGAAACTAAAGCTGTCAGGAAGGGGTGTGAGTCGTGCTTGAGAAGCTCGGCCGGTAGAACACTTGCCCGCAAAACGCAAAGGTCACGAGTCCGTGTCTAGGTTCTCCACACGGTTTTAATCTTCAAGGAAGTTCCATCTCAGCGGACACTCCATTGCAAAGTGAAAATTCCATTCTGCCTTCTGCTCTGTAGTTTAGTGAACACAATAAGACATTAAAAAGTGTGCGGGCTTTCAAACAAGAAAATGATAGTGGTGTGGCCCTCAAATACGTACCCTCTGACTCAGAGTTTAAATATTAAAATTTTGTCTGGTTTCGTTGTCTATGGGCTGGCATACGTAGTTGGCGCATTACGAGCCAAATACTGCTGTGTCTACAGTACACAATATGAATATACGAGGTGCGGCTAGAAAAAAACCGGACTGATGCTGGAAAAAACATTTATTTACAATTATTTACAATTTCATGTTATCTCCTTCAATGTACTCTCCTCCTCGGTCTCTACACCGCTCCATACGAATTTTCTACTGTTCATAGCAATGCTGCAGATCATTTTCGGTAAGTCCATACATTACTTCCGTCGCTTTTTCTTTTACTGCTTCAACAGTCCCAAATCTAGTTCCTTTCAAAGCTGACTTGACTTTAGGGAAAAGAAAAAAGTCACAGGGGGCCAAATCAGGTGAGTAGGGTGGATGATCTAAGATGGGAATGTTGTGTTTTGCCAAAAACGTCTTCACTGACAACGCACTGTGAGCTGGGGCATTGTCTTGGTGAAGGATCCATGACTTTTTTCTCCACAAATCGTTCCGTTTTCTCCGTACTCGCTCACGTAGGGTAGCCAGGACGCTAATGTAGTAATGCTGATTCACTGTTTGTCCCTCTGGTACCCAATCAATGTGCACAATCCCTTTGATGTCAAAAAAAAAAACAATCATCATTGCCTTGAATTTCGATTTTGACATTCGTGCTTTTTTTTGTCGTGGAGAACCAGGAGTTTTCCAATGCATCGATTGGCGTTTAGTTTCGGGATCGTAAGTAAAAACCACGATTCATCGCAAGTAATAACATTTTGTAAGAAGGTGGGATCACTTTCAATGTTTTTCAGGATGTCAGAACAAATCATACTTCGGCGTTCCTTCTGTTCAATTGTGAGACACTTTGGAACCATTTTTGAACACACTTTGTTCATGTTGAAACTTTCATGAAGAATCTGCCTAACACTTTCCTTGTCAACTCCTGTTAACACAGACACTGCTCTGATTGTTAAACGGTGATCTTGTCGAACAAGTTTACCGATTTTTTCAATGTTTGCATCAGTGTTTGCTGACAATGGTTTGCCAGTGAGAGTGTCATCACTGGTGTCTTCGCGGCCATCTTTAAATCGTTTAAACCACTCAAACACTTGTGTTCGCGATAAACAATCATCGCCGTACACTTGTTGTAACATTACAAACGTTTCACTTGCAGATTTTCCTAGTTTGAAACAAAATTTGATGTTAACACGCTGTTCTTTCTGTACACTCAACATTTTCCGACGCACAGGCAAAACGTCAACTACTTAAAACAGACGCCACGGGCAGACTGAGTGCAGGAGGCAGATGAAACTCGAGCAGTAGGCGGAGCGAGAGTCACGTGACAGACCACGCGACTTTCAGCCTTATTGCATTCGTTTTATTGTTTCACCAGTACTAGTCCGGTTTTTTTCTAGCCACACCTCGTACACATGAATCGAGTGGTCGAAGGCTCCTATCACTGGACAATTGCGAATTTTTAATGCAACGTAGTAATTTAGAAATTAAAGATTGCAATTAAATAAATTCTGCAGGTACTATCTTAACAACTTTAAATGATGAGTCCGATATCAGAGGTTCCTTTAAGAATGCTCTTTATTACTGGAAAACACTTATTGGTGTCGATGGTCCAGCAATTAAATAAAATATGAGTTGAATAACAGGGAAACAATAGATTCCTGCTTCACGTAATTAGTTATGGAGAACAACATAACTCGGGAGATATTCAATTGTAAACGCGTATTACGTCTTCACTCCAGAAGCCGTGGAAATCTCCCAAGTGCACTATGAAATACTTCTATCTCTCGCAACCACGCGCAAACTGCTCCACTCTCCAAGTAGTTCTTGTGACCGTGCGTCCCTGGCGCCGTACTATCCAGGACGCTTCGAGTCTTGTGCCGTACTCCAGAACTCCCCCACTTCCATACAGTCTGTCTACGTGTCTACCTGATCGCTGTGATTGGCTAGAGCCCTCCCGCCCTGTCTCCAAGCCAATGCACGCTCACAAACATGTTGAAACACATTCGAAATTCTGGACTTATATTTAAATAACTTGAAATTAAATGAATATTCCTACGGCTGGACCATGAACATGCTCTAACACACATTATTAAAAGTACGCAAACAACTTAAATAAACATATATCAACGGAATAGAACAGAAGGAAGCCAGTAGTCTAATGCCTCTGTGCTTTCTAAAAACAGTAAATAATGACCAATTTCTTCATGAATAGTATATATGGGATATAAACAAAGACATTTTGAAACGTCCCCTTAGAATTATTAATGAATTACTGTGCTGCTAAACCTCTTACATTATTTGCTTTTCAAATAGCTGAGCAGAACTGAACGTACTCAGACATTTCTCTCTTTACTTATTCTGATCATCACTAAACTGACACACAATATTTTTTTAGCGCAACGCAATCTGACTTTCAGTAATCCCTACAAAAGAATGGCCCTTACTAACATTAACCTATACCTTTCATGAATCACTTACCTCACAAAAATCTTCATTACTCGAACTACTGCAATACAGCGAGCGCCAATACTGCCAGCTAAATAAAAGATTCTAACAAGGGAACCTCCCTATTGCACCCTCCTCAGATTTAGTTATAAGTTGACACAGTTGATAGGCCTTGAAAAACTGAACACAGATCAATCGAGAAAACAGGAAGAAGTTGTGTGGAACTATGAAAAAAATAAGCAAAATGTACAAACTGAGTAGTCCACGTGCAAGATATGCAACATCAAGTACCCGTCTGCGCTCAGGAGTGCCGTGGACCCGTGGTTAGCGCCAGGAGCTGCGGAGTGAGAGGTCCTTGGTTCAAGCCTTCCCTCGAGCAACAAGTTTCATTTTTTTTATTTTCAGACAATTATCAAACTTCAGGCACTCACACATAATCAACTTCGGTCTCCAAAATTCCAGGACATGTTCAGATTTGCTTGGACATATGCAGGATTTGACGGTCTACACAAGGAAAAATTAGAAAACGTTAGAAACCGTTAAAAACATATGCTTTGACAGAGCACACGGAAAACTATGCGACTGTGAAACTGTTGCATTCATTTGTTGCAGTTTATGTGACACACTCTTATGTTTTCATCACTTTTTTGGGAGTGATTATCACATCCACAAGAAAACCTAAATCGGGCAAGGTAAAACCCATTCGCCAAGTGTACAAGTTAGGTGGGTCGACAACATATTCCTGTCATGTGACGCACATGCCTTTACCAGTGTCGTATAGAATATATCAGACGTGTTTTCCTGTGGAGGAATCGGTTGACCTATGACCTTGCGATCAAATGTTTTCGATTCCCATTGGAGAGGCACGTCCTTCGTCTACTAATCGCACGGTTTTGCGGTGCGGTCGCAAAACACAGACACTAAACTTATTACAGTGAACAGAAACGCCATTGAACGAACGGACAGATCATAACTTTGCGAAAATAAATTTTCCAGTGGAGGGAAGACTTGAACCAAGGACCTCCCGTTCCGCAACTGCTCACGCTAACCACGTGACCACGGCGCTCCTGAGCTCAGAGTATCCTTAATGTTGCCTGTCTTGCCCATAGACTACTCAGTTTGTATATTTTGCTTTTTTTTTTTCATAGTTCCACACACTTCCTCCTGTTTTCTCGATTGATCTGTGTTCAGTTTTTCAAGGCCTATCCACTGTGCCAACTTATAACTAAATCTGAGGGGGGTGCGATGGGGAGGTTCCCTTGTAAGTACTGAAGGCACTAACTACTGATAGGCATAGTTAGCAAATGAAAGATTTTGATAGAAAAGAAACAATGTATTTACCTTAATAGTGTTCAAAAGTCATAAAATATATACCAGTCCATGATATCCAATATTACAAATTTACTCTTTCTGATGGACACACGTCCAGATCTTCCGCTCTCAAAATTCCGCCATCTCTCTCCCCACATCCACCACTGCTGGCGGCTCACCTCCAACTGCGCAACGCTACGCGCTGTTAACATCCAGCTGCCCAACACTACAATAGCCAACAACAATGGAAACCAGCCACAGACTTCACACAGCACAGCCAGTGATTTTCATACAGAGCGTTACGTGGCGTTACCAATAAAAAAACCTAAACAGCCTACTTACAATATGTGAGTAAATATATTTATAAGCATGCTGCTACCATTTTTTGTGTAACTGTGAAGTACTTATGGCCTGACGCGATTAATAGTAATCGGCCACTTTGACCTCCAATAACTCATGTACTATTCACGTTACATGCCTGTAATTTATACCAATTTAGGTTTACTCTAATAGCTCTCTATAGACATGTCGGTCGACAAAATCGGATGAACCATTTAGGTTTTGGAAATTCGTTGCTGGGTGTTATTTGTATAATTTATCATCAGATACTAAACTTTAAACTAATAAAGATATTGAAAATCTGATTACACCATCAGAATCATCGTGCAAATGATGGTAATGTACATGTTTCTTTTTAAGGTATCGTGATTCATCTGGTTACTATCAATTTCTATACAAACTGAGAACTGTCTGCCATTAAGGTTTCATGAAGTCTGCAACTTTGGCACTCCCGGCATATCTCCTTCATTGACAGAGCGTCACCATGGAATTCCCAGCCACGTGGTCCCTGTACCATGCGCCGGGGCTACCCCTCTTGTCTGGCACCATGCGGTCGGCCTGCCGAGTCGCTCGCGTGGCCACGCCAACTCCGAACTTAGAATGTTTTCAGGGCACCACAACTACTCCTTACCTCTCAACTGTTAGACCAGATATGGGACTATATTTACTACTTTCTAAGATAAAAGACTCAGTACGTTATTATTAACGCATTGAAATAGGCTGACGTATGTGCAGTTTTAAGATCATTCCAAGGCAGTGGTTTTGTTTACAGTATTAAAAGATGACATAGTGGATAAAGTCGGAAGCTCTATGATTTTTTGCAGACGAGGGTATTGTCTAAAGGAAATTTGTGTAGCGAAATTCAGAGTGACTTGCAGTGGGGCGATTAGTCTAGCAGGGACTGGCACTTGAGCCTGAACGTTAATACATGTAACAAAATCTGGAGAAGAGGTCAACTTCTGTTGGATTACATTATTTCTGGAAAACCACTGGAAACATTAGTCCATAAAATATCTGAGAGTAACCGTCCGTCCGGCCGGTGTGGCCGTGGGGTTCTAGGCGCTTCAGTCTGGAACCGCGTGACCGCTAAGGTCGCAGGTTCGAATCCTGCCTCGTGCATGGATGTGTGTGATGTCCTTAGGTTAGTTAGGTTTAATTAGTTCTAAGTTCTAGGCGACTGATGACCTCAGAAGTTAAGTCGCATAGTGCTCAGAGCCATTTGAACCATTTGAACGAAGTAACCGTCAGGAGTGACCTGAAGTGGAATGACACATAAGACAAACTGCAGAAAAAGCAGATGCCAGACTGTGATTCGTTGGCAGAATCTGAGCAGTTCTTGCAGGGGCTAGGACTATCGATTCCGGAGACGTCTCGCTGCGAGGACTGTTGTCGCTGAGAAAGTTCTTCGACGAAGGAGGAAGCGAGCGAGCGTGGAATGGGGCGGTTGGCAGGTATCAGCCGCCGGACAACGAGGAAGGCGCTGCAACTATGGTTGGTTGGTTGGTTGGTGTGGGGGAGAGCACCAAACAGCGAAGTCATCGGTCCCATTGGATTAGGGAAGGATGGCGGAGCAAGTCGGCCGTGCCCTTTCAAAGGAACTATCCCGGCGTTTGCCTTAACCGATTCAGGGAAATCACGGGAAACCTGTATCAGGATGGCCGGACGTGGGTTTGAAACGTCGTCCTCCCGAATATGAGTCCACTGTGCCAAGCAATGCTCCACCTCGCACGGTGCAACTTCTGGGTGCCGCGAATAAACCGCAGTAAACACTCAGCAAGTTACTGCTCTCGCCTGCTCACTCTGCTGTGTACGAACGACGGCGTGCTGGCTGAAGCAGCGCAAGCTTCGTTATGGCGCTTTATATGGGCAGTGATGCCTGAATGCTAACGTGATTCTTGTTTGTCTATGTAAATGGTTCAGATGGCTCTAACCACTGTGGGATTTAACATCTGAGGTCATCACTCCCCTAGACTCAGAAGTGCTTAAACCTAACTAACATAAGGACATCACACACTTCCATGACCGAGGCAGGATTCGAACCTGCGACCGTAGCAGCAGCGCAGTTCTGGACTGGAGCGCCTAGATCCGCTCGGCTCTATGTAAATACTCATAGCTGGCAAGCAGTTAGGAAGTGGCACTTCTTGCAAATTGATCGTGTTCAATAATACGGTTTTGTCCGGTAAATGCAATGTGGTTTAATGGATACTGTGCGCTGATTGATAAAGGAGCTGAGACGATTATAGGACTTTGCTTCTTCTCACGGAGCTCTCGTTCTCAGCTGTAGTCTCGTATACCGTTGTGTCGTTCGTTAATTTAGTTACAGGTGGTCTCCTAGAATAAACGCAGTCAGTGTGTACAGGCTAGTGTACTTCCTGTCGTGTAAGTCAGTGGTGGTCTTACCGAACTGATCCTGGATTTTATTTTGTTCTTATTGCTTTAGAATTAGTATTAAACTTTGTGTCCTGCACACAGTTGGGTTGCATCTTGGACCTTTAAGGTAATGATACAGGAATGTGATGTTGTACGCAAGGCATGTTTTATTTGGGATTAGTTGAAGTTTATGTGTAAAATCAAGACACACATAGGAACACAAATAAAAATCCAGTGGTGTCCTTGGTGTATGTCTTAAGTGCCTTTTAAGATGAAGCTTGAATTATCTTCCCACGAATGTTAATTAAAGACTATGATACATGTTGACAGTTGTAAATTGGCTTCTTCCAGCGAAGTATAATTTTTAGCTGTTTGCTATACAACATTTAATTTACCGTATGTCCAGTTTGAACAACACCACTTCCTTATACTATTCCCATGCTGTCTACCGTTTTTTACAATCTAAGAAAAAGCAATTCATTCACGAAAGAAGTGGGTTACAAAGCAATTTTTGAGCGATTACTGAGTACTCTATTGTTCGTCAGTCTGGGATCATAACTAAGTAGACTTAACAGAAAAGCTAGAAAAGATCTAACTAAGAGCGGTACGTTGATTCATGCTGTCGTTTAGTAATTGTGCGAACATTGCGGAGAGGTGAACAAACTCTTGTGTCGATCGTTTCAAGGGAGGCATTATGTATCACGGACTAGGTTACTGGTGAAATTCCGAGAGAGTTTGTTCGAAGTAGAGATGGACGACATATTGCTAATACACATGTCTCGCGAATTGACCACTATGAAAAAAAATCAGTTGAATTAGATATCAAACAGAAATTTCTTGACTGTTCTTCTCACTCATTATTCGACTCGACCAAAGAAGGGTGAGGGGCGGACCTGATCGTGTTACCTCCAAAACCGTACATCACACACCGTAAAATGTAGATTCTTGCGCGAGGCTGAGCAACGGCTCACAATAGTTGCGAGACTTTTAAACGTTTCGTGAAACATGTTCACCCAGTTTCACGAGGGCGTTGGGAATAGTAAGGTCTCCGATTTTTTTATGTGAAAGCTCTCAATGCCTTTTAAATAAAAGAAATGGTATTAGCGTGTTACGTCTTATTCTTTGTGTCTACATATTTGCAGCCTTCTGTCGCTAGAGGGCAGCCAGTTATAGAGTGCAATTTGGTGATGTGTTAAGTAGCTAACTCGGTGCATGAGAAACAGCGAGCTGTAATCGTGTTTGGAATCCGAAGAGTCCGTCCACACATGGAGCACCCTCTTCTTCACCCGATAATGCCAGACCAAATAGCCGGCCGCTGTGGCCGAGCGGTTGTAGGCGCTTTAGTGTGGGACCGCGCTGCTGCTGCGGTCTACGGTCGCAGATTCGAATCCTTCCTCGGGCATGGATGTGTGTGATGTCCTTAGGTTAGTTAGGTTTAAGAAGTTCTACGTTGTAGGGGGCTGATGACCTCAGATGTTAAGTCCCATAGTGCTTAGAGCCATATGAACCAGACCACATACGAGCACTGCGACAGCTGCAGCAATCACATACCTGGCGTTCACCACGATGGAGCAACGTCCACACATTGCTGACGAGGCCCCATCCCCTTTTCATCGTCCGCAGCTCGTGGTCGTGCGGTAGCGTTCTCGCTTCCCACGCCCGGGTTCCCGGGTTCGATTCCCGGCGAGGTCAGGGATTTTCTCTGCCTCGTGATGACTGGGTGTTGTGTGCTGTCCTTAGGTTAGATAGGTTTAAGTAGTTCTAAGTTCTAGGGGACTGATGACAATAGATGTTAAGTCCCATAGTGCTCAGAGCCATTTGAATCCTGTTCGTATGTTTCTAAAACTTAAAGAATACCTTCGAGGACTTCACGCTGGTAGTGATGACGTGATGCAACCCGAGGTGAGTCTGTGAATTCGTCAACAGAGCCTAACATTCCTTAGCGACGGCATCAACAAACTGGTCTCTTATTGGGAGAAATGTGTTCGTCGTCAGCGTATCTATGTTGAGAAATTAATGTGTAGAATAAAGATGTAGATTGTTAACAACATTTAATGTCTTTAAAAAGCCTTAAGATTTTCCACATGAAATATTCGGAGACATTGTTTTTCACCACGCTCTCCTACTATAGAAAGCCGGTGTCTGACGTCAGTGTTCATGTCGATACTGGTAAATGTAAAGCAGTACTGTAGCAAGTGACTCATCAGAACCTGTAATATGGCAAACCGTTGAAAGAATAAGAACACATCTTGACGTAATAAATGCCAAGCCGGCCGGAGTGGCCGAGCGGTTCTAGGCGCTACATTCTGGAACCGCGCGACTGCTACGGTCGCACGTTCGACTCCTACCTCGGGCATGGATGTGTGTGATGTCCTTAGGTTAGTTAGGTTTAAGTAGTTCTACGTTCTAGGGGACTGATGACCTCAGATGGTAAGTCCCATAGTGCTCAGAGCCAATAAATGCCAATGAAGTCTCAAGATCGATAATGTAAAAGCTCTGAAGTGGAAATTACTGGAACAGCACTGGTGTAACTATCGAGGTCCCACAATCCATTTTCGTACTTGGTAGGATGAAAGTCAACTGTAGAGACATATTTAAACAGCAAAAGCACGCAAATATTAACCAACTAATAGAAAAATTTCTTTCTTTCTCGATCGCAAAATATTTTTATTGGCATATGACCAGTTTAATTGCCTTGTGCTCCTACATCAGATATACGAGGAAAGTGACCGTTAACGAATAGTACTTCAGTGTGAATTACAGTATCATAAACTGGATTTGATACCGCAGTACACTTTCAGCTGCTGTTCGTATACAAGCATTTTACATTTATTTATGGTGAATAAGGCAGTAGAGTCAACCATATGTCAATAAAAAGAGTTTACGATAGAGAAAGGAATTAAAAATTTTGTATTGCCAACAGTAATGCGATCGTTACGTACCAGTGACGATGTCTCATTTGAGTTATGGACTCAAAGGGACCGCTGTCGTACTCTTGGAGATGGCCTCCATCACGCAGGCTGCCTTATTTTCTTCTCAGACAAGCACAATTTAATGTCGATCCTCAAAATAGAAACATTACATACAACGAAGAAAAGGAAACCGTGCCGTGCAGGAGGATTTTTATACTGGGCACGAATCATTAGGGGCTGGACTGAAGATCTTCGCGTTTTTCAATGATGTTTCCGGTGGTTTGAAAATACGGGATGAGTCAAAAAGAACCAACTTTGAAATGATATAAAAATTTATTGAGATAACTTGCAGAATCGGTACATGTGTTATTTTTTGGCAAACAACGTCAAGTTTGATTCATGTAGTGCATCAATATCCCATTCTGCCATCAGGAGCGCCAGCCTAGTGGCCTAGCTTTCCACAAGAAACAGTTCGGCGCGTACTGAGTAAACGTTTACACTTGAAACCATAGACTCACAATGGAACAGCACATTAGTGATGCAGATAGGGTTGCTCATGAGGAATTCTGTGAGGGAATGTTGTGTCGGATAGAGGACGACGAGACATTCCCGAACACAATAACGTTCAAGGACAAGTCAACATCTGAAATCAGTGGCATTGTGAACACCCGCAAGTACAGAACAGGGGACGGCGAAAATCCGCATGGAACCCTGGAACACGTTCGTGACAATCAAAGAGTTAATGTAACTTGTGCCCTTTGCAAATTGGAAGTGTAACGCCCTTTTTTCTTCAACGACAAAAATGTCAGTGGTATTTTGCATCTGGTTACGCTTGAAAACACCGAGACGGGATGGTTTATGACCAACAAGACGGTGCATCACCTCATTTCCTCGCGGAAGTTCGAGGTTTCATCGATAATCGCTTCCCAAGTTGGTGTACTGGCCGTGAAGGGCCAAACGTATGGCCTCCTCGCTCCCCAGACTTGACACCATAGAATTTCCTTCTCTCGGGCTTTATTAACCCTAGGACTCACTCTGCTAAAATTTCCCTAGTACCCCATCTGGGGTCATACATGACCCCAATCAATATATAATTGACTGTGTGTACTAATCATTCAGAGAACAACGTACTGTCGTTTAATACTGTTTGTTTACATTTTATTTATTATTTAGACATATTTCACAGCTTTTTTAACAGGTATGTGACGGTAAATAGTTTGGACAAGAAGAGAATAGAAGCTTTCGAAATGTGGTGCTACAGAAGAATGCTGAAGATTAGATGGGTAGATCACATAACTAGTGAGGAGGTACTGGCAAAAAAAATGGTTCAAATGGCTCTGAGCACTATGGGACTCAACTGCTGAGGTTATTAGTCCCCTAGAACTTAGAACTAGTTAAACCTAACTAACCTAAGGACATCACACACATCCATGCCCGAGGCAGGATTCGAACCTGCGACCGTAGCGGTCTCGCGGTTCCAGACTGCAGCGCCAGAACCGCGCGGCCACTTCGGCCGGCCTCCGAGGAGGTACTGAATAGGATTGGGGAGAAGAGGAGTTTGTGGCACAACTTGACCAGAAGAAGGGATCGTTTGGTAGGACATGTTCTGAGGCATCAAGGTATCACCAATTTAGTATTGGAGGGCATCGTGGAGGGTAAAAATCGTAGGGGGAGACCAAGAGATGAATACACTAAGCAGATTCAGAGGGATGTAGGTTGCAGTAGGTACTGGGAGATGAAGAAGCTTGCACAGGATAGAGTAGCATGGAGAGCTGCATCAAACCAGTCTCAGGACTGAAGACCACAACAAGAACAACATGTGCATAGTAGAATTAAATTACATATGGCAGAGTAATTACATATCAGAAGTTACAATATTACTCCAAGTCATAATTTCTTTCACTCATAAATGCTTCACAATGGTTTCAAATTTACAGAAAATGTGATGAGCAACTCAACAGGAAACATAATTCTAACCGGAATCCGTACCATAGTCATCTGCACTTATTTTTCAAGTAGTAACTATTTCAGAATGTTCCTTGCAAACAAATTTGTTACACTTTTTGCATGTTGAACTGTACTTTGTGTCCTTTGATCGGGGGCAAATGGAGCATCTGCCTCGCTTTCTCTTCTGATTGTCGGGTATTACGTCTGGATGTCCATTGTCTAACAAATCATCAAATCGACACCGTTTGATACTGCTAAAAATATCCTTGTTCCTTGCTTGTGGTAAACTCAAACGACGTTTCACTTGGGGCTTTGCCATTTCTTTGGTCAACTTCATTAGAAAAAGACGTCTCTCTGTTTTTTCAACAGCAACACAGAAGAGTCTGTAGGCATTGAGTGCAGCTAGATCGACAAGATCATAAAATACTGCTAATGGCCAACGTTTTGTACCCTTTTTCACAGAATAGTAAAAGCTCATTTGATCTAGCGTATCAACACCTGATTTTGTTGAGTTGTAATACAACACTACTTCTGGTTTTCGTTTCAAGTTGTTTTCTTTGGGCACTTCAAATGATTTATGTTGTGTTGACAGGAGTAGCACAGCCTTATTTCTTTTTGGAACATACGAAACTAATAGGGTTTTACCACTGTATGTAAATCTGGTAGTGCATTCTTCCCTAGTTTTCGAAGGCAAAAACTTTTTTGGGACTTCTTTTCTTGTAGAACGTAGAGTACCTACAGGTGTCAACTTCATTTTCAACAATTGTTGGCCAAGGTCATAGCTCGTGAAAAAATTGTCAGTGGTAATATTCCTACCACTGCCAGCTAGATGACGCACTAAATCTAAGACCACTCTCTTGCCTTGATTCGCTTCTCTCACATCACCACTCCTTCCAGTGTACATTTGAAGATTTGTCAGATAACCATGTTCACAGTCTACTGCGCACCATATCTTCATGTCATACTTTCCTGGCTTTAAAGGAATGTAGAACTTGAAACTGCACCGACCTCTGTATACGCAAAGATGTTCATCAATAGTAATGTTGCTGGAAGGTATAAATGATGTCTGACATTGCACGGCAAACAAATCAAATATTTCCTGTACAGCTTCAGCCTTATTTCCAGTCCTCTCTTTCCTTTCAAGTCTTGTGATGCAGTCGTCAAAACGAAGTGAACGCAGAATGTCCTGATATCGCCTCCTCGACATAGTAGCGCGCAATAGAGGAGTGCCATATTCAGAGTCCCAAAATTCGTCAATAGGTTTCCCCCGGCTCTTCTGTACGCCATACAGAATCAGCAAGCCTAAAAATGAAAGAAGCTCGCATATGTCTGTATCACGCCAGTCAACTAATTTTCCAGACACTTTCAATTCATTTCCTCGTTGATTTGTGAACTGAACTAATATATCCAGCAATTCATTAGTAATAAACTGCCTGAAACAGTCAACAGCTGAGCTAACACTAACTGTACTAGGAATACCTGCTGAAAATCGTTGTATGTTGCGGATTGGAAATCTACGAATTGATGGTTCTTTTGTACTCCATGCAATATCCCGACCCCTGCTTACCAATACTGCACTTTCATCTTCTCCACTGTCATCATTTTCAGCAAGAATATCATTTTCTTCTAATTCATGTAAACAAATTTCATCACTTTGGTCTACCTGTGTCTCTGTTCCATCATCTTCGGCGTCACTACCTTCTGAATCACTACTGCTACGAAATAAGTCTTCCATAGCTTGTTCTACACTACAGCCAGGAGCAAAACGTATTCCATCCATGCTGAAATTACACTGTAACAACAAACGTACAACAAACGTACAAACGAACTTCCAGTTTGAGGTTAGTTCTGAGTAACACCTGAATAACACCTGAATTCAGTGTTAACAACTCAAAATACCTAAGAAAGAGATTGATAGTTGATAATCTATACATTCTATGAATGTTACATATAATCTATCTGGGGTCATAATTAACCCCAACAGTAGTTTTTGTTAATTATTGATTTAAATGTTGCGTCAAGCGCTCTAAAAATGTTTGTGAGAGAACTACAATACTGTGTGGTAAAACTCATATAATTCTGGATTTTTACAAGAAATTGAAATATTATTTTATCCATAGTAAAGATGATTGGAGTCCTAGGGTTAAAGACCCTGTGGATAATCATTCGCCACGAAACAATTTAGTCGTCCTGAAAAATGTAAGCTACGCTGCCGTTGCACAAGTTACACTCCATTTTCTGCAATGAGTGTGTGAAGAAATTGATTCCCGGTGGAATGTTTGCCGCATCACATCGAACGAAAATGCCACTTTACACTTTTATGTGGGACTTGAGGTTGTTTGCTACAAAAGTCGCACATCTACCGATTCTGTAAGTTATCTCTATAAACTTCTGTATCATTCCAAAGTTGTGAAGTCCTTTTATACTCACCCTTTTATGGAATGGTTTTACCTCCACTCTCTTCCCTCCCGTCTCATAGTAATATTTGGCGCAGTTACACTCTGTACTGAACAACTGCTCCGCTGTCGCAAAGTCAATCATACGGCGGACATTCCCAGAGTGGGTGTTACGAAATCACAACGCAACTGTCGGAAATGAATAGGTTTGCGCATTATCGGATACTAAATGTTCGATGCCTGTGAGGCACCTTCGTAAACGATTTTAGTTTTATAACAAAAACTACTGTCTACATAAATTGTGGCGACGCTTCACTGGGGGGAAAAAAAGAAAACGAATCAACTACGAAGTGTCGAGGGTGAAGTTTCCATTGTTTCTAGTTGATGACTGGTTATCCAAGAAGGAAAGTTCTGTTATCAGGGACTCTGACTCTTGAATTAAATGGATGATGCAGTAGGACGGAATGCCGTATAGGACGAATATATACACATGGAAAAATGTCGTAAGACATCTGATCCCAGTTCAGTTTTATCCTGTGAATAGAAACGTATGAGAAATTGAGTCTTTATAACTACGGATAAGTCACTAATTGCGATAGTGAAATGTTTCTACGATACGGTTTGATCAGGTGGTACTGGAACATCAGAACCCATCAGCCTATCGTGGAATTCCCGCTTACGGAGTATGGTGCAGCTGTTCCTCTCCTATTGCAAATGTCTGCTGGTAATGGGACGAAACAATTCTGAACCGAGGGGTCATCAGACCGTTCGATGGAAGCAGGTACGCGTGGCAGCGCAGTGGACTTCACGAGACGCAGCTTACTGTCTGTCACTCCCAGCAATTGTTATTTCGAGGAAATACGAAGAAGAAAAAGTGAGTGTGAAAATTAACTACTGCATTATCCATCACAGTACTACAGTACATCATATTGATGTTATTTCCAGTGTGTGTGTGTGTGTGTGTGTGTGTGTGTGTGTGTGTGTGTGTGTGTGTGTTTTAGAAGTATACGAGCACTCTATGGCGAGGTTATCAACGTCTTTAAAAATATTAAAAGAAACGATTGTAGAGAAAACGGCTAAAGATGTGACATAGTGAGGAGTAGATCTACAAAATGATGGTGCTCAATTACTCCCACCTCACTAATGTAGACCCACACAACCACTCAACCTCACACGCCGTAAGACAACTGAGAAAGGTGGGGAAACATGGGATTAAAACATAAATAAAACGACAGAGTAGCTAAAATAACAACACAGGGAAATGTGACTGTCCAACCATTTACAAAAATTAAAGCAAGTCAGGTTAGGGCTAAGACAGCAACATCGAGAAGTGCTCATGGCTGACCACTTATAAAAAAGCATAGGTGATCCAGTCACCCCGTTAACACATGAAGAACATGTCTCTAAAACTTTAGATACCAAGTTGGACATAGCACAAAACCTTAAAACTCTAACCACATTCATTTTAATAGGGAGTAGACTGTCGTCAGATCTGCCGCTGCCTTTTGATCCGAAAATAAAACATAGTCTAGTACAACGTGAAGCAACAGGGATCTGTAAGACACCAGCACCACACACTGTAAGGTTCTCTCGCCGGAGCAAGAAGCCTTTCGTCATAGGGCTGTCCGTATAGGGAGCCGAGTGGGATCCTCATCCCACCTGCGAGGCTGGAAGGAGGGAGGCCATGGCACGGTTTACTGTCAGTCACTCCCAACCACTGTTATTTCCAGGAAATGCAGAAGCAAAAGTGGGTCGTAGTGGAAGTTAACTGGAAAGAGGAGTTTCGTAAAAGTGTGCTAAGCGTGTAATTGTTCTCTTCAGCATGAAATAAGTATTTCTAGGATGCGCTAAGCCATTAGTATTAAAACCAATAACATTTAATCAAACCTAATATTGCTCAAAGACTTGTTATTGTCGCAGCGACGCTAGCAGAAGCACAAAACCTAGCACCACCTGATTACCAGACAGTAGTTGTTCAATGAACTTATAAGTATACACATTTCCTACATGGTGGCCATGGTAGTTTAGCAGACAGAGCACTAGACTCCGGATCTGTAGACCCTCGGTTCAGTTCAATGAGGGCTGGGCATTTCTCCTCATTCCAGTGTCTCCAGGGCGGCCCCAGGTGTGCTCAGCCCGAGTACAGAGGAACTTTTCCGGGGGTAAAGAACGGCGGGGATGACAGGCCCGCCACCCCTCCCCCTCCTACAGGCACGGCGGATACAAGGACACCACTCTACGGGTAGTCAGGCCGAGGGCTGCGCCACATACTTCGCTTTACTTTACGCATTTACTAGCTACATAGTACACTACAAAGGAAAAAAAGGAAATCTTGCCATAAAGCCCTGAAGACAGGCAATATCTCATGAAACCTAATCCTTTACTTTAGCGTGTTAGTTGATCAGTAAATAAAGATTGTAGTTGAAAAGGTCACTGGTTCAATCGTAATTTTTTCAGCTGTTGCAATCTGAAAGGCCACTTGTTCAGTTCTAAATTTTTCACTTATTACTTCCTTCACCTCTGTTAGCGATTTGCTAATGCGAAATATGTCAAATTACATCATGGATACTTACGGTCCACCGGCTGCTGTGGCCGACAGTTTCTAGGAGCTTCAGTCTGGAACCGCACGACCGCTACGGTCGCAGGTTCGAATCCTGCCTCGGGAATGCATGTGTGTTATGTCCTTAGGTTAGTTAGGTTTAAGTAGTTTTAAATTCTAAGGGACTGATGATCTCAGATGTTAAGCCGCATAGTGCTCAGAGCCATTTGAACCATTTGAACTTATGGTCCAGTCACATTAATATGATCACCGCCTATGTGACGACAACATAACAATAATCACTCACAGACGCCAGGTAGCATCAGTAGAAGTGGAGGATATACACTACTGGCCATTTACGCCACGAAGATGTGCTACGGACGCAAAATGTAACACACGGGAAGAAATGCTGTGATATGCAAATGATTAGCTTTTCAGAGAATTCACACAAAGTTGGCGCCGGTGGCGACACCCACTACGTGCTGACATGAGGAAAGTTTCCAACCGATTTCTCATACACAAACAGCAGTTGACGGGCGTTGCCTGGTGAAACGTTGATGTGATGCATCGTGTAAGGAGGAGAAATGCGTACCATCACGTTTCCGACTTTGATAAAGGTCGGATTGTAGCCTATCGCGATTGCGGTTTATCGTATCGCGACATTGCTGCTCGCGTTGGTCGAGATCCAATGACTGTTAGCTGAATATGGAATCAGTGTGTTGAGGAGAGTAATACGGAACGCCGTGTTGGATCCCAATGGCCTCGTATCACTAGCAGTCGAGATGACACGTCTCTTATCCGCATGGCTGTAACGGATTGTGCTGCCATGTCTCGATCCCTGAGTCAACAGATGGGGACGTTGGCAAGACAACAACCATCTGCACGCACAGTTCGTCGACGTTTGCAGCAGCGTGGACTATCAGCTCGGAGACCATGGCTGCGCTTACCCTTGACGCTGAATCACAGACAGGAGCGCCTGCGATGGTGTACTCAACAACGAATGTGGTTGCACGAATGGGAAAACGCCATTTTTTCGGATGAATCCAGGTTCTGATTACAGCAACATGATGGTCGCATCCGTGTTTTGCGACGTCGCGGCGAACGCACATTGGAAGCGTGTTTTCGTCATCCCCATACTCGCGTATGACCTGGCGTGATGGTATGGGGTGCCATTGGTTACACGTCTCGGTCACCTCTTGTTCGCATTGACTACATTTCTGCAGGATAATGCACAACCGCATGCTGCAAGTCCTGTACGGGCCTTCCTGGTTACAAAAAATGTTCGATTGCTTCCCTGGCCGGCACGTTCTCCATACCTCTCACCAAATGAACACATCTGGTCAATGGTTGCCGAGCAACTGGCTCGTCACAAACGTCAGTCACTACTCTTTATGAAATGTGGTACTGTGTTGAAGCTGCATGGGCAGCTGTACCTGTACATGCCATCCAAGCTCTGTTTGACTCATTCCCCTGGCGTATCAAGGCCGTTATTACGGACAGAGGTGGTTGTTCTGGGTACTGATTTCTCAGGATCTATGCACCCCAATTGCATGAAGATGTAATCACATGTCAGTTCTAGTATAATATATTTGTCCCATGAATACCCGTTTATCATCTGCATTTCTTCTTGGTGTAGCAGGTTTAATGGCCAGTAGTGTATAGAAACTGTCGAGGGATTCGAAACAGTGCAGTACTCGCGACAATGTGGAAATGGAGCCGTAAATCTGACGTCCAAATGGCATGGCCATTGACGTTCGGGAAAACGGTAGAAACTTTTCCGAAACAGGTAAATTTGTAACCAGTTCACGTGTCGTCGTGATTAAAGCGTAACGTGCATGGCAAAGTGGCGCTATCCAAATGGGGAGCCGACGAAGCTCCGGTGCGCCACTGGCCAACGATGACGGAGTGAACGAGGGCTACCGAGATGTTCAAATGGTTCAAATGGCTCTGAGCACTATGGTACTTAATATCTGAGGCCATCAGTCCCCTAGAACTTAGAACTACTTAAACCTAACTAACCTAAGGACACCACACACATCCATGCCCGAGACATGTTTCGAACCAGCGACCGGAGCGGTCGCGCGGTTCCAGACTGAAGCGCGTAGAACCGCACGGCCACAACAGTCGGCTGCAGAGATGTGTATGGGCGAACAGATGTACAACTGTTACGCAACTGACGGTACAGGTGAACCAAGTGAACTAAGAGGCTACTAACGGTGCCTTCTCAATGACGGTTCAGCTAACTTTGCTGCGTATGGGCCTACGCAGCAGGTCCCTGATTTATGCACCTCTGATGACCGATTTTCATCGGCGACGAAGACTGGAATTTATACGTCACTACCGCATCTAGACGTCCACTGGGCGGCAGCAGGTGGCCTTTTAGATGAATCACGTTTCATGCTCCATTGGACAGATGGCCGTTGGCGTATACGGCATAATACGTTTGAAGGCAAGCACCCTGCAACCAGGAGGGAGCGTTATGGTCTGCGGATTGTTCCGAAGGCATTTCCTTGGCGGTATCGTCATTCTCGAAGGCACAACGGATCAGTACAAGTATGAAATTGTTCCTGGGGACCTCACCTACATCCAATTTGTTTTTCCTTGACACTTTGGCATCTAACAGCAGCAATGCTCACAGTGCACGCACGTAGATCGAAGAGCACGAGGATGGTTTTGTCGTACTCACCTGGACAACAAACTCTCCGGACTTAAGCCCAAACGAGAATCTGTAGGATCACCTCTATCGTCCTGTTCCCGCCGTCGATTCTCAACCGAGAAATCCAGCGCAGGCTGCCACGGGACTGGGGTCGGCATGGCTCCCATCTCTGTCGGTTCCTTCAGAACCCCAGAGACTCTCTTCCTGTACGTCTCGTGCATTCAGGTGGTCACAGCAGTGTGACTGGATAGTGTCCTGTGGTGGGTGTCGTCCCACTACTAACACATCCTGCGTCTCAGCCTCCATTACAGCCTGTTTTGCGTACCTTCAGTGGTCATCATTCTCTTTGTTATTCTCTTCCTCTGCGCTTTCTGTTTGTCGGTCTATATTAAAATATATTTCAGGGTATTCTTTCTTATCCCATTCTCCTTAAGCCTCCAAACCATAACAGCTGTTCACATTCTGTTTCATCCATAAAAATATTTTTCTTGTGTGTTAATTCCTGCACATCTTTATTCACTCTATATTCGTAAAGGGAGTCCCTTGATGCTCGTCTTAGAAAGCTTCTTCAGCTCCATTGTCATCGCGCTTCTTCTTTGGAGTCATTCAGCACTCCGAACCATAGATAGTAACTGGCTTTATATATATTAAGTTTCGTTTTACATGCGATTTTTTGGGACAGCAAAAGAAAGTTAGTTTTAATACTGCTCTCCTCCGAAGCATCAGCCTGTTTCTCAGCTTCATATTCTCCATCTTTATTAACTAACAGGTATTTACAATTTTCGAATTTACCAATTTTTACGGATCTGATGTAGCAATATATAGGGAGTGAATTCTCGGTGTTATGTATTTCGTACTGTTGGTATTCAACTTCAGTCCCTATTTCATATATTATTCTATTAATTTTCTTAACTTACATCTATATGGCTGCTCTGCAGTTCATACTTAAGTGCCAGACAGAGTTTTTCGAACCACTTTAAGACTGTTTCTCTATCGTTCCACGCCCTAACAACCCACGAGAAAAAATGAACAAGTAAGTCCTTCAGTACGAGTTCTGATTCCTCTCATTTTATTATCATATACATTTCTCCCTATGTTTGCTGGCAACAGCAAACTATTTTCACTTTCAAAGGACAACGTTGGTGACTTAAATTTCCAGGAAAGAACTCGACGCGTGGAAAAATACGTTTGTTTTAATGATTGCCATCCCAACTCCCGTATCGTATCAGTCACACTCTATTTCGCGTTGGCACAAAATGAGTTGCCCTTCTTTGTTCTTTTTCGATGCTGTACGTCAATCCCAACTGGTAAAGATCACATACAGCACAGCAATACTCTATCAGAGGACGAATAAGCTTACTATAAGCAATTTCCTTAATAGACCTGTTGTACCTTCTAAGCGTTCTGACAATAAAACGTAGCCTTAGGTTTGTCCTCCCCACAACATTATATGTGCGTCGTTCGAATTTAAGTTGTTCGTATGCTACGGTCGCAGGTTCGAATCCTGCCTCGGGCATGGATATGTGTGATGTGCTTAGGTTAGTTAGGTTTAAGTAGTTCTAAGTTCTAGGGGACTGATGACCTCAGATGTTAAAGTCCCATAGTGCTCAGAGCCATTTGAACCATTTTTTAAAAGTTGTTCGTAACTGTAATGCAGCCATGGTCTAAGGGTAGCCGCTTTCACTACTAATCAAATCGTTCTGTGTCCAGGGCTCGTCCATCGTTACTGCGTAAACTCTGAATAAAAATCATCAGTAATGGTGCGCGAAGACTTAAGACGTAAGAATTAAACATCTTTCAGCCAACGGCATGGCCAAAGAGGGTGGAGGAGCGAACAGTAATTCAGGGCATTCTCTTGTCTTTGGAGTGTGAAACGCCCGCTGAAAGCAGCAGAATCAGCAACGATTAAGAGGATGCAGAAGGCAAAGGAAACCACAGTACTAATGACACGTAAGCTGTATCCAGAGGACATGTGGCACGTAATTCGCAAAAGTGTCATGATGATCTAACCTTTGGCAAAAGATTCCTGGATTGTCCCACATACGGATCTCCGGGAGGGGACTGCTAAAGGTGGTGACCATGAGAGAAAGGCTGAATAAACAACGAAAGGAATATGAGCAATAGGAGCTTGCTAGGGACGCTAGAAAATCTGAAATGGAAAATGAAAAGGCTCAGACTGGGTATCGAAGGGATCACTGAGGTGAAATGGAAAGAAGACAAAGATTTCTGATCAAATGAGTGTAGGGTAACATCAACAGCAGCAGAAAATGGTATAACTGGATTAGGATTCGTTATGAATAAGAAGGTAGGGCAGAGAGTGTGTTACTACGACCAAATGAGTGATAGGGTTGTTCTCATCAGAATCGACGGCAAACCAACACAGACAACAATTGCTCAGGTATACTTATTGACGTTGCAAGTGGAAGACGAAGAGATAGAGAACTTAACTGGTAAATCAGTACTTAAAGGGATATGAAGTCTAATAGTTACGGGGGACTGGAATGCAGTTGTAGGGGAAAGAGTAGAAGAAAGAGTTATTGGAGAATGTAGGCTTGGTAATAGGAATGAGAGAGGAGAAAAACTAATTGAATTCTGCAATAAATTTCAGCCAGTAATAGCAAGTACTCTGTTTAAAACTCACAAGAGGAGGAGGTATACTTGGAAAAGGGCGGAAGATACCAAAGGGTATTACCTAGATTACATCATAGTCAGGAAGAGATTCCGAAATCAAATATTGGATTCTAAGGTGTACCCAGGAGCAGATATAGATTCAGATTACAATATAGTAGCGATGAAGAGTACTTTCTAACCTAACCTAACGTAACCTTCCTGGCAGATTAAAACTGTGTGCCGGACCGAGACTCGAACTCGGGACCTTTGCCTTTCGCGGGCAAGTGCTCTACCTCCTGTGCTACCCAAGTGCGACTCACGCCCCGTCCTCACAGCTTTACTTCAGGCAGTACCTCGTCTCCTAGTTTACACTTGCCCGCGAAAGGCAAAGGACCCGAGTTCGAGTCTCGGTCCGGCACACAGTCTTAATCTGCCAGGAAGTTTCATATCAGCGCACACTCCACTGCAGAGTGAAAATCTCATTCAGGTTCAAGATTAGCTTAAGAGAGGAAAGATCTTTGAGCCGTGGTGGCTCTACTATTGGCGGTACGGCTTTCCACTAGTGCTATTTACTGCTTAGGATGCCGATGTCGAGTGGATCGTTTGTCATCAACTAAGGTCTTGATCGAGGCGCGTGTGTTGTTGGTTTGGCAGTGCCTGTGGAGAAAGTTGCCTGAGGGGCACCGGACTGGCAAGTTGTGGCTTTTCGGTTACTCTGGCTGTCCGGCGAGGGTCTCGAGGAACGGCGTAAAGTTAAATCCGTTGGGGGAAATACTGGCCGACTCGCTTAAGAACTGGTAGCGGCGGGCGGCGCGAGGAGATACGGACGTCGCATGCAACCTAGCCGACAAGTTCCCGGGCTGCTCCGCAAGCGTAAGGTTTACGCCATCTCTAAGATGCAATAACATCCTTGCTGGAACCCTGTGGGTCGCGGCTCTTCCTCACCTAAATGGAGTTAAGTGTTGCTTTCTTATTTGATCACCTGATATTGTAAGGTCATACCAATGTTATATGGAGTGGGATCTATTGTATTAACGCACATGCCAGTGTTTGAGGGCATGAACATCTGTCAGTGTTACTAATTCCAGATTTTTCTCTGTGTCATATTTCGTGCAAGTGTAAGATCATTCCTTGTGAAGGGAATATTTTGTGGCTCGATCTATGTGGGAAGCAAGGTGGTATATGCGTAAGTTTATGTTATGGAACCTGCGGGTGCTCTCATCATTGGTAGTGAATATTAGTAGTTTTAAGGAGTGTTAAATTTAACCTGTTGGTATCCTCTTGCCATTAATCTACATACACTACTGGCCATTAAAATTGCTACACCACGAAGATGACGTGCTACAGATGCGAAATTTAACCGACAGGAAGAAGATGCTGTGATATGCAAATGATTAGCTTTTCAACGTGCTGACATGAGGAAAGTTTCCAACCGATTTCTCATACACAAACAGCAGTTGACAGGCGTTGCCTGGTGAAACGTTGTTGTGATGCCTCGTGTAAGGAGGAGAAATGCGTACCATTACGTTTCCGACTTGATAAAGGTCGGATTGTAGCCTATCGCGATAGTTTGGTTTATCGTATCGTGACATTTCTGCTCGCGGTGGGCGAGATCCAATGACTGTTAGCATAATATGGAAACGGTGGGTTGAGAAGGGTAATACGGAACGCCGTGCTGAATCCCAACGGCCTCGTATCACTAGCAGTCGAGATGACAGCCACCTTATCCGCATGGCTGTAACGGATCGTGCAGCCACGTCTACGTTTGCAAGACGACAACTATCTGCACGAACAGTTCGACAACGTTTAGAGCAGCATGGACTATCAGCTCGGAGACCATGGCTGCGCTTACCCTTGACGCTGAATCACAGACAGGAGCGCCTGCAATGGTGCAATCAACGACGAACCTGGGTACACGAATGGCAAAACGTAATTTTTTCGGATGAATCCAGGTTCTGTTTACAGCGTCATGATGGTCGCATCCGTGTTTCGCGGCATCGCAGTGAACGCACATTGGAAGCGTGTATTCGTCATCGCCATACTGGCGAATCACCCTGCGTGATGGTATGGGTTGCCATTCGTTACACGTCTCGGTAACCTCTTGTTCGCACTGACGGCATTTTGAACAATGGACGTTACATTTCAGATGTGTTAAGACACGTGGCTCTACCATTCATTCGATCTCTGCGAAACCCGTCCTTTCAGCAGGATAATGCACGACCGCATGTTGCACGTCCTGTACGGGCCTTTCTGGAAACAGAAAATGTTCGACTGCTGCCCTGGCCAGCACATTCTCCAGATCTCTCACCAATTGAAAACGTCTGGTTAATGGTGGCCGAGCAACTGGCTCGTCACAATACACCAGTCACTACTCTTGATGACCTGTAGTATCGTGTTGAAGCTGCATCGGCAGCTGTACCTGTAGACGCCATCCAAGCTCTGTCTCAATGCCCAAGCGTATCAAGGCCATTATTACGTCCAGAGGTGGTTGTTCTGGGTACTGATTTCTCAGGATCTATGCACCCAAATTGCATGAAAATGTAATCACATATCAGTTCTAGTACAATATATTTGTCAAATGAATACCCGTTCATCATCTGCATTTCTTCTTGGTGTAGCAATTTTAATGGCCAGTAGTGTATTTCCTTTTTACCCCCCGTACGTTATTGTGTGAACCTTTATCTCTCAGATTACGGTTCCCTTTTCATCTGTGTTCAGGGAAGCTTTATAGGCAAACTACGCGTCGCTATTCCGTGGGTCCGGAACAGAGGCGTCTTTGTTCGTTGGCACGGCGGCACTCCGATCGTTTCACGGCGGCGCGGTTGGTTGGCAGTCGGTCGCCCCTAGTAGCCGCGTTGTAGTGGCTCAAGTAAAGTTTGTTCTTTCATGCGTGCCACAGCGGAGTGTCGCCTTTTGTGCGGGAACCAGTAATGAGATCAGTTTGGTGAATTTAAAGAGCTCAGGAGTTTAAGGCAATTTTGCCAAGCCTGAGGTGTTTCTTCATTATACCTCTGTAACTGTTCCTTAAAGTTGGCACCCTGATCCCTACTTCTCAACGTGTGGCATTTAAGAGCTGTTACGTATTAAGATAAACTGGTGAACCCTACCTTGATCCACAATCATTATCTACTACACTTGCTATCAACTTTGGCTGCTCGTCCCTTGTTGACTGTCATAGCTGTCTGCTGTAGCTCTGGGCTTATTTTGGATTTTGGCCAACTGGTTAGTTATTAAGGACTTCGTCAAAGTTTCTGCTGGTCTGTACCAGGTCCAAGTACCTCATATATTTCAGTTGCATGTACTTCAGCTTATTATCAAATTTGGGCAATTGTATATTTATTAATGTTGTGTACATAGTTCCGCATAGTCAGAGCGTACACAACTTTCCAACTAGAGCGCACCCCGCTAAGCACAACAACGCAGGCGCAGTGCTCATCCGTCTCCACACTATGAGATGGCGCTGCCATAGAGACGGACCAAATTCTGCTTCCGCCGTTCCGCGTATTAATATGCCGATGAGATTGCTGCTAACGTAGAACCTTTTCTCGTCGCGGATCGCACTCGCGCAGTGATACATGGACGCACGAGGTATTAACCAGTGTACAGACCTCCGATTAGTCAGTCTGCATTTATCTGCACCAAACTGTATCAGTCTACATTTGTGTGTACCAGTCTATAGTCAAGTTTCAGTCTGTACCTAATAAGATTACCATATTCCTGTACATAGCCATGAAGATAAATGTATAGACACTTTTGTCAAGTATCAGAGATACATGTGAGGATAAGATTAACGTACCAATACCAAAGGAACTTCAGATTGTCGATTGTAAATAGCATCCAGCACCAAGTTAAGTAATTTTTATGCTTGTTATTATTTTAATAAATGTGTGTGAAACTTAATCAAGTTCTGTTTAAAGTTGGTTACCGTCAATCTTCTACTCTAAGCGTGCAAGTGGCATTTGTATCGTCTGAACTAACGTCAGAAGATAAACACTCCACGATAAGACCACGAGACATATTGATGCCGGCCGCGGTGGTCTAGCGGTTCTAGGCGCGCAGTCCGGAACCGCGCGACTGCTACGGTCGCAGGTTCGAATCCTGCCTCGGGCATGGATGTGTGTGATGTCCTTAGGTTAGTTAGGTTTAAGTAGTTCTAAGTTCTAGGGGACTGATGACCTCAGAAGTTAAGTCCCATAGTGCTCAGAGCCATTTGAACCATTTGAACCATATTGATGACACTCGCCTGCTTCGTTAGAGCTACAAGTCAAATAATCTGATGGTGTGTGTACCGAATGTCTTACAGTACGTACACCACAATTAAGCCTTGTTATTAACGTTTGGTTGCTTTATATAGGTGACCATTTATGTTTTATACCTTCCTAGTTGGTCTGTTTGAGGGACTGTGTAGTTTATTGTTTAGGGCATTTTTATTAAGGGTTAAGCATTGCTAAGCGGCCTCCCAAGAGTTTCAATCGGTGGCGTGTCTTGTGAGGAATCCGGCATTTGGTTGAATGTTGTTCACCTGTGTAACGGTCTGCTAGGCTTGAAATTTGTTAGTACATCTAACAGCTGTTACTATAATTCATTTGGTTGACAAAATTGTTTGTTGAACCAGCTAGCAGTCATGATCAGCTGATGCAACCTTTGTTTTTGGGAAGACTGTAATTTCCATTTTAAAGTCGTGATCTTAAAGATACAATTGTTAAAGTTGTTTTCTTAAATGATCTGAGCAATTCTTAGTACATTTAATGGCAGTTACTGTAATTTATCTGACAGATAAAGTTGTTTGTAGAACTTACTTGCAGCTATGCTCAGTTGATGCAACAGTTTTCTTTTCGAGAATTCTGTACTTCCGATTTTCTTATCCTGGTTTTAATGGTAGGATAATTGAAATGGTTTTTTAAAAATATTTGCTGAGATATCTGTTTCCTTTAACAAGTTCCTAAATTACGATGTTAATATTGTCATTAGTTAATAAAGTGTATACACAAAACAACTAATGATAAATGTGTGTGTCCACCTTACGTGTTTCTCCCTTAAGCGACCCCAAGCCTAGATCTGAGGTATCAATCCGTGCGCAAAGAAGAGGTATACGGAATTACAAATGAAAGAAGATATGCGCTTCAAGTTCTACAATGCAATAGGTATTGCTAAAAGGAATACCGCAAGAGGTAGATCAGTTGAAGAGGGATGGGCATCTCTAAAAAAGGCAGTCGCAGAAGCTGGAAAGGAAAAGAATGGCACAGAGAAGGTAACTGTGAAGAAATCATGGGTAACAGAAAAAGTACTTCAGTTAATCGATGAGAGAAGGAAGTACAAAAATGTTCAGGGAATTTCAGAAATACAAGTCACCTAGTAATGAAATAAACAGAAAGTGCAGTGAAGCTAAGGGGAGACAGCTGTACGAAAAACATGAAGTAATGGAAAAATGAATGATTGACCGATGGATTGACTCAAAATAAAAAAGAGTCAAAACAACATTCGGTGAAATTAAAAGCAAACGGCGGTAACATTAAGAATGCAATGAGAATTACACTGTAAAATGAATAGGAGTGGGTGGAGAGGTGGGAAGTGTCTGATGGATACACAAGAAGAAGGAGGAGGAATTGATGTAGAAGAGGCAGGGTATCCAGTACAGTCAGAATTTGGAAGAGCTTTGAAAAGCAGAAGGTATAGATAGCATTTCATCAGAATATCTAAAATCATCGGGGGAAATGGCAACAAAGCGACTATTCAGTTTGGTGTATAGAGTGTATGGGTCTCGCGAAATACCATCTGACTCAAGGAATAGCATCATTCACGCATTTCCGATGACTGCCAGGTGCGTTATCACGCAGTCAGCATAACAGCTTATGCATCCAAGTTGCTGACAAGAACAATATACAGAAAAATGGAAAAGGTAATTGAGGATATATCTGTTAGATGACGCTCAGTGTGACTTTAGGAAAGTATGCAGTCTTTCCCAATTCTTCATAGTTAGTTTCTTATATAGTATCCCCCCTCTTAAGCTAACTTAAATCTACTGAGCCCAGATACATAAACTAAGGGACGAGGCAATGCAGCAGTACAAAACAATTAACACAAACAGCAATGACAATAAAATGCAAATTGGCAAAGCAAGCAGCAGTATATCTAAATTAGCCAATGTGCAGCAACAAGAAAAATAAGTCAGTAGTAAAACTGGCTTAGTAGAGTAATACAAAGTGAAATTCAGTAGCACCACGCCTGGCAAACAGCAGTAGCAAATGCAATAACTTATATCTAAACATGACAAACCCACAAGCAGAAAAAATAGTACACTAAAGACAACAACGCAGATAAGGGAAATGCCTATGCACATCTTAATGTCTGTGTCATTAAAGTGGTGCACCACAACAACTTATTGTACCATAAAAATTACCAAGTACTTGAAAAGAAAATTATCTACGCAGTTACTGTTACTAGTCCTTACTTATTGTTCTTTCATTTCCAAGTGCTTCTTTTTTGAAGAATGGGGATCATAAAATTATTATTTAATATATCTGTTGACAGAAAGTGTTCACATTAGCAAATGCATTTAATTTTATTTTATAAAACCAATGCTGCAACGCAGCTGGAAACCAGAGAGGCAATTCTGGCGCTACGATTGATAATGGAAGCAAGACTAGGAAAAAATCACAACAAGTTCACTGTACTTGTCGACCTGGAGAAAGCGTTCAATATGTCAAATAGTGAGAGATATTCGAAATTCTCAGAAAAATAGGGATGAGCTCCTGGGAGAGACAGGCAAGAGCGATGAGGGAACAATAAGAGTGGAAGATTAAGAACGAAGTGATGTAGTCTTTCGCCGCTTCTGTTCAATCTACACATAGAAGAACCAATGACGGAAATAAAACTGAGCTTCAAGAGTGGAATAAAAATTCAGGGATCAATGATAAGATTCGCTGATGAGATTACTATCCTCAGTTAAAGAGGTATTGCAAGATGTACTAAATGGAATGAACCGTTTCATGAGTACAGAAAATGGATTGAGAGTAAATGGGAGAAAGACGAAAGTAATGAGAAGTAACAGGAATGAGAACAGCAAGAAACTTAACATCAGGACTGGTGATCACGAAGGAGATGAAGTCAACGAATTGTGCTACCTAGGTAGCAAAATAACCAGTGACATATGGAGCAAGGAGGACGGCAAAAACAGACTAGCAGTGGCAAAAAGGGCATTGCTGGCCAAGAGATGTCTACTAGTATCAAACGTAGACCTTAATTTGAGGAAGAAATTTCTGAGAACATGCGTTTGGGGCACAGCATTGTGTAGTAATGACACCTGGATTGTGGGGAAACCGGAACAGAGGAGGACAGAAGCAAATGAGATGTGGTGCTACAGAACAATGTTGAAAATTAGGTGGACTGATAGGATGAAGAATTAGGGGGTTCTTTAAAGAATCGGCGAGGAAAGAATATTTGGATAATATTGACGATAATAAGGGACAGGATGGTAGGACATCGGTTTAAACGTCAAGGAGAAGCTTTGATGGTACTAGAGGTAGCTGTAGAGGGTAGAAACTATAGAGGAAGACAGAGTTTGGAATACATCCAGCTAATAATTGAGGACGCAGGTTGCAAGTGATAGTCTGAGATGAAGAGGTTGGCACACGAGAGGAATTAGTGGCGGGCCCCTTCGAAACAGTTAGAAGACTCATGACTCAAAAAATAAAGAAAAGTAACTCCTAGGTGTTTAGTGGAATTGACAGCATTTAAATTTGTGTGAGTTACCGTGGAAGCAAAATCTAACGGATTTCTTTGTATACTCACGTGGATGATCTACACTTTTCCTTTTTGGCAGGTAGTTACCACTTTCTGCACCATACTGAAAACATGTGTAAGCCATTTTGCAATTGGTTTTGATCTTCTGATGACTTTACAAGACGGTGAATGACACCATTATCCGCAAAAAAACTAAGAGGGCTGCAGATTGTCACTTAAATCGTGTATGTATATTAGGAACAGCAGAAGGCCTCTAACTTTTCCTTGGTGAACGCCAGGTATCACTTCTGTCTTACGCGATAGTATTCCGTCAGCTAGTACATAATCAAGAATCCAGTCCACAACTGAACAAACACAGCACATGCACGTAATTTGATTAGAAACGTCTTGTGAGGAACGGTGTATAAACCCTCCTGAAAATCTATAAAAATGGAATCAATGTGAGATCCCCTATCGAGAGCACACATTGCTTCGTGCGTATTATGAAACAGAACTGAAGAAACGGCATCTTCTGAATACGTGCTGTGTGTGATGCGGGTTCAGTACCACCATTTGTTAATTTATTCTGCGTGCCTCAATGCTGTTTCTTTGAGTTTAAGCCACGTATGGTCTACAATTACATAGTTGGGAAGGACTGGAGACATCGACGTAATTAATAATGTTGGTACACAGTATATGTTCCAGAGTCCTAGCGCAAATCGACGTTAACGATGTAGGTCCTCAATTCAGCGGATTACTTCTATTTCGTTTCAAAAGTATTGATGTGACCTGTGCAACTTTCCTGTCTTTTGCTATCGATTTTTCGACGAGCGTACGATTCTACATGATTGCTAAGTATGGGACTATAGTATCAGCATACTATAAAGGGAACCTTATTGGTATTCTACCTGGACTGGAAGACTAGCTTTTATTAAGTGCTTTGAGCTGCATCGCTAAGTCGATGATACCAACTTCTAAGTTACACATGTTGACAGCTGTTATCGATTCTAATTCTGGGAGATTTACTTCTTCTTTTGCGGTGAAGCAATTTCGGAAAACTATGTTCCGTAACTCCACTTTGGTGTTGCTGTCATTGGTAATATGAAGCTTCGAGTTTCAGTAAATCATTGGCAGCTTTGGAGATCTTGTGTTCTTTTAAATTTGGCAGGCTCTTGCTTCTGCAAGAATATTCTGATGTTTTTTGTGTACCATGGGGATTCAGTAACATCTTATGCTAATTTATTCTGTATGCCTCAGATACTGTTTCTTTGTATTTAAGCTACATCAGGTCTACACTTACATAGTTGGGAAGGAGTGGAGACTATAGCTTTGGACGGTGTCAAGCGAATTTTTATCTGCTTTTTTTAATATAGATTTATTTCGCGTTTTCATTTAGTGAATTTCGATCTTTTAGTGGTTAATCTTGATACAACGACCTGGTGGTCAATAATCCCGGTAACCGTCATGGTGCTCCCTATTTGCTCAGAATTATTTGTTGCTAAGGGCTCAGGTTATTTTCGCAAAAATTCACACTTCGAATAGGCTCTTAAGCTCACTGCTCAAAATAAGCATTTAGTTCACTTTTGACGGCGTTTCATACGCGCCACAGACTTTGAATATGTATTTTCACCAACATATCGAGGGTTCATATAAATGCAGGCTTCCGTGGCCATTGTAACAGTCAATATAATTTTTCTGGGCTTGTGACCGCATGGCTGATCTAATTTTGGTAAGCTGTTAAGAACGTCGCTTGCAACTGGGACCAAAACATCATTAATTTTACATATTGACAATGCGATCACAAGCCCAGAATATTTTTATTGACTGATGTCAAGGGTAGTTTGATGTCACCACCAACTACATGGTGGCGCACTAAATGTGTTACCATTTTTATTTTGAATATAAGCTTTATTGTCAACACAATCTGAAAGGAACATATACTACAATGAAGAGTCGTCCATGGAGATTTGTTCTAACTCAGCACATGCTCAATATGTCCACCATTTCGTTTCCTAACTTCCTTCAAACGAACACTGAAGTTAGTGATTACCCTACGGCAAATGTCTTCTGTAATTTCACTGCAAAGTTGAAGAATAGGTCTTCTGAGCTCCATTAAATCACGTGGACGCTTCGGGAAATTTTTTTCCTTTAGGTACCCCCAAAGAAAAAAGTCACATGCATTGAGGTCTGGACTGTTGGGGGGGGGGGGGGGGCAATTTTATCCGTCATTGAAGCGACCTGGAAACCTGAGTGAAATGATCCGCATGTCGAAATGCTCGTGTAAAAACTCCAACACAGTGTTCGCAGTATGTGGCCTTGCTCCATCTTGCATGAACCACTGCGTGTTGAAGGGCAAGGCAGTAGCAAGAAGGTGTGGAATTTAACGGAGCTCAGAAGACTTATTCTTCAAGCTTTCAGTGAAATTACGGAAGACATGTGGCGTAGGGTAACCACTGACTTCAGTGTTCGTTTGAAGGAAGTTAGTAAACGAAATAGTGGACATATTGAGCATGTGCTGTGTTAGAACAAATCTCCATATGCGGCTCTTCATTGTAGTATATGTTCCTTTCAGATTGTATGAAAATAAAGTTTATATTCAAAAACAAAATGGTAACACATTTCGTGCGCCACCCCGTATAATTGAGGGGCTCGGCAGTAAACAATGGTAAGGGCCGGTCTGCGAGAAACAGAGATTTAGTTGTAAAATGTCAGAGATGGCATGTTTTATTCATATTAGCAAAAAGTCCCACGAAAAGCCGATAGATGGCACCACTTTGTCAACTTTCAGATTTCCGCTGTTGGCAGCTCTTTCGATTCGTGTGCAAGTAAACAATGGTAAGTGCCTAAAATATGGCAAGTGGAAGTGAAGTGTCCAATGTTCGTGTGAAGAACAAGCTTTTCAGTGGTTTTTCAACGAGTTTGGAGATGACCTGGATACTTATGGCCCTGATAAACACCTGGAGTACGTTCCTGAAGAAGAAAGCACCTCCAGAGTTGTTGATAATCACGTAAATTTGAGTATTTATTTCTACAAGTAAACAGTGCTAAGTTGCGTTCCTTAACATTATTTACATGAATTTACTTGACAATGTGATGCCAATGATGTTAAGGGTTGTCCTTGACACTACTTACTTCCCGTGGTAAGAAATCCTGATTAGTTTTCTATGAAGTATTACGGTATCTGTAAATGTAGCTATATCTTAATACCTAGCCTTCTAACAGCAATCGGTATTAATTTACGGATCTGTTACTATAGAGTTTCTCTGTTCCACATTCTTATCTTTTTCGAGAAGGTGTGTGGGAGAATGTCAATGTATAAGTTACATACTGAAAACTGTGTATAGTTTTAGGCGTTTCAGTATTCTTAGAACTGTACAGAATCTTAATCTTATGACCTTGATTTTTTTGTAGGTTCAGTGGCTTCTTGGAGGTAGCTGTTCCTCCAAAGACAAATGCAGTAGTGACAATGATGAAGCAGACACTAAACACGTTAACGATCAACAGATCATACGGAAAGGGCGAAAGAGGCTAAAACGTGGTATCGTGCAAGAGTAGACAAAGAGGAACAGGAATGACGGAAAGCAGTATACGAAGTACAGAGGTAAGGGTACTGTTGTTGAAGAAAACAGGATAGACCCGCCATGCGAATGCCCTAAAAAAGTTTCCAGCTCATCAACGAAGTAGGTAAACAAATAATATTCCGAAATTTCTGGGAAATGAATTGCTATGATACTCAAAATACTTACCTACAAGGTTTTTTACGATCAAAAACTGTTATCCGAAAAAGACTAAACAAGAGATATCTAGACGCAGTCAGACATTTCTATGTACAGTGGAAACCGCCGGAAAGGATGTCATTGTTTGCAAAATTGCATTTCTTAACATTCAAGGACTTCAGAAAAATAGTGGGTGTGGGGAGAATATCGTGAAACGATTGAAAAATGGTACCGTTTCAGTTATTTTTGAGGTAAGCATAGCAGACATCCTAGAAAATATTCAAAGGACGTCATCAACGATGTGAAAGGATTTATTGACAAACTTCTAAAGTATAAGAATCGCTACACTCGAAAGATTCATCGCGAGAGTACTTCAGTATGGAATATTCCATGCAGCACTGTTATGACAAGGGCGTCAAGGAATGTCATTCGGCAAGCAAAAGTTCTGCTTCTATATACAAATTTCGACGAATATTTACCGAGGAATTCAATATACGACTGTCATTTAATAATTAAAGAGACAAATCGGTCTGGATAAAAAAGCGTTTATTTTTACAAAACAATACTTTTTCTACTTTTCAACATTATCCCCTTGTACGTTTATACACTTTTTCAACCGGCTACAAGCTTTTGCTTTTTTGTTCTGGCTGCAAAGAGCTCTTTATCTTGATGTTTTAACAAATTTCCCACAAACGTTTTCACGTCCTCGTTGTCTTGGAACCTCTTCCCACGTGCACCAAACAAATGGAAATCACTAGGTTCTAGATCAGGATTCTAACTGGGATGAGGCAGTACTTTCCAGCCCATTTTGTCGATGGTTTCCCGGGTTACTTGTGCAATATGAGGACGTGTGTTGTCTTGCTGGAGAATCACACCTCTCCTCTGAGATCCACTTCTCCTCTCTCTCATGGTTGGCTTCACCTTGTTTAAAACCAAATCCGGGTAGTATTGGCTGTTCATAGTACGCTGCTCTTCGAGATAATCACAAAAATCTGGACCTTCAGCATTCCAAAACACGGTCAACATGACTTTACCTCCTGATGCTTGGGTTTTGAATTTCCTCTTGACAGGTGAGTTGGTGTGCTTCCACTCCATGCTTTGTATTTTTGATACTGTCTGATAACAGTGAACCCAAGTTTCATCACAAGTTAAAATTTTGTTGAGGAAGTGCTCACCTTCTCTATCATAACGTTCCTTTAGCTCTGTGCACACTCTTAACCATGTTTCCTTGTGTAGCCGCGTCAACTCCTTTGGGACCCATCTTGCACATGTTTTGGGGTACATCAGCTTGTTACAGATAATGTTATGAACTGTACCAGTACTAACTTGAACCTTATCAACTATCATTTCCACAGTCACACGGCGGTCGGGTCGAGTAATGCCATCAATTCGACTTTAAAGTGAGTGAGTTCAAAGTGTAACTGGTCGGCCAAAACGGTGTTGGTCCGTCACCGAATCACGACCGTTTTTGAACTACTCTAACCACTTGTAAAAATTTTGACAGTTCATACAACCTCACCATAAACTTTAGACATTCTACAGTCTTGTTTCTCGCCTTTAGAAAGTAAAAGCGAATAATAGGAGTTTGCTCAACTAATGTGGATGTTTCAAGCGGACTCGCCATCTTGAAATGTATTTTTGGGGTCATAAACAAAACAATGTTGATACATCAGCTGACCAGGGCTCATCCCAGTGATACCTTCGTAAAGCTATACATGCCCTACTAACAGTCTTTTTTCCAGACCAGTTTGTGTCTCTAGTTATTGAATGACCCTCGTCAGTTTCAACAGTCCTAAAATGGACACCTGTCAACAGTGTGATTCAATTTATGTCGCAATCAAGCATGCTGAGAACTGTAAAAACGAAACTGAAATACATTCATTGCGAATAAAGCAAGAGATTTACCATCGAAAATCAGAAGCTGGGCAATCTGCAATACGTGAAGCAATCAAAGTGCCACAATAAGACAAAAATATTCATGTAATCACGTTCGATTTGCAACAGACACTACCCTCTCCTAATATGACTACTGGGCCAATGTTTTATAAACGTAAATTATGGTGCTATAATTTTAGTGTCCATTCCTGCGCAGATAGCCAGGGACATATTTTCTCTGGGATAAATCAACAGCTAAAAGGGGACCATACGAAATAGCAAGCTGTTTAAAGATGTATTTTCAAACGAATGACATCAAAGGTGAAAAGTTAATTACGCTATCCGACAAATGTGGCGGAGAAAACAACAATTGGACCTTAGTGGCATTTTGGCTATACCTGTTAAAGTCTGGTCGTTTCAAATAAATCGAGCACACCTTTCCTCAGGCTGGACACAGCATGCTACCAAGTGGCAGAAAGACTTTGCTCAGGTGGAGAAAAATGTCACCTGACATTATCAAAGTGTTTATGGTCCTGATCATTAAGAAGAAGTTCTAAGAACATCCCAGCAAAAGAAGCCATTCAAGGTAAATCGTATGACTCAAGAGTGTTTCTATAGATTCTCTGCACTGAAACAGCTGTTCCACCAACCACAAGCATCAACTGCTTAACGCAAATTCAGTATTAGAAATTATGTTCGACTCGTATTTTCTGCTGAGATACGAAGTCCCATCCGAACATTAATGTTGAGCGATACATACAATGGTTATCTAGAATCTGTTGTCTTATCGAAACATGGAAGAAATGGCTCTGAGCACTATGGGACTTAACTACTTTGGTCATCAGTCCCCTAGAACTTAGAACTACTTAAACCTAACTAACCTAAGGACATACACACATCCATGCCCGAGGCAGGATTCGAACCTGCGACCGTAGCAGTCGCGCGGGTCCGGACTGCGCGCCTAGAACCGCTAGACCACCGCGGCCGGCGAAACATGGAAGACCTGCAAGCAGTTCTTTCCTGACAGAGCTTAAATCGTAATATGCTGGGCCTCTTCGTATTAAAGAAAACAAGCTAAGAGACATTCTCTCAAGCTTAAGTTGGATATCTTCTGTAAACCATGGTTGGTACAATTCACTCCAAGCAGAAGGAGGTAATGCGCTTCAGCAACAAGAAGACGAAGAAGGAAGATAGACAATCATGCACTGAGAAAACAATGTTGTAAGCAAAATAGTAATGTTAAGTAAATGCATTGAGAATAAAATGTTTTCATGTAAAAATGTTAAGTGTGTTGAGACAACAATGTTTCGTGTAAATAATGTTAAGTATGTGTTTTTGAAATTTTGAACATTTTTTTCGAGTTGATATTACCTACTAAAAATATGTAACTACTGACGCTGTGTAATAAAGAAGTGCTTTCAAATAAATTCCGGGAATTCAGCCAGGTAACACTTTCAGCGACCGCCGATATTTCGGCGGGAGAACACCCCGCCATTTTCAAGGCAAACTGCAACGGACAGGCGGCGTACATGCAAATTTAATACCTCGGTTCTCCGGCAGAAGCAGGAAAGATAACACACACACACACACACTGAACACTATGCCACCAAAGATGACCAAAGTCAGAGCTATCGATAGTGAGACTATGAATTCGCAGGTGAGGCAGCATTGACTCTGTTCCTCTGTTTTTTGACAAGGGAGAGAGCCGGATTCCAAACAGAGTTTAAACAGAAACCTCCATCCCTGACTTTGGTCATCTTTGGTGGCACTAGTGTTCAGTGTGTGTGTGTGTGTGTTATCTTTCCTGCTTCTGTCGGAGAACCGAGGTATTAAATTTGCATGTACGCCGCCTGTCCGTTGCAGTTTGCCTTGAAAATGGCGGGGTGTTCTCCCGCCGAAATATCGGCGGTCGCTGAAAGTGTTACCTGCCTGAATTCCCGGAAGTTATTTGAAAGTTGTATACGCCAGGAGAAACTCAGGTCTCACATTGTTTACCTCTACGGGGAGGAAACGTATCGGTGTTTACGTAAGTTGGATAAACTTCGTAGCTGTCGAGTTAGTCTGCAATGTGCTTTGTCGTTTTTATTGAGGTGTCGTGATGAAAATCATGTCCCAACATTTGCTAAGGTTGTGCACCATATTAATTCTCCTACCGCCAATCGTATCAAGCAACGTGCTGTCTTGGCTCTTGTTCGCGAAAGGATTCGTTTTACTCGTCGACGTTTGGGTTCTGTTTCCAAAGAATTGTATCGTTTTCATTTAATGGTTGCATCTGAAGTGTCTGATTTCACTTGGGATTGGTTGGACGGTGCCTCATGGACCCAAGCTGACTGGGAGTACAACTCCGTTACTGCCCGGCATTTTTGCAAAGTTTGAACGTTTTCATCGCGCGGAGTCGGATGTTATATCTCGACGTTCTGTGATAAATCTCACAGAGAAATCTTTTGACGACGCAGCCTTATCCGTGCTAGGGAAGGGTTTAAATTTTGCACCCACTCCGAAGAATTTGCCGGTAGTTGATTTTATTAGTTCAATTGAACAGGCAGTTTGCAAATTACCTCCTGACGCTGCAGAGGAAGTTAGGAGGGAGGCATGCCGTGTTTTGACTAGGGCTCGTCCACCCAAGAGTAATGTAACAGCAGCAGAGAGGGCTGCTTTACGCTCTCTCAAAGTTGATCCCAGTATTGTTATTTTACCTGCTGACAAGGGCAATGCCACCGTTGTTTTAAATAAACATGATTATGTACAAAAGATGCAACGTTTACTATCTGATTCAGCGTATCGCAGAATCGATGCTGACCCCACGAAAAGTGTTGAGAGAAAGACCAACAGCCTCCTGATGAAAAGTGGTTTGTCGCAGGACACAATCAAGAGGCTTAACACCTATAGTGCCTATAGTGCCTACCAAAGGTTCATAAGGAAGGGGTTCCTTTCCGTCCTATAGTGAGTAACATCGGCGCTCCGACATATCGTGTATCCAAGCATCTTGCTTCTCTGTTGAGTCCACAAGTAGGACGGTGTGAACATCATATCAGGAACCCAGCTGATTTTTTACGTCGTTTGGAGGGACTGAGGCTGAATGACTCTGATATTTTAGTGAGTTTCGATGTGGTCTCTCTCTTCACTCGTGTTCCTCTGTCTGATTCGTTGCGGTTAATTGAAGCCAGGTTTGCTGCTGATTTAACTAATCTCTTTAGGCATGTGTTGACATCCACTTACTTTTTATTTAATGACCAGTACTACGAGCAGACAGATGGAGTTACGATGGGTAGTCCGTTGTCTCCTGTGATCGCAAATTTATTTATGGAAGACTTCGAGGAACGTGCATTGGAGTCGGCGCCTTTAAAACCCGCCTGTTTCTTTAGATACGTTGACGATACCTTCGTTGTTTGGCCTCACGGTAGGCAGAATTTGAATGTCTTTCTAGAACATCTGAACTCGATCCACCCGAACATACGTTTTACGATGGAGGTGGAAGAGGATGGTTGCCTTCCCTTTCTCGACGTGTTGGTTAGGAGGAAGGATGATGGATCATTGGGACATGCAGTCTACAGGAAACGTTCTCACACCGACTTGTACTTACAAGCTAATAGTTGTCACGATTCGGCTCAGCGTGAAGGGGTACTTCGTACCTTGGTACACAGGGCACATGTCGTTTCTGACGCTGAGAATTTGCCAGCTGAGCTGTCCCATCTTGAAGTTACATTTCGTCAAAATGGTTATAGTGATAGACAGATTGAACGTGCGTTGCGCTGTCGACCAACTGTACATCGGGTGATTGATGATAATTCTGAGTCAACACCTAAGTCTACTGCCTTTTTGCCTTACGTAGGAAACACGTCCAATAAGATCGGTCGTATTTTACGGAAATGCGATGTGAAATGTGTTTTCCGACCTCCATCTAAAATTAGAGCACATTTGAGTTCCGTTAAGGATGATCTTGCACTGCGTAAGGCGGGTGTATATCGTATTCCTTGTAGCTGCGGCATGGCATATATTGGTCAAACTATCAGGACCGTGGAGGACAGATGTACTGAGCATAAACGGCACACACGATTACAGCAGTCAAATAGATCTGCTATTGCCGAACATTGCTTGGATACTGGTCACCCCATGTTATATAATAACACCGAGATATTGGCATTCACGTCCAGCTATTGGGACAGTGTCATTAGGGAGGCAGTTGAGTTTAAATTAGCGAGCAACCTCGTTAACAGGGATGGAGGTTTCTGTTTAAACTCTGTTTGGAATCCGGCTCTCTCCCTTGTCAAAAAACGGAGGAACAGAGTCAATGCTGCCTCACCTGCGAATTCATAGTCTCACCATCGATAGCTCTGAGTTTGGTCATCTTTGGTGGCACTAGTGTTCAGTGTGTGTGTGTGTGTGTTATCTTTCCTGCTTCTGTCGGAGAACCGAGGTATTAAATTTGCATGTAGGCCGCCTGTCCGTTGCAGTTTGCCTTGAAAATGGCGGGGTGTTCTCCCGCAGAAATATAGGCGGTCGCTGAAAGTGTTACCTGCCTGAATTCCCGGAAGTTATTTGAAAGTTGTATACGCCAGGAGAAACTCAGGTCTCACCAAGAAGTGCTGTACCCGAAAAATAAATATGATTTTGTATGCATTTCACATATCTGATATATGGGATTTTATTAAAATATTTGTGATGCGTTTCCTCAGAACTACTGATTTGTCCCTTACCATTTTTTACTGCCGAGCCCTTCAGTTGCAGTACTAGTGTACCTGCTTGTGATGAGGCTCAAGTTTTCTTTGAACTGTACACAAATAGAATTTCGTCAGTCGGTAGATCAGTGAAATGAACCAGTTAATAATCTATTCCGGTGGTCAAGTGTAGCCTCTGCAGCCACCCTCTGCCCATTTCCTTCTGTCCTGTCCTTCCATCTGTCCTTCCCCCTCTGTGTCCATCTGCTTCTCCCACTCTCATTCCATCTGTCCCTCTTCCCTCTGTCCATCCCCCCTCCCCCTCTCTCCATCATTTCCTCCCCCCCACCACTCTGTATATCTCTTCTGCTCTCATTTAACCCACCTCTTCCACCGCCACCTGCGACTCGTCTTCTCCTATCCCCTCTTTCCATCTGCTCCTCTCCCCTCTCTCTGTCCATCTGCTTCTGATTCTTCTTCTTTCTCATTCCCTCTGCTCCTCCTTTGTCTTTTCCTTCCCCTACAGTCTGTCTCGTCCTCCTCCTCTTACACTATGTATCTGCTCCTCCCCCTGTCCCTGTCCATCTCCTCCTTCCCTCTATCTCTGTCCATCTCTTCCTCACCGCTCTCTCTATCTCCTCCTCTTACCTATTTCCATTCCCTCCCTCCCTATCTATCTTCACCCATCCATCTCCTCCCTCCTTATCTGTGTCCATCTCCTCTTTCTCCCTTTCTGCCTATATTCTCCATCTCTCTCCCTCGCCATATAATCATCCACAGCTGGTTCTTACCCCACAGTACTTCTTTCCAGATATAATGTGTAAAAGCTTTGATTCAAATCGATCCAAGTGTTTAGGAGCTGCTTGTTACCCAACTCATTGTCCTTGTACGCACCTTTCACATGTATTTCACATGCATTTATCGTACTTCCCTGCTGTTTGTACGCACATTTCTCCTGTATCTCTAGGAAAATCAGCCCTGTAGTTTCGTTTTCACGCACCTCATTGTGTAATATCTGCTGAACTATGTGTCGCACAATTATATAATTTTGCAGGTACATCGTGTATTACACACGTATACTACCTGCGATACGTGCGAAATGTGTTACGAGTTAAGTTACTTACACCAGCTGTGACATAGTCGCTTATACGAACAGTGATCCAATACTGTCAATTTTTTTTATTTTATTTTATTTTTATTCCAGTCTTTGATCACAATATCAATTCTTTTGACGATGACCGGTTTCAGTCCGTAATGACCACCCTCAGATCTTTTCTACACCATGTCCTAAAGTGATGGCATCGTCAAAACACATAAATATAATCAGCACAGCATCGTCACATACTTGAGTAGCCAGTTGCAATAATGACTGTGTGGACGATGTGGCCTGTTATACACCTTATTTTAGATCTATGTGACGATTCTGTGCTGATTATACGTTTTGTCTATGCCATTGTGGCCTTACGACTTTAGGACATGGTGTAGAAAAGATCTGAGTATGGTCATTACGGACTGAAACCGGTCATCGTCAAAAGAATTGATATTGTGATCAAAGACTGGATTAAAAAAAGAAAACAATTAAACTAGTAGTAAAGACGTTTCTCTCGCTCTCTCTTTTTGGGCCATCAGCCTTATCGCTGGTTTGATGCAGCCCGCGACTAATACCTCTCCTGTTCCAAGCTATTCATCTCAGAGTAGCAGATGCAACTTACCACCCCAATTACCTTCTGTATGTGTTGCAGTCGCTGTCTTCCCCTATGTTTTTACCGTCTACAGTTCCCTCTAGTGTCAAAGAAGTTAACCCCTGACGTCTTCACAGACTTCCTGTCCCTTCTTCTTTTCAGTGTTATCCCTCGCCGATTCTACCAAGAATCTTTTCATTCCTTATCTTATCAGTTCTCCTAATGTTCAACATTCACCTGCAGCACGATTTCTATTCTGTTCTGGTCTGGTTTCCCTACAGCCCACGATTCATTACCGTACAATGCTGTGCTCCAAACGTATATTCTCAGGACTTCCTTCGTCAAATTGAGACCTATCTTTCTTCTAGTGGACGCGACATTCCCGTTCTCGGAACATGTACTCTCCTGCCATATGCCGGTCGCTTACGCGAACAGTGACTTTTACAGTGCTTCAATCACGCGAGTGTGAGAATATATTTTGCCTTGATTCTTTTGACTTGTTTGGCTTTCAGTCAGTAATGAAACAAAGGAGGAGGCTCAGCCAGAAATGTCGACTCTTAGACAATGTGTCTAATAGTGTGCTTTAATACGACAATATGCCATCCCAGGCAATTTATAACACTTAAAACACTTGATAATGGCACTCTGATGCCGAATTAATGATTGTGTGAGTGTAAATGTAACACTGTAAATGAACAACAGTCTAAGATGAAATTTATTTCAGAACTCAGTAAGTCTTTCTCCTCCCTGATTTCCCACACCAAGCACATATTCTCGTGTAACCCGTTCTTCTACTCCTTTCCCTACAACCGTATTCCAGTCCCTACGACTATCAGAATTTCATCCCCTTTCTCGTGCCGAATTACCTGTTTAGTATCCTCATATACTTTCTCTGTCTCTTAATCACAGTGCATGTAACATCAGCGTGTATACCTGAACTATTGTGTTCGTCGTTGGTTCTGAGGAGAAGAATCCTATCAGTAAACTGTACACAGTAACTCATTGTCTGACCTTTCTTCCTATTCATAATGAATCCTACTCCCGTTATATTATTTACTGTTGGTGTTGATGTTACCCTGTTCTCCTCTGACGAGAAATCCTTGCCTTCTTTCATTATCACTTAACTGAACCAGACAACATCTAGACTGAGTTTTGCATTTCAATTTTCAGATTTTCTTGCATTCTTATCACGTTCTAACTGCTCACATTCCATGCCCTGATTTGTAGAACGTTACACTTTCCATGGTTATTCAATCTTTTTCTCATGGTCACCTCCTCCATGGTAACCCCTCCTGGAGATCCTAATGAGGATTAGTCTGGAACCTTTGCTAATGGGGAGATAATCATAACATTTTTTCAGTTACAAGCCTCATGTCCAAGCATACACATTATGCATTTTTAACTCTGTGGTTTTCATTGCGTTCTTCATAATTTTGCCGTTAATCATTGGTAACTTGTGGTAGGTACCGACAGGTATTTGCGACCTTCCCGAATCCAGAGCCGTGGCCAGCTGCGCAAGGTTTCATGCCTCTTGATCCATGGAAAGAAAAGCCCGCTCAAGATGGTCTCACAGACCCTAAACTGGGTTTAAGTTCGGTGTGTCTGGTGGCCAGAGAAGTATGCCAAACTTATTAGGGTGGTATCAGAACTGCCCACCTACACTGGAAGCTGTGTGACACATTGCATTGCCCTGCTGGTAGATGCCAACTGCATGTAGGGTTGAAAATGGTTGCCAAGGATGGATGCATACTTGTATCGGTCCTTTGTGCGAGATTGACATAATCATCCAAGGAATGTACGAAAACGTTCCTCAGATCACAATATTCTTTCCTTCTGCCTGAACTGCAGTATATGCGGAAGGACATTTTTCCTCAGGAACATGACTCGTGATTCCTCTGAAAAGGCGACCTTTCGCCACTCAGTCGTGCAGCAGCGGTACTGCCGATGAACATTCGTCCTCATGGGTATATGAACCAGATGCATGCTGCGGAGGTCCATGTGAAACAACGTTCGCTGAACAGCCGTTGAGGAGAAACTGCTGGCAACCCCTTGGTTCGTCCGAGCGGCAAGTTGATCATTTGTTGGAAATTTACTCACCCATACAAATTTCTGCAGCAGCCGTTCACTCCTGGCGTCTATGGCATATGGAGAAACACGTAGGTTTCTCATAGCGCCAATTTGTCATGGACCACAGATAAATCACTCTGTTTCCGAAATGTGACAACATCTGCACTGTTTCCTGCGTAACTCAGACATCCGTCATGCAGGGTGGTCCATTGATAGTGACCGGGCTAAATATCTCACGAAATAAGCGTCAAACGAAAAAACTACAAAGAACGAAACTTGTATAGCTTGAAGGGAGAATCCAGATGCCGCTATGGTTGGCTCGCTAGATGGTGCTGCCATAGGTCAAACGGATATCAACTGCGGTTTTTCAAATAGGAAGCCCCATTTTTTATTACATATTCATGTACTACGTAAAGAAATATGACTGTTTTAGTTGATCCACTTTTTTCCCTTTGTGATAGATGGCGCTGTAATAGTCGCAAACGTATAAGTACATGGTATCACGTAACACTCCGCCAGTACGGACGGTATTTGCTTCGTGATGCATTACCCGTGTTAAAATGGACCATTTACCAATTGCGGAAAAGGTCGATATCGTTTTGATGTATGGCTATTGTGATCAAAACGCCCTACGGGCGTGTGCTATGTATGCTGCTCGGTATCCTGGACGACATCATCCAAGTGTCCGGACCGTTCGCCGGATAGTTAGGTTATTTAAGAAACCAGAAAATGTTCAGCCACATGTGAAACGTCAACCACGACCTGCAACAAATGATGATGCCCAAGTAGGTGTCTTAGCTACTGTCGCGGCTAATTCGCACATTAGTAGCAGTCAAATTGCACGAGAATCGGGAATCTCAAGAACGTCGGTGTTGAGAATGCTACATCAACATCGATTGCATCCGTACCATATTTCTATGCACCAGGAATTGCATGATGACGACTTTGAACGTCGTGTACAGTTCTGCCACTGGGCACAAGAGAAATTACGGGACGATGACAGATGTTTTGCACCCGTTCTATTTAGCGACGAAGCGTCATTCACCAACAGCGGTAACGTAAACCGGCAAAATATGCACTATTGGGCAACGGAAAATCCACGATGGCTGCGACAAGTGGAACATCAGCGACATTGGCGGGTTAATGCATGGTGCGGCATTATGGGAGGAATGATGATTGTCCCCCACTTTATCGATGGCCATCTAAATGGTGCAATGTATGCTGATTTCCTACGTAATGTTGTGCCGATGTTATTACAAGATGTTTCACTGCATGATAGAATGGCGATGTACTTCCAACATGATGGATGTCCGCCACATAGCTCGCGTGCGGTTGAAGCGGTACTGAACAACATATTTCATGACAGGTGGATTGGGCGTCGAAGCACCGTACCGTGGCCCGCACGTTCACCCGATCTGACGTCCCCGGATTTCTTTCTGCGGGGAAAGGTGAAAGATATTTCTTATCGTGATTTACCGACAACGCCTGACAACATTCGGCAGCGCATTGTCAATGCATGTGCGAGCATTACGGAAGGCGAACTACTCGTTGTTGAGAGGAATGTCGTTATAGGTATTGTCAAATCCATTGAGGTTGACGGACATCATTTTGAGCATTTATTGCATTAATGTGGTATTTACAGGTAATCACGCTGTAACAGCATGCGTTCTCAACAATGATAAGTTCACAAAGGTACATGTATCACATTGGAACAACCGAAATAAAATGTTCAATCGTATCTACGTTCTGTATTTTAATTTAAAAAACCTACCTGTTACCAACTGTTCGTCTAAAATTGTGAGCCATATGTTTGTGACTATTACAGCGCCATCTATCACAAAGCGAAAAAAGTGGTCCAACTAAAACATTCATATTTCCTTACGTACTACACGAATATGTAATAAAAATGGGGGTTACTACTTTAAAAAAACGCTGTTGATATCCGTTTGACCTATGGCAGCGCAATCTAGCGGGCCAACCATAGCGCCATGTGGTTTCCCCCTTGAAGCTAGCCAAGTTTCGTTCTTTGTAGTTTTTTCGTTTGACGCTTATTTCGTGAGACATTTGACCTGGTGTTTACAAATGTGGCAGTATACATGTGATGTGTTACGAAAGCAAAAGGAACCTGTGATCACTGAAGGTAGTGCCACAAGTTCCTCCAAAAATCGTAACACAACACACACACAAATGTAATACTTACTAATATAAATCCACCCGATGATGGAGGTTTAAACCTTCGAAACGCGTCGTGGAAATAAATAAAACGGTGACTGGTAACAGTGAACTTGTTGTTTCTTTAATGTCAGTAACAGTCACGGTAAAGCCTAACCTAAAAATGTTCGCATTTAAACGAAAAAATGACTTTTGCCGTTCGTGCACCCAGGTTCGTCGTGGAGTACACTATCGCAGGCGCTCCTGTCTGTGATGCAGCGTCAAGGGTAACCGCAGCCATGGTCTCCGAGCTGATAGTCCATGCTGCTGCAAACGTAGTCGAACGGTTCGTGTGGATGGTTGTTGTCTTGCAACGTCCTCATCTGTTGATTCAGGGATCGAGACGTGGCTGCACGATCTGTTACAGCCATGCGGATACGATGCCTGTCATCTCGACTGCTAGTGATACGAGGCCGTTCGGATGCAGCACAGCGTTCCGTAGTACCCTCCTGAACCCACCGATTCCATATTCTTCTAACAGTCATTGGATCTCGACCAACGCGAGCAGCAATGTCGCGGTACGATAAACCGCGATCGCGATAGGCCATAATTCGACCTTTATCAAAGTCGGAAACGTGATGCTACGTATTTCACCTCCTTAGACGAGGCATCACAACTTCGTTTCACCAGGCAACGCCGGTCAACTGCTGTTTGTGTATGAGAAATCGGTTGGAAACTTCCCTCATATCAGCACGTTGTAGGTGTCGCCACCGCCACCAACCTTGTATGAAAGCCCTGAAAAAGTAATCATTTGCATATCACAGCATTTTCTTCCAGTCGGTTAAATTTTGCGTCTGTACCACGACATCTTCGTGGTGTAGCAATTTTAATGGCCAGTAGTGTAGTACCAGAGCTCATGGTTCACTGTTAGATTTTCTGAGCGTCAGAAATATGTTACCAGTTCCACCATGACTCATCTAAAATATTAAAAGCAAGGATAGAAGCAATATATGTGTCTGCTAAATCCAACGATGAATGTCGGAGCAATGACATCTCAGGTCGGTTCACAGCCGCTTAAATGAAGTTTTTTCTGCACAGTTCCAGTTAATCACAAGGTCGTAATAAATGGGTAATTCCAGTTAATTACAAGGTCGTAATAAATGGGTAATATGTCACTACACCTGGTGTGTGTTAGAAATATGTACTGCTTCAGGCCAGTGTACTACACGTGAAATGAGATGTTATATAGTAGTGGTATTTTCTTCAGGCGCATTCCAAGTAATGCGCTAAAACTGCTGCTTTTGTATCACATGTCGAATCTATGTCAGCCGATAGGCACTCTATTTCACGTTCAATCTAGCAGTACATCCCACTCGAGGTCTGGATAAGGAAAAATGACGCCCGCCTGAGGAAAGGCCACACTCTCTGCATACAGGCTCTCCCCATGTGATGTGTTTGACGTGACCTACCGAAACCGTATCTTACTGCTAGACAGATGATATCCCCGTACATCCTTAAGTCTCCCTTCATATCACGGAAGAGCTGAGTTGTTAAAAAAATCTATTGTCATTCATACTTCTTACAAAGTATTTAAAACTGTAATGAAATAAGCGTTAAATGAATTAAAATAGTTTCACAGGTATCCAAGCAGGGATCGTCCTATACAACAAAGAATCTTTTGTTGATAATCCTGTTTTTCCATGAAAACACCCTTCTGTTCCTCTTCTATACAAGTGGGAGAAAGAACACAGTCGGTCCCACTGTAATGCCGGAAATGCATATCCTCCTATTTCCATCTATTGTACTATAATTGTTTTCCTTATTTTGTTACCTGAGGATATGACATTGCTGCGTCTTTATATATTGTAATTGTTTTACTGTATATATATATATATATATATATATATATATATATATATATATATATATATACTCCTGGAAATTGAAATAAGAACACCGTGAATTCATTGTCCCAGGAAGGGGAAACTTTATTGACACATTCCTGGGGTCAGATACATCACATGATCACACTGACAGAACCACAGGCACATAGACACAGGCAACAGAGCATGCACAATGTCGGCACTAGTACAGTGTATATCCACCTTTCGCAGCAATGCAGGCTGCTATTCTCCCATGGAGACGATCGTAGAGATGCTGGATGTAGTCCTGTGGAACGGCTAGCCATGCCATTTCCACCTGGCGCCTCAGTTGGACCAGCGTTCGTGCTGGACGTGCAGACCGCGTGAGACGACGCTTCATCCAGTCCCAAACATGCTCAATGGGGGACAGATCCGGAGATCTTGCTGGCCAGGGTAGTTGACTTACACCTTCTAGAGCACGTTGGGTGGCACGGGATACATGCGGACGTGCATTGTCCTGTTGGAACAGCAAGTTCCCTTGCCGGTCTAGGAATGGTAGAACGATGGGTTCGATGACGGTTTGGATGTACCGTGCACTATTCAGTGTCCCCTCGACGATCACCAGTGGTGTACGGCCAGTGTTGGAGATCGCTCCCACACCATGATGCCGGGTGTTGGCCCTGTGTGCCTCGGTCGTATGCAGTCCTGATTGTGGCGCTCACCTGCACGGCGCCAAACACGCATACGACCATCATTGGCACCAAGGCAGAAGCGACTCTCATCGCTGAAGACGACACGTCTCCATTCGTCCCTCCATTCACGCCTGTCGCGACACCACTGGAGGCGGGCTGCACGATGTTGGGGCGTGAGCGGAAAACGGCCTAACGGTGTGCGGGACCGTAGCCCAGCTTCATGGAGACGGTTGCGAATGGTCCTCGCCGATACCCCAGGAGCAACAGTGTCCCTAATTTGCTGGGAAGTGGCGGTGCGGTCCCCTACGGCACTGCGTAGGATCCTACGGTCTTGGCGTGCATCCGTGCGTCGCTGCGGTCCGGTCCCAGGTCGACGGGCACGTGCACCTTCCGCCGACCACTGGCGACAACATCGATGTACTGTGGAGACCTCACGCCCCACGTGTTGAGCAATTCGGCGGTACGTCCACCCGGCCTCCCGCATGCCCACTATACGCCCTCGCTCAAAGTCCGTCAACTGCACATACGGTTCACGTCCACGCTGTCGCGGCATGCTACCAGTGTTAAAGACTGCGATGGAGCTCCGTATGCCACGGCAAACTGGCTGACACTGACGGCGGCGGTGCACAAATGCTGCGCAGCTAGCGCCATTCGACGGCCAACACCGCGGTTCCTGGTGTGTCCGCTGTGCCGTGCGTGTGATCATTGCTTGTACAGCCCTCTCGCAGTGTCCGGAGCAAGTATGGTGGGTCTGACACACCGGTGTCAATGTGTTCTTTTTTCCATTTCCTGGAGTGTATATGCATTTATGTCGATGTATATTTGTTTTGATTTGTAAATACTATTTGTATTTCTACGCTGGGTATTGCCTAGTGAAAGCTATGCTATCGAACGATTACATCGATAGGTCGTGTGGAGAACCAAAGTGCTTAGGATCATTGGTAGTCTTAACTCTGCCGCGTGGAGCGCGGGCAGAGCAGAGTCTGGCTGGAGTAGGGCGGTGGAGCAGGTGTGTTGAGTGACGCTCCGCGAGTTGCCGCGCTTCCGGGGTTTGGCAGCATGTAATTGCGCTCGACTTGCTATGTTAGTTTCTGACATGGTGTCGCGGACGGGAAACATTAGCTGGGACACATGAAGAGTCCGTTTCGCCTGGTGACCGTGTCGAGAAGAAGGCGCGCCAACATCCAGCTTCTGCAACAGCTACAGCCGACGTAAGTGATTGTCGCCACCTCCTCGATCGACGACTTCAATCCTTCAATCAACCAACAAGGAAGACTGGTAGCACGGTAAGTTTTAGAACTGTATGGCAGACCTCAGCTTTTCAAACTATTCCATTAGCATCACTAAAATACGCCAACCTAGCATGAACCTTTGTTGCTCATTGTCCCAATTGCATTACCAAGCAGGGTCCCTTCCTTTTCCGAAATGAATTCGAGTGTCGTTAAAATTCAAACGCCAGCATTAAAGTAATACCATTCGATTTCACTGATTTAATTTCAAAGTTCAGTTAAGGTATTCATAGCTGGCTACAATATTTAGATTACACAAGCACAAAGTAAGAGTGCGAGTTTTGTTACCATATTTTAGCTTACCTGTGACTGCAGCTCAGCTTAGTACGTACTAAATTTTACTATTGTTAATTGTTCAGAAGCATTTAATTGAAGTTCAAAGTTAAATCTCTTATTTCTAAATTGCATAGATTCAAGTAACTTTTGATATGATTTCTGAGGTAGCTCAAGACTAACCTTATTTTAGTGAATTTCGTAGTGCTTCAGAAACAAAGTTCACTATTAATTGTAGTCACTAAATTAACTTCCAGTTTTCCGGTTTTATTAATTCTTTTGCTAAATTAAGTCAGAGTGTAGCGTAATTTATTTCTTTTCACAAACATTCAGTTTTCACACAAAACGTGTCAACCTTCAGTTGCCACGCTTTTAGGGCTAATTATACGTGCAATAACCTTTCTTTTTCAGTTATTATAGTAGTTGTCAATAGGACTGGCGACCATAATTTTCCCCAAATCTCAAATATCTAGTTAACGCCAGTTAATTGTTAATGTAACGACCGCACATTTACTTTTTTTTATTAACTTTACCCTTTTTCAAAATTAATTTCCACCAGTTTCATTTGTAATTTTCCTTTCATTTAGATGTAACCCTTTCCTCCCTCTTTACCGACAGATTAACTTAGGTGACGATTGCTTTTCCCAAATTTCCATTAGGTACACGCGGTTTCATTTATCACTGTCATTAAGGTCGATAAGTGAGGGGGAGGTTACACCACGAAATTGGTATCTCCCCACATTCATCTTACACTGGTTCTGATAAAGTTTTACCCATAGCCTTTGAATAATGGCACAGGTTGTAACGTAGCAACTACGTTATTTATTTAAAGTCTTCAATACTAATTTTAAGAATAATAATAAAGTAAGGGCTTCACCCAGATTCAAACCAAAGTAATTGACGCCACCCATAAGGCGACGTGAATTAATATGTTTTCGTTATTAATCAAAGTAAATGTGAATGAGGGTATGCTGAAGGCTGTAGAGAGGCATACGTTCAAAAAAAAAAAAAAAAAAAAAAAAAAAAAAAAAAAAAAAAAAAAAAAAAAACTCAAATGTGTGTGAAACCTTATGGGACTTAACTGCTAAGGTCGTCAGTCCCTAAGCTTACACACTACTTAACCTAAATTATCCTACGGACAAACACACAGACCCATGCCCGAGGGAGGACTCGAATCTCCGCCGGGAACAGCCGCACAGTCCATGACTGCAGTGCGTGAGACCGCTTGGCTAATCCCGCGCGGCCGGAGGCATACGTGCAACGACTGGTATAGAAGGCTCTGAGTCATCTCGAGTGGGAACATGCAATGGTTGATGTGACAGGATGTAGATGGGAGTGCCAGTTGCGCGGGAAAATGATAGTTTTCTAGTACCTTCTAGAAAAATTTCATCCTCGTAAAGTTTCGGTATCAGAAAGTGCGCGGGAATGTGAATGCTGAGGGGAAACCCCCTCCCTACCCCCTGTAGAACTTCGATGGCGATATTGCGAGATATCGACGTCGAGAGAAAATAGTCACTTTTGTTCTTAACCCTTCACGTTAAGAAAAATATGTTTTAAATGTAATCTGAAGCACGTAATTGAGGCCAGAGCTTAAGAAAACGATCTCCTTTCTTACATGATATTTTCCTTTATCAGTTTATAAAATAAGAAACGACGCAATTACTCATCGACGCGCAGGTACGAATAAAGTGGAAGGAGGCTGGATTTGGCGTTGGCGGTCTCTCTAGAGAGTCGCTCTGAGTGCCTAAAGATGGACAGACCCGTATATGACCGCTGAGATGAAATACCAACTTTATTCGGTCAGTAAGTACTTTTACATTACAAATGGCTTTCCAGGTACACGCAGTAGTGCCTGGAACAGCAGTTGAGTAGCGACAGGTTACTCCGCAAGGCACTGGTCCTGATTATGGCTGGCTGCGGTGGCCGAGCGGTTCTAGGTGCTTCAGTCCGGAACCGTGCGACTGCTACGGCTGCAGGTTCGAATCCTGCCTTGGGTATGGATGTGTGTGATGTCTTAGGTTAGTTAGGTTTAAGTAGTTCTAAGTTCTAGGGGACTGATGACCTCAGATGTTAAGTCTCATTGTGCTGAGAGCCATTTTTCTGATTGTGTGATACGATGTCTTTTTGGAAGTACACTCCTGGAAATGGAAAAAAGAACACATTGACACCGGTGTGTCAGACCCACCATACTTGCTCCGGACACTGCGATAGGGCTGTACAAGCAATGATCACACGCACGGCACAGCGGACACACCAGGAACCGCGGTGTTGGCTGTCGAATGGCGCTAGCTGCGCAGCATTTGTGCACCGCCGCCGTCAGTGTCAGCCAGTTTGCCGTGGCATACGGAGCTCCATCGCAGTCTTTAACACTGGTAGCATGCCGCGACAGCGTGGACGTGAACCGTATGTGCAGTTGACGGACTTTGAGCGAGGGCGTATAGTGGGCATGCGGGAGGCCGGGTGGACGTACCGCCGAATTGCTCAACACGTGGGGTGTGAGGTCTCCACAGTACATCGATGTTGTCGCCAGTGGTCGGCGGAAGGTGCACGTGCCCGTCGACCTGGGACCGGACCGCAGCGACGCACGGATGCACGCCAAGACCGTAGGATCCTACGCAGTGCCGTAGGGGACTGCACCGCCACTTCCCAGCAAATTAGGGACACTGTTGCTCCTGGGGTATCGGCGAGGACCATTCGCAACCGTCTCCATGAAGCTGGGCTACGGTCCCGCACACCGTTAGGCCGTCTTCCGCTCACGCCCCAACATCGTGCAGCCCGCCTCCAGTGGTGTCGCGACAGGCGTGAATGGAGGGACGAATGGAGACGTGTCGTCTTCAGCGATGAGAGTCGCTTCTGCCTTGGTGCCAATGATGGTCGTATGCGTGTTTGGCGCCGTGCAGGTGAGCGCCACAATCAGGACTGCATACGACCGAGGCACACAGGGCCAACACCCGGCATCATGGTGTGGGGAGCGATCTCCTACACTGGCCGTACACCACTGGTGATCGTCGAGGGGACACTGAATAGTGCACGGTACATCCAAACCGTCATCGAACCCATCGTTCTACCATTCCTAGACCGGCAAGGGAACTTGCTGTTCCAACAGGACAATGCACGTCCGCATGTATCCCGTGCCACCCAACGTGCTCTAGAAGGTGTAAGTCAACTACCCTGGCCAGCAAGATCTCCGGATCTGTCCCCCATTGAGCATGTTTGGGACTGGATGAAGCGTCGTCTCACGCGGTCTGCACGTCCAGCACGAACGCTGGTCCAACTGAGGCGCCAGGTGGAAATGGCATGGCTAGCCGTTCCACAGGACTACATCCAGCATCTCTACGATCGTCTCCATGGGAGAATAGCAGCCTGCATTGCTGCGAAAGGTGGATATACACTGTACTAGTGCCGACATTGTGCATGCTCTGTTGCCTGTGTCTATGTGCCTGTGGTTCTGTCAGTGTGATCATGTGATGTATCTGACCCCAGGAATGTGTCAATAAAGTTTCCCCTTCCTGGGACAATGAATTCACGGTGTTCTTATTTCAATTTCCAGGAGTGTATGATGAACTTTAGAACAATGGTGGAATCGCGTATCCCAATCAAAACGCAGTCTCATCGCCATGGGTAAGTGATTTCTTGTATGGCTCGGTGCTGGTGTGAATTTCCGATCAGTCTTCAAGGTTTAACTGTACGCAAGAAGACCGTAGAGACGAGTGCAGTTAAACGAATCTAAATTCATTGTGTAATGTGGTAATGTTCAGGCGAGCGAACGTTTGTCATAGTTGTATCATTAGAAGTCCCACGCGGCAGTGCAAAATTAACTGTCTAACTCTTACGGAAACCGGTATTTATGTTCTATGTACGTAAAGGGAATACGTTGTTCTAGAAGGGGCTAACGTATATTGCATTGTTCTGAAGGATAGAGCCTGACTCATTGTGAAGATCATTTACGAACATGTAAGAGAGATGTGTCATCTTAAGGGAAAACGTTAGCCTGATACTCTGTCATTTATGTGCTCTCGGGTTAACTACAGGGGCAAACAGTACTGTAATAGCAATCCCTTGCAGTTGTATCATGTTCTTTATTGGAGAGCACTACGCCTCTTAACCATATTTTATCACGTTAGGTTCGTGTTTTTATTTTCAACCACACCCTTTTTCATTACAGTATTACTCGATTGATTTGTTGCTTCCCAAGATTGCTTACAGTGAGTGGCATCGAGAGCGGAAGAGAAGAATATTAAGTTCGTGGTCTATGGTGATTACGTCACGTAACAAACGTTAGATGGACGTTGGCCCGCTGCGCGTCAGATTTAATAGAATGTATGTGTCACCACTGCTCTCAAGTGACTAACCACTGGCACCGATACATTAATAATAGTAGGCAACTCATATCACAGTCCAGCATTTGGTTTAGTCAAAGTGGTAGTCATGTGGAATGAATATCAGAATAATAACCGGTTCTATCGACCATGCTAACTTCAAAGGTCACATTTCTATGATTGTCCTGCTCATTATGTGGGGAAAAGTTAATTGTTGTTCGCATCACACACATTTAAATTAAAAATCAAATTAACTAATGCGACCAGAGGCTTTTCTGGGTCTCTGTACATTATATTACGTAATATGCAGTCAAAGAAAGTTCATATTGATGAAGTCTGTCTTTACATGCAAGAAACAACAGTCGGTGTTAAATGAGATGCGATAGCGCGTGAGGCGTATTTTTGCAACGTAAATACCAAATTGCTTCTACCAACCTCTAACTTGACTTGTAAAACGACAGAAACAGATCTGTGCATCAAACTAGTCATAGCACTGTATCATATTCTGAACTTCGGCTGAAAGGAAATTATGTAGTTTAATTATCTGTTACGAAAAACATCGTAAGAATATTGTTGTCTTCCGGAACATACCACTAATTTTTCCCAGAAATTTTAAGCTAGCCACTTTTCTTGGTTACTAAGTTATCTTTCTCAGAGCCTCCGCATGCTACATGTTCCGTGAAACACAGATTAAATATAATGCACATTTTCGTCAAGATTCTGCCTAAATGATGTACCTTATTTCGCATTTTTTGTTACAAGTACAGAATTATAAACACTGCCATTTATCTCCTGTTTACAATGCAGGATAGCTTTTTGTACAGGAGGAACAAATAACGCAGGATAAATATTTTCAAAAACAGTTCGAAAATGAAATATAACAAATATCATCACTTTAGCTGCAAAACACTTCATTTGAATTTTGGTATGGCAGTTTACCCGCAAGGCATTAAAAGTATTCAGAATTTACACAAGACGGTTAAGATTGGGGTCAGGCACGAAAGTTTATGAATTTTGAACCCAAAAACCTACAGGTCTGCTTTAACCTTCATTCTGTTTTCTGTGGGCGTGAGTAATATAATTGACAGATCTAGCCAGTTAAGTACCACAACCGTCAGAATATGTACAGAAGCTTTCATACTTAGACGCACTCCTATGCTGTTGTCCAGCGTACACGGTATCGATACTTACACTAGTATAAAAAACATCCTTTGTGGGAAAAAGCTGGGGAATGGAAATGACGGACTTTGGTTTAGAATAACAACCAAGCTGCGAGTATCATGATATTACAGTTAATGATTGCACCGCTGCGATATCCAACTGCAACTGTTACTGGCATGAAGAAACTTAGTTACATATGAGTTTCATATGCAGTAATTGTCAGGAATGAGATGCCTCTGAAAGCGATACAGGCTGTAGTCAGCCGAGAGTGGTTGACTTCGGCTTCAATAACTGTTTTGTGTTGCAAATGATGTTATTGTGTCCGTGGACCAGAGCAAACACATTCTGCTATATTCATCAGAGCAATTTCATTACTAGCTGGATGCCCAGACTGGCAAAGGGTAAATTTCGCATGCGTTCGCCTTCGTTGTATGTCATAACAGTTCGACTACTATAATTCACATCCAAATGCTAGGGAAAAACCCGCAGAACTGGATTTTAGTTTTCCACATTCGAGAGTTCCACATTGAAGTTTCTCATTATATTACTGTAGTTACGCAAGTTAAACAATTTTGCTCTTAATTGTTCTTACGTTCATCTTCTATCAAGCTACATTAAATATATAACTATTCTTCTTTCAGTTCATTCCATTTTTTAATGGCAGAATGATTTCAAACTGAATTTCTAGTTTGTGCTACTTCTTCCTGCTCTGCAATCTGCTACACCCAGGATTTTCAACCATAACAGTGATAATAACAATAATAATAATACCTTATGGTTCAACGACGCCGTACAAGTCTTTTAGTTGGACGCAACTTCGGCGACATTAGTTATCAAGTAATAATACCTGAGAAAATTTAATTTGAAATCCGAAGGACCTGCTTCTCCACGTAGTTGGGAAGTGAAGTTATATTCCGTGGGCGCACTGGGATTCGATCCCGCGACATTTCGGTTTCTACGAAGGCGCTTTGCCACTCGAAAACCAGACCCAAATTATCTTAAATGATATATTCAACATAGTTGATCCTCAATTTTCTCCCTATCGACTACTCCTTCCAGTTCGTAGTTAACTTTTGCAGGGTGCCTTAGAAAATGACCCACTACCACATCCGTCCTTCCATCAATGGAGTTCCATAGATTTGGTCCTTTTCCACCACTCTGTTCTCCGCACGACCTTACAGTGACTGAAAGATCCGTCTTGGATCTGTGTTAGAGAACGAAGCAGCATCCTGCCTGCTGCCGGATAACTGGCGCCAATTTTCATAACTTTATTACAATCAAAATGGTTGAAATGGCTTTGAGCACTATGGGATTTAACATCTGAGGTCATCAGCCCCCTAGAACTTAGAAATACTTAAACTTACCTAACCTAAGGACATCACACACATCCATGTCCGAGGCAGGATTCGAAACTGCGACCGGAGCGGTCGAGCGTTTCCAGACTGAAGCGCCTAGAACCGCTCGGCCACACCGGCCGGCTTTCTTACAATCATTGTTCATAGACCTTTTGCCGTTTAATTGTAAAAGAGGAATTAATGCCCTATTACTACAAACCTACATATACACTGTGAAACACTGTTAAAGGATCACGTTTCCGAAACCCGTAATTGTCTCGCATTGTGATGCATGAGACTGAAATGTGCCTACAACATTCGTGCGTAATGGTGTAAAAGCACGGCGCCGAGGCCTACGAGAAAGACAGACCGCGGCACATACGTCACAAAGGTAGGTCGAGTTCGCTCAACTCAGCAGACAAACTGCGTTTCTACACGGGTTAACTCGTAAATAAACGTGTATGTGCAAACCAGAATTGGATCAGTTACTGAAATCCACTATTATGTAATCTTACTGCTATTAGTCCTACATGATATTAAGTCCATAGGCCTATTAATAATTGGTTGCGGCTGTACTGGGGTACAACACAATTACACTACTGGCCATTAAAATTGCTACATCAAGAAGAAATGCAGATGATAAACGGGTATTCATTGGACAAATATATTATACTAGAACTGACATGTGATTACATTTCCACGCGATTTGGGTGCATAGATACTGAGAAATCAGTACCCAGAACAACCATCTCTGGCCATTATAACGGCCTTGATACGCCTAGGCATTGAGTCAAACAGAGCTTTGATGGCGTGTACAGGTACAGCTGCACATGAGCTTCAACACGATACCATAGTTCATCAAGAGTAGTGACTGGCAGATTGTGACGAGCCAGTTGGTCGGCCACCATTTACCATACGTTTCCAGTTGGTGAGAGATCTGGAGACTGTGCTGGCCAGGGCAGCAGTCGAACATTTTCTGTATCCAGAAAGGCCCGTACAGGACCTGCAACATGAGCTCGTGCATTATCCTGCTGAAATGTTGGGTTTCGCAGGGATCGAATGAAGGGTAGAGCCATGGGTCGTAACACATCTGAAATGTAAAGTCCAGTGTTCAAAGTGCTGTCAATGCGAACAAGAGGTGACCGAGACGTGTAACCAATGGCACCCCATACGATCACGCCGGGTGATACGCCAGTATAGTGAAGACGAATACATGCTTCCAATGTGTGTTCACCGCCATGTCGCCAAATACGGATGCGACCATCATGATGCTGTAAACAGAACCTGGATTCATCCGAAAAAATGACGTACTGCCATTCGTGCACCCAGCTTCGTCGTTGAGTACTCCATCGCAGGCGCTCATGTCTGTGACGCAGCGTCAAGGTAACCGCAGCCATGGTCTCCGAGCTGATAGTCCATGCTGCTGCAAACGCCGTGGAACTGTTCGTGCAGATGGTTGTTGTCTTGCAAACGTCCCCATCTGTTGACTCATGGATCGAGACGTGGCTGCACGATCCGTTACAACCATGCGGATAAGATGCCTGTCGATCGCTAGTGATACGAGGCCGCTGGGATCCAGCACGGCGTTCCGTATTACTCTCCTGAACCCACCAATTCCATATCCTGCTAACAGTCACTGGATCTCGACCAACGCGAGTAGCAAAGTCGCGATACGATAAACTGCAATCGCGATTCGCTACAATCCGACATTTATCCAAGTCGGAAATGTGATGGTACGCATTTCTTCTCCGTACACGAGGCATCACAAGAACGTTTCACCAGGCAACGCCGGTCAACTGCTGGTTGTTTATGAGGAATGGAGACTTTCCAAATGTCAGCACGTTGTAGGTGTCGCCACCGGCGCCAACCTTGTGTGAATGCTCTGAAAAGGTAATCATTTGCATATCTCAGCTTCTTCTTCCTGTAGGTTAAATTTCGCGTCTGTTACACGTCATCTTCGTGGTGTAGCAATTTTAATGGCCAGTAGTTTAAAATCATGCCAAAATGGTTATCAGGTGCATAAGGCACCACATCTTCTGTGTAAAGAGCACTGTTACGCAGATGAGACGAAATGCTATAAACAAGCCATTATACCATTTATGTCGAGAATTGTTTTTAAATTTTGTTGTACGGCTAGTAATCAATAAGACTTCATAACATCAGATACTAGTAGAAGATGTAATTCTAGTTAGAGCGTACACATCCAGTTGAGAGTTAACAAGTTTAGAAAAGCATTTTGCCCGCCGATTTAAACGAATGAGCGAGCTCAGGCCTACATTTGTGACGTGCTCGCCTCGGCCTGTCTTTCTCGTCGGCGCAGGCAAGGCGCTATATGACGTCACACTCGGCCTGGTGATGCTTCAAATAGAAAATTGTGTACAGGAACTATTTTAAAGAGCCAACAGAGCTGTAATGGTGCCACAGATGGCCTTTAGATCCTTTGGGGGGGGGGGGGGCAGGGTTTGGGGCGGGGACAGGTAATAGAGGACCCTCTGCTCTTTTCAAACACCTGTCAATGTCGCCTTCCCATCCACATCATGCCGATGGAGGGCGCGATACAGCAGTATGACCCAAAACCCATAAACATCCTTTTCTGCTTGGAACCATCTTCGAATTCCTTCCAATGCTTTTGAACTGTCCATAATGATTTCCCCCTCTACCGTGTAGCAAAAATTACAATCTTGCTCCACTACAAAGGGGCACGACCATGTTCAATTGGGTTACAGTCCCACAATGTCCCCAGAGAAGAGTCTGGTTGGAAGCCACACACCGTCAGGTGGCTTGCGGAGTATGGATGTAGATGTAGATGTAGAACTGCAACTGTTACGTAAGTAGCACCTTTACCTTTCCTTCTGAAGAGTATTGAATGACTGTACCTGTGGTCTAGGCATAGTGTGTTCTGATTACTAATCAAAATGTCCTCGGTCCAAGGCATGAAACCTGGCATCTCTTAAACTTTGATTAATAATCAGCATTGTCCGCTGAAGAGTTCCGGTATAAGAAGTCACCATGATTCGGCCAACGACCTTGTCGAGGAGGGTGGAGAAGCGGACACAGGTAGATCCACTCTCTTGTCGTTGGGGCCGGAGGGGGGGGGGGGAATGGGCGAGGACTGCCCCACACGGGGAAGAATCATCAATGATCAATGGGATGAGACAGCAGAACGCAATGGAAACCACTGCATTAAAGGGACATAACGTGTATCTATAGGACATGTGGCCTGTAAATGAAAAGAGTGTCATGATGGTGTCTCCATTGCTAAAAGATTTCAGAATAGTCCCCCACTCGGATCTCTGGGAGGAAACTGCCTAAGGGAGGTAACCATGAGAAAAAGATTGTATAACGAACGAATGGATAACATTCGACAAGTCAGGTTGTGGAATGTCAGAAGGTTGAACGTGGTAGGGAAACTAGAAAATCAGAAAAGGGAAAAGATCAATCTGGATCGAAATCTGTTCCACCGCGTGACCGTGTAGCGGGGCGCGGACGGCGGAGGGAGTGCGCCTCGGGAAGAGGGTATTTAAATCGGCCGCCGCCGCGACCGAACCCAGTTCCCCCTGAGCAGCCATAGCGTACGCATCTCCGTACCGGCAACACGTTCACAGGAGCTCAGTCCGTCAGTTCACCTGATGATGGCGACATGTATGATCGCCGAAATGTTGTGCCCGATGGACACTGTAGACCGGCAGTACACCCGTCGATATTTTGATTATCAAATACGCCGGGAGAAACTCAAGAATCACATCATACACCTTTACGGGGAGGCGATGTACCTTAGCATGAAGAAATTTGAAAAGTTGCGCCACCGTAGATGTCGTTTGCTATGTACTCTTGCCTTTCTAAAGAGATGTCGTTCCGAGAATGTTGTTCCAGAGTTTGCTAAGGTTATGCATCGCATCGATTCCGCAGCAGCTAAGAGAATCAAGAAACAAGCCAGCCTCGCATTGGTACGCGAGAGAGTGCAATTCACCCGCCTGATCCTTGAGTTTATCTCACAGGAATTACTCAAACTACATTTGCAACTGGGTAGTAATTTCACTTCTTTTTCCTGGGATTGGATTGATGATGTCACCTGGGTTGCAGCTGATTCCGCCCATAAGAAGGCAATGGGACGTCAAACAGCTAAGTTGTCACGTCTCCTTGACAAACCATCACTGCAGGTTCCGGGCAAGACTGTCATCAATTTGAGTGGCATGGTGTTGAGTGATGATGCGGTCTCGGTTTTGCAGAAAGGTCTCAACTTCGCTCCCACCCCCAAGTTCACTCCGGTCGCAGAAATTGTTAGTGCTGTTGAACAGGTTGCAGCTCGACTTCCTCCTAAATCAGCTGCGGAAATACGTCGTGAAACTTGTCGTGCGTTGACGAAATCCAAGCCGATGAAGTCAAATATCACTAGTAAAGAGAGGGCGGCCATTCGTGATCTGAGGGAGCGCTCTGAAATTGTTGTCTTACCGGCTGACAAAGGCAATGCTACAGTTGTTGTCACCCATAAGGACTACACTGAGAAGATGCAGAGCCTGCTAAATGACGATTCCTACCGGAAGATCAGCGTTGACCCTACTAAGAAGGTGGAGAACAAGACGAGGTCGCTTCTCAAGGACGCAGATTTACCGGACGGTGACGCTAAGAAATTGTTACCCCAATGTCCGGTACCGCCTAGACCATACGGACTCCCGAAGGTTCACAAAGAGGGCGTACCATTACGCCCCATTGTCAGCAACAGCAGGGCACCTACATATTTGTTGGCCAAATACCTGACGGGAATATTAAGTCCTTATGTGGGTAAATGCCCTCATCACATCCGTAATTCCGTGGATTTTGTTAAACGCCTTGATAACTTCAGGTCGGATGTGTCAGATATGGTGAGTTTTGACGTCGTTTCCTTGTTTACGAGGCTACCCCTGCGAGAGTCACTAGAACTGATTAGTCAGAAGTTTGACGAGAATACCACTGAACTTTTTAGGCATGTCTTGACTTTCACGTATTTTCTTTTTATGGAGAATACTACGAACAAACGGAGGGAGTCGCCATGGGTAACCCACTCTCACCGATGGTAGCGAATTTGTACATGGAGAACTTCGAGGAGGAAGCCCTGTCGTCATCCGAATGGAAACCTACTTGCTTTTTCCGTTACGTGGACGACACGTTCGTCATCTGGCCACATGGTATGGATAAACTCCTTGACTTCCTTACGCATCTAAACTCCATACACCCCAACATCAAACTCACTTTGGAGACTGAAACGGAGGGTAAATTACCTTTCCTTGACAACTTGGTCAAGAGAAAGGCTGACAGCACCCTAGGTTATGGGGTGTATCGGAAGACAACGCACACTGATCTGTATTTGCACGCAGACAGCTGCCACCATCCTTCACAGAGGAATGGGGTACTTAAAACTCTAGTACATAGTTCTTCGTGGTCTCCTTTGAGTCTTTTATTGGCGGATTTTATAAGGAAACAGTGTAACTGTTAGGCAATATTAATGTTGTTGGATTCGAAACTGCGTATATTCGTTATAAAGACCTATGTAGGGCGGAAGTCTGTGAAATCTGCACCGTGCACCTGTGAATGTTATAGATATTGTTAATTGCACACAATGTCTAAAATCATCATTATCCATTTACAATATCTGATACACTATCGTTCTGCAATGACACAAAATGAGTGGACATGATCTTGCTAAATCTTTCCTTCAGTTGGGTCGGTAATGCAGCACGTTAACTGGCATCTTATCAACATGGTGGGAGCATTTAGAGTGGTAAGTTTGTGCATCATATACCATCTCTTCCGCTTACGACTGTTTTCTTATGTATTCACTTTTCACTCAATCATTCGAAATCTTACGTTTTACGGAATGTAAGACGTCCATAGTTTGGCGCTGTGTCCAACATTGATACCGGCATAGAAGAACCAAATTTTATACCCCATTGTAAAATCTTCTCTGTAAAATGCTCAGCTGTATAATGAATTTTTTTTCTAAATGTGTACTTCAGTTTTTATCCTTTTTAAATTATTCTCTACCAAAGTTTGGTAACACTGATTTTCATGTTGTACTCTGTGATTATCGTTCATACACATATCCATATTTCCAGTTGTCAGTTCTCTGATTTCACTATCGTTAGGTTACTTCTTGCCTTTATCAAATATACTTTTCAGTCCCAGTAGACATCGGTTAATGTAAAATAATATTTTCTTAGCCGTTTGTGCTTTCCCAGATCCACAGTGAATCTATAAGGTTCTTTTTTCAATTTGTAGTGCAACTTTCATTTCATTAAGTCTCTAACGTAACTGTAAGATCTATTCGTAATTTCCTAATTCATGTACTAATTGTTCTAGTTTTATTTATTCCTTAGACACTCTGTTTAGCAGCTTCAGAACATTTCTTTTCTTACGGTTTTTTTAAATTATACATTTATTTAACAATAAAACTATTAAAAAGTTTGAAATGTGTATATGCCTTTTTGCTTTGTTTCTTCACTGACAATGTGCAGAGGAAGTAATTTCAAGTGTTTGTGACACGTGTATACGTACATGTTCTAGGAAAGTTGGTCCATTGTTCTTATATAGATACATGCTGTACAAATAAAGAAACCGTGCAGTAAACTTTCACCTGAGAATGGATCACTGGCAAAGAACGACTGATTCATTGTTGCCTACGTACGCAGTTTACCTTCTTGGCTGTAGCAGACGGATCAGGTTGCAGCGTCCCATAGATTTCAAGATGCAGAGAGCTGAGCCCAGATCGTGAGGACAGCCATTGTCCTTTTCTATGAAATCATCAACACATTCGCCTTAAAAAATTTAGAAAACCACAAAAAATATAAATATTGTGTGTGCTGATCCATAATGATTTGTCAGATGTAACATTTGTTCCAAAATTCATATGATGGGACGTAATTACTGCAGTGAGTTATCACTTTGTAAGAGGATAAACTACACTCTCTCGTGCAAGATTTTCAACGTAATTACTGAAATTGTTCCCATCGTGGAAAAGGGAGGGCAGAAAGTCAAACAGACTTAAAAAGATGACGTAACTGTTCATCGCTAAAGGCAGTACTTCAGTTTTACTTGTGACGATTAATGAAATATTTACTGAATGAGCTGTATTAGTCCATTTAATGATTCTCTTGTCTCTGTCACGTAATAGCTATCTAACGGCGATGTGACATGTGTATCTCACACGTATATCTCAAAAGGCCAGCTTTCAAGCTCTTTGGAGTGTTTTCTCAGCGCGCTCGTAAATATAGGTTTTTTCTCGTAGAAAAACAATTTATTAATGGAATATTATAGCTTAAATAAGTAAATTAGTATCTATTGTGATCTATATATTGAAGGTGTCGCTTTTACTTGCGTAGTTCTCGTGGAAAGTTAACTGTTGTAAAGTGCAATCCGTTGGCGTGTGTGTTTACTCAGTGCGCTCGTAAATATAGGAGTTTACTCGTGGAAAAACGATTTATTAAGGCAATATTTTATCTTAAATTGGTTAATTAGTATCTGTTGTGATCTATATATTGAAGGTTTCGCTTTTACTTGTGTAGTTTTCGTGAAAAGATAACTGTTCTTTGTTTTCGTTATTGATCGCAGTAAGTTATGTGATTATTCAACAATTTCCGGGTAGTGTCTGTGTAGCTTTATGGTGAACAGTATCGTACGTGTATAGTTTGCATTCGGTTCGTGTGTTCTGTGTTTCTCTACTTCCGTACAGTTAATTTTCATATTGTGTAGCAAAGTCGTGTTTCTGTTTCCATTAGAGAATTTGTACATAATTCACTGATAACGTATCTTCAAATTTGTCGCTATAAAATATCGAGCCTCTTCAGTTTCTTACTCGTTTCGTGATTTCCGCCACTATAACCTACGCTGGCAATTAACTTCGCGCTGTTTACATTCGCCTGCTGCTACATTCGCCTGACGTCCAGAAGTTCTCTGCTCATCTCACCGCAAGCTACTTTCTGCTAATTATTAACTAGTTGAGGGCAATTGTTTGTGGTGTAATTTGTATTGTTTGTATTTGTGTTTGTTTGTTGTGTAATTTGTATTGTTTAATCTGCAGTCATGTGTGACTGAGGTGGATGTTGTCGTAGATTAGTGAGCACGGGAGTGAAATGTCAGGATTGTGGGTTGGTGTTTCACTGGGAAGATTGTAGCGGGGAAGCTGTTATAGTGACAGATGAGGCTAGCCAATATAGTTGTAGATTAGGGATTACGGAAGTGTTCGATTCCACCCGTCTGCTTTGACCCATGACGTCATCAATATGGTGGAAATGGCTATTCTAGGCGTCTCCAATATGGCGCCTATGATGTCACCACATACACACGGCAACAAATGCAAATACGTGTAAATAAGACAGTTACATCGCCCTCCAAAAATAGAATCAAACTTACATAACAACCGCGGGAAATTAGGGGTTTTAGGGAGGGGACACGCTAAATATAACAGTAGAAAAAACACACCACGTTCCCACAAAACACACAACATGACGAAAAAAAACAATAAAAAAAACGACATCTACATGAATCAGACACTCTCCTTGACCTATGTAGGTCAACCGCAGCTGACGATACCAAAACCCCAATACCCACATATAAAACTATGGAAATTGGAATCGGTCATTTCCCTTGACCTATATAGGTCAACCAAATTATTGATACGAAAAAACCAACACCTACAACTATGAAAAACAAAAACAAAACCACATCACCTCAAAAATTCAAGAGTCAAACATTTCCACATAAATTAAAACACATTCAACACACAATAAATACACAAAACATTACAACTCGAGGAAAGTAGACCCAAAACAGCAATTACTTACCACCAATAAATTTCGGCGCTGCAAAGTATAGAGGCCAACACACACACAGAGGGCGCCATGAAACACAACAAGACGACATCTATCTACACAACCAACTCATAAACTCCGCGTCGTAATGACGTCACACACGACAACACCCTTACGTCATGGGTCAAAGCAGATGGGTGGAATCGGACGCTTCCGTTGACCTATAGATTTATGTAGCTGTGACAAGAAACTCGTGGAATAGGGAAAAAAGATTTGTGCCCTTCAGGCTGAACTAGAAATGATGTACTTTGAATTAGACAGGTTGAAGGGGGAAAGAGACAGTGGGAGCTGAGAACAGGTAACAAGTCGTAGTCAGGAGGAGAAAACCTCAGAAATCACTTTTCAGATTCCAGTGAGCAATCAGTTTGATTTGTTACCTGAAGCTGAAGAGCCTCAAACAGTTTCTGAGCAAAGTAGGGTGCAGCAGACTCGTAGTAACAATTGTAATGCTAGGTCGGGAGTAAAGTCGAGTAGTAAGAAAAGAGTCCTGCTGTTAGGTAGCAGTCACGGGAGAGGTGTAGGCCAGTTGCTATGCGATAAGCTAGAAGGCGAGTAACAGGTCACAAGCATTGTGAAACCTAGTGCTAAGCTTAGCTAGGTTACAGAAAACCTAGGAGCCTTGTGCAAAGATTTTGGTGGCGAAGACTATATTCTTATAGTAGGAGGAGCAGGAAGCAGCCTGGTTAGCAATTCGGACTATAGTATTCGGTGTGACCTGGATGTAATAGGTGCAGCAACAGCTCACACTCGTGTGGGGTTTGTGGATGTTTCGCAGCGCCATAACCAGTCCTGGGTTAATACGGCTGTCAACCGTGTTAACAGAGAGCTGGTAGGTGGGGGGGTTACTGCTGGCAGAAATTAAATCTCATATCTGTGCTGTGCCTGTTGATGCAGTTGGGAAGTGGGGTTACACTAGTCATGGCCTGCACCTGAATAGAAGGGGGAAGGATACATTAGTTGATCTTCTTGCAGAAAATGTAAGGGGGACCACAAGCACACAAGACAAAATAATTGTGATTACTGGAGTCACAAGGACACATTTTCTAGGTTAGAGTCAGGTTACAGACAGAATTGAACGAGATTAAAACAGAACAGTGCCATAATGTCTGTAGCAGTATCAAAAGAAAAAAAAATTGTGTGTTTCATCAGAACATTAGAGGACTGAAAAATAAGATAGATGAGCCTCTTGTATGCCTAGAAATTGGGGTAAATTCTTAAGGTATAGATGCTTTGTGTGTCTCTGAACACCATGTTACCACAGGGATGGAGAAATTAAATTTAAGGAATTACAGATTAGCATCATATTCATGTTGAGGTCAAAAATGTGTGAAATCTTATGGGACTTAACTGCGAAGGGCGTCAGTCCCTAAGCTTACACACTACTTAACCTAAATTATCCTAAGGACAAACACACACACCCACGCACGAGGGATGATTCGAACCTCCGCCGAGACCAGTCGTATAGTCCAAGACTACAGCGCACAGACCGTTCGGCTAATCCCGCGCGGCTCATGTTGAGTCAACATGGAAAAAGGAGGAGTTTCTACTTTTATAAAAATTGGACACAAAGTCAAAAATATTGAAACAAATAATTTTTGTATAGATCAGATCCTTGAAGCATGTGTTTGTGAGTTGCTACTGCAATATACTTCTATAGTAATTGTAACAATCGACAGATCCCCTCAAGGTAACTTTCAGCCATTCATGAAAAATATTGAGGCATTATTGCGCTCCCTGTCAGACAAAAAGAAGCAGTTACAGGTTTGCGGCGATTTTAATGTATATTTCTTAAAAGATACAGACAGGAAAAATGAACTAGAATCTTTGGTTGTTTCAATCTAGTATCTGTTGCAAATTTTCCAACTCGTGTGCAGCAGGATAGTAGGTCACTTATCGATAACATTTTCATAGTCAGTGCTCAGGCAGAAACAATTAATGTGTACCCAGTTGTTAATGGGCGGTCTGGTCATGATGCACAGTTCAAAAACTGGCTCAAATGGCTCTGAGCACCATGGGACTTAACATCTGAGGTCATCAGTCCCCTAGAACTCAGAACTACTTAAACCTAACTAACCTAAGGACATCACACAAATCCATGCCCGAGGCAGGATTCGAACCTGCGACCGTAGAGGTCGCGGGGTTCCAGATTGAAGCGCCTAGAACCGCTCGGCCACACCGCCCGGCGATGCACAGTTAATGGAAATAACACATATAGCACCTTACAGGGTTCAGGCAGGTTCCTACAAGGCAGGGAGGCTTATTGATGCGAACAGGATACAGAGCTCTAAGTGTAGCCTAGAAGAGGTAGAATGGGATGAAGTTTACACAGAAAACGATGCTGATGCCAAATTCAATTTATTCCACCGTAAATTTGTCTCAATATTTGAGAGTTGCTTTCCTGAAACGTCATACAAAAAAGCCATTACAAAGTCAAGTAAGCCATGGGTTACTAAGGGAATTAAGATATCGTGTAAGAGGAAGAGGGAAATATACGGCCAGACCAGAATAAGTCAGGATCCGACGTTACTTGCTTACTACAAAAGATACTGTAATATTTCAAGAAAATTCATTAAGAAGTCGAGAAGCTTATGTGTTCTGATCGAAATTAATAGTGCGGATAGTAAGATTAAAACTGTATGGAATATTGTCAAACAGGAGATGGGGCAGACTGACTGTGCACAGCATACCATAGCAATAGAGCTAAATGATGATGTTGTGAGTGATAATTCGCAAGAGTTAAGTATTTTTAACAATCACTTTCTGAATGTAGCAGCAAAAATGGGGTAAAGGGTTCAGTTGAAGCAAAAAAAAATGTTAAAAATGTCATTCTCCAGGACTGTAGGCCTTTAGAAATAGCACCAACATCCCCCAATGAAAGTAAGGGAATTATGAATATACTGAAAAACAAGAGTTCATTTGGTGTTGATGGAGTCTGTAACAGAATTTTGAAGTGTTGTTCTAATTTAATAAGTGGAATCCTTAGCCATATATGAAATGCTTCTCTGGCACAGGGAATTTTTCCAGACAAATTGAAATATGCGATTGTCAGACCTCTTCATAAGAAAGGGGACAAGGGTGACTTAAATAATTATAGACCAATGTCATTGCGGACTTCATTTTCTAAAATATTTGAAATAGTTATGTATTCAAGAGCAGTCTCACATTTAAGTGAAAATAATTTACTTAGCATGTCACAGTTCGGATTTCAGAAGAGTTACTCGACTGAGAATTCTACTTACATATTTACCCATCAAGTAGTACAAGCCCCAAATAACAAATTGTCGCCAGTTGGTATTTTTTGTGATCTCTCCAAGGCATTTTACTGTATGGATGATATCACACTCTTAGAAAAACTCAGGTTTTATTTAATTGAAGGCTATACACGCAGCTTGTTTGAATCTTACTTAATGAACAGAAAGCAAAAAGATGTGCTGAATAGCACAAATGATGTCGGGAGGGTGATAAATTCTAGTGAATGGGGAGTTATAACAAAGGGAGTCCCACAGGGTTGAATTTTGGGTACTCTGCTGTTCCTTGTTCATGTGAATGACCTCCCAATTAACGTTCAGCAAGTGGAACTAGTACTTTTTGCAGATGACACGAGTGTTATAATAAATCCCATTCCAGATAAGCAGCTGAAGATATTGTTAAGGATGTCTTTCAAAGAATTATTAAGTGGTTCTCAGAAAATGGACTCTCCCTTAATTTTGAAAAACTCACTATATCCAGTTCTGTACACCGAATAGAGTCATACCGACAATTGATGTAGCATATGAACAGGACTCAGTTAACAGCGTACATTTCTCCAAATTTTTCGGTGTTCACATTGATGACAACTTGAACTGGAAGAAGCATGTTTTTGAGCTTCTCAAACAACTAAGTTCAGCTTCTTTCCCTCTTCGTATAATCGCTAGTCTTGGTAATAAACAGATCAGCTTCCTAACGTACTTTGCGTATTTCCACTCAATAACGTCTTATGGAATAGTTTTATGGGGTAAGACATGAAGTACTGATGGCACAAAAGAGAGCAGTGAAAATAATTAGTGGTGTTCACCAAAGGACGTCATGTCGGCAACTTTCCCGGAGTTAGGTATTTTAGCTGCACCATCAGAGTATATATATTCGCTAATGAAATTCGTTAAAGATAATCCATGTCAATTCGCAAAGAGCAGTGACGTTCATATGTACAACACTAGAGGGAGAAATGACCTTTCCTATCCGTTATTGAAGCTGTCAGTTGCTCAAATAGGAGTGCATTATTCAGCAACAAAAATCTTTGAACACTTGCCCAACAACATAAAGTATCTGGCAGGTAGCAGATCAAGTTTTAAATCTAGCTTAAAATCATTTCTTTTGGACAACTCCTTCTACTCCATGGACGAGTTTCTGTTTCAGAAATGGTAAATAAATAATTCTACCTCTAAATGTAGTTGCATGTGTAGAACTAAAAATCTCAGTAATATTAATACTAGCACTAATCATGTGTGTATATATACCCTGTAATCTGACTTGTTCTACATCATATGGATAAAACAATCAGGAAAATTATCTACGGAACATGACATAACTAAAACTAACACAGCACGTTGCTGCATATGTGAACGCCAATAAGACTAACAACATTAAGTTCACAAAGAGATAGCTGGATGAAAATTTTTTTTCGTTCTTTCACTGTTCTATTTCATGTATTTGATACTGCGACGCTGTGCGTAAGAGTGACGTATTTGTTAGCGATGAACGTTTTACAATGTTGTTCATCCGCGAGCTAAGAGTTAGTGATAACAATGCGCAGTTTCAGTTCTCCAAATCGTAGTACCTTCAGCGACTGTTCTGCAGTTAATGAAATTTTACCCTATTGCTATGCATGATGGCCACGAACGCATTACAGTCAGTATCAGCACGATATGGTACTTTGGTGAAAACGAAAGCAACAGATGTGATACGAGCACCAGACATGAGATCATCTACCTCTGTACTGTGTGCATCAGTATGAAGAGTGAAGGAGATGAAAGTTTTCCTTATACAACATGTGAAGAATTCTGCCCGTCCCCTAATGGATAGGAAAATAGCTGGTGTGCGCTTCTGTGATGGTCTAATTTTAGCAGCGCGACCTCTATAGGACAGATACTTTGGAGATTCAAAAATATTCATAGCGTCTGACCACAAAGACGATGGTTGAGGTTTTCTCAGCAGTTTCTTGCGGTGTGTACAGTGTGTTTCTTCAGAAACCTGCCAGTTAAGTCTTTTCAGCACTTCTGTTACACTTTGTCTCCAATCGGACAAATCTCTGACGATTCTCACAGACCTGTTCCCTGTTAGTTTCGGATAATCACATGTGAGCCGTAGTGTTCATATGCAGCCTCTTTTCTATCAAAATAAAGTTTCTTAATAGGTTTCCAACGAATAACTGCCTGCCTTTTGCTACACCTAATTTTGAGAAACTGAGGTCTTTCAATTTGACACACTGTTAATCCCAAATACAACCGCGGGATGACTTACTCTGGTTGTTGGCCGTTTTCTCTGTAGTCAAGGAGTTTATGGCCATTGACAAGTCCATATCTTTCCATTTCCGTACGTTGTTGCTTGCGCATTTTTTACAGAGTTCGTGTTCACTATTTTTAAGCGTGTAAGGTGGGCTCACATTCACTTAGGGAAGTCACGTAGGTATCTCTTTAAGGAGCTAGGAATTTTAACTGCACCATCACAACACATATCTTCCCAAACGAAATTTGTCACAATTAATTCATCACAATTCGAACAGAATAGTGACGCCGACACCTACAATGCTAGAGGGAAAAATGATCTTTATTACAAAATATTAAATCTGACAGTATCTGAGAGAGAACTTCAGTAAGCAGGAAGAAAAATCTTTGATCATTTACCCTAAAACATAAAATGTCATGCAAGAAGAAAAGCAAATTTTAATGTAACTTAAAACCATTTGTCACGTGCAGTTCCTTCTATTCCATGAACAAATATCTATTAAATGGTAGTCTGTATGAAACGGTGTAGTTTCATAAGCAGTACTGAATAAATAATGTGTTAATTACTGTTAACACTAATGATCTACACATGTTCTGAATGATATTATGACCCTGCAGCGAAGTGGGCTCTGATCTGAAACTTCCTGGCGGATAAAAACTGTTCGTCGCAACCAGACTCGAACTCAGGACCTTTGCCTTTCACGGCAAGCGCTCTGTTAACTTTATTTTTTATTTCTATTTTTTTTATTCGAACCTGCTACCGTAGCTGTAACGCGGTTCCAGACATTTTTTTGGTTGCAAAGGTAACAGACACTTACTACCTGAGCAAAAAGTTGCAGGTAATGAGAAAACAAATAAAAACCTTTAGTGTATGAAAATAAAAGACGACGTTCTTCATAAAATAACACAATATTCCTTGAAAACGTAAAATATAAATAGGTAGGCTACATTTTCGCAACATTCATTTTTTTTATTTTTATCTTTTTTTAAAGTAAATGAGTATACAGTCTCACCATCACCAGCAACCCAACTTTTTTGTTTTATTTTTACGGGGGAGCCCAGTAGAAAGAAAACAAATAGGCTGCAGATAGAGAGCTACGCGTGAAAGGGGTAAACGGATAAACATGTGTAAGGGAAAAAACTTATAAGAGGAGGAGAAAAGAGAAGTGAAAGAAATGAGGACTTTCCGCGCCATGCTCCTATTTGGCGCGCCACCAGAACAACGTGCATTCTGTCATTGACCATTAGAAGGGGAACGTGGGATTGTCCAAACTTGACTGGCACGTTTCGCTGAGATTCCAGCTCTCAGGCGTGTTGGCGAAAATACTCTGTTAGTAGCTCGCGAAAGTGGCCCGATACTGTCGATGTCGGCGAAGGGTGTGGTGCTGTACTTGGAGGCGTGTCCAAAAGCCAGCCGGATCGAAGATTCGTCCCGGGAGAGGTAGTTGATAGCCATGCATCAACTGAGCTACTCAAGCACATATCCTGGAAGCTATACATATCCTCTACATATCCTGTAAACTAACCTTTTCCACATCAAGCTGATAAAAGAATCGTTCAGATTATCTACGGAACATGAACTAACTCGCTAACTGTTATCGTGTGTTCTTGCGGGACTGTGTCTTCTTCCTGCATATTGTTAACGTGAACAATGAAAGGTGCCATACACATGTTGCGTACCAACACTCATATGTTTTTTACTGGATGCGGTGTGGTACACCTGTTTACACAATAAATACATCTCCATAGAAGCCCATTAAGGAAAATAAATATGTTTGTGAACTTACTTCTAATAGTGACAATACTATCAGTTCGAGCTCTGAAAGACAATTTCCATTCCCAAAGTAAAGCCTTCCGCATTGGTTGGCATTAACTAATTGAATTCTGATGTACATAATCTGCAGGGCTAGTATAGAAGTCTTCCATCGAAACCCAATACAGTAGTGCCTAACTTCTCTGTCTTTTCTTATAGCTAAGCAAAGCTAATATGAGACACGCGCTAGTTTCAAATGGCCACCTCGACAATTTGTATTTTTAGCATCGTCCCTCGAACTATATGATGAAAACACCTGCCACGTAAGGCCACAAATCTCTTGTCTCTCACTCTGCACTCTATGAGAAGACATTTTTTTGGGTTTTCTCCTGCCTAAATCACGGTGGCCGTTATGAAGGCACTGACCGCATGCCTATCATCGCGATATAACGTGAAAAACAAGTGTTGACGAACAGAGAATTCCCAGGATCAAATCCAGAAATGTTGCACCTATGAACGTACACAGTACAAAGAGTTGTTGTGGATTACGAGACGTACGGAGGCTGTCTCACATGAGTTACTCAAAGCGAGAATGCATCATCGACCGATGAGGGAGCTCGATGAGGGCAGGCCAATGCACTGGACAACTTTCGACCCAACGTCTTGCAAAGAAGTGATCTATAGCCTCCTGCCTATCCAAACTGAGGTGTACTGGGGCTGACTACCGGTTGGAGGATGGCATTCACGTAACCTACAGCAGATACGGCGCCTTCCATGACCACCAGCGGCCTACACCCGTCCCACATAATGCCACCCCAAAACAGGGAACCTCCACCTTGCTGAACTCGCTGACAGTGTGCCTAAGGCGTTCAGCCTGACCGGGTTACCTCCGAACACGTCTCCGACGATTGTCTGGTTGAAGGAATATGCGACACTCATCGGTGAAGAGAACGTGATGCCAATCCTGAGCTATCCATTCGGCATGTTGTTGGGCCCATCTGTACCGCGCTGCATGGTGTCGTGGTTGCAAAGGTGGATCTCGCCATGGTTTTCCGGAGTGAAGTTGAGCATCATGTAGCCTATTGCGCACAGTTTAAGCCGTAACAAGACGTCATGTAGCTGCACGAAAAGCATTATTCAACATGGTGGCGTGTCTGTCAGGATTCCTCCGAGCCTTAATCCGTAGGTAGCGGTCATCCACTGCAGTAGTAGGCCTTGGGCGGTCTGAGCGACTGAGCGAGGCATGTCATCGACAGTTCCTGTCTCTCTGTATCTCCTCCACGTCCGAACAACATCGCTTTGGTTCACTCCGAGAGCCTGGACACTTCCCTTGTTGAGAGTCCTTCCTGGAACAGGGTAACAATGCGGAGGCGATCAAACCGCGGTATTGACCGTCTAGGCATGGTTGAACTACAGACAACACGAGCCGTGTACCTCCCCGAGGTCCAGAGTTCGAGTCTCGGTCCGGCAAACAGTTTTAATCTGCCAGGGAATTTCATGTACCTCCTTCCTGGTGGAATGACTGGAACTTATCGGCTGTCAGACCCCTTTGCCTAATAGGCACTGCTCATGCATGGTTGTTTACATTTTTGGGTGGGTTTAGTGATACTCTGAACAGTCAAATGGACTGTGTCTGTGATACAATATCCACAGTCAACGTCTATCTTCAGGAGTTCTGGGAACCTGGGTGATGCAAAACTTTTTTTGAGGTGGTTACTTCCACATCCTATTTTTTTATTCTGTGTTTACAAATTTGGATTTTTCAGAAATGCTCTTCTTACTGTTCCCTGACAGAATTTTATATCCTCTCTACTTCTGTCATCATTAGTTAGTTTGCTTCGCAACAGCAACACAGAGGAACTACTTACGTTTTGTCGTTTCGTAATCCCTCAGCATGGCCTGATTTAATACGATTACACTTATTTTACTTGTATTGATGTTTATCTTACAAAATCTTCGTAAGACATCATGAATTCCTTCTAACCGCTTTTCTAAGTCTTTGCCGCCTCTGCCGGAATTACAGAACCAATTCAAAACCTGAAAGGCCGGAGCTTTATTTCCTTTTCAATTTTCTCTTTCGTGTCCGTAAATTATTGAGCACATATTGTGATCGCGTAAAATCTGAACAATGTTTCTCTACGATTCAACACGTATTACGAAAGCCGCCATCACGTGAAAGCCAAGTTTCGCTCTTAAGTCATTTCGGTATAGAAGGCAGCAAATGACTAGGCACATATATATCGATGGCGAGCTCCTCACCATCACCTGCACCTTCTTCTTTTCCCTGGTCTCATCCTCTGTCTATGTAGGTTCGAAACGCTGATCTTGATTTGGTAACGTTAGTGGTAGGGGGTCACCAGGTGCCTTTGCTTTCGCCACTCCTCCCCCCCCCCTCCTCCCCCACCTCCGGATAATTTGTGTAGTTTGTCTGTCTGCAATGCGTATAGTGTTACTACATGTGAAAGTGTATGCGCATTAGCAAACGATTACGAATCATGTAACTAAGGCGGGGTATAGGTTCAAGTCAACACGAATGTAAGAAACCGCCTAAAAACCGTATCCAGACTGGCCTGCACACCAGCCCTCGTCGTTCGACCCGGAACTGGCACACTTCCCTGAATACCCAAAGCGGCGTGCTAACGGGTACGGCTATCTGCGTGGGTGCTCAGCATCACCTAGTAAGTAAAATATGGCATACGACATAGCCCAAAGACATACGCTGCTCGACTGAAGATTTACAGAAGACCAATCATTAGTCACTGTTAGAAGCGAAACATCGTTAGGCGAGTACGTAGCGTCCGATGTTACTCAGGTTATAGTGCCGCTACTTACTGTGAATGCTGCATGTAGCACACATGATTTAGGTTTACGAAGCTGTTTGAAGTCGAAGGAAATGAGGAAGGACCACACGATAATATAACACTGGTGCTTCTGAAAACTGTTAAGGTCGGCTGAATGACAAAATAAGTCAGCATCACATCGAGGAAGCGGCGCACAGGAAATGTGGGCACAAAGTCCTCTTACGGGACAGCTCTTGGTTTGCAAGCTTCTTGTGCTGATACAATGGTGTGATTCTCAAATATGAAACAGTAGTTAAAAAAGATGCTACCTTACTTACCACGATAAAAACGTGATTTACCATAGCTCTGGTGCATTGAAAAAATGTTAAGATCAGATTACGAGGCCAATTTTATGATGATTATTAAATTGTTAGAAGTTAGGTATTAGACAGCGTTAGATAACGTAGATTGGAATTTTTGTGTTTCAGCGAAGCAGTGATGGATGATGCGTTTAACTGTAAAAACAGAGCTGTGACTGCTCTGGACATTGGCACCTGAATCTGTTGACCCACTGTAAGGTGACCATATCTTCGGTAACCTTAATGTTACCTCACATTTTTACTACTTACTGAATAACGAAAACCATTGTGTAGTTAAATAAAGCCAACCGGAACTTAAGCCCATTTTCAAGTAGATGTCTGCAAAGAAAAAGCATCAGTAACAAAAGGAAATCGTTCGGAAGAGTATCGTAGTCGTCAGCACATCATGTAAAGCCATCTGGTGTAATCGGCAGGAAGTAGCTTCTGTGACGTAAGGGAGCTAAAATAATTGTGAGGGGACGCCACAGCAGCATCGGTAGAGTCACAGCGGAAGAAGAGAGAGGCCGCGAATTTCAGAGTTGCAATTGAGAGTAAAGTTAGCGAATGATATAGAGGGCATTAGAAATGATGAGACACTTACAGTTTTAGACAGAGTACTAATATAGATTATCTGTATATACTATATACTATATACTGGTAGTTAATAAGCGAAAACTGGACTCGCATTCGGGAGGACGACGGTTCAATCCCGCGTCCGGCCATCCTGATTTAGGTTTTCCGTGATTTCCCTAAATCACTCCAGACAAATGCCGGGATGGTTCCTCTGAAAGGGCGCGACCGACTTCCTTCCCCACCCCTCCCTAATCCGATGAGACCGATGACCACGCTGTCTGGTCTCCTTCCCCAAAAACCAACCAACCAACCAATAAGCGAAATACTATATACTATATACTAACATAGATTATATGTGAGACGGAATACTAATGTGCTACAGAAGAGTGCTGAAGGTAAGATGGGTAGATCACATAACTAATGAGGAGGTACTGAGTAGAATTGGGTAGAAGAGGAGTTTGTGGCACAACTTGACTAGAAGAAGGGATCGGTTGGCAGGACATGTTCTGAGGCATCACGGGATCACCAATTTAGTACTGCAGTGCAGCGTGGAGGGTAAAAATCGTAGAGGGAGACCAAGAGATGAATACACTAAGCAGATTCAAAAGGATGTAGGCTGCAGTAGGTACTGGGAGATGAAGAAGCTTGCACAGTGTAGAGTAGCATGGAGAGCTGCATCAAACCAGTCTCAGGACTGAAGACAACAACAACAACAACTAAGGGCATAACAGAGGAGTCCCTATTGAATAGCCGGCCGGAGTGGCCGTGCGGTTCTAGGAGCTACATTCTGGAGCCGAGCGACCGCTACGGTCGCAGGTTCGAATCTTGCCTCGGGCATGGATGTGTGTGATGTTCATAGGTTATTTAGGTGTAATTAGTTCTAAGTTCTAGGCGACTGATGACCTCAGACGTTAAGTCGCATAGTGCTCAGAGCCATTTTTGAACCCTATTGAATAAGAAAATTAACAAACCAGTTTTATTTTTACAAAGTGTTGAACCGTGTTAAATAACATGCTGCAGTCATAGTTAGCACCAAAACAACTAAATGAAAATAATGAGTGATAACTGAAAAGAAATATCCCAAAAGATGATTGACGCTCTGAAGCTCATCTCATAATTATGTAAAAGCTAGCACAGAGCAGATTGTACGCATGTATACGGAACAATTTTTCCAAGATACAGGTTCAGCACCTCAGTGATTATAATTAAAAATTCGTCTGTAACATACACTTTCAATAACAATGCACAACAATCAGATGACATCATATCAACAAATGATGTAAAAATATGTTGCGTAAATAAACATAAAAAATTCATTAAGAGTTTAATAAGCTAAAATAACGTCGTATCAGGCTTCTCAAGCCAAGACAAATAAAACCCACACATCATACTTGGCTTCACATGCTACGATTTTAACAGAGAGAAATAGTACAAGCAGTTTGTAACGAAAGGATACGTTATACAAAGCATTCCCACACCAGGATAAGGCACAGTGTACCTGATTACATTAGATGTGAGAAGTTTAATTATAAACAAGATGTAGTTTCAACTTAATTTCATATACCCGGCTGCGGTGGCCGAGTGGTTCAAGGTGCTACAGTCTGGAACCGCGCGAACGCTAAGGTCGCAGGTTCGAATCCTGCCTTGGGCATCGATATGTGTGATGTCCTTAGATTGCTTAGGTTTAAGTTGTTCTATGTTCTTCGGGGACTGATGATCTCAGAAGTTAAGTCCTATAGTGCTCAGAGCCACTTGAACCATTTTTTAATTTCATATAAGTAATTTATAATGTAAATCTGGAAGTAGGTCAGTAATTTACACTATTTTGCTGAAATTTATATAAAACCAGAGCCTGTATTACAAATTTATGGTGCACCTTTCTTTATGTAATAGTTAGTAGGGTTTGCTATAGCCAGTAGATGGCAAACCTTACACATGTTGGAATGCAAAAAAATTAATAAATAATGAGTATCCACAGATCAGATTGTACGCTTAAGAAGTACTATAAAATGCAGAGTAACCTGCGAATGTTATGCGGGTGGTGTAATGATGGGCAGCTGACCTTCAACATAAGTGATCCAAAATAATACTCGCAATAACCGGAAACATCCAATACTGAATCACTTCTCTGTCGGCGATCAGTCGCTGGTATCTGTTACAGTTGTCTAGTTCCGAGGGTTTGTCTTACCACGGCCATTTGAGACCGAAAGATGGTATCAATCCAGCCATGAGCATAACAGCATGTCAGAATACAAGTTATTGGAAGAATGCTAAGGATGTGGAATTCACTCTGCAAGAAGAACGCTTATGAAATCCTTGTTCAACTAATTTTTGGGTGTTGTTCAACGGGCTGCTGCAGATAAAATTCAGTTAATTGCCGTGCACTTCGTTGCGGCTGACTTAGGTAAGTGTGGTATCGACACTTAAATGTAAAAATTGCAGTGCAAGATGCTTCAAGAAAAACGATGTGCATACCAGAGTGTCCCCCTCACAAAGGAGTTATATTTTATCAGTGGAGTGTAATGACAACCGCGATGGAGAAGCAACCTTCGGCAGATTTCTCCATAACACAAATACCGCATTTACCAAATGTATACAGCCATGGCCTAACGTCGATAATCGACAAGGTTCACCGGCAAGTGGCAACGAAAATAAACTTTCTGTACTGAGAGCTAAAGTGAAACAAATCTATCGCTTCTGCCTAGTGGAACGACATTTGGGCAGAACCACACTGAAAAGATAATGTCGGCAACGCTCTTTCTTTAATTATTTCCGACATATAGATAAATTAATACCTTCGGGCCAGCAGTCGAAACGAAACAGGTGAACGCACTACTCGATAAACACACACACACACACGCATACTGGTTCCAGTTTGTACTTGTGTAAGTGCGACCTGCACGGCTGACATCGGTGTCGGAAATTCCGCGAAGCTCCGTGGAGGTCACGCGATATTTAGCTCATATGTCTCAGTTCAAACATATCTAGAAGCAGGAACCCAGCGTTTACGTCGTTTATATCCCGTGACACCACCTCTCGATGGTCTCGCAGAACATCAAAGTGTTTCTGTGTAAATAGAGCTTCGACGTACAACTGCATTTCGCACTTACTGTCGCGTCGCTGACGTATTTGGTCGCAAGTTAGTCTGACTATATATTTGCAGTGTTCAACTATGTAAACATGGCGTACTTGAAAGCTTGTATACTTCACGAAACGTAAAAGCCCAAAGGATTAATTAGTCATACTTGGAGCCAGTCCTGTCGAGTGAAATGCGTGGGGATACGGAGTGGAACGATCAGTGTTGGTAAAGCAAATGGTAGACTATGACTGACTGGTGAGATACCAGGGAAGTAATATCTGAATGGTCCGAAAAGTGGCAGTTGACGCTAAATAACGAAAAGTGTGAGGTCATCTAAAAGGAACTCGTTAAACTTCGGTTACACGATAAATCAGTCTAATCTAAAAGCCGTAAATTCAACTAAATACCTAGGTATTACAATTACGAACAATTTAAATTGGAAAGAACATATAGAAAATGTTGTAGGGAAGGCTAACCAAAGACTGCGTTTTATTGGCAGGACACTTAGAAAAGGTAACAGACCTACTAAGGAGACTGCGTACACTACGCTTGTCCGTTCTCTTTTAGAAAACTGCTGCGCGGTATGTGATCCTTACCAGGTAGGACTGAGGGAGTACGTCGAAAAAGTTCAAAGAAAGGCAGTAGGTTTTGTATGATCGCGAAATATGGGAGAGAGTGTCACAGAAATGATACAGGATTTGGGCTGGAAATCATTAAAAGAAAGGCGTTTTTCGTTTTCTCACCAAATTCCAATCACCAAATTTACGTAGGGCGGAACGATCACCACGATAAAATAAGCGAAATCAGAGCTCGTAATGAAAGACATATGTGTTCATTCTTTCCGCGCGCTATACGAAATTGGAATAATACAGAATTGTGAAGGTGGTTCTATGAACCCTCTGTCAGGCACTTAAATGTGATTTTCAGAGTATCCATGTAGATGTAGATGTAGATGTAGATCTAGGTCATAATCTGAGCAGCCCCCTTAGATTGTTTGCAGATGATGCTGTAATTTACCGTCTAGTAAAATCAACAGACGATCAATTCCAATTACAAATTTATCTAGAGAGAATTTCTGTATGGTGCGAAAAGTGGCAATTGGCATTAAACAAAGAAAAGTGCGAGGTCATCCACATGGGTACTAGAAGAAATCCAGAAAATTTTGGGTATAGGATAAATCGTACAAATCTAAGGGCTGTCAATTCGACTAAATACCTAGGAATTACAATTACGAGCAACCTAAATTGGAAAGACCGCATAGATAATATTGTGGGGAAGGTGAAACAAAGACTGCGCTTTTTTGTCAGAACACTTAGAAGATGCGACAAACCCACTAAAGAGTCAGCCTACATTAGACTTGTCCTTCCTCTGCTGGAATATTGCTGCGCGGTGTGGGATCCTTACGAGGTTGGATTGACGTAGGACATCGAAAAAGTGCAAAGAAGGGCAGCCCGTTTCGTGTTATCGCGCAATAGGGGTGAGAGTGTCGTCACTGATATGATACGCAAGTTGGGGTGGCGGTCACTGAAACAAAGGCGGTTTTCTTTGAGGCGAGATCTATTTACGAAATTTCAATCACCAACTTTCTCTTCCGAATGCGAAAATATTTTGTTGACACCTACCTACGTAGGAAGAAATGATCATCATAACAAAATAAGAGAAATCAGAGCTCGAACGGAAAGATTTAGGTGTTCCTTGTTCCAACGCGCCATTCGAGAGTGGAATGGTAGAGAAGTAGTATGAAAATGGTTCGATGAACCCTCTGCCAGGCACTTAAGTGTGAATTGCGGAGTAACCATGTAGATGTAGATGTAGATGTAGATGCAGTTTGTTACAAGAAGAGACTATATACACATTAAAGTCTATGGGATCATCATCAGTTCGTTCTAACAGGGGTAACGCGAGAACAGGAAGTAGGACTGTAGCAATGGCAAGAGAGTGTAAAAAAGATTTATAAATTATAATATCCAGACTACAAATATTACCATACTGAACCAGGATCAATGTTTTGACAGACTGATGAAATTAATACATTATACCAAGAGAGGACCTAAAGAAGGAGCGTGTTACGCAGCAGACTCTGGAAGAAACTTCCCAGTAATCCACTGTTGCACCAAAACCACTCTGCATTCCAGAGAGAAGCTTCCGTCGGCGTAGCTTCCTTCTCGGGATATCACAGCTGACATACACCTGTCCAAAGACGAACCTGTATGTATACCATCTCGACAATATTTTTCCAACTTTCCACATCTCGCCTCCCTTAGTTCCATGTCATCTATTATCTCTGCCGTATTATTTTTCGCTCTTTCACGGACCTGTCAGCTTCTTCCCCAGACCAGATTCCTTCTGTTCAGCTGTACCACATTACTTCCATAACTGCAACACCTTTATTCGTTGCAGCAACTTTAAAGTACATCTGATGCGGAGTGGTAGGTGTCTAAGAATGTTTCGTTGGACGCAATAAGGGACTGAATGCTGTAACCTGGCAGTTAAACTATAGGAATGCACTTTCCGATGCGCTCATCTGTGTCTGAAGTGCTGGGACGCACTGCTCGTAAACCACCAACATGAAAAATATAGGCAGTTTAGCAACCCGTTGCTCAACTTTTGAGTGCAAATAAGAATATCTCTTTACGAACGGACTTGCTGCAGTGGTAACACCGGTTCCCGTCAGAGCACCGAAGTTAAGCGCTCTGGGGCTGGGGTAGCACTTGGATGGGTGACGACCATCCGGTCTGCCGAGCGCTGTTGGCAAGAGGGATGCACTCAGCCCTTGTGAGGCAAACTGAGGAGCTAATTGACTGAGAAGTAGCGGCTCCGGTCTCGTAAACTGATATACGAGCGGTAGAGCGGTGTGCTGACGACATGCCCCTCCGTACCCGCATTCAGTGACGCCTGTGGGCTGAGGATGACACGGCGGCCGGTTGGTACCATTTGGCCTTCCAAGGCCTCTTCGGACATTTAGTTTAGTTTAGTAGATGTCTTGTGAACCTTTACTAGCTCTGTATACAGCCGCATTGGCAATGAAACTTATGAAACAAAGGCTTGTATGACAGTGTGATATTCCAGTTTAGCAATTTGAACGAAATGTACGTAATATGACAACTTTATAAAGCCGTATTAAAAGTTGCGTGTTAATTCGCCATTTTTTATATTAAGTTTTATTATTTATGTGCACAGTTTCGCGAAATAGTTATCGCACCGTTACGGCCAAGACGATTGTGTATTCAGCGTCGGCTAGTAACTCGATCTCAGAGGTTTGGAAGAGGAATGCATTGGGACGCTTCCCACACTAAAGGGCAGTGGGCTTTTCCAGTCAGTGCGCTGACAGTTCACGGAGCACGGGATGTCTTGGTTAAATATACTTTCAGTTCGGTGCTGAGCCGTTCACTGGTCTAACGTGGACTGCAGCTAGGCGAGAAGGTCCCGACTTGAATGCGGCCTGTTGAAGTGTTGCTGTTTGGCGAGGTGATTGATATTATTTCGGTTATCAGTGGACACTGCCTATATGAATAGGCATTTCGTTAATCATTCGTGAGGTCCTTGCATTCCACTATTAAATTTCCACAGATTCCTTTTGCTATAGATACCTCGAGTGGACTTACATTCCACGTGCCATTGCTAGTCAAAAGCTGCGAGGCTTGGTATATAGCACAAGTTTAGTCACTTAATCTGAAGAGTGTTACAGTCAATTCTGCCACTCTTCCCTTAAGTTAAACTTACTTACCGCTCTGTACCGTGTATGAAAATTTTCTTCAAATGGTGAGTATACTGTTGCTTTTACGTAACACGTGTTGTTCGTGGACTCAGACGGCATGTAACGTTGTGCTTATTTTGTTTAAGTATTCATTTACATGCCTTTATTTTGCTTTCCCTCGTCACTTATTTATTGTTTAGCTGCATTATCGAGACTGATACTTTGCAGTACAATATACAACATTTCGCTATATTTATTGATTTGTTCTACGATTCAGACATGGTTGTTTTGCATCAATAATAGTATTCTCTACTCTGCACCGTATGTATCTCATTCGATGAAAGCACCTACACTAAGGCTGGTGTGACCCTGGAACAACTTGCAGAGACGCTGTACGTGCTTCTACAGAAGCATTTATGTTCATATTTGACTGATATAATAGCAAATCAAGGTTACATCCCCGTTGTACAATGACTGGCTGGAAGTCGCGTTGCTATAACACGTTCATTATTGCTGGAAACATAGAAATGATTTTTCTTATTCATTTGTGTTTGGTTTTCTGTTACTGTGTCTGCTAATTACGGTAGTGCTACGTGTACTGCTCAGATAATTTCATTTCTCATGCTTAAAATGCACCCTTTAATTAATTTCTTGGTTCGCACCTCTGTGCATGATAGGGCATGGCTTTCACATATAAGGTATGTTACGAGTTAACTGCAATAGCAATTCAGTTAACAGTGTATTAATAATGCAGTCAGTTCGAAGCGTACTCTTTCCTGCCACTGGTCACTTTTCTACAAAAGTAAGCAGATTTCGTCTCAGCTACAATTTAAAAATTGAAATGGGCCGTATAATTGAAGTGTTTACCTGGCTACTTCATTGAGGAGTCTAATATACATACTTCACGAATAGGGGCTACGAGATTCACCGTAGATAATAAATTCCCATACGACTCTCTGCTGGCAAGTAAGGAAATTGGATGAAACGTAGCTCAAAGTTAAATCATAAGAAACGGCTACTTCTCACCAGCCACGGTACCCGCTGCGAAGCTAGACAGGTCGAGTTAACCATTCAGCGGGTACCGGCAGTGTCAGCGTGAGTGCGGCAAACACCTGTTGTTTTCCGGGCCACCAACGCCGCTCCCCTGTTTACCATTTCTGGGTACGCAGTGGCCTCGATTGAAACTGCAATAATAAACAGCCACTGTTTACAGTCGGCAGTTGTTACTGTTTGCTGGGTCCACATATGAGACCAATTCGGATTCAGAGCAACAGTTATGTAAAACATAGCCTGCAGTTCGATCCACAAGGGAGGCAAAAAACGCCAGTTGCTACGCAGATGGCCGTAACTTCCTAATACTTCAGTCGTCCGTATTTACCTGGGAGATGAGTGCAAACCAGCGTAGTCACTGAGAGGGAAATTTCTACGCGTTTAGAGCAGGAACGTCGAATGTAATTTCCTATATTTTTGTTAGAATAATTCATCGCAGTTTTTCGTTTACTAGCGTTCGTAGTGGCATGATGTTTCCGACTATACATCGCCGGATAAAGTTTCTGGCCTCATCAGGCAATGTGGAAACTTTAGGAAGAAATAAAAATTTTATCTCGGCGGACAGAAAAAATTCTTAAACAAGCCTTGGCAATTCTTGCGTTGAATTTGCATTTCCAGCATGGATATTAAGGAATTCTTCGCATTGTTTAGACTGGAATCTCTTTTTACGGAACAGTACGTTTATTTAATTTTTAAAGTTTTTGTGCATGTTTCCTTATTCACTCGTAACTTAATCGTTAGATGTGTTACAGTAGTATATTGAGTCGAAGTTGCACATTCATACGTGTTTGTCTTGTATCTGTGATAACGAGTGTTCGACTACGCATTTGGTTGATATCACCAGTTTCGTGACTATGCAGATGCACAGAATGTTTCAAAGTCTTTGGATCAAACTTCTGTGGGTGATAGTTTAATAGTCTTCTGTATGTTTGGGTCCACAGCCACTGCAAATAGCCGGCCGTGGTGGCCAAGCGGTTAAAGGCGCTACAGTCTGGAACCGCGCGGCCGCTACGGTCGCAGGTTCGAATCCTGCCTTGGGCTTGGATGTGTGTGATGTCCTTAGGTTAGTTAGGTTTAAGTAGTTCTAAGTTGTAGGGGACTGATGACCTTAGAAGTTAAGTCCCATAGTGCTCAGAGCCATTTGAACCATTTGAACCACGGAAAATTTCTTCAGGGAAGTCACTGTCCTGCGTAGGCTAATTCTGTTTTTGAAATAAACCCTGTATTTCATGATTTTTCGCTATTAGTTAATTTCGCCCCCTTAGGTATATTAAAGCTACGTTCTAGTGAAATAAATGACAATAGTTACAGTGTTTCAAGCACGAAAAATACCATGTTCATAAGCAACCTATATTAGAGGTACGATTAGTTGGAGCTTTTTCCACTCGACCATGTAGAAAATAAGATATGTAATTATAATTATTCTCTGTGACGGAGATGTGTAAAAAGTTTTTATTTATATTTCCTACTTTTCTATTCCTGAAGCCGCTATAACTCCTGTCATTCGTTAATGCCAGTATAGCGAAATGAGATAACAACGAAAAATTTTCACCGAAAAATCTGTTTTTCAATCAATACACTTTGATTATTGTAACTACTTGTTTGTTACTTATGTGTAGTGTTCCCTCTGTTCAAAATGGCTCTGAGCACTATGGGACTTAACATCTGAGGTCATCAGTCCCCAAGAACTTAGAACTACTTAAACCTAACCAAAGACATCACACACATCCATGCTCGATGCTGGATTCGAACCTGCGACCCTAGCAGTCGCGCGGCTCCGGACTGAAGCGCCTAGAACCGCTCGGCTACAACAGCCGGCGTTCCCTCTGTCTATTTATAATATAATTTATTACGGTACCAGAATCCCTGTGGTAAGAGATGGATCTGATGTCTCTACAGTCAGAGAACGCAAAATTTGCGGGTAAGATTTCTTTTGCCAGCTAATGGGGAAATGATAAATAGCGAGAGAAACTGATTTAATCATTCATTTCCATCCCTGTCAACGTAAAATCGTAACCGCCACATTGTCATCAAGAGGAACGCTGCTTCTTTGCAGCTTTCTTTTCTTGCCATTGGCAAACATACCTGCTGTTTCTCACACCACCCGCTATCTCATCTTTTTATTGCATTTACGGATCTCTCCATGCGATTCGTTCCCTCTACCATGACTTGAACTACTTCTTTCAACACCGTCGTAATGCGTACCCAACTATTCTCTTAGTTTCATAATGTTCTTTGTTACGAATTGCTTCTATTTGGTACCTGTTTTTCGCCTGAGGGAGTACGTTATGCCCCAGTCTCCTTTTCTCTTTTTGGGTGATTCGTGTATGTTAATCAGGAACACGGCACTTGGTTGTTATATACAATGAGTGTTTCAGCTTTCGGTTAATTGTAAGATTCTGCCTGTCTGTTAAAGTAACACTATTTTTGTTTAACACCACTTGGTTTGGTTAAGTGAGTAAGCGTCAGATTACAAATCCCCGGGTTTGCAGGTCCAGTCCTTCGTCAGTTCTGCGACTCTTATCTGTGCCTAAAGGCATTTTTCACCCTGACAGTTTTTTCTGCCTCTGAAAAGTGCAATGTTTCGCCACATTTCGGAATACTCGTTGATCTGTTTAAAAATCTCTCATATTTTTTGGTCATCAGTCTTCTGATTGGTCTGATGCGGCCCGCCACAAATTTCTCTCCTGTGCTAACTTCTACAGTTTTTGCCCTCTACAGCTCCCTGTAGCACCATGGAAATCATTCCCTCATGTCTTAACAGATGTCCTATCCTCCTGTCACTTCTCCTTATCAGTTTTTTCCACATATTCCTTTCCTCTCGGATTCTGCGCAGAACCTTCTCATTCCTTACCTTATCAGTCCACTTAATTTTCAAGATTCGTCTGTAGCACCACATCTCAAATGCTTCAATTCTCTTCTGTTCCGGTATTCCCACAGTCCATGTTTGACTACCATACAATGCTGTACTCCAGACGTACATTCTCCGAAATTTCTTCCTCAAATTAAGGCTGAAATTTGATATTAGTGGACTTCTCTTGGCCAGGAATTCCCTTTTTGCCATTCCTAGTCTGTGTTTGATACCCTCCTTGCTCCGTCCGCCATTGGTTATTTTACTTCCTAGGTAGCAGAATTCTTTAACTTCATCTACTTCGTGACCATCAATCGTCATGTTAAGTTGCTCGCTGTTCTCATTTCAACTACTTCTCATTACATTCGTCTTTCTTCGATTTACTCTCAATCCATACTCTCTACCCATTAGACTATTCATTCCGTTCGGCAGATCATGTAATTCTTCTTCACTTTCACTCAGGATAGGAATGTCATCAGCGAATCGTATCCTTACGCCTTGAATTTTAATTCCACTCCTGAACCTTTCTTTTACTTCCACCATTGCTTCCTCGATGTACAGACTGAACAGTAGGGGCGAAAGGTTACATCCTTGTCTTACACCCTCATTAAAATCAGCACTTCGCTCTTGGTTGTCCACTCCTATTATTCCCTCTTGGCTCTTGTACATATTGTAAATGACCCGTCTGTCCCTATTGTAGCTTATCCCTACTTTTCTCAAAATTTCGCACATCTTGAACCATTTTACATTTTCGAACGCTTTTCCCAGGTCGACATATCCTACGAACATGTCTTGATTTTTGTTTAGTCTTGCTTCCATTACTAACCGCAACGTCAGACTTGCCTCTCTCATGCCTTTACCTTCCCTAAAGGCAAACTGATAGCGCATCTTGAATTTTCTTTTCCATTCTTCTGTATATTATTCTTGTCAGCAACTTGGATGCATGAGCTGTTAAGCTGATAGTGCGGTAATTCTCGCCCTTGTCAGCTCTTGCCATCTTCGGAACTGTGTGGATGATGATTTTCCGCAAACTCAGATGGTATGCCGCCAGAGGCATACATTCTACACACGAACGTGATCAGTCGTTTTGTTGCCACTTCCCCCATTGATTTTAGAAATTCTGATGGAATGTTATCTATCCCTACTGCTTTATTTGATCTTAGGTCCTCCCAAGCTCTGTTAAATTGTGATTCTAGTATTGGATCCCCTGTCTCTTATAAACCGACTCCTGTTTCTTCTTCTCTCACATCAGATAAATCTTCCCCCTTTTAAAGGCTTTCAATATATTCTTTCCACCTATCTGCTCTCTTCTGTGCATATAACATTGGCATTCCCGTTGCAGTCTTAATGTTATCACCCTTGCTTTTAATGTCACCGAAGGTTGTTTTGACTTTCCTGTATGCTGAGTCTGTCCTTCCGACAATCATTTCTTTTACGAGGTCTTCACAATTTTCCTGCAGCCATTTCGTCTTAGCTAACCTGCACTCCTTATTTAATTCATTCCTCTGAGTTTCCTGGAACGTTTTTGTACTTCCTTCTTTCATCGATCAATTGAAGTACTTCTTCTGTTAGCCATGGTTTCTTCGCAATTGCCTCTACTCTCTACAGTTGGCCAATTCAGAGGTGGGGGAAAGGCAAAGTCCTTCACCTAGCGGGAAGGACAGACACCACATGTATAATTAAGACGACGACGGCCAATCATCGCTTCAGTGCATTTGCACACCGAATGAGGTACTACATCAGTTTTGTGAGGTACAAGTTGATCATCTGGGTCTGACGGCAGGCGTACTAGGATAGTCCGAGCAGCTGGCGTGACCACTGTGTGCGGATAGCGTAGTGATGAATGCATGCCAGGGGGGTGGCCGAGCGGTTCTAGGCGCTACAGTCTGGATCCGCGCGACCGCGACGGTCGCAGGTTCGAATCCTGCCTCGGGCATTGATGTGTGTGATGTCCTTAAGGTACTTAGGTTTAAGTAGTTCTAAGTTCTAAGGGACTGATGACCTCAGAAGTCAAGTCCCATAGTGCTCAGAGCCATTTGAACCATTTTTGATGAATGCATCTGCCTAATAAGCAGGAGATACGGGGTTCGAATCCCGGTCTGAAAGAACAGACACCACATGTACAAACATTTCATTGCAGGTGCTGTGCAACGTAATGAGCGGATTGATCCTGAGACTCTGACGTTGTGTGTGAAACCAAAGACGCCATGTGAGTGACACCATATTAAAAAAAATCATAGGTTGCAAGGTACGCTATTTCTTTCACACATATACACTAGGTCCATGTTAAAAAATAAAACTTGTTTAAACCTCTATTTTGCGTGAATATTTTATATATTCCCTTTGACTGCATTCCAAACTGTACAGAAAATGTCCGTTAGGTCTGTATTTAAAATTTCAAGATGTATCTCTATGGGTTACGATGAGAGTTTAATTTAGACGATTTCGAAATACTGCCTTATTATTTCGTCGTGCTGTGTTCTTCAAAGCACATCGCCAAAGTTCTACCAGTCTGGCTCATATATTGTTTATGACAGTCGTCGCACTGAATCTTATACACACCGATGGACAACATTTGCAACTTGATTTAATTTTCAGTTATACAAAAGCTTATTCTTAACCTCGATTTTCGAAACAGATGCGATATTGTAACTGGCATATTTTTCTCTGTATTCTGTATTCATGAAGACTCACTTCTCCTCACGATGTTCATCTTTTAACCTAACATAATCTATGCTCTCTCTACTCTCCTTTTAATTTTTTGCGATTTTTTAGTGACAACTTTAGTCTTGTAGCCATTTGTTACAGCGACTTGCTTAAATATGGCTACTCCATTATACCCATCTTTCTCACTTAATGTCAGTTCAAGCAGTCTGTCACTTAAGTAAAGGAAATATGCTATTTTATATACAGTGCTGTAGAATCTTGAATTAAGATCTGTGCAAGTGGGTTTCTTATACCATCTTCTTTAGCGATGTTTGAGACTTGAAAAGCTCTCTGGAACCATATACGCCGGCCGGAGTGGTCGTGCGGCTCTACGCGCTACAGCCTGGAGCCGAGCGACCGCTACGGTCGCAGGTTCGAATCCTGCCTCGGGCATGGATGTGTGTGATGTCCTTAGGGTAGGTAGGTTTAATTAGTTCTAAGTTCTAGGCGACTGATGACCTCAGAAGTTAAGTCGCATAGTGCTCAGAGCCATTTGAACCATATATATGTCATTAAATCACCTCTAGTTGGGATTAAGGCAGGATTCCCCGTTTCATTCGAGCTGATGTGTTACTCCAATAGAGTTAGAGAGCTTGTCCATTGCTGTTCGAGTTTAAAGAGAATACGAAGTGGTCTGAGGCGTGAATGAGAATTAGGACTGAGGAGATAGGGGAGCTAGGGTACTCCACGCAGTTACGGCTCTCAGCACTATGGGAGTTAACATCTGAGGTCATCAGTCCCCTAGACTTAGAACTTCCTAAACCTAACTAACCTAAGAACATCACACACATCCACCCTCGAGGCAGGATTCGAACCTGTGACCATAGCAGCAGCGCGGTTCCGGACTGAACACGCAGTTATGGAAAGCTATTACTGTTCCATGGCGATATAGTGACCAGTGCATCTGTTTAGTGAACAGGAGACCCTGGGTTGGAATCCATTCCTCGGTACAAATTTTTATTCGTCACTTCATACTGAATATACATATCATAGATGTTTGAGACTTGAAAAAGTCTCTGGAATTGTATATTTTGATTTGATTACATCACCTATGACTGGGTTTCAGGCAATATGTCTCGTTTGATGCTGGAGTTCTATTCCTATAGAGTTGTGGAGCCTCTGGAATCCGAGTTTTTGGGGATTACCAAGTGGACTGATGCTGAGTTGGAGACTGGACTGTGAAGGGAGGCGTGCTCGGTTAGTCTGTACGTTTGTGGAAAATCACCTTGCGTAGTGGGTAGCGCATCTGCCTACCGAGCAGGCTATCCAGATTCGAGTCCTGGCTTAGGTACATATTTTCATTGGTCGCTTCAGGCTTCATATATACATCAAGGAAATTGACTACACCTTTTACATTCACGTTCAAACATATATATTACCATGGAGTGAAAAGCGCTAAGTTTCGCAACAACCTCACTGTTTTCGTTTACATTCCATTTAAATAATGAAATGGAATCATCGACATGTGGGTAATAGTAGATTGTTTTGTTGACTAACTGTGGCTTTCATCAAAAAAATTATGCCCTACATGGTTGTAAACTTGCTACTCTCTTTTAAAATCTGTACTTTAATAAAAGCACACAAGCAACAGCATTAACTACTGCCCACCACTTCATCATTATGTATGAAGTCAAATCGTAATGAATACCATCTTCCCTAATAACATGAAGCGGAATAAGGTTGTAACAATGTAAAATTGTACTGAAATGCAGGAGGATCTGCAGCGAATTGACGCATGGTGCAGGAAATGGCAATTGAATCTCAATGTAGACAAGTGTAATGTGCTGCGAATACATAGAAAGAAAGATCCCTTATCATTTAGCTACAATATAGCAGGTCAGTAACTGGAAGCAGATAATCCCATAAATTATCTGGGAGTACGCATTAGGAGTGATTTAAAATGGAATGATCATATAAATTTGATTGTCGGTAAAGCAGATGCCAGACTGAGATTCATTGGAAGAATCCTAAGGAAATGCAATCCGAAAGCAAAGGAAGTAGGTTACAGTACACTTGTTCGCCCACTGCTTGAATACTGCTCAGCAGTGTGGGATCCGTACAAGATAGGGTTGATAGAAGAGATAGAGAAGATCCAACGGAGAGCAGCGCGCTTCGTTACAGGATCATTTAGTAATCGCGGAAGCCTTACGGAGATGGTAGATAATCTCCAGTGGAAGACTCTGCAGGAGAGACGCTCAGTAGCTGGGTACGGGCGTTTGTTGAAGTTTCGAGAACATACATTCACCGAGGAGTCAAGCAGTATATTGATCCCTCCTACGTATATCTCGCGAAGAGACCATGAGGATAAAATCAGAGAGATTAGAGCCCACCCAGAGGCATACCGACTATCCTTCTTTCCACGGACAATACGAGACTGGAATTGAAGGGAGAACCGATACAGGTACTCAAGGTACCCTCCGCCACACACCGTCAGGTGCCTTGCGGAGTATGGATGTAGATGTAGATGTAGAATTAGAAGTGAAAGTGCCCTGCAATCTCTCATGGTTCATGAATATCTCATCCACGATACTAGTCACAGAGTTACCCGCTCCTATCTTATGAGTGATGGTTAATTTTACCGTTAAAACCAAAATAACTGTAAGTCAACGTTAGCTCCAACATATCCGTTACGTCCATCGTTTCTTCTACAAATCCTTTTTTATCTACCGATCAATGTTTTTTTATTGAATCGAGGGTTTTACTTGTATAAAAATTTACGCCAAGTGACGCAAACAAAGTATCTGATGCACTGCAGTATATTTGACGCTGTCAGCAAAGTCACAGTTCTAACAATAAATTTTTGATTAAATGTGTATAAAGTTCTTAATATGTCGGCGGATCTCTGTTAATAGTTGCAATAGGACTTCCTGTCGTGTTTGAGAGTAGTCTCTGGATTTGTCTTCTTTGTGCAACTTAACCCGTGCTCAGGTGACGTAACAGCGTGTGAGACGTCTGCAGTGTTACCTTGAGATCCGTCGATGTCTTCTGTGTGTTTCCATGTTTTTTTTTTATCAGATATAGTAAGTTTTTATGTTGTCCTTAAATCGTCTAAGAAGAATTTCTGGGTTTAACAGAGCACGACCTATTTAGCGCGTTATTCTTCCCTGATCCGAATTCATGCTCCACCTCTAATAACCTCTTCCGCCACGGGTCGTCGACCCTAACCTCACTCCGTTCTATGAAAATATTTCGTTATCTACATCTACATCTACATCCATACTCCGCAAGCCACCTGACGGTGTGTGGCGGGGGGTACCTTGAGTACCTCTATCAGTTCTCCCATCTATTCCAGTCTCGTATTGTTCGTGGAAAGAAGGATTGTCCGTATGCTTCTGTGTGGGCTCTAATCTTTCTGATTTTATCCTCATGGTCTCTTCGCGAGACATACGTAGGACGGACTAATATACTGCTTGACTCTTCGGTGAAGGTATGTTCTCGAAACTTTGACAAAAGCCCGTACCGAGCTACTGAGCGTCTCTCCTGCAGAGTCTTCCACTGGAGTTTATCTATCATCTCCGTAACGCTTTCGCGATCCTGTAACGAAGCGCGCTGCTCTCCGTTGGATCTTCTCTATCTCTTCTATCAACCCTATCTGGTAAGGATCCTACACTACTGAGCAGTATTCAAGCAGTGGGCGAACAAGTGTACTGTAACCCACTTCCTTTGTTTTCGGGCTGCATTTCCTTAGTATTCTTCCAATGAATCTCAGTGTGGAATCTGCTTTACCGACGTTTAATTTTATATGGTCATTGCATTTTAAATCACTCCTAATGCCTACTCCCAGATAATTTATGGAATTAACTGCTTCCAGTTGCTGACCTGCTATATTGTAGCTAAATGATAAAGGATCTTTCTTTCTATGTATTCGCTGCACATTACACTTGTCTACATTGAGATTCAATTGCCATTTCCTGCACCATGCGTCAGTTCGCTGCAGATCCTCCTGCATTTCAGTACAATTTTCCATTGTTGCAACCTCTCGATACACCACAGCATTATCCGCAAAAAGCCTCAGTGAACTTCCGATGTCATCCACCAGGTCATTTATGTATATTGTGAATAGCAACGGTCCTATGACACTCCCCTGTGGCACACCTGAAATCACTTTTACTTCGGAAAACTTCTCTCCAATGAGACTGACATGCTGCGTTCTGTTATCTAGGAACTCATCAATCCAATCACACAATTGATCTGATAGTCCGTATGCTCTTACTTTGTTCATTAAACGACTGTGGGGAACTGTATCGAACGCCTTGCGGAAGTCAAGAAACACGGCATCTACCTGTGAACCCGTGTCTATGGCCCTTTGGGTCTCGTGGACGAATAGCGCGAGCTAGGTTTCACACGACCGTCTTTTTCGAAACCCATGCTGATTCCTACAGAGTAGATTTCTAGTCTCCAGAAGAGTTATTATATTCGAACATAATACGTGTTCCAAAATTCCACAACTGATCGACGTTAGAGATATAAGTCTATAGTTTTGCACATCTGTTCCATGTCCCTTCTTGAAACTGGGGATGACCTGTGCCCTTTTCCATTCCTTTGGAACGCTACGCTCTTCTAGAGACCTACGGTACACCGTTGCAAGAAGGGGGGCAAGTTCCTTCGCGTACTCTGTGTAAAATCGAACTGGTATCCCATCAGGTCCAGCGGCCTTTCCTCTTTTGGGCGATTTTAATTGTTTCTCTATCCCTCTTTTGTCTATTTCGATATCTACCATTTTGTCATCTGTACGACAATCTAGAGAAGGAACTACAGTGCAGACTTCCTCTGTGAAACAGCTTTGGAAAAAGCTGTGTAACCTAAGCCGCGGGAAGTGGCCGCGCGGTTAGAGGCGTCATGTCAGGAATCGCGCGGCCCCTACCGCCGGAGGTTCGAGTCCTCCCTCGGGCATGGGTGTGTGTGGGGTCCTTAGCGTAAGTTAGTTTCAGTATTGTGTAAGTCTAGGGACCGATGACCTCAGCAGTTTGGTCCCTTACGAATTCACGAGCATTTGTGTAACACAGTAATTGTCAATTGAAACAGCTACTGAGTTAGTTTAATTATCGAACAATTTTCTACGTAAGTATGATTTTTTATGCGCTGTGTCAAATAGTAGGTCGTGCGGTTATTATGTGATAATATGAATGGCACCGTAATTTCGTCTAGCACTGTAGACCCAGTAGTTCCCGTTCTGTGGGCGATGATGCACTTTCTATGACGTCTTTAATTAGGTCTTAAGCTCCTTTGAAATCCGAGTTCAATTTCAGTTTCATACATGGTGAATGCGATGGCGTGGCCTTGCAAATTGTCGACATCTTCACCCTGCTCATGTCTTAATGAAATTTATTTCTCTCGTAATCGCATTGTCTCTTTTGTAGCTTCGTGCAGTGAACTAGAATGAACCTGCTAACTGGATGTCACGGACTCAGGAGTATTCTTAATAGAAATTTGAATCACAAATCTCCGGTCTTCCAATTCACAACAGATTGAACACATTTAGCGTAACTACTCGAAATTGGTCGACATTTTCAAGACATTCTCTGCATCTGTCATGCACCGGTCCTTTTCTGTAATCTAATTTCGTAGATAAGTAAGAAATATTGCTTCCTCCCTATATCTGAAATATTTTCTCATTTGGGTAGTTATTATTCAAATTTATGCAACTCCTGATTATATTAGTCTTTCTTTCCCGTTCGGTATTAATTGAAATACAACGTGAATTTTTCTGTCCATCTTATTTCACACTCTTCAATTTCCTCTTAGTTTTATGCGGATAGTAATGTATTAAGTAAACAGCACAGCTAAGGTAAAATTAGATACTTTCATACTGTTGTAAATTCTCTTACGCTTTCTGCATAGGAAGACTGATGAGTTCTCCTTTGAAACCGATAACTTATCTGTGCAGTGTCATTTCAGTCAGTCTTGTATTCCACTGCTCATTTTCCAGACCGTAATGATGTAGAACACTCTATTGTGTCACGTTGTTATAAAGCAAATAAATATATCTCAGTTCTTCTACGGTTACGAGCTGTGAACTTGCGCAGTGGTCCTTAAACCTATATATTTTGCAACTGAACCAAATTAAAGTAATGCCATCTTTCATATTATACAACACAACACGCATTTAGTTACGCATAACACCACGTGTTAAATCACTGTTTCATTGAATAAAATTGTCTGTCAAATGTTTCCGGGATGGCCAACATGTTTAATACAACCGTTATGCATTACACGTTACTTTATGTTACCTATAAATGTCTTTTTTCATAAATTTATTTCTTTGTAGTGAAAATTCAAGTGCTTGAAGATCACAAAATGTATTAACATTTTATTGACAGCTAGTCTTGCAATTTTTCTTTCGTATATTATATTTTTGAATTTTACTGGTATTTCTAAACAATGTTTCAGTGCTGACAACGTTCAGAAAGGGTTCTCTATGGATATCTATTTGGTTGGGAAACTGCCTGCATCCAAGAGCTTCGGTGCAGGACACTACATATAAATGTTGTTACGTGTTTCTTTCTTCGTCTACTAGGCACTGAAACCGAATATTATATTATTAACAACAATGAATGGAAGCGAACAAAATATGCTACAATTTAGTTGTTTACGCCTGCTGGTGTGCATGTGGCTAAAGAAAAAGATGAATTTCAATATACTAGCTTACATATGACATTTGACTAGCATTTCTCTCTCTCAAACTTTATTCTGTATACAGTCATTACTCTTAGGTTGAAAGTCATGCCTTATACAGTAAACAATTAAGAACAGTTTACTCATATTTACAGAGATACTTAAATGGATGGGGGTAGGAAACAAATCACATTCATTATATTGCCACTGAGACCGAAATATGACACTACAGTACAAACTGAGCGACTGTCATTGCAAGTAACGGATACTATTGTCGATTTTCATCTTTACTGTGTGATGCAATCATCTTGAATAGGATTGTTTGAAAATATACGGCTCAATTAAGTTTGAACAGTGGCAGTGCCAGCCACAAAACATATATAATTATGCTGTGGATTGCACTTTACTATGCAGCTTCGTGCTTCAAATCTGATTTCGTTATCAGGCGAAACACCAGAATTGATTAACACATCACTATAGTAAGCTCAGTTCAAATATCCAGACTTCTCCGGCATGGATTTCTGCAGGCTTTTCCTGAAATTTCGTTCTTGCGAAATGTTTCTAATAGCTGAATGACAAAAACCTACAGTTGTTTCAGACTTAGTTTGCGATGCTTTATGTGACTGCTTATTAATTTGTATAGTTCGCCACGCTTGCTGATTTTAATGCTGTTTCACAGTGTCTAGATCCTTCATTACTGTCTGGTGATTTACTTCATGGACGAATTTTAAGGAGGTAAAATTAGTTGAAGCACTTCACTTGCTAACTTTAGACTTGATGGAAATAATATAGTTTGGGAGGGTTGTGTGACTGCTAGCAGCACTGTCATCTCCATCATCATCATAATCATCACAATCATCGTCACAACATATAGCCACCATCATCGCCATTCGGCTTCATAGCTTGTCCATCTGTCCATCTATCTTGTACCACTTTGGCGCATCGAGGCATTTACGCACAAGTGAAGAGTGTGTGACGTAATGTAGGTTTACAGATGAAGATTCTAGTAGAGTAGTGGTAGTAGTAGTAGTAGTAGTAGTAGTAGTATCGTTTTCTGCCTTACGGCAGGTCTTGTCGTGGGTTAAGCCTCTTCCACTTTTGTCTGTCCATTGCCAATCTTTTCATTTCTGAATATTTGTCTCCTTTGATATAGTCCAGCATTTTATATCTTCTTCTTCCTCTTCCCCTTTTTCCCTCCACCATTCCTTCTAGTCCTTCCTTCAATAAACAGTCCCTCCGCAAACAATATCCAATCCATTTCCGTTTTCTTTTTATGATGACTTTCAGCATGTTTCTACCTTCTCTAACTCTTCTTAATACTTCTTAATTCCTTACTCGGTCTTCCCATTCCACTTTTTCCATTCTTCTCTAGTCCCTCCAATCTTCTTTCATCTTTCTTCCTCAATGTCCAGGTCTCCGCAACATACAGTGCAATGATCCAGATGTTACATTTGGTAAGCCTTTCCTCAGATCTTTGTTTAGTGGTCTACAAAGTAATTTCTGTTTCCTTTTGAATCCTTCTGTTGCCATTGCAATTCTGTTCCTAATTTCTGTTGAGCAATACATATCACCCATTATTACACTTCCCAAGTAACTGAAGTTATTCACTTGCTCTATTTCCTCTCCCCCTAATTTCAGATGGCAATTTCTCCCCTTTCCTCCAATTACCACGCTCTTCGTTTTCTTCTTGTTAATCTTCATTCCATATTCTTCTAATTTTGTGTTTAGATCATCTAACATTTGTTCCATCTCTCTTGCACTCTCTGCCATTACAACCACGTCGTCTGCAAATCTTATACATTCCGCACTCCGACCCCCTATACCAACTCCTCTCCTTCCATCAAAACTTTCATTTATAATTTCCTCCGGATAGATATTGAACAGTGTTGGTGATAAACAACAACCTTTTCTTACACCTCTTCCCAGTTCAATTTCTTCACTCATAACAGCTCCTGTTCTTACTCTTGCTCTCTGGTTCAAATATAAATTTGTAATTATCCGCCTATCCCTCCAGTCAACTCTATGTTTCCTTAGGATTTCCATCAGTTTGTCCCACTTGACACAGTCAAAAGCCTTCTCAAGATCAATGAACACAACATACACCTTCCTTTTCTTCTCCATGTACCTTTCCCCTATCACTCTCAGTAGTTCCCACTCCTCGCCTGAAGCCAAATTGTTCATCTCTTGTTACGCAATTCAGCTTTCCATAGAGCCTTCTGTTTTGCGTCCTCAGCAAGACTTTGGCTGCATAAGATATCAGGCTCACTGTTCTATGTTCCTCACAATTTTTGGTCTTCTTTTTCTTTTTCTAGGTATATTTGATTACACAGTTCAATCAACTCCCTTTTCCCTTCCTTCCCCACTTTAATAGTTCCGCTGGAATCTCATCAATTCTCATTGCCTTTCCATGTTCCATCTCCTTCATAAATTCTTCAGTCTCACGAGTTAGTATTGCATTTCCTTTGTCATTATCTGCAACTTTATCTTCTTAATCTGTCCCAGGTTCTTTCTTCACTTGTTCGGCTGTCTGCAGCGTATAGCCATTCTATATATTTTCCCCATCTTCTCATTATTTCTTGGGGTTCACTCACCATTTAACCGTCTGATTCCTCTACTTCCTTTAGTCCATTGGTGTTTCTCTCTTCCCTGAATGTCAAATCCATTGCTTCTTGGTACATCAAATCATATTTTCCTTCTTTCTCTAATATCTCTATCTTGTCACAGCTATTTATCCTTTGCTTTTTCTGTCTCCCTTCTTAATTCATTATTTAACCTCCAGTAGTTGCGCTCCACTTCTTCTGTGTTTACAGTTCTCCATTTCCTGCGATCATCCATTTTGGTTATAATATCTGGTGTTACCCATTCTTTCTTTACTTTTTTCCTCTCCTTGACTCCAAGCGTTTCCTTAGCTCCCTTTTTTATCCCATTTTTAAAACGATCCCATCTTCCTTCTGTGCATTCCGTTTCCTGTCATTGCATCATGATTTCACAATATGCATTCTCCATTTTTTCACAATTGCCTTTGTCTTTCAGTTTCTCACAGCTAATGTGCTCTCTCTTCTATCCTTCCAGGTTATTTTCGATTTAACTACAACCTCAGCTACTACTAAAATATGATCTGACTAAATATCTGCCCCTGGATAACTTTTGACACTCTTTAGGCAATTTCGGTATCTTTGTTGTATCATTATGTAATCACTTTGATATTTTTTGTAGTCAAACCGCGATATCCAAGTATACTGTCGTCTGTTGTGATTATCAAATAGAGTGTTTCCAACTACCATGAAATTTTCATAGCAGTATTCCAAAAGTCTTTGCCCTCTCTCATTTCTTTCTCCTAGTCCAAATTTTCCCAGAGATTTTCCTTCTGGTCCTTCACCAACTACCGCATTCCAATCACCCATTATAACAATACGGGCATTTCTTTTCTATCTTCTCATAAAATTCTTCTACCTCTTAATCTGAATGATTACTTGTTGGCATATAGACCTGAATGATATCTAAGTCTCTCTGTTTCCCTTTCAGTCTCATCATCACTGTTCTTCCACTACCATATTCCACCTTGATATACTTGTCTTTCAGTCTTTTGTCTATCAAAATTCCAACCACATACATTCCATTTTTATCTTCGCCTGAATAGTACAATCGGAAGTCGGCACTTTCTAGTTCTCCACAACCACCCCATCTCACCTCAAACATTCCGAGTACATCCAGTTTGTTTCTTGTCATTTCATGTTTGTTGTTTTCTAGTTTCCCTTCCGGGAGAAGGGTTAAAACATTCCAAGTCCCAATCCTCAATAAGTCTTCCTTCTTCTCCTCCTTCCTTCCTTTTCCATTTGCCCTAATCACTGGAGTCCTCGTTGTGTTCCCCTCCCGGAGATCCGATTGAGGGGAAACTTTACCTCTGGAATATTGTACAAAGAGGTCCATCCCATGAACGTCTAGGGAAGTAATTCCAGTTGTGGTTTCCGGTTGCCTTCCACGGAAGTACCACTTGTCATTTCAAGTTTCGTGAAGACATTCCAGTAGAATGGCAAGCAGATTTATTTCAAATTGCTGTACATCCATTATCTGATAGGTATTGGGAAAGCAGCTTTAAACTGATGTGCAAAAATGATAAGCTTACCGTTGTATGCGTTAGCTTTTATATATTTACGACAGGGTTCGGTGATACAATAGACCATCTTCCGACGTCTAAATATAGGAAACATGTCATTTATCATAGAAAAGACGTCATAACATCAATGTTTATATTTTTAAGTGATAAGATGTAAACTATATCAGACTGAAGCATTTTTCATTACATACGTTTTTGTGACCAGCGTAGTATTATAACTGCAATGTCATCAACTGGAGACAGTGCTTCCTCAGTAATAAATTGGTAGACTAGTGAAGCTGATATCTGTACAGATACCATTGGTGATCTTGCAGCGGTCGGGGCACACATTTTTCAACTGTCCCCGTTGATATTTATGAACGCCTGTAAGCAGGTGAAGGTCTGATTTCATTGCAATTTCAGTAGACAAGTGTGTAAACATAGCTGCCTACTGAGCCATTCCAGAAAAGTCTCTGATTGTCGCTGTCAGGGACGTTTCTCTGCGAGTGGTGTTTGCCTGGTTGTCTATAGACCAGGAGGAAGTCAAGCAACGTCGGCTAGTGCCGAGTTGGGGCAAGCAGTCCGACTGGGAAAGAAGTAACCACACTGTATGCTGGAATGGGTTGGCGAGCAGACACTCTGTGTGGTGCACTCGCGGAGGTGCGAATACTGATCCATGGGGGCAGTACCGAATTACAGGCTGACTGTTTCCCTTTCTGACAGCAGTCTGTGGAATACTGTGCCCTGTAGGATGCTGTTAATGTCACATTCCGATACGGACAGATGTGGAAGTGATGGGATTATGCTAGATTGGTTCTCAGCTCTGCTCGTGAGGGGATAAATAGTGATTGCCCGAGTCGAAATTACCGTCTGTTTGCAGTGCTTCAACTTGCGTTCAGATATGACGGAGGCTGTTTAGTCTGTTTTCCTTTTTACTGCTGCGGATGTTACGGTAGTGGACGGCTTTGTTAAGTGTCGTTCCTTAGTGCTTAAGCGACATTGTTTGGCGGACATTATCATTGATTAGTATTTGGGTGATGTCTCTAGGCAGACATTGTGGTCGATCAGCGTATGAGCGACGTTATTTTCGTTGTGACTAATGATCGCTACGGCGTTGTCCTTATAGCTGTCTTCCGTATGTTTGTGCCATTCGTCGGGCTGAGTAAAACGTTACCTCCTCCAGTGTGCTTCTATGCTTGGGAAGCTGTGTATGTTAATGCATTGATCGTAGTATAAGTTACGGCATGTTTAGAATGCCAAGATTCTTTCTCATTCGTCCTCTGTTTCAAAATTAGTGTTAAGTTTGTTGCTTACAAATGCCTGTAACAGTGTGCCCTCTAAATAATACGAGGTGCTGTGAAGTTCCATTGAGAGGTTAAGTTATGAAGCTTGCAACCATTTGATTTCTTTTTAAATATTTACTGCGTTGGAAGCGGCGAGACTGAGTAACAGATGTATGAGAAAGTAATTCATTTAAAGTTGCCACAATCTAATTGTGTAAAGCTTGCTGCGCCAGTTGCACCAGGGCTACAATAGGAGTGCTATGACAGAAGTTCAATTTTTGCCAAGGTAATTGATCTACATTCGTCACCTACATTTTTAGACGGTTTTGTGTCGAACAACTATTTTTAAATATACTGCTAACCACTTGCAAGTCTCTTTCATGATTCGTAAGAGAAAGAGCACTGATTGTGAAGTTGCTATTATTGTAACTATATATAATTCTAGTTCTATTCTTGGTTTTGAAATTGGTCATCAGAATTAGTTTTTCTATCACTTTTTGGGAACGACTGTTTCTCAGTAGTATGTGGATGGCGTACTGCGTTTCTTTAATAATGCGCCTGAAAGATTTCAACAAAAAATATTAGTTTTAATGCAAGTATAAGATGAAAGATTTTTCTTCTTACCGCCAAATGTAATGAAGTATCTTATATGGAGAAAAAACTGTTACGATCGGCTGTGGTGAAAAGCCTCTTACGATGAAGTGAGATGTTCAGATTGCTTTTTTGTTAATGAACAGTGAATTGACATTAGTCCCGTAAAACCTATCGGCACACTACGAAGCTCCACACACCTTCGTCCGTCTAAGGCAAGTATGTTATCTTAATTGGGATTTTTATAAGCGTGTAGCAGTGAAGCCCTGTTAGTAACAAGGTGACGTAAAGTGAATTCTGTATCTGTCCTCGGTTAATATACTGACTGGAAAAAAATACTAGTTCACCTGGAAAGACGATGATGGTATAAGCCACATAATGAATAGCAGATGGATATGGAGTCATTCGCCAACAGACACAATAGTGACATAGCTACGAGAGCGCCATCTGTATCTACCCTTTAATATGGAATGCTCACAGCCAGAAGGGTCAGTGTGGTGCAAACATATGAAGAAAACAGGCAACCATGCCGCGGAAAGGACACCCGTGCTTCCTGTAGCCAACAGGGCGAGTCTGAAATGGGTCAAATTTTGATCTTCCGAGCTGCGGGATCATCCTTACAGTGAACTGCCACACAAATTTTACGTGCTGCATCAGTTGTGCAACTGTGCTGGTATCAGCGCTCGCGTAAACGTTCTGACAACCGTACGCCAGATTATGGACGTTCATGGAGGTCAGGTGCTCGGCAGGTTGTCGTAATGCAGGGGCAGCAGTGAGAGATCGTACAGCTACCACAGCACAGATAAGAGGCACAGCCTGTCTCTCACAGAGCAGACAACAGCAACCAGCCTCTTTTTATAATGCTGTTTATTTATTTAAATAGGGCCGTTAGCGGTTTCGAACCGACATGTTCACCCTAAAACGGCTCGTTCGCGTTAAGATACATTTTTAATTAGCTTTCACATTTTGTTTTCTCATACGATGAAATTTCCTTGTGGTGGTGGTGCACTGCCACCAAACAACATCTAAATGTACATTTACATTTATACTCCGCAAGCCACCAAACAGTGTGTGGCGGAGGGCACTTTACGTGGCAATGTCATTACCTCCCTTTTCTGTTCCAGTCGCGTATGGTTCGCGGGAAGAACGACTGCCGTAAAGCCTCAGTGCGCGCTCGAATCTCTCTAATTTTGCATTCGTGATCTCCTCGGGAGGTAGAAGTAGGGGGAAGCAATATATTCGACACCTCACCCAGAAACGCACCCTCTCGAAACCTGGACAGCAAGCTACACCGAGATGCAGAGAGCCTCTCTTGCAGAGTCTGCTAAACATCTCCGTAGCGCTATCACGCTTACCAAATAAGCCTGTGACGAAACGCGCCGCTCTTCTCTATCTCCGCTGTCAACCCGACCTGGTACGGATCCCACACTGATGAGCAATACTCAAGTATAGGTCGAACGAGAGTGTTTTGTAAGCCACTTCCTTTGTTGATGGACTACATTTTCTAAGGACTCTCCCAATGAATCTCAGCCTGGCACCCGCCTTACCAACAATAAATTTTATATGATCATTCCACTTCAAATCGTTCCGCATGCTTGCCCCAGATATTTGTTCCGCTATCATATAATCATACAGTAAAGGTCCTTTTTTCTATGTATTCGCAATACATTACATTTGTCTATGTTAAGGGTCAGTTGCCACACCCTGCACCAAGTGCCTATCCGGTACAGATCTTCCTGCATTTCGCTGCAATTTTCTAATGCTGCAACTTCTCTGTATACTACAGCATCATCTGCGAAAAGTCGCATGGAACTTCCGACACTATCTACTAGGTCATTTACATATACTGATGAGACATTGTCTTTTTACCTGTAACTATACCTTTGCCTCATACCTTGTTTTGGTTGTAGGGCTCCACAACCCCAAGGAAATTTCAAAATTTGGGGAAACAAAACGTGCAAAGCTAATGTGAAATATATCTTACCGTGATCGAGCCGTCTGAAGACGAACCTTTCGGTTTGAAACTGGTAACGGCGCTATTTAAATAAATAAATGGCATTATAAAAAGTGGCTGGTTGCTGTTATCTTCTCTGTAAGTGTAAACCTGTATTTTTACACAGCCACGGGAGCAGAATGTCAATATTCGACAAATAATAGATAAAAGGGCCTGTGAACCCAGACAAGTCAACAAGAACTGTTGAGAACCTTCTATTAACGCACACCTCCAACCCGTCTTCCCCTCACGCCACAGCATCGTCGAGTACGGCTCGACTGATACCACCAGATGATCACGTAGAAGCTGGAATGGCACGCCATGGTCTTCAGTGATGAAACCATATTGTACCTGCACGCAAGTGATTGTCGATCCGCGTAGGAGGTACGCCTAGTTTGTGCTGTCTTGTAGAGTGGATTCGTGCAAGATGTTTGAAATGGCTCTAAGCACTATGGGACTTAACATCTGACGTCATCAGTCCCCTACATTTAGTACTACTTAAACCTAACTAACCTAAGAACATCACACACATCCATGCCCGAGGCAGGATTCGAACCTGCGACCGTAGCAGCAGCGCGGTTCTGCACTGAAGCGTCTAGAACCGCTCGGCCGTTCGTCCAAGACATACTGGCCCCAAACGAGGCCTTTTCGTCTGGGTTGTGAGGAGTACAACTCTCGTTCACCTTTGGTGTTTCGGGAGCGGGCGCTAACCAATGCTCGGTACGTGGACAATGCTGTTAGACCTGTTCCTTTCGCCTTCATGCAACAGGAAGGTGATGTGTTCCTCCAACATGATAAGGCTCACTCATTCACTGCCTGTGAAACTTAACGTGCTCTGCAAGGCCTGCAGCAACTAGTCAACAAGACCTCCAGGCTTGTCTCCATTCGAGGACGTGTGGGACAAAATGGAACGTGAAGGACTAATGCGACTCGTCAACAAACACCTCTTACAGAACTACATGAACAGGTGCCCAACAGGTACGATATAGCGTTTTCCAGGACAGCATTTGCTATGTGTAAGATCGTCTGGATGCCAGAGTGGCACCTACGTTGCCACTCCTAGAAGTTACACCATGTACTGACACTGGTGTTTCAGCATGGGGCGTATCTGGCATATCATAACCACTTGTACTTTTCAACTGTAGAAGTAATCGTTTCATGTACTGCATTTGCACTATTGCAACAATAAAACTTGAGTGGGTTGGAAACATCTAAAAGGGTGTACTAATTTCTCTCCGCTGGTGTATACACACATCAAAAAAAGATCTGCATCAGCCCGGATCCAAGAACTCCTAAAGACAGATGTTGACGTGGGTGTTTTATCACAAACACAGTCCCTTTGACTCCTCAGAGGTGTCCCTAAACTTATGCATGAGCAATGCCTATTAGACGGAGGGGATCCGACAGCTAATCAGAGTCATTCCACCAGGAAGGAGGTACACGGCTGGTGCTGACTGTAGTTCAAGCATGCCTAGACGCTAAATACCGCCGTTCGATCGCGTCCACATTATTACTTTGTGCTAGGATAGGCACTCAACAAGGGAAGTGCCCAGCCGTCTGGGAGTGAACCAAAGTGATGTTGTTCGGACGTGGAGGAGATACAGAGAGACAGGAACTGTCGATGACATGCCTCGCAAGGCCGCCCAATGGCTACTACTGCTTTGGATGACCGCTACCTACGGATTATGCCTCTGAGGAACACTGACAAGAACGCCACCACGTTGAATAATGATTTTAGTGCAACCACGGGACATTGTGTTACGACTCAAACTGTGCGCAATAGGTTACATGATGCGCAACTTCACTCCCGCCGTCCATGGTGAGGTCCATCTTTGCAACCACGACACCATAAAGCGCGGTACGGATGGGCCCAACAACATGCCGAATGGACCGCTCAGGACTGGCGATGAGTGTCGCATATGCCTTCAACCAAACAATCGTCGGAGACGTGTTTGGCCGGCCGCGGTGGTCTCGCGGTTCTAGGCGCGCAGTCCGGAACCGCGCGACTGCTACGGTCGCAGGTTCGAATCCTGCCTCGGGCATGGATGTGTGTGATGTCCTTAGGCTAGTTAGGTTTAAGTAGTTCTAAACTCTAGGGGACTTATGACCACAGCTGTTGAGTCCCATAGTGCTCAGAGCCATTTGAACCATTTAGACGTGTTTGCAGGCAACCTGGTCAGGCTCACCGCCTTTGACACACTGTCCAGCGAGTGCAGCAAGGTGGAGGTTCCCGGCAGCATATTGGCGAGGCATTCGTCTTCATGGACGACGATTCGCTGCCCATCGTGCACATCTTGTGAATGACTTCCTTCAGGATACCGACATCGCTCGACTAGAGTGTCCAGCATGTTCTCCAGACATGACCCCTATTGAACATGACTAGGATGGATTGAAAATTGCTGTTTACCCTTCAACCACCCTGAGGGATCTACCCCGAATCGCTGTTGAGGAGTGGGACAATCTGGACAAACAGTGCGTTGATGAACTTATGGATAGTGTTCCACGCCGAATACAGGCATACATCAATGCAGGAGGACTTGCTACTGGTTATTAGAGGTACGGGTGTGTACAGCAATCTGGACCATCACCTCTGAATGTTTCGCTGTATGGTGGTACAACATGCAATGTGTGGTTTCCATGGACAACACAAATGGCGTAAATGATGGCTATGTTGATCTCTATTGCAATTTCCTGTACATGTTCCGGAAATCTCGAAACCGAGGTGATGCAAAACTTTTTTTTTTATGTGTGTATAAGAAGAACTGTTGAGATAGTTAAGCAGGCACCAATGAGTTAATCATGCTATTCGATGGTATCAGACATGATTTTAAAATGTAATAAATTCTAAACTGCGTGTTATAATGCATTATTCAATTTCTGTCCTCTGTTTCAGGATGACACAAAGCGGGCTCTTCTTCGAAGTCTTTCGATGTCTTTTGCCAACCAGTTGGGAAAGATCACATACTGCACTGCAATACTCTGGAAGAGGGCGGAGAAGCATAGGGTAAGCAGCTCATTTAGTGGATTTGTTGCACCTACTAAGTGTCCAAGAACACCCCTGTATTTTATATTATTGTGCTATATGTATTTTACATCTCAAATCAACGATGTAACTGTTGCTAGTATCTGCTATTTGGGAATTCTTCTCAGCTTCCAATTGATGTCTACAAAACTGAACAACCACAGTATCGTCAGTGAATCACTAGGACCATAACAATTTCCTCTTATTGGGATGTCCTCACCGTTTAAAATGTAGCTGTTTTTTCATACATTATGTGTTCTCTGTTCAAGTAAACCTTTGCCTTCACAAAGAGAAAAGTTTGTTTTCGACTAAACTTCAATGAGCAAGGGAAAATATTAACTGAAATGATTAATTTATAGAGAAAATTCGTGTACGTGTTTCCAAATGCAAAGTTACCTTTCAGGTGGATCTATTAATTTCCACACAGTAGCGTTGCGTTAGGTTTATAATACCATAACTCCTCTAACACAATTACAGCAGCTGAGTAATTAATCTTGTTTCCATAGAACGTTATTGCTAATTCATCGTTGCGTTGCTGACTGGTAGGAACAAGGAAGGCGAGGCGCAGGTCGTCCGGGTAATTTCTTATATGGTCCCAGTTGCCATAAAATAATTCCAACGCAGACATTAGCTGTAAACAATAACCTTTATTTAGAAAGTAACGGTACCTTTTCTTTTACAAAATTTCATATACACTCTATTCCTTACAACGCATCGATGAATTAGCAATAACGTTCTATGGAAACAAGATTAATTACTCAGCTGCTGTAATTGTGTTAGAGGAGTTACGGTATTATAAACCTAATCTTAATATCAAGGCTTAACGTTGTTAATGCAGATTGTCATATTATCCATTGTTTATCTATGAAGGAGGAGATGGCGTCGGACACGTCGGATGTGGAGGCCTCGGAGGAAATTATATGCCTCTCGTTGGATGAGGATGATGACAAGGGTTCGCCGTGCACGACCGAGGCGTTGGATACGCCGACGGACGATTCTAACTAAACCGTATTTTGGACGACTGTGTAAATGGCGGACTGAATATACACAATCAGATGGTGTTAGGTTTGAATATGGAAAAATGGGGGCATTAGTATTTGTATTGCTGTTGGGATTCATATTATATTCTTGGTAACATGAATTATGCTTCTTATAAACTTTCAACCCAATACAGTGTCTACGCTTCCCTTACAGGACATCCATACAATGTGTGTACGTTAATATAGTGAGTGTTCGTTTTATAAAGTTTTGGTACAATTCATAGTATAAGAGGTAACCACGTTTGTATAATTACGCTGCCTCTATATTACCAAAATCCTGCATGACATATACCCACCTGTGTCTATCAATTGTATAATCCCACAATAATAATTTTTATGATCATATACTACGATGTATGTGGAATTACAACTCAGGTATTTACTGTATTGCAATGTGCCCCTCGTAAAATGGACTGAATTTAAATTGCTAGTACCACATACTTCCCATACAATTCTAGCAATGTGTCGTAAGTAATAGCTACGTCTTTTCACACGAGTGATGGACATTCGACTTTACATTCCCTGCACAGTGCAATGGACAAAGATTCTTGACAGTTGATAATATCTTTACTTTCCAAAGTTTGGATTCTTGAATACTACTGTCTTTGTGAAAGGTACCAACACTCCAAAACGAATCTCTAGCTCTGCAGAAGACCGTGTGCTATTTTTAAACTTTCTGATGGATTACAACTATTTGTAGGACCTGCATTCGAATCCAGCACCTCGTCTTTCGTGGGAAATGCTGTAAGAGCTGAGATACCCAGGCATAAGAAATGCGGCACACTCACAGACTCACTTCTTCGAGCAGCTCTACATTGTTCTTCAGACTTCACGCACCCTTTCGAGCATGCTCGTCAGCTATTAAGTGACGACCACCTAATACATAGAAAATTAATATGACCATAGAGGGATCCGAATTATAGCATGCAACGTGGTGGAGTATAACAGAACTACACTGAGGGGACAAACGTCGGGGGATACCACATAATATGGAGTCGGACCCCTTTTGCCCGGCGTAGTGCACAGCATCTCGACGCGGCATATACTCAACAACTCGTTGGACGCCCCCGCAGCATACGGTGTAGTGTAACGACGTAAGTTTCGTATAAATGATTTTCTTTTGACATAGAGGCAAAGGTGGAAAAATGGGCCCCTGCTGGTATTATGGGCCCCCTACATATTTGGAATTACAGGCCATGAATTCTAGCGGATAGCACATGAGCTACTAGAACTAGTTGCCAAACTTCACTGTAGAGTGTGCAGACGTAGTAGCTGTCATGGTTTGTGACTAGTTATGCTGTGAATTTTTTCGCTGTCATCAAAAGTTTGAAAGGTTAGTGTTTATTTGAATAAAACTCGAATTTCTAACATGTTATTACTAAAACTAAGGTAAGGTACGTATTTCGTTTGTTGTTGGGATGCCGTTTTACATTAATTAATGTCGGTTGCGAGCCAAACTAACCGTAGGCAAAATCGTTTTTCCCAAGATGTCGAGGGTGGATATATGGGCCCCTTTTGCTGCTGGTATTATGGGCCCCGTAAAATCAATCAGATTTTATGGGACCATTTACAAATATTGCTACTCTTTATGTTTCAGATGCCTCGAAGACATCTTGTACCACCAAAAAAATCGAAACGGCAATAGTGGGACAAAGAAAATATGTCAAATGCTATTGTAGCTATTAAAGAGAAAAAAATTGGGTTGAAAAAAGCGGTTAAAGTGTACTATGTCCCTCGTTCTACGCCCCAAAGGCTTTCACGAATCGATAAACCGGTCGAAGAAATAGTTAATATTAAACTGGGCCGTCCACCGGTTTTATCACAGGGACTTGAGGACGAACTGGTTAAATATCTTCTCATTATGGAATCCAAATTCTACAGCCTTACCAGAAATGACGTCAGGCGCATGGCCTACCAGTTTTGCAAAAGAAATAAAATCCCTCATCCATTTGTAAAGGGCGAAGTTTCTGGTCGAACTTGGTTTGACCATTTTATGTCACGGCACAAAAATATTCTGTCTATTTTGAAGCCATCCGCAACTTCGATTTCACGTGCTAATGAGTTTAACAAACAAGCTGTCGACAATTTCTTCAGTTTACTTGAAGCTGCGTTCAGTAACTACAAATATCCTGCAAACAGAGTTTTTAATGTAGATGAATCAAAAAATGACTCTGAGCACTATGGGACTCAACTGCTGAGGTAATCAGTCCCCTAGAACTTAGAACTACTTAAACCTAACTAACGTAAGGACATCACACACATCCATGCCCGAGGCAGGATTCGAACCTGCGACCGTAGCGGTCGCGCGGTTCCAGACTGTAGCGCCTAGAACCGCTCGACCACCCCAGTAGGCAGACGAGTCAGGTCTTAGTGTCGTTCAAAGAAAAATTTCTCGTGTCATCGGCCTGAGGGGAAAAAGGCAAGTTGGTGCATTATCTGCAGCTGAAACACGATCACTTGATGCTTATGTGTGTGACTTTTGTGAATAGACTAGGCGTAGGCTGTGAAAATCATCCCACCAGTAGACTAATTAACAATGTTCAGAGTGAATCTTTCTTTCATTATACACAAAAATTAAATAGAATTATTTTTTTTCAAATTTTTGTTTCTTTTTATTTCAAACTACCTCGGGGCCCATATTACCAGCACAAATTCTTGACGCAACAAAATGCAGACTATCAGGAAAAATAAAATTTTGTTTTAACTATTAAAAAGTTGAACCAAAACATGTCGTGACTATTTGCAGGACATACTAGAGGAATGCTTTATATTAATTTCAGGTGATTATACTAAAAATAGAAGGTGTTATATAAAAAAAAACAAAGTAGGGGCCCATTTATCCACCTTTACCTATATGACCATGTGCAGACTTCGTCACCTACGTCAGTTACAAAACACTTCAAAATTATTTAAATTCTTTTTTAAGTTGTCTCTGAATGGTTCTTGAACGAAACTGTAATTAAAAAATTATCATTTGAGTCGTATACGCAGAATTACGTCACTCAGTCCAATTGGTTTGCGCAAACTTTTTTCAATTTAAATGTCGTTTGTTTCTTCTCAGAAATTATATTAATGCAAGTTATCTGCTTTAATAAATATTAAAACCACATTGGATAAACTTTTAAGACTCAAACTCGCGTTGAACGTTGTCAAAAATTAATAATCTTGTCAAATAAATCAGTAATACTTCTTCCTTAATATAATTCTTCATAAATAAATTCTTGGAACACGTATTTAAACTATTGTAGTATACACTAGTTTATTATCTTCATGTATACTACATATAGACGGGAACATTAGCCTTGACAAGGTAGGACTGAACATTTACAACATGATTAAACATTCTATGACGTCATTGCTGTAGAAACATTACAAATTCTTATTTTTTTCATTTTTTAGAAGCACGACGCAACAACTCGGTTTCAGGATCTTCTGTTGCTCTTTGGCTGTCGACCCGCGACGTATAGTGGCCAGCAATTTTCTCTCTGATCCAGGCAGTGAAGATGCTGTCTCCGTTGGTTGCGCCGCCCTCTCCGTACATGAAACATAAAAATAAATACAAAACTTTAGATAATTCACAAGCATTACAAATATTACAAAATACGTAAACAAAACACTTAATTAAACTTATATTCACCTGCAAACTGGGCTGACACTGGTGGATGGGTGACGCTTCAATTTCCCGTCCCACTGCACTGCCTCTTTAGCCATTTATAATTGGGAAGCTTTTGCCAGTGCAGGATTTTGTGCATGAACTGATCTCTCCATTAGGTTTCATAAATGTCCGATGGGACTCATGTCGGGCGATCAGGGTGACCAAATCTTCCGCCCAAATTGTCCAGAGTGTTTCTCAAATCGGTCGCGAACAGTTGTAGCTCGGTGACACAGTGGATTGTCATAAAAATTCCATCTTTGTTCGGGAACATAAAGTCCGTGAATGGCTGCCAATGGTCTCCTAGTAGTCAAACAATACCAGGATCCAGTCCATTCCACGTAAACAAAGCCCACACCATTTTGGGGCCACCACAAGCTTGCACAGTGCCTCGTTGACAACTCCGGTCCGTGGCTTCGTGGGGTCTGCACCAAACTTGAAACCTACCTGATGAAATCGGGACTCACATGACCACGCCACGATTTTCCATTCCTCCAGTGGCCAACCGATCTGATCACGAGTCCAAGAGAGGCGCCGTAGGCAATGTCGTGCTGTTAGAAATGTACCCGCATCATCTGCTGCCATAACCCATTAACACCAAATTTCGTCGCACTGGCCTAACGGACACGTTCGTCATACGTCCCACATTGAATTCTGTGGCTGTCTCGCGCAGTGTTGCTTGTCTTTTAGCAATGACAACTCTGTACAAACGCCGCTGCTCTCGATCGTAAAGTAAAGGCCTTCGACCATTGCATTGGCCGTGGTGAGAGGTAATGCCTGAAATGTGGTATTCTTGGCACAGTTTTGACACTGTGGGTCTCGGGATAATGAATTTCATAACAATTTCCGAAATGGCTGCTGATATACTTTCCGGGATGTGAGGTCGTGGTCCAAGAACTTTTCTGCTCCTTACGTTTCGTCCAGACCTGCGCTGGACTTCCTCAGAGGCGCTGCTCCGCTGAGTCTTGCCGACTGACTGGTCGGGTGTCTGAGAGCGACTTATATATTGTGAGAAAGACAGTATATAAGTCGCTCTCAGACACCCGACCAGTCAGTCGGCAAGACTCAGCGGAGCAGCGCCTCTGAGGAAGTCCAGCGCAGTTCTGGACGAAACGTAAGGAGCAGAAAAGTTCTTGGACCACGACCTCACATCCCGGAAAGTATATCAACAGCCATGTCACCCGGTCGTGAAAGCCTTCATTCTACAATTTCCAAAATGGAATGTCCCATGCTTGTATCTCTATCAAACAGCGCTCAAAGTCTGTTACATCTCGTCATGTTGCCATAATTATGTCGAAAACTTTTTCTTATGAATCTCCTGAGCACAAATAACAGCTCCGCCAATGCACTGCTCTTTTAAACTACTGCCATTCGTATATGTGCGCATCGCTACCCCATCACTTTCTCATCACTGTATGTCGGTGTATGAGAAGCGGCGGGATGTAATAGAGTTCCGAATGAAAAGTGCTCGTCCACTCATGCATCACCCACTGCTTCAGCTTGACAATGCTAAACCACACACGAGGAAAGCGACTTCTGCAACAATCTGACGCCTTGGGTTCACTGAAATCGAGTGGTCCCTACGTGGCTCATCTGCCTTTCATCAGTTTCGAAAAGTTAAAGAGCGCATCTTCAGTTTGAGAGTGATGATGCAGCGCTTACAGAGGCGAAATTGTGTCTCCCTCAACAAACTCAGACATTCTACAGTGACGGTTAATCCCTCCCTTCAATAAGTGATAGACATATTGGATAGGCAAGACACACTTGACTTTGCTCAGGAATCATTTGCAACTTCGCCAGCCGTGTGTCACATTACCCGGCCCGCCGGGCGCGCTGCCCGGAACGATAAACAGCCCTCGCGCTCGTCCGCGCAGCTGCCGCCTAGCTCTCCACGTGTGCCGCGTAAGCGAGCAAATGCAGTGAAATCATGCCCGCGGTGTGCAACTAGACATTCGCGTGACAATTGCCCGTCACGCCAAGCTATTTGCTTTTACTGTCATAAGAAAGGACATGTTCAAAGTGTTTGCCAGAAATAGCTCAGATCAGACAATCACAACTATTCCAGGCCCTTTGCTTCGCGCCAGAATCGAACCATGGACAATCAGGCTCGTGCACCTTCGCCCATGGACATTCATGTAGTTAATTCCCCTCCGCCCAGTGCCACTTTCTCTAACAGTGACTGTGTTCGTCCCACAAATAGTGTGCGTCGACGTCGCCGGTACTTCTGTACCGGTATCAGTTCAAATTGCACGAGAAAGTCGCTCTTGTCGTCAGGAGGACAATAAACTTTTCGTAGACTTGGACTTTGAAGGCAAAGTGATACCATACCAGCTCGATACCGGAGCTGCGGTTTCGTTGATCAATCACGACACGTACAAACAACTGGGCAAACCTCCGTTGCGTGCCGCAAATGTTCAGCTCACTAGTTATTCAGGACAGCATATCCCTGTGTTAGGACAGTGCACTCTTCTTGCAACATACAAGGGACAAACAAAACTTGTGTCATTTTACGTTCTTCGTTCTTCTACTGCAGTGAACTTGTTTGGTTTAGATTTCTTTCAGTTGTTTAACTTGTCAATAGTCAATCAGGTCCTATCAGTGGACCAGACTGTGCCTTCAGCCAGTGTTTCTAGTCTATGTGACGAATTTGCAGACATTTTTGCACCGGGCCTTGGTTGCGCTAAGAACTATACAGCACATTTGGAACTGAAAGTAAACGCGCAACCGAAATTTTTCAGAGCGCGCAATGTTCCCCACGCATTGCGTGCTGAGGTCGCACGAACATTACACGATTTCGAATCACAAGGTGTAATTGAACATGTGCAGGCTTCTCTCTGGGCATCACCCTTAGTAATTTAGCCAAAACCTTCCGGAAAATTGAGACTTTGTGTGGACTTCAAAGCTACAGTGAAACCACAACTAGTGATTGCAACTTTTCCTTTACCCCGCCCGGAAGTTCTTTTTGACAAAGTTCCCGGGTACATATGTTTCTAAGTTGGACCTAGCAGATTCGCACTTGCAAATACCGGTGGACGAAGAATCCCAGAGCGTATTGGTGGTTAACACGCATCTGGGTTTGTATCGCTTCAAAAGACTGCCATTCGGGTGTGCGTCCGCCCCTGCATTGTTTCAGCAATACCTGCAAACTGTTTATGCGTCGGTCCCTACTGCTGCAAACTATCTGGACGATATTGTGATCTCCGGAAAGACGGCAGACGAACATTTAGCAAATCTACGAACATTATTTCAGGTATTGCGACAAAATGGTCTTCGCTTGCGGAAGGACAAATGTGTGTTTTTGCTCGGGACTTATCATATTTGGGACATGTAATCAATGCCCAAGGCATACGTCAACATGGGGTCCTCCCCACGGCAGGCGGAAGCCTTATAACACGACCGTTCGCCGATTTGCGGGGTAGGAATGTGGTGTCACCGCCAGACACCACACTTGCTAGATGGTAGCTTTAAATCGGCCGCGGTCCATTAGTACATGTCGGACCCGCGTGTCGCCACTGACAGTGATCGCAGACCGAGCGCCACCACACGGCAGGTCTCGAGAGACTTACTAGCACTCGCCTCAGTTGTACGGACGACGTAGCTAGCGATGCACACTGACGAAGCCTCGCTCATTTGCAGAGCAGATAGTTAGAATAGCCTTCAGCTAAGTCAATGGCTACGACCTAGCAAGGCGCCATTAGCCTTACATAGTTTGTATCTAAAGAGTCTCACTTTTATCATCAAGAGCGATGTACCACAAGGATGGATTAAAGTTAAGTATTCCAGGAGCTACGTACTTTTCTTTATAGCATTCATTACGTATCCTGTTTCAGACCTATCTACTAGCCTGCGTGAGTTAACGCGTGCCTTTCGGCTACTTCCGAGTGGCGTGGCTGTCTTGTTACGCCACAACAAAAAATACGGTCCATTAAATTTCGGGCATGCAGCCGCGCAAGTAAAATTTCCTCCACTGATGTTTCGGCCGCGTATCGCCCGGCCATCCTCAGAGTGAGTCACAAGACTGACGACAAGATGCCAAGCGCGGCCTTATATGCTCCACCGCGGCGGTACTGCGCATGCGTGTCACAGATGCTGGTCGGCGGCGGAGAAATACGCTTACACATGTGCCGCATGTGGCGAAGGCGTACAGACATTCGATTCGCTTATCGATGTATGTTCGGTGGCGGTGACACCATGACGACTTCTCTGCAGTTTAATTGCCCCAAGAGCCGGATTCCATGCTTTGTCCAAATTAAAACCATTATCTGCATTTATTAAATATCAGCTAATCTAATCTCTATAGCTTCCTTGAAGACAGATTCCCAAACCGAAGAGGTGGATGTTAAAATCTTCACATCACTGTAACTCATGGAATGCCCTGTATCTATACAATGTTCGACCACAGCTGATTTGTCTGGCTGTAACAAGCATGTGTATCTTCGATGCTCCACACACCTCTCACGAACGGTGCGTGTTGTTTGACCTATGTACGACTTCTCGCAATTTCCGCAAGGAATCTGATACACACCCGCTTTACGAAGCTGTAAATCGTCCTTCACAGAGCCGAAGAAAGCTGCAGTCTTCGTGGGGGGCCGGAAGATCACCTTAACACAACGTGTCTCAAGAATACGGCCTATCTTCGAGCAAAGAGCACCCACATACGGCAAGAACGCACTAGATCTGAAGGAATTACTATCTTCTTCCCCATCACATACCTGCATTTTACGTTTTGCATCGAATGCTCTACGAATTTGTTGCGGAGAAAATCCATTCGATTTAAAAATGCTCTTGAGGTATGTGAGCTCTTCTTTCAAATTGTCTTTATCGGAGATACAGTGCGCCCGATGCACTAAGGTCTTAAGGACACCTATGGTCTGTGAAGGTTGATGGCAGCTACTGGCATGAAGATATAGATTTGTGTGTTTTGGTTTCCAATATACGACATGTCCTAATGTGCCGTCATCTTTACGGCGAACGATAATATCCAAAAAGGGTAGGCAGCCGTCTTTTTCTGTTTCCATAGTAAATTCAATGCTAGCATGGATTGACCTCAAATGCTCAAGAAATCGATGTAATTCATCCATCCCATGGGGCCATACCACGAATGTGTCTTCCACGTACCTCCAGAAGACCGTTGGTTTAAAACTTGCTGAGTCCAGTGCCTTGTCCTGGAAGTCTTCCATGAATAAATTAGCTACCAGAGGGGAAAGGGGGCTTCCCGTGGCAACAGCATCAATTTGCTCATAAAATTCACCATTAAGCTGAAAATAAGATGATAAAAGCACATCTTCAAATAAGGCCGTAATGTTCTTATCAAAATGTTGGCCGATAAGAGATAAAGAGTCCTTTATAGGTACCTTGGTGTATAATGATACCGGTCTGCGGACATTTGCCACGCCGGACATTTGCCACGCTGCACATTTGCCATGATTTTACATGCTCCGAAGGGTTGGGTCGCTTGTCTCCCCATCCTCCTCCTCATCGCTGTCGCGCAGTGAAGGTACTTTCTGAGCCTTTCCGCTGGTTTACTTAACATAGTACCAGAATCTCTTTGGATATTCCGCCACGTTTCTAGAGAGACTTTCGTTGTGGAGACTATTAAATGCGTCTCGCATTGAAATCCGCACCAAATTTCGAACCTCAGTAAAGCGTCGCTTTGCGTTCGTCTAAATTATAAGTGCCTTTTTCGGTGCTCCTGCAGCAGCTTTCTGTCCTGTTTTGTGTACCACGGGGGATCAGTTCCGTCTCTTATTATTTTATTTGGTATCAATCTCTCGAGTGCTGTTGATACTATTTCTTTGAACTGAAACCACATATAGTATTGGAGACTGTCTCTTAGAAAGACGTCAAGCGAATTTTTAGCTGCTTTTATATCTAGATATGTTCCGCGTATAGTTTTGATGAATTTCTTTGTTACGGACTTGAGCGTCACACGACTGTGTGTTCACTAACCCCTGTATCCGTCCTGATGCTCAGGATTATTTGTGGCTAAGAGGTCAAGTGTGTTTTCGTAACCATTTACAATTTGAATGGCCTCGTGAACTAATTGTTCAAAATAATTTAAAAAAAAAGCATTTAGAACAATTACAGAAGTTATTTCCTATCTACAATAGGGTATGAAAATGTACTTTTGTCAACATACGGAAGGTAGATTGAAGTCACTGCCAACTACAATTCTATGAGTGGCGTACCTATTTGTGATGAGACTCAAATTTTCTTTGAACTGTTTAGCAGCTGTTTCATCTGAGACCAGGGGTCGGTAAGAGGAGCCAATTATTAATTTATTCCGGTTGTCGAATATAACCTCTGCCCATACTCACAGGAACTATCTGCTTCAATGTCGCTTGTGAGCTGGAACACACATTATTTTTCCTTAACTTGTGCTTCTTGTTTCTGTTGTAGTGCAGATTATTACAATTACGGCTTTTCCTCCAAAACCTAGGATGCTTTCTCTGTGACCCTAAGTACCACAGCTAAACAATGTAGAACAACAACGTACGTTACAAGCATAGCGTTCTGTATTAGCCGGCCGGTGTGGCCGTGCGGTTCTAGGCGCTTCAGTCTGGAACCGCGTGACCGATACGGTCGCAGGTTCGAATCCTGCCTCAGGCATGGATGTGTGTGATGTCCTTAGGTTAGTTAGGTTTAAGTAGTTCTAAGTTATAGGGGACTGATGACCATAGATGTTAAGTCCCATAGTGCTCAGAGCCATTTGAACCATGTTTTTGATTCTGTATTACTTCATTTCCTTATTTCTAACATTTTAAAACTGTACGTCGACTTTAGATGACATGTCAGTCATAGATGTTCTTATCTGTATTTAGTGAACGTATTTTCAGTCATGTTTTGAACATTGTCCCGCAACACTTTATTAACTAATGTTTCGCCGCAAGGGATATCCGATTTTAGAGAGTAAATTAATATGGAGTATGTCGTTCTTCTTTACAAACATTCACATTCCCACTTCTTCTTCCCTTATTGTCTTTTAGGCATGCTCTTGTAGTAATTAAAGTAGGCACAAATGCAGTGATCAAAAAGAAACGATTAGCGTACATTCGCATTCTCTTTACAACGTTCCTTTCTTGTTGCTCCCCTGCCGATGGACTGTTTCTATCGCGATCAGTAAGCGTGAATGGAAGCTACCGTACAGACAGAGGGAGCTATATTTACACTTGGCAGAACTAATACATATTGACATAATCGTCGCTGTTGCTTTCGTTTCCCAAAAGTTATAAATATTTCGATTTCGGAAAAGAAGCTCTGTATTTCGCCAAGACGTCGAAGAAGAAGGTATCGAGTAAGATGTGGAGACGGCGGTTTGAAAGCGGACAGAAGTAGTACGACAAGGGGCGTCCCTTACCTGAGGGATCGCCAATCAAGCTACCTGGCTAAGGGGCAAGTGTGGCAAATGTCCGGCTTGGCAAACGTCCGGCATTCAATGATACCGCGTCAAAACTAACAAGCACATCCGTACTATTTAGCCTGACATTGCTAAGTCTCTGAATAAAATCCATAGAATTACGAATGTGGTGACTAGATTTTCCTACCAATAGTTTTAATACGGAAGCTAAATATTTTCCAGAAAAATACGTTGGTGAACCAATAGTGCTCTTTATAGGTCTCATACACAAGTCCTTTAGACGCTCTTCCTTATCCACGTTGTGAACTTTTGGAAGACCATAAAATCTCGGTGGTACTGCACCTCATACTTTTAAACTTCTTAGGACTTCCTTCGGTAGTGATGATGCGTTCCGCATGGCAGCAGTCCTTATTGTCACCTTGTTAGTAGGGTCTACTAGATTTGTTACTGGTAGGTTTGATCATCACGCGAGTGTTACGGAAATGCTTCAGGAACTCGTGAATCGATACTGAGGAAATTTAGAGAAACAGCATTTGAGGCTGACTGCAGTACAATTTTACTGCCGCCAACTTACGTTTCGCGGAAAGACTACAAAGATAAAATAAGAGAGATTAGGGCTCGTACAGAGGCATACAGGCAGCCATTTTTCCCTCGTTCTGTTTGGGAGTGGAACAGGGAGAGAAGATGCTAGTTGTGGTACGAGGTACCCTCCGCCACGCACCGTATGGTGAATTGCGGAGTATGTATGTAGATGTATGTAGATGTAGTAGATATTTGTTAATCTTCCGGTATGCGCGAGAACTAAGTAGACCACATACCTTTTCCTTGTAGACTTCCTGAGGCAAAAGGACTGTAGCATTACCTTTATCAGCACGCAGGACGACTGTATCAGTATCCTCACGCAGCTTTCGTATCGCAAATCTTTCTTCTTTGGAAACATTGCTTCTTTGTTGATGATGCTTCGTAATTGCTTGACAGGTTTCTCGTCCGATTTCTTCAGCAGAATCCTCTGACAGTGGTCGGACAGCTTCTTCAATGGCACTGATGAAAGATTATATCGGCAAAGTCTTTGGATTAGGGGCAAAATTTAGCCCTTTACTTAAGACAGACAACGTAGCTCCGTCCAGATCCTTACCCGTCAAATGCACATAAAAAATAAGGGTTGTAGATGTAAATAACCTTTGTTTAATTTAAATAACGTCAAGAGTTTTCACATAACAAATTCTGAGGCATTAATTTTCAGCCCTCGGACAATCGCTCATATTGTATTGCGTTTGTGATGGTGCCTTTCGGGAATCCCTAGGGTAGGCAGAAAAAAGAGAAGAAGAGTAATCTGGATGCAGCTGTGGTAACCACTGGCTGTCGACCGACCGCTGTGTGCTGTGTACACGACTCGCTTACTCACGGGCGTACGCGCGTGTTTGTGTAGGCGCGTATGTGCTTGTTAAGTGCGGCAGTCCGTGTCGGTATTTGCTCGGCGAGATTGATCCACGCTTCGCAGGCCTACAGGGTGCCACGAGCAGCGAATGGCCGCCGGGCGCGTCAGAGCGAGTGCGCCGCGGTGGGATGGCGCGGCCTTTTATAAGGGCGCCGCTGCGTGCCGTCCTTGTGCACCTGCTGTACCCGGGGACACGGGCGCGCTATGAGCCGGGCCGCTCTTCAAACGCTATTCCGGGGAAAACAGTGGCGCTTCGCGTCGCGTCGCGTTGCGTTGCGTTGGTTCAGAGCAGCGAAAGCCCCGCTACGAAAAGGCCGGGCACCGCTGGAGGAGAGGCCCAAAAAAGTAAAAAGAGGGACTGACGCGCTGTGCCAACGTCAGCGTATTGGTGATCGGACAAACAGCGGACGAAGAAAATAGCAGCATGCAGAGAATGGGTGGAGCGACAGGGGGGCCTGGCGCGGCCGGAGTGATTACTTGAAACACCGCGCCGGGCCGGGTTTCGCTTACCCCGCTCGCCAGCAGTGTTCATGCTGCTCTGTACCTGCAATGAGATGTATGGACGATCTGGACTACTGCTGTTTGCGCCGGCGTGCCGAAGATTATTTTCGGAATTTAACTTTGTGAGGATATTGTCGAGTTCCCGCAGGTTTCTGTATCGAAACAAAGGCTAGTATATCGGCATTAACGAAAAACCAACAGATAATGGACGAATCGAAAAATTACGCCCATTTTTCACACAAACCAATTTTTACGGATATGCTGATACTTTTCTTTAGCAAAAATGGTTCAAATGGCTCTGAGCACTATGGGACTCAACTGCTGAGGTCATTAGTCCCCTAGAACTTAGAACTACTTAAACCTAACTAACCTAAGGACATCACAAACATCCATGCCCGAGGCAGGATTCGAACCTGCGACCGTAGCGGTCTTGCGGTTCCAGGCTGCAGCGCCTTTAACCGCACGGCCACTTCGGCCGGCTTTCTTTAGCACGCAAGCAATAACTCACAAGAACAGAAAACTAAGTCGTTTCAAAATGTTTCCGCTACCTATATCTACATCTACATCTACATCTACACGGATACTCTGCAAATCACATTTAAGTACTTGACAGAGGGTTCATCGAACCACCTTCACAATTCTCTATTATTCCAATCTCGTATAGCGCGCGAAAAGAATGAACACCTATATCTTTCCCTACGAGCTCTGATTTCCCTTATTTTATCGTGGTGATCGTTCCGCCTTATGTAGGTTGGTATCAACAATATATTTTCGCATTCGGAGGAGAAAGTTGGTGATTGGAATTTCGTGAGAGGATTACGTCGCAACTAAAAACGACTTTCTTTTAATGATTTCCAACCCAAATCCTGTATCATTTCTGTGACACTCTCTCCCATATTTCGCGATAATACAAAACGTGCTGCCTTTCTTTGAACTTTTTCAATATACTCCTTCAGTCCTGTCTGGTAAGGATCGCACACCGCGCAGCAGTATTCTAAAAGAGGACGGACAAGCGTAGTGTAGGCAGTCTCCTTAGTAGGTCTGTAACATTTTCTAAGTGTCCTGCCAATAAAACGCAGCCTTTGGATAGCCTTCCCCTCAACATTTTATATGTGTTCCTTCCAATTTAACTTGTCCGTAATTGTAATACCTAGGTATTTACTTGAATTTACGGCTTTTAGATTAGACTGATTTATCGTGTAACCGAAGTTTAACGAGTTCCTTTTAGCACTCATGTGGATGACCTCACACTTTTCGATATTTAGGGCCAACTGCCACTTTTCGCATTATTCATATATTTTTTCTAAATCGTTTTGCAGTTTGTTTTGATCTTCTGTTGACTTTATCAGTCGATAAACAGCAGCATCATCTGCAAACAACCGAAGACGGCTGCTCAGATTGTCTCCAAAATCGTTTATATAGATAAGAAAAAGTAAAGGGTCTATAACACTACCTTGGGGAACGCCATAAATCATTTCTGTTCTACTCGATGACTTCCCGTCAATTACTACTGCAGACCGTCCTACTTGACTTCTGGTATCTGCCTTTCCCCCCTTCTGTTCCATTTGCAAGTGCAATGTGACAAGAACAACTGTTGATAAACTTCCATACGATCTTCAGGTTCTCTGGTTTTTACGTCGTGGTCTTTTTGCAAGACGCTCATGACAGGAAGTAATACGTTGCCCAAAACTTCCCCAAAGGTATTCTTTCACAAATTCAGTTTTAACAGTCCCTGTGAAACACAACGTCTCTCTTTTATCGAATACCATTGGAATTCACTGAGCACATCCGTAAGGTTAATGCTTACTATCCGATGCCATGGCGAAATGTGCCGCTCTTCGTTGTATCTTCCCTAATTCTTCTTTTTAATCCTACTTGTTTATGGTCCGTGACGGATGAAAAATGCTCAAGAATCGAGCGACCAGTTGCTTTGTAAGCCACATCTTTCGTGGAAAAATTACATTTTCCAATACATATGGATATGAGCCTTTGGCGTCATTGGCCGGGAGGCTACTTACAGAGCAGGTCCGGCCGCCTTGGTTAAGGTCTTATTACATTCGACGCTTCGTTGGGCGACCTGCGCGCCGGATGGAGACGAAATGATGGTGGCAACACAACATCCAGTCCCTGAGCGGAGAAAAATCTGCAACCCAACCGGGAATCGAACCCGCGCCCGTAGGACGGCAATCCGTCACGCTGACCACTTTTTTTTTCATCATGTGCAAAAAAAGAATAAAAAAATCATTTTAAAACAAATCACAAATTTAAAGGAACAGGGATTTTTTTTATTATTTATTTATTTATTTTCAATAAAGATCACTCTGTTAAAAGGAACATGTAGATCATTTTATCGTATAGTATGTTTATTACATATTGAGTGGTGAGAGAAGCGTGAGGTCCATTATCAGCTGTCAAATGTGCACACCGGCTGCACCCGGCACATCCCAACTGCGTGGGGGGGTCAAGGAAGACTGCCTGAAGATAGTTGGCAAAGGTTTTCCGATAGTGTGACCATCTATGAACCTCATTGTGGGCTTGCTGCAAGAAATACCAAAAATCAAGTCGCGACTTGGCAGCATCCCCATAGAGGTAAGCGATCGTTCAACCTTTGACCCAGATGATCGACTGTGATTTAGTCGCCGGAAAGTAGTCACTCTCCGGATGTAAGAAGGAAGCAGGGGTAATATGTTGCGGGGTCACACGGAGGTAGCAAGCCACCATCTGTCTTCCTAGGAGTCAGACGTCCTCCACCGCGATACAAGTTAAGTGGTGATGGTCGCCATCCACTTGGTGACATTTCGGGCATAGTGGAGTGTCCACTAGTCCAATTGCATGGAGCCGTTGGTTGGTGTTGAACTTGCCACAGGCGACAGAGAACCACAGTGCCCGAACGAAGGTAGGAAGGAATTTTTGGTGCACATGTCGGCCAATGCAACTTGGGGTGTTTGAGTTCAATGACATTACGACTTATCCGTCGTAGCAGCCAAACATAAAAATCCTTCGCGCATGGCGGTCTCGTGCGCGGAAGCTTGTATCTGATATAACTAAGTTCCACGATAAATGTTGAAACATGCGCAAAATGTGGCGTAATGTTGCCCACCGCCACCGGAGGTGTGAGGGACGCTGGAACCAGGATATCGAGTAGGCGGGATGTAAGGGAATCACGTCCGCTACGCCATTGCTTGTACATCGTCGCTCGGCAGTGAACATTCGTAAGTCAGAGTCCCCCCTTGTCCGTAGGGAGAGTGAGCGTTTCGTATCGCACCTTGAGCGGCGATCCAATCATCACAAAATAGCCTAGTGCTGATTGAAGTCGACGTCCGAGCGTGAGTGGTAGGGGCAGGATCTGCGAAATATGCACCATTCGAGAAAAAAAAAAATGGTTCAAATGGCTCTGAGCACTATGGGACTTAACAGCTATGGTCATGAGTCCCCTAGAACTTAGAACTACTTAAACCTAACTAACCTAAGCACAGCACACAACACCCAGCCATCACGAGGCAGAGAAAATCCCTGACCCCGCCGGGAATCGAACCCGGGACACCGCGCTCGGGAAGCGAGAACGCTACCGCGAGACCACGAGCTGCGGACCATTCGAGAAACCACATAAGTGTTCAGATACTCAACTCGCTGCAAAGTATCAAGGTGCCGTAGGAGATGTCGGACCATGGTGCGTGTTGTCTGTAAAATACGTCGGTGGTTAACTGCCGCAGTATGTTTTACAGATGAGGTAAAGTCTATGCCGAGATAGCGGAATCGTTGCACATAAGGAAACGGCATTGCCGCCGATTTGTTCATGTTCACAGCACTACCCGCCGTCACACTGTGGTCCAACAACAGTTCATGGACCGTCTTCACCTCTTCCTCAGAACGAACGAGCAGCAGGAGGTCGTCCGCATAGGCACGACATTTGAAGGTGTATCCCCGTAGTTTCATCCCAGAAAGAGAATTGGTGAGCCTCTCAATTAATGGTTCCAACGCTATCGCGAACAGCAGCATCGAAAGAGGGCAGCCCTGGCGAATGGAGCGTCGAATTTGAATGGGCCCTGCTATACGCCCATTAACCTGTACCAAGAATTGTGCGCCCCCATAAAACCTTCTAATGAGACCAGTAAAACGGTCTGGAAAACCCATTTGTTCCAGTACAGCATACAGATAGTTGTGGCGCACCTTATCAAAAGCACTGTCAAAATCAACCGCCACCATCGCCGCTTTAAGCCGGCACTCCTCCGCCAGCGCTATCTCATCATGGCATTCGCCTGTAGCTGTTTGCACATTCACCGATCCACCCGGTGTCCTCTGTTCTGGAGAGAGAACGCTACGAATTAACATACGACATCGGGACGCTAGCAACCGTGCAAAGATCTTATAGTCGGCATTAAGCAGGGTGATGGGGCGATAATGTGTGACCGTAATTCCTGGCTTCGGTTTATGCACTGGCACCAGGAGGCCTTCCATAAAAGCCGGTGGAATAGGCGCATCGGAATTTAACATCTCGTTGTACATTTCCGTCCATCGCGGTGCCATTTCGTTGCGAAATTCTCGATAGAATTCAGCAGGAAGCCCATCAATGCCTGGGGACCGATTCAACGCACCTTGTGCGATCGCATCATGCACTTCCTCACAGCTAATGGCTTCCAGTAAGGTTCCCGCTGGTTCCACCGTCAGTGTACGGGAGGCGGACGCGGCTACACGGTCGAGGTCATCGACAGAGGCTGCTTCTTCCCGATAGATGTGTTGGTAATGGTCGACGAATGCAGAGACAATGTCCGCTTGACGCGTCACTCTTCGGTCTTCGCGGGTAATTAATTTCCGTACCAAAACTCGTCGTCGGTGCTTTCGTTCATTCACGACGTGGTGCATGGAAGGAATCTCGTGCCTTATCGTATCGTGACATCTGGCGCGCACCATGGTTCCCTGAAGATGTTTCCGAGCTAAAGCCACTAGTTTAGCTTTTATCCTTTTGCGTTCGATCCAGATGTCCTGTCCCGGCGGACCATCATCCAGGTCGCGCAGTGCTGCAAAATAAAAGTCGGTGGTACGGCGTCGCCATTCTGCCATCTCCCTGCTATACGAGATGAACGTACGGCGAAGCGCCGGTTTAGCACAAGTCAGCCACCAATCAAGCATCGTCGTATATCTTCGAACCCTTCGCTCGCACATTTAGGATCATGTAGATGTTGAATGTTTAGTTTCCAAGGGGCCTTACTGTTCCACACCTCTCTACGGGGAAGAAGCACCGTACATATGTAAGCGCTGTGATCGGAAAATGCCAAAGGCCAGCGTTCCGCGTCCTGGACATCATTTGCATGAGCCCGTGAGATATAAATGCGATCTAATCTGCTCGCCGAATGACTTGTCACATAGGTGTATCCCGGAGCAGCTCCATGTCGTAATTCTCACGGTCACTAAGTACAAGATCGTTGACAACGATTCGCAACTCCTGGCTGATGTTTGCTTGCGGCCATTGGTCTTTCTGGCTGAGAACACAGTTGAAATCTCCACCAACTATTACACATTCATAACGTCCATGGAATAGTGGAGCAATGTCTTCTGCATAAAATCGCGCCCTTTCCCGCCGCCGATTGTTTCCCGACGGTGCATAAAGAGTGATGATGCGTGTCCCAAACGTCGTGAAAGCCATTCCCCTAGCCGACGGAAGATAACACACGTTTTCCACTGGGAAGCCATCTCGCACGTAAACTGCCACCCCACCCCCATTGTGATCTCCATGTGACGAATAGGCTCGGTAGCCTGCGATGTATGGGAGTGCAGCTATGTGGACTTCCTGCAGCAAAGCAATATCCACATCAGATGCCCAAATCGTTTCCTTCAGTAGGTGTATTTTGGCCGGTGAACGCACGTCATTGATATTTAATGTCGCAATACGGTTCGCATGGCGTTGAATCCCACTCTGTCGAGGCGCAACAACATCTCCCTGCATCGGCGCTGGGGGCTGAGTTAGAAGACGTTCTCTCGCCCCTCTCCCTTCACCGTCAGCAATTATTAAGCCGTCTTCGTGAGTGCCGGCTGCCTCTGTATGACGTCCGGCGCCTCCTCAATATCGTCATACCACATCTTTTCAGGTTGTGATATATTCGTGTCCATAGCCACAGCATCTGCGTCTGGAGAGCCAACTGGCTGTGATTTCTCTTCAGCATCGCCGAGTCCCGGTACCATCAATGTGACAGACCGCTGTGGGTCTGATCGAACAGTTCCCAGTGCCTCATCCTGTTTCGTAGAGGCTGTTGTGTCGTCTTGGTCCAGAGGCACATCGTCGTCGGGGCAAGGGGAGTCATCCCGAGGAGATGTCGTGCGACGCCGCCGTTTCCTCCTTTTCGGGGAACGTTGTTTGCGTGATCTTCCGTCCGTGTCCTCAGATTGTAGGGAATCACGGCTGCCGACAGAAAAGCATTCGTAGGAACGGGAAGTGTTTCGAGTCCTATCGTTGAACTTGGCGGGAGTTCGGTCGAAACTAATGTTGTCGTCTCAGAGTGCGTTCCCGACGGAACAGCATCCATAGTGGCTGGATCTGCTTCTTGTACTATCGGTGTGCTTGGTGGGAGTTCGGTCTCATCTGATGTTGTCGCCGTAGATTGTATGCTCGATGGAGCAGCATCCTCTGTCATCCCGACGTCTGCGACAAGGTTTTGGAGAGTGCCATCTTGATCTTCCACCGGGGCTGTGTCCTTTCGGTCATCGGCGGACGCAGTGAGGGCTATGGCATAGGTGATCGGTAGTACTGTCATCGCCGGCGACGGCTTCCGCACATCTGAAGGCAGTTGCGTAATCCGCCGTTGCATACAGTTCTACCTGAGGTGTCCCTCCTGGCCACAGCCAGAACATGTACGTGGTTGACCATCGTAAATCACCACCGCCCGACAACCACCAATTGTCAGATGGGACGGTACATGCTTCTGAAGATCAATAGTGATCTGTCGCACTCCGTTAAGAACGGGGTACGTGGCGAATTGTGTCCAGCGTTCTGCCGTGTGACCATGTACCGTGCCGTATGGCTTAAAAGCCTCGATAACTTCTTCAGCCGGGAGCTCAAAAACACGTATTGTCCGTACACCAAGACCAGCATGGTCTACAGTAACCGTGCCGACATTCCCGTCACCATGGCACCTATGCTTTTGTCGCCTGTAGAATTCTCTCACACGGCGCGTCATTTACCATCTTAACATACACCGTGGGACTAATGATGGACAGGTGAATTCCGACAATATCGTTTGGCGGTATCTTGACTTCCTCTCGAATGAATCGATCCACTGCTAAAGCCTTTGGTCGTTCGTAATCTTTGCAGAAATTGAATCGTAGTGTAGTTTTCCTGTACTTGTTCGCCATGATCGTTGTTACTAGCCCGCGTGCAGACTAAGTCCACAAGTAAACAAACACTCGCACACGCCGCACAGGCGGAAGTATCGGACCTCCGCTTCGCACGGCCGCTAGCACCGAACTACGACCACTCAGCTATCGATGCGGACACATTTTCCAATGAACCTTAGTCTGACAACAGGATATACTACAATGTTTATGTTGTCACTTCACTTTATGTCGGCACAATTTATGATTGTTAACGTTCCCAATGATTTTTCACAAATAGCGTAATCGAACTGTGTTGTGTCTCGCCGCCTGTTTGAGCGCTGTATGTTAAGTTTATTTAGTTACAATGTCAAAATGCCAGTCCCCGAATCAGTCATCTATCATCTGCATGTGTTTCCTTATTTCGGTACAGCCTTCTAGGATTGGTATCTTCCTACAGACAACGGTATCGTCCTCAAAATGCCTCATAGGGCTTCCGACGTTATCTGCTGGATTATTTATACGTATTGTGAATAGCAATGGCACAATAAGAAGTAAATATAATATGCACCAGCGTAGTCGAAACGAAACATGTTGGTCATTAACTGTACCGAACGCTTCAGTAGTCAATCTAGAAAATAAGATCTTAGCCTTGGGAGCAATGTCCATCGTAAGGCTTAACCGACAGAGCTACTCGCAATTAATCCAAGCTGGCACGCGCAGAGTGCAGACACTCAGAGACTGTGGAGTTCGTGCAACCTGGCTGAACCCAACACCGGCATATATGGCCGCCAGTCACCTAGGAAACGACACACAGAAAGCGGCGTTCGGCTGGCTGCACGGTAGCTCCACCTTTTCTCTGCGAGGGAAGTACTCGCTCTCTAGTCTCACCCTTACCTAAGCGGCCACGTCAGAAGTCCTCTAATAATAGAACTTCAATCGCGCGCGTGGAATCGATCTGATAACCACTGAAGCAAGATCGACAGCGTCACGGCTCAATTTCTGCTTTCCATGCACGGCCCATGCGGATAATGTAATGAGGCGACATAAAATACTGGTTACAGGTTTCAGTGCACCTCTTCAATACTGTAGCGTATTAAGGAATACTTAATTTGTTGTGATTTGGGTAGTTGACTCAGCAGGTATGTTCCAGACTACAAATCGAATGGTCTGCATCTGAATCACTAGGGTGATCCTGTGGCCTCTTCCAGTTAACTGTTAATTTGTAAGACACGGAATGAGGAGGTTTCCCGTAGAATCACCAGAGAAAGGAACATGGGGAAGATACTGACACGATGAAGATATTAGGGAAGAAATGCTTCGGTACTTGAAGCAGCTGCAGAGAAGGAGAACTACAGCCGAAGACGCAAACTGAAATATAAACAGCAAATAATGAACGACGTATCAGAGTAGTATTTGCAAATACTACTCTGATGGCTCTGACAAGGGAACCTCCCCATCGCACCCCCCTCAGATTTAGTTATAAGTTGGTACAGTGGATAGGCCCTGAAAAACTGAACACAGATCAATCGAGAATACAGGAAGAAGTTGTGTGGAGCTATGAAAAAAAATAAGCAAAATTTACAAACTGAGTAGTCCATGTGCAAGATAAGCAACATCTAGGATAGTGTAAGCTCAGGAGCGACGTGGTCCTGTGGTTAGCGTGATCAGCTGCGGAACGAGAGGTCCTTCGTTCAAATCTTCAGTCCAGTGGAAATTTAACTTCTTATATTTTGGCAAAGTTATGATCGTCCGTTCGTTCATTGACGTCTCTGTTCACTGTAATAAGTTTAGTGTCTATGTTTCGCAGCAGCACCGCAAAACCGTGCGATTAGTAGACGAAACGACGTGTCTCTCCAATGGGAACCGAAAACATTTGATCGCAAGGTCATAGGTCAACCGATTCCTCCGCAGGAAAACACGTCTGATATATTCTATATGACACTGGTGACGGCATGTGCGTCACATGACAGGAATATGTTGTTTAGGTGTAGCGTCCCCATACTACGGCGCAGTGACCTCGCATCGGACAGGTAATAATTGTCTGAAAATAAAAAATTAAACTTTTCACTCGAGGGACGACTTTGTAAGAGGTCCATGATTAAGGAATTTGTTGTTAGCGCATGCGAGCAGATGTAATTTCGATGGATTGCTCACGCGCTGTCTGTGATATGTAAGCTATAAGAGAATCTCAGACAAAAGAGCAACGTTGTATGCAGTAGGAACTGTGTGGTAGTAGCAGTAAGTAGTTGCTAGCGAGCAGTCTGGTGTATCGTGTTGGCTGGGCCGGTCGTGGTGGAGCGATGGTGGAGCCTGAGCTTTGTAGCACAAGGTAAAAGCAGCCTCGCGCATATGTAGTATTGTTATATTAAGTTCCATGTAAATGTTTAAAAAAATCGCTTAATAACAACCTTTCTCATAAAAAGTAACTTTTGACAAGCATTCAATTCAAAGAATTTACTAATTTCTCCAATCCTTGGTCATCCCGATTATTGAAAGGAAAAATCAGTTGTTTCTTTTTATACATGACAAATCTATCGACCAGCATTGCACTCGGCTGTGCCAGAAAAATTTCTTATAGGAGCAGATATATACGCGTTATCCGGCGACTAGACTGAGGTAAGAATTTTCTATTTATTCAGAATGATCTTTCAGGGCCATGATGCAACACTGCTGGCGTCCAAAATTTACCAGTTTACATTCACAGTCATTTATTGGAAGGTTATAAGTGAGCCACAATCTTATTGAGAGATTAGTCACATTGTATTTTTGGTACGTTACGGAATTTATCTGTTGGGCAGTTACAGTGAATGTGAATTATATACTTATATTTTTTACTGTTGGGAGAATACTATTCATATTATTTTTTTGTGGGGAGGTTACAACTTGAACCAAGGACCTCTCGCTCCGCAGCTACTTAACCTAACAACGGGACCACGGCGCTCCTGAGCTTACACTATCCTTGATGTTGCCTATCTGGCGCATGGACTACTCAGTTTGTGTATTTTGCTTATTTTTTTCATAGTTCCACACAACTTCTTCCTGTTTTCTCGATTGATCTGTGTTCAGTTTTTCAAGGCCTATCCTCTGTGCCAACTTATAACTAATTATGAGGGGGTCTGCGATGGGGAGGTTCCCTTGTGAGCACTATGGGACTTAGCATCTGAGGTCATCAGTCCCTTAGAACTTAGAACTACTTAAACCTAACTAACCTAAGGACATCACACACATCCATGCCCGAGGCAGGATTCGAACCTGCGCCCGTAGCGCTCGCGCGGTTCCAGACTGAAGCGCCTAGAATCGCACGGCCAGACCGGCCGGAAATACTACTCTGAGATCAAGAGGTTGGCACAAAAGAGGAATTCGTGACGGGCCGCATCAAACGAGTCAGAAGAGTATATGACACAATTATAAAAAAGAAATGCTAAGCCGCCCCGAGGTTCGGAATGTTCATTAGACTACAGCCCCCACCCCCATAACGGCAAAAGCATTCCACATCCATTAGGACTGCCTCCAGTAAACTACAGTGCAACAGTGGTTTTCAAGGAAACCCCCCCAGATTAAGGACAGCTCTACTAGTACATTATGCAAGGGATGTTCTATGGCGTGTTGTACAAGAGTGTGTTTGCAATGTGCGGATAGGGATAACACGTTTTTCGGCATCCGACTCTAAGTAGCTATCTTTCTGGCGAATGTCTCCGTAACATCAGAGATTAACGTTTCCACCCAGAGGTACGACTTTCCAGAAGGCATAAGAGTAAAATATAAAGCTACCAAATGGATGCACGCCGACAGTAAAAGGTAATTCCTCCGCCGGGCTGCCGCTTCCTCGGCGACGCATTTGCCCAATTACAGCTAATTACTTTTTATTGGCGCTTTTACGGGAGAGCGATGGGTAAATAATTGGGGAGGCAGCGTGAATAGTAAACGCGTGGGCAGCGCCGGACTGGCATCCCACTCGGCAGGCGGAGGAAGAAAAACCCGTAACGCGATTACTCGTCCATCTGATGACGACAAAGGGCGCTTTAAACGTCGCCGTGCCACGGGCCGAGGGCAATCCCGTTAAAGTTTCATTAGGCCCGTCTTCCGGCCGCACGGCGCTCGCTCCGCAAGAAACGAGTTTAGAGATCTGGCTGGTCGCCCTCACCTCTCCCTCCTACTGCCTACCCGCCTGCTCAAGCTCTGTCCCCACTCCCCTACATCACCTCACCCGTTCCCTCTGTTTCATCCTCCACCGCGTCAGTGTCTCTTTCCACCACTCTCTGTTCCTTTCATGCAACTCTTCTCTACCCTTCACTCCGTGTCCTCACCCGAGCCCTTCCGCTTGCTCCTCCACCTCACCCAACTTCCTTTTATTTTTCCCCATCACATTGTCGCGTTCACGGAACGTGTCTCATTTTTTATGAGCTCTGTGGACTATTCGTCGGCCATTTAAAACACTTTGTACGTCATCCATGGCTTCACCCCTCTCTCTTCGAAGAAATGTAAATTTTAGAGATAGTTAAAATGGAAAAGGAATACGATTACTTGGTTTTATGCGACTCTCTTTTTATGTTTCTTTCTGTCACAGACTGCGGCCGCACTTCCGTATTTCTGGGCACGTTCACCACACAGAAGGATTTTTTAATTTCTCTTCCCTTAGAGCTTCAACGATTAAATGAAATACAATATAGGCAGTGCTTGAGGCTGTGTTTTGCTACATTACTTCCACCTCCCTGGGTCAAAATTACAAATCTTTTTTTCGTTACATACTAACCAGTGGCGGTGCTTTGTTTTGAGTCCTGGCTCTGAGTTTCACCTCTCTGTTCAGCACCTTAATCGTTCTTCACTTTATTAACGACATAATAATGAGCTGTTGAATTTTCCACGCACACTATGTGCAATGGTATCTTTCACGCAGTTTATCTGTCGTTAACAATATTAACGCAGAATTTCACAGACTGCTTTGGAAATTCAGTCTTACGCAGGACAATGTCGATTTATTTTTCATTGGTGGTACTATTTATCACGAGACGTTGCCGACAACTTACGGGGAAGCAAGTACGATCTTCGGGCACGTCGACAGCGGGTTATCCACGCTGTGTACACCTGCATCACAGCAGCAGACGCTGCATAGGTAACTCCTCACTACACGATCTTCATCCTTCATAATTTAGGATGCTGGAACCCACATTTTTTAAATTTAATTTAACCCTTTCAGACCCTCTGGCTACAATTGTACACACTAAATTTTACAGTGTCGTAGCTGCAACAGAAGCAGTTTTTCCCAGTGGAAACCTAAGGTACACGTTTTGGAATGTTCAGCCTTTTCATCATGCACAGGTGCTGCCAACTGTTCGGCATCACAATGAAAATATAGTAAGTCAATGCAACAGCGCATAGCAGTTTCGACTACCACAATACACGGATGTGGTTGGTTCGCTGTATTCCACAGTATAATTGAATATTCTTATTTTAATTTTGAATGGTAATTATTGAATGATTGCTTTTCTACTTACTACAATAGAGGGACATTTCGTATTCACTTATTTTAGTCTATAAAATGAAGCGAAGAGTAAAAAGTATGTTTCGCAAATGGGAACATAATTTTGTATAAATCTTGCATCTAAAATCAACAAAATTATGCTCTCAGAGCACTGCCATATAAAGAAAAATTTACCTACCTCCACAAAAAAATCAGGTCTGAAAGGGTTAATACAGAATATTTTGTAGAGATAGATAGTCTTGGTTACAAAACAGCCCATAACGCGTTACGCCTTGTTCAAAGTACCTTGAGATTGTCCGGCGCAACAAGTGTTAAACGCATAAGCTGCCGTCAATGCAAATGATTTACTAGCCGAAGACAAGAGCATGTTGGGACCCTAAGTGTTTAACATCTGTTGTGTAAGCAAGTCTGTAGATGCCTTAATCGACTTGAAACCCGTTATTGGCAAAATATAAAATAACAGTCTCTTTTCCTGCCAAGACTGTTTAGCTCATCGAAATATTTATCAGTATTTGTTGTATCACCCTATAACGAATTCGAAAAAGTTACTAACAAAGAGCCGGCCGGTGTGGCCGAGCGGTTCTAGGTGCTTCAGTCTGGAACCGCGCGACCGCTACGGTCGCAGGTTCAAATCCTGCCTCGGGAATGGACGTTTGTGATGTACTTAGGTTAGTTAGGTTTAAATAGTTCTAAGTTCTACAGGACTGATGACCTCAGCTGTCAAGTCCCATAGTGCTCAGAGCCATACTAATAGAGAATAGCGTAAATTTCGGAAATCCCTAATACGATAAATTTTCCTTCAATTTTAATATTTATTCGACTTGTTTGTGAAAGTTTTCACAGCCTCTACAGGGCTTAATTTTTCTTCCCCGTGTATTATTCATCGAAACGTGCCTGATGCAATTCTTAAATACTTGTATTATCTTCACAAATATTTTATATTCGTATCCTTTTCAGTATTTAGCATTGATCTTTGTCGAATTAGATACATTAATCACATTTATAAACAATCATTTTAAGACATTGTAACATACCACCAAAAGATGCTATGAAGATTCCTTTTGTTGAAACTAGCTTCAAATATTTCGCCATCATATGAGAGGCTTTCGAGCGTAAAATCTTTTTTGTGTCCATTATTGTAAACTGCGCTAAATATAAAGAGTTTATCAAACAGGACGTTATAGCACTGAAATTCGTGTGACATACAGACTTAGTCTGAAGTCATCTTGAAGGAAAATATACTCATCAAAAATGTTTTGCATCACCTCGGTTCTGAGAGTTCCGGAACCTGTACAGAACATTTGAATAGAGATCAACATAAACATCATTTCCGCCCTTTTATTGCTCATGAAAACCACACATCGCATGTTGTACTACCGCACAGCGAGACCTTCAGAGGTGGTGGTCCAGGTTGCTGTACACAGCGGTACCTCTAATACCCAGTAACACGTCTTCTTGCACTGATGCATGATTTTATTTGTCGTGTCATACTATCCACAACTTCATCAAGGCACTGTTGGTCCTGATTGTCCCTCTCTGCAGCGGTCATTCGGCGTAGATCCCTCAGAGCGGTTGGTGGGTCACGTCATCCATAAACAAACCTTTTCAATCTACCCCAGGCATGTTCGATAGTGTTCATGTCTGGAGAACATGCTGGCCACTTTAGTCGAGCGATATTGTTATCCTGTAGAAAGTCATTCACAGAATGTGCACGATGAGGCTGCGAATTGTCGTCCATGAAGACGAATGCTTCGCTTATATTCTGCCGATATGGTTGTACTGTCGGTCAAAGGATGGCATTCACGTATCGTACAGCCGTTACGGCGCCTTCTAGTACTACCAGCGGCGTACATCGGTCCCACATAATGGCACGCCAAAACAGTAGGGAACCTCCACCTTACTGCCCTCGCTGGACAGTGTGCCTACAGCGCTCAGCCTGAGTGGACTCCAATCTCGTCACCGACGATTATCTGGTTGAAGGGATATGCGACACTCATCGGTGAAGAGAACGAGATGCCAATCCTGAGGGGTCCATTCGGCATGTTGTTGGGCCCGTCTGTACCGCGCTGCATGGTGTCGTGGTTGCAAAGATGGACCTCGTCATGGACGTCGGGAGTGAAGTTGCGCATCATGCAACCCATTGGGCACAGTTTGAGTCGTAACACGACCTCCTGTGGCTGCACGGAAAGCATTATTCAATATGGTGGCGTTCCTGTCAGGGTTCCTCCTTGCTCCTTGTTGAGGGCCCTTCCTGGCACAAAGTAACAATGCGGATACGATAGAACCGCGGTATTGGCCGTCTAGGCATGCTTGAACCACAGTCAACACGAGCCATGTACCTCCTTCCTGGTGGAATGACTGCAGCTGATTGGCTGTCGGACCCCCTCCGTCTAATAGGCGGTGCTCATGCATGGTTTTTTACATTGTAACTAACCGGTTACTACGGGTTATTACGTTGTTATTGGGAATGTAAATGCTTATTGCTTGTGAAGTTAACTTGAGAAGATTAGGGTCGCCACCGACTCCAACCATAGAACTAATCGAAGGTTTGGTCGAGTCGGAAAATAAATTAATTTGATCACAGACCAAAAACCCACAAAAATGCATACGTTGTGAGGTCGCTCATAGCGGATACGATGTAATTAATAGTATTGCCCGTGCACTGTTCACGACAATCAAACATTTAAAATAAAACAGAAAATGCATGAACACTGCATAAGATCAGCTCCCAGCAACACATCTGAAAATAAGACTTAACCTAAAGAATTTGATATGAAATACAAGGGGAGACTAATCACTGGACCTGTGCATAAGGAAACGCACTGGATGTGCTAACGGGAAAGCTACGAGGTGGGTGGCTTAGGTGCAAAAACGTAATCTCGGAACACAAGAGAAAATTGTAGATATAATCATTTATTCTTAAGATAAGGATGTAAGGCATGTACACGATTCCTGATAACACGTGGTTTGTGGAGACACAATTTCTAGGTATAGCGCCAAATTCCAACAATATCACATCATACAATCATGTTAACATTATCTAAAACAAACATGCGATCGGACAGTTAGTGATGCCGGTAGCCCAACAACTATAATGTTCTACCACGTGGTTGGCTCCCCACGGACGAAAGACACATAAAGCAAGGAAAATTTACAAGAAGACAAAGCTCTAAATATTTAGAAAGGTGAAGGCTTATGCAGGCACAGCTGAAGGCAAACAGACATTCATACAGAAGCGAGTGCTCACTTCTTACCGACACCTTTGTGTGGCGCTCTTCCGTCGGATCCAAGTCTGCTACAGAAATTTGCTAAAAGAAAAATCTGCCGAAGTTTTGCATTCCTTGCTGCGACAAGGCAAAGCGATCTTCCAGATTTGAAAAGCGAGACCAAAAGCTAACAGCTCTCCCCTCGCCAAGTAACAACGCGCCACGCGGTCAGTCTAACTCACCCTTCTTCGACTGGAGCACAGCTGTGGACGCTTCCCGTACCGGCGGCAGACTGCCTTCCCACTTCTTCTCCAGCCTCTTCCACGCTCCGCGTGGCCCGGAAAACCCAAAGATGCCATTTCCGCCACCAACCTAACGCCGGTGGATTTCTCACAAGTAGCGAAAACATCTTTGCCTACTTGACCACTACGAGAGTTGGCTATTCTGTACACTACTGCTGAATCTGTACGACTATCGCAGACTTTCTGCAGCAGACTGCGCCACCGTCTAGCAACGTGACACACAACCACATTCATTCAATCACGCCACTATGAAAGTAAAGAGAAAAGAGAAACAAGGAAAAGAAAGAGAAATACTTGTGAAATTGGGCTACCGGACTAATGAAAGGTGGCTACAGGACCCTTTCAACATCTTTGGGCGGGTTTAGTGACAACTCTGAACAGTTAAAGGGACTGTGTCTGTGAACGTCTATGTTCAGGTGTTCTGGGAACGTTGGTGATGCAAAACGTTTTTTGACATGTGTGGATGTTAGTCACGTCGTATGCTAGTAAAGAATCGTGCCATCGCAAGTGCTGACGGCAACTGAACCATTTGGTGGGTGCCTTTATCGATCCTGATCATGCTCGCTGCGTGTTTCGGTTTGACGATTCAGTGACAACTGTGGGAGATAATTTCCGCGCAAAATATGGAAAAGATCGTTCCAGATGGCCAGCTATTTATGGGTGATATAAGTGTTTTATCGGAACCGGGTGCTCGGTGACACTTGAAAAATCCTCAGATGAAGTCCGTATGTCTGACGACGTCGTAGAGTAAATGAGACAAAATTTTGTGAACAGTCCTACATAAGCGACACGGCGTGCTTCTCGGGGTCACACATGTGTCTGTTTGGCAACTGTTACGAAAACGGCTGCATCTCAAACCATACAAGTTTATAACGGCACAGGAACTCAAAGACGCTGATAGGATTCCTAGTAGGGACATTTTGTGAAAATGTCACATTGGTTGGCCGCGCGGGAGTAGCCGAGCGGTCTAGGGCACTGCAGTCATGAACTGTGTGGTTGGTCTCGGCGGAGGTTCGAGTCCTCCCTCGGGCATGGGTGTGTGTGTTTGTCCTTAGGATAATTTAGGTTTAGTAGTGTGTAAGCTTAGGGACTGATGACCTTAGCAGTTAAGTCCCATAGGATTTCACACTCATTTGAACATTTTGAACACATCGGTTGGCTGAAAAATACATTGCAAAGATTATTTTTATTGATGAGTTGTCTTTTCACGTAAGTGGTAAAGTTATTAACACAACTGTAGGAGGGGGTAGTGGGAACCCACGGAAATTACTGGAACGTGAATGTTTCAGTTCAAAGTTGAAAGTGTTTCGTGGACTGACAAAGAGCAGAATTTAGAGACATTTCCTGTTCAAAGAGAAAGCTATCAACAGAATAGAGTAGTTAGACACGCTGGAAAGCGTAGTAATCCCTGTGTTTGACGCTGATGACGAAGAACGCAGCGTACAGTTCATGCTACTTGGCGCACCAACACAGTACCTGTTCGAAGTCCGGGATTTCCTAAACGTCCGATGGGCCAGGGTGCGCCAGTTGCATGGATTCTGCCTTCACTGGACGCCGCTCGACTGTTTCTTTTGGCGATTCTTCAAGGATACCGTCTTTGTTCCACCCGTAAGAGCTTCCCTACCAGGTCTCGAGTGAAAATCTACTTCAAAATTGAACAAGTCACTCCGGAAACGCTGCTGAGAGTTTGGTAAGAAATCGACTTTAGATGGGACGTGTTCCGCATAACTAGTGGATGTCAAATTTAACCTGTTTAGGTACAAGCTAAACAAAAACTTCATGTCTTTTGCTATAAATTGACACTAAAACTATGTCTGTAAGGTGAGTAAATCTGTATGAGTTTTCAAAGTTGTAAAGTCTTTTTGTTACACCTTTTATAATTAATACTGTGGAATTAAGTGTTCCTGGTAGAAGGCACGATATCATCCAGGACAGAGCTTAATAATGGACACGTCGTCTAGACAGTTTTAAGCTTTAAAGTGTACCAGACAAGGGAGAAATCGTAGTCACCAGCTGAAGGAAAATGAAATTTTATGTCAGCTTCTTTGTGGCATACACAAAAATGACTTTTCTTAATGCTATATAGACCAATGTGTCTGTTTAAAACTGGAGGCTCACGAATTAAAAACTTTAGTCGCAGTGATTAACCAGTCTCTCAGAATAGCTGGTATGTAAGTTAAGTGACTAAATCTATATGAGTTTTAAAAGTTGTAAAGTTCTTTTGTTACACCTTTTATAATTAATACTGTGGAATTAAGAGGTCCTGGTATAAGGCCTGATATCATTCAGGACAGAGACAGAGCTTAATAATGGACATGTAGTCTACACAGTTTTAAGCATTAAAGTGTACCAGACGAGGAAGAAATCATAGTCACCAAATTGAAGGAAAATGAAATTTTATTTCAGCTTCTTTGAAGCATACGCAAAAATGACTTTTTTTAATGCTATACAGACGAATGTATCTGTGTAAAACTGGAGGCTCACGAATTAAAAACTTCAGTCGCAGTGATTAGCCAGTCTCTCAGAATAGCTGGTAGGTAAGTTAAGTGACTAAATCTATATGAGTTTTAAAAGTTGAAAAGTTCTTTTGTTACACCTTTTATAATTAATACTGTGGAAAGAGGTCCTGGTATAAGGCATGATATCATTCAGGACAGAGACAGAGCTTAATAATGGACATGTAGTCTACACAGTTTTAAGCATTAAAGTGTACCAGACGAGGAAGAAATCGTAGTCACCAAATTGAAGGAAAATGAAATTTTATTTCAGCTTCTTTGAAGCATACGCAAAAATGACTTTTCTTAATGCTATACAGACCAATGTAAAACTGGTGGCTCACGAATTAAAAACTCCTGTCGCAGTGATTACTCAGTCTCTCAGAATAGCTGGTATGTGATAGAAATGTTTAGCACCAGAAGTTCTAAACGGATCCACAATTAACAAACTTAAATAACACCACGTTAGCATTAAAACTAGCAAACGATAATGTAACTTCCAACCTACAGTACTTTCGTTATCAGAGTGGAAATGTCGCCAATCAAGTTAATGTATTGAGATTTCCCGAAATGATAATTTCTTGGGAAGGATAAGTGGAACATTTCTGACAATTTAATAATGTGGCTTCTGCAACGACTGAAAATTGGATGCACCTCATCCAGCAACCCAGAGCAGTGCTGCGTATCATCTGCCCACAAATCCTTGCTCAATTTTGTCAAACTTCTGCAGCGAATGGTAACTTAATTTATGATAGAAGAGCTTCAATGAAGAGTTCTTTAACTGCACGGCCAGGTAGTTCTTTTAAGAAAGATTACACACTAATTGTAAAAATAGACATTCATCACATATTTTTCCCTTTTTTTATTTAATGTCTGACGGAGTTTCCGATGTAATTCTCATTGACTCCTTGCTGTCAACACTTAACACCAGATAGCAATAGTTTGATCGAAATGTGGTCCACTGCTTTTACCTGTTGGTTCTTTCGACTTCTAACCTCATTTTTCGCGTACTGAAATTAGGTTTTGATGTTCATTAAGGTACACTTCTAACTAAATATAAAATTGCTTGAAATTATCTGTTAAGTTACTACAAATAATTTTGCGCACATTTTATTAATTATTTACCTTTATATGATTCAAGGTTTTGCTTTTCGTTTCCTTTCTAGAAATTTTGTCTAACAATATTAACATTTACCGATTGGTCCACTTTTTATTCACAACGAAATAATAGGTCTTGTGGTAATAGCTTCCATCAGCTTATCTCACCAAACGTTATAGGACAGCACAGCACCACTTGGTTTTATTCACATTTTTTCCACTGAAGTGAAGGAACTATCTGAGTCGAAGCAGGAAATCTGAATAGCTCCTCTAGCTTACTATTTTACACAAGAGGAAACATTTTTCCATTTGCGAACAAGTTTCCAGGCAAAATTTGAATCCAGGTTCATTTTCCTCAAATTCAGAACTTGATATGAATAACGCTTACATATCGTTCAGATTTTATTTTGGTAATATTTTCTTTCTAGTTTCCTAGAATTAAATTCCTCATGCCAAATCGCTTCAGTCACTACCTTATGGTCACAGTGTGCATGTTCTAGGTACTCCCTTTTATGTTATGAATCACTGAATGATAAAACAAATTGTCTTTCATGCTAAACCAACAATACATTAACTAATCATTGAGTCAAGAGTGAAGTGATCATTGCGGGTTACAGCTCGGCTAACGCTAGGACAACCCCTCAAGAGTCACTCGGTTAAACTTACTACTTAGCCAAAAGAGGACGTCATGTGTCAACTCGGGCTACAATGTATGTATGTGGTACATGCTGAACAGTTGGTGTGACACAGATTTTATGTTGGCGGAACTAATGTAGACCACATTGAAGTTTACGTAGAATGTTCGTGATATAATCTATTTCCTTTCGGAGTTGTTGGTAAAGTAACATAGGAAGTGCCCAAAAACACCTTATTCTTTTTATTTTACTCAATTCCCATAAGCAAAACCACTGAATTAATCACTTACTGAAAACATATTATTATTAAATGAGAACGTTTTGTATATATTACGGCAACTGTTATTAAAATCGTAGACATATGTGGCTCAGCAAATGTGGAGGTGACAGCAAGCTATATTTTGGGGTGGCGGATGGGGGCTAAAACAGTTGTGAACTATCATCCCCCTCAGAAAAGAATCCTAGAACCGCACATTCTTCACACTGACAAAAACAACAACAGAATTTGGAAAGGAGCCTTGGATCTGCTTTCCAAGACAACGACTGTAAGGAAAGTACGAGGATGGTCATAAAGCCAGAAAGCAAGTTCCCGCACAATGAGCAAGTAAAGACGCCTAGAAAATACTGTCTTCCACCAAGTATGGGTGCCTGCCGCGAGATTTCGATGATTTTATGCAACATGACGTAAGTAACGGTCATGCATTTCCTTTTTCTTGAAAATTATCGGCCATAAACTGCTGGGGCAATGAAGACGCTCATGCAGCGTTTTAGGTAGGGTGTGTTTGATCGCCTACCACACAGCGCAGACACGGGTCTGATTTTCATCTCTGCTCATATGAACTACTGGTTATGAAGACGACATTTTGGTTCAGACAAAGAGCTGCAGACAAGCGTGGTTTATTGTCGGAAAGCAAAGGCGGCTGCCGTCTGTGAAAAGGATACTGGAAAGTTAACGCGCGGAGTGGCCACGCGTTTTGAGGCACCATGTCACGGACTGCGCCCCTCCCACCGGCGGTTGTAGTCCTCCCTCGTGCATGGGTGTGTGTGTTGTTTTTAGCATGAGTTAGTTTAAGTTAGTTTAAGTAGTGTGTAAGTCTAGGGACCGACGACCTAAGCAATTTGGTCCCTTAGGGATCCACAGACATTTGAACATTTGGAAAGTTGGTAGAACGATACTACGAAAGTCTACGTCGGAGCGGCAACTATGTAGAGAAGTAGATGGAAGGTGCATGTAACTGTTGCAAATAGAGCGTTACTGTTTTCCACTGGTGTTTCCATTTCGCGACCGATCAGAACTTACTTTTTGCACAACCGGCGTAGGATACCCAGGACGTGGATTTGTTATTTTCAGTCAAGATGTTTACGCAGGATGATCGAAAAGTAACGCACATAATTCCTTTTTCCTTTGGTACTGCTGCTGGAATGTTGAAATTTCATGACAATATCGTTTGAAGTTTACGCTACAGAGGAGATTTTGTTTACATCAGCAGCTCTAGCGAGATAAGCCTGCACTACGAAACAAAAATGGCCCCCATGTTACTGTCGTCAACTTGTGAAGAGCAGCGAATTCTAATTCGATATTTGTGGGCCGAAGGCATAAATCGAGTGAAATTGACAGGGACATACGTGGTTTGTATGGCAACGACAGTACGGACCGTAAAAATGCCTTCAGGTTGTGATTTCTTCCAAGAGGGCTGTATGAACCTTAGTGATTCGCTACGCTTCGCGCGGCCGGTAACAGCTGGAACCATGCAACATGTCGGAGCCATTGAGGCAGCAATTCTGAATGACCGGCGTGTACAACTGTGAACGTTATCGTGGAAGTTCAACATTTCGTATGGTGAGGTGTACGGTATTGCTCATAACACGCTGAAATTTCGTAAAGTTAGTGCTTGAAGTGTGCCTAAGGACCGGAGAGACAACCACAAGGGCCAGAAAATGATGAAAAGCTTGGAAGGGTACGACTTTCTGAAAGGAATAGTCAGCCGTGGGCGTACCACTACATGCCCTAAAACGTGCGGGCCTCTATGGAGTGGAATCTTGCTGGTTCCCAGTACGAAAAAATAAAAATGACTCAACAATTTGCTTGTGACAGCTTTGTGGCATATGGAAGCTGTATTAGTGGTGGACTTTGCTGAACACGGGAGCACTATGAATGTTTTAGCCTACATTAAAACTTTGATTAATTGGCATCGTGACCTTCGTGACAAACGCCACACCATTAATGCTGAAGCTGTCAAACTTTCTTATGACAATGCCGGCCCCGTGTTGCTGCTCCTGTTCGTTAGAAAAGCGCCAAATTTATGTGGGAGTTGCTCCGGCATCCGCCATGCAGTCCGGACCTTGCAGTATCCGACTTTCATCTGTTTGATCCCATGAAGAAATTGCTGGCCGGCCAATGCTTTACGACAGATGTGGTAGAGAAATCAGCAGTCCGCTGATTTCTATACTCCACAGAACAGGTTTCGACGAGAAGGGCATATTGAAACCATTTACTATCAAAAGCAGTCTAGATATAAGAACGTAGGCTTCCGCTCGCCGGTGTCATAGTGATTAAAATTCTTCTGGGTATTATGCCGCGTCATTGCTAAAAACTAACAACAATAATAAACTAAAACTGACGTTTCGGGCGAATTGCAACGGCCTTCCTCAGGGCATTTATTACAGACTATCGATGTCTAACGTCACTATTGTAAAACTCTTAATTGGCCCTCTAATATGATTGGCTAGTCATGACGTAAGGAAAGAGGCTATTCGTGGACGTCCATGTCGTCAACGATTGTTAGCTGTCCGCCAATCAGCGTTAGGCTTCTGGTCGGCAACTTCTTCTCCCGGTGTGCGCGGAAGTGGACTGACAGTTGCTCTGCAGCTGTTTGTGCAGATACGTCCGTGTCCCGTGTAGTTTCTGCCCCGCGACCACCCGCGGCCCGTTCGACTGGGATGGCCGGCAGCCAGGACTCCGGGAGTTGGTAGCCACCTTCTCCGTTGATGTTGTCAGGCTGCTTAATAATTTCGATCGCGTCCCGTCCTGGCTGTCGGCCATCCCAGTCCAACGGGCCGCGAGCGGTCGCGGGGCAGAAACTACACGGGGCACGGACGTATCTGCACGAACAGCTGTAGAGCAACTGTCAGTCCACTTCCGCGCACACCAGGAGAAAAACTTGCCGACCAGAAGCCGAACGCTGATTGGCAGACAGCTACCAATGGTTGACGACATGGACATCTACGAATAGCCTCTTTCATCTTCCCTTACGTCATGACTAGCCAATCATATTAGAGGGCCAATTAAGAGTTTTACAACAGTGACGTCAGACATGGATAGTCTGTAATAAATAGAACACCTATCCCCTTGCAAAACCAGTCATGCCGTGAGGAAGGCCTTTGCAATTCGGCCGAAACGTCGATTTTAGTATATTAATGTTGTTAGTTTTTAGCAATGACGCGGCATAATACCCAGAAGAATTTTAATCACCAAAAATAGTCTTCACCACAATTTATTTATTACGGTGACCGGTTTCGACCACTACTTTGGTGAAGTGATTCTCCAGCAGAAGGGCGTTCTTACTCATTGGTCTGAAGATAACCACAGTAGTGGTCGAAACCGGTCACCGTAACAAATAAATTGTTATCAAGACTGTTTTTGATAAAATGTTCAAATGTGTGTGAAATCTTATGGGACTTAACTGCTACGGTCATCAGTCCCGATGCTTACACACTACGTAACCTAAATTATCCTAAGGACAAACACACACACCCATGCCGGAGGGAGGACTCGTACCTCCGCCGGGACCAGCCGCTCAGTGTTTTTGATAGTACATATTTGTAGCACATTGATCACTGTCACTCCCATAATGTGTTCAGAAGCGATTCATATTGAAACTGCTACAACGATGGGAGGAAAGTGTTGAGAACGTTGCTGACTACTTGTGAAAAGAGGCAAAAAGTATAAGTTCATTTGGGATTTTTTCACTTAGTAATTTTTTGGTAATAAAATTGTTGTGCGCCGTTTTCCGATCTTCCCTCGTGCAGTTATCAGCAAACATTAGGCAGACAGCAGTTGTTCCATCTAGACTATAGTGAACGAAAACAGTGAGTTTGGCGCAGTACCAGCCTACATTCTGCTGCTTTAAATATAAGAGAAGCAAGCGTACACGAATGTCGCAGCTGCCAAGATAGCGGGAGCACTTAGCTTAAATAACGAACGAATTTCTCTCTCAGCTCTGGTCAAGCCCTGTCATAATCTCGTCATCAAATTTCTGAAGGGCCGAGTGACTGGGTGGAAGGTGGGGGACGGAATAGGGGGGCGGGGGGGGGGGGGGTGAACGGGGCGGAGCGCCAGAATCTCCCCAGAGGACACGCTCCTGGTGTGCTTCATAATAGATCGCGGCCGGCCGAAGCGTGGCGCGGCATTATTTAGGTAGCGAAGCCATCGCTATCGGTGCCCGCGCGGCCAGAACATCGACCGCCCCCGCACTGCTTGCTGCCTGCTCTTCGCTGCCTTCCCGCGCGTGGGCCGGCAAACAAGCACTGTGTGTGTGTGTGGGTTGGTGTGTGTGTGTGTGTGTGTGTGTGTGTGTGTGTGTGTGTGTGTGTGTGCAGCCACGCCACGCCACGCTTCGCGACAGTAATCAAGTTGCCGCCATTAAGAGCATTTCAAACTCCATCGTCACTCGCAGCCGTGTCCCGCAGCGTTTCAAACTGTTTTCCACCGCACTCACATCCCCGGTGCTGTGCAAACCGGTGGACGCTCAATCCGCCAACAGTCACAGCCTCCCTCCGTGGCGTTACATTCGCTAGTTGGCCGCCCGCTCCAATCAGGCGCTGTAATGCAGTCTACGTCTCTAACTACCACGTCAGAAAGACTTTTGAGGTACATTGTTGGTATTGTTGTTGCCATCAGTCCCAAGAAACCAGCCATAAGGGCAAAGACTGTAGCAACAGTTGGAACCACAATACACGATAAATATAGTTCTTGAGAGAAGAAAAAGGTTAGATTAGATTCAGTTTTAGTTCCGTAGAACCAAAAATGAGACGAGTCTCTTGGGTGCGGAACATGTCAGAAACATAGAACATTTAAATAGACACTACTGGCCATTAAAATTGCTACACCTAGAAAAAATGCAGATGATAAACGGGTATTCATTGGACACACACACACACACACACACACACACACACACACACACACATATATATATATATATATATATATATATATATATATATATATATATATAGTGTGTGTGTGTGTGTGATAACAAATTTCACGCAGTTTGGGTGCATAGATCCTGAGAAATCAGTATCCAGAACAACCACCTCTGGCCGTAATAACGACCTTGATACGCCTGGGCATTGTGTCAAACACAGCTTGGGTGGCGTGTACAGGTACAGCTGTCGATGCAGCTTCGACACGATACCACAGTTCATCAAGTGTAGTGACTGGCGTATTGTGACGAGCCAGTTGCTCGGCCACCATTGACCAGACGTTTTCAGTTGGTCAGAGATCTGGAGAATGTGATGGCCAGGGCAGCAGCCGAATATGTTCTGTGTCCAGAAAGGCCCGTACAGGACCTGCAACATGCGGTCGTGCAGTATCTACTCAAATGTAGGGTTTCGCTGGGATCGAATGAAGGGTAGAGCCATGGGTCGTAACATATCTGAAATGTAACGTCTACTGTTCAAAATGCCGTCAATGCGAACAAGAGGTGACCGAGACGTGTAACCAATGGCACCCCATACCATCACGCCAGGTGATACGCCAGTATGCCGATGACGAATACACGCTTCCAATGTGCGTTCACCGCGATGTCGCCAAACACGGATACGACCATCATGATGATGTAAACAGAACCTGGATTCATCCGAAAAAATGACGTTTTGCCATTCGTGCATCCAGGTTCGTCGTTGAGTACACCATCGCAGGTGTTCCTGTTGTGATGCAACATCAAGGGTAACCGCAGCCATGGTCTTCGAGCTGATAGTCCATGCTGCTGCAAACGTCGTCGAACTGTTCGCGCAGATGGTTGTTGTCTTGCAAATGTCCCCATCTGTTGACTCAGGGATCAAGACGTGGCTGCACGATCCGTTACAGCCATGCGGATAAGATGCCTGTCATCTCGACTGCTAGTGATACGAGGCCGTTGGGATCCAGCACGGGGTTTCGTATTACCCTCATGAACCCACCGATTCCATATTCTGCTAACAGTCATTGGATCTCGACCAATGCGAGCAACAATATCGAGGTACGATAAACTTCAATCGCGAAAGGCTACAATCCGACCTTTATCAAAGTCGAAAACGTGATTCTACGGATTTCTCCTCCTTACACGAGGCATCACAACAACGTTTCACCACGTAACGCCGGTCAACTGCTGTTTGTGTATGAGGAATCGTTTGGAAACTTTCCTCAAGTGAGCACGTTGTAGGTGTCACCACTGGCGCCAACCATGTGTGAATGCTCTGAAAAGCTGATCAGTTGCATATCACAGCAGCTTCTCCCTGTCGATTAACTTGCGTGCCTGTAGCCTGTCATGTTCGTGGTGTAGAAATTTTAATGGCCAGTAGTGTAGATTCAGTTTTAGTTCCGTAGAGCAAAATGTGAGACGAGTCTCTAGAGTGTGTTTCTTGTCACAAACATAGAACATTTAAATATAGTCCCCACTTCCCTGATCGTTTGTCAGGAGATTGTCAAGGTATGTGAATACATTACAATAAACTGGAACTGCTTATTTTCACAGAATTGATACACTCTCAGAATTAAACACAATAATGCACTTCGAAGTAACTTATCATACACGGAATGCCTAATATTGACTGATGTGAACAAGTGCTGTCGAAACTAAAATCCAAGAGACATTTTTACTTAAGCTGGTATAACAGTCCCAGTTAAGATAGCCATCTATACAGTAGAAGAGCTGCCTACGAAAAGTCTTTCAAACTCTGTTTAGACAGTTCTTTATCTGAAACCAACTTTGTAATGGTTGCTGGCATTTTCACTGAAAATTGGTGTTCCTGAATATTGCACCCATTTTTGGACCTAGATAAGAGATTTTTGGTCACTTTGTAGATTCTTCTTGTACCTGTTATCAATACTAGCAATAAGAAGAATCTACATAAAGACATAAAATCAATTACTTTGGTCCAAAAGGAGACCAAAATTCAAGAACACACATTTTCAATAAACTTCCGGGAACTATTAAAAATTTGGTTTCAGGTAATGGGCAATTTAAACAGAGTTTGAAAGACTTTTCGATAGGCAGCTCTTTTACTCTACAGATGAACATATTAGCAGGGACTGATAGACCAGCTTAAGTAATTGTTAATTTAGTTTCAAACACTAGTACGTTAGTATGAGCCTCTGATCGCAAAGTAACAGTTTAAACAATGGAAGACATTCTTTTTATTAGTGTAGACTATTTACTTAGTACAGGATCTGTGTTGAAGTTAAATGAAGACGAAAATAGTGGAAAGCGTTCGAAAGGATAGTATCTGCCAGTCACACATCACACTTGGAGAAGACACAGAGGAAGTCGGTGAGTTCACTTATGAGATCAGTAACATTTCAAAAGCTGTCTGAAGAAATTGAGCCGGCCACTGGTGGCCGAGCGGTTCTGGCGCTACAGTCTGGAACCGCGCGACCGCTACGGTCGCAGGTTCGAATCCTGCCTCGGGCATGGCTGTGTGTGTTGTCCTTTGGTTTGTTAGGTTTAAGTAGTTCTAAGTTCTAGGGGACTTATGACCTCAGCAGTTGAGTCCCATAGTGCTCAGAGCCATTTGAACCATTTTTTTAAAGAAATTGAGATATGAGAAGCATGTACACAAGAGAAACTTTAATAGTCACATTAGTGTGACGTATTGACAGGGAAGAGTGTATTTTAGAAACAGTGGTGAAGCGGTGGATCTCAGAGGAATTAAACGTTTTAGCAGACTGGATCATGTCATCAATAATAATAGGACTGAAACTCTTCATAATATTAAATAAAGCAGAGGAATGCAAGCAATAATTGGTTCATTCATATCCTTCGAATGGGAGATGGGTTTTCAATAAGAAGGGGACTGAGAACCCTCACAACGTTAAATCAAGAAGAGGAATACAAGCAAAAATGATTCATTCATATTCTTCGAATGGGAAATGGGCGGCTAGCTAAGCAAGTGAAGGAGTACCGACAGACGGACAAGAGCTGTCTTAGAAGACTAAGGTAGAGGTGAGCTGAAAGAGCGGAACACACCGTCAGTATCTTGACGATAGGTATAATTAATTGTTCCAAGTGCCTCTGCGTTCTTCCACTCCTCCAGTTTTTCTATGAGTTTCTGATCTTCATTCTGATCCCGGTGTCACACCACCCATCATTTTATGTCATATGCTGTAGGAGGACATAGCCTACATTCCCATATATACTGCTGTCAGTCCAAAAAGTTTAGAGTCATGATTTAAAAAAATAGGAAAACGTAAAGATAGTGGTTTTAGTGCTTCACGGTCTTCCCTCACTTTCGTACCACTAACTGAACTCTCATATAATCACTTGAAACTGACAGAAAAGTCCTACTTTGATATGTTGCTCAATTCGCGCTTCATATTAGCTTGAATGTCGGTTATGTCGTTGACACATCTTGTTAAATTCATGGCAGGTTCGTATTGACAACACAAAGTCTCATCACTTGTGATGATTTCTTTATGAAAAGAATTGCCCGCGTTTTGCATTTCAGCCAAGTCCTAGCAGACGTCCAAACGTCGTCGTTTTTGAAACTTCCTGGTAGATTAAAACTGTATGCCAGACCGAGACTCGGGACCTGGAGAGACGAAGTACTGGCAGAAGTAAAGCTGTGAGGACGGGGCGTGAGTCGTGCTTGGGTAGCTCAGATGGTAGAGCACTTGCCCGCGAAAGGCAGTCCCGAGTTCGAGTCTCGGTCCGGCACACAGTTTTAATCCGCCAGGAAGTTTCATATCATTACACACTCCGCTGCAGAGTGAAAATAACTTTCTGGAAACACTCCCCAGGCTGTGGCTAAGCCATGACTCCGTAATATCCTTTCTTTCAGGAGTGCTAGTTCTGCAAGGTTCGCAAGAGAGTTTCTGTAAAGTTTGGAAAGTAGGAGACGAGGTACTGGCAGAAGTAAATCTGTGAGGATGGGGCGTGACTCGTGCTTGGGTACCTCAGATGGTAGAGCACTTGCCCGCAAAAGGCAAAGGTCCCGAGTTCGAGTCTCCGTCCGGCACACAGCTCATTCTGGTGGTGGTTTTCGTTCGATGGTCAAGATGTGTTGTGGAGAATGTCTTGAGCATTTCCTGTAGAGATGTTACTCCACTGCTATGTGTTACACATCAGCGGCAACACACTTAAACCTTACGACCAGGAATTAACATTGCCTGCTCACAACTGATTTTTGGAATGCAGATTTGTTTTTTACAGTAGTTAGTTCAAGCTGCCTCCGTAGTTACTGCGTAGGACAACGTCTCATATTACTTTCTGTCGGACAGTGTAGGTCTTTTTTCCTTATTATAATTGCTCTCCAATCCTTCCTGATTTATTTCACTACATTACTCACTCTTAAGTAAGTTGAGTTCATCGTCAACTATTATCGACCATCTTGCGGTGTGCCTACAAATCTTACTCCACCGTTCCACGCTTGAAATTGTTTCTGCGGTTTCACACAGCTCATATTTCTAACTACACTCCTGGAAATGGAAAAAAGAACACATTGACACCGGTGTGTCAGACCCACCATACTTGCTCCGGACACTGCGAGGGGGCTGTACAAGCAATGATCACACGCACGGCACAGCGGACACACCAGGAACCGCGGTGTTGGCCGTCGAATGGCGCTAGCTGCGCAGCATTTGTGCACCGCCGCCGTCAGTGTCAGCCAGTTTGCCGTGGCATACGGAGCTCCATCGCAAACACTGGTAGCATGCCGCGACAGCGTGGACGTGAACCGTATGTGCAGTTGACGGACTTTGAGCGAGGGCGTATAGTGGGCATGCGGGAGGCCGGGTGGACGTACCGCCGAATTGCTCAACACGTGGGGCGTGAGGTCTCCACAGTACATCGATGTTGTCGCCAGTGGTCGGCGGAAGGTGCACGTGCCCGTCGACCTGGGACCGGACCGCAGCGACGCACGGATGCACGCCAAGACCGTAGGATCCTACGCTGTGCCGTAGGGGACCGCACCGCCACTTCCCAGCAAATTAGGGACACTGTTGCTCCTGGGGTATCGGCGAGGACCATTCGCAACCGTCTCCATGAAGCTGGGCTACGGTCCCGCACACCGTTAGGCCGTCTTCCGCTCACGCCCCAACATCGTGCAGCCCGCCTCCAGTGGTGTCGCGACAGGCGTGACTGGAGGGACGAATGGAGACGTGTCGTCTTCAGCGATGAGAGTCGCTTCTGCCTTGGTGCCAATGATGGTCGTATGCGTGTTTGGCGCCGTGCAGGTGAGCGCCACAATCAGGACTGCGTACGACCGAGGCACACAGGGCCAACACCCGGCATCATGGTGTGGGGAGCGATCTCCTACACTGGCCGTACACCACTGGTGATCGTCGAGGAGACACTGAATAGTGCACGGTACATCCAAACCGTCATCGAACCCATCGTTCTACGATTCCTAGACCGGCAAGGGAACTTGCTGTTCCAACAGGACAATGCACGTCCGCATGTATCCCGTGCCACCCAACGTGCTCTAGAAGGTGTAAGTCAACTACCCTGGCCAGCAAGATCTCCGGATCTGTCCCCCATTGAGCATGTTTGGGACTGGATGAAGCGTCGTCTCACGCGGTCTGCACGTCCAGCACGAACGCTGGTCCAACTGATGCGCCAGGTGGAAATGGCATGGCAAGCCGTTCCACAGGACTACATCCAGCATCTCTACGATCGTCTCCATGGGAGAATAGCAGCCTGCATTGCTGCGAAAGGTGGATATACACTGTACTAGTGCCGACATTGTGCATGCTCTGTTGCCTGTGTGTATGTGCCTGTGGTTCTGTCAGTGTGATCATGTGATGTATCTGACCCCAGGAATGTGTCAATAAAGTTTCCCCTTCCTGGGACAATGAATTCACGGTGTTCTTATTTCAATTTCCAGGAGTGTATGAGTCTTAACTTCATCGTTGTGTTTTGTGCCCTACGTGACTCTAAAATTTTTCATTCCTCCTTCTCAAACCGGATGCAGACACTCGTGGGCAGGTGATCTCCTAAGTTACATATAACTGAATACTTCTAATTGCTTACATGGAATGTCACAATTTTACGCTCCGCGATAGGTACAGGTTTTCAAATATTGTTTTTGCAGCGTAATACGGTGTCTGTTGTATTGAGAATTTCTGTGTTAGTTATGGGCGGCTGGACTGGCCGAGCGGTTCTAGGCGCTACAGTCTGGAACCGCGCGACCGCTACGGTCGCAGATTCGAATCCTGCCTCGGGCATGAATCTGTGTGATGTCCTTAGGTTGGTTAGGTTTAAGTAGTTCTAAATTCTAGGGGACTGATGACCTCAGAAGTTAAGTCCCATAGTGCTCAGAGCCATTTGAACCATTTGAACCGTTAGTTATGTTGTCTGATAAACATCAAAAACTATTAACATTCTTCGCCATTTCACTTTCAAACTTATACTTAGTCTTTACCTTCAGTTTACTACTCACAGAAGCCCACCTGGGAAAGGACGATGGAAGGAGTAACAACCTGTTAAGAAACTTGGTAGGACTGGCTCCGCCCAATAGTGCTCAGTAAGAAAATCAACGGTAAAAGGAGACACGTCAGTGACAAAAAAGGTGGAGGAATTTTCCTGATTGTGAACAAAGCTCAGCATCAACGGTGGGGAACCTATATTTCCATGCACGTCGAGCACATCCTTTTCGTGTTATCACTAAAATTAGTCTTTATCTGTGAAAAATGCAACTCTGGGGTCAATAAATCGCTGCTTGAAATAGAGGGAGCACAGCTTAAGCTGATTAATTCTCTATCGGTTTGACCTGTCGCCTGATCCCTTTTCCATTTGAAAATTACAAGTGTCATCCATGTTGGCAGCTTCCATAACGGCCTCCACATTGCTAACATTATGTGCTTCTCTCCGATATCATACTGATTTCAGTTTCAGTTTATTCCCCCATATTTTCTTTTATTATTTTTTCATTATGTTTTAGAAGCATAGTCTCAGACCCATGAAATTTTAAAAACACACCTCGGCCATTAAAAGTGGAACACCAAGGATGATAAATACTACAGAAATTTTTCTTATTGTTAGTGTAAAGAATCGAAGGGAGAATAGACGCCGCGCGGGATTAGCCATGCGGTCTAGGGCGCTGCAGTCATAGACTGTACGGGTGGTCGCGGCGGAGGTTCGAGTCCTTCCTCGGGCATGGGTGTGTGTGTGTTTGTCCTTAGGATAATTTAGGTTAAGTATTGTGTAAGCTTAGGGACTGATGACCTTAGCTGTTAAGTCCCATAAGATTTCACACAGATTTGAACATTTTTTTTTTGTGGGTAGTTTGGGGATATACAGGCTGCAAAATTCAGTACAAAGGTCTGCAACCACTGCCAATAAAAATGGCAGTATTATGACTGGGCATGAAGTCGAAATGAGCTCGGATGACTGATACGGGTACGTTATTCTATGAATCTTCAACACTTTGCCAGAGTTCGTCGATCATATTGGCTGGTGGATGGAATGGTCGTGTGCCAGCCTCTCAGCAGTTCATAATCCAGTCTGTTCAGTGGGTGAGAGGTTTGGAGAATGTTTGGCAAAGGCCGTAGTAGAACATCTTGTACGTCGAGTTACATCACGAAAGCACGGGAAACCAGCAGTTTTGCGTTATTTTGTTGAAAAATAACATCACAAGGACCTCAAAGGTGCGGCACAGCCAACAAACGGAGCACATCATAATTATAGCGGCTGGTACTCAAATTACCGCCTATGCGAACTAGAGGTGAAAGTGTTGTTTGACTGACGGTACACCATACCATCAGCCCAGGTACTGTGTCCATATGACGACGACGAATGAAGAATTTTCATCCTCCTCGGTGCTTCTTCTCACAGACGCATTTCTTGTGGTCATGTGCTGATAACTGAGAGTCGGCTGAAAACACAACATGGTGCTACTCATGTGTCAGTATTTCAATTGGGCCACTTCTGTTGACGTACTTTACTCTGCTGCCACGTCAAGTGAAGCAGCAACAATGTTTGCCATGTTGAAATCCGTGCTGCTCCAAGCAACGTCTCACTTCATGTTTGGATAGTCGTCTTGCTGTAAGAAAACCCATCTCTGAAGTCAATATACGCGATGTGGGTGCAGGATTTTGCACAGATGTGGGCGCTAGCCGCGTAGGACCATTGAGATCCTACTTAACGTTGAGTATGCTCTTCCTAAATCCATGTACTCCATATTTGTGTGGAGTTGTCGGACGTCGATCGTGGAACGGTGAAGAGCAGACTCGACTGTCTATGATTCTGTCGCTACTGAGTTTGGACACGTACTGGTAGGCATTTCTCTTTCCGCTGATGCAATCTTCTCGAGTTTGCAGTAGAGTTGTGGCGTTTTACGTACATGAGGCTCACCACGATCCACTCGCAAACAAACAATGCTCAGGTGCGATACCTGTTTGAAAAACCCACTGTGTAATCTTTCATTAAATACACGATGATTCTGTGATGATGCCGAAATGGGCAACTAGAAGCGGGCTGGGAAGGCTGATATCCTGGGAAGTAGAAGTTCACATTCGCCCCAGAAAAGACATTTATTTGAAAACGTCAGCTAAAATTATCACCACAAAACTGCAGATGCTCCGCTTTGCTTTTTGTTACAAAACGCTTACTTGCGGCAGCATCATGAATGATTCTAACAGAATGCTAGTTGAAAACAAGTAAGTCGCCAGTTACGGATGGAATCCCAATTCACTTTTACAAAGAATACTCTACGTCGTTGGCACATTACTTAGTTAGTATTTATCGCGAATCTCTCGACCAGCTTAAAAAGCCAAGACACTGAGAAAAAGCGCAATGACTCCTTTACATGAAAAGAGTAAAAGAACGGACCCCGAATAACACAGACCAATATCCTTAACATCGGTTTGCTGCGGCATTCTAGAGGATATTCTGAGTTCCAATATAATCAATTTGCTAGAGAACGAAATGCTCATGTTCATGAATCAGTACGGCTTTAGAAAGCATCGCTCGTACGAAACTCAGCTTGGTCAATTCTCGCATGATATACTACAAACTATGGATGAAAGGCAACAGGTAGATTCGATATTTCTAGATTTCAAAAAAAACATTTGACACAGTACACCACTGCAGACTTTCAACGAAGATACGTGTATACGCAGCAGGTTCCCAGGTATGTGACTGGCTCGAATACTTCTTAAGTAATAGAATGCAGTACGTTGTTCTCACCGATGAGTGTTCATCGGAGACAGGGGTAACATCAGGAGTGCCCCAGGGAAGTGTAATAGGACCGTTGCTATTTTGTATACACGTAAGTGATCTGGAGGACAGGGTGGGCAGCAATCCACGGCTGTTCGCCGATGATGATGTGATGTAAAGGAAGTTTTCAGAGACATGTGACTTTAGGTTGATACAAGATGATATAGACGAACTTTCTAGTTTCTGTGATGAAGATCAGCCGGCTGTTAATGCAGGAAAATGTAAGTTAATGTAGATGAGTAGGAAAAACAAACCCGTAATGTTGGATATAGCATTAGCTGTGTCCTGCTTGACACAGTCACGTCATTTAGATACATATATGGCCGTAACACAGCGATGTGATATGAAATGGAAAGAGCATGTGAGGATTGTGGTAGGAAAGGCGAATGGTCGACTTCGGTTTCTAGAGAGAATTTTAGGAAAGTGTGGTTCATCCGTAAAGGAGACCGCATATAGGACGATAGTGGAACCTGTTCTTGAGTGCTGCTCGAGTGTCTGGGATCCGCACCGGGTTGGATTGAAAGAAGACATCGAAGCAATACAGAGACTAGATTTGTTGCCGGTGGGTTCAGTCAGTATGCAAGTGTTACGGATATGCTTCGGGAACACAAATGAGAATCCCTGTATCGAAGAAGACATTCATTTCGAAGAACGCTGCTGAGAAGAACACTACTGAGAAATTTTAGAGAGCCGGCATTTGAAGCTAACTGCAGAACAATCCTACTGCCGCCAACACACATTTCGCATAGGGACCACGAAGATAAGATACGAGAAATTAGGGCTCATAGGGAGGCATATAGACAGTCATTTCCCCCCTCCCTCAATCTGCGAGTGGAATAGGAAAAATGGTTCAAATGGCTCTGAGCACTATGGGACTTAACAACTGAGGTCACCAGTCCCCTAGAACCTAGAATTACTTAAACCTAACCTAACCTAAGGACATCACACACATCCATGTCCGAGGCAGGATTCGAATCTGCAACCGTAGCAGTCGTGCGGTTCCGGACTGAAGCGCCTAGAACCGCGCGGTCACCGCTGGAATAGGAAAGGAAACGACTAGTTGTGATACAGGGTACCCTCCGCCACGCACCGTACTGTGGCTTGCGGAGTAAGTATGTAGATGTAGATGTAATTAGTAATAATACTTTAGCAAAAGTGCTTCTCTATATAAAAATATTTGAGAAAATGAGCCACAATTACAAAACAGTGGTATATCAATAACATAACTACTGAAGGTACGAAAAGGTGAAATTTAATTAGTTGTCGATTTCGCGGTGCAACTGGTTCAATATATATCTGTCAAACAATACTACAACAGAGGAGAACCGTCATAACCAACGCTTATAAGAAGAAGGGGGCGCAGTACAACTTAGGTACGGTTATAAAATGTGGTCCTAGCTACCGCACAAATAAGTGCGATCAAAATATCAGACATCGGACAAGGCTAAACTAAACGTTCAAGAATATCTTTTCAGTGATAGTACACTTCAACCAAATGCTCACATTACACCAAAAATTAAAAATGGCAATTATTGGGCACGTAAATGTACACTCTAATAGTAAAAGTAGTAGCTTTATTCATCAGTAGATCTCTTTTAACAAGGATATTTAAAAATTTAGATAAATTTAAAATAAGCTAATTCGTATCTACATATATTTACAGACCTCTAGTTAGAGACAATCTTTAGATTACTCATGGTATACAATACTTTTTTTAGAAATAACTTATTAAATAATGTAATGCCACACTGTTCACTCATATCTCACTATTAGTCACTGCACACTCTATACACACGTTGTTTCATAACACTTCACTCACTATGTAACACCATAGCTTTAATACTCTACTGATTTATTTTGCCTTTTGTGTTATTTAATGTTACATCAGTGAGCTTCTGTAAATGTGTTTGATTGAATAGACAACTCAAAATTGTATACTCCTTTCTTTGTAAAAAACTTTGATGTCATGGTTTGGTTCTATGCTATGTAGTATATCTGTCATTTAAATTCTTTGTCCCATTTGGAGGGAACAAAACTTACTGTATATAATTGTAATTTATGTCTGAATAATTTTTTGTAGAAATGTCAATATCTCGAAATGTTCTGTTTTATTTAATGTGTTTGGTTGCTGTTATGTAAACTGCTGATCCTCACTTACGGTTCTTAGTCATCCTGTATGTAAAAGGTAGTGTAGTTTCCCTCGGGAACGGAACTTAGTAGTGCGCGCAAGTTGTGTATGGCTTAGATAGAAAAGGTGGAACAAGAGTCAGTCGGGGACGAGCTACTAGACTGTGCACTGCCATGTAAAAGTTGTATATTGTGCTGGTTCCGAGAGAGACTTTTTCTGCCACTTTCCAATGCCTCGGATGGATGGATAAATGACTGGAACGATTCTGGAATTGGTATCCATCATCGTCACCAAGAATTGACAGAGTCCAGCAATTCTACCTGCAATTCCACCTACCAACATGCAATCGCCACCACATTGCGCAATGACTATAATGGAGCACTATAATAATGTACAGTGAAGGATCAGCTCATTGGATGTTTTAGTGTGCACAAATATAAGGTAACTTATAACTTGATTTTTTCCCTATCATAACACCTCTCAGGTTCCTCTCTGTTTGAACTAAAGTGATTAGCGAGTGTCCCTACTGAAAGAACATTAAAGACCAGTGTTTTGCTAATTAATGCCTCTTGAACATAGTAAAAAGAAAGTTGAAGCTAATGTGGCAAGAGAGTGAGTTAAAGTATATGATGCTTACTGAAAATAATTTTCCTATTAAAACTACTTATTAAAGTGTTGTTACCAACTTCAGAATTAAAAGTTCTTAACCCTAGCATTACCAACGTATTTTTTGTTACATGTAATACCAACGGGGGGGGCCTCAAAGGCCCATAAAGAATACCACAATTTATTTTATCATAAATCAAGTTTATTTACTTCTGATACCTCTAATAACAATTCAAAATGCTTAGACATTGTTTTTGTATACTGGATAATAAAAGATGTTATTATAATAGGAATAAAATGAACAAATCACGAGATTCAGTTTATATATTTTTTGGAATAACGTTTCAAAATAGTGTTTTCTTATAAAAACGACTTTTTTAATTCGATACACTACATGAAGCAAACAAAATTTACTGTCTCATTCTGCAACGCATTTTTCACACAACACTGTCTTCCTGCAGTGTTTCCCACAGACGTGTTTGTGGCACTGAGAGCAGGTAACAGTTGACTTTCCCAGCTTGTTGTACTTGATCTTTTTAGATGCAGCTTCTTGGCAGCATAGGTGGCACCGTCCACGTGTTCCTGGTTCTGCTGTTGAGGATGATGGTTCTACAGAGCAGCTGAGCTTCCGTTGTGTGATGCTTCCCATTGCCATTATTACTGGCTTCTGAAGTCCATACAAATTTTGTGCCCGTTTATCTACTTGAGATCTTATTAGTTCGAGACCTAAGTTAGTGATAAAAACTCTTCTGCGGTTTAGCAAATTCTTTTTCCAATTCGGAAAGTTGAGGAGGAAGAGTGAATATGCATTTATTGCTGCTATGTCAATGAGTGTGTAGAAGAGGGACAAAGGCCATCTTCTTGTTCCTCTCTTTGTGCTGTAGTGTCTTGCCATCTGGTCTATGGTGTCCACGCCTCCCTTTGTAGAATTATAAAAAAGATTTATGTTAGTCTTTTTTGAGTCTTCATTCAACACCCCTTCTGAGTGATAAGTTGAAAGCATCAACAGCAGTCGTTTTGGCTTCTCGCGGACTAGCGTTGATGCAAGAGTAACTGGTGGCCTCTGTGTCTGAGGGTCAGTATAAGCAAAGATGGAAGAGTGTAAACTGCGGCCAGTTGTAGTCTTCAGCTCTTCAGGTATGTGTCGTCTGTTAGACTGTAGGGTGCCAACAAGTGTGAGGTGAAAATCATTCCATAGAGTCTCAGCAAGCTCCACTGGAGTATAGTACCGATCTGTGGTAACATTACGGCCTGATTTTTCAATAGGTTTTATTAGTCTCTTTACAATTTCCATCGGTCCATTTGAATGCTGTGTATTTCCTGACTTGCCTGTATAGATGTCCATGCTGATCACATATCTAGTCTCAGAATCAGACAGCATTCGAATTAGAATGCCGTATTTTCCAGGTTTTTCTTTTAGAAACACCTTCAATGGACAGCGACCACGGAACAAAGACAACATCTCATCCACTGTTGTATGTAGACCAGGAATGAAATACAATGGAAGTGAAGAATTGAAGCTTTCAAAAATTTCCCTCATTGGAGCAAACTTGTCAGTCTGGCGACGAATTTCTTTTGTGTTCTTATCATCAAACCTCAATATTTTAGTCAATTCGAAAAATCGGGTCCGACTCATTGATCCATAGTACACTTGTCGGCCCTGAAGCAAAGACCATAAATCTTGGACAGGTATCTTATTGTCATGATTTGAACCCATGATTAGCAAGAGTCCTATATAACAAAATAACTCATCTTCATCTGTGTGCTGAATACCTAGTCGAGAAGCCTCTTCATTTGAGTGTAGTTTTATTAGATTCATAATTTGAGTTGTAAAAAAGAGCTCTATAGCCTCTTTCGGAGACGCAATTCTTCCTTGTTGTCCTAGCCCCATTCTTTCTCGCACTATATTTTGTACAGAACGCCGATATTGTCGAGATGGCTTCGTAATATACTCTCGTCCACTTTTTGCAATGAATTTATCACATTCCGTATCATTATCATCTGGTGGATTGGCTTCAACTTCATCTTCATTCTCAGACGATGAATCAGTTCTAATTTCTTCCACATCATCATCCACTTCACTTTCCTCTAAATCTGATTCGTTCAAAACTTCTTCTAGCACTCTTTCAATGGAACTATCACGTAAACGATGTCTACTCATGTTGCTGGTTCAACAGCAGCAGAAACACTGAAAATAACAATGGTCCGCTTCATAATAATATATCTCAAGGCAACAATGCCAAAATTCGTTTCATGGTAAGAATTTGAAACGAGAGACTCAACCTCGTAAATCTTTCCTTGCTATTACCAACGGGTGGGCTTCTAAGGCCCACAGAGAATTAAATCAAGTAAATGAATTTTAATTACATTTTTATTCCGAAATTCTGTAATGACTCAACGAACAATTACCTTTGCTTTCAAGTTCATATATCAAAGGGTGTGGATACAACATAGAAAAACTGAGTCAGTGGGCCTACGAGCCCCCCCCCCCCCCCCTCCGTTGGTAATGCTAGGGTTAAGACTGAGGCTTATAAAGTTTTGCTTAGTAAATGATCACATTGCTGCCTGTTGTAAACCGCGGAAGGTGGGTCAGTATCTTGCAAATTTGTCAACAATGTGTCTCACTGTAGTAAAAGTCGTGAATTGCATTTATGGAATGTTACATACTCGTTTGCTAAGTGTTTGTCTCTCTTGTGTATTGGAAGTGCATATTAATAGTATAACAGGATCCACAGTTTTTCTATTGTGTTAATGCTAGGTAACAAGTAACGGGAAGACCACTATCTATGAAAACATTAATTTCTTTATCAAAAGAAAGTGGGAAGTAACCTGTTAATGAATTCCATTTAACCTTCATTCTTAATAGAAAAGTATTTAGTTGAGGGAGACTTACTCTGTGATCAGTTCATAATTTTGCAGTGAACTACATTTATAATTTTATGTCAGCTAGGAAAATGTTCGAACAATAATACTGAACCTATGTCCAATTAATGATTCTGCAGTGAATATTAATAGTAACGTTATAAAGACCATTCAGTTTGAATAAGCCCTGAAATTAATAGTGTGTTTGTTATTTGTTATATTTTTTAAAATAGTTTGTGCTACTCTAGCTGTTAGTTCCAACCTTCACGTTAACATATACAGGTGTCAAAGTTCATTGCACTCGCGTGTGGTAAAGTATGGGTTGTGTTTATCCGTTAAAGTTACTCATACCAACTTTCTTAAACAAGAACGTTAATCGTTCTCTTGCCTAATTAAGCTGGCGACCGTTTTCCTTATTCTTTAAACAGTGTAGCTAAGTAAAACATTATTTGTTACTGTTTTAATAATTACGTTATTCTGACTTTCACTTCCGATAAGCCACCTCCGTTAGGTACAATGCGGTCAATATAACAAAATTCCTCTCAGAGGGTAACACTGCTCTGCTTCTTCATACTATAATTAGTAGAATAAGAATAATTTCTTTATACGAACTGCCTTAGTCTTTGAGGTTATGGTATTGTAGTGGCAGACTGTAGTGTTATAACTGCACACACACCACACATACACACACTGGTGATCTCTGGGCCATTCTCTCTACTTCAACTTCCCATTTGCTATCCTGAAAAACTGAGTCAGCATCCCTCCATAATGAGTGAGATGTTGAGCTCAGAATGAGAGAGAGGTGTTAGTATTGTGCTATGCATAGCTTGGGGGTAAGTATTTCTAGAAAGGAAAAAAGAAGGAAAAAAAACATAAAGTGAAGGTGTTATGTGGAATGTTGGATATTTTATAATCATTATTCTTATTATTTATCTGTATAACATTTTTCATCAAATCCCTACTCTGTTTTATCTAAGTATCCCTTCAATGTATAAAATGTATTGCATAACAGGTACTTCTTAGCTGCCATTTTAAATAAGTATATTTCTGCAATTTCTTTAATCTCTTTTGGTAATTTATTATACAGTTTTATTCCTTGGTAGAAAATGCTGTTTTGTGTTTTGTGTTTTGTGTTTATTTTTTCTTGGCAAATGTATGTTGAGTCTATCTCTTGTTGCATGGTCATGGACAGAGCTGCTTGTGCAGTAATTATCAATGTTATTTTTGATGTGTACAACTGACTGGTCAATGTATTCACATGGAGCAGTTAAAATCCCCAGTGGTTTGAACAGATATTTGAAATGAGCTCGACTAGTATTTTTGGTTATTATTCTTACGGATCTCTTCTGAGTTTGAAAATTGTGTTCATACATTGTGCATTTGTCCCCCCCCCCTAAAAAAATGTAAAAATGTCATAGCTGAGAACTGAGTGTACTTATGAATAATATGCAACTAAAAAACACTGCATGTTTCACACTGATGATAGGATTCCAAGGGTATAATATGCTGATGACATTCTTTTTGCAAGTACCTTTGTGTCTTCACGCCACTGCAACTGAGAATCAATATTAACCCCTAGAAATTTTGCATTTGTTACACAGTCTATAGAGGTACCATTTACATTTAATTATACATTGTCATTTTTCCTCTTCAAACTGAAATTCATGGCATCAGTTTTCTTTATGTTCAATGTCACTTTATTGCTTATTGACCAATCATAAACTTCCTTGAGAGTTTCATTTGCTTTCTCAGCAAGGAGTTCTCTTGTTTTCTCAGTGACTATAATATTGCTGTCATCAGCGAAGAGAATTGTTGCACCATGAGTAACTACTGGGAAAGTCACTGATGTCTATCAGGAATAGTATTCGTCCTAATATGCTACCTTGTGGAAGCCCTATATTAATGTATCTGGGTTCTGATAAGTGTTTTACTAAATGTTTGGATCTATTTGAAGTATGTGTTATCTCTACTCTTTGCACCCTATCTGTTAGGTATGATCGAAACCAGTTATTAGCTACCCCTCCCATTCCTAATGCTTCTAATTTATTTATTAGAATCTTGTGGTCGACTGTATCAAACGCCTTACTGGGATCCAAAAATACGCCTGTGACACCTTCATCTTTATCAGGAGCATCAAGCACAACTTTTTTGAATTCTACTATGACTGACTCCATATTTTTGCCACTTTGGAAACCAAACCATGATTCGCTTAAAAGAGTTAATTTCTTCATGTAATTCATTAATCTGTCTTTCATAATTGCGTCTATTATTTTTGAGACTGATAACAGCAGGGAAATGGGCTGGTAATTTTCTACGTCTTCTGCAATACCTTTCTTAAGCAAAGGTACAACTCTTGCATGTTTTAACTGCTCTGGAAATGTCCCTGATGTGAAGGATTCATTTATCATATTTTTAAGGGGTCTTGTATAATCCCTATGCATTGTTTCACTACACACATTGGTACTTCATTTAAGCCTACTGACGTCTTATTTTTTTAGTTTTTGAACGGATTTGTTGACTTCATTCACTGTGATTGGTAGTAACATCATTGTATTTAGTGCAACATTATTCACAGGTGTTACATTGGTTTAGGGCAACTTTTGTTGTAACTTCTCTGCAATACTTGAAAAATTCTTGTTTATTAGATTGCTAAGTGCTGTGGATCATTTATTACATTATCCTTCTCCCTAGCAGTATGTTATTCTGTATCTGTTTGCCTCTCCCCATTTCCTTTTTTATAATATTCCAGACTACTTTGCTTTTATTCTCTGCATTATATATTATTTTGTCATTAAATGACCTTCTTGCAGCAAGCAGCACTTTCCTGTAGATCTTTCGTATCTATGATAGAAATTTAAGAATTCTGGATCATTGCAAATCTTTTTCATGGAACTGAGGTGTTTAAACTTTTGGGAGGACTTCTTAATACCTGCTGCTATCCATCTGTTTTTGTGAGATGTTGATACAGACATGCATACTTCTGAAAATGCCTTTTCGAAGTTCAATTTAAACAATGTGAAGAATTTAGAGAATATCATATTCACATTGGTTTCCTTATACACTTCATCCCAGTTTTCTTTTTCTAGTTCTTTTGAAAAAATCTTATATATTGATGTCTGATAGAAGTCATTTGTAGGCTTGTAGTTTACAGACTGATTAGATTCCTGATTTTACTATTGTTATTTGACAGAGATGGTCTGATAATCCGATATATTTTACAGCTACAACACATTTCTCCTGTCCATATATGTGGACACATGATCAATCACTCGTGAAGCCGTGGTAGTAACCCTTGTTGCACTATTGACTATTAGGGACATGTCAAAACTTTGAACCATGTTTATGAATGTGCTGCTGGATTCGTTTATTATATTAATGTTGATGTTAATGTCCCCACACAGAATTATGTTGACCTTTGTACTTAAGACTTTGTATATAATTTCTGTTAACTTATTGAAAAAAGGGTACACACTATCACTGGGAGATCTAAACACACACAAAATGGTTAATTTCTTGGTGATACCAAGACCTGTTAATTCAAATGCTGATATTTCAAAGTCTCTTCACTTACTGTACTCAGGTCATGTCTTGATTTGAACTGTGTTCCTATTCTGAAATGAGATTTTCACTCTGCAGCGAAGTGTGCGCTGATATGAAACTTCCTGGCAGATTAAAACTGTGTGCCCGACCGAGACTCGAACTCTGGACCTTTGCCTTTCGCGGGCAAGTGCTCTACCATCTGAGCTACCGAAGCACGACTAATACCCGGTCCTCACAGCTTTACTTCTGCCAGTATCTCGTCTCCTACCTTCCAAACTTTACAGAAGCTCTCCTGCGAACCTTGCAGAACTAGCACTCCTGAAAAAAAGGATACTGCGGAGACATGGCCTAGCCACAGCCTGGGGGATGTTTCCAGAATGAGATTTTCACTCTGCAGCGGAGTGTGCGCCGATATGAAACTTCCTGGCAGATTAAAACTGTGTGCCCGACCGAGACTCGAACTCGGGACCTTTGCCTTTCGCGGGCAAGTGCTCTACCAACTTTTTTTTTCAGTCTCGCGGTTCCGGACTTTTTTTATGTTGTAAACAAAAAACAAAAAAAAAGATAATAAAAATAAATGGCACGAGGGAGTCTTTTTTTCATTCGGTGTAACAATAACAAACATAAACTGCTTGTAGCATTTTTTTTTAAATATATAAGACGATGACTTTATAAAATGAAATTTTTCTAGGAAACGTAAATAAGTGGACTTTTTTTACATAATAGTGAAAAAAATAAAATAATATATCCTGCTTCTGCCAGCACAAAACAATAACGTTCTACGTTCCTCTTTTAGGCGCGTACCTCGCTAATCCCGTCATACCTCGCGTTGGTGTCGGGTACGTCTTCACGTGTGTTTGTGGATCCTCTCTACTGTCCTGGTCCTTTCTTGTTCTGATACTTATAGACAATAATTACATTCTCCTACCCGGGACACCCCAACTGGGTGGGCGATCAAGCAAGGCACTCCCTAAAAAATTTGCTTAATATGTTCGATATCTCGGATGTCTCATAAGCTGTGAGTGATGTTCCTGTAGTAAGGCCCAAAAGTCAAGCACATTCTTACTGCCGTCTCGGAAAGGATAACGCACTGTCAAACCTCGAATCCAAGTCACTGCGTTTGTCTTCGTTCGGGGATAATATGTCCTATCTGGGAGAAGTAGTGTGCGTGGTTCTATTGTTTGCGGCCCCACCCGAAGGAGGAAGGCGATCATTTTTTTGACCAAACACCATACGTCCGCCGAAGGACCGCATATCAGGCGATGCTCCTCAGTGTCTATAACATTGCACTGCGGACACAGTGGCTCGTCCGCCATATGAATTGTATGCAACCTGGAACGAGTCACGTATTTCCCATTTACCACCTGATACCACAGTGAGCGCGTTCCCGTATCAAGGTGTGGGTGGTGCACTGTACGCCTTACCACTGACCACGTAACTGTTGGTTGGCGGCGCTCTACGGCATTATTCGGCCGTCGTCGAGTCAAGATGTGATATATATCACGTGCCGTTGCCGTCCTGGTAGTCGGTAGTTCCATACGTACATAACTGTGTTCCACAAAGAAGGTTCGCATATGGGCAAGGGATGGTGAGATGTGAGCCACCGCTACCGGAGCCGAACGAGAAGGTGGAGCGAGTTCGTCTATCAAGCTGCCCGTCAGACTTGTCTGGTGTCGTGTCCACATCTTTATCATTGTGGTTACATAAATAGCCACTGCTCGGTCGCGTACGTGGACTTGTCCAAGACCTCCACGACTACGAGGAAGGGTGAGGGTTTCGTATCCTACCTTAAAACCCAGACCTGTGCTCACAAAATATCCTAGTGCCGCCAGGAATCGGCGGGCCAACACCACCGGCATAGGAAGAACTTGTGCCAGGTGGGGGATGCGAGAGGCTAGATAAGTGTTGGCAAAGGTGACCCGTTGTATCATATCCAGTGCCCTTAACCTGTGACTTCGGACACTCGCACGAATTTTTTGCAGAAGATGTCTGTAACTCAGTGCCATCGTGCGTCGAACGTCTGTAGTGAAGGTAATTCCTAGGCATTTCATCTTGTTGATCGGCTGTAATGGTGCTACACTTCCTGTCGGGAGTCCTCTCCCGATGTTCATCGCTCCCGACTTTGCCATGTTCAGGCGACTTCCCGTAGCAATACAATACAAATTAATCCAATGCAGGGCCGCTCTTGCCTCGTCGCCTGACCGTGCTAAAAACACAGGTTCATCTGCGTATGTTCGGCATATAAACTTGTTGTGCCTTATCGTCATTCCTTGGAGTCTATTCCGGAGTCCGCAAAGCAGCAGCTCGACAGCGATGGCATACAATATCGTTGACAGCGGGCACCCTTGTCTGACCGATCGTGAGATGGTGATGGGCCCCACCAAGCGTCCATTGATGAGCACTTTGGATGCGGCTCCGTGGAGTAGTCTCATGATGACGGTGACAAAACTTTCCGGAAACTTCATTTTCGTCATCACGTCCGTGAGATAAGCATGACTCAGCCTGTCAAATGCGCGATCGAAGTCTATCGATACCAATACACCCCGGAGACGACATGTTGAAGCCAGTGCGATAACATCGCGGTAGTCGCTGAGTGCCGTTTGTATATTGCTAGCTCCTCCTAGCTGGGTTTGGTCGAGTGAAATCACTTGGCGTATCACGCGTTTAAAGCGTGCTGCAAGTATCCTGGCGTAGATATTGTAGTCGCAATTAAGAAGGGTCAGTGGCCGGTAGGCCTGTATCCCTGTGCCGCCAGATGGTTTGTGGATGGGGATGATCATTCCTTCCACGAAGGAGGGTGGAAGAAGCACGTTGGGAGACATCAATTCGCAGTACATGGCAGTCCATCGTGGAATCATGAGATCTCTAAATGTACGATAAAACTCTAACGGAAACCCGTCGGGCCCCGGCGATTTGTGCGACGCTCCCTTATCAATCGCTTCCATTACGTCGTCAACTGTGACTTCTCCTGTTAACTCCAGGTTGGCCGACTCGTCGAGACACCCGGAGAGCGTTCGTCGGACCTCATGAAAGGCTTCCTGATCGTGTTCCGCTTCTTCATAGAGATGACCGTAGTGTTTCACGAAAGCGTTGGCAATGTCTTTTTGCGTTGTCATGCGGCGACCATTTGGCAGTACGACCGTCTGTATTAAGGTTCTGCGGCTACGTTGTTTTTCTCTGATAACGTGATACATCGACGGGGATTCTCCACGGACTCGTTCAAAGGCCCTTGCACGGATTGCGACACCCTCCAGTCGGCGGCGCGTTATGGAATTTATTCGGGCCTGTGCTCGTTTTATACCGGCACGACGCTCCTGTGAAGGTGCTTGTACAGAAAGTTCGCGGCGCATGGTGAAATAAAATTCCGTCGTGTATCGCCTCCACATCATCTCCTCTCTTCCGTATGCAATTAACGTTCGGCGCAATGCAGGCTTAACGCATTCCAGCCACCACTGCAACGTCGTCGGATATGCCGGGAGGCGTCGTTCACACACATGCCAAGTGTCTTCGACTAAGCGTCTGCACTCAGGTTCCCTAAGGTGTGCTGTATTCAGTTTCCAAACACTGCGACTCCTCCACACTTGTTGATGACTCAGGGAGACCGTGCATATACAGGGTGATTCAAAAAGAATACCACAACTTTAGGAATTTAAAACTCTGCAACGACAAAAGGCAGAGCTAAGCACTATCTGTCGGCGAATTAAGGGAGCTATAAAGTTTCATTTAGTTGTACATTTGTTCGCTTGAGGCGCTGTTGACTAGGCTCAAATGGAAACAGATGAATCTTTCGTTTCAAAGATTGTGTTTAGTGATGAAGCAACTTTCCACACTAACGGGAAAGTCAACCGTCACAATGCCTGTATATGGGGCACTGAGAATCCGCGGGAAACAACTCAGTATGAACGTGACTCGCCTAAGCTGAACGTTTTCTGTGCCATTTCAGCCAATAAAGTTTTTGGTCCCTTTTTCTTTGAAGGTGCTACTGTAACTGGACTACAGTATCTGGAGATGTTAGAGAATTGACTGTTCCCTCAGCTCGAACAAGAAGCACAACAATTCATATTTCAGCAGGATGGAGCGCCACCACATTGGCACTTATCTGTCCGTAACTACCTGAACGTCAACTCCCCGAGGCGATGGATCGGCCGCCAGGCAGCCCGTGACAGAGCACTTCATCACTGGCCTCCAAGAAGCCCTGATCTTACCCCCTGCGATTTTTTCTTATGGGGGTATGTTAAGGATATGGTGTTTCGGCCACCTCTCCCAGCCACCATTGATGATTTGAAACGAGAAATAACAGCAGCTATCCAAACTGTTACGCCTGATATGCTACAGAGAGTGTGGAACGAGTTGGAGTATCGGGTTGATATTGCTTGAGTGTCTGGAGGGGGCCATATTGAACATCTCTGAACTTTTTTTTGAGTAAAAAAAAACCTTTTTAAATACTATTTGTAATGATGTATAACAGAAGGTTATATTATGTTTCTTTCATTAAATACACATTTTTAAAGTTGTGGTATTCTTTTTGAATCACCCTGTATATGCTATGTGATCTGAAAAGGCGACAGGCCACAATTCCGCATCGAGGATCGCAGGTTCGAGACGACGTGTTACGTAAATGCGATCGAGACGACTTGCAGAGTGACTCGTGACGCAGGTGTATCCACGTCTTTCGCCATGTATCTTCTCCCATGTATCAATGAGATTCATGTCCTGTATGAGTTGCCGCAGCTCCGGGCACGAAGTATAACGTGGGTGTTGATCTTTTGGTGCGAGCACGCAGTTGAAGTCGCCTCCAAATAAGACATGTTCATACCGACCTAAGAATAGTGTTGCAATCTCCTCTGCGTAAAATCGGGATCGGTCGCGCCGTCTGTCTGACCCCGACGGTGCGTAAATGTTAACGACCCGTACTCCCAGCACTGTGAGCGCCAGTCCTCGCGCTGACGGCAGGTACACCACGTCCTCGGCTACTATGCCGCTACGTAGAAGTATCGCTGTTCCGCTGCCGCCGTCGGTAGTAGGTGTAATGTACGTATCGTACTCATAGAGATCGGGGAAGCTCTCAACACATACTTCCTGCAGCAGAACGATGTCAACGTCTGACGCATGCAACATGTCTCGTAATAATTGCAATTTGACAGGCGTTCTGATCGTATTAATATTAATAGAGGCTGTTCGATATGCCTGCCGCTGTTCTTCAGTGCGTAAAGCGCACATGAACGCTTATGTTAATTTGTGTGCTTCTGCCCGGTGACATGCTGTCTGTGCGTCAGTCTGCATCTTCTGCGCGGTTAACATCCGGTGGACGCAGCACTCGCCATGGCGGGTGCATCGTCGGTGTGGGGGTCAGTATCGGATTCGTCGGCCCAGTTCCTGTGCTGGAGGTCCAGCTCCTGTCGTGTCTCTCCGGCCGGGCTGACCGAAGGCGGTGGCGTTGCTGCGGTGAGTGGAGGGACTCCTTCCGTCGGCTTTCCGTCCGGTGTGTCTGTATTCAACCCCTGTATAGCATGATTCGCGTCGCACTGCTGTGTGGGAGGTAGAACCTCCCGTTGCGCATCCGGATGCACTGTATCGACGTTACACCCAAGTCCGTCTGACGTGGACTGCAGCAAGCAGGTATCCGACGGCGCTAGCCGTCGTTTCTTGTGGCGCTTCGGCGATCGTTGTTTGCGCGTGTGCGCCTCCGTATCCGAGTGCAGAAGTGACTCCCGGTGTTCAGGGACGAAAGCAGCTGTCGGCACAACAGCAGGATCAATTTCCATTTCTCCTACCGATCATTTCCGCTCGGTTAAGTGCGTCGTCGGCGCCGGAGCGGCAGAGGTGTGCGTCGTTTCGTCACTGGAGGCGGTCTCTGCCGCAGTCGGTTGCCGTAAACTGTCAGGATTCTGTAGCTGGTCATTCTTCTGGATGGGATCCGTTCGAAATTCGTCCGCATACGTTAGTGGAAGCGGCGTCAACGTGGACGGAGGTACGGGTTCGCCTTGTGGAACTTGCACTACCCTCCGCTGCAGACATTCGGAACGGACGTGGCCCTCTTTCCCGCAGCCTTAGCATGTTTTGAGTTGTCCATCGTATATGACTATAGATCTGCATCCGCCGATGAACAAGTACGAGGGTACATGTTGTGTCAGTTCTATTCTGATTTGACGCACCCCATTGAGAAAGGGGTAAGTCGTGAAGTTGGACCATTTTCCCTCAACGTGGCTAAGCACTCTTCCATATGGGCGTAAGGCGTCAACGACCAAGTCAGACGGAACCTCGAAGGGAAGTTCGAAAATACGTATGTTTCGTAAGCCCAGTCCTGCATGATCAATAGTTACTTCACCAACATGTCCATCAGAGTGACGAAATTTCAGTCCATGTTGAGTATCTCGGATGATTCCGTCACATACTGCATCGTGAATCAGCTTGACGTAAACAACACTGCTCACTATGGAGAGGTGGATTCCGATAAGTTCGTTGTAGTCAAGTTTAACTTCGTCTCGTAGGAACTTTCCTATTTCGTAGGTTTTCGGTCTCGCATATTCATTCGAAAAACTAATCTTGAGATTCGACTTTCGGTGTGCATGTGCCATTCTATATCGAGTCGTCCAAACGCACGAGGACGCCGAAGAGGTAAACAACTGCGCGAGCGCGAACGTCTCCGGCAGGGTCGTAAACAGACGTCCGTGCCGTAGCACCGCCGAAGGCAGACTTTTCTGAGCTACCGAAGCACGACTCACGCCCGGTCCTCACAGCTTTACTTCTGCCAGTATCCCGTCTCCTACCTTCCAAACTTTACAGAAGCTCTCCTGCGAACATACCAGAACTAGCACTCCTGAAAGAAAGGATACTGCGGAGACATGGCTTAGCCACAGCCTGGGGGATGTTTCCAGAATGAGATTTTCACTCGGCAGCGGAGTGTGCTTTGATATGAAACTCCCTGGCAGAATAAAACTGTGTGCCCGACCGAGACTCGAACTCGTGACCTTTGCCTTTCGCGGGCAAGTGCTCTACCATTATTTTTTTTTACAAGGTTTGAACTCTTAACCTTTCGCTTACTAACCCAACGCCTTTTTTTTTACTTTTTTTTTATTACATGGACAAAAGGCGTCTTTCAGTTACAACAAACAAAATTAGAAAATTACAGCCGTAGCAACAACAGAACAAGAGTTTCTTCTAAACTATGAAAAAGAATTTGAAACTAATAGTGTGATGATAGATAATAACGAAAGAAAAATGTAACCAAATCCCGCACGCCATTCCATGGGCATGGCCCCTCGGCGTACAGATGCCATGTTCCAAATTGTTACAACATTTCGCGGCGTGTGGAGCCCCATGTCGGCGGTCATCCTCTGCCCGGTACTCCCCAACTGTGAGGGGGGTTGTCGAAGACACTGCGCAAATAGTTCGCGAATAGCTGTCGGTATCGGGGTGTACACTGAAGTGTGCTATGACTGTCCTGGAGAAATTGCCAGTAATCAAGCACCATCTTCTCATCATCGCGAAAGAGGTAGTATATGGACATGCCTTTAAACCATGTGAGAGCGTGAGTCTTCGCAGGTGGGAAATAAGAATCCTCTGGACAAAGGAGGAGCCATGGCTCATCTGTGCGAGGCGCTATACGTAGGTAGCAGGCGAGGATCTTCTGCACTAGCAGCCATACCTCTAACGCCGATCCACATGTTAAACGGTGTTCGTCAGTATCCACGAGGTGGCAACGTGGGCAAAGGGGAGAATCCGTCATCCCAATAGCGTGCAGCCGTTGTCGTGTTACAACCTTCCCGTTCACCATCTGGTACCACGCGGCTCGTACCCGCGTGGGGAGGAACGGCTTCTGGACCGCTCTCCACACTGCCGGCCATAGGGTCGTAGGGCTCTTCCTCTCAATCACATTCCGAGGTATGGACCTTAGCAGCAGTCTGTAAACGTCTCTCGCCTTGGGAGTGCGAGTGTTGGGAAGGTCTGGGTGCACGTAACTGTATTCAAGAATAAATGCCGAGAGGTGCGAGAGTGAAGGTGTAATGTGCGAAACCGTGACAGGTGGCAGAAGAGACGCCGGCAGCAATTCCTCTAACAGACGTCCCGTAAGGGAAGCATCTTTGTGCGTCCACAATTTCATCATTGTGCACAAGTATAACGCTGTAGCTCTTGCTCGTACATTTATAAGTCCCAGTCCGCCATCACGCGGAGGGAGGGAGAGTGTTTCGTAGCGGACTTTGAATAGGTGTCCGGCGGTAAGGTAATATCCAAACGCTGCTTGCAATCTGTGTGCCATCGCTGTCGATAGCGGTAGGACCTGGGCCATGTGGATCATCTTAGTCGCCACGTGAACGTTGAGGTATTCCACACGCTGTAGGAGGTCCATCCGTCGAAGTAAGTTCCGGCGAACTTCTGTGCGTATGGCCTGTAGTAATCGTGCATAGTTCATTGCAGCCGTGCGGCGCACATCCTGTGTAAATGTTATGCCCAAGAACCGGATCTTGTTAACTAGTGGGAGTGGGGCTAAAGCGTCCTCCTGTAGACCTCTCCCAATCGGCATCGCTGCCGACTTGGCCACATTCATGAGGCTGCCCGCTGCCAATCCATAGCGATTGATCCATTGTATCACCGATCGTACCTCGTCACCAGATCGGACAAGTAATAGCAGGTCATCAGCATATATCCTGCAGTGAAAGGTGTGATCCCTCAATGACATTCCCGAGAGCCTGTTTTTCAACCCTCCGACAAGTGGTTCGAGTGCGATCGCGTAAAGGATCATGGAGAGTGGGCATCCTTGGCGAACTGACCGTCGGATCGGAAAGGGACCCGCAATCCGTCCATTCACCTGTACACGGGATGCAGCTCCACGGAAAAGGCGCTGAAAGATGTCGAGAAAGTCAGGCGGGAAGCCCATGCGGGCCATAACGGACAGAATGAACTTGTGGTGAACTCTGTCAAAGGCGTGGTCGAAATCAATGGAGATCAGAGCAGCTCGAAGGCGACAGCATGTGGCGATGGCTATTAAATCCGTGCATTCGCTGGTTGCCGTTTGCATGTTGGTCACTCCGCCCTGTGTCGTTTGCTCCATTGAGAGGAGTAGGGGCAGAACCTGCATTATGCGGCTGGCGAGTAGTCGGGCGAAGATTTTATAGTCCGAGTTGAGCATTGTAATTGGCCTGTAGTCCTCGACCGTCCGACCTCTGGAAGGCTTGTGTATCGGTATAAGGAGACCTTCCACGAATGCAGGTGGCACGTGGAAACCGAGGGTCATCAGTTCTTGGTACATGCTGATCCATCGGGGCATCATTAGATCGCGGAAAGTCCGATAAAACTCGAGCGGCAGTCCGTCTGGCCCGGGAGATTTGTTGAGTGCTCCCTTGTTAAGCGCGTCCTCGATGTCGTCCCGTGTAATTCCACCTAACAGCGTCGCCGCTGCAGCATTGTCGAGGGTGTGCGACACGTGCTGCAGTATGTCGTGATCGTCCGCGTCCTCTTCCTCTGTATTCACCTCGTCGTAAAACTGGCGATAGTGATCTGCAAAGGCTTCTGTAACCGCGGCCTGAGTCAGTACGACCCTACCACCTGGCAATACGAGGTCCGTGATCAGCTGCTGTCGGCGTCGGCGGCTGTCGAGCACGATGTGATGCATAGACGGGTTTTCTCCGTCCGCTCGGTCGTGACGTCGCGATCGCACGACGACCCCCTCCAAACGTTTCCTCGTAAGAGACAATATTTGACCTTTAATTCGGCGGCTTTCCATTTGTCGGTTTGGAGATGGTGGTTGGCCGTCGAGTTCGCAAAGCATCGTGTAATAAAAGTCCAATGTGTGACGATGCCAAGCTGCGATATCTTTACCGAATTGAGTTAGCACACGCCGAAACGCTGGTTTTGCACAGTCCACCCACCATGCTAGAGTCGAAGGATATCGGGGAAGACGACGTTCGCAATCCAGCCATGTGTTGGCGATAATTCGACGGCATTCCGGGTCTTGAAGATGTGCCACATTCAGCTTCCAGGGTCCTCGGCTGCGCCATATTCGCTGCTGTTGTAGAGTGAGTGTGCATATGAAAGCGCTATGATCGGAGAAGGCAAGCGGCCAACGTTCGGCGTCCGATACTCCCGGCGCTAGAGCTCGTGAGACATAAATGCGGTCTAGGCGACTGGCTGGGTGACTAGTAAGGTATGTCGGCCCGGGACGGTCACCGTGCACTGTCTCCCACGTGTCAGTGAGAAGCAGATCTCGAACCAGGAGCCGAAGTTCTTGACAAGTCGAGAAGTGTGGGACTTGGTCTTTGGGGTGGAGCACACAGTTAAAGTCGCCGCCGAAGATATATTGATCGTAGCGGCTGATAAAGAGGGGGGCGATATCCTCCGAGTAGAACAGCGATCGTTCGCGGCGTTGGTCAGTTCCTGATGGAGCGTAGATGTTAATGATGCGTGTGCCCAGTGCTGTGATCGCCAGCCCCCTTCCTGACGGAAGGTAAGTCACTTCTTCGATGGCAATTCCGTCGCGCACTAGTATTGCCGTACCGCTGCCATTCCGGTCCGCCGGTGACATATGTGTCACGTAACCGTAGAAAACAGGGAGGGCCGCTATATACACTTCTTGCAACAGGGCAATGTCAACATCCGCAGAACGAAGCATCTCACGTAGCAACTGGATCTTCACTGCCGTTCGTATCGTGTTGAGGTTGAGCGTGGCGATACGATATGCTTGTTGCCGAACCGCAGGTGTTAAGTTATCCATTAAGACTGGAATTGCCTATGGCGCTTCTGACTCTATTGACACCTCCGCATCCCCACAAACCGCACCTGCCGTCCTTTCTAGAGAGCCGGCGCCAATGGCGTGGGCCCTGTTGGCGTAACTTGCATGGTTCCGTCGTCGTCGTGGTCATCCGCCCACGTCGGGGAACTCAATGCAAGATCTGCTTCCCTAGCGTCCTCAGGACTCGGCATGGGTGCTTGCACTCCAGAAGGTGGTGGGCAGCATCTGTCCTGCATATCGGCATCCGATGTTGCCACTGTAGGTATATGTGCTTTGTCCTCAGTTCCGTTCGGTGGTGCCACACTGCAGCAAATGGCGGCTGCCTCTGTGGTAACGTCGTCATTGAAGGTGGAGTCTTCGTCCTCTGGAGGCTGCGTCGCATCCCGTTCGGAAGTTGCTCTACGCCTCCGCTTCCGTCGCTTCGGGGAGCGTTGCTTCCTGGAGTGTCCTTCAGTGTCAGACGACGGCAAAGATTCCCGACGTTGGCACAATAAGCGAGTCTACGGCCATGCTATCGTCATGTATGTTGTTATCCGTCGACGGGGGCGGCGGCATCGGAATTGAATCCGTAGCTTGTGGAACGGGTGTGTCGTCATCGCCCTGTATTGGAGGATGGAGCCGCGACCCAACAGTGGATGTCGGCCGTCGTGGTGAAGTGGTAGCTGTCGTGAGGGCTGCTGCATAAGTCACGGGAAGCAGCGTCGGCTGCGATGGCGGGTCTGCGTCAGCCGGCGGCAGTTGCGTGATTCGACGTTGGAGACATTCTGATCTAAGATGTCCCTCCTTCCCACAACCAGAGCAGGTCTTTGGTTGCCCATCGTAGATGACGATGGCACGGCAGCCACCGATAGTCAGATATGAAGGTACATGTTTTTTAATTTCTATTCGGACCTGGCGGACTCCATTCAGCACAGGATATGTCTGGAATTGCGTCCATTTTTCCGCAATATGATCATGGACCGTGCCGTAGGGGCGCAGCGCTGTCACGATGTCCTCCGCCGGTAATTCGAAAGGAAGTTCGAAAATTCTGATCGTGCGAAGTCCCATGCCAGAATAATCGACGTGTACAGTCCCCACATTGCCATCAGCATGGCAGAAACGGAGGCCCTGTTTCGTGTCCCGAAGGATCCGTTCACATGTTGCGTCGTTGATGATCTTGACATATACGATACTACTCACAATGGACAAGTGAATGCCGAGAATGTCGGTCGCCGGGATTTTAACTTCTTCTCGTAGAAATCGTTCGACTTCGAGTGCTTTGGGCCGTGCGAATTCGTTGCGGAACGTAAATTTGAGCGTCGATTTTCTGTACTGGTGCGCCATGGTGATCTATATGCTGAGTACGGCACGCGCGAAACGGCCGAGTACGATGTAAACAACACAAGCGCTCGCTCCGCGGCAGGAACACAAACAGCGCGTCCTCACCGCAGCACAGCCAAAGGCCAACTGTGCCATCTGCGCTACCGAAGCACGACTCACGCCCGGTCCTCACAGCTTTACTTCTGCCAGTATCTCGTCTCCTACCTTCCAAACTTTACAGAAGCTCTCCTGCGAACCTTGCAGAACTAGCACTCCTGAAAGAAAGGATACTCTGGAGACATGGGTGAGCCACAGCCTGGGGGATGTTTCCAGAACGAGATTTTCACTCTGCAGCGGAGTGTGCGCTGATATGAAACTTCCTGGCAGATTAAAACTGTGTGCCCGATCGAGACTCGAACTCGGGACCTTTGCCTTTCGCGGGCAAGTGCTCTACCATCTGAGCTACCGAAGCACGACTCACTCCCGGTCCTCACAGCTTTACTTCTGCCAGTATCTCGTCTCCTACCTTCCAAACTTTACAAAAGCTGTGAGGACCGGGCGTGAGTCGTGCTTCGGTAGCTCGGATGGTAGAGCACTTGCCCGCGAAAAGCAAAGGTCCCGAGTTCGAGTCGCGGTCGGGCACACAGTTTTAATTTGCCAGGAAGTTTCATATCAGCGCACACTCCTCTGCAGAGTGAAAATCTCATTCTGGAAACATCCCCCAGGCTGTGGCTGTGCTATGTCTCCGCAGTATCCTTTTCTTTCAGGAGTGCTAGTTCTGCAAGGTTCGCAGGAGAGCTTCTGTAACGTTTGGAAGGTAGGAGACGTGTTACTGGCAGAAGTAAACCTGTGATGACCGGGCGTGAGTCGTGCTTCGGTAGCTCAGATGGGCAGTCTGCCGCCGGCAGTGCTGCGAGGCGGTCACGCGCCAGAGCGCTGCGGGCGAGGCGCGAGCGGTGTGTTTGTGTTTACTTCGGCCGTTGTAAGTGCCGTTGTCCCTTCTAGACCACCATGGCGCACAACTATCGGAAGAAGACGTTACGTTTCAACTTTTGTTCCGACTTCACCCGACCCAAGGCCCTGGAAGTAGAACGATTTATACGCGATGAAGTTAAAATACCACCAACGGATCTAATTGGTATCCACTTATCCATAGTTAGCAGTACCGTCTACGTCAAAATGATCAACGATGCGGCGTGCGACAAGGTGCTTCAAGAGGCAAAACGTGGACTGCGCTTCTGTCATTCCGACGGCAACGTCGGACCGGTTACCGTCGATCACGCAGGGTCTCGGCACACGGACGATAAGGATCTTCGAACTGCCGTTCGAACTACCTGCAGACTTCGTCATCGAGGCGCTCCGTCCCTATGGCAACGTTCTGGAACATGTTGGCGAACGATGGGTCCAATTTCAAACCTATCCCGTTTTAAACGGTGTTAGACAGGTCCGCATCGAGTTGCAGAAACACGTGCCTTCCTATCTGCGTATCGGAGGCTGCCGTGCCATTATAATGTACGACGGCCAACCTCGGACCTGTTCCGGTTGCGGGAAAGAAGGTCACCTACGGTCTGAATGCATTCAACGACGTGTCACGCAGCTCCCGTTGTCGGAAGCGTCACACCCACGATGACCGCCCTACCGGTCACTTACGCAGCGGTTCTTGCCACGTCTACAGTTTCGTCCAGTCCGTCGCCCGGTCCTTCCGATCGGCCCGTCCCACCGTCCCAGTCGCCTATGGACGGTGCGGACGTCCCACCTGACAATCTTGCCGCCGAACAGGCTCCCGCACCGGACGCTGAGGAGAACAGTACTTCTTCACAACACCTGTTTGACAATTTCATTGTACCCACCGACGCCTTCGAACCAGGTCGACGCTCCTCCTTGCCGTCGTCCGACACTGAGGAACACGTGCGCAAACAACGCTTGCCACGTAGGCGCAAACGCCGCCGCCGTTCACCCACGGGCTCTCAAAGCGTCGCCACCCGCGACGACGACGACGACACCCAGCCAGCCGACATTTCCACACAGAGGTCGGCGGACAACTTTCAAGATGAACAAGACGTTTCGCAGGACGGGACCACCATGGAGGTCGCCACGCACAATGTAACGATCGGTGCGCAGGTTGAGACGCCTGTCTCCCCGCCGACAACTCCAGATCTCTCTCACCACGACGCCATTCCCATGGACATTGGACAGACCCACGGCACAGGAACATGGGCCGACGACGTTGAGGAAGATACGCCCCCTCCTCCGGATGAGTTGCCTCCGCCGGACAAGGCTGCCTGTTAACATCAAAAGCGAGGCATTGCAGCTAATGGGACGGGACTTCCTGTCGGTGCCCTCCTCTTCCTTCCCTTGGTGATGGTAGATGCGCGTCCACCACCACTGAAACAAACGTACCGGTTTGCCACACTGAACATCAACATGATCGGCACTGCACCCAAGCTGCAACTCCTATGTGACATGCTTCGGGCCTCTGACGTCGACGTCGCCCTTCTTCAGGAAGTACGCGTTGCCACACTACCACCAGTCTACGGCTACGACTCATACACGTCCACATGTGATCAATCAGGGCGTGGAGTGGCTTTCTACATACGCGAAGGAATCCCACTCAAGGACACGACAATCCTTCCCTGTGGAAGAGGCATGGCTGTTACCATCTTCGACACGCGCGTCATCAATATCTACGCTCCGTCTGGCTCCACGAACCGTCGGCTGCGGTCCACTTTCTTCGGACATGACGTGGCGCCCCTGTTTTCTGGACGCTATGATCGTCTTATCATGGGAGGCGATTTCAACTGTGTCCTCCATCCGCAGGACCAAGTGCCTGGTTATTCGCCATGCCCGGCGCTGCTCACCTTAATCGAAGATTTTCATCTAGTGGACGTTTGGGAGAAAATTCATGTCAATAACCCCGGTTTTACCCATTATACAGCACATTCTGCGAGCAGACTGGACCGGTTTTATGTCTCTGCCCACCTTGGCAATGAAGTCGCCCAAGCTGAACGATGGCCCCTTGCATTTTCGGACCACTGCGCCGTCATTTGCTCCCTGGTTCTGCCACCTCAGTCAGTGTGGCGCAGCAAAGGTTACTGGAAGCTTAATACCTCCCTCCTTAATGATCCACACTGCCACTACATGGGCGTCTTGCGAAAGACGCCTTCCGCAGTACACATTCACGTTCAATTGGTGGCTCAAATGTGCCAAACCTGCGATCAGAAAGGCCTTCATACAATGTGGCAAGGAAGCAGCAGCATGGCATCGATACACCACAAATTTTCACTACGCCGTCCTCCGTGAGCTCGATGCGCTCCCTCCATCACCTGACTCCCATAGGGAACGACAGCGTACTAAAGCTCGTCTCCTCTCTCTTCAACGTGCACGACTGCATGGTGTCGTGGTGCGTCCCCGACGACAAGACCTCCTCCACGACGAAACCCCATCCACAATCCATGCCGCATCCGACCATAGTCGTCGACGTCGACTTTTCCTCCCCAACATCACGACCTCCGATGGTGTTCACCGCACAACACAGGCGGCAGTGCTGTCTGCCTTTGCTGAACATTATCGCCAATTTTATGATGATGAACCGATGGCGACGCCCATTCCTGATGATCTCCGTCCTTCCCCTGATCGGACGCTCACCGTAGCGGAGTCAACGTCCATGATGTCTGCAATCACCGCAGAAGAGGTGGTAGATGCGATCAACAATGGGGCCAAGAACAAATCACCCGGACCAGATGGTCTCCCAGTGGAGTTTTACCGGGCGTTCACCACGTTAATGCTTCCTCGCTGGACGGAAATGTTTCAGGAATTCTTTACTCCGTCCTTCCCAATTCCACCTGAATTCGTCACTGGCATTCTTCTACCTGTGCCTAAACCGAAGGGAGGGTCTCATGTCTCTGCATATCGCCCCCTTACACTACTGAATGCAGACTATAAAATCTATGCACGCCTCATAGCAGCGCGCATACGCACCGTCTTACCTACGGTCCTTTCACCTGAGCAGACTGCACGTGGTTGTGGGGCCACCTTACAAACAGCCCTAGGAGAATGCCGTGACCTCATTGCACTGGCGTCGGTTTGTCGCCTTCGTGCAGCACTGGTATCCGTCGATTTCACGAGTGCCTTTGATCGCGTTCGACACCCATTCCTCCTCATGGTGGCGACACGTATGGGGTTCCCATTGCTTTTTGTCGATGCCATTCGCCGGTTACTACTTCCCGCGGACTCGATGGTACAAGTCAATGGGAGGCTTGTAGGACCGATTCCTATACGCCGCTCTGTGCGTCAAGGATGCCCTATGTCTACTTTACTATATGCCATTGCACTTGAGCCCCTCATCACTGGACTTACCTCTAGACTGCAGGGCCTCACTTTGCGTGACTACACCTTTCACTGTAGGGCTTATGCGGACGATCTCCTCTTTCTCACCTGCTCCTCCACGGAACTCAATGACGCCATCCAATGGATCCACCTGTATGGACGTCTTTCTGGTAGCATTCTTAATGTCAATAAATCGACTATGATGCACATTGGGCGCGGCCTCCCGGCTATTGTGCCGACCCCACTCCCAGTCAGTGCCACCCTTCGTTACTTGGGTATCGAATTTACGAGCTCCACACACCGCACAGTGGCCCTGGCTTACCGGCGGCTTTTGCAGTCGATTCGGCACCATGTCCGCGGTCAAGTGCACCGTAACTTAAACCAACACCAACGTGTGTCCTATGTCAACATGTATGTCGCCCCTAAACTGGTACACGTCGCCCAGATCCTCCCAATGCCGTTACTCCTTGGCCGCCGCATCCAATCAGCCTTTGGATATTTCGTGTCAGCAGGAGCACTTTTCAAAGTCCGCTACAACACTCTAACGCTGCCTCCTGCAAAAGGTGGTCTTGGACTCGTCAACGTGCGGGCACGATTTTCTGCACTCTTTGTCCACACTCTGTTGCGGCACTGGCAGGGACCGGTCCCGTCCTTAACACGCAGTCTCTTAGATATCCTCCGACCAGCTTCTCTCGATCCACCGATCAATGTGGCACCTATTTCTCCATTATTGTACCACGTCGCCAATTGTTTCATAGAACTCAGCTACGTTCAGGCCGATCTTCCAGTCACCCGCCCTCCCCGTACAAAATATTAGTATCGTTTGTTTATGCTGTCCAACCCTTGCGACCCCATGGTGCTACAGCATCCTGACATTAACTGGCGCACGGTTTGGGGGTGTGTGCATGCACCCTTTTTACCGTCGTCTGTGTCTGCACTCTGGTATGTTTTAGTCTATGGCAAATTCCCGACTAACAGTCGACTTTCTCGCATAGGACTGGCCACCTCCCCACTCTGCCCTGACTATCAGCTCGATGACACCGACGAGCACCGTCTTACGTGCCCCCTGAAACGAAACGTATGGCTCCTCATCCAACGAATCGTGGGCTTTTACCTCCGTGCCCCGCCAACGACGGTAACCCCGGATTTCCTGTTGTTGCCCCAGACATTTCACTACCCTCTTGCTAAGCACCATACCCTAATTTGGTTTCGAGGACAGGCTTTAGAATACCTCTTTCAGAGTGGTCCGCATACAGTCCTTGACTTCTGGTACAAAGTTGTGACCGCGCATAGCACCCTCACCCGAAAACCATCTTACCGACAAACTTGTGCCGGTTATCTCCGCAGCGTCTTCTTTGACCCCCCTCAAAGTTGGGGTGTACCATGCCTACCTGTCACATGATGCAACACCCTTATCCACGTTCTCCTGCATCGACCAAAAACAAAAACAAATTTTTTAAAAAAAGGAAGAAGACAGAATATGTTATATTTTGTTGTATTTAATGTTTTTCGTTTTAATATTTTTTTTTGTTTAACCAAAAGTCATTTGATTATGTTGAAATGGTAACTTGAAGAACTCTTGCATAGTGAATATATATGTACTTTTAGTTTGTTCAATACCAATTATTAAAAAAAAACAAAAAAAAGGAAAACAGGATATTTTATATTTTGTTGTATTTAATGTTATTCTAATAATTTGTCTACCTAACACTCATTTGATTATGTTTAACTGGTACCTTGAAGAACTTTTGCTCTGTATATATATATATATATATATATATATATATATATATATATATATATATATATATATATGTACTCTCCGTTTGTTCAATTAAAAAACAATAAAATAAAAAAAATAAAAAAAATAAAAAAAAGATGGTAGAGCACTTTCCCGCGAAAGGCAAAGGTCCCGAGTTCGAGTCTCGGTCGGACTCACAGTTTTAATTTGCCAGGAAGTTTAATATCAGCGTACATTCCGCTGCAGAGTGAAAATCTCATTCTGGAAACAGCCCCCAGGCTGTGGCTAAGCCATGTCTCCGCAGTATCCTTTCTTTCAGGAGTGCTGGTTCTGCAAGGTTCGCAGGAGAGCTTCTGTAAAGTTTGGAAGGTAGGAGACGAGATACTGGCAGAAGTAAAGCTGTGAGGACCGGGCGTGAGTAGTGCTTTGGTAGCTCAGATGGTAGAGGACTTGCCCGCGAAAGGCAAATGTCCCGAGTTCGAGTCTCAGTCGGGCACTCAGTTTTAATCCGCCAGGAAGTTTCATATCAGCGCACACTCCTCTGCAGTGTGAAAATCTCATTCTGGAAACATACCCCAGGCTGTGGCTAAGCCATGTCTCCGAAGTATCCTTTCTTTCACGAGTGCTAGTTCTGCAAGGTTCGCAGGAGAGCTTCTGTAAAGTTTGGAAGGTAGGAGACGCGATACTGGCAGAAGTAAAGCTGTGAGGACAGGGCGTCAGGCGTGCTTCGGTAGCTCAGATGGTAGAGCACTTGCCCGCGAAAGGCAAAGGTCCCGAGTTCGCGTCTCGGTCGAGCACACAGTTTTTAATTTGCCAAGGAAGTTTCATATCAGCGCACACTCCGCTGCAGAGTGAAATCTCATTCTGAAAACATCCCCCAGGCTGTGGCTAAGCCATGTCTCCGCAGTATACTTTCTTTCAGGAGTGTTAGTTCTGCAAGGTTCGCAGGAGAGCTTCTGTAAAGTTTGGAAGGTAGGAGACGAGATACTGGCAGAAGTAAAGCTGTGAGGACCGGACGTGAGGCGTGCTTCGGTAGCTCAGATGGTAGAGCACTTGCCCGCGAAAGGCAAAGGTCCCGAGTTCGAGTCTCGGTCGGGCACACAGTTTTAATATGCCAGGAAGTTTCATATTAGCGCACATTCCGCTGCAGAGTGAAAATCTCATTCTGGAAACATCCCCCAGGCTGTGGCTAAGCCATGTTTCCGCAGTATCCTTTCCTTGAGGAGTGCTAGTTCTGCAAGGTTCGCAGGAGAGCTTCTGTAAAGCTTGGAAGGTAGGAGACGAGATACTGGCAGAAGTAAAGCTGTGAGGACCGGGCGTGAGTCGTGCTTTGGTAGCTCAGATGGTAAAGGACTATCCCGCGGAAGGCAAAGATCCCGAGTTCGAGTCTCAGTCGGGCACACAGTTTTAATCTGCCAGGAAGTTTCATATCAGCGCACACTCCGCTGCAGAGTGAAAATCTCATTCTGGAAACATCCCCGAGGCTGTGGCTAAGCCATGTCTCCGCAGTATCCCTTCTTTCAGGAGTGCAAGTTCTGCAAGGTTCGCAGGAGATCTTCTGTAAAGTTTGGAAGGTAGGAGACGAGATACTGGCAGAAGTAAAGCTGTGATGTCCGTGCGTGAGTCGCGCTTCGGTAGCTGAGATGGTAGAGCACTTTCCCGCAAAAGGCAAAGTTCCCGAGTTCGAGTCTCGGTCGGGCACACAGTTTTAATCTTTGTTCCTTTTCTGATATAAATGCATCATCCTCCTCCCCTTGAAGTAGTTCTGCAGTAAGAGTTTGCCTTTTCATACAATGATAATTCGACATGTTGGATTTCTGTGTCTCTACACCAATGCTCAGTAATACAAACTACTGTGCAGTTAAAAGGTTGGAGCTCAGCTTCTAATAGTTGTATTTTTTTATTGATTGCATGTTTTGATGGATGATTGTTAAGTCTGTAAAATGCGCCATATTACTCTTTCCAGTGGTTTGTTTTTCTTTGTGACATGTGGTATATGTGATATTTGAGGTTTTAAAATCTGTCTTGTAAGAGATTGTTTCAGTATTTTTGAAAGTGGTGGAGATACTCTTTATGCAGGGGAAATTGTTGTCTGGATTTATCCTAAAAAAGACCTCCTTTGCTACCAATGACAATAGGTATTTGACCGTGTGTGACCCGAGATCCACCCTCTATACTTTCATGAATCAGCTGTACCAATCTTCCCTTCCCAGTACTGTTTAGATGTAGGCCATGCCTAGTGAAACCCCATGTGTTGATAGTCTCGATGGGTACCATCCCTGTCCAAATTGTTTCCCACCCCACTCACTATCACTGCATGGTCCTCTTTTTTTAAGTCCTTATATAAAAACCCTAGGTCCCCTATCACATGACTTAGCGCTGCATTTGGCTTTAAGATACTGGTGGCTTGGTACGCTGCCCCTAAACTTTCCTGTAACTGAGGGTCTACACCTCTCCCATGGCTACCTAGCTGCAGCACTTTCTTCTTCCTAAGACTTTGTACATTCCTAGGCTTCTTGGCCTCGGTTGAAGTGTGCTGCACATTTCCTGCTCCTATTCTGCCTGAAGCTCTTCTCCACTTAACTCTGGCAGTGGTAGATACCTGTTTTTTGGTGTTGATGATATAACTGTCAGATCGCGTTTTGTTTCTTCGTATCCTCCTACCAGCTGCCAGTTCCCAACCACCCTCCCCCCCTCCAGCTCCCTTGATCCTTATGAGTTCCTTCCTTGCTTCCTCTCGCTGTGCCTGAAGGGCACAGATTTTCCTTTCCTGTTCCCCAATCAAAATGTTCCTACTGCATACTCTCCAGTTCCAGGAGAGAGCCTCTTCTGTTCTCCCAACATTCTCGCCACTGCACCCTATAACAGCTCCTACATTTCTCACTCACGGTTAGTTTAGAAAGAATAATTAAGTTTAAGGAGTGTTTAAATTGTTCAAGGATGCTAGATTGGCTGTGTGTAAAAAAAAAACGACACAAAGTTCTTATGTGCGTTGGTTGTTGTTTTTGTACTGATTTAGAGATACAATGACAAAAGAATGAATTTGTAATAAATTTGCTTTTAGAGAATTTACGTTATCAGGCGTGTTTGGTCAGGTTTTTAAACATTTATAAGTCAGAAAATTTAGGCCTAGATTGTGTCTGTCGGCCAGATGGCCGAGCGGTTCTAGGCGCTTCAGTCTGGAACCGAGCGACCGAGGTTCGTATACTGCGTCGGACATGGATGTGTTTGATGTCCTTAATTAGGTAGAAGTAGATCTAAGTTCTAGGGGACTGACGAACTCAGCTGTTAAGTCCCATAGTGCTCAGAGCCATTTTGATCGCGTCTATCTAACTAGTAAACAATACGAAATGTGTTACTTAAATACGATTATAAAAGTGTAATTACACTTTTATTGCTGCGATAGACACTGATGAAACTAGTAGCTGTCTTTTTTAAACGAATTTTGTACTATTAAGAAAACTTGAATAGAATTTTTTGTGTTTATGTCACGCAAAATTTCGGACTATGTCGCGATTATCGGGACTTCAGCTAAGGAACAAGTTTTTTCAAGAACAAGCGCTGCTGGGACCCTAATATTGAGTTGTGTTACAAGAACGGACAGTACAGGTAGTGTACAAAACAAAGAAAATTATAATTTGACATTATTTCCTCTTATATAAGTTATTTAAGCGGACGAAGGAAATACCTCTGCTTTCACTGAGCGGCCATATAAAAATGATTGTTGCGTTTAAACAATATTTACACAAATAAGCCACAGATTAAAGACAGGTGCATTGACTTTGATAAAAAGAAAGATGGGGGGGGGGTGGGGTACCCGAGATGACTCGTACTGCACTGTAGACATGTGGCAGAAACTTGTTAAAGTACACGCTAAAAGAGCAAGTGCTGCCGTTGCTAGTTGGCAAAAGGGCAAAAGGTCCCAACAACGCGGATACTGCTACACTTCCCTTGGAAGTGAGTACGCTTCACCATTAAGAACAAGCACTCTGTCACTACAACCGTGGACCAAGCAGCAAAGGCGAACCAAGGCCGTGTTCGAGTTCGAGGGTCGTGTTTCTCAGACAAGTGAATTTAGCAATCCAAGATTCGGTTACGATATAGCGCGGTACCTAGAAATGCTCGTCGGTGTACAGCCTCACGTAATGGCCATTTGTAGCTGCTGAGGAACTTCCTTCTCCAGCCAGCGGCAAGACGGATCCGACCGAGAGCCAAAGCAGCTCAGTGGTCGTGATCGTGCCCTATCACGAGAAGCCAGGTAGGAGGCTGGTTAGCGACCACCGAAGACTTAGCCACGCGCTATCGATGAGGAGTCGGTAGTGGACACGGCTCAGATGTTACAAATTTTGTGGGATGATGGAAAAGAGTAAATGTATCACCTTGAGGCAAGGGGACCCGATGGGGGAGCAACCGAGTCGAAGGGTATAAGTGAAAGTCATTGTGATACCTCTGACACCTACCCAGGCGCATGGAATATATGCCACTTGTCATTCGTGAACGGAACGGGTTCCAACATGATAGAGCCCAACTTCACTTTGACTGAGGGTTCGTGAATAACTGGATCAGACATTCCCTGGAAACTGGATGGGGAGAGGAGGTCCCATTTTGTGACCAAAAAGGTCTTTCCAACTACTGTTTTCTGGGTTCCAGTTATTTGAACCGTTACTCCTTCGGCAGTGGAAATTATGTAAGGGTACTGGGGAGAACTTTACTGGAATTCTGTACGTCGCGATTAGGCCCTTAGTTTGAGCGCTGCTCGAGCTAAGGTGGAACTTAAGTAGATTACCGCTTAAACGTTTCGACTAGATCTTTTCCAGACTAGGGTCCCTTACCTGAAGATGATACATTTCCCTTCTCCATCATCAAGCAACCACCCTTTACAAGGTGTGAACGATAACCGTTTACCGTGTACCCCAGTACTGTAGGAGAATCGAGACGAGCGATTTGAAACAAGACCCATGTGTTCTCTCAATCCGGGAAACAACCTCAAATTGACTTACAAAGCTACCTAAGCTACAGTGCATCCTTACCACGCGAGAATATGGAAGAGCTCTCGTCCTCATACGTCAGCGGCTTAGCCGTGCACTAGTAAAACTGACGTTACGTACATTTCAGCTATCAAAAAAATGGCTCTGAGCACTATGGAACTTAATATCTCCGGTCATCAGTCCCGTAGAACCTAGAACTACTTAAACGTAACTAACCTAAGGACATCACACACATCCATGCCCTACAAGGATTCTAACCTGCGAACGTAGCGGTCGCGCGGTTCCAGACTGAAGCGCCTAGAACCACTCGGCCACCAGCGGCCGGCTTTGAGCTATCAATTTTGTGACTTTTAACTGCGTAAAATTAGCAATTAAATAGTTGTGTTTCCCTGGTGTGTTTAATATGTGTCTACTGTGCCCTAATGAAGCGAAAGCCCCTGCGTGCCCAAAGCTATATAGCCCGAGAAAAAGGATTGTAAGCAGCAAATACCTTCAAGATCGAAGTTAACAATCCTTAATGCGCGCAATTTTAATGGATAACGCGGTATGTAAAGCCCAAACTATAGATCCTCAAGTTGAGATTTACGCAAACTTTTTCTTAGTATGAATGAAAGGTGCCTAACAGAAACAGTCTTTCAGTAAACACAATAATTTATTCAACAAAACATAGAAAAATGAACAAATTATTCAAGATTGCTGAATGATTTATAAACACAATGCATATATCTGTAACTACTGCATTTTGAATGACTTGCAGAGTTACTTTACGCACCAAGATAACTAAGTCCTTCTAACGCAAAATGTCAGTCAGTAATTTGGTCTGAAAATTTAATAACCTGTAAATTTCCCCTCACTTATCGACCTTAATGACAGTGAAAAATTAAACCGCGTGTAACTAATGGAAATTTGGGAAAAGCAATCGTCACCGAAGTTAATCTGTCGGTAAAGAGGGAGGAAATGGTTACATCTAAATGAAAGGAAAATGCAAATGAAACTGGTGGAAATTAATTTTGAAAAGGGGTAAAGTTAATAAAGAAAGTAAATGTGCGGCCGTTACGTAAACAATTAACTAGCGGTAATTAGATATTTGAGATTTGGGGGAAATTACGGTCGCCAGTCCTAAGAACAATTACTATAGTAACTGAAAAAGAAAGGTTATTACACATATAATTAGCACTAGAAGCGTGGCAACTGAAGGTTCACACGTGTAGTGTGAAAACTGAAAGTTTGTCAGAAGTAATAAATTTCGCTACACTCTGACTTAATTTAGCAAAAGAATTAATAAAACCGGAAAATCGAAAGTTAATTTAGTGACTGAAGTTAATAGTGAGCTTTCTTTCTGAAGCACATCGAAATTCAGTAAAATACGGTTAGTCTTGGACTACCTCAACAATCATTTCAAAAGCAACTCCACTCTACGCAATTTAGAAATAAGAGATTTAACTTCGAACTTGATTAAATGATTCTGAACAATTAACAATAGTAACATTTAGTACGTACCAAGCTGAGCTGCAGTCACAGGTAAGCTAAAATATGCTAACAAAACTCGCACTCTTAAGTTGTGCTTGTGTAATCTAAATATTGTAGCCAGCTATGAATACCTTAACTGAACTTTGAAATTAAAGCAGTGGAATGGAATGATATTACTTTAATGCTGGCGTCTGAATTTCAGCGACACTCGGGTTCATTTCGGAAAAGGAAGGACCCTGCTTGGTAATGCAATTCGGACAATGAGCAACAAAGGTTCATACTAAGTTGCTGTAATTTTGTGATGCAACAATTTTAATAGCTGAGGTCTGCCATACAGTTCTAAAACTTGACGTGCTTCCAGTCTTCCTTGTTGGTTGATTGAAGGTTTGAAGTCGTCGGTCGAGGAGGTGGAGACAGTCACTCATTGTCGGCCGTCGCTGTTGCAGAAGCTGGATGTTGGCGCGCCTTCTTTTCGACACGGGCTCCAGCCGAAACGGGCTCTTGATGTGTGCCAGCTAACGCTTCCCGTCCGCGACACAGTGTCAGAAACTAACATAGCAAGTCGAGCGGAATTACATGCTGCCAAACCCCGAAAGCGCGGCAACTCGCGGGAGCGTCACACAACACACCTGCTCCACTGCACTACTCCAGCCAGACTCTGCTCCGCCCGCGCTCCACGCGGTAGAGTTAACACCACCAAAAATCCTAAACACTTTGGTTCTCCACACGACCTATCGATGTATTCGTTCGACAGCATAGTTTTCCCTAGTCAAGACCCAGCGTAAAATACAAATAATATTTACAAAACAAACCAATTATACATCGACATAGATGCATAAATATACACTCCTGGAAATGGAAAAAAGAACACATTGACCCCGGTGTGTCAGAGCCACCATACTTGCTCCGGACACTGCGAGAGGGCTGTACAAGCAATGATCACACGCACGGCACAGCGGACACACCAGGAACCGCGGTGTTGGCCGTCGAATGACGCTAGCTGCGCAGCATTTGCGCACCGCCGCCGTCAGTGTCAGCCAGTTTGCCGTAGCATACGGAGCTCCATCGCAGTCTTTAACACTGGTAGCAGCGACGCACGGATGCACGCCAAGACCGTAGGATCCTACGCAGTGCCGTAGCGGACCGCACCGCCACTTCTTAGCAAATTAGGGACACTGTTGCTCCTGGGGTATCGGTGAGGACCATTCGCAACCGTCTCCATGAAGCTGGGCTACGGTCCCGCACACCGTTAGGCCGTCTTCCGCTCACGCCCCAACATCGTGCAGCCCGCCTCCAGTGGTGTCGCGACAGGCGTGAATGGAGGGACGAATGGAGACGTGTCGTCTTCAGCGATGAGAGTCGCTTCTGCCTTGGTGCCAATGATGGTCGTATGCGTGTTTGGCGCCGTGCAGGTGAACGCCACAATGAGGACTGCATACGACCGAGGCACACAGGGCCAACACCCGGCATCATGGTGTGGGGAGCGATCTCCTACACTGGCCGTACACCACTGGTGATCGTCGAGGGGACACTGAATAGTGCACGGTACATCCAAACCGTCATCGAACCCATCGTTCTATCATTCCTAGACCGGCAAGGGAACTTGCTGTTCCAACAGGACAATGCACGTCCGCATGTGTCCCGTGCCACCCAACGTGCTCTAGAAGGTGTAAGTCAACTACCCTGGCCAGCAAGATCTCCGGATCTGTCCCCCATTGAGCATGTTTGGGACTGGATGAAGCGTCGTCTCACGCGGTCTGCACGTCCAGCCCGAACGCTGGTCCAACTGAGGCGCCAGGTGGAAATGGCATGGCAAGCCGTTCCACAGGACTACATCCAGCATCTCTACGATCGTCTCCATGGGAGAAAAGCAGCCTGCATTGCTGCGAAAGGTGGATATACACTGTACCAGTGCCGACATTGTGCATGCTCTGTTGCCTGTGTCTATGTGCCTGTGGTTGTGTCAGTGCGATCGTGTGATGTATCTGACCCCAGGAATGTGTCAATAAAGTTTCCCCTTCCTGGGACAATGAATTCACGGTGTTCTTATTTCAATTTCCATTAGTGTATATATATATATATATATATATATATATATATATATATATATATATATATATATATATATTAAAACAATTACAACATATAAAGGCACAGAAATGTCATATATTCAGGTAACAAAATAAGGAAAAAAATTATAGTACAATAGATGGAAATAGGAGGATATGCATTTCCGGCGTTACAAACCCGTAACGAACACAGTGACCGGACACCTGTCGATTAGTCAAGAAGCTCACACACTCAGTACAGCAACCGTGAATGAGAGTGAGGTTATCATAATGACAGTACCCTATTACGCTGGTGCTGCAAGCCTGTAATTATTCTCCGACAGCTGTGCTGGACGCTGCTGACTTGCAGAGGGATCTGCTGTAGAGGATGTGGGCGCGGTGCTGTGGTTGCAACTGTGAACCACGGTCGCCCGCTAAGATGCATTATCTGAACCGCGATTTCAGTGTCCCGACTGCGCCCTGGAAACTCTGTCCACCGTGAACTCTAACCTCCGTCTCATTTATTTTCTAGCGTCTTCCTACACCCAGCAACAGTGAAATGTACATACACGGCAGCCCAATAGCTTGGGTTCCTACCGGTACACAGGATCCCATCAAATAACGAGTTACGATACCTACCCAGTAATATCTCAAATCGCCTTCCCACTTCTAAGAAAACAATCGCTTCAGCCCCGTCCTCGTGACGTAACTGACTAATTTACAAACGGCACATTTTTGCGTCAAACACTAACGTCGCATTAGGGATCTTCTGAAATTAAACTGTGCACACGAGGCTTGGTTCATTACTACAGAACTACGTTTTTCTTTGGGAAAAGGAGAGACTTATCTACAAAAGCTTTTCTTCGAAACGTAGGAAGGTCGGGCCTTCCCTCTGCTTGTGTGGTGACTCAACCATAGTTCTGCCTCTGGACGGGGCCAGGATGTAACACCCACAGTAGCCACTGGACACATTGGTTGCGCGCTGGCGACACAACTTCCGGGAACACAGGCACCTGTGGCGGCAGTCCCTGTTCACGGCAAAGAGCCGCTCATTCTTAGCAGCAATCTGATCACCTGTGCCAAATCCGAGACGCTGTGGCTTCCCACACACAAAAGTCATCCTGAAAACAGGCCATTCCAGTACCAAGATAAAATGAAAAGAAGAGAGGCTAGAAAGAGTCTGGTATGTTCAGTCTATGGCATTCGATGTACTTTTAAAAACATTGCGCATGTAATCCGCAGAGTTACCTTTGTCCCGTTTCTTAATCGACTTCGTATAGAACGAAAAAGGCATGCAAAATGATTAGCTACATTTTAAGGGTTGAGTGTATATCGAACCGGAAACGTAATCAGATTTTCCACAACGTGTTCAAAAGTCCGTTTTGGTTCGTCATCTTAATAGTTAACGTTAACTTAGTAACGCTAACGAATGGCGGTGGCATAAGGGGGCGAGAAGATGTTCAACATCTTACACGGTTCGCATGCACTGTAATTCAGATGCATTATGAACCAATATGAAATATGTGAAAAAATCGAAAAAGAAATGGATCGTCGGAAGGACGGACTCAGTATATAGAAAAGCCAGAACAACCTTCGGTGAAATTAAAAGGAAGGGTGGTAACATAAAGAGTGAAATGGGAATACCACTGTTAAACGCAGAGGAGGGAGCAAGTAGGAGGAAAGAATATTGAGGGTCTCTAAGAAGCAAAAGACATGTCTGACGACGTGATAGATGAAGAAACAGGAGTCGACAGAGAAGAAATAGGGGATCCAGTATTATAAACAGAATTTAAGAGAGCTTGGTAAGACTTCAGATCAAATAAGGCATAAGGGACGGATAACATTCCATCGGAATTTCTAAAATCATTTGGGAAAGTGGCTGCAAAATGACTGTTCACATTGGATGCTGATCAATTTAGATTTACGAAAGGTAAAGGCACGAGAGAGGCAGTTCTGACGTTGCCGTTGATAATGGAAGCAAGACTAAAGAAAAATCAAGACATGTTCGTAGGATTTGTCAACCTGGAAAAAGCGTTCGTCAATGTAAAGTTGTGTAAGATGTCCAAAATTCTCAGAAAAATAGGGGCAAGCTATAAACATATAGCGATAATATACAATAAGTAGACAAGAGGGAACAATAAGACATGAAGACCAAGAACGAAGTGGTCGAGTTAATCAGGGTGTAAGAAATGTTTGTAGTCTTAGAACTACCTAAACCTAACTGGCCTAAGGACATCACACACATCCATGCCCGAGGCAGGATTCGAATCTGCGACCGTAGTGGTCGCGCGGTTCTAGTCTGTAGCGCCTAGAACCGCTCGGCCACTTCGGTTGGCAGGAAAGAAACACGTGTAAAACACTATCAAGAGGAAAGGACTGGGTGGTAGGACATGTGTTGAGACATCAGGGAATAAGTTCCATGGTGCTAGAGGGAGCTAGGGAGCTATAGAGGGTAAAAACTTTAAAGGAAGACGGAGCTTGGAGCACATCTAGCAAATAACTGAGGATGTAGGTTGCAGCAGTTACTCTGAGACGAAACGGGAAAAGACTGACACAGGAGAAAAATTCGTTCATATTAACCCGGTGAAGACTGACATAAAAAGCCTATTTCCCGGTTTGATAGTCGACAAGTGACGTATGTAAAACAGCTCATCTCGAGTTCCCTAACGGAACTGCGGTACACTGTAAACAGCTATCGTTCACATGCTGAATATAATTTAGATTGCGTTCCTCCTACCTAATTAACATGGTTGCCCTGAAATGCTAATCTTTCACATATACACTACTCGCCATTAAAATTGCTACACCACGAAGATGACGTGCTACAGACGCGAACTTTAACCTACAGGAAGAAAATGCTGTGATATGCAAATGATTAGCTTTTCAGAGAATTCACACAAGGTTGGAGCCGGTGGCGACACCTACAACGTGCTGACATGAGGAAAGTTTCTGACCGATTTTTCGAACACAAACAGCAGTTGACCGGCGTTGCCTGGTGAAACGTTGTTGTGATGCCTCGTGTAAGGAGGAGAAACGCGTACCATGACGTTTCCGACTTTGATAAAGGTCGGATTGCAGCCTATCGCGATTACGGTTTATCGTATCGCGACATTTCTGCTCGCGTTGGTCGAGATTCAATGACTGTTAGCAGAATGTGGAATCGGTGGGTTCAGGAGGGTAATACGGAACGCCGTGCTGGATCCCAACGGCCTCGAATCACTAGCAGTCGAGATGACAAACATCTTAACCGCATCGCTGCAACGGATCGTGCAGCCACGTTTCGATCCCTGAGTCAACAGATGGGGACGTTTGCAAGAAAACAACCATCTGCACGAACAGTTCGACGACTTTTGCAGCAGCATGGACTATCAGCTCGGAGACATTAGCTGCGGTTATCCTTGACGCTGCATCACAGACAGGTGCGCTTGCGATGGTGTACTCAACGACGGACCTGGGAGAATCCAAGTTCTGTTTACAGCATCATGATGATCGCATCCGTGTTTGGCGATATCGCGGTGAACGCACATTGGAAGCGTGTATTCGCCATTGCCATACTGGCGTATCACCCAGGGTGATGGTATGGGGTGCCATTAGTTACATGTCTCGGTCACCTCTTGTTCGCATTGACGGCACATTGAACAGTGGACGTTTCATTCCAGATGTGTTACGACCCGTGGTTCCACCCTTCATTCGATTCCTGCGAAACCCTACATTTCAGCAGGATAATGCACGACCGCATGTTGCAGGTGCTGTACGGGCCTTTCTGGATACAGAAAATGTTAGACTGCTGCCCTGGCCAGCACATTCTCCAGATCTCTCACCAATTAAAACGTCTGGTCAATGGTGGCCAAGCAACTGGCTCGTCACAATACGCCAGTCACTACTCCTGATGAACTGTGGTATCGTGTAGAAACTGCATGGGCAGCTGTACCTGTACATGCCATCCGAGCTCTGTTTGACTCAATGCCCAGGCGTATCAAGGCCGTTATTACGGCCAGAGGTGGTTGTTCTGGGTACTGATTACTCAGGATCTATGCACCCAAATTGCGTGCAAATCTAATCACATGTCAGTCCCAGTATAATATATTTGTCCAACGAATACCCGTTTATCATCTGCATTTCTTCTTGGTGTAGCAGTTTTAATGGCTAGTAGTGTCGAATCATGTTCTAAGTATATTTGCTTGCCTCTTTCCTCTTGTTGCAGTTTTGATGATCGTCGAAGTCCATAAACGTAAGATCTGAATACCTTGCGATACTCTCGTTAATGTTGTTTTTATTCCGACATTATTGAGAGTTATCGATACAATTTTGGGCAATGGTACTTGCGCAAATATCGTATCGAATCTTGTTTTGAATCGTTCCTCAGTGAAACGATGCTAAACATGTAGCAGCAGTTTATAGAGCGGAGCTTGACAGTGTGGGGCCGTTATTGGTGCCCAAGGGTCAGCTCCTGCCCCAGCGGCTGCCGCCTGCCATCAATGGCCGCCGCGGGACGGGGCGTCAGGAAGTGTCCGGCCGTAAAGTCGCCGTAATCCCCCGGGGCCGCGAGGTCCCAGCCGGCGCTAAGCCGCCGCGACGGGCGACCGGAACGCTCAGCTCCGCCAGGACACGCCCACCGCCCACGGGCCGCCAGTCGTTCTCGCTTATAGTGGCATTCCCGCCACCACTGCGGGTGTCGAGCCGTCGGAATTATAAATACTTCTCTACTCCCCAAATACCTGCAAGGTGTGAGGAAAAGCGACATTTTGTTTTACAACGCATTTCAACGTTTGGAAACGTACTCCCTAGTTTATTGCCTTTCATTCATAAAAATTAGTACCAAATTTCGCTGACTTTGTACACTGACGCGACAAAAGTCGTATCTCCTAATATAGTGTGGGAGTTACCTTTGGCCGGTATAATGGAGCAGCTTGACGTGGAACGGTCTCAACAAGACGTCGGAATTCCCGTGCAGAAATGTAGAGCTATGCTGCCTCTATAGCTGTCCATAATGCGAAAGTGTTGTCGGTTCAGGATTTTGTGCACGAACTGACCTCTATTATGTCTCATAAATGTTCGATAGTACTCATCTCTGGCTGCCTGGGTGGCCAAACCATTCGCCTGAACTGTCCAAAATGTTCTTCAAACAGCGACGTAACGCGCTCTTTCGCACATCGACGGCGGTTCTGCAACATACAGGGTGTTTCAAAAATGACCGGTATATTTGAAACGGCAATAAAAACTAAACGAGCAGCGATAGAAATACACCGTTTGTTGCAATATGCTTGGGACAACTGTACATTTTCAGGCAGACAAACTTTCGAAATTACAGTAGTTACAATTTTCAACAACAGATGGCGCTGCAAGTGATGTGAAAGATATAGAAGACAACGCCGTCTGTGGGTGCGCCATTCTGTACGTCGTCTTTCTGCTGTAAGCGTGTGCTGTTCACAACGTGCAAGTGTGCTGTAGACAACATGGTTTATTCCTTAGAACAGAGGATTTTTGTGGTGTTGGAATTCCGCCGCCTAGAACACAGTGTTGTTGCAACAAGACGAAGTTTTCAACGGAGGTTTAATGTAACCAAAGGACCGAAAAGCGATACAATAAAGGATCTGTTTGCAAAATTTCAACGGACTGGGAACGTGACGGATGAACGTGCTGGAAAGGTAGGGCGACCGCGTACGGCAACCACAGAGGGCAACGCGCAGCTAGTGCAGCAGGTGATCCAACAGCGGCCTCGGGTTTCCGTTCGCCGTGTTGCAGCTGCGGTCCAAATGACGCCAACGTCCACGTATCGTCTCATGCGCCAGAGTTTACACCTCTATCCATACAAAATTCAAACGCGACAACCCCTCAGCGCCGCTACCATTGCTGCACGAGAGACATTCGCTAACGATATAGCCCACAGGATTGATGACGGCGATATGCATGTGGGCAGCATTTGGTTTACTGATGAAGCTTATTTTTACCTGGACGGCTTCGTCAATAAACCGAACTGGCGCATATGGGGAACCGAAAAGCCCCATGTTGCAGTCCCATCGTCCCTGCATCCTCAAAAAGTACTGGTCTGGGCCGCCATCTCTTCCAAAGGAATCAATGGCCCATTTTTCAGATCCGAAACGATTACTGCATCACGCTATCTGGACATTCTTCGTGAATTTGTGGCGGTACAAACTGCCTTAGACGACACTGCGAACACCTCGTGGTTTATGCAAGATGGTGCCCGGCCACATCGCACGGCCGACGTCTTTAATTTCCTGAATGAATATTTCGATGATCGTGTGATTGCTTTGGGCTATCCGAAACATACAGGAGGCGGCGTGGATTGGCCTCCCTATTCGCCAGACATGAACCCCTGTGACTTCTTTCTGTGGGGACACTTGAAAGACCAGGTGTACCGCCAGAATCCAGAAACAATTGAACAGCTGAAGCAGTACATCTCATCTGCATGTGAAGCCATTCCGCCAGACACGTTGTCAAAGGTTTCGGGTAATTTCATTCAGAGACTACGCCATATTATTGCTACACATGGTGGATATGTGGAAAATATCGTACTATAGAGTTTCCCAGACCGCAGCGCCATCTGTTGTTGAAAATTGTAACTACTGTAATTTCGAAAGTTTGTCTGCCTGAAAATGTACTGTTGTCCCAAGCATATTGCAACAAACGGTGTATTTCTATCGCTGCTCGTTTACTTTTTATTGCCGTTTCAAATATACCGGTCATTTTTGAAACACCCTGTAAGTTGTCCACCTGCCTCGATACTGCTGCAGATCTGCACACGTAACTCCTGACTGCAGCTACTTAAGAGATCCCAGAAAAGCAGTGTTGAAGAAACTGAGATTTCATAACTACACGTCGGACGCCGCTACAAGTGCAAAAAGCTGAAAATAGTCTTGTGAATTCTAAATAATAAATCGGAAATGGGTTCCTGTTCAAATTTATAAGTTCAAAGGTCTTTTTAAACCTGCATTAGCATTTTTTTATTGCTATTAAGCAAGAGCATCAGCCCACCTGTGTTCAAATCATTAAAGTTCCTGTTCACAGTCCTCGTCACACTGAAACAACCAGAACTTTTCCCATCCAATTCCGAAATCATTTACGAGAGTAACACAGTCAGTAAACTACTATTTACTTTTGCACTCGGCATTGAGTGGTTGTCTTTAAAATAAGTTTTTGCTCGCCATAAATACTCAGTAAAACAAAATCTACTTAATACCGCCACGCTTTTAGTTCAAAGTTTACACACGGGATTTTCTCCAGAACAAAATATCTCTCGACTCTTAAAATTTCACAAATAGTTAATGGTAAACACCAGCTACCTTTACCACTGTACCGAAACGCGGAAGTCACAATATCACTTCATCTCACGCATAATGCGTACAGACACTCAGCATGACCGGCTCCTTTGAAACCTAGTCCACCACTTCCTTCTTCTCTCTCTGGCTCTACAAACCCCTCTATCTCCTGGGTTCGATGGCAAACGCTCTCACTTCTTATTAACTGTACAGAATTATGGCCAATCAGAACTGACTTTCACGGCGCGGCTCGTGCCATATGTAGCAAGAACCAACCACTGCTCTCAGCTCATTGACGTCATTAAAATAAGCAACTCAAAACTCTGTTGTTAAACAAATAAAATTAAATAAACTTTAAGCTGTACTTCACTTCTGGAATTTAACTAAATAGTCGCGAACGTTCTGGCTGTCTCTTACATATTCAAACATGCTTCGACATCCGTCATCCACTAGTAGGGGAACCACTGGTGGATTCGTTCCCACGATACAAAGCTGGAACACTTCCAAGTTCCTATAGAGAATTACAAACTGAAAATTTAATATTGGCGAGTGTCCCACATACACTCACACAAGTACTCTCTTTCACACTCACCCTAACTCAAAACATAAATATCTACTCGAAATTCTTAAAGTTATTACTACAGCAAAATTACGAAAGGTTTTCTAAAATGAGAACTTTCCAAATTTGAATCTAAAGACTTAAGGTGTTATCATATCTTTTCAAACAGTCACAGTTTGTGAGCATATATATATATATATATATATATATATATATATATATATATATATATATATATATATATATATAGATTTAGTTTTTTAAGTGTCGGATAATTACTTTTTTTCTGACTTTTCTTTTGCCTATCGTGCAACTGGCTCTGAGCACTATGGGACTTAACATCTGAGGTCATCAGTCCCCTAGAACGTAGAACTACTTAAACCTAACTGACCTAAGGACATCACACACGCCCATGCCCGAGGCAGGGTTCGAACCTACGACCGTAGCAGTCACGCGGCTCCGGACTGAAGCGCCTAGAACCGCTCGGCCACCGCGGCCGGCTCTACCCTATGTTTCACTACGTTAATGCCACCTGTCCTATGCTGAGATACGGTTTTAAGAAAACCTAACTGTTTATACATTGTTCAGTTACAGTTCTTAGGTGCAGCAGATGCTGTTCCAGATTTATTAGTACTCTTGAATATATTGTAGGAGTCTTCAATGTGTTTCCACCTTCTTTTGCAATCCTCACTTGTAACGAAAATTACGACATACGTTTTACTTCTTAACATTCAAATATTAATCACAATTTCTTACACATGTGATGTACATTTACAAAACACGTAATCTCTATACAAATAATGACCAAAAAAATTTTTTTTGCCATATGCTTAGTGCATATGAGACGTCTATATCTCCCAGATCGTTAGGATAATTTGAACGTTTTGAGGAAACATCTGTTACCAGTAGATACGCTAAATGAAAATGCTTTTAAGCGTATTGAACAAGGTTTCTGGCAGGAATGGAATACACCAAACTGTGTGGGTAGTATTGATGGCAAAGATATGCGCATAATAGCACCAGAAAACAGCGGACCTTGTTCTTAAATTACAAAAATTACTTTTCCATGGTTCTCCTTACAATAGTTGACGCCAGTTACAAATTCATTGTTGTTGATGACAGCCGCATTTTTCAAAACTCCGAGACGGTGAAAAAGATTCCCATAAACAGATTTAATTTCCCTTCGTCTAAATGCCTTCCAAACACTGGTATTTTAATGCCGCACTTCATAAGTGGTGAAGAAACGTTTGCATTTAGTAATTACCTGATGAATCCGTACTCTCGAAGATTGGATCGGAAAAAAGAAATTTTTAACTACAGTTTGTGTCGTACTGATCGAGTAGTAGAAAACATCTTTGGGTTACTGTCTTAAGTATTTAGAGGATTTTGTACACCAATTTCAATCTTGCCAGAATCAGTTGATGACCTGACTATAACAGCTGGGTGGCTACATAACATTCTGCCAGACGCGTACCTAGAAATCAGGCAGTTCCCTTCTATCGATGTGAAAAACCGACTCAGTCACAATTATGGTCAACTGACACATAAGTGAGATTTTCCAAACAGTGTGATATTGAGGGCGAGAGACAATATTAAACACTTGCGGTACACAGGACGGAGTATCACGGCAAGATATCGCTATAAATAATCGTAAATGATCTTCGTTGAACTTTTGTACTTAATTTGAATACTACCTAGAAGTAAACATAAAAAATATGCATTTTTTTGTATTTACGAAATTAATTGATTATATATCATGCTTCTGCATACTTATATTAATACGAGTAAACGGCAAATAAAGTGGTTGAATAAAAAAATATAACCCACAGTTTTTATAGAGCTCCTTGCCTGTATTCTTCCATACGCTATCCTTCGCAGCATTCGTAAACATCTAATTTGAAGCCATATAGCCGGAGGTTGACACAGACCATACTGATCACGTTTCCGTCTTCTTTGCGCGTAAACCGGATATTTACGTCAGCGAAACGTGACACTACTGGTTCGGGAGGAGTGCTGTCGACCATAGGGTGCGCGACAGGTGTAGACATGATGTGTAGCGCTACACTTGTCTTACGGGCTCACGTGTAAAATAACATAAAGCAGAGAATTGCCGCTGTCGCCGGGCGACATTTGTCGCCTGTCTCTGTCTATTGTAGCTGTCGCTGCGTTTTGAATGCTACCTTAGTGTTATGAGGGTCTGCGCCAACTCGTCATGCTGAGTTCCAGTGTCCACGAACAGGCTGCAACTACTGTCTAGTCGATGTTGTCGCGCTTGTGTCCTGCGTCAACTCATCACTTCACTGCCTAGAACTGAAGGGCATTTATGTACCCACGAAAAAAATCCACCTAGCAGCGTTCTGTTTGTATCAAAGTAATAACTAACAGACCGTGAGTTAATTCCTAAAATAATGGGTACATTATTATTTTCTATTTAAACAGGGTGTTTAGTGAGAGGATGCTTATCGTTTCGGAATAAGCAATGGTTAACAGCGACTAACTTAGCCATGGTACAAAATAGACACATTTGGTGGTTTTAAAGCAGTTTTGATAAACTACATTCCTACAGCAAATTCTTCATGAATCTAATCCCCATATCTATTAATGGTTGCAAATTCTCTGTCAAAAATATATTTCTTTGTAAGTTATAAGTAACAAAAATACCTTTCATATGTGGGCTTGTTGAATATATAACTATATAAATGACTACCTACTTAGATTATGTAAAAGTCTGTCACTAAATAAACTGGTAGCCCTTGGGGGACAAAGAATAAAATAGGGGAATTGCTTTACTGGCCAACAGAAAAAAAAAATGATTGGTTAGAGACTACCAGTTCGACTTCCAGAGAAATTATTACAAAGTATTCAAATTTAGCAGCTAACAGAAGAAAACGAGATTTTAACGCAGACAACCCAAGTTCTCTTTATAAATTATAAAAATTCTAATGTAAGCTTATGTGACCAATATTTGTAAGTCTTCTGAAAGGATTTTACTTTCTTTTATAGTTGTTGTGAAGACGTGTAATGCAGAAATATCCGGCAGTATAAAATCTCTCGGAGGCAACACAGATAAATTCAAAGAACTCTGCATTAATGTCTGTCTGGAGATTCCATGTCATTCTCCTGTTGTGTTTAATCCTGCCCTACACGTGCGTTTTTCAAACCGAGTATGTATGGTCATTCCACTCAAACCTCAAAAACGGCCTTCAGCAATCCGTTACTGTATCTACTTCATCGTCTTGAGACTTTAGTCATGGGAAACAACGATTTAGAAAGTTCCTAGTATACGAGTGCTGACAGAAATGTGTAGGTGAACACCTAGTGACACAGAGATTCATGGAAGTGAAGAACTACAGATGCGTTACAGAAATCCAAGTACTGAAGTTGAAAAGACTACTGTTGGTTGGATGTGTAGCTAGAGTGCTTTGGAGTGGAGTGCTTTTCCATACTAACAGAGGATCTGGTCACCTGGCGGGTATTCCAAGGTCAGGAAGATATAGAAAATGATCAGCGCAGTACGTCCAAAACTTAAGGAAAAATCGGAATACTAGGTAGAAATGTACGGCCGATACACAAGATGGAATCAAACTGTTTCATCTAACAAGGACTGACGATAATCACATTTCTTACATCTGTGTCATAGTACAAAACTCCGGTATTTTCAGAGCTACTGGCTGTACCTGTGTGCCTAAAACGGAAAAACCTAAAACTGAAAAACTTCAAAGCAATAGCACCTTGTAGCTTGAATATGTTAAATGGAAATTGTTTGGGACATTACATATGACTGAGAAAATCCATAAAGCATAAAATGCCTTTAACACGATTCTTTCATACTGTTCTGTCAAAGGCCAGCCGACGTGGCCGAGAGGTTCTAGGTGCTTCAGTCTGGAACTGCACGACCGCTACGGTCGCAGGTTCGAATCCTGCCTCGGGCATGGATGTGTGTGATGTCCTTAGGTTAAGTAGGTTTAAGTAGTTCTAGGGGACTGATGACCTCAGATGATAAGTCCCATAGTGCTCAGAGCCATTTTAACCATTTGTTGTGTCAAAACTATGCCAGAAATTTGCTCGATCACAGACGTGGCGTTCGTCCAGTTAGTTACTCTAACTACAATATTTCTTATTGAAAATGTATATGTTTGTGACTGAACAAACTCCAGAAATGTTTTTGGTATAATACGATCATACGCATAAGTGTAATGGATCTCATGTAGTGCAAATATTTGCAATTATGCCACTGGACATGGACGTAATGGCGGATTCAAATTCAGCAAACCATAACTACATATCCATTATTTACTCTACGCTGCGTCTGTCAATACTACTACATAAAAAATGACGTTCAATCAAATATACGCCATGTTGATTATTCCTTTTCTTTTAAGTTAATAAAAACTTTTTGATTCCACCGCAGAATAAATTACGAGATCAAGTCAAAAAGTGAGGGCCGTTTTAAATAGAGTTTTATTTGGGAAAACAGGGTTTCAGGTATCATCATTTCTTTGCATATTGTACGCACTTCATTCTCTTTACAAGCTTCCTAATTCTGTCTTGGAAGAAGCTTACGTCATCGTCTACATTCACTCCTGGACCGTCTCTACAACCTCATCATTCGACGAAATGTTGAGTTCACACAGGTGCTCCTTATCGGACCAGAAAGGTGCTGCCAAAAGTTGGTTTGTTGGTTGTGTTGGAGAGTAAAGGGACCAAACTACAGGGTCATAAGTCTCCTGCCGAAGTTCAACGCGAAGATGCTGAATACACCGAGTTGTCTTATCCAGCCGCATGAAGGGAGACATTACCCTGAACAAAAAACAAATAACCATATCTTTTCAAAGCGTTCCTCTCCTCTTCGTTTTGATGTTGAGTTTCAGATCTTACAGTAGTTCACAGTAGCTGTGACTCTTCCTGTTTGACCTTTAGAAGTATGATGAAGCGGCGGTAAATCGTCTACCTAATCTTTCATGTTGTGCCGCGTATTCTTTGGCTAATAGTGATGGACCTGCGTCTGATCAGTAGCTACTATGCGATTGAGAAAGTGTTCCTCTTCCTCTTCAAAAAGGTTTAAATATTATTCTTACGCTTCTAAATGATTCCTTGTGTGTAAGTCAGCCAAATGACTTGGTATCCAACTAGCACGAACTTTTGAGGCAGTTCAGAGGTTCATTAACGATTGAAAATACTGACCTATGGCTGATCTTCAGCTATATGCATTATCATCATTTCCAAAAAAATTGCTCAGAGGCCTCGATATTCCTGTCCGTTTCGAAGTGGATGGTGAACCAAACGCTCTTCCTGGCAGATAAATACTCTAGCACTGTTAAAACGATTTATACATCCGTAAGTTTTTTTTCGTACTAAAACAGCTACACCAAGCTGCAGTTGCGGTTTGCAATAGTCTTCTACATCTACATCTACATTTATACTCCGCAAGCCACCCAACGGTGTGTGGCGGAGGGCACTTTACGTGCCACTGTCATTACCCCCCTTTCGTGTTCCTGTCGTGTATGGTTCGCGGGAAGAACGACTGTCTGAAAGCCTCCGTGCGCGCTCGAATCTCTCTAATTTTACATTCGTGATCTCCTCGGGAGGTATAAGTAGGAGGAAGCAATATGTTCGATACCTCATCCAGAAACGCACCCTCTCGAAACCTGGCGAGCAAGCTACACCGCGATGCAGAGCGCCTCTCTTGCAGAGTCTGCCACTTGCGTTTGCTAAACATCTCCGTAACGCTATCACGGTTACCCAATAACCCTGGGCCGAAACGCGCCCCTCTTGTTTGGATCTTCTCTGTCTCCTCCGTCAACCCGATCTGGTACGGATCCCACACTGATGAGCAATACTCAAGTATAGGTCCAATGAGTGTCTTCGTAAGCACAGTCCCTTCTGAGTACGGAAAAATAATACATTACTTTCAATTCTTCCTTTAGCGGAAGAAAGTCAGCACTCAGAATAAAATTACCTTATATCACTTTGAATAGAGCTGCTCACTGAACCAAAGCAGTAAACACACAGGAACAAAAGTGGAACCAAGGCCACCTTATTGAGTCAGTAGTGTTGAACTATGGAACAGTTATAATTACCGTTACTTGTTGAGTTGCCTTCGCACAGCTTCAGAAGGACGCTTTGTTCAGTTTCTGTATAACGGCACGCGAAAGTTTGTATGTCGTTACATTACGCCTGCAAGTCAGTAACACGTCATACGTCCGAGCTTGGAGGTTGTACTCATGCCAGACAAACTTGCCGAAAAGATTATTTCCTTGTTTTACAAAATGGCTCTGAGCACTGTGGGACTTAACATCTATGGTCATCAGTCCCCCTAGAACTTAGAACTACTTAAACCTAACTAACCTAAGGACGTCACACAACACCCAGTCATCACGAGGCAGAGAAAATCCCTGACCCCGCCGGGAATCGAACCCGGGAACCCGGGCGTGGGAAGCGAGAACGCTACCGAATGACCACGAGCTGCGGACCCTTGTTTTACACTAAGCGGCTATAGAAGCGCCGCCGGGAATGGCAGGAATTTACTTGCTTCCGCAGTGCACATGACCGAAAGTAGGTACCAAAATTCCTGCCTCAGGGCAGCATTTAGGCCAACGCTCGGTCACCCATCAGCATTTCACTCCGAGCCAGGACTCCGATGACGCCGCCGTCTCCGCCACCGAGCGGCCGCCAGCACTACCGACAACGACCTCGAGGTCGAGATGCCGCTGACGGGTCTGTCTTCGTTGTTGTGGGTGGGGTAAGACTTTGCGTAAATTGTTCTTATAGCTCAGTTGACTGTAGACTGGTCCAAGGCAACTTTAACTCCGGACATTGGTGGAAGAACTGAACGCTTAACTAAACTCTGCTTCCAGACAGTCTCAATGAGGCGTACCATTTATCTTTGTTTCTAAACGAGGGCCGTCAACTTACCAGTCTTGTATTATTATTCCAAAGTGGCAAACAATTTATTTCTAAATAATTGGGAATCGGAAGTCAATTCTTAGCGCTAATGTATAAAAATCAAGGTAAAATGTCACGAATCTTTTGTCTATGTGTTGTACGATTATTTGTTCATAATAAATATTGCATCCGGTTGGGTTTCGTCTATACTGAAATACTTTCGGAAAACCTGCAGAATTGAGACAGCATCATAATTAATGTTGCAGCTGTATCCGGCCCGTCGAGATGACCTGTGATGTGTCGGCAGAAGTGCCAACACCGTGTTGTTTGAGGAAGCCGAAATGCACGCTATAAGCTTACGCAGGATGACGTGAGGTCTCAAACAGGATACTTAATGAATGCCCTAAAGAAAAGTACGTAGCTGCTGGAATACTTAACTTTAATCCATAATTGGTGAACATTGCGCTTGTTACTGTACATGCTTCATTAGATACATAGCAAAGGAGAAATGGCGCCTTGCTAGGTCGTAGCAATTGACTTAGCTGAAGGCTATGCTAACTATCGTCTCGGCAAATGAGAGCGTAATTCTCAGTGAACCTTTCCTAGCAACGTCGGCTGTACAACTGGGGCGAGTGCTAGTAAGTCTCTCTAGACCTGCCGTGTGGCGGCGGTCGGTCTGCAATTACTGACAGTGGCGACACGCGGGTCCGACGTATACTAATGGACCGCGGCCGATTTAAAAGCTACCACCTAGCAAGTGTGGTGTCTGGCGGTGACACCACAACCTGATTTAGCCACCTAACCACCGTGAACGAGTGTTTGGTGTGTCAGTATGATCCTGAGATAAAGGAATAAAGCAGTCCTAGGAAATATGTGGATTGACGACCGCCGAAGTATGTGAAGACCGAAACAGTGTGACGGTACTGGCTATTAGAATTAAAGGACGAAATGAATTCAATAAGCTTGAATTACCAGAACAATATTTGTACATTTTTTTTTAATCATAAGCGACATAATAAAAGATGACAGTTTTCAGGTGCAGGTATTCAGTTGATCTCAAACCAGAGAAACTGACACACGACAAATGTCGTAGAGCAAAGGCGTCCTTTTTTTTATATAGAGATGGGGCCCCTCCACGCCCGAACCAACGTGGTGACAAGGTGACAAAACCAAAAGTTCTACTGTCACCTCTGCCAACATGTTAGTTATCTAATAAGTGGATCACAGGATGATGGGCTGTGATGTTATCCGTGCGTCTGGGTAAGACTACGCATTAACACGGTCCATCGGATGATAGATAGTGGACGAAACGCGAGTGAGGGTATCGATTTGAAGAGCAGAGGGAAAAAAGTACCAAGGCTCGTGCCGTGGGAAAAAAAAACCTCTGCGAGAGTGGGATGGGTAGTAACAGCAGTAGTGGTTTACTAGCTGCGATAGTTCATGCAAGGTTGGATTTGTTATTATCGGTATCACGCATCATTACCGCGGCAAGCGATGGCGATGCATCCCAGTTGCTGCAGCCGCTAGATTCCTGGAACAATCAAGATCGTTGTACAGTAGTGGGAGATCGGCCATAGATCATCTCACTGTGTGGGGGATGTGTGGAGCCTGTTTGAATGCAGTGTACGGTACGTCTTCCCTGCGTCGTGCCAGTTATTCGGCAGTGTATTCCAGCTGGATATCCAGTAATGGCGTCTGATTAACAGGGGCTCACCTGTACCGTTGTGTTTGCGTGTGCTTGGCCATAGAATGTTAGGCTCAAATGGTTCAAATGGCTCTGAGCACTATGGGACTTAACATCTTAGGTCATCAGTCCCCTAGAACTTAGAACTACTTAAACCTAACTAACCTAAGGACAACACACACATCCATGCCCGAGGCAGGATTGGAACCTGCGACCGTAGCAGTTGCGCGGTTCCGGACTGCAGCGCGTAGAACCGCACGGCCACCGCGGCCGGCAGATGTTAGGTCCTTCCAAGTATGTCTTAAAAGGCGTCCTGTTCGCAAAAGCGTTAAAAGTACTAGAGGAATTAAAAAAAGGTTAATAACATTAAAAATACCTTCTTTAAAGTCAGAATGATAGAAGAGTACACTTAGTTTCTTTCGTTTTACGAAGTGCATCGACATTTGGCTGTTTGATGTGGCACTCTTCAATATGTGGCTCCCGTACAAGACAGAATGTTCACATCCACACCTTCTGTGCACATGAAAATTGACAGTGCAACCGTCTTCCTGAAAAAGATACGTATTAGGAACACAACACGAGGATCCCTTACCAACATCGGTAACATGTATATAGCCAGTCATGCAATAGAGTCGGTCTCTTTAACACACTCAGTCGTGGCAGTATGCATTTTAGAGTTTACTAAAGATTCCTAGCAGCCATTCACTTTAAGGGGCTCCGGAACGCCCTATACTTGCAATGTTAAAATAACGCTTATAAATTACATCTTTCCTCACAAAGTATTTGAGGTAGGAAGTTGAACTTTTTACAGATTATTTATTGGAATATGGGCTACAACTGAACACAGGGATTTTACAAAATTTTAGTTCAGTTATTAAAGATGATTTTTTTTCAATTGTAATGAAAATTCACAACATTTTTTTGCAATTTTTTATTTATATATTCAAAAATATACAGTTTTTTGGAAAAAGGCTGTGTTAAATTATGCAGAAGGTTCGGTGTAACATTTACTGAAAGTTTGAAACAAATATGTTTGGAAGATCCTTAGAAAACATGTAATTAGTATGAGAAAATAAAAGTTTTGGGAATCGAGCGACAAAGATTGGATTAACTTTTTAGTGCATTCCAGGTCCATAGGTTGGATTATCTTCATCCTCTGCAAACTCCTCCTCCAGCTTCCTCTTGTTCCTCCTTCTGTTTAGTCTTGCTTGTATTTCTAGACTCTTTACAGCCCTGTCTGCAGCCCGAAGGCGTTCCTTGTCTAAAGCAAGCATCGCTCGTACCATGTTAGAAACTATCTTCATTCCGATATTTCTAAATACCTTGCACCTTACAATGTTGCCATCATTGAAAGTCGAACAGCATCATACACACCAAAGTGAAGTGTTTCTATTCCAACAAATACAGTCTTGGGGATTCTCGACCATATAACACTATTTACACTTTCATTGGGTTTTGAGTTTTTCGGTGAATACACTTTTTCAACAGTTCAGGTGCTGCTAAGTCTCTGAAAATAGGTTTTATCACCTCCATTATTGCATGAGGCAGACTATGCTTATGAGTGTACACTTCACCAGTTAGCAATCCTTTGTTATATTTACACCAACTGTCTTCTTCTTTGGAACACAAGCTATGTTGGGGATTTTCATCGTCTTTATTGTTTACAGTAATAACACATACCTTTGGCTTTCCAACATTTCTCCTTTTCTTAAAAGCTTTCAGAGGATTTCTAATAACTTTACTTTTACTCATTATTATACTTCAACAAAACAGAGACTCAAGAAACAGAATTAATTACGAATATTTTCGAGATAACGACAGAGTAAATAAACATGAAACAATCGACAATCACACCAGCGATATATATTGAACCATCACAGGTTAGCCACAACACATACTTTATCTCACATCACTAAAATGTACCTGATGAACACGGACGTTAATAATAACACCATTTGACAGCAGTTTAACAGCGCCACAGTGGGTCACGCCCTTGTAGAACACATTTCAAAAAAAATTTAAAAATAGTTGTAGTCTTCGGAATTGAATAAATTATATATCTATTAAAAGGTAATAGTCTGCAGATTCATAAAACGCAAAAAAGTAAAAATTGAACTTTTCATGATTTTGAGCCTTTCCGGAGCCCCTTAAGGGAGTCCGTTACAAAGTATGTATTCACTCTGGCCAGTCACATTAACACAGTTATGGAAGTCTGTGCTTCATGACAATGCTCCTATAACCCTTAGCAAAACATCGACTGACTGTATGTGCTGAAGCTAGACATGTTCGCGTGCCGGCCATACCATACTGTCCCCGTAGAGCTGAAACCCAAAGCCAGCAAGCCGTACATTCCACAACTCCAAGACTCCTCCCACTAGAACAAGGGATAGCTCCACTACGGTCGCCTGTCCTCTACAGGCAACACACCGGGACTCGTCTAGCAGCAAACTTCGCCACAGTCGGCCGTGCTGCAGTATCAGGAAACTCGCTTCGCGGTTCACAGCGCCCTCCTCATTCCCCACCCGTCGCCACCAGATACCGCTCCTTCCGCCAGAGAAGGAATACCATCGACACCTAGCGACTTAACAATCCAGAGTAGTGCCAAACCCAGTATTAACGGAAAAAGAATGCCACCACTGACCCAGAATCAACGAGCAAAGTTAGGCTGAGGTTGTTTTGGTACGACCACGATTTGACCCTAACAGATTATGTCAAACAGTTACAGGAAAATACCTTAGAAAGCTCCTGATGAGGTTAAGAGAGGCTCTGTTGCTGAATCAACGCCGGAAGTTGCCGAGAGGGGAGTATTTGCTCCAGGATAACACCCTAGCTCATTCTGCTTAGAAGACAAGGATATATGGTGCTTCTTCGGCTATCAAATTTGACATCAACCCCTTACTCTTCTCTTTCTGACACATTACATGTGGTATTGGTTGTATGGATATTGTTTAGGAATTTAAAGATTAGAATATCTATTATTCTACCAGTTATGCTGTATGGGCGCGAGACTTGGTCTCTCACTGTGCAAAATGAAAAGCCGTTTCGAGTATTTGAAAACAAAATTTTGAGGAAAATTTTCGGAGCAAAAAGGGATGACATTAGCGGAGAGTGGCGAAAACTGCATTACGAAGGGGTTCTCGTACTCTATTCAAGCCCTGACATAATCAGTATTATTAAATCATGTAGGCTGCGGTGGGCAGGTAACGTAGCTCGAATGGATGAGGGCAGGGCGGCGCGCAGAGTACTGGTAGGGCACTTAGAGGGAAAACGTCCTGTGGGGAGACCGAGGCGTAGATGGAAGCCTAGAGATTGAAGGTGAATGGAAGGAAATAGCCCAATACAGGGACAGATGGCGAAAATACGTTGCTGCAGTAATGGACTCTCGAGTCCGGTATGATTAGTGCGTGAGTGAGTGAGTGATTGGTTGTATGGGCTCTTGTCAACAACCCACATCTCTTGTTTTGGATCGCCCTTCTGAAATTTTTCGGTGTCTAAATGTACCGATCAGTATTTACGGTCTCCCCTCGCGATACAAATTCGCACAGGAGTACACCACGTCGATACCTAAAGACAGAGACTGTTGCTTGAATTTGGTGTTCAAAGGTGAATCATCATATCGTCAACACAGGGTTTGTTGTTTTGTTTCTGTTGTGGCATGCGACACCCAGTTTCATCCCCAGGGACGATATTATCAAGAAACACATCACCTACCTCTGCATACCGCTGTAGGAATGTCAGTACTGCGGTCAGAAACCAAGCCACCGGGAGGCAATGTCGTGTAACAGGGAGCGAGACATCTGGAGGGAATGAAGAGAGTTGAGAAATCGTGAAGCGCTAGCTCTTGCAAAGTCGCTTACTGAACACTTTCCATCAGTTCTGGCGCCACCAGGGACGGTCTTCTTCATGCGTATTGCTTCGTTCTTCAGAGAATTGCCTGCACCATCGTCTGACTATACCGTCGCTCACAATGTCGTGTTCATGCACGTGGCACAATTGCCGATGTTTCTCTGATGGACAAAACTCACGTGTCAGCAAAATTAGAATAACTGCATGAACCTGGAAGACAGAGCAACTATGTTATCCTCGCAGTTTGTGGGAGACAGAGCAGCTATTTTATCCCAGTACTCTGCGGTAACCACTGCCGCCACAAGACTGCACTGCATTGTTCCGACGTACCTCCTCTCCACTCCTGCACATGCGCATTCCTCTCCGACTACTATTTCCATCTCTGAACGCAATCGGAACTTACTTTCTGGGTGCACCTCGTACTGGAGTGGCACCACGTGATTTATTCATCATTTTTTGGCCGAAAAAATCATTAGGCGGCAGACATTTTCAAAAAGATGAAGAGGTGACTGTAGGGATGGAACCTTTCCTGAATACCTAACATTCAGATTCCTGTAACGAAGGTCCCTGCCAAGTAGTCCATCGTTGGTGAAAGTCAAAATCTAAAGCAGGCTCAACACCATCTGCTAGTTTCATGGATGCAGTTCTACATTTTCGAGCCGACAAAAAAAAAATGGCTGTGAGCACTATGGGACTTAACTGCTGTGGTTATCAGTCCCCTAGAACTTAGAACTATTTAAATCTAAGGACATCACACACATCCATGCCCGAGGCAGGATTCGAACCTGTGACAGTAGCGGTCGCGCGGTTCCAGATTGTGGCGCCTAGAACCGCTCGGCCACCCCGGCCGGCTCGAGTTGACAACTGAAGCCTTATGAGTACCTCTCGTATGTCATTCGTGACTATCGGTCACAAAGAAACAGAAATTCTTCAGAATGGCAAGTGAGTCATTCGTCATTTGCACCACTCAGTCATAATCTGACTGAGTGAGAACGGAGCAGTAACTGTTGGGATCCATAAAAAAAGAAAAACAGTCTTCATCGTCGCAGAGTTCGTAAATATGAAGGGACAGGGTTGGAAGTGTAATGGGTAATGAGGAAACGAGGGAGGCAGCAGAGCGGAGGAACGGGGCTACTCGGCGCTGCCTGGGACGGCCGCGACGTGAAAATTAATTAAAATCAAGGAATTCGGTAATTACGGCCGAGTAATGCCCCGATCTCCCGACGGTCTGCGTGTTGGGCGGCGGTGATGAGAACGGAGGGCAGACGGGATATTCAGGTGCTCTTGTCTCCTCACAAAGAAGATAAAACTTTGCGGCTGTGAGCCTAGGTGCTGACAAAAAAAAAAAATGTCGTCGCCCTTTCATGCGGGGAGGCGAAGTGTAATTATAGCAGACCCAAGAGCGCCCACACCAGGCTGAGATTAAATTCGTAAATTAACTGGGAAATAGGCAGCGCAAAATAGTGAAGTATTGTACACAATTCACACGTAGAGCCTGACATGATATTGCCCAATACTGTGTAACATTTCAGTCGGATCCTCAGTGTATTTCAGTTTAATGTATTAAGCAAATGGTTTGACTACGCTGTCAATGATATGACACTGAAATCAGCCACAATAGTGATGTATCTGTACGTAGATATGGTACCGTATCATACAGTAAATAACTATCACCATCGTATCGGTCGCGGTTAGACGGTAGCAACAGACCAAGAAGAGGCCAAATGAAACGTGACCGAAACGTTGGTGATTGTTATCGATCCGTGAACCACAGCACACGATGCCCGTAAGTTCTAAAAAGCTGAACGAAAATGAGATTTTTCAAGGGGTCATCTCTCCTGTTCTGTACATCACAGAGTCAAGGGATCAAGTACCCTGGATACCCCTTGGCCTAGGGACCATTTTTATACCCGTTGGATGAATTTAAACGTTGCACACTCTCAAGCACGTCGAGCAAATGGGTAGGTTCTTTTGCGTTACATGTGGTCTCGGGCGGATAAAAGCAAAAACTGCTAAGTGGAAGTTCCAGAGACAACCTCGAAAAACCATGAATTTTTTTATTCCAAAAGTACCAACTATGGGGACGCCCACTTTTATAATTTCTATTCGTAGCGAATCGTCGAAATTTTTGTCATATGTTCTTAAGTTGAAGTTCTCGGGGGCTCTTGAAACTTTTTTCGATATCATCATCCAGTACTGAGATTGGAAGTTCCAGCTTTAACCGCAAAATATGCACGTAATACCCATTCTGAGATGTAAACTTAGTTTTAACTGACGTAATGAACACATGGCAACGGTTCTGACATCATAACAAGGGTTCTGATGCATCAAAACTATGTTTTCAGTCGTCGTTTCCCAATAACACATTATGACGCGCTGTCTCTGTATAACGAGTACTTCACTCCTATACAGGCTGTTTTGATCTGAAAGTTATTCGATGTGCCATCTGCTAGCGTGAGCATCTTGCAAAATGTTTTCTTGTCATAAGAAATCCTTTGTACTTGTAAATAAGACACAGTAGGTGTAGCCTTTTCCTGTGAAGTAGTGCAAAGTGAATTTCCGTGGAAGAGATTTTGTGTTAACCTTATGTTATGTGTACCTATTTGTTGTTTACATGTGTCAAAGTACGTAAATGTGTCGGAATATATTAAAAAACTGTCGAAAGTTTGCTGACCAACAGAATTAGTTTTGTTTAAGCAGCACAACCTGCTATAACAAGGAAGAGAAGGGAAGTAGCTGAGAAATACTCCTGTCAGAGTATGGAAAAGACAAATATTCTCGTTTTTAAAACATTCTGACAGAAAAGCTGGGAACCAGCTACCTCAAATCTTATTCCGCCTTCCTCACCAAATATTTTCCAATGCAAATATATTTACGCTTCTTGTCCTGAAACAGAATAGCATAGAGAAAATGACGGTGGAAGAGGTAGGAGAGTGCCGATTGGTGGGAAAGAGAGAGGAGACAGTAGTGGTTAGAGAGAGAAAACAGCAGTGAAAGAGGAAGAGGGATGTATAAAGACAATAGCAGTGGGAGCCTAAAAGAGACGAGGTAATGATGGTCAGTCAGGAACAGTGACAGTAAAAAAGAAAGAGAAATGGTTGGAGATAGTACCAGTGGAAGCAAAAGAGAGAAGAGACAGTAGAAATGAAAAAGAAGAATGGAGCCCATGCATTGACTTGAGCGTTGTGGACCCCACCAGACCGGTGAATTTTAACTCAAAACAAATTTTCCGACTTTCCCCTATCGTCTACACTCACGTGTTAAGGTTTCCCAATCTATGGGCCAAAATCATAAGCAAACCATCCCCAAGGGTTTGTGTGGAGAAGATACAATGATAGCTGAAGAGGAAGGCAGCAGACTGTAAGCGAGAAAGAAAGACATAATATTATCCACTCTAATTTGGACAACACCGCACCCTTTTTTCATAAATTTCACTGTAGGAAATACTGCAACGGGCCACAAATATTTTGAAACAATTGTACCATTACTAGTTTCAGACCTGAGCCCATCGTCAGAGGGTAGCGTTCACTTCTTTGCGAGTTTTACATTTCTGTCTTCCTGGAAAGTCCTTCATTACAAATTAGAGGTTTGATTTTCTTTTACAATCCATACTGATCAATGAAATGAGCTGAATACAAATTGTAATTAAAAGCGGGTACGTATTAACATCAACAAACGTAGCCTACTATGCATAAATATGGGAAAGGCCTGTTATTGTCTGATTACAGGATTGGTAAATAGTATGTGGAAACGGTAGTACAGCGTCATTTAAACTGGAACCACTACTTAATGCTAATTGTGGAAAAGGTAAAGGCGAGACAGAGATAAATTGGAAGTCTCTGCAGGGAATGTAGACCACAAATAAAGCTAACATACTAAACTCTCATTCTAAATATCCGTGAGTGTTTAAGTAGCCTGTTTATGTATGTTGGCAGCGCTATGCAGCACTATAGACTGCATTAATATCACTGACAGCGATGGGCGTCCTCTGTAAGAGACTCTGTGGCTGGTCGGACTCACAGTCTGAAGTTAATAGGTAGCAGTGATGGAGGTTAGAAGCAGTGTTAGCGCGAGCGGACGGTCTGGATGTGTGTCCGTCATGGAGATCTAATGCTGGTTTGACATGGATTGTAAAATGTGGGTAATGGAATTATTGACGATTACATAATTTTTGTAACTGGATGTCATGGACGATTATAAGTTTTTTTTATTATTTTTATTTAAAGTGGATGCCACTTGATTAAGGTAAAATCTGCTAAATACATTGTCTACTCTGCAACAAATTCGTTCTTTTGCTAACAACATGCCTATTAGTAGTTAGAGCCTACAGTACTTAAAATCTTTCTCTTAAGGTGGCTGTATAGTTACTGTATGTGCTGCAGTTAGTGTCGTGAAGATTTTCTGTGAAGTAATTGACTTATGAAATGAATGGGTTATTGTTAAGACTTCTTCTAATTCATGGCCATCCTTTTGTGTTAATTAATAGTCGGATTGCGTTATCCTTGTATATTGTGGGTCATTAATGAATAGAATAAGTTTGAACTTCATATGTCAGGGTAAGTTTTGTAGGTCAGTGTTGAAACGATAAAGACAAGCAAAGTGACAGTACGTTCACTTGCATTCAATTTCTCTCAGCAGTTTCAGAAATAAATAATGAAGTTTCAAGTGTTGTCCCTCAGACTGGAATCCTTACCGGGAAAGACTTGTAAATATACAGTACCCTTACAAAGGTGTACCCTTACATAGTATCGATCATACGCTCTACGTAGGGATCATAAACTACAGCAAAGGCTGCAGTGCGGTCAACAGTGATCGAGCGGGTGAGCGGGAGTCGAGTGTTAAAAGAGTCCGTGGGTGGACGTCGGGCGTGCGAGAGGCTGGGGAAGGTGCTTGGCAGCGAGGCCGGAGATTAGTGGCAGAATAAAGGTTTAATGGCACACATTATTTGATTTCTGTTGAGTGTTTATAAATGTTGGTTTACAAAAGGGTGTTTTAATTAATAAAATCCAGTATCTGAGAAAGGACATGCTATTATTTAGAAGTTATCCTTAGATTTCACAATAATAGAAGAGCACGACAATGAGTTTGATGTAAAATTAATTAAATATAACTTCATGGGGGCTATAGACTGTTGGAGAAGACAGGTAAGAGCAGAGCGTTTCTACTCTGGTTCGTTTCGTAAAGGCAAAAATATTCCAGCGACAGACGATACAGGACCGTAATTGTGTCTCACATTGTGGTTTGCGGTTAAAACTTAAATAGCCTAAATTCTTAAAGAACTAAGCAACATATGATTTCTTCTTTGTATATTTCGCGAAAAGAACGTGGAAGACAATCAATGAGATTCTCATAATTAGGCTCATCAAAAGTAACCCCTCCTGCCCACCAGTCGCGAGATCAAGAGAAAAGAATAGAAAGAGACAGTACCTGAAGTACCTTCAACCAATCCCGAAATGTGGTGCTCCGAGAATAGATGCAGATTTAGACGTATAGAAAGCTTCCGGTAAGATAGTCTAACCTGAAGTCTTTTAAAGAAGATGATTCTGTGTCTGTCGTTTGTAAATCAGTGTCATGTTCTGATGTCGATCTGCAGAATAGCACCCTTTAAATCTTGATGGCTGGAGCCCTGTTTCTGTGCAGGTTTTTTTTTTTTTTTTTCATTTTATATTCCGTCTCCCAAAGTGAACACTTTGGGAAAGTGTGTGTATCTACTAGCTTCTGTTTTGGAAATATCGGTTGCACAAGAAACGATTGGAGAATCAACTCACTGTCATTTCTTATGGTCTAACGCTTCCAGTAGTTTTCGGTTTCTGGAACTTAGATTGCGTTTGGTGTCCAGCCATCGTAATTTAGGTCTTCCACGCTCCCTCTGCCCTTCGACAGTGAAATGATAGGCAGATCCCAAGTCTGACACCCATACTATGAGTCCATTCCAAAGAAATGTCGATTCTTGCATCTTCTCATTGACTGGAGCCAATCCGCCGGCCGGAGTGGCCGTGCGGTTCTAGGCGCTACAGTCTGGAGCCGCGGGACCGCTACGGTCGTAGGTTCGAATCCTGCCTAGGGCATGGATGTGTGTGTTGTCCTTAGGTTAGTTAGGTTTAAGTAGCTCTAAGTTCAAGGAGACTTATGACCTCAGAAAAGTTGAGTACCATAGTGTTCAGAGCCATTTGATTTTTTTTTTTTTTGAGCTAATCCAGTTAGTTATCAAATCGCTGTGTTGAAACTTCCTAGCAGATTAAAACGGTGTGCCGGACTGAAACTCGAACTCGGGACCGAGTCCGGCACACAGTTTTAATCTGCCAGGAAGTTTCATATCAGCGCACACTCCACTGCAGAGTGAAAATCTCATTCTGGTAACATCCCCCAGGCTTTGGCTAAGCCATGTCTCGCAATATCCTTTCTTCCAGGAGTGCTAGATCTGCAAGTTTCGCAGAAGATCTTCTGTGAAGTTTGGAAGGTAGGAGACGAGGTACTGGCAGAATTAATGCTGTGAGGTTGGGTCGTGAGTCGCGCTTGGATAGCGCAGTTGGTAGCACTTGCCCACGAAAGGCAAAGGTCCTGAGTTCGAGTCTTGGTCCAGCACACAGTTTTAATCCAGCAGGAAGTTTCATATCAGCGCACACTCCGCTGCAGAGTGAATATCTCATTCTGGAAATCGCTGTGTTGCTTATATGGTCGTGCAGGCAAATGTCTGATGATCGAAGTACCAGTATTTCCGTGACGTATGGTGGACGCTCAGCAACCTGCCTCCCCATTGTGCAGTGTATCTTTGATTTTAGGTGGATAGGCATCTTCTTATCACAAAGATGACCAGTGAAGTCACTGGATCCAGTTTGCTTTCGTTCTCGCTCGCACATCTTCATTCACATAGCCGTCACTCAGCAGCCGGGAACCCAGATATCGGATCGTATCCATCCTTGATAGGAGAAGCCCCATTAATTTCTATATATCCAGGAAATGGGGACGTTTCGACTGTCAAGCCTTGTAATGTTTAAACGGAGACCAAATCTTTGGAGGAGATCATACAATACTTGGACTTCAGTTTCAAGATCCTGCTTAATATCTTCCGCAAGCATCAGAGCATTGGCGTGAAGCACTGCTCATTGTACACACTTCCGTAAGTAGCGTGTTACGGCAGGAAATACGGTAACAGACAGTAGCGGAGACAGAGCTGAGACTTGATGAACGCCAACAGATGATGAGGAAGGAAAAAGTAGTTGTAAATACTATATACGTCTTATATTAACAATTAACCTGATAAAAACAAGAAATGAATTAGATCACTATGACAATATCGCAGGAGAGGACCGAGATATAAGGAAAGTACACCCTGCGTGGGCAGCAGGGAAACAGTCATAGTCCAGTGTAAGTCTTGAACGAGTTATCAGTCATTCTTGTTGATGTGAATACGTATCACTCATGATTTAACTAACTAGTTACTATCATGCAAATGGTAGTGATATAAATAGAAATATTAACTCGGAAACCGTTAATTTGGCGTATAAGGATTCGGACGTAAAGAGAGTGAAGGTCTGTTTAATATCTGTTGTAATCCAGATAATATTATCCGATATATTTAGCTACAATATAGCAGGTCAGCAACTGGAAGCAATTAATTCCATAAATTATCTGGGAGTACGCATTGGGAGTGATTTAAAATGGAAAGCTGATGCCAGACTGAGATTCATTGGAAGAATCCTAAGGAAATGCAATCCGAAAACAAAGGAAGTAGGTTACAGTACGCTTGTTCGCCCACTGCTTGAATACTGCTCAGAAGAGTGGGATCCGTACCAGATAGGGTTGATAGAAGAGACAGAGAAGATCCAACGGAGAGCAGCGTGCCTCGTTACAGGATGATTTAGTAATCGCGAAAGCGTTACGGAGATGATAGATAAACTCCAGTGGAAGACTCTGCAGGAGAGACGTTCAGTAGCTCGGTACGGGCTTTTGTTGAAGTTTTGAGAACATACCTTCACCGAGGAGTCAAGCAGTATATTGCTCCCTCCTACGTATATCTCGTGAAGAGACCATGAGTCTAAAATCAAAGATACTAGAGCCCACACAGAGGCATATCGACAATCCTTCTTTCCACGAACAATACGAGACTGGAATAGAAGGGAGAACCGATATAGGTACTCAAGGTACCCTCCGCCACACACCGTCAGGTGGCTTGCGGAGTATGGATGTAGATGTAGATATAGATGTAGATATCGCGATCACTAGATCGATTTGTGAATTTCGAATGACTCTCACATGAAACTGATTGCGTTATGTTGACACACATAAATGTTTCCTTATTCCATTTTAAGTAGTAAATAAGATGGCATCCGTTTCCCTTAAAGTAAAGAGTAGGAACATTATTGTAATTTCTGTAGTAGCAATTACAGTAACCGCACTAAATTTCTCTGTTAAAAATAATAATATCTGAAGCCGCGACCTACACAGAAATATTCCAATGGAGGAAATAACATCGTTTCAAAAGATACGAGGCAAGTACGCCGTTTCTCAAACAATGAGTGAAATACGGAATACAGACTGATCAAATTTGCTCTACTCTACCACAGCCCTCCGTATGCATCTTAACATAAGGGACAACTAACAGTTTTAGCATATTTAATTGTGGTTATGTACGCCTGCGTCTATCTTTTCAGTGGAAGAGGCCAGGATAGAGAATCGATACAATTTATTTCTGAAATACTTTTTAGAAGTACACTCCTGGAAATGGAAAAAAGAACACATTGACACCGGTGTGTCAGACCCACCATACTTGCTCCGGATACTGCGAGAGGGCTGTACAAGCAATGATCACACGCACGGCACAGCGGACACACCAGGAACCGCGGTGTTGGCCGTCGAATGGCGCTAGCTGCGCAGCATTTGTGCACCGCCGCCGTCAGTGTCAGCCAGTTTGCCGTGGCATACGGAGCTCCATCGCAGTCTTTAACACTGGTAGCATGCCGCGACAGCGTGGACGTGAACCGTATGTGTTGTTGACGGACTTTGAGCGAGGGCGTATAGTGGGCATGCGGGAGGCCGGGTGGACGTACCGCCGAATTGCTCAACACGTGGGACGTGAGGTCTCCACAGTACATCGATGTTGTCGCCAGTGGTCAGCGGAAGGTGCACGTGCCCGTCGACCTGGGACCGGACCGCAGCGACGCACGGATGCACGCCAAGACCGTAGGATCCTACGCAGTGCCGTAGGGGACCGCACCGCCACTTCCCAGCAAATTAGGGACACTGTTGCTCCTGGAGTATCGGCGAGGACCATTCGCAACCGTCTCCATGAAGCTGGGCTACGGTCCCGCACACCGTTAGGCCGTCTTCCGCTCACGCCCCAACATCGTGCAGCCCGCCTCCAGTGGTGTCGCGACAGGCGTGAATGGAGGGACGAATGGAGACGTGTCGTCTTCAGCGATGAGAGTCGCTTCTGCCTTGGTGCCAATGATGGTCGTATACGTGTTTGGCGCCGTGCAGGTGAGCGCCACAATCAGGACTGCATACGACCGAGGCACACAGGGCCAACACCCGGCATCATGGTGTGGGGAGCGATCTCCTACACTGGCCGTACACCACTGGTGATCGTCGAGGGGACACTGAATAGTGCACGGTACATCCAAACCGTCATCGAACCCATCGTTCTACCATTCCTAGACCGGCAAGGGAACTTGCTGTTCCAACAGGACAATACACGTCCGCATGTATCCCGTGCCACCCAACGTGCTCTAGAAGGTGTAAGTCAACTACCCTGGCCAGCAAGATCTCCGGATCTGTCCCCCATTGAGCATGTTTGGGACTGGATGACTCGTCGTCTCACGCGGTCTGCACGTCCAGCACGAACGCTGGTCCAACTGAGGCGCCAGGTGGAAATGGCATGGCAAGCCGTTCCACAATTTCAATTTCCAGGAGTGTATATCACTTGAATATCACTAGTATATACTGTCAAAACCAGAAACGTTGAGAGCGGCACTTTCCTACAACAAAATGTGCCAGTGCAACGTCCGACGAATATTCGGTTATTTATATATCAAAAGATCTTGGATATTCCAATTAAAAAAGGAAGTAGCTCATTTCCTTTTGAAAAACTTAAGGAGAAGGAGAGAGAGAGAGAGAGAGAGAGAGAGAGAGAGAGAGAGAAACGGAGTCAGACATGACTTTAATAGCTTCATAATATGCTTTAATCTGGTGATCTGAAATATATATTTTTCCTGGCAAATATGCTTCACCATCTAACATATACAGGGCGTATCACTTGAGATCTGCACCGCAAGTATTGCAGAAATGGAAGGTGCTACTGATGTGCGGTTTTCAGAGAAAATGTATTTTTTGTGTAAACACACACGTTTTTAAAAGGAACAACCCTTTTTGACACTAACAGCCTAAACGTATGGTAAATTAGTATGTCAATGATGTTTATTGCATGATTCTAGTGCGAGTCGTTTACGAGATATCGGATTTTGAAAAGTTATCACACCTACTTTTGTACTCTTCCTGTGATAACAAACACTAAAAAAACAACACAGGCGAATACACTAGCTGTGTGGATTCTGACCAGTAACGAGACAATTGACCATCATAGTTTGTGTTCAAAATAACCACCGGCAGCGGCAGTACACGATTTCCGTCTAATATGTAACGACTGCTGCACGCGTGGTAGCATTTCACCGGAGGTCTCCGAGCAAGCTGCAGTAATACGTCATTGCATATCATCGGGTGTGGTTGGTATGGTCTTGAAGACAGCGTCTTTCAGCTTTTACCATAGAAATATGTCTACAGTCGTCAAATCCGGGGAACAGGTCGACCAAGAAACAATTCGTGAAGACATGTTGTGGTACTTCGTGCAGTATGGGCTGGCCGTCCATCATGTTGGTATCACAGATTCCTCCTAGTCTGCTGATGATCGTCTTCTAGCTTCCGAAGATGGTCTGTTAGGAGGCTGCGTGTTCAGTGTTTAGTGTTCCGTCTATGAAACACAGACATAAGGGTGAATGGTTCACCATCCCACACCACACGTTCACACTCCATGGACGCTGATGTTGCAGCTGACAAAGCCAACAGTGCCTGTTCCGACGGCTTACTCGTGCGTTATTGATAAACGTGGCTTCATTACTAAACAAGATACATGATACACCTGGAGCGTCCTGTCTTAACGCTCATGTACAGAAGTTAACATGAATCTCATAATCGTTTCCATGCAGCTCTTGATGGAGAGAGATGTGACAGGGATGCAACATAAGTCGATGGAGAATGCGCCGAATACTTGCCTGTATTGTACTGTATTGTATTGTATGTCAACCGGGGACCTAGAAACGACGGAGAGGCTCCGTCCCCGCCGCAGCCGCAGTGGTCCACAACCCACAACGGCTACCGCAGTCCACTTCACCCCTCCGCTGCCCCACACCGAACCCAGGGTTATTGTGCGGTTTGGCCCCCGGTGGACCCCCACCCAGGGAACGTCTCACAGCAGACGTGTGTAACGCCTATGTTTGCGTGGTAGAGAAATGGTGGTGTATGCGTACGTGGTGAACTTGTTTGCGCAGCAATCGCCGACATAGTGTAACTGAGGCGGAATAAGGGGAACCAGCCTGCATTCGCCAAGGCAGATGGAAAACCGCCTAAAAATCATCCACAGACTGGCCGGTTCACAGGACCTCGACAAAAATCTGCGGGGCGGATTCGTGCCTGGGACCTGGCGCTCCTTCCCGCCCGGAAAGCGTTAGATCGCACGGTCAACCGGGCGGGCATACTTGCCTGACTCATCCAACTTCCTCGCACTATAGCGCAGGAGCTAACATGAGACTCAACTGCAACAGCAGCAAGAACATTAATTTCCATCTCTTCTGTAGTCACTTGTTTCCTTCAGTTATGTTATCTAGGTATTACCCTACCACTTTCACGTAACTGCTTGAAGAGGCGATAAATAATTGAAGATTCAAATGGTTCAAATGGCTCTGAGCACTATGGGACTCAACTGCTGAGGTCATTAGTCCCCTAGAACTTAGAACTAGTTAAACCTAACTAACCTAAGGACATCACAAACATCCATGCCCGAGGCAGGATTCGAACCTGCGACCGTAGCGAATAATTGAAGAGCTGACTGATGTCTGTTGAGATATCTTCCTGCATATGCCTCCCTCGGGCATGGGTGTGTGTGTGTGTCTGTCCTTAGGATAATTTACGTTAAGTAGTGTGTAAGTTTAGGGACTGATGACCTTAGCAGTTAAGTCCCATAAGATTACACACACATTTGCATTTTTTTTTGTTTTTTTTTTTTTTTAATATAAAAGCGGCTACGACGCTGTCTTTCCGTAACTGGTCTGCAAAAGTTCTTTCCCACAAGACACGACGCACATTCGTGATTACGAAAAAAGTAAGCCGATAGTGTTTTATTTAAAACTGATTATGATCTCTTCGTAAAGAGCATATTACCAAATATAAATAATAGACTACCTTAACATGTATCAGTTTAACGCTTCAACTGACAATGATGCTCTCGTGTAACAGAGATCTGCAGTAGCCACTGCCGTGAGGGGCAGCCGAGCGTTCTACAGCGACTTGGCACGGTAAGCGAGGTTCCCCCGGCGGAGGTTCGAGTCCTCCCTCTGGCATGGGTGTGTGTGTTTAGCGTAATTTAATTTAAGTTAGATGAAGTAGTATAAGCCTAGGGACCGATAACCTCAGTAGTTTGGTCCCATAGGAACTTACCACCACCACCACCACCACCACCATGCAGTAGCCATTGTAGGGGACAATAAGACTTCCTGATACAGCGCTGATCTCGGTCACCAAATGGCCATGCGCATTTGGCAGCGCATACCCAGGTAGCGGTGTTTGCCATTACATGTCACATACACTATCTGATCAAAAGTACCCAGACACCTGTTAGTAGACGTGTGTCCACACTTCGCCTTCATAACGACTTCCACTCTGGTGGGGACACATTCAACAAGGCGTCAGAATGTCAGCCCAATCTTCCTCAAGAACCGAAACGAGATAGTGGTGATCGAACCTGGACCGAAGTTGATGTACTAACTCGTCGCAGAAGGTGTTCTGCCTGGTCTCAGGTCAGGCTAGGTCATATCAGGAATGTTACTGTCCACAAACCATTGCCTCACTAATTCCGCTTTATGGCTGGATGAATTGTCATGGTGATATAATAACCGTCCTCGAATCGTTCCTGTACTGTGCACTACGCTCAAGTTGTAAAATATGTTCACATCCTTTATCAGTTAGCATTATCTTAAGCGCAGTAAGGTTACCACATATTATCCACCAAAACCACCCCCGTCCCGAAGCAACCCTTCCTCTGTACTTCAGTGTATAAATAATGGCAGGTAACGTTCTCCAGGCATCTGTCAGACTCAAAACATTCAGCTGGATTGTCACAGGGTATATCGTGTTACATCACCCCGTCACTTGCTCCCATTCATCCACTGTCCAGTCACAAAATGTGTGACGCATGAGGAGCTGCTCGACCATATTTACCCCCCACTTTTAACTCCTTACGCACAGTTATTGTGATAGCTGGGCTTCTGGTAGCACTTTGGAACTCACAGCTGAGTCCTTCTACTGATTTCTGGCGATTATACAACCAACTTACACAATGTTCTGTGGTTCCTATCCGTCAGCACGTGAGATCTGACTGGTCTCGGTTTATCTGTGGTTTCCTTCGCGTTTCAACTTCACTATCACATCACCAACAGTCGAATTCAGCGGCTTTAGAGGATTGAAATAGTCTCCGATTAATTTGTCACTCAGGTGACGTCCAGAGACCAACCAGTTGACGCTGGAAGTCACTGCGATCTTCTAAGAGACGCATTCTGCTGTTTTTGCTTCTTCACTTACATTACAGTAGCCCTACCTCCTTTTGTACCGGCGAGTCCGTCTCTGGTTCAAATGGCTCTGAGCACTATGGGACTAAACTTCTGAGGTCATCAGTCCCCCAGAACTTACAACTACTTTAACCTAACTAACCTAAGGACATCACACACACCCTTGCCCGAGGCAGGATTCGAACCTGCGACCGTAGCTGTCGCGTGGTTCCAGACTATTGCACCTAGAACCACTCGGCCACTCCGGCCGGCTCCGTTTCTGGTGTCTAGTGGTCAACTCCGTATTGCATGTGGTTGTCCTGATACTGCTAATCAGATAAAAGCGTGCACCAAGTTTCACGAAACATTAGAGTTGCTAAATGGCAGGAAGGTTTATTTTAGTTTTTAGTTTCAAAGATCGTAAATGAAGAAAGTATTCCAAGCACACTTAGTCAGTTCATTTTGATAAAACATAAACAAGTATTTCAAAATTTATTTATGAAAAATATAAGAACTTCGTTGGACGACTACATCTACGTGATTACATCGAAGTTGACAGTTAAGTTTTCTTTTCAAATTTACTCGAGACGTTTGAGTCTCACCTTTATTTACGAGCACGATGGAAGCTGAAGAAATTAATTAAAATTTGTACCACAGGTAGGCATTAAACCCAGGTCAAGTTCCGGCTGTGCCATGAATTTTAATTAATTTCTTCAGCTTCCATCATTAGCACAAGTAAGTGCATGGCAGAGACCTCATCGAACCGCCTTCAAGCTATTTCTCTTGCGTTCCACTATATAACAGCGCGAAGGAGAAATGAAAACCTAAATATTTCCCTACGAGTTGTGATTTCTCTTATTTTACTATGTGATAATCATTTCTCAATATGTATGTGGGCTTTCAAAAATGATTAGGTACTCTGAGGAGAAAATTAGTCATTTAAATTAAATGAGAAGATCCTGCCGCAAAGAAAAATGCCTTTGTTTTAATGATTTCCACCCCAATCTGCGTATTACATGCATGGGATTCTCTCCCCTATTTCGCCATGGTACAAAACGAGCTTCCATTGTTTGAAGGGCAATGAAAGGATTTAACTGCATGCGAGCGATATATTTCATTTTAATAATTATTTACATACAATTACAGCAATATATCACTAGAAATAAATCGAGCTTGAATTCTTCTTTTTATGTTTATGATCCCCAGCTCGTGATAGAAGGGTGGGCTCTTGCAGGATGCGGTTCTTTCCAAACTTCCGAACAGGCTAGGAGGGGGCAGAAGGAACCGCAATTGGGGACCTTCGAGATAGAATTTTCAGTTTGGCCTCACGACCAAGAGGAACATCCCGACAGGATTAGTCGGACTAGGACATTAGAACTACTTAATTTATTTTGGGACAGTGTTGTCTATTGTCCCGGATAAAATGCTTGTTTGTGTGTTTCTTGTATGTGCGCGGGACTGGGAGTGTGTTAGACACAATATTGCGAAGATTATTTGACAGAGCACTGAAAGAGATGAGGTGAAAAAAGCTGCTGTGATGGACAACACTGGCTCACAAAAATCAGAATCTTTAGGAAACCATATCATAAGAAAAACTACTCCATCTTGTATATAATAAAAGTAAAATACCTTCAGGCTTGAAGAATAATGTAATCGCAGAGAAGGCAGGTGGTGACAGGTATGAATATTACAGTGGAATAAGTTTAGTGTGTCATGGTTGCAAAATACTGCAGTGGAATGGTTACAGAAGCGTCGAAAGAGATGACGTCGAAGATGATCAGACTGGGTTTCAGAGAAATGTAGGGACATGCGAGGCAAAACGTACGCTACGGCTTACCTTAGGAGACAAAATGGTTCAAATGGCTCTGAGCACTATGGGACTTAACATCTGAGGTCAGCAGTCCCCTAGAACTTAGAACTACTTAAACCTAACTAACATAAGGACATCACACCCATCCATGCCCGAGGCAGGAGTCGAACCTGCGACCGTAGTGGTCTCGCGGTTCCGGACTGAAGCGCCTGGAACCGCTCTTCCACAGCGGCCGGCTTTTAGGAGACAGACTGAAGACATCAGCAACGTGAACGAAATATGTCAGCAGCAATACAGACTGTCAATAACAGTAAAACTGCATCTTAAACAGACGTTTGTGAAGATTTAATATAAAATAAAGTGTTAGAAAGTCATTTCTGGTGGTGCCTTTCGGGATTACAGCTTTGCACTGAAGTCAAGCGTGAGGGATAAACAGTTGAGAGATGAAGGAATAAAAGCTTTTTAAATGTGGTGTTACCGAACCGCGCTGAAGATCAGACCGGTAGATAGGATGGCTTATGGAAAGGTATTGAATCGGAGAGAAAAGAAATTGGTAGCATAATTTGTCTAAACGAAGGTATCTTAATGTGACGTATACTGGGAAATCAAGGAGTAATCAGCTGGTACTTCAGGAAAGTGTTTGGGGAAGAGGTGGAGAACTGTAGAGAAGCTAGGTTTGACTACAATAAATAGTTTCAGATGTAAGTAGGTCGCAGTATTTCTGCAAGGCCGCGCGGGGTAGCCACGCGGTCTGGGGCGCCCTGTCACGAGCCGCGCGGCTGCCCCCATCGGAGGTCTGAGTCCTTCCTCGGGCATGGGTGTGTGTGTGTGTTGCCCTTAGCATAAGTTAGTTTAAGTTAGATTAAGTAGTGTCTAAGGTTAGGGGCCGATGACCTTAGCAGTTTTGTCCCATTGATGTTGATGTGGTCTTCAGTCCTGAGACTGGTTTGATGCAGCTCTCGGTGCTACTCTATCCTGTGCAAGCTTCCTCATCTCCCAGTACTTACTGCAACCTACATCCTTCTGAATCTTCTTAATGTATTCATCTCTTGGTCTCCCTCCACGATTTTTACCCTCCACGCTGCCCTCCAGTACTAAATTGGTGATCCCTTGATGCCGCAGAACATGTCCTACCAACCGATCCCTTCTTCTAGTCAAGTTGTGCCACAAACTCCTCTTCTCGCCAGTTCTATTCAATACCCCCTGATAAGTTAGGTGATCTACTCGTCTATCTACAGCATTCTTCTGTAGCACCACATTTCGAAAGCTTCTATTCTCTTCTTGTCCAAACTATTTCACGTCCATGTTTCACTGTCTTACATGGCTACACTCCATACAAATACTTTCAGAAACGACTTCCTGACAAATCTATACTCGATGTTAACAAAAGTCTCTTCTTCAGAAACGCTTTCCTTGCCATTGCCACTCTACATTTTATATCCTCTCTACTTCTACTATCATCAGTTACGAGGGTCACTCCAAAAAAGATCCAAGCTATTTTCGTAAAAATACAGTTTTCATTCTGCATGTGTGAAAGTTTTACAGTGTGTAGATACATCATTACCGCTTGTTTTCAAATTTTGTTCAACCTGTTCCCGTGAGTGGCGCCGTCACGGCATGTCTTCAAGATAGCTGCCACACTAGACGTTCGTCATCTGCAGCGTGCTGTCATAGAATTCCTGTGCTGTGGAAACGAGAAAGTGGGAAACATGCACAAGAGGTTGAAAAATGTGTATGGAGATGCTGCTGTCTGTCGCAGTACAGTTAGTAGGTGGGCAAGCAGGTCACGTGATGAAAGCGGGCACGGCAATATTGAGGATTGTCCTCGCAGCGGCAGGCCTCGTACTGCACACACTCCAGACAATGTACAGAGAGTTAACGAATTGGTGACTGCTGACAGACGCATCACAGTGAACGAATTGCCACGCTACGTTGGGATAGGGGAAGGAAGTGTTTGCAGAATACTGAAAGTGTTGACGTTAAAATGGTTTGTGCCAGGTTGGTTCCCAGGATGTTGACAGTGGCTCACAAAGAAACAAGAAAAACGGCATGCAGCAAACGTTTGGAACAGTACGAGAATGGTGGGGATGAATTTCTTGGAAGAATTGTGACAGGTAATGAAACGTGGCTCCATCGTTTTTCACCAGAGACGAAGAGCCAATCAATGGAGTGGCATCATGCTAATTCACTCTAGAAAGAAAATTCAAAACCACACCTTCTGCTGGAAAAGTTATGGCCACGGTGTTTTTCGATTCCGAAGGACTCTTGCTTGTGGGCATCATGCCAAGTGGAACCACCATAAATTCTGAAGAAACTTCAAGCACGACTGAGTCGTGTTCGACCACATCGGCAAAACCAGGATGTTTTACTGTTGCAGAACAATGCACGGCCACATGTCAGTGAAAAAATCATGGAAGCGATCACAAACCTCGGATGGACAACACTGAAACACCCGCCTTACAATCCTGGCCTGGCTCCGTTTGACTATCATCTCTTTGGGAAACTGAAAGACTCTCTTCGTGGAACAAGGTTTGAAGATGATGACTCCCTTGTGCACGCTGCCAAACAGTGGCTCCAACAGGTTGGTCCAGAATTTTACCTAGCGGGTATACAGGCGCTGGTTCCAAGATGGGGTAAGGCAGTTGAGATGGATGGGAATTATGTGGAGAAATGAAAATATTGTTTCTAAAGGATGTATCTACACACTGTAAAACTTTCAAACATGTAGAGTAAAAGATGGGTTTAAAAAATAGTGTGTATTTCTTTTGGAGTGACCCCCGTATTTTGTTCTCGAAATAGCAAAATTCCTTTACTACTTTAAGTGTCTCATTTCCTAATCTAATTCCCTCAGCATCACCCGACTTAATTCGACTACATTCCATTATCCTCCAAACTGATCTTCCCCGAGATCGGCTTCTACCAGTTTTTCCATTCGTCTGTAAAGAATTCGCGTTAGTATTTTGCAGCCGTGACTTATTAAACTGATAGTTCGTCAATTTTCACATCTGTGAACACCTGCTATCTTTGGGATTGGAATTATTATATTTTTCTTGAAGTCTGAGGGTGTTTCGCCTGTCTCATACATCTTGATCACGAGATGGTAGAATGGTTCAAATGACTCTGAGCACTATGGGACTTAACATCTATGGTCATCAGTCCCCTAGAACTACTTAAACCTAACTAACCTAAGGACAGCACACAACACCCAGTCATCACGAGGCAGAGAAAATGCCTGACCCCGCCTGGAATCGAACTCAGGAACCCGGGCGCGAGAAGCGAGAACGCTACCGCACGACCACGAGCTGCGGACGAAAGAGATGGTAGAATTTTGTCAGGACTGTCCCAAAAGACCTTACTAATATTTCATTAACACTACATTAAAAAACAAGGAGCTGTAATGTTGTGAAAGGGTATTAAATGGCAATCACGATATGGAGCGGGCGCTGGAGGCTCCAGAGTCCATTAGAGGGACGCGGAAGGCGATGGCCACTTGGGATGGCAGACACGCAGCGCAGGCCGTTATGTGCCGTACAGCCAGTGTGGAGGTGCGGCACTGTACGTCCACTGTGTGGGCGCGGACCACGTGAATGGCTGGTGGGGGCGGGGCGCACAAACACCGGGGAGGCCCCTGACGGCTTCCGGCACGCTCCGCCGGGCTCCTTGCATATTGGCATCACGTAACGCGATATGTGCCGCTTGCGCCCTGATGAACAAGGAAATTAGCCCTTGGCGCCGGCTTAATGACCAGTCTATAGCGGCCTGCTGGCAATTACAGGCGCACCAGGCAGACGCGTGCGGCCGCGCGTCGGCACGCCGCGGTAAACGAGCTCTCTCTACTGTTTACTGCCGCTTCATTCACCACTGTGCGCTCACTGGTAACGCCAGTGCGGAAGTACGACCGCAAAAACGGCGGCCGTCCTCTAGTACCTCGAGAAGTTCGTTGAAACTGTTACTTTTGGTGCCTCACTACTACTTTTACGTCTACATTTACACTATGAAGGGTATGACAGATGACATGATTTTTTTACCGTTCCAGTCGGGTATAAACCGCGGGTGGAACGACGGTTTCAGTGCTTATATCCACCATCCCACAGGAGCGATATGTGCGTATGTGTGTGTGTGTGGGGGGGGGGGGGGTGAGGCGTTCTATAGTTGTGCCGTGCGAAGTGGCACTTTTGAACCTCCCGCCGACAGGGGAGAGGTTTCGGCGTATTTTCTGGGACGCGCGTTGCGCGGGGGATCACTCCGTGCGCGAGCTACGACGCCAGTGGCTTTCGGACCAATCAGGAGACACGGAGCGAATATAGCAGCGATTTGGTTGGTGACCAGCATCCAAGCTGGAGCCTGGTGTGACGTGGACAGTAGGACGGGTAAACGGTCGACGGGGAGTATGGTCGAGCTGTTGTGGATATTGCCTACCTAGAGGACAGTCGATGTCTTTCCCACCAGGGAACACGCTAAACCCACCAGATACAGAGAAGATTGGCTTTGTTATTGTTGCAAATATACACTCCTGGAAATGGAAAAAAGAACACATTGACACCGGTGTGTCAGACCCACCATACTTGCTCCGGACACTGCGAGAGGGCTGTACAAGCAATGATCACACGCACGGCACAGCGGACACACCAGGAACCGCGGTGTTGGCCGTCGAATGGCGCTAGCGATGAGAGTCGCTTCTGCCTTGGTGCCAATGATGGTCGTATGCGTGTTTGGCGCCGTGCAGGTGAGCGCCACAATCAGGACTGCATACGACCGAGGCACACAGGGCCAACACCCGGCATCATGGTGTGGGGAGCGATCTCCTACACTGGCCGTACACCACTGGTGATCGTCGAGGGGACACTGAATAGTGCACGGTACATCCAAACCGTCATCGAACCCATCGTTCTACCATTCCTAGACCGGCAAGGGAACGTGCTGTTCCAACAGGACAATGCACGTCCGCATGTATCCCGTGCCACCCAACGTGCTCTAGAAGGTGTAAGTCAACTACCCTGGCCAGCAAGATCTCCGCATCTGTCCCCCATTGAGCATGTTTGGGACTGGATGAAGCGTCGTCTCACGCGGTCTGCACGTCCAGCACGAACGCTGGTCCAACTGAGGCGCCAGGTGGAAATGGCATGGCAAGCCGTTCCACAGGACTACATCCAACATCTCTACGATCGACTCCATGGGAGAATAGCAGCCTGCATTGCTGCGAAAGGTGGATATACGCTGTACTAGTGCCGACATTGTGCATGCTCTGTTGCCTGTGTCTATGTGCCTGTGGTTCTGTCAGTGTGATCATGTGATGTATCTGACCCCAGGAATGTGTCAATAAAGTTTTCCCTTCCTGGGACAATGAATTCACGGTGTTCTTATTTCAATTTCCAGGAGTGTAGATGGCGAGGAATGTGCTTTAGTGGCCGGCAGTCAAAAATGGTTCAAATGGCTCTGCGCACTATGGGACTTAACTTCTGAGGCCACCAGTCCCCTAGAACTTAGAACTACTGTAACCTCCCCAGAGCAATGTTTGGTAATCTTTATTCAAATGTAAATGAACATAGAGCTAAGTGTAACCGTCCCGCAAAAAAATAAAAAGGAGAATATCTAAATGTGAATAATCATCGTGCTAAGTGTAAGCTCCCCACAAAAATATGAAAATGAAAAGAATTGAATAAGAATTGCAAATAGTACCAAATGTTAGCTTCCCACAGTTATAAAACTCAATGATAATAACAATGTGCAAAAATATTAAGTCCCTACAAAATTAACGTTAAGATTAACCTGATAAATTGATTCTGGGAGGAAAAGCAAAGGAAATATTGTTTCAATTGTAAAGATTATTTTCTTAAAAGATTGCTTTGAGAACAAATTTATTATTGGGGCGATTCTTGAACAAATTAATTACAGTTAAGATACATTACATTATCAGATGTGCGCAATGCTGCTTCATTACATTATTTAAAAAAGTATACCTCGTCCTGAACCTTAACCAGAGGCCCATTTCGACGCCCGCCGACTCCTCATACAACTGCGACTGTCTCTCGCGCGCTGCTACATGCTCTCGCGACTCGCTACGTACAACAAAACTGTCGCGCGGTCAAGCGCAGACTAGCAACGATAAATAACTCTCTGGTCAGAGATTCTGTCATGCCTCGCCATCGCTGCTACCGAGTACATACGCGTTTCATAACCCTCCACAGGGGGGGCAAAAATTTGGCAGCGATGGTGAGTCATTTGGACTTGCCATGAGCAACAAATTTTTTCTTAACTAATTAACTTTACAAACACAGAATATACAGATATATAGGTGTAGAACATGAAATAAATATAGTGCACATGCACTGAGTACAGAACATATCAGGCAAAGACAAAATATATACAATGAGTACAAAACATATTCACAATTGGCAAAAGTGCACACGCACAGTAGTACAGAACATATCAGGGAATGACAAAATATATATACAATGAGTAGAAATCATGTTAACAAAATGACAAAAATGCACATGCACTGTAGTTCAGAATATATCATCAAATCACAAAATGTATATTTAATGAGTACAAATGGCATTAAGTGCACACACGCTGAAGTTAAGTACAAAACATATTAACAAATGGCAAAAGTGCACTCACGGTAATACTCTCTCGTATTTTTCTACAACAAACAAACAAATCAAGGAGTGTAATAAAGTCCACATGCACTATAGAAGTCTTTAGTAATTTCAGGACAACTGATTAACAAATGAAAGGAAATGCACACGCACTGTATATGACTTTTTCATTTTACAAGAATTAGGAAAGGAATAGGAAGGATTGCGTCATGGTTGTAGCACTTAGGTTGCACGCAGCTGCACTGGAAGTCCATATCTTTCCACAGAAGTACAACACCAAGTGAGACAATCTGAAGTTCTTTTCCCAGAAGTGTTTATCAGCGTAGCCAAGACACTGAAATGTCGTAGTAATATTCCCTGTTATCAATTTGGCAGTACATCAGGTACACCAAACAGTGGGACCATAATAACGTCTCCATCGCTCACGGTGGTGGACAGCATGTCGTGTCAACACCACGCTCTTACAAGGCACACCAACGTGGAATTAGTGCAAAAACCAAATATAGTGCTCCATGATCATGAGGATATACAGTACAAATGGATATTGCAGTAATTCAGGGTAGTTAGGCCAGAAGGTGAAGGACATTAAATCACATACTAGTCTTCACTGAAAATTACATCAGTAGTTTGCTGCATTCATTGCCCAGTTATTGAACATTTCTGTACCATGTATGTAGTATTACAGAATAATGTTCATTGAATGGCGTTTTACTGACAACATTGGCACTCATTGCCTAATTATAAATCATAGAAATCATTCGTTTTACAGATAACATTGAAATTCGTTACCTAATTACAAATCATCAGAAGTCATTCGTTTTACAGATAACATTGAAATTCGTTGCTTAATTACATATCATCAGAAGTCATTCGTTTTACAGATAACATTGAAATTCGTTGCTTAATTACAAATCATCAGAAGTCATTCGTTTTACAGATAACATTGAAATTCGTTGCTTAATTAGAAATCATCAGAAGTCATTCGTTTTACAGATAACATTGAAATTGATTGCTTATTTGCAAATCATCAGAAGTCATTCGCTTTACAGAGAACATTTTACAGAGAACAGTAGAATAAAAGTATTATTCACTGAAATTATGCGCATAGTATTTATGCATTCAATTGACATACTATTCAGAGCTGATCAGTATTATTAAGAACTTTCTTAAACGGGTAGCATTATTTGGGACTGGTAATACATTTTTTTTGTTAGCATTACATTGCTTTGGGTAATTATAGGGGAAAGCAAGAAATAGAAAAAAAGAAATTGCTTCTGGGTCGTTCCTGTAAATGAAAATGTGTAACGTCATTTGTCATGAGTCAGCTGTAGCAACGTTATGAAACAAGTAGAGTATATGTAATCACATTCATAAATGACATAGATTTAATGAACAACTGCTTATAGCACATTAATTTCATAAATAATTTCTCCTGCAAAAATATATAAGAAAAATGGATTATTAAGCTGAAAGAAGAAACGCATTTTATGTTGAAAAGTAGTGAACTTCGAATTAACAGGTAGTGAAATGTGTATAAAAATATTTGTTCTCTAGCTGTCCTTTCCAAAACCTTCAGTCATCATACCATACGATATAAAACATACTGTCAAAACAAACTACAACACATACTTAAGTAACTACATAGCATAAATACATAAACTTCAACATCATCCTCATCTGAAAAAAAAAATACTTCATTATCCATCACTTCATTATCCATATTATCATAACTCCATTATTATCATCACCTGTAAGGAAAAACTTCATTATTCATTGTAGCATATTCTTCGTCATTATTCATCAGCATTCATTATCATCTGCAAAAAAAGTCACTTCATTACTCATTACACAACTATTCCTTATCTCTAGCATATTTCATCACTAAATCTAAGATGTGTAGTTCTGTCTGACAACCTGCATCAATCGCTTCGTATTCTGAAAGAAAAAATTAGTTAAGACTGCTATTCTACGATGTGTATAGTATATTCTTGTTAATGCTTGTTAATTCTCATCCATTTACTCTTCCTCATAAGGTTTTTGTATCTTCTTTCGTCTATTCCGTAGGTGAAATTCCCATTTCTGTTTAATTTATTTCCTTTACACGCATCATTTCTTTCTGAAATTGATGAACAAAGATTAATGTCTTGCATTTACATCATATACTCACTAAATAATGACTGGTTTATGGTAACACAATTAAGCATACAGCATAACATGACAGAAAACGTAATATGTCAAAAGCATAGACAGTGTTCAAAGGCAAAATTGTACACAGAATATCACAATGCAGCAGCAAAAAAAAAAAAAAAAAAATGTAAAACAGTCACGATGTTGAGATATCATAGGGCAAAAAATGTCAAAGTCAACTGGTGTTTGCTATATCTTAACAATTTCATAATGCATACACACAAAACATGAAACAATCATAAGAAGGACAAAGTGTGACGTTCGTTGTGTTCAGCTTGTATGTTGTGTGGTTAATAGAGGCGAGAATTAAAGACTTTAATGGAGAGAAAATTTAATAAAATTAATATGTCACTAGGCAAAATTGCATAATTATTCATAAGATACGTAAGTTTCTCTAAAAAAAAAATGTGCACAGTCAGATATGTAACGACAAGAAGAGCGACCTGCTAACCTTACCTTGCCGGGCACTTGCCTAGAAAAAATACGATAATCATCAATAAGTAGTTATATGAATATAATTGCAGAAATAGTCATAAAATGTGTAAATGGCATCATAGCATGTTAAATCATAAAGTGTCTTCATTCAATAAAGGGTTTAATGCTAGAGACGTGGTGGTTTCCTTTCGATTTTCTGGTTCTCAAAGTTTCGACGTGTACAACATTGGGGTGATGAAGGCTGCGAATACGATATGGACCTGCGTATAGAAGTTCAAATTTACTGCACCTACCTTTTATTTTGTTGGATAAATAGTGTGTACGTACTAATATCTTCTGTCCAATGTGAAAGTCACGGCGTGTACAAACCTGTTTTTGTTGTCTTCTCCGGCGCTCTGCGGCACGTTTGATGTTGTTCAGCGCAATTTCAATTATTTCACGATGTCGTAGTCGACGAGATGTAGGAAAGTTTACTAATTCTGTAATTTTGTTTGGTGGTTCAACATTTTTCAGTATAACAGTCGGAGATAGCATAGTGGATTCATTTGGTATGGAATTAATTACATCTTGGAATGAGAATATGTGTGTGTCCCAATCAATATGTCTTTTGTGGCAGTATATTCTACACAGTTTACCAATTTCTTTCATTAATCGTTCACAAGGGTTCGAAGAAGCATGGTACTTGGATATATAAATCGGAGAAATGTTTCTATCTCGTAACATGCGTGTCCATATAGCAGAACGAAGTTGTGATCCATTGTCAGAAATTACTTTCAACACATGCCCTACATGAAATAGAAAATGTTTTACAAATGCTTTCGAAACAGTTTTAGCAGTAGCTTTGCGTAACGGAGTGAAGGTAACAAATTTTGAAGTGAGTTCAACAGCGACAAAGATGTAACAAAAACCTCTATTAGTTCTAGGACTCGGACCAAAAATATCTACAGCGGCCATATGTCTTAATTTAACAGGTACAATGGGATATAATGGAGGAATATGTGAATTTGTGTCTGACTTAGCTTTCTGGCAAATTTTACATGTCGCTAAAACTCGTCGAATACGTTTCTCCATGTTCGTAAAATAACAGTTCTGTCTCAGTATAAGAAAACATTTTCTTGCTCCGTAACGTGCGTAACTTAAATGAGTGTACCAGATTAATTTGTCAACAAGTTCATCAGGAATGCATAATAACCAATTGTTGCTGTCAGGATGAGAGCGGCGAAACAGAATGTCATTGCGTACATTGTAATGGTTTCTAATCGTAACATTGTTCTTATCTTCCCAAAGCTGTTTAATTTCTTTCCACACGTTGTCTTTACTTTGCTCTCGTGCGATGTCCTGTAATGACGACGAAATAAAATTTTCAAATGCAACTTGCTGAATGTACATGACGCTGAAATTTGCTTTGCAAAAGTTGGTTGCGACGTCTTGCTGATCGTTGCTGAGAGAACGAGATAGTGCGTCTGCTACAACATTTTGTGTGCCGGGAATGTGAACTATTGTAAAATTAAATTCCTGTAAATAAAGCTCCCACCTGCTTAATCTGTCGTGAGTGAATTTAGCTGAAAGTAAAAATTATATCGCTCTGTGATCTGTGTAGACGGTGGTATGTCTGCCATAAAGAAAGTGCCGATATCTCGTAAAAGCCCGTACAACACATAACATTTCCAGTTCTGTAACAGAATAATTTCGTTCTGCAGGCGACAGAATGCAACTTGCAAATGCGATGTTTTTAATTACTGTACAACCATCTTCTTCAATTTCCTGAAAAATATGTACGCCTAAAGCGGTGTTAGAACTGTCGGTGGCAATGGAAAAATTTCTGGTAAGATCTGGGTGCGATAAAAGTGGTGCATTAAACAAAGCATGTTTCAGGTTCATGAATTCAGAATGTGCTTGCTTATCCCATGACCAAATAGTGTTTTTACCTGTCAATTGGCATAATCTAGGTGTGTCTAAAGCAGAGTGATGAATAAATTTACGAAAAAAGTTAATTAAGCCCAAAAAACTGCGTAGTTGCTTCTTCGTCGTAGGAACAGTAATGTAACGTAGAGCTTGAAGTTTTTCCGGATCAGGCGCAATGCCTTCTGCTGAAATTACGTGTCCAAGAAATTTTATAGAAGTTTTACCAAAATGCGATTTACTGAGATTAACTGTGAGTCCTTGTGCATGGAAAGTATGCAACAGTTGTTCTAGAATCATATTGTGTTCAGACCAGTTAGCTTCTGCGATAAGAATGTCGTCTACGTACGTCGTGATTCTGTCTTTAAGTTCTGTCGGAAGTATAGTGTTCAAACCGCGAATAAAAGCTGCAGAAGAAATAGTTAAACCGAATGTTAATTTACAAAATTGATAACAGTCGCCAAAACAGAGAAATGCTGTGTACTTTCTGCGATTCGGATGAAGTTGAATTTGCCAAAATCCCGATTTCAAATCTAGTGTGGAATAAATAGCCGTACCATGAAATTTCTGTAGAGGTTCCTCTAATGTCTGCGGTCGATCTGTTTCATTAATAATTATGTGGTTGATGTGACGTGAATCAAGTACGAGACGAAGTGAGCCATCTTTTTTCTTAACAATATGTAGCGGGTTTAGGTACGGACTAACTGCCGGTTCAATAATTCCTTGGTCGAGCATATCCTGCAATTCTTTCTTAACTTGTTCTCTATGAATATATGGAATGGGATAATGCTTAGCTTTAAATGTATCGTGCTGTTTCACTTGAAATTCATACATAAAACCGGACATAGTACCAGGAACATTGTCGAAAACTGGAGCTTGCTGTAAAAGAATTTTGTGTAGTTGCGTGCGTTCGTCGTCTGTATTTGCACTGCTTTGTTTAACTTTATCGGAAATCATCTGCATTACGTCGTAGTCAGCTTCGTCTTGAGTGTTATAGTTATGTACGTACGTATCCGTGAACAATGTGGAATTACAGCCTATGTTACGTGTTGCGGAAATGACCTCTGTACAATTAATTGTTTCTTCTTCTGCCGATAATGAGTGCTGAAATTCTAAAGCCAATTGTACATTTTCGTCCTTCAACATTAAATAGGAATTCTGAAAATCAATAACTGCGTCGTGTTATACCAGAAAATTCGTACCTAAAATAACGTCTGTTGTCAATAAAGGAACAATCCAAAAATTTGAATGAAATGTGTGACCTGCAATACAAAATGATAAATGCGTCTGTAATTTAACGTCTACTCCTTTACTCGATACTGCTCCTTTCAATTTCGTTTTGCCTAATGGTAATGTAGGATATGTATTCTCTTTGTTACACTCGTTGAAAGTCTTCTCATTTATAACTGACATAGGTGATCCGGAATCGATGACTGCTGAAAATTTCGATGAACCAGTTTTAATTTCGATGACAGGATGTGAAATAGTTTTCTGAACAACTGGTCTTTCCTGTAAAAGAGTGTCTCTGATATCGTCAAAAGTAATAACATTTTCGTGAACAACATTTTGCGTCTCAAAACTAGTGCCTGTGTTACTGGAAGATGCGACCTGTACAGTGTCTAGTCAGATTCTATCTGACGTGTTATTATTATCAGGAGGATTCTGTGGCATTTCTACTATTTGAACTGTTCTATTACTTCTTCCGGACGTATTACGCTCTGGATGATACCTACTATCTGGTTCATTCATGAGAATATGTTCTTGCGGATGATTTTGCTGTTGGTAAGACTGTTATTAAACGTACGCTGAAAATTACGCTCATTAATTTTACGTCTGTGGTAATAGTCATTCCTATACGGTGCATTGCGCTAGGAATTGAAATACTGCGTTTTCTGTACGTAGTTGTTTCTTTGCTGCCGTGCGTTACTATTTGTTGTACCAGGGACTATACGTCCACGCGGCGAAACATTAAAGTTATGTTGACCTTGTGCATTACATTGTTGGTTAGGTATGCTAACCGACTGGTTTTGTTGCTGTTGTTGTGAAAAACCTCTATTGTTACTAAAATGTGGTTCCTGTTGCTGAAAATTTTGACCATATTGATAATCAGAATTTTGTCTGTTATTAAAGTTCTGGTAGTTGTCGTGCCTAAAGCGTCTGTTACTCTTACTATTGAAATTACGTGACTGATCGTAATTATTGTAAGTTTGTTGACCTTGGTTATTATACGAAAAATTTTTGTTTACAAAGGAATAATCAGATTGTTGTACTTCCAAGAGCTGTAACAGATCTCTGAACGCTGAAATATTTTCCTTTTGCTGACCCGTTAGAAGTGACACTCTTAATGATCGTGGTAATTTAGAAATGCATAATTGTATGAGTGCAGATTCACTATATGGCTCACTTAGGTATTGGTTTTGTTGGACCATGTGCTCAAAAAATGCGTGACACTGGGAAAATTGGTGTTCTCATAATTCGGTAAACTAATTAACTGATCTTTAATTCTGCGATGTGTCGTCTTCGACCAATACGCTGATAGAAAAGCATTCTGAAACTCTTCTACTGAATAGCATTGCCTCGCGATCGGTCTCATACGAGTTGCCGGTTCCCCTTCCAAAAAACTGCAAATAAATTCAAGTTTATGCGTAACAGGCCAAGTCGGTGGAAAAGCAAAGCTAAACTGTTGTATCCAATCCAGTGGGTGAATCTGTGTTCTGTCATTTTTAAACACTTTAAATTTTCTCACTGATAGAAAATGTTTGTAATCGAAATTAACGTCTCTGTATGACGGAACAGGTTCAGGATTGTAAGAGAACCTATTTGTATGTGTCTGTTTGGAATCTAAGTCGCATACTCTCTGTTGATTACCTAAATTATACGCACTGCGTGAGTCTGACAAATGTTCACAAAGTGGCGTCTGCTGTAATGTATTATTAACTGAAATATTTTTCATCTCAGTTACCTCTTGCTGTAAACATGACAATTTTCTACGTAAGGTGTTATTAGCCGAATCGATCTCATTGATTGTCTGTTGTAGATTTTGAAATTCAGGTGTTTGATTAAATGAAATCGCTGCAGTATCGTCTGATTTATTGTAATTAGTACTTTCGATAACCTCAATACGACTGGCCAATTCATCACATTTTTCAGTCAGTAATTTTACCTGATCATCGGTTTTAGTGTCAGAGGCATTAATCTGTTTTTGCAATTTACGTGTAGTTTCGTTCAGTTTTTTAACGTCAGCTTTGACGACATCGGAATCCTGTGTTAATTCTAATTGTTCGAGTCTGTCGGTCACTGTTTGAAAATCTGTTTGTATGTGTCTGTTTTCGATTTAAGATCGGAAATTTCGTCACGTAATTCTGTGTTCGACTGTTTGATGGTATTAATTTCGTCGGACACTGTAGCAATATTGTTGTCTACGTATGTTTTTGCCTTCGGGAACAATTTACGTTTGTCTTCTTGTCTCTGTGCTGTGATTGTTTCCATGACTTGACGTTTTACTTTATTTTGATCCTGAATAAATTTGCGGAAACGCGTATCACTGTTTTGTATGTGAAGATTAAAACGTTCGTCAATTTGAGTGTTCTGTTGGTCGAATTTCGCGTCAATCTTTTCATCCATTGTGCGCGAAAATTCTGCTGTCATTGCTTTAAACTCGTCGCATAATTGTGTAGCCTTTTCGGAGCATTGTTTAGCGACTGCGCTAATTTCGTTTCTAAGTGTTTCTGTTGTAGCTGTTTGCATTTTCCTTAATTCTTGCGCAACAGATCTAATTTCTTCGCTACTTTTTCTTGAACAAGCCTCAATTTCCTCGCGTAACTGTTCCTTAGTGTCATGACACTGCGCGGCAACAGCTGTAATCTGCTCGCTAAGCTGTCTGGAATTGTTGTCTAATTTTTCATTAAGGCTGTCATGTTTTTCATTAAGCTGTTTGACCTGTTCACAAAGGTGTCTCGAATTGTTGTCTAATTTTTCATTAAACCGTTTGTTTTGCTCACTCTGTTGTCTGACCTGTTCACTAAGTTGTTTGAGATCTTCATTATTGTTGGCTAGTTTTTCATTCTGTTGTCTGACCTGTTCACTAAGTTGTTTGAAATCTTCACTCTGTTGTTTGAAATTTTCATTAAACTGTTTGTTATTTTCACTAAATTGTTGTTGTAGCAATCTTTCCATAATTTGTTCAAAGTCAATATTAGCATTTCTATTCTCCGTGTTGTTTAGTGGTGTACCTGCAATTGTCACATTTTGTGTGACCATTTGGTCATTCTGTGACTCACAAAAAGGTCTGCTTATCGAATGTGCACTGTGCGTCTCTATTTCGGAATTAAATGTATCCATCGTACTTTCAGTACACTGTCCATTTTCATTAGAAAAATTTGTCTGTACGTTACTTGAATTTTCCAAACCGGGTGTGTTAAGCTGGGCAGCGCTAATTACAATAGGGCGCCCCGCGTCATCAATTGTCATCAAATTAACAGAGGAGACAATTGAGTTCGTTTGTTCATCAGTAAGATAAAAATCATCATTAGTGGTTGGAACGCACTGATTGTCAGTGAACGCAGGATTGTCATCATTACACTGCGTGTCACAATTACTATCGGTCAAGTTGTTTAAGTCGGTAATTGCATTCATTATACTTCGCGATACACTATTCACAGTCTTTCGCGGCATTTTTACAATAGTCACAATTATTCGCAAATGAAATAAGCACAATGCAAAAAGCAACAAACACAAATACAACAGAGCAACGAATTGCCGATGATCTGAGGAAAGAAAGTCATAAAATTAGTAAAAGCGTTGCGCCAAATGCTAATTATATTTTAGTTAATAAGAGCAGATATCTGACTACTTCTCAGAAGATTCTCAACGAAATACGATCCTGGACCGGATGTCGCCAAGTGTAACCTCCCCAGAGCAATGTTTGGTAATCTCTATTCAAATGTAAATGGACATAGAGCTAAGTGTAACCTTCCCGCAAAAAAATAAAAAGGAAAATATCTAAATGTGAATAATCATCGTGCTAAGTGTAAGCTCCCCACAAAAATATGAAAATGAAAAGAATTGAATAAGAATTGCGAATAGTACCAAATGTTAGCTTCCCACAGTAATAAAGCTCAATGATAATAACAATGTGCAAAAATATTAAGTCCCTACAAAATTAACGTTAAGATTAACCTGATAAATTGATTCTGGGAGGAAAAGCAAAGGAAATATTGTTTCAATTGTAATGATTATTTTCTTAAAAGATTGCTTTGAGAACAAAATTATTATTGGGGCGATTCTTGAACAAATTAATTACAGTTAAGATACATTACATTATCAGATGTGCGCAATGCTGCTTCATTACCTTATTTAAAAAAGTATACCTCGTCCTGAACCTTGACCAGAGGCCCATGTCGACGCCCGCCCGACTCCTCATACAACTGCGACTGTCTCTCGCGCGCTACTACATGCTCTCGCGACTCGCTACGTACAACAATAAAACTGTCGCGCGGTCAAGCGCAGACTAGCAACGATAAATAACTCTCTGGTCAGAGATTCTGTCATGCCTCGCCATCGCTGCTACCGAGTACATACGCGTTTCACTACTTAAATCTAACTAACCTAAGGACATCAAACACATTCATGCCCGAGGCAGGATTCGAACCTCCGACCGTAGTAGTCGCGCGGTTCCAGACTGTAGCGCCTAAACCGCTCGGCCACTCCGGCCGGCCGGCCGGCAGTCATTCTCAGGCAGATTAAGAGTAGTGTACGGCAGTCTCAATATTGGACTGCTTGGCGGTGAGGGCACAAAAGTGTGCCTTGTGTTATATTACACTACACGCTGTCGACGTTTGTTACTTTTGTACAAAGGACATAATTACCTTCATTGCTTTTTAACATCGCAGAGGGCGTATCAAACACTGTATACAGCGCTACGTTACTGAAATTTTTGTTTTTGTTGTTCTTTGTGGCGCAATTAGCCTGATACCTTTGTTGTCTATAGAAGCAGGAGTAGTGGTGGTAGTAGTAGTAGTAGTAGTAAGCAGCTGGCAGAGGTCCTTGACACTGGAGCTAGATTAAATTGCGATTTTATTCATTTGATGTTCTTTATTGAGTTCGTCACCCGCGTGGAACGTCCCACGGCCAGAGTGTGCGAATATTCTGTGAGGTAACTGTTGTTTTTGCTTGGTGCCTGTTTATGTGTCACAGAGATGGAATCAAAATTGAGTTTTATAGCTGATATTTATTAAAGCTGTAAGCGTATTGTCATACCGCTGGCTTAGTTGCGGAGTATCTTTGCGCGTTTGCAGTGTCGAGCACGGGGCACAGAATTGTTTTGTTGTGTTGTGGGTAGCTGTGCATGTGAGAGGCATTGTTATTATGGAAGTTCAAGTCTTACCACAAGTGCTATTACCCATAAAGTGATGAAATATGGAAGTGATTCAGGGAAAAGTGCGTAGTGATGTAATTAAAAATAAGCAGTGCCGCCGATAACGTATTTGCGTATCCTCTCATTGCGTGTCGCACCGTACATCAATCATCCGCACCGCGACGGTTACGTGCACGCTCGTACAAGGGAGAACTGACAACAGAAAAATTAGCTCTACGAACAGTATTATATCATTACTAGTGTCAAGAAGGACTTGTTCTAATATCTGTGTATGCGTGACGAGCGTAAGAACTTTCGTTCGATCATTCGGCTTCCGCATCATTAACAATCAGCCGCGTCGTGTCGGTTACGCGTACGCTCGTCCAAGTGATATTGCGGACATATAATCATCAAGAATGTTAATTGGGATAAGCAGTTATGACTTAGAATGTAAAGAGTGCAGCCTGTGATTTCTTATCGTCGCGGAATATACACTCCAGGAAATGGAAAAAAGAACACATTGACACCGGTGTGTCAGACCCACCATACTTGCTCCGGACACTGTGAGAGGGCTCTACAAGCAATGATCACACGCACGGCACAGCGGACACACCAGGAACCGCGGTGTTGGCCGTCGAATGGCGCTAGCTGCGCAGCATTTGTGCCGTAGGGGACCGCACCGCCACTTCCCAGCAAATTAGGGACACTGTTGCTCCTGGGGTATCGGCGAGGACCATTCGCAACCGTCTCCATGAAGCTGGGCTACGGTCCCGCGCACCGTTAGGCCGTCTTCCGCTCACGCCCCAACATCGTGCAGCCCGCCTCCAGTGGTGTCGCGACAGGCGTGAATGGAGGGACGAATGGAGACGTGTCGTCTTCAGCGATGAGAGTCGCTTCTGCCTTGGTGCCAATGATGGTCGTATGCGTGTTTGGCGCCGTGCAGGTGAGCGCCACAATCAGGACTGCATACGACCGAGGCACACAGGGCCAACACCCGGCATCATGGTGTGGGGAGCGATCTCCTACACTGGCCGTACACCACTGGTGATCGTCGAGGGGACACGGAATAGTGCGCGGTACATCCAAACCGTCATCGAACCCATCGTTCTACCATTCCTAGACCGGCAAGGGAACTTGCTGTTCCAACAGGACAATGCACGTCCGCATGTATCCCGTGCCACCCAACGTGCTCTAGAAGGTGTAAGTCAACTACCCTGGCCAGCAAGATCTCCGGATCTGTCCCCCATTGAGCATGTTTGGGACTGGATGAAGTGTCGTCTCACGCGGTCTGCACGTCCAGCACGAACGCTGGTCCAACTGAGGCGCCAGGTGGAAATGGCATGGCAAGCCGTTCCACAGGACTACATCCAGCATCTCTACGATCGTCTCCATGGGAGAATAGCAGCCTGCATTGCTGCGAAAGGTGGATATACACTGTACTAGTGCCGACATTGTGCATGCTCTGTTGCCTGTGTCTATGTGCCTGTGGTTCTGTCAGTGTGATCATGTGATGTATCTGACCCCAGGAATGTGTCAATAAAGTTTCCCCTTCGTGGGACAATGAATTCACGGTGTTCTTATTTCAATTTCCAGGAGTGTAGATATTCATACCAGACGTAGGACAGTGTTGTGCTTAACGTTGAGTGGTTCCCCTGAACCTGCTTGCATATTTAGATACATAATTTGAGGCAAGCCAGCACCAGTTTGGAGCAGAACAGTACGACCGACGCGGGATTATCAGGTACGCGGTGTGGACAGGGCGCGCGGTCACGGAACGAGAAGCGACGACCAGTTAAAGAGACCCCCCGCTATTTGTACTCTCGGGCGTGTCACAAAGTTTTTTTCTTATTCTATTACTGTCCGGTGCCCAATTTGTACGAGGATTTGCATTGGGCGATGTAAGAAACATTAATTATTGTTCAACGTTCTGTCATGTAATTTTGTTTGTGTTGATATGTTTGCGCTGTCAACAAACGATTTTGTAAAATAAACTCAAGCCTGAGCAGCCCCAAGCCAAACATCACTCCATTAAATGCTCACCTACATAATATATTCCTAGATTCCTTAGTTAATGATGGTTCCTTTGTAAGCAGGTATTCTCGGGATGATTGTCAACTGCCAATTCAGTTTTTTCGGTGTTCCCGTAACGCTTTCTCATGACTCGTACATATTTGTGAGTAATTCTGTTCCCTGTCTTTGAATATTTTCAGTAGCCGATGTTGGTCTTATTCGGTATGGGTCCCAAAGAACTGACTAATATTCTAGGATTTGACATCAAAATATTTTACAAGTAGTCATGTTTGTAGACTGTATTTTTCCAGCATTCTGCCAATGCACCGAAATCTGCCACCTGTTGTATCTTCGTCTGAGCCTATGCAGTCACTTCAATTCACACACAAACAAATTGTTAAACCCAGCTATTTCTATGAGTTGACTCACTCTAGTTGTGCTTCATTGATAGTGTTCTCAAAGGATACTACTTTTCTCTCTTTTCTGAAGTGCGCAACTTTAAATTTCTGCGTATTCAAAGCAGGTCGACATTTCTTTCACCACGTTGAAATCATATCAAAATCTAACTGGATATTTCTACAGCTTTTTTAGATAGTACTACATTATACAGCTTCTTTTTAGATAGTACTACATTATACACATCTGTTTGTGAAAACTGGGCCGGCCGGAGTGGCCGCGCGGTTAAAGGCGCTTCAGTCTGGAACCGCACGACCGCTACGGTCGCAGGTTCGAATCCTGCCTCGGGCATGGATGTGTGTGATGTCCTTAGGTTAGTTAGGTTTAAGTAGTTCTAAGTTCTAGGGGACTTATGACCAGAGCAGTTGAGTCCCATAGTGCTCAGAGCCATTTGAACCATTTTTTGTGAAAACTGGAACCCCCAGAAGGATTCACGTGATTGCTTAGACATTTGTTCAACAGATTAGGGACATGGCAGTATACAGATGATCAGAATTACAGGACTCGCGGAGACAACGTCTTAGACCTCTGGTGACAAACAAACCCGAATTTTTCCACTCACTTAGCGTAGAACAAAGAATTTGTGACCATAAGGCAGTTACAGCAACATCATGGCTGCTGAGCCGTGCGGGGCTCGCGTTCATGCCTTTTATTGCTTGACAGCTTGTCTTTGCGGTGCCGCCGTCTCCTTTTTTTTTTTTTAATTTGATTTACTGGCGTCACTAAGTTGCTGGCTTGCCTGACCGTGAGTGGTAGGAGCAGCGTGTGTCGATAAGAGCACTGTCGTATTATCTTTGAAGCGACCGTTAGTATTACCGGCTCGTCGTGTGTCGGGCGTTCATTTGGGGCGGAGCGCCAGTGAGGTCCGAACGGCCAGTACTTGCGGACCGCTGGCGACACATGGGCACTGTGCGACGGTAGGAGACTGGAGCGGCAACGACCGTTGGTTGGTCGTTCGGTCGGTCGTCCCATCGGGCGACGTGTGTTTAGTCTTTTGACCGTTTCTCGGCCTCGTCAATTTCTTTTTTTTCTTTTTTTATATGGGCCTCCTTCCTCCCCTATAGCCCTTCCTTTTCCTCTCCAAGAATGCCGCCATCCGCTAGTGTCGACGCAGCACGTAAAGCAGGGTGCTGTTTGTAGCAAGATGTATTGCCATAAACCGAAAATAAAAAACCGAGGCACACTCTGCTATGCCTCGGGGGCGACGACACACTACTCAGTAATACACCTCTCGCTGCAGGTGTGAAGCAAGTGATGGTTTAGAAACTAAGAAGAAAGAAATAATGAAGGCAAATGAAAAGCATGGATGGCAGCACACATAAATGAAAACTAAACTGGCGAGATAATCTCATCGCCCATGAATTAACTAAGTAATAATCCTCTAAGATTATTTACGTGGTTTCTGATTTCCCAATCTTTAGAACCAACCAAAGCGTAAAAAGGACAGAAAATGAAAAAAAAATGAACAGATCACACACAAAAGAAAACTAAACCGGCGAGATAATCTCATCGCCCATAGAATTAACTAATTAATAATCCTCTAAGATTATTTACGTGGTTTCTGATTTCCCAATAATTTCCCATACAAAGTTCACACAATTCCCATGTTATCAATTGTCGTATCATTAGTAACATAGAATAGTCTACTCTAGTGATGCCCAGAAGGCCAATGTCAAATCTGGGGTATAGGCAAGTTCAGGGTAGTTTGAAGGCCGAGTGACATAGCTCCAGGGGTAAACTCAGGCAATTCCAGGACGAGGTGCCTTAGTCAACCCATGAACCATTGCAACTTTCACAAATCTGGCAAAGGTAGTGGTATATTTCCGGTCAGATTCCGCCAGGCGATGCTGGCTCCACAGGTAGTCCATGAAAGAGACAGCATCGGTGAGGGAAAGGTCATAGATCGTGAAAATGGTGTGGCCCAAGAGCCACACCATTGCGTTACGTCGTGTTCGGGGGTTGGACTGAATATCAGGGGTAAGGAACCAGTCGATCGACACATTGTCTGGTGTCGTCCCACCGATCAGCGCTAATAGCACACGTGCAAGGTTCCACACTTCTTGGACGTGAGGGCATAAGAGACGATGCTCTCTGGTGTCTACGTCACCACATCGGCCGCAAGCAGCCGATGACCGTAGGCGGATGGCCGCCAGTCGATGATTAGTGGGTATTAAATTGTTGACGACACGATACCATAGCGCCGAAACTTCCGTGGGAAGGGCTGGGTTGTTGACATTAGCCCAAGCTTGGTGCCAGATGACCGACGGTCGTCTGTCCTCTAATTTATGTGGTGTGGGCTGGCCTCGAAGTGCCTGGTAAAGGCGCTTCGACGTGCGCGCCTTGTCAGTGGCCACTGTTAAGACGTAACTTTGATTGAGGTAATAGTCCTTGACTGTCGTCATCCGGAACGGAATATGCGTCAAATATACTGGTGCACGCGCCGATCGTGGACGATAACGGTCGAAAAGAACCGCTGTTGTCCCACCTGGGTCAGTTTCGCGCAAAGTGGCGATACGGTGAATCAGGAGGGCCACACATTTGCGGGTAAAGTCGATGAGTCCAAGGCCACCATCGACTTTTGGCAGTGTACAAATCTGCGCATCAACTTTGAACAGTGTATGCCGCCACAAGAGCCAGTATACTGCTCGTGAGATGGCTCTGCCGATTTGTTTCGGTAGCGTAAGGATTTGTGCTACATACCATGCCCGTGAGAGGATCTAGGTATTAATCAGTTGGATTCGTTGATGGAGGTCGAGGCGTCGATCAGCGTGGCTCACGCAAAGTCCTCTGATGCGCGTGAGAAGCCGCCTCCAAGTGAGTGTTAACATACGCTGCGGGCAGGCAGTCACCTCAAGGCCCAAGATACGTTGTTCCCCCACAACTCGGTACCATGGGCGTTCGATGGTCAATGATCGTGGTCCTAGCGGGAGCAGCACCGTTTTGTTGGAATTTAACATGGCACCGGATGCTCGTTCATAAACGTTGAGAACTCGGCGAACGGAATCGATGTCCCTGGCGTTTGCAACGAACACACCGACATCATCCGCGTATGCCGCACTGCGGAAGGTGACGCCTGGGAGAGCGACACCATCAACCATCCGTCCGATGTCACGCAGCATGGGGTCCAGCGCTAAAGCGAACAAATACATTGACAGGGGACACCCTTGTCGAACTGATCGTCTGATGGGAATCGGTCGTGATCGGCAGCCGTTTACAACGATTGTGGAATTTGCTCCATCCAAGAAGTGCCGGATGATTCTTATGAAGCGCTTCCCAAAACCCATCCGCGACATAACGGCCAACAGGTAATGGTGGGAGACCCTGTCAAAGGCACCGGCGAAATCTAGGGACAGAATTGCAGCCGGGGTTCGAGCGTCGGCGGTGAGTAAGACCGCATCACGGTATATAGAAGCGGCGGTGAAGATGGTTCGAGTCGAAACGCCACATGATTGAGTGGGGAAAAGTACCGTATTCATGACTTGTTTAAGACGTGAAGCCACGCTTCGTGCCATCAACTTATAATCAGTGTTAAGAACGGTGATGGGACGCAGGTCTTTAGCCCGACAGTAACCGGTGACCTTTGGAATAAGGGCAATGCGTCCAGCTAGAAAGTCGGCGGGTAGTTCGCAACCAGCAAAAATCTCCTCGCACATTTTGCAGAAGCGGTCCCCTAACAGGTCCCAAAATTGTTGGTAGAATTCATAAGGGAGACCGTCGGGGCCAGGTGATTTGTTTCCCGGGCAGGCGCGGAGGACAGAGGTGAGGTCAGCGAGTGTGAGTGGCTCGGTTAAACAGTCGCGCTCTCGACGGTCCAAGGAAGTCGGGACCCCACCGATAAGTGCTCGTTGGGCGGCGACGTCTACCGCAACATCCTGGAAGAGGTGCGTATAATGGTCTGTTAGGTGTTTGAGGACTTCACGGTGATCTGTGACGTCAATTGGTCATTGTGCCGGCCGTGGGTCGGTTATAATAATTATAATTAAAGAGTTTGTCAAATGGTTTAAGTTATATGCTGTCGTAGTTAAAACTCGCTGCGGGAAAGAAAACGAAGCCGCACGTTTTCACATTACGGCATAGCACAGCTTTTCCTTCACCGCAATCGGGTGTAACAGAAAACCTGTACGCTGTTTTTTCTAACAACCTTTTCCCTTTATATGTGACGTATGTGAGTCCTAACTTTTATTAGAGTACTGTGTAAAAATGTGAAAAATATTAGGCAAGAACTTTTCGAAATTTTTTGTAACAACGTTAAAAAGCGACATGTCTTTATAAAGCCGTATATCACAGATTTAAGATGTCCAGTCTCTGGATGGTTCTGGGACCTGCTTATTTATAGAGTATTTAATTTTTCTAGGACATTCTATTTGTGGTATAAATAAGAATTTACCGAGCTAGACGGTTTAATAACATACGTCCTTCCGTGTGTGATCAATGAAAGTGTTTTCAGTGTGAAGTGTTAGTTCCAGTTGCCGAGCCTCTTCTCGTTAGTGCTACGTGATTATGCAGCCTACGAGACAGTATCTGTATCTGAAGTTGTAATGAATTTGGAGTTGTCTCCAAGTTCATAATGCATAAAAGGAATCAATAAAATACACGAAAATAATAAGGGAGAGCGGCGCACGTCTTAACAAAAAATACTGTTGGCGTAGATGTTTCGATGTGCTTAAGTTTCTTTACACGCTAGAGGAAACAGTGATATTGGCGTCACGAAGGCACCGTGACGCCGCGTACGGCATCGGAAGCCGGTCACAGACCTTGCCGCCAGCAGCGCTTCCGGCAGCGGGCGCACAATTGGTTTCTCTTTCGCGCGGCGTCTTTGTCCGAGCCTCACAGTCTCGGTGCGTGAACAATGGCGGGCGTCGTTTTACTGCCGTTGTTCTCCGCTTCGCGTGTGATTAAACAGTGCGTAACTGCAGGGCATCGAAACACGGGACACTCAGATAAACTGTAAGCACTGAAGCTAATGAGATTTGTCCACGCAGACTACGCTTCCTTAACCAGCTCAAGTCCTTCTAACTTGAGTTGTTACATATCCAGTTAACAGTTTGATCTAATCATCAAAACCATTATCTTTCAACGAACTAGCCTAAGCCTGATCCGAGTTTCTTCTATCCCTTCTGAGGCCTTCTTGCTGAAATTTCATCTTTGGTTAAGAAATTTAAAATTTGTCATAGAAATCTTGTAATACCCAGAAACGAATTATGTATGTATTCTTAGAGGTTATTTGTTTTAAGTGTAATAACCTAAAAGAAAGTAGGACACGATGAAAGTTTTTAAGCTGCTTTCGACCTTTATTGTACAGAAAATTTGATTAATAACTCTGTTATAATTTCCATTTTTAATAATATACCTGGATCAGTAATACTGCATAAGACAGTATACAACTAAGAAATTAATAGAATTAATATTCACTACTGCTTATTTTTTCATACAAATTTTACTACTGATAGGCATTTTCACCTCAAAGGCTATTAATTTACTTTCCACTGTTGAAATTTTATTGCAGATCTACTTCAGTTTTAATAGAGAGAACCTGACTGTTTGTAAATTGTGTGGTACCTAAAGCTTTATTATGTGGAAGATAATCATCACTATGAATTGATTTTCATCATCTTATTATTTCACTGAAATAACAGATATGTAAAAGTGGTAGTAAGAGGCAAGGCTGTTGACTGCCACAGTTCATGGATTTTAATCAAAAAATTTGTACCTAATTTCACTCAGGTCATCATTTACATTTATATTTAGTTAATAACTGACTAGGTGTTCCAGCATCTGCTAAAATTCATTTAACTCTTTATTTTTGTCACACTCAAATATTCTCTGATAATAGATAAACATAGAAATTCCTCTTGCTTTTCAATTGAAAGTCTCAGAGCAAATGAATTGTCAGTCCAAGATCATTCGCGAAATCCATTTTATTCTTCACATAACCAATTTTTGTGTGTTCTGAGTTTAGTATGTACTACTCAAGTAAACATTTGTATGCACTAAATACACTAATGGAAATGGAAAAAAGAACACATTGACACCGGTGTGTCAGACCCACCATACTTGCTCCGGACACTGCGAGATGGCTGTACAAGCAATGATCACACGCACGGCACAGCGGACACACCAGGAACCGCGGTGTTGGCCGTCGAATGGCGCTAGCTGCGCAGCATTTGTGCACCGCCGCCGTCAGTGTCAGCCAGTTTGCCGTGGCATACGGAGCTCCATCGCAGTCTTTAACACTGGTAGCATGCCGCGACAGCGTGGACGTGAACCGTATGTGCAGTTGACGGACTTTGAGCGAGGGTGTATAGTGGGCATGCGGGAGGCCGGGTGGACGTACCGCCGAATTGCTCAACACGTGGGGCGTGAGGTCTCCACAGTACATCGATGTTGTCGCCAGTGGTCGGCGGAAGGTGCACGTGCCCGTCGACCTGGGACCGGACCGCAGCGACGCACGGATGCACGCCAAGACCGTAGGATCCTACGCAGTGTCGTAGGGGACCGCACCGCCACTTCCCAGCAAATTAGGGACACTGTTGCTCCTGGGGTATCGGCGAGGACCATTCGCAACCGTCTCCATGAAGCTGGGCTACGGTCCCGCACACCGTTAGGCCGTCTTCCGCTCACGCCCCAACATCGTGCAGCCCGCCTCCAGTGGTGTCGCGACAGGCGTGAATGGAGGGACGAATGGAGACGTGTCGTCTTCAGCGATGAGAGTCGCTTCTGCCTTGGTGCCACTGATGGTCGTATGCGTGTTTGGCGCCGTGCAGGTGAGCGCCACAATCAGGACTGCATACGACCGAGGCACACAGGGCCAACACCCGGCATCATGGTGTGGGGAGCGATCTCCTACACTGGCCGTACACCACTGGTGATCGTCGAGGGGACACTGAATAGTGCACGGTACATCCAAACCGTCATCGAACCCATCGTTCTACCATTCCTAGACCGGCAAGGGAACTTGCTGTTCCAACAGGACAATGCACGTCCGCATGTATCCCGTGCCACCCAACGTGCTCTAGAAGGTGTAAGTCAACTACCCTGGCCAGCAAGATCTCCGGATCTGTCCCCCATTGAGCATGTTTGGGACTGGATGAAGCGTCGTCTCACGCGATCTGCACGTCCAGCACGAACGCTGGTCCAACTGAGGCGCCAGGTGGAAATGGCATGGCAAGTCGTTCCACAGGACTACATCCAGCATCTCTACGATCGTCTCCATGGGAGAATGGCAGCCTGCATTGCTGCGAAAGGTGGATATACACTGTACTAGTGCCGACATTGTGCATGCTCTGTTGCCTGTGTCTATGTGCCTGTGGTTCTGTCGGTGTGATCATGTGATGTATCTGACCCCAGGAATGTGTCAATAAAGTTTCCCCTTCCTGGGACAATGAATTCACGGTGTTCTTATTTCAATTTCCAGGAGTGTAGTTAGGTACATCTAATTTTCACAGTCTGCAAGACTCGTTGTTTCACAACAGAACAGTAGCTTTAGTCCAGATGTTCAAGGGCCTACTTCTATAATTTTATTTACTACTTATAAGAATTCTAGTCCTTAGGAGTAATCCGAATATAAAAACAGAAAAATATTAGATATGTCTTTAACCAGTATTTTAAGCCAAGCACAGTGGCTACGTGGTTTGAGGCACCTTGCCACAGTTTGTGCGGCCCCTCCCACTGGAGGTTCGATTCTTCCATGGGGCATGGCTGTCTATGTTGTTCTTAGAATAAGGTATGTAGGTATGTAAGGTTAGTTTGATCCTTTAGGAATTCACACAGATTTTGGTATTTTAATGTTTTTAGATCACTTCTGCACTGTTTTTAATTTATCCTCAAATAGAAGTTTTCAGTTCTGGAATTTCGTGATTCATGTAACACGTTGGCTACAAATTTAGGAAATACACTGAATCCACAAACAAACTAGTACAGGTATTCATATTGAAATACAGCGGTGTGTAAACAGGCAGAATACGGCGCTGCAGTCAGCAATGCCTATACAAGACAACACGTGTCTGGCGCAGTTGTTACATCAGTTACTACTGCTACAATGGCAGGCTATCAAGATTTAAGTGAGTTTCAAGGCGGTGTTATAGTCGGCGCACGAGCGATGGGACACGGCATCTCTGTTGCAGCTATAAAGTGGGGATATTCGTGTACAACCATTTCATGAATGTACCATGAGCATCAGGTATTCGATAAAACACCCAATCTCTGACATCGCTGCATCAGGGAAAAGTTCCTGCAAGAATGGCACCAACGACGACTGAATAGCATCGTTCAGAGAGAAGTGCAACCCTTTCCCAAATTGTTGCAGATTTCAGTGCTGGTCCATCAGCAAGAGTCAGCGTGTGAACTATTAAAAGAAACATCATCGATATGGACTTTCAGAGCCAAAAGCCCACTCATGTGCCCTTGATGACGGTGCGACACAAAGCTTTACAACTAGCCTGGGCCATCAAAACCAACATTGGGATGTTGATGACCAGAAAGAAGTTGCATGGTCGGATGAATCTCGTTTCAAATTGTATGGAGTGGATGGATGTGTAAAGATATGGAGACAGCCTCAAGAATGCATGAACCCTGCATGTCAGGAGGTGACTTTTCAAGCTGGTGGAGGCTCTGTAATAATTGGGGCGAGTGCAGTTGGACTCCTGATACATGTATATACGACCCTGACAGGATCCTATGTGATCAACTACATAGATTCATGTTCATTGTGCATTTCGAAGGACTCGGGCAATTCCAGCAGGGCAATGCGGCACCCCACACATGTCCAGAATCGTTACAGAGCCGCTCCAAGAACACTCTTCTGTGTTTAAACACTTGCACTGACCACCAAACTTCCCAGACACAAACATTATTCAGCACATCTGGGATGCCTTGCAATGTGCTTTTCAGGAGGGAGCTCCACCTCCTTGTACTCTTACTGATTAATGAACAGTCCTACAGGATTCATAATGTCAGTTCTCTCTAGCATTACTTAAGATATTAGGGAGTCCATGCAAGGCTGTGTTGCAGCACTTCTGCGTGCTAGCAGGGGCAGGTGTACCAGATTCTTTCACTCCTCAGTGTATTTTAACCATGTAACTTTGTTCATATTCTAATTCCTACTTTGCATTTGTAATTTGAAGCACTTATTCCTACTTTTATATATTTTCTACTACTTTCTGTATTTCCGTGGCCGGCCATTGTGGCCGAGCGATTCTAGGCGCTTCAGTCTGGAACCGCGCGACCGCTACGGTCGCAGGTTCGAATCCTGCCTCGGGCATGGATGTATGTGATGTCCTTAGGTTAGTTAGGCTTGAGTAGTTCAAAGTTGTAGGGGAGTGATGACCTCAGATGTCAAGTCCCATAGTGCTCAGAGCCATTTGAACCATTTTTCTATTTCTGTGTTGCTGCTCATCTCTGTTTTGGTAAGGTCGAAATTCGCTGTCTGTAACATGTTATGTGTTAATACATTGTATCATAACAAATCATAAAATCCTTTTCTAGAAACCTGAGCTCTCAGAAATCGTGAACTAGCTACGGATAATCTCTTACTACTATAGCCCTTCTGCTTTGCTTCAAGATGATTAAAATCGGAAACGAGAAAGCTATAACCAAAGCGTAATTAATATTCAATAATAATTAAATCAGTTTCATATTATAATGAATAATTTATGCGTGCAACAGAATTTGTTTCCTAGAGACAGTTTTATTTTATTGTGCCACATATCACAGTGCAATCAGTTTTGTATGGGGGTGTAAGTGGCGAGACTTTTTGTATAGACGCTGGGGTGCCTTACCTCTATGGTAGATGGTGGAATCTGGTTGGCAAAGATCAAGGGGTCAGCAGTTCACTACCCTGGACTGTGTAGCAGTGGAGTGGTGACTGGATGCCTTGTAGTTGCCTGACAGATCGTCAGAAAAGCTCATTGCTGAAATATTCATTTGTTGCTCAGCAATCTACAACATAAGGTTAAAACTCAGAGAAGTCTGCACTCCCAGAATATAAGCTGCAGGCGACCTGCAAGGAGTTGTGGCCATCATCAATGTCACGTCCCTAGCTGAGTGATTCTGGTACCGCGCGCTGCGGAATTTGAATCCCCGCCAGACGTCATGGACGTTGAAGACCCCTAGAGGTCTCTGCACCATCGTGCCGTAAGCTGTGGCGGCGCGCCTCCTGGCCTGCATTTAGCGTGCGGGCGCCTCAGAGGAACACGTGCTTGCAACGGCCAATAGCGGCGTCCCCAATAGAGTACTTAAGCGCCTGCCTCTCGCTCAGCCAGCCAGTCTAACATTGCGTTCGTCTCCGAACATATCGCCTCGCCGTAGACAGCATATTTACTTTCGTGTTTTGTTTACAAGTGGATGTGGTTGTCTAGTTAGGTTTTCTTGACTCTATTGTCTCCTTCTTGTTGCTGTCGTAAGGTCCTACGTTGACCCCAGCACAACGGAACTACTCCCAGATTGAAAAGGAGACTCTGGCGATCGCGTTCGCTGTCGAAAAATCTCACACCTATCTCTTTGGGGCAAAGTTCACCCTCCTGACGGACTGTAAACCATTGGTTACACTATTCGGGCCCCACTCTCACCTTCGAGAGACGACGGCTCAACATCTCCATCGCTGGTCGTTTTTATGTAATTACGCCTAAACCAACCAGTATAAGCCCACCGCCCACCATGCTAACACAGACGCTTTGTCACATCTCCCAGCGGGCCCCAATCCTGCCTTTGACCAACAGGAGGTCCTCTGCTTTCACACTGATTCCGCCGGCAGGGATGCGCTGGACCGTCTGCCTCTTATGGTTGCTCACATTGCTCCTGCTACCTGCCGCGACCCTGTCTTGCAGCAGGTTCTGCACTGCGTGGTCCATGGATGGCCGTCCTAAATTACTCATCAGATGCTGTCCGATTTCAGCCTCTGACGCCACCTGTCCCACAGGCTCTCTGTGGTCGATGATGTCCTTCTGCTGGCCACAAAGTCAGATGCCCATTGGGTGGTCATCCCTCCGGAATTGTGGCTTCGTGTGCTCGGTTTGTTACACCGCGGGCACTGGGGTATGTCCCGTATGAATGTTTTGGCTCGTCGGCATGTGTAACGGCCGAGCATCGATGACGATATTTAGCGCCTGGTCCGTGGGTGCACTGTCTGTGAGCGTCACCAGGCGAGTTCCCTCAGTGATCTGCACCCTGGCCTGTGCCTCGCCGCCCCTGGGATCGCTTCCATATCGGTTGTGCGGGCCCGTTTTTGTGGTCCATGTGGTTACTCATCGTTGATGCCTGCTCCAAATGCCCATATGTTATCCAAATGGCATCCACCACCATGGAGGCTACACTCACGGCCCTGGCATAGGTTTTCGCTATCGAGGGTGTGCCACACACATTGGTCTCTGATAATGGTCCCCAATTCGTGGCGTCCTCCTTCCACAACTTCTGTCAGGCCAATGGTATCAAACGGTATCAAACATATCCGTAGCCCCCCTTTCCACCCTTGTCCAATGCTGAGGTGGAGAGCCTTGTCCGCACTTTCAAACAACAGTTGACTAAAGCGGTCGACACATCTCCGACCACGTCGACCCTCACCCTGTTTATAAGCACCCATCGCACTACACCAATTGACGGACGCAGTCCGGCAGAGCCCTTTCATGGGTGACAGCAGCGGACCCTGCTCCATTTGCTGATGCCATCCTCCTCCCACACCCACTCCTGGCCCTCGCAGCGGTATGCCCCTGGCATGGCTGTGTGGGCACGCAAGTATGGGCACAAGGCGTGTTGGACACCTGCCATGGTCGTCGCGGCCCATGGGTGGCGTGTGATGTCGGTGCAGACATCGAAAGAATTGAAACACCGCCATCACAATCAGCTCCGTCTGTGTGCCAACATGGGACTCGCGCCGCCGCCTCTTTCCCTACCTCCTTCAGGTACGATCGTGGTCCTGCTCCCATCCCTGCTCCTGGCTGCCATCCCCCTGAGGACCTGCCGCCGGCCCTCTCTCCCTGCAGGTTGATCGGTGGTTCCCTCCCCCGCCCTGGACTCTGGATCGGCTGTCATGGATACCTCAGGCGTCCCTTCCTCCCCGCCAATTGTGGTTGATGAGCCTGGCTCCCCTTCCCACAACCACCCACCTCGGCACCATCCGGGGCGTTTCCGCCCCTAAGTGCAAGTTTCAGGGGGGAGGGATCTGGTACCGCACTCAGTGGAATTTGAATCCCCACCAGACATCATGGACGTCGAAGAACCCTAGAGGTCTCTGCACCATCGCGCTGTAAGCTGTGGCGGCGCGCAACTCCTGGCCTGCAATTAGCGTGAGGGCGCCACAGTAGAACACGTGGTTGCAGTGGCCAATAGCGGCCAATAGCGATAGAGTACTTAAGTGCATGCCTCTCGCTCAGCCAGGCAGTCTAACGTTACGTACGTCTCCGGACATATCACCTCGCCTTAGACAGCGTATTTACTTTCGTGTTTTGTTTACGAGTGGACATGGTTGTCCAGTTAGGTTTTCTTGATTCTGTTGTCTCGGACTTGTTGTTGTTGTAAGGTCCTTCGTTGGTCGTGTCCATTCTCTCCATTGTGTTGTTGATTGCGGGCTGCTCTGTGGGTCCCGCTGCGTTTTCCGTCACTTCAAGCCCGCGACTGTTCTGGTCGCCGTTACAACAGTGATGATGTCAGCGACAAGAACGCTGACAAGAACGCTGTACGCAGGCAGTGGGCAGTGACCCACAGTGCAGTCTACAGGTGGCTTGGTTGCACAGCATGAGGAGTACTGAGGTGCACAGACTCAGCCCATGGATGAAGAATGAATGGGACAGCTTACAACAGCATATGATAGCACAAGCAGAGGCGAGCAGCAAGAAGTTTGTCCACACGAGCAACAGCAGCTGAGTGGCTGCACTACATAGGCTTCCAACCGTAATCCGCCAGGGCAGAGGGCTTGCAATGGGTGAGGCAGACCTGAAGGTGACACAATGATTAAAGGATGCTGAGTCTACAGCACTGGACTCAATGTTAACAGCAGGGCTACCGACGTTTTGGTAACATTTTGATCCATATTGACTTGTAGACTCGTATACTCTTCTAGGTGCCTTGTCGTGGCAAGAGGCTGGGAGACTGCAGTAATTATATCTATAAATGAGTATATTTAATGGGTTTGACATGTCCTTGCTTTGCTAAAGAGTTGGTCCCTTTTCCATTAAGTTTCAACACAGCCCATCTTGGATTTGAAGGAATTGATTCACCCACACAGCAGCAGCTCTGCTTTCCTTCTGCGCCAATTTGATTTTTACTCTGGTCCCTCTGCTTGGCCAAAGGTGTGGTAAACACATCAACGCCTCGGAGACGTACTTGAGACGTCGGCAGGTAGTGCCTGATCGAACTTCACCTGACCAGTGTGAACTGACCCGCTTCTACGTCCTCTTGCATTAGCTGTGCCTGTGTCTCATTTTACTCAGAAATGCCAAGCAAATTAATTACATAACAGCACGTCTCCCTCAGTCAGGAGCTCTGGCCCACAGGACCCAGTTCATGGCAATTCTGTGTTCTGGCCCTAGATCGGCAAATCGAGTGGCATTGATCCTCTGCCAATTGCGTCATTGGTTGCTGTGTAGAGGGACATGTTGGTCATTACACGGCGCTCCCAGTTGTTGGCCGCTTCCTGGCTTTTGCAATTGCACTGCTTGGTCAAGCACCTCCTGAGCTGGCTTCACGAGACTGAGAGCACTCCACTCTATCTACTAAGGAAAAATCCTTGGCAGTACAGCGAATCGAACCAAGGTCCCCCCACATAACAGTCCGAAACGTTGAGCACTCAGCTACGGAGGCAGGCTCAATGCATATCTTAGAAGTTAACAATCATGTAAGATAGTTGGGTGACTTGGCATGGCCAAAGGTTCCGTACTGTTGAGCAAAAAGTCGTCCAGTTCGAACCACCGTCGTCTTCGGGTGCTTTTTTTTATGAGGTCCGATATTAGAAAAATCACATAGAGAAGAAAACGGTTAAAAATACTTGAACGTACCTTTAACGAAAATGCCATATACAGGCGCCGAGAGTTTGTATTAATTTACTTAAATTGAATTACTTTAATTCATTGTATAGTCTAGATCCAGTTATGTATAAGCCAAACACTTAAAAAAAGTTAATTAAATTGGCTACGGTGACAGAACGCGTTGTTTTATGTACTGCATTGTCTTCCTTTTGTTACATGTTTATTGAAAACGACATAAGGGATACGTGACCGTAATACATTGGAGTAAGCCTAATTACTAGAATTTATGTCGACGCCTGAAATTACGCTGCAGTCGGAGATACAAGGCAAGGCAGCGAACCTTTACATCAGCAATATTGTCCAAGCGCTTTGTATTATCGTAGCTTGCTTGGTAGATGCATCGCACTTTTCCGTTAGCGTAGCAGTGATTTTAGGCTACATCGCGGTTTCCAAATTATTTTCATTACTCATACAATGCAACAACAGAGTTTTATCTGTTCGAATATGGCCGACTTTAGTTCTGGTGGACGTAATATGGGGTGCAGCCATTAGTATTCAAAATTCCACCATTACTTTCGACAATTCATTTCCTTGCTCAGACATTGTCTTAAAGCGAGCTTAACTTTTACATTTATTCTGATTACACATACGAGCTTAAATTTTATATTGTGTCATACATAACGTGCGACATGGTATTGACCAGAAAACAATTAGCAAAGATGGAAAACCAGAGACTGCAAACACAGACGCAATCTGACTCTGACATGCCATTAAATAATGAAAGTGGCGTTACGGTTGATTCGAATACTAACGAGCGACTCATTATTGACTATTCTGGTGACGTAAATTTAGAAAATAGACCGTCCACCAGTAATATGCCTAAGTATAGTTCCGAACCAGTTTTGGTGTCTGACGTCATGTCCCACGACGTGGCGGGGGCGGAACAGTTAAACACCACTGGTATTGCCAATATGTCCGATGCTATTATGAAACAGATGAAGGAACAAAAAGACATGACGATTGACAAACAAATCAGATGACACAATATAAACTGGACATTGCGCACGTACCGACCAACTGATGACGTCTATAAGCTCCGCTTTGAAAAAAGCTCATGACGAGAGAAAAACACGACATGATAAAATTAAATGAGATTCAGCCGCACTTGAAACGTCAAACGACACTTTGTGTAGCCGTGTTGAGGAGATCAATAACAGACTGACTGGACAAGTGTCCGACTTCAACGTGAAATTTTCAGTGCTTTCATTACAACAAGAAAACACAAAGATGTGACAGATATCCAAGCACAATTAAACAGCCTCAGTAAAACATGCGAGTTTGTAGTTACGCAGATTAAATCTTATCCGGCAGTGCAACATGATATAAAAACGCGTATTGCCGATGTCGAAAACAAGGTTGACACAACTGACAAACAGTTTTCTGATAAAGTAAGACTACGCACTGACAACCATTTCTCATGCATCAATAGAGAATTTCGCACTTGGATAGAGCAAAAAGACAAATATTTTGAAGCGTTCTTACAAGAAAAATTGCGTGCTGTTGTCCACGACACTCTCGCGGAATTTATAAATAACAACAAACACGTAATCAGTCAAATGGTTCAAATGGCTCTGACCACTATGGGACTTAACAGCTGAGGTCATCAGTCCCCTAGAACTTGAAACTACTTAAACCTAACTAACCTAAGGACATCACACACATCCATGCCCAAGGCAGGATTCGAACCTGCGACCGTAGAGGTCGCGCGGTTCCAGACTGTAGGGCCTAGAACCGCTCGGTCACTCTGGCCGACGTAATCAGTCAAGCAGCACAATCTGCCGCTGCGCAATCGAAACAGTTTGACAGTTATGTACAACCAGTGTGCAATGACGGTATTAGCAACCAAAATACACAGTTTGGAAAGTGAGCATATATCATTTAGCTTTACCTAAATACAGATAAATACATGGAAACATGTCACGTATAGGTTCTTTTACGTAGGTACAAATACATACAAACATATTACATATTGGCTTTACATAAACATGGAGACATATTCCTCTTGTCCTCCGACAAGTATGATTGGTCACATAGAAATATTTTTCATATAGCTCTACATAAGTTTACAATATATACAGTATTTATAGTTATTACAAGTTTAGATCTATGTTTTGCTTTTGCCAATGATGTCACCTGAAATAGAGTAGGACTAGACACGACATCACACACCAGCAATAAGACCAAGCGCACAACTACAAATAATCATATAACAAAAGCGATGAACTAACATGAAACACAAAAGTACTCGCCACACGAGTGTAAGTGTGCAGTCTAAGCATGGACTTAGCTACTTGTAAGTAAGTGTTCAATGGTGAGATCCGTATTCAATCAGTTTCAAGGTGAAAGTATAAGGGTGTACAATGATTCACGTCAATCGGTCGTTAGTAGTCGAAGAGTGATGGTACAGATAGTCAATCTCACAGGTTGAAAATATATGTTTTTCAATCCTGTATAAAATTAGTATAAAAGTTGCTTTAAAATTTTAAGTGGCTGCTGTAAGTATTCGGTAAAGACGAATCTCTTTTTTCTCCTTCTGCTGCTGACAAGAGTAGCTGAAATCAAACTCTTATATTACGTAGATTCTCTGTAGAAGTACTGTGAGGTACGTGTATTTGATAGTTGTGTGTAACTTAAGTATGATCAGTAGATGTGTTTACTGTTGAGCATGGTGTACTCTAAGATAACGGTGAGCATATAATCCAATAATTCTGTTTGCTTTAGGATGCTGCAAGAGATATGCAACAGGATGTGGAATGCTGACAGTAACATAAGGACAGTTGTACAGCAGGCGCCACTTCGCGTTGCGCCGCTGAAAAGCAGACGATTTATGGTGAGTACACAAAAGCACCAACTTTCCAACTTTGAATTCCTGCTTCCTCTTGACAGTGCGCGCATAAGTTTTGTTCCTAATTTTGGCTTCCGCAGACAGCGTCGCACAGTCTTCCCTTACCTTTTCGTCGAGTTTTGTTTGCTGAAAATAATGTTTTGGTAACGTTGTTGTACAATCGTTGTCTTCTTTGCCATCGAACATGAGCTCATTAGGAGTGTATGGAGTTACATAAATATTGAGGTTGTTGTGTGCCTCTTCAAATAAAGACAAATATGTTATCCATTTGGTATGTTTGGTAGAAATGTAGGGTCTCATAAATCTATTAATCTCACACAACACACGTCAGTGGGATTACACTGGGTACTATAACTTGAGATAAAAATACTCATAATACTACAGTGTTTGAGAAATTTACGCCACTTGTACCCATTATAGTATGCAGCATTGTCGGATAAAATAGCTTTTGGCTTTCCCACGTGATGAATGTAGTCACATGAGAAAAGACGAATGATGACGGCAGCAGTAGCAGATTTTATAGCATTGAGTTTAACATGCTTGGAGAATAAATTGTAATATGCAGAATATACAGGGTGATTCAAAAAGAATACCACAACTTTAGGAATTTAAAACTCTGCAACGACAAAAGGCAGAGCTAAGCACTATCTGTCGGCGAATTAAGGGAGCTATAAAGTTTCATTTAGTTGTACATTTGTTCGCTTGAGGCGCTGTTGACTAGGCGTCAGCGTCAGTTGATGCTAAGATGGCGACCGCTCAACAGAAAGCTTTTTGTGTTATTGAGTACGGCAGAAGTGAATCGACGACAGTTGTTCAGCGTGCATTTCGAACGAAGTATGGTGTTAAACCTCCTGATAGGTGGTGTATTAAACGTTGGTATAAACAGTTTACAGAGGATGGGTGTTTGTGCAAAGGGAAAAGTTCTGGACGGCCGAGAACGAGTGATGAAAATGTAGCACTCATCCAGCAAGCATTTGTTCGCAGCCCAGGAAAATCGACTCGCAGAGCTAGCAGAGAGCTGCTAATTCCTCAATCAACTGTATGGAGAGTCCTACGAAAAAGGTTAGTTATGAAACTTTTTCGTCTGAAATTGGTTCAAGCACTGTCTGCAGCTGATAAGATTAAAAGAATCGATTTCTGTGATTTTATCCTTGCCCAAATGGAAACAGATGAATCTTTCGTTTCAAAGATTGTGTTTAGTGATGAAGCAACTTTCCACACTAACGGGAAAGTCAACCGTCACAATGTCTGTATATGGGGCACTGACAATCCGCGGGAAACAACTCAGTATGAACGTGACTCGCCTAAGGTGAACGTTTTCTGTGCCATTTCAGCCAATAAAGTTTTTGGTCCCTTTTTCTTCGAAGGTGCTACTGTAACTGGACTACAGTATCTGGAGATGTTAGAGAATTGGCTGTTCCCTCAGCTTGAACAAGAAGCACAACAATTCATATTTCAGCAGGATGGAGCGCCACCACATTGGCACTTATCTGTCCATAACTACCTGAACGTCAACTACCCGAGGCGATGGATCGGCCGCCAGGCAGCCCGTGACAGAGCACTTCATCACTGGCCTCCAAGAAGCCCTGATTTTACCCCCTGCGATTTTTTCTTATGGGGGTATGTTAAGGATATGGTGTTTCGGCCACCTCTCCCAGCCACCATTGATGATTTGAATAGAGAAATAACAGCAGCTAACGAAACTGTTACGCCTGATGTGCTACAGAGAGTGTGGAACGAGTTGAAGTATCGGGTTGATATTGCTCGAGTGTCTGGAGGGGGCCATATTGAACATCTCTGAACTTGTTTTTCAGTGAAAAAACACCTTTTTAAATACTCTTTGTAATGATGTATAACAGAAGGTTATATTATGTTTCTTTCATTAAATACACATTTTTAAAGTTGTTGTATTCTTTTTGAATCACCCTGTATTTCACACCACCACTGCCTGTCGGATGTGGACCACTTATGTCAGAACTTACAATTTCTAGAGGTTTACTGGGTAGAATAGAATGCAAATCAGTCTTTGTAGACAAGTTCAGCGGTTTAGATTTTTGACAGATCGCACATGTATTGAGTATACTGTGGATCTTACGTGTCCTATTGCTAAAGTAACAATACGTACTAAGCTTTGCATGGCACTTCTTGGTACCATAATGACCCCCAAACAAAATGTGTGTGCCAAATTAGGTTGCGTTCAGAATTCTTAGGAATACAAACACACCAAGTAATGGCTCCAGGATGACGGCGATTAAATAACACATCATTACGTATCAAATATTGGTTGACAGAGTATGGTCAGGTTGATTTGTGAGTAAAACTCTTACCTTATTGCAGTAAGGATCAGTTTTCTGCAACATTGACATCTTTCTACATAAGTCTTTATAATACTGTTGATATAGCTTATACTGCGTAAGAAGTATTCGGTAATCATTCACATTCTCCAGGTCAGAGTTACACTCATTCAAGCCTTGAGGTAGACGAGACAAAGCGTCGGCAATGATGTTGTCTTTACCCTTAATATATACAATTTCAAAGGAATAGTTTTGCAAAGATAGAGGCCAACGTGATAATCTGGGATGTACCAGCTTACAAGTAAACAGAAATGTGAGAACTTAGTGGTCAGTATAAATTTTAGTGTGCTTACCAAATAAATAATAACAGAATTTTTTTAAAGGCCCACACTATAGAGGGTGATTCAAGTTCTTTGGTAGAATATGTGCGTTCACATTCACTAAGTGTGCGGCTCGCAAAAATAATAATTTTCACATGTCCTTGTTCTCCATTCTTTACAACTTGAAACAAACAACAGCCTAAACCATATGTTGAACCGTCACATGTCATACAAAAATCTAAATTAAAATCAGGGTGATCCAAAATATTTGCGCTAACCAAAGCATGCTTAATACTATCAAAGTCTTTCTGACACTGGTCATACCATATCTATATCTGATTCTTTTTGAGTAGGTTCCGTAGATCCTTGCTGTTTAAAAGTTGGTTTGGTAAAAATCATCGAAAGAAAGAACAGAGTACAAGGAAAGAATTCAATTGCTTTCTAGTCGGTGGACTAAGAAAATTCCTGATTGCGTCTAACTTACTTGGGTCAGGTCGTATACCTTGAGCATTAATAATATGTCTAATATACTTAATTTCACTGCAAGCAGATTTTGGCTTTTTGAGATTAGCTGTCACTCCAGCTTGTGTGAATTTGTGGAGAATCTTTTGCAAAGTATCAATGTGTTCAGACGAGGTCTTACTAGCTATGACCAGGTTATCAATGTAGTGAGTAACTGACTCAACCAAATCATCACCAAGTACAGTATCCAATGCGGTGATAAACAATCCTGAACTGACGTTCAGACAGAAGGGAAGGACACAAAACAGACAGGTTCGCCCCCCGAATATAAATGAAGTATACTTTCTAGAATATAGCGTGATTGGAACTTGCCAGAACGAACTGGTCAGATCTATCATAGAAAAATACTTAGAATCTAAAAATTTCTGGTGTTGATCCTCTAAATTGTCAGGTTTCGTACGAACAGGTAAAATAATCTCATTAATTGCACGAGCATCCAAAACAAATCTGATATTCCCGTTGTGTTTCTTTACAATAAGTAAAGGGCTGCAGTAAGGTGACGTGGAAGGTTACATGTGTCCATATGGAAAAGTTATGAGACTTGCATAGCCTGAAACTGTTTGTGGACGTTTAGTATACGTCGCTGAACTTGTGACTACGAGGAAACTGGTGTGCAAAACCGCACAATTGGAAAAGACTATTCATGATACAATGCTATGTATGCAGTCGTGATGAACTATTTATGTTTGAAATTTATTTACAAACTCTCAATGTAGAATCGTCTTACGAATTGTTAGCGTAAAGACTTGACAATGGACATTTGTTGTACGTCACAACTACATGTGTACGAACATTTGTATATCGCTCGACAAACTGAGCACGTGAAAAAACTGTCATAGTGAAGTGCACCGACACTTTAGAGTGCATCGCAAATTGACATTTAATGCGCTGCATCTCTGTATCTCTGGAAGTCTGAATAGTAAGAACTGGATCCCTACTGCACCTACGGTCGCTTTGTTCCAAAACGAGGAAGACCACTCGACGGGTGGAGGAGTTTTGGACGGATCCTCAGTGAGCAGTATGTTCTAGGAAATGACGGACACTATACACTGGTCTAAACAAGGATAGACGCCAGCATCGTGGCGTCCGAGGTCCTGCTTCCTTGCCTTCACGAACTTACGTTGTGCAATGGAAATCTACCAGTCCTTTATGAGGCGATGTACGACCTAGGACAAAAACCGTGACATCGGTCTAAATAAACAGTGTAACCAGTGCAAAAAAATAAACTGTGCAGCAAGTGATCGCGCACACGCATCTGTATCAAAACTGCGAACTGTGACACGTAATTGCCGTAAACAATGCTCACCTTTATAAAGTTATCGTGTTTTTTCGGTCCGTACAACTGTGAACGACGATACGTTGTAAAAAAGACGTTATATCTGAAACAAAAAGACATTTAAAGCGCAATACTGTGCTTAAGAGACAATGAGTAATATGAATTTGTAATTTCAGGTTAACGAGTGTTGTAACTTTAGGATTTTGTAGTTGTTTTAAATGTTAATCCACATTTGTGAAATCCATGATGATAAATGTTGTCTCTGCGGACTGAGTATAAACTATGTGTCGTGTGATGAGCTCGCTTCGCGATGGCCGAGCTAGGCGCAATGTCAACATAAAACCGTTACAGTTTTACACATTCAAACATTCATAATCTGTTTTGTGTAAATATTATGTCATGATATGTATGTTGTATATGATATGCATCTGTATTTATAGACTTTATATATGCAATGTGCTTTAGAGTGAATTGCTCGCCTGCAGGTGTATCCTTTCGTCTTGCAACTCAGGGGGCAGTTTAAAGGTACATTTGCATGCTGAGCTTCCCTTAGCAGAAAACGTAATTATAAGTAATGAAATAAATAATTTGGGCCATAGATATAGTCGTCGCCTGTATAAGCATTGTATGCACCCGCTGGAGACATTTGAAGATTTTTATTTGCTATATTATTGGCGAAAGAGGAAGAGTCACCTTTTGTTTTCTAGGTCTTGTCCAGATCGGACGGATTTAGGCGCACCGCCATTAATATTATATTATTTTATTCACGAGTTGCAAACCAGACAGCACTCGTATTCACATAAAATAAGTGTACTTTGGAATTGTGTTTTTATTTCAGAATATACACTCCTGGAAATGGAAAAAAGAACACATTGACACAGGTGTGTCAGACCCACCATACTTGCTCCGGACACTGCGAGAGGGCTGTACAAGCAATGATCACACGCACGGCACAGCGGACACACCAGGAACCGCGGTGTTGGCCGTCGAATGGCGCTAGCTGCGCAGCATTTGTGCAACGCCGCCGTCAGTGTCAGCCAGTTTGCCGTGGCATACGGAGCTCCATCGCAGTCTTTAACACTGGTAGCATGCCGCGACAGCGTGGACGTGAACCGTATGTGCAGTTGACGGACTTTGAGCGAGGGCGTATAGTGGGCATGCGGGAGGCCGGGTGGACGTACCGCCGAATTGCTCAACACGTGGGGCGTGAGGTCTCCACAGTACATCGATGTTGTCGCCAGTGGTCGGCGGAAGGTGCACGTGCCCGTCGACCTGGGACCGGACCGCAGTGCCGTAGGGGACCGCACCGCCACTTCCCAGCAAATTAGGGACACTGTGGCTCCTGGGGTATCGGCGAGGACCATTCGCAACCGTCTCCATGAAGCTGGGCTACGGTCCCGCACACCGTTAGGCCGTCTTCCGCTCACGCCCCAACATCGTGCAGCCCGCCTCCAGTGGTGTCGCGACAGGCGTGAATGGAGGGACGAATGGAGACGTGTCGTCTTCAGCGATGAGATTCGCTTCTGCCTTGGTGCCAATGATGGTCGTATGCGTGTTTGGCGCCGTGCAGGTGAGCGCCACAATCAGGACTGCATACGACCGAGGCACACAGGGCCAACACCGGGCTCATGGTGTGGGGAGCGATCTCCTACACTGGCCGTACACCACTGGTGATCGTCGAGGGGACACTGAATAGTGCACGGTACATCCAAACCGTCATCGAACCCATCGTTCTACCATTCCTAGACCGGCAAGGGAACTTGCTGTTCCAACAGTACAATGCACGTCCGCATGTATCCCGTGCCACCCAACGTGCTCTAGAAGGTGTAAGTCAACTACCCTGGCCAGCAATATCTCCGGATCTGTCCCCCATTGAGCATGTTTGGGACTGGATGAAGCGTCGTCTCACGCGGTCTGCACGCCCAGCACGAACGCTGGTCCAACTGAGGCGCCAGGTGGAAATGGCATGGCAAGCCGTTCCACAGGACTACATCCAGCATCTCTACGATCGTCTCCATGGGAGAATAGCAGCCTGCATTGCTGCGAAAGGTGGATATACACTGTACTAGTGCCGACATTGTGCATGCTCTGTTGCCTGTGTCTATGTGCCTGTGGTTCTGTCAGTGTGATCATGTGATGTATCTGACCCCAGGAATGTGTCAATAAAGTTTCCCCTTCCTCGGACAATGAATTCACGGTGTTCTTATTTCAATTTCCAGGAGTGTAGTTATTACTAGCCTATGTATGTTTTATTTTGTGTCTTTAGTTATTGCAAGATTGTTGGGTGACTTGGTATGGCAAAAGGTTCCGTAGTTTTGAGCAAAATGTCGTCCAGCTCGAACTACCGTCGTCTTCAGGTGCTGTCTTCTCACGAAGAAAACGCTTAAAAATACATGAATATACCTTTAACGAAAATGCCATGCAAAAGCGCCGAGAGTTTGTATAAATTTACTTCTGTAAAGTTTGGAAGGTAGGAGACGAGGTACTGGCAGAAGTAAAGCCGTGAGTACCGGGTGTGAGTCGTGCTTCGGTAGCTCAATGCCGGCACGGTAGCTCAGCGTCATCGGTCAGAGGGTTAGCTGCCCTCTGTAATAAAAAACTGAGCGCACCGATCAACAACGAACTGAAACGGATTTCTTACGGCGTCTGCCCCGAGCCAATGCAACGAACGAAAGCGAACAAAAAATGAGATTAAAAAAAAAAAAGTTGGTAGAGCACTTTCCCGCGAAAGGCAAAGGTCCCGAGTTCGAGTCTCGGTCGGGCACACAGTTTTAATCTGCCAGGAAGTTTCGTTTTAAATTGAAGTAGTTTAATTCATTGTATATTCTCGACCCAGTTACGTATGAGCCAAACAAATAAAAGAATTAATTAAAAACTTTTTCTGTGAAATAAAAGCTTCCCTTGCATTTTCTCAGAAAACACATATAAAAACATGCTCGTACGAAAACGACCACTCACAATACACTGATTGGTAGTTCCAGTTCTTACCCTTTGACGCTAATTACAGATTGGCTACTTCTGGCAAAACCATAATTTCTTGTAACTTTTCTTTAACGAAAACTACTTCCTTTAATCGTGTGAATTGAATCTTAATGATGCCCTAATCCTACTTTCATGATAACAGAAACTTGCGCCAGTGCATCATCTGCAGCAGTCTCTCAGAGTCTGACGGAGTAGTGCTAAAGAAAAATTACACAGCATTTTCTTATGCTCAGTACCTATATTACTGCAAGTGTCATTAACTTTATAAATCGCTTGACACGCTGATATACATTCCTCAAAGGACTCATCCTTGTTGGCACTATCATTAGCCTTAAAAAAAAGAAATTCTTATCTCGCTTTTCTTCCTCTCTCCCCCATTTTGAGAAGGTGTAGCCATAATAGATGGTAACGAATCTGCATCTTTAGAAATAAACGCGTCTGTATTACTCCATTAACCACAAAGTAACGCCATTAACATCACCAATAGCTTCTCGTTTATCCTACGCAGTATCTACAACAAAATTACCATCAGCAATGTCACAAAAGTCACTGGCACTGCCACTTCGCCTTTCATCTACTGTCTCTAAACAAAACTATTATCGCCGAGTGAGGTATGTACTACTGTACCTAAATCATTATCACTCATGTTTCTACTCTCACACTCATTTACCTGAGTACATCACACATTCATTTCGTGTGGTACACCATCTAATTCAAACTCTGTATTATTACAAGATATTGGTACAACTGTACATTATTTCCCTGACTTCTACAACAATAGCGCTCGACACATCAATTATACTCACATTATTAACGTGTTTCCCCTTATTTGTCCATCCACGCAGATGCTACTTTTGTTTAGCATCTCAAGTCCCGAGTAAAGCCTAATATTCTTTACCACTAGATAAACATACTGGGCACCTATTGTGGCCAATTTGTTTATGGAGGACTTTGAGGAACGTGTATTGGAGTCAGCGACCTTCAACCGTGTGTGTTTTTTCAGATATGTAGACGATACTTTTGTTGTTTGGCCTCATGGTAGTGAGAGTTTAAACCGGAACACCTGAATTTAATCCACCAGAATATTCAGTTCACTATGGGGGTGGAAAAGAATGGATGCCTTCCCTTCCTTGATGTGTTGGTCAAAAGGAAGACTGATGGTACGTTGGGATATTCAGTTCATAGGAAGGCTACTCACACTGACTTGTATCTACGGGCTGATAGTTGTCACCATCCAGTTCAGCGTGAAGGAGTACTTCGCACCTTGGTTCACATGGCCCACGTTATGTCAGACCCTGAAAGTTTGTCAGCTGAGCTATCACATCCCGAAGTTTCGTTTCGTCAGAATGGTTATAGTGAGAGGCAGATCAAACGTGCGTTGCGCCATCAGCCTTCTGTGCAACGGGAGAGTGACGATAGCAACGAAGAGGCACATAAGTCTACGGCCTTTTTTCATTCCGCAGGAATCATTTCCAACAGGATTGACCGTATTTTGCGGAAATATGTTGTTAAATGTGTTTTTCGACCACCTTCTAAGATTAAGGCCCTGTGGGCGTCCGTAAAAGATCTTGGTTTGCGTAAGGCTGGGGTCTATCGTATTCCTTGCAGTTGTGGCATGCCATATATTGGTAAGACAATCAGGACTGTGGAAGACCCGTGTATTGAACATAAGCGTCACACACGCTTACAACAGCCGAGCAAATCCGCTACTGCAGAACATTGCCTCGACACCGGTCATCCTATGAAATACAACAACACGGAGATTCTAGCTTGCACGTCCAGCTATTGAGATAGTCTTAGCAAGGAAGCTGTTGAAATCAAACTATCAAGCAACCTTATTAACAGAGATGGTGGATTTTGTTTAAATGCTGCTCGGAATCCGGCTCTGTCTCTGATGAAAAAACAGAGAGACAGAATTAGTGCTACCTCACCAGTTGATTAACAGTAACTATCGATATTTCTGATGTTGGTCATCTTTGTTTGTGTTGACACTTGTTCTGTGTGTGGTATCTTCCTTGTTTCTCCTCTGTGAACCGAGGTATTAAATTTCCTTGGACATTTCTTCTTCCTTGCATTTGTGACTTGAGTAAGGCAGGGTGTGTTCCTTTCGAAATATCGGCGGTGTTCGATGACGTCACCCAGCAGCAAACCCGTAAGTTATTTGAACATACTGGGCATTTTGAACCCGCCAGTCGTCCCATGCCTGCTCCTTCTTCCTCACCTCTCCTTGAATATTTGTACTGTACCAATCTCAGTTCGTCCCCTTCTCAGTCAGTACTTTTAGTGCTATGACTGTCTTGTCTGCTTCCGTAGCTTTTATTTGCTTGGATGCCTTTGCACTGATTTCTTGCAGCCTAGATACTTGGGCTGCTAAGATTTGCAACGTTTTGTCTGAGGTAGGCCTCTATGGTACGGAAAACGACGTAGTTGACGCTCTAAGAATTACACAAACACCAGAAACGACAAGAGAACAACAAGAACGAAGATGAGAGACCTTAAGTATATCACTAACGTAACGCCTTATTGTAACATAGTCTTCCGCCAGAATATTACTCGTGACATACTCACATACTTAAATAAAATGAACCACAGCCCTGTCTGAATCAATACATTGCCTGCTTCAAACAATACAAACTAATTCACATATTCTGCGATTCCCAGAACACTGTCTGAGCTCACTTTTCTCACATGCACACACAATTATAACTGAACACTTTACGAAAACCCCATTCAGCTGCCATTATCTGTGCAATCAAACAAAAAAAAAAAAAAAACATCATTCGTCGTATTGTACGTTGACGAAACTGCAACCCTGTAGTAATCATGCTGTCTCCTCCAGGGATGGTGGCAGGCGAGGTTCCTCTCCCACCTAAATTCAGAGGTGGCTCATCCTTCTGACACAACTTATAAAGGCCAGAGTGGCAAGCCTCTGTGGTGAGTGAAGGAACCGAGTCGCCAGAGGTCAGGAGGTTAGCAACTCACCGCCCTGCGTGGATTGGCAGTGAAGCGGTAAGTGGATGCTGGATGGTCGACCACCGTATCGTCATGGAAACATCATTCATTTATTTCTCAGCCGTTTACAACAGTCATGTCGATACTCGAAGAAGCCAACGCTCCCAGGACATAATCTGGAGGCCGCTGTCAGAAGCGTCTTGCGGCTGATGGGGTGATGACGGCAGCTACTCAGCAAGAAAGCTGATGGCAGCCCACAGTGCACAGTAGAGGCAATTTGGCTGCACGGATCAGGGCGTGCTGAGGCGTGCAGAACCAAAGAAGAGGATGGTGGCTGAGCAACTGCTTGGTCCTGGGCAGGGCAGGCAGCAGCTGAGGAAGGCCAACCATTGGACTCAACAAGAACTACGGGTCTGCAGCTACCAGCGGCACTACGGAACTGCAACTACCAGCGACAGAGTCCGGACATGGTGACAGGTAGACTCGTAGACCGACATAGCTGCGCCCTCGGAGCTGGTGGCTGGGAGACTGAAATATTTCTGTATAGAAATAAGGAATGCTTTTATGTGTTTGACCCATTTTTGTTTCGCTGAAGCATCGGTGCCTACAACGTAAGTCGCAATAGAGCCATGGCTTGGACATGAATCAGCCAGGACACTCATATCCAGTGGCTCTGCCTTTCTAATGCTTCAACGTAATACACATGTGGTTCTCTGTTTGGCTATAATGTGTTGTAACCGCACCGCACAGTACGATACTTGCCATATCAACAGGTGGGCTCCGATGTAATCTCGCCTTGCCAACACCAACTAACCTGTTTCCATGGCCTCTTGTATTAGCTCAATTTTATCCAGCCGTTCCAACAGTACAGAAGAATCCTACCCGGTAATTAATTACTTGGCATGATATGTGTACTGCTCGTGGTATTGCGATAGCGTTCTTTTTTCCCGTGCAAGGCGTCCCGAGTTCGATTCCCGGCGGAGGCAGGGATTTTTCCTGCCTCTAGATGACAGGGTGTTGTTGTGTCGTCTTCTTCATCATCATTCATCCGCATTGCGGTCGGAGGAATGCAATGGCAAGGGTCTCTCGCATCTTCCCCTACGCTCCTCGGAATATGGGACCTCATCATCATCAAACGTGTACTGAATTGATTTTGAGACAGGATATAGATGTAGTAAACAAAACCATCGTAGATCGCTTCTGTTTGCTGAGAACAGGGAAATGGTTCAAAAAATGTTCAAATGTGTGTGAAATCTTATGGGACTTAACTGTTAAGGTCATCAGTCCCTAAGCTTACGCACTACTTAACCTAAATTATCCTAAGGACAAACACACACACACCCATGCCCGAGGGAGGACTCGAACCTCCGCTGGGACCAGCCGCACAGTCCATGACTGCAGCGCCCTAGACCGCTCGGCTAATCCCGCGCGGCGGAGAAATGGTGAAAGGCTACATGTGGTGAGACCTTGAGGTAAGAAATTTAATGTTGTGCACCTGGGAGACTTGTACTTTGTTAGCAGTCAATAATTTGAGTACTACAGTTAAGAGAGGTTTATTTTTACGCAGGCAATCATGCAGTCAGTTGTTCCACGTAGACTGTCCCCTTCATATTGAAAAAAATTTTGATATTTTTCTCACAATGATTGTCGGTCATGGTGATGAAGAAGTGCAATGGTTTCCATTGGTCATTTCCGTAACGGAAAATATGTGTTGCTATTATCTCAATTTTCCCTGTCAAAATCGCTGAACACGTGAAACAGCATTTGCGAAAAGAAGCAACCCTACTTATCTGACGCTTCTGCAGAGGTGCTGTTTATCAGTTATTAAAAGTGTTGCAGCAGTACTTCACTGTGGATTATCGTGTACACCCAAGAAGCAGTGACATGACATGACATAAGCGAAATCTGTCCAAAGGCGCTGAACCTATCACGCAATGAATACTTCGTCAGAAATAAAATTTGTGCATCCATGGATTCGAAGCCGAATCTGCTGCTTACTGCCAGCAGTCGCCTTAACCATTTTCTTCTATTTTTCAGATCTTTAGGCCTCTAGACTTCGCAAGTAGCTTTTTCGTTCTCTCTTCAGCGGCTGGCCTCGTTGACCCAGCACATCCACCTTTAAATTTTTTTGTACCAATTCCTTCTTAGAACTTTCTTCGACGTTTCGGCTAACAACTATACTGTACAAATGAACAGTTTGTTATACTAAGTAACTTAAAATTTATCTATCTTTGAGGAGCCCTCCCAGCCGACTCAGTTTACTATTAATTAAACCACGATTTTGATTTAGAAATATAAAGGATGCAGTTAACTTCATGAGCTGTCGTCTCGATCTGGTCTTACCATAATACACGGTTTACGAAACAAAACTCTTGAAGTCTTCTTAAAGAAAAAAATATGAGGAAATATACTGCTAAAATAAAACCAGTCCGATGATGAATTTAAAGTAGCTTTATTTCACAAATTATTTAAAATCTTTCTTTATCTCTTGTTTATGTGTAGCATGTGAAACGATCTTGTCGAGTTCAGTTTTTATCGACTGCGCAAAATTTAACAACAAAGACTCATTATTGCTCATTATAGAATGTAACTGTTCTTCCTGTAACTTCCTCGCTTGTCATGTGGAATCAAGCACATTAGGTGACAGATTTAGTTGAGTCTCCGAAGTCGTTATTTTTTATGTAGCTTTTCTCCTATGGGTACGGTATCGTTGATCATATCATCATGTTGCTCTTACGAGCGACTGTTGGCGAGAACCAACATACCAATGAAAGCAATACGAAGAAAAGGTAAAACAGCGATACTCGCTTCTTCACCATACAAAAATGAATTGCAAGAAGAAGTAAAAAAGGAACAAGAGCGAAAATAAAATAAAAAAATTGAAAAGAACACTTTTAGAGCCTAGTAGGATTACATCTATTAGTAGACATAAACATCTACGTCTACATGGATACGCTGCAAGTCACATTTAAGTTCCTGGCAGAGGTTTTATCGAACCACCTTCACAGTTCTCTATTATTCCCGTCTCATATAGCGCGTGGAAAGAATGAACACTCATATCTTTCCGTACGAGCTCTGATTTCCCTTATTTGATCGTGGTGATCGTTTCACCCTATGTAGGTTGCTGTCAATGAAATATTTTCGCATTCGGAGGAGAAAGTTGGTGACTGGAATTTCGTGAGAAGTTTCTGTCGCAACGAAAAACGCCTTTCTTTTAATGATGTCCACACCAAATCCTGTATTATTTCTGTGACACTCTCTCCCATATATCGCGATAATACAAAACATGCTGACTTTCTTTGAACTTTTTCGATGTACTCTGTCAGTCTTATCTAGTAAGGATCCCACACCACGCAGCAGTATTCTAAAACAGGACGGACAAGCGTAGTGTAGGCAGGCTCCTTAGTAGCTCTGTAACAATTTCTAAGTGTTCTACCAATAACACGCAGTCTTTGGTTAGCCTTCCACACAACATTTTCTGTGTGTTCCTTCCAATTTAAGTTCTCCATAATTGTAATACCTAGGTATTTAGTCGAATTTACAGCTTTTAAATTAGACTGATTTATCGTGTAACCGAAGTTTAACGAGTTCCTTTTAGTACTCATGTGGATGACCTCACACTTTTCGCTATTTACGGTCAACTGCCACTTTTCGCACCATTCAGATATTTTTTTCTAAATCGTTTTGCAGTTTGTTTTGATCTTCTAATGACTTTATTAGTCGATAAACGACAGCTTCATCAGCAAACAACCGAAGACAGCTGCTCGGATTGTCTCCCAAATCGTTTATATAGATAAGGAAGAGCAAAGGGCCTATAACACTACCTTGGGGAACGCCAGTAATCACTTCTGTTTTAATCGATGACTTTCCGCCAATTACTACGAACTGTCACCTCTCTGACAGGAAATCACAAATCCAGTCACATAACTGAGACGATGTTCCATAAGCACGCAATTTTTCTACGAGCCGCTTGTGTGGTACAGTGTCAAAAGCCTTCCGGAAATCCAGAAATACGGTTCAAATGGTTCAAATGCCTCTGAGCGCTATGGGACTTAACATCTAAGTTCATCAGTCCCCTAGAACTTAGAACTACTTAAACCTAACTAACCTAAGAACATCACTCACACCCATGCCCGAGGCAGGATTCGAACCTGCGACCGTAGTGGTCACGTGGTTCCAGACTGAAGCGCCTAGAACCGCTCGGCCACAACGACCGACCCAGAAATACGAAAACGATCTGAAATACCTTGTCTACAGCACTCAACACTTCATGTGAATAAAGAGCTAGTTGTGTTTCACAGGAACGATGTTTTCTAAACCCATGTTGACTGTGTGTCAATAGACCGTTTCCTTCGAGGTAATTCATAATGTCCGAACACAATATATGTTCCAAAATCCTGCTGTATATCGACATTAACGATATGGGCCTGTAATTTAGTGAAATACTCCTACTACCTTTCTTGAATATTAGTGTGACCTGTGCAACTTTCCAGTCGTTGGGTTCGGATCTTTCGTCGAGCGAACGGTTTTATATGATTGTTAAGTATGGAGCTAAAGCATCAGCATACTCCGAAAGAAACCTAACTGGTATACAGTCTGGTCCATAAGATTTGGTTTTATTAAGTGACTTAAGTTGCTTCACTACTCCGAGGATATATACTTCTACGCTACTCATGTTGGCAATGTTCTCGATTCAAAATTTGGACTATTTACTTCGTCTTCTTTTGTGAAGGCATATCGGAAGGCTGTGTTTAGTAACTCAGCTTTGACAGCACTGTCTTTGATAGTATCTCCATTGCTATCGAACAGAGAAGGCATTGATTGTTTCTTGCCGCTAACATACTTCACATACGACCAGAATCTCTTTGGATTTTCTGCCAGGTTTCGAGGCAAAGTTTCGTCGTGGAAACGGTTATAAACATCTCGCACTGAAGTCCACGCTAAATTTCGAGCTTCTGTAAAAGATCGCCCGTCTTGGGGATTTAGCGTCTGTTTAAATTTCGCATGTTTGTTTCGTGGTTTCTGCAACTGTGTTCTAACCCGTTTTGTGCACCAAGGAGGATCAGCTCCGTCGTTTGTTAATTTATTTGGTATAAATCTCTCAACTGATGCTGATACTATTTCTTTGAATTTGAGCCACATGTGGTCTACACTTATATTATTAATTTGGAATGAGTGGAGATTGTCTCTCAGAAAGGCGTCATGCGAGTTTTTGTCTGCTTTTTTGATTAGGTATAATTTCGCTTAATTTTCGAGGATTTGGGGATTACAGTATTCAATCTCGCTACGACAGCCCTGTGTTCACTAAGCCCTGAATCGGTTTTGATGCTCATTATTAACTCAGGATTATTTGTTGCTAAGAGGTCAAGTGTGTTTTCACAACCGCTTATTATTCGCTTGGGCTCATGAACTAACTGCTCGAAATAATTTTCAGAGACTGCGTTTAGCATAATTTCAGATGATATTTTATGTGTATCTCCGGGAATGAACATGTATTTTCGCCAACGTATCGAGAGTAAATTAAAGTCACCACCAACTATTATCGTATGAGTCGGGTACATGTTTGAAAACAAACTTAAGTTTTCTTTGTACCTTTCAGCAACTGTATCATCTGAATTGGGAGGTCGGTAAAAGGATCCAGTTATTATTTTATTCCGGTTGCCAACAATGAACTCTGCCCATACTAATTCACAGGAAGTATCTTAAACTACTTCTAACAGCAACAAACACGCCACCGCCAACCGTGTTTAGCCTATCCTTTCGGAACACTGTTAGGTTATTCGCAAAACTTTCGGCTCAGCTTATATCCGGCTTTAGCCAGCTTTCAGTGCCTATAATGATTTGAGCATCAGTGCTTTCTATTAGCGGTGGGAGCTCTGGTACTTTCCCAACACAGCTACGACAATTTGCAACTGTTATACCGATGGTTCCCGTATCTACGTTCCACCTGTGTTCAGCCCGCACCCTTTGCGACTGAAGCCCTTCTTGTGTTTTCCCGACACCCTCTAACCTAAAAAAACACCCACTCCACGCCACACAGCCCCTGCTACCCGTGTAGCCGCCTCCTGTGTATAGTGCACATCTGACCTATTCAGCGGAACCCGAAACCCAACCAACGTTTGGCGCAAGTCGAGGAATCTGCAGCCTACACGGTCGCAGAACCGTCTGAGCCTCTGATTCAGACCCTCCACTTGGCTATGTACCAGAGGTCCGCAGTTGGTCCTGTCGACTATGCTGCAGATGGTCAGCTCTGCTTTCATCTTGCAAGTAAGACTGGCAGCCTTTACCACTTAGTTAGCCGCTCGAAACCAGAGAGGCAAATGTTCCAAAATGATAAAATCTGTGAAGAAGCAATCAGTCTCGAAAACATGTAGCCTGGCGAAAAAATCAAAGAAGATGTTGGATGAGAGATCTAGTTCTTTAGACGAAGATAACCCTAAGGAAGCTTGCATACTTTGCAACGAGTTGTATACACAGTCTCGTTCAAAAGAAGGATGGATTCAGTCCATTTCCTGTCATGGTTCGGCACAAGAGGCGTGCAGCAACGCCGAAGAAGAGGACGACACATTTGCTTTTGACTTCTGTTCTAAGTTCATTAGGGCTAAGTTTTGTTTGGAAAATGTGTTCAGTTCTTCAAAATAAATAATTAAAATTAAAGATTTTTTAAATACACCAATTATGTTTATTTTATAATATTATAAACTGAAAATTTACCTTATAAAGTAAAATTGGCCTAATAGCACTGATTTTTAACTATTTTAGGTCGAAATATTTAGTAAAGGAACTTGTGGGAGTCTAAACTAATACATTTATTCACAATTTCGAAGTCTGTATTGAGTTAAAAGATTTTCAATAAAAGTTTTACAAAAGTATACATTGTTTTGTACTGATTTAAACGGGTACCCGACTTTACCCAACCCATGGGGTAAAACCGGGATTTTTCACCTGCTGAACAAAAAAATTGTAAAAAATTGTGTGTTAATTTTAAAGTTAAAACATAATAATATGTTGATAAGAAATAAGTCAGAAACCTAAAAAACTATAGTTTGTTGATCTATTGCTATTAGATTTGTTTTTATAACAATTTAGTTTTGCCTGACACTCCCCTACACGTCATTGCTAGGACTAACATGCTCCAAGGCACAGGCGATTTAGACAAAGATCTTTAAGATTGTAAATATTCGCTTCTTGCCGTGGGAAGCGACTCGACTTTTGAGAAAAACATCTGCTGCCTCCGCGAATACTTGAAAAAACTAGTAATTGGCGTTTTTTTATTTTATTTTATTTTTTTTATTTTTATTTTTTATTTTTTTACAGAGGCGCAGGTTTCTTATCTCTTGCGCTGGTTCGACATGAGTTTGTGCTGTCGTGTAGGAGGGAAGATTTAGAGCCTCTAAAGCCCTGTGATTTGCTCAAGACGGGGTGAAGGCGGTGTCCTTCGTGCAGTTTGTGGGAAAACGGAATTTTTTATCGGGAGAGGTGCAAGGCACTCGGGTTCTGGTCTTCGGTCTGGAAGGATCTTTTGGTCGAAGCTCTGTTATGTGTGGTTGGTGCTTGGGATCTGTCCTAAGAACGACTTCACTTGCAAGTAATTAGACTGGAGAGCCTGTGGTTCTTACTGTACCGACAGTGTGACTTCAAACGTCTCGGACTACTCGTTTGGCGAGGGCACACTTACAGGTTTTTGGTTTACCAGTCTTGATGTTTGGTATCCTTTTGCGCTCTGTCGTACAAGTGAGCCAGATTGGTCCTTGGTACTACAAGTGAACGGGTGTGTCACACACTGATATCTACTGTGATTTCAGGGCTCTGGTAGAGAGTAAATTGCGATCTGTCTGCCTGATCGCTTCACAGTGAGATTTTGCATTTCTTTCGTGGCCCCTATCGATTCACAGGTGCTGCCTTACGTCTCGCCTCCGCCACACACATCTCGCCAGCTGCAAGTTACATCGCTGCACTGAGCAAACAGGGTAACATACTGCTGCTCCGGCCTTGTCGGGGCGTACAGATCTCAATCGCCACTTGCTCTCAGCTGCACATATAAAGACTTCTGTAGATCGTCAATCAAAATCTGCTCAGCGTCAGATCAATTCAGACTGCGTTATCCACATTTTTAGGGTCAGACTACCTGACACTTCTGCCACCCAGGATCCTTGTCCATTGTTCTCTTAACCCAACTAGTAGTTGTTTATTGTATTCAATCAATAACTATAATTTATGTCTGTTTTACTTTTAAAAAATAAATGTTGTTAGTAAATTTTACTAAATTTTTAATCATTTTAGACAGTTGGCACCACTGGTTAACTTTCATTGAGGCGTCCCATGACAGGATAACTTTCAAATTTACAGTTTTGCAGAGTTTCCGATGCTTCGTCTGTGGGTATTAACGGCAAAACTACATCAGCGAAGTTAGAAAACACACTCCTTGAACGTATTTGTTATCTCATCGCCAAAAATTTTGAAGAAAGAATATAAAATGCGAGAGGCAGACAGTGTGTGGCTGCCGTATCATTTCTCTTGAATTGTTTTATTGTCTGCAAAACCTCTACGTAGGTTGTACTTTCCAAGCATGTGAATGTTTTCGTTATTAAATTTGATCATTATTCACATTTGAATACGACCCTCCCCCCCACTCCCCCCACCCCCCCCCCCCACCCCCGGTTTGCCACATACCTAGGCATGCCGGAATTCTGGCCGGTCCCACATCGAATCCATCAGTTGGTTAACGACGAGGGCTGATGTAGTGATCAGGATGAATGTGGTTTCTAGGCCGTTTTTCACATCAGACTAGGTGAATACCCTCGTTCTGCTTCCATTATACAATTCTCAAACATTTTGAAAAACGTCTGACACTTTCACATGATATAACACTAGACTCAGACGAGTGGGAAAGTGGATGGGAGAGGCACAGGAAGGACACCCTGCCAGCAACTGTCACAAGCACTGCGAAATACAGGTAAACATGTCGACTCCTTGAAGGTACGGGATAAGGCAAAGAAGAAGAAGAAGATTTATGTTTTGTATGTAGTTGTTGCAGAGAGATGAAAAGATTAGCAAAATATAGGAAAACAAGACAGACGCTAGGCACCAGTTGGAAGACAGCTGAAAGAAAAGTAGAGTAGCTGTTAACATCTGAACATCTCTCTTCGTTCTTTTCAAAATTCCAGACTTTGTGTTTTAAACAAGCGACACGTCACAGAAGATTGTCTCATGAATACATGGACAAAACAGGTATCACAGCAACGAGATCTGAAAATGCTCAGAAACATTTTCCCACATATTCTGTGGAGAAGAAAATCGATACCGAGTCAGATACAACACGGTATTTTGAATTTTGTACTTTTTTATATTTGTGATAGGTGAAGTTCTAAACTCTAGTCACTCTCGCAAAGCTCTCAATAAAATTCTAAAACGTTCTCGAGAAAATCGTCTATGAAGTTTGGCGACTGTGTGTAATACCTTAATGTACGGTCCATTTTACACCAGGCGGTGTGGCTATATAGTAGAATGGTCGCCTGTCAGTAGAAGGCCTCTGTTCGACTCATAGCTGGCACAAATTTTTAAACTAAGGTGCATGTCCAGTCGAAAAAATTATTTGTAATGCTATTTTAACTTAAACGATCTTCGTTAATAATCTTTTATGAAGCACTGTTAATTAAAAATTTATATATGCAACTAAAACTGAATTTTTATGTGTGATACGGAATTCGAAATAAGAAGAAGTGCTTTTGTTACTACAATGACAATAAAATTTATTACTTAGCATATAGGTGATGAATCGTATATGTAAATGACATAGATATTCAAAGAGGATTGAAAAATAAAGGAAAAGGAAATAATGAACGCAACAAGACTCGAATCATCTATTTCCAGTCCCGAGCACTTGTGGTTTTTTCCGTCTATATCTATTTTATGGTTCACTGAAATGCTCGTGGAACATACACCTTTGTCTGAAAACAGTGACTGGGAATCTAAATCAGGGCAAGGCAGACAAATATTCACCACAAAGCCACACTGCCAGGCAAAATTTTTATCGCATTAGGGTATCAAAGGGTGTCGATTTTGTAGAAAATTTTTGCGAGTTGCATCGAACTGCTTTCGCTGGTTGACATTTAAGTTCTGAACTTCACGTACCATAAATATATAATAAAATACCAGGGTCAATTCTAGTGTTCGATTGCACTCGTCGGCTTTGAGCAATGACGTCATACGTAAGGCAGAGAAGCTACGTAGAGGCAGTCTTTGAAAGCAGCTGATGATATTTGTAAACAAACGAATGTAGCATATGATAAAATTACAAACACAGTTCATGTGATTAATTACTTGGCGCCGGCCGGAGTGGCCGAGCGGTCCTAGGTGCTACAGTCCGGAAACGCGCGACCGCTACGGTCGCAGGTTCGAATCCTGCCTCGCGCATGGATGTGTGTGATGTCCTTAGGTTAGTTAGTTTTCAGTAGTTCTAAGTTCTAGGGGATTGATGACCACAGCAGTTAAGTCCCATAGTGCTCAGAGCCTTTTGAATTACTTGGCGACAAATTATACCAGCAAGAATTAAAGGTAAACAAACTAAATAAGTACAGAGAAAAAGAAGTGTACATGTTTGAAACAAATTACTATCGTAAATTATGCGAGTAAGGAAAGCACAGAATACTTTTAAATCCAGTAGAGTATAGCGTATGGTGAAGTCATAATATTATGAATCAGTGTTAACTTTTAATACTAATTGTTAAATCTAATGGGAAGAGTACACAAGTAACAAAAATTGACAAAAAGCAGGATCTAACAAATACTGAAATCGATAACTGAAATAGGTTAATTCTAGTTACCTATTCCAACCATTAGAAGGTTCGTTATTTAGAACGTTTTAGCAACAAGTTTGTGCACTAAAGTGTTACAGGATTTCTGCATATGGTATTAATATCTTCATTGTTATGAGAAAGAGAAAAATTTGGAAGCCGTAGTTAGTAGTTTTTCGTAGTAGTTCTGAGGTCAATAAGAAATCTAGAAATCCTACAAAAACATAATCCACATATTTACTGCAAAAATGTCCAAAATTACGAACCATTGAAAAGTTGCTATCGGTAACTGAAATTGACCTCATATACAGGTCAATTCTAGTTACCGACTCTAACCATTCGATGATTCAATTATTACATCGTTTTTTCAGCATGTGTGTGCACTAAATTTAGGCTAATCTGATTTCTGCATTTGTGATTGCTCTCTGAACTACTGCAAAAAATACTAATATTGGAATTGGTCAGTTCTAGTTAATGATTCCAATTTTTGTTATACACCGCAGTAGTTTTAGAGAGCAATTACAAATGTAGAAATGTTATTACTTTTCAGTTCATGCAACCCCAAAAATACGTATCATAGAGCTGTTCGAATCTCTAACTGGTATTTACCTACATAGGTTAATTCTAGTTATCGATTCCTATATTCTCTATTTTTTGTAGATGTTCGTTTGTCATGTACTGGCTTTTCTTTTCGAATTTAATGTGTCGGTTTCTCCACATTTATGCTACTTTTTCGTATCTGCTGTCATTCATATCATTTTCCCGTTTTTCTGATACATTTTAGTTTCCCTCCACCCAAAACCCCCACGTTTCTGAGCTTCTCCCATTATATTCAATAATTAATACAAAGTTAACGCTATTTTATAGCAGTGTGACTTCACCATGCGCTTTACTGCTACGCAATTTAAAGGTTCTCTGTGCTTTTCTAGTGGCATAAATTACAAGGATACCTCATACCAGACATGATTTTTTTTAAATTCTTGTTCTTAATTATTTTCATATCTTTAGTTTGTTTCGTGAGGTAATACTGACCCTACGACATATCTTAGAAAAAAGATTAAGCAAAGGCAAACCTACGTTTCTAGCATTTTTAGACTTAGAGAAAGCTTTTGACAATGTTGACTGGAATACTCTCTTACAAATTCTGAAGGTGGCAGGGGTAAAATACTGGGAACGAAAGGCTATTTACAGTTCGTTTCGATATAATTCATGACTAATTAAATAACCGCGCAAATGTGATTGTAACTTTATCGTATACTACATTCGTTTGTTTATGAATATGATCCGTTGCTTTCATAGATTGCCTATAACTAGCGTCTTCGCCGTACGTATGACGTCGTTGCTCAAAGCCGGTGAGTGGAATCGGACAGTACAATTTATGCTAATACCATAATCCAATTTCCGTGTGATATCCTTCTGAGTGTGTTATTAAACGCGATGCTTTGTTACATAGTGTAATGAGCGAAACATTTGGCGTCGTGTGAATACGTGGTGACCCTCCATGACTGACGCGCCACACCCGGGGTGTGGTGCGAGCAGCAGCGCCATTACCGCGTGTATTCCGCTCACGGCGGCAGTAACTCACCCTCCGCCGAGCGCCCTTACCGATTCCAGCCCGCCCTCACTCCTGCGCCACCGCTAACCCATTCTGCACTGAACGGCACATTCATCAAACGCGAACCATTACCCTGTCTCAGACCGCAGATCCAGGCTGTTCTAATTAAAAGTACTCTTTCACTCCAAGTCAAATTGACGTTTTTAACGACACTTGGCTTTCTTTTTAACTGGCAAGAGTTTGCTAAGTATCTTTGACTAGCGGTTACCAATTGCTAACGACCAAAGGCTTGTTTCCAAACTGGAATTTTACCGTGAGGAGTACCGAAACTGTACATACACTACTGGCCATTAAAATTGCTACACCACGAAGATGACGTGCTACAGATGCGAAATTTAACCGACAGGAAGAAGATGCTGTGATATGCAAATGATTAGCTTTACAGAGCATTCACACAAGGCTGGCGCCGGTAGCGACACCTACAAGGTGCTGACATGAGGAAGGTTTACAACCGATTTCTCATACACAAACAGCAGTTGACCGGCTTTGCTTGGTGAAACGTTGTTGTGATGCCTGGTGTAAGGAGGAGAAACACCTACCATCACGTTTCCGACTTTCATAAAGGTCGGATTGTAGCCTATCGCGATTACGGTTTATCGTATCGCGACATTGCTGCTCGCGTTGGTCGAGATACAATGACTGTTACCAGAATATGGAATCGGTGGGTTCAGGAGGGTAATACGGAACCCCGTGCTGGATCCCAACGGCCTCGTATCACTAGCAGTCGAGATGACAGGCATCTTATCCGCATGGCTGTAACGGATCGTGCAGCCACGTCTCGATCCCTGAGTCATCAGATGGGAACGTTTGCAAGAGAAGAACCATCTGCACGCACAGTTGGACGACGTTTGCAGCAGCATGTGTTACGACCCGTGGCTGTACTCTTCATTCGATCCCTGCAAAACACTATATTTCAGCAGGATAATGCACGACCGCATGTTGCAGATCCCATACGGGCTTTCTGGATACAGAAAATGTTCGACTGCTGCCCTGGCCAGCACATTCTCCAGATCTCTCACCAATTGAAAACGTCTGGTCGATGGTGGCCGAGCAACGCCAGTCACTACTCTTGAAGAAATGTGGTATCGTGTTGAAGCTGCATGAGTAGCTGTACCTGTACACGCCATCCAAGCTCTGTTTGACTCAATGCCCAGGCGTATCAAGGCCGTTGTTCCAGAGGTGGTTGTTCTGGTTACTGATTTCTCAGGATCTATTCACCCAAATTGCGTGAAAATGTAATCACATATCAGTTCTAATATAATATATTTGTCCAATGAACACTCGTTGATCATCTGCATTTCTTCTTGGTGTAGCAATCTTTATGGCCAGTAATGTATAAGAGGGCGTGGTGGGAAGTAATGCGTCAAACTTTTCATTCTTTTCTTGATATCAGTTGAGGTATTACATGTTCTGCATATTACATGGTCAAATTTCCCGCTTTGCTGACGAAAGAAAAAAAAAACTGTAGTAAGTTTCTATAGGTGCGAAACTGCTGAGGTCATCGGTCCCTAGGCTTGCACCCTACTTATTCTAACTTAAACTATCTTATGCTAAGGACAACACAGACACCCGTGCCCGAGGGAGGTCTCGGACGTTCTACAGGCCGGACGGGTGGAGAGGGGCGGGGGTGCCGCGCGTACCATGGCAAAGGGCCCAGTCCGCGCGCCACTGAGTAAAGTTGCAACATTTCTGTCGCTAGGGGGCTCCGAACTGTAGCGTGTAACGTTGTGGTATGTAGTGCATCTACTTTGGTAGGTGAGAAAGAGCATGCTCTAATAAAGTTTCTAAGAGCAGGAAACGTGAAGTCTGTAGAAGAATGAAAACGTGTATGGTGATGCTTATATAGACATCAGTAATGTGCGGCGTTGGAATGTTCGTACTCGTAATAAACGAGACAGTGGTGCTAACCTCATTATGTGTGTCAGATCTCAGAGTGGACGAGCGCGTACAGCAACCGACGAGACTCACCGGAATCGGCTACATAAACTCATCAAAGAAAATCGTCAGACAACGCAGACACAGCACTCAGGTAAGTGTGCACATCGCGATAGCTGCTACAGGCCATTAGTGCCATAGGCTGAGGTACGACAAACTGTGTACACAGTGGGTGCCTCTAATGCTTCCTATTGACAAGGAACAGAGGGCAGTGGAGATCCGTCAACTATTACGTTTGAGATTTGAGCGCGAGGGTGATGAGATTCTTAAAAATACTGTCTCACACGTGATGAAAGAATGGTTCATCATTTGGGTCCAGAAAAAGAAGGACAACATAGTGGAGATGCGCCACAAACGATCGCCGATACCAAAAAAAGTTCAAGACCGTACCATCAGTAGGCAAAATCATGCTCACAGTGTTCTTGCATGTTTGAGGTGTAGAGCATCGGGAATTCATGTCTAGAGGCACCGCCGTGAACTCTACAAGCTACTGTGAGACCCTCAGAAAACTGAAAGCACATATTCAAAGAGATCGTCCACATCTGCAGCACTCTCTCCTAGAGAATCATAGTGCTAGATCACACTTGACGGCTGCGACATTCTGTGATAACCCGGCGTCTTGGGTTCACTGTCATCGACCATCCTCCATGCAGACCCGCCTTAGCCGCATCTGATTTTCACCTGTTTTCAAAACGTAAGGACACCGAGGACTTCAATTTGATATTGATGAAGCGGTGTAAGCATAGACAAGGGCCGCGCGGGATTAGCCGAGCGGTCTCAGGCGCTGCAGTCATGGACTGTGCGGCTGGTCCCGGCGGAGGTTCGAGTCCTCCCTCGGGCATGGGTGTGTGTGTTTGTCTTTAGGATAATTTATTTTAAGTAGTGTGTAAGCTTAGGGACTGATGACCTTAGCAGTTAAGTCCCATAAGGTTTCACGCACATTTGAATATTTTCAGAGACAAGGCTGTGGCTCTGTCAACAAAGCCATACATTCTACAGTGACAGTATCAACAAAGCGTTTCTCGTTGGGGGGAATACGATCTTCACTAGTGTGACTAAGTTGAGAAGTAGATACCTAGACATATAGAATAAAGGTGTAGGTTGTTAATAAAGTTTGTTTTATTTAAAAATCTTTGAGAGTTTTCACCAAAAATATTCGGAAGCATTACTTTCAGCACGTCCTCGTTTTTCCTCTCTGCATATGAAGTCTAATCACAGGAACTACTACAGGAACTTTCATACAACTTCGTCTGCCAGATAAACTGATTCACGAGGATGGGTTGCTCACATAATTTGTCATCGCCATGTCAGGCAAGTCGTCCAGTAGTGGATACATAGTGGTAGCTGTGAAAAGCCGGAACGGTCACTTACATCTCATATTTCACTTTGAGAACGCTCATTTCGTCATTAAGAGAACTAACATAGGTTGGGGGGTTGTAAAGTTGTCAGTATTGGCAGTTATACAAACAATCGTTACTCCATTCCTCTCTCTCTCTCTCTGCTATTGATTTTTGAAGTTACGTGTTTCCTCTAGGAATATATTCTAAAACATTACTGTTATTTTAAGAAGAAAACTAAACAGAAAATCTTCCCTGTACTCTTACAGGCAGCGTTAAGCAGTGTGACGCGTCGTTATTATCACGTCCTTTCATTGAGAAGCAAGGAAATCACTAAAGTATTCTCATTCATCTTTCTGATCAAATGTGACGATGGAAATTTCTTACACCAACAGACATTGGACAATCTACCTCTGGAGCGATGGTGGCGTCAGGCACTGTGCCCACGTAGTATAGTATGGGGGTTCGAGAAGCTATTGTAAGCTTTTTTTGATTTTAACAAAGCCTTTGGCACTACTGACTGATATTTCACTTGTGAAACCTAAAGGGCGTACATTTCTCTCCAAGTGCAGTACAATGGTTTCACTCGTACATAATGTGCGATAGTCTTCTGGTCGTCTGTCGATGACACACCACAGCTCTAGCCAATGAAAATCACTAACTGTGCTGTGTGCAGTCTGTGGCTGGTTTGCATTGTTGGAATTTGCTATTGTAGTGTTGGGCAGTTGGCTGTTAACAGCGCGTAGCGTTGCGCAGTTGGAGGTGAGCCGCCAGCAGAGGTGGATGTGGGGAGAGAGATGGCGGAGTTTTGAGAGCGGATGATCTGGACGTGTGTCCATCAGAGAGAGTAAATTTGTAATACTGGATATCATGAACTGATATATATGACTTTTGAACATTGTTAAGCTAAATACATTGTTTGTTTTCCATCAAAATCTTTCATTTGCTAAGTATGCCTATCGGTAGTTAGTGCCTTCAGTAGTTAGAATCTTTTATTTAGCTGGCAGTATTGGCGCTCGCTGCATTGCAGTAGTTCGAGTAACGAAGATTTTTGTGCGGTAAGTGATTCATGAAAAGTATAGGTTATTGTTAGTCAGGGCCATTCTTTTGTAGGGATTTTTGAAAGTCAAATTGCGTTGCGCTAAAAATATTGTGTGTCAGTTTAGTGATGATCAGAATAAGTAAAGTGAGAAATGTCTGAGTACGTTCAGTTTTGCTCAGCTGTTTGAAAATCAAATAACCTAAGGGGTTTACCAGCACAGTAATTCATAAATTTTTCTAAGGGGACGTTTCGCTAGCCAATTGTCGGTACCACATTTGTGCTGAAGACTTCCTGTTATAATCAACAACAAAACCAACCAAATTCAGGGCAACTTTCGAGAATGTTAATATTGATCCATGTCTATTGCGAAAATCGGGATACGGGCATAGAATATAGCGTTAAAGTTCAATACATCGAAAACACAAGTGAGCCTGGTTTGTGATCGTAGGCCCATCAACTAGACACTGTGTGAGCCCCTATCATCCTTATTCCTGAAAGGGACAAGTGAGTAAAGAGATTTGGAGTACTAACGGATGAAAAATTAATGTGAGCTCAGCAGATAGATACAATTTGCAAGAAGATATCACAATCCCTCATGACCTACAAACATAAAACGTTAACCACTTTCGACTCAAGAAAGAAATTTTTGCTAACACCTGAACCTCCAATCGTTGACCAAATCGATGTCATCCCGTAACGCTTTTCTCGGAAAATTTCAAAGCACTTGTAGCTGTCAATGAACGCCTGTGAACGATATACCTGCGACTTTCGACGTTTTGGTCACATTTCACTATCTTAGGTTTAGCTACCCTGACTACGTGGACACAAGGGCAGGTATTTCCTCATTCCCTCTTCTACCAACTTATAGACTTATACAGACTCTCCTATCTCTCCTAGAGTACAAAGTCTTGTCTGAACAACACAATAAATGCACCCGTTACCATCAGAGAAAAGTTCTTTTTGTCACACTCCATCATGCAGCTGTTTTTCTTCTAAATCGTTTCCAGTAACAGGAGCCCCACTATGAAATGATCTTCCACAGCATGTCAGAAAACAGATTAACATATCCAGCTTCATAAAAGAGATAATAAACTATCAATAGAAACAATAATAATGCCTGTCTTTGTACTGTATACATCCTTTATTACATTAAAAGTTAGTATTCTCCCCATCAGGCTGTCCTTATTTTCCAAAGTCCGTTACTGGTAAAATATGTAAAATTGCCAAATAGTGTTTCTTGTCTAGCGCTGGACTTGTAGGTGCTACATGCTCATCATCAGTGGAATCATATGTATTGCAATGGAACTGAAGCATACCTAATCAGATGACTAGATGACAACTGTAAGGTGTTTTGGTTACGGTGTGATCCCTAGTGCAGATGTGGAAAGTATCAGGCAAGCAGGAGCACGCCGACCAAATATTTGAAGAGCCAGAATAACTATTGTACATAGGCCACTGGCTTGCTGCCCAGAGAAAGGAGTAGATGCCACGCAAAACTGTTGACTTACCTGATACCTGGGCATGTGCGTCTAAACAACATAACAGTAAGCCCAAAACGAACACAGTTCTGCATTTAAGTTCTGTATGTCAAATTTAAATAAAAGAAGATGCTTCTCAAATTTAAGAAAAATAAGCAAAAAGAGTCAGTCAAAAACAAATCATCATAAAAATTTTTCTTTCAACGTCACACATATTATAAATTGAATTAAAAGCAAAAGTAACATGGAAGAGGTACTGGTCTGTGGACATCTGGCGCAAACATTGGTTGTGTGAGCTACTCAGGAGACAACTCACAAGATACTTCTTCTCTAGCATACACAGTGGGCAGATGAAGGCTATGTTTGACTCCAGTATTTTACATCATTGTTGAAATGTTTTGTAACGATTACCTTGATCCATTGTTTTTGCTTTCCCAAATTAAGGAACAATTAGTGATTTAGTTTTACGGTATATAATACTAAATTAAGTTAGGGATAGTGTTTTCGCAATGCAATAGCATTAATAAAAAAAATTGTATTGATGTAGCCTTGTTCATTCTGAATTCATAGTCCAGTGTCCATCTCAGCATTTTTTAGTTGTTCGGTTTGTACGGTAGAGGGCCTAAACTGCATGGTCATCTGTCGTTTTATTATTTCCAGCCACTGTTTCACATGCTGTATGTAGTGTGGCAGGAGCATCTGTTATGCAACTGGTACAGAAGTGAAGGTGCAAGTGGTGTTCAGATGTGTTCGAGCAGTGGGTCAAAGAATGCACAAATGCAAGCACAGTACAACCAAGGCTGCTAAAATAAGACTGTAACATATGGCGACCCAGACAGGACATCTACACAATAATAGAAACGAACCATAGTTAGATGCAGCACTCAGTGCATTGAGCAGAGTAGGTAACACAACATCAATAGGCCTAAATCGATTGTACTGGCAGTTGTCTTTCAGGGGTAGAAACAATATTAATAGGGAAGACTCATCTGCAAGCTATATAAGCCACCTTAGCTAGTGATTTTCTGTGTGCTATTATCAAATGTATTTCGTTTTTAGTGTGTTTTTATTTTGTGAGGTTACTTTGGAGGGTATTTATTGGTGTACGTATTGCAATTCTCGCTTCTTAAGAGTGATATTTGAGTTGTATGTTGCAGTTCTGTGTACATTTGCTTTCTTTGTGCACAAATAATGTCGAAGTATTTTGGATGTGCAGTTTTTTGTGTATGTATTACGTAGTAGAGATGTAAATGTGCATTTTCGCTGTGAAATCATTCAAATAAAACTGAAACGGAGAACAAGCTACCATTCACTTGTGAGACTTCCTGGCAGATTAAAACCGTGTGCCGGACCGAGACTCGAAATCGGGACCTTTGCCTTTCACAAACAAGTGCTCTGCCATTATGTTACCCTAGCACGCCTCACGCATCGACCTCACAACTTTATTTCTGCCAGTACCTCGTCTCCTACCTTCCCAACTTCACAGAAGCTCTCCTGCGAAACTTGCAGCGCAAACTCCGCTGCAGAGTGAATATTTGATTCTGGATTCACTTGTGACGTTTAAAATCTGCTGCTTATCTGTAATTTGAAACGCAGTCGCAATGAAGAACTGCAGGATGGACACCTCTCTGTACAGAAGAGAACTTATTCTCCAAAAGAGGAATTTTGATGTTTGCGTAGGAAAATTGTCTATTGTAGGCGAAGTGGAGAAGGTATAACACAAACTGGCAACAGCAAGAAAAGTATTACTGGAAAAAATTAACATTGATTACAAATTTACGAGTTAGGATGTCTCTTATAAAGGTACTGGTTGGGTGTGTAGCTTTGTATGCATGTGAAAAGTTACGATGAACAGTTTGGATATAATGAAGAGGACCGAATCAAATTGGGAGGAAAAAAAATTATGGGATGATTTTAATATCCAATGGTGATACTGATACTCCGTGTAGCCCGAGTATATATAATAAGGGGTAAACGTCAGAGATACTCGGGCTCCAGACAGCAGCTCGAGGCGGAGCAGCCGAAGTCTTTAGTTACGTGACATTTAACAGAGTCTTAGGTATGGAGAATCGTCCTATTGTGCAAGAAGCACATCTTAACCCCTCCACGTTTGCGACTGCAATGCGAGAAGAAATATTTGACTCAGTGCAACATTTTATGTTATCCCGCACTATTAGTATTGGACTAGCAGCAGCTGTATTACGGAATAACCGTCCCATGCGCCACCAAAACACAAACGACGGCTTTTGGATTAGTGCCGTGATGTGGAGCATGGACGGCTGATTAAAGGCGTGGACTTGTGATCAACGATGAATCTCAGTTCTGCAGTACCCAAGACGGTAATCGTCGGCAAGTATGGCCGCAACCTCCGAAGAAGTTGCATTCTTCTAATGTTTTCGAGTAGCACAACGGTGTTACTACTGCCGCTGTCGTGTGGGGAGCCAACGGGTATGACTTACGTCATGAATGGTAGTGAGAGAGGGAAGGTGACAAAATAATGGCATGTAATGATCTCCGCATGTCCTTATGCATTACCTGTTGTTTGCCAGTATCTACTTGTCACGTTTCAACAGGACAGTGCTACCAAGGCAACAAGATCCCCAGGTCTGTACCTGAGTATGACACCATTTCGAACGTCAGTTATTTTGTCAGGCAAGAAACTGTACCTTATGTCATTTTATTCATGAATTTGAGAACTGTTTATATTTATTTTACGATTATTCAGATCTCTTGACAATTTTCTAACGCTTCGGATGCAAAATATAATAACTGTTTCGTAAATTAAGTAGGGAAATAATTGAAGAAAATTGCTGATTTTATGCCCACGATGAAGTTAGGTGAGGAATGGCTTTCTTTCCTCTAGGGGCGCTAGTGTCTCTCCAGTTGTCAGGTGAAAATTCTGCGTCGGTCTGAGATTATGCGTATTGAGCATCATCCGCGTACCTTCTGGTCCTCTAATGAACTCTGACGATGCAGGAATGTGGTGGCAGGGAAAGCGAGCCCTAATACTTGGCCATGGTAACTTTATCCGCCTCAAAATCTGTTTCAGACCGCTTTAAGACGTTACGACCAGAAGATATCGCTAAGTGGAAAAAAAAATTACAATGCAGCAAATGTTATTGACACATTTCCTGTCGTAAGTGAAAGTAATGAAAACGACAAATGCCATGTGTATGGCGTCCTATTTGAACCGTTCTCTGCTGGAAAGCACTTCCGTGCCAGCAGATAATTACGAACCGGAGCGCACAGCATCCTATTACCGCAGCTAAGCCTACTGAATATGAGAATCCGTAGCTATTGACGGATCTGGTGTTGACAGAAATGTAATTTCCACGTTTCATTTTCGCGTGGAGATATTTTCCCGATGCCCTTCGAGTGTGACCGCGCTAGTTGCGCCCGTGTGTCGACGCGGATTTAGAACTGTGGGCGGCCTGTCCCAGGCGGGAGTTATTTGCTTTGCAAATTGCTGATGCGACGCAGCATAAACAAAATTATATTACTGCCCTGGAGAGGATTTCTCTATAAACTCTGTTACATCAACGTAATTGAATTAATTATTCAAATACGTCTGACGAATACAACTGCGCCTCTGGCGAGTTCAAACGCGGAAAATTTTGGCTGAGCCCAAAGACCTAATTACTTTGTGCTCCTTGCAGTTTGCTACTCTAAAAGTGTTCACAGTTGAAACGACTCTCTTTCTATTGCAGACAACTAGGCTAAAAAGGATTATGACATTCGTTTTGACGAGTGTGCAGTACGTACATTGCTGCAGAGGTGTAATAAAATACCAGCCATTACATACATAACGCAAGTTTTGCTTGTGAAACACATCATACGATTCTTTGGATACAAACTAATTTTTATAAATCAAACGAGACATTATCGCCTAATATAGCCTGCTCATAAAAGGGTAGGAAGTTATTAATGTCTATATCATAGGTCAGAAATGAACAATTTCTATTTGAAGAACGAGAAATTCCAGACTACATTGAAGATTAAAACCGTTAACCGGACGGGTTCTAGTTTCGAGTCCTGGTACGATGTTTTTGTTGTGGTCTTTAGTCCAGATACTGGTTTGATGCAGCTCTTCATTCTACTCTATCCTGTGCAAGCTTCTTCATCGCCTAGTACCTACTGCAACCTACATCCTTCTGACTCTGTTTAGTGTATTCATCTCTTGGTCTCCCTCTACGATTTTTACCCTCAGTGCTGCGTTCCAATAGTAAATTAGTGATCCCTTTATGCCTCAGAATATGTCCTACCAACCGATCCCTTCTTCTAGTCAAGTTGTGCCACAAATTTCTCTTCTCCCCAATTCTATTCAATACCTCCTCATTAGTTATGTGATCTACCCATCTAATCTTCAACATCCTTCCGTACGACCACATTTCGAAAGCTTCTATTCTATTTTTGTCTAAACTACACTCCTGGAAATTGAAATAAGAACACCGTGAATTCATTGTCCCAGGAAGGGGAAACTTTATTGACACATTCCTGGGGTCAGATACATCACATGATCACACTGACAGAACCACAGGCACATAGACACAGGCAACAGAGCATGCACAATGTCGGCACTAGTACAGTGTATATCCACCTTTCGCAGCAATGCAGGCTGCTATTCTCCCATGGAGACGATCGTAGAGATGCTGGATGTAGTCCTGTGGAACGGCTTGCCGTGCCATTTCCACCTGGCGCCTCAGTTGGACCAGCGTTCGTGCTGGACGTGCAGACCGCGTGAGACGACGCTTCATCCAGTCCTAAACATGCTCAATGGGGGACAGATCCGGAGATCTTGCTGGCCAGGGTAGTTGACTTACACCTTCTAGAGCACGTTGGGTGGCACGGGATACATGCGGACGTGCATTGTCCTGTTGGAACAGCAAGTTCCCTTGCCGGTCTAGGAATGGTAGAACGATGGGTTCGATGACGGTTTGGATGTAGCGTGCACTATTCAGTGTCCCCTCGACGATCACCAGTGGTGTACGGCCAGTGTAGGAGATCGCTCCCCACACCATGATGCCGGGTGTTGGCCATGTGTGCCTCGGTCGTATGCAGCCTTGATTGTGGCGCTCACCTGCACGGCGCCAAACACGCATACGACCATCATTGGCACCAAGGCAGAAGCGACTCTCATCGCTGAAGACGACACGTCTCCATTCGTCCCTCCATTCACGCCTGTCGCGACACCACAGGAGGCGGGCTGCACGATGTTGGGGCGTGAGCGGAAGACGGCCTAACGGTGTGCGGGACCGTAGCCCAGCTTCATGGAGACGGTTGCGAATGGTCCTCGCCGATACCCCAGGAGCAACAGTGTCCCTAATTTGCTGGGAAGTGGCGGTGCGGTCCCCTACGGCACTGCGTAGGATCCTACGGTCTTGGCGTGCATCCGTGCGTCGCTGCGGTCCGGTCCCAGGTCGACGGGCACGTGCACCTTCCGCCGACCACTGGCGACAACATCGATGTACTGTGGAGACCTCACGCCCCACGTGTTGAGCAATTCGGCGGTACGTCCACCCGGCCTTCCGCATGCCCACTATACGCCCTCGCTCAAAGTCCGTCAACTGCACATACGGTTCACGTCCACGCTGTCGCGGCATGCTACCAGTGTTAAAGACCGCGATGGAGCTCCGTATGCCATGGCAAACTGGCTGACACTGACGGCGGCGGTGCACAAATGCTGCGCAGCTAGCGCCATTCGACGGCCAACACCGCGGTTCCTGGTGTGTCCGCTGTGCCGTGCGTGTGATCATTGCTTGTACAGCCCTCTCGCAGTGTCCGGAGCAAGTATGGTGGGTCTGACACACCGGTGTCAATGTGTTGTTTTTTCCATCTCCAGGAGTGTATTTATCGTCCACATTTAACTTCCATACATGGCTACACTCCATAGAAATACTTTCAGGAACGACATCCTGACACTTAAATCTATACTCGATGTTAACAAATGTCTCTTCTTCAGAAACGCTTACCTTGCCATTGCCAGTCTACATTTTATATCCTCTCTACTTCGACCATCATCAGTTATTTTGCTTCCCCAATAGCAAAACTCATTTACTATTTTAAGATTCTCATTTCCTAGTCTAATTCCCGCAGCATCACCCGATTTAATTCGACTACACTGGTAAGATACACAGTTTTAATATGTCAGGAAGTTTCAAATCGGCCCACACCCTTCAGAGTAAAAATTCATTCTGAAATTAGAAATTCCTTCTTGTAAATGGTACAATTTCTTAATGGAACAAAATGGAAAGCACACTGAAAATGAAAAATATTTTACTTACAACAGCTACCTACACCTTCCGCCTACTACTCTACATTGTCGCCACTCCGACTTAGATATTAGTCGTAGCGTTGCATCCATTTTTCTGCCCTGGTCTGCAGTGCGTTGTCTGCGCCAAAATGTTGTCGTCATAGCCAGCAATTCATGTGAACAGATACGAAACTCACACTTCCCATCGAAAACGCTGCTAGAACGCGTCCATAGCCGCGGCAGTGTGCGGCTGGGAACTGTTGTGAAAGGAAATGCGTGACATTACGTTTGTTGGGATGCATGATACAGGCGAAATGCCTCAGAGGGCACTCTTGCTTTTCGGGAGACACTATTTTCTAGGCGTCTTTCCTTGCCGACTATGCACTCAGACCTGCGAAGAACGAGATGACACGATTGATAGCCATACTAGAGAAACTGCCCAACACATCTGTGCAAAGCTTCACAGGTTCGTTTACTGTGATTTTGACCGATTGAATCTTAATAAACGAAGAGCTCTTGTACTATTGCGAGTGTGCTTAGCTTCATCTGTTTTGTCTGTCCACACTAGGAGCAAATGAGGCATTCCAGTTTTTCTCAGCTTACCTTCCAAATTAATTTCAACACCCCATAGTGTAAAAAAACCTAATGTCTTATTTCCATACACTGCTGGTCCCAGCAGGAAGGTCAACGAATTACGAACTTAACTTACTGTTTGAGTACGACCTTTGAAAGGTACATTATTAAATTATTAAGTAATTTGAGGGTATAAGTAAATGAAACTCTACCCGAACAGGACTTCAAAGACCCAATGGTTCGGACCGACCACTGTGTCACTCTCAGCCGATAGGCGTTAATGGATGCGGATATGGCGTGGCATGTGGTCAGCACACGTCTCCTCTGTTTGTTGCCAGTTCTCATTCAAGTAGCTCCTCAGTAGTTGCAAGTATTACAGAGAATGCCGCAAAATACAACTACCAATAAATGTAAATCCTCCAAATCAGATATATGGCAGATAAAATGCAATCAGTGTTCTGTACAATATGTAGGTCAGACACAACTGAGATTGCATTTGATGAATAAGATTTAAGTTTACTACAGACAGGTCTTAATTACAACTTAAGAAATCCACTTAGCAACACACATCTTAGGGACATAACGGTAGGCTCAAAGAATACATTAAATGCTGCCAAAGTTGGCAATAACACAAAAATTGCAATAGCACACGAGGAAAAGTGTATATTAGGACGAGAACTCAACAGCAAAAAACGCAGTGATTTAAATCCAACAAGGACAGTAAAACACTCAAAGCCATAAACAAGACATTAACGGAACATTAGGCAATAGCAACGAAAGCAGAAAAGGGCAATATATTCATGATTGTACATGAACAGACTTACATTGAGAAAACATGAGAACTACGTAAGAAAAATAATGTTGAAGCCATAAAGAAGGCATTACCAGACAAATTTCAAGCTGAGATCAAGACGTTCTTAAAGAAAACTGACTTCTTACTTACTGACAAGGAGAAATACCGATGCATATCCATGAACGAAGAAGCACCATAACTGAAGTCACAGTTAAAGATTCACTAGGAGGATTGCCCTGTGAGACTTACTGATCACTCTAGAAATAGCCCAGGCTATAATCTGACACATTAAATAAGTGAGATTCTGAAGAATAACTACACTTTTGAAACAAACTGCTGTGTCGAAGACAGTATACCTTAGCACATGAGCTACGAAACATTCCTGTTCCTGACGAATGCCAGTTGATATCAATCATCAATTTATGAACAAACATCCACATAGTTGAAGCAGCAGAAGTTATTAAACACAGTCTCATAAAACACAAAAGACTGTCACTGCTTGAAATAGTTGAATTCATTGATTTCCTTGAACTTGTACTTCATTACAACTATATTACTTTTAACAGTAAAGTATATAAATAACCGAATGGATTAGTAATGGGTTCCAGCATATTGGGAAACATAGCTGACATATTAATTAACCAACTTGAGCAAAAATTGCGATATAAGAACAACTGCTGTATACAAGACAATAAGTTTTACAGAAATTATGTTTATGACATATTAATAATAACAGAGAGGAAAAGCGTACAAAATGTTGAGGCAATAACTGAGGCATTCAATATAAAGCAGAAGAACGTCAAGTTCACTTGTGAATATGAAAGTCAGAACTCAATAAACTTTCTGGACCTCACCATCACTATAAAAATCATTCAACATGTGCTTAGAATTTACAGAGAAACCTCAGCTACAGATGTAAATATCCATGCTTCTTCATGCCACCTTGACACACAGAAAGTGGCAGCCTATAGGTCCGTGTTGCACAGCAAAGAAAATGCCATTAAGTAAGAAAACTCTCCAAAGTGAAATTCATGTTATCAGACAGATAGCAGTCGCAGATGGTTTCAAACCTTCACTGATAGATAAAATATCTATAAAAGTTAACAAAGGAATCGACAGAAACATAAATATGAACAAGAAACCGATAGACACCAGTAAGCCATCCCTACGTTCGTACCGTTTCACAAAAAAAGGTTAATGAATTGAGACAATACAATATGAGAGTTCTTTTCTCTGCCAACAGTAATTAGGTAATAGACCTCCACACAATACAAAAACCAATAAATATAAATTCTCCAACTCAGTGTACACAAGATAAAATGTAATCAGCGCTCTGCACAATAAGTGGGTCAGACCTGACGAAACATTTGAACTACATTCAAAGAACACATTAATACATTTAGATACAACACATCCTATTAATTTGCCATAGCTATAGTAATTCAGGTCACAGGACGTTCCTCTGATAACGTAGAGGACAATCTAACAATACTTCACAAAATGACAAAGACCATAAACTCAATTTTTATGAAAAGCTGGAAATTTTCATTCACAACAGAAAATATGGACACAGCACACAAAGTGGAACAGTTGAGACAATAGTATTGAGCTTCTTTAACAGCTGTGCAGGTGTACTAGATGATGTGTCATAACTCTTTCTACCTTCTGCTTCCTTAGTCAGTTATAAGAAAATAAAAATTCTGAAAGCACTACAGAGAAACAGTATGTTCATACATAAACATAACAGTATGTTCACGCATTAAATGAAGCAGGCAAAAAGGAATATCAATGTATCAAAACTGAGATCCACAGGAAAATGGTTCAAATGGCTCTGAGCACTATGGGACTTAACATCTCTGGTCATCAGTCCCCTAGACCTTGGAACTACTGAAACCTAACTAACCTAAGGACATCACACACATCCATGCCCGAGGCAGGATTCGAACCTGCGACCTTAGCGGTCACGCGGTCCCAAACAGAAGCGCCTAGAACCGCACGGCCACACCGGCGGGCATCGATAGGAGAAGCTAAATAACTAAGCAGAGAGATATAGGACAAATGTAAGGATGTAGAGTCATATATTACTTAAGGTAAATAGATACTGCCAACAGGAAAATTCAAGAGACCTTCGGAGAAAAGACAACGACTTGTATCAATATCAAGAGCTCAGATGGAAAACGAGTTCTGATCATAGAAGGGAAAGCAGAAACGTGGAGGGTGTATACAGTGGGTCTGTACAAGGGTGATGTACTCGAGGGCAATATTATGGAAATGGAAGAGGACGTAGGTGAAGATGAAATGGGAGATATGATACTGTGGGAAGAATTTGACAGAGCACTGAAAGACCTAAGTGGAAACAAGGCCCTAGGAGTAGATAACATTCCATTGGAACTACTGATATCCTTGGGAGAGCCAGCCTTTACGAAACTCTACAATCTGGTGAGCAAAATGTATGAGACACGCGAAATACCTTCAGACTCCAAGAAGAATATAATAATTCCAATCCCAAAGAAAGCATGTGTTGATAGGAGCGAAAACTACCAAACTATCAGTTTAATAAGTCATGGCTGCAAAATACTGACACGAATTCTTTGCAGACGAATGGAAAAACTGGTGGAAGCTGACCTTAGGGAAATCGGTTTGGATTTTGTAGAAATGTTGGATCACGTGAGGCAAAACTGACCTTATTACTTATCTTACAAGATAGATTAAGGAAAGGCCTACCTACGTTTCTAGCACTGGTTGACTTAGAAACATTTTTTATCAATGTTGACTGGAATAAACTCTTTTAAATTATGAAGGTGGCAGGGGTCAAATAGAGGGAGCGAAATGCAGTTTATAATTTGTGCAGAAACGAGATGGCAGTTATGAGAGTCGAGGGGCATGAAAGGGAAACAATGATTGGGATAGGAGTGAGACTGAGTTGTAGGCTATCCCCAAAGTTATTCAATTTATATACTGAGCAAGCAGAAAACGAAACAAAAGAAAAATGTTTAGTAGGAGCTAAAATCAGTGGAGAAGAAATAAAATATTTGATTTTTGCCGATAACACTGTAATTCTGAGAGAAACAGCTAAGGACCTGGAAGAGCAGTTGAATGGAATGGACCATGTCTTCAAAAGATGATATAAGATGAACATCAACCAAAGTAAAACGAGGATTAAGGGATGTAGTCTAATTAAATCAGTTAATGCTGAGGGAATTAGATTAGGAAATAAGACACTTAATGTGGTAGATGAGTTTCGCTATTTAGGGAGAAAAATAAATGATGATGGTAGAAGTAGAGAGGATGTAAAATATAGACCGCAGTGGCAAGAAAAGCGTTTCTGAAGAAGAGAAAGTTGTTAACATTGACAACAGATTTAAGTGCCGGGAAGCCTTTTCTAAAAGTAATTGTATTGTGTGAAAACTTGTATGGATGTCAAACATGGACGATATATAGTTTAGACAAGAAGAGAATAGAAGCTTTCGAAATGTGATGGTACAGAAGAATGCTGAAGATTAGACGGGTGGATCACGTAAGTAATGAGGAGGTACTGAATAGAATAGGGAAGAAGATGAATTTCAGGCACAACTTGACCAGAAGTAGGGTCCGGATTTTAGGAAATGTTCTGAGGCATCAAGGGATCACCAGGTTAGTACTAGAGGGCAGTGTGGAGGATAAAAATCGTAGAGGGAGATTCAGAAGAACGTAGGGTGCAGCAGTTAGTTGGAGATGAAGAATATATATATATATATATATATATATATATATATATATATATATATATATATATATATATATATATATATATTGAACCATGGACCATGCCGTTGGTGGGGAGGCTTGCATGCCTCAGCGATACAGATGGCCGTACCTTACGTGCAACCACAACGGAGTGGTATCTGTTGAGAGGCCAGACAAACGTATGGTTCCTGAAGAGGGGCGGCAGCCTTTTCAGTAGTTGCAGGGGCAACAGTCTGCATGATTGACTGATATGGCCTTGTAACACTAACCAAAACGGCCTTGCTGTGCTGGTACTGCGAATGGCTGAAAGCAAGGGGAAACTACAGCTGTAATTTTTCCCGAGAGCATGCAGCTTTACCGTATCGTTAAATGATGATGGCGTCCTCTTGGGTAAAATATTCCGGAGGTAAAATAGTCCCCCATTCGGATCTCTGGGCGGACTCTACTCAAGAGGACGTCGTTATTAGGAGAAAGGAAACTGGCATTCTACGGATCGGAGCATGGAATGTCAGATTCCTTAATCGGGCAGGTAGGTTAGAAAATTTAAAAAGGGAAATGGATAGGTTAGAGTTAGATATAGTGGGAATTAGTGAAATTCGGTAGCTGGAGGAACAAGACTTTTTGTCAGGTGAAAACAGGGTTATAAATACAAAATCAAATAGGGGTAGTGCAGGAATAGGTTTAATAATGAATAAAAAAAATAGGAGTGCGGGTAAGCTGCTACAAACAGCATGGTGAATGCATTGTTATGGCCAAGATAGACGCGAAGCCCCTGCCTACTACAGTAGTACGATTTTATATGCCAACTAGCTAGGCAGATAACAAAGAGATTGATGAAATGTATGATGAGATAAAAGAAATTATACAGGTAGTGAAGGGAGACGAAAATCAAATAGTCATGGGTGACTGGAATTCGAGGGTAGGAAAAGGGAGAGAAGGAAACATAGTAGGTGAATATGGATTGAGAGTAAGAAATGAAAGAGGGAGCCGTCTGGCAGAATTTTGCACAGAGCATAACTTAATCATAGCTAACACTTGGTTCAATAATCACAAAACCACGCGGCCGCTACGGTCGCAGGTTCGAATCCTGCCTCGGGCATGGATGTGTGTGACGTCCTTAGGTTAGTTAGGTTTAATTAGTTCTAAGTTCTAGGCGACTCATGACCGCAGAAGTTAAGTCGCATAGTGCTCAGAGCCATTTGAGCCAATAATCACAAAAGAAGCTTGTATACATGAAAGAATCCTGGAGATACTAGAAGGTATCAGATAGATTATATAATGGTAAGACTGAGATTTAGGAACCAGGTTTTAAATTGTAAGACATTTCCAGGGGCAGATGTAGACTCTGACAACAATCTATTGGTTATGAACTGTAGATTAAAACTGAAGAAACTGCAAAAAGGTGGGAATTTAAGGAGATGGGACCTGGATAAACTAACTAAACCAGACGTTGTATAGAGTTTCAGCGACAGCATAAGGGAACAATTGACAGTAATGGGGGAAATAAATACAGTAGAAGAAGAATGGGTCTTTCTGAGGGATGAAGTAGTGAAGGCAGCAGAGGATCAAGTAGGTAAAAAGACGAGGGCTAGTAGAAATCCTTGGGTAACAGAAGAAATACTGAATTTTATTGATGAATGGAGAAAATATAAAAATGCAGTAAATGAAGTAGGCAGAAAAGAACACAAACGTCACAAAAATGAGATCGACAGGAAGTGCAAAATGGCTAAGCAGGGATGGCTAGAGGACAAATGTAAGGATGTAGAGGATTATCTCACTAGGTGTAAGATAGATACTGCCTACAGGAAAATTAAAGAGATCTTTGGAGAAAAGAGGAATATCGAGAGCTCAGATGGAATCCCAGTTGTAAGCAAAGAAGGGAAAGCAGAAAGGTGGAAGGAGTATATAGAGGGTCTATACAAGGGCGATGTACTTGAGGACAATATTATGTAAATGGAAGAGGATGTAGATGAAGATGAAATGGGAGATACGATACTGCGTGAAGAGTTTGACAGAGCACTGAAAGACCTGAGTCGAAACAAGGCCCCTGGAGTTGACAACATTCCATTAGAACTACTGACGGCCTTGGAAGAGCCAGTCCTGACAAAACTCTACCAACTGGTGAGCAATATGTATGAGACAGGCAAAATAAAATGGTTCAAATGGTTCTGAGCACTATGGGACTGAACATCTATGGTCGTCAGTCCCCTAGAACTACTTAAACCTAACTAACCTAAGGACATCACACAACACCCAGCCATCACGAGGCAGAGAAAATCCCTGACCCCGCCAGGAATCAAACCCGGGAACCCGGGCGTGGGAAGCGAGAACGCTACCGCACGACCACGAGATGTGGGCACAGGCAAAATACCCTCAGACTTCAAGAAGAAAATAATAATTCCAATCCCAAAGAAAGCAGGTGTTGATAGATGTGAAAATTACCGAACTATCTGTTTAACACTCTTTGGTGTGACGTCATAAGCGCGTGACTGCGTGTGAGATCACTCTCTAAGTTTTCATCTATTTTTAGGTTTCAGATATATATTTTAACGGTTTTTGTGATAATATTTACTATATAAGTGACTTATTAGTGGTTTCTTCATTCACCTCTGCCTTTCTTGTGTTGTCACCTGATATTTGTGAGTGTTTCGTATCGAACAACTTAACCTCTTACCCATGTTTACATTCCGCGCTGACCAGTTGCAGCTGTAGCGGGGCATCGAAAGCTAAGTACTAATTAATTGTTTGTGTATAGTAGTTTATTTAGGAAATTTAGTAGTCTTCAACCGGTGTTCTTAGTGTTTTCCGGTGAAATAAGTTCAGAAGAAATTTTGCGAACTGCTTTCAGTTTCCTTATGTGTCATTAGACGTTTGATTTTCTTTCTGTGTTAGTATTTTGTTATATTCTCATTTGTTGTTGATTAATACTGTCAATAATAGTAGTTACTTCCCCTGTAGAGCAAGTTTGTGATTGTTGTAGTCAGTTTTTAACATCTTCTTATTGTAGTAGCGGAGGTTCGATAAAGTTGTTTTCTTGTTTCAATAACTGTAAAATTTTACCATGAGTGAGAAATATGGGCTTTGCCGTAGGTTCGTGAGTAGTGGATTGCGGTGTGAGACTTGTTCGAAGTATTTTCACTGGGGGGAATGCAGTGGGGAAGCCAGTGGGCATTCTGGTGAGATCCTCTCCTGGAACTGCAGGTTATGTAGCAAGAGTAAGTTGATGGAGGAGCAGGAGCGTAAGATCTGTGCCCTTCAGGTGCAGTTGAAAAACGCGCAGGAGGAGCTAGATAGGATGAGGAGGGAGAGAGGGGTTGGGGAATGGGAGCTGGCTGTTGACAAGGGATCTTCTAGGAGAAGGAGATTTTCAGATAGTTTTACTATTGGTGTTTGTAATAGATATGACCAACTGTCAGAGTCTAGTGGAGAGGAATCTCTAGTAGCTGTAGATGTAGGAAGTATGCAGCAGACCTCAGCATTTACGGTGGCTAGGACAGTTGCAAAGTCTAAGAGAATGAAGAAGGTTCTGCTATTAGGTAGTTCTCATGGTAGAGGTGTACGCCGCAGTTGCAGGAAGTTTTGGGGAGTGAGTACAAGGTCACCAGCATTGTGAAGCCTAATGCAGGATTGGCTCAGGTGACTGTTAACATAGCGTGGTTATGTAGGGATTTTACTAAAGAGGATCAGGTAGTGATTGTGGGTGGGGCTGGTAATAGTATTGATAGGGATGGGGAGTATGACATAGATGGTGACCTGGAAAAGATAGCGACTCAGACTGGCAACACGAATGTGCATTTCGTGGAACTGTTTCAGAGTCACGATCGGCCTCATCTTAATACAGCCGTCAGGCGTAATAACATGAGACTTGGGGGTGCGCTGATGACAGAAGGCATGAGTCACATTTCAGTGGTGTAGGTGGAGTCTATCAGCAGGACGGATTTCACTAGACATGGCCTGAACCTCAACAGGTATGGAAAGGGGAGGTTGGCAAAGCTTATAGGTGACAGAATAGGTGGAGGTGGTGGGATCAATCATGGGAAAATTCCGGTAGTTGTGGGTGTTAGAGCTGTACCTTTTTTAGATTGAAGTCAGCTGATAGGTATTCCTGCTTACGGGAAGTCTCTCTAACAAGGAAACCACTTTCGACAAAGCTTAGGTATCCGATTAATGAGGGAATTAGTAAATTTCATCAAAATATACAAGGTATTAGAGATAAAGTTAGTGAACTGCTTATAGATGTTTACTCTGAAATTATTGGTATATCTGAACACTTCTTAAATAAGGAGATAATTCAGAGGCTTCCTTTACCAGGATACAGGTTGGCTGGCAGCTTTTCTAGGAGCTCTTTGCGGTGTGAGGGAGTAGCCATCTATGTGAAAAACGGTATCCCATTTGAGTCAATTGATGTTTCAAAGTACTGAAAGTACCGCACTGAAAAGGTGTTTGAATGTTGTGCAGGTGTGGTTGAATTTAGTGGAGCTAAACTTCTTACTGTTGTTGTTTATAGATCCCCAGACTCCGATTTCACAATATTTTTGCTAAAGCTAGAGGATGTTCTTGGTTCACTTTATAGGAAATACAAAAAGTTAGTTATATGTGGTGACTTCAATATTAATTGTACAAGTCACTGTGCAAGGAAAAGGCTGCTGGTAGACCTCCTTAATTCATATAATCTTATGCAAACCGTATTCTTTCCAACGAGAGTGCAAGGGAAAAGTAGAACAACCATAGACAATATTTTTGTTCATTCCTCAAAACTAGAAGGGCATTCTGTTAGCAAAAAGGTGAATGGCCTTTCAGATCATGATGCACAAATTTTAACTCTAAAAGATTTTTGTGCTGCAACTCATGTTAAATACAGTTACCAACTTTTTAGGAAAGCTGATACAGTTGCTGTAGAGACTTTTGTAAACCTTATCAAGGAACAAGAGTGGCAAGCTGTTTATAGTGCTGATACAGTAGACGATAAATATAATGATTTCCTCAAGACTTTTCTCGTGCTCTTTGAAAGTTGCTTTCCGTTAGAACGTTCAAATCAGGGTACTAGCACAAACAGGCAGCCTGGGTGGCTGACTAAAGGGATAAGAATATCTTGTAGAACAAAGTGGCAATTATATCAAAACGTTATAAACAGTCACAATATAAATGCAGCAGCCCATTACAAACAGTATTGTAAGGTGCTTAAAAAGTTATTAGGAAGGCAAAAAGTATGTGGTATGCAGATAGAATAGCTAAGTCTCAGGATAAAATTAAAACCATATGGTCAGTCGTAAAGGAAGTGGCTGGTCTGCAGAGACGGGTCAAGGATACAGAATCAGAGCGTAGTGGGAATGTCCGTGTTACTGATAAGTCGCATATATGTACAGTATTTAATAATCACTTTCTGAATATAGCAAGTGAACTAAATAGAAACCTAGTCCCAACAGGGAATCATATAGCGCTCGTTGAAAAAAGTGTTCCAAGACTGTTACCTGAAATGCTCCTCCATGATACTGACAAGAGGGAGATTGAGTTAATAATTAAATCACTAAATACCAACAACTCTCATGGATATGACGGGGTATCTAGCAGAATACTGAAGTATTGTTCCATGTATGTTAGCCCAGTACTTAGCCATATCTGTAACTTTTCCTTTAGGAGTGGTCGGTTTCCTGTCTGATTAAAGTGCTCGGTAGTGAAGCCACTTTATAAAAATGGAGACAGGGATAATGTTGACTATTATAGACCTATTTCTATGCCATCGGTGTTTGCTAAAGTTACCGAGAGGGTTGTATATACAAGTTTACTGGAGCATTTAAATTCACATAATTTGCTGTCAAATGTACAGTTTGGTTTTAGAAATGCGTTAACAACTGAAAACGCTATAGTCTCTTTTCTCTCTGAGGTTTTGGACGGATTAAATAAAAGGTTGCGAACGTTAGGTGATTTCTTTGATTTAAAGAAGGCTTTTGACTGTGTTGACCACAAAATATTACTGCAGAAGTTGGACCATTATGGAGTAAGGGGAGTAGCTTACAATTGGTTCGCCTCTTACTTTAAGAACAGAAAGCAGAAGGTAATTCACCGCAATATTGAGAGTGGTAGTGATGTTCAGTCCCAATGGGGCACTGTTAAGTGGGGCGTTCCCCAAGGGTCGGTGCTGGGGCCACTGGTGTTCCTTATTTATATGAATGATATGCCTTCTAGTATTACAGGTGATTCAAAAAATTTCTGTTTGCTGATGACACCATCTTGGTAGTGAAGGATCTTGTGTGTAATATTGAAACATTATCAAATAATGTAGTTCATGAAATAAGTTTGTGGCTTGTGGAAAATAATTTGATGCTAAATCACAGTGAGACTCAGTTTTTACGGTTTCTAACTCACAATTCAACAAGAACTGGTATTTTAATCAGACAGAATGGACATATTATAAGCGAGACAGAACAGTTCAAGTTCCTAGGCGTTCGGATAGATAGTAAGCTGTTGTGGGAAGCCCATGTTCAGGAACTAAATGCCGCTTTATTTACCATCAGAACAGTATCTGAAATAAGTGACATTTCAACATGAAAAGTAGTCTGCTTCCCATATTTTCATACGCTTATGTCATATGGTATTATTTTTTGGGGGTAATTCTTCTGATTCAAAAAGGGTATTTTTGGCTAAAAACGGGCTGTTCGAGCTATGTGTGGTGTAAGTTCGAAAACCTCTTGTCGACCCCTATTTAATAGTCTGGGAATTTTGACATTGCCCTCACAGTATATATTTTCTTTAATGTCGATTGTTGTTAGCAATATTAGCTTATTCCCAAGAGTTAGCAGCTTTCACTCAGATAATACTAGGCAGAAATCAAATCTGCATGTGGAATGCACTTCCTTGACTCGTGTGCAGAAAGGAGTGCAGTATTCTGCTGCATCCATTTTCAATAAGCTACCACAAGAACTCAAAAATCTTAGCAGTAGCCCAAACACTTTTAAGTCTAAACTGAAGAGCTTCCTCATGGCTCACTCCTTCTATTCTGTCGAGGAGCTCCTGGAAGAGCTAAAAAATTAAGCAAATTTCAGTGTTACATCCTTGATTTTCTTTATTTAAACTAACGACTTGTCGCCTGAATATGTTTCTTATATTTCATTATATCTGTTTCAACAATTTCATGTATTGACTCGTTCCACGACCATGGAGCTTTCTCCTTAATGTGGTCCCACGGAACAATAAATAAATAAATAAATAAATAAATAAAAGTCACAGCTGCAAAATACTAACGCGAATTCTTTACAGACTAATGGAAAAACTGGTAGAAGCCGACCTCGGGGAAGGTCAGTTTGGATTCCGTAGAAATGTTGGAACACAGGGGGCAATACTGACCTTACGACTTATTTTAGAAGAAAGAGTAAGGAAAGGCAAACCTACGTTTCTAGCATTTGTAGACTTAGAGAAAGCTTTTGACAATGTTGACTGGAATACTCTCTTTCAAATTCTAAAGGTGGCAGTGGTAAAATACAGGGAGCGAAAGGGTATTTACAATTTGTACAGAAACCAGATGGCAGTTATAAAAGTGGAGGGGCGTGAAAGGGAAGCAGTGGTTGAGAAGGGAGTGAGACAGGGTTGTAGCCTCTCCACGATGTTATTTAATCTGTATATTGAGCAAGCAGTAAAGGAAACAAAAGAAAAATTCGGAGTAGGAATTAAAATCCATGGATAAGAAATAAAAACTTTGAGGTTCACCGATGACATTGTAATTCTGTCAGAGACCGTAGAGGACTTGGAAGAGCAGCTGAACGGAATGGACAGTGTCCTGAAAGGAGGATATAAGATGAACATCAACAAAAGTAAAACGAGGATAATGGAATGTAGTCGAATTAAGTCGGGTGATGCTGAGGGAATTAGATTAGGAAATGAGACACTTAAAGTAGTAAAGGAGTTTTGCTGTTTGGGGAGCAAAATAACTGATGATGGTCGAAGTAAAGAGACTAAGAGATGAATACACTATGCAGATTCAGAAGGATGTAGGTTGCAGTAAGTACTGGAAGATGAAGAAGCTTGCACAGGATGGAGTAGCATGGAGGGCTACATCAAACCAGTTTATGTTACTGTAATATTTTGGCAGTGTAAAGCTTGTAACAACATGTTGTAAGGAAAGAAATAATTTTACAAGTGCATATGTGTCTTTGATCCACAATGTAAAGTATCTATCATCTCTGAGGTATCGTAATCTGTCTTTAAATCGCTACACTCTTAGGTGTGTTTATATTAGTAGTTCGTGTGTCTGTGTGAAAAGGGAAGTCAAAATTGTTTATTTATGATTATCTGAAGGTTTCTGTACTCTAGAACAGATTGGAAGTACCTTCATCACTGTTTCAAACATATGAATTTTGTGACATACGACGAAATCAAGTGCTTGTTATACTGTTTGTAGCAAAATGAAACCAAAACGAACAACTATCTGCATCGAGCTGGTTAACATGTAACTACGTATCGCAGTTTTCCACCTGAAGGTTTGAACAGAAGCTTTCGAAACACGTCGTGGGAGAAAATAATAAGTGACTGATACAGATAATTTGTTTTACTTGAACTTCTACGACAATTTTCTACCTGATGGCACGTGAAAAGTCTGTATGTCACCACGGCCTAGCGAACAACACGTGTGCCCTCTTGGGCGCCAGTCGTGTACGTGAGTGTTGAAGTGCTATATGGCAGGGCTGGCCATGTCGTGTCAAACTTCACGTGGGTCGAGTGTGTGGGCCACGTGCGGATCATCAGAGCTTGGTGTGTCATGGGTTTACTCATTCCTTCCCAGTTACCTTCTGCACCGTGACATTTCAATTAATCAGGACACACAGTAATTAAAGACATTCACTGCAGGTGGCCATTAATTTAAAGCAATGTGGAAAATTGAAAACTAGTGCCGGATCGGAATTCAAATCCCTTTCTCCTGCTTACTACGTAGATGGGCTGATCACTGTGTCACGCAGACACAGCGATCATTGCAACTGTTCAGACTACCGTGGTAAAGAGCCAAATTTTCATATTATCCGCACACTAGTAGCGAGAATAAGGTGGCAGGAGGAGTTGCCATATATGTCAAAAGTTATCATTGTGTAGAAAGCTCAGATAGAAAAAAGTTTTGTCTAGAGCGACATATAGAAGCATGTACCTGTCAAACTGAAGGAGGGCTCTTTTATAATTGCAACAGTACATAGGTCCCATTCAGGAAACTTTCATTTATTCCTGGAAAACTTTGACGCCTTGTTGTGGTATCTGTCAGGTAGGGGAAAGCAAATTATTATTTGTGGGGACTTCAATGTTGATTCACTGAAAGAGTGTAATAGGAAGAATGACCTGGAAGTCTTGCTCGGTTCTTTCAATTTGACATCTGTCATTAATTTTCCTACTCGGGTAGTAAAGGACAGCAGCACATTGATAGATAACACTTTTATAGACCAAGATAGGTTTAAAAACATAAATTCTTGTCCTGTTGAGAATGGGCTTTCTGATCATGATGCTCATCTAGTTACAGTATATTACATAGCTCCATTCAGTAATTCAAAACCACCCTCCAAAGTTGTGCGTTCAGTTAATGACTCAACAAATAGAAATTTCAGAGAAAATCTTCAGCGGTTAGACTGGGATGAGGTGTACAAGGAACCCAATGCTAATTTAATATATAACTTATTTCATGATACACTTGTAAGAGAATTTGAAAACTGTTTCCCCAAGAAAGTAGTTAAATGTAATTATAAGAAACCATGCAAAAAAAACCATGGCTTACTAAAGGAGTAAAAATATCTTGTAACCACAAGAGGGAACTGTATGTAACAACAATAAAGGGTAATGACCCAGAAATAGCCAAATATTATAAAAACTACTGTGTTACACTAAGAAAGGTTATCAGAAAGTCCAGAAGCATGTGCATCATGTCTGAGATTAATACCTTTGATAACAAAATCAAAACAATTTGGAATATTATTACAAGGGTGACAGGACTACCAAGAGTACAGGATGACAGCATCACCATCAAAGCGAATGGAAACTTGATAAACAACAAGCTGGAAGTCGAAAACATTTTGAATAATAATTTTTTTAATGTTGTAGAGAAAATAGGATTTAAATGTTCATTAGAAGAAGCAAGGGAGTTAATGGAAGAGGCCTTACCCACACCGTTTGATACAATTGAAATTCCACCCACCCCTCCTTCTGAAATTAGGAAGATAATAGACTCTCTCATGAATAAAAGCTCACATGGAATTGATGCCATTTCCAGCAGGATAATAAAAGCTGGTTCCCAAGAAATAAGTGGGATTCTTAGCCACATATGTAATAGCTCTCTGAAGCAGGGTATTTTGCCAGACAGAGTGAATTATGCCATTGTTAAACCATTGCATAATAAAGGGGATACGTCTGATGTCAACAACTACCGCCCAATCTTCTGACAGCCTTATCCAAAATTCTTGAAAAAGTAATGTACTGTAGAGCATGTTCACACCTTTGTAAAAATAAAGTTTTAAGAAAATGTCAGTTTGGTTTCCAGAAGGGTTTTTCAACGGAAAATGCTATATACACTTTCACTAATGAAATATTAAATGCTCTGAGTAACCGGAACTCACCCATTGGGATTTTTTGTGAGCTATCAAAGGCTTTTGATTGTGCAAATCATGGAATACTTCTAGATAAGCTCAAGTGTTGTGGTATGAATGGGACAGTGCTCAAATGGTTTAAATCATACATAACTGGCAGAGTGCAGAATGTTGAAGTAATCAGTTCCCATAATATGCAAAAAACTGGTGATTTCTCAAACTGGGGAACAATCAACAATGGGGTGCCACAAGGTTCAGTCTTGGGTCCTCTGCTGTTCTTATATATTAATGACTTGCCATTCTATATTTACGAAAATGCAAAGCTGGTACTTTTTTCCGGTGATACAAGTATAGCTATCACACCTGACAGACAAGAATTAACTGGTGAATTGTAAATGATGTTTTTCAGAAAATCACTAAGTGGTTCTCTGCAAATGGGCTCTCATTAAACTTTGACAAAACACAGTATATACAGTTCCACACAGTAAATGGAATTATCCCATTAATAAATATAGACTTCGATCAGAAATCGGTAGCTAAGGTAGAATATTCAAAATTTCTAGATGTATGCATTGATGAGGGGTTGTACTGCTCTGAGTAACCAGAACTCACCCATTGGGATTTTTTGTGAGCTATCAAAGGCTTTTGTTTGTGCAAATCATGGAATACTTCTAAATAAGCTCAAGTGTTGTGGTATGAATGGGACAGTGCTCAAATGGTTTAAATCATACATAACTGGCAGAGTGCAGAAAGTTGAAGTAATCAGTTACCATAATATGCAAAAAAACTGGTGATTTGTCAAACTGGGGAACAATCAAGAATGGGGTGCTGCAAGGTTCAGTCTTGGGTCCTCTGCTGTTCTTATATATTAATGACTTGCCATTCTATATTCACGAAAATGCAAAGCTGGTACTTTTTGCCGATGATACAAGTATAGCTATCACACCCGACAGACAAGAATTAACTGATGAAATTGTAAATGATGTTTTTCAGAAAATCATTAAGTGGTTCTCTGCAAATGGGCTCTCATTAAACTTTGACAAAACACAGTATATACAGTTCCACACAGTAAATGGAATTACCCCATTAATAAATATAGACTTCGATCAGAAATCGGTAGCTAAGGTAGAATATCAAAATTTCTAGATGTATGCATTGATGAGGGGTTGAACTGGAAAAAAACACACTGAGGATCTGCTGAAACGTTTAAGTTCAGCTACTTATGCTATTAAGGTCATTGAAAATTTTGGCGATATACATCTAAGTAAATTAGCTTACCATGCATATTTTCATTCTCTGCTTTCGTATGGCATCATATTCTGCGGTAACTCATCATTGAGTAAAAGAGTGTTCATTGCACAAGAGCATGTAATCAGAATAATTGCTGGAGCTCATCCAAGCTCATCCTGCAGACACTTATTTAAAGACATAGGGATTTTCACTGTAGCCTCACAATATATATATATATATATATATATATATATATATATTCTCTTATGAAATTTGTTATTAACAGTCCAAACGAATTCAAAAGTAATAGCAGTGTACATGGCTACAACACTAGGAGAAAGAATGATCTTCACTACTCAAGGTTAAATCTAACTTTGGCTCAGAAGGGGATAAATTATGCTGCCACAAAAGTCTTTGGTCACTTACCTAATAGCATCAAAAGTCTGACAGGTAGCCATATAGCATTTAAAAGGAAATTAAAAGAATTTTTAATGGCAGCTCCTTCTACTCATTAGATGAATTTTTGGGTAGATGAAGTGGGTAATGTCCCAATCCCAACAAAAAAAAAAAAGAAAAATAAAATAAAATAAAATAAAAATTATAAATATTGAGTGTCATGTAATACTTTGTCTAATGTGGTATCTTGTATAGACACCTTTTATTAACCTGGCACGTTCCACATCCACATCATGATCTATGGAACAAGTACTAATCTAATCTAATCTAAACTACTGGTGTAGTGCTCCCTGCCCGTTACTCATTACTTAGCTGATTCCCACAAGAGTTTGAGCTTGGTGTCTATATGCACCGTAGGGATTATTGGCCATCCTCGAATGTCCGAAAGAACGGGTACCGCATATATAATTACAGAGAGGACGGCCAACGATCCCTTCTCTGGAGATGTACTCAAAGCTCTAACTCTAAAAGGAACGCGGCAAGTAATGAGGATAATGGGCAAGGTACACTGTATCAGTAGTGTGACGATAAGTCGAGAATTTGAACCTGGCGGGAGGCGTGCCAGGGTGGTCTTTGCAGTTGCGATGACCACTGTGTCTGAATGGCTCACAGATCAGCACGTCTGGCGAGAAGGAGAAGACTTTGGTTCGAATAATTTCCGGCATACATTTTCAACTTTCTCCACTGATTTAAACAGCGTTCACTTGCAACTAATATCTTTTATTCCTCTGTTTCATGCATAATGGCTTCAGGATCCAAATGGTGTGTGTTCTTTCGGGCATACGAAGAGACGGATACCGCACATTTGCTATCAAACGATACTACACTACCGTGCAGAAACAATGTAAAGATTTACTTGGCAACGAAAGAGGAAAACTTACAATGAACGACATAGGTGATTCATTGTCCAGTACTCCAACCAGCACTTTGTGCTAGATTTGCAGGCATACATCACCTGAAGAAATTGATGGTTAGAACAGTAAAATTTCTCGAATGGCTCTGAGCACTATGCGACTTAACTTCTGAGGTCATCAGTCGTCTAGAACTTAGAACTAATTAAACCTAACTAACCTAAGGACATCACGCACATCCATGCCCGAGGCAAGATTCGAACCTGCGACCGTAGCGGTCACGCGGTTCCAGAGTGAAGCGCCTTTAACCGCACGGCCACACCGGCCGGCAAAATTTCTCGAGTAGCACAGATTATTCCATTGCTAGTTGCAACATGTAACATACTCTTTATTTATTATTATTGTTCCCGCTCGTTCGGGATCTAAATAGCAGCCAAAATTTAGATAATTAATTAATGTGACCGTGTACCTAATGGGCTGGCAATCGGATTGGACTGCTCAGGGGATGTTACATTCCGTATTGTCCTTCGCAAATATGGTAATACGTACTGTTTGGTGGTAAGAAGGACACAACACAGTTTCACAAACAAGATCTATATTCTTAGCAAAAGCACAAAATAAGGAGACAGCCACTGCCTTCGTCAATACACTGTTAATGACGGCTAATCTCAGCACAGGTTTCTTTAGTTATTCTTAATCGTCACACGCAACATCCAATCACTGTAATCCAAGTAATGCCGGCGCGGTAGACGCGGAAGTTCAATAGCGGTACTTAATATCACTGAAATCACTCTGCAATTAAACTTTCTCACTTTCCCGTATAATACTAATACAAAGGGGTTAAACCACGGCGATGGCCACTCCCTTTTGCCGGTAATTTTCCTTAATTCAACTGCTGGCTTCTGCACAGCTCTGCCCGCCTCGCGGGAACCTACCACACCCTGACTCGGCACTCTCCACACTGCTCTCCACCCAGTTCTTCCCGCCTCGCGGGGGTCTACCCAAGCCGCACTCGGCACTCCGGTGAATCCCCTCTAGCTCTCGCGACCTGACACACACTAATCGATAGTTGCCCTGTCGACCTGTGTGAGCGCAAACTTAGTAGTAAGGGCCTGCGGACCCCTTACATCCCCGCCCTCAAAAACTTCTTTTGAACCGCAGGTGAAAAAGAATCGGCAAGGGATTTAAAACATGGCTACATTTGAACCAAACATGCAATACAATTAATTAATGAATTTACAATTTGCAAAATAGTCCTGGACTCCGGTAGTGGGCTGCCTCCACAACAATTTCTACAAAAGGTTATTACATCACATAAATGGCATTGTCCAAATTTACAATTTTTCATCTCAACCAGCAATACTCCTCTGTGGTCCATTATCTAATGAAACCACACAACATATATATTCAAAAATTATTATCTAAACACAGAATATATGAATTCTTACTACAACATAGTTATTACAGGTTTTATATTCATTCTTAGATAGTCTTTAACATGAAATATGCAACTCTAATTGTAATACATCACAAAACACAATGTAAATAAACCCTTCCCTCTTTCAAATGTCTACTTTACAGCTAATTGTCCTAATCATGTCCTACACACTACTTCAAGGAGCTTAGACGCTCTCAGTTCATACATTTGCTCTAATCGAGTTCCTCTTCTTCATCTGGGTTATTTCTGCTCTCGTGCGAGTAGTACCTTTTTATGTTTTCCACATGCTCTTTACCATGCACTCTCTTTGTCCGCGCATATTCCAACTCCACAGTGTTAGGATGACCAATTTTTATAATTCTGTATGGTCCTTTATACACGTGGTTAAACTTATGTATTTCAGAGTTTATTTTCTTTGATCTAGCATGAACCTTTACTAATACCAGGTCTCCCACTCGGTAAGTTATCGGTTTCACTAGTTTGTCGTGTCTTTCCTGTCTTTTCCTAGCCTTCTCCTTCATACTTAATTCCACCAGCTCCAACTTCCTTTCCCAGGTCAATGAACTTCCTGGTGGGTAGACTACCAACTCACGAAAAATACTCTCCGGTTCCTGATTAAGCAATACCTCACATGGTGCAAACCCTGTAGAATCATGTGGGAGGTGATTCCTAACCCGCTCAAATTCTTCCAGATATTCCTTCCATGAACCATGCTTCCTATGACAGTAGGTTCGGCATAAACGCTTCAATTCCTTCATTGTTCGTTCTGCTGGGTTAGAAGCTGGCCTATACCTAGAAATGGCAATTTGCTCTATTCCGTGCTCCCTTAGCATCTCTGTCCATACCTTTGACCTGAACTGTGACCCATTATCACTCAAAATTCGCTTAGGAATACACACCTTTTGAAAATAGTCTTTCTCAAATTGGTTAATGATGGTTCTACTAGTAGCTTTCTTCAACGGGTAAAATTTTGTGTACTTGGAAACCAGTTCTTCCGCTACTAAGATTTGTGTGTAATTCCCTCGTGAGGCAGGAAGTGGCCCAAATAGATCCACTGCAACTATGTCCTTAATTGCTGTTGGTACAATCGGATGCATGTATCCTTTGTGCTGTACTGTAGTCGTCTTGGATTTCTGACAGGTGTCACATGTACTCAGTATTTTACGTATACGCCTTCCCATGTTGTTGAAAGCACAATCCAACTTCAACTTTTCCAGACATTTCTTCGGTCCATAATGCGCATTACTATAGTGCGTATACCAAATTAATTTTTCTACCACATGCTCAGGCATACAGAGTTTTCAGTTCTCCTCACTCTCCCTATTTCTTTTATAAAGTATCCCATTGTGAATAAAATAAAATGTGCGAATTCTTTCCTCTCCTGCACACCTGTATTTGTTTTTAATTGTCTTTAATTTCTCATCCTCGTTCTGTTCCCTACGCAAATTCTTTAAGAACTTTCTTATGAATTCTTCATACTGTACTCCCTTCATCAGGTTGATTCTAACTCCTTCTCCTTCCGGCATGTCCATCAACGTTCCTCTTGAGTCAGCTGGTAATCTTGACAAAGCATCAGGTATTATATGTGTTGCTCCTGGTTCGTAAATTATCTCGAAGTCATAGTCTTGTAATGCTAGGGCCCATCGCGTTAGTCTGCTATGCCTCAATTTGCTTGTAGTCAGAAATGTAAGGGCCTTGTGGTCAGTCACGACTTTCACATGCCTCCCGGCCAAATAATACCGGAAACGTTTAAATCCCCACACAATTGCCAATGCTTCCCTTTCAGTAATCGAATATTTTCTCTCCCAAGCATTTAAACTTCTGCTACCGAACGCTATTGTTCTCACACTCTCACCATTTCCGTTCCTCTCTATTTGGTACAAATGTATTCCTAGTCCATAGTCAGAGCTGTCTGCTCCTAAATAAAACTCCTTGGAAAAATCTGGGTGGTACAATATATCTGCATTATATAGTGCTTCCTTAATATTCTCAAACTCGGTTTGGCACTCTGCACTCCAATGCCACGGCATCCTTGCCTTGGTCAATTCCCTCATATAAGGTGCATTAAGCATGGGTCCTTTGACAAACTTTCTATAAAACTCGCAAACCCCAAAGAATGCTCGCAACTGCTTCTTACTATGAGGAGCCAGAAAATTTTTAATAGCCTCCATTTTACTAGGATCAGGATAGATACCCTCCTCGGATATTATATGGCCCAGAAATTTTATCTTTGATTTGCCAAATTCCGACTTGTCCAGATTTACAGTTACCCCTGCGGTTTCAAAAGCTGCCAAGATTGCATCCAGTCTATCCAAATGCTCTTCCCACGATTCGCTTGCTATCAAGAGGTCATCTACGTAGACGGTGACCTTCTTAAGTAACTCCTCGCCTAGTATCTTATCCATCGCTCTTATAAACTCAGACACTGACACATTAAGTCCAAATGGCAACACTCTAAATTGATAGCACCTTCCTCCATAAGTAAATTCTCTATACTGGCGAGACTCTGTGCCCAATGGTATTTGCCAGTATCCAGCAGTCAAATCGATACTACTAAGCACCTTTGCTCCTCGGAATTTTTGAATCAGTTCTTCTATAGTTTCTGGTTTGTCCCTCTCCGGTTCGATGATTTTGTTCACCGTTCGGGCATCCAAAACTATCCTCACCTTTCCATCCTTCTTATCAACAACAAATAGGGGGTTGTTGTATTGGCTATTGGCCCGCTCTATAACCCCAAGGTCCATCATCCTCTGTATTTCTTCATCTACTGCTCTTCGTTTCGCCTGGGGAATGGGATACTGTTTTATATTGAACGGTTTATGGTTCTTTATCTTTAACTTACACTCCACTCCTTGCATGATACCTGGCCGTTGAGAAAATACTTTACAATGCCTGTATAGTACTGTAGCTAATTTCTTCTTAGTCCTCTCATCTAGGTGCGTCATCTCCTCCAATTTTTTTCTGATCTTGTCCTCTTTATGTCTATCCTCTCGTGCTAGCCCCTCAAGGTATATCAACACTTCTGCTCCTGGTTCCTCTTCCCCATATCCCGTGGTGGGTTCCTCTTCGTGACACAAATTTATTCTTCTGAATTCTTCCTCTTCTTCGATTGCACTCCCCTCGGCAAATTTCAACCTCTTCTCTTCTCCCTTTCTTCCTTTGACCTTGATAGTACCTTCATCAAAACACACTACTGCCTCAACTTCATTCAACCAATCAATTCCTAAAATAATCGATGTGTTTAATCCAGCCACCACCAAAAATGTTGCTTCGTATTCTTCTCCCTCTATTTCGAATGTAATTAACACTTGTTCTTTAATAGGTTTACTCTTTGCACCCAACGCGTTCACAATTCTCACTCCACTCACTGGGAAACTAGGCAAGCTAACATTTGCTTTTAGTATCTGTTCATATAACCTTTTGGATATTGCACATGCTTCACTTCCTGTATCGACTAATGCCTCGATATTCAGTCCACATAACTTGATCCCTATCATGGGTAACCTGGGTTCTTTGGGAATCCCACTTCTTTCCGCCAGTAGATCTTCTCTGAGGTCTCCACCATCGTCGTGTCTTAGTAGGTTTATTCTGGTCCTTGTAGTTCTCACTCCCGATCGGACCTCATCTGGAGTGTCATTCAGTTTTCCGGTCTCTCCTCCTCTTCTATATGCACCATGTCATTCATTCGCCTATCCCATCTTCTCTCATGATCTCTTGGTTCTTCATTCCTTCTCCAATCATTTCTCCATTGACGTTCACCACCCTGGTTCTTGTATCTATGACTACCACCTCTTCCTCTATAATTAGACGAATGATTAAAATGAATCCTTGGGTCATTACTCCCTTCTCTGTTTCGATTATTAGGTTGATTGTATCCCTGTGATCGAACAGATTCCAACTGTTCCAGTATCTTCATCAAAGCCTCCCTATCTTCAATTAGGCTCCCGGATATAGTTTCTTGCATTCTCTGGCTCATTCTTCTTTTTATTGCTGATATCATTACGTCATCACTCAGGGGTTGTTCCAGGGTCTCGTTCAATTCCCACAAATGTTCAGCAAACTCTCTCAACGTTCCCCTCCATGTACTAAGTGACTTGCGGTGGAGTAGGTCCTCAATTGCTGCACATTGATGGCTTTTGGACCAGTATTTCTTCAAGAATTCCTCTTCAAACTGATCATAACTAGTAGTCCCTTCATTCTTCCTGACTCCCCAAGTGAAGGCCTCACCTTCCATTCTATCTATTGCAAATTGAATCTTGTCTGAGTCCTCCCTTCCTTCTTCCTGACTCCCCAAGTGAAGGCCTCACCTTCCATTCTATCTATTGCAAATTGAATCTTGTCTGAGTCCTTAAGATGTGCTGGGAAAACTCCTTTTAGCCATTTCATAAATATCATTGGGTGCAACCCTCCTTTCGGTCTAAATTTCTGCCCTGTATTACTTTGGATGCACCGATTATCACTGCTCATCAATGTAACGACCTTACCTCCCCCAACGGCTAAGGTGGCATTGCTAATTCGTTTATCAATTTCTTCTGTCTTGCTTTCCAATTGCTGCACTCCCTGTTGTAACTGCTTGACCTCCATTTCAACCCTCTTGTTATCCTCTTCTCGTTGTACGGCTATAGCATTTCTCAGATTGACAGCTAGTTGGTTTTGCCTATCTCCTATCCCCTTAACCGCCTCGTTGCATTGTTTCTGCATCTGCGTCACCTCGGTGATCCTTTCTCCCAATTCGGCTTTCGTTTCTTCAATATCGTCTTCTATCTTTTTTGTTAACTTTCCTTCCACCCTTTCCACGTCTCCCTGGACTTGGTCTATGCTCTTCTGTAGCATCTTCTCTTTATCGTTGATGTCCATCTTCAGTCGTTCCTGCAATTCCTGCATCTCCTTCTTCAGATTATATTCTATCTTCATTTGCGATGTTTGGATCTCTTGGGCTATAGTTTCCTTAAATGACTCCAGGCTTTCTTTGGTTTCTTGTGAATTCTTTTCTAACGATGCGTTAGTTTCTTGCAAACGCTTCTCTAACGATGCGTTATTTTCTTGTAAACTTTTTAGTGATTCTCTCGTTTCTTGTGAATTCCTCTCTAGCGATGCGTTAGTTTCTTGTAAACGCTTCTCTAACGATTCTCTTGTTTCTTGTGAACTCTTCTCTATCAAGTCTATTGATTTGTGTAACCTTTCTTCCCTCTCTCTCGTTTCTTGTGAATTCTTTTCTAACGATGCGCTATTTTTCTCTACTGATTCACTAGTCTTCTTTATCAAGTCTATCAACATCGACCACCTATCAGCATCCTCTGAAACTGGCCTAGCTCTCATCGCTTGTCCCGGTATTTTGGGATAATTAGTTGAATTTGCTAATGGGCTACCTAATGACACTCCACAATCACTGAATCCCGAATCATCTCTATCTTTCTGTCCTATTCCTTTTCTTTCAACTACTGCCTCACAGACCTGCTTATCTTCAGAAGACATTTTTGGTTTATATTTAATGCCCAGGCAAGTATTACAAAATAACCTCCAATAACCCAAAACACTCCTAATTACCATGAAACTAATCAAACAGTTACTGCAATCCTTTCAGTTAATTCCCAAAATGATACAACATGCATGGGTACTGAACATAACAGCCCTCAAAAACCTAAATTTCCAGTAACAATTTCCACATACACAGTTTATGTAAAAATGTTTTAAACAAGATAATCATAACACTCACAAAATCCATAAATGGAAATTCATCAAAACAATTACCGTTTGTACAGTGCAGTGCGCCTAAGTAAGCATGCTATACTTCAGAGTATGTTTCACAACTTTTCTGAAATTATTGCAATTGAGCACTTTTCCTAATGCAAATACCAGTCAAAAACTGTTTATTTATCGCGAATACTGCACACTGCAATTTACTGTTATGTTAACCCGTCGTCTTCACTCACCAACCGACGTTACTGCGAGTCGCGATGTTTTGACGTTTGAGATGGGCGTGGCTGTGCCGCCGCTGGAGCTCGCGTGAAGTTGAAGATCAGCTGCAAGGCGACGTAGTTCCCCGTCGGCCGCTCCGTGGCACTGCAGGCGGGCGTAGTTCGTAGTTCGGCCGCTAGATGCCGGAACTGCGCTCGTTGTCTCGCAGTTGCGTCGCTCGCCGTGGTGTCGTGTGAAATCACCTCGCGGGTCGAAGCTCTTTGGTGCAACTGCTACGTGGCTCTGCGTGACGTCACTCACTAATTGCGTCGCCACAATACCTTGTCGTCAGCATAACAGTTTACGGGTCCACACTAAACCGTCCGATTTTCACCGTTCAAAAAATAATTTCCGTCAACATGTTATCACTAAACACCTTTCTAACAACTTTTGTGACGAAATCTTAACTCGTTTTGCTATTTTACTGTTCACACGAGTCTCTCTTTAGTGTCCACTTTTCACAGTTTTTCACGCGGATTTTCGCATTTGCACTTTACAACACAGTTTATTGACGCTATTGTTCTATTTAATATGGCAAGAAAAACAGTTTAGTCACAATTGTGAGATATTATTACTTCGTATTGTTCAAAAAATGCACTGTTCTTTATCGCGATTTTATCGTTCATGCACTGTCCCGATTCCACATTGAAAAATAGTACGACTCGTCCGAAAATTGCACTTGTCCTTTCACGGTAAGCCAAGGGTGTAACATACCCTTTATTTATTATTATTGTTCCCGCTCGTTCGGGATCTAAATAGCAGCCCAAATTTAGATAATTAATTAATGTGACCGTGTACCTAATGGGCTGGCAATCGGATTGGACTGCTCAGGGGATGTTACATTCCGTATTGTCCTTCGCAAATATGGTAATACGTACTGTTTGGTGGTAAGAAGGACACAACACAGTTTCACAAACAAGATCTATATTCTTAGCAAAAGCACAAAATAAGGAGACAGCCACTGCCTTCGTCAATACACTGTTAATGACGGCTAATCTCAGCACAGGTTTCTTTAGTTATTCTTAATCGTCACACGCAACATCCAATCACTGTAATCCAAGTAATGCCGGCGCGGTAGACGCGGAAGTTCAATAGCGGTACTTAATATCACTGAAATCACTCTGCAATTATACTTTCTCACTTTCCCGTATAATACTAATACAAAGGGGTTAAACCACGGCGATGGCCACTCCCTTTTGCCGGTAATTTTCCTTAATTCAACTGCTGGCTTCTGCACAGCTCTGCCCGCCTCGCGGGAACCTACCACACCCTGACTCGGCACTCTCCACACTGCTCTCCGCCCAGTTCTTCCCGCCTCGCGGGGGTCTACCCAAGCCGCACTCGGCACTCCGGTGAATCCCCTCTCGCTCTCGCGACCTGACACACACTAATCGGTAGTTGCCCTGTCGACCTGTGTGAGCGCAAACTTAGTAGTAAGGGCCTGCGGACCCCTTACAAACAGTTGTCGATGAAACTGAACGAAGAGTATGGAAACATTATATATTACTGCAAAGCACGTTGGTTCAGCTACGAGGCTTGCCTAGAACGATTTTTCTATTTAAAACTCACTATTGTTGAATTTACAACGAAAAAAGGCATGCGGAAACGAAAATTAGAGATCCAGAATTGATTGGAGACCAGGAATTGTAAGAAGACTCTATTGCATACTGCCACAGTAAAACATTGCAAGGTGAAAAACAGATTCTTTCTCTATTGACGACGATACATTTAAAAAGCAAATCGCGCTATAGAGTGGAAGTACTCTGAGAAATACAGTTCAGTTCTATACACACACTGCTGTTACAGAAAGACTTCATTGTGGCCTTGAAATAATTCCAAGAACAGTTTCCTAAACGCTTTGAGGACACTGTTATTATTACATCTGTTTTCGAGACAGTCTGCTGTTTCAGCTGAAAGCGTCCCTGTGCATGTTCAGATGTAATATACTAGCTTGCTAAGTAATTTACATTTTAATGACAATTCCTTTTATATTACAAACAGTCAGAAAATCTTATGAGGTTTCGTCAGATAGACTTTTCGTGCCACCATTTTGAGGTTGCATAACTGCTGCAATATTTCGATCGATATATTTCTATGAAAGAACTTTCTTCGATTATAAAAGTAAATAAGGCGCGATTACAAGCCAAACTTACTGACAAGATCTGTGAAATTTTGTGTTGTATGTATACTGACACTTTATGGGTCAAATGGCTCTGAGCACTATTGGACTTAACATCTGAGGTCATTAGTCCCCTAGAACTTAGAACTACTTAAACCTAACTAACCTAAGGACATCACACACATCCATGCCCGAGGCAGGATTTGAACCTGCGACCGTAGCAGTCTCACGTTTCCGGACTGTAGCGCCTAGAACCGCTGACACTTTATACCAGACTGTAATTACGTTGTGTCTTCAGTATGCCGAAGCAAATTATGCTAAAAAATTAGTTTTTTGTGATCTATGGTCTTGATAAATGTGAGATGTAAAAAGTCATACGCAGTGAAGAGCGACAGCACTGCCATTTAAATGCGACGCGTTCGCAGTTTCCACCTCTCTCCCCTCCAGGTGATCAGACAGTGTGATGTGGCGGTGGGAGGAACGTGCAGCAAGACTGACCGTTATGGCACTCGTGTCAGGGCACGGCCCGCTAACCTCATTGTTGGCCGTTCCTGCTCTATGGCACTCTATAATCCATCGCTTCTACACTCCTGGAAATTGAAATAAGAACACCGTGAATTCATTGTCCCAGGAAGGGGAAACTTTATTGACACATTCCTGGGGTCAGATACATCACATGATCACACTGACAGAACCACAGGCACATAGACACAGGCAACAGAGCATGCACAATGTCGGCACTAGTACAGTGTATATCCACCTTTCGCAGCAATGCAGGCTGCTATTCTCCCATGGACACGATCGTAGAGATGCTGGATGTAGTCCTGTGGAACTGCTTGCCATGCCATTCCCACCAGGCGCCTCAGTTGGACCAGCGTTCGTGCTGGACGTGCAGACCGCGTGAGACGACGCTTCATCCAGTCCCAGACATGCTCAATGGGTGACAGATCCGGAGATCTTGCTGGCCAGGGTAGTTGACTAACACCTTCTAGAGCACGTTAGGTGGCACGGGATACATGCGGACGTGCATTGTCCTGTTGGAACAGCAAGTTCCCTTGCCGGTCCAGGAATGGTAGAACGATGGGTTCGATGACGGTTTGGATGTACCGTGCACTATTCAGTGTCCCCTCGACGATCACCAGTGGTGTACGGCCAGTGTAGGAGATCGCTCCCCACACCATGATGCCGGGTGTTGGCCCTGTGTGCCTCGGTCGTATGCAGTCCTGATTGTGGCGCTCACCTGCACGGCGCCAAACACGCATACGACCATCATTGGCACCAAGGCAGAAGCGACTCTCATCGCTGAAGACGACACGTCTCCATTCGTCCCTCCATTCACGCCTGTCGCGACACCACTGGAGGCGGGCTGCACGATGTTGCGGCGTGAGCGGAAGACGGCCTAACGGTGTGCGGGACCGTAGCCCAGCTTCATGGAGACGGTTGCGAATGGTCCTCGCCGATACCCCAGGAGCAACAGTGTCCCTAATTTGCTGGGAAGTGGCGGTGCGGTCCCCTACGGCACTGTGTAGGATCCTACGGTCTTGGCGTGCATCCGTGCGTCGCTGCGGTCCGGTCCCAGGTCGACGGGCACGTGCACCTTCCGCCGACCACTGGCGATATCATCGATGTACTGTGGAGACCTCACGCCCCACGTGTTGAGCAATTCGGCGGTACGTCCACCCGGCCTCCCGCATGCCCACTATACGCCCTCGCTCAAAGTCCGTCAACTGCACATACGGTTCACGTCCACGCTGTCGCGGCATGCTACCAGTGTTAAAGACTGCGATGGAGCTCCGTATGCCACGGCAAACTGGCTGACACTGACGGCGGCGGTGCACAAATGCTGCGCAGCTACCGCCTTTCGACGGCCAACACCGCGGTTCCTGGTGTGTCCGCTGTGCCGTGCGTGTGATCATTGCTTGTACAGCCCTCTCGCAGTGTCCGGAGCAAGTATGGTGGGTCTGACACACCGGTGTCAATGTGTTCTTTTTTCCATTTCCAGGAGTGTATATTTACAATCACAACTGTGGTACCCTCATCAATGTAAGTAGCAATAACACGAAAACTGAAACTTTGTAATACACTTGATGACAACTTGATGTTTCTTGCACATCATCTCTGTAGATGGCAGTAGATGGTGTAGAGCCTATGACAAATCAGAATGTGTGTCAGGGCTCTTGAGGGATTCAAGTGCTTCATTCCCAGTCTCTGATTTTATATTTGTCAAAAAACAATAGGTGTGCGTCGCTGTTTGGGCATCATCTCATAGTTTCTGCCATTTGTGGAGAATGTGATTTTGAATTTACTGTTTGCTTGTGGCCTGTATTCCTATTAATTCAGCAAGTCATGATATTGTTCTTTCGTCAGTCAATAAATACTCGCTTATTTCGTATCAGAAGATCGATAGGATCTTCAACCCTAAACTGATATAGCACTGAAAGCTCCTGTCAACCGAAGAAGTGTTCCACATTGCTCCCTGTTAACTACCTACACTGATATGTGGCCAAAGCACTCACACACTGTTCAATGATCGTAGTTAACATAGCGTTAGGATACGTTCATATTCCATTCTTGAAGTTTCCTAGGCGTACTGAATATTCTATGAGGTTTTGGGATTACAGCCATATCATGTTGACATTTTGCCACAATATCTCGGCCGTAAACCGTTCACTCATCTTGAGGTGAGTGCCAGCCACTGAAGACTGCTATTTCGCGGTGTCGGATTTATAGCTAAATTTGGCGAGTAGACGCATGCGCATTGTCGCCCGACACAAGAGTGTCCTCTACCGAAATCCGCACGCCGTCGAGTTACTGTACCATCTGTAGCGCGCAGGCCCATCCGTAAAAGTGAAACTACATGTACGCCCTCTGTCGGAACGCGTGCTCGCGGCTCTAAAAACCAACGCATTCGACGCCAGACGTGACTTTATGAAAAAAAAGAACATGTTCTCCCTCAAATGAAATTAAAGAGATCACCGGGGCCCAAACCCTGTACATTTGAAAAGCGCCGTCACCCCAAAAAGATCGCGCCGGATCAAGATTTTTGCTGTAGAACAATCCGTATAGTGTTGTGCGCTAATACAGTGCTCACGCACTCAGTTTTTCGATTGTTTTTCGAAGTGTTCTTACCGAAGCATACGTCTTAAGTCAGTTATCGCGTTTTCTTGTGCTCGTGGACATGTGCGCCCAAATGCCTACGAAATTGTTATGTTTTTCATGCCGACATGGCCAGAGCCCGAACGCTGAGAAGGATGTAACATGGGTGGCAATGTGGCAATATACAATAGTTACTGAATGACAACAACAGACAAAGCCTAAAGACGATGTCCACATCAGACACCAAAGTGAAATACCGTGAGTAGAAACGTGCAGCGCAGAGACATCAACTACGGCAAGTACTGGAGGAAATACGGAGTATTCAGACTCTTGAAGTTTCAACTTCCTCAGATACCTCTGGCGCCAAGGCACCAAGAAAACAGCAGCTCAACTTCTGGGATTATAAGATAGTGAGGGTTTCCAAACTGTGCGAAATAAGAAGACGATCCGACGGGAGGCAGTGCAAATCTTGAAGCAAACCACCCAGCAACAATTGGAAATTATCAACAGCTGTGGTACTTTGACAGCAGATCCACTGCAGCAGCCTGCAACTGCCGAAATACCGCCCCTACTGTCGGCCAAAAGTCCCATCCATTGTAATTGATAACTGATCACAAATCACGTAAAACTGTACAGGGAGCTGAAGGTACTAATCACTGGAAGCTTAAGAGCAGCTCATACAGGAAAAAGAATGAAATTTTACGTCGATACATTTCAGGACTATCAGATGTTTTCTTTCTTCCGGAACAAAAATTACCGTTCCATACGTATCAAAGTATCAAACAAATGGATCTACAGGTGGTAGTTAAGGATTTAACACAATTAATCACAGAAAAAGCAGTTCAAGAAGACTTGCAAGAACAGGGTATTACTATTAGCGACGTGTACCACTTCAGACGCAAGAAGCAGGGTGAACTCCGCACACTACAGGTATAGGCTGTGACACTATCGCAAGGAGAAAAGTCCGATACAATTTACTGAGTATCCTACGTACTTTCAACAAAAGTGCGAATGGAAGAGTGTCGATCACGGAATGAACCTCTACAGTGTAAACGCTGTGAACGCTAAAACTAGACCACCAGTTACTGCTGACTACTTCCAAAATGTGTTAAATGTGGAGGCAAGCAGGCAAGCACCGTCTGAAACCAACCACCAGACAGCACTCCTAAATTTGCTGGCTGCAAGGGCCAACATATTGCTTCTTGGTAAGGAAGTAGCACGTTGCAAAAAGCTCTGAAAGATTTCCGAAAACCTGCGTCTAATATTGAATAAACATACAGCGAATTTCAACCCTCAGGTGCCAACGTCAAACTGGTGATAGGAGACAAGACAAGGTCCGGAGCTCAACTAACCCCCACTACATGAATGATTTTAGATAAAGACTGAGATGCAGCACTTAACGAAGTTACTACTATCGTAAAATTTCCAAACAGTCAGCATTTTCTACACAAACTGATCCTCGCTGGGAAACGAATGCTGGCAGCAAAAGAGAAACTGTGAAAGATACTATTAGAAACTCTTGAGCAATTCGAAGGGTCAGACTTACATCATGGACACACGACTACACTACCTTCGAATTTGTATATGGAACGCTATAAATGTTCACCACAAAAATAATGAATTGCAGGACTTCATTGCTCGATTTAAAATTGACATCGTCCTTCGTCAGAGACCAACCTCCGACCGATTGAAAGCTTAAAACTTCAAAATATCGTGGGATATCGTAGACAACAACGACGAGATGGCGGCACAGCTATTTACCTCCGCCGCACAGTAACACATCGAGAAGTAGACACACCGCAATCGCAAGAGCCAGAGGCAACAGTGGCTACCATTTGGACTGACAGAGGACAAATCACTGTAGTTGCGACATACCTTTGCCCAGCAGCCCAGGTAATCGAACAGGACTTAAGGAGCCTCTTTTCGTCACAATAACGTTCTTTGGAGGTGTCTGGAATGCCAAGCACCCCACTTGTCACTGAAGAGTTACCAACCCGAGGGCCTTGAAACTTCGTCACCCAGAACAGGAATGAGACCCGATGATTTGGTACCGACTCGAACCAACTCATACTCCACCTCCTAGACACCAACACGCAGATGAATTACACACTGTTATCAACAAAGGAATCAGATTAGACCCTCAACTTGTCACGACCCTGTTGTGACGACACTTCCGAAGACGAACCACTCACAAACTCACAGTCCCAAAAACTACATGAAGAAAATAATTGGGCACAATTTAAAAGGTACCTTAGTAACAACATCGACCCCACGTTGGAGGTCCAGGTACCGACTCAAATCGAATATGCGGTAGACTATATAATATCAAAAATACGCGAGGCGCATACATTGTCCTCTATGACGTATGCTGAGGAACTTCCAACTAACGGACCACTGTTACCACTCATAAAAGAACTGCAAACACAGAAGAACCGCTGCTAGAAACTGTGGCAACAAACCAGAAACCCAGCCTATCGCCGACAGATGCACGGGCTCGAACAGGAACTAAGGCGAAGTTACTGGAATGGACTATGGAAAGGTGGGATAATAAGATCTTCACCCTCCTACTCCAGACGAAAGATAAATGGAAACTAGTTAAAACCAATATAACCGACCCAACTTCAGTAAAAACAATCCAAACCCCAAAGGGACCAATCACAGAGTCGCTCACCAAAGCGGATACATTCGCAACAACTTTCGAACAGCAGACAATGTTACTGAGGGAACTAGTAAACCTCGCCCAGAGAGAGTACGAACATACCACAATCAGTTTGTGACCTAGATTACGACGACCGACAGCAGATCGCAACCAAGACTCACTACATCAAGTGCAGTAAGAACGGTAATCAAGAAACTACAGGTGAGTAAGGCGTCACGCATTGACAAAATAAGCAACCTCCACGTGAAGAACTAGGAAATAAAACTGTTCGTAGTGTTAACCAGAATTTACAACTTTTGCCTCCTGAACAAACACTTTTCCGCATCCTGGAAAATCGCTAAAATAGTGAATCTCACAACAACAATAGCCACATATTACAGACCTATTAGCCTCCTCAGTGGAATTACAAAACTTTCGAAAGGTTTATGTACTCCTTCATCCCTGAACCTCTAGTGGCTGATGATACAATTCGGGCAGAAGAATACGGCTTCCAACGGAAACTGCGGCGGAACTGCAGTTATTACAACTAGCAGAACAGGTTACAAAGGACCTAAACATAACCAGTGCCACCGCTGTTGTTTTCCCCGACATAGAAAAGCATGGGACAAGATTTAGAGAGAACTACTAATACGGATACTGGAAGAAAAAACGCCAATATTAACTCGCTACATCAGGCTCCTTTTTAATTACATGATAGGAGAAAATGACAGTAACAGTTCAACGACAATCATTCAACGCCCGTCCAGCAAGAGTGGGTTTGCACCAAAGATCGATTCTCTCACACCTAATATTCAATATTTACGTCACAATTATGCCAACTGTTGTTGTAGTGCAAATAGCGCAGTTTACTGGTGACACGGCCTACTTTATCAGCAGAAGACACTTCCAGGACAATATCAGAAGACTGCAAGAACAGCCCGACGCTACAGCCACATGGTACCATATTAACGAAGTACAGTCAAACTTGGATCAGGCGAATTGCCATTTACTTCAGGGAGAAAACGCCCACAGATTCCGGTTACACAGCGACTGAGTGGACAACACATTCCATGGAGTATGCGAGCTAACATCCCAAAGATGTTTGGGTTCACATGCGGTTCTTCTTCGTCGAAATGTCTTCGCTAAAACTCGTATAGGGGTTGAACCACACGTGTCGCATTACACGCCCTAAATGAGTCAAATGGCTCTGAGCACTATGGGACTTAACATCTGCGGTCATCAGTCCCCTAGAACTTAGAACTACTCAAACCTAACTAACGTAAGGACATCACACACATCCATGCCCGAAGCAGGATTCGAAACTGCGACCGTAGCAGTCACGCGGTTCCGGACTGAGCGCCTAGAACCGGTAGACCACCGCGATTAAATGAGTCATTTATGACCTTTTGGTTAAATTGTCTGGCTGATGGAAAGTTTGCGAAATACAAAGTTAATATAACATATAATAACAATGGTAATAATATCGGGAACTAAATTAACGACCCATAAATGATGTAGGCCACTCAGTTGCGATTTTGTTAGAATAACGTTTATTCAGAAGGCAAACTAATAGCGAAAGTGGTCGTATTTAGAGATACGTTTGACACAGTTCGATCATTCACAATCTCTTCGCGAAATACAAGTTACCTACACGAAAAATTAGAGTTCAGACCAGGCGCGCGGCTGCTCACCGTTCAGAGAGTAAGTGCCGCGATACCACACAACGCGAAGTTTTCTATGACTTTTTATTTCTTACCTGCCTAAAGACCGACTGTCCGCTTTCGCGTCTCAGTCCGAACTGTACCCCTTGGTGTCTCCAGCCGAACTGTCGCCTTCGTGTCTGCGCCAGCACTGTCCTATGTCCGCCCCCGGCCGCGTTTCCCGCACGCCGAATATCCTCGGTTAACTGACTAGGGCAGTTCCCCTTCCTGAAGCTGTCCATCTGATTGGCTACAGCTTATTCTACATTATGTTACATTTTAACATATTTAAGTAAACAAAGCTTGGCCACTTCCACGTTCTAAATAAAGTAACAATAATATCCATTACCTAATAAACGTTAAACTCTTTTACATAAAACTAATACAATTTCCTTCTTAACTTTGAATGTCACAGTAGCCTACACTAATGTGCTTTCTGATAAATAAATAAAGAACAAAAGTAACTATTATGCACTAAACTTTACAACAAATATTCTATTACCTAATGATTCAATAAGGTGTCTTGCTGTCATCATTCAATGTGTTTTGTATGGAGGAAATCATGATCTGATGCTTAACTGAAAATACTGATAGTTTCAGTTTACTGTATCTTTTAAACAAATAAAGTTACAGAGTTGATTTTTACAATGTTTGTGATTTTAACGATGCGATTCGATATGAAATGTTGATCATTAAGATCGACCAAAGCGTTCAGATTTTAGCATTCGGGCCTTTGTTAAGAAACTTATTAATTTCACTTTAACAGTAAATCCTAAACTATTACAGATATCATCAATATTCAAGTTTTTTGGGGATCACCGTGCAAATTTATGGAGGATGGCAGATTAAAAATACTGTGGCTTCATTCCCTGCATTACTACAGAATTAAATAGTTTCCATAAATATTTCCCTTTATAGACGATCTTACGTCCGCCATATTTAACACTGCTACATCTCCTCGGCCACAAACAGCTTCTACTGGGTTTCCCTATGATGTAGGTTCTCGTCTGTATCGCACACTACAGCGCTTAGGCCTCAATAGACAATAGACGCCTGTGAATTTCCCCATCTCGTGGTGAATCTGCGCCCTTTGTGGCATACAGTCCTCGACGACAGGGTTCGTTTCGCAATTCCTGTAGGCTGACTCGGCCATATATTTAAATGAGTGCGCAATGCTCGTTAACTCACAAGTACTAAGGCGACTTACTAAGCAGTTACCATGGACAAACAATTCTTCCTCCACAAACATACAGAAGATGTCAGAAACAAAGCCATTGGACGGACTTAGAAACTTTCCCACAGTTTTAAAAGCTCAGACCTGAGCACCAAAAATACAGCATGCAGCACTGTTTGGGGTATGGCTAGCCAAACACAGATAAATCCCTCCAATTAGTATAAAATATGATGCTTCGATGGATACTTGGTGCCAGGCGTTACACCGGAGTAATTGATCTGTATAACGAATTCCGTATGGACACAACAAATGAAGCAATGAGGAAGAGCTCGACGAAATTACATAATACAGTAGACAATTTGATAGGTTCTGTGTATCATATACGAACGTTTGGTACTTTCATGGCATCATTATAAAGTACCACAATCATCAGTACAATAAAAATATGAAGTGCTACATTAAGTGCAGGTATCTTACGGACCAACAAAAAGGCCTGATAAGTTAATCCCGAAAGATTAACGAATAAATTGAACACACATCTCTACTTGACTAGAAATCGTCGTTAAAGACGCGACTTCATTCTACGGGGCGATCTATGTAAGCTTTGCCACACTGGAAAGCAATTTTCTAAATTCCGGCCTTCCGCAGTCCCAGATCACCCTTTACCGAATCGACAAGAGCACCAATCTTCGCTGCTGACCGAAATATTACTTTAACTTGATATTTCTTTATGATCCTGCTTGCTTTAGCCGAAAGGTTGCCGAAATACAGAAGAAACGGCCTGGACTTGACAACTCCTCATCTTCTTGATGTTGTGGGAGGTCACCTTTCTTCCTCCTTATCGCTGTGCTAATCTGATGTGTAGAGTAACTATTATCTTTGAACATCGACTGTGGCTGTTCTAGCTCCTTGTGTAGTCTTTGAAGAGTGATATCATCTCGACACTTGCAGAAAGAGGTGGGCTTATGGCAGACGGAATGTCCTAATGAACCATCGACTTTCCTAATAGCCAAGATGTCCAGACGTCCAAAAACGGTAAGCAACCGTCCTTCATTATTTCCATCGTAAACTGGATGTTCTTATGGCTTGAATGCAGATGTTGCAAGAAATGTGACAGTTCTTCTACACAAACTACCAGCGTCCTTAGAAAGTTGGTGCACTGGGCACATGTCGTTTATGACGGGGACAGCCTTACAAAGGAGCTAGAAAATGAAAGGTGCGCTGAACATGAGCGAACACACCTTTCGCAGCCTTAGACGAGCATCGTACTGCCATGGGATATTGTATGGATTATTGTACCAGAAAAATCTTGACCCCAGAGAGATCCTTTTGGGATTCAGTACATAAGGAACCTGTGGAAATGCGTCTTGAATAAGATCTTATAAATCATGAGAGCAGTTCTCAACTGGACAAGGTTTGGCACCAAGCGATCTCTTTAATTTATTCCGAGGAAGAAACATTTCTTCATAATGACACATCTGGCGAAGTCTTGCGTTTGGTTTTAGCACCACAAGCACACGTTCCAACGTTGCGCGCTACTGGTGAAACAGTATTTGCAGAGCGCGCTGTTTTTGATAGAGGACGCTCCTGTGTTGGTCGACAATACGCATGCATCTCCACGCCAATTTTTGCTATAAAGCCTGCACCATGAACCAGCAGCCTCCTCCACTGCATTACCCTCTTCTCCACGACAACCGCCCCTTCCCTGATAACCTCAGCAAGGCTAACAATTTTGCTTCGCATCTCTCCGAGATCTTCTCAGTTTCTGACGATCCCCATTTTGATTACTCCCTCTTCACCACCATCCTTAAACACACTGATACCTCTGTCCCACCAGGCACGCCTCGTTTTCAGTACTTGGATCAGTTACCCTCCTCAGATATAAACACTACCATCATGGCATGCAACAACAAACTAGTCCTGTGCTCGAAACGCTACACCGCCCCTGGTCACGACGATGTGACCTACCACTATCTTAAGGAATCCCCCCCCCCACCCTCTCTTCTTTCCTGGCTGTCATTGCTAGGCTTTACAAAGTCCTCCTCTCCACCAGCTTTCACCATGACCTGTGGAAGCCTTTCCACGTCCTGATGTTCCCTAAACCCAACAAACCCTCTTATCTTCCTATCGCCCCATCTGCATCACCTCCGTGTTCAGTAAGGTCTTCGAGTCCATCGTCTCCCATCATATTCATCACCACCTTAACCAGCACCCCCTCCTTCCTCTTACCAGTGTTGTTTTGAGCCCTCCTTCTCAGCTGACGACCAGCTCCTTAATCTTACCAATCTTCTTTTCCTCCAACTTAACTCCCGTCGCTTCACTATCTTTGTTTCCCTCGACCTCCAGAACGCCTACGACCGTGTCTGTCATCCCAGGCTTCTCTTTAAGCTCCAGACCTATACTCTACCCATCAATTTCGTCCATCCTGTTGCTTCTTTCATCTTCTGTCGTCCCTCCTATGTCAATATCCACAATACCAGTTCCTGTACTTCCTATCCCACCTTCAGCATGCTCCAAGGCTTTGTCCTTTCTCCTCTCCTTTATCTCCTGTACACTGCAGAGACGCCCAAACCTCCCCCTCCTGTTCACCTCCTCCAGTTTTCTGATGACACAGCCTTCCTGGCCCTTTATCTTACCCTTTAATGGTACCCATGTACCCTTCAAACCCACCTTGACCAGTTCACTACCTGGTGCAACCAGTAGCTCCTTCGCATCAACCCTTCCAAGATCCAGGATCCAGGCAATCGTCATGGGTCATACCATTCGCTCCTTCCAGCTCCACGGTTTTTACCTCACCATTTATGGTTGTCCTATGTGCCTCACTCCTACCCTGAAATACCGTGGCCTCGCCTTCGACCGTCACCTTACCTGGACTCCCCATCTCCTTACAATCCAACACAAAGCCCGCAATACACTCTGTCTCTGAAACTCCTGTCCAGCCAGACATGGGGATTGCATCCTTCCACCATCCTTCACACCTACAAATCACTGATACACCCCATCCTTTGTTATGCCAGCACCACTAAGATTTCTGCACCAGATTCTATAAAGCCCTCAGAATCCTAGAACACCATGCATTCCACAACACCTCCCGTATCCACCTTCAGTGTCCCACACAAATCCTCTATGACCTCATTCCCTTTCCGCACCTTCTTCTTTTCCTCAAACACGTCTGCACCCCGTACATCACCCACTGTCTCGATCCCCCATGATATCTTCTATCCTCTCTTCCTTCAGCCCATTGCTACGTCTTTACCATTGTGTCCCGCCCTCTCTCCATCTGCACACCCTCCACCTCCTTTCCAAACACAAATTCCAGCTCCTACCCCTCCAAGATGATGAGCTTCTCACTGATCTCTACCCCTCCTACCAACTCTAACACCACCTTCCATCCTCCTACTCCTCAGCGCTCCCTCTTCCATCCTCCTCCCTTCCCCTGAGCGGTTTTCCTCCCTCCTACAACCCCCTGTTTCCCATGCCCCGTTCTCTGGACCCTTCTGATTTGCCTTCCTCTTCATCTCTGGCCCCACCTGTCTACTGCCTCTTGGTGTTCCCCCTGACCCCCCTTTTTTCTTTTCCTCCCACCCCCTCCAGCCCCACTCCCACTCTGCACTTTCCCCTCTTTATCCCTCCTCTCAGGCCCCCTCTCCCTTAGGAACTCCATCCCCATAGGTTTTATTCTTTATGTGCACTCCACACTTCCAGTGGTTTTTTAAGTGTCTCTCGTTCTCTGTGTTTTTACTGTGGCCAACTTTTAACTTGTGTGTGACTCCAGTGTCTTTTAAGAGCTCCACATCTTGTTTACTGTGTTCTTTAAACTTTGTGTCGACTTATTTTTTTTAACTGTCCCACACTGAACGTCCCCATGTCAATATATATTTTAACCCCCATTGTCACCATTTATTATGTTTTTATGTCCCCCATTTTTCCGCCTTTTTATATATAGTTTCCTCTTTTTATTTCAATGTAATTTCACGCTGCTGAAGATCGGCGGATTGTGCCACTACCAGCCCTCCGCTGTCCTTATGGACAGGAGAATGAAATCAAAATACGGAAAAAAAAGAAAACTAGCAGTCTCCAGTGGCGGACACTCACCTGAAGATTCTGAACGGTTGCCAGCCGAAACACTGTTGCAAGAAGTCAAGTCATGATACGGTAGCAATTCTGAAACCTCATAGAATTCATTCTCATTATTTGCATTGACAGCTTATAAGCGTCACTAGCGAGAATAATAATTTTGTTCATCGAGTTCCTGCCTCTCTTGTTAATTTCTTCAACATGTGCACCATCATTTTGTCGTTTGTCCAAGGAGATGCCTAAGAATCGGGTGACAGACTTCCCCTTCATGGACCCACCTCTTAATTTCATGATCCTATCTTTTAACAGATTCACATATAACGACATGTACGTGGTCTTTTCCGTCGCAGCAGACAATTTGATTCCTTGGTGCTACTGCTGTAGTTGTTAAAGGACTATGTTCTGTCCATTTTCCAAGTTGCATCTGGAGCTCTCTTCACAAGGATCATCAGGTGTTCAGCATATGCCACTACGCCTAATACCTCTCAATTGTGCTGTAGCTTTCCTAATGCTATAGCTTTCCTAATAACACGTTCAGAACTTGATCCCAGAAAATAGGGCCACTTACAAATCCCTGTGGCCACCCTTTTGAAACTTCCTTTATTGTGGTCTCTCCTGATCACTACAGGGTTACTTTTCTGTTTTCACAGTACTTCTTTAAGCAGTTGTATAACGCTTGTCTGTAGTCCAAGCTCCTTGGGCGGCCAAAAAGTGCTCGCCACTATAAATGATCGAACGACCCAGCTATGCCCACCATTACGAATACGACATACAGTATTTATGCTGATCGTTTTTCTTAAGTCTTATCACCTCATTTCCGACTCCGGAAACCATACTGTTGCGATTTCGTCCCATGACGAAATCTCTTTTCCTCCAGTCTAGCTCATAGCAGCTTCTCCAGAACCTTCCTTAAGGTATCGTGAAGACCAATCCGGCTATAGGACTTTAAGAGATCCTTGTCCTCACCCTCTTTCGAGATAACCATATTTGCTTCTTTCCATGCATCTGGTATTATTCTCTGCAATAAACCCGCGTTGTAGAGTCAGCATAAATATAAAGTACAGGGTGAACATTAATAAAATTGACAAACTGCATCGACTGACTGCTGACTCGAAATGGTCTTGTGAACATGTGTCCAGAAATGGACGGTGTTTGCGCATCGTTACGGAACACTTTACAAAGCTGGATCTCATCTACGTCACAACAGATGTTCAAAGCGGCTTTCATGGGATTGCAGGTGATATGGATAGTAGCGATTGTAATGCAGGATAGACACAATCGTAACTACACCATGTTGGTAGGCCACCTGCCTGGAGCCTCTACATTGGTTCTTCTCAATATCCTGTCGAACCCGGTCCTTCAAATCTGGTGTACTGACAGTCCACTGCCTCCCTACGTCCACTGCCTCCCTACACGTTAATCTGTCTGAAAGGACCCACGATCAGAAAAACGTCCAGAAAGTGCTTGAAATATTGTGCGATGTGCTTGGTGTCTGCAAGGGTAGTATTTTGGTATAGCCGTGCTGACCCTCGACCGTTTCTATCCGTTTGACCGAACACAAGCAGGTTCTCGACTTGTTCGCGACTTGAATACCTGACTAATAAGCTGCTTACAGTATTCTTCATCAATCACACAGCCTGAAACACACTTAGAACACACGCCACGTGGTCACAGGAAATGTCATTCGTTAGCGCCATCAAACGTTGTAACGATTAATTTCCTGACACATGTTCATGGGACATTTTTTCCTCCATTTTCAGTCAACTATCCGTGCCGGCAGCTTGTCGGTTTTTTAATGTTCATTCTGTATGAAGAAGTCAACATAAAAGAGTAACTACTACACTATTTGGCCCGCCCGGTTGGCCGTGCGGTCCAACGCACGGCTTTCCTGGAGGGAAGGAGCGCCTGGTCCCCGGCACGAATCCGCCAGGCGAATTTGTGTCGAGGTCCGGTGAACCGGCCAGTCTGTGAATGGTTTTTAGGCGGTTTTCCATCTGCCTCGGCGAATGGGGGCTGGTTCCACTTCTTCCGCCTCAGTTACAATATGTCGGCGATTGCTGCACAAACAAGTTCTCCACGTACGCGAACACCACCATTACTCTACCACGCAAACGTGGGGGTTACACTCGTTTGGTGTGAGACGTTCCCTGGGGGGGGGGGGGGGGGGGGTCCACCGGGGGCAAAACCGTACAATAACCCTGGGTTCGGTGTAGGGCGGCGGATGGTTGAAGTGGACTGCGGTAGTCATCGTGGGGTTGTGGACGACTGCGGCTGCGGCGGGGACGGAGCCTCTCCGTCGTTTCTAGGTCCGCGGTTAACATACAACACATACAATACCACACCATTTGCGCTCAGTATGTGGCCTCCAAAAGTTTCATGACAGGAGTCATCCAATGCAATCGACGCTAGAGACGCCTAACTTCATTCCGCCTCGGTAGCCACAAAAGGGCTCCCGCAAGGTGAGGCCGCAGTGGTTATGAGAGACGCTCTGAAACCTGAGGTAGTAACAAGTGGTCCGAAGCAGCAGCGGCTGTAGCTGTCGCCGCCGGCCCCAACTGGCAGCCAGATAATTGCAGCCCGGCGTTGCCGCTGTCGGCCAGACGCGCGTCCGCCAAGTTCTGCCTGTGATTACTCGCCTTCCTGATCTGATGGCACCGTTTCGCCACCTGCGGCTTCACGCCGGACGGCCCCGCCTGTGTTCCTGAGGCCGGCAGCCGCTACCAACTTCTGCGCAGCTGGGTTCAGCCTCGTAGCCACGTGTCGCGTTCACAGACCCAAAGTGTTGCTTACAACTCCTGCCGAAGCTCAGAAGTTGAAGAATCCGGTTTGTTTATTTACGCTGGCTGGCCGAAAGTCCTGGAAAGTCTGGATGTGATGACGGTCGCTGACTGCTGAAGTCAATATGGAGATTTGCTGCACGCGATTTCGTGCTGCCTTATACCATTAACGTCAAATTCCGCCTCACTGTTCTAACGGATCCGTTTTTTGCAGCTATTTCACTCAATGTTGCTTGTCTATCAGCACTGACAATTGTACGCAAACGCCGCTGCTCTCGGTCGTTAAGTTCAGACCGTCGGCTACTGGGTTGTCCATGGTGAGAGGTAATGCGTGAAATTTGGTATTATCGGCTCGCTCTTGACACTGTGGATCTCGGAATATTAAATTCTCTGACGATTTCTTAAATGGAGTGTCCCATTCGTGTAGCTCCCATTTCGAGTACAAAGTCAGTTAATTCCCGTCGCGCGGCTATAATCATGTTGGACACACGAATCACCTGAGTACAAATGACAGCTTCGCCAATGCACTGCCCTTTTATGCCTAGTGTATACGAGACTACCGCCTTCTGTATTTGTGCATATCGCTATCCCATGTCTTTGACACTTCAGTGTAAGCCTGGTCAATAAATATTTTGTATCAGAGGACATAAAAACACAGCTCAGATATGTACAGTATAAATACAGAAAAACATATTACGTGAAGTGAATTTTATCCATAGTGGAGGCTGCTGAATTCCGTGACTGTCCCTTTATGGGGTGTAGAAAAATTTTCGCTACCAGTCACAGTAAAAGATTATTTATTCGTCACACGACCGGTTTCGTACTTTTGCCATCCACAGGTGTTTATCCATTTATGTACATGTTTATATTGCTGGAGATTACTGTATAAATACAAAGAAAATGCATGTGACTAAACAGATACACGTGGAACAATCGTAAGTGAAAGGCAGCATGGGTCGAAAATACACTGCTGGCCACCGTAAATGCAACACCCTGAAGGAAGCATCCGAATCAAGTGAAATTTTCACCATGGGTTTGCAGCGATGAGATATGCAACTGATTAGAATTTCAGCGCAGAAGCACATCACGCGCGCCTGTGGCGCCACCTCATAGCGCCATTTAAGGCTTGGCGATTTCGACGACTGTACGTTTGGCACGTGTGTTTACCTTGTGGTTGTTTCACAAGACGATCAGTTATGCCTCGTAGACAACAGCGAACATCTTTTGATCAAGTATCCGAGTTCGACAGAGGAAGGATAGTGGCTTACCGAGATTGTGGATTATCATACAGAGAAATCGCTAGTCGTGTTGGACGAAACCAAACAACTGTAATGCGGATATGTGACCGTTGAATGCAGGAGGGTACGACGGACCGACGTGGTCGATCGCATTCACCTCGGTGCACCACTGCACGTGCTGATAGGCAAATTGTGCGCATGGCAGTGACGGATCGCTCAGTGACATCCCGAACCATAGCACAGCACATTGCGTCTGTAACGCGTCATCCAGTGTCTGCGCGTACCATTCGACGCCGTTTACAGCAGAGTGGTCTGTCCGCAAGTCGTCCATTGCTTCGTCTACCATTGACGCAGAACCACAGACGTCTCCGTCGCCAATGGTGTGATGACAGACGGATGTGGACGGCAGAATGGAATGACGTTGTCTTTACTGACGAGGCACGCTTCTGTCTGCAGCACCACGATGGTGGGATTCGAGTGTGGAGACACCGTGGAGAGAGGATGCTGGATAGCTGCATTATGCACCGCCACACTGGTCTTGCACCGGTTATTATGGTATGGGGCGGTATTGGATATTACTCTCGCACGCCTCTAGTACGCATTGCCGGTACTTTAAATAGCCGGCGCTACATATCCGAGGTGCTGGAGCCAGTTGTACTTCCTTACCTTCAGGGCTCGGCCACAGCCATATTTCAACAGGATAATGAGCGACCACACGTGGCAGGCATTCTCCAAAGGTTCTTCGTCAATAACCAGATTGAATTGCTTCCCTGGCCGGCTCGCTCTCCGGATCTTTCGCCTATAGAAAACATGTGGTCCATGGTTGCTCAACGAGTGACCCAGATTACATCCTCAGCTGCCACACCAGATGATCTTTGGCAACGTGTGGAAGCTGCTTGGGCTGCTGTACCCCAGGAACGCATCCAACGTCTCTTCGACTCAATGCCGAGACGTGTGGCAGCGGTGATCTCCAACAATGGCGGCTACTCTGGCTACTGATTCTGGCAGGAACCACATGTCACAGACGTCTGTAAACGTAATCATTTGATACTTGGTCAACATGTTGTCTACAAAATAAATTTTGTTGTGCTACCTCTTGCCATTCGTGGTGTTGCATTTACGGTGGCCAGCAGTGTATATCTCTACTTACATAAAGATGAAGCATCATTATTACAATTACGCTATACACTATATTATATTTTCTTTATACAGCAATATAAAAATGTACATGAATGTACACTCCTGGAAATTGAAATAAGAACACCGTGAATTCATTGTCCCAGGAAGGGGAAACTTTATTGACACATTCCTGGGGTCAGATACATCACATGATCACACTGACAGAACCACAGGCACATAGACACAGGCAACAGAGCATGCACAATGTCGGCACTAGTACAGTGTATATCCACCTTTCGCAGCAATGCAGGCTGCTATTCTCCCATGGAGACGATCGTAGAGATGCTGGATGTAGTCCTGTGGAACGGCTTGCCATGCCATTTCCACCTGGCGCCTCAGTTGGACCAGCGTTCGTGCTGGACGTGCAGACCCCGTGAGACGACGCTTCATCCAGTCCCAAACATGCTCAATGGGGGACAGATCCGGAGATCTTGCTGGCCAGGGTAGTTGACTTACACCTTCTAGAGCACGTTGGGTGGCACGGGATACATGCGGACGTGCATTGTCCTGTTGGAACAGCAAGTTCCCTTGCCGGTCTAGGAATTGTAGAACGATGGGTTCGATGACGGTTTGGATGTACCGTGCACTATTCAGTGTCCCCTCGACGATCACCAGTGGTGTACGGCCAGTGTAGGAGATCGCTTCCCACACCATGATGCCGGGTGTTGGCCCTGTGTGCCTCGGTCGTATGCAGTCCTGATTGTGGCGCTCACCTGCACGGCGCCAAACACGCATACGACCATCATTGGCACCAAGGCAGAAGCGACTCTCATCGCTGAAGACGACACGTCTCCATTCGTCCCTCCATTCACGCCTGTCGCGACACCACTGGAGGCGGGCTGCACGATGTTGGGGCGTGAGCGGAAGACGGCCTAACGGTGTGCGGGACCGTAGCCCAGCTTCATGGAGACGGTTGCGAATGGTCCTCGCCGATACCCCAGGAGCAACAGTGTCCCTAATTTGCTGGGAAGTGGCGGTGCGGTCCCCTACGGCAGTGCGTAGGATCCTACGGTCTTGGCGTGCATCCGTGCGTCGCTGCGGTCCGGTCCCAGGTCGACGGGCACGTGCACCTTCCGCCGACCACTGGCGACAACATCGATGTACTGTGGAGACCTCACGCCCCACGTGTTGAGCAATTCGGCAGTACGTCCACCCGGCCTCCCGCATGCCCACTATACGCCCTCGCTCAAAGTCCGTCAACTGCACATACGGTTCACGTCCACGCTGTCGCGGCATGCTACCAGTGTTAAAGACTGCGATGGAGCTCCGTATGCCACGGCAAACTGGCTGACACTGACGGCGGCGGTGCACAAATGCTGCGCAGCTAGCGCCATTCGACGGCCAACACCGCGGTTCCTGGTGTGTCCGCTGTGCCGTGCGTGTGATCATTGCTTGTACAGCCCTCTCGCAGTGTCCGGAGCAAGTATGGTTGGTCTGACACACCGGTGTCAATGTGTTCTTTTTTCCATTTCCAGGAGTGTTTAAACACCTGAGGGCCGGCCGCGGTGGTCTAGCGGTTCTGGCGCTGCAGTCCGGAACCGCGGGACTGCTACGGTCGCAGGTTCGAATCCTGCCTCGGGCATGGGTGTGTGTGATGTCCTTAGGTTAGTTAGGTTTAAGTAGTTCTAAGTTCTAGGGGACTTATGACCTAAGATGTTGAGTCCCATAGTGCTCAGAGCCATTTTTGAAACACCTGAGGATGGGCGCAAGCCCGAAACCGGTCGTATGACGAATAAATAATCTTTTATTGCGACTAGAAGAGGAAGTTTTTCTACACCCTATAAACACATTACATCTTGCAATATGGTTTAAGGACACAGCGTCAAGAAAAGTAAAAGTGAGCTGATCCGCCGTCTTTACAAATGTGAGACCACAGCCTAACATTGATAGTTATTATGAACAATACACAATAGCCTGTGGTAAGCTCACGGTTTCCACCGTTTACAGTGAACGTCCCTCTTCGCCTTCTTCGAAGCACACGCAGGCCCTCGGGAAATCACACTCGCTGCTGTCGCCAGAATACACACATCATGGGCGAGGTGCGGCCCTCGAAACAAATGACACGACCTACTGCTCCGCGGATGTAATCAGAAACACTATGGAATCAGATTAAATAAAGACTTACAGTTTCGCTTTGACCAGCGACGGGGTTGAACTTTACAATCCGAAAGTCAATAACGAAAGGCTCTCTTGCTGCCTGACTACTTTCATGTAAGATTCCTAGATACAAGCAGTGAATTGGAAAGATTCACCTTTAACTATTCGCAATTGCGGCTGATAATTACCCTAAGAACCATATGGGAACTCTGGTCATTATCAACAATGTTACTCAAGAAACATCACTCTCATATCCACACAGTAAACGGTGAAATGTTGTTCATATCACGTAATAAATAATCCAGTAGCTGCCTCGTTGTCTTACGGCAGTCTAACTATATTGGCAGGGTTAGTTTGCCATAAGACAAGGGCTATATCGTTTGTTACGTGATCTGGACATTTCAGAGACGTTAAGAATCAACTAAAAAATTTTAACCTCCTAGACTTACATGTCACATCATATTGTCGCTATGCTTCATCTGCCGGACCAAAGTTTTACAAACTGTTAGGTTGATTTTTTGTGTGTTGTAGGTTCTAAAATAAGTAGAAAATTATTCCACAAAACCACTAGATCTTGAATGGTACGCTCACAGTGTACTATAGCTCACGACCTTTGACTAGGAGTATGTACATCGTGCATGATCACAAGCTTTAACAGATGCTAATTTTTCACTATTTATCTTGGGCTGTATTTACATACATTTTCACCTGTTATAGTCCTGTCCTTATATACATTGCGTTTTGTATTTTATTTTATACACTCATGCTTGTCTCTGCAAAACTTTTACACACTAAATACGTTTCCTGCCATTTTGTGTCTTCCTGTCATTTTTCGTCCGACTTCGTAAATATTGATTTATCTTACGGCAGGATTACGAGTTCACAGATTTTAGTGTTCATATATACATTTCTGGATACTAACTATTTTAATAAACAACTATATGTTCACTTATTTTAATTACATTTTTATATGTTGACGCAATCTTGGGTTAGTAATTTTCGCCAGTCTCCTTGCACTGGAGTAATATTTCGTAGCCGTCCGCGGTGGCTGAGCAGTTCTGGGCCTTTCAGTCCGGAACAGCGCGACTGCTACGGTCGCAGGTGTGAATGCTGCCTCGGGCGTGGATGTGTGTGATGTCCTTAGGTTAGTTAGGTTTAAGTAGTTCTAAGATATAGGGGACTGATGACCTCAGATGTTAAGTCCCATATTCCTCAAAGCCATTTTATTGATATTTCGTAGGTAATAGACTGGGTGATGTAACAGAAGTAACAGAATATTATTTTGCATTTAAAATTACATTGTATTTAATTGTGTCAGTACTTCCATATTCCAAAATACCTAATTTTCATAAAAGACCTATAGTACTGCCGTTTGGCAGTCTTTCTTACCTAGTACTTCGATGGGTACAGTGACTCACTTTTCACTCAAATGTCATTAATTTAAGTTCAACACGTATACTTTCTATCCATGCTTGACAAATACAGTTTCGTTTTGCTTAAGAATGTGTTGTGGATATTTTGGTGAGTTCTAACTCTCTAAGTCTCTTTACAATATGCATTTTATATATTTTATCAATGGTTTTTCACTGAGTGCTTGCTGCTTCCATTTCTACGATGTACGTTTTACGTTATTGTACCAATGTTTTTTATTGTTACTCTTTCATGTTTTTCTCTTGTAGAGTCTTTGAGAATGGTGTATGCTCGAAGCACGTAAGGCAGTATAAAAATAATAAATACAGTGATCAAGACTAATAACAGTTACTGAATATATTAACAAACAAACCAAGTTCATCAGTTTAATGTTCCAATACGGTAATTAGGTATATAGCAATAATTATTTCGAAAATGGAATAAAAGCTCACAATTCTTGCAATAATTTGAGTTTTGGTTTTGAATAAAACGTTTTTTAACTTAATAAATTTTGTTTCCTATTCTCCTAGACCCAGAACAGAGTATGAGATGTCTCTATTTAGTGCAAAACAATTACGAGTTTAACACTGCTGTTTCTATTCACCTCTCTCTGCTGGGCGAACAGAAATGGAACGTTGGGTGCCCTGCTTTCAGTCAGCGTACTGTCTACAATCAAGGTGTAGCTGCTACCACTGAGCCCTTTACTTACTTTCGGTTTAGGGAACACTTTATTCTTACAATATGCAGCACTCGCTTGGGACGAGCTAATTGTAATTCCCGATTTCATGGCTATGTACACTGCGTCCCTTCACGTTTATTTTGCATTTTATTTGAAACCAGAGCTTAAATTTTATGAACGGAATTGAGTCCTGTTCCCACACGGACCAGGCAATCCACTTATCGATCGTCGTTCGTGGCCATACTATACGCAAATCCCCCCTCTCCATCAAGCCATTTTGACTCGTGAAAATCATTATATAGAATCTTTTTGTATTAGTTCTGGAATTCATTTAATGGGATATTATGGAGCTGATTATTGACCTTCAGTGTGCACTTGTCCGTCTTGTAAAAGATATTTTCTTGAACAGAGCGAATTTCTTACAAAAGTTGAGCCCATATGAGTACTTTGTTTTTCTTTAATAACGTATGTACGTGTGCTCACTGCCTGCAGCAGGAGGCCCTGTGCTCCCATTCTCTGTTTGACTGTGTCAGTCTCTAGACATGTTTTGCACATTCTGCAGGGCTGCTTGTATCTTTCTACATTATGTGATATCCAGGAGTTAAAGGTAGGTCGACGAACAGGAAAACTGCTCTTGACAGAAGCAGCACAGTCATCACTCTCTACAGCTTGTTTCTTACTATTAGTCAACTATTAGACTTTTATTTGTGTCCAGAAAATGTTTTCTACCTGCAGCATAAGAAGTGCTCATAAATGTAGCAAATTAAAAAAATCTGTGGCAGAAAATCATTCTTGCAGCTAACCAGTTCTGGTTATGTTTGATAGACTGTGTTCCATTGCACTTCATGTTGCGAATGTTAATTGTTGTCAGCTTCGTAATTAAATGCAACCTGCCAGGAAAACCGCTTCAAGCACACTCCAAATATAGAAATACTAGACAAGTTAGATTTTTAACATCAGCATTACGTATTCCATTCAAAGAACTCAGTTTATAATGCTCCAACATGTCTGTGATTTTGACTCTCAAGCTTAGGAAATCCCTTTATACTATCCCTACTGAGAGTCACAATATTCATTCCTGGCGGTGTTAGCGAGTGTGATGAACATATTAAGAGTATTGTAGATAAAGCAAATGTCTCAGTTAATGCAAAATACATAAAAAACCTTGAGAAATGAATATAATATTTAAAGAACATGTCCATAGTATTCTGTTCACTACACCTTGCTAATAGTACTTACCTGCTTTTTCACAGCTTGAGGCTGTCGTTGCAGTCTCGTTCTCCACTACAGCTACTGCACAGCTACGGCACCTGACACCTCATGTGATGACTGCAGGATGTGTGACGTACTCCTTGTCTTTGAGAATTTCGTCAGTAAGGCGTCACAGACTCTGAGATCAGTTATCTGACAGGTCACAAGTTACTACAAATACATCTACACAGTATAAACAGTGAAAGTAATCCATTGTCAGTTTGGTCCTATGTCTTCCATGGTATCTTTGCTCTTGTTTCATGCTTTTTTAATTTCATACTAACGCCTTATTCATAGACACCGTGGGCTACTCCAACACCAATTGTGAAAACAAAGAGAGATGAAGGTAGGGTCTTAACATAAAAAAGTAAAGAGAAACTGTCCAACCTACAAAGAGAGAATGAAAGTGTAAAAAAATACAGACCACAGTTAAATACATTTATTAAGATACAGGATTGGCCTTAGGTCTTTGTACAATTACCAATATTTATTTTACAAGACCTATAGAGCCTCCAGAGTTGTGGCTTGTGGCAAATGAAAGAATAAATCACCAAGTTTTGTTACGATGTCAATAAACTTCAACCTGTGCGCCCTTAGTTAGTGAAAGAATGTCTAATCGTAATTCGATTTCACGTCAAAAGTTTGATAACATTCCTTGTGCAACACTAGCAACAGCACCTGTTATCCTTCTTAACGCATCTAGACCAGGTACCTGTGAAGATCTTGCTTTTAGGTAGCCCCAGAAAATTATATCTGAAGGCGTTATGTTTGGTGATCTCGCAGGTCAGGCAGTGGGACCATCGAACCCACTCCACGTGTCACGGAATGTTTCATTACGAAAATTTTTGACATGCAATCACCGACGCAATGATGTAGCATCTTGTTGCAAAATCACTTCAGACTACATGTCTCACAGTAATGGATCTGCAAACTTTTCTAACATATCCACATAGAGGTAAGCTGTGAATTATTTTTCAACGAAAAAGGAAGGGCCAGTGACTGTGCTGTACAGGGAACAGCAGCACACATTCATTTTATTGTATCCCCTATCGCAGGGCTTCACAACATACGTGCTCGCGGAGCAACCAGTGAGCAGCAAGGCGCGAGCACGGAGCAGCGCGAGCACGCTACCCCCACTACCGGACCAGAGCGGAGAGTGGGGAGAGTCACGTGGGGCACACAACAGCTGCCGCCAGTCAATGTAAATCCGCGGCCATCTGCAGGGATATCACTCACGAATTATTACTGCGACAAATGAAACAAATAAAGGAGAATGTACACGTGCCACATAATTTTATTAGCTTAGTGTATGCCTTTACATTCGTATTAATTTGTGAACTGTTACACAATAAAAGGTGTCACTGAAGCGTGGGATTCTCGGTTATCTTGTACTTTCTGCCCTTTACAATTGCGTCTATGTTCGGAGTAATTGTTCTTGTGCACTGTAGGCGCAGCGTGCAGTTTAAATTTCGATCAGACAATGCGTTTCTCAGGCGCGTCTTGTTACATTTCATTGCAGAGAACAGTTGTTCACAAACATACGTGGAACCAAACATTGATATTATTGTAGCCGCCAGTTTGTGCAAACGAGGAAATCTATCCTGGGGGAAGTGTCTGTAGAATTCCAAAATGTTTTTCTTGTTCTGAAATTTGTATCTGTATTCTCTGTCACACTGCAGGTCAATAATTTCTAGTTGCAGCTCAGGACGAATCTCTTCAATATTCGCTGAATATGGAGAGGAGAACAGATCAAAATCACTGTCTAGTGCTGTCAGATCTTGAAAGCGTTGATCAAATTCTTCCTTAAGGGCAACTAAACTATGTGAATAACGTTCACAGTCTTTGTGAACATCTTGCATGGATGATAATTTAGGAAAATGAGCTAGATTTCCTGTTCCCAGCTGACTCACCCAGGTGTCAATTTCATTTTAAAAGCTCGTATTCGATCTATGAAATGAGTAATTAGCAGATCTTTACCTTGTAGTGAAATGCTCAAAGCATTCAGATGGCTATTTAAATCTGCTAAGAATGCGAGATCACATTTCCATGAAGGCTCTTTCAATTCACGAACACACATGTTAGTTATTTCCATGAACATAATTATCTCATCTAATAGGCAAAAAAATCGATTTAATAATTCGCCACGACTAAGCCAGCGGACCTCGCTGTAATAAGGCATGCTACCATAGTGGCTTTCTACATCCTCAAGAAAGCTTTTAAATTGCCTATGTTGTAGCCCATGCTTCCTTATATAATTGGTTGTACTAACAACAACACTCATCACATTTTTTAGAGTGATACTCTTTGCACATAAGTTTTCCTGGTGGATCACACAGTGAACGCCCCTTATTTCATTCGGCACGGTCAGTTTTTGCATTTTCTCCTTCAACAACGCAACGAAACCTGATTTTTTCCCTGTCATCGCTGGTGCACCGTCTGTAGACACTGAAACAAAAGAATTCCACGACAATTCTATATTTTCAACACTTTCTTCAACACTACTTAAAATATCACCTCCGGTTGTAGTGTTCTTCATGGCTACTACATCGAGGAGCTCCTCCCTCACCTGAAGATCTCCATTAACACCTGTAATAAATATACCAAGCTGCGCTGTTCCAGAGCTAGAGAATACTCCATAAAATCTTTACAGATATTTGCAAGCTGGCTCTGGACGTCATCTGCCATGTCCTGTATGCGACGCATAATGGTCATGTTAGATAATGGCACAATCCGAAACTGTTCAACTTGAGATGGACACAAATGTTCCGCTGCAACTACCAAACATTCTTTTATTAAATCGCTATCAGTGAAGGGGCGCAGGGATTTTGCTAAAAGCAAAGCAATTTTGTAACTCACTCTGAGAGCTGCCTCAGTTGATTTTTCTTCGTCGTCCAGATCTTCTTCGGATAGCTTCCTTTTAAGATTAATAACTTCCTGTGCACGATCTGGTCCATCACATTTTCCACTTCCGTAGTCTTTCGCGTGGTACGACATATAATGTCGCTGCAAATTAAATTTCCTAAAAGAATTCAGCGTTTTGTGACATACTAAACATTTTGCAACACCATCTTTTTCTGTAAACAGATACAATTCCTCCCAATGGGGGTTGAACTGCGAAAGCATGGTTGGGGTTACACAACGGCGACTTGACATTATTCTTAACCAGCCAAGTCACTGTTAGAGCTGATCGTAGTACTTTAAGGGGCTCCGGAAAGGCTCAAAATCATGAAAAGTTCAATTTTTACTTTTTTGGATTTTCTGAATCTGCAGAGTATTACCTTTTAATAGATATATAATTTATTCAATTCCGAAGACTACAACTATTTTTAAATTTTTTTTTGAAATGTGTTCTACATGGGCGTGACTCACTGTGACGCTGTTAAACTGCTGTCAAATGGTGTTATTATTAACGTCCGTGTTCATCAGGTACATTTTAGTGATGTGAGATAAAGTATGTGTTGTGGCTAACCTGTGATGGTTCAATATATATCGCTGGTGTGATTGTCGATTGTTTCATGTTTATTTACTCTGTCGTTATCTCGAAAATATTTGTAATTCATTCTGTTTCTTGAGTCTCTGTTTTGTTGAAGTATAATAATGAGTAAAAGTGAAGTTATTAGAAATCCTCTGAAGGCTTTTAAGAAAAGGAGAAATGTTGGAAAGCCAAAGGTATGTGTTATTACTGTAAACAATAAAGACGATGAAAATCCACAACATAGCTTGTGTTCCAAAGAAGAAGACAGTTGGTGTAAATATAACAAAGGATTGCTAACTGGTGAAGTGTACACTCATAAGCATAGTCTGCCTCATGCAATAATGGAGGTGATAAAACCTATTTTCAGAGACTTAGCAGCACCTGAACTGTTGAAAAAGTGTATTCACGGAAAAACTCAAAACCCCAATGAAAGTGTAAATAGTGTTATATGGTCGAGAATCCCCAAGACTGTATTTGTTGGAATAGAAACACTTCACTTTGGAGTATATGATGCTGTTGCGACTTTCAATGATGGCAACATTGTAAGGTGCAAAGTATTTAGAAATATGGGAATGAAGATAGGTTCTAACATGGTACGAGCGATGCTTGCTTTAGACAAGGAACGCCTTCGGGCTGCAGACAGGGCTGTAGAGAGTCTAGAAATACAAGCAAGAGTAGACAGGAGGAGGAACAAGAGGAAGCTGGAGGAGGAGTTTGCAGAGGATGAAGATAATCCATCCTATGGACCTGGAATGCACTAAAAAGTTAATCCAATCTTTGTCGCTCGATTCCCAAAACTTTTATTTTCTCATACTAATTACAAGTTTTCTAAGGATCTTCCAAACATATTTGCTTCAAACTTTCAGTAAATGTTACACAGTACCTTCTGCGTAGTTTAACACAGCCTTTCTGCAAAAAACTGTATATTTTTGAATATATATGAATAAAAAATTGCAAAAAAATGTTGTGAATTTTCATTGCAATTGAAAAAAATCATCTTTAATAACTGAACTAAAATTTTGTAAAAGCCCTGTGTTAAGTTGTAGCCCATATTCCAATAAATAATCTGTAAAAAGTTCAACTTCCTACCTCAAATACTTTGTGAGGAAAGATGTAATTTATAAGCGTTATTTTAACATTGCAAGTATAGGGCGTTCCGGAGCCCCTTAAACGTTAGACATTCGGCGCGAATTCAATAGGCACGCTGCGGCCCTATTCAAACGTGCGCGCGCATTTCCCCTCCCTCCCCTCCCTCCCCTCCCTCCCTCCACCGAGACCTTGCACTTGCTCGCGAGCACGTCCCTGAGCAGACGCGAGTACTCGCGCTAAAAACCGGCCAGTTGTTAAGCCCTGCCCTATGGTGACCTAAGGTCACAAGTACACTTTCATAACTCTATATCCACACATGGCGCTTCTTAACTTCACATGCTATATGGAAGGTAGCCTCATCCGAAAAACAACTCCGCTGAAGATACTCATTGCTGATGTCGATCCGTGTCAATCCTCAGTTGCAAAAGCTGCCCAACGTGTCTTGTATCTGGTTCTTAAATGTATGCATTTGCAGTGTAATGTGTAGAATTCTTCGCACTGTGGTCGTAGGTATCCCAAAATAATGGGACCCGTTCGAGTTGATTTGGAAGGGTTTGGTAAGGATACCTGCCGCACAGCTCTGACGCTTTATTCACCTACCGAAGGCAGCCCTGTTTGCAAAAATATCAAGATGTAACACCGTCCCGAACGAGAAGCAGTAAAAGCATTGTAGGTATTGACACCACATGCATCAGTTTATATTAGTATTCAACGTAATTCAAAATACAGAAACAGAAATACAAATTTGATAATACATTCCCTTCAAATAGTGTCATATTGTGCATTCCCACGTACCAGGTTCTGTATACAGAACGAAAAATGCAACCCAAATTTGTTTGTATTATAGTCATCTTACCAGCACACTGCAGTAACTTACATTAAAATAGGGCAACTCAAATTTGAAATAAAAGGACGCTTGGGATGATAACGTATTCAAAGCAAACGGTACACACGTATACGAGCTCAGAAACAAAATCATTTTGTCAAACATAGTATAAAAACGACACTGTTGAAATACACATGCAAAATGGATCAACGATATTCTTATTGCGTAATGCGCTCAAACTGCTTGTTCTAACTTTAGGGACATTATATGGATTAGGGCACGTATTCGACAAATGAAAGCTTGTAGCCTTTTTTTGTAACTGTAAGTAGCTATGGCAAGTATTCTGTACTTCTTGACTGTCTGCTTATGAGACATCGCTTTCCAAGCGGCTATATTATGATGCTGGATGTATCTTTTGTTACAGTTGTCACTGCTTATACTGGCAGGTAGCAAAGATGATACCCAAAAGAGTGAAAGTAAATAATTTCCAACGGCATAAAGTGTTTGTTTCTAATGAAACTACCTTCTTGCAGCGAAAACGACTTCATGCCAGATGCGTAATTTACGAAACGATGCGAGTACAGAAAAGAGAAAAGATTATCTATGTAGCCAAGTACTGTGATACCGCGTGTTTTCCATGTCAACATGTAATCGGTCTTGCAACCTCTTGGCAAGTTATGTTTCAAATTCGTCAACGTAGTAAGTCAATGTTTTCGTCATAAAGTTAAGAGCACGATTCCTAGTCAAGCCACTGTACGCAGTGCTGTCGCTTAAGTGGTATTCTTTACCAAAAAAGCAGTCAAGAGCACAATAAACTGCTTACCGGTAACTTCAGACAAAAGGCCCCGGATGACGTGCGGAGATGCCGTGAGTACCGACTGGTACCGGTCATTAAGCGCTCAGTTGTCTCCTCACGCCATCTGGTGCGCCTGATCTCAAGAGATTTCGTGTGGACAGAAACTGGTACCGTAATAAGAACTAAGTAATTCATTGGGATCTTTACAGCTTTTTTCTTAAAATATTAAGTACGATCGTTACGTTTAATCTATTACGTCAAAAATGTAATGGTACCGCATGAAATATTCAGTCAAACAACACTTCTAATTGATAAAATGTAATAAATAATGTTTATTATCACTTTATGATATTTCATGTAATCGGAAGTTGTACTTTTTGCGTTTTTCATGCGGAGCCCACGAACGACATGACAGCAGTAATTACACGCTTGTAAAGGAGACCTCATATAGCACTCTAGTGCGACGTATTCTTGAGTAGTTCCTCGAGTGTTTGGGGTCCTCAGCAGGTCGGATTAAAGGAAAACATCGAAACTATTCAGAGGCCGACTGCTAGATTTTTTACCGGTGGGTTCGGATAACACTTAAGGGTTCCGAAAATGTTATTTATTTATTTTATTTTTTTTTTCGAGGACCTATATTGAGAAATATCGACAAGCACACAAAATGGCCACGCAAACAATTTTGCGACTATTGAGAAAATGTAGCGAACCGACGTTTTGTATTGACTTCAGAACGATACGGCTGCCGCCGACGTACATTTCGCGTAAGGACCAAGAAAATAAGATACGAGAAATCAGGGCTCTTATGGAAGCACATAGACAGTGAATTTTCCCTCACTCTGTGTGCGAGCGGAACAGGAAACGAAACGACTAGTACTAATGCAGGGGCTCTTCTCCACGCAACGTACGGTTAGCTGTAGAGTATGTGTGTACAGTGAGGGCAGCGCCGCACTATGTTTTCGATTTTTTTTTTCACACTGTTACATCCTTGACCCAAGCACGACTCACGCCCCGTCCTCACAGCTTTACTTCTGCCAGTACCTCGTCTCCTACCTTCCAAACATGCTTGGGTAGCACAGTTGGTAGAGCACGTGCCCGCGAAAGGCAAAGGTCCTGAGTTCGAGTCTCGGTCCGGCACACAGTTTTAATCTGCCAGGAAGTTTCATATCAGCGCAACACTCCGCTGCAGAGTGAAAATCTCATTCTGGAAACATCCCCCAGACTGTGGCTAAGCCATGTCTCCGCAATATCCTTTCTTTCAGGAGTGCTAGTTCTGCAGGGTTCACAGGAGAGCTTCTGTAAAGTTTGGAAGGTAGGAGACGAGATACTGGCAGAAGTAAAGCTGTGCGGACGGGGCCTGAGTCGTGCTTGGGTAGCTCAGTTGGTAAAGCACTTGCCCGCCAAAGGCAAAGGTCCCGAGTTGCAGTCTCGGTCCGTGACACAGTTTTAATCTGCCAGGAAGTTTCATATCAGCGCACACTCCGCTGCAGAGTGAAAATCACATTGTGAGATCACACTTTATTAATAATTATAATACATAGTCATATCTCCTTTTACAGTAACATTGTCTGCAAGAACACCATGTCCTTTTATCCGCACATGTGTTTTTTCATCATTGCTTACTTTTCTACATGAACGTGTATTCAATGTAAATGGCATATTACTGTATACATAACTAGGTCTACTTTGGGTCTTCGGATCGATCCCACAATGCCACGTTTTATAGGCCATAAAATCACAAACGTTGACGAGGCATAGTGCTTCAATGCTGTTGCAGGTAGAGATCACAGCGGAATGTTTCTGCTGGTCTGTGCTGCCCATTTTTATACAGAGCGGACGACCTTGGTTATATAACGCAACTGACAACGGGCTTGTGGGTTATGCAGCCCGCATAGCTTGGCTTGGCGCACGAATGTACGCGTGCTGCGAGATTTCCTACAGTACGCGTATGGGATAGGCATTCGAGTCTGCGCTTGCAGAGTCCAAGTCCGTTATCAGTTGCGCTATGTAACCAAGGTCGTTCGCTCTGTCTAAAAGCGGGCAGCGCAGACCAGCGGAATCATTCCGCTGTGAGCTCTATCTGCAACAGCAGTGAAGCACGATGCCTCGTCGACGTTTGTATTGTCAACGCCGCCAGCGCATGCCTGTTTACAAACATATTATAAATGTAGATGTACTGTGTAAGCTTTGTGTACGAAAGGTAGTGCTAATATTAATCTTCACTATCATAATCGTTAAAGTGTGTTGTGGTTACAATTTCTTTCAAATGTACGAGAGAAATCATTTTTTTCATCGAAATTTTTAGGGTACATATACGCTGAAATAATCCCAACTTCTGCAGATACCGATGTGGAGCCTTGGTCTTCATTGCAGTCATTTATATTTTCTTGTTTATTTACGCATCGTAAACGCTGTCGGCAATGATTTTGCAATTCAGGCAACAGGAAAGAATGGAGAATGTTGTACCTGAAGAACAGTGTAACCAGGAACACATGATTTTTCCTGTCGATGTTTTAAGCTAGTGACTGACTATAAAACCACATGAAAGAATGCGCACTAGGAACCACAACAAGCTGTTTCCGGCATTTTCGACTGTTTTTGTTGTTGTGAGATATGAGGTTGTCCTTTGACCTTAAATTTGAATTACACTCTTTAATCTTTCTGTTATTTACGTCTTTGCTTCTTAGATCTATGGATTGCGGAGTAGAGGCAAAAGAACACATCCTCACCTGACATCCTTTTTCGTGGGAGCACTTCGTTCTTGGTCGTCTGCTCTTATTATTCCCTCTTGGCTCTTCTACATACTGCATGTTACACGTCTTTCCTTGGCGGCCGCGGTGGTCTAGCGGTTCTAGGCGCTCAGTCCGGAACCGCGCGACTGCTACGGTCGCAGGCTCGAATCCTGCCCCGGGCATGGATGTGTGTGATGTCCTTAGGTTAGTTAGGTTTAAGTAGTTCTAAGTTCTTAGGGACTGATGACCTCAGATGTTAAGTCCCATAGTGCTCAGAGCCCACGTCTTTCCCTATACCTTACCACTATTTTTCTCAGAATTTCGAACATCTTCCTCCATTTGACATGGTCGAACGTTTCTTCCATTTCGACAAATCCTATGAAGATGTCCTGATTTTTCTTTAGCTTTGCTTCCATCACCAACCGCAACGTCAGAACTGCCTCTCTGGTGTTTTTTCCTTGCCTACAGTTAGACTGATGGACATCCAACAGAGTCTCAGTTTTCTTTTCCATTCTTCTGTATACAACCCTTGTCAGTAACTACAATGTATGAGCTGTTAAGGGGGGTAGGACGTCAAACGGGCCGACTTGGAGCAGGAGAGGCACCACAGGACAGTTTATATTCTACTATCTATACTTTTACAAATAGATTCATAAAACTTTGTCAGCATGACCAGGAAGGATTCAGGATTCACACTCATAGCAGTGGAAGTGCAAAAACATATCTATATGAAATTTCGTCATTTTTTCACTTACTGTTGGCTGCATTTGTTGCTATAGGTACATTTTTATTCACATGTAAGAGAGATTCTTTGATGAATTTTGCACAGCATACAAACCATACTTACAGGTGAATGAAACTCTAGAATTATCCAAATCTATTAAAAACTGTGGTAAAAATTGAGATAATTAACTACAAAATTTGATTTTTTTCTAAACATAAAGTTTAAAACGTAACATCTCATTCATTTTTTCATAAATTAAGTAGATTCTAGAGTTTCAGACACCTGTAAGTATGGTTTGTATGCTGTGCAAAACTCATCGAACAGTCTCCCTTACTTATGAATAAAAGTGTACCTATACCAACAAATGCAGCCAATAGTAAGTGAAAAAATGATGAAATTTCACATGTAAAAAAATTATTTTGTTATGATTTTGAACTTCCGCTGCTACGAGTGTGAATTCTAAATCTTTCTTGGTCATGCTGACAAAGTTTTATGAATTTACTTGTAAAAGTATAGACAGTGGAAATTAAAATGTCCTGTGGTGCCTCTCCTGCTCCAAGTCAGCCCGTTTGACGTCCTACCCCCCTTAAGGTGACTGTGCGATTATTCTCGCCCTTGTCGGCTATTATTGCCTGTAGCTTATGTGTCAAAATGTATTTAACGTGCAACTCGTTTTCGATAATGCTTCATAGTAATTTTGTTCCATTTACTGCTTATTGGTGTGTAGTACATTGATGATGTTACACACAGACTATTAAATAAAGTACAAAATATTGTATAAAACCCAAAGAGAGTCTGGTCATATGTAAACTATACCAGTGGCAAAAGCAGTCAATACCGGCACTGCGCGTTAGCGATGGAAATGTTACCGATGATGGTGTCACGAAACGGAGTTACTAAATACAGTTTTCCGTAATTCCTTCACGAACGAAGACGAAGTAAATATTCCAGAATTGGAAGCCAGAACAGCTGTTAGCATGAGTGACATAAAAGTACATATCTCAGGTGTTGCGAAACAACTCAAACCACTTAAGAAAGGCAAGTCTTCCGGTCCAGATGGTATACCAATCAGGTTCCTTTCAGAGTATGCAGACACAATAGCGCCTTTCTTAGCAATCATATACAACCTCTCACTTGACGAAAGGTCTGTTCCTAAAGACTGGAAAGTAGCACGGGTCACACCAATATTCAAGAAATGAAATAGAAGTAACCTACTGAATGACAGACCCATATCATAGAACTCAATTTGCAGTAAAGTTTTGGAACATATACTGTACTCGAACATTATGAATCACCTTGAAGTAAATGACTTACTGATATATAACCAACACGGATTCAGAAAGTATCATTCTTTTGCAACGCATCTAGCTCTTTATTCCCATGAAGTAATGAGTGATGTCAACAAGGGATCTCAGATCGATTCCATATTCTTAGATTTCCAGAAGGCTTCTGATACCGTTCCGCGCAAGTGAGTATTAATCAGATTGCGCGTATATGGAGTATCATCTCACTTGTGTAACTGGATTCGTGATTTCCTCTCAGAGAGGTCACAGCTCGTAGTGATAGACGATAAATCATCGAGTAGATCAGAAGTGATATCTGGCGTTCCGCAAGGTAGTGTCATAGTCCCACTGCTGTTACTGATTTACATAAATGACCTAGGTGATAATCTGAGCAGCCCCCTTAGATTGTTTGCAGATGACGCTGTAATTTACCATATAGTAAAATCATCAGACGATCAATTCCAATTACAAAATTATCTACAAGGAATTTCTGTATGGTGCGAAAAGTGGCAATTGGCACTAAACAAAGAAAAGTGAGAGGTCATCCACGTGGGATCTAAAAGAAATCTGAAACTTCCTGGCAGATTAAAACTGTGTGCCGGATCGAGACTCGAACTCGGGACCTTTGCCTTTCGCGGGCAAGTGCTCTACCATCTGAGCTACCCAAGCACGACTCACGCCCCATCCTCACAGCTTTACTTCTGCCAGTACCTCGTTTCCCACCTTCCAAACTTTAGAGAAGCTCTAGCATTTCTGAAAGAAAGGATATTGCGGAGACATGGCTTTGCCACAGAATGGGGGATGTTTCCAGAATGAGATTTTCAATCTACTACGTCGGGAGAAATGATCATCATAATAAAATAAGAGAAATCAGAGCTCGTACGGAAAGATTTAGGTGTTCCTTTTTCCCACGTGTCATTCGAGAGTGGAATGGTAGAGAAGTAGTATGAAAATGGTTCGATGAACCCTCTTCCAGGCACTTAAGTGTGAATTGCAGAGTAACTATGTAGATGTGATGTACTGTCTAGATTATCCGGATTGCAACAATTTAAATTCGACACTTCGCAAGAAGGCAGGTGTGGCAATGTTGTATCCTGGAACAGATTTTCACCATTGGAAAAAATCTGTCTTTTCCAAAGTCATTTCAGAAAAATTCTGCAGCACTAGTAAAATCGAACTATTCATTTCTAAATGAAATAAGAACATATATTAATCTTCTATTACAGGGGTAATGAGTCTGAGAAGCATTCCAACGAACGGGACTCTCTCATACAAGATGAAATTCCTAGTATAAAAGCAATACAATTAAAGAGAATACATCTAAATTAGAGATGACGCGAAACATAGCCCAGAGTCCAAGTGCATTTCATCACGTAATAACGCGGAATGCATCCCAGTAACGTCGTCCCATTCGTGTACGACAAGTTGAAAGGTGGCTACACTGAGCCACAGCGCCAGAGATCGCGCTAGAGAGTATTGTTCCGCCGCCTCCACTGGCAGTGATTATTGAGATGTCGTAGTGGGCAGTGCTTGTCGAGGACTCGTAGTAGTCAGTGTGTGTTGAGATGTGCTAGTGGGCAGTGTTTGTCGAGATGTTGTTCCATGTTTTATGCAGTTGTTTGATGGGCTAGACAGCAGATATTGTTGGAATGGAAAATTGTAATGATCAGAGTGCTTTGCGTCAATATATATGAAGGTAAAATATTCTGTGTTTTATTTTTCATTATTTTAATGTTGTAAATAATGCGTCATTACAGGTTCAGTCAACAAAGCATCTGGCTTGTGTTCTTGGATTAGAGTGTAATTCTGGTTCTCTTGAGTAATTATGGTATTTTTATTTTCTTTAATTAATTCAGTATAAATGATATTTAAAATTTCTTGTGTTATTGAAGAAGAACCGTGCCAGATGCGTACGTTGAGTCATACTTCCACACACAGAACAGTTACACTTGTGCTTTGGTTTCGTAGGTTTTATAGTTGCTGGGGACTTAATTAATTAATTGTGTTAACGAAAAATTCCATTTCATTCTTTGTTATTGTTCTATGCAGTCAGATAGCGTAATAATAGTAGTCAGGGCCAACCGTTTACGAGACTTCGTAAACGGACAGACAGCTACTAAAGCAAAAAATTTAAATTATTTTCATTTCATTTAATTAAGCCCCCATGCACGTGGCGACCGCTGCTTCGGATCATCCCTTGGAATTCTTCTGATTGTAAAAATAGTAGACAGTAGTATTGTTGTAGTAATTTGTAGTTTAGTAATTGTAGTCTATTTTGCATGTGTAGATTTGGTAATTGTCATTCTTCTAATGGTATTTATTTTGCAAAATTTCATTTCTGTTGTCTTGTCTATGGGTTTGACAATTAGTGCAATTATTTCAATTGTTCGATTAATCGTGTTTGAGGGAAACATTTCGTGTGAATGGTATTGTTGGAGATAAAGTATCATTGTGTGTAATTTTCATATAGTGACGAGTTTTGTACGTTTTGTAAATGATTACGCGGTCGATGAAAAAGGCAAAAATGATGGACAGTGAGAATGACGAAATTGTTGACATGGCGAACTCGCCAACACAGGACAACAGTATGATGAATAATGGAGTTGAAAACAATGTAATGAGTCGGGAAAATAGTCCGGAACCATTTCAAAATTTTTCTCAATCAGAAAATTCACAGAATACGAGATTAACGATAGAAGGTTCTGAAATAGTATCGAACACAGATAGCTTTACAGCTATGACGAAGGAAACTGGTTTTGCGAGAAATGTTAGGGGCGAAAAGAATTTCGAACCAGATCATATGGAGCAGTTGATGGGTGCAATATTAAATTTGGGATCACAAATAGGAACAATTAAAACAGAGATGGAAACAATGGAAACACGGTTAGATTCACGAATAGGGACATGTTTCAAAAACATGAAAGATGAATTAAAGAAAGAAATTAGAGAAGAAGTACAACCGATTTGGAATTCTCACAATAATAGATTAATTGCAGTAGAGATTAGACAAAGGGAACAGAATAGAGAACAGGAAGAAAGAGATCGCGTGATAGTACAGAAATTTACAGAGTTAAATTTACAACGTGCACACGATAAGGAAGAAATATTTGAGAGAATCGAGGAATCCGTACCAAATGACAGATTAAATAACCTAACACAACAATATGAACAGTTAACTACCAAATATGTCAATACTGAAATCCGAGTCGCGACACTTACGGAAGACGTAAATAAACAGAAAGAAAAAATAGGTGACTTATCGGAAAGAGTTGAGGAGATTTCAGATAAATTGACAAATCTTAGTTTACATGGGGACAGAGATTCGGATGATACAGCTCCATTACCATTTGCAGAAACCGAAGAGTACCAGAACATAAATAAGCATATTGAAAATCAGGGAAAATTTAATGAACGTGTTAAAAGGGAAGTTGAGGCATTACGAAAGCAAGTCAAACAAATTGAAGGGGAAATTGTAGGAAAAGACAGCAAAAGAAATTTGGAATCACAGATAGCCGAGGGGTTTGAAGAAAATAATTTGTTTCATTTATGGAATGCAACAAGAGAGCGCCAGGCGCGCGAACTTGACAATAATCGACATTCAAACTGGGACAGACGCGGTAGGTCTTTGTCGCCACGTGGCGAAAACTTTGACTATAAACACTTTTTGACTGTTCGGAAATTTAAGATCTTTTGCAATTCTAGGAATGACATACGTCCATGTTCATGGTTGGATCGATTTACGTGCGCACTTCCGCCAGATTTGCCACAGTGTCACAAACTGTAAATTATGTGCAGCTATTAAAGTCCTCAGGGGATTCACTATACTAAGTGAATATGTGCCGTAGCGTTCACAGGGCCCCGAGCTGTAGTGGTGCTATTTCCCTTTTAGTTTTCAGCACCGCTGCCTACTCTTTCACTATTCTTTGCATCTATAAAAACATCTCTTCTACTATCCATCTGTCTAAACAGTAGGTAAAGATTAACTGGATATGACGATTTTACCCAAAAGTGACTTCGGAAATTACCGTTTGGACTTACTATATTTTCAGCAGCGTTCATTCGTAGTTTAAACGAAATTTTACCTGTTTATCTTCGTGACAATATTACTTCATATGTTGACGACATTCTTATTGTTAAACGTTCTTGGAGTGAGCACAACAAAATTCTGGATTCATTATTACGTATTTTTGCACGAGTTGGCATTACAGTGAACTTAGAAAAATCTGAATTTGGTCGTTCACAGGTGAAATTTCTCGGTCACATTATTTTTACAGAAGGTATTCTTCCTGATCCAGAGAAACTAGACGCTATTCGTAATTATGCTGTTCCTACCACAAAACGTGATGTTCGTAGTTTCCTTGGTGTCTGTAATTTTCTTAGACGCTTTGTTAGATTGGATGATTTGGCCACACCTCGTTTACACATTTCAGTTATGCGCACTTTGGTCCCAGAAAATGCTTTCATAAATTACGAGAAAATTGCTACTTCAGTAATATGGAAAAACGTATTCGATCTGTTCTTGCCAAATGCAAATTATGTCAACAGGCAACGTTAAAATTTTTGTGGAATGACATATTTTTGAGACATCAACAGTTATACGTAAACATGCGGAGAGTACAAGGATACCGCGCCGTGTTCCGGCGGCGGCAGATACTCAAAGCAACAGTGAAGTCTGCGCGCCGCACAAGGCAGTCGTTGACCGCAAACAATCACTTCCTACGTCACGCGCCTACAGCTGATCGAGCGCTCAGTGCGAATGCACTGACAGCCGTAAACAAATACACAGTCTAATTTCTCCGACTAGATTCTGTATAAAGCTATGGTGACTTTATAAATTATGTTATTAACGTTCAGTATTTTTCAGGATACGGTTGTATAAAATATTTAAGACCTTCAGGTAAATTCTATGTGTGTCCGACGTTAAGAGGACTTGCTATGGAGAAAATTTCAGGAAGAATGTAATTTAAAAAAAAAAAAAGTAAAAAACCAAAAAGGTATCGATTAACTGAGTTTATTTTTCAGGTAACATATTTCCACTTAGGTACGTACTTTAGACGTAATTTGCTGCTCGCGATTACGTGATTCATACTTTGTGCTAAATTTCATGTTCTATGAATTTACTAGTGAAGCGACGTGCTTGCGCACATTAACTGGTTTTGACAATGACTGACTAATGAACAGGCTTGTTATTTGTATATATTATGCATCGCTTGGCTGCACTGCTTTTTCACTGATGTCATATTTTTCTATTATGTGCCTGCTGTGCTTATTTATTTCAATTATAATTGTCACCTGATTAATTGTGCTGACTGTAGTTAGGTATGTAGGTTACACTTTGCGATTTATCTGCTTGCGCCTTCATGTTTACTTATTAAGATTACATATGAACATTTATTTGCTTATGCTGAATGATGCTAATGACTTGTTTATTACGTAAGATATATGTTTGCTGCTGTGCGTATGGATTGCATATTTACACACTTCTGTTTTGTTGTCATAACTATAAGTTGGTATATAGAAATGCTGATATACTGTGTACAAACATAGAGTTTAGGTCACACTATGGTATTAATTATAGATTGATCGCTTGGCAGAGCCTCGTTGTAGGGATTGTGTTGCATCCACTTGTTGACATTCTGTTCTCTACTGGTATATTTACTCGCTATTGCATGTTTTGCTTATGCTCAGTGCCTTATATTTTTAAGATAAGAAAATGAACTGCTATAATTCGACGAACGACATGAGTACAAGAAACTTCATAGAAGTCACATGAGCTGAGGTTTTATGGAAGCTGTATAAATTTATGCTAATAGGAAGGAAGCTAACGACATGACATACCAAAACTAGGTTTAGACCATTGACAGTATTACACTGCATTTTTCGTGAGCAATTGAAATAGGAAGTGACACTTGACACAAAAAATACTCCACATGTTTGCTTCTGCTATGATTCTTGAAGTGGTGTACACACTGTGAAATATTATGATCATTCACACTCCGTAATCGTACTTAATTACTGAGAGTTATTCGAACTAAGTCTGTTAGAGCTCATGTATGCATTTCTTTTATTTAATGATGGACAAGGTAAACAAAATGTATCTTATAATTTATAATGAGTAGAAAATTTGGGTCAGATGGATTACACAGAGGTTGTGTGTAGACACTGTGTCTTCGGATTGTATGGGATGATGAATTGAAGTTGCACTAGGATTTTGTCTGTACTTGTTCGAGGAGACTGACTAGAGGAAAGAGTTGTTATGGAAGTGAAATGATATTGGTGCTGAGGTTTATATATATCGACGTAGTGAAGAGGTATTATTGAAGTATTAACATTAAGTGATGATTATTGGAGTTTTCGTGGACAAGAGGTAAGGTAAATGATATTGATGATAAGGTTTATATGTATCGACGTATTGAAGAGGTATTAGTGAAGTATTGAGATTATGCTGATGATTATTGGAGTTTTGGTGGATAAGAGGTAAAGTAAGTGAGGAGCATATTTTTTTTTTTTTGGTCCATATGGAACAAGGAGGATGAAGATGGCAGACTAGAACACTCAAGTAGAAGGAAGATTGTCTACACACACACTTTGTCAAATCACTAAGCAGTATATACTTTTTTTTGAGAGAGGAAGCATGTGCATATCTTGGCTCACTGACAGTTGTTCAGCAACCGTACATTTTGATCTGGCTTGGCAAACATTGGTCTAGACATGATGACTATGACGTTGACTTAACTATTATTGACTGTTATACATTGCTGCCACTACTACTTGGTACACATGATGAACATCAAATCTTGGACAGAGTTACATTTACACAGTTAACACTATTCAATTACACAGTAGTACTTAATGTGGATGAAAGATGAGTGAGTGTGTTTTGTGTGTTTTCCTTTCCTAATCCTACCCACCTATCTCCTAAATATTATTTTATTTGTTGGTAGTGGCTTGCACTGACACACATAAATGTTATAGGTTTACTGGTATTTGTGTATTGTAATAGTTAATAGGACAATTATCTGATATCATTTGTGTGTTTGTTATGATTTGTATGTTTAGTGTAAAAGCATTGTATGTGTATTCAAACTATTCTTCATGCCTGAACTGTCTGATTAGTGATGGTGCTGCACTTTTCAACATGATGTGTGACATTTAGTCATGTTTAATTTCTGCTGATGAACTGTGTGATCAGTGATTGTAAAAATTATGGACTGTTACTTGTACCTTTTCTACATGATTGGTGCCACTAGGACATGTTTAATTTCTGCTTATAAACTCTGATGAACAGTGTGATCAGTGATAGTGAATTTTATGGAACTGCTTCTGCTGAGAAATGTGACTTGTTGCTGTGTGTACCTGCTCAACATTGCTGGGTACCACTGATGGACTGCTTCTACTGAAATGGTGTTACTTGTTGGTGTCGGCACCTGCTCAACATTGCTGGGTGCCACTGATGGACTGCTTCTACTGAAAAGATGTCACCTGTTGCTGTGTGCATCTGCTCAACATTGCTGGTGCCACCAATGGAACTGCTTATATTGAAATAATGTTACTTGTTGGTCTCGTGGTCGTGCGGTAGCGTTCTCGCTTCCCACGCCCGGGTTCCCGGGTTCGATTCCCGGCGGGGTCAGGGATTTTCTCTGCCTCGTGATGGCTGGGTGTTGTGTGCTGTCCTTAGGTTAGTTATGTTTAAGTAGTTCTAAGTTCTAGGGGACTGATGACCATAGATGTTAAGTCCCATAGTGCTCAGAGCCATTTGAACCATTTTGTTGGTATTTGCACCTGTTGACCATTGCTGGGTGCTACTGCTGGAACTGTCAACTGCTTATTCTTGAGCTATGGAAAGCGTTTATGTGAATATTTGTATAAACTGATTTTTTGTGTATTACTGTTTGTGAAAAGTTATGAGAGTCTTACCTGCACATATTCGTCATTGCTGACGCTATTGATTGAACTGTTTAACCACATAATACTTGTGTAAACTATTATGTAAAGTCATATGTATGAAAGAATTTGTATTGCTTACTGTATTTTATATATTAGGTTATTGAAAGGTCAGTGCAAAGCCAAAATTTTATCTAGTTATATGATATTTACGCATTAATATTATCTTTTATTTTTGTCTGTATTTTTTTGACGAATTTGGTGGTATTTTCACCACCAATGCTGGAAAAAATACCATCAAATTCTAGCCTGTGGAGGAAGGGCATATGAAAGGTGGCTACACTGAGCCACAGCGCCAGAGATCGCGCTAGAGTGTATTGTTCCGCCGCCTCCACTGGCAGTGATTATTGAGATGTCGTAGTGGGCAGTGCTTGTCGAGGACTCGTAGTAGTCAGTGTGTGTTGAGATGTGCTAGTGGGCAGTGTTTGTCGAGATGTTGTTGCATGTTTTATGCAGTTGTGTGATGGGCTAGACAGCAGATATTGTTGGAATGGAAAATTGTAATGATCAGAGTGCTTTGCGTCAATATATATGAAGGTAAAATATTCTGTGTCTTATTTTTCATTATTTTAATGTTGTAAATAATGCGTCATTACAGGTTCAGTCAACAAAGCATCTGGCTTGTGTTCTTGGATTAGAGTGTAATTCTGGTTCTCTTGAGTAATTATGGTATTTTTATTTTCTTTAATTAATTCAGTATAAATGATATTTAAAATTTCTTGTGTTATTGAAGAAGAACCGTGCCAGATGCGTACGTTGAGTCATACTTCCACACACAGAACAGTTACACTTGTGCTTTGGTTTCGTAGGTTTTATAGTTGCTGGGGACTTAATTAATTAATTGTGTTAACGAAAAATTCCATTTCATTCTTTGTTATTGTTCTATGCAGTCAGATAGCGTAATAATAGTAGTCAGGGCCAACCGTTTACGAGACTTCGTAAACGGACAGACAGCTACTAAAGCAAAAAATTAAAATTATTTTCATTTCATTTAATTAAGCCCCCATGCAAAGTTTGATGTTAAACTTTAAATCAACTGGTAAACCTCATTCAACTCAGAATGACAGTAATGTAAACAGTAACGAGCATGTTAGTCAACAGTCTGTAAAGAGCATGCTGACGATGATTTCGTTTTGGCCAGTAAGGAACATTGTTTTCACTGACGTAGCTGTGAACTGAAGGAGGGCGTAATCTGACTATTATATGTCGCAAATTCTTCGATTTTCTTAACACTATTCGATTTTTTTCTTGTGATATTTAACAAAGACACCGGCTGCTCGCATTAATTAAGGCCCCCTGAGGCGGCTTGTGAGACATGGAGCTGGTCCACATCTGGATGCAGGGCACGTAACGGGTTAACGACCTTTGCTCTTGCATCGCTTTCAACAAAGTAAATGTTGCAGGTCGTTTACCACAGCCTGTAAACAAGTGCCCCAGAATCATGACAAAGAAACATTTAAAACAAAACAAACGCACACAGAGCAGGAGGCACAAGAATAGTATACAAAGCGGAATACGCTACATTTCTGATCTTCTTAATTAACACTGATGCGTCGGCTGGTGTCGTACTAAACCACAGGATGTTATTACAAATGTCAAATCGTGACTGGATGGTTGCTCAGTTTGTACCAACTTATTAAAATCTCGGGAAAGAGATATCGGCGAGTTAACTGAAAGACCAAAGGAGGAACAAAATACACTGCTGGCCACCGTAAATGCAACACCCTGAAGGAAGCATCCGAATCAAGTGAAATTTACACCATAGGTTTGCAGCGATGAGATATGCGGCTGATTAGAATTTCAGCGCAGACGCACATCACGCGCGCCTGTGGCGCCACCTCATAGCGCCATTTAAGGCTTGGCGATTTCGACGAGTGTACGTTCGGCACGTGTGTTTACCTTGTGGTTGTTTCACAAGACGATCAGTTATGCCTCATAGACAACAGCGAACATCTTTTGATCAAGTATCCGAGTTCGACAGAGGAAGGATAGTGGCTTACCGAGATTGTGGATTATCATTCAGAGAAATCGCTAGTCGCGTTGGACGAAACCAAACAACTGTAATGCGGATATGTGACCGTTGGATGCAGGAGAGTACGACGGGCCGACGTGGTCGATTGCATTCACCTCGGTGCACCACTGCACGTGCTGATAGGCAAATTGTGCGCATGGCAGTGACGGATCGCTCAGTGACATCCCGAACCATAGCACAGCACATTGCGTCTGTAACGCATCATCCAGTGTCTGCGCGTACCATTCGACGCCGTTTACAGCAGAGTGGTCTGTCCGCAAGACGTCCATTGCTTCGTCTACCATTGACGCAGAACCACAGACGTCTCCGTCGCCAATGGTGTGATGACAGACGGATGTGGACGGCAGAATGGAATGACGTTGTCTTTACTGACGAGGCACGCTTCTGTCTGCAGCACCACGATGGTGGGATTCGAGTGTGGAGACACCGTGGAGAGAGGATGCTGGATAGCTGCATTATGCACCGCCACACTGGTCTTGCACCGGGTATTATGGTATGGGGCGGTATTGGATATTACTCTCGCACGCCTCTAGTACGCATTGCCGGTACTTTAAATAGCCGGCGCTACATATCCGAGGTGCTGGAGCCAGTTGTCCTTCCTTACCTTCAGGGCTCGGCCACAGCCATATTTCAACAGGATAATGCGCGACCACACGTGGCAGGCATTGTCCAAAGGTTCTTCGTCAATAACCAGATTGAATTGCTTCCCTGGCCGGCTCGCTCTCCGGATCTTTCGCCGATAGAAAACATGTGGTCCATGGTTGCTCAACGAGTGACCAAGATTACATCCCCAGCTGCCACACCAAATGATCTTTGGCAACGTGTGGATGCTGCTTGGGCTGCTGTACCCCAGGAACACATCCAACGTCTCTTTGACTCAATGCCGAGACGTGTGGCAGCGGTGATCTCCAACAATGGCGGCTACTCTAGCTACTGATTCTGGCAGGAACCACATGTCACAGACGTCTGTAACCGTAATCATTTGATACTTGGTCAACATGTTATGTACAAAATAAATTTTGTTGTGCTACCTCTTGCCTTTCGTGGTGTTGCATTTACGGTGGCCAGCAGTGTATATTCCTCCCTTCTTCTTTATCACCGCCAGCTACTCGTTGTCGAGTACTGGACATAGCCCTATTTTGGACACTTCAGTTGTACGCATCCACTTTGATCCCATGTATTGCCTAATGTCTCTGACCTGCATTTCATCAGGCTGTCGTCTCAGTATTTTCTTATCTTTTGAAATCCAGCAACTCGGTTTAACCATTTTTCAAGCCCTAGGCTACGTACATGTTCTGCCTATCATTATTCCATCTTCATTACCTTCGTAATTACATCTTCCAGTGGTGTCCGTCCTCTGATCAATTTCTATGCCTCGTCTCTCTTCTAGCATGGGAGAGTTTAGTAACTGGGCGCACTAGGTTTTTGAAATTATGCGCAAATATGATGGTATCCAACTGCTCTGGCACTCTTCTGATTCCCGTAAGTAACGAACAGGAACAAGAAGAAAGACACCATTGGAGCTGTGAAATGAGTGAGTGTGAGGCAAATAAAACAGAAAAGTTTCTTGTTATTTTCAGCGGGAAATAAGAAGGCAAGGATACAGTTATTATTTACTATTCCTTGATATACTGTAGAAACCTGCAATTTATGGTATCATTTCATTATCTAAAGCAATCGCGTTAGTCTGTAATAGTAGAATGGTGTACTGGTGCGCCGAAAGATCAGGTGTGCGCACCCCGTAAGAAGTTGGAGAAAGCTTAAATAACGATGAGATTGGGTAGTAAAAGGAAACAACAGATCACGTTGAAGAACAAGTACAGGAAAAGTGCACATGGGTGCGTTACTGACCAGTCACAAAAGATGAAAAAGAAAACCAGGGGGAAGGAGGAAACCTCAGAGTCATTGGAGGTATCGAATAGTCCATAGTTTTTGATAATGTCGATGAAGTTAATAAAAATGACCAGTATGCTGACGAATGTAAATCATTACCAAAACGCAGATGCATCAGATGCGACCACATGAGGACGAAAATCTGGGGTATAGCAGTGCTGGGTGCTCCGGTTGGAATCATGTTGCAGATTATGTTTGCGATGACTGATTAATCAAGAAATGAACTTTATAATAACTGATGAAATGTGAAAAGTGGTTACATACTCCTTCTCACTGTTTAAATACATTTCAATCGTCTAATTTTATAACAGAAATTATCAGGTAAGTTAATAGGTGATTATTTTCGCTCTTGTATATTTAACATAAGCTTCCATTATCAATCGCACGTTTTCTCAACCACCGCGGAGGATTACCCCATGAGAGGGGAATCGTGTGCCATCGCATCTTAGTTGCATTTGCAGTTCAACTTCATTGTACAGTTTCCTACATTAAGATTCACTTAGTACAGCAAAAGTAGAGAATTTAAAACAATCTTCTGTACATTTGATTTTAGATTACTTATTACGAATTTGTCAAAATAATAACCTTCCCTATTGTAGACACGCTTCCCCTACTTTCCCTTAATTTTCAAAATTAGTCTCTTCATTCCTAGCTGATCAACCCTTAGTTTTTGATTTGATTCCTCATTAACCATCTATGTCATGCAAAAGGAAGAACTGCTTACACATAATGGTTCAGAATTTTCGTTTTGAGGCACATGGAAAGTTTTGTCTCAAAAACTCTGCGTGTTTTAGCAACAGAACTTCACATAGCATTTACTCTTCTGTTGATGATTTTTTCCGACCCAAGAAGTCTTTGTTTTCCACTACTCTGTGGACTCATCAACCGATTCTATGGATTAACTGATAAGCTGTACAATTTCCTCTTCGATATGTTCCTCATACGTTATTTTCATCTCACTATAATTGATTTTCGCCTCCCCTTTTGAAACTGACCTGTTAGGTTGTTCTATTCACCGCTGAAATTTTTCGGCCATAGAGACAAACAAAGAAATCATTCACAAAACAGAAGGCCCATCAAATAAGATTTTGTGAACAGGTATTCCTTCCGGATTTTCCAGTTAAATTTCCTCTGGGACCGGTAAAAACAGTTTTGCTGACACTGAATCTCCTTGATTCCCCTTTGAATACTAATTTCTCACTTTGTTGGTGCAGTTTATGGGACGTTTAACTCTGAAGTGAAGTGGGTAACCATAAAAATGTCTGAAAAGCGTGTAAGGCTTTTGCAGGGGAGGTTGTTCAAATGGTTCAAATGGCTCTGAGCACTATGCGACTTAGAACTAATTAAACCTAACTAACCTAAGGACATCACACACATCCATGCCTGAGGCAGGATTCGAACCTGCGACGGTAGCGGTCGCTCGGTTCCAGACTGCAGCGCCTAGAACCGCACGGCCACTCCGGCCGGCGGGGAGGTTGTGCTCAGAGATGATTCTAAAGATAGAATGTTGATACGCTGTGCCGTTTCCGCCGAGTTATTTAGCATTGTAATTAACCAGTCAGGTCATTGCACGTGCAAATTGAAGCACCTGCACGTGTGAAAATGCGGTAATGTACAGACATCTGTGGATCTGTGAGTTACCGTTTGGTGAAATGCTCATTATCAGTTAAAATGTGTCGTTTACTGAAGTGACAAATTGAAGCTAGGTGTGAAAAAGATACGTTTGTTTGGTTTATGGAAGCCAAACGAGGAACGCTTTTGGTGACAGAGCCTGAGGCACGCTGCTTGATTTTGCGCGCGACTACCTGATTGGCTATCTTTAATGATATATAACTCGGAAACGGCGCAAACTATTGAATTTCTTTTTTAACAGTTGTTTCTCAGCACAATCTCCCATGTTACAGTCTTGAAAGTTTTTCAGACTGTTCCTGCTCACCCTGTATAGTCTCCATAAATGTAGCTTATGTTGGATCCGTACTTTGTGCTCAAAGTTTGTTAACAACATCTCCTTTAGTGGTCATAATATATCACTACTGCATTTTTTATTCTTGTCTTTATATACATAAAACATAGTCACTGCGCCTTCGCTCCAATTTTTTAATCATTATCAGACAAGTACGATGCCGTAAATGCTGAAACGGTACACTAGTTTCCGCTCCATAAGCAGCAGGTTTCGCTGCTCGCTCGCACCGGGAAATAGAGGCGGCTCCGCAGCCAATTTTATTACACGACGCGGCCGGCCGCGGGTGCAACAGAAACCATGTGGATGGGTGGAAAGAAATGTGCCAGGCTTCATAATACGTATTTATATGTGTCGTGTATTATGGATTTCTTGTACGTGAATGTGAATCTGCACTTGAACTTTCCTAATCCTCCTCACACCTTTCCATAAAGCTTGGCGAAATCTTAGTTTGGAAGTAGTTCTGCAGTATAGTAGTGCCAACCTTACTCCTGGGTAGGGGATCAGAGAGACAGCACAGCAGGTCAAAGTCAAAGACGTTCCAGTGTCACAAGATCTGGGGTGGAGAGGTTGGTCGCGGCCTAGTGGTTCGACCATCCCCTCCACCGGGGCCCAGGAACACATCTGGGTGCCCGCGATATTATGGGAGAGTTACAGAAGACGGGTAAGTGAGCAGACATGCCCTCAGTGCTTCTGTCTCGATGTTCACGCGTGGAAGAGAGGTATTTGAATATTTGCACTAATTATTTTATTTCCTGCTTCGGATTGTGTAAGGAAATGAATTTTCTCGTTTAATTTCAGAAATTTGACCCCCTGTGTTAATGTCTCTGGTCTCCAGTTTACCCGTCATCCTCCTCACATAGTGAATGTCCCATGTAAAATATTGGGAGACTTTGGTCGTATACATTTGGCCAACGCAATTCCGTCTTGCCCCTAGAAATGTGTGTGCAGATTAGTATATAATACACCCGAGCTATAAGTTGTAAAATTGTAGTATATGAAAACTGGAACAATTGCTGCAATCGCTGTAAAGTCGAGTGATAATGTTTAAAATAAATAGGTAATCAATTGTCGTCAACCTTTAAAATAAATAGGTAATCAATTGTCGTCAACCTTTAACATACCCCAAAAATCATATAGGAGTCAAGTTAAAGGAATTCATTTAAAATACAAGATATAGAATGCAGGGACCCACATATCAGCGTGTGAGCCCTCCAGCCTCTTGCCTAGAATCGTACAGAAAGGCACGCTCTCTAGGTAGCGCTCTCAAGCTCCCCTCCCCAGTTATCCGTTGCGCAATTTTCGTTCAGGGCTTGACGACATCAACTTTCATCTGGCGTCCCTAGGCAAGGAGGTTTGACGGTAATCTTTCACTGCAAAATACAGTACATCGAAATATATGTAAGCCAATGGCCTTGCCGCAGTGGTAACACCGGTTCCCGTCAGATCACCGGAGTTAAGCACTGTCGGGCTGGGCTAGCTCTTGGATGGGTGACCATCCGGTCTGTCGAGCGCTGTTGGCAAGCGGGGTGTACTCAGCCCTTGTGAGGCAAACTGAGGAGCTACTTGATTGAGAAGTAGCTTGTCTGATCTCGGAAACTGCCATACGGCCGGGAGAGCGGTGTGCTGACCACATGCCCCTCCATATCCGCATTCAGTGACGCCTGTAGGCTGAGGATGACACGGCGGCCGGTCGGTACCGTTGGGCCTCCATGGCCTGTTTGGGAGAGAGGAGAAATATACGTAGAGTGCAATATCTATAAATTATCTTTGTGTCCTGGGGGGAATCTTGGTCATCTTACTTGATCTCAATATTTCGGAAGTAGAACACTTGGGGTCCCGTGTGTAGAAGTTACGACTGACAGGAAAATGAGAGGCTCCAGTTTAATGCTCTGGACGAAACAAGGTTATGTAAGCTTCCCGGTATAAAGTGGTTACGCAATATGTATTTCTCGTGCGTTGCAGGACTAGTATCGCTTTTTCACATTATTTCTTACATATAAGGCACTGATATAACTACATGTTGACTCTTGGGAACTCCGAGAAAGCCTGTGTTGCACAATTAAGATAACTTCAAAATAAGTACGTACGATGTGGCTACAACTATCCTTCAAACCAGCGTAAGATTAGATTACAGCGTTCTGTCGATGTCACTATGAGTCTGGGAGTAGCTTCAATTGGGTGAATTTTAGGACAGTACTCAGATTTGTCCAGTTAGGTGAAGGAATTATCTTTGTATTCTTCAAATGGTTCAAATGGCTCTGAGCACTATGGGACTCAACTGCTGTGGTTATCAGTCCCCTATAACTTAGAACTACTTAAACCTAACTAAACTAAGGACATCACACACATCCACGCCCGAGGCAGGATTCGAACCTGCGACCGTAGCAGTCCCACGGTTCTGGACTGCGCGCCTAGAACCGCGAGACCACCGCTGCCGGCCTCTTTGTATTCTCCTCGGTTGGTCAAAATAAGTCCTGTAAAATATAAAACTTTGTTGCTGACTAATACTTCTAGCATAATATTGCTCCGTGTTAGTCTGAGCAAAAATATGTGGTCGTTAGCCATTACGAATTATAAAAAAAGTAATTGGTAAAATCGCAGCGAATGACATACCATGTAACTGAATAAGTGAAGCGCAGATTATGTTTCACTCTTGAGGAGTGGACACACAGGAGTGATATTTCTTATTCCCATACCCTAGCGTGCGTGAGGACTGATTTCTTTATTACCACGCATCACAGAGTGTTTTGTTAGAAATCGATCACACTTAAGAAGAGGCCCTGAGAAAATATTATATCATTCTCGTTTGATCTTACTTTTTCGTTGGCTTATGCGAACAGCCAACAACTTAAGATGACGTATACATTGTTTCTTAATCATTGTTATTCCTGTTGAATTGTTTTATAATATTGCTTATATCATGAGCTAAAACCAGGATGAGCTGGTTTAGCTATTCTATTGTAGATTGGTTGTAATCTCGTTCCATATATAAACGAATTCTGAGTATCATTATCGAGGTAAGTTGCGATGTATATAATTGGAGGAGGGTCTGTGTCAAAGAGGATTTTCGTCGTAATAATTTAGCGAAGTGTATGTGAGAGGCATTCATATGTTGCACAACTCTTCTCGGGGAAAACATTCTCGGAAATTAACCAGTCAAACTCACAGTGTCGTACATCGCCTTCCTTGTAGGGTCTGTGACTGGAGATTGATGAAAGTCCCAATGAGACACTCGGGGCTACAAAGCGAACGGAGAGGGAACTCGCCGCTGTTGTTTCTATTTTCTCTATCTGCTCCATTAATAATACCTAATAAGGGCCCCACATCGAAGAGGTATCCTGAAGAATACGTCGAACAAATATTTTCTAAGGACCTCCATTACGAGTGGATGGTTACGAATATACTGTTTGCAGTCTCAAGGTATTAAGTATAAACTACAATGAGCGGAAGGTTATCTACATATGGGAACAGAAGTAACGCTGCCATTATAAAAATCGAAGGTCGCGAAACGGAAGCAACAGTAGAAACATGAGTGAGGCAAGGTTATAGTTTACCGCTTACGTTACTGAATCCATACAAAAAGCAAGAAGAGGAGGAAACGAAGGAGAATTTTGGAAATTGGTTTGAAGTTTAGGGAGGAACAAATAAAAATCTTTGATAGTTGTCGACGATACTGTAATTTGTTCAGAGATAGCAAAGGACAGTGAAGATCAGATGTACAGAATGGATATTGTCTTGTAAATACGTTATAAGGTGAATGTTAACAAATGCAGAGCTAGGATAACAGAATGTAGTCGAACCAAACCAAGTGATACTGATGGAATTAGATTACGAAACCAGATACTAAACGCAATATATGAGTTTTGCTATTTAGACTTTAAAATAACGGATAATAACCGAAGTAGGTTAGATATAAGATGCAGACACGCAATAGTAAGCTAAATATTTCTAAAAGAGAGGAATTTGTTAACATCGAGTGTAAATTTGAGTGCTGGGAAGTCTTTTCTGAAAGTATTTCTCTGGAGTGCAGCCTTGTACGGAAATTAATCGTGAATGATAAACATTTCAGACAAGAAGGTAATGCAAGGGGCCCTCAAATGAACACGAGGCAGATGGCAAAATATAAGTAAACGATTTATTATTTGCAATTTCTCATTGTCAGAAACTGCATTTCCTGTGAAAAATCTTTTAATAGCAAAGATCACATTCAGTATTATATAGCAACGAGTTTTAAGAAGATCAGAAGATGACAGTCTTAAGTTTTGATCCCGGTCTCATGTAATAAACAATACTAAATGTGGTCTCGGCTATTAACTCCTTCTCTAATGCTTATTACTTCAAAAGTAATAGCCATAACCGTAACAACATATATCATACTGTGAGACAAGACGAAGAATATCTCCACGGGAAAATGCTTCCCGTGGCCTGCGGCACAACAGGTGTACCCAGACGTGCTCGCTCAGTCGTTAGCAAGGTTGTTTCGACTACCGTGCAGACGTGTTGCGGGAAAGCCATTACACATTCTCCATACAGTCCCTATATCTGTTAATGTGATTTCCATGTTTTTGGAGCACTCATGAAAGACATTCGTGGCTGTATATTTTCTTCGGACGAAGAGATGTATGCCTAGGTACAACGACAGTTCCGTAAGCAACGGTTAAAATGAAGGTATGCATCATCTTGTCTCGCAATGTAATGAATGTGGTGGCAGTCATGGCGATTAATTTTGAAATAATGAACAGTTTACTTATGTTTTCCATCTGTCTCGTTTACATTTGACTTCTCCTTGTAGAAGCTCTTGAAGTGTCGCCCTAGATAGGTAGAAAGAATGCTAACGAAAAGAGATTGGTTCAAGGAAAAAAAGAAACTACTAGTACGAATTTAAAGTGTGACTCAGTAGATACTAAACATCCTGAGGCGTCAAGGAATACTTAATTTGCCATTTTAGTTATGTGTTTGGAGGAACAACTGGAGAAGGATACCTAGCCTTGAATAAAACGAGAAAATTCTAAATACAGTAGTTTGCATTGATGGAGCAGACATGACAATATTTGTACATGACAGACTAGAGTGAGAAGTTGCATCAAAACTGTCTTCGGACCGAATACCACAACACAAACTGGAAAAGAGAACAAGGGATACATGTTGATTAAAGATAGCTCATCTACCATCGTTTTATTGTTGACATTAGATTACATCAACATTTGGCATGCCTTGCTTTCAACTACGCTTCTACCCATCAAGATTTAAGTTTTCAGTGGTTCCCCGCAACAGGTTAACCTAAATGGCTCCTGTAAAAAGGACACGGCCTTACAAAGTTGGAGCTCGTGCCCAGTCCTTAAATGATCGAGTTGTCGGAGAGACGTTAAGCATAAGCCACTTTCATTCGGAAGTCAAGAAACACAACCGCAAAGGGTGGCCCAACATTCTGCCACCTGGATCTCATTGACGAACAGAGTTTCAGAGGATCTCTGTTGGTACAATCCAATCAGATATCTACAAAGGCGGTTTTCTTCAGAAAGGTCGTAATACCTGACCACAAACCGTGTTTTATAATTCTGTAACGGATTAACGTCGGCAGTGTTCGACTGCTGTTATTCACATCTGTCCGACGACCTTTCCTTTCCTATTTTCAGTCATTCTGAATGTTCGCTATAGAAGCGATGTACTGCTGCTACAAGGGAACTTCTTTCGCAGAATCTGTATTGAATCACAAAAGAATTCTGTCAGATGAAATACCTTTCCTCTTCTAACAGATGTTTATTTTCTGTTCAGCGATTTCTTTTCTCAATATCTGCCGTTTGAGAGTTCGTTGGATGACTTAAAGAAAGAATCGTAACACGAACATCCACAGTGAAAGTATCTGGGAGAAATAGAATCCGGTAGGTCGACTCCCTCGGTGTTGTTCTGTGTTTCGGTGCCAGTAGGATCACAAAACGGTTATTTAGATGACTTTGACCTGTTTTATTCTGTTACAATGGCAGTCAAATGAAAACTGTTGTGTCTAGCTCATAAAGCATAGACACAATGAGGTAGCTAGGTGCACGCTAAACTAACGCAGACGGGCTTGAAGTTCTGGAACATGAGACTTATTAATGAATAAGAAGAAAAGTACGTAGATGTTACTTAACTTTTATTCTCTTGTTGGAATACATCTCTCTTGAATTTTAGTACGCTATTAGCACTGATACAAATTGGCGCCTTGCTAGGTAGTAGCTATAGACTAAGCTGAAGGCTATTCAATCTGTCTCTCGGCAATTGAGAGGAAAGCTTCGTACGTCTGGTCGCAAGCTATGTCGTCCGTACAACTGGGACGAGGTCTGGTCCGTGTCTTGTGACCTGCCATGTGGTGGCGCTAGGATTGCGATTACACAGTGGCGACACGCGGGTCCGACATGTACTACTGGACCGCGGCCGATTTAAGTTACCACCTAGCAAGTGTGGTGTCTAGCGGTGACACCACAAAAACGAGACCGATGGAAAAAGAAAGAAAACCGTTTACTGTTTTTAAAGTAATCGCGATAATACATGTATCCCACTGCGAGACAAGGCGGTCACTGCCTTCTTGAAGAAACGTTTGCTGTTGCCTGCAGAACAATGTTGCCCGCCCACATATTGCCACGATTGTGTCGAGTACGCTGCAGATGCCCCTGCACATCCTCTATGCAGTTCCGATCTCTCCTCATGCGATTTCCATATTTTTGGAGCCCTCGAGAGAGACACTCGTGGCAGTCGATTCACTCTGAACGAAGAGGTACACGCAGGGGACCGCAAGTATTTTCCCAAGAAGGCAATGACCGTCTCACAGCGGTAAGAACGTATTAACAGTTGCAGCAATTACTTTGGAAATAATAAACAGTTTACTTTATCCATCTGTCTCGTTTTCATTTGCCTGCCCCTTCTAAATAAGGTGAAACCGTTAGAAAAGATCTTAATCTCAAATTACCACTCTTTTCAAATAACTCTCGTCATGCCTCGTTTGTTAACAAGTATTTGACTTCGTTTAAAGGAAGATGTATGTAAAGCTGGTCAAAATTTTTGAATTTGTTTTCCACCAGATAGTTCTGTAGCATGTTAGAAATATTGTCTCCAATTTTCAGAGTTTAATTCGTTCTAGCAGTAACGTAAAAGCCACCTTATTTCAGCCAATGGCCAGTGCCGCGCACCAATTGTTACACCACTATGTCCTTGTTTGCGATACTTTATTATTTCCTGCCATCAGAAAAAATGTCTATCGAGTATAAAAGGCTGTGAGCCCATTCACGATGCGGTTAATGATGATTTTGTAAAGAAATGCACTCATGGTGGAACGCAAAACTCAAGCGAATGTCTCAGTAATATCATTTAAAATAGACGCCCCAAACAACCTTTAATTCAGATACTATTTTCTCATATGATGCTTGTCTGCAGTTCAATGATGGTAGCACTGGAAAATCACGACCATTATGAGAATAGGGTTTAATGCACGTTGCTTAACTAAAAACCCATTGAAGAAGACTCTCGATGTGCATATTGGTAGGTGTAAAATGTCAGTAAAGGATATTGCCAAAAGGATACGCCAGAAGGATAAGACCATAAGAAAAGAGCTACATGAAGACAAACAGACCAAGTATATGGTTACGGCCAACACTAAGGTACTTATTTCTGGCATAAATGCTAAGAAAATCTTTTTCTGCATACCCTGCAACATTGATTTTTCAGTGTACAAGGAACATTTTCTGCTGAACCATTGGAAACAAAAGAAGTGAAATTTACTACAGATTTTGTACATGCTATAAAACTAGTTCTTGCAGTACAAAGTTTTTCAAAGTGCATTTCTATCAAATTATTGAAAGTAATGTGAAATAAAAATTTCTGTCTATCAAACACATAATTTTTTTAAAAAATTGTAACTTCTAAGGTGATATTAAAAAACACGAACACGGATTTGTTTATCGAATTACTAAGAGCAACCTACCACAATTTGGAATTGGAAAGTGAAGAAACCATTGAGAAAATTTTCGTCGAGTAATAGTAAGTGTTCTAAAAGTATCGAGCAATGTGCTCATCAAATTATTTGACAAAAAATGAAAAAAGTACGTTTTAGAGATAATAACTAAGCGACATCAAGTGCAAGATTTTGCTCAATTATCTCTCAGATAGTAAAAGTTACATTAGCTCATATATGTAACAGTGTATTTTCTCATGCTTCCCTCCTTAAAGTCTGTGACATTTCCAAGCCCACACAACAAAATATTAATCGCCCCTCCTGTGCGGCAACGGGTGAGTTGTGGCGCCCTGGAGTTGGCGTGGCCGCTCGGCCATCCGGGGCCCGGCAGCAAACACATGGCGCCGAACGTTAGCCGGATGAGAGGGGTAGCCCCAGCATATGGTCCAGCCAAGGAAGTGGCTGGGAATTCCTTGGTGACGCTGTGTCTATGAAAGAGACTTGTATGCCGGGAGAGCCAAAGATGGATGACTTTGTGAAACCATAATGGCATTTCGTCTTAGTATTGAGGTTTTAATTGGCATAGATTTCTTGTCAAAATATCAGAGTGTTGTTGACTTTGAAAGAAGCCAGTTAAAAATGGTCTTGCCGATAACCGGAGTAATTACAGTACCTATTAGTGATAAACATGTAGTAACTAATGATGAAACTTGTGAGCTGCCTATACGAGTTCTGAAAAATAGGAGATATTGGGACGAAGGTGTTAATCTCAGTAAAAGTAAGCTAAACACAGAAGAAGAAGAAGCAATTATTTTGGACAAAATAGAAGCTAAATTGCAGGAAATCGATAAAATTTCAGCTAATCAGAAGGAAGAACTGAGACAGGTTTTAAAAAGGCATCAATAGGTATTTTCAGATCGACGTGGAGTGGTCAAAGGTTATGAATGAATTATGTAGGGAGGAGGTTGTTCTGTAACCTCTACACAGTATGGCAGCTGTGCAGTCCCAGCTGTGTGAGACCTTCTTTCCTTTTCAGGTCTCACACATTCTTCATCTTTCCTGTCTACAAAAATGTTGACCCATTCTTTCCAATACGAAAATTTTAATAAACAATGAATTCTGTAAGGAGGAGGTTGTTCTGTAACCTCCACACAGTATGGCAGCTGTGCAGTCCCAGCTGTGTGAGATCTTCTTTCCTTTTCAGGTCTCACACATTCTTTATCTTTCCTTTATACAAAAATTTTTCGTCATGGCTATCAAGCCATGAGTTCTGTAACCATTCTATCCACCGATTAGTGAAGAAAATACCTAATGTGACAAACCTAACAGTGACATAAACAATAGAGAAGTATGACGTAATTAAGATACAAATGTATTTGAGTAATAAGTATGTATAGAACCCTGGTAATATTATAAGTACAAAGTTGTTGTTTTATTGGAAATGGTCCCACAATAATATTTTAAAAAGATATACAAATTCGTCTACAAGCAGGATCTGAAGTGGCAGTGAAACCTAGTGTATGCATTAGAGCTAACTAATAAATAGTAAAAGAGGTATCTTAGTGTTGAAAATGCAGATTAGTTGTAAGAATGAACTCACCTTGTGTAGCAAGGAATGGCAGTGTAATAGAATTGAACAGTGTTTGTGGTTGAGACGTGAAGGACTCGTCCCTGAAGTATTTATAAGGTTGGAGCTGGCCATTATTTTGGTGTGGTGTGTGACAGGACACACCTACACGTATTGAGGTTGTGAGTTGGAGGCGTGAATGCGACCATAGGTACCCTTATGTTAGATGAGACAGAGCAGCTCAGGAATTTAGCATCGAGTGGAAATGGATTGCCACGTGAGCAAACTGATCAGCTGCAATACACTATACATATGAAATCAATGTGCTATCCTATGCTTTAAATATTAATAGAGTGAGTGTTAAATAAGTACATACACTAGCAACATACACTCCTGGAAATGGAAAAAAGAACATATTGACACCGGTGTGTCAGACCCACCATACTTGCTCCGGACACTGCGAGAGGGCTGTACAAGCAATGATCACACGCACGGCACAGCGGACACACCAGGAACCGCGGTGTTGGCCGTCGAATGGCGCTAGCTGCGCAGCATTTGTGCACCGCCGCCGTCAGTGTCAGCCAGTTTGCCGTGGCATACGGAGCTCCATCGCAGTCTTTAACACTGGTAGCATGCCGCGACAGCGTGGACGTGAACCGTATGTGCAGTTGACGGACTTTGAGCGAGGGCGTATAGTGGGCATGCGGGAGGCCGGGTGGACGTACCGCCGAATTGCTCAACACGTGGGGCGTGAGGTCTCCACAGTACATCGATGTTGTCGCCAGTGGTCGGCGGAAGGTGCACGTGCCCGTCGACCTGGGACCGGACCGTAGCGACGCACGGATGCACGCCAAGACCGTAGGATCCTACGCAGTGCCATAGGGGACCGCACCGCCACTTCCCAGCAAATTAGGGACACTGTTGCTCCTGGGGTATCGGCGAGGACCATTCGCAACCGTCTCCATGAAGCTGGGCTACGGTCCCGCACACCGTTATGCCGTCTTCCGCTCACGCCCCAACATCGTGCAGCCCGCCTCCAGTGGTGTCGCGACAGGCGTGAATGGAGGGACGAATGGAGACGTGTCGTCTTCAGCGATGAGAGTCGCTTCTGCCTTGGTGCCAATGATGGTCGTATGCGTGTTTGGCGCCGTGCAGGTGAGCGCCACAATCAGGACTGCATACGACCGAGGCACACAGGGCCAACACCCGGCATCATGGTGTGGGGAGCGATCTCCTACACTGGCCGTACACCACTGGTGATCGTCGAGGGGACACTGAATATTGCACGGTACATCCAAACCGTCATCTAACCCATCGTTCTACCATTCCTAGACCGGCAAGGGAACTTGCTGTTCCAACAGGACAATGCACGTCCGCATGTATCCCGTGCCACCCAACGTGCTCTAGAAGGTGTAAGTCAACTACCCTGGCCAGCAAGATCTCTGGATCTGTCCCCCATTGAGCATGTTTGGGACTGGATGAAGCGTCGTCTCACGCGGTCTGCACGTCCAGCACGAACGCTGGTCCAACTGAGGCGCCAGGTGGAAATGGCATGGCAAGCCGTTCCACAGGACTACATCCAGCATCTCTACGATCGTCTCCATGGGAGAATAGCAGCCTGCATTGCTGCGAAAGGTGGATATACACTGTACTAGTGCCGACATTGTGCATGCTCTGTTGCCTGTGGTTCTGTCAGTGTGATCATGTGATGTATCTGACCCCAGGAATGTGTCAATAAAGTTTCCCCTTCCTGGGACAATGAATTCACGGTGTTCTTATTTCAATTTCCAGGAGTGTATTTGAGTAACCTAATGGCAGACGTGAAACATTATTTATAGCTCAGCATAAATATACTTCGATGAAGTAAGTACATAATCGTAGATGTGGAAGTGACACAGTAGCATAGGGCCAATAAGTGAAGTTGGTAGTCAACTAAACGTAGTGTGATTTGAACACTCAGAACTATGCTAGTACCACAAGTTACTCACATGTACAAAGAAGCTGAGAAAACAACTACTAATCAAATATACTCATACTATCTCTAAGAATAAGGTAATCAAAGATGAGTCAGCTAAGTGAATAAAATACAAATGTATCAGGAATGTACCGAGCATTGGTTCAGTGTTCCGGCCCAGAAATAATAAATTGAAATTAAATAGGATTCATGATTGTATGCCTTGAGCATAAATTTTCTCTAGTACGTGACAAACGGCTTTTTGAGCCATTTGTTTACCGATTTTATGACAATTAAGTAACCATGAGAGTAAAAAAATTCCTCCTCAGGGGACACTGCCTTAACGTAGCACTGTCCGTGCGGGCGAGGAGGTTTGCGTGCTCCGGATCCGGAGGGCTATGCCGGCGGTAGCGTAGCTGCCAGCAGGGTCACCCATGCCGGACAGGCCAAAGGGGAGGAGCCAGACAAAGTGTGTCCCACAACGATCTATCGCTCCCCTTTCCTATCCTAAACATGTCCTCACCATTTCCTTTTCCTGTCATTCCCTGGTATATGTACAAAAGGGCAGAAAGACCGCTATAGGCGTGGAGAAGCCAATCTTTCTACGGGAGAAAACCCTGAATGAAAAATCCTGGTCCTCCAGGTTGGGGCTTGGCGACGGGCTACCAACCCGTCCTGGAAAAAATAATCACCGGTACTAGCATCACAGAAGAGCCTCGAATAGGACTGATCTCTGTAAAACGACCTAAGCAAGAACAAGGACTACGGAAGGAAATACAACTAGGGACCTGGAATGTCAGAAGCCTATACCAACCTGTGGCAGCAAAATGTGTAGTAGGGGAGGCAGATAAGTATCAAATCGATCTATTGGCCCTGCAAGAAACAGGGTGGACAGAAGCCGGAGCTACAGAAATGGAAAACTATGTCATATTCCATGGTGCCTCACAAACAAGCCACTCACTAGGAGCTGGTTTTGCAGTGAAGAAATCACTCTGTACCACTCTCATAGATTTTAAATCAATCAACCCCAGAATCTCACTCCTAACCATAGACACGGGAAAACACAAACTCACATATATAAGTTGTCATGCCCCAACCGAAGAAAGCGATGACATCAAAAAAGATATTTTATACGAGGAATTAGAAACGGTTTTAGACAATGTACCAAGTGAACATTACAATATTATCCTTGTAGATTTTAATGCGAAAATAGGGAAAGAAGCAGCCTTCATGGGGACCATCGGAAAACACAGTTTACATGATGTGAGCAGTGATAACGGCACTAGGCTGGTTAGCTTTGCGACTGCAAAAGGCTTGTTTATAAGTAGTACTGATTTCGACAGGAAGAGAATATATAAAGGAACCTGGGTGTCTCCAGATGGGAAAACAGTGAACCAAATTGACCACCTAATTGTAGAGAAGAGAATAAAGAAGTGGATACAAAATGTTAGAACGGCAAGAGGTGCGGAATGTGGATCAGACCACTTCCTTTTCAGAGGAAGGATGAAAACAATATGGAGAGCCAGGAAGCACAAAAGTATGCAAAGAGTCACTCGATATGACCATGAGAGTCTGACTGAAGATAATATAAGAAGAACTTTGAAGATAGCACTAACAAACCTTTTTGAGGCTTTGAATGAAGAGGAAGGAGATACTGTGGTAGATCAGAACTGGAAGGCGATTGCAGAGACCATTAAACAAACAGCCCAACAAGTAATCCCAAAGCGAACTAGGGGAAAAAGAGTGTGGTTCAATGAGGAGTGTGAGGGAGCTATCAGGGAGAGACAACGGGCCAAACTACTGTGGATACAAAGCAATATGTAAGAACAAGAAAAATCGAAGTTTGAAGAAACACGACGGCAGACCCAAGCCACATTGAGGAAAGCAAAGAGAAAATATGTTAAAAGTATCATGGAGGAAGCTGAACAAGACTTTCATGGAAATAGGTATAAAGAACTTTACAGAAAAGTGAAAAGTTTTAAAGGAGGGACATACCATCAACACAGATTTAAAAAAGATGCCAATGGAAGAATGTTAACAGAAGATCAAAAAATTGGAAGAAGATGGATGGAATACTTCAGAGAGTTACTAAACTCTGATGAACCAACCGAACTACTTGAGTTTGATGAACCAGTAACAGTAGACCCAGAATATCCTCCACCCACCATTGAAGAGATAAGGAACCAGATTAAAAACTTTAAGATTGGTAAAAGTCCAGGTGAGGACAGTATTCCTGCTGAACTTCTCAAGGCTGGAGACGAAATCCTCTGTATCAAAATCCACAAGCTAATCGAGCAAATTTGGGTAAAACATGAAATACCAGAGGAATGGAAGGTAGCTGTGATATGCCCCATATATAAAAAGAAAGACAAATCCGTATGTGACAACTACAGGGGCATAGCGCTACTCAACACCTGTTATAAGACCTTCTCTAATTGCCTATTAGAACGAATAAAACCAATAGCAACAGACATAATTGGAGAATACCAAGGAGGTTTCCAGGCAGGGCGATCAACCACGGACCAGATTTTTGTCCTAAAACAGGCCTGTGAAAAAATGCACGAATACGGACGAGAGATACATCTCCTGTTTGTAGACTTCAAGAAGGCTTACGACAGTATACATAGACCTAGCCTGATTAGAACTATGACAGAGTTTGGTATACCAAAGAAGTTGGTCAAACTGGTAGAGGTATGCCTAAATGACACAAAACTTAAGGTTAAGGTAGGCAATCAAATGACAGAAAGCTGCCAAGTTGTAACAGAATTACGCCAAGGAGATGTCCTCTTCAACCTGGCACTTGAGAAGGTAATGCGGGATTTCAACAAAGAAAACATCCAGGGCATTCAAATTGGTAATGAACACATTACATATCTGGCCTATGCAGACGACATTGCACTATTAGCATGCACACAAGAAGATCTGAAGAGAAGTATCCAGACCTTGGAGTTACTGGCAGCAAGGATCGGTCTACAAATTAGCTCTGAAAAGACAGAGTATATGACCATAGGAAGAAAGATCCAGAACTCTCAAGATTTAAGTGTGAACAACACCAGGTATAAACATGTGAAAGAGTTCAAATACCTTGGATCATTTTTTACAGAAGTAACATCAACTGAAGCAGAGATAAAAGCACGACTGCAGGCGGGAAATAGATACTATCACTCTCTAGACCCTATATTAAAATGTAGAAGTGTCTCGCAACAATTAAAGCTACGGTTGTATAAGACATTAATAATGCCAGTAGTACTTTATGGTTCTCAAACCTGGAGCACTCGAAAACAAGACCTTAAGCGACTGCTAACATTTGAAAGGAAAGTCCTCAGGAAAATATTTGGACCGGTCAGAGATCAGACTACTGGAGAATGGAGAAGACGCCATAACACTGAATTAGAAGAGCTGTACAAGGAACCTAACATCCTGGGAGTGATGAGAAGCAAAAGACTGCAATGGGCTGGACATGTTGTTAGAATGGAGGCAACAAGATGGCCCAAAATCACAATGGACTGGATCCCGTCAGGCAGCAGACCAGTGGGAAGACCTAGAAAATGGTGGGTAGATGGAGTGAGGGAAGACCTGTTGCAGCTGGGAGTCACGGAAAACTGGAGACAGATAGCAGAAGACAGAGGCGGATGGAGAGCTCTAACTGTGGTGGCGCGCGGTCCTCTGGGCCTGATCGCGTAAAGAAGAAGAAGAAGAGACGAGAGTAAAATTGAAAAAGTTCTGTTAACTTTGTTCCAGCAAAATATTGAAGGATAAAATGTATATATCCCCATTTCATTGTGACCCACCCTTAGATAATAAGTGAACCGAGTCTGAGGCACTCTTTTTGTTTGTTCTACAGGACAAACCAGATAATGGCAGCCTGGTAGCGGCGTGAAAGCGTTGAGTGACTTGGACACAACGCACAGTGACCCCTCCCCTTTTCCCATGTAATTTAGAGGGAACTTGAAGGACGCACACCATAGCAACTTCCCCTCCCCTACCCTTGTGAATGGAAGTGTAGAACGCCAGCCAAAGCGGCTACAACCACGTGTGTAAAAATAATTTGTGAAATTTTCTTTCAGGTTTAGAAAAGACTGCTAAGATATAATCATCTGTTTATGTATCTTGAATAACTGTGTTATTTTCTTTGAATTTGTGTATGTAGAAATGTATTTAATGGATTTAAGAATTTCATAATTTTACATATTTTTATGTGTTTGTTTGTCTAAGGCAATATGTATGCCAAAGTGTTTCATTGATTTTGCTTAAATTTTGAGGGATAATGTTGCTTAAGAGGCAGTGAACATGCCAACAATTTAAATAATTGAAGTAGGTAATCAGTTTTCTTTTAATATTTATATATGTTTACATTTTAATTTTAATTTTTCATAGGGAGTTGAGCTGTACCCTTGCTTCCCTTTTTGTAATTAAATTTTTTTCATTCATTAACATTCAAAAAAAATTTAAGTAGAGGGTGATGTAGGTAGGGAAGTAGCCTACTCACGCCGTAGTAAATTCACATCAGTCTTTCCATTGTGTGCCAGCCAGTCCGCTGCAACTAGCTCTCACATCATTAATGTTGTGCAATACTTTTAAAAACAAGTAAATAACCTGAAACGGTTCTAGCATCTCAGGAGTAATACTAAATTAATATGTGTTGAGTATCAGTTCGATAACTTTAACCATTTTCGAAATTTGGACGTTTTTCCATAAAAATCATTGGCGCAACAGAAAAGAGCTAGAGACTTAAAAATTTATATTTAGATTCATTTTCCATAATAATTTAATAGAAACAGTACTTTGGATCTCACAAATTAAGATTTTAGTTGAAATCCATAATTTTCTGGTTTTTGTCTTAAAAATGAAGGAAGCAAGGTAGATTAAGTAGGCTAATAAATAAGGCTAGGATGTTTATATTTAAGTAGAATGGAGATCCGCTATAATCATAAAGATGTGAGAAGTTTCAATTGAATAACTATAAAACTGTAGCGATAGCGTATCTCCAAAGGGCAAGTTCAGAGCACGTCTACTGCGTGTAGTGTAATTAAATTAATTCTCTCGCCCAAAATATTTCACTTAGGCACGTCAAACTTTTATTATGATTACTTACCTGCGTGTTGATTGCGCATTTAAATTGAGTGCTTCATCTGCCATCAGCAGAAGAAGCTATGATTTATTCAATAACTTAATGTGGTGCGTTTCTAGCCCAGCGGCTAGTCGGGAGAGCCGATTTCATCAGGCGTTCCCTTAGCCGTCCGCACCGCGGCTTTATATATAAGAACGCTGCGCGAGGAAGGAAGGCCCCAGTTCTCTCCAGACGCTGAATAGCACACCATCTGTGTCTGGAGTCGCGTCGCATCGGTATCATTGCTATAAACAGCCTCGGATGCCGTATTAAGTTACTCAGGATACGCGTTACCATGAAATCATTTTCAAGTGAAGTGTTAATTCTGGGATGACTTTAATTATCTATCTTCAGTTTGCGTATGTCGTATTTTCACGTGCCGTCGCGGGACAGACATTCTACCATTATTTAGCGTGGCGTTTGATGAACATTATCATCAAATTATGGCGAGCATTCACTTAAACATTGAATGTGGACAGTTATAGTTGCATCAGCGCATTTGACGCTGAACACTGGTCTGTTAGTCAGATTGTGTGGATTCTTGTTTTTTCATCTGTGACTTTCAGAATATAGCGAACGTTTTTTTTTTTTTTTCACGATCGTTTTTGATTATGAATCCCAGACAATCTCCTAATTCCTAAGAGCTATAAGCTGTAGCTATAAGTGTATTTCTCAGGTGAAGTGGGCACTAGGAATTCTAATTACAGGCTTCACGTTTTGCTAATCACTTTCTGGTTGCCAATATTGTAGTTAGGGAGCCAGTGTTGAGAATGGCAAAAGACAGCATAAATAATAGGAACATTTTAAACAACATAATTCCACCCGCCGCTCCACATATGGTTAAACGGCAGGGAATTGAAATGTTTCTACATTCTACAAAATTTTATAAAAACAAATAATTTCCACCAGCCACCTCACAACCAGAAGGTCTAATATGTTATCGCCACGAGTCGGTTCTCTGTTTAACTGCTCAAGATAGTTTTCAGATAAAGCAGTTAAAAAAATTTCACTGGATTCTTTGTCCCTGCCACCCGTTATGAACGTTTGAGCCTCCCAGTCTATATCCGGCAAATTAAAATCTCCACCCAGAACTATAACATGGTGGGGAAATCTACTCGAAGTATTATCCAAATTATCCTTCAGGTGCTCAGCCACAACAGCTGCTGAGCCAAGGGGCTATAGAGACATCCAATTACCATGTCTGGGCCTGCTTTAACCGTGACCTTCACCCAAATTATTTCAAATTTCGAATCTCCGTCAATTTCCTTCGATGCTATTGCACTCCTTATCGCTATAAACACGCCTCCCCCTTCACTGTCCAGCCTGTCTCTGCGGTATACATTCCAATCTGAGTTTAGGATTTCGTTACTGTTTACGTCTGGTTTCAGCCAACTTTCTGTCCCTAGTACTATATGGGTGTTGTGACCGTTTATTAATGAGAGCAGTTCTGGGACCTTTCTATAGACGCTCCTGCAGTTTACTATTAGCACATTAATATTGTTATTCCCTGTTGTATTTTGCCTACTCCTACCTTGCCGCGTCTCAGGAGGCGTCTTGTCGGACCTAGGGAGGGAATTCTCTAACCTAAAAAACCCACATGTGCACTCCACACGTACTCCACTACCCTTATAGCCGCTTCCGGCGTGTAGTGCACGCCTGACCTATTCAGGGGGACCCTTCATTTCTCCACCCGATAGCGGAGGTCGAGAAATTTGCACCCCAGATCTCCGCAGAATCGTCTGAGCCTCTGGTTTAAGCCTTCCACTCGGCTCCAAAGCAGAGGACCGCGATCGGTTCTGGGAATGATACTACAAATAGCTCTGATTCCACCCTGCGAGCGAGTCTTTCCGCCTACTCCAATTCCGCCAACCGCATGTACGAACTGAGGATGACCTCTGAACCCAGACGACAGGAGTCATTGGTGCTGACATGAGCAACAATTTGCGGTTGTGTGCTCCCAGTGCTCTCTATCGCCGCCGGTAGGGCCTCCTCCACATTTCGGATGAGACCCCCCGGCAAGCAGACAGAGTGAACACTGGCCTTCTTCCCCGACCTTTCCGCTATTTCCCTAAGGGGCTCCATCACCCGCCTAACGTTGGAGCTCCCAATAACTAATAAACCCCTCCCCCCGTGTGGCTGCTCGGACCTTGCTGAAGGAGCAGCCACATGTCCACTCACAGACAGAGCGGGCAATGCCACACGGCCAACCTCCACATTGACCCTCCACCTCGTGCGCCGTGAACGCCACTGAACCCGCCACTCCCCTTAGGGAGAGGGTGGCCCAACCGCGCCCGGTACCCGCGAAGATGTCTCGACAGCAGGGACAGTGGGTGAAGCATGTAACATCTGTGGTGTACCATGCGACGCACCAGACTCTCCACTGCCGCTACACTCCGAGGCAGCAGCCTGAATACGGCTGACCGCGGCCATCAACACGTTCAGCTGTTCGCGAACAGTGGCCAGCTCCTCCTGCGTCCGTACACATCAGTCACACATCCTATCCATCCTAAGAAATCACTTTACTGTAGAGAGTTAATCAACTTTTAACTAGACTGCTAATTCACTAAAGGCGGCTGACTAAACTGACTAAACTGTGGTTGCTAGTCACTTCTTGTAGAAAACAATGAAAATAGCACTACCGGTCTCTGTATTGAAAACAAACACTAGCACTATTGGCACTATGGTTGACTAAAGGGACTCTGACTGTATTCGAAACAAACACGAAATCTATGGAACACTATTACTAGCACTCGACAATTAAAGCTTCCTAAAAGCAAAAACACACGGAAGAAGAAGTAACAAGTAAGAAAAATACAGTTAATACTTCAATTAAGGTAGCTCGCTGCACAGCAGACGTGAAGCAGACGGCAGTTACGACGAAGATTTTGAGCAGCGCAATGTGTAGATCGCTATAGATTACATCTAAAAACGGTTCTATATGCAGCTATATGTTAAAACTTTGCAGCATAGATGTAAACAAACAGATTTGCGCTAAGTGGCGAAATTTTGCAAAAACTGAAACTTGATTTACGTGCGATAGAATAATCCTAGAATTTAATGTAACGTAGTAAATGAGATATACTTTTTAGCGTGGTTCCGATGGTGTACTTATTTCTGTCGATGGATGTATGTATCAAAATTTATAACCTTAACTGGTAGGATTGGTACTTGCATAATCAGGGGGGTTGACGTCGGAGCCTATATAAGCGAGCCGCCATCTTGGCCAGGGGTCAGTCGTTGGTCAGTCGTTTTGGAGGGTGGGTGGCGAGGAAGCCCCACTTTTGGGTGGCCCATGTGGTCGTTTGAGTAAGAATTTTTCGCGCCGATTTATTTCGACAAACAGTATTGTTTAATAGTGCAAGTGTGCAACCATATGTTTGGTGAACTGGAAATGCTACGACTATTTGTGTGAGTTCCATTTACGAGGTACATATAGTCGTAAGTGAACATGTGGCGAACTGTGATTTCGCGCCAAAACTGTTAGAACAAAGAGTACAGTTTGACTTGGGTCTCTGTTCGAAGTGATTGAGTAATTTTTGTTTATAGCAGCCCACATTACTGCTATTGGGGGCTCGGAGCCAAATTATTATTAAAGTAAAACTGTAAACCGCCTCACCAGAGCTAATTTCACTGTGTGAAAGAAAGGGACAACGCCAATAAACAGTGATTGAACTGTGTCGCGAAAAACTGATTTTGCTATAATAATCGCTTAATTTTTGTTCCTTAGCAAAAACTGTACTTACGAATATTAATTCGAAAAATTATAACTAATGCGGGGATGTGGAACAGTATACTAAAGCTCCAAGTGTGGAAATCATCCCCTGAGATTTACGTGAGAACCAAAATTTGCAATCACATTTTTTAACCAACATTTGTATATGCACATTCGTGGGAAAACTCTGCAACCGCACTTCTTATTTACCGCTCCGTCGCACCGCTCATTCGCGTTGTCTTGAACGTTAACCTGGCCGTTTATGTCAACACTCTCTCTGACCACGTGTTGTCCTTTCTTCCGCACCTTCATAATGAGTGTGCTCTGGTCTCTTCCGTTTTCCACGAAGGCAGCAACCAATATTATTCCCATAGAAAGTGTCTGGTACTATGTGGAAGAGAGCATGGAACGTAGCAGTCTACATCTCCGCATTCTGGTAGCTCTACGAGATCAAATCGTAAGTGAATAACTTCAGAGGGATAGGCCTTACCATGACAAACTTGAGGACTCTTTTCCAAATTGATGCCACTGTCAAGGATAGAGGCTGCAAACCATGGATGAAGGGCAACAGGCTGACTCCATATTCATAGATTTCCAGGAAGCGTTTGACGCGGTGTCTTCTGCAAATTGTCAAGGAAGGACCGAGCTACAGAATAAGTTCCCAGATCTGTGACTGGCACGGTGACTTGATGTAAAGGAACCCAGTAAGTTGTTTCCACTGCGAGTGGTCATCAGATAGAAGGCCATTGTCAGGACTGCCCCAGGTAGGTGTAAGAGGACTGTTCTTATTCTCTCTATAGCGGGTGGTTATTGTTAATGTGTTACGGAGTTTTTGTGCGTTGTAATCATCGTATGGCAGCGAAACTTGTTAGATAATCTAATGCGTAAATGTGGAACCGATTTACGCTGGAAAACAAACTAGTTCCTGTTTTTGGCATTGTAAACTGTTTGTATGACGGTACGACATCCACGCCGTCATTGAGAAGCCATAACGTCAGTGAACAATATGGCTATTGAGAAGAGAGACCGTGCGCTGTTTGTGAAACTGTTTTATGTAAACAGCAACAGCGACAGTGCTCCATTAGGAGGGGCTTGAGGAAAGGCCGGAGTGGCCGTGCGGTTCTAGGCGCTACAGTCTGTAGCCGAGTGGCCACTACGGTCGCAGGTTCGAATCCTGCCTCGGGCATGAATGTGTGTGCTGTCCTTAGGTTAGGTAGGTTTAATTAGTTCTAAGTTCTAGGCGACTGATGACCTCATGAGTTAAGTCGCATAATGCACAGAGCCATTTGAACCATTTTAAATGGTTTATAGGAGATGAGAATGAAATTGAAAAACACGGGCGAGCTTCTTGAGGCACATGGAAGAGAAAGACATCCTATCCGGGTGACAGCTATTGACAAGATTGGTGTTGCTGTAACTGACCATATGGCCCGTGTGATGTTGATGCTGGGTGCATTGTCACGAGAATGGTCAATAGTACGGAAAGTTTTGTGGTCTATTTGACACTGGTATCCACAAAAGATCCAGACGGTGCAGCAACTGAAACCTCGTGATACGTTGCCACGTTCTTAATTTGCTCCTTCTCTATATGACACGGATACAAGTTGGTGATATGTGGCCGGGCAATATTCTCTGCAGTGACGAGGGGCATTTTGTATTAGAGGTTGCACAGAACCGCCGAGTTTTGGTTACTGTTGAATCTCAAGTTGTGCACAAAGAGCCATTGCACTCGCCATATCTGACTGTGTGGTGTGGGTTCATACGCACCTTTGTTCGCAGTCCATTCTGCTTTGAAAGGAATACACCCTGATGACCTGTCAGGTTTACCGTGAGTACTGCGTGTTATCGATACCTCCTGCTTTGGAATAGCACAATTTGACGAAACAACTGTTTTTGTGCAGGATTGTGCGACACCTCATGTCACTCGCCCAGTAGAAGTTCTGCTTAATGCAACCATCTACGAACTTGTTGCCTCCAGAGGTGCACGGCCTGGAACATCGCTTGACCTGAATCCATGCGACCAGAGACACGTTTGGTCTTTACCTGATCTGAAGTACAATATACGGGAACACGTCGCTCAGATTCCACCGGAACTGCTGCGAGCGACTGTTGATGACGTCGGTTTAGGGATGCAGCATCATCTAGACGTCCTGGCCTTCACCAAGTACATTGCGTAAGCGGCACTTAACAATAAAATCAACATTGTCCCTTTTACACTTGTTTGCCTTTTCCTGCCCACGTTCCGTTCCGAATCCATTACATGTTGTTGTTGTTGTGGTCTTCAGTCCAGAGACTGGTTTGATTCAGCTCTCCATGCTACTCTATCCTGTGCAAGCTTCTTCACCTCCCAGTACCTACTGCAACCTACATCCTATTGATTTTGTTTAGTGATCTCTTGGTCTCTACGATTTTTACCCTCCACGTTGCCCTCCAATACTAAATTGGTGATCCTCGATGTCTCAGAACATGTCCTACCAACCGATCCCTTCTTCTAGTCAAGTTATGCCACAAGCTCCTCTTCTCCCCAATTCTATTCCATACCTCCTCATTAGTTATGTGATCTACCCATCTAATCTTCAGCATTCTTCTGTGGCACCACATTTCGAAAGCTTCTATTCTCTTCTTGTCCAGACTATTTATCGTCCACGTTTCACTTCCATATATGGCCACACTCCATACAAATACTTTCAGAAGCGACTTCCTGACACTTAAATCTATATTCGATGTTAACAAATTTCTCTACTTCAGAAACGCTTTCCTTGCCATTGCCAGTCAACATTTTATATCCTCTCTACTTCGACCATCATCAGGTATTTTGCTCCCCAAATAGCAAAACTCCTTTACTGCTTTAAGCGTCTCATTTCCTAATCTAATACCCTCATCATCACCCGATTTAATTTGACTACATTCCATTATCCTCGTTTTGCTTTTGTTGATATTCATCTTATATCCTCCTTTCAAGACACTGTCCATTCCGTTCAGCTGCTCTTCCATGTCCTTTGCTGTCTCTGACAGAATTACAATGTCATCGGCGAACCTCAAAGATTTTATTTCTTATCCATGGATTTTAATACCTACTCCGAATTTTTCTTTTGTTTCCTTTACTGCTTGCTCAATATACAGACTGAATAACATCGGGGTAGGCTACAACCCTGCCCCACTCCCTTCCAACCACTGTTTCCCTTTCATGCCCCTCGACTCTTATAACTGGCATCTGGTGTCTGCACAAATTGTGAATAGCCTTTCGCTCTCTGTATTTTACCCCTGCCACCTTCAGAATTTGAAAGAGAGTATTCCAGTCGACATTGTCAAAAGCTTTCTGTGAGGCTACAAATGCTATAAACGTAGGTTAGCCTTTCCTTAATCTATTTTCTAAGATAAGTCGTAGGGTTAGTATTGCCTCACGTGTTCCAACATTTCTATGGAATCCACACAGCTCTTCCCTGAGGTCGACTTCTACCAGTTTATCCATTCGTCTGTAAAGAATTCGTGTTACTATATTGCAGCCGTGGCTGCAAACATTTCTGTAGTCTCTCTTGCATTCAGAGTGCCAGAATTACACCTAATGGCCAAAATTGGAAATCTGTTTTCTTTTCTGAAGTAAATTGGTTCCGCAGTATGGCATAGAATATCTACCAGGTATCGCTGCCATACGGTAATTACAGCGAACTGGACGTCTGTGAGTAACTGCACTTTAATGATTACCACCCAGTACATAAATGACCTGACGGACAAGGTGAGTAGCAATCAGCGCCTGTTTGCAGATGACTCAGTATTATACGGGAAAGTATTGTCGTCGAGTGACTGAAGGTGACCCAGACAAAATTTCTGGTTGATCTGATAACTGACAGCTTGTTCTAAATTTATAGAAACATATGTTATGTAGATGAGTAGGAAAAGCAATTCCGTAACGTTGGTCTACAGAATTAGTAGTGTGCGTTTGACAGTGTCAAGTCGATTAAACATCTAGGCTTACCGTTGCAAGGTGATATTAAATGGAACGAACACGTAAGACTGGTAGTATGGAAGACGCGTGGTAGACTTCGGTTTGTTGGGAGAATTTTAGGAAAAATGCGGTTCATCTGTAGAGCAGATTGCGTATACAACACTAGGGCGACCCATTTTTGAGTATTGCTCCAGTGTTTTGGACATCCATCAGGTCGGATAGGACGTCGAAGCAGTTCGGAACTGGGGTGCTAGATTTGATAACGGCACGTTCGATCAACACGTCAGTATTACGACGATGCTTCGGGAACTTAAATATGAATCCCTGGAGGGACGATGATGATCTTTTCTCGGAACACTATTACGAAAATTTATGTAACCGTCACTTAAGGCTAACCACAGAACGATTCTACTACTACCAGCGTACTTTTCGTGTAAGGGCTACGAAGATAAGAGTAATTAGGCCCCGTACGGAGGCATATAGCCAACTGTGTTTCCGTCGTTCTATTTGCCGGTGGAACAGGAAAGTTAACCTCCGTCAAGCACCCTAGGTGATTGGTGGAGTATATATGTACAAAACCTAACAGGGTGTACACTTCAGAAAGCATTAAGTAAAAGTGTGAGGGTGCTCAACCCGGTATTTATAGATCACTTCATAGAAAGTTTAGGAAATGCAAACTGGGAAGATGTATATAATGAGCCAAATGCTAATGATAAATGCAGCATATTTCTTGATAAATTTATATCACTTTTTGAACATTGTTTTCCAAAGAAAACTACTAAATGTAACACCACAAACTTCTCAATGAAACCTTGGATTACTACAGGTATTAAAGTGTCTTCAGAAAGAAAAAGAAAACTGTATGAGATAGCAGGTACTAGTAAAGATCCGGAAGTAGTTTTACATTATAAAAATTCTTATAACATACTGGGAAAAGTTGTAAGGAAATCAAGAAGTATGTATGTCAGAGAAGAAATTAACAATTCCAGCAATTAAATCAAATCTATACGGAATGTTGTTAGAAGGGAGACAGGAAAAGTAGCCACTGGAGTAGGTAGTATTGCTGTTAAAGAGAATGAGACCATCTTAACCAACAGTACACAGGTAGCCAATGTATTTAACAATCACTTCTTAAGTGTAGGAGAAAAAATTTGTGAGAATAGTTCAAAAGAAAAAGCCAGGCAGTACATGGAAGAGTCAGTTTTGAAATATTTCAATCAGATTAGGTTTCATCTAACAACCTCTTCGGAAATAAGGAAAATTATTTAATCTTTGAAAAATAAATGTTCTGTTGGAGTAGATGACATCTCTAAGAAGTTATTAAAACAATGTGAAGCAATTAAAGCTGATTTTTTGAGTCACATATGTAATGCATCACTGACTCAGGTATTTTTCCAGACAGGTTAAAATATATCATTGTCAGGCCCCTCTACAAAAAGGGGGAGACCACAGATGTCAATAATTACCGGCCAGTATCCTTGCTTACAGCATTTTCAAAAATCTTTGAGAAAGTAATGTACTGAAGAGTGATTAGCCATCTCACCAGTTATGGGACACTTAGTAAATCACAGTTCGAATTTCAGAAACGCTGTTCCACTGAGACAGCAATATGCAATTTCACTGCCCACGTAATAGAGTCTTTAAATAGTAAAATTTCCCCAGTAGGAACATTCTGTGACTTTTCCAAAGCATTTTATTGTGTGAACCATGACATTATATTATAGAAATTACAATTCTATGGTATAAATGGTACAGCATATGAATTGTTTAAGTCATATCTACAGAACAGGAAGCAAAAAGTCTCTTTGTATGCTTCAAGTGATTCAAAGGAGTTTGACACTTCATCTGACTTGGGTGAAATTACATTAGGTGTTCCACAAGGTTCGATCATGGGTCCCCTCCTGTTCTTGATATATGTAAATGACCTCCCTTCCCATGTGAAACAAGATGCTGAACTGACTGTGTTTGCTGATGATACAAGCATAATTATTAATCCAGTATGAGAAAGTCCGATAGAAAATGATACAAATATGGTCTCTGGAAAAGTTATTAATTGGTTTTCTGCGAATGGGCTTGCTCTGAACTTTTAAAAAACACAGCACATCCAATTTTCTGCTGCAAAAAGTACAATTCCTTAAATAAACATAACACGTCAAAAGAAGTCAGTAGCCAGGGTAGAGCATACTAAATTTTTGGGTGTACATATAAGCGAGAATCATAACTGGAAAATTCATATTTTGGATCTCCTAAAGCAACTAGGTTCATCAACTTTTTCAATCAGAATAATTGCCAATTTTGAGGAAGTAGAAATTAGTAAACTAACATACTTTGTATACTTCCACTCTCTGATGTCTGGGGAAACTCAACACTTAGGCAAAAGGTATTCACTGCTCAAAAGAAACTAGTTAGAAAAATGTGTAGGGTTCATAGTCGCACATCTTGTAGGCATCTGTTTAAAAGGTTAGGAATTCTTACAACTGCTTCACAGTACATTTACTCAGTAATGAATTTCTTTCTTAACAACATGGCCCAGTTTAAAATGACCAACGACATTCATGATTGCAATACCAGAAAAAAGGAAGACCTACACTATCCTTTATTTAACCTATCTTTGGCACAGAAAGGGGCAAAATATGCTGCTATAAAACTTTTTGATAAATTACCAGATGAAATAAAATGTCTGACAGACAGCAGTAATAGTTTCAAAAACAAATTAAAATCATACCTCCTTGACAACTCCTTCTATACCATAGATGAATTCTTGAATATGAGTAAATAAATCTGGAGATATAATATATGCATTTTGTGCCATTTAAGTGAGTGGGATAGATAATAGAAATATTTAGGTATAACACTACAATGTAAGAAAATGTTTCCCATGCGCATTTCTTGTGCATTTGACACGTTCCACGTCATAACGGTTTTCCGTGCTATTGATGAATGGAACACGTAACTAACAAACTAACATCTCGATGTATATATTACAAGGAATACACGTGATTTGCCTTGGGGGTAAATTATTGTTCATCCTGTTTGCTTGTCTTTGCTCTCGTGGCAAAGACACTGCTATTAAGGATTAAAAACCTTTTCCCAGAGATAAGTCACAAGACCTTTAAATGCCGATAGCAGCTGCTCAATATTGTGTGAATACAATGCTTCTATACAAAAGTTTAGTGTTTATGAATAATATATTATGAAGATTGACTCAGGCAGTGCATAAACCTTGTTTTCGTTACCCATCAAGATACAGAAACAACATTTTTGACCACTGAAATAATCCCGTTTTATTTATTTATTGGGATATTGGAGCACTTCCGGTCCATTGAAATTCAAAGATGTGTTTAAGCGACGTTCATTAACGTTTGAATAGGGGAAAGGTACATCTGTACGGTTGTTTACATCCATTTCTGCGTGAGAATTGTAGTGAATGCCTGAAATTTTTGTTTACTTCACGATTATCTTTCTAAATCATTAACTAGGTTTATATTTCTGGCCACTGCTTTCCAACAGATTCTAAAAGATATTAAACGAAATACATGCTTTTCTTAATAAAACAGGGTTGAATCACTAATTAAGGTGCTAAAAATACTAATGGACATAATTTACCATGCCTAATACATGTACTCACCGCTCTTGGCACTATGACTTGATACAAACTCATTATGTTTGATTTCCTGCACTAACTCGCTACCAGAATGCTTCTAATTACTAGCAAATTGCATTTTTACATCTGTTAAATGTATGAAATTGTATAAAAATGTAAGCACATGTCACTGTAAAAAATGTAACTAGGACATTAATTTTTTGGTATCCTTCGCTGCATAAGGTTTCAGTATTATCTGGTATTATATGAAACACACATCGTCTACGTCCATATAACGATTAGAGGAAAGGTTAGGATACATAACTCGATGTCTATGGTACAAGGTAACGCATGAATTAAGACAGTAGCATTGTAATATTTACAAATAATATAATATGTACAAGTGTATACAGAAGTGACTCCATAAAAAAAGCAACATACAATAAAGGTACATTAAGTACGAGTTACTTACAGGACGCATCTGGTTCTCAGTTTTATCATATCTGACTGTGAAGTTAACGAAAAATATAGCATCGTTCTGACAGATAAGTACGTCTGTAGTTTACCAAAATAACGAGAAACCACAAGTGAATAGCAAGTCCATGACTGAACTACGACAATACCGCATTACTATTTCTGCAAGAAAATTTTATCACAAATGACGTCTTTAGCTGCGAGTTCAGTACATTAATTGATGTAAAGTCTCACAGATGAAACCTTTCTCTCGTGATAATGTGATTAATTATAGACTATCTTCGGGTAGAACGTATCTGTTGTTTTCGTAGATTGCATACGATCTTCACAAAAATGTTGTCTGCCCTTTCAGAGACATAACTGTCTCTCAAGCTGTTGTTGCGTAGTTGGTTATCTAAAACCACGAACTGCAGTACAATAGTACACTGACTGTGTCGTCTACAAAAAAAGCCGATAGTAACAGTCGGTTGTAGCTGCACAGTAAAGGCAGGAGAGGGGAGGGGAGGAACGGTTCGGGAGTCGGGAGGGTCGAGACTCAACTGCGTTCCACGAAGGATGCCGTCCGTCGTGCAGCAGAACGCGCACACGCACACCTGTGAGTTCAAACAGTCAACCCAAGCTTGGCTCGGTAAACATTACGCAGTGTTTACAGCCGCTGGGCGCCGCCGGGAGACCGCGACGCGCATGCGCGGGTGCTACCTGCGGGCGGCAGCACTGGCCGCTCGCGACACGGCGGCGGGGGCGGGCAGGGGGGCGTCGCAGCGGACGGCCCACAGGAAGGCGGCGGCGGCGGCGGCGGCGGCCAGCAGCGTCTGTGCGAGGCCCAGGGAGCGCGGCCCGGCGGCGGCGCTGCTGGAGCCTGGGGCTGCAACAGAGCGCGGGCAGACACTGCTGTCAGTCGTGCTCTCAAAATGTCAGCATTTATGTAATTACACTACTGGCCATTAAAATTGCTACACCACTATGATGTGCTACAGACGCGAAATTTAACCGACAGGAAGAAGATGCTGTGATATGCAAGTGATTAGCTTTTCAGAGCATTCACACAAGGTTGGCTACGTTGGTGACACCTACAACGTGCTGACATGAGGAAAGTTTCCAACCAATTTCTCATACACAAACGGCAGCTCACCGGCGTTGCCTGGTTAAACTTTGTTGTGATGCCTCGTGTAAGGAGGAGAAATGCGTACCATCACGTTTCCGACTTTGATAAAGGACGGATTGTAGCCTATCGCGAATGCGGTTTACCGTTTCGCGACATTGCTGCTCGCGTTGGTCGAGACCCAATGACTGTTAGCAGAATATGGAATCGGTGGGTTCAGGAGGGTAATACGGAACGCCGTGCTGGATCCCAACGGCCTCGTATCAGTAGCAGTCGAGATGACAGGCATCTTATCCGCATGGCTGTAACGGATCGTGTAGCCACGTCTCCATCCCTCAGTCAACAGATGGGGACGTTTGCAAGGCAACAACCATCTGTACGAACAGTTCAACGACGTTTGAAGCAGCATGGAGTATCGGCTCGGAGACCATGGCTGCGGTTACCCTTGATGCTGCATCACAGATAGGAGTGCCTGCGATGCTGTACTCAACGACGAACCTGGGTGCACGAATGGCCAACCGTCATTTTTTCGGATGAATCCTGGTTCTGTTTACAGCATCATCATGGTCGCATCCGTGTTTGGCGACATCGCGGTGAGCGCACGTTGGAAGCGAGAATTCGTCATCGCTATACTGGCGTATCACCTGGCGTGATGGTATGGGATACCATTTGTTACACCTCTTGGCCACCTCTTGTTCGCACTGACGGCACATTGAACAGTGGACGTTACATTTCAGATGTGTTACGAACCGTGTCTCTACTCTTCATTCGATCCCTGCGAAACCCTACATTTCAGCAGTATCATGCACGACCGCATGTTCCAGGTCCTGTATGGGCCTTTCTGGAAACAGAAAATGTTGGACTACTGCCCTGGCCAGCACATTCTCCAGATCTCTCACCAATTGAAAACGTCTGGTCAATGGTGGCCGAGCAACTGGTTCGTCAGAATACGCCAGCCACTACTCTTGATGAACTGTGGTATCGTGTTGAAGCTGCATGGGCAGCTGTATCTGTACACGCCATCCAAAGTCTGTTTGACTCAATGCCCAGGCGTATCAAGGCCGTCATTACGGCCAGAGGTGGTTGTTCTGGTTAATAATTTCTCAGGATCTATGTACCCACAGTGCGTGAAAATGTAATGACATGTCAGTTCTAATATAATATATTTGTCGAATGAATACCCGTTTATCATCTGTATTTCATCTTGGTGTAGCAGTTTTAATGGCCAGTAGTGTAACAGAACACGTAAAACTATGCTCATTAGATAATTTTAAAAAATCACAAAGATTTACTTCTCAATTCATTAACTGTAGACATAGGTGGTGGGGTGCGGAACTTACAAGTGGTGTTCCACAAGGTTCAATGTTCAGACCTCTACTGTTTCTCCTACTGAATAGAATGGCAAGTACTACGTAGGGTAATTTTTAAACGTTTGTAGATCTGCAGAGGTAGTAATCTCCAAAAAAAGAATGAAGTTACTACCCAGCGTACCGTGGATGTCACACCATCACAACAACTTCGTTACAAAAAGTGAGATTTGGTGGAATTAAAAGTGCAGCTTATTACTTAGCAGCATGGCTCTGTGCTTAACAAAATGAATGCAGAAAGTTGTACTTCATAATTAATCATGTGTACGCAGGGGATGTTTTTTCTGGCTCAAAAGAATCATTAGTGCGGTTTCACTAGGCTGAGTAATGGATCTTCTGTTCTTTCTCAGTCGTGACTGAAATGGAACAGAAAAAAAAAAAGACTTTAAGATTTTCCAATGACTACATAACTCAGAGGCAGCAAAGAACTTGAAAGAAGAGCTGAATGGAATAGACAGTGTCTCCAAAAGTGATTATGAGCCGAGCACATTCAGAAGTAAAACATAGGTAATGGAATGCAGATGAATTAATTCAAGTCAAGATGAAGGAACTAGACCGGGAAATGAGACACTAAAATCAGTACGTAAGTTTAGCTATTTGGGCACCAACGCAGCTGATGATGGCCAAATTACGAGTAGAAACAATATAAAATCCAGGCCGATAATACTAAGAAAACCATTTCTGAAAAACAAGACTTTGCTAAAATCTCATATGAATTCAAAAGTTAGGAGCGTAGTCTCGTACGAAAGTGAGACGTAGATGATGAGCAGTTCATACAGGACGAGAACATATCCTTTCGCAAGGTACTGCTTCAGAAGAACGTTGAAGATTAGATTAGTACATCAAATAACTATTGAGGAAATACTGAATCGAAATAAGGAGCAAAAGAATATAAGGCCCAATTTGGCTAAAAGAAGGGTTTTGTTGAGAGAACACACCCCGAAGCATCAAGGATTAATCAAACTGGAAATAGTGGGAAATGTTGGAATTAGAAATTGTAATGAGAGACCTGTGCATGAATGCAGAAAGCATTTTCGAATGGATATACGTCGTAGTAGTTTTGCAAAGATGAAGAGACTTGCACAGGGTAGACTTGCGTGGAGAGCTAATACTGATTCAGACGTCGGACTGAAGACCATAACAGCAACTTTGACAACAGTGAGAACACCTGCGAGTGACAACGAATTAATCAATCTTGCGTAACTAGGATAACTTCGAAACATTTGAAAATCTGTAGACATAATAATCTTGAGAAATGGGGAGCATAAAGCTGCTAGTCAATCAGCTTCGCAAGTTACACGAGTTTCTTACAAAAAATTAAGATGTAGACAACCTGTGGTGCAAGTAAGACCGTGTGCTACGTAAACGTCAGAAGCGACCGACTGCGAGCGACGCCTGGGTACACTCCAGCTACCAGTAGCAGCATGGGGCGTAAAGCTCGGATGCCCTGCGTGTGAGCGACCATGTCGCGCTACAAGATGGCTACTTAGAGCTGGAGAGCTGTTTCTGTAAAGCGCCCCCCCCCTCCCCCCCCCCCCTAAACTGCAGAATACTGTAGCTGGAGAGTAAGGCTACAAAATTAGCTTTACTTAGGAAAATAAAGCGAAAAGGAATGCTGCGCATGAAGTTTACAAAGGGGTGATTCTTCAAGGAGAATTTCGTAATTTATATGAACAGTACGAAGATCACCAGACAAATTCTTTGAATACAGGTGAATGAGCAGAGGAGTATTCGCCTATCCCGTCAATAAATTAAAGACGAATAGTTTTTTTTTTTACATAGTCAAGAACTTTTAACAACCGCTGAATGCGGAATAATGATTGTGCCGGCACGGTAGCTCAGCGTGTTCAGCCAGAGGTCTGTTTACTCTCTGTAATAAAAAAGTGAGTAAAGCAATCAACGATCAACTTGGACGGACGTCTTGTGACGTCCGCCCAGACCAAACGTAACGAACAATACCAAAAAAGGAAAGGAACTGGTTTCAAACCCAGCTACATTTTAACTGTCTCAGCTACAATATTGTACACTAAGTTTTATCCACACTATATACATTACATCACTAAGTACATTTTAAGGCCTTGCCAAAGTACTTGATCTTAAAGTGTATACGCACCTATCCCAGTATATCACACACATTAAATTCCTAATAAATTACTCTGAACAACCATGAAATTTTACAGATATTTGATGTTGCGAACGTAATTCATGAGCAGTCAGTATTAAGGCGATGCGTTTCAATTATTCTAAGTAGTCTGCAAAAGTAAAGCATACAAAGTTTTTGAAAGGAAAGTCAAACGTTTTGTGAAATGGAAACGTTTGATACACATTTTCTGTTCATGATTTCGAGCATCATTCAAAGGTACTTAGAACGTTTCTCTGATCTGTTTATTTCTTTTACACAAATCGTTTCATAAAATAATTGATCAATTTCTTTCATTTTTTATTTTCAAGTTTTATTCAAGAGGCATGATCTTACTGACTCCTAGTTTGCCTTCCTAACGTCTTCTGTTCTCGAAAATCATAGCTTCGATACTTGATTTGAAGGAAGCCTCTTTGACATTTAAATACCGCCCCAATGTATCTTTTTATGTGCGAAACAGCTATGCCTTGAACAGATGACCTTTTTGACATTCCATTTACATAGCGTTTACAATAACATATCGAGTATTAATCATACGATAAAATAGTTCTTTCTGCGTATTGTCATTTCCAAAAAACGTCGATTTCGTCAAATATTTCAATATTTCCTCAACTCATTAATTAAGTTTTCCTTAATTACTCTCATTACTTTCAGGCAGTTAAATATTTTCATGCAAAACTGGACCTCACGCTAGTTACTTTGATACCAGTTTACCTGTGCTTCTCTGTTTGCTTGGTTATAAAAATTTGGACAAATCCTTATTGTGTAATTTATAGGGAGTCTTGTTTTCGCGCTGCTCACGCGTTTACAATAACATATCGAGTATTAATCATACGATAAAATAGTTCTTTCTGCGTATTGTCATTTCCAAAAAACGTCGATTCGATATGCTGAACCGTTTATGAGATACGACGATTTTTGCTACCACGTGATTCCCGAAGTGCAGGAAGGGATTCAGACGCGTCGCGAGTGACCCGTCCGCGGATATAACAACCAATATATCAAGAATGAAAAGAGATATCATTCCGGTCTCAACTTTATATATATATATATATATATATATATATATATATATATATATATATATATATATACATTGTTAGCATTTCATCCGCAATAATATATGGCCTTAAATTAACTATACGGAATGTCTACGAAATGTGATTTTACCTCTGCAAATACTTAAAGATTTCATGCAGCCATGTACTCAGTTTCATGAAGCACACTAACTATGCAGAAATGAAAATAGATTCAGACCTTTATCTAGCAAATATATCTAGTTGTACGATGCGGAAGAATCAACTTTTTTCACCAAATCCTGTTGTTGTGGTGTTCAGTCCATAGCCTGGTTTGATGCAGCTGTCCATGCTACTCTATTCTGTGCAAGCATCTTTCTCTCAGAATAACTACTACAACCTACATCCTTCTGAATCTGCTTAGCGTACTCGCCTCTTCGTCTCTCTCTACGATTTTTAACCTCCACATCTCCCTCCAGTATTAAATTAGTGATCCATTGATGCCTCAGAATGTGTCCTACCAACCGATTCCTTCTTATAATAAAGCTGAGCCACAAATTCCTCTCTCCCCAATTCTGTTCAGTACCTCCGCATTAGTTACGTAACCTCCCCATCTAATTTTCAGCATTCTTCTGTAGCACCACATTTCGAAAGCTTCTATTCTCTTCTTGTCTAAACTGTTTATCGTTCATGTTTCACTTCCATACATAGCTCCATAAAAATACTATCAGGAAAGATTTCCTGACACTTAAATCTATACTGTATGTTTACAAATTTCTCTTCTTCAGAAAAGTTTTCTTTGCCAGAGCCAGTCTACATTTTATATCATCTCTACTTTATATCCTCTGTACTTCGACCATCATCAGCTATTTTGCTCCCCAAATAGCAATACTCAGTTACTACTTTAAGTGTCTCATTTCCTAATCTAATTCCCTCAGCATCACCCGGTTTAGTTCTGCGACATTCCATTATCTTCGTTTTACTTTGGTTGATGTTCATCTTATACCCTCCTATCAACACAATGTCCAGTCCGTTCAGCTGCTCTTCCAGGTCATTTGCTGTCTCTGATAGAATTACAATGTCATCGGCAAACCTCAAAATTTATATTTCGTCTCCATGGATTTTAATTCCTGCTACAAATTTTTCTTTTGTTTCCTTTACTGCTTGCTCAATATATGTATTGAATAATATCAGGGAGAGGCTACAACCCTGTGTCACTCCCTCCAGAACCACCGCTTCCCTTTCATGCCCCTCGGCTTTTATAACTGATATCTGGTTTCTGTACAAATATTGTAAACAGCCTTTCGCACGCTGTATTTGACCCCTGCCACCTTCTGAATTTGAAAGAGAGTATTCCAGTCAACACTGTAATGAGCTTTTTCTATGCCTACAAATGCTAGAAATGTAGGTCTGCCTTCCCTTAACCTATTTTCTAAGATAAGTCACCTTGTCAGTATTCCTTCGCTTGTTCCAACATTTCTACGAAATTCAAGCTGATATTCTCCAAGGACGGCTTCTACCAGTTTTTCCATTCGTCTGCGAAGAATTCGTGTTGGTATTTGGCACCCGTGACTTATTAATCTGATAGTTCAGTAATTTTCACACCTTTCTACTCCTTGTTTCTTTGGGATTGGAATTATTATATTTTTCTTGAAGTCTGAAGGTATTTCGCCTGTGTCATACATCTTGCTCACCAGATGTAAGAGTTTTCTCATGGCTGTCTCTCCCAAGGCTGTTAGTTGTTCTAATGGATTGTTGTCTATTCCCTGGCCTTGTTTCGACTTAGATCTTTTAGTGTTGTGTCAAATTCGTCACGCAGTATCATATCATTTATTTCATCTTTATTTGCGCCCACTTTCATTTCCATGCCCTCAAGCACTTCGCCCTTGTAAAGACCCTCTGTATACTCTTTCCACCTTTCCGCTTTCCCTTCTTCGCTTAGGACTGGTTTTCCATCTGAGCTCTTGGTATTCATACAGGTGGTTCTCTTTTCTCCAAAGGTCACTTTAATTTTTCTGTAGGCAATACCTATCTTACCCATAGTGAGATAAGCCTCTACATTCTTACATTTGTCCTCTAGCCATCCCCGCTTAGCCATTTTTCACTTCCTGTCGATCTAATTTTTCAGACGTTTGTATTCCTTTTTGCCTGCTACATTTACTGCATTTTTATATTTTCTCCTTTCATCAACTAAATTCAGTATCTCTTCTGTTACCCAAGGATTTCTACTAGCCCTCGTCTTTTTACCTACTTGGTCCTCTGCTCCCTTCACTGTTTCATCTCTCAAAGGTACCCATTCTTCTTCTCCGGTATTTCTTCCCCCTGTTCATGTCAACCAATCCCTAATGCTCTGTCTGAGTTCTCCACAACCTCTAGTTCTTTCAGTTTATCCATGTCCCATCTCCTTAAATTCCTACCTTGTGCCAGTTTCTTCAGTTTTAATCTACAGTTCACAACCATTAAATTTTGGTCGAGTTCACATCTGCCGCTGAAAATGTCTTACAACTCAAAACCTGGTTCCTAAATATCTTCCTTACCATTATATAACCTATTTGAAATCTTCCAATGTCTCCAGGCCTCTTCCACGTATACAACCTTCTTTCATGATTCTTAAACCAAGAGTTAGCTATGATTAACTTATACTCTGTGCCAAATTCTACCAGGCGGCTTCCTCTTTCATTCTTTACCCCCAGTCCATATTGACCTACTATTATTTCTTCCCTTCCTTTTCCTCCAGTTGAATTCCAGCCCCCCATGACTTCTAAATTTTCGTGTCCCTTAATTATCTGAATAATTTCTTTTATCGCATCATACATTTCTTCAAATCTCTTCATCATCTGCGGAGATGCACTATGTGATCAAAAGTATTCGAACAGATGGTTGAAAAAGACTTAAAAGTTCGTGGCGCCCTCCATCGGTAATGCTGGAATTCAGTATAGTGTTGGGATACCCTTAACCTTGATGACAGCTTCCACTTTCGCAGGCATACGTTCAGTCAGGTGCTGCAAGGTTTCATGGGGAATGGCAGCCCATTGTTCACGGTGTGCTTCACTGAGGAGAGATATCGATGTCGGTCGGTGAGGCCTGGCACGAAGTCGGCGTTCCAAAACATCCGAAAGGTGTTCTGTAGATTTCAGGTCAGGACACTGTGCAGGCGAGTCCATTACAGGTATGTTATTGTCGTGTAGCCACTACGCCACAGGCCGTGCTTTACGAACAGGTGCTCGACCGTGTTGAAACATGCAGTCGCCATCCCCGAATTTCTCTTCAACAGTCGGAAGCAAGAAGGTGCTTAAAACATCAATGTAGGCCTGTGCTATGATAGTGGCAAGCAAAATAACAAGGGGTGCAAGCCCCATCCGTGAAAAATACGACTACACCACAACACCATCGCCTCCGAATTTTACTGTTGGCACTACACAGGGTGGCAGAAGACGTTCACCTGGTACTCGCCATACCCACACCCTGCCATCGGATCGCCACATTGTGTACCGTGATTCGTCACTCCACACAACGTTTTTCCACTGTTCTGTCGTCCAATGTTTACGCTCCTTACACCAGGCGAAGCCTCCTTTGCCATTTACTGGCGTGACGTGTGGGTTACGAGCAGCCGCTCGATGATAAAATCCAAGTTTTCTGACCTCTCGCCTAACTTTCATAGTACTTGCAGTGGACCCTGATGCAGTTTCGAATTCATGTGTGATAGTCTGGATAGACACCTACCTATTACACATTACGACCCTCTTCAACTGTCGGCGGTCTCTGTCAGTCAACAGACGAGGTCGGCCTCTACGCTTTTGTGCGGTACGTGTGGCTTCACGTTTCGCCTTCACTGTCACATCGGAAACAGTGTTTAGGAGTGTGTAAATCTCGCCTATAGACGTATGACACAATTAACACCCAATCACTTGCCCACGTTCAAAGTCCGTGAGTTCCGCGGCGCACCCCATTTTGCTCTCTCATTATGTCTTTTAATACTGAGCTCGCTAATATGGAGAACCTGGCAGTAGGTGGCAGCACAGTGCATCTAATATGAGAAACGCACATAGAGTAGTTGCCATATAAACGTGTACTACTTCGGTAGGCGTGGGTTTCGTGTCCACGTTTGCAGCAGTACGGCGTTTACTATGCTGTTTTTTAGTAGCTTCTCTGCGTACCTATTTTTTATTCATTTTTAAACCTACTCCTGCTTACCGTTATTTGATTTAGTTTTTGTTGCATCTACATGACCAGAAGTCTTGTTCCTCCTGACACCGAACTTCAATAATTCCCACTGTATCTGACTTGAACCTATCCATTTCCCTCATTAAATTTTCTAATCTACTGCCCGATTAAGGGATCTGGAATTCCACGCTCCTATCCATAAAATGCCAATTTTGATTCTCCTGATAACAACGTCCTCCTGAATAGTCCCCGCCCGGAGATCAAAATGGGGGACTAAATTTACCTCCGAGGTATTCTACGCAAGAGGATACCATCGTCATTTAACCATACAGTAAAGCTGCATGCCTTCGGTAACATTTACCGCTGTAGTTTAGCCTTGCTTCCAGCCGTTCGCTGTACCGGTACAGCAAGGCCGTTTTGGTTGATGTTACAAGGCAAGATCAGTCAGTCATTAAGACTCTTGCCCTGGCAACTACTGAAAAGGCTGCTGCCCTCTTCGGGAACCACACGTTTGTCTGGCCTCTCAACAGAAACCTCTCCATTGTGGTTGCACCTACAGTACGGCTATCTGTATCGCTGAGGCACGCAGGCCTTCGCACCGACGGCAAGGCCCATGGCTCATGGGGGGGAGGTTCACCGAATAGATTTTTTAAAATTGGATGATAAGTATTTCATAGCTGCGTCCGGTCCACTGCTTTGTCGAGAAGACAGGTGGCCGTCGCTCTCACTGTCGTGCATTCTGCAGCGACAAAATTCTAACACATTTGAACTCAAACGTCGCTAGTTGTAGCAGACAACAGGCAGCGCCACGGACGCCGCCCACGTAGGACACTTCCGTAACCGTACCTGCGGTCGTGTTCCGTCTTCTAAAGCTTCGCACGCTTTCGGTCGCTTCTGTTGCTTACGTAGGGCGCTACCTAACAGATGTTAAACGTTGCATCTAACATGAAGGAATAGAGAAAGTTCGTTTTCTTACTAATAACATACTATGAAGCTCATATTTCTCGTGCTTTAGCTAAACCCGAAAATGTGTACAAAGTGATGATCAGATTCAGGGATATGACACGAACCTTGATCTTCGATACTGTGAAACAAATCTCTTCTAGCGCAAGTTCTTTGTTTTCCATATTTTGGAAAGTGGTAGTACGAGAAGAAAACCAAGAAAAGAATTTACCAGTAAACATGTGCCCTAAAACGCTTACATTAAAAGTTGTGAACACTTGTTCCTTGAAAGAGCTGTATTTAACGGTGTCGATGATGAACAAGTACTCATAGCTCTTAAGGTATGCTTTTAGATCCCATGTTTACTTGACTATTTTGTTTCAAATGATCATTCTAAACACAGGAAGTCGCGTTTCAAATACACTGTAGAACCAAAGAAACAGGCAAGCCTGCTCAACATCGTGTAGCGGCGAACACGCAGAAGTGCCGCAACACGACATGCCATGGACTCGACTAATGTCTGAAGTAGTGCTGGAGGGAAATGACGCCAAGAATCCTGCTGGGCTCTCCATAAATCCGTATGAGTACGAAGTGGTGGAAATCTCCTCTGAATAGCATGTTGCAAGGCATCCCAGATATGCTCAATAATGTTCAAGTCTGGGGAGTTTTGTGGCAGCGGAGGTGTTTGAAGTAAGAAGTGTGTTTTTGCTGCAGCCTCTCTGTAGCAATTCTGGGCGTGCGGGGTGTCGTATTGTCTTACTGGAATTTCCCAAGTCCGTCGGAATGTACAATCGACATGAATGGAAGCATGTCATCACAGAGGATGTTTACGTACGTTTCACCAGGCAGAGTCGTGTGTAGACGTGTCAGGGGTTCCATTCTCTCCAACAGCGCATGCCCCACACCGGTATAGAGACGCCACCTGTTTGAACAGTCCCCTTCTGACATTCAGCGTCAATGGATTCATGAGGTTGTCTCCACACGCATACACGTCCATCCGCTCGATGCAATTTGAAACGAGGCTCGTCCAACTAGGCAACATGTTTCCAGTCATCAGCAGTCCAACGCCGGTGTTGACGGGCCAGGCGAGGCGTAAAACTTTCTGTCGTGCAGCCATCAACGGTCCACAAATGGATCTTCGGCTCTCAAAGCCCATATCGATGATGTTTCGTTAAATGGTTCACACGCTGACACTTGTTGATGGCCAAGCATTGAAGTCTGCAGCAATTAGCGGAAGGATTGCTTTTCTATCACATTGAACGATTCTCTTTAGTCGTCGTTCGTCCCGTTCTTGCAGGATACTTTCTCCGGGCGCAGTTATGTCAGAGATTTCATGTCTTGTTGGATTCCTAATATTCACGGTACAATCGTGTAATAGTTGTACGGAAAAATCCCCCACTTCATCGCTACCTCGGAGATGCTGTGTCCCATCGTTCGTGCGCCGACTATAACACCACTTTCAAACTCACTTAAATCTTAATAACCTGCCTTTGCAGCAGCAGTAACCGATCTAACAGGTGTGCCAGACTCTTGTTGTCTCATATAGGTGTTGCCGACCGCAGCGCTGTATTATAACTGTTTATATATCTCGGTATTTGAATATGCATGCCTACACCAGTTTCTCTGGCGCTTCAGTGTACATGAAAGACTTCAGTATGTCGTTGCCCTTGCCAAGTTTTAAGAGACTTGGCGCAGTGTCCTTGTAGACCATAGAGCGTAGTCCAAACGACAATGAAAGCGGGAATAGACTTACAAAAATGCATTAAAAATGTAAACACGTAAGAAATACCGTTGTACGTTACTTGCGCTGTCAGGACATGTACAACGATTTTGTTTATCGGGCAAGACTGTTTATCTCTTCAAGGCTAGTAAACATGGCTTCTAACACGCATACCGAAAGAGCTGTGAGCACATGTCTAGTGGAACAGATATGTCTCGTACAAACGAAGATGCACAAGGATTCAGATAAGAACTTCGTAGAAAAATGCTTTTTGTGCTTATGGAAGACACAAGGAAATACATATTGTATGTGACAAAAACGTTAGAGTGACCCCTTCCCCGGTAAAGGTCCCAGAAGGGGTTTGACACCAATTACGTTCAGAGATAGAGTTCAAGCCCCCGACCGATGAATATTATTTCAGAGAGTTAGAGGAGGTAAAAAACACTTTTGCTGTGTGATATACAACACAGGTGGACCGCCTCCTCGCCAGGGATTCCTCAGCGGTTTGACGCTGCACTCTACAGATAACAACGTTCACAGCTATTTTTTGGCTTCTGTGGTGGGAGTGGAAGCCTGTGGAATGCGAGACAACACTAGACACTCCACAAGAGCTGGCTGCCCGCTCAGCTGAAGCCGCAGGCGTTTTTCGTGAAATAACTGATTGTTCTGAGCGTCTTAGATAATCGTTAATGCGGAGACATCAGTTGGGCATCAGTGTTGACTAATGTCATTTTCCATTTTCAGCAATACCTCTCAGTCATTAGTTTGAACATAGTCTGTGAACATCAGTAGCGTCAAATCCATCAGGGTTCCATAGCGGAGTATGGTGCTTGGAAGGTAGCGAGCCCATTGTCCTTGGTACATTTTACCCCCAGGGATCTCTGGTACTACACTGAGCTGGGAGCTGGGGCCGTCCTGGAGGGACCAGAACGAGAAAAATTTCTCTGCTCCTGCCTGGGATTGAACACGCCACCACTAGGGACTCCCTTGGACTTTCTAGAACTACATGTAATTCATATAATTGAGTTGCGCGTTCTGAAATTATTGTACCTGGATGTTAAGTTCCTCAGAAAATGATTCTGTAACTAATTAATGATAATAAAATGAAACTATATGGTTCCAGAGGCCTTTTCAAGTCTCAGACATCTACAGTGTATCTATTCAGAGTGAAGCGGCGAATGAAAATTGGTACCAAGGCCGGGAATCGAACGCGCAGTGCATTTGCACAACTGCACGCACTATCCTAGCATGAAACTTCCTAGCAGATTAAAAGAGTGTGCCGGACCGAAACTCGAAATCGGGACCTTTGTCTTTCGTGGGCAAGTGCCCTACCAACTGAGCTACCCAAGCACGACTCACGCCCCGTCCTCACAGGTTTACTTCTGCCAGTACCTCGTCTCCTATGTTCCAAACTTTACAGAAGCTCTCCTGCGAACCTTGCAGAACCAGCACTCCTGAAAGAAAGGATATAGCGGAGACGTGGCTTAGCCACAGTCTGGGGGATGTTTCCAGAACAAGATTTTCACTCTGCAGCGGAGTGTGCGGTGATACGAAACTTTCTGGCAGATTAAAACTGTGTGCCGGACCGAGACTCGAACTCAGGACCTTTGCCTTTCGCGGGCACGTGCTCTACCAACTGTGCTACCCAACCATGTTTGGAAGGTAGGAGACGAGGTACTGGCAGAAGTAAAGCTGTGAGGCCGGGCGTGAGTCGTGCTTGGGTAGCTCAGTTGGTAGAGCACGTGCCCGCGAAACGCAAAGGTCCCGAGTTCGACTCTCTGTACTGCACACAGTTTTAATCTGCCAGGAAGTTTCATATCAGGGCACACTCCGCTGCAGAGTGAAAATCTCATTCTGGAATCTATCCTAGCATGCCTTCCTACTCAGTCTAAATTCCGATTCAAACTCACCCCACCTAGTATTTCCCCTAAACTCGAACAGTATTGCAGAGGCTTCCAAACTCTGTTGGAACAGCACCCCAGTGTAGATCAAAACTGCTTCCTGAAATCCAGGCATTAGTGCTTTACTCACCTTGAGTTTAGGTGAGTAGCGGATAGACTGACGCGTGAATCGGTATTTCGATGGGGAAGGGTGGCAGGCTAGGGTCGTCCGTGCAGTTGTGTGAAGCCACTGTGCCAGGCTGGCGTAGTGATTAGCGCATATCCCTAGAGAGCCGGAGACCGCGTTCGAATCCCAGCCTTCATATTTATATTTGTGGCTTCAGTCTGCATATATACATCAACTGATGCAAACGCTATTGTGAGAGGGTAATTCAATAAGTATGTTGGCCTATTTTATTTCCCTGCAAAATATTCTGTGCCTGTGTTATGTGAGAGCTGACTGTAATGTGCCGACAACGCTCTCACCGGTTTACGATGCGTACCTCAGTGTCTTGCTAATATGCTGTCATTTACCATCAAGTTTTCACTACAGTTTGTGTGCGGCCCTCTGTCATTCATTTTTCTGCAGCAAAACAACTATTCGCTGTCGATATCAGTCGGGAATTAACCGCTGTCTGTGGGGAAGGCTGTATGAGCAGTCATATAGGGTTTAAACCTGGATCCCCGAGACAAAATGCCAGGGCATGATATGGAAGTCCCTCAAAAGGCAAAGGTAACAAATTTCGGCGGGGAAAGTTATGGTAACCATCTTTCTGGGCTATTGGAGGCGGGGGGGAGGGTGGTTGTTACACGTTCACTGCCTGCCTTGCAACACCACAGTGAATGCAGAGAGGTAACATCTTGAGGAATTTGTGTGCTGCCATCAAAAGAAAATGTCCTGGACTTTTTCCCGCACAATTCTCTTCGATGCGGACAATGTTTGGCCTCATACAGCTCGAATTATCAAGATCGAGCTCGGAAGAGTCAACTGGGAAGCGTTCCCATATCCTCCATAGACACCAGACATTTCCCCAAATGTTTTTGACATGTTCCAGCAACTTTTTCGCCTTGTAGGTAACACTTCAGCATCGATTCTGAAGTCACATCAACAGTGAACAGCTGGTTGCGAACACACGGTCGTACCGGGTAAAATACTGGTTTGTAAAAACTAGCGTTACGTTACGAAAACTTCTTGGTAAAACATTGCGAGTAGAAAAGTAACAGAAGCAATATACGTACAATATCAATAAAATTATTTCAACATTATAATCTGTGTGTATTTTTTTTTTTTGTAAAATCATGAAAATTACTTATTGGAAGCCTCTCACAGGTGCACACTCATAGTTTGTTTATTCATACATGTATTTCAGCGTATAATCCACATAAGAACACACGGCAGCTCTGCGCACCTCAAATAGCTGGTATTTACTTACAATGCTAAATGGTTCAAATGGCTCTGAGCACTATTGGACTCAACACCTTAGGTCATAAGTCCCCTAGAACTTAGAACTACTTAAACCTAACTAACCTAAGGACATCACACACACCCATGCCCGAGGCAGGATTCGAACCTGCGACCGTAGCAGTCCCGCGGTTCCGGACTGCAGCGCAAGAACCGCACGGCCACCACGGCCGGCCTTACAATGCTTTTCTCGCATTAGTTTCATAACTTAAATGCACATTTAGGCTTCCTTTTTAAAAGTAAACTTTTTAAGAATGTTTATGTTTGAAGCAATGTTAAGGACGCGCGCAAACGCGCCACCTAGGGGGAAGTTAACTAGTCTACCGACAGCGCGAACGCTGTGTGTTTTGTACGCGAACTTGTAAGCCTCATTGGAACGAGTTATTGCGTAGTCTACAGACTGTGTTACGTGGTTTCGTAACCTGTACGTGTGACCTTATAGTAGCACCGCTTTTCCAAGTGTGTAGAGGTGGGGACATACATGAAAAACACTCACTATTTAGAAGTTGCAGCAAATTCACAATTTAGGGGATACGTCAATGAAATTTTGTACCGTACTTTACATGAAATTAACACATTTACTGTTACGTTCTTCGGCTTATACATATTTAACTTCTTTATGGAGTTTAAAATTTTTATTTTCAAAAAATATTATATGCATCTTTTTCTCAACAATTATTTACGAGATTTCAACAAATCTCTCTTGAGTTTTTTTAATATATCGAATAGGAGATTTTTAATGATTTTTTGGTTGTTAGTCTATAAGTATAACGCGAAATTAAAGCAAAATTGCAAGCCCTTTTCCGGACATCTCAGCCTACACTCGGAATTTCAATATTACTCTTGCGCCAACATTTATCGGGTTTATAGAAATAAGTGCACAAAGTTTCGTAATTCTAGCCTTCATAGATACTGAGAAAAATGTACATAAACTGTAAAAAATATTATTTTCAGGAATCACAGTTCAGAGTTCAACCCAACTTTTTTTCTTATGTTACTTTTTCAGGGGGGCCCTGATATGTACTCAGGGTCCTCTTTACCTTCATGGCTTGCCTTATAGTCTCCTGTTTTATGCCTTATTTCCGCTACTAGAACTTCAGCTGGCTTTTCAGCTGCAGAGATGCGATGTGGATCTATTTTTCTCAAGATGTATTGAGCGACATTTCCTATTTTGAAGCCCATTCTCTAATATGAACATCCTCCCTACGTTCCAACATTAAATACAAGAACTGCACCATAAATTGCAATTCTGAGAACTGTAACAGATGAAATTCTGGTTTTAGAGCATCGCTTCCATGTGAGCGAATTTCGAGATACATTTGGATTACGTGTTTTGCCGTAAACACACTTTTTTAGAAGCTAAAGTAATCTTGACAACATGCAGGATGTAATTAGGAAGCCTCTCATTGTGAATATAATGCAGGTAATCGTTATCTACTGAGCTAGTATTGCTTCAAAAAGTGGGCGTGGCAGGAAAGTCATGTCAGATATTGGGAATTTACTGTCCATGAATTCAACTAATAAATAAAAATAAAATCAAAAATTAACATTTTCGGTCAATTTCATGAACGACCCACCTTAAGGTAAGGTTAGAAGCGCACGTAAAATTATTTTGTGGTTTCCCCCACACCATGGCTCTCAGTAGCTGAATAGTAGCATTGTTTGCTCGTAGGTACCCACAAAGTTCCCCACAGATTTGACTTTCGCTGATTTCAGTGTATTAAACTAAGTTCTGTAGCAAATCTCGTAATTTCCAGGATAGGTCTGCTGGATAGGACCATACCCTGACTAACACAATGTTCTTTTTCTTATAGATTCACGGATGATACACCAGAAGAACGAATAGCACCAATAAAAGTAGTGTTTCCCCTGCAACCATGACTGTTTTCATTTTGAAATTAAGAATATAAATAACCACTATAAATTAACCCCATTTGGAATATAAATAACTAGTATAAATTAACTTCATTTTAAATCCCTTATAGCAGCAACCATGAACACTGCTGATGTAACTGAACTAAGGAGCTTTATTAATTCTAGTATGTGAATTATATAGTTCAGATCGTGATCTAGCTGCAGCTGAACCAATTAAGGTATTTTCTTGTTAGTGTAGACCGTTTTTATAGATTGTAGGATTCTACAAAGAATTTTAGAAACTAGTTTGCTGAGAAAATTTGTAAAACGAAATGTGTTTTTCTTAGTGAGGCATTATCGATAGTAATGTAACTATTGGGATCTTGACTTGTCCTTTATATTATTCAGTCAAAATAAAGTTTCGAAAAATGATAATCAAAGAGAGAAACAGTCACATACTGCATATAGTCGTCTTCGAATTTAAAAACACATAGGTTAAAGAGAACATTTATTCATTTAATACATAAAAGCATAAAATACTTTCTCTCTGCTGCCTTGCTTATGAAGTATCGAAACCTACTCAGTCCAGTCTTACATTTGTGCAGGTACTGAAGACTGGGATATATAGTTCTTTGCTATAGCTAAGTAGGACACCCCTTCATACGTTACAGCCACGGCCAAGCTTTCTGCTTGCCTGTGCCTACATCTCCCTCTCCGTCACATCATCATCCTCTTATTTGCACCTCAAAGTGGGAGCACAGACGAAGAGGGGCATGCACTTGGTCCCTGGGGGCAGGGCGCTTTGGGTGTGGCAGCCGGGCCGAGCAGCCGCACCTGCTCGGACGCCTTTGAGGATCGACTTCAGAAGGGAGTCCTGGCAGGGTCGCCAATTACCTTGCTACAGGCCAGGTACGAGCGACCAATTTTGTACTGTGGGCGCACGGCTCCCTCAGTGTGCAGAACACATCACACACGGGTTCCCAAACCCTTGTGATGGCTACCAGGAACGTTACTGCTCCTTAACGTTGCACCACGTTAAAAGCTGACTCTTCATACATAAACTCCTCGCAGCTATCAGTAGTGTATTGGGTGAAGTACGAGCTTAATACGAGAAAGTCACAGTAATTACAAACTGAGACAAATTTACCATTATGAATCAACAGTCACCATTAAAAGAATGTTGAAAGCTCATGCTTGCACAAAGCCACATTAATCGATTTATTACACATCCATTTACGCCTTGTGACAGATTTACTGTACACTATACCTGAAGATGGGTTACTACTGAAACTGCGTGTATAAATGATTGCCTTCTCAAAATAATGTAACCATTAAAAGAGACATTATATTTCCCTCGACAGATTTCCAAATCTTCATCTGTACTACACAAGCACCTAAATATTTACAGGATTTTCTTCTGTAAAAAATCGCGAAAGTAGCATTATGGAAGAGCCAACATGCGTCTGCCAAAATGCTTAAGTAAGAGACCAATTTTATCACTGATGTAATATAAAGATTCACATTCATAGTAATATAAAAAAATTCTGAAGCTGATGAGTATGAAACACTGTTAGAACTTGAAATGAATCGAACAACCAACACAACTTCCACATAATACGCCTTCTGTAACCTACAATTCTGTCAATACTTCCTCTTGCAAATCAGATATCTCTGGCGTTAGCATCACTGTAATATGACTTCTGATCTGCTAGATATACAGGCAGCAGCATGGAGCAAAAACATTCTGAAATTTCTTCATCAGTATGCATATGCACTACTGGAAGCAACATCTTCGTAGTTTATATATGACGATGGATCATAATGATATAAGAAGCTGAAGTGTTTCTCCTGCCAACAAACTAAGAATTTCAAAATTAAGCGAAAAAACTATTTCCTCAAAGGAGTAATGAACACAGTCTTCTCCCATCAATTTTATCATCCCTTACTTCCACCCTTCTCTCTTAGTCCTTCTCAGCATTTCACTTAATGTCTTTTTTCTGTTGTCTACACAGATCTTTTGGCCGTCTGACTAGCTTCTTTCTTCTGATTCCATCGCATCCACTGATAATATAACCACATTTTACATCCACATTACTTATCACAATGTGATTATTATTATTACTGCATACTGTTGTTACTATCAATCAAATTATTAACGTTTCTTCTATCAAGAGTTTCCTATTTGTTTGATTACTATATTTCAGGCTTATTGCTGATACTAGCGATGCACCTTGGATTTGAACAGGTAGCACTAAGCGTCTACATCCAGAAGATTCGTAGATAATACGTAGTGAAGAAAAACATCCTTTCTTCTGAATCAGTCTATCTATTAGTCAAAACCGTATCAAAGATCCTACAGTATTGACTGAGATTTACCTTCACATGCAGGAAAACACGAAATAATACTTTTAGTCAAAACCGTATCAAAATCTCTACAATACTGACTGAAATTAGCCTTCACATACAGAAAAACGCGACAGAATACTTTAATTTATAATATGTATAAGTATGCACGCATCTTCGTCATGAATCAAAGTATTTATCAGTGAAGAGCGTATCAAAATTCCTACAGTAGTTGCTGAGATTAACCTCCACATACACACAAAGGTGCTAAGGGTCTTTAATTTATAACGTGTTTAGATGTTCAGAAATATGACGTGTTGTTTACGGTATAAGTGCATAGTTGTGCTTCCAGCCAAGCTGATAATTTCATACCCGAGACATGATTCGAACCTGCGACAGGTATATAAATATTTTTGTTACGCAATATGACTAACCGCATGTAGTTACTAGGTAACCTGAACCTCAAAGTCCTTGGAAACTCGAGAATGTATCTTTTATCCACCACCCTGGCAAAACCTTAGATGTAACATTTATAAGCATGTTCCAAGATAACCAAATCTGTGGAAGATACCTAATAAAGCGCAAGAGATGGTGTGTTGATAATCCTCACAATTACTGTAAATTCGAAAAACGTAATCTTTTCACTAGTGAAAATGTAGTTGCCCACGTCGCAATAAATACCTATGTAGACTACTAGTTTCCGCAGCTTAAATTGCAATCTTCAGGTATCAGCCGTTGTAGTGCACTGTCAACTAGTCAAAAAATATTTCGTGTAGTCTGCATCAACGAGATGCTTCCAGATGCAAGTATGTTCATGAGTAGATAGCAGTACACTACACGGAGTGGAACAATCGTTGCTGTATGTCAATAATCTGAAAATGGCAATTTAAACTGCCAGAACTAGTTGTCTATATATGTATTTCCTGCGATATGGCCAGCCGGAGTGACCGAGCGGTTCTAGGCGCTTCCGTCTGGAACCGCGCGACCGCTACGGTCGCAGGTTCGAATCATGCCTCGGGCATGGATGTGTGTGATGTCTTTAGGTTAGTTAGGTTTAAGTAGTTCTATGTTCTAGGGGACTGATGACCTCAGATGTTAAGTCCCATAGTGCTCAGACCCATTTGAACCAACCTGCGATATGGGCAAATAAAATATCTCTAGCAAGAAGATTACATAGTTCAATTCAGAGATTACTCTCCCGCCGACAGTGTCACGTAACCATAATATAAATGCATTAATAAATAATGTGTGTTTCTCTTACTTGTGCTAATTACTATTTCAGTGTTTTTCCTGTTCCAAAACGTTTTTCCGTTCTGTAAATTCCTCCGATGGTTCTAATACCGAAAAGAGAACCTCTAGCAGTTTGTTCGAAAAAAAAAATGTGGACAGGGGCTTGTGAAATGCATCTCACTTCTTTCATGACTTCAAGAAAACTGGGACAATCATCCAGTAGGTTTCCCTTAGATGTAATTCAAAAACTGCAGTTGTAAATACCCTCACAAATATTCCCAATTGGGATGGCCTCTGTCCTATTACTAGCTCGGTCGATATTTGGCTGAAAATTCCCTGACTACGATCATTCATTGTACGAACAACCTGCTCTACTTAGATAAAAATGACTCTGAGCACTATGGGACTTAACATCTGAGGTCATCAGGCCCCTAGAACAACTTTAACCTAACTAACCTAAGGACATCACACACATCCATTCCCGAGGCAGGATGCGAACCTGAGAAAGTAGCAGTCGCGCGGTTCCGGACTGAAGCTACCGCGGCCGGTTCTACTTAGAGAGATGTAAAAAGTATTTCCGTTTCGTATTCTCTTCGCTCTATTCCCACACTACGGATATTCGGATGTAAAGATACACCATTCTATTCTGACAAGGATTTCAAATAGCCTGCTCACACCCTTGAGTTGAGAACTGACGAAAAAAATTTATATATGGGAAGTGAGCTTCTGCACTACCCCAACAGTAGGTTACAGAATCTCTGTTGTTAACGAACTACAATTTATTATATCAGAAGATCTGCGAGGATCTTCTCTGAAGTTGCTGATTTACTTTGGAAAACAACGAGAGCAAACTGCAAAGAAAAGCTGGAAGCCTATTAGGGGATTGATGGTTGGTGCAGAGAATGAACGAATAATTTATGCTTACTACCTGAGCTCCCATCTTACTGTTACTCGCTCCTGTGAACGGGAACGCGTTATGCAGATCTTGGTTCCTCTTGCGTCCATCTAGAAAAGGTGAAGATTTTACTATTTTATATTTCTTGTTTTTACTGAGTTTAACGATGGCGATGTTGGCCTGATATATTTGACGATGGCCTTTGGCTACACTGACTAAAGGATTCTTCTAAGAAATACCAAATTAAGGTATTTGCTCTTTCAATAAGTGATCTGTTTATACATGATTATAGGTTATCCCAGTCTGCACAACGCGATCGCGATTCTTAAATAGATGTATTTGTTCTCTGTTTTGTTTGTAGATAACCTGAAGATGCCTAAATAAGGCGAAACTAAAATTGCTACCGAGACTGTTTTTAACCAATACTAAATTCTTACAGTGAAAGTTTTCATGAAATACAGTAACCTTTCTTGGAGACATTTACGTTGGAATAAATATAACAGGCTACAACTTAGTGAATCCATAAGAGATTCAGGGTCCCCATGTTTTACTTATGTCCTGCATACTGCAAATACTTATATCTTCTACACTTGAAAAGATTTGCTAATCCTACTTGTTAGCGTAACAGTTTGATCAGCATTAAACTATTACTGTACCGCAGCTGTGCAGTGTTAGGGCCATCTCACGCTCATTTTAGTTGCACTCATCCATAATCAAGCAGTACAGTGTAATGAATACTATCTTTCTTGTTTTGAAATAGACAGTGTTCGTTATCGGGAGATAGTTTGTTGCCAGGACATTTTAAGCATTTATCTGCGTTTGTCATGAATTGTTAATTAATATACAGTTACTTCGTTGTGAAATTGTTTCGTATACAGTTTACAAAACAGATTCCAGGTAATGCAATGTTACAAACAGCAGTTAGTTTTCTTGATTAACAGCCTATTTACTCAGGATCACTTTGCCTTATTAGGCCGACTACCGTCTTCTTATTTACACGACCACAGTTTCACTTTACAACAGCAATACCATTGGTTCGATCCCTGTTAAATTAACTACTGCTCTCTTTCAAAACAGAATCTGTCTGGTAATGATATACAGGGTGGTCCATTGATCGTAACCGGGCCAAATATCTCACGAAATAAGCGTCAAACGAAAAAACTACAAAGAACGAAACTTGTCTAGCTTGAAGGGGGAAACCAGATGGCGCTATGGTTGGCTCGGTAGATGGCGATGCCATAGGTCAAACGGAAATCAACTGCGTTTTTTTGAAATAGGAACCCCACTTTTTATTATATATTCGTGTTGTACGTAAAGTGATGTGAATGGTTTAGTTGGACCACATTTTTTGCCTTGTGATAGATGGCGCTGTAATAGTCACAAACATATGGCTCACAATTTTAGACTAACAGTTGGTAACAAGTAGGTTTTTTAAATTAAAATACAGAACGTAGGTACGTTTGAACATTTTATTTCGATTGTTCCAATGTCATACATGAACTTATCATTACTGAGAACGCATGCTGTTACAGCGTGATTACCTGTAAATACCACATTAATGCAATTAATGCTCAAAATGATAACCGTGAACCTCAATGCATTTGGCAATACGTGTAACGACATTCCCCTCAACAGCGAATAGTTCGCCTTCGGTAATGTTCGCACATGCATTGACAATGCGCTGACGCATGTCAGGCGTTGTCAGTGGATCACGATAGCAAGTATCCTTCAACTCTTCCCACAGAAAGAAATCCGGGGACGTCAGATCCGGTGAACGTGCGGGCCATGGTATGGTGCTTCGACGACCAATCCATCTGTCATGAAATATGCTATTCAATACCGCTTCAACCGCACGCGAGCTATGTGCCGGACATCCATCATGTTGGAAGTACATCGCCATTCTGCCACGCAGTGAAACATCTTGCAGTAACATCGGTAGAATATTACGTAGGAAATAAGCATACATTGCATCATTTAGATTGTCATCGATAAAATGGGGGCCAATTATCCTTCCTCCCATAATGCAGCATCATACATTAACCTGCCAAGGTCGCTGATGTTCCACTTGTCGCAGCCATCGTGGATTTTCTGTTGCCCAATAGTGCATATTATGCCGGTTTACGTTGCCGCTGTGGATGAATGACGCTTCATCGCTAAATAGAACGCATGCAAAAAAATCTGTCATCGTCCCGTAATTTTCCTTGTGCCCAGTGGCAGAACTGTACACGACGTTCAAAGTCGTCGCCATGCAATTCTTGCTGCATAGAAATATGGTACGGGTGCAACCGATGTTGATGTAGCATTCTCAACACCGACGTTTTTCAGATTCCCGATTCTCGCGCAGTTTGTCTGCTACTGATGTGTGGATTAGCCGCGACAGCAGCTAACTACTTGGGCATAATGATTTGTTGCAGGTCGTGGTCGACGTTTCACATGTGACTGAACACTTCCTGTTTTCTTAAATAACGTAACTATCCGGCGAACGGTCCGGACACTTGGATGATGTCGTCCAGGATACTGAGCAGCGTACATAGCACACGCCCGTTGGGCGTTTTGATGACAATAGCCATACATCAACACGATATCGACGTTTTCCGCAATTGGTAAACGGTCCATTTTAACACGGGTAATGTATCACGAAGCAAATACCGTCCGCACTGGCGGAATGTTACGTGATACCACGTACTTATACGTTTGTGACTATTGCATCGCCATCTATTACGAATCGAAAAGAGACACCCAACTAAAACAATCATATTTCTTTACGTACTACACGAATAGGTAATAAAAATGGGGGTTCCTATTAAAAAAAAAATAGTTGATATCCTTTTGACCTATGGCAGCGCCATCTAGCGGGCCAACCTTAGCGCCATCTTGTTTCCCCCTCCAAGGTAGACGAGTTTCGTTCTTTCTAGTGTTTTCGTTTGATGCTAATTTCGTGAGATATTTGGCCAGGTCGCTGTCAATGGACCACCCTATACAGGGTGTTACAAAACGGTACGGCCAAATTTTCAGGAAACATTCCTCACACACAAAGAAAGAAAATATGTTATGTGGACATGTGTCCGGAAACGCTTACTTTCCATGTTAGAGCTCATTTTATCACTTCTCTTCAAATCACATTAATCATGGAATGGAAACACACAGCAACAGAACGTACCAGCGTGACTTCAAACACTTTGTTACAGGAAATGTTCAAAATGTCCTCCGTTAGTGAGGATACATGCATCCACCCTCCGTCGCATGGAATCCCTGATGCGCTGATGCAGCCCTGGAGAATGGCGTATTGTATCACAGCCGTCCACAATACGAGCATGAAGAGTCTCTACATTTGCTACCGGGGTTGCGTAGAGAAGAGCTGTCAAATGCCCCCATAAATGAAACTCAAGAGGGTTGAGGTCAAGAAAGCGTGGAGGCCACGGAAATGGTCCGCCTCTACCAATCCATCGGTCACCGAATCTGTTGTTGAGAAGCGTACGAACACTTCGACTGAAATGTGCAGGAGCTCCATCGTGCATGAACCACATGTTGTGTCGTACATGTAAAGGCATATGTTCTAGCAGCACAGGTAGAGTATCCCGAATGAAATCATGGTAACGTGCTCCATTGAGCGTAGGTGGAAGAACATGTGGCCCAAAGAATACATTACCAAGAATGCCTGCCCAAAAGTTCACAGAAAATCTTTGTTGATGACATGATTGCACAGTTTAGTGCGGATTCTCGTCAGCCCGCACATGTTGATTGTGAAAATTTACAATTTGATCACGTTGGAATGAAGCCTAATCCGTAAAGAGAACATTTGCACTGAAGTGAGGATTGACACATTGTTGGATGAACCATTCGCAGTAGTGTACCCGTGGAGGCCAATCAGCTGCCGATAGTGCCTGCACACGCTGTACATGGTACGGAAACAACTGGTTCTCCCGTAGCACTCTCCATACAGTGACGTGGTCAACGTTACCTTGTACAACAGCAACTTCTCTGACGCTGACATTAGGGTTATCGTCAACTGGACGAAGAATTACCTCGTCCATTGCAGGTGTCCTCGTCGTTGTAGGTCTTCCCCATTCGCGAGTCATAGGCTGGAATGTTCCGTGCTCCCTAAGAGGCCGATCAATTGCTTCGAACGTCTTCCTGTCGGGAAATCTGTCTCGATACAAACGTACCTCGCCACGGCTATTGCCCCGTGCTAATCCATACATCAAATGGGCATCTGCCAACTCCGAATTTGTAAACATTGCACTGACTGCTAAACCACGTTCGTGGTGAACACTAACCTGTTGATGCTACGTTCTGATGTGCTTGATGCTAGTACTGTAGAGCAATGAGTCGCATATCAACACAAGCACCGAAGTCAACATTACCTTCCTTCAACTGGGCCAACTGTCGGTGAATCGAGGAAGTACAGTACATACTGACGAAACTAAAATGAGCTCTAACATGGAAATTAAGCGTTTCCGGACACATGTCCACATAACATCTTTTCTTTATTTGTGTGTGAGGAATGTTTCCTGAAAGTTTGGCCGTACCTTTTTGTAACACCCTGTATAGTCCGATTCCATCCCACTAGTACAGGCACACGTTCAAATTCCTATCACAGGAGCAACACTGTCGAGGATTTCCTCACGTGCTAATAAGCAGTTGCGCTATACAGCGACTATACACCTGGGCACTTCGCCCCATCCTTACCGTGGTGCCGACAGTGGAGATGCTGGTGACATCTGGCAGTGTCCGGAGGAAGACTAGGAGAGGTTCACCTAGCCAGCGCCGCTGATTTCAGCAGGAAACGACCCTGTGACTTTCTGATTGCCTCCGCCGAGGATTGTCCGCTGTTTGGGGCCGAGACGTGCGGAGTGGTCTCCCAGGGCTTACTCGCCCTTCGCTGTACTCCACGCGTCCTAATAAAGGCCCGCGCTGCGACCTCGTTGCTCTGTCGGCTGCTTCTGTTGGCCGCGAATTGTGGTCCGCGTAATTGCATGCTGGTCTGGCACGGAGAACGCAGCAGAAAACATGGGACCCGCGCGGCTGCCCCAGCTGCAGGCACACAGGGGGCGCGCCGCAGGGTTAATTCGAAAACTCGGCCGCGTGTTGATTTGATACTCTGCTGGCCGCAACACTCTCGTGCTTTCGAGTAGAACACTTCTATTGTGCTAGAGAAAATTAACTGAGGTCAGCGTATCAGTAGTTATTTGTGGAACCAATTCGGCACTGTTTCTGTAGTCTCGAATCCACACTATTCTACAAAGCACATATCTAATGAGTACAGCAATCTGCATCCATTAATGCCGACTTACGGTATTCAAGCCTTCGATACCTCTAATACTTCATAAGTACACTGTACAAAAATTTAGTCACCCCCACGGAGATAACGCGTTAATGCCACGTAACACGGCCTGTAACATTTTGTCCTGTAGCGCTACCAAATTGCTGGGATGCTGACTGCTGCGGTTCACCCGCTGCAGTCTAGTTCCTCCACAAGTTGTAAACAATCTCCGAACCTGTATTTTATGCTTGTTAGCTACTAAATTTCAAAGAGGTTGTAACACCTATTTTTAAACTATTTTGTAGTTGTACAGTTGTTGTAAGACGTATATATGTCTATTGACTATTGTCAGACCACAATTTATGAAATATGTTTATATTTTAGTAATAGGATTAAGTAGGAATAATTAAAATTTGCCATGTTGGAAATACTTGTGGTAGCAGGGAATGTCTGCACCAAAGTGTTGTTGGCAGGAGAGACCGCACATTGATATAATTATAAAAAGGGCGGGGGAGACCGCGTATGGATACATTTTAAGAAAAGAGCGGGAAAGACAGCGCATTCAAAAATGGTTCAAATGGCTCTGAGCACTATGGGACTTAACGTCTGAGGTAATCAGTCCCCTAGAACTTAGAACTACTGAAACCTAACTAACCTAAGGACATCACACACACCCATGACAGAGGCAGGATTCGAACCTGCGACCGTAGCGGTCACGCGGATCCAGACTGTAGTGCCTAGAACCGCTCGGTCAACCCGGCCGGTGACCGCGCATTGATACATTTTGTAATGGTAGCAGGGATTGTCTGCACCAGAAAGCATTGTTGGCGGGAGAGACCGCACTTTAGCGTTCGTAGGAAGTCAGTAGTAAGCCAGATGTGAAGCGAGTCAGTAGCAGGTCTGAAGCGAGAGGTTGAGAGGAGCGTTGTGCCTGCCAGCACCAGCTATGATTTACAAGAGATTATAAACGGATGTACAGAGACAACAGCGAACTATTATCATAAGAAGAACTAATATTATTGAACTTTTTTTTGGGAAACTCAAGACTACTGAAGGTATGTTTGCGCAATTCTAGTTGTAAGAATATTGTAAAAAGGAAGTCGCATATGAACGTTTGTAAAATCATTTCATTCAGAATATAATTAATTTTCGCCAGCCATATTGCGTTACTGATTATAATCCATCCCAAAAACCATCAACGTAAAACTTTGCAAAATTTTATTGTTGCCAGGAAAACGTTTAACTATGAATTACGTAACTTCAGTCAAATTGATTAAAGAATAACGTCAGCTTTGCTATTAAAGAATAACCTCAGCTTTAGTAATATACAGCCATTCATCATGACAGCCCACCAGCAGCTAATAGAGCATAGTAAAACAGTGTAAGTATGTTCATGTCGCAGTTCGATGTAGCAGTCAGATGGCGATCCAGCAACAGTAAAAAAGGTAAGGAACAGTTTTGGATTATTGCAGGTAACGACTGAGGGCCACGACAACACATTCTATGTTTCGTCGAAATAATCAGAAAATCACTTAATAAGCAGCATTTAAATTTGTATGCGAAGGTTGAGAAAGAGAATTATTTTCAAAGGGAAGATTTCATTTGGTATTATTAAGCAAGAGATAGAAATCCTAAGGGAAGGTTTCATAGGATGTTGTAGGAGGGAAGGTTGCGTAACAAAAGAGATATAGAGGAGATGGGAAGGTTTCATTGTTTCTATGTCAATTTGTAGTGTTGCTTATGTAGAGTGTTGTATCTGTCATGGAAATTCTTTGACTACGTATACATACTTCAGTTACTTTTTGAACGGTGTTGTTTGAACGGCGATTGTGGATTTAAACAACTACCGGAATGATAGTTATATAATGTACTGTAAATGACTTGGTCCGTAGTTAGGGATCATAGGGTTGAACATAAAAGATGTGGGGATGCCGCGCGGCTGCGGAAGTTGCCTGGCGGAGTGGAAAATGTATGGTTGGTGCGCAACTGGCAATTCTTCCTTTGTGACGGGTTAAGTGTCCAGGCTGAGCAGTGCTGTGTTTAACATTTCGCTGGCAGTACCGGATCACTGTGGCTCATATTCTTAGAGTTTTGAGGCCAGAGGAGCTTAAGAGCTGTATATTTAGGCTTCAGATACTGCATTTAGTGATATTTTATGGGACGGTTTTTCGCCCTGTAAAAATATAATTTAGACGCCAGGAAGAACTGTAACAGGGCGAGGCCAACAGTACTGACATGACTGCACCACCAGTGCCACCATCCTTCCAGTAATTGTTTACATTTGGTACTCTGTAAATGGACCAGGTATTTGTGACATTTGGTTGATTTTAACAATAATGGTTGTGTTGCTATGAACTATAGCTCACACCCGTGATTACCCAAATCACAAACCTGGACAGGAATACTGCCCTAGCGAATTTAATTCAGAGTGTCCTAATTTATTATGGAAAAGCTTATTCGGCTGCTGTAAAAACAGTTGTGATTGCTTTCTAATGTGTGGAGTTATAGTTTTTAAAGTTCAGTTTTATAGTTCGAGAAATACTACACTTCCAGGGCATTTTTAAATCAATCTGCAGCCATTTTCTGAAGTAATTTGTCTTAGCTGAAAATCAGTCTGAAAGCACTAAAGTTGTTAGTTATAATAACAATAGTATTAATCTGAAGTGAATAAATTACCAGTTGAATTTATGCACTTTGATGAGAAGTACCAAGTTCCATCAGTGCTCATTTCATGAGAAAGTGTTTGAACTTGAAGTTAATGTTGTGTGGTCATTTTCACAGCCAACTATATTTTCAGTAGATTAAGAGACAGCTTATCAAAGCACATTTGTTATTTAAAATGTTATAGTTATTTTGCTTTACTTAATTAATAATTATTGATGAGAATACTTACCATTTCTCAGACAAACTTTTGTAGTTCTGTTAATGATCATGGTTCTTCAAATTATGAAAGTTTAATGGCGCCCATGTCCTAGGCTAGTTAGTTAATGAAGCAAAGCAGAGCCTCCTTCATAGCCAGCAGGATAGATTTTCATTCTGTTTATTTGTTTCAAACAGACAGAAATATTTACTTTGTTAGCTATTATGTTGAAAGCTGGTTAATGCACAAGCATAGAAACCCTCTCGTTACAGTGTATGATCATTAATAGATCCCCTGATTTAAGTCAGAATCGTTTCGTGCTAAACAGGGAAGCCCTGTTTAGTATTGCTATTAGTTTCATGTGTGCTGGTGATTAGTTTTATAAACTGCTGCATCTAATTCATTTAAGGTACGTGTTGTTGAGAGGCATATGTTACTGTTTGCTGTCTCATTGGCCATTGTCTGATTTCCAAGTTAGTGGAACATCTGTATTCTAGGTTAGTTAACTGTATTGTAGCGTGAACAGGTATAAAGAAAGAGTTAAGTGTGTGTGTGTGTGTGTGTGTGTGTGTGTGTGTGTTTGTGTGTGTGTGTGTGTGTGTGTCAAGAAAGATTAGGTTAGCCTTAGCACTGCCTTCTGCTTTGTTATATTGCTTGACACAAGAATGCTTAATTAGGCTGGCGCCCGATATTAATTACAACTTGCTTTTGCGCTGGGAGAACGTCTGTTCCTGACCCATTTGATTACTGTTGGTTATACTCTGCTGTAGTGTTTCGGAAATGAATCCCAGTTTGACTGTTCTGTTTCCATTTGGGTGTCTCACTGGACAAACTTTCTCTCAGAGGTTTAACGTTTGAATCGATTGTCCTTTAATGTGTTCGGTGTTACGGTTACAGTCTTATTCCAGTAAACATTGTCAAAAGTTTTCTCTAAATCTACAACTGCCATAAATGTTGGTTTGCCTGTCTTCGTCCTATCCTCTAAGGTAAATAGTTGGGTCAGTATTGCATATTGTCTACTCCTACATTTCTGTAGAGCGCAAACTGTGATTCCTCAAGGTCAGCTTCCATCATATTCCCCATTCGTCAGTATATAATTCGTATTGGTTTCCTGCAACCATGTTTTACTGAACTCAGGGCTTGGTAATACTCATATGTGTCAGCTGCTGTTATTTTTTGGAATTAGTACATTCTTCCCAAAGTCTGAGAGTAATTTACGTCTGTCATACAGTAGAGCCGTTTTATCACGGGTGTGCTTTCCCAATGATTTCTACGATTCTGAAGGAATGTCGTCTACTCCAGCTGCCTAACTTCAGAGTAAGTCTTTCAGTGAACTGTCAAATTATTCTCGCAGTATCATGTCTCCTATATCATCTCCATCCATTTCCTCTTCACATTCTAAAATGTTATCGAGTTCGTTCCCAGGCTTACACTTCTGTATTATTTTTTTCATCTCTGAACCATCCCATCGCCATTTCGCACTGACATAATTATCTGTATTCTTAATATTATCTTTTCTTCAAAGTTCACGTGAATTTTTAATTAGGCGTCATTTGTCTAACTCCTCTGGCGATTCGTGTGTTGGAATTTAGCACTTTATCAATCTCATGTTTTATATCTCTGTATTCCCATATTCCTTATTCATTTCCTGCATTTTTCTAACACACCCTTTCTTCAACTGAATTCAGTATTTCGTGTGTTTTTCGAGGACTTCTATTGGATTTTGTCTCGTGGCGTATTTGCTTCCTTCACTATTTCAACTCTCAAAGCTACCCATTCGTCTTCTATTGTCACAATCAATCGCCACCTAACGATCCGTTTGAGTTTCTCGACAACCTCTGGTTCACTTAAGATGCGACTGTACGTGTGATACATGGTATATAATTTTAGCAGAAATCGGCCATAAGCACGGCTTAAATAATTATTTCACTCTGATAACTACCGCATACGGATTTTTACAGATTCTTAGAGATTTTTCTTTCAAGCTGAGGCGTCGTTTTGTATTCGTTACTAGTGAGATGCTGACAGAACCATAAGGTTTTCCGTTCATAATACGTTAAAGATACGGGAGATGTTTCATTTTGACTTTCACAGAACTATTCATGAAATACTTTTATAGAACAGGAAATGTGGCTGCAAGTTATGTGTTGGGTGTTTCTGAGTGACGAGTTTGTGCTATGTTTGTGTTTGGCGCCATATAACGGCTGTTTAGTTCCATGTAAATTGTTATAATTTACATAGTATCATATTTTATGGCAATCACATGGTCAACATTTGAAAAACGTGGTCCAGCTCTCCTACCTTCACCATCTTACTGACGAAGAAACTTTTCTTCATCTCTGCCCACCACTCCAGAAACGAAAACAATACGAGGCCCCAGGAGGAAATAAAGGAAAGCTATAAAAAGCCATATGAAGATGGTTTTATAAAAATTCGAAACCGGTAACTTTTTGAGGTAAACAATTCGTTTTAGAATCATGTCCGTGAGTGGCTTTTACTGAAATTATAAAACTTCTAAATACAGCCACGTCTCTCAACATGTTAACTTTTGACCATATAGCGTTGTACCGGTACATGTGCAGTGGGTGTTGCTTCATGTCTGTCGTGGCTACGATATTGAATTCAGTATTCCGTTAATAGTAAATTATCTATATTCTCATTTTCATATTCACCGACGGACGTACTCCTACAGTACCCCTATTTCCTTTTGTGTTGATTAATTCTTTACTCACCTGACATCAAGTCCAGTTCTTCCTGCCATTGCACATCACTTATTCGCACTATATCTAACTTCAAGCAATCAATTTGTCTTTTCAAATTCTCTAACGTACCTACTGATTCAAGTGATACGACATTCCATGCTCCGACCCGTAGAATGACAGTTCTGTCTTTTCTGATCACAGCAACCTCCGAAATAGTTCTCGCCGAATATCCAAATATAATGACTATTTAGCTTTGGAATATATTACTCAAGGACAATAACTCATACAGAAGAGCTGCATGCCCTCACAAAATATAAAAGATGTGGTTTCCCCTTGTTTTCAGCTGTTCGCAGAGCCACAATGGGAAGGACACGTTGGCTGATGTTATAAGGCCACATCAGTCAGTCATCCAGAGCAGTGGTCCTCGACAACTGCTGCCCGCGGACCGCATGCGACCCGAATCAAACGTTCGTGCGGTCCGCGATTCTCAGCCTGTTTAACAATCAGTAATGTGCTTGTAGCAACTAACAGCAGTTAATAGAGCACTTTCCTGCGAAAGGCAAAGGTCACGAGTTCGAGTCTCCGTCCGGCACACATTTTAATCTGCCAGGAAGTACGTTAGCGGCAAGAAACAATCAACGCCTTCTCTCTACGATAGCAATGGAAATACTATCGCAGACAGTGCTGCCAAGGCAGAGTTACTAAACACAGCCTCACGAAATGCCTTCACAAAAGAAGTCGAAGTAAATATTCCAGAATTAGAATTGAGAACAGCTGCCCACATCAGTAACGTACAAGTAAATATCCTCGGGACTGTCAAGCAACTTAAATCACTTAATAAAAGCAAGTCTTCTGGTCCAGACTGTATACCAATTAGGTTCCTTTCGGAGTATGCTGATGCATTAGCTCCATACTCAACAATCATATAAAACCGTTTGCTCGACGAAAGATCCGTACCCAAAGAATGGAAAGTTGCGCATGTCACACCAATATTCAAGAAAGGTAGTAGGAGTAATTCACTAAATTACAGGCCCATATCGTTAACGTCGATCTACAGCAGGATTTTAGAACGTATCTTGCGTTCGAACATTAAGAATTACCTCGAAGAAAACGGTCTATTGACACACAGTCAACATGGGTTCAGAAAACATCGTTCCTGTGAAACACAACTAGCTCTTTAGTCACATGAAGTGTTGAGTGCTATTGACGAGGGATTTCAGATCGATTCCGTGTTTCTGGATTTCCGGAAGGCTTTTGACACTGTACCAGACAAGCGGCTCGTAGTGAAATTGCGTGCTTATGGAATATCGTCTCAGTTATGTGACTGGATTTGTGATTTCATGTCAGAGAAGTCACAGGTCGTGGTAATTGACGGAAGTCATCGAGTAAAACAGAAGTGATTTCTGGCGTTCCCCAAGGTAGTGTTATAGGCCCTTTGCTGTTCCTTATCTATATTAACAATTTTAACAGACAATCTGAGCAGCCGTATTCGGTTGTTTGCAGGTAACGCTGTCCTTTATTGACTAATAAAGTCATCAGAAGACCAAAACAAACTGTAAAACGATTTAGAAAAAATATCGGAATGGTGCGAAAATTGGCAGTTGACCCTAAATAACGAAAAGTGTGATTTCATCCACATGAGTGCTAAAACGAACTTGCTAAACTTCGGTTACACGATAAATCAGTCTAATCTAAAAGCCGTAAATTCAAATAAATACCTAGGTATTACAATTCCGAACAACTTAAATTGAAAGGAACACATAGAAAATGTTGTGGGGAAGCCTAACGATAGCCTGCGTTTTATTGGCAGGACACTTCGAACAGACCTATTAAGGAGACTGCCTACTTTACGCTTGTCCGTCCCCTTTTAGAATACTACTGCACGTTGTGGGATCCTTACCAGGTAGGACTTACGGAGTACATCGAAAAAGTTGAAAGAAAGGCAGAACGTTTTGTATTATCGCGAAATATGGGAGAGAGTATCACAGAAATGATACAGGATTTGGGCTGTACATCATTAAAAGAAAGGTGTTTTTCGTTGCGACAGAATCTTCTCACGAAATTCCAATCACCAACTTTCTCCTCCGAATGCGAAAATATTTTGTTGACATCGACCTACATAGGGAGGAACGATCACCAAGATAAAATAAGGGAAATCATAGCTCGTACGGAAAGATATAGGCGTTCATTCTTTCTGCGCGCTATACGAGATTGGAATAATAGAGAACTGTGAAAGTGCTTCGATGAACTCTCTGCCTGCCACTTAAATGTTATTTGCAGAGTATCCATGTAGATGTAGATGGAGACGATTTATATCAGCGCATTCCGATGCAGAGCGAATATCTCAATCTGGTAACGCTAAGAGCTTCTTAAAGGTGTATTTTTCTCGTTCACTACCTGACATTGGTGAATTCGGCGGTGAGCTAAGTAGGGTTGACCACTGTCGAACGGAAGTAGCGAGGACTGATGAATGCATATTATACACGCGCTCATTTTGAAATGTAAGTAAAATGCTATCAGACTGTAATACAACGCAATGCTGAGAAGGAAAATGACATTGCAAACGTTAAGTAAACATTTGAGATAGTGCCTCATATTACAATTCGTGTTACTCATTAATACAACAGTCTACTTTATGTAGGATACCAATTATTAGTAAAATCGGTAGGAGAGATGTGATAATGTGGGCAGGACAGAAAATTTGGTCATTGTGTATTTTTTGCCCTGAACAGTATCCTCTAATACACGGAGAAGTGGACTTCCTGTAAACCTTGAGAAAAATTCATGTAGCTGCCTGCTGAGAAGAGGTCACATGCATCGCTATTGTTGTCAGCAAGACTGACAAGTGAAGCTTCGTCCGTTATTTTTTAGTGAAACTATTTCGTTTCAGAATCATCTGATGTAAGACAAGTCACTTATGTTATTTTTGTTACCACATTTTTCTTTTTAAAAATATGAATCTCCGAACAATATTTTGGGTCTACAAATGTAGTTCCTTGTTGTTTCTTTCCGTCTGATAACTTCCTTTGTGTACCATTAATACTGGCATGACGTCCAATCACTACTCCTCGAGGAAAGTGGCCAGAGGGTTTACTCAATAAGAATTGGTTACTTCAAAATATCAAGCGTAATGCAAGAGATAAAACACTCATAAAAACTTTCATGTACAAAGATATCACCCGTCATTCTATCCCTTTGTCACAATTTTGAATTGATTAAATGACATTATTTAAAACCGTGTCTGTTGTGTTACATCTGGCATAATACAGATGTCTGATTGAGAATGGTCTGCTGCAGCCGATTGGTATTCTTTCACATCCTAGGGCGTGAAAATCCAAATAAAACGTGCCAGGAAATCAGAAAAACAGAGACGGGGTCCTGCCGCGATCCCACTGGCCACAGAAACCCATAATGCACGCCAAAATCGCTGTCTTTGTAAACCTTGAGGAAAATGCACATATCTCCTATGTATACTTCTATTTTTCACTTGAAAGTACATGGTGTACATAAAAGAATTTCGCGGCTTTAACGCTTTATAATATTAATTATATTAAACTTACACTAATAATTGGTATGTAAAATGAAAGAGCAACTCAGTTTTACCAGGAACATTATAAAAGTTCTATGTGAGCACATTTCCCCCGGCACACATCAAGTCTGTAGCTGAGATCTTCTCAAACGCTGATAAGTGTGTCTTTAGTGATGATAGCAACAGATGCTTCAATCAGGTTTCTTAATTCAGGGAGGTCTGCTGGTAGCGGAGGCACGTACACACGATCCTTGATCAAGCCCCAGAGGAAAAAAGCGCATGGCGTGAGGTCGGGTGAACGTGGAGGCCACGCAAAGAAAGGCCTGTCACTGGGCCCTTTGCGGCATATCCAGCGCTTGTGTACAGTGAATTTCAACCAATCGCGTACTTCGCTATGCTAGTGAGGTGGTGCACCACCTTGCTGGTGCCAAACACAACTGTATGAGTTGCTCTTTCATTTGACATATCTTTTACAACTGAAAGTTTGATGTAATAAATATTATAAAGCGTTTAAACCCCGATATTCATTTATAAACACCCTGTATTTGGTGGTGTAGCTCATAATATTTACATTCAAAATGTGTAAAAGGTACACTACTGGCCATTAAAATTGCTACACCAAGAAGAAATGCAGATGATAAACGGGTATACATTGGACAAATATATTATACTAGAACTGGCATGTGATTACATTTTCATGCAGTTTGGGTGCATAGATCCTAAGAAATCAGTACCCAGAACAGTCACTTCTGGCCGTAATAACGGCCTTGTTAAGCCGGGACATTGAGTCAAACAGAGCTTGGATGGCGTGTACAGGTACAGCTGCCCATGCAGCTTCAACACGATACCACGGTTCATCAAAAGTAGTGACTGGCGTATTGTGACGAACCAGTTGCTCGGCCACCATTGACTAGATGTTTTCAGTTGGTAAGAGATCTGGAGAATGTGCTGGCCAGGGCAGCAGTCGAACATTTTCTGTATCCAGAATGGCCCGTACAGGACCTGCAAAATGTGGTCGTGCATTATCCTGCTGAAATGTAAAGTTTCGCAGGGATCGAATGAAGGGTAGAGCTACGGGTCGTAACACATCTGAAATGTAGCGTCCACTGTTCAAAGTGCCGCCAGCACGAACAAGAGGTGACCGAGACGTGTAACCAATGGTACCCCACACCATCACGCCGGGTGATATGCCAGTATGGCGATGACGAATCCACACTTCCAATATGCGTTCACCCCGATGTCGCCAAACACGGATGCGACCATCATGATGCTGTAAACAGAACCTGGATACATCCGAAAAAATGACGTTTTGCCATTCGTGCACCCAGGTTCGTCGTTGAGTACACCATCGCATGCGCCCCTCTCTGTGATGCAGCGTCAAGGGTAACCGTAGCCGTGGTCTCCGAGCTGATAGTCCATGCTGCTACAAATGTCGTCGAACTGTTCGCGCAAATGGTTGTTGTCTTGCAAACGTCCTCATCTGTTGACTCAGAGATCGAGACGTGGCTACACGATCCTTTACAGCCATGCGGATAAGATGCCTGTCATCTCGACTGCTAGTGATACGAGGCCGTTGGGATCCAGCACGGCGTTCCGTATTACCCTCCTGACCCCACCGATTCCATATTGTACTACCAGGTACTGGATTTCGAGCAACGCGAGCAGCAATGTCGCTCTACGATAAACCGCAATTGCGGTAGGCTACAATCCGACCTTTATCAAAGTCGTAAACGTGGATGGTACGCATTTCTCCTCCTTACACGAGGCATCACAACAACGTTTCACCAGGCAACGCCGGTCAACTGTTGTTTGTGTATGAGAAATCGGTTGGAAACTTTCCTCATGTCAGCACGTTGTAGGTGTCGGCACGGACGGCAACCTTGTGTGAATGCTCTGAAAAGCTAATCATTTGCATATCACAGCATTTTCTTCCTGTCGGTAAAATTTCGCGTCTGTAACAAATCTTCGCGGTGTAGCAATTTTATTGGCCAGTAGTGTAGCATTCTACAATAACCGTGGTTTGGTGAAAATTGAATTTGATTTGAGTGCCTTTTTACTTTACCCCCCCCCCTCATCCCCCCTCCATCCTTATTCGAATTAGGTGTCACCCTACCACGTCAATTTTGGCTCTTAAGCAAAGATGTTTGACGGCCGCTAAGCTGGAGTGTTGTCCCCGTATCTACTGAAGAAACTGCTGCTCCTCCAGCAGTAACCATACGTTAATCTGGACTGTCTGCAGTATGACCCTGTTGTGGTTGCACCTACGGAACGGCTGTCTGTATCGTTGCCACATGCTATCTACCCTACCGCGTCAAGATCCGTGATTCGTAGAGGTTACTACTGGGTACGTAGTGAGCCGTGTATCGACTCGTGCTGCACCTTGTGTTGAGATTGCATTGGTTTTCCTTTTCTCCCCCTGACATGTTTGTTTGATACGTTGTCTGTCATTAAGTGGCTGCTTGGTTGTCATTTCCCTCTGCTGTCGATATCTGCGTTTTTGCTTCCGGAAAACTGCTATGAAGGAAGTAAGATCTTTGACCGGTTGTAACCACGTGTGGTGGCGCGGAAGTAGGGGTGTTGCGCGCAGAGAGAGAGTGGTGGACACGGGAGGGCAGTGTGGCTCTACAGCGCGAAGCAGGCGTGGTCGGTTGTACCGAGTCGCCACGTAATGTATGTCGGTTGTGTGTAACGAGCGGGTCGAGTTGACGGAAGATCTCCACGCGTGTTTATTGTATACAGAATCGCCCCACGAGTACTTGCTGTTCATTTCGCCTTGGTGGGACGTTAAAAAGCTTCTTTAAATCCTCCGTTTCAACACTGGAGTTTAAAAGGAGACACCTAACATGAAGGTGCGGTCACTACCCGTCAACGTTGCAAAGAAGGCGTGAACTCCGGTGACAGAGCGTGTTGTTGCGTGACCGTGGCGTGTTGGGTACGCTGGCGACGCGTGCGCGGTCGGATGTCTTGATCTCTGCTATCGGAGGTCGTGTACTGCCTGTTCGAGCATAATTGCAAGTTAAGTTCGTGGAAGGTTTAATTATTAATTAATAATTTTGTGTAACCAGCGTCTCTTCTGCCTTGTGGCCTCCGGCGACCGGGTTTCCTGTCCCTGGCACCGGTGTAATTCAAGACAGTGATCCTCATCTCGTTACTGTCCGATGGGAGGTGTAGTTTTGGCAGTTTAATTGTTTCGCTATTCTGTCGTGGGTTATGAGTAAATTCATGCTTCTTGTTGGTTGATCATGTGGTCGCTCATTCAGGACTGTGTGGTGTAATGTTTCCTTGCACGAGTTTAGAACTAATTCTGTCAGCAAGTTAAGCCATCTTATAACAAGTTTTCGCTGACTAAAAGTCGGTGCAGTGACCAGCCTGAGAGTGGCAATTGTGTTTATGGGCGTACAGGGTTATTACAAATGATTTAAGCGATTTCATAGCTCTATAATAACTTTATTATTTGAGATATTTTCAGAATGCTTTGCACACACATACAAAAACTCAAAAAGTTTTTTTAGGCATTCACAAATATTCGATATGTGCCCCTTTAGTGATTCGGCAGACATCAAGCTGATAATCAAGTTCCTCCCACACTCGGCGCAGCATGTCCCCATCAATGAGTTCGAAAGCATCGTTGATGCGAGCTCGCAGTTATGGCACATTGTGTCTGTTCACGTCACCATTAAGAAAATATGTTGCTTCATCACTGAAAACAAGTTTCGCACTGAACGCATCCTCTTCCATGATCTGTTGCAACCGCGCCGAAAATTCAAAGCGTTTGACTTTGTCATGGGGTGTCAGGGCTTGTAGCAATTGTAAACGGTAAGGCTTCTGCTTTAGCCTTTTTCGTAAGATTTTCCAAACCTTCGGCTGTGGTACGTTTAGCTCCCTGCTTGCTTTATTCGTCGACTTCCGCGGGCTACGCGTGAAACTTGCCCGCGCGCGTTCAACCGTTTCTTCGCTCACTGCAGGCCGACCCGTTGATTTCCCCTTACAGAGGCATCCAGAAGCTTTAAACTGCGCATACCGTCGCCAAATGGAGTTAGCAGTTGGTGGATCTTTGTTGAACTTCGTCCTGAAGTGTCGTTGCACTGTTATGACTGACTGATGTGAGTGCATTTCAAGCACGACATACGCTTTCTCGGCTTCTGTCGCCATTTTGTCTCACTGCGCTCTCGAGCGCTCTGGCGGCAGAAACCTGAAGTGCGGCTTCAGCCGAACAAAACTTTATGAGTTTTTCTACGTATCTGTAGTGTGTCGTGGCCATATGTCAATGAATGGAGCTACAGTGAATTTATGAAATCGCTTCAATCATTTGTAGTAGCCTGTATTTAAATTGGTCAGTATTCTGTCTAGCCTGAGCATCCCTGAGTGGGTGACTTGTGGCCACCTTACACGGGTCCGTCATATCTGTTATATTCTAATGATATTCAAGGACACTTTTGTTTAAAATTTTTTAAATCCCTGCAAGTTTGTAAATTCCTTTCATTGCCATTAATCGTGTGTTTGCTGAGACCTGTTTAATTTTTTTAATGGCGGTGTTGGTAGCTTCACTGCCTCACTGTACTTTATTAACAAAGTTCTGTATTTACTTTAGTAACCTGTTTACTGATGTTCTTTAAATGTTTTTTAAAAATTGTTGTATTGTTATAAATTACTTTGATTGGCGTTAGCGGCATGTTTTAAAAGGTAGTTTATTACCGTACTGCTAGCTTCTGTGATTTTTTAATTTTTTTAAAACTGTTGTATTGCTATAAATTACTTGATTGCCGTTAGCGGCGTGTTTTAAAAGGTTGTTTATTGCCGTATTGCTAGTTTCTGTAACATACGAATAAAACATTTGTGAAAATCTCAACTCGACAGTAAACTATTAAAAATTTGGCCCCGTTTCCCAACTTGGGGTGTGGCTTGTAGTAACCGCAACCACTGTGTGTGTCAGATAGTGTAATTGATGTTTCCTAACACAGCGTTCTCCAAAGATGGAGCGTATGTTTAGTCACTGAGTTGCCGTTTACAGTCTTCCCCTCCGTCCCAAAAGCAATGATAAGGCGCCTATGGTTGTGGGGTAAAGACAACAACACCAATGGTCGGAACAGAAGGACTACAAAGGGAACATGCTCGATCCCGGTGGGCGTGCCGGCGTTGGCAATATCATCGCAAATTTATCACCGGCCCAGGTGCCGGGCGGTGCGTGGTGGTTTGGCCCTGTCCCGGCGCCGTCGGCCACCTTTTATCGCTCGGCCACGCCGTCGGCCCGGGGCACGCGCCCCCCGCGATATTTATGTGTTTCTTCCCTGACAGCCGCCGCCAGCGCCGCTGCGCCTTTTCCCTTCTACCGTGCGCTCGGGGAAGCGCTGAATTTAAAATTTCGGCAGACCGAATGGGCGTCCGCATAAAACAGTGACTGTAATAAATTCAGGAGAGGCCACTCTTGCCTCTCCCCCACCCCCCACGCGCCCCTCGGTAAGCCAGCAGCGGGCTGCGCGACCGTCTCGCCACCAGCGCGCGTGCGCAGTTGCGTTTAGATGCCGCGTCGCGCCGCCGGAAAATTTATCTCCGTTCGTATCGTTTGTCATCAAAGGGATTAAATCGCTGCCCCACTGCGGGCAATAAATACCGAAATTCCGCGGTTTTTACTCCGGGGGCTATTTGGGATCTTGCGTGGAGAACTGGCTTAGTTCGCCAAGTTACAATAGTATCATTCTCTATTGCCGTTTGTTCTTCTTTTGCAGATAGCTGCCTATCGAAAAAAATTGATCCGTAAGTCTTCAGAATGAGATTTTCACTCTGCAGCGGAGTGTGCGCTCATATGAAACTTCCTGGCAGATTAAAACTGTGTGCCGGACCTTTTTTTTTTTTTTTTTGTAACCATATATATTTATTTAAATATATTAACAACGATACATTTAAAAAAAGTCATTTTATTCTATTAACCTATTATATTCCTAGTGTTGGTTAACATTACTGTGATTTCATATATTTTCCTTTTTCGTTTTTCTCTCATTGTTGTTCCTTAAACCCTTTTACATGGCCATTTGTCATCTTTTTTTTTTTTTTTTGGGGGGGGGGGTTAGACATTGCAGGACAGGCATAACAGTTTATATTTAGTATAGACACATTCATTTTGAGTTCATGTGTCTGTATGTGATGCACTTGTGATGCCACAGGCACATTGTATATTCTGGTTTGATGTCTTTTTATAGTTTACACTGTTAAGTGGGACAGTATGAGGGAAACGTCACCATGATATATGGAGCAGAATTGGAAGAAACATTTTTACATATACTACAGATTCTACATAAATTGAAGTAGAGAGAAAATTTTGTCATATTACATAAGAGAAGCAGAAAGAGAGAGTGAGTAAACAATAGAATTTTATAGGCACAAAGTAAAGGACATCATTTAAATAATAATAATAATAATAATAATAATGAGTAGTTGGCACTTTCCACTAAGTAATGCTTGTCTCCTAGTCAGTATATTACAAATAATGGAAAAAAAACTGGTAGTAGTACTGGGCATACTTTTGACACTGTTTTGGCTGCGAGCATGACAGATGTTTGGTGAGAAGCACTTTGTATCACTGATTTCACTAAGAAGAAACACTTTATACTACTATACTTCATTATTTGATGCGAGAGGAGAGAGCACTTTATCTTTTGTGTTGCACTTATTCACTATCACTGTACACGTTATTCTTGTGGTGAGTGTGGTGAGGTGGCTGGTTGCGGTGCTGAGGGTCACAGGCTGGGACTCGAACTCGAAACCTTTGCCTTTCTCGGGTAAATGCTCTACCATCTCAGCTACCCTAGCACGACTCACGCCCCATCCTCACAGCTTTACTTCTGCCAATACCTCGTCTTCCACCTTCCGAAATTTACAGAAGCTCTCCTGCGAAACTTGCAGAACCAGCACTCGTGAAAGAAAGGCTGTGAGGACGGAGCGTCTGTCGTGCTTGAGTAGATCATATGGTAGAGCACTTGCCGGCGAAAGGCAAAGGTCCCGAGTTCGAGTCTCGGTCCGGCACACAGTTTTAATCTGCCAGCAAGTTTCGTAAGACACATATTCAACACGTTTAAAAAATAAGTATTCAGTACAAGATGCCGAGTGGCATTAGGGCAGGGTGGTATCGGCGACTGCGTCAAACGATTGAGGGATATGTATGGCAGTAATATACTAAAGGTGTAACAGTCCCAACAGCAACACATAAGCCTTCGCGATATGGTGTGGGGCTGCAAACCACTCTCCTGTCGCTGTCGGCTTTTCTGATCTAGTAGCCATCAATTTTCAATCAAGCAGCTGCCGATCTCAGGCATGAGTCCACAACATCGTGCTCCTCCCACCAAGGAAAAATCCACATAGCAGCCAATTACATGACCTCTGAGCCACGAAGGCAGACAAACAGCAATGCAAGTGATGCTAATGAGTGATAAGAATTTTAGTACATTCGAAGGAAACTGTGCTCTCTTTATGGCGCAGACGAAATAACAGTGAGAGCGAAGGGCCACAGATTAACGAGTCATTCTGGAACATAATTGCACTGGATTAGCCGGAAGGGGGAATCTCCCCTGCAGCACATCGGAAGCTCAAGAGGGAGAGACGAAGTGTTTCTGTGTAGGCAGGCGTGGAAGTCAATCACACGCCCTCGTTCTCAGCCTCGTGACTTGTCACCAGTAGGATAGTAGGCCATGCAGCATCTTGTAGCCTACTTTATCCTGTAATTACACTCTGTCGATATGTCATCTACAGACGTACCACAAGTAAAAAGTAAAGTAAGACCAACGTTAATGTATCATTATAACTACATATTTAAATATTCCTATGTGATAACAGAATTCACGTGGAGGTATAAAATGTTCCGTTTGCTGTCAGACAAATAAATTAGATTGTGCACATCTTTATTTTCCAGTAGGAATTGCCAAAATGATGACGCTCATGTGACTAGACAAAGACGTTATAAATACTTTCATTTGTATTACCATAGTCATGGTAGTTACCAGGCATGGCAAGAGGACAAATGTAAGGATTTAGAGGCTTGTCTCACTAGAGGTAAGATAGATACTGCCTACAGGAAAATTAAAGAGACCTTTGGAGAGAAGAGAACCACTTGTATGAATATCAAGAGTTCAGATGGCAACCCAGTTCTAAGCAAAGAAGGGAAGGCAGAAAGGTGGAAGGAGTATATAGAGGGTTTATACAAGGGCGATGTACTTGAGGACAATATTATGGAAATGGAAGAGGATGTAAATGAAGATGAAATGGGAGATAAGATACTGCGTGAAGAGTTTGACAGAGCACTGAAAGACCTGAGTCGAAACAAGGCCCCGGGAGTAGACAACATTCCATTAGAACTACTGACATCCATGGGAGAGCCACCCATGACAAAACTCTACCATCTGGTGAGCAAGATGTATGAGACAGGCGAAATACCCACAGACTTCAAGAAGAATATAATAATTCCAATCCCAAAGAAAGCAGGTGTTGACACATGTGAAAATTACCGAACTATCAGTTTAATAAGTCACAGCTGCAAAATACTAACGCGAATTCTTTAGAGACGAATGGAAAAACTGGTAGAAGAAGACATAGGGGAAGATCAGTTTGGATTCCGTAGAAATGTTGGAACACGTGAGGCAATACTAACCTTACGACTTATCTTAGAAGAAAGATTAAGAAAAGGCAAACCTACATTTCTAGCATTTGTAGACTTAGAGAAAGCTTTTGACAACGTTAACTGGAATACTCTGTTTCAAATTCTGAAGGTGGCAGGGGTAAAATACAGGGAGCGAAAGGCTATTTACAATTTTTACAGAAACTAGATGGCAGTTATAAGAGTCAAGGGGCATGAAAGGGAAGCGGTGGTTGGGAAAGGAGTGAGACAGGGTTGTAGCCTTTCCCCGATGTTATTCAATCTGTATATTGAGCAAGCAGTAAAGGAAACAAAAGAAAAATTTGGAGTAGGTATTAAAATTCATGGAGAAGAAGTAAAAACTTTGAGGTTCGCCGATGACATTGTAATTCTGTCAGAGACAGCAAAGGACTTGGAAGAGCAGTTGAACGGAATGGACAGTGTCTTGAAACGAGGATATTAGATGAACATCAACAAAAGCAAAACGGGGATAATGGAATGTAGTCAAATTAAATCGGGTGATGTTGAGGGTATTAGATTAGGAAATGAGTAAAGGAGTTTTGCTATTTGGGGAGCAAAATAACTGATGATAGTCGAAGTAGAGAGGAAATAAAATGTAGACTGGCAATGGCAAGGAAATCGTTTCTGAAGAAGAGAAATTTGTTAACATAGAGTATAGATTTAAGTCTCAGGAAGTCGTTTCTGTATGGAAGTGAAACATGGACGATAGCCAGTTTGGACAAGAAGAGAATAGAAGCTTTCGAAATGTGGTGCTACAGAAGAATGCTGAAGATAAGGTGGGTAGATCACGTAACTAATGAGGAGGTACTGAATAGGATTGGGGAGAAGAGAAGTTTGTGGCACAACTTGACTAGAAGAAGGGATCAGTTGGTAGGACATGTTTTGAGGCATCAAGGGATCACAAATTTAGCATTGGAGGGCAGCGTGGAGGGTAAAAATCGTAGAGGGAGACCAAGAGATCAATACACTAAGCAGATTCAGAAGGATGTAGGTAGCAGTAGGTACTGGGAGATGAAGAAGCTTGCACAGGATAGAGTAGCATGGAGAGCTGCATCAAACCAGTCTCAGGACTGAAGACCACACCAACAACAACAGTCACGATCATTTGAAGGATGATTATGGTGTACCGTCCAGTCGATAACTGCTAAATATTTATGGGAATTGGACATAGACGGTCATCTCCGAACCCCCTCCCCCTCTCTCTGTGCCCATCATCTCCTCCCACCCTCCATCTGCCTGCCGTCCACAGCTTGTGATCTAGTGGCTATCGTTGCTGCGTCTGGATCACGGGGTCCTGGGTTCGATTCCCGGCCGGGTTGGGGATTTTCTATGTCCGGGGACTGGGTGTTTGCGTTGTTCTTATCATTTTGTCATCATCATGCGTGACAATGACTAGATTAGAGTATGTAAAACTTGGACTGTGTAAAATTGGGGCGCAGATGACCGCGCAGTTGAGCGCCCCACAAACCAATCATAAACATCATCTCTCTGAACATCTCCTCCACCCACCCTCCATCGCTCTGCCCATCTCCTTCTTCCGACGGAGGTTCGAGTCCTGCCTCAGGCTTGGGTGTGTGTGTGTGCCCGCATCTCGTGGTCGTGCGGTAGCGTTCTCGCTTCCCACGCCCGGGTTCCCGGGTTCGATTCCCGGCGGGGTCAGGGATTTTCTCTGCCTCATGATGGCTGGGTGTTGTGTGATGTCCTTAGGTTAGTTACGTTTAAATAGTTCTAAGTTCTAGGGGACCGATGACCATAGCTGTTAAGTCCCATAGTGCTCAGAGCCATTTGAACAATTTTTGGGCGTGTGTGTTGTCCATAGCGTAAGTTAGTTAGATTAAGTAGTGTGTAGGCTTAGGGACCGATGACCTAAGCAGTTTGGTCCCATAAGACCATACGACAAATTTTCAAATTTTTCACTCTCCACATCTCCACCTCCTGTTCTCTCCTCTATCTCCTCTTTGCCTCTGTCTATACACAATTTTTCCACCCTCGCCCCCCTCCACGGCTCTGTCAGTATCCTCTTTCCCCACCTCAGTCAGCTTGAGCCATTTTTATCGTTTCTTGATGTTGTGGTCTTCAGTCCTGAGACTGGTTTGATGCAGCTCTCCATGCTACTCATTCCTGTGCAAGCTTCTTCATCTCCCAGTACGTACTGCAGCCTACATCCTTCTGAATATGCTTAGTGTATCAATTTCTTGGTCTCCCTCTAGGATTTTTACCCTCCACGCTGCCCTCCAATACTAAATTGGTGATCCCTTGATGCCTCACAACATGTCCTACCAACCGATCCCTTCTTCTAGTCAAGTTGTGCGGCAAACTCCTCTTCTCCCCAAACCTATTCAATACCTCCTCAATAGTTACGTGATCTACCCACCTAATCTTCAACATTCTTCTGTAGCACCACATTTCGAAAACTTCTCTTCTTGTCCAAACTATTTATCGTCCATGTTTCACTTCCATACATGGCTACACTCCATACAAATACTTTCAGAAACGACTTCCTGACACTTAAATCTACATTCGATTTTAACAAATTTGTCTTCTTCAGAGACGCTTTCCTTGCCATTGCCAGTCTACATTTTATATCCTCTCTACTTCGACCATCATCAGTTATTTAACTCCCCAAATAGCAAAACTCATCTACTACTTTAAGTGTTTCATTTCCTAATCTAATTCCCTCAACATCACCCGACTTAATTCGACTACATTCCATAATCCTCGTTTTGCTTTTGTTGATGTTCATCTTATATCCTCCTTTTAAGACACTGTCCATTCCGTTCAACTGCTATTCCAAGTCCTTTGCCGTCTCTGACAGAATTGCAATATCATCGGCGAACCTCAAAGTTTTAATATCTTCTCCATGGATTTTAGTACCTACTCCAAATTTTTCTTTTGTTTCCTTCACTGCTTACTCAATATACAGACTGAATAACATCGGGGAGAGGCTACAACCCTGTCTCACTCCCTTCCCAACCACTGCTTCCCTTTCATGCCCCTCGACTCTTATAACTGCCATCTGGTTTCTGTGCAAATTGTAAATAGCCTTTCGCTCCCTGTATTTTACCCCTGCCACCTTTAAAATTTGAAAGAGAGTATTCCAGTCAACATTGTCAAAATCTTTCTCTAAGACCACAAATGCTAGAAACGTAGGATTGCCTTTCCTTAATCTTTCTTCTAAGATAAGTTATAGGGGCAGTATTGCCTCACGTGTTCCAAAATTTCTACGGAATCCAAACTGATCTTCCCCGAGGTCCGCTTCTACAAGTTTTTCCATTCGTATGTAAAGAATTCGCGTTAGTATTTTGCAGCTGTGACTTATTAAACTGATAGTTCGGTAATTTTCACATGTGTCAACACCTGCTTTCTTTGGGATTGGAATTATTATATTCTTCTTGAAGTCTGAGGGTATTTTGCCTGTCTCATACATCTTCCTCACCAGATGGTAGAGTTTTGTCAGGACTGGCTCTCCCAAGGCCGTCAATAGTTCTAATGGAATGTTGTCTACTCCCGGGGCCTTGTTTCGACTCAGGTCTTTCAGTACTCTGTCAAACTCTTCACGCAGTATCGTATCTTCCATTTCATCTTCAACTTCATCCTCTTCCATTTCCATAATATTGTCCTCAAGTACATCGGCATTGTATAGACCCTCTATATACTCATCCCACCTTCCTGCTTTCCCTTCTTTGCTTAGAACTGGGTTTCCATCTGAGCTCTTGATATTCATACAAGTGGCTCTCTTTTCTCCAAAGGTCTCTTTAACTTTCCTGTGGGCAATTTCTATCTTACCCCTAGTGAGATAAACCTCTACATCCTTACATTTGTTCTCTAGCCATGCCTGCTTAGCCATTTTGCACTTCCTGGCGATCTCATTTTTGAGACGTTTGTATTCCTTTTGCCTCCGTCATTTACTGAATTTTTATATTTTCTCCTTTCATCAATTGAATTCAATATTTCTTCTGTTACCCAAGGATTTCTAGTAGCCCTCGTCTTTTCACCTACTTGTTCCTCTGCTGCCTTGACTACTTCATCCCCCAGAGCTACCCACTCTTCTTCTCTTGTATTTCTTTGCCCCATTCCTGTCAATTGTTCCCTTATGCTCTCCCAGAAACTCTGTACAACCATTGGTTTAGTCAGTTTATCCAGGTCCCATCTCCTTAAATTCCTACCTTTTTGCCGGCCGAAGTGGCCGTGCGGTTAAAGGCGCTGCAGTCTGGAACCGCAAGACCGCTACGGTCGCAGGTTCGAATCCTGCCTCGGTCATGGATGTTTGTGATGTCCTTCGGTTAGGTAGGTTTAACTAGTTCTAAGTTCTAGGGGACTAATGACCTCAGCAGTTGAGTCCCATAGTGCTCAGAGCCATTTGAACCATTTTTGCACCTACCTTTTTGCAGTTTCTTCAGTTTTAATCTACAGTTCATAACCAATAGAGTGTGGTCAGAGTCCACATCTGCCCCTGGAAATGTCTTACAATTTAAAACCTGGTTCCTAAATCTCTGTCTTACCATTATATAATCTATCTGATACCTTTTAGTATCTCCAGGATTCTTCCAGGTATACAACCTTCTTTTATGATTCTTGAACCAAGTGTTAGCTATGATTAAGTTATAATCTATGCAAAATTCTACCAGACGGCTTCCTCTCTCATTTCTTACCCCCGATCCATATTCACCTACTATGTTTCCTTCTCTCCCTTTTCCTATGCTCGAATTCCAGTCACCCATGACTATTAAATTTTTGTCTCCCTTCACTACCTGAATAATTTCTTTTATCTCATCATACATTTCTTCAATTTCTTCGTCATCTGCAGAGCTAGTTGGCATATAAACTTGTACTACTGTAGTAGGCATGGGCTTCGTGTCTATCATGGCCACAATAATACGTTCACTATGCTGTTTGTAGTAGCTTACCCGCACTCCTATTTTTTTTATTCATTATTAAATTTACTCCTGCATTACCCCTATTTGATTTTGTATTTATAACCCTGTAATCACCTGACCAAAAGTCTTGTTCCTCCTGCCACCGTTTTTATCGTTACAACCAACGAAAACTTCATTGAGAATTCAAGCGGTTGAATGATTTTGAGAGATGTATGTAATATGGCATATATGTTAATATATATGGCATGGTAGTATGTAATACATTAAGAGGGAATATTGATAACATAAATTCCGAGAAATTTCAAAATTTCTATCAAGGTTTCATATTAATGTATTATTATATATTTCCATAGAGCACTGAAAGACATAAGTCGAAACAAGGCCCCGGAAGTAGATAACATTCCACTAGAACTACTGACAGCCTTGGGGGAGCCAGGCCTAACAACACTGTACCATCTGGTGAGCAAGATGTATGAGACAGGCGAAATATCCTCAGACTTCGAAAAGAATATAATAATTCCAATCCCAAAGAAAGCAGGAGTTGACACATGTAAAAATTACGCAACTGTCAGTTTAATAAGTCACGGCTGCAAAATACTAACGCGAATTCTTTACAGACGAATGGAAAAACTGGTAGAAGAAGACCTAGGGGAAGATCAGTTTGGATTCCGTAGAAATATTGGAACACGTGAGGCAATACTGACCGCAGGCCGGCCAGAGTGGCCGAGCTGTTCTGGGCGCTACAGTCTGGAACCGCGCGACCGCTACGGTCGCAGGTTCGAATCCTGCCTCGGGCATGGATGTGTGTGATGTCCTTAGGTTAGTTAGGTTTAATTAGTTCTAAGTTCTAGGCGACTGATGACCTCAGAAGTTAAGTCGCATAGTGCTCAGAACCACCAATACTGACCCTACGACTTATCTTAGAAAATAGATTACGGAAAGGCAAACCTACGTTGCTAACATTTGTAGACATAGAGAAAGCCTTTTACAAAGTTGACTGGAATACTCTCTTTCAAATTCTGAAGGTGGCAGGGGTACAATATAGGGAGAGAAAGGCAGTAAGGGAAACAAAATAAAAGTTTGGAGCAGGTATTAAAATCCATTGAGACGAAATAAAAACATTGAGGTTTGCCGATGACATTGTAATTCGGTCAGAGACAGCAAAGGACTTGGAAGAGTTGAACGGAATGGACAGTGTCTTGAATGGACGATATAAGATGAACATCAAAAAAAGCAAAACGAGGATAATGGAATGTAGTCGAATTAAGTCGGGTGATGCTGAGGGAATTAGATTAGGAAATGAGACACTTAAAGTAGTAAAGGAGTTTTGTTATTTGGGGAGCAAAATAACTGATGATGGTCGAAGTAGAGAGGATATAAAATGTAGACTGGCAAAGGCAAGAAAAGCGTTTCTGAAGAAGACAAATTTAACATCGAGTATAGATTTAAGGGTCAGGAAGTCGTTTCTGAAAGTATTTGTATGGAATGTAGTCATGTATGGAAGTGAAACATGGACGATAAATATTTTGGAAGAGAAGAGAATGGAAGCTTTCGAAATGTGGTGCTACAGAAGAATGCTGAAGATTAGATGGGTAGATCACATAACTAATGAGGAGGTATTGAATAGAATTGGGGAGAAGAGGTGTTTGTGGCACAATTTGACTAGAAGAAGGTATCGGTTGGTAGGACATGTTCTGAGGCATCAAAGGATCACCAATTTAGTATTGGAGAGCAACATGGAGGATAAAATTCGTAGAGGGAGACCAAGAGATGAATACACTAAGCAGATTCAGAAGGATGTGGGTTGCAGTAGGTACTGCGAGATGAAGAAGCTTGCACAGGACAGAGTAGCATGGAGAGGTGCATCAAACCACTCTCTGAACTGAAGACCACAACAACAACAACAACATATGTTTCCATACCAAATATATTAAAATATATGTAACTTATGCCCTTCCGAACGTTTATTAAAATATTGTTAGAAAATTTAAAGTAAGTGGTTTAAGAACTTTTCGATATGTTTGGTAAAATGTCGACAATTCAGATTCTGTTGTAGCAATTTAATCATAAAGCAGTGATTAATACATGGAACTTCCGTGGTTTCAATTAAAACCGATTACGATGAACAAAACAAAAAAGTACGTAGTTGTGTTTAAAAATATATGTAAGGAGGAATTATATACTGATGAGCGAAACAATAAGCCACTGCCCACGGCGACGTTGGATGCCACCTGATGGCTTTGCGGGCACGTGACGCGGTAACAAAAGAATGTAAGCGGAGCAGGCACAGACGGGGGATCATCCTAGCGAAGATGTGGGCTGCAAATGAGGTAATCCATTGAGATAAGCGACTCTGACAATGGGTAGATTATTATTACACAAAGCCTGTGAACAAGTATATCGAAAACGGTGAAACTAATCGAATGTTCACGTGCTACTGTCCTGAGTGTCTACGGAAATAGGAAGGGGGGGCAGTGAAACCACCACTAGGCACTAAATGGTTGGACATTTACGACTCTTTACAGAAGGTAGGGTTCTGACGCTTGTCTGCTCTGTAATGTATAATAGATGTTGATCTGTGCCATCACTGCCGACAAAGCAATGTTCATCTGGTGTCAGAACATAAGTTTCAGTTTCAAGCTGTATTTGTAATGTATTATTTCTTTACCTGAAAAAGCAGTTAACTGCATATTGATCAATTACAATCACGTGTTTACATTTCTGGAGTTTTATTATTGAATACAGTATCTCTTGCATCCGTAAAGTGACTGTCTCTGAGATGCGCAAATTAGTGCCTTCTGGATATGATAAAGTTTTTCCAAGGAAAGTAAAAGTAGCTGCGTTGAACTCAGTTGTACTGCTGCCCTCTGAACAACGTTTTCTAGAAATGATGAGAGCGTCTCACTTGCTATTCCTTTTGTTCCCAATCATCCCACCTTCATTAAATGAGTTTACAGTGCACGTATCAAAAGTCTGGTAGAGATATAAGAATGTGTTTGTGATGCAGCCGTCGTTTGTTAGTGGATAACAGCAGCACTATAGTAGTCCTGCTGTGACTGACTCTCTGCTTGTCTAACTTTATACAGCCGACTGTCCTCTTCTGAATTGATTGTGTAACATAATTAAATTTGTCTATGTTCCATAAACACTGCTGTTACTTATGAGAATGGTTACTGAAGAGATACAGCCACATAAGTATTAATAACGTCATCGTTACCTTTCCTTGGATAAGGTGGACCTCTCGCTTGTCTTAGATACTGTCTAAAAGTTAACTGAACTGAAAGATATTTTTACTCTGCTTAAGAAGCTTGTATGTCATGCTTACTCGTCTCAGTATAAAGATATTACTCTTTCTGTTAACGTTTTATTTTTCTATTTAGTACTCTCTTCCCAGTAACATTGTAACATGGCTATCACATATCACTAGCGATTTTGTTTCAACTTCATTAGCATTACGCCATAATTAATTGTGTGAGCTTGATAGTGTTGGGAGTCAAAACTATTTCATTTCTCTCCAGGAGAGAGTGGATCTTTAGGGCTAGAAGTCACATAAGGTTTATAGGACTTCCATGGTGTCTAAAAACCAGAGAACCAGCACCTCTTCATTGGCAGACAAATTTTGCGGAAATGGTTCTGTTTTCCAAATTGATCATTGTGTACACTACCTAGCCACTAACCTTCACTGTGCCGCTGGTCGCCACAGCCTTCCTCTGAGGGTGAAAGTGCCTTTCCGTCCACACATCAAAGAGGAGCCGCCCATTGTTGCTTCCCTGGCTTAAGAAAGTTCATTGCTCCCCCCTCCCCTCCCCCCAAAAGTACTGACCGTTCAGTCCAAAGTAAAGCCCCCGCCACTAGATGCGGTGCAAACATTAGTCAAAAATGGAGAGACAACGTTTTGACACCAATACCAACTTCATGAATAGTAGTATACTTTTTGCAAGTTTGTCACTTATCACGGTTTTTACGTAGAAAATGGAACATATTCTTTCGTGAGATTGGCAATAGCGTTCAGTCCCCTTCCAACTTGAGATCTGTGAGTTTCTGCTTCCCGGCTCTCATCTGGTGCTGCTGGCGCCTTATCACTGTATTTGCGGAATATAGACTTCGCTCAGGCGGTAGCGTAAACCATCTTCTGAGCGACTCGCAATTAACACATATAGTTAGGTCAATAAATGGCAGTCTTTCGTTTGCTTTCCCGATCCATGTGATCGTTCCAATTGAAGGTATTTATAATAGTAATCCCAAAATATTTAGTTGAATTTACAATCTTCGGATTTGTATGGTTTATCGCATAACCGAAATTTAGTGGATTTCTGTTAGTACTCGCGTGGATGACTTCACACTTGTCATTATTTCGAGTCAGCTGCCACTTTTCGACCCATAAAGATATCTTCTTTACGACACGAGGCACGTAATTTTAAACATCTTCCTGTACTTGCTGCGAATTTTTTATACAATTTATGTCCCATTTTTGGACTTGTATTGAAACCCCTTTGCACAAACGCCATTTACAAAATTTATTTTTTCCTGGGATTAATTTAATTAGCTATCTCAGTTCTTTATTTATAATCGCAACTATTTATTGCCAGCATTACATATTCAATCATTTCTTGACTGTTTTCATGAAAGTTTTATACTAACGTAAATTTTGTGAGAGATTATATGAATAAATAACACATTACAGAGAAACGTTCGCAACTATTGCGAGGACCTCCTGTACAAAATACAAAGAAGGTTCTACAAGGAAAGATTTCAGTTTGGACCAGAATATTTGGGGTTTATCATATATTATTTCCAGTACTGCTGGAAGCCTACTGAAAATAAAGTATGCTGAATAGTGGATTCCTCTCTGCACAATACCGAAGGAAGTGTTATCCAAGCGTACATCGTTTTTCCGCTTAGTATTCACTCAATAAATGTAGCAATTTATTTTGAACGAGGCAGTACTGTGAACAATAAACCCCCTTGTGGAATATACAGGGTGTTTCAAAAATGACCGGTATATTTGAAACGACAATAAAAACTAAACGAGCAGCGATAGAAATACACCGTTTGTTGCAATATGCTTGGGACAACAGTAAATTTTCAGGCAGACAAACTTTCGAAATTACAGTAGTTACAATTTTCAACAACAGATGGCGCTGCGGTCTGGGAAACTCTATAGTACGACATTTTCCACATATCCACCATGCGTAGCAATAATATGGCGTAGTCTCTGAATGAAATTACCCGAAACCTTTGACAACGTGTCTGGCGGAATGGCTTCACATGCAGATGAGATGTACTGCTTCAGCTGTTCAATTGTTTCTGGATTCTGGCGGTACACCTGGTCTTTCAAGTGTCCCCACAGAAAGAAGTCACAGGGGTCATGTCTGGCGAATAGGGAGGCCAATCCACGCCGCCTCCTGTATGTTTCGGATAGCCCAAAGCAATCACACGATCATCGAAATATTCATTCAGGAAATTAAAGACGTCGGCCGTGCGATGTGGCCGGGCACCATCTTGCATAAACCACGAGGTGTTCGCAGTGTCGTCTAAGGCAGTTTGTACCGCCACAAATTCACGAAGAATGTCCAGATAGCGTGATGCAGTAATCGTTTCGGATCTGAAAAATGGGGCAATGATTCCTTTGGAAGAAATGGCGGCCCAGACCAGTACTTATTGAGGATGCAGGGACGATGGGACTGCAACATGGGGCTTTTCGGTTCCCCATATGCGCGAGTTCTGTTTATTGACGAAGCCGTCCAGGTAAAAATAAGCTTCGTCAGTAATCCAAATGCTGCCCACATGCATATCGCCGTCATCAATCCTGTGCACTATATCGTTAGCGAATGTCTCTCGTGCAGCAATGGTAGCGGCGCTGAGGGGTTGCCGCGTTTGAATTTTGTATGGATAGAGGTGTAAACTCTGGCGCATGAGACGATACGTGGACGTTGGCGTCATTTGGACCGCAGCTGCAACACGGCGAACGGAAACCCGACGCCGCTGTTGGATCACCTGCTGCACTAGCTGCGCGTTGCCCTCTGTGGTTGCCGTACGCGGTCGCCCTACCTTTCCAGCACATTCATCCGTCACGTTCCCAGTCCGTTGAAATTTTTCAAACAGATCCTTTATTGTATCGCTTTTCGGTCCTTTGGTTACATTAAACCTCCGTTGAAAACTTCATCTTGTTGCAACAACACTGTGTTCTAGGCGGTGGAATTCCAACACCAGAAAAATCCTCTGTTCTAAGGAATAAACCATGTTGCCGACAGCACACTTGCACGTTGTGAACAGCACACGCTTACAGCAGAAAGACGACGTACAGAATGGCGCACCCACAGACTGCGTTGTCTTCTATATCTTTCACATCACTTGCAGCGCCATCTGTTGTTGAAAATTGTAACTACTGTAATTTCGAAAGTTTGTCCGCCTGAAAATGTACTGTTGTCCCAAGCATATTGCAACAAACGGTGTATTTCTATCGCTGCTCGTTTAGTTTTTATTGCCGTTTCAAATATACCGGTCATTTTTGAAACACCCTGTATGTACAGGGATGGCAGAACATGAATTCAGAGGCGTTGGAATAACGGCATGCACGAAGTTCGCGAACTCTCACTGCAGATAGGTCTGACCTACTCATCTTGGGCTAAGAATATTCTAGGTGAGTGAGCAGATCTTCCCCGTATTATAACGCCACGCCAGTTAACAACGTGAAATTAAGGAAACGAGCGTCCGTATTTTAGTATTACTGACAGTGAAGAAAATTCCTACATCAGATAGTAGCATTCACTTCGTATAAAAAAAACTTGAAGCTGATACTGCCAAGATCGTCTTCCATCTACTCTCAGTCTGAGAATTTTAAACGGTCACGTCACTGACTGTTTGAACACCTTTAGACAACAGAACATCGGTTTTATAAGAGTTCCGTGTCGGATACATATGCGCTGTGTGTTGTTACAGTAATGCATTAATCTCTTCTCTGTAAGTCATGTAATAATGTTAGTGACTATTGCCTCAGCTAAATCATTTCTATTACGTTCCACGTCTTCAAGAGTAACAGCTGTTATCTGTAGAAAGATAAATAGGAGGGTTAGTCAAATGAAAACCTTAAATTTGTAATAAAAAATTGAAATTTTGCGCCGTTATCCTGTAAGTTGGTAAGCGTGCTACAAACAGCGTGCAGAATGACCTGTAGGTGGCAGCATAGTGCAGATGCATTACATACCGTCGCAGTATCAGTATAAAGATGGCCGCCCCACTTGTTACTTGCACCAGGGAAGAACAGCGTTCTGTTATTCGGTTTTTGCGTCGTGAAGGTGTGAAACCTATTGAAATTCATTGACAAATGAAGCTTCAGTACGGTGATGCATGTTTGTCGCAGCAGCAAGTCTACGAATGGAGTAGGAAGTTCGCAAATGGTGTGACTTCTATGGGAGATGCTCCTCGTCCAGGTCAGGCACTGTGACTCCACGGAACATTGCAGCAGTTGAAGCCATAGTGAAGGAAAACCGCCGAGTGTCACTGATTGACATTGCAGCATATTTGCAAATTAGTCATGGGTCAGCACACCACATTGTGCATGATGTGCTCCAGTTTCACAAAGTGTCTGCAAGATGGGTGCGACGGCAGCTGACTCCTGAAATGAGAGAACGACGAGTTGATGCTTGTGAAGAACGTCTTCGGCACTTTGAACGAGAAGTTGATGGCTTCCTTGCAAGATTCGTTACTGGGGACGAAACCTGGGTTCACTTCCACCAACCGGAAACGAAGAGAGCGAGCGATGAATGAAGCCATTCCTCATCACCAAAACCAAGGAAGTTTCGAATGGAACCATCAGCAGGGAAGGTTATGCTGACTCTCTTTTGGGACGAAAAAGGCGTCATTTTGTAGCATTACATGCATAGAGGAACCACCGTCACCAGTGCATCATACACAGATCTAAAAAATCATCTGCGGCCTGTAATCAAATCAAAGCGACGTGGATCGCTGTCAGCAGGTGTCCTTTTGCAACATGATAATGCAAGGCCCCACACTGCACGTACCACAGTTGCAACAATCAGAGACCTGCATTTTGAGTGTATTCCTCATCCACCATACTCACCAGACCTTGCCGCAAGTGATTACCATATGTTTGGACCACTCAAAGACGCAACGGGAAGAAAGAGTTCCGTTCTGATAAAGAGGTACTCCACGCGGAGCGTGAGTGGTTGCGCGGACTACCAAAAGAATTTTTTTCTAAAGGAATTTATGCACTTTGTAAGCGCTGGAGGACTTGCATTGAGCGTGATGGAGATTATGTTCAAAAGTGATACAGCTTTGTAATACTTCTGCACAGTAATTAATATTTTAAAAAATATTTAAGGTTTTCATTTGACCCACCTACGTATTTGTGTCCTCACCTAACACTGCCCATGCGTCACACACAAAAGAATATTTAACATTTACTGCAGATATTCTTATCCTGAAGCCGAACTGAGAATCTGGCAGCAAATTGTATGCACTGAGGTGTGCAGATAGTCTAATATACGGCTATATTGCTTTACTCAGGCGCACTACGAATGTAGTGGTGTGGACATGTTGGGAATGTGGACCTCACGGGGAGCGTGGAAGGGATAAGTCCCTGCAGACGCACTATCCTCTGTGCCCGCGGTGGCTCAGATGGATAGAGCGTCTGCCATGTAAGCAGGAGATCCCAGGTTCGAGTCCCGGTCGGTGCACACATTTTCAACATGTCCCCAATGAAGTACATCAACGCCTGTATGCAGCTAGGGTGTCTATTTAATTATCATTTCATTTCAAGCAAAGCTGCATGGTCATCCACGGTAACGGTTCTTTCGGGAACAGATACTACCGTCATATATAGTTCTGATGGATCACTCACAGTTTCATTTTCTCGCAAGGAAACTGCAATAATATAACGTTAAAACTAAAACTTGTCTATTTTGAGTTAGCTCGTAGAGTTTAGCTTTAATTTCCGTGAAAAAGGCGAGCGTGATTATTAGTAACTCTAACGCAGACTGCTGACCGCCGTTTTGCAGATAAATTGCACACCACACGTTTAAATTCAGGTCTATAAAACGCGTTATATGCAGCAGTTCAGTCGCTAGTCACTTAAAATAAGCTCTCGACAGAGCACCTTGCGTTCCCCGTCAGAGATTACAGCTGCCGCTTCCCACATTATTCCGCTTTACGCGTGAAGTAACAGCACTTGTGACGTGATTCGTCACGTCTAGGTGTCGCCTATAATGGAACGATAGGCAGCAGCCAATGTGCGAAGGTGGTAGCGGCAAATGAGATATCAATTAACCTGTAATTTTTAATCGGACTGCATTTTAACATTGTAATTGCATGCGCAGAAATGCTCATATTGACACTGTAATTCTGTCAGAGACAGAAAAGCGCCTGGAAGAACAGCTGAACGGAATCAGCAAAATGAGGATAATGGAATGCAGTCGAATGAAATCAGTGATGAGGGAACTAGATTAGGAAATGAGACACATAAAGTAGTAAAAGAGTTCTGCTATTCAAGGAGCAAAATAACTAATGATGGTCGAAGTAGAGAGGATATAAAATGTGGACTGTCAATGGCAAGGAAAGCGTTTCTGAACCAGAGAAATTTGTTAATAGTGAGTATAGATTGATGTGTCAGGAAGTCGTTTCTGAAAGTATCTGTATGGAGTATAACCATGTATGGAACTGAAACATGGACGATAAACAGTGTAAACAAGAAGAGAACACAGGCTTTCGAAATGTGGTGCTACAGAAGAATGCTGAAGTGTAGCTGGGTAGATCACATGACTAATGATGAGGTACGGAACAGAACTGAGGAGAAGAGGAATTTGTGGCACAACTTGACTAGAAGAAGGGATCGGATGGTAGGACGCGCTCTGAGGCGTCAATGGATCACCAATTTAGTATTGGAGGGCAGTGTGGAGGGTAAAAATCGTAGAGGGAGACCAAGAGATGAATACACTAAGCAGATTCAGAAGGATGTAGGCTTCAGTACGTACTGGTAGATGAAGAGGTTTACACAAGTTTAAATAGCATGGAAAGCTTCCTCAAACCAGTCTCTGGACTGAAGACTACAAGAACAACAACAAAAATGGCATTACTTTCAGAAGACTGCATGTGATGTGTATACATATATGCCGCCACACGGCAGGTCTAGTCTATAGAGACTCCCTAGCACTCGCCCCAGTTGGACAGCCGACTTTGCTAGCGGTGGTTCACTGTCTACATACGCTCTCATTTCCAGAGACGACAGTTTAGCATAGCCTTCAGCTACGTCATTTGCTACGACCTAGCAAGGCGCCATATTCAGTTACTATGAATGTATTCTGAACGGATAATATTGTGAATCATGTACGTTCATCATTAATGGATTAAAGTTAATTATCAAACTAATTACGCCCGCTTTCTGAATTTTCGTTCCTTCTCATGTACCAGACCTCACGTCAGTAAGCTAAAAGCGTGCATTTCGGCCTCCACTCGTAACATCGCGTTGGATCTTCTGCTAACAAAACATATAACGTATTTATAACTTATTCATGCCCATGTCGTTGACAATTGCTGACTATTCTGTATTTAGAAGCTGTATTCATTCTGAAGGCCGAGAGGTGCCCTGAACCTCTGTCTGTTCATCCGGTCTGTCTGCTCATCCGCTCTGTTTAACACGGTTGGCAGAATGAGGGTGACTCTCCGTGCTGGAAGTTTTGAGCCTCCATAGCTGATGATTTTCATTCACAATGTAAGCAGGGGCTTTGATCAAACGCGGGACTCAGAATCTCTGGATTTTTCATTCTTATACTGAGGACAGTATGGAAACTAATCCGATCCTTAGCTACTCATGTAGGTGATGAGAACTCATGTTGAAATATTGTTAAAAAGAATGGATTCATCGACTTCTCTCAAGGACAGAAAGTATTTCGTACAACGGTGGTGCTGATACAGCCAAATAAGAAATGGAAGCATCTCATCGATGAAATGACATTTTTCTGAAAGTCACGGACACAGTCCTGCACACCAATTTCATTAGGAATCCGCATAAACAACCATATTTACAATATGGAAACCATTTCAAACTATTTCGAAAGATATTTTCAGCGCCACTGTGTTTTTCTTCTTTTCGTTTCCAGGAAGTGAATGGTGCACGGAAAAATACTCTCCGCCAGATTCTGCAGGGGCTCGAATTTCTGTGATTTTATCGTCCTGGCCGTATCCAGCGATGTGCTTTTGAGAAAGTAATATAACGCCAGACCTTTCTTGGAAGGTAAAAGAAAGTGTTTCAGCGATATTCAAAGCCTCTCTTTGTAGCATCGGCCACCGGAGATTCATGAGAATTCTGTGACGCTGGCGCGCTTTGAAAACGGTGGGGTGATGAAATACGTCAATCCTCTCATGTATTGATGCTCGATAAGGTTCCCAAACTGAAGAGCAGCACCAGAGAATACCTCGAACGAGTGTACACCATGCTACTTGTGTATCCTGAAGAAGGACATTCATGACCGTCGATTAGCTTTGGACGAAGAGATGAAAAACTGGGTACAATCAAGTTTCTGTAGGCAGCGGCAAACCTTTTGACGGTGAGAGCATTAACCGTCTTATCTCACACTAGGATAAGTGTATTAACAGCTATGGCAGTTATTTTTGAAATAATAACCGTTCACTTTTTTCCATATGTCCGTTTCCTACGAATCTGTCTGGCACCTGATTTTCCTGTATATGAAAGATGTTTATATTTTATTAATAGGGTTAAGTAGGAATAATTAATATTTGTTATGTTGGAAATAATTGTGGTAGCAGGGAATGTCTGCACGAAAGCGTTGTTGGCAAGAGAGACCGCACATTGATATAATTTTAAAAAGGGTGGGAGGGACCGCATATGGATACATTTTAAGAAAAGAGCGGAAAAGACCGCGCGTTGACACATTTTGTAATGGTAGCAGGGATTGTCTGCATCAGAAAGCATTGTTGGCGGGAGAGGCCGCACTTTAGCGTTCGTAGGAAGTGAGTAGTAAGCGAGATGTGAAGCGAGTCGGTAACAGGTCTGAAGCGAAAGGTTGAGAGGAGCGGTGTACCTGCCAGCCACCAGCTATGATTTACAAGAGAATATAAACGGATGTAAAGAGACGTCAACTAGCTATTATCATAAGAAGAACTAATATTAATTAATTATTTTTTTGAGAAAGTCGAGACTACTGAAGGTATGTTTGCGCAATGCTAGTTGTAAGATTATTGTAAAAAGTAAGTCCCATTTGAACGTTTGTAAAATCATTTCATACCAACAGTAAATATCTGAAGAATCGTTTTCAGAATATAATTAATTTTTGCCAGCAATATTGCACTTCTAATTATAATGCATCCCAAAAACCATCAACGTAAAACTATGCAAAATTTGATTGTTGTCAAGAAAAAGTTTAACTATTAATTACGTAACTTCAGTGAAATTAATTAAGGAATAACGTCAGCTTTGCTATTAAAAATAACGTCAGCTATGGTAATAAATGCCGCCACTTATTTTGACAGCCCACCAGTAGCTAATAGAGTATAGTAAAACAGAATAAGTATATTCATGTCGCAGTTAGATGTAGCAGTCAGATGGCGAATCTCTAACAGTAAAAAAAGGTAAGGAACAGTTTTTGGTTATTGCAGGTAACAACTGAGGACCACGACGACGACAGATTCTATGTTTCGTCGAAAAAATCAGCAAATCACTTTTAATAAGCAGCATTTAAATTTGTATGCGAAGATTGCATTTATTATTATTGAGAAAGAGAATTAATTTCAAAGTGAAGATTTCATTTGTTATTATTAAGCAAGAGATAGAAATTCTAAGGGAAGGTTTCATAGGTTATTGTAGAAGAGAAGGTTGCGTAACAAAAGAGATATGGAGGAGACGGGAAGGTTTCAACTACTTCCAGTGATTTATCTTTCGCAGTGTAAGGCATCAAAACTGGATGGAATGAAGCACGTGCAAGGACTTCTAGTCTTTGCACTTGACATAGATCCTCTGAAGATCTTCTTGCATTTAGTTCGTTTTAGGAAGTTAACAGCTTTCATATATACGACAGCACCAACCGCGAAGTGTCGTGAAGCTATTATAGAGGTCATCCGCATCGTAAATGTTAGCGCCGCTGTAACACTCCCTTGGGACCATCCCGAAATTACATTTAATTTTAAGTTTCGATCCAGTAAGAACGACGTGTTGATTCCACCTACTTTGTAGTCCTGAATCCTTTTACCATGTTGGTACTACGCTATTCAGTAAGAACTTCTTCTGCTCACAAGACAACAATGGAAAACTTCAAATGGTTTAAATGGCTCTAAGCGCTATGGAACTTAATAGCTGAGGTCATCAGTCCCATAAAACTTAGAACTACTTAAACCTAACTAACCTAAGGACATCACACGCATTCATATCCGTGGCAGGATTCGAACCTGCAACTGTAGCAGCAGTGGGGTTCCGAATTGAAGCAAATAGAACCGCTCGGCCACCGCAGCCGGCAATGTAAAACTAAATCGTACGCCCTCCAGAAGCAAAATGCCGTCAACCTGGGGCCTGTAGCTGCGGCTGTCTCTATCTCATGAAATTAAAGAGCGAGCTGGGTTTCGAAAGATCGCTGTTTGTGGAATGTATGGCCTGTAGCTGCGGCTGTCTCTATCTCATGAAATTAAAGAGCGAGCTGGGTTTCGAAAGATCGCTGTTTGTGGAATGTATGTTGATTCCTGTAGAACAGTTACCTATTCCTCAAAATGGTCATAAGTCGTGAGCATAAATTTCTATAATGCTACAACAGATATCAGGTATAAAGTTATCCGATCAAGTGCAACTGGTTAATAGATTTTCTTGAGAACGGGAGTGAGCTGTGAGGCTTCGTTGTTCCGCCGACGTACAGAAAATTGCTGCTAGAACGCTTCTGTTTGTCAATAAAAGTAAACATGGTCCGTAGTAGTCTGTAACGCGGTGTTTATTTAATAGGGCGATTGGCTAATTTCGACTAAGAGTCATTGTCAAACACATTAGTAACATCTGTATTTGATGTCATATTCAAATCACTCTTAATTACAAGCAAAAAGTAGTCATATTCCGTCATTTTACGGAAGGAGCCACTCCTTAGATCGTATGTTATGTGTTTTTCAAATCACTCTTAATTACAGCAGGTGTCACTGTAGTGATGATTCTTTCGTAAAATGACCGAATATGACTACTTTTTACTCGTAATTAAGTGATTTGAAAAAGACTTGAAATGCATTTGCTTGACAATGACGCTTAGTCAAAATTAGCTAATCGAGCGATTAAACATCACATTACAGCCTACTGCGAACCATGTTTGCGTTTACTGCTTAATGCTCTGGAGACGGTGTATCACCAGAAACTACAAAATTTTAACTTCTATGTGTGAAACATGCAACACGCAGAAGGAATGGTAGAAAGCAATCCAAAATCGTAGAATGTGTCGGTGATGAGCACATGCAATGTCACGTCCTTGGAGTTTCTCGTGTTGATTACAGGTACCTTCAATGTAACCTAGATTAGGCGCCAGTTACAGCATTCTACAGTCCAGTGGTTCCCAACGAAATTTTCTGGGGAGTGGGGTGTAGAAACACAAAAGTTTAGATTACGGTTCAGTCACGAAACTAAATTGCTCAAAAAAAAAAAATCAATTTCACTACCTCATTAGACTAATAAGTTTGAGATAGTTTGCCAATTCAAAAAGTATCAAAAATGAGCGTTAACGCATGACCGTGCGTGGTGGAGGTCACAGCGAATATATTAAGAACAGACATTATTGGAACAACGCGCGCAGTATGTGATGACAACTGCGTTGGCTACTTGCCTATATTGTTGCGGCAGTTCATCATTTAATCCACCGAGTTATCTGCTCGCTCATTGCTCTTCTTTTGTCAATCTGTTGTTAACTCACCAATCAAATAGATGGACATGAAGCGAGTGCCTCCGATTTCACTAACTTCTCAACGTATTTCGGATGAGACGAAAAAGAGGAACAAGCTGAATGAAGATTTTCCTGTCCATGCGTTAACTGTTGGGTAAGAGATCCAAATTAACAGCAATGCCTTTCGTTTACTATTGGACAGAAATATGTGAGTCGATAAGATATAAGTAAGTGTGCACATTTTTTTATTTGTAGTTCTGTTAGCACTGAATAGTAATCCTAAAAAGATCACTATGAATGACGTACACAGCTACAATCTAAAAATTATTTCACTGTAAGGACAAAAATTGATTCATCACGTGCCTCAAGCTGACTTTTTCACTGGAGACCAAGATGTATGATTTCAGACATTGGCATAATCGTGATTAGAGAGTTACGAGTCAAGAAAATGTAAGACGAGAAAAATCCTTATATAAGTCTATGAGACGTATTTTGCTATAGCATTCTCATTCATATAAAAAGAGAAAGTACTCACTATCACGACAGTGTGGTGAATGGCTTCAATTGTGACGTAGACTGCAAGAGATTTAGCATCTGGTCATGCTTCGGAAGAAACGCCCACATTGCGCTAAGCACCGCTGTCTGTCCACCCCATTTTATCACAACTCTTGCGCACGCCAAGCTGCCTGCTGAAAACGCCTGATCTAGGCTTGCATAAGAAAGGTGGCAGCAATCGCAGTACGCAGTGACAATGTTCCAACGCATTGTCACAATTGTTCGTGGCAGAAATTTTCTCCCTGCCACGCAAAGAATCTCGATTTGACGAAAGCATAAAGCTGAAAGTTGAAACATCTTCTGCATGGCTAAAAAAATTCTTTGTGAGTGATCCATCAGAGTTATGCAATGTATTTAACAATGACATCTTGTCAGCAAAATTCAAATGGTTCAAATGGCTCTGAACACTATGGGACTTAACATCTTAGGTCATTAGTCTTGTAGAACTTAGAACTACTTAAACCTAACTAACCTAAGGACATCACACACATCCATGCCCGAGGCAGGATTCGAACCTGCGACCGTAGCGGTCGCGCAGTTCCAGACTGTAGCGCCTAGAACCGCCGGCCACCCCGGCAGGCAAAAGAACAAAAGGTGCATTACTCGGTGAAGTAGATTTCTTTCGAAAAATGATTTACTTTTTGCATAAAAAACTAAAAAGACAGATTTTCGATTCGTGTGTTTCTTCGCTGTGTAGTCGACAAACTATTGCTGTGAAACTATTCGTTAGAAATATTTGATCCTTTCGCATCTTATTCTCATACCGTAATCTGATGATGAAGTGGCTATGTTTCCATTATTGCTCATATTTATGACGTTTTTTTCGAAGTTAAAAGTAGCTCAATTCATTTTTTGTTCGAAGAATACGCCCTGTATTATGAGTGCAAAGTGCGACTACTGATCCTAGGAGGCAGAAACTGGAAATCTGAAAATGCCGCCTTTTTTTCTACAGGCATCCCCAACCATCTCCACAAGGCTTTCGAAAACTTCTGTATCCGTCCGCAAGCAGTATCTGAATCCCATCCAATCCTCTACATTTTAGGTATCGAGAAGGCTGTACGCATGTGTGTCTAGTACTTTTAGAGACTCATGCTTGCACTCACGTTTATAAGCAATGCTGTTACCTTTCGGTTGCTGCATTTTAGGTCATACATTTCTGCAAATGAAAGTAGCTAACATATCGAAATAATTTTTTAAGATCATAATAGACCAATGTCTATTTCTCGTCAGCGGAGATTCGTTTACCAGTCTTATGTGTAATTTCAAAATTTACTATAAAAATAATCGGAATACATTAAGGCGCATCCACAAAGAGCGCTCTGGGTTGAAAATGTTCTGCATGTTGCAATATAATCTTCTCGGTTTTGAAGCCGCATCAATTCGAATAAAGTTTTCAATGTATCGATGACCAATTCATCCAACGTCGTCAGGAGTAAAACCACTAAGTGCCAGCGGTAATTATTTTTTTCCTTTATTGTTATTTCATTCCCCTACCCCATGAGGGCAGGGGTGGGCTGACAGCGGCACAATTCGCGGCCCATCAGCCAAGCGATTATGTAGAATACCACAGGGAAACATTACATATATAAATATGTGGATAAAAGGTGAAATGTACACATGAGAATGTGAGTGCAGTTGGAGTCAAAAATACAAAAAATGGGTAGTTGGATGAAGCACGTTTACATAAATGCCACATAGTTAAAATGGCACTCCACGAAGACATAGCACGGAGACAGGCGTTACGAATAGTACAATCAAAAACGGCGTTACAGAATAGGACGACGACACTGAATATACACTACACTGATGATATACAGGGTGTTACAAAAAGGTATGGCCAAACTTTCAGGAAACATTCCTCACACACGAAGAAAGAAAATTTGTTATGTGGGCATGTGTCCGGAAACGCTTACTTCCCATGTTAGAGCTCATTTTATTACTTCTCTTCAAATCACATTAATCATGCAATGGAAACACGCAGCAACAGAACGTACCAGCGTGACTTCAAACACTTTGTTACAGGAAATGCTCAAAATGTCCTCCGTTAGCGAGGATACATGCATCCACTCTCCGTCGCATGGAATCCCTGATGCGCTGATGCAGTCCTGGAGAATGGCGTATTGTATCACAGCCGTCCACAATACGAGCACGAAGAGTCTCAACATTTGGCACCGCGGTAGCTTAGACAGGAGCTTTCAAACGCCCCCGTAAATGAAAGTCAAGAGGGTTGAGGTCAGGAGAGCGTGGAGGCCATGGAATTGGTCCGCCTCTACCAATCCATCGGTCACCGAATCTGTTGTTGAGAAGCGTACGAACACTTCGACTGAAATGTGCAGGAGCTCCATCGTGCATGAACCACATGTTGTGTCGTACTTGTAAAGGCACATGTTCTAGCAGCACAAGTACAGTATCCCGTATGAAATCATGATAAGGTGCTCCATTGAGTGTAGGTGGACGTAACTAAAATGAGCTCTAACATGGAAATTAAGCGTTTCCGGACACATGTCCACATAACATCTTTTCTTTACTTGTGTGTGAGGAATGTTTTCTGAAAGTTTGGCCGTACCTTTTTGTAACACCGTGTAATGGCGACCACCAAAACACGACGAAGTAACTGCAGTAAAAATTTGAAGACCCTGCCAAGAGAAGGGAGGCCAGAGAGGAAGGAGAGAGGAGAGAGAGATTGGGGTTGACAGATGACAGAGGATAAGGTGGGAGGGGAAGCACACGAAGGGGCAGGAGATGTGGAGGGAGTGCAAGGACTGTGTGGGCCACGATTAGTACGTCTCAGATGTAGACCCACCAGCGCCTGCAGAAAGAGATGCTTCTGTGGAGTCCGTATGCCCCCCACCCCCCTCCACCAGTCACGAGGATTGTTACTCTACACGAGGAGACCAACATGATTCCTCTGAAGATGTCCAAACGAGAGAAAGCAAGGCGCCACTGCAACAAAGTGGACACCCTTGGTGACATGGTCCATGGATTGAAACACACATTGGCACCACGACTCCCCAGCGCTGGGATAGCCACCCTGTTCCTCTTACCATCCTTCATGACTCAGATTCGGATCATGGCTAATGATAGCCCTGGTATGGCCACATATGTAACATATGTCTTAATATGGACACTCATTTTGATCAATCCTTGTGTGACCACCACGCTACTTCTTTAGTTGTACCACATTTTATCAGCAACCTTGAACTCACGCCGTTGGAGGATGGTATGGGACTGCAAGATCGAATGCACATCTTCAACGTGCAGTACAATGTCACTGTGATGCCATCATTGTTAAGACAGAAAACGGAAAGACATTACTCTGCCATCAAGACAGCTATACTCCATACGTCGAGAGAAGAGCTCTGGCAACTGGCAGCGCAGTTGTCAATATTCCACACGGACAGGCAGCGAGCCACCCTTCAGCCCGTGGCAACACTCGGTTCCCTCAGAGCCTAATAATGCCGCGCCATTCACTACAGCATTCCTGTAGGGGCAGCATCTCGCTGACCGATGTGTTCCTTGATGGAATATTTTTTCACATGCGCTACCAGTGTTTGTCACCTTACACAAACACACACATAAATATTTTCTTTAATGATGTTGCAGCCATTTGAGGAAATAAGATAGGCAATCTTTTACAGAAGCCCGAAATTTAGCGCGTACTTCAATGCGAGACGCCTATAACAGTTTCCACCACGAAATTTTGTTTCGAAACCTGGCAGAAAACCCAAAGCGATTCTAGTCATATGTGAAGTATTTTAGCGGCAGGAAACAATCAATGCCTTCTCTGCGCGATAGCGATGGAGATACTATCGAAGACAGTGCTGCCAAAGCAGAGTTACTAAACACGGCCTTCCGAAATGCCTTCACAAAAGAAGACAAAGTAAATATTCCAGAATTCGAATCGAGAACAACTGCCAACATGAGTCACGTAGAATTAAGTATCCGCGGAGTAGTGAAGCAATTTAAATCACTTAATAAAAGCAAGTCTTCTGTCCAGACTGTATACCAATTAGGTACCTTTCGGAGTATGCTGATGCATTAGCTCCTTACTTAACAATCATATACAACCGCTCGCTCGACGAAAGATCTGTACCCAAAGACTGGAAAGTTGCACCGGTCACACTAATATTTAAGAAAAGTAGTAGGAGTAATCCACTAAATTACAGGCCCATATCGTTAACGTCGATATGCAGCAGGATTTTAGAACATATATTGTGTTCGGACGTAATGAATTACCTCGAAGAAAACGGTCTATTGACACATAGTCAACATGGGTTTAAAAAGCATCGTTCTTGTGAAACACAAGTAGCTCTTTATTCACATGAAGTGCTATTGACAAGAGATTTCAGATCGATTCCGTATTTCTGGATTTCCGGAAGGCTTTTGACACTGTACCACACAAGCAGCTCGTAGTGAAATTGCGTGCTCATGAAATAACGTCTCAGTTATGTGACTGGATCTGTGATTTCCTGTCAGAGAGGTCACAGTTCGTTTTAACTGACGGAAAGTCATCGAGTGAAACAGAAGTAATTTCCGGCGTTCCTCAAGGAAGTGTTATAGGCCCTTTGCTGTTCCTTATCTATTTAAAAAAATTGGGAGACAATATGAGCAGCCGTCTTCGGTTGTTTGCAGATGATACTATCGTTTATCGACTAATAAAGTCATCAGAAGATCAAAACAAACTGCAAAATGATTTAGAAGAAATATCGGAATGGTGCGAAAAGCTGCAGTTGACCTTAAATAACGAAAAGTGTGACGTCGTCCACATGAGTGCTAAAAGGAACGCGTTAAAATTCGGTTACACGATAAATCAGTCTAATCTTAAAGCTGTAAATTCGACAGATAACCTAGGTATAACAATTACGAGCAATTTAAATTGGAAGGAACACACAGAAAATGTTGTGGGGAAGGCTAACCAAAGACTGCGTTTCATTGGCAGGACACTTAGAAAATGTAACAGACCTACTAAGGAGACTGCCTTCATTACGCTTGTCCGTCCTCTTTTACAATACTGCTGTGCGGTATGGGATCCTTACCAGATAGGACTGACGGAGTACATCGAAAAACTTCAAAGAAATGGCTCTGAGCACTAAGGGACTTAACATCTATGGTCATCAGTCCCCTAGAACTTAGAACTACTTAAACCTAACTAACCTAAGGACAGCACACATCACCCAGCCATCACGAGGCAGAGAAAATCCCTGACCCCGCCGGGAATCGAACCCGGGAACCCGGGCGTGGGAATCGAGAACGCTACCGCACGACCACGAGATGCGGGCTATCTTCAAAGAAAGACAGCACGTTTTGTATTATCGCGAAATATGGGATAGTGTCACAGAAATGATACAGGATTTGGGCTGGACATAATTAAAAGAAAGGTGTTTTTCGTGGCGACAGAATCTTCTCACGAAATTCCAAACACCAACTTTCTCCTCCGAATGCGAAAATATTTTGTAGACACCGACTCACATAGGGAGGAACGATCATAAAGATAAAATAATGAAAATCAGAGCTCGTACGGAAAGATATAGGTGTTCATTCTTTCCGCGCGCTATACGAGATTGGAATAATAGAGAATTGTGAAGGTGGTTCGATGAACCCTCTGCCAGGCACTTAAATGTGATTTTCAGAATATCCATGTAGATGTGGATGTATATCTAAGATCGAGTAATTTTTTTGCACTGCAGTTAGATGAATTGACTGACATTGCATATTGTTCCTAGCTGCTTGGCTATGTTCGATACATAAAAGATGGTGACCTGAAAGAATACTTGTACTCAGAGTCATTGGACACTAATACAAGTGGTGAGGATGGTTTCTGATCAGTAAAAAATTTTGATGCAGAAAATAAGTTGCAGTGGTCGAAGTTGGTGGTGTATGTACAGACGGAGCACCGTCCATGTTGGGCGTCCTCTCTGTGTTCCACAGACTGGTGAAAGAAGTTGCAGTTGCCAGTTTTCTTCGGAGCCTGAAGCGTTACCAACGCAGGCCTGAAGTCAAGCCATTTCGATGTTCCGAGAATTGAAAGTAATGCTCGCTGCTAACAGCGAAAAATGCTCATTCACAAATGGGAGAAGTCACCACTTATGATCAGTAATTATTTCTGTCAGTAACTGTTTTCCTGAACTGGGGAATCGACAAGTAAATTTCGGGGTTTTATGACCGTTTTCAGTGCACGAAAGAATATTTTCAGATAGTGAAACTCAAGCCAAAACATTACTTCTTGGACTACGTTAAGAACACACGCTGAAAATATATTTCTCCAAAACAGAGCTGGCAACATTTTGGAGAAAGCTGGGTGACAAGTATCCATTATTATAAGAATTAGCATTAAGAATGCTGATTCCATGCGGCATGGATTTGCCACTATTGTGGCAGTGGAAACAAAGGCAAGGAATCGACTGAACTCGGATCACGATTTACGATGTGCACCAGCCGATACGAAACCCAACATAAGAAAAAAAGTATTGTTAAAGATAAGCAATGCCAAACATCTTATTGACGTTCATTATTACTTGATTTAGTACAACGCTTTGAAAAACATGTGAGTTTTATTTCTTGAATGTTATAAAATGTTCTGTGTTCTCCTGTAATTTAAAAAAATTGTAACGAGCAAACTTTTCTTCCAAATAAGAATGAATTAAGGATGAATGCGCCTTTTTGCAAGCATACAGTTATTACGTTTTAGTACCTAGACATGTTCCACCAAAACTGCGGCAGCCTCAGTGGGTTTTTTCTTTTATTTTCTCTTTTGCAATTTACGCTGTGTGATCCCTGTGTCTGCCAGTGGAAATTGTCCAGAGGTCTACATTTGTAAATTACATCATCCTTGCGGGATTTGGATTGCCATGAGCTGTAGCTGGATTGTATTTTGTATCAAATGCGTTTTTGATGTCTTTATGTTTTTGGAATGTCTTTACCCTGCTCGTTCGTGAGTGAGTGTGTCTTGTTTTTTCCACTTTCAAATTTAGTTTAAAAACTCTGTTGAGGGTATTGGTTTGTATACGATTTCGTTCAGTGGTAATTGTCTCAAAGAGGTTGGGAACCACCATCCTACACCCCGTCTCTCCTCTCAGCTCTTCGTCCTCTTTCAGCAACCAGCCTCACGACATACGCCAGGGCTCTGCTGCTGTGATTAGGAACGACTGCCTTCTTTGATGTGTCCCATTGATTTTAATATAATTTTCTATGCATATCTGTCTTCCTTTTACGTTATTCTTCCCACAGCACCATCCTGTCTTCTTTGTCTCCACTCCTCTTTGCTTTCCTGTCATGTCGTGATTTCCCTAACACGCTTCAGGCAAATGCCGGGATGGCTCCTGTGGAAGGGCGCGGCCGATTTCCTTCCTCATTCTTCCCTAATCCGAGCTTGTGCTCCGTCTCTGATGTCCTCGTTGTAGACGGGACGTTAAACACCAATCTCCTCCTCCCTCTTCCTGTCATGTCTACCACCTCTTCCCTTTCTCAGCATTCCCATCACTATTTCTATTGCTTCTTCCTCATCTCGTTCACCCCTTCGTTTTCGTCATTCATTTCACTCCCCTAATCTAGTCACTGTCCTCATCGCACTTCGTCTCTGCTTCTCCCTCATTAATCCCTCTATCTCTCTTTGGTATTTTACACTCCCCCTGCTTTTCGTTCCTCTCCTCCCCCTACTCTCTCTCTCTCTCTCTCTCTCTCTCTCTCTCTCTCTCTCTACCTCTATCTCTATCTCTATCTCTCGCTCTCTCTCTCTCTCTCTCATACACATCACTCTCCTCATTGCACTTTGTCTCTGCTTCTCATTCATTAATCCCTCTACTCCCTTTGGTATTTTACACTCCTACTGCTCTTCGTTCCTCTCCTCCTCCTACTCTCTCTCTCTCTCTCTCTACCTCTCTATCTCTATCTCTATCTCTCGCTCTCTCTCTCTCTCTCATACACATCACTCTCCTCATTGCACTTTGTCTCTTCCCTCTACTCCCTTTGGTATTTTACACTCCTACTGCTCTTCGTTCCTCTCCTCCCCCTACTCTCTCTCTCTCTATCTCTATCTCTACCTCTCTATCTCTATCACTATCTCTCTCTCATACACACCACTCTCCTCATCGCACTTTGTCTCTACTTCTCATTCATTAATCCCTCTACTCCCTTTGGTATTTTACACTCCCACTGCTCTTCGTTCCTCTCCTCCCCCTACTCTCTCTCTCTCTCTATCTCTGTCTCTATCTCTCTATCTCTATCACTATCTCTCTCTCATACACACCACTCTCCTCATCGCACTTTGTCTCTGCTTCTCATTCATTAATCCCTCTATCTCCCTTTGCTATTTTACACTCCCCCTGCTTTTCGTTCCTCTCCTCCCCCTACTCTCTCTCTCTCACTCTCTCTCTCTCTCTAGCTCTCTCTCTCTCATACACATCACGCAGGCCACTTGCCCTCACCCTACTAGGGATGCTGGCTGGAGACTCACCTTGCACCATGTCCGCGCGCGACACGCTGGGCGGCCGCGTGGCTCTGCTCTCGAGCACGGGCGCCTTCTGCAGGCGGTCGCTCTCGACGCTCTCCTCGTTGGTGCGCCAGTACACGGTCGCCACCGTCGCCAGGCACTTGAGCTTCATGTCGCCGCGCCGGAAGTGCCGCGGCCTCACTTTGAACTCCAGACCCAGCACCGACGTCTCCAGGCCCGTGTCTTCACCGTCCAGAACAGAGTTGTCGCTCGACACCAGAATGTATGGCCCTCGTAGCAGTGTCGAGTTCGCCTGTGGATGAAAAGACCATTTTATCAATGTATGATGGCAGTCATCTCTCAGTGTTAATAATGGTACTGCGTGGCAGAATAAAGTAGTGTGCCAGACTGGGACTCGAAGCTGATATTTGTTTTTAGAGGAGAATGCTCTTCCGGCTGAGCTATGCAAGCATTACTCAGGACCATAACCTCTGTCCTACTTTCCAAATTTCACAGGTGGTCTGTTTCACACCCTCCTGCATCAGCACACTGGGAAGGAAGGTGTTCACAGAAAAAAAGATTTACCTTAGACTATAGTTGTTTCCAGAGAGACAAGGTTGCCCCCTGTCCCTCACACTTTTCAGTGGTTATACTGACCGAGCCATTCATAAATGGTTGACTTTATTGAAAGGCCCCTTAACATATTGTGATTTTAATTTATGAAGATGCTATATGCTGATGATCAGATTTAGGAGAATCCAAAGAAGTGGTTCAAATTGCAATTAATAAATTGAGTCAAATTGTCGCCTTATAAGGAAAGATATATGAACCATAACAAGGGAGAAAAAAAATCGGTTGATGTAGAGCTAAAATTAGCGATACATTTCTGTAAAACTAAAACGTACAATAAAGCATAACGTACGGCAATAAACACTAAATAAACTGTACAAAATAATATGGTCTTTGCTATTGTATGGTAGCGAATTTAGGACCTGAACGTCTGGTCAATTATTACGAATCGAATCATCAATGTTTCTCCGCTTTTAGATGTATAGATATACTGATATTAGACAAGAACTAAATGTTGCACCCATTACAAATATAACTTAAAAGAACCGACTGATGTGGAAAGACCATGTACAGCTTATGTCTAATGGTAACTAAAACTGCAATACAATATCCCCCAACCGACAAGAGGAGCAATCGGCAAGAGGAACGTCGGACGTCTCTTAAAGAGATGGCGTGAGCAATACTGAGCAGGAACAGGTCAAAAGGCCTAATCCTTGAAGACGATGACAATGATGGTGGTGGTGGTGGCGGTGGTGGTGGTGGTGAACCTTTCATTCAGTAGCGGTGACTGCGCTGTTCTAAAGTTTCACGGCAGATTATCGTTAATACCTAGGTTCAAACCGGAGATTTGTCTGCGTTGAAGCGTGAATAATCAATTTTCGAAAGAACTTCGAAGTGTCCTCCCAGCATAACTGCCGAAATGTTCTCTGTTTTCAAGCTTAGCCAGTTTCGCATATGGCTTGTGTCCATCACGCTTACTAATGTCATCGCACCCCTGTTGGGCTGCTTTAACTGACATTTCTGTGCATGCGATGGTTCGAACCACTTCTGGAACGCTATCGAACGAAGCTATTAAGTGCATCGTGAGGTTTCTCTTTAGCGCAGATGGAAGGACCATTGCTCCCAAAGGCAGGGTTCCAACTTCGAACCCCAATGTTAGTTTGCCCAAAAATTTCAAAACTGTTCACACTTCGTTGCAAAGAGAAAGATCGAACCCAGTGTCAGTAATAATGAGCGCAAGACGAAACAAACGCAGCTGTCAGCATAGAAGGGAGTGGAAACATTTGAATATGAATGAACCTAGTGTGAGAACTTCTGAAAAGCCGCAAGACTTTCAATAGAGCGAGGTGGCTTAGTGATTAAGTGAAACTATGGGTAGGGTAACTGGGATATGCTCCCACGCCCTCTGCCATCTCTCTGCTTCTTCCTCACTTATTCGTCTAACACACCGTCTCTCACGTTCGTCCATCTCTTCGTCCCTTTCCTTCCTGTACTCCCTCAAGCTCACACTTACATGTGCAACCTGATTTCTTTTCACAATTTTCGTAGACCACTACCGGTCGATATAACCAGGTTCTTTCACGGTGCCCTTCCACGGCGTGGCCTTACGGAACTTAACTGGCGCTTAGTTGCTACATAAACGTCTGCCGAATGGTGCCCTGGCCTCGTACATCGTCTACAGCTCCTCCTCAGGATATTAGGTTGCACGTCAAATCGACAAATTTCGTAATATGATTACCACTCCATGGAAGTTCATTCCTTCAATCTGAGACACCTGATACATGTTTCTGCCATACCTGTCGTTGCATTCTAAATACTGTTTCTAAAAACCATTATCTGTACAAACAATCATTCCAGTGTGCAACTGTGTGCTATCTGAGAGTCTGACCAGACATTCTACTTTTAAAACAAGTTTCCCATTGGCCTCTGTCTCGGTTCTTCAGACGACGTTTGTTTTATGATGTTTCGTCAGCACCAGTGGCAGCCTTTGTCAAACCTTCACCCTCCATTACTGGCGGTGGTCTGGAGTCGAGTCCGCGTTCGCAGATTATATATATATATAGGGTGAGTCACCTAACATTACCGCTGGATATATTTCGTAAACCACATCAAATACTGACGAACCGATTCCACAGACCGAACGTGAGGAGAGGGGCTAGTGTAATTGGTTAACACAAACCGTAAAAAAATGCACGGAAGTATGTCTTTTAACACAAACATCCGTTTTTTTTAAATGGAACCCCGTTAGTTTTGTTAGCAAATCTGAACATATAAACAAATACGTAATCAGTGCCGTTTGTTGCACTGTAAAATGTTAATTACATCCGGAGATATTGTAACCTAAAGTTGACGCTTGAGTACCACTCCTCCGCTGTTCGATCGTGAGTATCGGAGAGCACCGAATTACGTAGGGATCCAAAGGGAACGGTGATAGACCTTAGGTACAGAAGAGACTGGAACAGCACATTACGTCCACATGCTAACACCTTTTTATTGGTCTTTTTCACTGACGCACACCACGTGTGTTCGTGTACCTCACCCCTCATGGTAATGTACATGTGCGTCAGTGAAAAAGACCAATAAAAAGGTGTTAGCATGTGGACGTAATGTGCTGTTCCAGCCTCTTCTGTACCGAAGGTCCATCACCGTTCCCTTTGGATCCCTACGTAATTCGGTGCTCTCCGATACACAAGATCGAACAGCGGAGGAGTGGTACTCAAGCGTCAACTTTAGGTTACAATATCTCCGGATGTAATTAACATTTTACAATGCAACAAACGGCACTGATTACGTATTTGTTTATATGTTCAGATGTGCTAACAAAACTAACGTGGTTCCATTTAAAAAACGGAGGTTTGTGTTAAAAAACATACTTCCGTGCATTTTTTTATGGTTTGTATTAAACAATTACACTAGCCCCTCTCCTCACGTTCGGTCTGTGGAATCGGTTCGTCAGTATTTGATGTGGTTTACAAAATATATCCAGCGGTCAGGTTAGGTGACTCACCATATATATATATATATATATATATATATATATATATATATATATATATATATCAGGTGCTCCAACGTTCGATGGCTTTCCCGTGGCCATTACTGCTGTGGTTCCCTTGTTATCTGCAACTGTCTTTCGATGCAGAACGAGAATTCAGGACCCGTTCACGTTGAGGCTTTGCTCTTTCTTATTGAACCTGTTATCATTTTAATGGATTTCTATAGCTTTCCTGAACAAGCGCGTGTGGCAGCCCTTCTTCGCAGCGAGCACTTCCGTGTCGGCGAATCTCATTCTGTGCTGAGGCCCACACAGCGGGTGCTCCATCACGGCCGGTATCTCCACGTGCCCAAACGTACAGTTCCGCTTTTGTTCGGTGATCCTGGTACTGATTGGTGGCCCAGTAAATCCAACAGTGTCCTCTCCACGTCTGCTTGATGTGCGGTACATTCCCGACATTGCGAGTGTCTCTGTTTTATCCTTTGTCGATCTGAGACACTCATTGACCTCCTTCGTCGGTATAGTCTTTGCGATATATTTGTGGAATATACGGCGATTTCTATCCGTCACTCTGGGAATGCCTGGCAGGAAGCCCATACCGAACATTTCTTCTCCCGATGTGACCTTTCGCTGAGTTCTGATGTAACTTGTGGAGTACCCATTGTTCCTCAGAACGCTTTCCAGGTGTCGGGTCTTGCTTCGGCTCACATATTAGTCTTCGTGCGTTACGAGCGAATTAATCATGCCTCTTTTCTTCGGGTGGTGATTTGACACTATGTGAATGTGTCGGTCAGTGTGTATCGGTTTTCGATACGGGCTGTGTCGTACGTTTTCAAAATCCCTCGTAACCAGCACGTCTAGGAAAGGTAGCTGTTGGTCCTTTCCTACCCCCATAATAACTTGTATGTTGGCGTGGAGACTGTTCAGGTGTCTTAGTAAGTCATACAGCTATCTCTCACGATTCAGGAAACAAGGCAGAGCCACAACGAACGTTGGCACACCATGTTCATGTAATCTGCGGCCGCAAGTTCGACTTCAGTCCGCCACTGAAGCTTTGAAAATTCCATGCCAGACATTCTTACTGACTAAACATCAGAAAAAATCGTCAAATAAACGTCGCTCAAAGTTCGCGAAATAAAAGCGTAGAGGCGATTTTTCAACAAGGGGCCACGAAAGACTTAACAGTTTTGTACCATTTGTGAAAGATGCACAACCGGGAAAACGGTTCTGATAAAAATGTAATATTGTCTTATTTCTAAACTAACACGTGTTACACTTTGTACACTTCATTCAGCATTAGAGTAATTATTCTGCCACGAGCAGGACAATGAAGGGTAACCAAGCGCTGCAGCAATTCTAGCACTTGCTTAACTAACTACGCACTCACGATGTACGACCAGAGCAGATTAGCAGCAGGTAGCTGAGATGTCAGATAATACGCAGGAGTAAACACCCGGGCCGTAATGAACGGTGTACACGGAGGTCTCTGAACGAGAACGCTGCTGTAGGCGCCCGCTTCATGTCAATCCGCTAACGATTAGGGGGAGAGTTAATCTAAGTTTTAATGGCCTTCCTAAGTGGCAGCCGGCCTCGTCCCGGCCGGTGAGAGGGCGTTAACCTCTGGCAGTGTGTGTGAACTCGTTGACCCTTCCGCACTGGCTCCTCCCCCTCTTTCGAGTGGGCGCCCAGCTTCTGCAGTACCGTATGCTCCAGGTATCTGCCTTTCAAAAGTCTTAAGATACTCAATGAGTATCAAATATCTCTAGTTTTGGCGTGAATCTCCTTGTTACGCTTTTTATACATAACACCACCATTCAAGACAATATTACTTGCTGAAAATATACTCCATGTCCTGACCAAACGTTCGTGGAAACTGTCGTCAGTTCCTCAATCAGTAATTAATAATTAATAAAATACTGAAAAATCAATACAGTTTTAAATATGCCTGGTTCTGAACAACCGTATATAATCTTGAAACACAGGAATTGCACAGACAACAGGTTGTAAATAACTGTTTGGTACAATGACCTAGGTTTCGACACCTACTGCAGGTGTCTTCATCAGAATGAAATTCTGAGATACTGTGAAATTATGTTGTGAGAAAGCAATGTTCAGCATTTAGAGCTGCTATGCTCAAGTCAAAAACAAAATAAAACAAGTTCCAGCCTTGCCACGTATGCCTAGCTAGGCACAACATTGTAGACAATGCTGAAACATGTTTTATTTGAATTTTGACTGCACAGCTGCTCCAAATTCTGATCACTGCTTTCTCACAATGCAATTTTACGATTTTCCAAAATATCATTCTGATAAAGACACCCGTTGCAGGAGATGAAGCCTAGGTCTATGTACCAAACATTTATTTGCGACTAATTGGCTGTATAATTCCAATGTTTGAAAAATTGATAATTAAAAGTGATGATCTGTAAAATACGGCCAGGAGCGTGATGCTGCTTTTGAAAGACCATTGGACTCGTCAGTTTCCTGTAATTTAAAATAAAAAAGTTTAATAGCAGACTTTCTTTATAGAGTGCGTAGTTGTACACAGGAGGTGTGATTCACGAAGCAGTTTTATCTCATATAGGTAACATTGGTGACACTCCTTGCAGATTAAAACTAGACTAATCCTTGTGAGCACGAGCGATCCTTTTACTGACACATTTATTCAGGCAACAGTCACTACCCGCCCTCGCAACTTACATGTACATCTACATAGATACTCTTGAAATCACATTTAAGTGCCTGGCAGAGGGTTGATTGAACCACCTTCACAGTTCTCTACTGTTCCAATCTCGTAAAGCACGCGGAAAGAACGAACACCTATATCTTTCCGTACGAGCTCTTATGTCCCTTATTTTAACGTCGTGATTGTTTCTCCCTATGTAGGTTGGTGTCTACAAAATATTTTCGCATTCGGAGTAGAAAGCTGGTGATTGGAATTTCGTGACAAGATTCCGTCGCAACGAAAAACGCCTTTCTTTTAATGATGTCCAGTCCAAACATTGTATCATTTCTGTGATACTTTCTCCGATATTTCGCGATAATACAAAACGTGCTGCCTTTCTTTGAACTTTTTCGATGTACTCCGTCAGTCGTACCTGGTAAGAATCCCACAACGCGCAACAGTATTCTGAAAGAGGACGGACAAGCGTAATGTAGACAGTCTCCTTAGTAGGTCCGTTACATTTTCGAAGTGTGCTGCCAATAAAACGCAGACTTTGGTTACCCCTCCCCACAACATTTTCTATGTGTTCCTTCCAATTTAAGTTGTTCGTAATTGTAATACCTAGGTATTTAGTTGAATTTACGGCTTTCAGATTACACTGATTTATCGTGTAACCGAAGTTTACTTAATACTAACAGGACCTCGCCCCTATCCTCCAGGCTTCAAACGGCTTTTTCCGCATACCTTGACAGTCCGATTTTTCATGTCCCGCATTGTATGCAAAGTCGCAAGTAGACTGTCTTTTTAAGTGTCAGCTACAGTGCTCGTCTCCAAAACAGGCACTTCGTGATGATAGTGTATCTACTAAGTGACGTCGTCAAGAGCGAAGCGCGAAGCGCTGTGATTTGTCCGATTGACAACATTGTTCTTCGTCTTCTCTGCTTACTTGGTTTGCGATTCAGTATGGTGGACATAATCTTTAATGGAACGCAGAGACATTGCAACAGCAAGATCGAAGCATCTTCAATTTTAATTTCATACATTTGTATATTCATTTCTTTTTTTACACTGTGCTTATTGTGTGCTGAGGACAATCGTATTGTAGTATAGTTGCATAAAACTTGGATTTCACAAAACCATGTGAACAATTATATTTTGCTAGACTTCATGGGAAATAGTGGTCTTAAATTACCTACAGTTACTTTTGTATCACGTTTATCGGCGTTTTAGGCAGTAGGTACGGTGTTGAAGGTTCTGCAACAGCTACAACTAAAAAAAGATTCGAGAGGTACGAAATATTCTCAGTTCTATTAAGACAATCCGGCGCAGCAAATCTCCTTGTAGCAGCAGTCAAGTACTCATACGCTGTCACGCACAGAGTCTCTCGTAAATAAATTTCGTTCATAGGCGATCCGAAACAATAATGATGTCTCAGGTATTACCAGAATTAATTTCATATTTTTCTTAACCATTTTCTAGCGGTGAGTTTTTACGACGTCCAACAGAACGCAGAGGCATCAGCGACTACATTTTCTTTTACACAAACGAAACAGATTCAAAACTCTTACGGGATTCTATTTTTATCTTGGAATACTTTTATTTAACGATAAAACACGTATCACATTTGAGAATGTCCACATTTTTTCAGTCCAAATGTGTTCGTGTTTCTATTTTCTTTCGCAGTTCGAAGTAAATGAAAATATTTTTGTTGGAATTTTCTTTGGAAAGTACGCCATCACATTCTAGACTAAAAATGGAATGTCTAATATTTTTTTCCGAGTTTCGACTAACTTTAGAAATTTTCACTAACTGGCAGTACTGTAAGATAGTGTGGCCGCACTGGCCTGTGTAGTTTCGCGACGTCGACTACAATATTAAGTACACCACAGACCTATCGCTCAAACATACTGCTGCTATACCTTCATATTCTTCGATCACTAATGAAAGTACCATGACATTTAATACTAGCAGCATGCTACAGTCTGTTCACTAGTGAATTATAAATTTTTCTTCTTTTCCGTTATTTCCGTATCCCAACCAAATCACTGATTACGGCATCCACGTCTAATTACGTACGCCACAAGATTATTCTCATTCAGATTCTTATTGCATCCAAATACAACCTTTGTTTTGATAGTGTGCCAAGTATCTCAGATGTTTTTCTTTTCCTTGAGTCTTGATAGTTTAGTTCACTTCAGTTTTAACATGAAATCTTCTGAAAAATTCAGTTTGCAACATGACTCATGAAACAGGAACACTGAGCTGTGTTTTCAGCTGCTCTTTTCCAAAAGAAAACAAGTCATCACCTATTCATCTGTTCAAATGTGTGTGAGTTCTTAACGGACCAAGCTGCAGAGGCCATCGGTCCCTAGACACACTACATTAACTTAAATTAGCCTATGCTAAGAACAACACACACACCCATGCCCGGCGGGAGGATATTCATCTGTCTTCCCTTCGCAGAAACCAGAGATATCGGAATATCTAAGCCTGAGGAAGAATCTGGAGCTTGACTGAAATTTTATCAGGTTGTTAACGAAAATTGAAAACGGTGTGGCTACGACTTCATCAAAAATTCATTTGAAAAAATATAATTCCTCAGCAAAAATAATTACAAATACTACTAAAAATTATCTCCAAAATTGCTCAAATCTGCTTTAACAGAAGTTTACTCTTAAGTTATAATATCTAAATTAAATTTTAATTTGATTCAGTTTCAAAATATTCGCATTTTGCACATCTGGCTATGATTTATTATTATTATTTTATTAGGTTAGAGTGCGGGAGGTATAAATCTGCAGACATAATGCCCACAACCTGGTCATGATGAAAAGTTCATTCAGATGCAGACGTCTGAAGAAAGAGATAGTAAAACAGAAATGGGCAATAGACAACTGAAGGACTGGTAACGTATTGTGCACAGTGCACAGACAACCTAGCTAAAAATTTCCGACATGACGGAGCATAAGAAGACGGAGGTGAAATTAAATTTGCTATATATGTAACGCATCAGAAAAGGCAGTTGAGAAAACGAAACCCAACAACAAGAGGAAATGAATTACACCAGATGACATTCAGCTTATCGGAAAGAGAACGCTACGTGAAAACGCAACTGATGAACAACGAAAAGCTGAATACAACAGTCTAAGGGATTTAGTTAATAGAGAAACAAAGATAGAAAAAAGTCTTCCTTGAGGAAGTGTGCGGGGAAATGGATTACAGTATGTGAAATGAAATAACTAATTATAGCTCGCAACACAGCAAATAAAGAAAAAGTTTTTAACAAGCGCAAAACAACACTCTCGGGTACAGCAGAAAACGAATAAAAATGCTGTATGGTGAAGACGTAGTGAAGAGATGGAAAGATTACATGGAGGAATTATATGACGAAGGATGTAACAGGAGGATGTAATAGGAAAAAGTCGAAACAGATCAAGATGACAAAGGAAACAACATTCTACAAGAAGGATTTGAGAAACTTCTCAAATAGCTGACGGATAACAAAGTCACGAGTATTGTTGACGTTCCTGCAGAACTAACCAAGGATCTAGGTAACAGCATGAATATGACGCTGCTATAACTGGCTATGCCCACTTATAACGCGGGAAAGACTCCAACCGACTTCCAGAAAAATCATCACGGTTTCTATACCGAAGAAGATGGCAGCTACAAAATGTGGTCAGTACCGAATCTTAAGCACAATATTACATACGTCAAAAATTGCCCTAAAGATAATTCTGAGGAAAACTGAAGAAAAGGTGGAGGATATGGTGCGTGAAGATCCGTTTGGACTGGGGAGGCAATTAGGAATCAGAGAGGCGATTTTGGCACTGGGGCTTCTTAGTGAAAAGCAAAGCCAAAAAATAAACCAACTTATATATCTTTCGTAGACCTAGAAAAGGCACTTGGTAATGTTAACAGGCAAGAGATATTCAGAGTTATGAAGAAAACAGGTCTAAAATACAAAGAAATGCATGCGACGCTCGGCCTTTGTAAGAAAGAAATTGCTGTGTTTAGAAATGTTCATTAGGAACAGCAGACAAAAATTAGAAAAGGCGTGAAACAAGGATGTGCTCTCTGTCTCTCTCTCTCTCTCTCTTCTTATATTCCATGCTTACGTCCAGGCAGCTATAAACCAAGTTCGCGAAACTACTGAGGTGAGGATTGAAATTGATGGGGAGAAGACTGACATGCTGCGTTAAGCAGATGATATTTCTATGGTCATGAAAAAGGGTCTAGAGGAGGTCGCGAGCAAATGTAAAGGATTTTCTGGAGTCAGTAGTGCATGAGAATAAAAATCGAAAAACTAATATATGCAGTACTCAAAAAGAGTATGAACATTTAAGAATATGAATTGGTAGAGACGAGCTAGAAGTGATACGGAAATGTAGCTATTTGGGAAGCGTGGTCACAAGGGACGGTAGACGCTGGAAAGAAACTGTGGGCATAATAGACGAGGCGAAATTGCATTTAATATGAAAAATAACTTACTCACCTGGAGGAACATCAGTCTGTGAATAAGGAAATGGACCATGAAAGCACATGTTTCGATCGTGGTCCTACACATGCTTGGAACTAGGACAATAGGAAAGCAAGAGAGAAGATGCTATAACACTGGAGATTTTAAGCTACAAAAGTATGATGATCAGCCGGAGAGACAGAGCTACCAATGAAGAGATGCCGAGAAGAGTACAGGAAACCAATCTTTATGCATGCAGGTCCAAACAACACGAGACAGACTTGTAGTCTGGCACATTTGAAGACACAACAACATCGTTATAACTATAGCAGAAGAAGCAGTTGAGGAAAGAGTTGCTTGGGACGACCAAGGATGTCATTCATGCAATACATTATATATATGAGAGAGAGAGAGAGAGAGAGAGAGAGAGAGAGAGAGTGAGAGACAGAATTTTATTTAGTTATTTATTCCTAGAAATGCATACATCTCAGAAATTCCTGGTCTGTCCTTATCTTTATTCTTTGACCAGCGATATACTTTTGCACAGCTTTTCCGTGACGTAAGTCCGTCAGTCAGTCACAAACAGTGTAACACGCAAATGCCGTTAACAGCACCACACTGTGAGACTTCGCTGCCAGGCTCATGCCTGTGGCCCTTTGTTCCGGTTGCTTAAAAATATTTCCGTTTTTTACTTTTCCACTAATGTGCTCCGTTTTGTGATCATGATGTCTTGCGCTGTTTGTGAAGGTAAACACATGGAAATGGCTTTAAGCGGAAACTATTACAGAACTATTACAGCTATGAATCGGTCTTACTGTTTATACAACCTTAGTGGAAAAATCTCACTTTCATTCAATAAATTTATTACAGTGTTACCCACCATAAAGAAGACGTTTCCAATATCTCATCACACCGAAAAATATTTGCTCCAAATAAAGAGTAAAAATCGCTTACGGTTTAGATACCATTGCCAAAAACTTAGGAGATCGATAAACTACTTAGATTCACTTGTTTTGTAAATAAAACCGCCTTTCTCTGCTGCCACTTAAGTGCAGCAGGAAAAGGTGGTTTTATTTATCAAACAAGTATTTCTATGCTTGCTGCGGAGGATGGCCACGCAAACAAACTTGTCACTTAGATTCATTTTGCTGCGGTACGGACAACAGGTGCATCGCAGCGTGCGATTGAAATAGTACGGCAACAGGAAACGCATTCCAAAGCTCTAGTACGCGAGACAATATGATTCTTGTGGGCAAAGCGTCTGAACTGCACACAGGAGCACCATGAAATCATGGCGATATACGGACCAAATGGAATGTCGCTTCTAGCCATAGTGAAATTGTGCCAAAATTTGACCAAAGCCACACCGACGTACGAGATGCAGATCCACCATACATTCCATATCTTACACAATGCGATTTCCATCTTCAGGGACAGCTGAAAGAGTAAGGGGGGACGGGGCCGGGAGAGGTTTCCAACAATGAGAAAGTTCAAGCGTCGGTTCGCGAAATGCACCGTTGCGAAGGAGCATAGTTCAACCGTCGGGGAACTGATAGATTGTTAGAGCGTTCAGGCCATTATATACAGAGACTTGGTGACCATGCTGCTAAATAATGTTATATATGTGAATCACTTTGTAGTGCAGCATCCAATAAAATTTCTTTCCTTTGTCATAATAATATGTTACTTACTTCACTAATACGTAAGGGCTTCAGAAAGTAAGTCACGCATGACGCCACTCGTACACTGTTGAATTACTCATAGAGTTAAAATTTAAAAATTTCAGACATGTACAGGTCACTGTTTCTTAATCTGTCTTCTGTGGTAGTGACTTTCACAGCTCTAAGAATTTGCATTTTAGCAGCCTTGAGCGTAATTTCTGGTAGTTTGTAAAACTGCATCCATTTTTTCTTTCTGTAATTTGTTTCTAAAGTACGTCCATAATATTCTACATATTTTACAAATTTGGTATTTTCTTGTCTATCACTTTGTCATTCTCGTACGTGACATAACATGACATAAAATTCAAATGAGTGATCAGTTCGACCACAGTATTGTGCATGCGATTTTTATTCTTATGAGGTCACCTCCTACAAAAGCCAATGTTTAGTTTTATTTATGAAACATATTGCAGTCTTTTGCCATTAAATCCAAATAACGTACATTCTTTTTGCAAGTCAGTCCCTTACTCTGTTAAGAAAGTGACATCTTCTGTATATAAAACAATTGAAGGTTTCCTATTTGTTCTAACACCAGCATGAAACTTTCATTTACACTCACGCTGTTACGATGAAGTAATATTAATCATTAATTCGTTGTCGACTATGATACAGCCCCACAATCTTGGGCCCATTAGGGAAATTAGTTGGGAAATTCGCCATTCTCTCAAATGTTAGTGCATTCTGTAACTATGAGCACAGACATCATGTTCAGTACTGAAATGTCCGAAGTTTTTGCACTAATCGTATGTATAAAAGTTTTTGATGTTCAACAGATATGTAAAATAAACATATTTAATGGATATATAATCTAAAAAGTGTATATGTCAAGACTTTTGGGTATATAATCTTATATGTAAGAGTTAAAGCGGACTTTCGTTGAAATATTTAAACGATCAAAACTATTCATACTTCGCAAATGACATTTTTTATAAACTCTTAAAAACTGCTTGATGATTTAAACGTAAAGGAAAATACAAAGAAAAGATGTATGGCACGTAAATTCTATATGGTGTTCAGCTGGTGGACGAAGAATATTGTCAAGATATGAATAAGTAACTGAAGGACCTAGATAAGGATGCTGAAAAGCTGTCCTATAAATTAGAATCAGTCAAGCAGTAGCTCCGTGTGCATGATTCACTGATTTACGCCTTTTCAACTAAATATGTTGTCTACCATCAGAGCTTTATGGAGGAGGAAGTTTCAAAAGAGACCGAAAACCTAGTACAGCTTTCGAAAAATGTCGTATTTGTTTCAGAACAAGAAAAACGTTAGAGATAAATTTACGTGTTGAGCGAAAAAAAAAGGGAAATGAATATCTGTTTGTCATATTGTTACTAATTGCTTGCAGGCTATTCTGAAGAGAAGAAAAGCCCGTTAAATGTAGAGGGCACATAAACTGAGGAAGATGCAGGATCCTCATTCTCAGATTTTTAGTGTAAACGTAGCTGTTGTATTTATTCCCGCGTGTTTTATGACGAGTGTCGGCTGGAACATTACACAGTACTTTATTTTAAACAGTCTTTATCATATTATTGTAGGTGATTATTCAGCCAATAATGAGCTTTGTAACAGTAACAGATATTATATCAGGGCTATCGAAATGAAACAATTTCTCAGTTTATTAGTAAATATTGAGAACCCACCAACATATTTCAGGCTTTCTTGCAGAACAATGGGCGTATACATTTTCCGGTTATTACTTTTTATGACAAAATGTTGTTGCATTGTCTTTGAACCTCTGTTTAGACTGATGATTTTCTTTTCCCAGTTTTGGGAAAATGAGAAATAGTGCACCGATACATACACTATAATGAGCTCTGTTAATTTTTAAAAAAATAATGGCATGTAAGTTTTTAGTGATGGTCTGAAAACTACGGTAAATGGCCCTGAAACACAGGGCAGAAACATCGCCCAGCAGCAAACATAAAAACCGAAACGCTGGGAGAAGCTTAATTATCGGGCTTCGCCCTATTCGCTTACTCTTTTTTTTTTTCCGCTCTTCCTTGAGTTTCAGAGAGACCTGGTTCTCTGATAACAACACGCAAAATATCCCCGTCCTATGCGCGCTTATCCAAGTTTCCAGCGAGCCGTCGGCTTAAACAGCGTCCTCTTTCCCCGAAATTGCCAGCGAGTAAAACTCGTTACCACCTAGTAGCGACAGAAATGTAATACAGTACTACAAAAAGAGATATCAAAATATGCATATAAATACGGCCGTATAACAGTTCTTGGGTGTACATTGTTACAGCAGTCAGAAACGGGGGGTAATACACGAAGAAACCCTGATATCCATTTACCACTGCCGAAATTATAGTTATTACTTCAGCCGTACGTCGTAATAAACAGCCTGGCATGAAGCGTAAACCATCATTAAGGGAACGAGAAAATGAAATAAAACTTCATAGGCTGAGAGGGTATATGGTATTGTCCCAGTCATTTAAAAATCAAGTGAAGTATACAAAGTGGCAGTATGTGCCCCACCTATACTATGACGGTATGCCCCCTGCGTCCTGCATGCATGCACTGACTCTGTTGGGAGGGATCTCATAAAGCTTTTGTATAATCTCCTGACGCTAGTTGACCCACGAATATTGTAACAACAATTTGATATCCTGGTACTGAGATAGCGCTGACAACAGGGCTGGTCCAACACATACTCTGTCATACTCTGTCCAACACATACCTTAGCTAAAGATCTTGCTGAAAGCCCAAGGAAATTCTGGTCTTACGTAAAATCAGTAAGCGGGTCGAAGGCTTCCATCCAGTCACTCACTGATCAGTCTGGCCTGGCAACGGAAATTTTAAATTTAGCATTTGAGAAATCTTTCACGCAGGAGGATCGTACAAACATACCGCCGTTTGAGTCTCGTACAGATTCCCGTACGGAGGACATAGTGATAGACATCCCTGGGGTTGTGAAGCAACTGATGGGGTTGAAAATAAATAAGTCACCAGATCCTGATAGGATTCCAATTCGGTTTTACAGAGAGTTCTCTACTGCATTGGCTCCTTACTTAGCTTGCATTTGTCGCGAATCCCTTGCCCAACGTAAAGTCCTGAACGACTGGAAAAAAGCGCAGGTGACGCCTGCATATAAGATGGGTAGAAGGACGGATCCTCAAAATTACAGACCAGGGTTCTCGAACATATTCTCAGTTCGAATATAATGAATTTCCTTGAGACGGAGAAGTTGCTGTCCATGCATCAGCACGGCTTTAGAAAGCATCGCTCCTGCGAAACGCAACTCGCCCTTTTTTCACATGATAACTTGCGAACCATGTATGAACGGTATGAGACAGATGCCATATTCCTTGACTTCCGGAAAGCGTTTGACTCGGTGCCCCACTGCAGACTCCTGACTCCTAACTAAGGTACGAGCATATGGGATTGGTTCCCAAGTATGTGAGTGGCTCGAAGACTTCTTAAGTAATAGAACCCAGTACGTTGTCCTCGATGGTGAGTGTTCATCGTAGGTGAGGGTATCATCCGTAGTGCCCCAGGGAAGTGTGGTAGGTCGGCTGTTGTTTTCTATCTACATAAATGATCTTTTGGATAGGCTGGATAGCAATGTGCGGCTGTTTGCTGATGATGATGTGGTGTACGGGAAGGTGTCGTCGTTGAGTGACTCTAGGAGGATACAAGATGACTTGGACAGCATTTGTGATTGGTGTAAAGAATGGCAGCTAACTCTGAATGTAGATAAATGTAAATTAATGCAGATGAATAGGAAAAAGAATCCTATAATGTTTGAATACTCCATTAGTAGTGTAGCGCTTGACACAGTCACATCGATTAAATATTTGGGCGTAACATTGCAGAGCGATATTAAGTGGGACAAGCATGTAATGGCAGTTGTGGGGAAGGCGGATAGTCGACTTCGGTTCATTGGTGGAATTTTGGGAAGATGTGGTTCATCTGTAAAGGAGACCGCTTATAAAACACTAATACGACTTATTCTTGAGTACTGCTAGAGCGTTTGGGATCCCTATCTGGTCGGATTGAGGGAGGACATAGAAGCGATTCAGAGGCGGGCTGCTAGATTTGATACTGGTAGGTTTGGTCATCACGCGAGTGTTACGGAAATGCTTCAGGAACTCGGGTGGGAGTCTCTAGAGGAAAGGAGGCGTTCTTTTCGTGAATCGCTACTGAGGAAATTTAGAGAACCAGCATTTGAGGCTGACTGCGGTACAATTTTACTGCCGCCAACTTACATTTCGCTGAAATACCACAAAGATAAGATAGGAGAGATTAGGGCTCGTACGGAGGCATATAGGGAGTCATTTTTCCCTCGTTCTGTTTGGGAGTGGAACAGGGAGAGAAGATGCTAGTTTTGGTACGACGTACCCTCCGCCACGCACCGTATGGTAGAATGCGGAGTATTTATGTAGATGTATATGTAGAGGACATATCTGGGCATCCCACGATAGTTTTGCATGGGAAAGTAACACAATAGGCCCCAGGATGTACTGTCAGAGTTCTCTCGATCAACACCATCTGTGAACCGAGTAGCAGCTGTAGCCCGATGTTATACCCGATAGCCCCTCATTCCATGACGTGAGAGGTAACACCGCTGTTCTTCTTCAAGACATTGAGAGAGTGGCTTCTCTCCCCGTGTCGCCGCCATACTAACCGTTGATGGTCATCCGTGGTTGTGCTGATCCGCCATTCATCGCTTAACACACTGCGAATACATGAATTCTGGCACTATGGATGTCAGTGCTGAAATACACATTTACTGTTATTCAAGAACTACACCATGATGTAGGGATTGTCTCGTTTGTTTATATGTTACAGTAATGATTCGACGTCTGGGTGAACATTTCACAGGAAATCAAAACTTTCATAGTGCTGCTGAGATTAAAAACTTGATTCCAAACCAGTATCGAAATGGGCAGGTCTCAGGTGGAAATACTGGTAACATAGGAAGCGACTTTATGTTTCATGGGGCAATGTGGGTGGAAATAAGAAAAAATTCTACAGCTCTGTCCATGTGTGCAGCTCGGGCGCCATTATGTTCCAGGAACGTTATTAGGCAAGTCGTACACAAGCGGCAAAAGGATTTCTTCCAAATATATTTAATACAGACAGTAATCACCCAGAAGGAATAACAATCCACCATGCAATATGAAGCCTGTTTAAAATAAGGTCTGCTGTTAAAATACAAGATACAGACCTGTCCGCTACCATTTGTGTAGCATCCACCAGGTCGGTCGACAGAACAATTAGCGACATCCGTTATAGTTTTGAGCAACTGCTAACATAAAAGAAATCTTGGGGCCATACGAATCTGTCTTCGTGGGGCTTTCTGAATTGCAACATAGTCTGCATTATTACTTCTAAACTGAAATATGTATGTAGCTTAATCACTCAACCTCGATTAGAGAATTTGTTTCTGGCAAAATTTTCGACGTCGCCTGGAGTCGTGGAACTAATATAGGAGAAGCTGTCAAGACATCTGAATGCACGAGAATTTTTCCCTTCAATGCCAACAAAGTACCATCACACCAATTCCTCCCTTCTTACACGTTCTTGAACCATGAATCCCGCTCTGTTACCACAGAAAGAGAGAAATATCCGGGACCTGTAACTGCTTCTAATCTTCCAAGAAATTCGGAACGCCAGAACTAAGCAACATTATCACCATCTTCTTCTGTTTTGCCAAGCCCACCGAAAACCACCGGTACCACACGTGCAGTAAGAGAGAAAAATTCAGCTGTTTATTTGGTTTCACCAGTTCGTCTAAATTTTAGAAGAGGGAAGAGAAAATTGGATTTTGAAGACTCTAAACAAAGAAAGTCAAAGGTTGCAGGAATGGGATGGATATTCAAGATAAACCTTCCAGTCCATCATCAACTCGGCCGAAGTGGCCGTGCGGTTAAAGGCGCTGCAGTCTGGAACCGCGAGACCGCTACGGTCGCAGGTTCGAATCCTGCCTCGGGCATGGATGTTTGTGATGTCCTTAGGTTAGTTAGGTTTAACTAGTTCTAAGTTCTAGGGGACTAATGACCTCAGCAGTTGAGTCCCATAGTGCTCAGAGCCATTTGAACCATTTTTGAGCCATCATCAACTGAAGCTGAGTCGGAGGGATAAAACATACCTTGTGGTTTCTGCAGCATCAAATATCACGGCCCTAGACCTGTGAAGAACGGGGAATAGATCAGTTTTGATAAGCACAAGGTCTGTTTTCAGGAAATATGTAAGGGGGCTGCTGGTCGCAACCAATTCCGTTGTGGGAAATGCATGTAATAACTACTGTAACACACTGTGCACGACTGTATGACTGTTTACTTTGATTCGCTATTTACGTTCAGATAGCCCCACAAATGTTAAACTTTTCTGTTGTTTCAATGTTTTAAATTTTGCTGTTTGAAATGAAGAAGAATAGATCTTGAACGAATGTACTTTTATCATAAAAATCTTACAACTATAATCTATTAATTTTTTTTGTGGTAAGGTCTTACGGGACCTAACCACTTAGGTCATCGATCCGTAAGCCTACTCAATACTTAATCTAACTTAAAGTAACTTACGCTATGAACAACACACAAACACATGCCCGATAGAGGACTCGAACCTCCGACAGGGGGAGCAGCAGGGACCGTGACAAGGTACCTCAGACCGCGCGGCTACCCCGCGCAGCTCTATTCATTCTTACAATTTAAAATGTGTTATAAAATATTTACCATCCCTTTGCGACCCAAAATGATTCATTTAGCACACCGTACCGTAAACGAGGAACATAAGATACAGCACTTCCAATGACCAGTTTTAAACCTGTAAAGTGCAATATGAATGTCGTCAAAAAATAAAAATAAAAACGCGAATCCAGTAATTCAGTACACAGTTATTAATATGAATAATTTATGTACTGAAATCACTGTACGCTACGCACTGCCATTTTAAGCATGTATTACACTGTCTGATAAAAAACGTGAAACATTACGAAGGCATGGTTGGATGACAATGTAACTTCATGCACGTACACACCATCGCTGTCTGCGTAAATGAATAGACTTGTAGTTCTCGCGACAGGCGCAACAGCCACCAGAGTGCATTAGCGTCGTTCGTATTTAGCGTTGTTTCCACTTCTAGCTGCGTGTATAAGGGACGTGGACATATCATCGGAGGTTGAGTGCTCGCTGCGGAGGACAAAGAGAAGCCACCTATTCGTGTGAGACAGCATTATCGGCACCTGACAGTGTTTTAAAGAGGCCTGATTAAGAGTCTCAATTTGGCTGCCTCATTGAGTCGTGCAATATTCACAATTATGGGGCATTCGGATGAGACAGTAGCCTGATGGTGGACTACATGGGAACATGAGGGCAGTCATCCTAGTCACTAACACTCCAGTCGATGACATATTCTCACCAAATGGGAGGCTCGCCATATTCTGCACCAATCACATCGTGCCCATTCACATCTGCACCTACCATTCGAGAATAAGTAGTGGACTCTTTGCAACATCGTCTGTTACCTTGCACCATTATTCGGTGATTAGTAGCAGCTGGAGCAGGGAATTACCATCATATGCGTAGGCTGCCATTACCACCAAAACACAAACGGCTGCGTCTGAAGTGGTACTATAACCGAAGTGCTTGGGTTCGGTGAAAACGTCGCATTGTGTTCAACGATGAAACGTGTTTTAGCATCGTCGGAAAGTAAGGCGCCGACTTGGTGAGTGGTCCGGTTAAGTATTTTGGAGAGGGACAGCGGTGTTAATCCCGGAGTCATGGTGTGGGGAGCCATTTTATTTGACTTCGCATTGCGACTGATAGTGACTGCTGGAACTTTTACGGTGGTGACATTTATCAACAAGACAATGTTCGACTACTCATGGCACGTGTCTCTATGAACTTTGTGCTTGTTGCTGCTGTACTCCCGTGGCCATCAAGATTCCTAGACGTGTCCCCGATAGAACACATGTGGGACCTGCTCGGACGTCAGAACAGTCCCAGCGCCAGAGTCCATATGTGGGCCAGGAGAGGATACAAAAGCTTGTGAAACCTTTCTCAACCGAATCAGTGCATACATCCAGGCCAGAGGGGGTGCAACGCGGTACTGATAAGTGGTTTCGTTCTACTAAGTTCTCTGTAAATTTTATTGGCTTTTATTATCATTGAAATAACATCACGTACCCCCTCAAACTGAGAAGATTCATTTCGTTTCCCCTCTCCTTGGGGTAATTCACTTCTTCTTTAAGACAGTGATGTTGAATGTTAATAACGAAACACGACAATGAAGTCCACTAACAGGGCAACATTCTTCAGCCGGCCAACTTCGCAGCCCGTTGGCAGCCGCGAAGCGGTAGAGGAGGAGGAGAGGCGCTGTTTACCGCTCTCCGCCTCAACCCTCCGGGGTGTTCTCCGCGCCTGCCAACAACACTTGACGCTCTACTTAATGTTGATGTCTTCAATCCTGCGACTGGTTTGATGCAGCTCTCCATGCTACTCTATCCTGTGCAAGCTGCTTCATCTCCCAGTACCTACTGCAGCCTACATCCTTCTTAATCTGCTTAGTGTATTCGTCTCTTGGTCTCCCTCTACGATTTTTATCCTCCACGCTGCCCTCCAATACCAAATTGGTCATCCCTTGATGTCTCAGAACATGTCCTACCAACCGATCCCTTCTTCTAGTCAAGTTGTGCCACAAACTCCTCTTCTCTAAAAAAAAAAAAAAAAAGGTTCAAATGGCTCTAAGCACTATGCGACAACTTCTGAGGTCATCAGTCGCCTAGAACTTAGAACTGCGACCATAGCGGTCGCTCGGCTCCAGACTGTAGAGCCTAGAACCGCACGGCCACTCCGGCCGGCTCTTCTTCTCCCCAATTCTATTCAATCTCCTCCTCATTGGTTATGTGATCTACCCATCTAATCTTCACCATTCCTCTGTAGCATCTCATTTCGAAAGCTTCTATTCTCTTCTTGTCCAAACTATTTGTCGTCAATGTTTCACTTCCATATATGGCTACACTCCATACAAATACTTTCAGAAGCGATTTCCTGACACTCAAATCTATACTTGATGTTAACAAATTTCTCTTCTTCAGAAACGCTTTCCTTGGCATTGCCAGTCTACATTTTATATCCTCTCTACTTCGACCATCATCAGTTATTTTGCTCCCCAAATAGCAAAACTCTTTTACTACATTAAATGTCTCATTTCCAAATCTAATTCCCTCAGCATCACCTGATTCAATTCGACTACATTCCATTATCCTCGTTTAGCTTCTGATGATGTTCATCTTATATCCTCCTTTCAAGACACTGTACATTCCGTTCAACTGCTCTTCCAAGTCCTTTGCTGTCTCTGACAGAATTACAATGTCATCGGCGAACCTCAAAGTTTTTATTTCTTCTCCATGGATTTTAATACCTACTCCAAATTTTTCTTTTGTTTCCTTTACTGCTTGCTCAATATACAGATTGAGGGGAGAGGTTACAACCATGTCTCACTCCCTTCCCAACCACTGCTTCCCTTTCATGTCCCACGACGCTTATAACTGCCATCTGGTTTCTGTACAAATTGTAAATAGCTTTCGCTTCCTGTATTTTACCCCTGCCCCCTCTACTTTTCCCAATTACTGTGAAAATCGCATGCGAGATAAGTGTGGGGTGGACTCACCTGCTCCCCGTTGATGAACCAGGCGAGCTGCGCGGCCGGCTTGGACCGTCCCGAGGTACAGTTGACCCGGACGGTGTCGCCCACCTGATAGCGGGGTCGTCCGCCCGTGATCCGAGGACCTTCGTCCGGCAGGGCTGAAACACAGGAGGCAAAGCCGTCTTGCAGTTTCGTCACATGAGGGAACATAAGCTCACCGTGTGCGAGATATTGGTGTCCCCCTTAAAAAACATTACACTGATGAGCCGAAACATTAACGACCACTGCCCACCGCAAAACCTAATGCTTTCTGGTGGTGCGTCGGGCACATGACGCAGTAAGGAAAGGATGTAAGCCGAGGAGAGACGAATGGGTAGTCATTATGGCGAAGATACGGGCCGAAAATACGGAAACCACTTTTATAGGTGGTTTTGACAAAATGGACATTGTTATGGTCCTGCAGCTGGAACCGAGAATCGTTGTAATGGCGAAGCTGGTCGCCTGTTTGTGTACTATTATCGTGAAGACCAACGGAAAGTAGTTGAAGAATGTCGAAATAATGAGTAGGCCGTGTGGTATTGGACGACCAAATCTCATCTGTATAATCCACGATACACTACTGACCATTAAAATTGGTACACCAGGAAGATGACGTGCTACAGACGCGAAATATAACCGACAGGAAGAAGCTGCTGTGATATGCAAATGATCACCTTTTCAGAGCATTCACACAAGTTTGGCGCCGGTGGCGACACCTACAACGTGCTGACATGAGGAAAGTTTCCAACCGATTTCTCATACACAAACAGCAGTTGACCGGCGTTGCCTGGTGAAACGTTGTTGTGATGCGTCGTGTAAGGAAGTCAGATGCGTACCATCAAGTTTCCGACTTTGATAAAGGTCGGATTGTAGCCTATCGCGATTGCGGTTCAGAGTATCGCAACATTGCTGCTCGCGTTGGTCGAGATTCAATGACTGTTAGCAGAAAATGGAGTCGGTGGGTTCAGGAGGGTAATACGGAACGCCGTACTGGATCCCAACGGCCTCGTATCACTAGCAGTCGAGATGGCAGGCATCTTATACGTATGACTGTAACGGATCGTGCAGCAACGTCTCGATCCCTGAGTCGATGGGGACGTTTGCAAGACAACAACCATCCGCACGAACAGTTCGACGACGTTTGCAGCAGCATCACCTCTGAGACCATGGCTCCGGTTACCGTTGTCGCTGCATCACAGACAGGAGCGCCTGCGGTGGTGTACTCAACGACGACCCTGGGTGCACGAATGGCAAACCGTCATTTTTTCGGATGAATCCAGGTTCTGTTTGCACCATCATGATGGTCGCATCCGTGTTTGGCGACATCGCGGTGAACGCACATTGGAAGCGTGTATTCGTCGTCGCTCATACTGGAGTATCACCCGGCGTGATGGTAAGGGGTGCCATTTGTTACACGTCTCGTTCACCACTTGTTCACACTGACGGCACTTTGAACAGTGGACGTTACATTTCAGATGTGTTACGACCCGTGGCTCTACCTTTCATTCAAATCAAATGGCTCTGAGCACTATGGGACTTAACATCTATGGTCATCAGTCCCCTAGAACTTAGAACTACTTAAACCTAACTAACCTAAGGACATCACACAACACCCAGTCATGACGAGGCAAAGAAAATCCCTGACCCCGCCGGGTATCGAACCCGGGAACCCGTTGGTGGGAAACGAGAACGCTACCGCACGACCACGAGCTGCGGACTACCCTTCATTCGATCCCTGCGAAACCCTACATTTCAGCAGTATAATGCACGACCGCATGTTACAGTTCCAGTACGGGCCTTACTGGATACAGAAAATGTTCGACTGCTTCCCTGGCCAGCACATTCTCCAGGTCTCTCACCAATTGAATACGTCTGGTCAATGGTGGCCGAGCAACTGGCTCGTCACAATACGCCAGTCACTACTCCTGATGAACTGTGGCATCGCGTTGAAGCTGCAATGGCAGCTGAACCTGTACACGCCATCCAAGCTCTGTTTGACTCAATGCCCAGGCGTATCAAGGCCGTTATTACGGCCAGAGGAGGTTGGTTCAAATGGCTCTGAGCACTATGCGACTCAACTGCTGTGGTCATCAGTCCCCTAGAACTTAGAACTACTTAAACCTAACTAACCTAAGGACATCACACACATCCATGCCCGAGGCAGGATTCGAACCTGCGACCGTAGCAGTCGCACGGTTCCGGACTGCGCGCCTAGAACCGCGAGACCACCGCGGCCGGCAGAGGAGGTTGTTCTGGGTACTAATTTCTCAGCATCTATGCACCCAAATTGCGTGAAAATGTAATCACATGTCAGTTCTAGTAAAATATATTTGTCGAATGAAAGCCGTTCATCATCTGCATTTCTACTTGGTGTAGCAATGTTAATGGACAGAGGTGTAGGCACTTATCTGTGGTAGATCTGACAACAGAGTACAATGCTGGTGCAGACACAAGTGTCTTAGAACACACCTTCCAAAGGCCATTTTGAAGATGGAACTCTACATCGCATGACGTCTGCTTGTTCCTGTGGCGACTCAACTACATCTTCAGTTATGATTGCAGTGGGCACAGCAGTACCGAGTCTTCACCGTGGGTCAATAGAAACGTCTCGCCTATCGAATTAATCACATGTCCTGTTACACCAGCTCGATGGCTGGTTTCTTACACGCCATCATTCAGGCGAATGGGTGCACGAAACATGCACTGCGCCACAGATGCAGGTCAGTGAGCGCAGAATTTTGCTATTGAGTACACTCAATTATGCTTCCGTGGTATATGTGGTGGGAATCGAAGGCATGGGGCAGCAATGAACTACACGAACATTGTCATTGCGGACCACCTGCGTCACTACATGCTTGAAGTCTGCCCCTATGGCGATGACATCTTCCAGCTAAATAACTGCCCGTGTTGAAAGGTGAGAATCGTTCCACAATGGATTGAGGGGCATTACACTGAGCTCAGACGTCTTGGCTAGGAAAGTGCCTGATCTGTCCTCACTGGAACACATATCGCGTGCCAGCTGCGTGGCTCTAAACCACCATCCCGAAACTTGAGGGAATTGCTTGACCTGTGCCTTGACATCTGGTGCCACATACTTCTAGAATCCTTTCAAGGACTTGTAGAATCCATACCAAGCAGAATATAAGTCGTACTGTGTTTAAAAAGGGAAATATCAAGCTATTAAACAGGTGGTCATAATATTTTGGTTCTTCGGCATATATAAGCCATAGAAATGGTAGTCAGTTGACCCTCCAGGTTGTATATGGCGGAAGACATGCCCATGACCATAAGATGTATGAATTGGCTTCTCGCCTCAGATGGGCCAATATGGACAGACCGACCGCCGTGTCATCCTCAGGCAATGGCGTCATTTGAACTTGATATGGTGGGGTATTGTGTTATCAGACCCTTCTCATAGCCGTTTTCCGTTCTGTAGACCTTAGAGTATTGGCTTCTCATTCAAATGGCTCCTCAAACTACGTTACGAGGCTGAGTCCACCCCGTTACATTCCTTCCAGCGAGGAACAATCCCTGGTAGTATCGAAAAGCGAACCTGTGGCCTCCACATGGCAATCAGTCCCGCTGACTACTCATCTACGAACACAGACATAACATGAATGAAGCTAACCAATTTTCTGACATCTCAAAGAAAGCGGACTGTCCACGTTTCTAAGTAAGGACTGACTTACCACACGCACCTAGGCAACACAGCAGTCATAAAAGGATACCAACTGCCATGCAGCAGAGACGAGTGCCCTTTCCCCACCCCTCGTCAGTAACAATCAGTCTGAAACCCGCTAGGAACTGTTGTCAGTAAACACAGGTCCATCTGAATCAGATTTTGGGAGAACATTATCAAGCGAACTGCATGGAACTGATATCTGGCGTCAGGTACCATGAAAGAGTGCATTGCTCGAAGTGGAACGTAAGACTGCACGACTTTAGCTGGCCAAAATATGCAGAAACGGAAGAGAAGTTGGTCTGACATGTTGGGATTAGATTAGATCAGATTAGATTAGTTTTCGTTCCATAGATCCATGCTGAGGAGATCCTCGTGGATGTGGAACATGTCAATTGTTTTTTAAGCTGAAATAACAATACTAATAGTATGAATATATACAATACATCATTTGTTTCTATTAAAAAATTCGACAATGGAGTAGAAGGAGTTGGCCAATAGTAAGTCTTTCAGGCTCCTTTTAAACTGATCTTTATTTGTAACTAAATTTTTTATGTTTACTGGCAAATTATTGAAGATGAGTGTTCCTGAGTAGTGGACCCCTTTTTGAACTAAAGTAAGGGCTTTTAAGTCCTTGTGCAGATCATTTTTGTTCCTGGTATTGTATGTATGAACTGAGCTGTTTGTTGGAAACAGAGATATATTATTTAGGACAAATTTCATTAATGAGTAAATATACTGAGAGGCAGTAGTTAGTATACCCAGTTCTTTGAAGAGGTTTCTACAGGACGTCCATGAATTTACTCCACAAATAATACGTATTACACGCTTTTGGACTCTGAAAACTTTTGTTTGACTTGAAGAGTTACCCCAAAATATTATACAATATGACATTATGGAATGAAAGTAGGCAAAGTATGCAAGATTTTTCATTTTTATGTCGCCTATGTCTGCTAACACTCGAAATGCAAATACAGATTTGTTAAGGCGTTTCTGCAGTTCTGTGGTGTGCTCTTCCCAACTGAATTTATTATCAAGTTGTAATCCCAGGAATTTAAGACTGTCAATCTCTTCTATCTGCTCTTCTTCGTATTTTATGCATATGCTGGGTGGAAACCTCTTAAAGCTTCTGAATTGCATATAGTGAGTCTTTTCGAAGTTTAATGTCAGTGAGTTGGCTTTAAACCATTTATTAATGTCCATGACAATATCATTAGCAGATCTTTCTAGAACTACACTTGACATACTATTTATTGCAATACTTGTGTCATCTGCAAACAAAACGAACTCTGCTTCTGGCAGTGTAACTGATGAGAGATCATTAATGTACACAAGAAAAAGCAATGGTCCTAAGATGGATCCTTGTGGGACGCCACATGTAATTTCTTCCCATTCTGATGATGAATGATGACTTAATTCACTGGTCCCTTGCACTGACACCCTTTTTTTCCTGTTAGTGAGGTATGACTTGAACCATTTTGCAGCACTGCCATAGAATTCTAATTTACTTAAAAGGATGTTGTGGTTCACACAATCAAATGCCTTTGACAAATCACAGAAAATACCTGCTGCTTGTAATTAGTTATTTAATGAATTAAGTACATTTTCACTGTAGGTGTAAATAGCCTTCTCGATATCAGAACCCTTCAGAAATCCAAACTGTGTTCTTGATAATATGTTATTTGTGGTCAGATGGTTGAGCAGCTGCCTGTACATTACTTTTTCTAAAATTTTTGTGAATGCTGGCAAAAGTGAAATCGGTCTGTAGTTTGATGGTATCTCTTTATCCCCTTTCTTGAATAGAGGCTTAACATCTGCATATTTTAGCCAGTCAGGAAATGTCCCAGTTACAATTGACTGGTTAAACAAGTAACTTAGAATTGTACTAAACTCACAAGAACATGCCTTAATTAACTTTGTTGATATTTCATCGTACCCACTAGAATGCTTTGTTTTTAAAGATTTTATGATGGACGTTATTTCTTTTGGTGAAGTGAGTGATATATTCATGTACTTGAAGCTATTTGTGAAGGCTAGTTTCAGATATTCAAGGGCATTATTTACTGATCCTGAAAGTCCCATTCTATCAGTAACGGATATAAAGTACTTGTTAAATAGATTTGCCACACTATGCCCATCAGTTACTAATGTGTCATCTACCCTTAGTGCTATTTGCTCCTGTTTCTTTCTGGTTCCACCAGTCTGCTCTTTCACTATATCCCAAATTGTTTTTATTTTGTTCCCTGACATTGCTATCTTCTTCTCGTAGTGCATTTATTTAGACGTCTGAATTACTTTTTTTAATGTTTTACAGTATTCCTTATATTTAGCTAAAGCATCAGCATTGGAGCTATTCTTGGTCGACGATACATTTTCCTTTTTGTCTTACAGGAAATCTTTATTCCTTGTGTAATCCATGGTTTTATTATAGACTTCTGTTTAATTTGAGTAACTCTTAGAGGAAAACAGTTTTCAAACATGGTACTGACATTGTTCATGAATGTGTTATATTTTTCATTCATGTCATGAGCACTATAAACATCTTTCCAGTTCATATCTTTGAGCAGTTTTCTAAAACACTCAATTTTTGGTTGATTGACTACTCTCCTGTACTCAGATTTAGCAGTCTTGATAATCTGCTTAGAATTTACATCTAAAACAAGGAGCTGCATGTCATGATCTGATAGTACATTTATAACAGGTTTTATGATATGATTTTGTTCCTTTGATTTGTCTATAAAAATGTTATCAATGGCTGTGCTTGAGGATTTAGTGATCCTAGTTGGAAAGTTTACAGTGTGAGTTAGATTGAAAGACAACATTACTAACTGCAGTGAATGTTTACTGGAAGATTGCATTAGAAAATCTGTATTAAAGTCACCAGCAATCAAAATTTCTTTGTTTCTTCCTGTTAAATAACCCAAAAGAGCTTCTAGATGATCTAAGAATAGATTATAATTTCCTGCAGGTGCTCGGTAAATAGTTATTATTATATAGGATCTGTTATGGAACTCTACTTCTGTTGCACATGCTTCTAGATGCTGCTCTAAAGATAATTTATTAATGTCAATGTTTTTGAATTTATGGCAATTTTTGATAAATGTGGCAACTCCTCCTCCATCCATATCTACTCTGCAGAAGTAGGAAGCTAGCTTAAATCCTGAAATGTCTAACATATCTATATCAGTGGTCACTTGATGTTCAGAGAGGCAGATTATGTCAATTTGGTTAGATGAATTCATTTCATCGATACAAATGAGTAGTTCATCAACTTTATTTCTAAGTCCCGGAATGTTCTGGTGTAATAAACATAACTGATACTGCATACTAATGGGATTGTAACTGCTTTGGCGAAGATGAACTGGCAGTTTCTGATTACTTTCTGTTAAACACTGTTTAAATGGAGGCTGTATGATACAATCTGACTTGTTCATCTGTTTTCTCAAACTGAGTGTGTCTGCCAATCTCTCTTAAAACTCGTTTTCTTTCCCCCTTCCCTACCCTAAAAAAGGCATCCCTCTGACACCTGTGACCACTGGTATTTTACCACTTGTGCCAGTGTCCCCCCTTAAGTTTTCTGCAATCAACCCAGACAGTTTTCCCTTCCCTTTCCTATTGAGGTGAAGGCCATGCCTAGTGTAGTCCCACCTATATCCGTCCTAAGCAGCCACTCCAACTCCAAGTTCACCCTCCCTACGGAAGAGTTCAAATGAGGCCGATCATGGCGTCTCAACACAGACACAAATCCCACACTCGTATGCTTCGTTGCTGATGCTATCTTCACCAGGTCACTCTCTATGGAATATTCAGAGTCTCTGTCAATGCTATTTCCCGGACCACCCACTATAACCACGGCATCATCCTTTGCGAAATCCTTGCATAAAGCACCTACATCCTCTGTTACCTGACCCAGATCTGCACTAGGCTTGAAAAAGTTTGTGACCTGGTACTCTGGACCTAGATTTTCCTGCAGTAGTTGGCCAACACCTCTACCATGGGAACTACCTAACAACAGAACTTTCTTTCTCTTTACGAATTTCCCCACCTTTTTCAAGTCCTTGAAAGCTTTTTGTGCCCTTTCTACGGCTTCAGCTACATGAGGCTCATCCGATTCTGACTGAAGCAACAGGTCAAATCTATTTTCAAGATTTATGACAAAGCTGTCTGATGGTCTCCTTTGCCTGTTCCCCCTATTACCTGTTGCCACTTCCCACCTCTGTTCACCCTTCTCCCTCTTTAACCTGTCCAGATCCTCCCTTGCCTTGTCTAGGTCAGCTTGGAGAGCTGCAATTTTCCCTTCCTGTTCCAGTATTTTCCTATCTCTACTGCAGATCCTACAATACCACTGGTGAGCCTCATTTATGTCCCCATTTCCCACACCACTACATTCGCCCCTATGAAAGAAACTACAGCACCCATCACACCATACCCCGGATCTAACGATCCTACGGCATGTCACACACTTCTCACTCATGGTAAAAACAGAAATCGTATAAGCTGATGTAAGTAGTGACTAAAACTTAAACAAAGGACCCTGCAAACTATTCAGGCAGATATAAATAAATTGAAAGAGTACTGAATAAAAAACTGGTGATTACATATAACTCACTGTTTACTTACGATACGCGCGCGTGAAATTAAGCCTAAAATCCGTGCTATAGGCGCGAAAAGGAAAATAAACTTCTTACCCCGTTTAATCTTCTTTAACACTTCACTAACACTTCCACTAATGTAACAACACTTATATTTATACCAACTGGAAACGTTTATCTATAAGTTTAATTCACTGCTTACTTACGATTCGCGCGCGTGAAATTAGGCCTAGGATTCGTGCTACAGGCGCGAGAAGAAAAATACGCTTCTTACCCCGTTTAATCTTATTTTATACTTCACTAACACTTCCACTAATTCAACAACACTTTTATTATATTTATAAAACCTGTACACGTTTAAAGATAGCTTAATAACAACGCTTTTTATAATTATTTAGTGCAGCAAATACTCGAAGAGTCCGCGTCGGCGCAGGGTTTCCCTGTCCTTTCCAATTACGCATGGCGTTTATCCCATTGTGTGTTCAGAGTGTAGTTCAGGCTGCAGGTGGGTCGAGTGACTTTCACATCATGACTTTGGGGCACTCATGCAAATTATCCTCCTAAACATGAACCATCTAGAAAGGCCATCCTGGTCATCTCGGAGGCCAAGCGACATCCTTTCTACAACAACATCATGATGAGTATGCTGTGGACACACTTCTTCCATGATAACTACAGCCACGCCACCATTATCTGCAAGGAAGGCGACTTTAATGTATGTGGGAACCACCGTGGTATATCGCTGTAAGACGTGTAGATTTCTATTGTCTGTTGTCAAACCACAATTTAAGAAAAATGTTTATATTTTATTAATAGGATTAAGTAGGAGTAATTAATATTTGTCATTTTGGAAATAATTGTGGTAGCAGGGAATGTCTGCACCAAAGTATTGTTGGCAGGAGAGACCGCACATTGATATAATTTTAAAAAGGGCGGGAGAGATCGCATATGGATACATTTTAAGAAAAGAGCGGGAGAGACCGCGCATTGATACATTTTGTAATGGTAGCAGGGATTGTCTGCACCAGAAAGCATTAGTTGGAGGGAGAGACCGCACTTTAGCGTTCATAGGAAGTCAGTAGTAAGCGAGATGTGAAGCCAGTCGGTGGCGGGTCTGAAGCGAGAGGTTGAGAGGAGCGGTGCGCCTGCCAGCCACCACCTATGATTTACAAGAGATTATAAACGGATGTACAGAGACATCAGCTAACTATTATCATAAAAGGAACTAATATTATTGAATTATCATTTTTTTTTTTTTTTTTTTTTTTTTTTTGAGAAACTCAAGACTACTGAAGGTATGTTTGCGCAATGCTAGTTCTATGATTACTGTAAAAATTAAGTCCCATTTGAACGTTTGTAAAATCATTTCATGACCAACAGTAAATATTTGAAGAATCGTTTTCAAAATGTAATTAATTTTTGCCAGCAATATTGCATTACTGATTATAATCCATCCCAAAAATCATCAACTTAAAACTTTGCAAAATTTTATTGTTGTCAAGAAAAAGTTTAACTATGAATTACGTAACTTCAGTCAAATTAATTAAAGAATAACGTCAGCTTTGCCATTAAAGAATAACGTCTGCTTTGATAGTAAATACAGCCTCTTATTATGACAGCCCACCAGAAGCTAATAGAGTATAGTGAAACAGAGTAGGTATACCCATGTCGCAGTTCGATGTAGCAGTCAGATGGCGATCCAGTAACAGTAAGAAAGGTAAGGAACAGTTTTGGGTTATTGCAGGTAACGACTGAGGGCCACGACGACGAGACATTCTATGTTTCGTCGAAATAATCAGCAAATCACTTTTAATAAGCAGCATTTAAATTTGTATGCGAAGATTGTACTTACTATTATTGAGAAAGATAATTATTTTCAAAGGGAAGATTACATTTGGTATTATTAAGCAAGAGATAGAAATCCTAAGGGAAGGTTTCATAGGTTATTGTAGAAGGAAGTTTGCGTAATAAAAGCGATATAGAGGAGACGGGAAGGTTTCATCGCTACTGACAGTTGCAGATAAAGTTCTAGCAAGAATTCTTTTGAATCGGATTAAGCTTATTGCAAAGAGCATATTGCCTGAATCTCAGTGTGGTTTCCGAACCTCCAGGACAGCAGGTATGATCTTCTGTGCCAGAGAACTCCAGGAAAACTCCAGACGGCAGCAGAGGATATTTAATTTGCTACAGCCAGGAAAAAGTCATTGATTCACTAATCTGCCATCTGGAAGGAACTAAAACACTTTGAATGTCCAAAACACTATGTGGAACTCAAGTTTTTGGTTGTCTATCCCTTTGACAGGAGGTCTTTGGGACGACGGGGTGCAATGTAGACTAGCGTCCCCGTGGTGCACCCTGGGCAACGTGATTTTTTATCACGGCTAAATAGTCTACAAATCTGGCTGCTGGACCTGTGAGGATTGCCCAGCTTTACAGAATCAGCACAGACATGAACGCGAATACCCGAAACATCGCTTCCTCTCAGAACCCGTTGACCAAGGACATTGGAGATGTCCTTAAAATCCTAAAACTCAACGTAGAAGGAATGAGTAGAGCTAAATCTGACTACCTAATTAAAGTCCTGGACAACCATTCAGTGGATGCTGTCTTGCTCCAGGAAACACATTACGCCGACGAAAAGCAGTTGAAAAATAGATGCAAACTTCCAGGCTATTCCCTTGCTGCAGCAACTTACCACGCTAACTATGGCACTGCCACCTACTTTAAAAACAACATTGACCAGGTCCACGATATAAAAACACACACTGACCCAAGCGCCTACGTCATAAGGACAAAAATGGATGATATTGAAGTCATCAACCTCTACAAACCCCCAACTCAGTCATGGAATGACTCTGCTATTTCCAACATACAACATCCTACAGTGATAATGGGCGATTTCAACAGCCACAGTACCCAGTGGGGATATAACAACACCAATGAGGATGGGGAGGGAGTAATGAAATGGGCGGACATAGAAGACGTCTTCTTGATCCATGATCTAAAGGATAAAGGGACTTTCCACTCGGCTGGATGGAAAAGAGACTACAACCCCGATCTGTGCTTTGTTTCCAGAGACGCCAAAAAGCTACCATTACGCTGCAATAAACAGATCTTGCCTGATTTTCCTCGTAGCCAGCACAGGCCCGTCCTGCTACATGTCGGTATACAGATTCCAATAGTGAGATCTACACCTAAACCTCGATGGAATTTTGGCAAAGCCAATTGGGAAGCCTTTACCGCCGAAATGGACCACAACATCCAATGGATCCCACCCGCATCGAAGAACTACAACCGCTTTGTGGGATTACTCCTAGCCATTGCCAAAAAACACATTCCCAGAGGCTACAGGGAAACTTATATTCCCGGCTGGAGCCAAGAATGCATAGACCTATATAATGTATATTCGCAAAACAACGATCCTGAAATTGCGGACGAGCTTCTCCAATGCCTGGACTCAGCAAGACGAGAAAAGTGGCACACTCTCATGAAAAATATGTACTTCAAGCACTCCAGCAAGAAAGCCTGGTGCCTTCTTAAAAACCGAGATGAAAGCTCCATTAAAACCTGTATGGGTGGCAACATACACCCCAAAGAGGTAGCAAACAGAATAGTTAACCTTACGAGAAAAACACCACGCAGCAACAAGGATAAGACTATGAAAGTAAAGAAAGAACTGAGAACCAAGCTCCGACAATCCACACTCGACAACAATTTCTCAAAAACCTTTACCATCCTAGAGATCACAGGAGCACTGAAAGAAATGAAAATGGGTAAAGCGGCTGGTTTAGATGAGGTCTACTCCGAGTTCTTTCGGCACCTAGGACCTCGAGCTCTACTGGGGCTAACTCAGTTTCACAATGACATCCAACGATCGGAAACACTACCACCACTATTTAAACAAACCAAGATCGTCGCCATTCTTAAGCCTGGCAAAGATGGAAAGCTCCCAGAGGACTATAGATCTATAGCTCTTCTAAGTGTATGCTACAAACTATTGGAGAGACTTATTCTCAACAGAATAAAACCCATTGCTGAGAATTTCATTCCTATTGAACAAGCCGGATTTAGACCCGGTCGGAGTTGCTGTGATCAAGTATTATCTCTTACCACACATATTGAGAGTGGATTTCAAAGGAATAAAAAGACAGTCGCCGTGTTCATAGATATATCGTCAGCATATGACACGGTGTGGAGGGAGGCAATGATTCTTAAACTCCAACGCATTATTCCTTGCAAGAAAACGGCTACCCTAATCAACAATATGCTTTCAAATAGATTTTTTGAAGTACACCTAGATGCAGAGATAAGCAAGAAATATACTTTTACTTTTTAATATATATACATCAGACCTACCAGAGACATCTTCTAAGAAGTTTATCTATGCAGACGATATTGCTCTCACATATCAACATCAAGACTGCCACAATTCCGAAAGAATCATTGAGGAAGACCTTATGAAAATGGATGAATATTTCGAAACATGGAGGCTCAGACCTAATACTTCTAAAACCCAAGTCTCCTGTTTCCACCTCAACAACAGACAGGCAAACTATGCACCCCACGTAGAGTTCAGAGGCCAGCTGCTTAACTACAATCCCCTCCCAAAGTATCTGGGAATTACATTGGACCGATCTCTGACGTACAAGGAGCACTTATACAAACGCGCAGCAAAAATCAAAACCAGAAATAATGTCCTACACAAACTCACTGGAAGTAGCTGGGGAGCAAGCGCCACAGTTCTCAGAACATCTGCTCTTGCACTAGTATATTCGGTGGCTGAATACTGCGCTCCGGTCTGGCTAAACAGCACTCACACAGCAACGGTGGACACCCAGCTAAACGACACCATGAGGCTCATCTCAGGCACTATTAAACCGACGCCCCACCAATGGCTCCCGGTACTGGCTAACATAGCCCCACCTCATCTAAGGCGAAGATCTGCACTGAAAAGGGAATGGCAAAAGTGCGCTAACAACCGTGACCTACCCTTACACGAAGACTGCAAGAATCCCAGCCACAGGCTCAAGTCCCGTAAGCCATCATAGAGATTAGGGCAACAGCTGATCGAGGACAAGTATGATATCGACGAAGCCTGACGTCGGGAATGGGATATGTCTAACCCTGATCACCTTAACTTAGTCTCGGACCCAACAGTACGGCCCGAGGGCTTCGGTCTTCCCAGAAAATCTTGGACAACTTTAAATCGTATCCGAACAGGCTATCGTAGATGTAATTACTGGAAACACAAATGGCGACAGACTGACTCACCCAACTGCGACTGTGGGAATCGACAAACTCTACATCATATCGCAATGGACTGCCCTACGAGGAGATTCCCTGGCACAATGCAGGAGCTGCACCTCCTGGAGGGAGATGCTTCTGGCTTGCTGAGGGACTTGGACATACAACCATGAGTCTGGTATACTCTTCTCCTTCTGAAAAACGTATTACAAGATACAATTACTATAATTTCTATGTAATTTTGTGTATTTTGTGTTTTACTTCCTTTTTTAGATCTAATAATTGTTTGTTGCCTGTAACATTGACCATTCATTGTTTTTATACGTTGTTTGTGTTACTACTTACTTACTGCTGTATTCTATTAGCCATACGAAATATATATATTTGGGACGACGGATGTTTACTATTGTGAGAAAATGAAACGCCTACAGCTGTCTTTATGATTTTATTTATTTTGTTGCAACCAGTTTCGGCGCTTCAGTGTACCATCCTCAGGCTGTAGTTGATGCGAAAGGGGTTGACACGATCCCTATATATATCGCATCCGTGACCTGCTAACAGGTTACACAGACTATCTGAAAATTTTGGTGTCTGCACTCTAACCATCGTCAGTTGGCAGTAGATGGTTGGAGTACTGACACCACAGTTTTCAGATAGTCTGCGTAACCGGTTATGCTGGCCACTGATGCGGTATATACGGGGATCGTGTGAAGCCCTTCCGCATCAACTACAGCCTGAAGATGGCGCACTGAAGAGACGAAACTGGTTGGAACAAAATAAAATCATAAGGACGGCTGTCGGCGTTTCATTTTCTCACTATGTGACACTGGATCTAGCTCTTCATGATGGCATGTCTGGGCTGGTTCTTCACAGTGACTCTGCGAGGGATTCGTTTCCAGTCACTCAGGGTTTGAAACAAGGCTGTGAGTTTGCTCAAACACTCTTACTACTGTACGTGGCTGCCACGTTGTATGAATTATCTGCAAACAACGAAGCCATGGAGGTAGAATTTCATTTCAATGGAGCTCTTTTCAATCTGGAAAGACTTAATTCGCAAATAAATTTCTGTTTGATGGAGGTCTTTTCAATCTGGGAATACCTCGTTCACAAAGACTTACCGAGGTTACCAGTGCGACAGAACTACAGGGTGCAAATGACGCTGCGTCTCCTGGTCTAACACTGGCAGACCTACAACAAACTGTCAACTGCTTTAAAACCGCATGTGGCCAACGGAGAAACGAAGGTACTCGCAGAACCTGCCCCAGGATTGACTCTCCCTGAGTTCAATATCTCCATCCTAGACACAGCACTGGAGCAGGTTGCGCACTTTTCATATCTTGGAATTATCTTGTCTAAACGGTGTACGTTGATAAAAGACTTGGGGGTGCCCATACACTATTTGGACGGTTAACGCACAGAGTCTTCATGAATAAAGACCTAAAAGTGCATAGCAAATTCATGGTGTACAGAGCTGTTGTCATCTCTACACTCCAGTATGGCTGTGAAAGTTTGACACTCTATCGCAGTGATATCCAAAACCGTGTGTGATTTCACTAACAAAAAATTAGATATATCTTCAACATTAAGTGGGAGGACGATGTGACCAACATTGGGTTCTAGAGAAACCTGATGTAAACAGCACTGCGGTAACCACCATCGCTCATCAACTGAAATGGTTAGGAATTAATGATCGCATGAGTGATACAAGGCTTCCCCGTCAAGTCTTTTATGGTGAAATCTGCTCTGGCAGTAGATCTCATGGTGCCCCTCTCGAACGCTTTAAGCACCAGCTAAAACACATCATGAAGACGTCTGGCATAAACATAGAAACGTGGGAAGAACGTACTGTTGGCCGGTTACTGTGAAGGAACACTGCAATCACGGCTGTCAGCTAGTATAAAGGAGGACGCATCAGACACGAAGAGGCCAAGCAACGAACAAGGAAGCCCCGTCAGTCACAACCCCACCCTCCTCCAGCCATTCAGTGCGATTTGTGTGGGGGTATGTTTTGTAGCAGGACTGATCGGTTCAACCATAGGAAGCACATCCATAGTTGGGCTGAGATGTTCATTCTATGCAGGAAGAAACTCTGCATACTCGGCATCGAGGCACAGCCGTGGACGATGACAGCCGTGTTCATCGTGGTACACGCATACTTTTCCGTTCTGAACACTCAAGTATTCAGTCACGCTAAGTCACCCAGTCTTAATCCCCTAGAAAAGTCTGGGACTATTTGGACCAACATGTTCAATATAGCATCGCCACCCCCATAATTTGGTAGCCCATTCATATCTAATCCTCAATGAATGGCTTCCATGGCGTACCTAAATGAACTTGTCGACTCTCTTCCTCGCGGGTTAAGACCATTGTAAAGGTTAACGGTGATACCACTGTGATGTCTCGTAAAGGTGGCAAATTTTTTTGTCCTACGTGCTTATAAGTTCCTAGACTGATTGGGGGAAGTATTCGGAGGAGCTATTATCTGAGCTGAAGCAGAGAATTTATTTTCCTGTTAGCCGATATAACATGTTGGCTCTTTACCGATAAAGGAACAGTTTCCAGAAGAGCTTCCACGGACACCATCAGCTATAGGTGCTGGCTTTAAAACCTGGAGCCGATACGTTAGGCTTCCCTAATCCGCGAAATGTGTGTGATAGCACACGTGCACAGATGAGGTACCAAGAATAATGATGATCACATTTATAAAAACTAGAGTGAATTCCAAAAGCGTTCGACATGCTAAACCGAGCTTGAAATTTTCTCACACCACTTTTGCAAATTATATCATTTAGCACCAAACAACGTTTACTGACTACAGTACCGTAATATGGGATATCAAACTATATCTGTAAATGGTTTCAGCATTTCTTGGTAGGAAGGACTTAACATGTTGTATGGAAAGTCATTTACAGAAGTAGAATTGATGTCAGTCGTGCCCTTAGGATATGTGTTGGGACACTCGCTGTTAGTAATATATATCAATAACCTGCCAAACAATACGAACTGTAACCTCAGACGTTTTGTAGATGAAACAATTCCATAATTACGTATGATATGAAAAGGTAGCACAAATATCCAATCATATAGCGATATGCAGAATGAAATTTTCACTCTGCAGTGGAGTGTGACTTCCTGGCAGATTAAAGCTGTGTGCTGGACCGAGGCTCAAACTCGGGACCTTTGCCTTTTGCGGGAAGGTGCTCTACCAACTGAACTACCCAAGCATGACTCACGCCCCGTCCTCGCTGCTTTAATTCCGCCTGTACCTCGTCTCCTACCTTCAAAATTTCTCAGTAGCTCTTCTGCGAAACTAGGCCACGAAAGGAAAAGGTCCCGAGTTCGAGTCTCGGTCCGGCACACAGTTTTAATCTGCCATGAAGTTTCATATACCGATATGTGTCAAATTGGTTGCAAATTTGGGAAGCTTGCTTTAGAGGTTCAGAAACGCATAATTGTACAGTTAACAGGAGGCACAAATGTAGTACCTTTTGGCAACAGTATGAATGAGTGCCAATTTTTAATTAGTTGACTCATACAAATATCTGGGTATAAATATTTGTGAAATATGAAATGCAATATTCACGTAGGCTCACGCCAGTTATAGATTAAGCAAGTGGTAGATTCCTGTTCATTGTTAAGTTACTGGCAAAATGTAATGTGTCGACAGATTTGATTGTTTCCAGAATATTTTTCAAGTATGTGGACCCAAATATTTCAAATACATATTGTTATTTGTCCGAAACTATTGTTCGGAGTTTCAACATGAGATTTCCTTGAGTTTCTCACTGTTGGAGCGAGGATTTAACCCCAGCAGTGTCAGAGAAATCAACCTAGTATTGCTGTTAGGATGCAGTCTCCAGTTCACGTGGGTGCCTGCTGCTAGTGGAGACAAAGTCCTTGGAAAGCGACTGGATACCTCATCTAATAATCGCGTATATTCATACTATGTTTGCCCTGCTAAAACACTTTTAAAAAAGAGAATACCACAAAGGAATTATCCAAATGGTACGACATCGGTGGATGTGAATTACATGTACAGACAAACAATTAATTATAAATCAGAAAAATTGGATGACTTATTCAAGAAAAAGTGCATCATAGACTGAGCAAGTCAGTAACGCCTTGGCCCACCTCTGGACCTTGTGCAAGCACGTACTCCGCTTTGCACTGATTGATTGGACATCCTCCTGAGAAATACCGTGCCAAATTCTGTGCAATCGGCGCGTTAAATAGTCAAAATCCACAGCAGGGTGATGGGCCCCCTGTACGTAATGCTCTAAACGGTCTCAGTTGAGAAGAGGTATGGTGTCCGTCCTTGCGAAACTCTACGTTGGCCAGCAAGAAGTCAAGCAGTAGAAACTCGCGCCGTGTGCATGAGGGCATTATCTTGTCGAGATGTAAGCCCAGGATGGTCTGCCATGAAGAGAATCAAAGCCGGGAATAGAATATTGTCGACGTACCGCTATGCTGTAAGAGTATCGCGGATGACAACCAAACGGAGTCGGCTGTGAGAAGAAGTGTCACACCACACCACATAACTCCTGGTTGTTGGGACGTATGGCTGGCGACGGTGGGGTTGGTATCCCACCGCTGTCTAGGTGTTTCCAGATACGTCTTCACTGGACGCCGGGGCTCAATTCCCTGAAGACAATTGTACTCCAGTCAATGAGAATCCAAGCCGAAGAACTGTCTGGAGACTTCCTGGACATTTCACCAGGGAACTAGTTTCCCTGGACATACTGCAACACTGGCCAATGCTACGAGGGCCGCTCTGAAGGTAAAGCCCCATGTTTATTTCTTCAAGAATTATTTATTTTACTCAATGAAATTTAAACACATCAAAGCATGATGTTTTTTCCACGCCGTATTTTTCTACGCAGTTTACTTCCCATTTTATGGCCTTCTTCCTGCGACACACTCGCACATGTATGTCCTGTTCTTACCAGTGTTTGTCCTGTCCACGAAGTCATATGTTTATAGTGTGAATTATTCCTTTGTCGTCCTCAAAAAGTGTTGAACAAATGCTGTCCTTCAAAGGGGCACGCAAGTGAAGGTCCAAGGGAGCTAGACCAGGGTTGTGGTGTGAATGATACCACTGTCCAACTATGTTACGACACATCCAGAAGCCGTCATACTCTTGTGTGACCGAGCATTATTGTGTTGAAACGAAACATCACCGGCTTGCTGTCACACAGAAGTCGCTGGAAACACTCACTGGGTGTGGTTAAGGTATAAATGTATTCCTCCGAATTAATGGTACTGCCTATTGCGTCACGTCGATTTAGGTGCTTATCTGTCGAGCATTTCGTGCTCGGGATGTGTGCAGGTTAAAAATTAGTATATTATTCCTGCTAAGGCCGTCGATATGGTACTTTAGTTACCTCATTTACTGTATTAGCCTCAGGTGATGTGGAGCGGCATTGCCTCAAGCTGCTGGGGAGAAAAATACTCTCGCAGCAATACTGGTACCTGGGGATGTTGTTGTTGTTGTTGTGGTCTTCAGTCCTGAGACTGGTTTGATGCAGCTCTCCATGCTACTCTATCCTGTGCAAGCTTCTTCATCTCCCATTACCTACTGCAACCTACATCCTTCTGAATCTGCTTAGTGTATTCATCTCTAGGTCTCCTTCTACGATTTTTACCCTCCACGCTGCCCTCCAATGCTAAATTGGTGATCCCTTGATGCCTCAAAACATGTCCTACCAACCGATCCCTTCTTCTAGTCAAGTTGTGCCACAAACTTCTCTTCTCCCCAATCCTATTCAATACCTCCTCATTAGTTACGTGATCTACCCACCTTATCTTCAGCATTCTTCTGTAACACCAAATTTCGAAAGCTTCTATTCTCTTCTTGTCCAAACTATTTATCGTCCATGTTTCACTTCCATATATGGCTACACTTTCAGAAATGACTTCCTGACACTTAAATCTATACTCGATGTTAACAAATTTCTCTTTTTCAGAAACGATTTCCTTGCCATTGCCAGTCTACATTTTATATCCTCTCTACTTCGACCATCATCAGTTATTTTACTCCCTAAATAGCAAAACTCCTTTACTACTTTAAGTGTCTCATTTCCTAATCTAATCCCCTCAGCATCACCCGATTTAATTCGACTACATTCCATTATCCTCGTTTTGCTTTTGTTGATGTTCATCTTATATCCTCCTTTCAAGACACTGTCCATTCCATTCAACTGCTCTTCCAAGTCCTTTGCTGTCTCTGACAGAATTATAATGTCATCGGCGAACCTCAAAGTTTTTACTTCTTCTCCATGAATTTTAATACCTACTCCGAATTTTTCTTTTGTTTCCTTTACTGCTTGCTCAATATACAGATTGAATAACATCGGGGAGAGGCTACAACCCTGTCTCACTTCTTTCCCAACCACTGCTTCCCTTTCATGCCTCTCGACTCTTATAACTGCCATCTGGTTTCTGTACAAATTGTAAATAGCCTTTCGCTCCTTGTATTTTATCCCTGCCACCTTCAGAATTTGAAAGAGAGTATTCCAGTTAACGTTATCAAAAGCTTTCTCTAAGTCTACAAATGCTAGAAACGTAGGTTTGCCTTTTCTTAGTCTTTCATCTAAGATAAGTCGTAAGGTTAGTATTGCCTCACGTGTTCCAACATTTCTACGGAATCCAAACTGATCTTCACCGAGGTCCGCTTCTACCAGTTTTTCCATTCGTCTGTAAAGATGTGGAAGTGAAATGTTCTCAGACTCGCAGCAGATTTGGCCAACCTGCTGTCCGCCTGCGATGGCCGTCACATCGATGGCGATCTGACTCTCAGATCAGAAATTACAGTCATTACGATCTTATCAGCAGAAGGAGTAGCTTTGAATTTTTTATTCCGTGGAGGCTGAGGAAGACGCAATTCCATTGACTGACTTTTTGTTTCGGGTTCAGCATGATAAGCCTGGGTTTCATCACATGCCACAATCCAGAGCATGAAGGCCCCCTCCAAAACTACAACAATTCAAAATAAACTTTTCTTTCTCTTAGATTTGTATTCCAACGTATGACAGCGCAGAACCCACCTTGCACGCACTTTTGAGTATCTAAGAGCGTGGAAAATTACAAACACTTTCTCTGCCGATTACAGCATCAGTGCCAACTCCCGAGTCGTAATGTGTCGATTCTCTCGAATGAGAACGTCAACAGCACGCTGAGACATGCCAAGCGTGACAGCCGTTGATCGTCTTCTGGCTTCAGTGAATTAATATTTAATGTCTCATATACGAAAAATTTTTGTCTGTTGGAAATAAAGGAATCGGGGCATTATATTCTAGGTGACGCTTGTACAAATAACTGTCATGAGATGTGTACTGGATTACAAAACGACCAGGAGTTGGGATGTTTCAATATGATACCCGCAAATGTCTGCACCAACGCTTGTCAGGACGATGGGTTAGTGGATCAAAGGAAATTATTTTGGCGCCCTCAGTCCTTACACCGGAGTGTATTTCGGCAGGGTAATGGTCGGATTCCTTGACTTCCAGCGAAGTTTTAAGAATTGAATAGACTCACCAATACAGTCATGGAGAACATCACAACAGATTTGTTTGTGTATCCTCGGTAAGGTGGCCACCATCGCACGGATCTTGCATCCACTGTATCCTAGCTCAATGAAAGTACATCAGACTTTTCACTTTGACGGAGTGGTAAATCATGTGTATAACCCTTTAAAAATTGTAATCATTCTATACGAAACGTTTTTCTTGGATTTCAAAAACACGGTCCACTCAATGAATGTCTAAATAGGTGACAGTGGATTGGATTTTGACATTCTGTCTATATTTCTGTATCATGGATTCAAAAATGGTTCAAATACCTCTGAGCACTATGGGACTCAACTGCTGAGGTCATAGGTCCCCTAGAACTTAGAACTACTTAAACCTAACTAACCTAAGGACAACACACACATCCAAGCCCGAGGCAGGATTCGAACCTGCGACCGTAGCGGTCGCGCGGTTCCAGACTGTAGCGCCAGAACCGCTCGGCCACCAGCGGCCGGCCTGTATCATGGAAAGCTATTATAGATTCATGAATAAAATAAGAGATAGACTGTTTTGGAGGGACAGAGAGAGAAGGACTGAGATAGAAGGGAAGACAGACAGAGTGAGTGTGTGTGTGTGTGAGAGAGAGAGAGAGAGAGAGAGAGAGAGAGAGAGACGGAGGGAGGGACGGAGGGAGGGAGAACGTTCTCGTTTCGATGGTGGATGAATTAATTCACTTGACTGATATTTTGTCGGAGTTTCTGCCGGCCATTGACGTGAAGGTCAGGTGCAGAGTTAGTGAGACGCCTGATATCGACGTATTTCACAAAACTGTGCAGCATACAGGGCACCTTATCTGCGTACTTCGGCACGCATTGAGTCTCTCATGCTATCCTCGCAAACGCATACCGATCATATTGTGCACCGTTCAAGTCAAAATACAATTGGTTACCTCTGTACAGCAAATTAGGTGCCACAGTCCGTTCAGACAGGCACTAATTCCCTTTGGACATACACACATGCTGTTATATGCTGAAATCAGGCTTAACGCCACTATGTGTTCGACTGCAGTAAGTTAACGTCTGAGTGGATGGAAGCTCCGACGCATCGTGGAGGGGTATCCTATTAGAACGGCACCTCTGCTTCGCTTATGATGACAGGAGGTGTTTCTTATCAAACTAGCAGTCCGAGCCAAGTATAACGAGCCCTTTCGTTACGTTACTGATGAGTGTGGTGCGATGAACGGAGTATAGTATCCTTACTGTTTTGCCTGGCAGGCTAAACCAAGTATAAAGTGTCCGCAATCAGTCCTGTATAATGTGCTTATCGTTCTCTTTCTGATAAATGGTAGTGTTTATGAATCTCTTCCTTTTATTAATCTGACTGCTTTTTTGAAAAAAATCTATCTACAAATGAAAGCTATTTAGAGATTCTGCAACATGCAAACAACACAGACATTCCGAAGTCGTTTTCTTCGTCCGAACGACTATTTTCCAATTCTTGTAAAAATATCTGCTCGTTGCTACCTTAAAAAAAAGTGGAGCTGTGATGGGTTGTATCAATCATGTCTTGAGGTAAATTTGTTGTCAAGTTGTAACGTTATTGCTTTAATTTGCTATGAAAGCTGTGCTGATAGACAATAAAAGCGGGTTAAAAGCTGTGAGCTGTCTGGGGAAGTTAACCTTGCATTACTCCGCAACTGTTTCACCAGGTATCCAGTCTAGCTTACCAAATTCCCAACCAGGCTAACATTAATTATAATCTTTTGATAGTCATACGACAACCGGTGATATATATATATATATATATAAAAGAGAATTTAAATAAAAAGAAATAAATCAGTTTATATTTGGAAATTTATTTTAACATTGATCATTGAAATTTCAGCATATTAAACTTGATTCATAACTAAACTGGTGCCTTATTTAGGATTGTGAAAATGTGAGATTGTAATCTTACGGAACACATCATATATGGAGTCAAGATTGGGAGACTGCATACAACGCTGCATTCATAAAATAACACACGAAGAACGCTGAAACATATGCAAGAGGAATTTAACCACAACCAACCGATTCAATTTTCACCCAAGGAAGCTACGTTCGTAGCACAATCCTATCCGTCATGTAATTACCACACACTGGTATACTAAATTCATACTAACTCTCTGTGAAATCTTCCCGAAAAGAATAGCTGAGGGCTACTTTGATGATTACACCACATACTTCACGTGGTCAACTTGGTTTACACAAAGAGTGTAACTCCATAATAATTTTGATAATTAAAATAAATTAGATCGTAAAGCAATTTACAAAAGAAAAACCTCGAACTCGTTACTATCGTCTTACTATTAACCTGATGGGTCAAACCATTGTATAAGCACGTGATACTGGTCTCACAAAGTACACCCAACGTGGGTTGAACATAAAGAAAAGTTGCTATATTGAAAAATATTGTCATGACGAGACGTTATAATCTCACGCACATTCGCTTTTAAGATTGATGATCTTAGTTAGAGTTACTGATCAACACGTGGTTCCACTTTACTCACAAAGTAGTGACAAAGCAACTACCGGAATATATTCTGAACTTCACACTCGAATTACACTGCGTTGCAATTTAAGATAACATTAAATATTTTAGAGCTAAACCTGAAATAAAGGTGATTAAATTTTCAGTTAGGCTGAACTTAAGAAATCCATTGTCCTACGGACTTAGCAGACACGCGCTTAGCCGGAGATCTTACCACTTCAGACGCTCGCCGCAGACAGACTGACCTGCTGGGCTCCTACCGAGCGTGCTACACAAATACAAACGGAAGTGATCAGAGAGGCAGCTCCCTATACCAACATGACAGGGGACGGACAGGACCATACTAAGAATAGAAACCTCTTTGCTTTTAGAAAGCGTAGCTACCTGTTCCGACGTTGGTCCTACTGTTCTCTAGCAGAGAGGCTTGTCTGCTACCATTCAGCATGCAACTAGAAATACATTTGCTCATTCATCCTCTCACACAGAAGGGAAGGGGGATGACAGTATCTTATCATATACAGTATATAAAAGAAAACGAATGTAGGTTCCGTATGAGACTGTGTGACATGAATTACATATAAACTGTGTTTTAAAGTGGAGCAGTGTGACAGATCGTTCTTGTTTATGTGTAAAAGTAACACGTTTCACTACTCAGTCTCCTCCCAGATAGTCAGAAACACCACAGTAAATTTAGAAGAGGAATTTATGTCGTAAATGACAACATATTTCAGAAATTAACACGAAAGGAATCCAACAGAGACCTTTCAAAGTGATTTCTTTGAAATGAGAAATACCTATAATCGTTCCTTTTTCATTATCACAGAAGGCATTGTTACCAGCATGAGGAAGCGGAGAATAATGTTTTTTGGTCATCTGGAAAGAATGAACCCGAAAAGCCTTACTCATAGCATACATTCATCAATTGCAAAAACAAAATCGTATTCAAAATGGGCAAGCCAAGTTAAAAAGGATTTACAGGAAGCTGAAATTTCATTTGATGACATTCAGGATCGAGAAGTTTTCAGAGAAAAGTCAAAATTACTAGAAACATTATTTGGCATACTACGCCAGTTCCATGCCCTGCCTGCAAATGGTCAAAACAGAGAAAAGAAGCACAGTCAGCCAGAACGAAAATCTACTGGCAAAAGAGGAAAATACAATCAGGGATGAGAAAAAAATCGCTTGTATTTCACTGTTATGAGACACTTTTACGTTATTCCACCATCTATGTCCATTATGTGCCATTCAAAATGAACTCGCTCACGTAATTCCACATCCAAACGTCAGTTTCCTCATACGCACTCCTCCTCCATCTTCACACTATTAATTAACTCACTCGTTCTTCACATCAGTCGACATACTCTCTGCCACAATTAATTACCTCTCTCGACGTTACACCTCGGTCTTCTGCCTCTGTTTCTGTTTTGCGCCACTGTCTGCTCCAGGCTCCAGATACTGGTAGCCCACAAGAGAATTAACAAATAATTTGATCCAAAGTTAGTGTTCTAGTCTTCTCTACGAAAACATTTTATTTTCCAAGATCACAAGGTAGGCTACAGCGATTACTAGTTTCGACCAGTTAAATGACTATCTTAAGATCTGAAACTATACCGGCGGTTACAGACCAAAATTAGAAATAGTCATCTTGGGGTTGAAGCTCTTTTTTTCTGCACTGCAACTGCAACTGTAGTGAAACATGTTTGGGTTAGAAAACAAAATTGTGTTTTCCTAAAGGCGGCCCTATCCAAAAACATACGTAATGTTCGTAAAGGAAAGAATAGACGAAATTAATCATCTCATAATAGTTGTCAGAGTAATTACCACATAATTAAAAGCAGTGTCTACATCGACTACGGAAGTGAGTCACTTTGTGATATTTATGTATGTCTACAATTCCAAACTGTAAGATGTAGTGGAATAAGGTTTTACGGAAAACAGTCCCCCGGGGAGTCACCAGTAAAAAATTAAGTGCAAACATATTTTTTGAGTAACACGTAGCACAAATTTTGTGGTTATAATACATACATATCAGATACCGTACTCACCATTTCATTATGCAGTGTAACAGATACATCATAGTAATGTAATGAGACAGTATAAAGAGCAGTTTTGTCAGCTGACAGTATCTGTTGAAACCATGCTGCTGACAGCTATAGGCAGACGGAACAATATTCTCTACACCGACTTCTGATTCACTGAAGCTACCATCAGATGGCAGTTTCGTAAACATACAATACTTTCACATAGTAAAATAATAAAAAATAACGAACAAATTATTCAGTAGTTTAAAAGGTAGATGTGGAGTACATTATAACATATTACACGTAAAAATTTGAAAGCTGCACAGACAGAGGCAAACAATGGAGTGGGTGATAAAGACTGACGTTCCAGTAGTTCGATATATCGGACTATACGTACCTGTTTCAACGTAAAATGCCAGAAACTACACGAGACAGTAGTAAGTTTAAAATTATAAAATAGGAATACAATATACTTTTACAAATTTCAAATATAATTTATTGTGGTCGGTGGGTACTCAAGTACCGGACGGTCGACGTAGTGATGATACAAGTTATATGAGAGAAAACTATTTTGTCTGACCTGCAGAGTACTTGAAAGCTTATATAGTTAATGGCTATATTTAAATACATGTCATTGTTTCACCCTGAATAACAGCAAATAATAAAATACTAAAGGTTAAGACGAAACCTGATAAATATATTTAAGGCAAATGTAAATGTTATGTAAAAAAGAGACTTATAAAGACACAAGTACTATAAACACATACAGTGATGTAGCGTTAGTAATTGAAGAGAAAAATGAGTATCTACAAGTTTACATACAACACAGAAGCTGTGTGAGGACGGGGCGTGAGTCGTGCTTGGGTAGCTCAGTTGGTAGAGCACTTGCCCGCGAAAGGCAAAGGTACCGAGTTCGAGTCTCGGTCCAGCACACAGTTTTAATCTGCCAGGAAGTATCATGTCATCGCACACTCCGCTGCAGAGTGTAAATCTCATTCTGGAATCATACCCTAGGCTGTGGCTAAGCCATGTCTCCGCAATATCCTTTCTTTCAGGAGTGCTAGTTCTGCAAGGTTCGCGGGAGATCTTCTGTAAAGTTTGGAAGGTAGGAGACGAGGTACTGGCAGAAGTAAAGCTGTGAGGACGGGGCGTGAGTCGTGCTTGGGTAGCTCAGTTGGTAGAGCACTTGCCCGCGAAGGGCAAAGGTCCCGAGTTCGAGCCTCGGTCCAGCACACAGTTTTAATCTGTCAGGAAGTTCCATACCAGCGCACACTCCGCAGCAGAGTGAAAATCTTATTCTCGATGTAGCCTTCCTTGCGAACTTCGCAAATATGGAAATTCTTAAAGACGACTGCAACACTATATTTGAAGATCCTCTTCTACAACACTGAAAAAGTTATGTAATTATGATTCAAACTTCATTACATACGAGGGCCCAAGTTCTTCACACTATTATACATATGTCAGGTGTGCGTGTACGAAACATTACCACTGATGATTTTTACTAATTTAACTTAGATCCTATGACAAACTGCTACACAAAAACGCGATGAAATTCCAAAACCACCAGGGAATTAAAAAGAACTGTGTGATGCGGCTGAGATGGTCTCAAGAAGATGATGATCCTCCCTTATTTTCATATGCCAGTCATGACTGCTCCCGCGCAACGGAAATGTTGCTGTGGATAGGCAAAATTTCACCGATATAAATATATTTCTTTCCGTAATTGCTGGAAAATATAGCAATGTTTGTTTTAACCAAAAGGAGTAGATTTTTACAGCAATGATTCAGGGTTACAATCCTTACTACATATGGTTTTAATTGGTTGCGACAAATCATTCTGAAATTACTTTGATTGCGTCAGTAACTACTTCTGTGCTATAATTTAGTTGTTAGGTACAGAATGCCAGTGTCACCAGCAGTGACGGATTTGTTTACGTGTGTATGGTGTGTTTACGACGACGATATCCTGTAAATAGCATTTGCGTTTGATACCGAGCTTCTGATCAGCAGTTTCCCGTCGAGCAGGTGGCGGCAAAAGGAATGCCATCCAGCACGCGCCACTGCGTGTTTCGAGGAGCAACTGCCGCAGTCGTAAATCATTTCACTCTCCTGCGGGTCACGGAAGCGTGTCACTGACACGTGGAGTGATTAATGAGTCCTCGAGATCGAAACGAGAGGATTTAGAAGCATTACGGATTCCTCGCAGGTCTCTATTTACCTTCAATTACGCAAACTCCCATTCCTGTTTGACTCGCTGCGCTCCACACTCTGCTTACAGCAGCACCAGCAGCAACCGGTGGGGCTGTTAAGCAATTGGTATGAAACAGGTAATCGCTCGGCTCTCCCCTGGATATCCGATTATACCATCTGTCTGATCAGAACTGTTAAATTCGTCGAAACACGGAGCTCAGGTTCAATAGAGCAAAGTAAACACTCTAAAGTGGTCGGTTTCGACAAATTTGCTGGCGATCTGCACCAGCCAACAAGATCAAAATAATCTTTGTAACTTGAACACTCTTTTGTTGGTCCATGTTTGCGTACAACAATATGGGGTCTTGGGTCCTCCTTGACACGAAAAACATTTTGTTCATTTCTTCCCCAAAGTAGTTCCAGGGAAAATTTCGCCAGTACCAGTGATTTTTTTTAACTCCGAAATATTCAAAGTTAGCATCGTTACAGAGCACTACAACAACAATATTACATCTACAGGTACTGTATTTTGTGATTAGTTTTATAATACCATTTTACATTTGAGTTACTGCACGGTTCTTATACTTACCGCTTTCTGGCATATTTTCTATGTTCGTTGCCATTTTTATAACGTAACCTGCCATGTACTTATATTCGTCGATCGTCTTGCAGTTCCACTACAACACAGTAAAACGTAACTTAACACCTTGGCAGTAATTCAGAACGTTACGCCACTTTGCGATCCGCGTGTGTCGCGAGAGGTATCATGTATCGCGAGAATGTTTTGAAAGCTTCAGCATGATTATTTTGGGTGGTTGTTTCTATTTATTATGCATTATGCGAAAATCGAATGTGTGCTATCACTCTTCAGAGCTCTCACTTGCTCTGTTTGCTACTTTTACACCCATGTTCCACAGGATAAATAGATCAGCTCTTAAACCTCAGAAGTACACACACGAACTAACTGTAAACGAAACAATTGCTACTGAAAATCACTACTAAGCAGACACCATACACAAGCTGAACAACAGGATAAAAATGAAAGACAATGACAGTGGCTACCCGCTCAAGAGAAAGTTGTCGCTATATGCCTGTATTTCTGAATTTGTCTGAAGTTCTTTACTCTGATCTTAGTTTTGGTTGTGCTATGTTGTTTTATCTGAGTGTTATTACGATACCTTGTTTCTTCAATATGTCTGCAATTCTATGTACTGTTTTACTTCTGTATGTTGGTGTGTACGCTGCCGCTGTGGCCGAGCGGTTGTAGGTGCTTCAGTACGGCACCGCGGTGCTGCTACGGTCGCAGATTCAAATCCTGCCAGGGGCACGGATGTGTGTGATGTCCTTAGGTTAGTTAGGTTTAAGCAGTTCTAAGTCTAGGGGATTGATGACCTCAGATGTTGAATCCCATAGTTTTTAAAGCCATTTTGGTGTATACATTTGTTACATTTTTCTGATAGGTGTGGCATGCTGTGTTATCAGTTTTTTTTTTTTCCCCTTGCGTCCGTGGTTTCCGACCCTTTGCTTGAGTGGGTAGCCACTGTCATTATCTTTCATTTTTATCCTGTTGTTCAGCTTGCTTATGGTGTCTGCTTAGTAGTGATTTTCAGTAGCAATTGTTTCGTTTACAGTTAGTTCGTGTGTGTACTTCTGAGGTTTAAGAGGTGTTCTACACTCCTGGAAATTGAAATAAGAACACCGTGAATTCATTGTCCCAGGAAGGGGAAACTTTATTGACACATTCCTGGGGTCAGATACATCACATGATCACACTGACAGAACCACAGGCACATAGACACAGGCAACAGAGCATGCACAATGTTGGCACTAGTACAGTGTATATCCACCTTTCGCAGCAATGCAGGCTGCTATTCTCCCATGGAGACGATCGTAGAGATGCTGGATGTGGTCCTGTGGAACGGCTTGCCATGCCATTTCCACCTGGCGCCTCAGTTGGACCAGCGTTCGTGCTGGACGTGCAGACCGCGTGAGACGACGCTTCATCCAGTCCCAAACATGCTCAATGGGGGACAGATCCGGAGATCTTGCTGGCCAGGGTAGTTGACTTACACCTTCTAGAGCACTTTGGGTGACACGGGATACATGCGGACGTGCATTGTCTTGTTGGAACAGCAAGTTCCCTTGCCGGTCTAGGAATGGTAGAACGATGGGTTCGATGACGGTTTGGATGTACCGAGCACTATTCAGTGTCCCCTCGACGATCACCAGTGGTGTACGGCCAGTGTAGGAGATCGCTCCCCACACCATGATGCCGGGTGTTGGCCCTGTGTGCCTCGGTCGTATGCAGTCCTGATTGTGGCGCTCACCTGCACGGCGCCAAACACGCATACGACCATCATTGGCACCAAGGCAGAAGCGACTCTCATCGCTGAAGACGACACGTCTCCATTCGTCCCTCCATTCATGCCTGTCGCGACACCACTGGAGGCGGGCTGCACGATGTTGGGGCGTGAGCGGAAGACGGCCTAACGGTGTGCGGGACCGTAGCCCAGCTTCATGGAGACGGTTGCGAATCGTCCTCGCCGATACCCCAGGAGCAACAGTGTCCCTAATTTGCTGGGAAGTGGCGGTGCGGTCCCCTACGGCACTGCGTAGGATCCTACGGTCTTGGCGTGCATCCGTGCGTCGCTGCGGTCCGGTCCCAGGTCGACGGGCACGTGCACCTTCCGCCGACCACTGGCGACAACATCGATGTACTGTGGAGACCTCACGCCCCACGTGTTGAGCAATTCGGCGGTACGTCCACCCGGCCTCCCGCATGCCCACTATACGCCCTCGCTCAAAGTCCGTCAACTGCACATACGGTTCACGTCCACGCTGTCGCGGCATGCTACCAGTGTTAAAGACTGCGATGGAGCTCCGTATGCCACGGCAAACTGGCTGACACTGACGGCGGCGGTGCACAAATGCTGCGCAGCTAGCGCCATTCGACGGCCAACACCGCGGGTCCTGGTGTGTCCGCTGTGCCGTGCGTGTGATCATTGCTTGTACAGCCCTCTCGCAGTGTCCGGAGCAAGTATGGTGGGTCTGACACACCGGTGTCAATGTGTTCTTTTTTCCATTTCCAGGAGTGTATTTATCCTGTGGAACATGGGTGTAAAAGTGGCAAACTTACCATCTGTCGGGTGTCTGGATGAAGAATGAATATGATTGCTTGATGTTGTAGGTTTTCTGTATACGGGGAGTAATTGATGCTGAGTAAAATGAGAGACTTAGCTTCAGATTTGATAGGATGACAAAGATACTGTTCTAGAAAACATTACAAAATCAGTGCTCTTAGATACTCATACTTACGAAGATACTTTGTGGCTGAGACGAACGAGAGAGTACTGATGCCTAAAAGAGGGTATAAGCAATGATTTTACTGGACTATATATTTTTAAAGGTATTTTAACCGAACATTTAATCAGACGATGCTCCACCATCCCTACGTTTGCATATGACGTGATGTATTAATTTAAACATTTGGCTGATTTTCGTTGGCAGACAGAGGACACGAACAATAAAAACAGAATATAAAGTACGTCAGTAATTTAAACATCAGCAAAATGCGATGTAACGTAATTCCCAACTTAAGTAAAAGCTTTAGGCACGTATTTAATGCAGTAAGAGAAAAGAAGGAGCTGATGACACAACTGTGGTGAAACGATATCAAAGGGAAACCACAGCTGGTAATTATAAGTGAAACAACAAATTAAGTGTGCAACAAAAGAATATATTTATTGCAAAGTATTATGTTGTCAGAACTTTCTATCGTTGCGCCACGGCTTGGAGGAAAGAATGAATTGTGTAATTTATATTCGTTGCCGCCAGATGTCGTTCGACTCCAGTTTCCTTGTTTACCATCACTTGTTGCAGTATGGCTATTCCGCTGCAAAATTCTTTTTGTGTTCTCGAGTTTGCGAAGTATAATTCGGTGATAACAGCGCAAAGACGTTTTAGGATGAGGTACCGCACCCATCCTCCGAAAGGATGAAACACGCGCAGAAGGTACCGAAATTTTATAGTCATAGGACGTGTATGAAAGGGTTCAAATGGTTGAAATGGCTCTGAGCACTACGGGACTTAACATCTGAGGTCATCAGTCCCCTAGAACTTAGAACTACTTAAACCTTACTAACCTTACGACATCACACACACCCATGACCGAGGCAGGATTCGAACCTGCGACCGTAGCGGTCGCGCGGTTCCAGACTGAAGCGCCTAGAACCGCTCGGCCACTTCGGCCGGCTGTATGAAAAGGAAAGAGTAATGGCCGCCCTCGTGTTTCTGGCGAAAATGAAACGCATTCAGCCTGTTTTCCAACGTAGTCCTACAAAATTAACTAGTCGAGTCAACTGGGAGTTACAACTGCCTACAACAAAATTTTGACGTGTTTTGAGACGTCGGTCGGTTATGAAGGCGTACAAGTTACAGCTGTTACAAGCTCTGCGTCATGACGACAAATGTAGACGTGTGGCGTTTTCAGACGAGCTTCAGAAAGCTATTGACAACTATAAGGATTTCGAACAACGCATCATGTTCAGTGATGAAGCGACTTTCCACCTTAGTAGGAAAGTAAACGAACACAATGTTCGTATTTGGAGCAACAGAACCCATCTGCACAGGCTGAACATATACGAGCTGCACGAAAAAAGTGTGTTTTGTGCGATATCCCACTATCTGTTCACGGCCCATTCTTCTTTGATGGAAACAGGGTTAACAGTCAGCAGTGTCTTGCTATGTTAGAAAACTGGTTCTTTCCGGGTACACCGCCTCACTGCAGTCATCAAGTACGTCAGTATCTCTACCGAACAGTTTGATTGATAATCAAACAGCAGGTGACTTAGCACTTGTGAACTGGCTTGCACGGCTACCGGATTTGACGCCCTGTGACTTTTCATGTGAGGTATCATTGAAGTCAATATTTAAGCACCAACACTATCACAGAACCAAGACGAGTTGAAGTACTGCCTTTACGTAAGCGACGATGAACATGCTTAACCGTGTATTGGAGGAATTCGAGTATCGATTTGACATTGTTCGTCTCGCTGGTGGAAGACCTACTCAACATCTGTAATCTAAAACTGAGAGGTTCGTAAATATGTGTATCAAGTTTCATAGTTTGTCTTACAATGCAAATCAATATTTGCTTTTGAAATACGTATATTCTTTTAAGAAACCCCCTTTGTGTACAGTAATATCGCACGCTAATGTTCGCATGGGTATTTCGCCTGCACTACAGCTGACATTTTACCACGTTAGTCATTTGGAACTGAACAGGTTTTCTCACTTGTATTTTACACACCGAAATGAACCTATATAGTTTTCACGTTTCTACGAGGCCTGTTCAGAAAGTAAGCTCCGATTGATTGCCAAATTGAAACCACAGTGAACATCAGAAATGTTTTACTTGTAACAATTAGCTACACCTTTCAGCTACTTCTCTACGTAGTCGCCGTTCTGACTTAGACTTTTGTCATAGCGTTGTACCAACTTTTCAATAGCCTCATCATAGAAGGCAGCCGCCAGTGCTTTCCGCCAATTCTCCACGCTGGCCTACACCTCGTTGTCTGTGTCAAAATGTTGTCTTCAAAGACAGCGGTTCATGTGACCAGAGATGAAACTCAGGGGGAGACAATTGCGGACTGTATTGTGGGTAATCTCACATTTCCATTTGAAAACGATGCAGGAGCATCTTCATTGCCCCTGCAGCATGCGGCTGAGAATTGTCTTGAAGAAGAAACAGCACGATAGTTATGTAAAGTTAGCTGCATAGCTTCAGGCGAAATTTTTCACCAGGCCCTCGTACTTGGCGGCAGACACTATTTTCTAGACATCTTTACGCACTCACTGCGAGCTCAGAAATGAGAAGAGCGACGTGATGCTAACTGGGGTTATACTAGAGACACTACCCAACACATCTGTGCAAAGCTTTATCGGATTTTCGTAGTCGTTTCCATTTCGCGACCGATCGGAGCTTACTTTCTGAACGCCCCTCGTATTTTTGAACTTTGTGAACGTTGGATTATAAAGGAAAAAAATGGTTCAAATGGCTCTGAGCACTATGGGACTCAACTGCTGAGGTCATTAGTCCCCTAGAACTTAGAACTAGTTAAACCTAACTAACCTAAGTACATCACAAACATCCATGCCCGAGGCAGGATTCGAACCTGCGACCGTAGCGGTCTTGCGGTTCCAGACTGCAGCGCCTTTAACCGCACGGCCACTTCGGCCGGCGATTATAAAGGAAAGTCAAATGAAAATCGAACACCCACCAAGACACAGAGTCAGCGCGAGAGGTGGCCCCACTGACATTACGTTTCGACGCTGTTAGGGGAACATCAGTTGTTGGGTTATGACTTTCATTGTTGGCGAATTGGGCTAATGTTCTCGTCCTTTTCTCGTATAATCACACAGCTAGCGCCCATGGTTCGACTACCCTTCAGACAGGCGTGTAGCAGACGCAGCCTGCATTCCTCGCCCGCTCGCTACACAGACTTCGGCGGTAGCTTAGAGACAAGTTCCGGAGCGTGGATCCACAACGGTACTAAAGCTACGCTTCAGCGATTTGGTTGGGAAACACTATAACGTACTTTGCACAGCCAGGATCTTTCACTGTATGATTTTCCCATTTTTAGTGGCCTGAAGGAAGACACGCGTGCTCGACGGTTCCTACGAGCGAGGGAGTGCAAGGGCTGGTGCGGTTGTGAATCTGTCAACGGCCCATCGCATTCTACGAAACTGGAATTGATCGTCTCGTCTCCCAGTGGGATAAATGACTTAACGCAACTGGTGATTTAATTTGAATGAACCATTACATGGTACCCTTGTCGTGGGTGTTCGGTTTTCATTTGATTGACCCTTATGTATTCCTGTAACTAATTCTGTTACATTCTTCCGCTGTAAACACCGATTTGTTAATTATCTGTTAACAACTGTGTGCTAGGTTAACATATTGTCTTCAGTAAATGTTGAGACAACATGGTACTTGTGACGGTCTTTATAAATTGTTATGTGTGCGTGTGCACATGGTAATGTTTTTTTTTCGGTGGTGGGGGGGGGGGGGTGCATGCAACTTGTCTGTACTTATTTTCAGTTGTTTCAACGTAGTTATGCCCCTATGCAAAATGTATCTGTTAACACTGTGTCACTGTTTAAGAGAATATTCACCTTTTCCTCTATTGTTGCATTTTTTCTGGACTACAGCTTTTAAATTTCCAATACGATGGATGTAGAGGAATTACGTGTAAAGTTTAAACAAATCAAAAATCGTAGTTTAGAGACGTACGAGGGTTGTCCAGAAAGTAAGATCCGATCGGACGCGAAATAGAAACCACAGAGAAGATCAGAAATGTTTTGCATGTATGGTTCTCGGGCGAGACGTCGGATGTTATAGTGAAAACTCCACAATATTTCGTCAGCGCAACTGGCCGACATCTTCAGGTGCGACGAACACACTGCTAAGGCAGCATCAGGCCCTGGTGCTGCCTTAGCAGTGTGTTCGTCGCACCTGAAGATGTCGGCCAGTTGCGCTGACGAAATATTGTGGAGTTTTCACTATAACATCCGACGTCTCGCCCGAGAACCATACATGCAACATGTTTGTCGGGAAAGCCTCAAGCAACACATCAGAAATGTTTTATTTGCAACAGTTAGGTACACCTTCCACCTACTTCTCTGCATAGTCGCCGCTCCAGCTTCGAGTGTTGTCATAGTGCTGTATCAACTTTCCAGTATTCTCGTCATAGAAAGCAGCCGCCTCTGTTTTCGGCCAGTTATCTGCACTGGTATGCAGCTCGTTGTATGTGGAAAAATATTGTCTTAATAGCCAGAGGTTCTTGTGAGCAGAGATGAGGCTCAGGGGGAGCCAATTACGGTCTGTATTGTGGGTGATGAAACACGTCTCATCGGAAACGCTGCAGGAACGTCTTCATTGCCCCTGCAGTGTGCGGCCGAGAATTGGCATGAAGAAGGAACTGCTCGACAGTTGTGTTATGTGGGCTGCATGACACAGGCGAAATCTCCAACCAGGCCCTCATACTTGGCGGGAGCGCTATTCCCTAATCACCTTTATGTACTCACTGTTCACTCAAATGTGAAAAGAGCGACGCAACACGATCGACGGACATATTAGAGACACGGCCCAGCACATCTGTGCAAAGCTCTACCGTATTTTCCCAGTGTTTTATATTTCGCGACCGATCGGAACTTACTTTCTGGACAACCCTCGTATATGCCTAACAAGTGGGTTAAGGACGGAAAATAGCAACCGTAGTTTAAAAAGAAAATGCAAACAATGCTGAGAAAACTCTGTGCCTTTCAAAAAAGAACGCCGAGAGACAAAGCAAGTTGAATTTCGTGTCTTTATGAAAATAGGAGGATAATGGAATGTAGTCAAATTAAGTCGGGTGATGCTGAGGGAATTAGATTAGGAAATGAGACACTTAAAGTAGTAAAGGAGTTTTGCTATTTGGGGAGCAAAATAACTGATGATGGTCGAAGTAGAGAGGATATAAAATGTAGACTGGCAATGGCAAGGAAAGCGTTTCTGAAGAAGAGAAATTTGCTAACATCGAGTATTGATTTAAGTGTCAGGAAGTCGTTTCTGAAAGTATTTGTATGGAGTGTAGCCATGTATGGAAGTGAAACATGGACGGTAACCAGTTTGGACAAGAAGAGAATAGAAGCTTTCGAAATGTGGTGCTACAGAAGAATGCTGAAGATAAGGTGGGTAGATCACGTAACTAATGAGGAGGTATTGAATAGGATTGGGGAGAAGAGAAGTTTGTGGCACAACTTGACTAGAAGAAGGGATCGGTTGGTAGGACATGTTTTGAGGCATCAAGGGATCACAAATTTAGCATTGGAGGGCAGCGTGGAGGTTAAAAATCGTAGAGGGAGACCAAGAGATGAATACGCTAAGCAGATTCAGAAGGATGTAGGTTGCAGTAGGTACTGGGAGATGAAGAAGCTTGCACAGGATAGAGTAGCATGAAGAGCTGCATCAAACCAGAGTCAGGACTGAAGACCACAACAACAACAACATGAAAATAGCGATCAGTGAAGCATAAAACTCCCACTGTCAGACGTTAGTGAAAGATCTAGCCGAGAATCCTAGAAACTTTTGCTCACTTTTAAAATTGCAGGTCGAACACTTCTAGTCATCATCCGTAGACTGGTACAATATAGCAATAAAAGCAAAAACAAAGGTGAAGTTTTAAATTTCGCGTTTGTAGCATCAATCACGCAAGAGGATCATACAGACATATCGTTATTCCATGGCCACGCAAACTTATGTTTGGACGAGACAGAAATAGATAACCCACTTGTTGAAAAGCAGCTGAGGGAGTTGAAACAAGCAAGGCACTAGGTCACGATGGAAATCCAACACGGTCTTACAGAAAGTACCCTTGGCATTGGTACCATAGTTAGCTTACAATTATTTGCGAAAAAGAGAGTGTGAAAAACTGCAGGTGACTATTGTACATAGGAAGAGCAAAACGGCGGACACGCAAAATTACAGACCAATATCCGTAACATCGGATTGCTGCAGAACAGTTTAGCGTATCTCGGTTCTGCACTACTGGCCATTAAAATTCCTAAACCAAGAAGAAATGCACATGATAAACGGGCATTCATTGGACAAAATATTAGATTAGAACTGACATGTGATTACATTTTCACGCCGTTTGGGTGCATAGATCCTGAGAAATCAGTACTCAGAACAACCACCTCTCGCCGTAATAACGGCCTTGATACGCCTGGGCATTGAGTCAAACAGAGCTTGGATGGCTTGTACAGGTACAGCTGCCCATGCAGCTTCAACACGATACCGCAGTTCATCAAGAGTAGTTACTGGCGTATTCTGACGAGCCAGTTGCTCGGCCACCATTGACCAGACGTTTGCAATTGGTGAGAATTCTGGAGAATGTGTTGGCCAGGGAAGCAGTCGAACATTTTCTGTATCCAGGAAGGCCTGTACAGGACCTGCAACATGCAGTCGTGAATTATCCTGCTGATATGTAGGGTTTCGCAGGGATCGGATGAAGGGTAGAGCCGAGGGTCGTAACACATCTGAAATGTAACATCCACTGTTCAAAATGCCGTCAATGTGAACAAGAGGTGACCGAGACCTGTAACCAATGGCACCCCAAACCACTACGCTGGGTGATACGCCAGTATGCCAATGACGAGTACACGCTTCCAATGTGCGTTCACCGCGATGCAGCAAAACACGGATGCGACCATCATGATGCTGTAAACAGAACCTGGATTCATCCGAAAAAATGACGTTTTGCCATTCGTGCACCCAGGTTCGTCGTTGAGTACACCACCGCAGGCGCTCCTTTGTGTGATGCAGCATCAAGGGTAACCGCAGCCATGGTCTCCGAGCTGATAGTCCATGCTGCTGCAAACGTCGTCGAACTGTTCGTGCAAATGGTTGTCTTGTAAACGTCCCCATCTGTTGACTCAGGGGTCGAGACGTGGCTGCACGATCCGTTACAGACATGCGGATAAGATGCCTATCATCTAGACTGCTAGTGATACGAGGTCGTTGGGATCCAGCACGGCGTTCCGTATTACCCTCCTGAACCCAGCGATTCCATATTCTGCTAACAGTCCTTGGATCTCGACCAGCGCCAGCATCAATGTCGCGATACGATAAACCGCAATCGCGATAGGCTACAATCCGACCTTTATCAAAGTTGGAAACGTGTTGGTACGCATTTCTCCTACTTACACGAGGCATCACAACAACGTGTCACCAGGAAACGCCGGTCAACTGCTGTTTGTGTATGAGGAATCGGTTGGAAACTTTCCTCATGTCAGCAGACTGTTGGTGTCGCCACCGGCGCCAACCTTGTGTGAATGCTCTGAAAAGCTAATCATTTTCATAGCACAGCATCTTCTTCCGGTCGGTTAAATTTCGCGGCTGTAGCACGTCACCTTCGTGGTGTAGCAATTTTAATGGCCAGTAGTGTAATATAAGAAATTTCGTTCGGAGAGAAAATCTTCTATCCACAAATCAAGAGGGATTTAGAAAGCATAGCTCATACGATACTCAGTTTTCTCTTTTGTAGCAAAATATCTTACCAACTATTAATGGTGGGCAACAGGTGGTACCTATGTTCCTAGATTCCCGGAAAGCGTTTGACACAGTACCTCAGAGTAGACTGATAGTGAAGGTACAAGCAGACTGAATCGGTTCTCAGATGTGTGAGTGTATCGAGGAAATCTTAAATAAGATGTCTCAAAATCGTACAGAATTTCTACGAAGCTCAATATATGGTACAGGTTTCGCACTGTTTAAAATTATGATAAAAGCATAATGGTTCATGGTGTGGGTGCCTGTAGTCATTTCCTAGTTATGAACCACGGGCAACGTATGAGTGGCCAAGTAAGTGGTCCCGACAGTCGGGATACCAGTTACTTTGGAATAAGGCTGGGCATCTCGGACATATTCTGAGTCGTGGTCACCTTTGTGCTCATACGGCAAAGACTACCAAATCCACCGGTTAGTCCCTCAACCGTTAGGGGTAAAACCCAATGGGACTCGGGGCAAGTAAGGCTAGCAACCTGCTTCCCTGGTACTTTAAATATGATGCTGGCAACAATCAGAGCAAAATGCCTCGTACCTTTGGAGGTGACGGAGTCCCACTTCTAGCTGACAAACCAGGGACTCCTAAGATACGACCTGGCAAGCAAATGGTAATGAGATAGGGAGCTATTAATATCAATGGGGGCTACTCTGGGAAGAAGGCAGAGCTGCCAGAGGCTGCAAGTAGGATGGGGCTGGACATTTTAGGTGTTAGTGACATTCGGGTAAGGGGTGAGAAAGAAGAGGAAGTGGGAGAATACAAGGTCTACCTGTCAGGAGTCAAAGCAGGAATAGCACAATGGGGTGTAGGGCTTTACATCAGGAAAGAAATGGAACCCAGCGTAGTTGCAATAAGGTATGTAAACGAACGACTGATGTGGATAGATCTGACAGTGTCTAGCAAGAAAATTAGGATTGTGTCAGTATATTCGCATTGTGAAGGGACAGATCAAGATAAGATGGATAGTTTTTATGAGGCACTCAGTGATGTAGTTGTTAGAGTAAAGGACAAGGACAGTGTTCTGCTCATGGGTGATTTTAACTCCAGGATTGGAAATCGAACAGAAGGGTACGATAAGGTTATGGGTAATTTTTGGAGAGGATATGGAGGCCAACAGGAACGGGAAACAACTCTTGGATTTCTGTGTCAGTATGGGCTTAGTAATCACAGATTCCTTTTTTAAACATAAGAACATTCACCGGTATACTTGGGAAGGCAGGGGAACCAGATCTGTCATTGACTATAAAATAGCAGATCAGGGATTCAGGAAGGCTGATAGGGATGCACGTGTATTCAGGGGATTCTTTGATGACACTGATCATTATTTAATCTGCAGTGAAATTGGGATTGTGAGGCCGAAAGTGCAGGACGTCAGGTCCATATGTAGGAGGATAAGAGTGGAGAAACTTCAGGATAAGGAAATCAAGCACAAGTACATAACAACGATCTCAGAAAGATACCAGTTAGTTGAATGTAGTCAATTACAGTCATTGGAAATGGAATGGACAAGGTACAGGGACACAGTACTAGAAGTGGCTAAAGAATGTCTTGGAACATTAGTGTGTAAAAGTAGGATGAAGCAAACAGCTTAGTGGAATGACACAGTCAAGACAGCCTGTAAAATGAAAAAGAAGGCGTATCAAAAATGGCTACATACTAGAACTCAGGTAGACAGAGAAAGTTATGTTGAAGAAAGAAACAAAGCCAAACAGATAATTGCAGCATCCAAGAAGAAATCTTGGGAAGACTTTGGAAACAGGTTGGAGACTATGGGTCAAGCTGCTGGAAAACCATTCTGGAGTGTAATTAGCAGACTTCGAAAGTGAGGTAAGAAGGAAATGACAAGTATTTTGGACAGGTCAGGAAAGCTGCTGGTGAATCCTGTGGATGCCTTGGGCAGATGGAGGGAATATTTTGAAGAATTGCTCAATGTAGGTGAAAATACGATCAGTAATGTTTCAGATTTCGCGGTAGAATGGGATAGGAATGATGATGGAAATAGGATCACATTTGAGGAAGTGAAGAAAATGGTCAATAGATTGCAGTGCAATAAAGCAGCTGGGGTGGATGAACTTAAGTCGGAACTCATCAAATGCAGTGGAATGTCAGTTCTTAAATGGCTACACAGGATAATTGAAATGGCCTGGGAGTCGGGACAGGTTCCATCAGACTGGACAAAAGCAGTAATCACACCAATCTTTAAACATGGAAACAGAAAAGATTGTAACAACTACAGAGGTATCTCTTTAATCAGCGTTGTGGCTAAAATCTTCTCAGGTATTGTTGAAAGGAAAGTGCGAGTATTAGTTGAGGACCAATTGGAGGAAATCAGTGTGGGTTTAGACCTCTTAGAGGTTGTCAGGACCAGATCTTTAGCTTACGGCAAATAATGGAGAAGTGTTATGAGTGGAACAGGGAATTGTATCTATGCTTTATAGATCTAGAAAAGGCATATGACCGGGTTCCTAGGAGGAAGTTATTGTCTGTTCTACGAGATTATGGAATAGGAGGCAAACTTTTTCAAGCAATTAAAGGTCTTTACATGGATAGTCAGGCAGCAGTTAGAGTTGACGGTAAATTGAGTACATGGTTCAGAGTAGTTTCAGGGGTAAGACAAGGTTGCAACCTGTCTCCACTGTTGTTCATATTATTTATGGGTCATATGTTGAAAACAATAGACTGGGTGGGTGAGATTAAGATATGTGAACGCAAAATAAGCAGTCTTACATATGCGGATGACTTAGTTGTGATGGCAGATTCGATTGAAAGTTTGCAAAGTAATATTTCAGAGCTAGATCAGAAATGTAAGGACTATGGTATGAAGATTAGCATCTCCAAAACGAAAGTAATGTCAGTGGGAAAGAAATATAAACGGATTGAGTGCCAAATAGGAGGAACAAAGCTAGAACAGGTGGACGGTTTGAAGTACTTAGGATGCATATTCTCACAGGATGGTAACATAGTGAAAGATCTGGAAGCGAGGTGTAGCAAAGCTAATGCAGTGAGCGCTCAGCTACGATCTACTCTCTTCTGCAAGAAGGAAATCAGTACCAAGACTAAGTTACCTGTGCAGCGTTCAATCTTTCGACCAACTTTGTTGTATGGGAGCGAAAGCTGGGTGGATTCAGGTTATCTTATCAACAAGGCTGAGGTTACGGATATGAAAGTAGCTAGGATGATTGCAGGTACTAGTAGATGGGAACAATGGCAGGAGGGTATCCACAATGAGGAAATCAAAGAAAAACTGGGAATGAACACTCTAGATGTAGCAGTCAGGGCGAACAGGCTTAGATGGTGCGGTCATGTTACACGCATGGGAGAAGCAAGGTTACTCAAGAGACTCATGGGTTCAGCAGTAGAGGGTAGGAGGAGTTGGGGCAGACTAAGGAGAAGGTACCTGGATTCGGTTAAGAATGATTTTGAAGTAATAGGTTTAACATCAGAAGAGGCACCAATGTTAGCACTGAATAGGGGATCATGGAGGAATTTTATAAGAGGGCTATGCTCCAGACTGAACGCTGAAAGGCATAATCAGTCTTAAATGATGATGATGATGTTGATGATGATGAAGCATAAATTGACCATAGAGTAAGACAAATGTGCTGCGGCTGAGGATACGATTTCTACAAATCCTTGGGAATACATATTAATTAATTAAAACGCGAGAAACTATTCAGGAGCAACTATTCGTGTGCCGCTGTTATCATACTGTGCTTAGCAAAATGTTGATATCCAAAACCGGCGCCGAGGCAACTGTGATGCATCACATGGATGACGGGGCTAAACGATGGCTGCGGAGATGAGTACGGGGGAAAAGATATGCAACTCATAAAATGTAGGCTTTCACGGCCGGTGTTGTCTTCAGTTGAAACTTCCGCGCTGAGAGGCCGTGGTCGATGTATAAAATTTCCACCTAACGTTTCGTCTCCATCTGCGGGAGACATCTTCTGAGGTAGAAGCCGGACGACCTCAGAAGATGTCTCCTGCAGGTAGAGACGAAACGTTGGGTGGAAATTTTATACATCGACCACAGCCTCTCAGCCCGGAAGTTTCAACTGAAGATATGCAACTGTTGAGCAACTGACCTCCCGGATGAACCGAGGATCTACCAACAGCGTCTCCTCAACTACCGTTCAGCTAGGTTGCTGCGTATGGGAGTCCGCAGCAGGCACCTGGTTTATGCAGCCACGCTGACTGCTGTTCATCGGTGATGGAGGTTGGAATGTGCACGCCAATATCGCAACTGGATGTCCTTGAGTGGCGACAGGTGGACTTTACTGATGAAACACGTTTTACACTCCATCGCTGAGAAACGTTTGAAAGTAAACACCCTGCAACAACTGGAAGGTTCCAGGCTGGACAAGGTTCAAAATGGTTCAATTGGCTCTGAGCACTTCTGAGATCATCAGTCCCCTAGAACTTAGAACTACTTAAACCTAACTAACCTAAGGACATCACACACATACATGCCCGTGGCAGGATTCTAACCTGCGATCGTAGCGGTCGCGCGGTTCCAGACTGTAGCGCCTAGACCCGCTCGGCCACCCCGGCCGGGACTGGACAAGGGAACATTATGTTGTGGGGAGTATTTTCGTGACACTCCCTGGGTTGGTTGTCATTCTGGAGGGCACAATGGATTAAAGGAAGTATGCATCTGTGTTCTAGTACCATTTCAACACTTGCATGCAGTTCGGTTTCCGTTGGCACGATGGCATCTACCAGCAGGATAATGCAACATGTCACAAAGCTCTCAGCGTACGTGCATTGTTGGAAGAGCATCAGGGTGCATTTACAGGACTTCCTTGGCCACTAAACTCCCCAGACTTAAACCCAATGTAGAATCTATGGGATCACCTCGACCGGGCTATGGGTGTCATCGATCCCCGATCGAGGGTTCAAGCGCAGTTGGCCACGGCACTACAGTCGGCACAGCTCCACTATCCCCTTCCGTACCTTCCAGAAACTCATTCACTCTCTACCTGCACTTCTCGTAGCAGTCCGCAATCCTAAAAACTAATTGCACCTCAAATGTAAATATATAAATAGTCAACAGTACCTCCATGTCTAATAAAAGCTTAAAGCTAGGCACCCCTTCAACGGGACTACGACTTCCGTTAAGAGGCAGCGCATGGTCTGGATGGAAGTGTCTTAATTGTGGTCCCGGTCTTTTGAGCCCAACCCAACAGATACCTAAGGTAGATCGGGGAAAACCACCGTTCAAGCTATGTTGCTGGCAGAGCTCGAAGGTGCTAACTGCCACAGCATGTATCACTATAAGTCTTATTGGCTCAACATGAGTCGTTAGTAAAACCTACCTACACAACCAATACCGCAACTTCCATTTCACAAATACACTCCTGGAAATTGAAATAAGAACATCGTGAATTCATTGTCCCAGGAAGGGGAAACTTTATTGACACATTCCTGGGGTCAGATACATCACATGATCACACTGACAGAACCACAGGCACATAGACACAGGCAACAGAGCATGCACAATGTCGGCACTAGTACAGTGTATATCCACCTTTCGCAGCAATGCAGGCTGCTATTCTCCCATGGAGACGATCGTAGAGATGCTGGATGTAGTCCTGTGGAATGGCTTGCCATGCCATTTCCACCTGGCGCCTCAGTTGGACCAGCGTTCGTGCTGGACGTGCAGACCGCGTGAGACGACGCTTCATCCAGTCCCAAACATGCTCAATGGGGGACAGATCCGGAGATCTTGCTGGCCAGGGTAGTTGACTTACACCTTCTAGAGCACGTTTGGTGGCACGGGATACACGCGGACGTGCATTGTCCTGTTGGAACAGCAAGTTCCCTTGCCGGTCTAGGAATGGTAGAACGATGGGTTCGATGACGGTTTGGATGTACCGTGCACTATTCAGTGTCCCCTCCATTCACGCCTGTCGCGACACCACTGGAGGCGGGCTGCACGATGTTGGGGCGTGAGCGGAAGACGGCCTAACGGTGTGCGGGACCGTAGCCCAGCTTCATGGAGACGGTTGCGAATCGTCCTCGCCGATACCCCAGGAGCAACTGTGTCCCCAATTTGCTGGGAAGTGGCGGTGCGGTCCCCTACGGCACTGCGTAGGATCCTACGGTCTTGGCGTGCATCCGTGCGTCGCTGCGGTCCGGTCCCAGGTCGACGGGCACGTGCACCTTCCGCCGACCACTGGCGACAACATCGATGTACTGTGGAGACCTCACGCCCCACGTGTTGAGCAATTCGGCGGTACGTCCACCCGGCCTCCCGCATGCCCACTATACGCCCTCGCTCAAAGTCCGTCAACTGCACATACGGTTCACGTCCACGCTGTCGCGGCATGCTACCAGTGTTAAAGACGGCGATGGAGCTCCGTATGCCACGGCAAACTGGCTGACACTGACGGCGGCGGTGCACAAATGCTGCGCAGCTAGCGCCATTCGACGGCCAACACCGCGGTTCCTGGTGTGTCCGCTGTGCCGTGCGTGTGATCATTGCTTGTACAGCCCTCTCGCAGTGTCCGGAGCAAGTATGGTGGGTCTGACACACCGGTGTCAATGTGTTCTTTTTTCCATTTCCAGGAGTGTAATTTCTGATTTGAAGCTTAAAGCTAGGCACCTATTCAAGGGACCTACGCATCCTGGTAAGAGGGGCGCACGGCCTGGATGCAAGGGTCTTAATTGTGGTTCCTCTCTTTTCAGCCCATTCCGACGGATACCTATGGTAGATCGGGGAAAACCACCGTTCAGGTCGTGTAGTCGGTTGGGCCGGGAGGTGCTAGGACCTGAATTGTACTTCATTAGGAGTCTTTTAGGATCAACATAAGACGTTAGCCTCACTTAGCTCTATTACTGATACCACAACCACCCTTTCACCAGTAAATTTGAGCCAAAGCATAAAATCAGTTACCTCCACATTGTACATCATAAGAAGTTTAGCAGGCTTAACATGGATTTTATAGTTTTTAGTTTATCCATACCTCTATCTCTTATTATTAATTTAGTTTTTAGTATGGTAGATGTAAAGGAATGGTGAGCGACGGCCAGCGTCTTGAGGGTCATTCCAAGACCCGGGACGCCGCCCACTACCAGGTGACGGGAATATATTATACCTCTCTCTTCTCTATCCAATTCTTTTCTTCTTTAATATGTAAGTGATTTGTTTTAGTTTTTGTATCTTGTATTTGTTTATATCTAGCTCACTTGTTTTGTATTAGTTATAGGATTCCAAAATGCTGCACAAAAATATTAAATAGTTACAAACAAATGGAGCCCGCCTCCACGTGGCGGGACACGGGCAACTGTGTGAGTGGGGAAGGGAGCCGGGGTGGTGTTACTTTCAGTCACCCCGGACCCAGTCACAGCGGCCAAGTGGCAACATACGACCCACATAAGAAATTAGACGGTGGGTCATAAAAAGTAAAGGAGCTAGTGAAAAAAAAAGTCCGCCGTACAAGATATGGTTACTCGTGAGCGCTTTAACGTGACTGGACGTGTACTGGTATCGGCGTACTGTGCCGCTACGTCCGTCAGTCGCCACGTTACATTATCGTGTCTTAAGCTGCACCCAGCCGCCAGCTGTGCACCTGCTCGCTCCGTCAGCGGACGGGACGGAGTGCAGCGTCGTCGGCGTCGGCGTCGGCGTCGGCGTCGCGTCGGCCTATCGACCCGGCGCCGGCGCCCTGGCCGCCTGCCCCTCTCTGGCGCGCGCCGGACCGGAACGAGAAGAGTGCTGCCGCGTAATCAGCCGGCGGCGATCCCCGCTAATACAGCCGCCACGCCACGCCGCGCCACGCCACGCACGTCAGCCGCCAGCCGGCAGCAGCAGCAGCAGCAGCAGAGCGCACAAAAGGCCGCGTCACTCCGCCGCCTGTTGTCTGCCGAGACAGTCGGAGCCGCAGCGCCGGACCGCGCGTGGAGCCGCGGCGGCAGCGACCACAGCCGCGGCCGACTCTTCCCGCTCGTCCACGTCTCTACTGCTCTACTGCAGCGTACCGGCTCTAGGAGCCATGACGTATTGCAGCATGCTATGTCACAAATACACTACTGGCTATCAAAATTGCTGCACCAAAAAGAGATGCAGATGACAAACGGGTATTCATTGGACAAATATATTATACTAGATCTGACATTTGATTACATTTTAACGCAATTTGGGTGCATAGAACCTGAGACATCAGTACCCAGAACAGTCACCTCTGGCCGTAATAACGGCCTTGGTACGCCTGGGCATTGAGTCAAACAGAGCTTGGATGGCGTGTACAGGTACAGCTGCCCATGCAGCTTCAACACGATACCACAATTCATCAAGAGTAGTGACTCGCGTATTGTGACGAGCCAGTTGCGCGGCCAGGATTGACCAGACGTTTGCAATTGGTGAGAGATCTGGAGAATGTGCTGTCCAGCGCAGCAGCCAAACATTTTCTGTATCCAGAAGGGCACATACAGGACCAGCAACATGCGGTAGTACATTATCCAGCTGAAATGTAGGGTTCCACAGGGATCGAATGAAGGGTAGAGCCACGGGGCGTAACACATCTGAAATGTAACGTCCACTGTTCAAAGTGCCGTCAGTGCGAATAAGAGGTGACCGAGACGTATAACCAATGGCACCCCATAACATTACGCCGGGTGATACGCCAGTATGTCGATGACGAATACACGCTTCCAATGTGCGTTCACCGCGATGTCGCCAAACACGGATGCGACCATCATGATGCTGTAAACAGAACCTGGATTCATCCGAAAAAATGACGTTTTGCCATTCGTGCACCCAAGTTCGTCGTTGAGCACACCATCGCAGGCGCTCCTGTCTGTGATGCAGCATCGAGGATAAGCGCACCCATGGTCTCCGAGTTGATAGTCCAAGTTGCTGCAAACCTCGTCGAACTGTTCGTGCAGATGGTTGTTGTGTTGCAAACGTCCACATCTGTTTACTCAGGGATCGAGACGTGGCTGCACGATCCGTTACAGCCATGCGGATAAGATGCCTGTCATCTCGACTGCTAGTGATACGAGGCCGTTGGGATCCAGCACGGCGTTCCGTATTAGCCTCATGAACCCACCGATTCCATATTCTGCTAACAGTCATTCGATCTCGACCAACGCGAGCAGCAATATCGCGAAACAATAAACCGCAATTGCGATAGGCTACATGCGACCTGTATCAAAATCGGAAACGTGATGGTACGCATTTCTCCTTCCACGGGGCATCACAACAACGTTTCACCAAGCAACGCAGGTGAACTGCTGTTTGTGTATGAGAAATCTATAGGAAACTTTCCTCATGACAGCATGTTGTAGGTGTCGCCTCCGGCTCCAACCTTGTGTGAATGCTCTGAAAAGATAATCATTTGCATATCACAGCATCTTCTTCCTGTCGGTTAAATTTCGTGTCTGTAGCTCGTCATCTTCGTGGTGTAGCAATTTCAATTTGAAAGTAGTGTACATCAAGCGCTCCGAGATTAAGTACAATATTTTTCTTCTTCTAACAATCTAGGTTTGGCCTGTTTCGGCCTTTCCACCTCTTCCTCGGCCTTCCCACACTCCTTCATCCAATGGGACTGTATTTCATTAGAGGTGACATACGTAATGCATCCCCTTTCCAGTCTTGTAATCGTTGGTCTACCTTCTCTGTTAATGGCTGTAACCCCCCCCCCCCCAAATTCCAACTATTTTTCTTTATTTAGTCTTTGACGTTTCTTGTTTAGCCTTCCATAGATCCAAGGAACATTATTTCTGATGTTCTTATTGTGACACGCACTCACTGACGAAAAAAAAAAAAATAGAAAGTAGCAATACCAAACACAGTAATACAATTTCGGAATACAATCGTCTAGGTAATGTATTTAAGTAATTAGCACTGCGAGTTCAGAGGTTAATATAAAAGCGAAATGAGCCATTGCAAGTTTGAATTGCTGGTACATTAACAACCAGTGTAACGGGGAAAATGTTGAATGCAACTGTGCATACATTGTGTTGTTGTACAGGTGCCAGACGTTAGTTTTTTGTAATGGAATTCCATGCCTGTTCCACTTGTTCGGTCAATACAGGGACTGTCACTTCTGGTTGTGAGTGACGCTGGAGTTTTCGTCTGATGGAAATGGAAATGCCTCGGGGCTAGGGCCTCCCGTCGGGTAGACCGTTCTGTTGCAAGTCTTTCGAGTTGACGCCACTTCGGCGACTTGCGTGTCGACGGGGATGAATTGATGATGATAAGGACAACACAATACCCAGTCCCTGAGAGGAGAAAATCTCCGACCCAGCCGGGAATCGAAGCCGGGCCGTTAGGTGTGACATCCCGTCGCGGTGACCACTCGGCTACCAGGGTTGGACGTCGCCTTATGGTGGCCTATATGTGCTCGATCGGAGGCACATCCGGTGATTGAGAAGGCCAAGGCACCATGTCGACACTAAATGGAGCATGTCGCGTTACCGGAGCACGGTGCGGGCGATTGTAACCCCTTCACAAACATCCCCTGGAATGCTGTTCACAAATGGCAGCACAACAGGTCGAATCACCAGACTGACGTACAAATTAGAAGTTAGGGTACGCGGGATAGCACGAGGTTGCTCTTGCTGTCTTACACAATCGCAGCCCTGGCCATAACACCAGGTAAAGGTTGAGTGTGTCTAGGTTGCAGACATATTGTTTGCAGGCCTTCAACCGGCCTCCTTGTAACCAACACACGGCCATAACCGGCACCGAGTCATAATCAGCTTTCATCAGAAAATACAACACCCCTCCACTCCGCTCTCCAGTGAGCCTTCGCTTGACACTACTGAAATCACAAATGGCGGTGGTCTGGGCTCAGTGGACTTCATCCTGCAAGGCATCTGGCTCGGAGCTGCCCTTGAACTAACCAATTTGCTGCAGTTAGTTGTGTCACGGTGGTGCCAACTGGTGCTCAGATTGCGGCTGTAGCTACCAGCAAATCATGTACAGTGGGCGAATTCCTGCCAAGTCTTTCTGCAGTATCGCACAAGGAACATCCAGCTTCTCGTAGCCCGATTACACGACCTATGACTTGTTAACAATGTCGTCTTTGTCGCCTTAAAGGTATTGTGGACTAACATCAACTCACCATCTCGAAAGTAAGTAACGCTCCCAATAGCTTCAACGTGTATTTAAAACAAACCTGATCTGCATGCTGACAATGGCTCTACTGGCGCCACACTTACGCGATTGGCACGTAATCTGAACAGACATCATCTTTCAAATGTAGAAACATGTCCACCAACTTTCGTGTATGTCGCAAGGCACCTTCTTGGTGATGGAATCTTTTTTCCTGTGAGTGTATGTTCCTAGGTATTAATTTTCTTACACAAGTATTTCTTGGCCTCAAAAGTTATCCTATACTTTACATATTGGAAACAAGACTCCTGTTTGGCAATTATGTTACCAATATTTGTTTATCGTTGTTCTTGCGGGCTCTTTTCCTAAAAACATCCATCCTAATGTTGTTAACATCGTCAGGCTATAATTTAAGATTACATTCTTTAATCTACATATCACTGTTTTGAATTTGTATAACTGCCATACTTTTTAGCAGTTATTATACGAAATCTTGTCTAGTTAATAAATACTACACTGCACAACATAACACAAATAAAGGACGACTTTTTCGAAACCCCGTACGTATAAATTTGAAATTTGCTGCCTACAACCGTCCACTGTGTGGGTGACAACGACATCACCCATGGGCTCGACGATGCTTTAAACCACTAGCTGCAGACACATGCGAGGAAAAGGCCACAGCTCAGAGGTCCTTGTGAGCTGTAAGGTTGGTTAATGACGTCACATTGGCACCAAATATCACCACAATTCCTCCCTACGACGCCGTGAACGTGTGACACGTTGGGAAGGTCGCCGCAGCCCCTCTTACCCACCTTCACCTGCTATGGAGGTCTGAACGGTGAAACCTAGCATTGAAATCACGAGACTTTGTTACGACTGGCCGAGGAAAAGATTTCAGACACACCGAGGTTCAGAATCGACGCGAAAAGGCCTCAGTGGGTGGCGTAAAGGGTGTCAATCGAAGTACTGCTTCCCTCAGGGCGTACATTCCCGCACATTTTGAGGTCGAAAACGACAGTTCACAGAGCAATGAGCAGCATGACGACGTTCGACACTGTTGGCACCCCACTGTTTGGACCACTACGGAGTGTTCAAAAACATTCGACGACATTTGAAAGTGATTCGAAGCAGAAAAGGGTGATTACCCCTTTCCAGCCCTCCTGCGTCGCGTAATCACAGATGGGCGTCACATTGGCATATGCGTGAATACAGTGGTAAAGGGTCCTTCAAGGACCTCCCAGTTGAACAATACCTTCCAAGGGACACACCCCCATTTACTGTAAAGCTAAAAAATTTGCCTTCACAGAGAAACTTTGCGCTGTAACGCTGAAGGCTAACCACTTGACACCCTCCGTCGTTTTGGACCGTGAAATGAGCCGGAATCAACGCTCCAAGGAAGTGGTCTGGTTTCATTGACACTCTTTATGACACCCCGTGAGGTCTTCTCGTGTCGATTACGAGCGGCGGTGTATCTGAAATCTTTTCCTCAGGTACCTATACAGAAACCTCGTGATTTCAACACTGGTTGTCGCCGTTCTAACGTCAATCTCAGAGATACCACAAATGGTTCAAATGGCTCTGAGCACTATGGGACTTAACATCTGATGTCATCAGTCACCTAGAACTTAGAACTATTTAAACCTTAGCTCCTATCGACATCACACACGTCCTGTGCCGAGGCAGGATTCGAACCTGCGACCGTAGCGGTCGGAGAGTTCCAGACTGAAGTGACTAGAACCGCTCGACCACACCGGACGCCAGAGACGCCACAAAAAGAGGTGAAATATTGGTTAGAGAGGGTATGACGATCTCACCGTCTTACACGTTCACTGGCGTCATTATCCATTTTTTACAGCTCATACGATCTTGTGAGCTGTACCCTTTTTTCGCATATGTCAAGATCTAACTGTTCGATGCACCATCAAGTGTGAGGTCTCAGGGTGCCATGCTTTTGTACCTTTGCAGAGGAAGGTTGTATGCACAATGGAACTAAATTTTAAATTTTTATGTCGCAATATAAGTCAATTAACGGGCTTCGAAAAAGTCTTCCCTTAATTGTTTTCCGCTTTGTGTATTGTAGCCTAGTGGTCATACAAGTTGCAAGCAACCAGGCAGATGAGGACTGTTAACAGCCGCATCTACAATCCGCAGGCAACACTACCACGTGAGTTACTTACAAAGAGCCCAAAAAGCATATTAACAGCACAGGTAATTTTCAACCAACCTTCCTGGTTTCGCCACAATATCGGGTGGCGCTAGCAGTGGTGCTGGCGTCGTACTGGTACAGCACACAGCGGTGCGATTGTGGGCACCTCTTGCCATCCACCAGATCACAAACTAGCTGTATGCACGCCTTTATTCTCCCGCCAGGCGGGTATTTCTGGCTCCAACCGACCGCAGTTCGGCAGTGTACTTATCATGTGCTCAGCATGTACATCAGTGAGGTGGTCGAGGAACGGTAACTGCTGTGTGGAAGTCATCAGAGCATCACAATATGCCTCCTCCACTATACATTACTCGACTTCACATTCGAATCATCTTTCAGCTCACCACCGACCGTACAGGTCTGTGGCCTCACAGGACGTCATCTACAATTATCCAGCGCTCCATCCTCATCAGACTCCACCTGCAATCGCTCAGGGTTCTTGACTCTCCCCTCTAGCGGTCCAGGGCTGCCGTCTAATTGGACAGATTAGATTAGATTAGACTAGTACTTGTTCCATAGATCATGAATACGACACTTCGTAATGATGCAGAACGTGTCAGGTTAATAAAAAGTGTCTATTCAAGATATTACATTAGACAAAATATTACATGACACTCAATATTTTTTTGTGGAGGTTGGGAAATTACCCACTTACTGTATCCAAAATTTCAACTAATGAGTAGAAGGAGTTGCCGTTAAGATATTCTTTTAAGTTCCTTTTAAATGCTATATGGCTATCTGCCAGACTTTTGATGCTATTAGGTAAGTGACCAAAGACTTTTGTGGCAGCATAATTTACCCCGTTCTGAGCCAAAGTTAGATTTATCCTTGAGTGGTGAAGATAATCCTTTCTCCTAGTGTTGTAGCCATGTACACTGCTATTACTTTTGAATTCGTTCGGATTGTTAATAACAAATTTCATATGTGAATATATATGTTGTGAGGCTACAGTGAAGATTTCTAGCTCTTTAAATAAGTGTGATGATGATCTCGGATGAGCTCCAGCAGTTATTCTGATTACACGCTTTTGTGCAATGAACTCTTTTACTCAATGGTGAGATACCCCAGAATATGATGCCATACGAAAGCAGAGAACGAAAATAGGCGTGGTAAGCTAATTTACTGAGATGTATATCGCCAAAATTTGCAAAGACCCTAATAGCATAAGTAGCTGAACTCAAACGTTTCAGCAGATCCTCAGTGTGTTTTTTCCAGTTCAACCCCTCATCAATGCATACACCTAGAAATTTTGAATATTCTACCTTAGCTACCGATTTCTGATCGGGATCTATATTTATTAATGGTCATTCCATTTACTGTGTGGAACTGTATATACTGTGTTTTGTCAAAGTTTAATGAGGGCCCATTTGCAGAGAACCACTTAATGATTCTCTGAAAAACATCGTTTACAATTTCACCAGTTAATTCTTGTCTGTCAGGTGTGATAGCTATACTTGTATCATCGACAAAAAGTACCATCTTTGCATCTTCGTGAATATAGAATGGCAAGTCATTAATATACACTCCTGGAAATTGAAATAAGAACACCGTGAATTCATTGTCCCAGGAAGGGGAAACTTTATTGACACATTTCTGGGGTCAGATACATCATATGATCACACTGACAGAACCACAGGCACATAGACACAGGCAACAGAGCATGCACAATGTCGGCACTAGTACAGTGTATATCCACCTTTCGCAGCAATGCAGGCTGCTATTCTCCCATGGAGACGATCGTAGAGATTCTGGATGTAGTCCTGTGGAACGGCTTGCCATGCCATTTCCACCTGGCGCCTCAGTTGGACCAGCGTTTGTGCTGGACGTGCAGACCGCGTGAGACGACGCTTCATCCAGTCCCAAACATGCTCAATGGGGGACAGATCCGGAGATCTTGCTGGCCAGGGTAGTTGACTTACACCTTCTAGAGCACGTTGGGTGGCACGGGATACATGCGGACGTGCATTGTCCTGTTGGAACAGCAAGTTGCCTTGCCGGTCTAGGAATGGTAGAACGATGGGTTCGATGACGGTTTGGATGTACCGTGCACTATTCAGTGTCCCCTCGACGATCACCAGTGGTGTACGGCCAGTGTAGGAGATCGCTCCCCACACCATGATGCTGGGAGTTGGCCCTGTGTGCCTCGGTCGTATGCAGTCCTGATTGTGGCGCTCACCTGCACGGCGCCAAACACGCATACGACCATCATTGGCACCAAGGCAGAAGCGACTCTCATCGCTGAAGACGACACGTCTCCATTCGTCCCTCCATTCACGCCTGTCGCGACACCACTGGAGGCGGGCTGCACGATGTTGGGGCGTGAGCCTGGGACACATACGGTGTGCGGGACCGTAGCCCAGCTTCATGGAGACGGTTGCGAATGGTCCTCGCCGATACCCTAGGAGCAACAGTGTCCCTAATTGGCTGGGAAGTGGCGGTGCGGTCCCCTACGGCACTGCGTAGGATCCTACGGTCTTGGCGTGCATCCGTGCGTCGCTGCGGTCCGGTCCCAGGTCGACGGGCACGTGCACCTTCCGCCGACCACTGGCGGCAAGATCGATGTACTGTGGAGACCTCACGCCCCACGTGTTTAGCAATTCGGCGGTACGTCCACCCGGCCTCCCGCATGCCCACTATACGCCCTCGCTCAAAGTCCGTCAACTGCACATACGGTTCACGTCCACGCTGTCGCGGCATGCTACCAGTGTTAAAGACTGCGATGGAGCTCCGTATGCCACGGCAAACTGGCTGACACTGACGGTGGCGGTGCACAAATGCTGCGCAGCTAGCGCCATTCGACGGCCAACACCGCGGGTCCTGGTGTGTCCGCTGTGCCGTGCGTGTGATCATTGCTTGTACAGCCCTCTCGCAGTGTCCGGAGCAAGTATGGTGGGTCTGACACACCGGTGTCAATGTGTTCTTTTTTCCATTTCCAGGAGTGTATATTAAGAACAGCAGAGGACCCAAGACCGAACCTTGCGGCACCCCATTCTTGATTGTTCCCCAGTTTGAGAAATCACCAGTTTTTTGCATATTATGTGAACTGTTTATTTCAACTTTCTGCACTATTCCAGTTAGGTATGATTTAAACCATTTGAGCACTGTACATTTCATACCACAGTACTTGACACATCTCTGACCATCCACGACTTCTGTCTCTCTGGACTCAATGCCAACCTTAGTGATTGTCATCTCCCTGCTCGCTTCTCCAACCTTCAAGGACTGCCATCTCACTGGATACATGTCTGACATTCGAGTACTGCCATCCCACTGAACACATCTCTTGCTAACTAGGTCTTCCATTTCCCGCTCACACCTCTGGCTATCCAGGACTGCCATCCTGCTTGGCACATCTCGAAACATCCAAGGCTGCTGTCTTGGTTGACACATCTCTTACCATCTAGGACTGCTATCTCCTGGACACATCTCTGACCATCCAGGACTGATGTTTGGCACATCACTAATCATCAAAAATGTTCAAATGTGTGTGAAATCTTATGGGACTTAACTGCCAAGGTCATAAGTCCTTAAGCTTACACACTACTTAAACTAAATTATCCTAAGGACAAACACAAACACCCTTGCCCGAGGGAGGACTCGAACCTCCGCCAGGACCAGCTGCAAAGTCCATGACTGCTGCACCCTAGACCACTCGGCTAATCCTGCACGGCCCAATAATCATACGAGACTGCTGACTCACTGGATACATCCCTGAAATTCCAGTACTGTCATTCCAGTCGACGCCACTGTCGCCTTTCTGGACACATCTCTGTCCATCCTGGACTTCCAACCCACAGGGTTCACCTCTAACTGTCAGGACCACCTCATCATGACTATCCATATCTGCTGTCTTGCTGGACACTTCTCTGACTGCACAGGACTTCCATCCCACTGGAAGCATCTCTGGTCATCCAGATGTGCCACCTCACTGGGTTTGTCTCTGACCATCCAGGAATGCCTTCTTCCTGGATGTATCTCTGACCATACAGGACTGCCTTCTTGCTGGAAACAGCTGACAGTCCTGGACTGCCATTTCACTGGACACAACATCTCTGACATTCCAGGACTGTTGTCTCACTGGACACTTCTCTGACTGTTGCTGGACGCTTCTCTTGCCAAACAGGAGTGCTGTCATCAGACACTTCTCCAACGGCCCAGGACTACCAACTCATTAGTCACATCTCCATCTGTCCAGGACTGCTGTCTCACTGACAGCATCTCCGACCATCCAGGAAGGCTGATACACTGGACTGCTGTCTAGATGAACACATCCCTGAATATAACAGCTACCATCTCGGTGTTCACACCTCTGAACTACCAACTCACATTTCTATTGGAGAAGGGCCACCACCACTCTGGACGCCATTTTAGATCGTCCAGGACGTCCGCTTCTCTGGAATTCGACTGTTTTTCGTGCTCAAGCTTCCTTCCCGTTGTCTCAAAGTAACAAATACTGATCCTATATGATTCTCAAGGAAATCTCATAGTATACTTTCTCAAAAATAGTGCCAAATTCAGGTAATGATGATGGAAGTCGATAACGATCACTCACCGTTCTCCCAGAAGTAGACAGCTAGGACTTAATATTACTAATGTATGGTGAAACGTGACAATTCATCCTTGTGCTTACGGAACCAGCCCTGGATGATGCGAGCTGTGTGAACAGGATTCCAATCGTCTTGAAACACAGCACCACCTTTGGGGAACAAACATTGTATCCTCAGCAAATCCCTCCATGTTTCACTTTTGGGGTGTAAACTGGACCAGAATTTGGTAAGTGTGAAACAAGACTCATCTGGTCAAATGATTTTCTTGCATTGCACCATAGGTTTTATGGCTTCGGCATCACGTTTTTCTGTTATGGGCATTTCCATCATTTGTGAGTGGTTTTCGAATTCCAAGCTTATGAAGCTCCCTTGGAGTTATTTTGGTGCTGACAGGGATCACAAGAACTATTGAGTTCAGCAGTGGCTTTTGGAGCTGTCGAGTTCATTGATTTCACCATAATTCTCTTCAGTAACCATCTATTACGATCACTCAACACATACGATAGTCTGCATTTTGATTTAGCGGATGATGTTTTTTCACTTTCTTTGTATGTGGTGCGTCTTGAAACTTAGGCTCCCTTGGGTATGGAAGCACCCACCGAACGATCACTAACAATTTGCCCATGGTCGAATTTACTTACCTCCGACATAATGGCCTGAGAACTACGCAGAGCACTCTTCTGACCTCGACTGACACTTACAACGTACTGGTGACGTGGCACACAGGTGTCGTTCGTGGTTCAGTTACAACAGCGCAAGCTGCAGGCTTCACTATCATCTGCATTTCAGTTCAAGGATGGATTCCTCGCTGTGTTTTCAAAATTTTTGTCCATCTCATGTATTCTGGAGTGTATTGTACCTTGTAAGAAAGGTAACGAGGAATTCGCAGCAGTTCCTACCGAGGCAGATTTAATTCGTTGTCAACGTATTTCCACAAAGAAATGAAAAAAGGAAATGGCACAATATCAGAACGTGGGAGGGAGGATAAATATGAAAGCACGATGCATTGCTTAGAGAAATGAAACTCGTGATTGATCAGAAGGCACCATATACCTCGTCCACAGTATCAGAGGTAACTAAAGATAGTGATGTCACGATAGTAAGCAGAATTATGTACACATTTTACGTGTAGCAGTTCACTGAATTAGCAAGGAAGATCAGGTAGCTGTCCAGTGAACATAGACGATTATTTTTTTTCGCAGAGTTGACAGGGCAAAGACATAAGATTACGTAATATTTCAACACTAATTAGGAAATAACTCTTTTATTTCAGTTTACAACAGCTGTCACAGTACAAAAACGCACAGATGACACCTTATGCACACTATAACTTAGATAGTTCACTTTTTAAGTTTGTAATTGGTTGTTGTGGTTTATGGATCTATACTGCCGTGAATGAGCTTATGGCCCATTGAATCGTTGACCAGAAGCCACTCTGCTTAATATCTACTTTTGTTTTCAAGGAAGCAACGCAGACGTGGTATATGCGATTTCCACGTTGTCGATCTCCAACATATTCGCTATTATGATGCCAACGTTTTTGCTGACGCTTCTCGAAATAAATATTGCGCAATATTGTGCCCTTCGTAGCCTCGCACTTCCGTGCAGCATTACCACTTATTTTCAGCCAAAATTACCTCATCGAAGATTTGACGCCTGACATATCGCTGCGATGGGACAGACTACTTAGAATGAAGACGCCAAGTCACTACAATTAGCAGAACCCAGCGTTCTCCTCGAATGCGTTAAGATCTAACTTCCACGTGGACTGTCGTCTCAGTATATATGAGGTCACAATGGAGACGTCTCGGAGTCAACAAAAGCGATGTTGTTCACACATGGAGCTGATACAGAGCGACAGCAACTGTCGATGACATGCCTTCCTCAGGCAGCCCGAGGGCTACTACTGCAGTGGATGACCGCTACCTGCGAACTATGGCACGGAGGAACTCTGAAAGCAACGAGACCATGTTGAATGATGCTGTTCGTGTAGCCACAGGACGTCGTGGTACGACTCAAACTGTGCTCAGTAGGCTGCATGATCCGCATCTTAACTCCCGACGTCCATGGCGAGGTCCAGCTTTGCAACACGACACCACGCAGCGCGGTACAGATGGGACCAACAACATGCCGAATGGACAGCTCAGGATTGGCATCACGCTCTCTTCACCGATGAGTGTCACATATGCCTTCAACCAGACAATCGACGGAGACGTGTTTGGAGGTACCCCTGTCAGGCTGAACGCCTTAGACACACTGTCCAGCGAGTGCAGCAAGGTCGAGGTTCCCTGCTCTTTTGGGGTGGCATTATAGGGGGCCGACGTACGCCGCTAGTGGTCATGGAAGGCGCCGTAAAGGCTGTATGATACGTGAATGCCATGCTCCGACCGATAATGCAACCATATCGGCAGCATATTGGCGAGGCATTCGTCATCATGGGCGACAATTCGTGCCCCATCGTGCACATTTTGTGAATGACTTCCTTCAGGATAACGAAATCGCTCGACTAGAGTGGCCAGCATGTTCTCCACACATGAACCCTATCTAACATGTCTGGGATAGATTGGAAAGGGCTGTTTATGGACGAACGCGACGCACCAACCACTCTGAGGGATCTACGCCGTATCACCGTTGAGGAGTGGGACAGTCTGGAACAACAGTGCCTTGACGAGCTTATGGATAGTAAGCCACAACGAATACAAGCATGCATCAACGCAAGACGTGCTCCTGGGTATTAGAGGCACCGGTGTGCATAGCAATCAGGACCACCACCTCTGAAGGTCTCGTTGTATGGTGGTACAACATGCAATGTGTGGCTTCCATGAGCAATAAAAAGGGCGGACATGATGTTTATGTTGATCTCTATTCCAATTTTCTGTACAGGTTCCGGAGCTCTCGGAACCGAGGTGATGCAAACTTTTTATGATGTGTGTATTTCACATATGTTTAACATATTTTCCACGTATTTGTACACATATTTTACCGGTACCTCTAGCGAATCCTTCCATGCTGTTTCATTTCCACTCAGCTTAATCCTAACTATGTCGTATGTTCTGAACTAAGTGCTTACAGCCATACAATTTTGCAGCCACATCCAGTGGTCTATGTGGGTACTGTCTGGAAAATGTGTTGTGAATAGAGTTAGTGGTCAAGAAGCAATAAATTAAAACGTCATGCATGATGGCACAGTTTTTCACGCATCTGAATGTCTGTGATATGTAAATTTATATGTACATTCATTTTTGTAATACACGATATGTTTGGATTACAAAGATATGGCGTGGACTTAGACTCGTATATGATATTACCGTTTTGAATTTTCTGTGTTAGGAGTGCTGAATGAGTCGAGCGCATTTACGTCGAGGACTGGTCCGCCGGGCAGCCTGGATGTGATTTTTCGCCCGTTTCCGACATCTGACTATGTGGATACGTTTCCGGTACTCACGTTCCGCCTCATCTACACGATTAGTATACCTTCAGACGACTTTGCAAATTTCTGTATGTGATAGCACTAAACGTAGATGGATGAGGTAAGCGAATATCCGTTCCGGTGGGGAGAGAACAGTGGATAGGGAGGAGATCAACAGGAAGGAAATCAGGCTATTCTCTAACACAGCCAGATTCATAAATTATGATGCTGACCCAGTGATTATACAGAATAAAGATCATGAAAATGAAGAAACAAGTAGTAGTCAAATAGTGTATGTAACAGGGCTGTCGGTAACCATGAAGAGACAGAAGCAAGTGTTTGTACGAGACCACTTGCACTTTCTTAAGCGCAGAAATGCGACTGAGACTGTGCCATTGCTCCTTCCGCTTGCGCCGTCTGTGGAGCTGCGGGGAGGTGAATGTTTCAAGTTTTATTTTGTGAGTAGACAGTGTTAAACGCCACGGCTAAGGGTGAGGGCTAAGTTGGTCGTACATCCTAACGAAAGCAAGAGCATAAAGTATTGCAACTTGTCTGTGGCTAGGGGAGGACGGATTTCTGTGCGGGCGGCTGTAGGAGGCACTCGATTATGTCCGCTGTTAACGGAGAATGTGCTTATGTATCATAAATACCTACTTCGCTACAACCATGTAAGCATTATATTACTGAATTTGGCACAAAAACATAAACAAGACACAGTCAGATTGCCAAAATATTGCAGCGACCATTTTACCTCTTGCAGTAACATTTTATCTCTTGATACGCCAAGAAAATTCGAAGTCGGAGTAGCTGGGTGAGACACTCATTGTCCAGTAGGGTAGCGCTGTTGTCAGAACCAAGCGGTAGCGTTGCTGAGTGTGATGCGGACAAACATCACAGATATATCTTAAGAATGTGTTCATCACCACCTCAGACCATAAATTCAATGGCAAGTTCGACTCGTGGAAAGAAATTCGGACCGAACGTAAATACCACGAGTCGCACTAGTGAGGAAAAAGTCTTTCAAAACTTTCTTCTTGTGTTTTGGATACCGCTCTATTCAATACGTACTTTATACATACAATAATACACGGTCAGAGACAGGAAACATATCTTGATTACTGAGTAAATACAGCACAGGTAATGTTAAAATTTAACAATTCCGGACTACGTAAAGCGAGGAAAAATTTAACCATAGGGGAAAAGAAAGAAAGAAAGAGAGAGAGAGAGAGAGAGAGAGAGAGAGAGAGAGAGACAGAGACAGAGACAGAGAGCAAGGATTTACAATGTTTGCATGGGACCCAAAGTACAAAGCGGAACGACTTGTGACACAGTGCTTTCGATATTATCATGCCATGCAGGACACCTATTTTTTTTTAGAGTTGTATAGGGTTTCCCACTATAAATTCATTCATTGAGGCCATATCTTCTTGTAATTACATTTTTCGTTGACAATATCTATTTTTTGGCTTCGTGTTATTGCATTCCATGTCCGCCCCTAGTAGCTGAGTGGTCAGCGCGACGGAATGACATACCTGACGGCTCTGGTTCGATTTCAGGTTGGGTCGAAGATTTTCTCCGCTCAGGGACGCGGTATTGTGTTGTCCTTACCATCATCATTTCACCCCCATCGATACGCAAGTCGCCGAAGTGGCGTCAGCTCGAAAGACTTGCACCAGGCGAACGGTCTACCCGACGGGAGGCCCTAGCCTCAAGGCATTTCCATTTCCATTACGTTCCATTTGAAGAAGCCACATCTGAAGACGCCACGAAGATTACTTCTATTCAAGCATTATTTATATATAAGAATTTTTATATCTATTTTGAAGTTGTGAGGAACTAGAATTTAACTAGTATTAACGCCCATAACAGCAGTATCACGTGAGGGAAATAAGCACGTAGCTACATGACAGGTATCAGCGCATCGCGTTGTATTGTGACCACACTGACCCGGTTCGCACGCGTCGTGACAACCTTTTGGGTATGGATTTCATCAAACTAAATGATGTAGCAGGGAAGCAAGGATGGGACTGGCGACGACAAAGACAACAGCTAAACAGCCAACAATACGTATCAAGTGTTTAACAGTTAGTTCAATTGTTTACTGAGCTGCATCTTAAATGGCTCTGAGCACTATGGGACTCAACTGCTGAGGTCATTAGTCCCCTAGAACTTAGAACTAGTTAAACCTAACTAACCTAAGGACATCACAAACATCCATGCCCGAGGCAGGATTCGAACCTGCGACCGTAGCGGTCACGCGGTTCCAGACTGCAGCGCCTTTAACCGCACGGCCACTTCGGCCGGCAGCTGCATCTTATATCTGTTGCGATGACGATCAACATGTGACAAAAATTTATGATCTTGGGCCTTATAAAGACTGTAACTAGTTCACGCAACAAGCGTTGCATTTAAGACGACCTGTGAGCGGATACACATGTAGTCATCTGCCTGCATTTGTTGCTTGTGCCTATTTACTCAACCTGATAGTTGCAGTAAATCCCTACATCGAATATACCCAAATCTGAATTGAACGCTGTGAAAGGGGTCGGCTATCTGTTCGCCGACTCCCTTCATAAACGCGAAAGCGCACCGGTCTTCTGATTTCTTGCCGAAATGGAGCAAGCATAGCAGTCAGGCAGCACTACATGTGCGCGGCTACCATCTTTGGACAGTCGGGCACTGAACGTCACGCAGAGTTCAAGGACTTTGGACAGCGGCAGCTAATCACCAGTGAAAATAACGTTTCGCCACAACGTGGTCGCACATGCCACTCTTGGACCTGTTTTTGTGTGATGCGGACGTTTCGGTCATAGTTTTCGGACAGATGATTCCGATTTGGGGTATCAACACAGTATTAAAATTAATAAAACTGACAAACTGCAAGGACTGATTCCTGCCCGGAAAAAGAGGAGGAAAGGTCCTATGAAGATACACTCCTGGAAATGGAAAAAAGAACACATTGACACCGGTGTGTCAGACCCACCATACTTGCTCCGGACACTGCCAGAGGGCTGTACAAGCAATGATCAAACGCACGGCACTGTGGACACACCAGGACCTGCGGTGTTGGCCGTCGAATGGCGCTAGCTGCGCAGCATTTGTGCACCGCCGCCGTCAGTGTCAGCCAGTTTGCCGTGGCAGTCTTTAACACTGGTAGCATGCCGCGACAGCGTGGACGTGAACCGTATGTGCAGTTGACGGACTTTGAGCGAGGGCGTATAGTGGGCATGCGGGAGGCCGGGTGGACGTACCGCCGAATTGCTCAACACGTGGGGCGTGAGGTCTCCACAGTACATCGATGTTGTCGCCAGTGGTCGGCGGAAGGTGCATGTGCCCGTCGACCTGGGACCGGACCGCAGCGACGCACGGATGCACGCCAAGACCTTAGGGTCCTACGCAGTGCCGTAGGGGACCGCACCGCCACTTCCCAGCAAATTAGGGACACTGTTGCTCCTGGGGTATCGGCGAGGACCATTCGCAACCGTCTCCATGAAACTGGGCTACGGTCCCGCACACCGTTAGGCCGTCTTCCGCTCACGCCCCAACATCGTGCAGCCCGCCTCCAGTGGTGTCGCGACAGGCGTGAATGGAGGGACGAATGGAGACATGTCGTCTTCAGCGATGAGAGTCGCTTCTGCCTTGGTGCCAATGATGGTCGTATGCGTGTTTGGCGCCGTGCAGGTGAGCGCCACAATCAGGACTGCATACGACCGAGGCACACAGGGCCAACACCCGGCATCATGGTGTGGGGAGCGATCTCCTACACTGGCCGTACACCACTGGTGATCGTCGAGGGGACACTGAATAGTGCACGGTACATCCAAACCGTCATCGAACCCATCGTTCTACCATTCCTAGACCGGCAAGGGAACTTGCTGTTCCAACAGGACAATGCACGTCCGCATGTATCCCGTGCCACCCAACGTGCTCTAGAAGGTGTAAGTCAACTACCCTGGCCAGCAAGATCTCCGGATCTGTCCCCCATTGAGCATGTTTGGGACTGGATGAAGCGTCGTCTCACGCGGTCTGCACGTCCAGCACGAACGCTGGTCCAACTGAGGCGCCAGGTGGAAATGGCATGGCAAGCCGTTCCACAGGACTACATCCAGCATCTCTACGATCGTCTCGATGGGAGAATAGCAGCCTGCATTGCTGCGAAAGGTGGATATACACTGTACTAGTGCCGACATTGTGCATGCTCTGTTGCCTGTGTCTATGTGCCTGTGGTTCTGTCAGTGTGATCATGTGATGTATCTGACCCCAGGAATGTGTCAATAAAGTTTCCCCTTCCTGGGACAATGAATTCACGGTGTTCTTATTTCAATTTCCAGGAGTGTATATCCGGACGTCTCTCGTTGCCGCGGTAGATGGCACTGACGAATGAAAGTTCCTCCGACCACGTGCCGTGTGCCGCTTGTGTGATGCGGGCTATGTTATTGAAGTAAAGCAGTGGAATGATCCTCTATTCACGTCGAGAACAAGCCGTGATGGTGTTTATATAAAAACAAGCACATGGAAACTGTCGAGAGCTGCACAGATATACCGCAAAAGGTACCCTCACCGACACCAACTACATCACACATCACTTCATGCCCTCTTTGGGCGTTTGTATGATCATGATCATTTCAGACAGACGAGTGTGGATCAAAGCGGTGGCCTGTGCGTACGCCAAATGTAGAGCACCACGTTCTGTAGGATACTGAGACGGTTGCTAGTACAAAGTCCAGGTTAGTGGCCCGCCAACATGATGTAAGCCAAACTATGATTACGTACAAGGGTTGTTTTTTAAGTGAGGGCCGTTTTTATTTTTTAAAAAAGGTACAAATACTTTTGTAAAAAAGCTTTTATTTTCTGATTCTACACACTTTTACCTATTTTTCTACATAGTTGCCTTGTTTATTTAAGCACTTGTCATACCGTACAACTAAGTTTTTAATTCCCTCTTCAAAGAATTCGGCCGCCTGCTCCTACAGCCAAGAGTTCACGGCCGCTTTCACTTCATCCTCGTCATTGAAGCGCTGCCCGCCAAGATGGTGTTTCAGGTACCGGAAAAGGTGAAAATCGCTAGGAGCAAGGTCGGGGCTGTATGGTGCATGGTCCAAAACTTCCCAGCCAAAAGAATCAATCAAATCCCGAGTCTTTTGAGAGGTGTGAGGCGTAGCGTTATCGTGCAGGAGCAAAACTTTTGTCAGTATGCCGCACCTTTTGTTTTGAATTGCTCTGCGGAGCTTCTTTAGAGTTGCACAGTAGGCATCTGAGTTGATTGTCGTTCCTCGTGGCATAAAGTCCACTAGCAAAACACCGCGCCGGTCCCAGAACACAGTTGCCATAATCTTGCGCTTTGACAGCGTCTGTTTGGCTTTGACCTTGACGGGTGAGGTTGTGTGTCGCCATTCCATCGATTGTCGCTTGCTTTCGGGAGTGATATGGGATACCCATGTTTCATCTCCAGTGACAATTTGACTCAACATGTCTTCCCCTTCTTCCTCGTAACGAATCAAAAAGTCCAATGAAGTGGCAAATCTCTTCCCTTTGTGGTCCTCTGTAAGGAGTATGGGTACCTACCGAGAACACAGTTTCTTAAAGTTTAGGTTTTCAGACACAATTTTGTACAAAACCGATCTTGAAACTTGTGGAAATTCCAAAGAAAGAGTGGAAATTGTGAATCTTCTGTCCTCGCGAATCTTTGTTTCGACTGCAGCCACCAAATCATCAGTGATCACAGAGCGCCGGCCTGAGCGTTCTTCGTCATGGACGTTTTGACGGCCATTTTTAAACTCTCTAACCCATTGACGCACTTTACCTTCACTCATTGCATGCAAACCATAAACTTCTGTTAACTGACGATGAATTTCTGTAGCTGATAGGCTTCTTGCGGTCAAAAAACGTATCATTGACCGTATCTCACACGCGGCGGGCGATTCAATAATCGTAAACATTATAAAGTAGCACAGCGAAGCGTACACGTCTTCTACAGAGCTGCAACTTGCATCAATGTGAACGGGAAGGATGCCGGCAAGTGGTGCGGTGGCTTGTTGCGGCGTCCGCGCGAACTACGGGACTATACGCACGAACGGCCCTTATTAAAAAAACAACCCTCGTATATCCTGCACGACAACCTCTGCTATCCCTTTCACCTGCAACGAGTTCAGGGATTATCAGCGGCGCATCTCCCTCAACGGGAAGGGCCCTGTCGATGGTTTTTGCACCAGACCATCACAATTACGGGATTTCTGTTATCTATCCTCCTCACCGACGAAGCAATCTTTACCACAACTGGCGTCATCAGTCTGCATAATTGTCATATGTAGGCTGCAGACAATCCTCGGGGAACCGTTGAGGCATTTCATCAGCTTCGGTTCACCATCACTGTGTGGGTAGGGTTCTAAGTGACGACATATCTGGCCCGGTTATCATTCCGCAACGCCTCGATGGAGGAACGTACCTGGACTTCCTGCGGAATACTCTGCCTGCTGCTTGAGAATGTGGCTTTGGCAGTATAACAGGTTATGTGGTTTCTGCATGACGGAGCACTACCCCACATCCACATTACAGTCCGCAGGCACCTCACCATCTCCGGACGTTGGATAGGAAGCGGAGGGCCTTTAGCATGGCCTGCTCAGATCACCATACTTAAACCTCCTGAATTTTTACCTCCTAGGGCATATGAAAAGTGTTTCATGTGCTGTACCAGTTCCCGGTGTGCAAACTCTTCAACAGCATGTTCACGACGTCTTTGACGCTATATGGAGAGGGGCCGGAACTTGCGAAAGAGTGCGGAAATCCAAGATGTGACGTGTGAACCCGTGAATTGCTTCCCATGGAGGCCACTTTGAACATCTGTTGTGGATTTTTAGAGAACATAGTTGTATAAACAACGATTAATTTACTTATAATCAATTATTCAAAATGACAGTCGCAATCGCATTATTTATTTTGCCGCCAACCTGTTTCGACCCGCGACGGGGTCATCTTCTGGGTAATTTTCACCATTTGGTCGCTCGCTGGAGTCGTCACCCTGCCTGTGCACGGTTGGCGGCAAAATAAGTAATGCGATTGTGACTGTCATTCTGAATAATTGATCTGTTGTGACGTAGATGGGATGCTGCTGTGTACCGAGTTTCGCAACGATTTGTTGTCATTGCAGTCACACTTGTTGAAAGGACCTTTTTTCCTCAGTTTCAAGTCTGCAATTTGTCGGTTTTATTAATAATATATGTTTTTGGTTGGTGTCTGCCTTTAGCAAAACACAATTTTCTTTTTTGTCCCAGACATGTCTCACTGCAGTTGCAGCATCGTCAGCGGGTTTTTTATTACTATGGCTGTTAAACATAAGGAACGTTCTTTACTGTTTAAATACATGTAAATATTAGTTTCTAAATTGTAATTATAGATTTTTGAAGAGCACATAAAATTGTGTATTCACACCTTCTTAATACACGGTGTGGTTTTCCTACTATATTACGTTTTTTCATACTGCTTTTCTTTACAGATTGTCATCTGCAACTATGTACAAATTAATGTAGGCAAAATATTTTTTTTAAATGGAACCCCGTTAGTTTTGTTAGCACATCTGAACATATAAACAAATACGTAATCAGTGCCGTTTGTTGCATTGTAAAATATTAATTACATCCAGAGTAACCTAAAGTTGACGCTTGAAACCTCCGACGTTCAGTTGCATGTTGTAACAAACACGGGCCACGGTCGGCGAGCAGCATCTGCAGGGACATGTTTACGATGACGACCGAGTTTACGAGTGTGGCTGTAGTGCACTGTTGTGGTTTGGTCTAGCTGTCGCAGTGTCCGCATGTAGCGCTTGCTGCTATTGTTATTCTGCATTCGTCTCAGCACGCAGACCAACTGTAGTACACCGTGTTACCAGACGTCTGTGGTAGTGAAGTGTTGTAGGAACTGTGACCATGGTGTATTCGAACTCTGAAAAGGCGGAGATGGCTCAAATGGTTCAAATGGCTCTGAGCACTATGGGACTCAACTGCTGAGGTCATAAGTCCCCTAGAACTTAGAACTACTTAAACCTAACTAACCTAAGGACATCACACACACCCATGCCCGAGGCAGGATTCGAACCTGCGACCGTAGCAGCCCCGCGGTTCCGGACTGCAGCGCCAGAACCGCACGGCCACCGCGGCCGGCAAAAGGCGGAGATGATACTCATCTATGGCGAGTGTCGACGAAATGCAGTTGAAGCCTGCAGGGTGTATGCAGAATGGTACCCGGACAGAGAGCATCCAACGTGCCGCACATTGCAAAACATCTACCGCCAACTGTATGCAACAGATATGGTCGTAGCACGCAAACGGGTCCGTAACAGAACCCACACATGAGTACACGGGACATTGCGAGAGCCGGTGGACTGAGTCAAAGTAGTGTCATGCGCATACTGCATCGTCACCGCTTTCACCCGTTTCATGTGTCGCTACATCAGCAATTACATGTTGTTGAATATAATCGTCGAGTGCAATTCTGTCAATGGGCATTAACAGAGAATGCGTTTCAGTTCTACCTGTTTACCGATGAAGCGGGTTTCACAAACCACGGGGCAGTGAATCTAATGCATTACTGGTCCGTGGACAATCCTCGCTGGCTCAGACAGGTAGAGCGACAGCGACCGTGGACTGTAAATGAATGGTGCGGAATCATTGGCGACCACCTCATTGGTCCTCACTTCATTGCAGGGGCCCAAACAGCTGCAACATACATCTCGTTTCTACAGAATGATCTCCCAACGTTGCTCGAAAATGTCCCACTGGAAACGCGTCGACGTATGTGGTATCAGCATGATGGTGCACCTGCACATTCCACAATTAAACGATGAAGCGGGTTTCACAAACCACGGGGCAGTGAATCTAATGCATTACTGGTCCGTGGACAATCCTCGCTGGCTCAGAGAGGTAGAGCGACAGCGACCGTGGACTGTAAATGAATGGTGCGGAATCATTGGCGACCACCTCATTGGTCCTCACTTCATTGCAGGGGCCCAAACAGCTGCAACATACATCTCGTTTCTACAGAATGATCTACCAACGTTGCTCGAAAATGTCCCACTGGAAACGCGTCGACGTATGTGGTATCAGCATGATGGTGCACCTGCACATTCCACAATTAACACTAGGATGACCCTTGACAGGATGTTCGACGGGCGTTTCATAGGACGTGGAGGACGCATAAATTGGCCAGCTCGTTCTCCTGATCTTACACCTCTGTACTTCTTTCTGTAGGGTACGTTAAAGGAGAATGTGTACCGTGATGTGCCTACAACCCCAGAGGATATGAAACAACGTATTGTGGCAGCCTGCGACGACATTACACCAGATGTACTGCGGCGTGTACGACATTCATTACGCCAGAGATTGCAATTGTGGGCAGCAAATGATGGCCACCACATTGAACATCTATTGGCCTGACATGTCGGGACACACTCAATTCCACTCCGTAATTGAAAACGGAAACCACGTGTGTACGTGTACCTCACCCCTCATGGTAATGTATATGTGCGTCAGTGAAAAAGACCAATAAAAAGGTGTTAGCATGTGGACGTAATGTGCTGTTCCAGTCTCTTCTGTACCTAAGGTCCATCACCGTTCCCTTTGGATCCCTAGGTAATTCGGTGCTCTCCGATACACACGATCGAACAGCGGAGGAGTGGTACTCACGCGTCAAATTTAGGTTACAATATTTCCGGATGTAATTAACATTTTACAATGCAACAAACGGCACTGATTACGTATTTGTTTATATGTTCAGATGTGCTAACAAAGCTAACGGGGTTCCATTTAAAAAAACGTAGGTTTGTGTTAAAAATCATACTTCCGTGCATTTTTTATGGTTTTTATTAACCAATTACACTAGCCCCTCACCTCACGTTCGGTCAGTGGAATCGATTCGTCAGTATACATATATAATGTGTCTGTGTGTGTTTGAAAAAAGAGAGTACGTTTGAGGATTTATCATTATATATATATATATATATATATATATATATATATATATATATATATATATATATATATGGGACCTGGATAAACTGAAAGAACCAGAGATTGTACAGAGTTTCAGGGAGAGCATAAGGGAACAATTGACAGGAATGGGGGAAAGAAATACAGTAGAAGAGGAATGGGTAGTTCTGAGGGATGAAATAGTGAAGGCAGCAGAGGATAAAATAGGTAAATAGACGAGGGCTAGTAGAAACCCTTGGTTAACAGAAGAAATATTGAATTTAATTGATAAAAGGAGAAAATATAAAAATGCAGTAAATGAAGCAGGCAAAAAGGAATATAAACGTCTCAAAAATGATATCGACAGGACGTACAAAATGGCTAAGCAGGGATGGCTAGAGGACAAATGTAAGGATGTTGAGGCTTATCTCACTAGGAGTAAGATTGATACTGCCTACAGGAAAATTAAAGAGATCTTTGGAGAAAGGAGAACCACTTGCATGAATATCAAGAGCTCAGATGGAAACCCCGTTCTAAGCAAAGAAGGGAAATCAGAAAGGTGAAAGCAGTATATAGAGGGCCTATTCAAGGGCGATGTACTTGAGGACAATATTATGGAAATGGAGTAGGATGTAGATGAAGATGAAATGGGAGATATGATATTGCGTGAAGAATTTGACAGAGCACTGAAAGACCTGAGTCGAAACAAGGCCCCCGGAAAAGACAACATTCCAGTAGAACTACTGACAACCTTGGGAGAGCCAGGCCTGACAAAACCCTACCATCTGGTGAGCAAGATGTATGAGACAGGCAAAATATCCTCAGACTTCAAGAAGAATATAATAATACCAATCACAAAGAAAGCAGGTGTTGACAGATGTGAAAATTACAGAACTATCAGTTTAATAAGTCACAGCTGCAAAATACTAACGCGAATTCTTTACAGACGAATGGAAAAACTGATAGAAGCCGACCTCGGGGAAGATCAGTTTGGATTCCGTAGAAATGTTGGAACACGTGAGGCAATACTGACCCTACCACTTATCTTAGAAGAAAGATTAAGGAAAGGCAAACCTAAGTTTCTAGCATTTGTAGACTTAGAGAAAGCTTTTGACAATGTTGATTGGAATACTCTCTTTCAAATTATGAAGGTGGCAGGGGTAAAATACAGAGATCTAAAGGCTATTTACAACCAGAAGGCAGTTATAAGAGTCGAGGGGTATGAAAGGGAAGCAGTGGTTGGGAAGGGTGTGAGACAGGGTTGTAGCCTATCCCCGATGTTATTCAATCTGTATATTGAGCAAGCAATAAAGGAAACAAAAGAAAAGTTCATAGTATGTGTTAAAATTCATGGAGAAGAAATAAAAACTTTGAGATTTTCCGATGACATTGTAATTCTGTCAGAGACAGCAAAGGACTTGAAAGAGCAGTTGAACGGAATGGACAGTGTCTTGAAAGGAGGGTATAAGATGAACATCAAGAAAAGCAAAACGAGGATAATGGAATGTAGTCGAAGTAAGTCGGGTGATGCTGAGGGAATAAGATTAGGAAATGAGACACTTAAAGTAGTAAAATTAATTTTGCTATTTGGGGAGCAAAATAACTGATGATGGTTGAAGTAGAGAGGATATAAAATGTAGACTGGCAATGGCAAGGAAAGCGTTTCTGATGAAGAGAAATTTGTTAACATCGAGTATTGATTTAAGTGTCAGGAAGTCGTTTCTCAAAGTATTTGTATGGAGTGTAGCCATGTATGGAAGTTCAAATGGTTCAAATGGCTCTGAGCACTATGGGACTTAACATCTATGGTCATCAGTCCCCTAGAACTTAGAACTACTTAAACCTAACTAACCTAAGGACATCACACAACACCTATGTATGGAAGTGAAACGTGGACGATAAATAACTTAGACAAGAAGTGAATAGAAGCTTTCCAAATGTGGTGCTACAGAAGAATGCTGAAGATTAGATGGGTAGATCACATAACTAATGAGGAGGTATTGAATAGAATTGGGGAGAGGAGGAGCTTGTGGCACAACTTGACTAGAAGAAGGGATCGGTTGGTAGGACATGTTCTGAGACATCGCGGGATCACCAATTTAGTATTGGAGGGCAGCGCGGAGGGTAAAAATCCTAGAGGGAGACCAAGAGATGAATACACTAACTAGATTTAGAAGTGTGTAGGTTGCAGTAGGTACTGGGAGATGAAGAAGCTTGCACAGGATAGAGTAGCACGGAGAGCTGCATCAAACCAGTCTCAGGACTGAAGACCACAACACACACACACACATATATATATATTCGTGTAAACTGGCATTCTGCTCTTCCTAGCAAATCTCCTGCGGCGGTACGGCATGGCTGTGTGCTGCGTGCGGCTGCCTGCAGTCGACTGACGCAGAAACAGGAAGCGCGCCTGGACCCCAGCGCCGGCGTTATCGCTCAGTCACTTCCTGCCCGGATGTTTCGCAATCTTGATTATAGTGCAACACGGGCCTAGTAAATCTAGGGCCCGTGTTCCGCGGCTGCCTCGCTCAGCGGCTAAGTCCCACTCAAGGACACCCGCCTATAAGGCGGCGCACACAGCCACGGACTTAGAATGTTTCACGCGCTGTGCGCCTCCGGCACCGCTATATATATTTTACTAGACCCGTGTTGCACTATAATCAAGATTGCGCAACTTCCGCCTGTGTTATTCTTACGGGAGAACGCGCTCTTATCTCTTCCGGTGCAGGAAAATCAAGTTGCTGATAAGGAGTTGGTGCGGTCAACACGGTCTCTAGATTTACGAAGACCGTGTTTCACTAAAATCAAGTTTTGCGAGTTAGGTTAAATGTTTATTATCACATTAAGTGTTTTATTAAAGAAGACTACGCATTGATCTTGCCAAAAGCCGAGAAGCGATTCTTCTTAGTGTTGTAGCTCTCTGGGGCACTCTGGGATGCACTCTGGGATCTCTGTGAGTGCACATTAAATGTTTTATTATCTCAATTGAATAAAAGTCTAAGTCCTTCTCAGACACACAGCCGTAGGCCATCCTAGAATGTTTCACGCGCTGTGCGCCTCCGGCACCGCTATATATATTTTACTAGACCCGTGTTGCACTATAATCAAGATTGCGCAACTTCCGCCTGTGTTATTCTTACGGGCCATATATATATATATATATATATATATATATATATATATATGTGTGTGTGTGTGTGTGTGTGTGTGTGTGTATTTATGTATGTATGTGTCGGTCTGTCTGTGTGTGTGGGGGGGGGGGGCTTCTATAGGTTGGTATATCCTTTGAGGGAAGAGAACAGACGTTTTATTAATGTTCAGTCTCAACTTAAGTGAGGTCGCTGCTGCGCAGATAGCGTTAGTTTTGAGTCATTTTATAGAGAGCAAATAACCTTAACAAATCGTATGAAAAACAAGCTTTTCTTTTCGGTAAGTTCGGAACTATGTGGCCAGTTAGTTGGCGAAATACATTCGCGAGGGTCCCATCTGTGAAAATTGTTGGGAATTAAACTTTCTCTCTCTCTCTCTCTCGTTCTCTTTCTCTGTCCCAACTAAAAGGAGGAGGAACGATTTCATTGTATCCTTTCCTGTTCAGGCTACATACAGACACAGCTGCTTATTATTTTGTGTTATTTAAAACAAGGTGTAATCCCCCAGTCGCCCACGTGGGGATATCTGTGTTGTGCAATTTTTTTTGGAACAGTAGAATATCTACTAGCGCAATTTGCTATCAGCTTTTAGTTTCATATAAAAGGTTCCTTTGTACGATCTTACAACAACGTGGTTTTTATATGCCTGCACCAGTGCTGTCTGTCCATACGGTTCCTAATTCACTTTTTATTGTTTCGCTTCGCTAAGAAATACACTTTCTTTGCGTTGTCGAACACACTTATGCTGCCTTCCGTACCCTTTCCAGCTATCAGGTAAGTCGACGAGATGCAGTCGGGACTAGCTACGCCGTCAGATCATCCTCTTCAACATAAATTTCGTCATTAGTTGTTAGGGTTGAAAGTGTAGTTAATTTAATAGTAGATGAACGCCAGTCACGCTGTCTGACAGGTGTTTCGTCTACAAGATGAAGCTTACTACACATTGATGCACTAATACTAACATGTTACTGGTCAAAACATGCCAATGCGTTTCTTCGAAAAACATAGAAGTAAATTCTTGTTGCGGTTGCGAAAGCACTACAACTGCTATTGGAATTTACGAGGTATCAGGGAACCTGCCCGATAATTGGCCCAAATCAGCGTAAAAGTTACTTCAACATTTTGAATGAACATTTTTTAACTTTCTTCTAGGCGGAGGGAGGCTTTTAACTACGAATCATATTATTGTTTTTTAAATGGCGTCACGTTCGCTTCTGGCTGTAAATTTTTATTTCGCTATTCGGCATTTGTGTCATTTTCACGCATAAGATATCATAACGTATCATGGTATAACGGTAGCTTAAAATAGTTTTCTTGTGGGACTGTGTTACTCTTTGGGCTAATAGAGTAATTAGTAGTTATTAATTACCGGAGTAAATTTATTATTGGCTTGCAGGTTAAGTTAGTCAACGTGGGGTAGATATTGAGCACTGTAAGCTGTTGGGCAATCACAAACACATTTACATTTCGGATACAGCAGACATTACGAATAAATGTCCAATAAAACAAAGAAAATGAAAAATTAAAGTTCCATGCACAGGTTTCCCAATCACTCGATTGCCTCGGAGCAAGCCTGGCAAAGTTCTACCACGTTCGAGCGCTAGCTGGCAAGAAAAGGTTCCGTGTGATATATGCACCTGCCTATGACAGCTCGTTGAGTTGCATCTTTGAGTGCCTCATCCCTGGTTGTCAAGAGCAGCGGCAGTTCCTAGTACCCGATATACGATAGGACTGAATTTACCCCTTATGGCGTCAGAAACGTTGAAACCTGAAAGTATGACACTCAAGTTTCCTAATCGCGACAAGCTTTCCTGAAATGAAGGTGAACATCACGATTTTCAGGAAGCCTTGGGGATGAATTCACTCGATAAGAAGCTCACTGCTGTTCTCCCGGTTTGTTATTTGCATTTATATCTCACTGTCGGGCCTTGATGAATTCTACACTCCTGGAAATGGAAAAAAGAACACATTGACACCGGTGTGTCAGACCCACCATACTTGCTCCGGACACTGCGAGAGGGCTGTACAAGCAATGATCACACGCACGGCACAGCGGACACACCAGGAACCGCGGTGTTGGCCGTCGAATGGCGCTAGCTGCGCAGCATTTGTGCACCGCCGCCGTCAGTGTCAGCCAGTTTGCCGTGGCATACGGAGCTCCATCGCAGTCTTTAACACTGGTAGCATGCCGCGACAGCGTGGACGTGAACCGTATGTGCAGTTGACGGACTTTGAGCGAGGGCGTATAGTGGGCATGCGGGTGGCCGGGTGGACGTACCGCCGAATTGCTCAACACGTGGGGCGTGAGGTCTCCACAGTACATCGATGTTGTCGCCAGTGGTCGGCGGAAGGTGCACGTGCCCGTCGACCTGGGACCGGACCGCAGCGACGCACGGATGCACGCCAAGACCGTAGGATCCTACGCAGTGCCGTAGGGGACCGCACCGCCACTTCCCAGCAAATTAGGGACACTGTTGCTCCTGGGGTATCGGCGAGGACCATTCGCAACCGTCTCCATGAAGCTGGGCTACGGTCCCGCACACCGTTAGGCCGTCTTCCGCTCACGCCCCAACATCGTGCAGCCCGCCTCCAGTGGTGTCGCGACAGGCGTGAATGAAGGGACGAATGGAGACGTGTCGTCTTCAGCGATGAGAGTCGCTTCTGCCTTGGTGCCAATGATGGTCGTATGCGTGTTTGGCGCCGTGCAGGTGAGCGCCACAATCAGGACTGCATACGACCGAGGCACACAGGGCCAACACCCAGCATCATGGTGTGGGCAGCGATCTCCTACACTGGCCGTACACCACTGGTGATCGTCGAGGGGACACTGAATAGTGCACGGTACATCCAAACCGTCATCGAACCCATCGTTCTACCATTCCTAGACCGGCAAGGGAACTTGCTGTTCCAACAGGACAATGCACGTCCGCATGTATCCCGTGCCACCCAACGTGCTCTAGAAGGTGTAAGTCAACTACCCTGGCCAGCAAGATCTCCGGATCTGTCCCCCATTGAGCATGTTTGGGACTGGATGAAGCGTCGTCTCACACGGTCTGCACGTCCAGCACGAACGCTGGTCCAACTGAGGCGCCAGGTGGAAATGGCATGGCAAGCCGTTCCACAGGACTACATCCAGCATCTCTACGATCGTCTCCATGGGAGAATAGCAGCCTGCATTGCTGCGAAAGGTGGATATACACTGTACTAGTGCCGACATTGTGCATGCTCTGTTGTCTGTGTCTATGTGCCTGTGGTTCTGTCAGTGTGATCATGTGATGTATCTGACCCCAGGAATGTGTCAATAAAGTTTCCCCTTCCTGGGACAATGAATTCACGGTGTTCTTATTTCAATTTCCAGGAGTGTATAATGTGGGGGACAGATTCGTTCTTCTGTAGTTTTTGTCCATGTCTAAGCGATAGCTTATTTTCTCAGGTGAGGTGTATGTACGTCTCAACAGTGCTCAACGGGTTAATAAACCTAGGCAATAGCCATTTCTGTAGATCTCAGTGTGTTTGCGACAGCTTACTATGAAATTTCAGTTAACCTTCTCATAGATCATTTTGGCTTTCCACTTTTCCAGATGATTTACAAAAATGGTTTTAGTGTTTGAGTGATCTATCACAAGTAACTTCCAGCATTATAATCTGTGAACGTTACGTGAGGAACGTAGTTTGTATATTTAATGCTGAGATGAAATGCCGTGGTTTTTGCCTGATTGGGATTGGTTTGAGCTTCCACATTCTTAAACATATTACCCACACACACTGGCCATATGTCATGATATTTTCTCCGTCTGAGAGAGTGACCGATGTGTAGATAACTGTCATCGCCGAATATAAATTAGCTGGCAACTACTAAGACTTGAGCTGCTTAGAAGATGCAAGTTTGCAATATAGATGGAAGAGGACTGATATAATCGCATTGCACGATCCGAAATTTATACATGGTACGGAACGAGTCTGTATACGGAAATAAGGAAACGTGTAATCTTTTACCCTCGGATTCTGTGACCCACTGTTGCTTTCAGTAAGTGTTTCCGAGTATCGGACGTGACGGACGAATTCCTTTCCTCTGTGTCATATTTCGACTTTTTTCTCTTCATCTTCATGATGAACTAGGCGCGATGGTGAATGTGTGAGCTTCAGTTAGTGTTTGGAGTACTATAAATAAATTTATGTTGTTGGACGCTTGGAGATACGCATCACAAACATCAGAAATTTGAAATGAAGAAAAGTGGATAACTGTAGATATAACAAAGCTCTCTCAGAATCTCAAAAATCTGAAATTTCTGACAAGAGCTATAGGGAACCAGAATTCCTTATAAGAAAACGTCTATCGGAGTCATTGTTAGCAAAAAGTGCTACATTTGAGAAATATTTTTTTACTGCTTAAAACAAAAAGAAAGTAACCTGGAATGTTGTAGAACGGAAACAAGAAAAAACTAAACATAACAACTAAATAGCTAAAGTACTGGGATAGAGCAATAAATTGTTAACACGAACTAGCCGTTTTTTTACTGAATGCTTATATACTCACTTGAAAACACATCGGAAAATGTTCAACAAAAGATAAAATTATAGCTTATGGTAAGTAGCCAAAGCCATGGTAAAATGTACGTATGTATGTTGCTACGTCTGGAGATGAATAGAACTTGCTCAATATGCGTAAAATCGTATTAAACATGGAACAAACATAAATGTGACAAGTGGCAACACACATTATCATTAGAATCATGTTGTTAGCAGGCACAAAGTACCAGTCCCTGTAATGAAAGAAAACAGATAACATTCAATCTCTATTAATTAATACGTTAAATGAGTTCTTCAGCTCACTGAGTGTAATGCAAAAGATGTATGTCCACTGAAAAAAGGTAATGTAAATGACATCAATCCAAAGCGTTTGAAACTGTTGACCACAAAATTCTGAAATGAAGCCATCAAGCAGTTTAACAACTGGGAAGTAAGCAATAGAGTATATCTTAGCGTACGGACCACAAACTGAGATTGTTTCCCAGTTTGAGGAAGGAAAAGTTACTATCACACAAAATGTAAGCAGTAATTCCACAGAGTGTGCAACGAACATAAAAGTCTTAGTGCTAAATCTTGATTATCGACTGAAGTGCTCTTAACATGTAATGATATTAGCAAAGAAAATGTCACCAGGATAATATGCCTTGGATTCCAATTATTGCCGGCCGCGGTGGTCTCGCGGTTCTAGGCGCGCAGTCCGGAACCGTGCGACTGCTACGGTCGCAGGTTCGAATCCTGCCTCGGGCATGGATGTGTGTGATGTCCTTAGGTTAGTTAGGTTTAAGTAGTTCTAAGTTCTAGGGGACTTATGACCACAGCAGTTGAGTCCCATAGTGCTCAGAGCCATTTGAACAATCCAATTATCAGTGTTTAACATAAAGTACCTCATCGTCACTTAAATTTTCAAAGTACATTCCATGGTTGACTATAGTGTCGTTTTCTGGGGCTCGAGTGCACAAAATACGGACCCAAGACATGAAAAGGAATATCGTAATGATAGGTAAGTAGTGTAATCAAGTTTATTGCTAAAGTATCTTTGCAGAGCTGGAAATTATAACTGCAGAGTGTATTTCTATCAGTCGGTTTTCCATGTCTAGTATAACATTAGTAATTGTATCACTAACAGATATTTCCATAATCATGAAACAAAATCCCTCTTTAACTTACATGCACAGAAAAGCATTCAAAAGCAGAAATTTCCACCCGGTAATAAAACATTGCAATAAACCCACCAAGAAATTGAAAGAATAAACAAAAATCACCGGGTTCTAAAAGACTTCTAAGGCATACCGCTTAAGTAGTACAAGCTGTACAGTGTAGGGCACAAAGTAGCGCTATTAAAAGAACGCTTCACAACGTAGTTCTGTAGTACGTTGGCTGTTACTGAAATATTTTATAATTACTATCTGCAGTGCAAATGCTGCCTCCTTTCATCTTCCTATGGTCATCATCTCTTTTATTGTGGAGGGTTCCTGTATCAGTTGCCTAGACTGACAAATGGATACGCACAGTTAATGTGATACAGAGGCAGCGCTATTATCATGATACTAATGTCTTCTGAAAAAAACGTACGTGTAGTGTCTGCAGTGAGTGCAATGTGCGCAGTGACGCGTGATGAAATGTAAAGAAATAGTGTAACATTTGTTTTGAAAATGACTAACTTTTGATTGTTTCCTGTTTTCATATTAAGCTAAAATATAACTAGATAATTGAAAAATGATCCGCAACTGGCTAAACGACTAGGTGTTTTATTATGAAATACCGTAGTCTTGTGTGAGTCTACCAACAGCGTGGCTGAAAATTAAGGATTCATAATACAACGTGTGAGTTACTGTAAAATAAAATGACGGTATGCCATTATTGGTCCGCAGACCCCGTGTCCAGTGTTAGATCGCCTGGTGCATGTATTTCTAGTTGACAACACTTTGGCAGCTTGCGCATCTTCGAAGATGGGATGAAATGATTGGGACATCACAAACATTTACTTCCTGAGAAAAGGAAATCTCTGACACCGCTAAGAATCCTCATTTAACAATTTAATCGATATTACATTGTTGGGCAAAGGAAGTACAGCGATCTCTATTGTTTGCTAAAGATTTTTTATAGTTTTAATTGCAGCAAAAATTAACCAGTTCTTTCGTATAATTACTGTATTGTTCAAAAGTTTAAATTTTGCGTTTTATGTCATTAAGTTTCTAAAAACCTTGTGTGGACGACATTCTTTCACAAGGTATTCGCTAACTTTAACCGCGTTTTAAAAATGGAACGCACTGGAAACAGCACGAGCATGGCATCGTGGTTCGGCGGGTAGGTCCTCGTAAATTATGCAACGGTATTGTGGATAGCACTCTCGCGGAAATTCGAAGCGTTTGCGATGTAGCGGTACGATCCGAATCGCGAAGGCCTCAAGGGCACGCGGCTGTAAATTGCTACTGACTCTAGATTTAGAGTTGTCAGGATTGTGAGCTACAAATGCACGTATATTGCATTCGAGAGGTACCGGTATAGAACATGTTAATGCTTCAGAATTGTTCATTTATTTCATACACAACTGCGAAATACCACGGAGTACCATCAATGTTAGAAGTCGTCTTAAGAACTGGATGACTTATTCATTCACTCTTTCATTCATCGTGTTTCGTAGATTTCACCACGAAAGAGAACCTTCAGGGAAGAGGAACGTGTCAGTATATACACTGACAAAACGAAAACAATGCCTAGAAACCAGTTGTGTGCAGTGTTTTAATAATAAATTGCTCATACATTGCTCAATACTATTTGTGTTTATACCAGTTAAACGAAACATCTACACCTACATGGATACTCTGCAAATCATACCTAAGTGCCTGGCAGAGGATTTATCGAACCACCCTCAAAAGAATTCTCTATTACTCCAATGTACAACAGCATGGGAGAAACAACGAACATTTATATCTTTCCTTGCAAGCACTGATTTCCCTTATTTTATTATGATGATCAATTCTCCCAGTGTAGGATAGCGACAAAAAATACACAAATAAAAAAAAATACATTTGCATCACCGCGGTTTCGAGAGTTCCGGAAGCTGTACAGAAAATTGAAATAGAGATCAACATAAACATCATTTCCTCTCTTTTTATTGCTCATGAAAACCACACATTGAGTGTTGTACCACCGTACAACGAGAACTTCAGAAGTGGTGGTCTAGACTGCTGTGCACACCGGTACCTCTAAAGCCCAGTTACACGTCCTCTTTCATTGATGCATGCCTGCATTTGACGTGGCATACTATCTACAAGTTCATCAAGGCACTGTTGGTCTAGATTTTCCCACTCCTCCACGGCGATGATTCCTGAGAATGGTTGGTGGGTAGCGTCGTCCATAAACAACCCTTTTCAATGTATCCCAGGCATTCTCGATGGGGTGGAGAACATGCAGGCCACTCTAGTCGAGTGATGTTGTTATCCTGAATGAAATCATTCACAACATGTGCACGATGGGGGCGCGAAATGTCCCCCATGAAGACAAATGCCTCGCCAATATGCTGCCGATATGGTTGCACTATCGGTCGGAAGATGGCATTGACGTATCGTACAGCCGTTACGGCGCCTTCCATGACCATCAGGGGCGTAGGTCGCCCCACATAATGCTACCGCAAAGCAGCAGGGAACCTTCACCTTGCTACAATCGCTGGACAGTCGGGTTGACTCTAAATACGTCTCCGACGATTGTCTTTTTGAAGGCATATGCGACACGCACCGGAGAAGAGAATGTGATGTCAATCATGAGCGGTCCATTGGACATGTTTTAGCGCCCATCTGTACCGCGCTGCGCCGGCCGAAGTGGCCGAGCGGTTCTAGACGCTACAGTCTGGAACCGCGCGATCGTTACGGTCGTAGGTTCGAATCCTGCCTCGGGTATCGATGTGCGTGATGATCTTAGGTTAGTTAGGTGTAAGTAGTTCTAAGTTCTACGGGACTGATGATCTCAACAGTTAAGTCCCATAGTGCTCAGAGCCATTTGAACCATCTTTTGTACCGCACTGCATAGTGACGTGGTTGCAATGGTGGGCCTCGCCATGGGCGTCGGGAATGAATTTACGCATCATGCAGCCTATTGCACACATTTTGAGTCATAAAACGACGTCCTGTGGCTGCACGAAACGCATTATTCAACATGGTGGCGTTGCTGTCAGGGTTCGTCAAAGCCATAATCCGTAGGTAGCGGTCATCCACTGCAGTAGTAGCAATTGGGCGGCCTGAGCGAGGCATGTCATAGACCCTGTTTCAGTTCCTGTTTCTCTGTATCTCCTCCATGTCGGAACAACATCGCTATGGTTCACTCCGAGACGACTGACCACTTCCCTTGTTGAGAGCCCTTTCTGGCACAAAGTAATAATGCGGACACGATCGAACACGGAATTGACCGTCTACGCAACGTTGAATTACAGCAACACGACCTGTGTACCTTCTTATTGGTGGAATGACTGGACCTGAATGGCTGTCGGACCCCTTCCGTCTAACAGGCGCTACTCATGCATGGTTGTTTATCTTTCGGCGTGTTTAGTGACATCTGTAAACAGGCAAATCGACTGTGTCTGTCATACAATATCCACAGTCAACGTCTGTCTTCAGGAGTTCTGGGAAACAGGGTGATGCAAACCTTTTTCTTGATGTGTTTATTTTCGCATTCAGAGGAGAAAGCTGGTGAGTGAAAATTCGTGAGAAGATTCCGCCACAACGAAAAACGCCTTTGTTTTAATCATGTCCACCACAAATCCTGTGCCACGTCAGTATCAGTCACTCCCCTATTTCTCGGTAATACAAAACATGCTGCCCTTCGTTGAACTTTCTCCATGTATTTCGTTAATTCTATCTGCGAAGGACCGCTACGGTCGCAGGTTCGAGTCCTGCCTCGGGTATGGATGTGCGTGATGCCCTTAGGTTAGTTAGGTTTAAGTAGTTCTACGTTATAGGGGACTGATGACCTCAGAAGTTAAGTCCCATAGTGCTCAGAGAAATTTTTTTGTCCTGCCAATATAACGCCGTCTTGGTTTTGCCTTCCCCGCAACATTTTGATTGTATTCTTTCCAATTTAAGCTGTTCGTAATTGTAATTCCTGTGTATGTAGTTGAATTTACGGCCTTTAGTTTTGACTGATTCGTCGTATAACCGAATTTTACCGTATTCCTTTTACCACTCAAATGAATGACAGACTTTTCTAGCCAAATGCCAGTTCTCGCACCGTACAGATGTCTTTTCTAAACCTTTTTGCAATTTGTTTTGATCATCTGATCACTAATCGATAAACAACAGGATAATCTGCAAACAACCTGAGACAGCTGTTCAGATTGTATTCTAAAGCGTATATATAGATAAGGAATAGCAGAGGGCCTATAGCACTATCTTGGGGAACGCCAGAAGCCATTTCAGTTTTACTCGATGACTTTCAGTCAATTACTGCGAGCTGTGTCCTCTCTGACGGGAAATCACGAATCCAGTCACAAAACTGAGACTATAATCCATAAGCACGCAGTTTCACTACAAGCCACTTGTGTGGTACAATCTCAAAACCCTTTCGGAAATCCAGAAATACGGAATCAATTTGAAATCCCTTGTCAGTATTACTCAGCACTTCGAGTAAGTAAAGTAAGTGTTTCACAAGAATGAGTTTTCTAAATACTTTTCTTCGACGTAATTCATAATCTTCGACTACAATACATGTTGCACAATCCTGCTGGAAATCGACGTTAATGATATGGACCTGTAATTTAGTAGACTTTTCATTCTTTGGGTACGGATCTTTCGTCGAGCGAGGGTTTGTATATGATCGTTAAGTATCGATCAATCGCTTCAGTATAATATGAAAGGAAATTAATTGGTATAGAACCTAGACCAGAGGACTTGCTTTTACTAAGCGATTTAAGTTACTTCACTACTCCGCGGATGTCTCCTCATGTTACTCATGGTGGAGGCGGTTCTTGATTCGAATTCTGGAGTATTTACTTCGCCTTCTTTGAAGAAAGGATTTTGGAAGGCTGTGTGTAATAAATCTGCTTCAGAAGTTCTGCCATCGATACTATTACCATTGATATCACGCAGAGAAGGCTTTCATTGTATTTTGCTAGCATACTTTACGTACGACCAGAATCTCTTGGGATTTCCTGCTAGGTTTCGAGACAAAGATTCGTTCTGAAAACTATTATAAGTTTCTTGCTAAATTTAGAGCTTCTGTAAACGATCGCCAATCTTGGAAATTTTGCTTTCGTTTAAATTTGGCACCTTTTTTTTCGTTGTTTCTGCAACAGATTTCGATCCAGTTTTGTGTACCAAGGATTAACCGCTGCGTCGTTTCTTAATTTATCTGGTATGAATCTCTCAATTGCTATCGGTACTACAGAGTGTCCCTAAAGTCCGTTTCCAATTTAAAAAATTTATTACAACAGCAGTTGTTGAAATATTTTAACCAAATTTCTTTTGTTGTAATCACTGTTTACTAAAGTTTTTATATATACTTTTTTTTGTTGCATATACTCTGTTGATGAAAGGAGCTGAACCTCTATAAATTGCGACTCCTCAAGAGAAGGCCCAATGTGTGTCCTGGTTTATTGAGACAAAATCGGATGTTCAGAACGAAGTTTGGAAGAGATCCACCCTCGCGCCCTCCAGTCCGTGCAGGGACATTGTTTGATAAAGGGAGGAGTGGGCGACCAAGAACATCCGAGGAAACATCGATCGCGTTTTAAACGTCTTCACTCGTTCGCCTACGAAGTCCATCCGCACTGCTGCCAGACAGTTGCAACTACCACGTTCAACTGTGCATAAGGTCCTCCACAAGAACTTACTGTTGTACGCTTACAAAGTGCATCTGTTACAGTTACTTGAGCCAAATGACAAGGCAAAACGAACAGAGTTTGCAATCAACATGCTGGAACGCCTTTCGCAGGATGAAGCATTCCTCGCGCGAAATTGTTTCAGTGACGAGGCAACTTTTCATGCTTCTGGGACATTAAACAGACACAATCTGAGAATCTGGGGATCTGAACACCCTCATGTGACTACGGAGCTTCATCAGAGAGTCCAAAAGTGAGTATTTGGTGTGGAATCATGTGCAACCGAATAGTTGGTCCATTTTTCTTCAACGAGTCATCAATTACTGCAGATGTTTACCTCGACCTACTGATCGAATATGTAGCACCACAACTGACTGACTTGCAACAAACTATCATCTTCCAGCAAGATGGTGCACCATCACATTGGGGACTGCATGTTCGGCGGTTCCTCAATGACACTTTTCCAAGCAGATGGATTGGGAGGGATTGGCGAATTCCTTTGTCACCGCGTTCGCCAGATATCATTCCCTTGGCCTTTTTTTTATAGGAGTATGTGAAAGATATCGTGTATCAAACACAGATAGGAGACATTGCTGACTTGAAGCAGAGGATTCGTAATGCATTGTCACCATTGACAGCATGCTACAGCGAACATGGCAAGAAGTCGAGTAACGTCTTGACGTGCATCGTGCAACTAAAGGCGCCCATATAGAGGTCTACTAGACATTGTCAAAAAAACTTTTATAAACACTGATTACAATAAAAGAAAAGCTGTTAAAATATTTCAACAACTGCGTTGTAATAAAATTTTGAAGTGGTAAAGGGACTTTATGGACACCCTGTATTTCTTTGAATTCAAGCCACATCTGGTCCCCACGTACTGGTACATTGTTAATTTGGAAGAAGTTCCCAGTAAGGTGTCAAGTGAATTTTTGTCTCATTTTTCTTATCTTTTTGGAGGATTTGGAAGCTGCGGAACTAAGTCTCGCTACGACAACCCTGTGTTCACTAATCCCTGCATCTGTTTTGATGCTCGATACACGATGTAATACGTGTCGTACTCGTCGGATCTTGTGGGACTCTCGCACTCAAAAAGTTGCATTTTGATAGTCTTATATCCTGACAGAATGTAACTTTTGCATTGTTACTTGAAAGTGGCCCTAACGCCGAAAATGCAATCGTAATAATAAATATATCATACAGTCATCGGCGACTCTGGTGTCTTTTAAGAAATGTTGTATGACTGTGAATTCCAACCATGAGAAGTTAATCAGTTGTTTTATGTGTAGCTCCGGATTGAAGCATGTACTTTCGTCAACATATCGGAGGTTTAAGTCACCACCAATTGTAATTGAATGAGCCGCGTACGTCTTTGAAATTAGCCTCGAATTTTCTTTGGACCTTTCAGCAATTGCATAATCTGAGTTGTGAGGTCGGTAAAAGGGTCCTGTTATTAATTTATTCCGGTTTCCAAGAATGACCTCTGCCCACACTAAGTCACAGGAATTATCTACTTCAGTTTCGCTACAAGATAAACTACTTCTAACTGCAACAAGCACAACAACGCCAACTGCGTTTGGCCTATTCTTTCTGAACACCGTTAGGACCCTCGCAATAAAAAAAAATGGTTCAAATGGTTCTGAGCACTATGGGACTTAACATCTGTGGTCATCAGTTCCCTAGAACTTAGAACTACTTAAACCTAACTAACCTAAGGACATCACACACATCCATGCCCGAGGCAGGATTCGAACCTGCGACCGTAGCAGTCGCGCGGTTCCGGACTGCGCGCCTAGAACCGCTAGACCACCGCGGCAGGCCCCTCGCAATAATTTCGGCTGAAATCTCCAACTATAACCAGGCTTCAAAACCTATAACGATTTGAGAATCACTGCTTTCTATAGGCGCTTGGAGCTCTAGTACATTCCCAACACAGCTAAGACAATGTACAATGGAGGGTGAAGCTTTGACGATGCCAGCCACTCGTGCTGGCGAAACGTCAGAAAAATCATTAGATGAACGTCGACCGAAGAACCCGAGACAGAAGCCAATAGGCAGTTAGTCAACAAGTGGCCACGAAAGCCTTAACAATTTTGAATTTACAATTGTTATACCGATGGTTCCATGTTCTTCCTGCGTTCGATCTTCACCCTTTGAAACTGAAGCCCTTTTTGTGGTTCTCCGAGGCCCTCTAAACTAAAAAAAAAAAAACCGCCCAGTCCCGGCCATACAGCCCCTGCCACCCGAGTAGCAGCCTGGTGTATGTAGTGGACTCCTGATCTATTTAGCGTAACCCGAAACCTAACCACCCTATGGCGCAAGTCGAGGAATCTGCAGCCTACGCGGTCACAGAACCGCCTGAGCCTCTGATTCAGACCCTCCACTCGGCTTTATACCAGAGGTCCGCAATCGGTCCTGCCGACTATGCTGCGGTGAACTCTGCTTTCAACTCGCAAGCAAGACTGGAAGCCTTTACCGCTTCCGATATTATCTCGATAACGGAGAGAATCTCTTCCGATCCAAAGCGACGCACATCATTGGTACCGACGTGAGCCACCACCTGCAGCTGACGGCAACCTGTGCTCTTCTTGGTATCCGGAATGACCCGTTTCACGTCTAGAATGACTCCATCCGATATGCACACGAAGTGCAAATTGGTTTTCTTCCCTTCCTCGGCAGCCCTGTCCCTAAGGGTTCCATAAAGCACCTAACGTTGGAGCTCCCGACTGCCAAGAGCCCAACTGTCTCTGATTGCCCTGTTCTTGCAGGCTGAGAGGTTTCCTGTGAAACTGGATGGAAGGCTGCAACGGACTGAGGCGCTTTGACATCCACAGAGAGCACCATGAACCTGTTTGTCAAAATAGTCGGGAAGGTCTTACGTTCGACTCCCAGGGGAGTCTTTCGCCGCTTGCCCCGCACCGAGGCAATCTCCCACTCAACTATTGGTGTGGGGTCAACCTCAGTGCGAACAGTAACTGGGCTGACCACGGGTGCAGACCCATCAGCGGACTCAGACGTGCTGGACGTCCCTTGGATCACCATGGCCGACTCTCAACAGTGATTTCCATCCACTGCAGTTTCCATCTGTGTAATAGAAGCCATCACGGCATTGAGCTTGTAAATTAGGGTCGAAAAGCTGTTATTTTACAAAGAGACGCGGCTACCTACTCTGTTATTGTAACTATCTGATGTTAATTTCCAACTGCTAATTTCGCTCTTACACCAACGCGTTATTTACGTAGTTACCTACTAGCATAACTGTAACAAGAAGGCCTTTTACAGCACTCATATAATTGCAAAAAGAGAAATCTCTTACAGTATGCTACAACTTGTCACGTATCTTTACAATAATCGTTGATTTTTACCCTAAGTTTAATAGGAAGTTTTTGTCGTAAAATAAACTGAATAGCCAAAAAAACAGGTATAGGTTTGCGCATTTAACCACAGAGATATGTAAACAGGCAGGGTACGGCGTAGCAGTCGCTAACGTCTATACAAAACAACAGACATCTTTTGGCGCAGTTGTTGGATCGGCTACCGCTGCTACAACGGCAGTTCCTCAAGATTTAAGTGAGTTTGAACGTGGTGTCATGTCGGCGCACGAGCGATGGGACTCAGCATCTCAGAGGTAGCAATGTAGTGGGGATTTTCCCGTGCGGCCATTTCACGAGTGCACCATGAATATCAGGAATCCGGTAAAACATGAAATCTCCGACATCGCTGCGACGGGAAAAACATCCAACATAAACGGACGAACGACGACTGAAGAGAATCGTTCAACATGACAGAAGTGCAACCCTTCCTCAACCTGCTGCAGATTTAAATGTTGGGCCATCAACAAGTGTAGCCGGCCGAAGTGGCCGTGCGGTTCTAGGCGCTGCAGTCGGGAACCGCGAGACCGCTATGGTCGCAGGTTCGAATCCTGCCTCGTCCATGGATGAGTGTGATGTCCTAGGTTAGTTAGGTTTAACTAGTTCTAATTTCTAGGGGACTAATGACCTCAGAAGTTGAGTCCCATGGTGCTCAGAGCCATTTGAACCATTTTTGTTTCAAAAAGTGTCACCGCGCGAATCATTCAAGGAAGTGTCATCGATACGGGCAGTCGGAGCCGAAGACCCACTCGTGTACCCTTGATGACTTCACGACACAAGACTTTACACCTCACCTGGGCCCGTCAACACTGGCAATGGACTGTTGATTACTGGAAACATGTTGCCGGGTCGGACGAGTCTTGTTTCAAATTATATCGAGTGGATAGACGTGTACGGATATGGAGACAACCTCATGAATCGATGGATCCTGCATGTCAGCAGGGGACTGTTCAAGCTGGTGGACACTCTGTAAACGTGTGGGATGTGTGCAGTTTTAGTGATATGGGACCCCTGATCCGTCTAGGTCCGACCCCAGCACTATCTCAGACATTAGCCGATTCCATGTCACGTCGTACTGCGGCACTTCTGCGTACGTGAGCATTCTGATTGATCACCTGCATCCATTCATATCCATTGTGCATTCCGAAGGACTCTGGCAATTTCAGCAAGACAAAGCGACACCCCACACGTCCTGGATTGCTATATAATGGCTCCAGGAACACTTCTGTGTTTAAATACCTCCGTTGGCCACAAAACCCCCCAGACCTGAACAATATTTAGCATATCTGGGATGCCTTGCAACGTGCTGTTCAGAAGAGATCTTCACCCTCTCGTACTCTTACGGATTTATGTACAGCCCTGTAGGATTCATGGTGTCAGTTCCCTCCAACACTACTTTAGACATTAGTCGAGTCCATGCCATTTCGTGTTGCGGTTCTTCTGCGTGCTCGCTGTGGCCCTAAACGATATTAGGCAGGAGTGCCGGTTTCTTTGACTCTTCAGTGTAAAATCACATAATTTGTAGAAGGAATGGTTGCTGAAATGTGGCTTCAATTTTCTTTCAAATTGGGTTGTTATTTTGTGTTTTGTTAGACGGAGCTCTGCTGAAGACTTTTTCAGCAGATGACATAAATATGCTTTGAATCGTAGGTAATTTACAATGAATACTATTTTTAAATCTTGCATTCCTATTTTTCAACCAAAATAGATCCCTCGCAACAGAAATAACATCGCAATGGTTCCCAAATGTTGTGACATAAGATAAATAATTCTGAGAATAAAGAACCCTCTGTGAAATTTGAAACTATGTACTTTACACAACATTCTCACTGCTCGCTTCTACTGTATAACAACCTTTTGTTTTTTACTTTAATTGCATTGGCTAAGAAGGTAAATATATGTAACAAAAGGGATGACTATCTGTACAAAATATAACATATTTATCTTCAGGTCAACACGATAAGAAGTTCGTCTGATTACAAAGCATATGAAGCCGAGCTTATTGAACATGCGTAGACTCAATTTTAGCTCAGAACCCAACCGGATACCAACGAGTTTTACATACCGTAGTCTTTCATTAGTTAATTTCGCCCACATTTTTCGCCGTGAGTGTGCCGCGCGGGGTACCCGTGCGGTCATGGGCGCCGTCCCACGGTTCGCACGGCTGCCCCCGTCGGAGGTTCGAGTCCTCCCTTCGGCATGGGTGTGTATGCTGTCTTTAGCGTAATTTACTTTAAGTTCGATTAAGTAGTGTGTAAGCCCAGGGACCTTAGCAGTTTGGTCCCATAGGAACTTACCACAAATTTCCGAATCTCGACGTGAGTAGATGCGTTAACATTAAATTCCCAACAATGTCCTAAATGTGCTAGAGACGTTTGTATCTTCTCGCAACTACGAATTGAAACTATTTTATTTCCCGGATCACATAAACCGCTCTTAGCAAAGGAAACTGTACTACCAGAAATTGTTTGATTTTTATATCGAAGATGTGAAAGACAACTTCTCCGCGTGCACAAAAGAAGACTGGAGAGAAAGGTACCATTTACCATCTTTGCAAACAACATAGCACTTCAGAAAGAAAGGCGGAAGAAGGGAAAAGGAACATAAACTGATGTCGCACAGAAAGGACATTAGCAAATCTCTAAACAGCAGAAGATTCCTCATAATTTTTAGAAGCGTTATCGCTCAAAATAGGAGAAGGATATAGTCACTAACGTTGAAATATTCTTTCACTAAAAGAGTTTTACTGGTGACGAACAATGAACTACACTCCTGGAAATTGAAATAAGAACACCGTGAATTCATTGTCCCAGGAAGGGGAAACTTTATTGACACATTCCTGGGGTCAGATACATCACATGATCACACTGACAGAACCACAGGCACATAGACACAGGCAACAGAGCATGCACAATGTCGGCACTAGTACAGTGTATATCCACCTTTCGCAGCAATGCAGGCTGCTATTCTCCCATGGAGACGATCGTAGAGATGCTGGATGTAGTCTTGTGGAACGGCTTGCCATGCCATTTCCACCTGGCGCCTCAGTTGGACCAGCGTTCGTGCTCGACGTTCAGACCGCGTGAGACGACGCTTCATCCAGTCCCAAACATGCTCAATGGGGGACAGATCCGGAGATCTTGCTGGCCAGGGTAGTTGACTTACACCTTCTAGAGCACGTTGGGTGGCACGGGATACATGCGGACGTGCATTGTCCTGTTGGAACAGCAAGTTCCCTTGCCGGTCTAGGAATGGTAGAACGATGGGTTCGATGACGGTTTGGATGTACCGTGCACTATTCAGTGTCCCCTCGACGATCACCAGTAGTGTACGGCCAGTGTAGGAGATCGCTCCCCACACCATGATGCCGGGTGTTGGCCCTGTGTGCCTCGGTCGTATGCAGTCCTGATTGTGGCGCTCACCTGCACGGCGCCAAACACGCATACGACCATCATTGGCACCAAGGCAGAAGCGACTCTCATCGCTGAAGACGACACGTCTCCATTCGTCCCTCCATTCACGCCTGTCGCGACACCACTGGAGGCGGGCTGCACGATGTTGGAGCGTGAGCGGAAGACGGCCTAACGGTGTGCGGGACCGTAGCCCAGCTTCATGGAGACGGTTGCGAATGGTCCTCGCCGATACCCCAGGAGCAACAGTGTCCCTAATTTGCTGGGAAGTGGCGGTGCGGTCCCCTACGGCACTGCGTAGGATCCTACGGTCTTGGCGTGCATCCGTGCGTCGCTGCGGTCCGGTCCCAGGTCGACGGGCACGTGCACCTTCCGCCGACCACTGGCGACAACATCGATGTACTGTGGAGACCTCACGCCCCACGTGTTGAGCAATTCGGCGGTACGTCCACCCGGCCTCCCGCATGCCCACTATACGCCCTCGCCCAAAGTCCGTCAACTGCACATACGGTTCACGTCCACGCTGTCGCGGCATGCTACCAGTGTTAAAGACTGCGATGGAGCTCCGTATGCCACGGCAAACTGGCTGACACTGACGGCGGCGGTGCACAAAAGCTGCGCAGCTAGCGCCATTCGACGGCCAACACCGCGGTTCCTGGTGTGTCCGCTGTGCCGTGCGTGTGATCATTGCTTGTACAGCCCTCTCGCAGTGTCTGGAGCAAGTATGGTGGGTCTGACACACCGGTGTCAATGTGTTCTTTTTTCCATTTCCAGGAGTGTATATCGGATGGCATTTGGCAACAATGACACAGTGATTGCAGTGTTATTTCTGTGAAAGTCACATATCGCTGACGTAATGTTGTAGTGATGACAAGTACAAGGTTATGCATTGTTTACCTACACACATATACCGCTGGCGTAATACCGTATTTAAGATGTCTCGAAGGTCAAAGAAGTGCATTATGTACGTAAAATAACATCTTTGTATTTCATATTGAACTTCTTACAAAGATGTAATACCGCTGCATTTCAGACATGAAAAATACTACACTGGTTTACACGTACGAGGGCTATCCACAAAGTACATTACGTTCTGGAATTAAAAATAAATAAAGTATTGGAATTTTTTTTATTATATACAGATGAAAGCCACACTTAAATACTACTTTTCTACATAGTTGCCATTTAAATTAAGGCACTTATCGTAGCGATGGACGAGCTTGGAAATTCCTTCGTCGTAAAATCCGTCCGCCTGCGCCTTCAACCACGTGGTTACTCCTTCTTGAAGCTGTGCATCGTCATCAAAACGCTGCATAGCCAACCACTTCTTCATTGCTGGGAATAAGTGGAAGTCGCTCGGTGCCAGGTCGGGACTGTACGGCGGATGAGGAAACAACTCCCACTTAAAATATTTGAGAACTTCAAGAGTGGCATTTGCCGTGTGGGCCCGGGCGTTATCGTGAATCAGCAAGATCTTTGAGCCCAACTTTCCCCTGCGCTTCTTCTGTATTGCTCTTCTGAGGTTGTGCAGAGTTTCTTTGAGAGTTTATTGTAGTGCCTCTTTTCAGGAAATCCACAAAAATCACACCTTTTCTGTCCCAAAAGAGGTAACCACGTGGCTGAAGGCGCAGGCGGCCGAATTTTACGACGAAGGAATTTCCAAGCTCGTCCATCGCTACGATAAGTGCCTTAATTTAAATGGCAACTATGTAGAAAAGTAGTATGTAAGTGTGGATTTCATCTGTATATAGTAAAAAAAAAATTCCAATACTTTATTATTTTTAATTCCAAAACGTAATGTGCTTTGTGGATAGCCCTCGTATATAGTATCTTGCATGGAAAGCAATGATTCTCTCCCTCTCTCTCTCTCTCTCTCTCTTTTTGAGTCAGCAATCTTCTGAATGGTTTGATGCGACGCCTCACGAATTCCTCTCCCACGCAGCCTTTTTATCTCAGAGTACCACTTGCAACCTACGTCCTCAATTATTTGTTGGATGTATTCCAGTCTCTGTATTTCCTTCAGTTTGGACTGACAACAGCTCCCTCTAATACCATGGGACCTTATTCCCTAATGTCTTATCAAATGTCCTACCATTCTGCCACTTCTTCATGGCCCTTCATCGAAGATTCTGCAGAGAACCTCCTCATTCCTTACCTTACCAGTCCATCTCATTTTCATCATTCTTCCGTAGCGCCACATCTCGAGGCTTCGATTCTCTTCTCTTTCGGTTTTTCCACACACTGTCATTTCACAAGCATACAACGCTGTGCTCGAAACGTGTATTTTCAAGAACTCCTTCCTCAAATTGAGATCTATGTTTCATACCAGTAGACATCTCTTGACCAGGAATGCCCTCTTTGACTGTAAGAGTCTGATTTTTACGTCCTCCTTGCTCCGGCCATCATGGGTTCGTTTGCTGCCTGGGTAACAGAATTCCTTAACTTCGTCTACTTAGCGAGCCCCAACTCTGATGTTAAGTTTCTCGCTATCCTCATTTTCGCTACTTGACATTACTTTCGTATTTCTTACATTTACTAGCACTCCATATTCTGCAATCATTAGACTACTCACTCCATTTGTCTATACACGTAAAATCATGCATGTATAAGAGCAGTAAAGTCACTGAAACTGCATCATTTCAACAGATTCTGAAATTCTTGTTTGTTGTGGATTGGCAAGACAGCCAATCCACTATGAGGAAGCCGAAAGGCATGCGTTTAAACTCACGCAGGCTGGCGTGAGGTCTGGAGCAGGACACGGAAATGAGACTCGCAAAAAAGGTACGTAGCTTCTGGAATACTTAACATGAATCCATAATTGGTGCACATCGCTCTTGACGGTACATGTGTTACAGCATCAATAGTAACTGGTAATGGCGCCTTGCTAGGTCGTAGCAAATGACGTAGCTGAAGGCTATGCTAACTATCGTCTCGGCAAATGAGAGCGTAATTTGTCAGTGAACCATCGCTAGCAAAGTCGGCTGTACAACTGGGGCGAGTGCTAGGTAGTCTCTCTAGACCTGCCGTGTGGCGGCGCTCGGTCTGCAATCACTGATAGTGGCGACACGCGGGTCCGACGTATACTAACGGCCGCGGCCGATTTAAAGGCTACCACCTAGCAAGTGCGGTGTCTGGCGGTGACACCACATTGTTCACTCTCACTGAGAACAGCAATGTCATCAGCGACTCTTATCATTGATACTTTGACCTTCAATTTTATTCCCACTTCTGAAACTTTTTTACTCGTAATTAATTCTTCGATGTACTGACTGAACAGTAGGGGCGAAAGGCTACGTTCCTGTGCTTCACCGTTTCTGATCCGAGCACTTCTTTCTTGGCCTTACAGCCTTATTGATCCGTATCGATCCTTGTATATATTGTAATATTAGCTGTCTTTCTCCATAGGTTATCTACATATTTCTCAGGATTTCGAACATCTTTCACCATTTAGATTGTCGAACACTTTTTTCAGGCCGACAAACTCTGTGATTGTGTCTATATTTTTCTTTAAGCTTGCTTGCTTTATCAACTGCAATGTGAAAACTACACTATGTGATCAAAAGTATCCGCACACCCTCAAAAACATACATTTTTCGTATTAGGCGCATTGTGCTGCTACCTACTGCCATGTACTCAATTTCAGCGACCTCAGTAATCATTAGACATCGTCAGAGAGCAGAATGTGGTGCTCCTCGGAACTCACTGACTTCTAACGTGGTCGGGTGATTGGGGGTCACTTGTGTCATACGTTAGTGATAGAGATTTTCACACTGCTAAACATCCCTAGGTCCACTGTTTCCGATGTGATAGTAAAGTGGAAACGTGAAAGTACACCTACAGCACAAAAGCGTACAGGCCGACCTCGTCTGTTGACTGACAGAGACCGCCGACAGGTGAAGAGGTTCGTAATTTGTAATAGGCAGACATCTAACCAGATCATCGCAGAGGAATTCCAGACAGCATCAGAATCCACTGCAAGTACTATGACAGTTAGGTTGGGGGGAGATTACTTGGATTTCATAGTCGAGCGGCTGCTCATAATCCACACATCTAGCCGGTAAATGCCAAACGACGCCTCGCTTGGCGAAAGGAGCGTAAAAATTGGACGATTGAACAGTGGAAAAACGTTGTGTGGAGTGACGAATCACGGTATACAACGTGGCGATCTGATGGCGGAGTGTGGATATGGCGAATGCCCGGTGATCTTCATCTGCCAACAGTAGAATTCGGAGGCGGTGGTGTTATGGTGTGGTCGTGTTTCTCATGGAGGGGGCTTGCACTCCTTGTTGTTTTGCGTGGCAATATCACAGCACAGGCCTACATTGATGTTTTAAGCATGTTCTTGCTTCCCACTGTTGAAGAGCAATTCGGGGATGGCGATTGCATATTTCAACACGATCGAGCACCTGTTCGTAATTCGCGGCCTGTGGCGGAGTGGTTACACGGTAATAATATCCCTGTAATGGACTGGCCTGCACAGAATCCTGACCTGAATCCTATGGAACACCTTTGGCATGTTTTGGAAAGCCGACATCGTGTCAGACCTCACCGACCGACATCGATACGTCGCCTCGGTGCAGCACTCCGTGAAGAATGAACTGCCATTCCCCAAGAAACCTTCCAGCACCTGATCAACGTATGCCTGTGAGAGAGGAAGCTCTCATCAAGGCCTTGGGTGGGCCAACACCATATTGAATTCCAGCATTAACGATGGAGGGTGCCACGAACTTCTAAGTCATTTTCAGCCAGGTGTTCGAACAGTTTTGATCTCATAGTGTACCTTTCTCGTGCCTTTACCTTTCCTAAATCCAGGTTCAGGTGTGGAATTAAAATACAAGGTGAAAGAATATCAATGATACGATTCGCTGATGACATTGCTATCCTGAGTGAAAGTGAAGAAGAATTAAATGATCTGCTGAACGGAATGAACAGTATAATGAGTACACAGTATGGTTTGAGAGTAAATCGGAGAAAGACGAAGGTAATGAGAAGTAGTAGAAATGAGAACAGCGAGAAACTAAATATCGGGATTGATGGTCACGAAGTCAATGAAGTTAAGGAATTCTGCTACCTAGGCAGTAAAATAACCAATGACGGACGGAGCAAGGAGGACATCAAAAGCAGACTCGCTATGGCAAAAAAGGCATTTCTGGCCAAGAGAAGTCTACTAATATGAAATACCGGCCTTAATTTGAGGAAGAAATTTCTGAGGATGGACGTCTGGAGTACAGCATTGTATGATAGTGAAACATGGGCTGTGGGAAAACCGGAACAGAAGAGAATCGAAGCATTTGAGATGTGGTGCTATAGACGAATGTTGAAAATTAGGTGGACTGATAAGGTAAGGAATGAGGAGCTTCTACGCAGAATCGTAGAGGAAAGGAATATGTGGAAAACACTGATGATAGGACATCTGCTAGGACATGAGGGAATGACTTCCATGGTACTAGAGGCAGCTGTAGAGGGCAAAAACTGTAGAGGAAGACAGAGATTGGAATACGTCAAGCAAATAATTGAGGACGTAGGTTGCAAGTGCTACTCTGAGATGAAGAGGTTAGCACAGGAAAGGAATTCGTGGCAGGCCACATCAAACCAGTCAGTAGACTGATGACCAAAAAAAAAGTCGTCTGACAACTCCTTAATTTTATTTTCCACTCTTCTGTGCATAGTTCCCGTCAGCAACATGGATGCATGAGGTGTTAAGCTGATCGTGCGAGGATTCTCGCATTTGTCTCCCCTTGCTATATTTGGAGTTGTGTGGATGGTGTTTTTCCGAACGTCTGGTAGAACATCCCCAGTCTCATACACTCTACACACCAATGTGAATAGTTGTCTTCCTGTCACTTTCCTCAATGATTTTATAAATTCTGTTGGAATATTATCAATCCCATCTACCTTACTTAATCTTTTAAATTCTGACTCTAATGCCGTGTCCCCCATCTCTTCGCTATCGACACCTGTTTCTTCCTTTGTCAGGTAATCAGATAAGTTTTCCCTCCAATAGAGGCCTTCAATGTACTCTTCCCACCTGTCCTCTCGCTCCTCTGCGTTTAACAGAGGAATTTCCACTGTAGTCTTCATGTTACCGCCCTTCCCTTGCTTTTAATTTTCTATGATATATAATTACTTATCTGCTATCATCCACTATACATATGCGTCGCTCTTTGCACCACATCAAGTGCCTCAAGTGACGCTTGGCACTGACTTGGCATTGACTGCACAACTGGGTGGCTTGTGGGGAGCACTGCACCCCATTCGTCTTAATTCCGAACCCCGCAGTCGCCGTGACAGCTAGACCGTCGACAGCGCTTGGGCTCACGTGTGGTTCCTGCTGCTGGTTAAAAGCTAGATTTATACAACCACTGTCTGCTGTGCTCGACGGTCTATTCGTCATTACATGATGTGTGCGTGTTCTTGGTTCAGCACTGGTAGTTCCTTAGCGTTTCCACTTCACACTCATATCAACAATTCTCGACCTCGACACCTTACTTCGATAGGAACCTTACGTTAATGAACTTCTGCATTCTTGAAATGCTTCTTGTTACAGTAATAAGTACGGCTTGTGGTTTCTTGTACTGAAGACGAATATGTCATCGACAAGAGCCAATTGACTTGATTCAATCTACTTTATCAGCATGTGATGTAGCAAATGAGAACGCTTATCTTACAATGTAAGAAAATTAAAACCTACAGCCGTCCTTACGATGTAATTTACTGTATGGCTACCAGTTTCGGTGCTTCAGTGCACCATCTTCAGGCATTTAACTGATTTCGATAGGGTTCACTGCCACATATCTCTGGGCGTTCTATTTTGAATGTATCTGCACTCAGTTAGTAGTTGATGATTGGAGGGACAACATAGCTTTTACAGGTAATATGAAAAATCCAGTTATAGGTTTGCCTCTGATACATTGACCTCTCAGCCTCTCAGCGTTAGCTAGGCCTAAAGATGGTGCATTGAATCACTGAAACAGGTAGCTATAAAATAAATGACCCCGTAAGGACGGCTGCAGTCGTTACATAAGTGAACGACCGAAGTAACACAGACCTCCAGTCACATGGACGGACATACAATAACTTGTGTGTGTTTTACAAATGAAATTTCACAATTTCAGTGTTTTTAAAGGTCCCACACAGATCTGATTTTATCTATATTGACTAAAGCGGAGAGTGAAAATTTGTATCTTCACCGGGAATCGAACCGTGGTCTCTTACGGAGTAGGCAAGTGCGTTGACCACTGAGCCACCTAGCAATCGTGGTTCACGCAGCTACATGGCACGTCTCCCTCACACACCAACAGGTGCGTTTAAAGTAGACTGTAGCGGCAGTAAGAATACGGATCCAGGAGGGAGACATGCCAGGCAGATGTGTGCTGCTCTGCCAAGATGGCATAGTGGGTAACACACCTCCTTAGTAAGCAGGAGATCTGGCTTCGATTCCAGGCCTCGGTACAAATTTTCAATCGCCGCTTCAGTATATATCCATAAAATTACAACGTTTTGTCTCCAGTTCTTACTTCGTTGCTTTGTTTAAGTATTACTAACATAATTTTTAGTATTTGCATACCTCTTGAAGAAGATAATTTTATAACTTTCGAAACCTCGGTCAAACCTTGAAATAAAGGTTTATTGGCAACGGGTTGGCTGATGTTATCAATCTCTCCAATCTCATTTTTAGAAGGTTTGAAGAGTCCCTCTTGGATTTGTTATTTAAGTGAGATCCATTAACTATTCGAGGACACTGTGCTCTCCTGACTGACCCCTTCCACTGTTACAGTTTCCCTAGTGACAGCAGAGTTCTCCATGCCTTCTTTCGTAATGGCGCTTTCGCCTCTGGTGACATCCAGTAGTCGATTTCGCACTGTATAGCAGGGTGCGAATACTTTTAAAGAGATAGCGTATATCAACATCGATATCATTGTCTATGCTTGTTACGACCAGCTCAACGTTTCTGTGTGAAAGAACGTTGCATTTCAATGCATATCAAAATTGACACCGTTGATATGCTTGCTACGAGAAGGTTCGTATTGATCTAATCACATGGTGTGAAATGCAGAGATATGACAGAAAAGATAGTGAAATTTGTTCTTCTTGGCTTCAACTTACTCTCTTTCTTACGACTCATGTATATTAGTTTGTCATCTTACTATATTCTATGACTACTTTACCATTGTACACTACTGCCCCTTAAAATTGCTACACGAAGAAGAAACGCAGATGATAAACGGGTATTCATTGGACAAATATATTATACTAGAACTGACATTTGATTATATTTTCATGCAATTTGGGTGCATAGATCCTGAGAAATCAGAACCCAGAACAACCACCTCTGGCCCTAATAACGGCCTTTATACGCCTGGGCATTGAGTCAAACAGAGCTTCGATGGCGTGTACAGGTACAGCTGCCCATGCAGCTTCAACACGATACCACAGTTCATCAAGAGTAGTGCCTATCGTAATGTGACGAGCCAGTTGCTCGGCCACCATTGACCTGACGTTTTCAATTGGTGAGACATCTGGAGAATGTGGTGGCCATGGCAGCAGTCGAACATTTTCTGTATCCAGAAAGGCCCGTACAGGACCTGCAACATGTTGTCGTGCTTTATCCTGCTGAAATGTAGGGTTTCGCAGGGATCGAATGGAGGGTAGAGCCACGGGTCGTAACACATCCGAAATGTAGCGTCCACTGTTTAAAGTGCTGTCAATGCGAACAAGAGGTGACCGAGACGTGTAGCCAATGGCATCCCATACCATTGCGCCGGGTAATACGTCAGTATGGCGATGACGAATACGCGCTGCCAATGTGCGTTCACCGCGATGTCACCAAACACGGATGCGACCATCAGGATGCTGTAAACAGAACTTGGATTCAACCGAAAAAATGACGTTTTGCCATTCGTGCACCCAGGTTCGTCGTTGAGTACACCATCGCAGGCGCTCCTGTCTGTGAAGCAGCCTCAAGGATAACCGCAGCCATGGGCTCCGAGCTGATAGTCCTTGCTGCTGCAAACGTCGTCGAACAGTTCGTGCAGGTGGTTGTTGTCTTGCATACGTCCCCATGTGTTGACTCAGGGATCGAGACGTGGCTGCACGATCCATTACAGCCATGCGGATAAGATGCCTGTCATCTTGACTGCTAGTGATTCGAGGCCGTTGGGATCCAGCACGGCGTTCCGTACAACCCTCCTGACCGCATCGATTCCATATTCTGCTAACAGTCATTGGATCTCGACCAACGCGAGCAGCAATGTCACGATACGATAAACCGCAATCGCGATAGGCTACAATCCGACCTTTGTCAAAGTCGGAAACTTGATGGTACGCATTTCTCCTCCTTAGACGAGGCATCACAACAACTTTTCACCTGGCAACGCCTGTCAACTGCTGTTTGTGTATGAGAAATCAGTTGGAAACTTCACTCATGTCAGCACGTTATAGGTGTCGCCACCGGCGCCAACCTAGTGAGAATGCTCTGAAAAGCTAATCATTTGCATTTCACAGCATCTTTTTCTTGTCTGTTAAATTTCGCGTCTGTAGCTTGTCACCTTCGTGGTGCAGCAATTTTAATGGCAGTAGTGTATTTTGAATGTTTCTGCACTCAGTTAGTAGTTGATGGTTGGAGAGATAAGATTGCTTTTACAGGTAATCTGCGAAACCCTGTTATAGGTTGGCCTGTGATACATCGTGTATACGGATGTTGTTAATCCTGTCGGCATTAGCTAAGGCCTAAGGATGGTGCATTGAATCACCGAAACACATAGCTATACAATAAATGACCGCTTAAGGACGGCTGTAGTCGTGACGTTTTCTTACATAAGTGAACGACCATAGACCCCAGACCTCCAATCACATGGACGGATATGCAGTCACTTGCGTTACAACGTTTTACAAATGAAATTACACAATTTCATAGTGTTTAAATGTCTCATACAGATATAATTTTGTGTATATTGAAGAAACTGGCGATTAAAAATTTTTATAAACACCGGGAATCGAACCGCTGTTTCCTGCTGAATAGACAAGACAGTTAGCTACTAAGCCACCTTGCCACCGTGATTCACGCAGCAACATGGCACGCCTACCTCACACACCAGCAGGTTCGTTCAAAGTAGACTGTGACGACAGTAAGAATACGGATAGAAGAGGGAGGCATACCAGGGAAATCCGTGCATTTGTGTGAACCGCTCTGACAGGGTGACTTAGTGGGTAACACACCTGCTTAGTAAGCAGCAGAGCCGGATTCGATTCCAGGACTCGGTACAAATTTTCATTCGCCCCTTCAGTCTATATACATAAAATTGCAACGTTTTGTCAGCAGTTCTTACTTCGTTGCTTTGTTTCAGTATTACTAACTTAATTTTTAGTGTTAGTATACCTCTTGAATAAGATAATATTATAACTATCGAGACCTCGGTGCAACCTTGAAATAAAGATTTACTGGCAATTTGTTGGCTGATTTTTTTCAATCTTTCCAAGTTCGATTTTAGAAGGTTTGAAGTGTCCCTCTTGGATTTGTTATTTAAGTGACAACCAATAAATAGTGAGTATTCGAGGACAGTGAGCTCTCCTGAGGGACCGCTTCCGCTGTTACAGTTTCCCTACTGACAGAACAGTTCTCCAGGCCTTCTTTCGTAATGGCGCTTCCGCCTCTGGTGACATCCAGTGTCAATTGCGCATCATATATCAGGGTGGGAATACTTTTAAAGAGATAGCGTATATCAACATTGATAACATTGTCTGTGCTTGTTAGGACCAGCTAAACGTTTTTGTGTGAAAGAACGTTTCATTTCAGTGGATATCGAAATTGTCACCCTTGATATACTTGCTATGACAAACCCTCCAGGTTAGCCGAACTCTTTAAGGTCCGCTACGACACGCTCACCCTTCCCATGCGAGCGGGAGGCCTCGGCCTTGTCAATGTGCGACTCCGAGCGGCGTCCTTGTACATGTCCACCACGCACAAGCAGTGACACGGGGGCACCTCTCTTACGCGCAGTTTGCTGGAAATTCTTGTGCCCGCGACCATAACACCACCAGTACCAGTCGGACACATCAAGCACCATCTGACGCACATTTCTGATTTCATCGTCGACTTCAGTTATGCTCACACACACTTACCGACCACGCTTTCTCCTCGACCTAAATATTTTGTAAGTAGCCTGTTTAGGTTTTTTATTGGTAACGCCACCTCTGTATGAAAATCACTGGCTGTGCCGTGTGCAGTCTGTGGCTGCTTTGCATTGTTGTAATACTCGCCATTGTAGTGTTAGGCAGCTGGCTGCGAACAGCGCGTAGCGTTGCGCAGTTGAAGGTGAGCCGCCAGCAGTGGTGGATGTGGGGAGAGAGATGGCGGAGTTTTGAAATTTGTCATGAACTGCTTTATATATGATGATATCAAGGTAAATACATTCTTTGTTCTCTATTAATATCTTTCATTTGCTAACTATCCCTATCAGTAGTTAGTGCCTTCCATAGTTTGAATCTTTTATTTAGCTGGCAGTAGTGGCGCTCGCTGTATTGCAGTAGCTTGAGCAGCGAAGATTTTTGTGAGGTAAGTGATTTGTGAAAGGTGTAGTTTAATGTTAGTCAGGGCCATTCTTTTATAGGGAATCTTGAAAGTCAGATTGCGTTGCGCTAAAAAATATTGTGTGTCAGGTTAAGCACAGTCGTGTATAATTGTTCAAAGGGGACGTTTCAATTTTTACACCCCACTGCTTCGATCCATATCCAGAAACAATATCGAACTCAGACATCCGGCCAAGCGGTGGCCCACGGTTTGGCGTCATATCCACCAGCCTTTTCTTCCCTCCAACGTCAGGGCAACATGGTACCAAGTCGCAAATGAAAAATTCACCACAAATCATCGCCTTCAAGCCATCAGACTAATAGATTCACCACTTTGTTCCATTTGCCACCTCGTGGATGACGATGTCCATCAACTGACTTGTGCTGCCACCAGTGACGTCTGGAAATTAGCCCGACAGTTCGTTGCCTGTTACCTCCGCGTTCCGCCGGACTCGATTGACCCATGGACATTTATCCATCCTGAGAATACTTATTTCCCCGCCGCCAAAAATCATGCGATTGTATGGGCCAAGGGATGAACGATCACCTACATGTATAACGATGGCGACAAATCACGCCTTGATTTCTGGCAGTACTTACAAACCGCACACAGTCGAGTCGAGCACCGACCGCGCTACCGCGCCTTTTTCGCCAATTACCTACATGCAATCTTTACGTCACCCCCGCTCAGTTGGATGGTGCCACACGCCGACAACACTCCCGCCCCCCCTGCTGACATCTGAGAATCTTCGCGCTACTTTCTATATTGTAACCCACAGTGGAGTAGACGCATGGACACGCGCCTCCTTTCTTTTATGCAATATACCAGAACACACTGGTTTTTCCCTCACTCCACTGTATATTGCTTCACACCTCTTAGCTTAAATCAGTATTATTATTCTTTTTTTCATACACCTTGTTCATAAAAACAAAACAAAAAATTGCTCGCCTTGTACGAGTATAATGTCTTGTGTTATTTTCGCCGGAAGGATGGCATTTCTGTTGTATTTCAGTTTCTACCAATAAAGATCTTTTATTAATTTCCCTGTTCCTGGTAAAAAAAATCATGATAATAAAATACAAATAAATATAAAAGCTACTTTGAGGGAGTGATTCAGGGATGGGAGGGGGGAGACATCGCAGCCGGGCCTCGGGTTCCGACCCCTTCCCGCCTTGTCTCCACCTACTCATAACTGAACACTCTTAGTAATTAAAAAAAAAAAAGTACACCGGTTCTTGTCAAAAAAAAAAAAAAAAAAAACAGGGGAGCGCTAATGCGCTGCTTCCTGGACTCGAGTAGGCGCGCCAGCTGCGGATCGAATCCGCACGGCGGATTAACGATGTGGGTCGGTGTGTCGGCCAGCCTGGATGTGGTTTTTAGGCGGTTTTCCACATACTGCTAGCTGAAAACCGGGCTGATCCCCACATCGCGCCTCAGTTACACGACACGCAGACATTTGTAACACTTCCGCACTATTTCATGGTTTACACTAGACGCAGACAGCTGGGGTACACTGATTCCGTCCTGCGGCGTGTGGGGTGGCGGCAGGAAGGGCATCCAGCCTCCCCTTTAAATTAACCTTGCCAAATCCGTTGTAACCACGCCGACACTGCGAACATTGCGGGACCAAGGTGCAAGTGAAAGAAAGAATATGCTTGCTATGACAAGGTTCGTATTGATCTATTCTTGTCGTGTGTAATGCAGAGATATTAGAGAAACGACAGTGAAATTGGCTCTTCTTGGCTTTGAACTCACTCTCTCTCTCTTACGAGTCTTGTATTTTAGTGTCATCTTACTGTAGTCTATGACTTCTTTACCTTTGTATGATAGCACACCCCGGAAGAGTGTGAGAAGGCTAACCCTATTGGAGCTGTGCGATGTAAAAATAAATCCCGGATAAGCTGTTCCGGAATGAAAGACATTCGCGTAGCGCCGGTCTGGCAGAAGAATGTGGGAGACGCAATGGAGGCGACGCCCGCCCGTGCCGTGATGAACCTCTGGAAGGGACCCCGGGGCACTCCGGCATTCTCCGCATTCCGCCGCAGCCTCTTCGCAGCTCACTCGGCCAGCAGGCAGAGCGCGGCGTGGGGGTCGCAGATGCCCGCTCGCCTGCTCAGCAGCCCTCTAGAGGGCGGAGTCTGGCGGCAGAGTTGGGAGATGTTCTGCCGAGGGGCCGGGCAACATTCTCGGCTGGAGGTGGCTTCTCGTTTGCTGGCAGCCACTCTGCGGTCACTGCCCTCTCGACATATGAGTCCCTGACCTACTTTTCCGTGTACTTCTTTGCTGTAGCTTTTGCTGCAGTCGCCGCATCGCGATGTTACTAGACGGGAGCATTGTGCCGAAAAACCGACAGTCACGCGCTTCTCTGTAATCTCTGTTGTTGTTCACAGAATACGTAGTCATGAACGATTCTACACTACTGACTATTAAAATTGCTACACCACGAAGATGACGTGCTACAGACGTTAAATTTAACCGAAAGGAAGAAGCTGCTGTGTTATGCAAATTATTAGCTTTTCAGAGCATTCACACAAGGTTGCCGCCGGTGGCGACACCTACAACGTGCTGACATGAGGAAAGTTTCCACCCAATTTCTCATACACAAACAGCAGCTGACCGGCGTTGCCTGGTGAAACGTTGTTGTGATGCCTCGCGTAATTAGGAGAAATGAGTACCATCACGTTTCTGACTTTGATAAAGGTCGGTTTATGGTCTATCGCGATTGCGGTTTATCGTATCGCGACATTGCTACTCGCGTTGGTCGAAATCCAATGACTGTTAGCAGAATATGGAGACGGTTGGTTCAGGACGGTAATACGGAACGCTGTGCTGGATCCCAAATTCCTCGTATCACTAACAGTTGAGATGACAGCCATCTTAACCGCATGGCTGTAACGGATCGTGCAGCCACGTCTCGATCCCTGGGTCAACAGATGGAGACTTTTGCGAGACAACAACCATCTGAAGGAACAGTTCGACGTTTGCAGCAGCAAGGACTATCAGCTCGGAGACCATGTTTGCAGTTACCCTCGACGCTGCATCACAGGCAGGAGCGCCTGCGATGGTGTACTCAACGACGAACCTGGGTGCACGAATGGCAATACGTCATTTTTTCGGATGAATCCAGGTTCTGTTTACAGCATCATGATGGTCGCATCCGTGTTTGGCGACATCGTGGTTAACGCACATTGGAAGGGTGTATTCGTCATCGCCATACTGGCGTATCACCTTGCGTGATGGTATGGGGTGCCATTGGTTACACGTCTCGGTCACGTCATGTTCATACTGACGGCAGCTTGAACAGTGGACGTTAGATTTCAGATGTGTTACAACCAGTGGCTCTTCCCTTCATTCGATCCCTGCGAAACTCTACACTTCAGCAGGATAATGCACGACCGAATGTTGCAGGTCCTGTACAGGCCTTTTTGGATGCAGTGAATGTTCGACTGCTGCCCTGGCCACCACATTCTCCAGATCTCTCACCAACTGAAAACGTCTGGTCAATCCTGGCCGAGCAATTGGCTCGTCACAATACGCCAGTCACTATTCTCGATGAACTGTGGTATCGTGTTGAAGCTGCATGGGCAGCTGTACCTGTACACGCCATCTAAGCTCTGTTTGACTCAATGCCCAGGCGTATCAAGGCCGTTATTACGGCCAGAGGTGGTTGTTCTTGGTACTGATTTCTCAGGATCTATGCACAGAAATTGCGTGAAAATGTAATCTTATGTCATTTCTAGTATAATATACACTCCTGGAAATGGAAAAAAGAACACATTGACACCGGTGTGTCAGACCCACCATACTTGCTCCGGACACTGCGAGAGGGCTGTACAAGCAATGATCACACGCACGGCACAGCGGACACACCAGGAACCGCGGTGTTGGCCGTCGAATGGCGCTAGCTGCGCAGCATTTGTGCACCGCCGCCGTCAGTGTCAGCCAGTTTGCCGTGGCATACGGAGCTCCATCGCAGTCATTAACACTGGTAGCATGCCGCGACAGCGTGGACGTGAACCGTATGTGCAGTTGACGGACTTTGAGCGAGGGCGTATAGTGGGCATGCGGGAGGCCGGGTGGACGTACCGCCGAATTGCTCAACACGTGGGGCGTGAGGTCTCCACAGTACATCGATGTTGTCGCCAGTGGTCGGCGGAAGGTGCACGTGCCCGTCGACCTGGGACCGGACCGCAGCGACGCACGGATGCACGCCAAGACCGTAGGATCCTACGCAGTGCCGTAGGGGACCGCACCGCCACTTCCCAGCAAATTAGGGACACTGTTGCTCCTGGGGTATCGGCGAAGACCATTCGCAAACGTCTCCATGAAGCTGGGCTACGGTCCCGCACACCGTTAGGCCGTCTTCCGCTCACGCCCCAACATCGTGCAGCCCGCCTCCAGTGGTGTCGCGACAGGCGTGAATGGAGGGACGAATGGAGACGTGTCGTCTTCAGCGATGAGAGTCGCTTCTGCCTTGGTGCCAATGATGGTCGTATGCGTGTTTGGAGCCGCGCAGGTGAGCGCCACAATCAGGACTGCATACGACCGAGGCACACAGGGCCAACACCCGGCATCATGGTGTGGGGAGCGATCTCCTACACTGGCCGTACACCACTGGTGATCGTCGAGGGGACACTGAATAGTGCACGGTACATCCAAACCGTCATCGAACCCATCGTTCTACCATTCCTAGACCGGCAAGGGAATTTGCTGTTCCAACAGGACAATGCACGTCCGCATGTATCCCGTGCCACCCAACGTGCTCTAGAAGGTGTAAGTCAACTACCCTGGCTAGCAAGATCTCCGTATCTGTCCCCTATTGAGCATGTTTGGGAGTGGATGAAGCGTCGTCTCACGCGGTCTGCACGTCAAGCACGAACGCTTGTCCGACCGAGGCGCCAGGTGGAAATGGCATGGCAAGCCGTTCCACAGGACTACATCCAGCATCTCTACGATCGTCTCCATGGGAGAATAGCAGCCTGCATTGCTGCGAAAGGTGGATATACACTGTACTAGTGCCGACATTGTGCATGCTCTGTTGCCTGTGTCTATGTGCCTGTGGTTCTGTCAGTGTGATCATGTGATGTATCTGACCCCAGGAATGTGTCAATAAAGTTTCCCCTTCCTGGGACAATGAATTCACGGTGTTCTTATTTCAATTTCCACGAGTGTATTTGTCCAATGAATACCGGTTTATCATAAGCATTTCTTCTTGGTGTAGCAAATTTAATGGCAAGTAGTGTACATAATCTAATCAAGGTTTTCCGGACTTCTCTGTCTAATGCGGAGTTGAATACAACCTGTCATCAAAACGACCCGCTAATATAAAACGAACGGGAAAGGGGGTGGGGGCGATGGATCGTGGTATCAGTAGAGCTGCAGTATCAGCTCAGTGACTGAAAAGTGTGCTAATTAACGGACGTTACCTGAGTAACAAATCCATCGGTGACATTTCGGCCATTGTAAAGCTGCTCATGACGACTGTGGTCTTGTAACTGTGAAATAGAAACACGAAAGAAAAAGTACAGCTAAGACAAGATCAGGCAGATCTTAAGCACTGACGCACGGGGACCGTAGAGTGTTGCTGAGGTTGGTTGTATAAAATCGGACGAAAAGACCGGAAGGGATCATCGTGAGTTCCAGAGTGACACCATTAGTCCAGGCACCATAATGACAGTGCAGAAGACGTAAGACCTATGGCGTGCAATGGTCGGGTAGCTGCTCACTAGCGACACGTTTCTACACTCAGTGCTAAGCGGTACTACAAGTGGTCTGAAGAGTGACGCCACTGGATATGAGGAGGTGGTGATACGATAAGGGAGTATTTGTCGGCGTTAGGGTGTGGAACCCTTACTACTCCTAAGAAAACACTAAGTGAACAATTTTAGCAGCATCTTGTATATGTGTGAACATTTCGGAGAAGATGTTACAAGAATGACAGCTCCCTGCAGAAGGCATAGATGAGATCGCAACCCTTATTGGAGGAAACCAAGTCAGTGATGAAGCCATTGTTATCGACGAGCCATTCATTTCTGTGGCTACCGAAACTACTTATTCCTTCTGACATCCGTTGCGTCTGCTTAATAGAAACTAGCGGTGCTCATACACGTCAAAAGTGTGGCTGAAACGTTCGTGCCATCTGTGGACATTGTCCAAAAGACTACGACGGTGACGAGGTAAGAGGTTATGGGGTTAGCAAATGTGCACTGTGTGTTTCAGTATTGAGAAAGCTATCCAAACTAAAACAGAATCGAAATTCAACCTTGAGATTCAGGCAAAAAAAATTGAAAAGGGGATTCTGACAAAAAAATCCCTCCTGTAACTTTTGGTGCCACTGCGAGCGTTCTGATTCCCGATGTCAACACAGAACAGGGAGACTAGCACAGTTTGGTGGCAGTTGTTATAAAGGCGACGGAAAATGCCTTTTACCGACTTGGAAATGCAGAAGGATTCTTGAAGCAGTTCTACGCAACATCAGAATTCACTGTAAATTAAGAGCAATTAAAAAAGTCACTTTAGCCTTCCCTGCTGCAACAAGTACGTCTTGCCTGTTCTGTTTTACCAGTGACAATATTCTGTTCGCATTCTTCTTTGAGGCGTGAAATACATGTACAAGATCAAATTGCCAAAATGTAAGATGTTTTTTGTGAAGAAGAAAGTGAGTACTTACTGTAACAAGTACCTCAATACCAGTTCTACTTTCATTGTTTCCCTATAAGGGTAACCTGTTCTTCATTTCGTAGTCTTGTTCTTTTAATTTCAAAAGTCTATTAAGTAATAAAGGCTTCTCAGCTTATTCCCTTTAACATAGCGTAAATGGTACTAATCATTCTGTATAATGCCTAGGAACAGTGTAGACAGCCTAGGAAAAGTATACATTATTTTCGCAATAAAGTTATGTTTCATAGTTTGCCTAAAGCCATCAGACATTCTGTACGTTACCAAGGTATTCTACAGAACACCGGGATTTCAGGCAATGCCGGTGACATGCGTATAAAAACTACACAGACTCTCGGTGTCATGTGCTCGTCTGCACGAAGTATCGAGTGCGATTCTTGTGTTCCCATAAAAGCGGGTGACACACACCCTACTTAGTAAAATATTCCCAATAGTTTGCAGTATTCGTTAGGATCTCTGTGTGTTCATGCGAGATTTTACCCTTATTCGTAAGGCTGCGTTCCGTAACAGTACATTATTCTAAATGTACGTGCTTGAGATCCCGTCTTAATCTATACACCAGAAACATTTCGGTTCTTTTACAAGGGATCTTCTTTGGACATTCTGGAAATATGGATACATATGTTAATATATTTTGGTTGTTATAGATCTAAAAGAGTATTTCTATATAAAGTTGATGTGCAGTGTACCCAGCCTCTTGTTCACGTATTCTGAAAACCACTGCGTTTTCCTTCGTTATAAGTGGAGGTTGAGGTCGAAACAAACTTCGTTGTACATGCACACTTGGCAGATCTTTGACACTTTTAAAGCACTTTCTTTTACGCTGCACCGGCGTTTTTTGCACGTCATCTCGCTTTATAAACGGAACATTAGTTACATGTACTCACACACAGCCCAGTGTCACAGTGTTCACGTTTCCTAATTCGTTTTTCGAGTAAGTTCTGAGCATTGCCAACCTGTGAAATATTTTCGAAATAATAATATATAATTCGTGTGTGTGTTTGTTTGTGTGTGTGTGGTGGGGGGGGGGGGGGGGGAGTGAAGGAGGGAGAGCGAGAGAGAGAGAGAAAGGGAGAGAGAAACAGAGAGAGAGAGAGAGAGAGACAGACATTAGAGTGTGGGGGAGGGCAGTAACGATCTAAAGGCATCACATCTTCTCGGGGCTTCACTCCTGCAATGTTTAGAAATGTAGGCAGATTGTATTATCACAAGATATCTGATACGAAACTTGCATTAATTTTGACAGTTTATTACAAAAAGTTTGTTTTCATATACTTTGCGCGTAGCATTTGATTTGAACGCCTAATAAAAGTGTTGCCGAACTTAAAAGAACTGTATTATAGGCACTGGGTTCAACTTCTTTTAACCTTTTAAATGCCGATCAGAATTATGAAAGTATTGTTTACAGACATCTTAGAATTCCAAAATCGAAAAGAACGTCCTAAAGCTTGTTAACGTTCTACCTTGAGAACTGCTATTAATATTTTGCATTCTCGTCCCTCGATTCACTGTAGCACTTAGGGTAGGAGGTTGTTTTGACAATGATAGTGATGCTCACTTAGATTGTCCACACACCACTCGGTGGCAAGTCCGATAATTGAGGCTAGCTGGCCGGAGTGGCCGAGCGGTTCTAGGCACTACAGTCTGGAACCGCGCCACCGCTACGGTCGCAGGTTCGAATCCTGCCTCGGGCATGGATGTGTGTGATGTCCTTAGGTTAGTTAGGTTTAAGTAGTTCTAAGTTCTAGGGGACTGATGACCACAGCAGTTAAGTCCCTTAGTGCTCAAAGCCATTTGAAACATTTTTTGAATTGAGGCTAGATCGAGATTTAGTTTGGTGGCTATTAGTTTTATCCTTAGAGAAAAGAGTATTGAGTAAGTGTTGCGTCATCCGACAATTCCAATGACGCTATCACTTTCTCACGTGGGCGGAGCAACAAACAAAATTGACAATTAGGCTCGTATGGGTGGTCTTGAAGAAAAAAATTGAAAACACTCTCCCTAAATCTGTAGATGTTTTAATCGTCAATGGATTCTTCTTACTGCGTACCTTAAGAGACATTCCAAGGACACCTGGAGATCTCCTGAAAAGTTTATACATTTTGTGTAACCATTATGTTGCAAGGTTTGATCTAATATTTGACATTCATCATAAAAGTTTTCTGGGTATAGTACCACGTCATAATGTAAAAACTACTGCTGCTTTCTCCAGCAGCAGTAGTTTTTACATTATGACGCGGTACTATACCCAGACAACTTTTATGTCGACTGACTCTGGCCGCGGAAGCCTACGCAATTATAATATTTGACATGTTTTCGTCCGTTCATCAGCTACACCGAACGTAAATTGCGCAAACGCGTAACATCAGTAGATTTCCACATCTAAGGTCCACAGCAAGTTCGACATTCAGATTTCGCAAAAGAATTCAAGAACATAAAATTTAAAGAAGCTTTGATCAAATGTGAAATTAATAATTGGTCACAACATGACATGGTGCAGGTCACTGCGAACAAAACAGTGCATGTTAATCACGACATGTGTTATGACTTTAGCGTTGAAGATGGTATTGTTAATCAGATACTTAATGAACATCTAAGTGTAAAGAACACATGGAGGTAGATATCAACATTGTTTACCATGCTAGTTGAATCAGGCAACTAAATCGATAATCTATTCGATGTTGCGACGCTGAAATTTTCATTATAGTACTAGGGATTCTGAAAGATGTAAAAAGTTCCGTCAAGCTTTGGATGGAAGCTGACAAAGTAAATCACGTTGTTACACTGATATTTCGCTTCCGTATGAAACATGGGGATCATCTCTGGCAAAATCTTTATCCTCTTTTCATTCTGCGACAACCCGTGATTACAATTACCGCAAACAAACAGAAAACACCGTTCTTAATGCTAAAAAATTCTGCACTCTACAATAAGGCTTTCCCAAATCCAGACGGATATACTTCTGATACGGGAAAGGTTTACAAAAACGTGTCAAATGAAAAGTGAACACTCTTCCACAACTGCAAATCTCGGTTAATCTAATTACGACTGCAATCCACCATCGCGTAAAGCAGAACTGAACAGCATTTGTTGCGAACAAAATATACTGCGCAAATATGGCGCAATGCTCATACGAAAAATCTAACAGATCCAAACCCAACAGATTTCTGATGGTATGATAACGAGGGCCGTTACGATTTTTCGTGGTTCTCTGGTAGCTAAAATACCAGAAATTCTAGAAGTTATTTTCGAATGAAAATCACCATCCACAAAAGATACAGCTGAAAAGAATTTTAGTGTAAGATTTTGCTGAAGCAATGAGTGATTTTCAATTATTGTAATTGTTTTCCAGAGAATGACATTGAAATTCTATGTAGTGACATTGAGAGTGATTTTTATGGCGACGATAATGGATGATGAGTCCGACAATGAATAAAATGTTTTACATTTCATCACGCCGAATAAACAGTATTTTTTAATCTTCATCCCACTCTCCCTTGGTGCAGTTTATTTAAAATCCTTAAACGAATGTACGACTTTTTCGAGTAAGCTATCTATTAATCATCTCAGAATTTGGGTATTGATATTTATTGGCTTGCATGAGCCTTAATACGATTTTCTTAATGCTTTTTGAGTATAGAAAAGTTGTGTAATTAGAAAGCTGCTACAATGAATTTGTTTTATATCAGTTTCTTCTGCGTGTGGCCAACTTATTTTATTATATCCAATAGTTTTCAGACGTATAGCTTTCTTACTTATCGGTCAAATTCTTTAATGTTTCCAAAAATTTTATAAAATGGAAGGTGCTCAGATTTTATGCTGAAAAATTATTTTTTCGCATTAATTGACACAAATCGTATTTTCAGACGGTTTTCTCTGATTCTTTTTTCTCTCATAAAGAAGGACACATTGCTATGATACAGTTCGGTAATATTTGTCGACGGTTTTGAAAATGCGGCCACATCACACGCGACCGCAAAATTTCTGAGACTAGTATTTCTTGGCTTAGGACAATCGACTCTATCGTTTTTATGTGGTTTTGGCTGTATTGCTGTAAGCCAAGAATTTTCGTCATGGGTTCTCGTACTGTTAGGTCAAACGTTGGGTAACCACTGGAGTCGAGGCCTGGTGAGTAAGGCACATGTGAAAAAGTATGAAAGTTAAGGTCAGTGAGTGATGCAGCTGTAGCGTGGACTGTATTCAGTCGACCATCGTCTTGGTGAAAAATAACAGCCGCAGTCAGAAGCCCGCGTCTGCTTGATCCCGAATATGAAGCACTGGTGATGGTAAACATGTAGTGTCCCAAGATAAAAGCTATGTCCATCCGACAAAAGAGTCAGCGTAATCTGCACATGGTAAATATTGCGCTTTGTTGATGGAAACTGACACCATTTCTAGCTTGTTCTCTTGGTTTCGGGTTGGCGGTTGTGGGCCGAAATGTAGTCTCGTGTAACGATTCTCTTTTTCAATGAAGTCATCACCTTCTTGTTGCAAACTACGCTGCCCGGCACTATCACAGTGTCACTTCTTCTAAGCGCCGTAATTATCATCCTTCGTGACGCCAAAGTTTGAAATTTGGCGGCAAGGTGCGTGTGACCTTCCTGCGTACTGATGCAAAAGCGTGCAGCCCTGCGACGTTACTATCCGGCTCGGGGACGCTTCAGAAAGCCAGGTGTCGACAAGTTCGAAAAAAAGATAAAAGCTCAGAGATTCATGTGAGCGTTGAGATGGGTTAATGATATCACAATGGAACCAAATTTCATCACAATTGTACCCGACGCCACAGCGCACTTGACACACTATGGGAACATCGTTATAGCCTCTCTTGCCCACATTTCATCTTTTCTTTTCAAGCCTCTGTGATGCAATTGAGCACCGCGATGCATAGCTTCGAAATCACGCGGTTTTCTTATGCGTCGCCGAGGAAAACATTTAAGACACAACTTTCAGTTCAAAATGGTTCAAATGGCTCTGAGCACTAAGGGACTTAACATCTGAGGTCATCAGTCAACTATAACTTAGAACTACTTAAGGGGCTCCGGAAAGGCTCAAAATCATGAAAAGTTCAATTTTTACTTTTTTGCGTTTTCTGAATCTGCAGACTATTACCTTTTAATAGATATATAATTTATTCAATTCCGAAGACTACAACTATTTTTAAATTTTTTTTGAAATGTGTTCTACATGGGCGTGACCCACTGTGGCGCTGTTAAACTGCTGTCAAATGGTGTTATTATGCAATATTATGCAATAATGGAGGTGATAAAACCTATTTTCAGAGACTTAGCAGCACCTGAACTGTTGAAAAAGTGTATTCACGGAAAAACTCAAAACCCGAATGAAAGTGTAAATAGTGTTATATGGTCGAGAATCCCCAAGACTGTATTTGTTGGAATAGAAACACTTCACTTTGGTGTGTATGATGCTGTTGCGACTTTCAATGATGGCAACATTGTAAGGTGCAAAGTATTTAGAAATATGGGAATGAAGATAGGTTCTAACATGGTACGAGCGATGCTTGCTTTAGACAAGGAACGCCTTCGGGCTGCAGACAGGGCTGTAAAGAGTCTAGAAATACAAGCAAGAGTAAACAGGAGGAGGAACAAGAGGAAGCTGGAGGAGGAGTTTGCAGAGGATGAAGATAATCCATCCTATGGACCTGGAATGCACTAAAAAGTTAATCCAATCTTTGTCGCTCGATTCCCAAAACTTTTATTTTCTCATACTAATTACATGTTTTCTAAGGATCTTCCAAACATATTTGTTTCAAACTTTCAGTAAATGTTACACAGTACCTTCTGCATAATTTAACACAGCCTTTTTCCAAAAAACTGTATATTTTTGAATATATAAAAAAAAATTGCAAAAAAATGTTGTGAATTTTCATTACAATTGAAAAAAAAATCATCTTTAATAACTGAACTAAAATTTTGTAAAATCCCTGTGTTAAGTTGTAGCCCATATTCCAATAAATAATCTGTAAAAAGTTCAACTTCCTACCTCAAATACTTTGTGAGGAAAGATGTAATTTATAAGCGTTATTTTAACATTGCAAGTATAGGGCGTTCCGGAGCCCCTTAAACCTAACTAACCTAAGGACATCACACACATCCATGCCCGAGGCAGGATTCGAACTTGCGACCGTAGCGGTCGTGTGGTTCCAGACTGAAGCGCCTAGAACCGCTCGGCCACACTGGCTGGCACAACGTACGGCACCCCTTAGATTTCGCATGTGGCCTGCAGGCTCTAGTTCAGCAACATAGCGCCACTCAGTTTAGGGGTATCGATATGGTTGTCTGTCACACCGACGCTGCCTCTGTACAGGTACATTTTTTAAGTGTTCAGCAAAGATGGCGCTGACGGCGTTGCCAAATTGGATTGTCTCAGACGGACCCTCTGCCGTTTCATTAGCGCATGTATCGATGTCACCCCTCCCTCTTTCCAATGGTCACGTCAGCGGAGGGCGCAATACAAGAGGGATGAAAAAGAATAAATGTTATTTACTTGTGTGGATCATGTTCCGACTTCGTAGAATGGTTCTGAACAGCCGCTAGGGCTCCACCTTGCACATCAGAGCAGAAATGGTAGTCGTGCGCCACACCGAAGGAGTGAGATAATGTTCAAAGGGATCACACTCCTACTGTGTACTTAGGGAGCGGTTGATTCGTCCGTGGGGTGACAGCAGCCTGAAAGGTTCTTCATTGCTTCACGAATGTAACCCTGAGTCCCAGTGTGCACTACTAAGTCAGCTACTTCTGTGTTATTCCGTTACTTTTTCGACAGGTGGTTGGAGAATTAACGCGAGAACTGCACCGAGAACATTAAGCAACTGTTCTCGGAGGACATACGTCACTACCCTTACAGGAGTAATTACAAAACCAAACTAATATTTACTTAGAATCCAGACACATTATCTGATCAAAAGTATCGGGACATCCAATGGTAGACATTAATATGCTGTGAGACCACCCTTCATCTTTATGACGTGGGGGGGGGGGGGGGGGCATTTCGATGAGGTGTATGAATGTCTGTCGCTAAATGGCAGCCCATTCTTCCTCAAGAGCCGAAATCAAAGGAGGTCGATTCAGATGTGACGATAGCGTTGTCACACATCTCACAGGCGTTCCATTCAGTTCCCGTGGTGACTCAGAGAAGGACAGGGCAGTCCAGTTCAGTAATGGTATTGTCCACAAATCCTTCCTTACAAAATGAAATGAAATGAACGTTTGGCATCGTTGGCCTTGAGGGGGAAGTTAGGCACGCCAAGTGCAAGTCTTATTTCATCCGACGCCACACTGAGTGACTTGCGCGCCGGTGATAAGGATGAAAGGATGATGACGATAACACAACACCCAGCGGAAAAAATCTCCAACCCGGTTGGGAATCGAACCCGGGCCCGCTTGCAGGGGAGGCGAGCACGTTACCACCCAGCTGAGCAGGCGAACCCTTCCTCACAGATTCTGCTACATGACAGTGTGCATTGTCATGCTGATGCAAATATTCATCTCGTCTTTCTTTCTGCTGTTGTGTTGTTTGTATGCTCTCTGTTATTTCTACAGCTCTTTCTCAGTCTCTACGTGTTGTAAAATCTCGACAGACAGGGACGACCTAGAGAGACTTACCCTAGCGTTGCAGCCGAACATAGCTCCACCTGGTGACCTGTTACTGTCTGGATGAAAAGCTCTATATCTAAAACGTTGGATGAACCGCAGTCTATCACTCCAGCAGCCAGTTTTTTTCTCACATTGCATCCAAGCACACAGCATATTTTCAATGTCCTGATTTGCGTTCCCTTGACTTTGTGAGCGGCGCAGCTTACCAATGACGATCTTCAAGGTTGACCAACGTTCGTTCAGGCTGCTTACCACAGTGTCTGCAAATTTCCTGCCGTCATCAGACTATAGAATCGTTGGAGCACCAAGAGACATAAATAAGTCAATGAGGTTGAAGACTACTTCTTCTGCTGTCCTTAATTTCAGAGCCATGAGAACTACAAACTTAGTGAAATGATCTTGGTAGACCACAGAAACTTGTTATCTCTATCAGGATGGGATTGGAAATATGTAATATTAAGCTTCAGAGTGTTGTTTTATCCTATGTCTGCAGCCTGAAAGGTGTTTTTGTGTAATCTTTAGGTGCTGTTACTCCATGCTATCCTCTTGACTCATGCGGTAGCGTTCTCGCTTCCCACCCCCGGGTTCCCGGTTCGATTCCCGGCGGGGTCAGGGATTTTCTCTGCCTCGTGATGACTGGGTGTTGTGTGATGTCCTTAGGTTAATTAGGTTTAAGTAGTTCTAAGTTCGAGGGGACTGATGACCATAGATGTTAAGTCCCGTAGTGCTCAGAGCCATTTGAACCTCTTCACTCAATAACGTTAGCGCTCCTTTGCAATGACGTAATGGTGATGAATCAGGTGCTCCTGATTCTTTCGTACAGTTTGTGGCAGTGGGCTCGTTGCTTGTTTGTTTTCTGACGCCTCTGAGTTTCTACGCTTACTATGCAACCATTGCATTTTGGGCAGGTGCGATGTGCCTGTACGTCATTCCAGAGAGCTCAAACTTTATTCTTCACTGTAATACTATAATGCTGTGCAACAGAGCCAAGAAATCAACCAAAACAATAGTACTCTGAAAGAAATTATGTTATATGATCTTTGTATTTAGATATTATCATTGTAATTCTGAAAATATTAATTACAAATTTATTGTTAACACTGGTGTGGATTGTGCTGTAGAACTAACCAAAGTACAAATGAAAATAACAACACATAAAGTTCTGACAAACTTCAGCAGCGTGGAAACTGATAAATAATCTCAACAGATACACCAATCCACTATACTGTGACACATAAAACATAAAGATCTATCTAAATAACGGAAGTCATCAAACTAAAATTTTATACATAGAAACTTTATACACAAAATTAATAGCCAGAGATGCAAGCGACAGGAAAAATATCAGAGGGACTAAGTGTTCTATCTTAGACATTTGGATTTGTGGTCTGACACTTAGCGACTTTGTAATTATATTACACCGACAGACTAGGAAAACGTAGAGTTAAGGATTTCTGAGGACAGGTCACACATATGAGTCGGTTGTAAGGATGCTGTAGTAACGTGTGACATAAATATAATACTATGAAGCACTGGAGTAGGAATGAGACGAATGACTGCAATATTCCATTTAATCCCGAGGTAGCATCTCCCCAGTGGGCTAAGATACTATACCTACGCTCTTCCCTTCGACTACACTTTATCTGCGATCAGTGAACTATTGTTTTTAGTTTATAAGCTAGTTCCCATCAAAAAATAGTAACCGTTATTGTTGAACAAGTATATTTCCAATCTATAGTGACAAAGACCTTCAAATATGTGTATAATTTAGGTAAATTAATTATTAACCCTTTCCTGGAGAATAAGATTCAATGTAGCTTAGATCCATAGTGTAAATTTAAAACTACACAAACAAGACATCAAAGACAACCATAGCTTGGCAACCGTGGGCCGAAACATGTGGTAGCAAACAATAAAAAATTATACTTTTCGTTTTCATAGAAATTAGCATGAACTCCAAGACATTGTAGAAAGTCTGTCAAAACTAGAGTAAATATCGCTATAGCGTTAATAAGCTTAAGCTTGTAGACAGTTTCACCAATGACATTAAAAAGTCAAGAAAGAATATTTCTCACAGTAATAGAGTGGAAGCTTCAGCGAAATTTCCCTGGCAGATAAATTCCGTATATGTACGTCCAAACTGAAGCTTTAAGCCCACCAATGAACTTTTTGTGGATAGCTAAGCTGGTGAGGAAATAACCCCTAATTGTCCATCGTGATATTCTGATTTAATGGGTCAGTAGTTTTCAACGTTTAAACCCCTGCTACGCTTAGTAAATAGATATCATGAAATAAACATTCAAAATAAGTCTAACTATAGAGAAAAGCGATTTATGGCACCACTTTACCAAAGTAAAGGATAAGTTGACAGGACACATCCTGAGGCGTCAAGGTGGAGTAAGTTGGCTAATGGAGCGAAGCGTATGATGTGAAAATTACAGAGGGATACTGGTCCTGGAATACAGTGACCAGGTTAAAGTGGATGTTGGCTTTAGTAGCTATGCAGAGAGGATGGGACCGGAACGGGTTAGAATAGCATGTAGAGCGGCATCGAACCATTTTTCGAACTGAAGACAACAACAAATAAAATAATTGCACTCCTTTCTCGACGCTTTGTAAAGGGGCACTGTGCGTTCGCGCTAAATTGTTGGCATGCAAGTAACAGACTTTTGACACAGATAACAGCTGTCTCGTTTCTTAATATGTAGTTTCTTTGAAGCTTTATGTAAATCATGACCACATGCCTAGGGAAGGATCTGAGCTTTAATTTTGTGCAAAAATACCACAACTAATTCTAAAGAAGTAAAGAAGGGAATAATAATTTGTTTCTTTGAAAGTACTGAGCTCGTAGTGATTCAGATGGAAATACATTTTTGCAGACAATAGTAAATTCACTTTCGTTCCGCAGGATAGTGAGAGAGGGAGATAACGTTCTGAAGAAATAGACTGCCATATGTGTACTAACATGTCAAACGCAGGAAACCAGAATACGTCTGCACGCAATTTGTGCAGTGTGCAGGAGAGGCGTATATTCGACCAGTCCTGCACTGCTGTACATGTCTTAGCTAGGGACACGTCAGCAAACAGTACCGGAGCGAGCCGCTATGTGGTTATTGCGGCGAGGGGCACACACGGGACCGCTGTCAGTCAACAGGCCAACCACGATACGTGTACACTGTGGTATGCGAATACGCCATGTGTGAAACATGGCTTAAGCCAGGTGAACAATTCCCTTGGTTTGTCATCTCTATGACGGACTCACTAACGAAGAATAACATGTTTACAGGCCGGTTGCATTAGCAATGAATAACCACAAATTACAAAATTATGTTTTTCAGACCAGACTTTCAAGAGAGAGTGGTCACATTACACAAGCTCCGACGTACAGGTTGTAGCGTCGCAAGTTGTTCCGTGCAAACGTTTGTTTTAGCATGGCTTGCTAAATGCAACTTCGGGAGCTGACATCTAGCGGCCTAACTGGGAGACACATGAGTAGAGATGGGGGATCCGCTCCTGAACTGTTTTATAGAGTTGAATCTTTCAAAGGAGTGAACAATCAGTGATTCAGAAAAAAAGAACGGTAGCTCCAAACGTTTCACACAGCAGAGAGAGAGAGAGAGAGAGAGAGAGAGAGAGAGAGAGACGGAGCATATCAGCGGGGCCTCTGCTGGTCAGAGCACGCTGCATGCCACACAACACAGCCGGCGCCGGCCTCTGCCCTGCTTCTGCCCTGGCTGCCTGCACTGTGCAGCGCCCCATTGGATTTTGTGTTTCACATATGCCGTGCCGTCTCTGTGCTTCCCTTGCCGCGTGCAGTGTCTGGCGCACCTTAACTTAGCATCGCACTCCATCGGCGATCGTTTCAGTCGCACGTCCTGCCCTCTGGGCGTTTGATGCGAGCAACAGGACAGAGAGCCTCCTAGCGGAGAACATAAGAACTACTTGCAACAACCTGCTCGCAAGAGAACCGACGATTTGCCTCGGAGCGGGTGAGTGGTGGTCGCTCACCGCTCCCCCCACCCTCGGAACTCGCCCGCTCAACGCTCACCCCACCGTTCTCGACTCTAGCCAGAGCGTTGAGCAAAGCAACTCAGGTGTCACTCTGGTCTCTGCGGTCTTAGCTCACGCAGCAATACAGCTCGCGGCTCGACCAGCTTGACTCAGCGCCCCTGCATCGGAGTTCGTCTATTCTGGATATTGTTCTTCGTACTAATACTGATATGTATATTACATAATTATGTTATGTATACATCATTTGTTTTTATTTTATTTTTATTTGTTTAAACTGATCAGATGAGGTTCCTGACGACTCCTCTTACTATAGGATTTTTTATTATGGACACTCGAATTTAAACTTAAATTACGAGCGAACCAATAAACGTATCGCAAAATGTGATACACCAATAATTTCCTTGTTTTATTCTGCATAAGGCTATATGCAGCACTTTGTTTGGTCTTACAGTCAAATTTGTATTTTTTTTTCTAATTGTACGGATTTTGCGATTTTGGGCGTCTTCGGAAGGAAATGTTCACTTTAAAAATATATGGCTTGGGATGTATTTGTACGAGGTTAATGAAATTTGAATACATTATAGCCAAATACATTGTTAATGTAAATCTCAAGTTACAACATTTTCCGATCACCCAAAAAACCACGATAGTGCAAAATAAATCGATAATCAAAAACTTTGTCATATCGTGGAAATTTCAATAAACAATACAAAATTCTTACTCATTATCTGTGTTACTTCAAAATAGGATCAAATAAGATCAAAATACTGGTATAGTACTGAAATAAACCAAGTTTAAAGGGCAATGTGCCTTCCATTTATTTTCTATTGTGAATGAGTGGTGAGTCATGAAAAAGACCTAGTTCATTTCAGGGAGTGAACAGTTCGGATCCGATCTCTGAAAAGAACAGTTTTGCCCATCTCTACACATGAGCATCTGTCACTGCCCGCCGTGGGAAAGCTCTTACTGGACGCGTACATTCACCACCTATAATAACCTAAATAAATGATATTGATTATTATTCAATCAATTTCAAAATCCGTACACTACATTTTGTTATTCAGGAGAAGATTGTATAAAAATTTCAACATTGTAGCTATCATAGTTCCAGAGGTAAAAAAAATTTGCTAAAAAGTAAAAAACCGACACCTAGGGAACTAAATTCAGTTAAGAAACATGATAGTTTATCTTTTGGTATAATTGGAAAACATAAATCGAACTCTCAGTGTGCAGAAAAAATTAATTGAGAATTTCATATTAAAACTAATTATTTTTCGTTTTCGTAATACAAAAAAATCAAAGTTATTATTTGTGTCTAATATGGTTGTGGGAATGAATGTGAGTAAATGAGAGTGTGTATGTGGGACATTCGTTTAATTTCAGTGTTGCATTATATACTGTCTTAAGTAACCTGCAAGTGTTACACAAGCCTGTCGTGGGTAAATAATTCTTGGGGATTTACTCACTTTGCTGATGACATATGTCTAGGTGTGATTGCAGAGCAGCCAGAAAGACAGTTTGAGTAAAATCTGTATCTAAGAATATTTCCAGAATTACTGTCTTTTCGTTCTCGTTTATTAAACATTACTTTTGTATTTGCATGTTGGAATGACGAAAATGCATCTGTGTATAAGGATTGGTGCAGGCCAGTTTTGGCGCAAGCATTCTAATTGGCAGCGAGTATGGTCAGCCAATCAGAATTGAGACGTTTCCCGCTCGTTACCTGCTAGTTGTACTGGGAGTGACGCTGGAAGAAAGGAGTCGCTCAGTAGCTTCGAAAGCAGACGGTCATGTTACCAGTGCGTGTCAAAATAACGTATAAGATGAAGAATTACTTATTGCTGGAGTTACTGGTAATGCTAAATCGATAGCAGTTGTTGTTGAGGACTGCTTGGCAAAATTTTAGAGGTTTTGACTAAATCTGTTGGAGAGATATTCGCGTGTTAAAATTTGGCCTTCATAGTATCCGCGTGGCATGTTTCAGTATTCAACCACAGAGCATTTCTGGCGAGCAGTTTCTTTTTTAGAAATCCACAAGAAGGACCGAATGCAATAACTCAAATTAGTGGTGAAATTAATGACTGTGAAAACGATGTTAAACTCGGGTGGGGTCTGGACAGATTTCTGGCTGCTGTGCATGTGAAATGTGTGCATCAGTTGTGAACTGGAAAAAAATAGCCAATAGTTTGAATGTGAACTTAATAGTACCTTTTTTTTGGCTACCAAGGACAAAATGAACATTTTTTGTGTGGAAATTTCTCAGATTACTTTCCAGAAGCTAATCCATTTTCTTACCACCTGATAAAATTTTTAGTACTGTATTTCTACAGAAATTTCTTTCATAAGTAGATCTGCGCGGCCTCAGTATTTGTAGATACTAGGTGGCGTTTTTCATCAACGCTGCTTTCACATCATCTTGTAAGTATCTACTATTGCCGAGTAAAGTGACATTGAGCAGACGCAGTTTTGAGGTAGGTATTCTTAGAAGTCGTGGAGAATGATATTTTAATGTTTTAAATATTAGTAGGGTAGCTCATACAAGGCAGGATAATTTTCTGTAGTAAAAGCAATATATGGACCAGCACGGGAATGGTATTTCAAGGAAATATGAGAGGTTACCTATTGCCCACACAGCTGGGTTTCAACACACATGAACCTACCTTAAGTTAAAGGTGGTGAATATAAGGAATCTGATGAAGCTGGAAGACACCATAAAATATGAGTGAACTTAATCATGTTATCACCTGGTCAAATCAAGATAATGAAAAGTTAATTACAGTGTGAAATGGTGACCTTATTAAAACTTTAAAGTCCTAACAAATACTGAAATTAGGGAAAGTATTGGCTTCGTTACACTCGACGTATACACACCGGACTTCATAGTGCTTATGACAAGGGCATTCATACAATACGAAAGCTCCGCATGTACAATGGAAGTAAACCATTGGAGAACTGCATCAAAAATATAAGAGTAGCAGTCAATGCACTAAGCAGATTTATGTATCTAAATAGTCTTAAAACATCAACAAACTATTGCGTTAGCGAACTCTAATGACGACACTTAAGAGAAAAGTGACTAAAATACTCACTCCATAATATCAGTCGAAATCTGGAGCCGGAATATAAAAGAAATTCCAAAAGGAATGAAAAGGAGCTCAATATTCTTCGGAAGGTGCCCATATTGAGACGAAGAATATACTGTGGAACACTGATATTTTCGGAGCATGCTGCGGATTTGTGTCAAAAGCCCTATTCCCAGAAACCAATAAATTTCAAGTTATACGCTAAAAATACGAATCATAACAACGAAGTCGAAGGTTGTCAACGTGCTTCTAGCATAACGTTTGGAATCGCCATTGTCTATTTAAGTTCAGGTTCCTGTTAAGAAAGCTTCTTATCAGTTGTACTGAGTTGACTATCATTTCCCTTACTAAGTCACTTTAAAAGAAAAGAAATTACAGAGTATTGTTTACGCTCATGGTAGTAAATAAATTCTGGCAATAAAAAGTTTCTATTTGTTCAATAAATGATAATCACATTTCCTCTTAGCTTTTTCTGTACAAATGCAGGAAGTCATATACATGAAGCACGTTTAAAATCATTCAACGGGCTTACCTGATGTATATTACCCCATTACCAGGGAAGTTTATAAGCGGATTTGCTGCACATGTCGAAAATGATTGAGGCGAAATATTATTAAGCTTTTTGGCGGTATTAAATAAAATTGAAAGAACTCATACAATGATCAACGACGCGCTCATTTGTGAATAAGTAACTTTTAACAGTATTACAAGGATATATTGAATTAAAAACGCATGTACAGTTCCGTCACCGTAGCTAATGTGTGGTAATACAAGGCTCAATTTATGGACAATATGTGTCAGCTTGAAATATACGGTGATCCCCTACAACGGCGGCTTTTGCTGCGCATTATATATGAGCTTGCAGGCAGGCAAACAACAAAGAAAGTATTACATACTGACGGCACAAAATTTGCCAAAGCCGCCGGAGAAGGCTTATACGGTTGCAACAAAATGTCACTTTTGACTATACAAGATTCCATTATAAACCATAATAGAAACAGTACAAACGGCGGCAAACTTATGTGCCTTCAAATAATCGGAAAACCGTCAAGTAATGATGTTGATAATGTTGAACGCCAGAAAACTTTTTCCCTGCCAGAAAAAAGGTAAACTGTAATAATCATCATCAGTCATTAGGCATCCACTTCAGGATACCGGCCTCCTATAGACTTTTCCATACAACAAGTTCTTCAACTGTACTCTTCCACTCTGCTTCTTCATTTGTATCTTGTGGTATCATATCCTACACTTCCTCTCCATTTTTCTATGACGCTTGTGAGGGTAATGGTGTGCAGTATCTGTAAGTGGTTGTTCTTTGGAGGGCGACAATGCCCAGTGGTGCAGAGAGTCGCAAATGGAAGCAGTTGTTGAGAGGCTGTGGAAGGTGTAGGCTGCCTGAGCCAAAGGCGGTTGCATAGCGAAGGATTTATCTCTATGTTTAATAGTACTGGCACACAGTTTGAATAATAGTGTGTTTATATTTGTGCAGTGTGATAAAGGAAATAAATTAAATTTTACCAGTTCTTAATGCGTCTCCATCAGTTAGTACCACACTATTGCATTTAACAATGAACGAAATCTCGATATACACGGTCAACTAAAACAAGAGGAATGTAACATAATAATCATTAATTAACACGTATAATCTCCAAGGAGACGGGAGCTTATATTTGGCGACCAAAACAAAACTAGAGCTAGGTTACCCTTTGGAGAGTTTCGCCTACTTCAGTACACAGTTCAGTAGATTGCGTCTGTACGCATTGAACTAACTTAACAATTGTTTCTTTGTTGCCTTTACATGTACTCTTAATTTTAAAAATTTCATCGTTTTGAGCCTTAACTGTTTCTTGAGCTTTGTTGACTAACGTGCTCGATTGTTTACCTTGTTCATTAACTTTGGTGTTAAGATCTTGCCGGCCGAAGTGGCCGCGCGGTTCTGGCGCTGCAGTCTGGAACCGCGAGACCGCTACGGTCGCAGGTTCGAATCCTGCCTCGGGCATGGATGTGTGTGGTGTCCTTAGGTTAGTTAGGTTTAACTAGTTCTAAGTTCTAGGGGACTAATGACCTCAGCAGTTGAGTCCCATAGTGCTCAGAGCCATTTGAACCATTTGTTAAGATCTTGTATTTTATTTTCAGGTTCTTCATGTTTGGTATCACATTCCTTTTGGAGGTCCTTATGTTTCTGATTAAGTGAATTAGTGAGCTCAGTTCGCAAGTTAACCATGGCATTTGATAAATTCTTTATTTCTTTATTGGCGTTCCTACTTTCCTGTTTGATTTCTCTCAACATCTGCACTATCACATCGTCAGTGCTACCACTCGTTCCCGTTTGTTGACTATTCATTGGTGTTGAACTAGACGTCGTTGAATCGAAACTAACTACACCACCATCTACCATTACGTTAAGTGTGGTATTCTCAAGTCCAAACTCGCATTCTACATTGACTACCGCATTAACTTGTCCCTCCTCATTAATAACTTCACTGTTGTTTTACGTTGCAACCGCCATGTTAATAATGTTCAAAATAATCACTGTTCGTCAATAATTAGTTCCAACACCTAATTTAAAAGATCATATTATAAATATCACAGTCTCTAACATAGTTCAGAGGTCTTTTCCTAATTTCTCCTGTGCAACGTGGAAAACAATTAGAAACGAAGCGCTGCGGTCGCAACTAGCTGTTTCACTCACCGTTTGTTGTGCCGTCTACTTCGACGATCCGAAGGTTGCGAAGGAATCGACGTCCGACACACGCGTCGCCAAATATAAGCTCCCGTATCCTTGGAGATTATATGGGTTATTTAATGATTATAATGTTACACTCCTCTTGTTTTAGTTGACCGTGTATATCGAGACTTCGTTCGTTGTTAAATGCAATGGTGTTGTACTAACTGATGGAGACGCATTAAGAACTGGTAAAATTTAATTTATTTCCTTTAGCACACTGCACAAACATAAACAGACTATTATTCAAACTGTGTGCCACTACTATTAAACATACAAGTAAATCCTTCGCCACGCAACCGCTACACGTTCCACAGCCTCCAACAACTGCTTCTACTTGCGACTCTCTGCGCCACTGGGCACTGTCGCCCTCCAAAGAACAACCACTTACAGATACTACACACCAGTACCCTCACAGGCTGATATACAACAGAGACGCAAGTTAAGTGTTTAACTTTCTTGTGTTTTCCTCGTAGTATATATCTTAAATTTCGTATTAGTTATTCTACTTGTCAAACTCTGTCAAATTCTTCACGCAGTATCGTATCTCCCATTTGTTGACAGAGCACTGAAAGACCTGAGTCGAAACAAGGCCCCGGGAGTAGACAACATTCCACTGGAGCTACAGACGGGCTTGGGAGAGCCAGTCCTGACAAAACTCTACCATCTGGTGAGCAAGACGTATGAGACAGGAGAAATACCCTCAGACTTCAAGAAGAATATAATAATTCGTATCCCAAAGAAAACAGGTGTTGACGGATGTGAAAATTACCGAACTATCAGTTTAATAAGTAACAGCTGCAAAATGCTAACGCGAATTCTTTACAGACGAATGGAAAAACTGGTAGAAGATGACCACGGCGAAGATCAGTTTGGATTCCGCTGAAATGTTGGAACACATGAGGCAATACTGACCCTAGGACTTATCTTAGAAAATAGTTTAAGGAAAGGCAAACCTACATTTCTAGCATTTGTAGACTTAGAGAAAGCTTTTGACAATGCTGACTGGAAACTATCTTTCAAATTCTAAAGACGGCAGGGGTAAAATACAGGGAGCGAAAGGCTATTTACAATTTGTACAGAAACCAGATGGCAGTTATAAAAGTCGAGGGGCATGAAAGGGAAGCAGTGGTTGGGAAGAGAGTGAGACATGGTTGTAGCCTCTCAATGATGTTATTCAATCTATATATTGAGCAAACAATAAAGGAAACAAAAGAAAAGTTCGGAGTAGGTATTAAAATCCATGGAGAAGAAATAAAAACTTTGAGGTTCACCGATGACATGGTAATTCTGTCAGAGACAGGACTTGGAAGAGCAGTTGAAAGGAATGTACAGTGTCTTGAAACGCGGATATAAGATGGACAAATGCAAAACGAGGATAATGGAATGTAGTCGAGATAACTCGGGTGATGCTGAGGGAATTAGATTAGGGAATGAGACACTTAAAGTAGATAAATAGTTTTGCTATTGGGGGGCAAAATAACTGATGAAGGTCGAAGCAGATAGGATATAACATGTAGACTGGCAATGGCAAGGAAATCGTTTCTGAAGAAGAGAAATTTGTTAACATCGAGTATAGATTTAAGTGTCAGGAAGTCATTTCTGAAAGTATTTGTATGGAGTGTAGCCATGTATGGTAGTGAAACATGGACGATAAATAGTTTGGACAAGAAAAGAATAGAAGCTTTCGAAATGTTGTGCTACAGAAGAATGCTGAAGATTAGATGGGTAGATCACATAACTAATGAGGAGGTATTGAAAAGGATTGGGGAGAAGAGGAGTTTGTGGCACAACTTGACAAGAAGGAGGGACCGGTTGGTAGGACAAGTTCTGAGGCTTCAAGGGATCACAAATTTAGCATTGGAGGGCAGCGTGGAGGGTAAAAATCTTAGAGGGAGACCAAGCGATGAATACATTAAGCAGATTCAGAAGGATGTAGGTTGCAGTAAGCACTGGGAGATGAAGAAACTTGCACAGGATAGAGTAGCATGGAGAGCTGCATCAAACCAGTCTCAGAACTGAAGACAACAACAAGAACAACGACAACATATTCTGTTTCAGTTGGTTAATCTCGCATTTTTGTGAGTGTAAATCCATTCAGTCAGTAGCTCAGTAGTTGCTCACTGAAAAGCCAGCCACATAACTCATTAACGCATTAGCGTCCATAGGTGACACATCAGGAGGGTAGCAAGTGGCATATCTAGGATTCTGTCTGCTTCTATAGTTTACTCCTTCAGTTTGTCTTGCTAGTATGGTTAGGATGAGTGAACGTTGTGTGCGGTTGGAGGAGGAGTTGACCGCAGTTCGCAAACAGCTGAATGCGCTTTCTGCTACGGACAGTTATCTTCAGGCTGCTGCCCAAGGGTCTAGCGGTGGAGGAGAACCTGGCGCGCCTCGTGGGACGCCAACGGTGCGGCTTGTGTTGCCCACGGGCCCTGCTTCCGAGCAACCTCCTAGTGCACGGGACACTGCGGATCTGCCCTCACGGCAGGGTACGTGGCGGCGGTAACGCGTTCCCGTCGCTCTAGGTGGAAGGTCAATGTTGGACAGGTGGCCGTTCCTTCAGCGGGGTCCGAGCAGGCAAACGGGGGGAGGGGTTCACTAGTTAATAGGAGCTCCAATGTTATGCGCGTTATGGAGCCCCTTAGGCAGATAGTGTTCAGGCAGCAAAGAAAGCAAGGCAAGTCTAACGGCGTTCAGAATAAAGACACTTCGACTGCCACAGTTTCATCAGTAAACTGTCGAAGTATTTGTACTAATGTTCCAGCATTTACTGTCCTCCAGGAAAGTTCTCGGGCTCAATTTACTCTTGGGACTGATAGCAGGCTAAAACATGAGTGAAAAGCGCTGAGATATACACTACTGACCCTTAAAATTGTTACACCACGAAGATGACATGCTAAATACGCGAAATTTAACTGACAGGAAACAGATGCTGTGATAAGAAAATGATTAGCTTTTCAGAGCATTCATACAAGGTTGGCGCCAGTGACGACACCTACTACGTGCTGACATGAGTAAAGTTTCCAACCGATTTCTCATTCACAAACAGCAGTTGACCGGCGTTGCCCGGTGAATCGTTGTTGTGTTGCCTCGTGTAAGGAGGAGAAATGTGTACCATCACTTTTCCGACTTTGATAAAGGTCGGATTGTAGCCTATCGTGACTGCGGTTTATCGTATCGCGACATTGCTGCTCGCGTTGGTCGATATCCAATGACTGTTAGCAGAATATGGAATCGGTGGGTTCAGGAGGGTAATACGGAACGCCGTGCTGGATCCCAACGGCCTCGTATCACTAGCAGTCGAGATGACAGGCATCTTATCCGCATGGCTGTAACGGATCGTGCAGTCACGTCTAGATCCCTGAGTCAACAGATGGGGACGTTTGCAAGACAATAACCATCTGCACGAACAGTTCGACGACGTTTGCAGCAGCAAGGACTATCAGCTCCGAGACCATGGCTGCGGTTTCCCGTGACGCTGCATCACAGACAGGAGCGCGAGCGATGGTGTACTCAACGACGAACCTGAGTGCACGAATGGCAAAACGTCATTTTTTCGGATGAATCCAGGTTCTGTTTACAGCATTATGGTGGTCGCATCCGTGTTTGCCGACATCGCGTTGAACGCACATTATAAGCGTGTTTTCGTCATCGCCATACTGGCATGTCACCCGGCGTGATGGTATGGGGTGCCATTGGCTACACGTCTCGGTCACCTCTTGTTCACACTGACGGCACTTTGAACAGTGGACGTTACATTTCAGATGTGTTACGACCCGTGGCTCTACCTTTCACTCAAATCAAATGGCTCTGAGCACTATGGGACTTAACATCTATGGTCATCGGTCCCCTAGAACTTAGAACTACTTAAACCTAACTAACCTAAGGACATCACACAACACCCAGTCATCACGAGGCAGAGAATATCCCTGACCCCGCCGGGAATCGAACCCTGGAAACCGGGCGCGGGAAGCGAGAACGCTACCGCACGACCACGAGCTGCTGACAAGAGCATACGGAATATGTTCACTAAAGGGTGAGTGGCTCGATGACTTTTTAAGTAATAGAACCCAGTGTGTTGTCTTCGACGGCGAGAGTTCATCAGAGAAAATAGTATCGTCACGAGTGCCCCAGGGAACTGTGATTGCACCGCTGTTGTTCTCCATATACATTAATGATTTGGGTCTCAGCGTGGGCAGCATTCTTCCTATGTTTGCTGATTACATCGTGATGTACAGTAAGCTGTCGAAGTTGAGTGACTAGAAAGATACAAGATGACATGGACAAATTTCCTTAACTCTCGGAATCCAGCTTAGAAGTTTCATGAAGCACACAGCATCCATTCGTATGGCCTTACGGGTACAGTCATCGAGAAATCGCTTGATAAGAGTGGAAATCGACAATGAAGTCCCCCAGAAAATTTTCTGACACCATTTAGAGAGTGAAGTTTACCTTGGGTATCATGCAAACGTGCAGCAGTATGCGTAACTTCATTGTAGATTAATAGTAAGAGCTACAAATCATTTATGTGGTTGTATAGAGCCCGTTTTCAGTATGAAAAATCAAATGTATCTTGGTCCTCAAACATCGGTTACTTGTTTAACAGAAGCCATCAGTGTTACGGTTCATGTCGACGCTCTACGGAGGCATTAATTTGACCATGTCAATGAAGGGTTGGTTGCAGTATTTTAGCAACAAATTCAAGTGGTTATATACAGATATGTGGTTAACCTTATGTGTCACTAACCGCGCCATCAATAAATTCAACTTTACGTTACACTGTAATTAGTAGTTAAAGGAATGTCATATAAATCTAGAGCAACGTGCGTGGACGCGGTATGCAGTGATCGCAGTGGGGACACGATGAAGTGACGCAATTCTCATACCCTAGCACCGATGCTAAAGAAGACAATGGAGAACGTCGACTGTAGATTCGAAAACGGCATATGTAGAGGAGAAATCCGTCAGCAGGATGTAATTTTCATACATGAGATTGGGCTAGAGTGTTTTGAAAGTCATGACACAGCGGTTTAATTTTTCAGAATACAATTTTATAGGTTTCTCCTAGTTTTGTGGAATTTCGTGGGATTATCACAATTATTTTAGTGTTTACCTTTATTGTGGAACCACAACAGACATATATTCCATTAAAAATTCTTTGATAAAAATAATTCATGCCTATAGCTGCTACCAGGTATGTGATATAAGGAATCTCAAGAACAACCCGGTAAAAATAATTATTCGACAACAAGGCCGAATATTTGGTACGGTGAGTTTATATTGCTACATTATTTCTGTATCACATGTTATGATAATATTTGCACGGTGTGGCTCGGTGACTAAGAGCATGACTGTCAAAGTACAAATCTGAAAGTCAGCGGCCTAATACAGAATTAGCTACAAACTCTCTTCGTTACCATATTGAATAGTCGTTTGGAGTCCGCCTTAAACTATGGATCCATCTATGACTGGCAGGCGAAGTCAATTCTAAAGTCGGTTGAAGACAAGGACATACCACTTGCTGTAGTATCATGTACAGTAAGGTTGTTTTCCATCGTCAAGGTTGAAGAAAATTTCCTCTTATACTTCAATGACTATTAGTTAGCTCGTAGTAAACCCCTCCATCCGAGATTCTTTAATGAATTGACCCTCCAGACATGAAACAGCAACAGATAAGTTAATATGTTAAATGTTTTCCTTTAATCAAATAAGCGAGAATAGGTTTAGGAAAGACTCGAAATTATATCTAAAGCTTTTGTAAATCACTAAGTGCTCTCATTATCATACCCTGGATGAGTACAAGCAGGTAACTTACGCTCTGCTTTAAGCAGTGGTAGTTCTTGATGCGTCTCAATGTACCAGAATGAAATATTCACTCTGCAGCGGCGTGTTCGCTGATATGAAACTTCCTGGCAGGTTAAAATTGTGTGCCGGACCGAGACTCAAACTCGGGACCACCGCCTTGCGCGGGCAAGTGCTCTACCAACTGAGCTACCCATGGATGACTAACGACTCGTCCTCACGGCTTTAATTCCGCCAGTACCTCGTCTGCTACCTTCCAAACTTCACAGAAGCTTCTGTTGAGTTTTCAAGGTAGGAGACGACGTACTGTCGGATTTACAGCTGTGAGGACAGCCGTGGTTCGTCCTTAGATAGCTGAATATGTAAAACACCTGCCCGCGGAAGGCGAAGGTCCCGAGTTCGAGTCTCTGTCCGGCATGCAGTTTTAATCTGCAAGGCGTGTTCTTGTGTGTCGTACAATTACATAATTTTGTGGGTACATTCAGAGGTATATGTGGATGCTGTCTGCAAAATTTGTTGTGAACGAAGTTGGTAGTACAGAAGTAATACGTGAGATCCTCATTCGTGATGCGGAAGTTTCACTGCTCGAATAACGAAAATATAAGAAGTGATACAGTTTTTCCTTTCATTGTTTTGTGAGCGGATTCAACGAAGAAAAGGCCGAAACGGGTTGAAATTACGTGTAAAGTTTGTTTTAAATCACTAAGTGTTCTTGTTTCCAAACACAGGATGAATATATTCCAAGTAATTTGCACGCTGTTACCTACACTGCCTCATGAGACAAACACAATTTGTAATTGTGATACTTGTACTACTGATTTAACACTTTAACATAAGGTTATACATCTTTATGAGTAAGTTAAGACAGAATTTTAAATTTTAAAATTCGGTTAATAAATACATGAACTGCTGGAAATCAATTTTTGTTGCCCCTGAAATCCAGTGGATAGGCAACCTGCAAATGAAGTGAGCACCCATTTAGTCGTTCAGTAATACTGACGTCAGTCCTTTACGACAGTTTCAACAGAAGACCGTCATACGAAATAACATTTTTATTCGTGTGGCGATAACTCAAGATAAGTCATGTGATCATAGGTTTCAAAATGAATGGCACACTCAGGGAAATTTGATGAATACTTCCGGATAAATTTTGGTACTGGACTAGGACTGACCGTCGTGCTGCTGTCTTCTGCTTAACTTCGTTGTTTCATGTACAAATAAGGAAATACGCTGGTTCTGAAAAGTAAGAAACGCTGTTTTTCACTACTACGATACCGATGTAAAAGGAATGGTTAGGAAATTCATGTATATTCTGTCGAACCACAATGAAGAATTTGTAAATAAATTGCAGTTATTTCCAAGAAAATGCCTTTTTTGCATGCTGCACATCGAAATTTTTATTTTCATTTATGCACCCAGATGCGTTTCGCCTATTTACAAGGTATCTTCAGTGGGTGTCAGGTAACTTCTAATTCACTGCATCTAACCAAACTGCTATTTCTCATCTGGCAACCACGTGGACATCTTGCAGTTCACTTCCAATTCACTGCTTACGTTACACATCACTGTAAAAGATGGCAGTTACAGTGATGTGTAAAATAAACAGTGAACTGTAAGTGAACTGTAAGATGTCCACCTGGTTGCCAGATGAGAAAAAGCAGTTTGGTTAGATGCAGTGAATTAGAAGTTACCTGACACCCACTGAAGATAACATGTAAATAGGCGAAACGCATCTGGGTGCATAAATGAAAATAAAAATTTCGATGTGCAGCATGCAAGAAAGGCATTTTCTTTGAAACAACTGCAATTTATATATTGCTGTTGCGAAAATGGCTACTACAAGAAACGTGTTTTAGAATTTTTAATTAGCCTCACTTAATTACATCAAATTAAAGGCTCAGCAGAATGCATAGAACTACTTAAGTCTCCTGTTCACTGAAATCCTGTGATTTATCAAAAACTATTGAACGGATTTCGGACAGTGAACGCCGCCCAATCTGTTTCTTCCATATCGACGATACTGGCAAGTGATATTACTGTTCTTCCATTTGATAGAACAAAGTGGATGCCTGTACGTTTGTAATTACTATTACCCTTGAAAGACCGAGTATGTGGCTTAGTTTACGGGATTTATCTTTGAATTTATGTGAGTGGAAAGAAAATTACAATACGAGCATATACACACATACAAACAAACAAACTCTCACTCACACACACACAAAACACGCGCGCTGACGAGCAATTCTAACGTAAAATCATTTCTCCTGGACAACTCCTCCTATTCCGTGGAAGAATTTTTATATAAGCACCGGTATCCAAAAAAAAAAAAAAAACACTTATTTTTTATTGCAGTTGCACGAGTGTAACTAAAAGGATAATATGTTCATCAATGTTAAAATTAATCACGTGTACATATCCTGTAAAGTGAAGCGTTCCATACCATTTCGACAAAAGAATCGTTCTAAACATCTGTCGAACATATAACTACTTACAACACATGCTATGCGTGTTCATATGCTCAACGTTCGGACTTGTCCATGCATTAGTCTTGAGCTGTATGCATCTCATCGTTTTTGGACGTTATCTAGTGTCATAGATCTTAAATCGTGCCTCATTCTGGAAAGATATTCGCGTTACTATTCCAAGTCTCATTGTGATAAGCCAGGACTGGTAATACGAAATGGTCCTAAATTTTGCTTTTCAAGCACATCAACTTAGTGTTGAAGACCCTATGTAGTTCAGCAAAACCACTTAACCCTATTTTAACTCTATTGTTTCACTATTCCTCTGTCGGTTCAGGTGTTATATCCAGTTGCCCTAAATATAGAAACGCATCCACTGTTCTGTGATTCTACTGTTAAGGTGCATTTTTGTGCATTCGTTTACTATTATTTTAATTTTTTTCTAGTTGAGTATCAGGTGTATATTAAAACATGCTGTATTAACTTCCCGGCCGAAGTGGCCGAGCGGTTCTGGGCACAACAGTCTGGAGCGGCGCGACCGCTACGGTCGCAGGTTGGAAACCTGCCTCGGGCATGGATGTGTGTGTTGTCCTTAGGTTAGTTACGTTTAAGTAGTTCGAAGTTCTAGGGGACTCATGACCTCAGGAGTTAAGTCCAATAGCGCTCAGAGCCATTTGTATTAACTTCTAGCAGTTGTTGCTATAGATTATGCTTCCCGGACATCAGAAAATAAATACCTAAGCGCCAGTGAAGATTGTGTATTTGCAGGGAAGAGGTTGCCCAGAATATTATTACCACCTACACAGGACATTTATGATTTTGTCATCAGCAAGTGCCCTGCCAGAGAAGCGGGTTCGCTCGAAAGCAATGGTCACGGAGTGCTCAGAATGTCGTAAATGCACAAAGTGGGTTCTGTCATCTTTTTTCTGCATAGAGGCAACGCTGGTAACTGGTCCGGCTGCCTCGTGTGTTATCGCATTACCGGTCCCCCCTTTCGCGGCCATATCGCATGCAATTGTCCACCATTTCAGAGGCGGTGCGCCGCAGGACTCTACGATTAGGCGGCCCCAAAGAGAAGCCCCGAGGGACGCACTTGGAGACCACTATACGGATCTCTGGCTCGTTATTGCGCCGTTTCTGTAGACGGAATCCAGGAGCTCGAGGGCAAGAAATAAAGATCTGTTCCCCGTGAGGGCTCGGTCCGATCCCTTTCATTTTTCCGCAGAATCGCCCCCCCCCCCTCCCGCCGCACTTCCCCTCCCCTACCCCCCTCGAATCCCTCTGACACGGGCGCAGCACACAAGCACACACGATTCGGAGACAGAGAGAAAGCGCCGGCAGACGGAGCTGGGCCATTGTAGCGCATGTGCAGGGCGAAGAAAAATGGATATCGGGAAATTCCCCGCCTTGCACGTGGCCGGGTGGAGAGGGCATTCAGCGTCCGATATTACCGCCCTCTAATCTCGTTCTGGCTCGCCTGTCCTTTGTAGTGTTCGTTCTGATTTCTTTCTCACCCCGGGGAACGAGCCAATCTCCAGGTTCATTCGCCGTCTCTGGCTGAAAGTTGGTTGCAGTACGCAAAACACTTTAAATTATTCACTCGTTATTTTCACAGAAATTGCACAAAACAGTCCTAATTTGCACAGACATATCTTATAATTAATCTTCCCTCTATAATATAAAAAAAGGACATTAGTTTGAGATCCGCAGATATGAGAGAGGATAGGCATTTTGCCATAAGAATCTGCCCTTTTTTTAAGTCACGCCAGTGGACTTCCCCATTTGAGGCCCGCATTGGTGTCATAGTGATCCACCATTCATCTCTACTTCACTTATATATCCGGAGATGCTGAGTCGCGATAGGTGTAGTTTCAGTCCTCTGAGACTGCAGACGTGTGTACAAGTTGCGCTTGCGTGTGTGTGTGTGTGTGTGTGTATGTGTATGTGTGTCTACTGCTGACAAAGGCCTTAATGGCCGAAAGCTATGATTGTGTGAATCTTTTTATTGTGCCTATGGCGACTCAGCATCTCCGCTATATGGTGAGTAGCAACTATCCTTCTCTCGAATTGTTACATTCCATCCTAGATTTTCCATTGTTTGATTCACTTTTATACTTGAACTTTCTTACCGCGTCACGTGCCCCCGAAACCACCAGACTGGATTCAACATCTCGGCGGTGGTAATCATGGTGAAACTTGCTAGCAGATTGAAAGTTTGTGCCCCAGCGAGGCTCGAACCTGGGACCTTTGCCTATGGTAGAAATGTGCTCTACTGACTGAACTATCAAAGAACGTTTCACGACCTATCGTCGCAGGTTTACTGCCGCCAGTAGCTTATCTCCTACATTCCAAACTTCTTCACGCGGCCTTGATGTTTTTGCCCAAAGGGTTCAAAAATGGCTCTGAGCACTATGGGACTTAACATATGAGGTCATCAGTCCCCTAGAACTTAGAACTACTTAAACCTAACTAACCTAAGGACATCACACACATCCACGCCCGTGGCAGGATTCGAACCTGCGACCGCCGCGGTCGAGCGTTTTCAGACTGTAGCGCCTAGAACCAGTCGGCAACAACGGCCGGCTTGCCCACTGGGTTCAGAAATGGCTCTCAGCACTATGGGACATAACATCTGATGTCATCAGTCCCCTAGAACTTAGAACTACTTAAACCTAAGTAACCTAAGGACATCACACACATCCATGCCCGAGGCGACCGTAGAAGTCGCGCGATCCCGGAATGAAGCACGTAGAACCGCTCGGCCACAGCGGGCGGCTCCCAATGGGGCATAGTCATTATTTGACAAGTTTTTCAGACCTAAAAGACTCATTTGGTATTCGAACTCGTCATTTTCGTGACAATTTTCACACAGTTGAGTGTCACTCTGGATTAATCCCCAACAACACCACGAAACTGTATTTGTAAAAGCGAATATAAGAGTGAGTTAACTTTAACCACGTGAGCCGCTCACAGTTAGGGACCTACTTCTTTAATAAATCCCTACCACAAGATTTTCATCCACATATGCACCTCCTTGTCAAGTCTATCATTAATCTCCTGTTTCACTTTCATATCCGTTCCACCAGTGCTCTAAACTCTGACTACTCCATCCAACTCCTCCGGCGCATTCACTGTCGGAGAACATATGCGCGCCTTAAACATGAACCTCACATTGTCTACATTACAGTTCCCAAAGACTGGCTGACAGGTGAAAACAGAACTGGGTCCCGACGAATATAGCACCTTTACAACTGGGGTCACTTCCGAAGGAGCGGGCTTCTAATCTCCATCCGACCACCCACATCTTGTTTTCTGTAGTTTCTCTAAGTCACTTAAAGCGTATGCCGGAATGATTCCTAAGGAAAGGACATAACCGACTTTCTTTTCAATCCTCCACTAACGACCCCTTCGGTGAGCGAGACCTGAACCCTAATCTTACTTCTTCCTCCCTTGCGTCCACATTATTTGACCCGCAGCTAGTTGGATATGTCTGGGACATGGTTGACCGGCTACTTGTTGTTCGTCCTGCGTCTCCAGTGAACCCTGTTACACTTAGTGGACGAACAAAGTCTAACATTCTGCGTGGTGTCTGTTTGTTCTATATCGTGTCTTCCTACCTTTCGCGCAACGACGCTCTGAGCGTGTTTTTTAGGGAATTGACTAGTTTGAACCTGGGACCTGTTGCTGGTAAGGAGACGCCAGACCACACATGACATGTAGAATTCAGAAGAGTTCAGTGAGACTAGCGATTATATAACCAAATACTTGATGATTTCAGCGTCAGCTCCACTGCACTCCCTGTAAAAGAATCTTAATACTAACTAAATTTAGTGGAAGGGGTTCAAGGCTTTCCTATTTTTAGTTAGCTGGTAAAATAACGTTGAAAAAGCAGTTAAGTTTACCATTGGAAATTTTACTCTACTCACAAAATATTGTTTATAAATTGCACTATTGATAAAAGGAAATGTTTTAATACAGGATGGTAAAAATCAACAGCGTTCAACAAAAATGTGAACGAATATTCCCTGAATGGGTTTCCAAGTTCTACAATGGATCAAAGGATGACCTATGCCATATCACATCTATAATCTAGGTATAAATTAAGTTTCACAAAAGAGAAAACTATCAAAACGGTCTACAGTGACCCTCAATTATCTTAAATTACTTATCTAACTTGTCGTAAATCACAGTGGCTGATGTGGCTTCTCAATAACCATATAACAGAAAAATCATCGCGTTTCAGATTTTTACTTCAAGTGGCAATTGTGAACACCATGAGCTTTAATTGACGATCGACACTAGTATTACGAAAAAAGGGGGTGTAACAGATGAGACTTCTGCAGTTCTGAGTGAAGCTTTATGCGCTGTTATGCGGCATCGCGTGCGTTCATTACCTTGTCGGTGTTCGTCAGGGGGCGGTGGACAGCACAGCTCCGCTCACCTCGCCGTCTCGGAAGCAACTCTCGTCTAACTTCTCCTTACTACAATTTACCGAAGTTGGTTTAAAAAAACTATCTGGCTGTGTTTTCATCTGACCAATCAGGGTCTCAATGTTAACCTTAAGCTCCACCTACAAAAATTCTGTCTATCCAATGAGAAACGCTATACTTTTCGTGGTGGGGCAATGTTTTTAAAGTTTGCAACGTAACAGAGATGCGAAAAATTCTCACGCTAAAACTTGCAGCTGGTATGGTCCTTTTTGTGTTATCCTAAGATCTATACTGTTCTTCTGGAGTGCTCTATCTTTTAACATGGGCTGGGAGGGTGGTCCTGAAGTAACAGAGACGCGAAAAAGTCTCACGCTAAAACTTGCGGCTGGGGGTGGCCCTTTTTGTGTTATCGTAAGATCTATACTGTTCTTCTGGAGGGCTGTAGTTTTTAACGTGGGCTGGGGGGTGGTCCTGACGTAACAGAGACGCGAAAAAGTCTCATGCAAAAGTTGCAGCTGGGGTGGTCCTAGTGGTTAGCTGGCGACGTGGGTCTCCAGTCCGTCCCTTATCGTAGGGCCTTCTAGCTTAACACGGTTCTGCTCTCGGCTTCTGTTCTCGTTTCTCCCCTCGGAACTGCGTCTGTCTCACGGTGGGAAGGTATGACATGCATTTAGGCATTCTTGTGTTAGTCTGTGGTATTCCATTTGCTCACTCGTTACTCGTATTACTTTGGTTAATTTAATGTCACGATTCATTCGGAGCTGTGTGACATACTACTGGATTTGCTTATCATGTCAGGGTTTTCATGGAAGGTGTTGGATTTGCCTGACACCTTACAACAGTCTACGTCAACGGAGGTACTGCAGGTATCAATGAAGTTGCTTCGATTCTAAGCGACAGTGTTTAAAGGTTCTTTTCTTACATCACTACATCAGCTTTTACTTCGGACACAGTATGGTATTGCACAGTGGGCTAAGAGTCCTCTTATGTAAACCTCCAGATGTTTCATTCGTTGTGTCTTATTAAATTGTTCGCTTGTACAGCTCCTAAAGGTAAACTTACCTAGCTGGCTATAGGGTATCCTATCATCTGACGTGAATTCTGAACCAAGATGCAATCCGGCATTTTTAATGTCAACAAGTCATTTCCAGAGATGAGAGAAGCGATATGTGAGAAAAAATCCCATCGTCTCCTTGATATCGATTTTACTACTGTACTACGTAATACACTTCAAAAATGGCCACCTACATGTTGGCTGTCTATACACATAGTATATCCACTCTGGGAACCGAGGATACAGACAACTTTTGCCTGTTTACGACACTGATACTACCGACATGTAGGTTCTAGGATTCCAAGACTTCTTAGAAATTTTTGATTTTTAGTTTGAAATCGGGTAACAAATAAGCAAATAATTACGTTTTTGTCTGATAGAATTAAAAATTAACATTTTCGCAGTTTTCCCTTTCTTCCTGTCAAATGTGATGGTTCTATTCGTTCCTTTGGTTTGGAACACAGTGGAGGGCGTATGTCCAATTTTCCATCATTCTGTGACGATCTTGGCTGCATATCTATGGACCTGCGTTAGGGTGTGGAGAATTGTTGGTTGCCACTTGACAGGCAAGGGGCGCACTACACATAAAAAGCAGCTACTCAGAGAGCAGAGTACGTGTGTAACGCACATGCGGTTATTTTGGGCTTGGTGATAGTCTGATGTTCTCCGACGAACGCTCTCGATATACAGAGAACGAAATCAAACCGCTTACAAAGTAAAGACAATTCGACGCTCATAATAACCTTTAGCGAAGCATGGAACATATATCGAAAAGACACATTAGGCGCCACAGAAGGAGTATTCAGTACAATCGACAAAAATATGGTGTCTATCAAGTGCGAAATTGAACCTTATTGTAAAGTTATCGGGATGCAAGTAAAAGACGAAGGTGAACTCATGTTAACTATCGGACATTTTACCTGCCACCCGATTCCGCTGTGAAAGTTGTAGAATGATTCAAATAAAGTCTACGCTCAGAAGCGCGGAAATATCCAGATCGTGCAATATTAGTTGGAGGTGACTTTAACCTATCGAGTATAGTCTGGGACATCTATGGACCCATTACAGGTGGTAAGGACAGACACGCTTCTCACGTAATTTAAACACGTTTACCGAAACTGTACATGGAAGAGCAATTGAACGGAATGGACAGTGTCTTGAAAGAAGGATATAAGATGAACATCAGCCGGCCGCGGTGGTCTCGCGGTTCTAGGCGCGCAGTCCGGAATCGTGCGACTGCTACGGTCGCAGGTTCGAATCCTGCCTCGGGCATGGATATGTGTGATGTCCTTAGGTTAGTTAGGTTTAAGTAGTTCTACGTTCTAGGGGACTAATGACCACAGTAGTTGAGTCCCATAGTGCTCAGAGCCATTTGAACATCAACAAAAGCAAAACGAGGATAATGGAATGTAGTCAAATTAAATCTGGTGATGCTGAGGGAATTAGATTACGAAATGAGACACTTAAAGTAGTAAAGGAGTTTTGCTATTTAGGGAGTAAAATAACTGATGATGGTCGAAGTAGAGAGGATATAAAATGTAGACTGGCAATGGCAAGGAAATCGTTTCTGAAGAAGAGAAATTTGTTAACATCGAATATAGATTTAAGTGTCAGGAAGTCGTTTCTGAAAGTATTTGTATGGAGTGTAGCCGTGTATGGAAGTGAAACATGGACGATAACTAGTTTGGACAAGAAGAGAATAGAAGCTTTCGAAATGTGGTGCTACAGAAGAATGCTGAAGATAAGGTGGGTAGATCACGTAACTAATGAGGAGGTACTGAATAGGATTGGGGAGAAGAGAAGTTTGTGGCACAACTTGACTAGAAGAAGGGATCGGTTGGTAGGACATGTTATGAGGCATCAAGGGATCACAAATTTAGCATTGGAGGGCAGCGTGGAGGGTGAAAATCGTAGAGGGAGACCAAGAGATGAATACACTAAGCAGATTCAGAAGGATGTAGGTTGCAGTAGGTACTGGGAGATGAAGAAGCTTGCACAGGATAGAGTAGCATGGAGAGCTGCATCAAACCAGTCTCAGGACTGAAGACCACAACAACAACAACCGAAATGGTATTGAGCAGCTAGTTCGACAGTCCACACGCAATGGAAATATATTAGACCTTGTGGCTATAAACAGGTCTGACCTTATCGACAGAGGCAGAATGGAGATAGAGATTAGTGATCTCGATGTCATCATTGCTACAATGATTATTTAAGTTAATAAAAGAGCACATAAGCAGTTTTAACTTCGCCAATGAATGTACATCATTTAGTTCCAGAATGACGAATGTAGAAGAATCAGTTGACACTGCACATCACGCTCTACAGAAGTTTGTACCGAGTAAGTGGATTAATGACGGAAAACACCCATTGTGATTTTGTAACAAAATTCAGAAAATTATGAGGAAGCAAAGGCTGTTCATCTCTCAGCTCAAAATGCAAAATCAAAGATGACGTAAGGCGAAAGTAAAAAGTCGATAAGCGAACTTGCAATTTCCAACGTCATACTTAAGCAAAAAAGCTTTCCCGAGAACCCTGGTCATTAGTAAAATCGCTAAGCGGGTCGAAAGTTTCTATCCAGTCACTCGCTGAGCAGTAAGGCGTAGTAACAAAAGACAGCAAAAAGAAAGCAGAACATTCAAATTACGCATTTAAGAAACCATTAACAAAAGAGGATCGTTTGACCGTCGCACAAACTCCGCTTGGGGCTAGTGACATACTAGAGAAGCGACTAAAAGACCTGAAAACAAATCAGTGTTCAGATCTCGATGGATTCCTACTTAGGTTATAAAGAGAATACCCTACGGCATTGGTCCATTGTTTAGCTTGCTTTTAACGTAAATCTAGCGCCCAGTGCCAAGTCCCCAGCGCAGGATTGACTTCCGTATGTAGGCAGGGTAAAAGAACGGGCCCGAAAATAACAAACTCCCTTAAAATCGGTTTGCTACAGAAGGAAGTGAGACAGGGTTGTAGCCTCTCCCCGACGTTATTCAATCTGTATATTGAGCAAGCAGTAAAGTCAACAAAAGAAAAATTGGGAGTAGATATTAAAATCCATGTAGAAGAAAGAGAAACTTTGAGGTTCACCGATGACATTGTAATTCTGTCAGAGACAGCAAAGGACTTGGAAGAGCAGTTGAAAGAAATGGACAGTGTCTTGAAAGGAGGAAATAAGATGAACATCAACAAAAGCAAAACGAGCATAATGGAATGCAGTCGAATTAAGTCGGGTGATGCTGTGGGAATTAGATTAGGAAATGAGACACTTAAAGTAGTAAAGGGGTTTTGCTATTTGGGGAGCAAAATAACTGATGATGGTCGAAGTAGAGAGGATATAAAATGTAGACTGGCAATGGCAAGGAAAGCGTTTCTGAGGAAGAGAAATTTGTTAACATCGAGTACAGATTTAAGTGTCAGGAAGTCGTTGCTGAAAGTATTTGTATGGAGTGTAGTCATGTATGGAAGTGAAACATGGGCGATAAATAGTTTTGACAAGAATAAAATAGAAACTTTCGAAATGTGGTGCTACAGAAGAATGCTGAAGATTAGATGCGTAGATTCCATAACTAATGAGGAGGTACTGAATAGAACTGCGGAGAAGAGGAATTAGTGGCGCAACTTGATTAGAAGAAGGAATCGGTTGGTAGGACATGTTCAGACGCATCGAGGGATCACCAATTTAGTATTGGAGGGCAGCGTGGAGAGTAAAAATCGTAGAGGCAGACTAAGAGATGAATATACTAAGCATGTTCAGTAGGATGTATGTTGCGGTAAGTACTGGGAGATGAAGAAACTTGCACAGGATAGAATAGCATGGAGAGCTGCATCAAACCAGTCTCTTGACTAAAGACCACAACAACAACAGAATCTATTGAACATATTTTCCGTTAGAATATAATAAATGTCCTTGAGACCGAAAAGCTTTCGTTCACAAATGAGCACGGATTTAAAAAGCATCATCCATGCGAAACTCAGCTTTCCCTTTTCTCACATGATATTCTGCGCACATGGATGACGATAACAGGCAGATTCTACACTTCTACATTCCCGGAAAGTGCTTGGCACGGTGTCCCGCTGCAGATGGGCTAACGAAAGTTCGAGCACATACGTTAGGTCCCCTGATACGTGAGTGTCGAAAACTTCTTATGTAATAAAACCCAGTGCGATGTCCTCGTTAGACACAAGGGTAGCACCAGGAATGCCCCATGGAAGTGTGATTGGACCGTTCTTATCCTCCATACTGGATGTCCAAGGAGCAATGTTCAATATTCAGCGGTATTAGAGAAGCTGCCTTTGAATCAAAAAGTTCTAGCAAACACGGGCTCCAAAATGCATGCCTTAAGAGCTATGAGCACTTCTTTATCATCGATACTGCGAAACAAACCTCTTCTTCTGCAACATCCTTGCATTCCTTATTTTGGAAGGAGAAGGTATGAGCCGAAACATTTTCTAGTAAACAATGGGCTCTGAAATGGATACCTTGTTCAGTAGAGGAAATTTGTTTCAAAGCTGTGAATATGTACAAGTGCTCATTGTTCTTAAGGCATGCATCTTAGAGCCCATGTTTACTCGATTTCTGGATTGAACATATTTTCCGTTAGAATATAATAAATGTCCTTGAGACCGAAAAGCTTTCGTTCACAAATGAGCACGGATTTAAAAAGCATCATCCATGCGAAACTCAGCTTTCCCTTTTCTCACATGATATTCTGCGCACATGGATGTCGCTCCTGTCGTATCATTGAATATTGAACATACCTCCTGTGGTACCCTGCAAACGTAAATGAACTGACGTGCAGGGGGAGCAGCAATCTGCGGCTGTTAGCTGATGACGTTGTGTCGTACAGGAAGGTGTCGTCCTGGAAGTGCCTATAGGAGGATACAAGATCACTTCTCAAATTTCTAGTTGGTTTGACGAATGGAAAGCTTGCCCTAAATGTAGAAAAATTTAAATAAATAGATTAGAATTAAATAGAATCCTGCTCGAATACAGCATTAGTAGGTTGTGCTGCAGGACACAGTTATATCGTTAAATATCCAGGCACAACGTTGCAAAGCGGCGCTAAATGGAACAAGCACATAAAGACAGAGTAGTGAAAGTGAATGTTCGACTTCGGTTTTAGAGATGCGTAGCTCATCTACAAAGGAGACCATATATGCAACACTACCAGGTGGGATTATAGGAAAATATCGATGCAATTCAGAAGCGTTCTGATATATTTGTTGCCAGTAGGTTCAATCAACGTGCAAGTGATACAAAGATAGTTTATGAACACCCTGGAAGCGAGACGACGTTCATTTCGCGAAGCACTATTTGGAGTAACAGAATCTCAGGGTGACTGCGGAACGATTCTACTGCAGCCATCGTACGATTAGCACGAGGACCACTAAGATAAGATAAGAGAAATAAGGTTTCGTATGGAGAAATATGGACAGTCGTTTCACCCTCTTTCTTTTTGCGAGTGTAACAAGAAACGAAGTGATCAGTAGTGGTACAAATTACCCATCGTCATGCACCAAACGGTGGAACACGGAACGTGTGTGTAGAAGTAGAAGTAGACCGTTATTCAATTACGTTGCGACTACGTACTTCAGAGATAGGTGAAATGCTCTCATTCGCATATCATTGTCAGTCAACTGTTTGAAGAGGAAAGAGATATTAAACATTCTACCAACTCTATGTTTTCGCGGCGTAAAGACTGTTCCACAAAATTTCGGGCGTGCAGCCGCACAGCATAAATTCAGATTCTTCTTCTAATATTTCGGCTGAATACCGTCCAGGAATCTTCAGAATGAGCCGAGGTGACTGACGCTAGAGCACTTGCTCCGTCCTTTTAAGCTCGAGGACCGAACCACTCAGGATGCAGCCGAGCGTCTTGTGTATCTTTGGCCGCATCCGCAGTGGTTCGATCCACGAGTTTAAAAGGACGGAGCAAGTGCTGGAGCGTCAGTCACTTCGGCTCACTCTGAATATGTCTGGGCGGTATTCAGCCGAAATATTAGAAGAAGAAACTAAATTTATGCTATATAGCTGCACGCCCGAAATTTTATGAACATTTTACCAACTCGTTTGTGGTGGAACCGTATTTACGATCTATACAGGGTAAGTCACCTAACATTACCGCTGGATATATTTCGTAAACCACATCAAATACTGACGAATCGATTCCACAGACCGAACGTGGGGAGAGGGGATAGTGTAATTGTTTAATACAAACCATAAAAAAATGCACGGAAGTATGTTTTTTAACACAAACCTACGTTTTTTAAATGGAACCCCGTTAGTTTTGTTAGCACATCTGAACATATAAACAAATACGTAATCAGTGCCGTTTGTTGCATTTTAAAATGTTAATTACATCCGGAGATATTGTAACCTAAAGTTGACGCTTGAGTACCACTCCTCCTCTGTTCGATCGTGTGTATCGGAGAGCACCGAATTACGTAGGGATCCAAAGGGAACGGTGATGGACCTTAGGTACAGAAGAGACTGGAACAGCACATTACGTCCACATGCTAACACCTTTTTATTGGTCTTTTTCACTGACGCACATGTACATTACCATGAGGGGTGAGGTACACCTTCGACGGGCGTTTCATAGGACGTGGAGGACGTTTAAATTGGCCAGCCCGTTCTCCTGATCTTACACCTCTGGACTTCTTTCTGTGGGGTACGTTGAAGGAGAATGTGTACCGTGATGTGCCTACAACCCCAGAGGATATGAAACAACGTATTGTGGCAGCCTGCGGCGACATTACACCAGATGTACTGCGGCGTGTACGACATTTATTACGCCAGAGACTGCAATTGTGTGCAGCAAATGATGGCCACCACATTGATCATCTATTGGCCTGACATGTCGGCACACACTCTATTCCACTCCGTAATTGAAAACGGAAACCACGTGTGTTCAAAAATGGTTCAAATGGCTCTACGCACTATGGGACTTAACATCTTAGGTCATCAGTCCCCTAGAACTTAGAATTACTTAAACCTAACTAACCTAAGGACATCACACACATCCATGCCCGAGGCAGGATTCGAACCTGCGACCGTAGCAGTCCCGCGGTTCCGGACTGCAGCGCTAGAACCGCACGACCACCGCGGCCGGCGAAACCACGTGTGTACGTGTACCTCACCCCTCATGGTAATGTACATGTGCGTCAGTGAAAAAGACCAATAAAAAGGTGTTAGCATGTGGACGTAATGTGCTGTTCCAGTCTCTTCTGTACCATCACCGTTCACTTTGGATCCCTACGTAATTCGGTGCTCTCCGATACACACGATCGAACAGCGGAGGAGAAGTACTCAAGCGTCAACTTTGGGTTACAATATCTCCGGATGTAATTAACATTTTACAATGCAACAAACGGCACTGATTACGTATTTATTTATATGTTCAGATGTGCTAACAAAACTAACGGAGTTCCATTCAAAGAAACGTAGGTTTGTGTTCAAAAACATACTTCCGTGCATTTTCTTATGGTTTGTATTAACCAATTACACTAGCCCCTCTCCTCACGTTCGGTCTGTGGAATCGATTCGTCAGTATTTGATGTGGTTTACGAAATACATCCAGCGGTAATGTTAGGTGACTCACCCTGTATATCTGAGCCTGTCTCATACGTGGAATCCTTCACCAACCTGGATTAATGCATGTCTAACGATGGTTTTATAGTTCACACTGGTGCGTTTTGAAGCCCTGTGTTTTATGAATGTCTATGGTTTACAAGTTTTTACCTTATATTATTAAAGCTCCAGGCTTGTCACTGAGATATTGTACGAAGAGAGGGTGCTCCAACAAACGTAGTGTACTTTGATGTTTCTCTCACTAATGCACGTCATGTCCTCATTATGTTGGTAAAATCATTAAATTCGATCTGCCTGACTATCCTAGCGATTATAAAGAATTTCGTGAACAATGTTTAATAACAGTCATTATGCCTCTTTGAGCTAATGTTAAGAATGAATTCGTCAATGCTTTCAAGCTCAATGGAAGTGAAGTGCTTACTTACCAAAATGTATCTTCTCAGGGACGACATGAGCCTCTTCTCCCCAACTTGCACTTATAAACATAATTGAGAAGATCTTTACATAAATGTTTCTTAATTGCTGAGTTTTCTTCTATTGTCGAAATTTATTTTTCATACCCATGGCGTACAATTTCAAACTATAAGTGAACAGAGATGTACCCATTACGCATTTGATTCGTTGATTGGACATCTCTTTTTCCTTAGCGAAATTCCTTAAGATCTTCTTATGAGTGGGGTATAGAAATGATTCAGATGTTTCAGAAAGGTGCCGACTCGGTAGCTCAGCGTGTTCGGTCAGAGGGCTGCTCGTCCTCTGTAATAAAAAAATTGAGTGAAGGGCTCAGCGATCAACTTGAATGGATATCTTGTGACGTCCGCCCAGACCAAACGCAACGAACAATACCGAACAAAATTGAAAAGAAAAAAAAAGGATAAAAAATGATCAAATGTTTAAGTAGGCCGATTACTTCAGATTACTTGGCAATCAGATGAACAAATGTTTTCAGTTTATTTCAGTCCTGATATACTTATCTTGACTTGATACAGTTTCAGCCATTACTTGAGATAAAAATTTAAATGGCTCTGAGCACTACGGGACTTAACATCTGTGGTCATCAGTCCCCTAGAACTTAGAACTACTTAAACCTAACTAACCTAAGGACAGCACACAACACCCAGCCATCACGAGGCAGAGAAAATCCCTGACCCCGCCGGGAATCGAACCCGGGAACCCGGGCGTGGGAAGAAGTTTCATAGAGATCTTGCATATAATGAAAAGCATATAAGCATATAAGCTCTGTGTGTTTCAGTTAGTTATACAGACATTTTATAAGTGGAAAAATATTTAGTTTAAAGGCCCATAGAGTTTGCATGTGTGGTATACATGTCTAGCATTCCTCATAAACGAGTGTTGCTTAATATAAAAGTTCCTATCAGTAGTTCCAATATGCAAGGTGAGAATATTTTAATCAGTGATACAGACGATTTAGATGTAGCAGTATTTAATTTGAAGCCTCATTGTGTTTCCTGTGCGTGAGAAACCTTACATACAGTGCATTTTAATTTTGCTCGAATTTTCATAGAGATCTTGGGTATATTATACTATGCATGCAAGCTGAATTCATTTGAACCATTTCAGATCCTCTGGCTACAATTATTACGTTAACTTTTACTGTGTCTTAGCTGCAACAGAACTATTTTCCCCAATGGAATCCTGAGGTACCCATTTGTAAATGTTTAACCATTTCAGCATGCTCAAGTGCTGCCTACTATTCAGCATTAGTATGAAAATATGAGCAAGTCAGTGTAGCAGTGCGCTATAGCTCGTGACTTACAGAATACCTGGGTGTAGTTGGTTGGCTACATTACAATGAATAATGTAATATTATTACTGTTATTTTGCGCACTAATTATTGAATGATGATTCTACTATTTATTACAATAGGGAATATTTCGTAATTAGTTATGTTGATCCGTAAAAAGAAGCTAAGTGTGCGAAGCATATTTTGAAAATGGGTATATATTTTTGTATAAATCTCTCATCTAAAATGATTTAAAAAGATCACCTAATAGCTTCACCACATAAATAAAAATTTTCCTTTCTCCAGAAAAAAGGCAGGTGCGAAAGGGTTAATAAGTAATACAGACAAGTTACATGCTGAAATATTTAATTTTTTGAGCTTTATTGTGCTCGCCAAGTGTGAGACAGCTCACAATAAGTGACAAATAATATTATTTATTTTCGAGATATCGTCTCTAATAATTGCACTGGACACGTCAAATCCCACTGTTATCGTCTTAGATCGTCTCATCGTGAGAGTGAGTTTATTAACAGTCCATGTTGATCGGCAGTTTAAGTGATATATAGTAACAAAAGACCTTATTTCTTCCTAAAATCCAACTCCTCATTTCAGTCAAGTAAATGCGTAGCCAGTTTCTCTTTAGAACGGAAGAAGCGTAAACATCATTCGCAAACACAATGGATTTTTTTGTATCAGCATTGCATACACAAAGACACAATGGATTTCTTGTGTGAGCAGTGATGCTACTCCACACTGTTCTCAAAAGGTTTTGAATGTAGCAGAAATGGTAGATTTCCGTGTTTGCAACGGATATCTTGCTTCTCACAATTATAATGTTTCAATATGTGCGATGGAATCATCAGAAAATTTTGTTCCTTCGTCTTCTTCTTCTACTCTTACCTATAGCCATCCACTCATGCTCTGAGTGCCGAATCCTATACACATTAACGAAGATATTTACTTCATTCTTCAAAATATTTCCATGTGACTGAATTCTGTAGGAAATGAAAAGTTTAGTATATGCGAATATTGACGATAACTAGAACATGATTCACATTATTATTTTCTGGGTACAAACCTGCTATAATCGACCATTTGAAGCAATAGTCAGCTTTCCTCGAATCAACATTACGATAATGGGTGAGTATCACCATTTTGTGATGGAAAATTTTAGCAATCTTACATAATTTGAATTTACTGTAAATAACGTAACTTAAGGTGGATGTAACCTTTTTCTGATGGAAAAATGTAGCCCTCTGCCGTTATTTTATTTCATTGTAAACAATGTAAATTATAGATTGAAACTTGAATTGAGTATCACTTTTTACTGACACGAAAATTTAGTGCTCCGTCGTGATCTGATTTAATTGCGAAGATATAAATTCCTAAAAAATTTAATGTGAATATTACAAGAACGTAAATACATTAAAATGTGTTAAACTATTATCTGTAATTAACATTATAAGAAAGAACAATTTATTCGTGATAAATTTCGTATGTGGTGTATTCTTTCTGTATTGAGATCTCTTTCTTACTCCTCCATCGTCTGTTTTCACACAATGCTACAGAGTATTTTTCGTAGCGATGCATTTTATCAGATTAGGTAAGACGAGTGAAGATTTTCTATCTGCACGGCGCTTTATCTCTGTTGCAAAAGATGGGCACTGCCGCTCGGTAATGCGTTTACTGTATGCATGTTGGTGACGAAAGAGCTTGAGAAATTGGAGTACTTATACTTTCACTTACAAATTTATGAGAGATGACAGGTAATAACGACGTAGATGTGCACAAACCCATGCATGTGGTGAGATTTAATGATGACAATTAAATGACGAGACAGTAAAGAGGGTAATTTGGGTAATTTGATTGGAAATTTGTCACAAGTCCTTGGAAATCTGGCAAGAATGGTCTACTGATCAGAAATATGCTTAAGTTGTATCTAGTATATTTGATGATGAAGTGCAGAGAAGTATATATATATATATATATATATATATATATATATATATATATATATATATGTGTGTGTGTGTGTGTGTGTGTGTGTGTGTGTGTGTGTGAATTAGAGAGAGAGAGATTACTGCCTTGCATGAGGGGTATCAGAGGTGTGCACAGTATTCTGATACATAAAATACGGCGAGAAAAGATTACTTTGGTTGAGAGAGATGTTTAAGAAGTATAATATATGATGTTGAAGTACAGAGAGTTTACATGTTTGTAAGGAACACAGATGATGACACACACAGACATCATTTTATGTATGTAATGGACAAAGTATGTGCTATTCAAGTGGAATACCTTTGACATATAAGGAAATATTGAATATTTTTGACTTTCAAGTGGTGATTACGTACATTTTACTTCATATCTAGTGCTTCTTTTAAAGAACATCATTGAAATACTACGCTCTGATGGGTTGGGAAGAGAGAAGGGAGAACCGCACAATTTGTCTGTACCCATCATTTCTTGCATATTTTTTTACACTGCACTCTGACTGCTAGAGATAAGAATGAGGTAGAAGGAGCGTGACATGGTGTGTACGTCAGAAATGTAATTTGAGACCATTTTTAAGTAATACGCTCTGAAAGGGAGAGAGAGAACGCGTTATAAAGGTCACATTTGGTCCCTGTTTTCATATAACGAGGGCAGAATTTTCCATTTACACAACTGCGCTATTTCTGCCATTTTGTATTTTTAATACCACACTATGATTAACTCGAGATAATAAGTACAGCACTGTGTGACTGGCTGGAGATGGAGAAAGGTGCGTTTTCTGTCTTTTTTTCTTTTCTGTTAATAGACTGCAGTGCCTCCGCCATCTTCGATTTTTTAATACCACATTATGAATGGCTGGAAATGTGGGAGTACTGCAGTGTATGATTTATTTGAGGTAGTGGGAGGAAGACACCGTTTTTAATTTTCCACAAATGCTGTTGGCCATGTCCGGGATCTTGGATTTTTTAACACTGTATCATGATTGGCTATAGACAAAGAGTTGCAGTTGAGGGAAGGGGTCATGGAATCACGCAGATAAGGATGATGTCACTGATAACAGTGATGACGTCACCGATGTGGATGGTGATGATGTTTGCATTATGTCAATAACCTAGGTGACATGGCATTACAAATGTAAATAAACTGTGTGTCCTCGGAGTCTTTCGCGGCGGTATGACTGGATAATATCTTCTCGGTTTTCAAGCCGCGTCAGTGCCAACAGAACTGTCGAACTTTCGACGGCAAGCTCCGCCATCGTCGTCAGTAGTGAAATCACTGACTACCGCGACTGACACTATTTACTGCACTCAGTAGTTCAGAAACATGGAGCATGACTAAGCGAGAAAGGGAAAAACTACAGGTTTATTACAAATGATTGAAGCGATTTCACAGCTCTACAATAACTTTATTATTTGAGATATTTTCACAATGCTTTGCACACACATACAAAAACTCAAAAAGTTTTTTAGGCATTCACAAATGTTCGATATGTGCCCCTTTAGTGATTCGGCAGACATCAAGCCGATAATCAAGTTCCTCCCACACTCGGCGTAGAATGTCCCCATCAATGAGTTTGAAAGCATCGTTGATGCGAGCTCGTAGTTCTGGCACGTTTCTTGGTAGAGGAGGTTTAAACACTGAATCTTTCACATAACCCCACAGAAAGAAATCGCATGGGGTTAAGTCGGGAGAGCGTGGAGGCCATGACATGAATTGCTGATCAAGATCTCGACCACGACCGATCCATCGGTTTTCCAATCTCCTGTTTCAGAAATGCCGAACATCATGATGGAAGTGCGGTGGAGCACCATCCTGTTGAAAGATGAAGTCGGCGCTGTCGGTCTCCAGTTGTGACATGAGCCAATTTCCGCGGACTACGCGTGAAACTTGCCCGCACGCGTTCAACCGTTTCTTCGCTCACTGAAGGCCGACCCGTTTCCAGAAACTTTAAACTGCGCATACCATCGCCGAATGAAGTTAGCAGTTGGTGGATCTTTGTTGAACTTCGTCCTGAAGTGTCGTTGCACTGTTATGACTGACTGATGTGAGTACATTTCAAGCACGACATAAGCTTTCTCGGCTCCTGTCGTCATTTTGTCTGACTGCGCTCTCGAGCGCTCTGGCGGCAGAAACCTGAAGTGCGGCTTCAGCCGAACAAAACTTTATGAGTTTTTCTACGTATCTGTAGTCTGTCGTGACCATATGTCAATGAATGGAGCTACAGTGAATTTATGATATCGCTTCAATCATTTGTAATAGCCCTGTATTAATATTTGAAAGAAGAGTAATAAGGAATATATGGGGACCAGTATTAGATAACGGAGAATGGAGGAGGAGGAAAAACGAGGAAATCTACCTTCTGATACGACAGCCAACTATCCTCCAGAATATAAAGAGCAAAAGAATATAATGGGTGTGCCATGTAACCCGTATGCCGGATGGAAGACAGGCGAAGACGACACTAGCGGGGAAACCAAACACCAAACGCCCCATTGGACGACCAAGGCAGCGCTGGATGGACGACCTGGTGAAGGACCCAGCAGCCCTGGGAACTGAAGACACCTGGAGGAACCGGACACAAAGCAGGAAGGAATGGAGGCAGTTCGTGGAAGCAGCGCGTGGTCTGCAGGGCCTGTGATCGCTCAATATCTATCTATCCATCCAGTAGTTCTATACCTGATAATGGCGGAGCTAGCTATCAAATGCTTCAGAATTTTCCTGGAATTGGCGCGGCTTGAAAACCGAGAAGATGTTATCCAGTAAACAAACTGTTCCAGAACCTCCAAACCTATACTGCTACTTGTTGGTTTGTGTTTAGAGGAGCTAAGGCAGTATTATGGTGATACTTTGTATACACCAATTTAAATGTTTCCTGTGATGCTTACTTGTCATGACACTATTTCACTTGTTGGTGTAGTAGTCTACATCTACATCTACATCTACATTTATACTCCGCAAGCCACCCAACGGTGTGTGGCGGAGGGCACTTTACGTGCCACTGTCATTACCTCCAGTTCCTGTTCCAGTCGCGTATGGTTCGCGGGAAGAACGACTGTCTGAAAGCCTCCGTGCGCACTCTAATCTCTCTAATTTTACATTCGTGATATCCTCGGGAGGTATAAGTAGGGGGAAGCAATAGAATTGATACCTCATCCAGAAACGCACCCTCTCGAAACCTGGCGAGCAAGCTACACCGCGATGCAGAGCGCCTCTCTTGCAGAGTCTACCACTTGAGTTTATTAAACATCTCCGTAACGCTATCACGGTTACCAAATAACCCTGTGACGAAACGCGCCGCTCTTCTTTGGATCTTCTCTATCTCCTCCGTCAACCCGATCTGGTGCGGATCCCACACTGATGAGCAATACTCAAGTATAGGTCGAACGAGTGTTTTGTAAGCCACCTCCTTTGTTGATGGACTACATTTTCTAAGGACTATCCCAATGAATCTCAACCTGGTACCCGCCTTACCAACAATTAATTTTATATGATCATTCCACTTCAAATCGTTCCGCACGCATACTCCCAGATATTTTACAGAAGTAACTGCTACCAGTGTTTGTTCCGCTATCATAAATCATACAATAAAGGGTCCTTCTTTCTATGTATTCGCAATACATTACATTTGTCTATGTTAAGGGTCAGTTGCCACTCCCTGCACCAAGTGCCTATCCGCTGCAGATCTTCCTGCATTTCGCTACAATTTTCTAATGCTGCAAATTCTCTGTATACTACAGCATCATCCGCGAAAAGCCGCATGGAACTTCCGACACTATCTACTAGGTCATTTATATATATTGTGAAAAGCAATGGTCCCATAACACTCCCCTGTGGCACGCCAGAGGTGACTTTAACGTCTGTAGACGTCTCTCCATTGATAACAACGTGCTGTGTTCTGTTTGCTAAAAACTCTTCAATCCAGCCACACAGCTGGTCTGATATTCGGTAGCCTCTTACTTTGTTCATCAGGCGACAGTGCGGAACTGCATCGAACGCCTTCTGGAAGTCAAGAAAAATAGCATCTACCTGGGAGCCTGTATCTAATATTTTCTGGGTCTCATGAACATATAAAGCGAGTTGGGTCTCACACGATCACTGTTTCCGGAATCCATGTTGATTCCTACATAGTACATTCCGGGTTTCAAAAAACGACATGATACTCGAGCAAAAAACATGTTCCAAAATTCTACAACAGATCGACGTCAGAGATATAGGTCTATAGTTTTGCGCATCTGCTCGACGACCCTTCTTGAAGACTGGGACTATCTGTGCTCTTTTCCAATCATTTGGAACCCTCCGTTCCTCTAGAGACTTGCGGTATACGGCTGTTAGAAGGGGGGCAAGTTCTTTCGCGTACTCTGTGTAGAATCGAATTGGTATCCCGTCAGGTCCAGTTGACTTTCCTCTGTTGAGTGATTCCAGTTGCTTTTCTATTCATTGGACACTTATTTCGATGTCAGCCATTTTTTAGTTTGTGCGAGGATTTAGAGAAGGAACTGCAGTGCGGTCTTCCTCTGTGAAACAGCTTTGGAAAAAGGTGTTTAGTATTTCAGCTTTACACGTGTCATCCTCTGTTTCAATGCCATCATCATCCCGGAGTGTCTGGATATGCTGTTTCGAGCCACTTACTGATTTAACGTAAGACCAGAACTTCCTAGGATTTTCTGTCAAGTCGGTACATAGAATTTTACTTTCGAATTCCCTGAACGCTTCTCGCATAGCCTTCCTTACGCTAACTTTGACATCGTTTAGCTTCTGTTTGTCTGAGAGGTTTTGGCTGCGATTAAACTTGGAGTGAAGCTCTCTTTGCTTTCGTAGTAGTTTCCTAACTTTGTTGTTGTACCACGGTAGGTTTTTCCCGTCCCTCACAGTTTTACTCGGCACGTACCTGTCTAAAACGCAGTTTACGATTGCCTTGAACTTTTTCCATTAACACTCAACATTGTCAGTGTCGGAACAGAAATTTTCGTTTTGATCTGTTAGGTAGTCCGAAATCTGCCTTCTATTACTCTTGCTAAACAGATAAACATTCCTCCCTTTGTCTTTCATTAGACTATGTTACATATAAGACAAGTAAATTCGATTACACCTAAAAGTAAAGGTGCATCGTCTTTCGTAGTTGTGAATCATAGTTCGTCATACACCGAAAAAATTAGATGAAATGAATCTGAGCGAATGTGATGTATGTCAAATAAAATTGTAGGACTCACTTGCGGGAAAAAGCATAAAGAATGTTAGGACGTACAGTTGGGTATAGTGTTGGGTGTATTCTCGACACAATGATATTGATACCTTGCATCAAGCTCCAAGCCGTTGAAGCAATTTGGAAACTGGAAAATGTACATTTCACATATACAGCTACAGAATTGCTGCACCACGACTCTTTCTGCTGCGATGAGCTGCCCCTGCGACGCTCAGCTAAAAGACTTCATGCAGAGAGAAGCAAGAGTCAGCCTTAAGTAGAGACACCGTTTTACAAGAAAGTGTGTTCGGAACGAAGAGCCCTTACTCCAAAAGCTGGCGAAGCATAAGAAGCATCTGAAGTGTAAAGCTGGGAAATATAAAAGCTCCAGCTAGGCTCCTGCGGAAGACGACCAAACTAGCCATCGGCACTCGATGGCGACACCCGGCCGCTGCATCCCGCCTGCTGTAGCCAATAGTCTCTCCCAGGTTGCGATGGTGCTGTTGAAGAAGTACTGGCCAAAAGTCTCTCATATATATTCCTTCAAATCAGATCCTCTTTCCTAGGCGTTCTCAGATGCTCACTGCCGTCCAAGACCATTTTGTTGTCTGTACGTGATGCCAAACACCATCGTCTTCATCAGCTGTTAACTTTGAAGCGAAGACTACTACAATGCAAGAAGATATATCCAATCACCTTTCTGTCCAGAAGATGCACAGCCACCTGAGCTAGCGACTGTACACAGACAAGTTGGCGCCTTCACACCACAGTCACCGGCCGAGCGACTGTCTTCTGCTGGTGACCATGGTGGATCGCACGTTCAATCCAAGGATGGGGGCTGCCCGGTCACTCTGTTGGTATACACCAGCTCCTGCAGGCTTTCGTTGTTGCTGATTACTACCCTGTCGGCCATACAGCTTCGACTTTGTCCATGCTGGTTACTACAGGTTAGACAGCATCGTCGCTGGTGTGGTTCACAGTGACCCAGGGGTATTCAGGCTGTCGAAAGCTGCGTCTGACACACATTGGCAACATCTTCACTCAGGCCAACGTCGATCACTGCTAACAAGTGCTGTGTCAGACAGCAGTTGCTGACGTTGGCACCTGGCATGCAGACAGCCATCTGCATCATCGAATGGCTATAGCTTTCACCCTGTTGCAGTCATGTATCTGTAAAAAATCGTATAAAGTGTAAGTAGGCTGTTTACGTTTTTATGTTGGTAACGCCACGTAGCGCTCTTTATGAAAGTCACTGACTGTGCAGTCTGTGGCTGGTTTGCATTGTTGGAATATTTGCTATTGGTCAGTTGGATGTGAACAGCGCATAGCGTTGTGCAGTTGGAGGTGAGCCGCCAGCAGTGGTGGATGTGGGGAGAGAGATGGCGGAGTTTTGAAATTTGTAAGATATACAATGATCTGTTATGTATATTATGATTTTTCAACACTATTAAGGTAAATACATTATTTGTTCTCTATTAAAATCTTTCATTTGCTAACTATGCCTAACAGTAGTGAGTGCCTTCAGTAGTTAGAATCTTTCGTTTAGCTGATAGTATTGCCGCTCGCTGTATTGCAGTAGTTCGAGTAACGAAGATTTTTGTGAGGTAAGTGATTCATGAAAGGTATAGGTTATTGTTAGTCAGGGCCATTCTTTTGTAGGGATTATTGAGTCAGACTGCGTTGCGCTAAAATATAGTGTGTCAGCTTAGTGATGATCAGAATAAGTAAAGAGAGAAATGTCTCAGTACGTTCAGTTTTGTTCAGCTGTTGGGAAATCAAATAACGTAGAGGTTTTCCAGAACTGTCATATATAATTTTTTTAAGGGGATGTTTCTAAAGCAATTTTGTAAACAGGGATGTTTTATTAATGGCTAGCCAAATGACAGCAGTCGCCGTCACATATTACAACCCATGTCGATGCCAGGAAGCAGCATGTTTTGCAGATTCGTGAATGGCGGATTCCTAGTGGTGTAGTCAACTATTAGTTCCAACAGGACTTTTATGTGAAACTTCCTGGCAGATTAAAACTGTGTGCCAGACCGAGACTCGAACTCGGGACCTTTGCTTTTCGCGGGCAAGTGCTCTACCGTACTTCAAGAAGTAAAGCTGTGAGGACGGGCCGTGAGTCGTCTTTGGGTTGTTCAGGTGGTAGAGCACTTGCTCGCGAAAGGCAAAGGTCCCGAGTTCGAGTCTCGGTCCGGCATACAGATTTAATCTGCCAGGAAGTTTCATATTAGCGCACACTCTGCTACAGAGTGAAAATCTCATTCCAGGACTTTTATGTGTCAGTAGAACTTTGTTGCTTGAAAATTTTTGGGGCACGAAATGTACAGTTTTTATTTCGCAGCACAAATTGTAACTTTTTTGAAGTTCTTTTTTTTTGGAGCCACAGCTCTGGGCTCTAATGGGGGGGGGGGGGGGCAGTAGAGTCCAGGCGCGGCTGATGTGCTAATCAAGATAGCTACTGGGCGCTGTTGATGATATATCAAAATCCTCCAGGCAGGCGGGGTGTGGGACTTCAGTCAAGGCTGAGTGCACAGAACAACTAACGTCGCAGCACCGTGTGATCAGCAGTGAAGTGACGTTTTCTAGCTCGCAGCACTCTCATGCTATCGAGAAACATGCCGCAAATTTAACCAGGCCTAGCAACCTGTGCTTGGGGCAGAGCGGGACAGGATAAGCTGACAGGTCAAGTATGTGACAAATCTACTCGTCCCCCGCCCCTGTAGGACTAAGTCAGAAGCGTAACTCATAGGGTATAAATAATCGAGCGTAGGGGCTCAAAGCATTAAGTTATGCCACCATTATGTCTGCGTCTTGCATGAGGTAGAGGGAATTTACATCTACATCTACATTTATACTCCGCAAGCCACCCAACGGTGTGTGGCAGAGGCCACTTTACGTGCCACTGTCATTACCTCCCTTTCCTGTTCCAGTCGCGTATGGTTCGCGGGAAGAACGACTGTCTGAAAGCCTCCGTGCGCGCTCTAATCTCTCTAATTTTACATTCGTGATATCCTCGGGAGGTATAAGTAGGGGGAAGCAATATATTCGATACCTCATCCAGAAACGCACCCTCTCGAAACATGACGAGCAAGCTACACCGCTATGCAGAGCGCCTCTCTTGCAGAGTCTGCCACTTGAGTTTATTAAACATCTCCGTAACGCTATCACGGTTACCAAATAACCCTGTAACGAAACGCGCCGCTCTTCTTTGGATCTTCTCTATCTCCTCCGTCAACCCGATCTGGTACGGATCCAACACTGATGAGCAATACTCAAGTATAGGTCGAACGAGTGTTTTGTAAGCCACCTCCTTTGTTGATGGACTACATTTTCTAAGCACTCTCCCAATGAATCTCAACCAGGTACCCGCCTTACCAACAATTAATTTTATATGATCATTCCACATCAAATCGTTCCGCACGCATACTCCCAGATATTTTACAGAAGTAACTGCTACCAGTGTTTGTTCCGCTATCATAAATCATACAATAAAGGGTCCTTCTTTCTATGTATTCGCAATACATTACATTTGTCTATGTTAAGGGTCAGTTGCCACTCCCTGCACCAAGTGCCTATCCGCTGCAGATCTTCCTGCATTTCGCTACAATTTTCTAATGCTGCAAATTCTCTGTATACTACAGCATCATCCGCGAAAAGCCGTATGGAACTTCCGACACTATCTACTAGGTCATTTATATATATTGTGAAAAGCAATGGTCCCATAACACTCCCCTGTGGCACACCAGAGGTTACTTTAACGTCTGTAGTCGTATCTCCATTGATAACAACATGCTGTGTTCTGTTTGCTAAAAACTCTTCAATCCAGCCACACAGCTGGTCTGATATTCCGTAGGCTCTTACTTTGTTCATCAGGCGACAGTGCGGAACTGTATCGAACGCCTTCCGGAAGTCAATAAAAATAGCATCTACCTGGGAGCCTGTATCTAATATTTTCTGGCTCTCATGAACATATAAAGCGAGTTGGGTCTCACACGATGGCTGTTTCCGTTGATTCCTACATAGTAGATTTCGGGTTTCCAAAAACGACATGATACTCGAGCAGAAAACATGTTCCAAAATTCTACAACAGATCGACGTCAGAGATATAGGTCTATAGTTTTGCGCATCTGCTCGACGACCCTTCTTGAAGACTGCGACTACCTGGGCTCTTTTCCAATCATTTGGAACCCTCCGTCCTCTAGAGACTTGCGGTACACGGCTGTTAGAAGGGGGGCAAGTTCTTTCGCGTACTCTGTGTAGAATCGAATTGGTATCCCGTCAGGTCCAGTGGACTTTCCTCTGTTGAGTGATTCCAGTTGCTTTTCTATTCCTTGGACACTTATTTCGATGTCAGCCATTTTATCGTTTTTGCGAGGATTTAGAGAAGGAACTGCAGTGCGGTCTTCCTCTGTGAAACAGCTTTGGAAAAAGGTGTTTAGTATTTCAGCTTTACACGTGTCATCCTCTGTTTCAATGCCATCATCATCCCGGAGTGTCTGGATATGCTGTTTCGAGCCACTTACTGATTTAACGTAAGACCAGAACTTCCTAGGATTTTCTGTCAAGTCGGTACATAGAATTTTACTTTCGAATTCACTGAACGCTTCACGCATAGCCCTCCTTACGCTAACTTTGACATCGTTTAGCTTCTGTTTGTCTGAGAGGTTTTGGCTGCGATTAAACTTGGAAACAAGCTCTCTTTGCTTTCGCAGTAGTTTCCTAACTTTGTTGTTGTACCACGGTGGGTTTTTCCCGTCCCTCACAGTTTTACTCGGCACGTACCTGTCTAAAACGCAGTTTACGATTGCCTTGAACTTTTTCCATTAACACTCAACATTGTCAGTGTCGGAACAGAAATTTTCGTTTTGATCTGTTAGGTAGTCTGAAATCTGCCTTCTATTACTCTTGCTAAACAGATAAACATTCCTCCCTTTGTCTTTCATCAGACTATGTTACATATAAGACAAGTAAATTCGATTACACCTAAAAGTAAAGGTGCATCGTCTTTCGTAGTTGTGAATCATAGTTCGTCATACACCGAAAAAATTAGATGAAATGAATCTGAGCGAATGTGATGTATGTCAAATAAAATTGTAGGACTCACTTGCGGGAAAAAGCATAAAGAATGTTAGGACGTACAGTTGGGTATAGTGTTGGGTGTATTCTCGACACAATGATATTGATACCTTGCATCAAGCTCCAAGCCGTTGAAGCAATTTGGAAACTGGAAAATGTACATTTCACATATACAGCTACAGAATTGCTGCACCACGACTCTTTCTGCTGCGATGAGCTGCCCCTGCGACGCTCAGCTAAAAGACTTCATGCAGAGAGAAGCAAGAGTCAGCCTTAAGTAGAGACACCGTTTTACAAGAAAGTGTGTTCGGAACGAAGAGCCCTTACTCCAAAAGCTGGCGAAGCATAAGAAGCATCTGAAGTGTAAAGCTGGGAAATATAAAAGCTCCAGCTAGGCTCCTGCGGAAGACGACCAAACTAGCCATCGGCACTCGATGGCGACACCCGGCCGCTGCATCCCGCCTGCTGTAGCCAATAGTCTCTCCCAGGTTGCGATGGTGCTGTTGAAGAAGTACTGGCCAAAAGTCTCTCATATATATTCCTTCAAATCAGATCCTCTTTCCTAGGCGTTCTCAGATGCTCACTGCCGTCCAAGACCATTTTGTTGTCTGTACGTGATGCCAAACACCATCGTCTTCATCAGCTGTTAACTTTGAAGCGAAGACTACTACAATGCAAGAAGATATATCCAATCACCTTTCTGTCCAGAAGATGCACAGCCACCTGAGCTAGCGACTGTACACAGACAAGTTGGCGCCTTCACACCACAGTCACCGGCCGAGCGACTGTCTTCTGCTGGTGACCATGGTGGATCGCACGTTCAATCCAAGGATGGGGGCTGCCCGGTCACTCTGTTGGTATACACCAGCTCCTGCAAGCTTTCGTTGTTGCTGATTACTACCCTGTCGGGCATACACCTTCGACTTTGTCCATGCTGGTTACTACAGGCTAAACAGCATCGTCGCTGGTGTGGTTCACAGTGACCCAGGGGTATCCAGGCTGTCGAAAGCTGCGCCTGACACACATTGGCAACATCTTCACCCAGGCCAACGTCGATCACTGCTAACAAGTGCTGTGTCAGACAGCAGTTGCTGACGTTGGCACCTGGCATGCAGACAGCCATCTGCATCATCGAATGGCTATAGCTTTCATCCTGTTGCAGTCATGTATCTGTAAAAAATCTTATAAAGTGTAAGTAGGCTGTTTGCGTTTTTATGTTGGTAACGCCACGTAGCGCTCTTTATGAAAGTCACTGACTGTGCAGTCTGTGGCTGGTTTGCATTGTTGGAATATTTGCTATTGGTCAGTTGGATGTGAACAGCGCATAGCGTTGTGCAGTTGGAGGTGAGCCGCCAGCAGTGGTGGATGTGGGGAGATATGGCAGAATTTTAAGACTGGATGATCTGGACGCGTGTCCGTCAGAAAAATGAAATTTAAGACGGGATGTCATGATATATTATGCCTTTTGAACACTATTATGGTAAATACGTTGTATGTTCTTCATCAAAATCTTTCATTTGCCTACTATGCCTAACAGTAGTTAGTGCCTTTAGTAGTTAGAATCTTTCGTTTAGCTGATAGTATTGGCGCTCACTGTATTGCAGTAGTTTGAGTAACGAAGATTTTTGTGAGGTAAGTGATTCATGAAAGGTATAGGTTATTGTTAGTCAGGGCCATTCTTTTGTAGGGATTATTGAGTCAGACTGCGTTGCGCTAAAATATAGTGTGTCAGCTTAGTGATGATCAGAATAAGTAAAGAGAGAAATGTCTCAGTACGTTCAATTTTGTTCAGCTGTTGGAAAATCAAATAACGTAGAGTTTTTCCAGCTCTGTCATTTATAATTTTTTTAAGGGGATGTTTCTAAAGCAATTTTGTAAACAGGGATGTTTTATTAACGGCTAGCCAAATGGCTGCAGTCGCCGACACATATTACAACCCATATCGATGCCAGGAAGCAGCATGTTTTGCAGATTCGTGAATGGCGGATTCCTAGTGGTGTAGTCAACTATTAGTTCCAACAGGACTTTTACGTGAAACTTCCTGGCAGATGAAAACTGTGTGCCAGACCGAGACTCGAACTCGGGACCTTTGCTTTTCGCGGGCTAGTGCACTACCGTACTGCAAGAAGTAAAGCTGTGAGGACGGGCTGTGAGTCGTGCTTGGGTAGCTCAGTTGGTAGAGCACTTGCCCGCGAAGGGCAAGGTCCCGAGTTCGAATCTCTGTCCGGGACACAGTTTTAATCTGCCAGGAAGTTTCATATCAGCGCACACTCTGCTGCCGAGTGAAAATGTCATTCCAGGACTTTTATGTGTCAGTAGAACTTTGTTGCTTGAAAACTTTGGGGCACGAAATGTACAGTTTTTAGTTCGCAGCACAAATTGTAACTTTTTTAAAGTTCTTTTTTTTTTTTTGGAGCCTCAGGTCTGGGCTCTAGTGGGGGGTGGGCAGGGGGAGGGAGGAGGGGGGCAGTAGAGTCCAGGCGCGGCTGATGTGCTAATCAAGATAGCTACTGGGCACTGTTGATGATATATCAAAATTCTCCAGGCAGGCGGGGTGTAGGACATCAGTCAAGGCTGAGTGCACACAACAACTAACGTCGCAGCACCGTGTGATCAGCAGTGAAGTGACGTTTTCTAGCTCGCAGCACTCTCATGCTATCGAGAAACTCACATGCCGCAAATTTAACCAGGCCTAGCAACCTGTGCTTGGGGCAGAGCTGGTCAGGATAAGCTGACAGGTCAAGTATGTGACAAATCTACTCGTTCCCCCCCTGTAGGACTAAGTCAGAAGCGTAACTCATAGGGTATAAATAATCGAGCTTAGGGGCTCAGAGCATTAAGTTATGCCGCCATTCTGTCTGCGTCTTGCATGAGGTAGAGGAAATGACGGGCTTTTGAGTTTCAGAGGAACCACGATCAAGTGTTGGTAATGATGGTCTGCTGGCTGCTTGCCCGCTGATTAACTCGCCATTTTCTGACCCGAGGCTCGCCATACATGCGATGTGGCAGCTGAGGGTCCTGAAAACCTCACCATTGCTCGGAGCTGGTGTCCGGTCATCCATTGCTCTCTGAGTGAATTTGGCTGGCGGACTCCTAGATGTTTGTCATTTAGATGGCGGTGGGGGAGGGGGGGGAGGAAGGCGAGCATGCTTGCATCCTACCCAGCTAGGCGTCATTAGCCACCGGCCTGATTTATCCTTGGGGAGTGAGCAGGGCGTAGCTGCTCGGCATCGGGACGTCTAGTGTTGGCTATGACACCCAAGTACACAACTTGGGGACAATGGGTAAGCGTGGGGGTGCCTAGCCAGCGAAACTCCAGAGGGCGTGGACGGGATGCGCTCGTCCTTCACCAAGTAGCGAACCACACAGCGCCGTGGTAGCAGCCCCAAGAGTCCCAGGATATCGGACGTCACCGGCGTGACACATTCATCAGCGAATTCTGCAGTCGGCTGCATTTGCACGCACATAGTGCGGCCCAGGGACTGGTCGGAATGCTGTATAAGGCTGCTTAAGTTAACACTTGTCAATACTATTACTGTTTAACTGCACGCACCGGCGTGGATCTGCCCTGTCCCTCGCGAATTCTCTCGCCCTTCCTGAAGAATAGCAGCCAGGAATAGGCCGTGTCAGTACAATGTGAATATTCCGATACAAACCCACCATCACCGAAGCAGGATCATGTCTGTACAGGAATACCTAAAAGATACCATGTGAAATTCTTTGATATTAGTGGGATGCTGGATAGTATTGCCAAGACTCCTAAGTGCCCGGGATCGCGAATGTAATGTGAAGGCATTACATTAAACGTAAAGTTGAATTTCGATAAAACTTTGCTTGACGGTAAAGATATACCTTTGAAAGTGCATAAATACCGCCTCTGGGAGTAGTAATTTCAATATCTGTGTGTACCTAGAGACTGATCGTTAACTTCTGGACTTCATTATTGACTTGCAGATTAAAGGAAAACAAAACTATAAATTCTGATGGGAGGGAGCGCAATACTTGCAAATGTTGTCACTCGGATTCAAACTTGCGACATGGGATACAGTACCAAGAGGTGGAGTAGAAGAGGCCCTGGCACTCAGTTACATCTTTATACGAACTCATCAAACGTTAACACGATCTCTTTGGCAAGTATAAATACAGAACGATAGGAAATGTGATGATACCGTAGGTTTATTGGGATGGGAACTCGCACAGGTATCTAATCTCATAATAAATGTCTGCCTTGGGGCTGGAATAAAGCGGCTAAGTAGAAGGAATGAAACAGTTTGGAAAATGAAATAAAATGTTCTTGTTATGGTTTTCAGTACTAATAATAGTTTGATACAGAGCTTCATACTGGTCTGCTCTGTGAAAGCTCCTTCATCACTGCACAATAATTGCAATTTTTAGCCATTTTAATCTGTTTATTATAGTCAAACCTTAGTTTCCTGCACAAAACCGGTATACAAAAACTACATACGGAGTTTCGTAGCAGATGCATAGAACTGGAATAGTAGTTCTACTTTGATGTGGACTGAGGGGCCGAAAGTCGCGGAAAGCGTTATCCCCCGCGTACGGTGCCTGAATGTTCTACATATCTACATATATATTCCGCTAGCCACCAAGCGGTGTGTGGCGGAGGGCACCATTCGCGCCAACAAAGTCATATTCCTCCCCCTTTGTTCCACTCGCGGATCGGGCGAGGGAAAAACGACTGTCTGAACGCCTCAGTATGAGCTCTTATTTCCCTTATCTTTGAATGATGATCATTACGCGATTTGAAAGTTGGTGGTAATAATATATGCTCTACATCCTCGGTGAAGATTGGATTTCGGAATTTAGTGAGCACCCCCTTCTGTTTAGCGCGTCGTCTATCTGCAAGTGTGCCCCACTTCAAACTTTCTTTGAGATTTGTAACTCTCTCGCGATGGCTAAATGTACCAGTCACGAATCCTGCCGCTCTTCTTCGGACCTTCTCAATCTGTTGAATCAGACCCAATTGGTAAGGGTCCCATACAGACGAACGATACTCTAAGACTGGACGAACTAACGTATTGTAAGCTATTTCCTCTGTTGAAGGACTGCATCGCTTCAGGATTCTACCAATAAACCGCAATCTAGAGTTCGCCTTACCCGTTACTTGTGTAATCTGATCATTCCATTTGAGATGATTTCGAATAGTCACACCCAGATACTTGGCTGATGTTACCGCTTCCAAAGACTGATCATTTATTTTGTACTCATACTTTAATGCGGATTTTCGCCTTGTTATACGCAGCATGTTACACTTACTACTATTGAGAGATAACTGCCAGTAATTACACCACGCATTTATTTTCTGCAAATCCTCATTGATTAGTTCACAACTTTCATGCGATACTACTTTCCTGTAGACTACAGCATCATCGGCAAACAGTTTAAGGCCGCTGTAAATACCATCAACCAGATCGGTTATGTAAATTATAAAAAGCAGAGGACCTATTACGCTGCCCTGGGGCACACCTGAAGTTACTCTTGTTTCTGTTGAAGTTACCCCGTTCAGGACGACATACTGCTCCCTGTCTGTTAGAAAACTTTCTATCCAAGCGCATATGTCATTGGATAGACCGTAAGCGCGCACTTTTTGTAGCAAGCGACAGTGCGGAACTGAGTTGAACGCCTTGAGAAAGTCGAGAAATATGGCACCAACCTGGGAGCTGGTATCTAGAGACTGTTGTAAATCATGCACAAAGAGGGCCATCTGTGTCTCACATGAACGCTGTTTCCTAAAACCGTTCTGGTTTCTGCAGATGAGCTTCTCAGAGTCTAGGAATGTCATTATGTCTGAACACAAAGTATGTTCCACGACTCTACAACAAATCGATATCAGTGAAATTGGCCGGTAATTATGTGCATCCGATTTTCTACCGTTTTTATAGTTTGCTATGACCTGGACTTTCTTCCAGTCCCGTGGAACTTTCCGCCGTTCCAATGATCTCTGATAGATGACGGATACGAATGGTGCTATATTTGTAGCATAGTCAACATAAAATCTTACGGGGTTACCGTCTGGACCAGATGCCTTTCTGGCGTCTAAGGATCTTAACTGCTTTACAGTCCCGGATACGGATGTTGTGGCTAGATGCGGTGTATAGTGCAAATGCTTAGGAATTATATTTGAGCTGTCTAATACAGACTGCTGTGTAGTGAACTTGGCAACATTTGGCAAGTTAGTCGTCTTTGAACGTGGAATGGTAGTCGGTGCTAGACGCTTGAGTCACAGGATATCAAGGAATACATCACATTTCGGATATCCGAGGTGAACAGTGGCATGGGAAATCGTCAGTATCGCTGAGAGGATTTTCCCGGAAACCATGCGGATCACCACTAGCGTTTGACGTATGGCTGAGTGTGCAAAGCCAAATGCAGGGGTGGATAGTCTACCATGAGTCCGACCGCCGTCAATTTAAGTGTGGAGCGTCAAAAACCATTCTACAACGAAACTTCCTGGCGGATTACAACTTTGTATGGGATCGAGACTCGAAATCAGGACCTTTGCCTTCCGTGTGCGAGTGCACTATCAGCTGAGCTACCGAAGCACCGCACATGATCCGTCCTCAACAGTTTTATTTCGGCCAGTTTCTCGTTTGCCCCATCCCAAACTTCACAGGAGTTCTCCTGCAAGGCTAGCGCTCCTGGAAGAAACGATACTGCGGAGACACGGCTTAGCCACAGCCTGGTCCAGTTCCACAATGGAATTATCGCTCTACAGCGGAGTGTGCACTGATGTGAAAATTTCTGGCACAGGAAAAGTGTATTTAGAAAGTTAAAAAGATAGGAAACCGGGTACAGGAGGAAGTAAATCTGTGAGTACGGGTTGTCTGTCATACTTGGGAAGCTCAGGTGGTGGAGCCCTTGGCTGCGAAACACAAAAGCCCCGAGTCCGAATCTCGGTTCGGCACACAGTTTTGATCTGAAAAGAAGTTTCATATCAGCGCAAATTCCACCGCAGAGTGAAAATTACATTCTTCAAACAACCCGCAGGCTGCGGATAAGACATATCTCCGCAATGTATTTTCTTCCAGGAGTGCTAGTCCAGCAAGTTTCGTAGAAAAACTTCAGTGAAGTATGCAAGGTAGGACGGGTCGTGACTCGTGTTTGGTTAGCTCAGTTGGTAGAGGACTTGTCCACGAAAGGCAAAGGTTCTGATTTCGAGTTTCGGCCTGGCACTCAGGTTTGATCTGCCAGGAAGACTCAGGTCAGCGCACATTCCGCTGCAGAGTGAAAATTTCAATCATCTACGGATACAAATACGCCACATGCGCTTCTGCAGCTGAGGATGCAAAGATACCTCAAGGACTTCCTGTGACTGTAGGCGATTCATTACACTGTAACAACATATTCAGATGTCACTTCTCATTACGCTAGAGGCGCTCTGATACAGTGATAAATATTTAAAAAGAACATAATTTTTAAAAATTATACACTACTGGCCTTTAAAATTGCTACACCAAAAAACAATGCAGATGATAAACGGGTATTCATTGAACAAAAATATTATACTAAAACGAACGTGTGATTACATTTTCACGCAATTTTGGTGCATAGATCCTGAGAAATCAGTACCCAGAACAACCACCTCTGGCCGTAATAACGGCCTTGATACGCCTGGGCATTGAGTCAAACAGAGCTTGGATGGCGTGTACAGGTACAGCTGCCCATGCAGCTTCAATACGTTACCACTGTTCATCAAGAGTAGTGACCGGCGTATTGTGACGAGCCAGTTGCTCGGCCACCATTGACCAGACGTTTTCAATTGGAGAGAGATCTGGAGAATGTGCTGGCCAGGGCTGCAGTCAAACATTTTCTGTATCCAGAAAGGCCCGTACAGGACCTGCAACATGTGGTCGTCCATTACCCTGCTGAAATGTAGGGTTTCGCAGGGATCAAATGAATGGTAGAGCCACGGGTCGTAACACATCTGAAATGTAGCGTCCACTGTTCAAAGTGCTGTCAATGCGAACAAGAGGTGACCGAGACGTGTAACCGATGACACCCCATACCATCACCCCGGATGATACGCCAGTATGGCGATGACTAGTACAAGCTTCCAATGTGCGTTCACCGCGATGTTGCCAAACACGGATGCGACCCTCATGATGCTGTAAACAGAACCTGAATTCATCCGAAAAAGTGACGTTTTGCCATTCGTGCACCCAGGTTCGTCGTTGAGTGCACCATCGCAGGCGCTCCTGTCTGTGATGCAGCGTCAATGATAGCCGCAGCCATGGTCTCCGAGCTGATAGTCCATGCTTCTTCAAACGTCGTCGAACTGTTCGTGCAGATGGTTTTTGTCTTGCAAACGTTCCCATCTGTTGACTCGGGGGTCGAGACGTAGCTGTACAATCCGTTACAGCCATGCGGATAAGATGACTGTCATCTCGACTGCTAGTGATACGAGGCCGTTGGGATCCAACACGGCGTTCCGTATTACCCTCCTGAACCCACCGATTCCATATTCTGCTAACAGTCATTGGATCTGGACAAACGCGAGCAGCAATGTCGCGATACAATAAACCGCAATCGCAATAGTTACGATCCGATCTTTATTAAATTCGGAAAAGTCATGGTACGCATTTCTCCTCGTTACATGAGGCAACACAACAACGGTTCACCAGGCCACGTCGGTTCACTGCTGCTTTTGTGTGAGAAATCGGTTGGAAACTTTCCTCATGTCAGCACGTTGTAGGTGTCGCCACCGGCGCCAACATTTTGCGACTGATCTGAAAAGCTAATAATTTGCATATGACAGCATCTTCTTCCTGTCGGTTAAATTTCGCGTCTGTAGCACGTCATCTTCGTGGTGTAGCAATTCTAAAGGCCAGTAGTGTGTTGTACTTTTACATTATTTTGCAACATTACATTATCTGCGACACGAAGGAATAGTGTATGTTCTTTTTCGTAGTAAATCCTAGAGCCGCCTTACTGGAGGAGCCAGTCCTTACTGCGAGGCGGTGCGCTGTCGCGCGGCTGCCAACTCACCGACCACGATCATGTCGCCGTGCTCGGAGACGGTCTGGAAGGAGGGCGCCTCCCCGGAGACCTCGCAGCGGTAGCGGCCGGAGCTGCTCAGCGTCACGTCCTTCAGCTCCACCTGGCTCGCCGTCGAGTTGTTCATCTGCGAACAGCAAGCAGCCGAGCACACTGTAGCGAGAGTCCAAACACTGAGGCAGCTGCGGCTCTGCTCTCGCTCGGAGCTTCAGGTTAGCGCCTCGTGCTCTGAATTACCTAGCCGACATCTACACATGCAGTCCGACATCGTGTGCAGGAGGGCACGTAGTTCGGCAGCAGCATTTTGCCCCTTTTCCCTGCACAGGTGGTCTACAGAAAGACGTACAGCCGGTAGACCTTTATGTAATCCCGAGCGAATGTTACGTGTGTACCGTGTACCATTCTGTACTACTGTTTAGGAGGGGCTTCGATAATTAGCACAATATTTTTTTCTGAAAGCGGATTGGTATTATGTAGGATTCTGCTGTTGTTGTTGTGGTCTTCAGTCCTGAGACAGGTCTGATGGAGCTCTCCATGCTACTCTATCCTGTGCAAACTGCTCCATCTCCCAGTACGTACTGCAGCCTACATCCTTCTGTTTCTGCTTAGTGTAGAAGAACGTTTAAGGCAGGAGGTACGAGGGCTATTCGTAAAGTAAGGTCCGATAGGTTGCGAAATGGAAACCACGGTAAAAATCAAAAATGTTTTATTTGCAACAGTTAGATACACCTTGCAGCTACTTATCTCCATAGTCGCCGATCCGACTTAGACGTGTATCGTAGCATTGTACCAACTTTCCAATACCCTCGCTATAGAAGGCAGCCGCCAGTGCTTTCCGCCAATTCTCTACGCTGGCCTACGGCTCGTTGTCTTGTGCCAAAATCTTGTCTTCATAGCCAGCGGTTCGTGTGAGCAGAGATGAAACTCAGAGGGAGACAATTACGGGCTGTATTGTGGGTAACCAAACATTTCCAATTGCAACGATGCAGGAGCATCTTCATTGCCCCTGCAGAATGAGGCTGAGAATTGTCTTGAAGACGAAACAGCACGACAGTTATGTAATGTTAGCTGCATAGCTTCAGGAGAAATTTCTCACCAGGCCCTCGTACTTGGCGGCAGACACTATTTTCTAGACATCTTTACGCACTCACTGCGAGCTCAGAAATGAGAAGAGCGACGTGATGCTAACTGGGGTTATACTAGAGACACTACCCAACACATCTGTGCAAAGCTTTATCGGATTTTCATAGTCGTTTCCATTTCGCGTCCGATCGGACCTTACTTTCCGAATAGCCCTCGTATTATACCCGGAACCTTTTTCTTTTTCACGTGGTTCTTTAAAGAAATACATTGAGAAATATATAAACAAATCGCGGTATTTGGATAAGCCTATGCCTCTACAAGACGTGATTGGCATATTAAAATCTCGACTTCCGGCCAGCATCAGATATAGAATGCTGTATATTAATGAGCATGACCTTGACTCTTTCATGACTACGCTTGACACTATAGATATGATCGAGGAAGATGAACATCGGCCAAGACAACCGGTTATGCAGAGGAGAGCGATTGAGGTGCCAAATGCAAACCGGAATGGAAACGGATTTAATAATTATTATACTAGGAATAGTCAGAGATTCAATGGAAACAATTGCAACGGAAATGGAAATTTCAATAACAGTGCTGCGAGGGGCAGATTCAGAGACAATCGAACAGGTCGCAGATACAACCCAATGTTTGGAAATGCAAGAGATTATCAGAACCAGCAGTTTTCAAATAATAATAATAATGCGTACAGAAATTCTGACACTCGATTTGAAGCAAATAACATAACCAGTCATCAACAACAACCAGTCATAACAGAAGTAGTAGATGATTCAAGAGGAAATAATAATCGACATTTAAACTGAAGAGGGCCGCTTTATGCTCCGTAAAGTCGGCCGGGGAATACAAAAGGGGCAAACCTGTTTTAAACGAAATTAATTCCGTGGCAATGTTGATATATAATAAAGGCGAATTAATGACAGATGAATTGACAAGAGACTTAGAGGCCTGTGTAGTCGAAGATAAAAGGGTTCCTGTGTCTGAGATCATCACAGAAGTGGGAGGAATTTTAACCAATGTTGTATTGGACACAGCTTCATCTACAGACGTAGTATCCGGAACTTTGTTTCGCAGAATTAGTAAAATTAAGAAAATCCCTGTCCTACCAGTACAAAATTGCCGAGTTATAGGTGCAGTGGGAGCAAAATCCAGGAACGTCAAGATACAAACGCTTATAGAGATAAAATTGGGAAATGTAGCTAAACAATGCACATTCCTTGTAGTGGAAAAGTTGTTAGTAGATTGAATTCTTGGCGTTGGAACTTTGCAAGCCTGCAATTGCAAGTTGGACTTGGTAGAAGGAAAGGTGCATTTTAAAATCGAAGATCAATTTGTTACACTGATCTTACAGAGAAAGGAGGCAGTGTATGAGCGATATTTCCGTGGTGCTGCTGTGCAGTTGGTTTGTGCTGAAAATAATAATATGTGCCGGCTACCGATCAAGTCAATTCAAGAAGAGGTTTTCAGACAAAGAGACGAACAGAAGATTGCTGAGTCAGATTGCCTAACGGATAGTCAGAGGGAACAATTATTCAATATATTAACAGAATATGAGTCAGTTTTCGATGAAAAGCCCGGAATTATTAGAGGATATGTTTGTACATTACAGATTAAGCCCCATAAGACATTTTGCCGCACACACTATCCCATTCCCTGGCGATTAAAACAACCAGTTCAGGAAGAGATACAAAAAATGTTAAACTGGAATCTTATTGAACAGTCGAACAGCCCATATTGTTCTCCGTTGCTTGTTGTACCAAAGCCAGGAGGAAAAGTTCGATTGGTATTAGATGCAAGGGAAATTAACAAAATCATAGTACCTGTGCGCACACATCCGGAGAACATCGATGAGTTAAAACAGAAATTTCAAGATGTATCCTATTTAACCAGTATTGATTTGAGAAGTTCGTTCTGGCAAGTCCAGTTAGACAAGGACTCAAGAAAATATACTGCTTTTATATATGGAGGGAGAAGCTATCAGTTCAAGGTCGTTCCGTTTGGTCTCAATATCAGCTCTGGAGTTTTTATTTCTGCGTTGGACTATGCCCTAGGACCAGAACTACGTAGTCGAATAACAATTTTTGTGGACGATGTATTAATTGCCTCTAAAACTTGGGAGGAACATGTACAACTTATTAGGAGGATTTTTGCTGTGTTCAAACAAACTGGTATAACTGCAAATCTAAAAAAATCCCAATTTTCTCTACAGAGAATTAAATTCTTAGGACATATGATTAATGCAAAAGGAATTCTTCCAACAGAAGCGAAGATTAGTGCGATAAAAATTTTTCCAACTCCAAGAAACAGAAGACAACTGAAAGGCTTTATAGGCTTGGCTTCATTTTTTCGTCGATTTATTAAAACTCAAGCAATGAACTCTGAAGCACTAAACCGGCTCCTGAGGAAAGATGTACCATGGCAATGGTCTAACGATTGTGAAAAGGCTTTTTGTGAAATTAAGGATCAACTGATAAATGCTCCGTTATTATACCACCCTGATATGAATGTTGGATTCCGTTTAGCCACTGATTCATCAGATGTCGGATTAGGATCTTGTTTATTTCAAATCAGGTACATCGATGGTGTAAAAACCTTTTGTCCAATTGCATTTGCTAGCAGAGTTTTATCCACCTGTGAAAGAGCATATACCACTACGGAATTAGAAGCTTTAGCAGTTATTTGGTCTTTGAAAAGGTTTAATTATTATGTATATGGCTCAAGGACAGTCGTTTATTGTGACCACAAATCACTAGCCTTTTTACAAACTTGTAAGTTGCTGCATCCTTGCTTGTCAAGGTGGACGCTGGCGCTGGAAGAATATCAGTTTCAAATTATTCATGTAGCCGGAAAAGAAAATATTATAGCTGACGCGTTGTCAAGATCTCCAGAAGGAATAACACCTGAACTGGATGTAAATAATAAGGCAGAATTTCCAGTGCTTCTTCTTCAAGAAAATAATTACATCTACATCTACATCTACATCTATACTCCGCGAGCCACCTTACGGTGTGTGGCGGAGGGTACTTATTGTACCACTATCTGATCCCCCCTTCCCTGTTCCATTCACGAATTGTGCGTGGGAAGAACGACTGCTTGTAAGTCTCCGTATTTGCTCTAATTTCTCGGATCTTTTCGTTGTGATCATTACGCGAGATATATGTGGGCGGTAGTAATATGTTGCCCATCTCTTCCCGGAATGTGCTCTCTCGTAATTTCGATAACAAACCTCTCCGTATTGCGTAACGCCTTTCTTGAAGTGTCCGCCACTGGAGCTTGTTCAGCATCTCCGTAACGCTCTCGCGCTGACTAAATGTCCCCATGACGAATCGCGCTGCTTTTCGCTGGATCATGTCTATCTCTTCTATTAATCCAACCTGGTAAGGGTCCCATACTGATGAGCAATACTCAAGAATCGGACGAACAAGCGTTTTGTAAGCTACTTCTTTCGTCGATGAGTCACATTTTCTTAGAATTCTTCCTATGAATCTCAACCTGGCGCCTGCTTTTCCCACTATTTGTTTTATGTGATCATTCCACTTCAGATCGCTCCGGATAGTAACTCCTAAGTATTTTACGGTCGTTACCGCTTCCAATGATTTACCACCTATGGCATAATCGTACTGGAATGGATTTCTGCCCCTATGTATGCGCATTATATTACATTTATCTACGTTTAGGGAAAGCTGCCAGCTGTCGCACCATTCATTAATCCTCTGCAGGTCTTCCTGGAGTACGTACGAGTCTTCTGATGTTGCTACTTTCTTGTAGACAACCGTGTCATCTGCAAATAGCCTCACGGAGCTACCGATGTTGTCAACTAAGTCATTTACGTATATTGTAAACAATAAAGGTCCTATCACGCTTCCTTGCGGTACTCCCGAAATTACCTCTACATCTGCAGATTTTGAACCGTTAAGAATGACATGTTGTGTTCTTTCTTCTAGGAAATCCTGAATCCAATCACAAACCTGGTCCGATATTCCGTAAGCTCGTATTTTTTTCACTAAACGTAAGTGCGGAACCGTATCAAATGCCTTCCTGAAGTCCAGGAATACGGCATCAATCTGCTCGCCAGTGTCTACGGCACTGTGAATTTCTTGGACAAATAGGGCGAGCTGAGTTTCACATGATCTCTGTTTGCGGAATCCATGTTGGTTATGATGAAGGAGATTTGTATTATCTAAGAACGTCATAATACGAGAACATAAAACATGTTCCATTATTCTGCAACAGATTGACGTAAGCGAAATAGGCCTATAATTATTCGCATCTGATTTATGACCCTTCTTGAAAATGGGAACGACCTGCGCTTTCTTCCAGTCGCTAGGTACTTTACGTTCTTCCAGAGATCTACGATAAATTGCTGATAGAAAGGGGGCAAGTTCTTTAGCATAATCACTGTAGAATCTTACGGGTATCTCGTCTGGTCCGGATGCTTTTCCGCTACTAAGTGATAGCAGTTGTTTTTCAATTCCGATATCGTTTATTTCAATATTTTCCATTTTGGCGTCCGTGCGACGGCTGAAGTCAGGGACCGTGTTACGATTTTCCGCAGTGAAACAGTTTCGGAACACTGAATTCAGTATTTCTGCCTTTCTTCGGTCGTCCTCTGTTTCGGTGCCATCGTGGTCAACGAGTGACTGAATAGGGGATTTAGATCCGCTTACCGATTTTACATATGACCAAAACTTTTTAGGGTTCTTGTTTAGATTGTTTGCCAATGTTTTATGTTCGAATTCGTTGAATGCTTCTCTCATTGCTCTCTTTACGCTCTTTTTCGCTTCGTTCAGCTTTTCCTTATCAGCTATGATTCGACTACTCTTAAACCTATGGTGAAGCTTTCTTTGTTTCCGTAGCACCTTTCGTACATGATTGTTATACCACGGTGGATCTTTCCCCTCGCTTTGGACCTTAGTCGGTACGAACTTATCTAAGGCGTACTGGACGATGTTTCTGAATTTTTTCCATTTTTGTTCCACATCCTCTTCCTCAGAAATGAACGTTTGATGGTGGTCACTCAGATATTCTGCGATTTGTGCCCTATCACTCTTGTTAAGCAAATAGATTTTCCTTCCTTTCTTGGCATTTCTTATTACACTTGTAGTCATTGATGCAACCACTGACTTATGATCACTGATACCCTCTTCTACATTCACGGAGTCGAAAAGTTCCGGTCTATTTGTTGCTATGAGGTCTAAAACGTTAGCTTCACGAGTTGGTTCTCTAACTATCTGCTCGAAGTAATTCTCGGACAAGGCAGTCAGGATAATGTCACAAGAGTCTCTGTCCCTGGCTCCAGTTCTGATTGTGTGACTATCCCATTCTATACCTGGTAGATTGAAGTCTCCCCCTATTACAATAGTATGATCACGAAACTTCTTCACGACGTTCTGCAGGTTCTCTCTGAGGCGCTCAACTACTACGGTTGCTGATGCAGGTGGCCTATAGAAGCATCCGACTATCATATCTGACCCACCTTTGATACTTAACTTAACCCAGATTATTTCACATTCGCATTCGCTAATAACTTCACTGGATATTATTGAATTCTTTACTGCTATAAATACTCCTCCACCATTGGCGTTTATCCTATCCTTGCGGTATATATTCCATTCTGTGTCTAGGATTTCGTTACTGTTCACTTCCGGTTTTAACCAGCTTTCCGTTCCTAATACTATATGCGCACTATTTCCTTCAATAAGAGATACTAATTCAGGAACCTTGCCCTGGATACTCCTGCAGTTTACCAATATTACGTTAACTTTTCCTGTTTTTGGTCTCTGAGGACGGACGTTCTTTATCAACGATGATAATGTTCTCTCTGGTAAGCCGTCAGGTATTTTATCGTTTCGCCCAAGGGGGGGTCCCTCTAACCTAAAAAACCCCCGTGTGCACGCCACACGTACTCTGCTACCCTAGTAGCTGCTTCCGGTGTGTAGTGCACGCCTGACCTGTCTAGGGGGGCCCTACAGTTCTCCACCCAATAACGGAGGTCGATGAATTTGCAACCATTATAGTCGCAGAGTCGTCTGAGCCTCTGGTTTAGACCCTCCACACGGCTCCAAACCAGAGGACCGCGATCGACTCTGGGCACTATGCTGCAGATATTAAGCTCAGCTTGCACTCCGCGTGCGATGCTGGTTGTCTTCACCAAATCAGCCAGCCGCCGGAAGGAACCAAGGATGGCCTCAGAACCCAAGCGGCAGGCGTCATTCGTTCCGACATGTGCTACTATCTGCAGCCGGTCACACCCAGTGCGTTCAATAGCTGCCGGAAGGGCCTCCTCCACATTACGGACGAGACCCCCCGGCAAGCACACCGAGTGCACACTGGCATTCTTCCCCGACCTACCCGCTATTTTCCTGAGGGGCTCCATAACCCGCCTAACGTTGGAGCTCCCTATAACTAATAGGCCCGCCCTCTGTGACTGTCGGGACCTTGCCGGAGAATGGGCCACTGGCCCAACAGGCGAGGCATCCTGTGGTGGCTCGGAAACGATGTCATCACCACTAGGAAGCACCCCGTATCTGTTGGAAAGGGGTAAGGCAGCCGCCACGCGGCCAGATCCCACCTTCGCCTTTCGGCCAGGCACGCGCGAGCCCACCACTGTCCGCCATTCACCCTGGAGTGATGGCTGACCGGTAAGATGCTCACTGCCGGAAGACGCAGCGACATCAGGGGTTCCATGTGATTCCAAGGCCACCGAAGTAGGCATAGGTCTCACCACAGTTGCCCCAACGCCACTACGAGCCGACGCCTGCGCCTCGAGCTCGATGAGCCTAACAGACAAAGCCTCCACCTGTCCCCGAAGAGTGGCCAATTCTCCTTGCGTCCGCTCACAACAACCACAGTCCCTACACATGACTATGTTTACCCTACTCTATACGGTGACAAATTCCCAAGATAATCTTCTGATGAGCTACTCTGATAATCAAGAAACACTCACTGAAATACGAGACGCGAAAACTACGCTAGGTTTTCCCAGAAAAACTATTTAAAAGCTAAGCGCAGCAAATAAGTACAAAAACACTGTTATTGAAATAAAAGGTTCTACCTAGTAAGCACTCGAACACGCAAGAAATTACAAAAATAAACTAGTAATTACACAGATAACTGAAAATAAGTCGCTGCTGTTTGTAAAATATGTAAGAAGCAAACGGTGTACTCGCCTTAGTAGTAGCAGGAGCTAGCGATGCGCTCTCGCTGACGGTCTAACTGACACTGACTGAGCTGCTCTAACCAAACATACAAGCCTGCACGATACGAGAGTCGATACAACGGTCGATAGCAATGGCAGTACTGTACACTACACTGTTATTGAAATAAAAGGTTCTACCTAGTAGGCACTCGAACACGCAAGAAATTACAAAAATAAACTAGTAATTACACAGATAACTGAAAATAAGTCGCTGCTGTTTGTAAAATATGTAAGAAGCAAACGGTGTACTCGCCTTAGTAGTAGCAGGAGCTAGCGATGCGCTCTCGCTGACGGTCTAACTGACACTGACTGAGCTGCTCTAACCAAACATACAAGCCTGCACGATACGAGAGTCGATACAACGGTCGATAGCAATGGCAGTACTGTACACTACACTGTTATTGAAATAAAAGGTTCTACCTAGTAGGCACTCGAACACGCAAGAAATTACAAAAATAAACTAGTAATTACACAGATAACTGAAAATAAGTCGCTGCTGTTTGTAAAATATGTAAGAAGCAAACGGTGTACTCGCCTTAGTAGTAGCAGGAGCTAGCGATGCGCTCTCGCTGACGGTCTAACTGACACTGACAAGTTATATTATATTCATTTATGTAAGACAATGGCTCAGCTTCAGAAGAAGGATCGACGATGGAATGCTATAATACGACAATTCAATCAACAAAATCCTATGGTCAATTTGGAATACTACCGGCTTGTGAATAATATTTTATTTTTAAAATCTGGGAAGGCTGAGAATCCAAAGTGGTGTGTCTGCATACCCGAAGAATATGAAGAACGATTAATTTGGTTTACACATTTGACCTGGGGTCATGTTGGTGTTGTAAAGTGTGCTAATAAGATTAGATATTATTGTTACTTCCCAAATATAAGGCGGAAAGTGCACAAAGTCATCCAGAAATGTATTCTCTGTCAAAAGGCTAAGCCGGACAACAAGGGAAATAAAATTGCGCTTCACTCAATAATACCTGAAGCACCAAGATCACTTATATCATGTGATATTTGTGGACCACGTCCTAGAGCCAGAGGTGGTGTTAAGTACATTATTGGATTCTGTGATGTGTTTACAAAATATGTTAAACTATATCCTATAAAATCAGCAACTGCAAGAGCTGCCGCAGTAAAGTTTGTAAATGACTACATTCCTCATGCAGGGATTCCAAAATCTATAATCTCCGACAATGCGAAGATATTTACTGGATATTTATGGAGAAAATTAGTATCACAACTAGGAATAAAACAGATATTTACATCTTGCTATCATCCACAAGGGAATTTAATTGAACGGGTTTTTCGAGAACTAAACAGATTCATGAGAACGTACTGTCATGATAAACAAACTACCTGGATAAACTATTGGACCGAGTTTGAGCAGATTTATAATAATTTACCTCATAGTTCTACAAACTTTACCCCGAATGAACTGATGTTCAGAGATAACGAAAGAAACTTTTGGGTAGATAGCTTGCCTGAACTCGAGGACACCAAAATGTCATGGGAAGAAAAAATTCGCAATGCTCTCATTAATATTACGGAGAAAGCAAGACAGCGAAAGGAAATCCATGACAGAAACATCAAACGGATTCAGACTTTCAATATCGGACACAAAATTCTTTTAAGAAGACACATCAAGTCATCAAGGTTGAAGAAGACCATCAGAAAATGGAATCTAATTTATACAGGTCCATATATAATAGTTGATATACCGAATCCTGGTGCGTATTTATTAGCATATCCGGATTCTGGAAGAATAAAAGGATTATTTCCCCATGTAGACCTAAAGAGGTACTTTTGAGAAAAGTGTTTCAAATTAAGTGAAAAGTCTATATGAAATATTTGGGTGTTAAAAATGAAGTACGAAGGACAGTATGCCTCAGCTACTGTGATAGGTTAAATGACAGCATGCCAAGCATCTGTGATAGTTCAATGAACAGTAAGCGATTGCTTCTGTGATAGTATAGGAATATTTAGAAAAGTAAGTGGAACTGTAGCTATTGCTGCTGTGAAGACTTACGGTTTATCTGTCTACACTATGATCACCAAAGAAGCATGTGTGTGTGAAATAATATACATTCAGGAGTGTTAATCTCCAGTGAGAATAAGTTTACTGAAACTACACTCCTGGAAATGGAAAAAAGAACACATTGACACCGGTGTGTCAGACCCACCATACTTGCTCCGGACACTGCGAGAGGGCTGTACAAGCAATGATCACACGCACGGCACAGCGGACACACCAGGAACCGCGGTGTTGGCCGTCGAATAGCGCTAGCTTCGCAGCATTTGTGCACCGCCGCCGTCAGTGTCAGCCAGTTTGCCGTGGCATACGGAGCTCCATCGCAGTCTTTAACACTGGTAGCATGCCGCGACAGCGTGGACGTGAACCGTATGTGCAGTTGACGGACTTTGAGCGAGGGCGTATAGTGGGCATGCGGGAGGCCGGGTGGACGTACCGCCGAATTGCTTAACACGTGGGGCGTGAGGTCTCCACAGTACATCGATGTTGTCGCCAGTGGTCGGCGGAAGGTGCACGTGCCCGTCGACCTGGGACCGGACCGCAGCGACGCACGGATGCACGCCAAGACCGTAGGATCCTACGCAGTGCCGTAGGGGACCGCACCGCCACTTCCCAGCAAATTAGGGACACTGTTGCTCCTGGGGTATCGGCGAGGACCATTCGCAACCGTCTCCATGAAGCTGGGCTACGGTCCCGCACACCGTTAGGCCGTCTTCCGCTCACGCCCCAACATCGTGCAGCCCGCCTCCAGTGGTGTCGCGACAGGCGTGAATGGAGGGACGAATGGAGACGTGTCGTCTTCAGCGATGAGAGTCGCTTCTGCCTTGGTGCCAATGATGGTCGTATGCGTGTTTGGCGCCGTGCAGGTGAGCGCCACAATCAGGACTGCATACGACCGAGGCACACAGGGCCAACACCCGGCATCATGGTGTGGGGAGCGATCTCCTACACTGGCCGTACACCACTGGTGATCGTCGAGGGGACACTAAATAGTGCACGGTACATCCAAACCGTCATCGAACCCATCGTTCTACCATTCCTAGACCGGCAAGGGAACTTGCTGTTCCAACAGGACAATGCACGTCCGCATGTATCCCGTGCCACCCAACGTGCTCTAGAAGGTGTAAGTCAACTACCCTGGCCAGCAAGATCTCCGGATCTGTCCCCCATTGAGCATGTTTGGGACTGGATGAAGCGTCGTCTCACGCGGTCTGCACGTCCAGCACGAACGCTGGTCCAACTGAGGCGCCAGGTGGAAATGGCATGGCAAGCCGTTCCACAGGACTACATCCAGCATCTCTACGATCGTCTCCATGGGAGAATAGCAGCCTGCATTGCTGCGAAAGGTGGATATACACTGTACTAGTGCCGACATTGTGCATGCTCTGTTGCCTGTGTCTATGTGCCTGTGGTTCTGTCAGTGTGATCATGTGATGTATCTGACCCCAGGAATGTGTCAATAAAGTTTCCCCTTCCTGGGACAATGAATTCACGGTGTTCTTATTTCAATTTCCAGGAGTGTATATGATCGAATACGGCGCTTGCGTGTGAAGTTAGTGTTTGTAAACTGACAGTTCACAGGAGAAAATGAACCGCGTTAGGAAATTAGAATCGATTGCTAGTGTCCACAGATATAAAGACTCGCTGGTTTTTTTTTTTTTTTTTTTTTTTTTTTTTTTTTTTTTTTTTTTTTTTGGCGCGAGCTAAAATCTATTCAAGAGAATTTATTTAACCAGCTTAGTGTGTGTTTATAAAATTAGAGTTAATAAGAAAGTTCTTCATTGAATTTATAATAATGTGTCATTTTCCAGTTGGATTTGTTTATTGTTATATTGCATTCATATATGTTCATGAGAAAATGCGGCATTTGGAGTATAAAAGAGAAAAATTAATTTCAGCTGGAGAGGTCATGCAGCAAGACTTAATCAAACGTTCTCTTTCAGCAAAATGTCATTTTAATCATGTATGAGTAAGATGTAATTTTTTTTTTGGAAATTGTCTCCAATAATAAAGTTTTTAACATTCTGACATGCTATCCACATTCGTACTTGAAAACAAATTAGGAAAGATTCAGTTCTACTTCCACCTGGAAAAGCCAACGCAAAATAAATAAATAAATAATTAATTAAAACCAGGATTAGAACCTTTCGGCTTACTCAAGAAGATGGATGAAATTATCCATGTTTTCAAATTGTTTTCCGATCTGGAGTTGTGATATTGTGCAACTACAATATCGATTAAGACACCTATGTGTGGAAAGTATAAGACGAATGGATTATCCCATTCCTCAGATGGAAGATTGGATGGATCAGGTCCATATTTGAGTTCAAAATGAACCTGAAAAATTTCGACTAACCATTCTCTTCCAGGAATCTTTAATAGTTGACCATTCCTTAGACTAATTTCGATTGTTTCATGCCACAATCCTGAGTACCTGTTCCTGAGGTTCCTTCTGGTCTCTCAAATCCGTTACGTCTCCTGTCCGGTACGCCAATGCGACGCCTGTCCTCCGTGCCGTGTCCCATGTTCCTGTTCGATCAGTTTCACCGCAGTTCAGCAAGACATCGATGAAGAAAATTTTTCAGAAGATTGTAAAAAAAAAAAAAAATTGCATGTGTAAAGTTTTTTTTTGGCTATGAGGCAGATTTTATCTTTCCTGTGAATTCTAGATAACTCTCAAATTTCTAAATTATTCTGTCTTTCCTATCATCTGTGATACCTAGTTGGGGTCTAAGCCTCAAGGTTTTCCGGGGTTTCCCTGTTAAGGCCAGTTCCTGAATAGGTAGACCTGATGAACAACTATATAAGTCTATCTTCCTTGGTTGTGTACGTGGGATCCGGGTATGCCCCAGTACACGTGAAAGCAACAACTAGGTATCTAGGTAACGAAGATACCAAATCTCTTTCAATTCTTGTAATCAAAAAATTCCTCCTAACTTCTTAAAATTTATAGGAACGTATGTTCCACAAATTCTAACGAGTTAGCTAAGCCAATAGTTAGCTCGCAAAGTGGATACATATCAACTTTGCTCGCTGCGAGGGGCGATGTAATGTCTCTTGCAGCGGTCTCTCCGCGATATTTACAGAAATTTTATAAATCATATAACTCAGTACATATCTCGAAATATCTCTTCTTATCTTACCGATTATCAATGCAAAGTAGTTTCAAGCCCAGTTATTCCTTGGAGCGTCCATTTACTCCATGGAATAGCTTCTCTGCTATCTATGTCTTCTCTTATGAAAAGAAAGAAGGAATGCTTGCCGATTAGTCGTGAAAGGAAGAGGATGTATATGTATGTATTGTTGAGCTAGACGCCATCTTGATGAGATTCTGTATGAGAAGGAATTTAATACATGAACTAAAGTCAGTGTGTTCGCGTATTATTTAACTGATTATTATTGACAGTGTATGTTTACTACGCTGTGTTGCACGGGATCAGTGGGGAACGTCTGATTTACACTCGACGAACCTGCCGTTTTGTATGCTCAAGATACCCAGTTACTTCAAATAAATAGGCTAACACGGTCTTACCAGCAGATCTCCGGTCTTCCCCATGTGACCACCGAAAGTTAATAATTATTACAAATGTTTCCAGGAGATCGACTGACAATTTTCGTCGCACCGAGACTTCGAAATTGCTTCACTGCCTTATGGAATTTAAGTTAAGCTTAATTTAATCAGGATAGAACCGTATTGAACTGTGTGAATGTGATAAGATTGATTTGTCAATGAAAATACGCATGTTTTTACTATCCTGATCAGTGAAGCTAAATCAGGCCGGTGTGAGAGAGGTTTTTAAATTTTAGATCCCATACAAAATATATTAAACCTTGATGCCTCAGAACATGTCCTACCAACTGACCCCTTCTTCTACTCAAGTTGTGCCACTAAATCCTCTTCTCCGCAATTCTATTCAATAGCTCCTCATTAGTTATTTGATCTACGCATCTAATCTTCATCATTCTTCTGTAGCACCACATTTCGAAAGCTTCTATTCTCTTCTTGTCGGAATTATTTATCGTCCATGTTTCACTTCCATACATGGCTACACTCCATACTAATACTTTCAGAAACGACTTCCTGACACTTAAATATATACTCGATGTTAACAAATTTCTCTTCTTCAGCAACGCTTTCCTTGCCATTGCCAGTCTACATGATATATCCTCTCTACTTCGACCTTCATCAGTTATTTTGCTCCCCAAATAGCAAAACTATTTTTCTACTTTAAGTGTCTCATTCCCTAATCTAATTCCCTCAGCATCACCCGAGTTATCTCGACTACATTCCATTATCCTCGTTTTGCATTTGTTCATCTTATATCCTCCTTTCAAGACACTGTCCATTCCTTTCAACTGCTCTTCCAAGTCCTGTCTCTGATAGAATTACCATGTCATCGGTGAACCTCAAAGTTTTTATTTCTTCTCCATGGATTTTAAAACCTACTCCGAACTTTTCTTTTGTTTCCTTTATTGTTTGCTCCATATACAGATTGAATAACATCGTTGAGAGGCTACAACCCTGTCTCACTCTCTTCCCAACCACTGCTTCCCTTTCATGCCCCTCGAATTTTATAACTGCCATCTCGTTTCTGTACAAATTGTAAATAGCCTTTCACTCACTATATTTTACCCCTGCCACCTTCAGAATTTGAAAGAGAGTATTCCAATCAACATTGTCAAAAGCTTTCTCTAAGTCTACAAATACTAGAAACATACGTTTGATTTTTCTTAATCTAGCTTCTAAGATAAGTCGTAGGGTCAGTATTGCCTCACGTGTTCCAACATTTCTACGGAATACAAACTGATCTTCCCCGAGGTCGGCTTCTACCAGTTTTTCCATTCGTCTGTAAAGAATTCGCGATAGTATTTTGCAGCTGTGACTTATTAAACTGATAGTTCGGTAATTTTCACATTTGTCAACACCTGCTTTCTTTGGGATTGCAATTATTATATTCTTCTTGAAGTCTGAGGGTATTTCGCCTGTCTCATACATTTTTACCCAGATGGTAGAGTTTTGTCAGGACTGGCTCTCCCAAGTCTGTCAGAAGTTCTAATGGAATGTTGTCTACCCCGGGGGTCTTGTTTCGACTTAGGTCTTTCAGCGCTCTGTCAAACTCTTCACGCAGTATCGTATCTCCCATTTCATCTTCATCTACATCCTCTTCCATTTCCATAATACTGTCCTCAAGAACATCGCCCTTGTATAGACCCACTATATACTGCTTCCACCTTTCTGCCTTCCCTTCTTTGCTTAGAACTGGGTTTCCATCTGAGCTCTTGATATTCATACAAGTGATTCTCTTTTCTACAAAGGTATCTTTAACTTTCCTGTAGGCAGTATCTATCTTACCCCTAGGGAGATAAGCCTCTACATCCTTACATTTGTCCTCTAGCCATCCCTGCTTGGCCATTTTGCACTTCCTGTCAATCTCATTTTTGAGACGTTTGTATTCCTTTTTGCCTGCTTCATTTACTGCATTTTTATATTTTCTCCTTTCATCAATTAAATTCAATATGTCTTCTGTTACCCAAGGATTTCTAATAGCCCTCGTCTTTTGCCTACTTGTTCCTCTGCTCCCTTCACTACTTCGTCCCTCAAAGGAACCCATTCTTCTTCTACTGTATTTCTTTCCCCCATTCTTGTCAATTGTTCCATTATGCTCTCCCTGAAACTCTGTACAAACTCTGGTTTAGTCAGTTTATCCAGGTACCATCTCCTCAAATTCCAACCTTTTTGCAGTTTCCTCAGTTTGAATCTACAGTTCATAACCAATAAATTGTGGTCAGAGTCCATATATCATATTATTCCCCGCTCTTTTGGCCAAATCATCCTATTTTGCAACATGATACATGTTCAATGCGACAGCCTTACGCCTTCTTACTGAGACGCGTGTTTACTTTCACGATACCACTCTACTGGTCGATGTCGAAGCCAACGCCTTCCTGCACCAACAGCTTTTCCATTATCCACGAACCTCTTCCCACGGAGTTCATACCTCATTTGGTCGAACAGATGGAAGTCTGAAGGTGAAAGATCCGGGCCGTAGGACAGTGAGGTTTAATGAACTCCCCTCGGGCGCGCAGACTCGTGTGAGGCCTTGCTTTGTCAGGGACAGGGAGAAGTTCTTTCGCATCACCTGGAATGAGGGAGACCACACGTTCCAACATTGCAGGAGTCACAGTTGTGTGCGGTCGGTCGACACGCTGGGGATCGGACAGGTCTGCCAGACCTTGTTGCCATGATAACACACGCTTCGCCCAAACATACACCGTCTTTTTCTTTTCAGTGTTAGGATTTCGTAGACTTCTGCAAGCGCCTACGAATATCTGCGATGCTCTGCTTCTCCCGTCAAAAGAATGTCAGTGACAGCTCACTGTTACAACCATGGAGGTATAAGGAGGGGAGATGCCATGACGTCACAAACTTGAAGCCGACAGAAACCGAGCTCCGCCATTGCAGTTTGGTCAGAAGACTCGTTTCCGATTGTGCTACTGTCTAGAGCTGCTGAAGGTTTTTTCATTTTAAAATGCCGGTTTGCGTTGTTTACGGGTGTACTAACCGTTGGAATCGTGCTACCAAGTTAAAAGGAATCACGTTCCATGCGTAAGTGGCCCCGTTCGTACAATATTGTCGTTTATATTCGTGAGATGTGCGGCCTTGTTTACGTTTTGTGAAACTGTTTTCTTCTTATTTTATTTCAGATTTCCGAACATGAAGCTCGTAGGGCTCTGTGGGTTCATATGCTTATTTTTCTTGACAAAGCACAAACGATGTTTGTATTTACAAATGAAATTTTGTATAAGTGTGTAAACGAGTAAGAAATATCATCCGGCATGTAAACTAGCATAGCTTTCTGGTTCTGCTTTCAGTTTACATCGACACAAATACAGTAAAAGGTGGTTTGAGTTTGAAAAGAGCTTTGTACACTGTTATTTTTCATCATTTGAAATTCGTATCCAAAAGAAACACTTAAGTTAACGAGACCAAATCAGTTTTATTGCTGGGGCAAAAACGCATTAAAAACAAAACGAAAACACCTGAAAAAGCTATTCTGACGTTGTGTTATGCATGTAAACATTGTAACACTCATCATCTGAAATTATTTCGCAGACATAACGTTAAATATGAAGAACACGCAATTCTAACAAGAGCTCTGTCACTATTTTGACCAATCAAACATGGCGGCCCACCGGCTTCAAACAGACGTACAGCAGACGGCCATAGTGCCATCTCCCCTCCTTATACCTCCATGGTTACAGCCGGCCTCCGTTACGGGCGCCATTTTGAGGGGTAATTTTAGCGCAGCCACCTACGGGAATTTTATGGAACTATAGGGGCTAAACAACGGCCTCGCCGCAATGGTAACATCGGTTCCCGTCAGATCACAGAAGTTAAGCGGTGTCGGGCTGGGCTAGCACTTGGATGGGTGACTGTCCGGTCTGCCGAGCACTGTTGGCAAGCGGGGAGCACTCAGCCCTTGTGAGGCAAATTGAGGAGCTACTTGATTGAGAAGTGGCAGCTGCGTTCTCGGATACTGACAAACGGCCGGGAGAGCGGTGTGCTGACCACATGTCCCTCCGTATCCGCATCCAGTGACGCCTGTAGGCTGAGGATGACACGGCGGTCGGTCGGTACCTTTGGGCCATCATGACCTGTTCGGGAGGAGCTAAGTTTAGTTAATAGGGGCTGAAGAGGGAATATTCCACCATGTCGCACAACGAACTCCGCATTTTTGCAACCGAAATTGGCCGAGGAAATAAATGTGTTGCATTACTTATCGAGCGTTCTCGTGAAAGGAGGTTGTGTCTGTGCCTTTCTCCACGTCATACTCAAAGACGCGAAAACAATCAGACTGACAGAGATGGCGTTTTGCACGGACATATGTAACAACTCTGTCAAATAGAGGTACGTTGCGGTTCTAAACTCTTTCACCATGTCAAAATGACGCACAAAGACTAGGTAGTCATAAACCGTGTGGAAACCTGTAGGGGAGTTGCAGGTTAGGTTGTGCAGTGAAATAATTGTTAAGAACAAAATAAGATATGTTGCGTTGCTTCTCAGTTAATTAGCATTGACGATAGCCAATCCACGCTTTTGCCCGTGCTAGTTCAACCACCCCGCCAGAGACCGAGTCGCAAAAAATTTTCGTTTGGTTTCTTAAAACCGATCAAGTGAGCGATACAGTAACTGCACATTGGGCCGGTAACGGGGCTCGAATCCGAGCCAAAGGCTCAGCAGTCCCGTGTGCTATAACCTACGCTGTATCTGGTGGGCAGCTTTAATTTGCGAGCGGAACGGCCAGACTGGCTAACATGAATGCTAATTAATTCAGAAAGGGTCTAATGTATCACATTTCTCGTTAACAATTATTTCTCAGCACAAACTACCCCGCGACACCCTTACAAATGTTCCAGTGCGTTTCTGACCAATCTCTATACGACTTCACTACAAAAGGGTCAATTCTTTTGTCCGATTCCACTCACTGGCTTCGATCAATGGCGTGTCCACCCCGATAGCTGAGTGGTCAGCGTGACGGACTGCCGTCCTACGGGCCCGGGTTCGATTACTGGCTGGGTTGGGGAATTTCTCCGCTCAGGGACTGGTTGTTTCTTCATCATCATTTCATCCCCATTCGGCGAGCAGGTCGCCCCATGTGACGTCGAATGTAATAAGACCTTCACCAAGGCGGCCGGACCTGCCCCACAAGAGGCCTCCCGGCCAATGACGCCAAACGCTCATTTCATTTCCATCAATGACGTCATACATAACGCAGAGACGCTACATAGAGGCAATCTTTGAAAACAACTAATCATATTCGCAAACAAAAAGATGTAGCACATGATAAAATTACAAACACAGTTCACATGATTAATTACTTAGCCACATATTATATAAGCTCCGTCTTTAGGCCACAAGTGGCCCTTCCGGGACCGTCCGGCCGCCGTGTCATCTTCCGAGGAGGATGCGGATAAGGAGGGGCGTGTGGTCAGCACACCGCACTCCCGACCGTTAGGACGGTATTCTTTGACCGAAGCCGCTACTAATCGGTCGAGTAGCGCCTCAATTGGCATCACGAGGCTGAGTGCACCCCGAAAAATGGCAACAGCACGTGGCGGCGGGATGGTGACCCATCCAAGCGCCGGCCACGCCCGACAGCGCTTAACTTCGGTGAGCTCACGGGAACCGGTGTAGCCACTGCGGCAAGGCCGTTGCCCCACATATTATACCGACAAGAATTAAAGCTAACAAAAATAAATAAAAACAGAAAAAGATAAATATATATGTTTGACATAAATTATTATCGTAATTTATGCCAGCAACAAAAGCACAGAGAACCTTTAAATCCAGTACAATTTAGCGAATGGTGAAGTCATAATATTACGAATCAGCGTTAACTTTTAATACTAATTGTTAAATTTAACAGCACGAGTACGCAACGGAAACTTGCTAAAAGTAGGATCAAACAGATACTGGAACTGGTAACTGGAACTGACCTATATAGGTTAATTCTACTTACCGATTCCAACCATTCCGCAGTTTCTTATTTAGATCGTTTTAACAAGTGTGTGCACTTAAGTGTTACAGGATTTCTATGTATGGTATTACTATCTTCATTACCATGAAAAAGAGAAAAATTTGGAAGCTGTACCTACAATATTTATTAGTTTTACGTAGTACTTCTGAAATATTGCCGATTCCAAATTTTCAATGGTTCATTAATTAGATCGTTTTTTCAGCACGTCTGTGCTCTAAAATCTCCAAAACTAGATCATTTTTTCAGCACGTATGAGCACTAAAATGCAAACTAATATGACTTCTGCATTTGTAATTGCTCTCTGAACTACTGCAAAAAAGGTACTGATATTGGAATCGGTAACTAGAATTGACTTATAGAGAAAATCAGTTCCTGTTACCGATTGCAATTTTTGTTATACACCGTAGTAGTTTTAGAGAGCAATTTCAAAAGTAGAAATCGTATTACGTTTCAGTGCATACAACTGCAAAAATAATTTACATATGATTCATGGTGCGGTTGGAAACTGTAAATGGAATTTACCTACAAAGGTTAATTCTAGTTATCGATTCTAATATTCTTTATTTCTTGCATTTGTAGACATAGAGAAAGCTTTTGACAATGTTGACTGGAATACTCTCTTTCAAATTCTAAAGGTGGCAGGGGTAAAATACAGGGAGCGAAAGGCTATTTACAATTTCTACAGAAACCAGATGGCAGTTATAAGAGTCGAGGGACATGAAAGGGAAGCAGTGGTTGGGAAGGGAGTGAGACAGGGTTGTAGCCTATCCCCGATGTTATTCAATCTGTATATTGAGCAAGCAGTAAAGGAAACAAAAGAAAAATTCGGAGTAGGTATTAAAATCCATGGAGAAGAAATAAAAACTTTGAGGTTCGCCGATGACATTGTAATTCTGTCAGAGACAGCAAAGGACTTGGAAGAGCAGTTGAACGGAATGGACAGTGTCTTGAAGGGAGGATATAAGATGAACATCAACAAAAGCAAAACGAGGATAATGGAATGTAGTCGAATTAAGTCGGGTGATGTTGAGGGTATTAGATTAGGAAATGAGACACTTAAAGTAGTAAAGGAGTTTTGCTATTTGGGGAGCAAAATAACTGATTATGGTCGAAGTAGAAAGGATATAAAATATAGACTGGCAATGGCAAGGAAAGCGTTTCTGAAGAAGAGAAATTTGTTAACATCGAGTATAGATTTAAGTGTCAGGAAGTCATTTCTGAAAGTATTTGTATGGAGTGTAGCCATGTATGGAAGTGAAACATGGACGGTAAATAGTTTGGACAAGAAGAGAATAGAAGCTTTCGAAATGTGGTGCTACAGAAGAATGCTGAAGATTAGATGGGTAGATCACATAACTAATGAGGAGGTACTGAATAGGATTGGGGAGAAGAGTAGTTTGTGGCACAACTTGACCAGAAGGAGGGATCGGTTGGTAGGACATGTTCTGAGGCATCAATGGATCACCAATTTAGTATTGGAGGGCAGCGTGGAGGGTAAAAATCGTAGGGGGAGACCAAGAGATGAATACACTAAGCAGATTCAGAAGGATGTAGGTTGCAGTAGGTACTGGGAGATGAAGAAGCTTGCACAGGAGAGAGTAGCATGGAGAGCTGCATCAAACCAGTCTCAGGACTGAAGACCACAACAACAAACAACATTCGTTTCTCGTGTGCTATCTTTTCTTTTAGAATTTAGTGTATCAGTTACTCCACATTTTATACTACCGTTTCGTATTTGTTGTCATTCATTTAATTTTCCCGTGTATCTGATAGATTTTAGTTTCTCCCCGCTCAAAACCCCCACTTTCCTGCGCTTCTCCCGTTAAATTCAAAAATTAATATAAAATTAAAGCTATTTTATAATAATATGATGCGCTTTACTGTAATGCAGTTTAAACGTTCTCTCTGTCTTTCTAGTTGCATACATTGCGAAAATGTTTCTTACCAGACACGATAATTTGTTTTTAATTCTTGTTCTTAATTGTTTTCCTTATCTTCAGTTCGTTACGATATAATTCCTGAATAAGCAAATAACTGCGTGAATGTGGTATGCTACATTCGTTTGTTTACGAGTAAGATCCGTTGCTTACATAGATTGCCTACATGTAGCGTCTTTGCCTTAGGTATGACGTCATTGTTATAAGCCGACGAGTAGAATCGGACACTAGAATCATCCAAAAATTTCCACATTGTCGCAGACTTAGCAGCTGAGGGACTCACATTTATGGAATCTGTTTACCTTCTTTCTTCATTCGACGAGGTCCTTCCATCATCCACGTGGTGATCCCGAGATCCATCGACAAAACTTCGTAGTTAGTGGTATACTCTGTACATATGATTTATCTAGTCTGTTAATCCAGCTACTTTCGTATCTGAGGAAACGCCTCGACGACAATGAAAAAGCCTATAAATGCAATCACCATAACATGCAATCCAAAACAAGCAGTAATGCCATACTCCTCAAACAGAGAGTTCTTTATAGCAGCTCTGATAATATTTCCCTTGTCAGTTTCGTTTCTTTGTGCGATAGTGGTGATATTTCAGCAGCAAGACTTTATATGTAGGAGTACGTTAAGAAAGTATCTGTTTTGTCTTCTTTTCTAACATCAGTTTTGTGAGGAAACATTGGAAGATCCGAAATATGACTCTTAAAACATGGTCTCGCGGCGATATAATTTAATGAGTGGTTAAGCGCTTTCTGCCCAGTGATCATATCAACTGGGTGCTGCAGCTGTTACGTATACTTAAAGGTCAGTATCTGCCCAGCAACCACTTTGCAGTACAGAAGAGGAATATTAATGCCACCGCAGTGCATTGTGCCAAAGCCGTCTCACAAGTCAAAAATCTGGGAAAAGAATTGGACCACCTACGAAAAGACTTCTGCATAAATAGCCACAGGCATTTCAACGTTTCCACACCTATCTCTAGTTAGGAGCGTAAGTATATCAACCTCGACGAATTGCGCAACTATGCTGCTGTTTTAACTTTTCGTGGTTCAGTGATGAGGGTGGTCTTCGGGTCCCTAAGGTAAATACTACAGCTCACGAGGCGTGTGAGAGTCGATGTAGGACTTAGGACACCCGGCGTACGAAAGACATCGTATGATGGGACTCTCATTACATCGCCCAAACAGAGCACATTGTGGGGCAACGACGGGAATAATAGGAGTCATGCTCACGCTAGCATTATCTCGAGAAGCAAACCGTGACAGAAGATAATGACAAAGTACTTAATTACGCTGAATCATCGCTGTTAAGAGGACGTACGCTCTAGGGAAGTGTCATAAGATGAGCAGTTGAAATTAAAAACTCGAAAAAAATTCTCAATAAGGACAACGTACTGTAACTCGGTAGAAATATTGTATTGCATCATTAGGTGATGGGGTTAAGCACCAGTGATGTCACAGCAGATAACATGCGTAAGTAAGCACGATGCCGTTGACGAAAAGGCAGTTGTCACGGTAAGAGAATGGCTGTTGCGTGCTCGGGCGAAATCTCTTGGAAATTTACACACCTCCACAATGAAACGGTATCAGGTTTTTTCTTGACATTTGGCAATTGTATTGTACAGTATTTATGCTTCACAGGTAACCTCGGTTATAACGAAATACTCATACCATCATACCGTAAAGAAAGCAAGATGAAGGGCTTCGATGGCAAGAAAATCACATTATCGAGAGCAGTTAATACTTTTCGGAACACAGCAAACTTGACAAGCGTCAGACATCTACTAATAATTGCGGAATAAATCTGGAAAGGCTATAACTTGGAACGCCGTACGGTTTGCAAGTGAAAAATACATAGTGGACAACCATTAAATATGAAACAGTATGCATCTACTTTGACTTGTGCAGAATCTGTCTCTTTCTTGGCCTTTTCAGACTTTTGCAGTCTGTAGGGTTATAGCTTCTGACACTGTAACGCCGTCTTGCATGGTTCATTCTATCGAGACGTTCACACTATTTTTTTATGTTGTACAGAGTTTTGTTTCTTACGTTAAACATGTTAAGTTCCTTCCTAATGTCACTGTTCCTTAATCCATCGACTCTTTCACAGTTGTAAGTAATCTAATTTCAGTTCCCTTGATCTTACTATGCTGTTGTTTGCAAATGATCCACGCCTCATTTCCGTCGAGTAATGTGAGGATGTCCATCACTTTTAATTTTTGTACCTATTTTCTAAAGCACTTTTTTAATGTTCCATATCTGTGTTTAAATTTTTCGTTTTGTTTGCCAACGCATTTGTCATATTTGTGTGAGATATTACAGTCCAGATAATTAAAACGATTGACATGTTCTAGTATTGCATTGTTCACTACTATTTTTGTTCTTGTGGAGCCCTTCCTAAAAATGGCATTGTTTTAGTCTCCTTTGAGGATACAATCATATTACAGTGTTTGGCTATTTTTCACAGAACGTTAATTCCTTTTTACTGCTCATTCTCTTTCTCCTTTAAAATTGTAACATCGTCTGTGTATAGAACAGAATTCAGCGTGGCCTCCCAGTCTATTCCTGTAACTGCATATAACTCAGCTGTCCATTCACACATTCAAGAGGCTGCCAGTTCTTCATTTATATGTAAACATGTATAACTTTTTTATTTGAGTAGAACTGCGATGAAATAATAAATGTGGAAGAATCGATTCGTTAGATATCAGTGTCCTACAAAAAATTAATAAAATGTATGAGATGACTTGCTAATATGACAAATTAAAGGGAAACATCTGAGATAATGTGGTATTCACCCACTAAGGAATTATGATGCAACTAACATGAGATACGCAGTAGTTTAATTAGTCACCAACAGAAAGTTTGAGAAATATCGACTTACACATTACGTACCACAGCACATCACTGGACGTTCGTATCAAAATTTTGTGTACTCCGCACAGTGACAGCTACATCATTAAAATTGTAGGTAGCGAAGAAGTGTATTGATGCTGAATCGAAACACAACGATGGCCTTCATGCTATTCATCAATTATTCACCAATACGTTTCTCCTGGACTGATAGCACCTTATTGTGGTCTGCACATTCACATGGCACGTCAAATATTGAACACTGCTGGGCTTGCGATGGTCGGCAGCTCGTTTGTGGCACTCGGTCAACATCCAATACACGTTAATGTTGCACTCTCGTTGAGGACTTTTGGGATAATATTCGTCGCAGACACTCGGAAGCGAAGTACGACCGATGTTGCGACATGTAGTGATATAGAGCTATACACCAATTAGAAGTTTGTGTTACTGTTCTGCACTTTGTTATTTCTGTGCAATAACAAGGGCTATACACAAAGTGAATTTAATTTTTATGGGTGCTTCTTCAGGGCGTAGGCTATTTCTTATAACTGATGTATTGGTTCAAATGGCTCTGAGCACTATGCGACTTAACTTGTGAGGTCATCAGTCGCCTAGAACTTAAAACTAATTAAACCTAACTAACCTAAGGACATCACACACATCCATGCCCGAGTCAGCATTCGAATATGCGACCGTAGCGGTCGCTCGGTTCCAGACTGTATCGGCCATAACCGCCGGCATCTGATGTATTAAAATCGCATTATCAGTTATGTAGTACAAAATATACGTACGTTATACGATAAAAAAGTAATACTAAGAACCATTAATAATACTAGGAACCAGGATGCAATATAATAAAAATATCCACGGGTGTACTACCGGTCTATAGTGTCCAACGGGCACAATATTTCGGCGATCATACATGTCGCCATCATCAGGTGAACTGACGGACTGAGCTCCTGTGAACGTGCCGGCACGGAGATCCGTACGCTATGGCTACTCACAGGGAACTGGGTTCGGTCGCGGCGGCGGCCGATGTAAATACCCTTCGCCCGCGGCGCGCTCCCTCCGCTGTCCGCGCCCCGCGCTCCGCGCCACGGTCGCGCGGTGGAACAGATTGCGACGGCTTCTGAGATGAGTTGGAGTGATGGCTCTGTCCGCCGTGGTCGTCACGACTATACGTTTGCTCGATTTACTCTTAATTAACCCAATCGCTGGTTCCCAAGCCTTGCTAAGATTATAGCCACAGTCAAGGTTTATGAGGTCGTCATTGGTGCGAATTTCGATGGCCTCTCTAACAACGCTGTCCCAGTATCTCGACGTCTGTACCAGAATCCTCGTGCGTTCATACTCCATAGCGTGATTTTCCGACAAACAATGATCAGCGACCGCCGACTTGCTCGGATACATCAGTCGAGTGTGCCTCTGGTGTTCACGGCATCGATCCTCGACGGTACGCATCGTCTGACCAATATACGACTTGCCACATTGGCACGGAATCTGGTACACGCCGGCCTTCCTCAAACCGAGGAAACTCCCCACCAGTGCACGAGTTTCATTCGGAGGACAGAACACAGTTCCGACCCAGTGTTTCTTCAAAATGCGGGCGATTTTCCTTGAGAGTGCGTCTGTATATGGAATAAACGCAGTGCCTACCTCCTCCCTCGTGATTTCATTCATCTCCACAGGTTGTGCTGTAGTGGTTGGGCGGAGAGCACGTTAAATCTGCCACTCTGAGTAGCCATTCTTTCGAAATACAGTTCTCAGATGTTCCAATTCCTGGGTAGACTCTCTGCGTCAGAGGTAGTGCGCGCCCTATGTACTAGAGTTTTAAGCACCCCATTCCTCTGTGAAGGGTGGTGGCAGCTGTCTGCGTGCAAATACAGATCAGTGTGCGTTGTCTTCCTATACACCCCATGGCCTAGGGTGCCGTCAGGCCTTCTCTTGACCAAGACGTCAAGGAAAAGTAATTTACCCTCCGTTTCAGTCTCCATAGTGAAACTGATGTTGGGGTGTATGGAGTTTAGATTTGTAAGGAAGTCAAGGAGTTTATCCATACCATGCGGCCAGATGATGGACGTGTCGTCCAAGTAGCGGAAAAAGCAAGTAGGTTTCCATTAATAATTTTAATGATCAAGCTATTGAAGAGGAGGTGACCTCAACTTGCCAGGTGTAGTTTGGAAGTGCCATGCTGTCAAAACTGGTGCCAGAGACAGGGATTCGTGTGACATCGTTCTGAATGTCTTGTCCGGAAATTACTTTGGGCAGATAGCTAGAGAACCAACTCGTGATGGTAACGATTTATATCTCATGGCAACAAACAGACTTCTGAACTCATAGAATCAGTTAACGCAGAGAAAGGTGTCAGTGATCGTAAGACTATGGTACCATCTATGACAACAGGTCTAACAAGGAATTTTAAGAAAGGTAGGAAGGTACCTGAGCAGTCAGCATCAACTGGTCGGTGATGGGGATGAAGATGTGGAAGACGAATGGAAAAGATTCAAAAGAATCATGTATTATGTCCTAAACAATAACGTTCTGAGTACTCCAAAATACTGAATGCAGTCTTCCGAGATTGTTTCAGCGCGGAAAGTTGTAACAGCGTCGTACGAACGTCGAAGTGGCAGACCTCGAGACAACTGATCGCGCAATAGAAAAACAACTACAATCGCTTGGCAGTGGAGAGGCGTCAGGACAAGATGAGATAGCCGTAAGATTCCACAAAGATTGTGCGAAAGAATTTCTCCTCTTCTAGCAGTAATTTATCGTAGAACGCTAGAATAACACAGGGTACCTAGCGACTGGAAGAAAGCAAAGGTCATTCCCGTTTTTAAGAAGGGCCGTAGGACAGATGCAAAAAAGTATAGTCCTGTATCGTTGACATCATTCAGTTTCAGAATTATGGAACATGTTTTGTACGCAAGAATTATGACCTTCTTGGAGAAGGGAATTCTCCTCTATAAAAATCAACATGGATTCGCAAACAGAGATCCTGCGAAACTCAGCTCGAACTGGTCCTCCATGAGATCCACAGTGCCCTTGACATGGCGCTCAGATTGGTGCCGTGTTCCTTGACTTCAGGGAGGCATCTGACACCGTCCCACAGTGCCATACAGTGGAAAAAATACAAGCTTATCCAGTATCGGAGCAGACTAGCGATTGGATTCAAGACTTCCTTGCAGACAAGATTCAACCCGTCGCTCTTAACGGAACAAAATCAACAGATGTAAAGATAATTTCAGGGGTAACCCAAGCAAGTGTTATAGGACCGTTACCGTTTACAGTGTATCTAAATGATCTAGAAGAAACCCTCGGCTGCTTTCAAAAAGTTTTCGCAAATGATAGTGTTGTCTATAACAAACTAGCAACGCCAGAAAATAGTAACGATTTGCATAATGACCTCCAGAGAATTGATGAATTGCGCAGGCTCTGGCAGATGACCCTGAACGTAAATAAATGTAACATACTGCGCATACATACGATAAGAAATCCACTATTCTATAGGTACACTACTGACTGCAAAGCGATGGAAACAGTATCTGGTATAGAAAATCTAGGAGTTTATGCGATTTCAGTCTTTCTCGGCGTATGTCACTGACTAATTCTTCTCGGGTTATCAGCCGAGTGGTGGCGCCGACTTGTCGCAACGTTTCAATAAGTCTCGTACCCATCATATTCGCCAGAAGATTATGGGTACGAAACTCATTGAAACGTTGCGAAAAGATGACGCCACCACTCGGCTGATAACCCGAGAAGAATTCATCAATCTAGGAATAATTATCCAGAGCGTCCTTAAGCGGGAAAAGCGGATGCCAGGCTCAGATTCATATGAAGAATCTTAAGGAAACGTAACTCATTCACGAAGGAAGTGGCTTATAAGGCGCTTTTTCGCCCGATTCTTGAGTGTTGTTCATCTGTCTAGGATCCATATAAAGTAGAACTGATAGAGAAGATCCAAAGAAGAGCTGCACGGTACGTCATGGGATCGTTTTGTCAGCACCTGAGCGTTACAGAGATGCTCAACCAACTCCATTGACAGACGTTACAAGAGAGGCATTGCGTATCACGGAGAAATTTACTGTTGAAATTTCGAGAGAGCACTTTTAGGGAAGAGTCGGACAACATATTACTCCCTCCCACGTAGGTATCGCGTAATGACCATGAAGAGAACATTCGATAAATTAGAGCCAATACAGAGGCTTACCGACAGTCGTTCTCCCCAAGCGCTATCGCGAGTGGAACAGGATTGGAGGCTCAGTTAATGGTACAAAAAGTGCCCTCCTCTACATACCATTAACTGGCTTCCGGAGTATGATGTAGGCGTAGATGAACGAATTAGGAGAAAACAAATGGATACCATAAGAGATAATTGAATGTGGCCCTAGGCGTTTGTACTTAATCCGTCAAACCGATTATTTCTCAGTAGGAGTTATTTAAATTCAGCATACTGCAAAATTTCATGGGACCACGCTTTGGCTTTACAGAGGGAAAAAGTAAGACACCAGTAGCAAATCTTACTACACATGAAATAAATCGTCAAATTTTCCTACGTCGTCATTTGGCCTACCAGTGTAGGCCAAAGGACTGTGAAAGGTAGTCTGCAGCATTCATTCGCCGGCCGAAGTGGCCGTGCGGTTAAAGGCGCTGCAGTCTGGAACCGCAAGACCGCTACGGTCGCAGGTTCGAATCCTGCCTCGGGCATGGATGTTTGTGATGTCCTTAGGTTAGTTAGGTTTAACTAGTTCTAAGTTCTAGGGGACTAATAACCTCAGCAGTTGAGTCCCATAGTGCTCAGAGCCATTTGAACCATTTGCCAGCATTCATTCTGTCAATACATTCACTCCCCGTTCTTCTATTGTTTTCGGTTACGTCCGCATCTCCAAATGTCTATGAGGGTAGGAGATGATTGGACTTGATTGCCCAGAAGCTTCGTGTTAGGTGATTCACTGCGTTATCATGTGCAGCCTATGAAAGTGATCACTGTTCCACGCTTCAGCCGAGAGTTCTACGAGACATTAAGAATATTGCACTTGTCTGCACTCTGCAGTTAGCTGTCCACTGACAGACACACGAAAGGGAATTCCAATCGAGCTCTTAATTGGTAGTTATCTTTACTGGAAAAAATCACCGATAGTTACAGTTTGTCACCCATAGTCTAACAATCCGCATTTCAGAATCCATTGTTGTGTTGTAGATCGTAGAAATAGTCAACATTCCTTCAAGAGAAGGTGCAGGAATGCTTGATAATATCACTACTAACAGCCATGGGATGTAATCGTAACCGTGACAGAACTGCAAGTATTCCTGGCAGAAGATTCCTTTAAGGACTCGCTGTTAAAAAAACGTTGACGTTAACTACGAAATCTACTGTCTCCGTTCACACGGTTAGTGGAATATGTAATAATATTTTGTTACTCAGGCAGACGGACGACGCTTTGATGATCACGCACAAGATAAGATGCCTGAAATTTCTGAAGTAGAACTGATTCCTTATTTGTCTTTACTAAATCCAGATGCGCAGTTATGCCAATTGTCTCTAGATCCCAAAACAGCTGGTGATCCGTGGACATGTGAGCCTGAAGTGCAAAGCAAACAACAGCTAAATTCGCGCAGACGGCATACTTGCTTCCACTGAAAATCCAAATGAGTATGTTAAGAAACAGTACTCCTCTAATATCGAAATTGGCAAGGCTACTTCAGTTGGTCTACCACTGATATACAAAAACGCACATTGAGACTTGAGATGTTTTCTGGACTTGTCGAATCTTTGACGAATTTTTGGCAGCAGTTTCAGCAATTGGTTGATCAAAATCTCACGATATAATATTTTTGTGTGGCTGCTTAGACTGGGAGCCTAAGAATTAGGCTGTTAGGCTGTTGTTGAGGCTGCGATCTCTGACATATATGATGAAACCAAGAGAATCCTCACTACATACTATGGCGATGAAAATATAATTGCAATATCGCACATGGATTATTTGAATTTCATTAAATCCAAACACTTCCCGAATCCAGAATCATTTTTTTTACTTTATTGTTATTTTAACACCTGAACAATCAGGTAGGCTGGCAGCGGCATGCTACGCCGCTCTTCAGCCATAGAGTAGACAATCACAGTACAATAATGGAGAATGAAAATGAACATAGTGACGGGCAAAAAATAGTAGGCACAGACACACAAAAAACACGGAGCCGTTCACACTCGACGAGAAAGATACTGAAAACACGTTGGCACGGCGCACAAAACACTGATGAATCCGATGGCACAAGTGAACGTAGAAGCGTGACGGCGGACACTAAAAACACAAACGACGTCACACACACGAGACACAGATGGCGATGATCTCCGGCGCGCGAAAGTCCACGTAGCGTGTGCGAGTCCGGGGACCTGCCAAGAGGGGAAGAAGGGTGAGTGCGGGCGGAGAGGGTGGAGAGGGGAGAACAGAGATGCCAATGGCTGAGGAGATGGGAGGAGGAATAGAAGGACAGGGGAGGGGAGGCCCGGGGGAGGAGTGAGGAGAAGGGGAGGAGGGATGGAGGGTGCCCAAGGGAACAGAAACAGGAAGAGGGAGGGAGGATCAAAGTTTGTAGGAGGGGTAGATGGAGGGGAGGAGGGCATCATCAGGGAGGGGCAGCTGGCGGAAGCCACCTTGGGAGAGGGTAAGGAGGGTGGAGAGATGGAGACCGGGTGGGACGTGCGAATACAGGCGCGGCAGTGGCGGGGGTGGGAGAGGATCGGGGAGACGAGCGGGTGAGGAGGATCGAGTTTGCAGGAGGTGTACAGGATCCGTATCCTTTCAATGAAAAGGAGGGGGTGGGGGAAGGGGATGAGATCGTACAGGATCTGCGTGGGGGAGGGGAGACGGATGCGATAGGCGAGGCGGAGAGCATGACGTTCGAGGATTTGGAGGGATTTATAAAAGGTAGGGGGGGGGCGGAGATCCAAGCCGGATGGGCATAACAAAGGATAGGGCGGATGAGGGACTTATAGGTGTGGAGGATGGTGGAGGGGTCCAGACCCCACGTACGGCCGGAGAGGAGCTTGAGGAGACTGAGTCGGGAGCGTGCCTTGGCTTGGATTGTCCGGAGGTGGGGAGTCCAGGAGAGGCGACGGTCGAGGGTGACGCCAAGGTACTTAAGGGTGGGAGTGAGGGCGATAGGACGGCCATAGATGGTGAGATAGAAATCAAGGAGGCGGAAGGGGTGGTTTTGCCTACAATGATCGCCTGGGTTTTGGAGGGATTGACCTTGAGCAACCACTGGTTGCACCAAGCGGTGAACCGGTCAAGATGGGATTGGAGAAGGTGTTGGGAGCGCTGTAGGGTGGGGTCAAGGGCAAGGAAGGCGGTGTCATCGGCAAACTGGAGAAGGTGGACGGGGGCTGACGGCGGCGGCATGTCCGCCGTGTACAAAAGGTACAGAAGGGGGGAGAGGACGGAGCTTTGGGGCACACCGGCAGAGGGGAAAAAGGTGTAGGAATCTGTGTTATGGATGGTGACATAGGAAGGACGGCGGGAGAGAAAGGAACCGATCAGACGGACGTAGTTAATGGGAAGGGCGAAGGTTTGGAGCTTGAAGAGGAGACCGGAATGCCAGACACGGTCATAGGCACGTTTGAGGTCCAGGGAGAGGAAGATTGCGGAGCGACGGGATGGTGACATAGGAAGGACGGCGGGAGAGAAAGGAACCGATCAGACGGACGTAGTTAATGGGAAGGGCGAAGGTTTGGAGCTTGAAGAGGAGACCGGAATGCCAGACACGGTCATAGGCACGTTTGAGGTCCAGGGAGAGGAAGATTGCGGAGCGACGGGAATTAAGCTGTTCGGAAAGGAGATGAGTGAGGTGAAGGAGAAGGTCGTCGGAAGAGAAGGACGGCCGAAAGCCACACTGGGTAACGGGAAGGAGGCGGTGCTGGCGGAGATGCTGGTGGATGCGACGGGTGAGCATAGATTCCAGGATCTTGCTGAAGACTGAGGTAATGCTAATGGGACGGTAGGAGGAGACGGTGGACGGCGGTTTGCCAGGTTTAAGGAACATGAGGATACGGGAGGTTTTCCACAAGTTGGGGTAGTAACCGGTGGACAGGACTACATTGTAGAGCCTGGCCAGGGTGGAAAGCAAAGAGACAGGAGCTTCACGAAGGTGACGGTAGGTGACACGATCGTGACCAGGAGCGGTGTTGCGTTTTGTGCAGAGTGTAGCAATGAGATCCTGTGTAGTGATAGGGGCATTGAGTTCCGTGTGTGCAATGTTGTCCAAGTACTGGAAACCAGGAGCTAGGGGAGGGACAGACGTGTCAGTTCGATCGCGGATATCCGGGAAGAGGGAGTAATCGAACTGGGGATCATTGGGGATGGAAAACACATCGGACAGGTGGGAGACAAAGTAATTGGCCTTACGAAGGGCGTCAGGGAAGGGGTGATCATCATGGAGAAGAGGATAGTAGGGGGAGGGCTTAGTTCCGGTAAGGCGACGGAAGGCTGACCAGAACTTGGACGAGTTGATAGGTAGGGTAGCATTTAAACGGGTGCATGTCTGTCGCCAGTCCCGGCGTTTCTTAGCCGCAAGCAAATTACGAATGTGTCGCTGGAGTTGCCGGTGGCGTCGTAGGGTGTCCGGGTCACGCGTGCGGAGGAAGGCACGGTAGAGACGGCGGGATTCACGGAGGAGGAGGACGGCCTGTGGGGGTAAGGTAGGACGGTGGGGGTGGATGGTGACAGTAGGGACGTGGGCCTCCACGGCCTCAGACAAGGTCTGCTGGAGAAAGGAGGCGGCATGGGTGACATCATCTGGGTGGTGGTAGGTGAGAGGGTGGCTATCGACCTGGGTGGAGAGGGTTTCCAGGTAGGCATTCCAGTTGGCACGGGAATAGTCATGGACGTACTTAGGGGGAGGGTCATTACGAGGGTCGAGGCGGGGGCGACGACCGTCTGAAATGGTGAGGAGGACAGGGAGAAGGTCGCTACCAATAGGCTGCAGGACATCCACCGTTATGCGGCCAAGAAGATTGGGGGCGGAGAGGATAACATCGGGAGTGGAGTTGGATTCGGGACGGGTGTGCTGGGGGATGGGAATGAGGTCGCCTTGAAGGGAGGAGAGGAACCGATGCCACCACCGTAACTGGGCAGCGGAACGACTATGGATGTTGAGGTCGGCGGCGATCACGTAGGAGGAGAAGGTACGGTCGATGTGGGAGAGGAAGTCGAAGGGAATAGGGGCGTTGGGGCGGACATAGATGGTGGCACAGGTAACGGTAAGGCCAGGGAAGAAAAGACTAAGGATCAGGTGTTCGGTGGGGTCGGGAAGGAGAGGTTGGAGTCGAACGGGGATCTGGCGATGGTGCCCAATGGCAACTCCGCCACGCGCAATTGGGGGGGGGGATTATCGGAGCGGTGGAGGAGGTAGGGCGAAGTGTGGACGGTGTGGTGGGGTTAGAGGAAGGTTTCATTAAGGAGGAAGGCGTCCACGCGGTGGGTGGCAAGGGTGTGTAGGAAGAAGTTCTTGTTGGCGGGAAGGGAGCGGATGTTGTTGAAAAGGATACGGTGCTGCCGTGCCATGACAGGGATTTAAACGAGGGTGTCAAGACGGGAGAAGGTGAAATGGGCCTGGTTGTACGAGTAGGTGGCGTACATTTTGGGGTGGAAAACGGAACGGGCGGCGAGGGAGATCTGTTGGAGGGTGTGTGGGCGCTGAAATGATCCAGAACCACTGAATTCTGTACTTATCGAATGCACCTCTAGCATCCAAACAGTGAGCGCAATCGGCGAAGACGTAAGTCGTGTACTAGGTCAAACAATTTCAGAACTTTTCTCGATGATATCTGCCGAAGCCGCCTTATTCATGTCAAGCAAAATGGTCTTTCTGAATGGGACATACTTCATGTTGTGTACATAGTTCCGCGTAGTCATCGCGTACACAACTTCCACGATAGAGCGCGCCCCGCTAAGCACAACAGCGCAGGCGAAGCGGTCGTCCCTCTCCGCACTACGAGATGGCGCTGTCGTAGAGACGGACCAAATTCTTCTTCCGCCGATCCGCATATTAATATGTAACGCACCCAATGAGATTGCTGCTAACGTAGAACCTTTTCTCCTCGCGGATCACACTCGCGCAGTGATACCTCAACGCTCGAGGTATTATAACGAGTGTACAGACCTCCGGTTCGTCAGTCTGCATTAGTCTGCATTAGTCTGTAGTCAAGTTTCAGTATGCGCCTAATAAGATTATCATATTCCTGTACATAGCCATGAAGATAAATGTATAGACAGTTTTGCCAAGTATCAGAGATATGTGAGAAAAAGATTAACGTACCAAGACCAAAGGAACTTCATATTGTCAATTGTAAATAGATCGAGAACCAAGTTAAGTTACTTTTATGCTTGTTATTATTTTAATAAATGTGTGTGAAAAATAATCAAGTTCTGTTTAATGTTGGTCACCGTCAATCTGCTACTCTAAAGGTGCAAGTGGCATTTCTATCGTCTGACCTAACGGCAGAAGATAAACACGCCACGATAAGACCACGAGACATATTGCTGCCACTCGCCTACTTCGCTAGAGCGACAAGTCAAATAATCTGATGGTGTGTGTACCGAAGGTCTTACAGTACGCACACCACACTTCACTTAACAGAATTTATGGGAACGAAAACAGACGTAGTGCTTGCTTCGCAAATGATCCGTTGTGACAATGTCCACTCTGATCGCAATCGAACATTACCAAACTATAAAAATTAAGATCCATTTGCGTCTTTTGCAAGAACGTGGCCACTGTGCCCAAGAACGTTAGCGAACGAAAGATGTTTTTTGTGCCTAATCAGAGAACATAAAATATAAAATTGCAGAAAAAAGTTTAGGAAAATTCGTGCTAACTGTACAAAAACCGTATCACTAGTCGACAGGCGTCGAAGGTACGACATGTAGATCTCAGCAGCACAGAACAACGTCACTTCTGTTAGTAAAATAGATGCAGCTACGACAAGCGTCATATGCTTGTACACAGCACAGGTGCACATCGTAGGACCAACAGGACTAAATAAACTTACTCAATGTTTAGTAGACAACGCAAGCCAAAATCATTAACTGAAGATCATAAATTGCCTGCCTTCGATCAAGGTGTTGCAAGTTCGACTCTCGTGTTGGATAACGAGAGGTGTGAAGGTATTACGTAAGTGTGTACTTTGATAAACAACAAACAGATGGCAGCACAACTCATAAACAATTTACAGGCCTCGTGTAACATCTGACAACCCGTTAAAGCGCGAACCAGCTGTTACAATACGACTTCTTTCTTTTGTTTTAGTTATCAGTCCTCTGAATGATGCGGCCTTCCACAAATTCCTCTCCGGTGCCAACCTCTTCATCTCAGAGTAGCATTTCGAACCTATGCCCCCAATTATTTGCTGAATGTGTATTACATCAGTTATACTTTTCGTTCCAATTGATCCAAAACGAGGAGATCCTCTGGGATGTGAAAATGTCAGAAAACAAGAATACACAATAAATGTTCGAAAAATAAGAACACAGATCCCAAATGCCATTGCCCCTGTGGATGTGGAATCGGTAAAAAAAAAAATAATTAAATGAAAACAAAACTTCAAAACTTTAAGCATATTTACATTCCTGTTTTGAACATGGCTGTATTCAGCAACCGTAATTAATTACAATGTCACAAATTTCCAGCCAACCGGTTGCAAATAGAATTTAAAATTCTTTAACTAGTTTTCAACGCTAACTAGGGGCGCCTTCTTCAGAAGAAAATGTGACCTTACATGTGGTTAAAAGGAAATTTGAGCGACATCGCTCTAGTCAAAACATTAAAACCACGATTAAAACATTTTTCACCTGAATACATAGCAAGTATAGCCAAATTTTTTAAAACAATATATAAACATGCCACTAAGGGCACTTCAGTGTTAAAGGACCCATCGAGAATGTTGAAATTCTGTTTCATGTTCAGTGTGGACTGAATGAGTGGTTCCTGTCGTGGTATGAAGAACACGAAACGAGTCAGTGGGTGTCGATATTCTCAACGCCAAGCCATTTCAAAAAGAGGTAAAATCGCGATTCCTCGGAACACAACACAAGCGTCCCGCTACTGTCCATATTCTGTGTTAATTCACCCACTGAAACCATGCAACTGTATGTGCCACTGTTACCAGTGCCCTTTCGCGACCTACCCTTCTCCAAATGTCCACCGTGAATAGATTTTTTCGCAGTGTTCGCTCGGAAATACACTGAGATGAACGCGCATTAATTGACAGAATTTCGTAAAGTTGTCATGGAACCTGCAGGACACTCGTCTTCTTGTGAACACGTTGGACACACTAACACAACAGTCAGTTTCACTCACATCGTGTTCATGATTGGACCGAAATATGATAGCTTACTTCTGTCGTTACGCCACGTCTCCACTTCGAACTACCTATTGCACTGATTACGTGCGAGGGCTATTGATAAGGAATCCGACGTTATTCTTTATTGTTGAGACCAACAACAGTTTTGGGTGGCGCTCGCTCTTTGTAGTTGTAAGCATACTTAGTGTACACGCCTGAGATTTTCGCAACTGCGGAAACAACCAGAAGCTGGCTGGCCGTTAACAAGTGAACCTATGTAAATGGTAGTATTCTGATTTTGTGCTGTAGGTAAAATGACAGGAAAAGTGGAACACCAACATTTTCTTTTAAGCATGGCGTTTCTAAAACTGAAACAATCCGCAAGATTCGACAGGTTTTTGAGGACGAAGCAAAGGGTCCTGTGCAAGCGAAGGAGTGATACAGCTGCTTCAAAGATGGCCGCTCTTCAGTGAAAAGTTAAGCGCGTTCGGGTAGGCCCTCAACATCCGCGAATGAGGTTGTTGTTGATCACGTAAGGGCCCTGGTGACGCAGGATAGACGAATCACGATCAGCAAAATTGTAGACGGGATCAAAATTAGTTGCGGATCCATTCGTTCCATTTTAACGCAACATCTGGAACTCAGAAGGATCTCAGAAAGATTTGTGCTAGAGTTGCTAACAACTGAGCAGAAGCAACTTCGTTCAGAGATCGCAAAGGCTATACTGGATACTGCGAATAGTAACCCCGATTTCCTTAACTCAGCGATCACAGGTGATGAATCCTCGTTTTATAGGTACGGTCAGAAACAATGTTTCAGTCATCACAGTGGAAGCATCTATCGCCCCCGAGACCCAAAAAACCGACACAGCTCCAAAGCAATTTGAAAATTATGCTCAACGTCCTTTTCTAGTCAAATGGTGTGGTCCAGCACTAGTACGCCCCAAAGACGTTAATGTCAGTAAAGAGTACTACCAAGATACTTGCGTCGCCTTCGTGAAGCAGTCACGCGCAAATGGCCGGACCCATGGGCAGCAGGCGGTTGGCACCTTCACCACGACAATGGACCTGCTCCTCGTCCTAATCTAATACAGAGTTTTTTGGCTATACACAACACGGCTGTGGATTTCCCGCCTCCTTGTTCCCCTGTCTTAGCGCCGAGTAACTTCTGTCTTCTTCCTAAATTGGAAAAGGCTCTGAAAGATACCGAATTTCAGAACAGGGAAGACATTACGCAGAGCTCGATGGAGCAGCTCAGCACCGTACCAAAACGGGCTCTCCAGCGAAGCGTGCTACAGTGGGAGCCACGTAGGGAGAGGCGTCTAGAAGTTTAAGTGGATTACTCTGATGGTGACTGGTATCAAACAATCGTATATGATCCAGAAATGGAAGAGAGTCTCTACTGCAAGTGTCTTATTCATAATGGTGCATTTTGCGCTGTCAGCGCATCTACATATTATCTTGAACAGTGGAGAACTCATTAGTCACAGTGAAATCAGTCGCTGTTCAAGGCAATCTGGAGATGCGCTAATTGCGTGAGACATGTCGTAATTAATAAAACCATTGCGACAGAGACGATGCACTGTTTTAGGAACATTGAACCACTGTTGCTGCACCTGATTGAATGGAGAAACGTGGTCATTGTATACGAATAAAGTTGATTGTTGTTGTTGTTGTGGTCTTCAGTCTTGATACTGGTTTGATGCAGCTCTCCATGCTACTCTATCCTGTGCAAGCATCTTCATCTCCCAGTACCTACTGCAACCTACATACTTCTGAATCTGTTTAGTGTATTCATCTCTTGGTCTCCCTCCACGATTTTTACCCTCCACTCTGCCCTCCAATACTAAATTGGTGATCCCTTGATGCCTCAGAATATGTCCCACCAACCGATCTCATCTCCTGGTCAAGTTGTGCCACAAATTTTTCTTCTCTCCAACTCTATTCAACACCTCCTCATTAGTTGTGTGATCTACCCATCTACAGCATTCTTCTGTAGCACCACATTTCTAAAGCTTCTATTCTCTTTTTGTCTAAACTACTTATCGACCACGTTTCACTTCCATACGTGACTACACTCCACTCAAATACTTTCAGAAACGACTTCTTGACACTTAAATCTATACTCGATGTTAACAAATTTCTCTTCTTCAGAAACCCTTTTCTTGCCATTGCCAGTCTACATTTTATATCCTCTCCACTTCGACCATCATCAGTTATTTTGTTATTTTGCTCCCCAAATAGCAAAACTCCTTTACTACTTTAAGCTTCTCATTTCCTAATCTAATTCCCTCATCATCACCCGATTTAATTCGACTACATTCCATTCTCCTCGTTTTGCTTCTGTTGATGTTCATCTTATATTCTCCTTTCAAGACATTGTCCATTCCGTTCAACTGCTCTTCAGGTCCTTTGATGTCTCTGACAGAATTACAAAGTCATCGGCGAACCTCAAAGTTTTTATTTCTTCTCCATGGATTTTAATTCCTACTCCGAATTTTTCTTTTGTTTCCTTTACTGCTTGCTCACTATACAAATTGAATAACGTCGGGTATAGGCTACAACCCTGTCTCACTCCCTTCCCACCCACTGCTTCCCTTTGATATCCCTCGACGCTTATAACTGCCATCTTGTTTCTGTACAAATTGTAAATAGCCTTTCGCCCCCTGTATTTTACGCCTGCCACCTTCAGAATTGGAAAGAGAGTATTCCAACCAACATTGTCAAAAGCTTTCTCTAAGTCTACAAATGCTAGAAACGTAGGTTTGCCTCTCCTTAATCTATTTTCTAAGATAAGTCATAGGGTCAGTATTTCCTCACGTGTTCCAACATTTCTACGGAATTCAAACCGATCTTCCCCGAGGTTGGCTTCTACCAGTTTTTCCATTCGTCTGTACATAATTCGTGTTATTATTTTGCAGCCGTGGCTTATTAAACTGATAGTTCGTTAATTTTCACATCTGTAAACATCTGCTTTCTTTGGGATAGTAATTATTATATTCTTCTTGAAGTCTGAGGGTATTTCGCCTGTCTCATACATATTGCTCACTAGATTGTAGAGTTTTGTTAGGCCTGGCTCTCCCAAGGCTGTCAGTAGTTCTAATGGAATGTTGTCTACTCCTGGGGCCTTGTTTCGACCTAGGTCTTTGAAAGTTGATTATATATATATATATATATATATATATATATATATATATATATATATATATATATATAAAAGTCGGATTCTTTTCGAACAACCATCACACTACTGCACTGTTACGACTCACGTCAGTTCTAGAGAGCGACCGGTCTACTGTTTCAAGCATGTGACTACCTCCTCTCTGGTGAACTTATTTTGTTTTTCGTACATGCTTCCAGTCCTACTGATCGCACTCCTAGCTGGCTGTGGCTTATACCTCAGCAGTAACTCTGCTGATCTGCGTTCTGTATTCTTGTTACATTTTCTTTATATTCGCTCCCATACCTCAGTGTCTCTTGTTTCATATTAAGCAGGACTGATTCTCTCCCAATATATTTATCTACGAGGGTTGTTTTTTTAATAAGGGCCGTTCGTGCGTATAGTCCCGTAGTTCGCGCGGACGCCGCAACAAGCCACCGCACCACTTGCCGGCATCCTTCCCGTTCACATTGATGCAAGTTGCAGCTCTGTAGAAGACGTGTACGCTTCGCTGTGCTACTTAAGAACGTTTACGATTATTGAATCGCCCGCCGCGTGTGAGATACGGTCAATGATACGTGTTTTGACCGCGAGAATCCTATCGGCTACAGAAATTCATCGTCAGTTAACGGAAGTTTATGGCTTGCATGCAATGAGTGAAGGTAAAGTGCGTCAATGGGTTAGAGAGTTTAAAAATGGCCGTCAAACGTCCGTGACGAAGAACGCTCAGGCCGGCCCTCTGTGATCACTGATGATTTGGTGGCTGCAGTCAAAACAAAGATTCGAGAGGACAGAAGATTCACAATTTCCACTCTTTCTTAGGAATTTCCACAAGTTTCAAGATCGGTTTTGTACAAAATTGTGTCTGAAAACCTAAACTTTAAGAAACTGTGTTCTCGGTGGGTACCCATACTCCTTACAGAGGACCACAAAGGGAAGAGATTTGCCACTTCATTGGACTTTTTGATTCGTTACGAGGAAGAAGGGGAAGACATGTTGAGTCAAATTGTCACTGGAGATGAAACATGGGTATCCCATATCACTCCCGAAAGCAAGCGACAATCGATGGAATGGCGACACACAACCTCACCCGTCAAGGTCAAAGCCAAACAGACGCTGTCAAAGCGCAAGGTTATGGCAGCTGTGTTCTGGGACCGGCGCGGTGTTTTGCTACTGGACTTTATGCCACGAGGAACGACAATCAACTCAGATGCCTATTGTGCAACTCTAAAGAAGCTCCGCAGAGCAATTCAAAACAAAAGGTGCGGCATGCTGACAAAAGGAGTTTTGCTCCTGCACGATAACGCTACGCCTCACACCTCTCAAAAGACTCGGGATTTGATTGATTCTTTTGGCTGGGACGTTTTGGACCATGCACCATACAGCCCCGACCTTGCTCCTGGTGATTTTCACCTTTTCCGGTACCTGAAACACCATCTTGGCGGGCAGCGCTTCAATGACGAGGATGAAGTGAAAGCGGCCGTGAACTCTTGCCTGTAGGAGCAGGCGGCCGAATTCTTTGAAGAGGAAATTAAAAACTTAGTTGTACGGTATGACAAGTGCTTAAATAAACAAGGCAACTATGTAGAAAAATAGGTAAAAGTGTGTAGAATCAGAAAATAAAAGCTTTTTTACAAAAGTATTTGTACCTTTTTTTAAAAATAAAAACGGCCTTTACTTAAAAAACAACCCTCGTACGTAATCATAGTTTGGCTTACATCATGTTGGCGGGCCACTAGCCTGGACTGCTGTCAGAGATATCAGCTCTGCGCTTTTTATCTGTTTCGCCGGTCACTTAGTAAAGTGCCCAACATCCAAAGCCAGAACAACGTCTGACCAACTATGTATTTCATAAATTCTCGTTTTCGCATTTAACTTTCAACTCAGTGATTTACGGACCAGAATTTCCAATCTCATACTGATACCATTACCCTGATCCACAAAGTATTGTGCCTTCACCAAGGAAGCACCGAGCACAGATTTTGTTTTGAGCCAAAGCTATACGAGTGAAAAAGTATCCTAAACCCATTATCTTGAGATAAGGAACTAATGAACAGAAACTAACAGAGAGTTTCTTATTGACTTAAAGATCTTACACTTTATAGTGACAACTTGAGCTCATGTGACGACCAGTAAGCTGACGGGTGCTTTCCCTGAGTCCTTTCCTATTCGATTCAGCACAGTCCCCTCATGTTCCGCACTGTGAAGCATTCCTTGTCGAGAACCTTGGCCACCTGTTTCTAGGCATGAAGAATTCTGTTTCCATAAGTTAATTCTAAATATGATGATCCCTTTTGCTAAATTTTTCTCTGCACATTCATTCATCTTTGTTGCGACTTCATCCTGATTTATCGTGTACTAAATGCGTGTCTGCAAGTTCTCACAACAAGTAGTGCTCCATCGCGGATAATCATACGCGTGTCGTACACATGGGCAACTGACTGTTGCTTTGCAAGGCAGCGCCTCCAGCATCGACGAGTCTAAAAGTGGCCTGTTAGAAAATACAAGTTTTCACAAATACGAGTCGCACTGCTAATATAAGTCCAAGTATCGCCTGAATATTTATATTCTGCCAATGCAATCACTCTATAACTTACTTCTTGAATGCAGATTGCCAGATAATATACAGCAGGAGTTGGAAAATAAACTATGCTTCTTACATCCACCAGATAATATACAGCAGTAGTTGGAAAATAAACTATGCTTCTTATATCCACCTCCCCGTCGTGTCTTAATCTGCTTCCAAGGTAAGTCAATCCCTTCACTTCGTCTAGTATTACGTTCACTTCTGCTAATCATTACTTTCGCCTTTCCTTGGTTTAATTTCACAAGGCAAGTTCTAGGGTTGGATAAAAATTTGTGGGAACACTGCCAAAATATGAATTAAGTTAATTCTAATGAGATGCTCGCTGTCTGTAGCTAATATCGGAAGGTTATTTGGAGCAGTGCAGTGAGCGGCGACAGCTGTGTTTGAGTCACCTGTGGTGTGTTCCGTGTGAAAGTGCGAGAGGCCAGTTCAAGCGCCCTAGCAGCAGGTTTAGGAAACAGAATCAACGAGCATTGATCAAGACTGAATCGGCACATGGTCGGAGCGCACAACAATATTTTCAGGGACAGCGTGAGCAGTGTGGTGATGCGGCACTGCCATATCGTGCGGTAGCGAGACTGTTGAAAGTGTTTCGGGATGGCAGGAGTGCCATTCAAGACCGACCCCCCCCCCTCTCCATGGACCATATGACAGTTGGGCTCCTTGCCTCCCTGCTGTATGTGGATCGCCGATGGACTGCATCCCGACATACTTCATGACAATGAACGATGCCACACGCTGAACCCTGTGCTGGCTTTCATGTGCTTGGTGAGGTGGGAGATACTGTAACATCCATCGTATTCACCTGATATGAGTCGGTGCAGTTACGACTTATTCACCAAATGAGGAAACTCTTCGTGGCATGCGCTTCAACACAGGAGATGACATCACCCGTGCCATAGGGCGGTCCTTGCGAGGCATCACCAAATACACTCCTGGAAATGGAAAAAAGAACACATTGACACCGGTGTGTCAGACCCACCATACTTGCTCCGGACACTGCGAGAGGGCTGTACAAGCAATGATCACACGCACGGCACAGCGGACACACCAGGAACCGCGGTGTTGGCCGTCGAGTGGCGCTAGCTGCGCAGCATTTGTGCACCGCCGCCGTCAGTGTCAGCCAGTTTGCCGTGGCATACGGAGCTCCATCGCAGTCTTTAACACTGGTAGCATGCCGCGACAGCGTGGACATGAACCGTATGTGCAGTTGACGGACTTTGAGCGAGGGCGTATAGTGGGCATGCGGGAGGCCGGGTGGACGTACCGCCGAATTGCTCAAAACGTGGGGCGTGAGGTCTCCACAGTACATCGATGTTGTCGCCAGTGGTCGGCGGAAGGTGCACGTGCCCGTCGACCTGGGACCGGACCGCAGCGACGCACGGATGCACGCCAAGACCGTAGGATCCTACGCAGTGCCGTAGGGGACCGCACCGCCACTTCCCAGCAAATTAGGGACACTGTTGCTCCTGGGGTATCGGCGAGGACCATTCGCAACCGTCTCCATGAAGCTGGGCTACGGTCCCGCACACCGTTAGGCCGTCTTCCGCTCACGCCCCAACATCGTGCAGCCCGCCTCCAGTGGTGTCGCGACAGGCGTGAATGGAGGGACGAATGGAGACGTGTCGTCTTCAGCGATGAGAGTCGCTTCTGCCTTGGTGCCAATGATGGTCGTATGCGTGTTTGGCGCCGTGCAGGTGAGCGCCACAATCAGGACTGCATACGACCGAGGCACACAGGGCCAACACCCGGCATCATGGTGTGGGGAGCGATCTCCTACACTGGCCGTACACCACTGGTGATCGTCGAGGGGACACTGAATAGTGCACGGTACATCCAAACCGTCATCGAACCCATCGTTCTACCATTCCTAGACCGGCAAGGGAACTTGCTGTTCCAACAGGACAATGCACGTCCGCATGTATCCCGTGCCACCCAACGTGCTCTAGAAGGTGTAAGTCAACTACCCTGGCCAGCAAGATCTCTGGATCTGTCCCCCATTTAACATGTTTGGGACTGGATGAAGCGTCGTCTGCCGGCCGAAGTGGCCGTGCGGTTAAAGGCGCTGCAGTCTGGAACCGCAAGACCGCTACGGTCGCAGGTTCGAATCCTGCCTCGGGCATGGATGTTTGTGATGTCCTTAGGTTAGTTAGGTTTAACTAGTTCTAAGTTCTAGGGGACTAATGACCTCAGCAGTTGAGTCCCATAGTGCTCAGAGCCATTTGAACCATTTTTGAAGCGTCGTCTCACGCGGTCTGCACGTCCAGCACGAACGCTGGTCCAACTGAGGCGCCAGGTGGAAATGGCATGGCAAGCCGTTCCACAGGACTACATCCAGCATCTCTACGATCGTCTCCATGGGAGAATAGCAGCCTGCATTGCTGCGAAAGGTGGATATACACTGTACTAGTGCCGACATTGTGCATGCTCTGTTGCCTGTGTCTATGTGCCTGTGGTTCTGTCAGTGTGATCATGTGATGTATCTGACCCCAGGAATGTGTCAATAAAGTTTCCCCTTCCTGGGACAATGAATTCACGATGTTCTTATTTCTATTTCCAGGAGTGTATGAACGCTCTGATGGCGTTCCACCTATATGGGGGAATGTGACTGAGAAGCGGGGCGATTATATTTGGGCATGTAATACGGCCAGCGTTTGGCAATAAAAGCTACTATGACTTATAAGTGTTGCCATTACTTTTTATCCAATCCATGTATTTACCCATTGGGTAAACAATTTCATCGTAATGTGTAAACTTACACGGCCGGAAATGTCACAATTAGTACAATATTCCGGGCTATTATGCCGTGATCGAAGGGATTTCACCTTAAAACCTGACGTTTCATCCCCATCTGCGGATGACATTTTCAAGGGTACCGTAGCTTTGTTGGACGTCCGATTCAGACCCTGGCTCGCTACTCACTACAGCAAAAGTCCTCTATCGCGAGCTTCCGCGCAGTGGTGTGACGTCACATGTTTTGAATACGCGAGCGCCATTGGGCGTTGTCAACTGCCGTCCTCCGCTGTTGTTATCATCCCGTGGTGGAAGACTGGTACGGTCGCAGGTTCGAATCCTGCCTCGGGCATGGATGTGTGTGATGTCCTTAGGTTAGTTAGGTTTAAGTAGTTCTAAGTTCTAGGGGACTGATAACCACAGCAGTTGAGTCCCATAGTGCTCAGAGCCATTTGAACCATTTGGAAGACTGGTACGCATCTACGTCAGCACCGGAACCCGAATGCCATTCAATTTCACGCCATCCTTCTTCCTACTGAAATTCCTGGGATGTTTTACAACACTATGGCCTCTGCATAGCTTTTCATAGCATCCGCTCGTGGCTGTCAGTACTTACGTCCTATCAAAATGAATGTGGTGATCTCCTGGTTGTAAAGCATATTCCGCGACGGCTGATCGGGCAGTCTCCGCTCTTCTGCAATTGCCCTTGTGCTCTTAGAGTAGTTTTTCGACAGTTCTATTTGTAGCAACCACGTACACGTCCCCACAACCACACGGAATCTTCTGAATTCCAACTGGATAAAGCAGGCCGTCGTGGAGAGCATAATGGGTTGTGTTACTTAAGAAATCTTCAAGCAACTCACATATCTGGGAACCTGTTCGGTACGCACAGACCTTCTTTAACAGTCTGCAGTGAAGCACCGAGTCAAATGGTTTTCGCCCACCTTATATACGAGTACAGGAGTCCCCTGCACTTTTTCGACTCGCTTGCGACTTGCACCGGGAGAGAGAGTCGCGATAAATGCAAGGTAAGTAAGGAGCCAGTGCCGTAGAATGCTGTTTTTAGAACCAAAATGGGATTCCATCCGGACTTGATGACTCTTCTGTCCACGATTAGCACTATTGCGGAAGGCATAGTTCGTGCGAAACTCAGCCTGCCCTTTTCGCACATGATATTTGCTAACCATGGATGATCTGGCAGTCTCCGCTCTTCTGCAATTGCCCTTGTGCTCTTCGAGTAGTTTCGCGTTTAAGAAGTCGTTGATGCAGGAGAATCTGCTTTCAACTCTTTCACTTCTTTCTGTAAGCCAGCGATACTTGTTACTAAAGTATGTCGTTCATACGAGGGTGTGAGCGATGGTCAAACGACGGTAGGTTCGTAAGATTCTCCTACATCAACGACTTCTTAAACGCGAAATTTAAAACTTCAGCTTTTCTCTGCCAACTTCCTCTGCCACACCAGACTGGTCAACGAGTGACTGGAAAGAAGCGTTAGACCCTCGTAGTGAGTTTACGTAGGACCAGAATTTTCTCCGGTTCTCGGCAAAATCTTTTGCTACGTTTTCTCGGTGGTAGCTGTTGTATGCTTAGCGCATAGAATCTTTTACAGCCACACGCATTTCTACTAACTTTTGCCTGTCGTCATTTGTGCCTTTTTATCCGAGTTTACTCAGCATATTCCGTATTTCATTTGTTAAACCACAGAGGGACTCTTCCGACCTTAATCTACTTACTCGGAACACTCTTCTCCAGAGTACGATAAACAATCCAGTGGCATTGTCATGCTGTTATTGTTCCTCTCTCCAGAAATAAGATAAAACATATATGATGTGACTCGAACACAACGGCATGAGTGGTGCCATCCTGTGGTCGGAAACTTTTCATTCCATTCAACCGATCCTGTAATTGTTTCTCATGTTCACTGAGGATATTAATGTTATCAGCGAATCTTAAACTTGATCCATTCACCCTGAATTTTAATCCCTTCGCTACAGTAACGTGTTCATTGTAATTAAGCATTGTAGTAGTTCTGTTATATGTTTAGTACCTTATAAATAAAAAAAAACATTTTTTTAAAATTTTGAATTCAGTGTATTAATGTGATCTTAGTAAATGAGTGTTGCAAAGTGATCCTTTCATACAGTGTTCATTAAAAGAAAAAAAAATATAATCATTCCACTTGGTACCTGTGGAAGCTATTTGCTTTAGTTGTAAATATTTCTCGTGTGTTATTGTTTTTCTGACATATCCTACATTTTGGAGGACCTCCTCACTACGGATCAATTGGAATAAAAGTAAATCTAATGTCATCTGATCTTTAATTAAGGCGTCGTACCACGGTATTTGTAAGGTTCAAGGTAAGGTCATGATTTTAGCTGTATCTACTAATCCATCCCGGGTAAATGTCTGAAGACCGACAACGTATTTGGCATACGGGAAATGAATTATATACACACAATTCCTCGTGAATCACTATACTAGTTAGTAACAGCGTGTCAAAATCGCTATTGTAGTTCCTGAAGTTAGCCTACACAACACTACAAAACAGGAAAACGCCGCGGGAATCTTTAACTCATCACAGTTCAGCCAGTTTACACGAAATATTTATAAACTACCAACTGAGTACCCGCCATTGTTTGGGTGTGCGTTTATTCCAGTCTTCTTTCAGTCCATGTCATCCACACCCCACTAATTCCATCTCCTTCCCCCATTTGTCCATCTCCTCCTCTCCACTCTCTGTGTCCATATCCTCTTCCCCTTTCTTCCTATCCATTTTCTCATCCCTCCTACGCTGCTGATCTCGTCATCAACCAGGTCTCTGTCATCGCCTCCTTTTCCTTTTCTCTGCCCATTTCCCCACCTCCCTTACCCCTTTCTCTCTGTCCACCTCCTCATAACTATCTCCCCCCTTCCTGTCATTCATTCCCCCTCCTTCTCTTCCCACGTTATCATCGACATCACAATAGGAACTTTCGGTTCCCCCTCCCCCCTCTAATATGTGTAATAAATTTGGTTGAAATCGATCCAGGGTCTTAGGTGAACCTGCTTGCCGTAGTTTTTCCTACGTACTCACATGAAAATATATTTCAGATGTGTTTTAAGTATTTCACACGTATTTCACCCGTTTCTCTAGCGAATTGTCCCCTGTAATTTCATTTTGTCGCAGCTCAATGTTAGCAACGTCACACCTCCTGATGCCGGCCGAAGTGGCCGTGCGGTTAAAGGCGCTGCAGTCTGGAACCGCAGGACCGCTACGGTCGCAGGTTCGAATCCTGCCTCGGGCATGGATGTTTGTGATGTCCTTAGGTTAGTTAGGTTTAACTAGTTCTAAGTTCTAGGGGACTAATGACCTCAGAAGTTGAGTCCCATAGTGCTCAGAGCCATTTGAACCATTTTTGAACACCTCCTGATGTACGAGTTGTACAATAATATCATATTTCAAATACATCCAGTTGCATAGGTGGCGACTGCCTGCGAAATATGTTACCAACAGATTTAGTAGTAGACTAGTAATAAATTAAAACGTGACGCATTATGCGTCAGGTTTCCCCATCTCTGTGTTTATGACGTCTCTTGAACTATGAGTCGTACAGTGATCTGATTTTGCTGATACGTTTAGTGATATATCCGAATATTGTCTGCAAAATGGGTCGCGAATGCAGTTAGTAACAAAGTAATGAATTAAAGCGTCGTTCTTCATGCGCCAGTTTTGCTTCATGAACAGCGAAAATGTAGTAAGCAGTAAACTTCCTTCGTTTCAGCGTTTTGCGGGGGTTGTCAGCGAGAAAAATTTTTTCGTAACAGTTTGAAATTATATGTAAAATTTATTGCAAATCAGTAAGTGATCTCATTCTCATGGATGAAGGAAGTACTTAAATACACTCTCGCGTCGTCGGGCACACTGCTGCTTGATACAGACAACTTTCATAGGTAGGTAGTTCCTAACACACAGCGATTCTTTTCAGACAGTAAGTGCTATGTGTACCAAGTTTCGTTGAAATGACTCCAGTGGTTTAGGAGACGTTGAACACACACACATACGTACATCCATTTTAGTAACATGTATTAATACACCGTGAGTCACCTAACATTACCACTGGAAACACTTCGCAAACCACAAGAAACACTGAATAGCCAATTCCGCAGACCGAAAGTGAGGGGAGGAGCTGTTGTAATTGGTTAATATAAACCACTGAGAAATGCACGGAATCTGGTTTTCAACATATACTTATGTGACAAACTGCCTATTGGCTTCTGTCTCGGGCCACGTTCATCTAATGATTTTTCTGACGTTTCGCCAGCACGAGTGGCTGGCGTTGTCAAAGCTTCACCCTCTATTGCCGGTGGTGAACTGGAGCCGAGCTCGCGGCCTCAGACTATATGTACCTGGCGCGCCAACGTCCGAGGGCTTCTCCGCTTGACAATGCCAGCCACTCGTGCTGGCGAAACGTCAGAAAAATAATTAGATGAACGTCGGCCGAAGAACCCGAGACAGAAGCCAATAGGCAGTTTGTGAACAAGTGCCCAAGAAAGCCTTAACAATTTTATATACTTATGTCTTTTTTTAATGGAAATCTGTTATTATTTTTGACACAACTGTAAATAGAAACAAATACTTAATCAATGCCGTTGGTTGCATTGTAAAATGTTAAGCACATCAAGAGTAATTTGTAACGTAAAGTTGACGCTTGAAACCTCAGACGTTCAGTCGCGTGTTGGAACAAACAAGATCTGTAGGGGTATGTTAACGAAGACTACGATGTTTACGAGCTTGGCAGCCTCCGTGTCTGCAAGTAGCGCTTCCTGAATTAGTCCTTGTACCCAGAATAACTGTAGAACGCTATGTTACCGGACGTCTGCGGCAGTGTACTGTACACGAGTAAGAACAGAAGTACGCACAGTACGAACGTGAGAGGGTCGCAAGTACAACAGTGTGTACAGTGTGGTAAGAACTGTGAAAATGATTTATTCTGACTCTGAAAAGGCAGAGATGATACTCATCTATGGCGTGAGTAGACAAAACGCAGCTGCAGCCTGCAGATTGTATGCAGAAAGGTACCCTTACAGAGACCATCCAACGCGCCGCACATTTGAAAACCTCTACAAACAATTGTATGCAACAGGTATGGTCCTAACACGAAAACGGGTCCGTAAGAAACCCATCACAGGAGAAGCAGGTGCAGTTGGTGTGTTAGCTGCTGTTGCCGTGAACCACCCATGAGTTCACGTGACATCGCTAGAGGCAGTGCAATAAGTCAAAGTAGTGTGATGCGCATACTTCATCGCCGCAAATTTCTCCCGTATCATGTGTCGCTGCATCAGCAATTACATGCGGATGAGTTTAATAATGGAGTGAATTTCTGTCAATGATCATTAACAGAGAATTCATTGCAGTTCTACCTTTTTACCGATGAAGCAGGTTTGACAAACCACGGTGCAGTGAATTTATGAAACGTGCATTACTGGCCCCTGCACAACCCTCGCTGGCTTCGACAAGTAGAGCGACAGCGACCGTGGAATGTAAATGTATCGTGCGGAGTTGTTGGCGACCATCTCATTGGTCCTCACTTCATTGAATGCACCCAGAAAGCTGAAAATACATCGAGGTTCTACGAAATGATCTGCCAAAATTGATAGAAAATGTCCCGCTGGAAATGCGTACACGTATGTGGTATCAACATGCACATTGACCCTTGACAGAATGTTCGACGAGGACGTGGCGGACGCACAAATTGGCCATTCTGTTCTCCTGATCTTTTACCTTTAGACTTCTTTCTGTGGGGTACGTTAAAGGACAACGTGTACCGTGAGGTGCCTGCAACCCCAGAGGATATGAAACATCGTATTGAGGCAACCTGTGGCTACATTACACCAGATGTACTGCGTCGTGTAAGACGTGCATTAAACGGTAGGTTGCAAATGTGTGCAGCAAATGATGGGCACCGCATTCAACATTTATTGGCCTGAAATGTCAGGACAGACTCTTTTACGTTCTGTAATTGAAAAGAAAAAGCAAACAAATTGGTAAGTTTAACTGACTTCTCATGTTAATGAACATTTTCTTCTAACAAATCAGTGCCGTACAGTATTCTTCAGAAAAAAATATAAATCTTAGCATGTGGACATTACATGCTGCGCAAGTCTCTTCTATACCTGCGTTACGTCACTGATCTTTTTGTATCCCTAATTAATTCGGTTCTCTCCGATACACACGATTGAACTGCTGAGGAGTTACTCAAGCATCAACCTTATGTTACAAATTACCCCAGATGTAATAAACATTTTATACTGTAAGAAACGGCATTGTTCAAGTTTTTTTTTTCATTTCCAGTTGTGCTAAAAATAATAGCAGGTTTCCATGGAAAAAAATATAAAAAACATAAGTATGTGTTGAAAATCATACTTATGTGCATTTCTCAAGGGTTTGTATTAAACAATTACACCAACCCCTGCGTTCACTTTCGGTCTGCGGAATTGGTTATTCCGTGTTTGTTGTGGTTTGGGAGGTGTTTCCGCTGGTAATGTTAGCTGACTCACCCTGTATACAAGGTTTCGGGAAATTCCCGTTACAAGCTTTTAGCACTTGAAGAGGGGAGTCAGTAAATAATATTCCGAATAGGAACCCACGCCCGGAAACGTACCGTTTCCGTTCTACGACGGTTTCAGTTCAGGTGTGTAACGCTTGGACGTCTTCTGAGGGAAAGAGAAAAGTCTCAGAGTTGTTTGTTCTGGTATACAATAGGGTAGACAGGGTGACGTGTACTCCTACGGTCTACTATCTGTGGGGGGGTATGAAAAGTATAATGTACGAGACTCCTGTAGAGACAGAGGAAATTGGAGAGACAACAGGTGGAATGGAGAGCGTGTAGCAGGACATATTTCGTAGGTTCATTCTCTGCAACAGCGTTGGTGGTCACAACATCGAGCCTCAGAACTGTTCTGTATGTACAGTACGATGGGTTCTTTTTTGTTTTAGAATAGTGTAAACACTTGATGTTCAAGTGTTGATACAAACGAATGTGTTTAAGTGATAAATAGAAATTTCGTTATGGCTGCTTTCGAATTTTTATCTATTAACCGCACTGAGTCTCCCCTAATTCAATTTCTCAAGTAGAAAAAAAAAAAAAACTTTCTGTTCTGCCTTACGGCAGGACTTGTCATGGGGGAAGCCTCGTCAGAGAGATCCACCACATGTGCGTCTATGGAAGTGAGTCCAGTTGTGGTTTCCCTTTGCCTTCCTCTGATGATGATGAAATGATAATGAGGACAACACAATCCCCAGTCCTTGAGCTGAAAAGAATCCCCGAGCCAACCAGGAATCGAACCCGGGCCCTTTGGCGTGACAGACCGCCGCGCTGATCACTTTTTTTTTTTTTTTGCACTTTGTTCATTGTTGATCGTTGTGTTTGGTCGTTGCGGACGTCACATGACATCGGTTTTTTTCTTTTTGTTGGTCCTTCCACTCAGTAATTTTATTACCGAGGCCAACCAGCTCCCTGACCGCCGTGCCGGCGCAAACTCAGCTATCGGGGCAGACTCTCAACTAAAAGTGAATAAGTTAAACATGTGCATTGAAACCGTCTTGGAACGGAAATGGTGCTTTTCCGGACATGATTTCGGAATCAAAATTTTCTTTACTCAATCCCATCTACAAATCGTCGAAGACTATAACGGGAAATTCTGAACACTCTGTATAAAAAGCTTCCTTGTGAACCGTTGTATCTACACTCCTGGAAATTGAAATAAGAACACCGTGAATTCATTGTCCCAGGAAGGGGAAACTTTATTGACACATTCCTGGGGTCAGATACATCACATGATCACACTGACAGAACCACAGGCACATAGACACAGGCAACAGAGCATGCACAATGTCGGCACTAGTACAGTGTATATCCACCTTTCGCACCAATGCAGGCTGCTATTCTCCCATGGAGACGATCGTAGAGATGCTGGATGTAGTCCTGTGGAACGGCTTGCCATGCCATTTCCACCTGGCGCCTCAGTTGGACCAGCGTTCGTGCTGGACGTGCAGACCGCGTGAGACGACGCTTCATCCAGTGCCAAACATGCTCAATGGGGGACAGATCCGGAGATCTTGCTGGCCAGGGTAGTTGACGTACACCTTCTAGAGCACGTTGGGTGGCACGGGATACATGCGGACGTGCATTGTCCTGTTGGAACAGCAAGTTCCCTTGCCGGTCTAGGAATGGTAGAACGATGGGTTCGATGACGGTTTGGATGTACCGTGCACTATTCAGTGTCCCCTCGACGATCACCAGTGGTGTACGGCCAGTGTAGGAGATCGCTCCCCACACCATGATGCTGGGTGTTGGCCCTGTGTGCCTCGGTCGTATGCAGTCCTGATTGTGGCGCTCACCTGCACGGCGCCAAACACGCATACGACCATCATTGGCACCAAGGCAGAAGCGACTCTCATCGCTGAAGACGACACGTCTCCATTCGTCCTTCCATTCACGCCTGTCGCGACACCACTGGAGGCGGGGTGCACGATGTTGGGGCGTGAGCGGAAGACGGCCTAACGGTGTGCGGGACCGTAGCCCAGCTTCATGGAGACGGTTGCGAATGGTCCTCGCCGATACCCGAGGAGCTACAGTGTCCCTAATTTTCTGGGAAGTGGCGGTGCGGTCCCCTACGGCACTGCGTAGGATCCTACGGTCTTGGCGTGCATCCGTGCGTCGCTGCGGTCCGGTCCCAGGTCGACGGGCACGTGCACCTTCCGCCGACCACTGGCGACAACATCGATGTACTGTGGAGACCTCACGCCCCACGTGTTGAGCAATTCGGCGGTACGTCCACCCGGCCTCCCGCATGCCCACAATATGCCCTCGCTCAAAGTCCGTCAACTGCACATACGGTTCACGTCTACGCTGTCGCGGCATGCTACCAGTGTTAAAGACTGCGATGGAGCTCCGTATGCCACGGCAAACTGGCTGACACTGACGGCGGCGGTGCACAAATGCGGCGCAGCTAGCGCCATTCGACGGCCAACACCGCGGTTCCTGGTGTGTCCGCTGTGCCGTGCGTGTGATCATTGCTTGTACAGCCCTCTCGCAGTGTCCGGAGCAAGTATGGTGGGTCTGACACACCGGTGTCAATGTGTTCTTTTTTCCATTTCTAGGAGTGTATTAGTAAAAACCGTATCAAAATCCCTAGAGTTGCTGAGGAGATCAGCCTTCGAACAGAGACAGGAGAAGCTGGCGGAGGACTTAAATTTATAATACAAAGTGATAGGTCCTTGTTTCGTTCAATAAAAGCATAAAGATATACCTACTGGCCATTAAAATTGCTACACCAAGAAGATGACGTGCTACCGACGCGAAATTTAACGGATAGGAAGAACATGCTGTGATACGTAAATGATTAGCTTTTCAGAGCAACCACACAAGGTTGGCGCCGGTGGCGACACCTACAACGTGCTGACATGAGGAGCATTTTCAACCGATTTCTCATACACAAACAGCAGTTCACCGGCGTTGCCTGGTGAAACGTTGTAATGATGCCTCGCGTAACGAGGAGATATGCGTACCATCACGTTTCCGACTTTGATAAAGGCTGATTGTAGCCTATCGCGATTGCGGTTTATCGTATCGCGTCATTGCTGCTCGCGTTGGTCGAGATCGAATGACTGTTAGCAGAATATGGAATCGGTGGGTTCAGGAGGGTAATACGGAACGCCGTGCTGGAACCCAACGGCGTCGTATCACTAGCAGTCGAGATGACAGGCATCTTATCAGCATGGCGGTAACGGATTGCGCAGCCACGTCTCGATCCCTGAGTCATCAGATGGAGACGTTCGCAAGACGACAACTATCTGCTTGAACAGTTCAACGACGTTTGCAGCAACATGGACTATCAGTTCGGAGACCATGTCTGCGGTTACCCTTGACGCTGCATCACAGACAGGAGCGCCTGCGATGGTGTACTCAGCGACGAACCTGGTTGCACGAATGGCAAAACGTCATTTTTTCGGATGAATCCAGGTTCTGTTTACAGCATCGTGCTGGTCGCATCCGTGTTTGGCGACATCGCGGTGAACGCACATTGGAAACTTGTATTCGTCATCGCCATACTAGCGTTATCATCTGGCGTAATGGTATGGGGTGCCGTTGGTTACACGTCTCGGTCACCTCTTATTCGCATTGACGGCACTTTGAACAGTGGACGTTACATTTCAGATGTGTTACGACCCGTGGATCTACCCTTCATTCGATCCCTCCGAAACCCTACATTTTTAGCAGGATAATGCACGACCCTATTTTGCAGGTCCTGTACGGGCCTTTCTGGATACAGAAAATGTTCGACTGCTGCCCTGTCCATCACATTCTCCAGATCTCTCACCAACTGAAAACGTCTGGTCAATGGTGGCCGAGCAACTGGCTCGTCACAATATGCCAGTCACTAATCTTGATGAACTGTGGTATCGTGTTGAAGCTGCATGGGCAGCTGTACCAGTACACGCCATCCAAACTCTGTCTGACTCAATGCCCAGGCGTATCAAGGCCGTTATTACGGTCAGATGTGGTTGTTCAGGGTACTGATTTCTCAGCATCTATGCACCCAAATTGCGCGAAAATGTAATCACATGTCAGTTCTAGTATAGTATATTCGTCCAATGAATACCCGTTTATCATCTGCATTTCTTCCTGGTATAGCAAGTTTAATGGCCAGTAGTGTACTTAAAACAATAAAATGTGCAGTCGGTGTGTACATATTTATGTTGTGATATTATCTAGGTATCGATTTAATTTTATGTTTTGATATCCATGCGAAATGATGGTTGGTTGGTTGCTTTGGGGAAGGAGACCAGACAGCAAGGTCATCGGTCTCATCGGATTAGGGAAGGATGGGGAAGGAAGTCGGCCGTGCCCTTTGAAAGGAACCATCCCGGAATTTGCCTGGAGCGATTTAGGGAAATCACGGAAAACCTAAATCAGGATGGCCGGACGCGGGATTGAACCGTCGTCCTCCCGAATGCGAGTCCAGTGTCTAACCACTGCGCCACCTCGCTCGCTCATGCGAAATGACCTGCACCTTCCGTTGGAAGGCACTAGACGTGGGCACAGAGCGAGAGCTAGAATTCTCCCACTCTTTGTTTAAGGTACACTCAGTCGCAAAAGTATTCGGAGAGTGGGAAGTTTCACAATGAGTACTCGAGTAACACTGACTGTGAAACCCAAACATATTTGTTAGCAACATATATGTGTAACAACATTAATTACTAAAGAATTATTGTTATTTCGTTTCCAAAACATAAATAACAGAAAAATTGAGAACAAAAATGAAACATCCTGCACATCCTGCTGTTACAAAAGTATTCGGACACTGTCCAATAAATGTTCATAAATTGTACGACGACAATGTCAATACCTTTTCGGTCCACCTTTCATTTTCAATACCTCCTCCAATCTAGTAGGCATACTTTCCACGAGTTTTTTCGTGAAATCTGGGCCTATATTTGCCCGTTCTTGGCGCAGTTTCTCTTTCAAGGTCTCCTTCGTATAGATGTTGTCCACGCGGAGGGTCCGTTTCAATTTACCCACAACTGTTCGATTGGGTTAAGGTCAGGTGATTGGGGAGGGGGATGCAATACTTTCGGTTAATTTAAGACCAACCCCATTTGTACAATATGCGCGGTATGCTTGGGATCATTATCCTGATAAAAATGAAAGTTGTTTGCAATACCTAGATGTCGTGCACTCTGCTTCAAATGTCCTCGCAGTATATTCAAATACCCTTCCTTGTTCATAGTATCATCAATGAAGACTAAAGCACCCACACCACTGCCGGACATGCATCCCCACACCATTATGCTTCCACCTCCAAACTTTACTGTTGGTTTGAGGTTCCTGGGATTCAGCTCTTCATTGGTCTTTCGCCACGCGTTTGCCTTTTCGTCGCATTGCCATAATGTGAATTTACATTCGTCGCAAAATATCACCCGATTCCACCAAGTCTGATCGTATTCGGCGTATTCGCTCGCAAACTGCATACGTTTCTTCTGGTTCACTGCATTTATGAATGGCTTTCACCGTGCCACTCGGTCCGGAACCGCGCGCCTGCTACGGTCGCAGGTTCGAATCCTGCCTCGGGCATGGATGCGTGTGATGTCCTTGGGTTAGTTAGGATTAAGTAGTTCTAAGTTCTAGGGGACTGATGACCACAGATGTTAAGTCCCATAGTGCTCAGAGCCATTTGATCCATTTTAGCCAGCCGTGCCACTCGACCATGGTACTGCGATCGTCGTAGTACTCTCCGCACGGTTTCGGGATGAACTTTTATACCAAGGTCTCCCTCCACCTCACTTGCAATTCGTGTGGCAAATATTTTCGTATTCTGTTGTACCTTTCGCACAATCACACGTTCATATCTCTGTGAAAATGTCCGTGGGCGTCCTGTACTGCAACGGAATTCCAATCGGTCTTCTTTCTCGAACCGTTTAATAATGTCGTGAACTGAAATTTTCTTCATGTTCACTATTACGGCAATTGCCCTCCAGGTTTTCCACTTCTAGTGATGATAAACGAAAAATTGCCTTTGCTCGAACATAGAACACTTCTCTCTGCGTCCCGTCGTCGACCTGCACAGGCTCGCGATACGTGTTTACTAATCATCGCTATCGTCTCGCGGAAATGTCGGACACATTGCAGTCGCTTCACCCTCTGTGCGTCTCGGAATGAACTATTCTCTCACGTTGTCCGCCTTTGTCCGAATACTTTTGTTGCACCTTCCCATGCAGTTCTCAGAAAACAACAATTCTTCGTATTTGACGCGTGTTTCATGTTGCGACATTGTACCCAGGGTCCCAAATACATTACAAAGTGCAATTTCGGTATTTGTTCATGCGGCAAACTGCAAAATTATGCGCCGTTACGTGCTGTCCGAATACTTTTGCGACTGAGTGTATGTGCGCAGGCTGCCACAGGAAAAGCACTTGCGCTCGAAAGTGGTGATCGTGACACAGATTATCTACGAGTAGATGCCTGCTGCAGATGTAAACGAGGTGGGCGAAAACCGGCGACCAGGGCACTAGATCTGAAACGTTGCTTAGGAGGTTCGGACGAAGCACTGTCCCGAGCCTCTCCACTCCAGTCTCGAGGCGGAGTGTTGTTGTTGTTTTCCGGCCGGCGTACTCCGGTGCTCATGACGGCGAGGCCATCTGATAGTATAATGCCTCACGGCGAGGCGGCGGGCTCCTCTCCGCGGTAAATCCGCCTCTCGGAGAGGACGGAGGAAGGGAGGCGGCGGAAAGAAGCGCGACGGAGGTCCGGGCGAATCAATGAGAGCCGCTGTGGCAGCCGCAGTCCGCATAACAAGAAGCTTTGTCTCCGGGAAGGCAGAGAAGCTGACGCGGCGGACAGCAGGACGTGGCTGCGCCGGCGGGGGCCCGGGGAAGCAGCCGCGGAAGACAGACAGACTGCCGCTCTGCAGGCAGACACTGGAGGCTAAGCCCCGCTGCTGCTGCAGCTTTCTGGAGGGCCGGAAGCGTACCTCACCCGTCTTCATTACGTTGGTGAAATACGGATGTCACACGAAATGTCTAAACACAACGACAGCTACACACATCGAGTGTGCTATGCACCGTGAACGCAACCCTTCTGCGGTATGGCGGGTGATATCTTGCGAACCATGGATGAAGGGTATCAGACGGATGCCATATTCCTTGACTTCCGGAAAGCGTTTGACTCGGTGCCCCACTGCAGACTCCTAACTAAGGTACGGTCGTATGGGATTGGTTCCCAAATATGTGAGTGGCTCGAAGACTTGTTAAGTAATAGAACCCAGTACGTTGTCCTCGATGGTGAGTGTTCATCGGAAGTGTGGGTATCATCTGGAGTGCCCCAGGGAAGTGTGGTAGGTCCGCTTGTAATGTCTCTTGCAGCGGTGTCTCCGCGATATTTTCAGAAATTTTATAAATTGTATAACTCAGTACATATCTCGAAATATCTCTTCTTATCTTAACGATTCCTAAACTATAATATACGATAATTATCAATGCAAAGTAGTTCCAAGCCCTATTATTCCTTGGAGCGTCCATTTACTCCATGGAAAAGCTTCTCTGCTATCTGTGTTTTCTCTTATGAAAAGAATGGGAGATGTTGCCGATTAGCCGTGAAAGAAGGAGGATGTATATGTATGTAATTTTGAGCTAGTCGCCATCTTGATGAGATTCTGTATGAGAAGGAATTTAATACATGAACTAAACAAAAGTAAGTGTGTTCGCGTATTATTTAACTGATTATTACTGACAGTGTCTGCTTACTACGCTGTGTTGCACGGGATCAGTGGGGAACGTCTGATTTACACTGGACGAACCTGCCGTTTTGTATGCTCGAGATATCCAGTTACTTCAAATAAAATAGGCTAACACGGTCTTACCAGCAGGTCTCCGGTCTTCCCCATGTGATCACCGAAAGTTAATAATTATTACAAATGTTTTAAGGAGATCAACTGACAATTTTCGTCGCACCGAGAGATTAGGGCTGGTACAGAGGCATATAGGCAGTCATTTTTCTCTCGTTCTGTTTGGGAGTGGAACAGGGAGAGAAGATGCTAGTTGTGGTACGAGGTACCCTCCGCCATGCACCGTATGGTGGATTGCGGAGTATGTATGTAGATGTAGATGTAGAGGTTATAAATGTGCTTATACGACAAAATTGTGCCGTAAAAATTTCGAGCAGAAGCCTGTACATGATGCGGCTGGTGATTTTATCTTAGATAGCATGGAGTGATCTCATAGTAAATTAGTGATCTTTGGAAATGGATAGGTTAAAGCTAGATATAGTGGGAATTAGTGAAGTTCGGTGGCAGGAGGAACAAGTCTTCTGGTCAGGTGATTAAAGGGTTATAAATACAAAATCAAATAGGGGTAATGCAGGAGTAGGTTTAATAATGAATAAAAAAATAGGAGTGCGGGTTAGCTACTACAAACAGCATAGTGAACGCATTATTGTGGCCAAGATAGACACAAAGCCCATGCCTACTACAGTAGTACAAGTTTATATGACAACTAGCTCTGCAGATGATGAAGAAATTGATGAAATGTATGACGAGATAAAAGAAATTATTCAGGTAGTGAAGGGAGACGAAAATTTAATAGTCATGGGTGACTGGAATTCGTCAGTAGGTGAATATGGATTGGAGGGAAGAAATGAAAGAGGAAGCCGCCTTGTAGAATTTTGCACAGAGCATAACTTAATCATAGCTAACACTTGGTTCAAGAATCATAAAAGAAGATTGTATACCTGGAAGAATCCTGGAGATACGAATAGGTATCAGATAGAATATTTAATGGTAAGACAGAGATTTAGGAACCAGGTTTTAAATTGTAAGACATTTCCAGGGGCAGATGTGGATTCTGACCACAATCAATTGGTTATGAACTGCAGATTGAAACAGAAGAAACTGCAAAAAGGTGGGAATTTAAGGAGATGGGACCTGGATAAACTGAAAGAACCAGAGGTTGTAGAGAGTTTCCGGGAGAGCATAAGGGAACAATTGACAGGAATGGGGGAAAGAAATACAGTAGAAGAAGAATGGGTAGCTCTGAGGGATCAAGTAGTGAAGGCAGCAGACGATTAAGTAGGTAAAAAGACGAGGGCTAATAGAAATCCTTGGGTAACAGAAGAAATATTCAATTTAATTGATGAAATATTCAATTTAATATATAATTTAATATATAATTTAATATAATTTAATATAATTTAATATAATTTAATATAATTTAATATATAATTTATAATGAAATATTCAATTTAATTGATGAAAGGAGAAAATATAAAAATGCAGTAAATGAAGCAGGCAAAAGGGAATACAAACGTCTCAAAAATGAGATCGACAGGAAGTGGAAAATGGCTAAGCAGGCATGGCTAGAGGACAAATGTAAGGATGTAGAGGCTTGTCTCACTAGGGGTAAGATAGATACTGCCTACAAGAAAGAGAACCACTTGTATGAATATCAAGAGCTCAGATGGCAACCCAGTTCTAAGCAAAGAAGGGAAGGCAGAAAGGTGGAAGGAGTATATAGAGGGTTTATACAAGGGCGATGTACTTGAGGACAGTATTATGGAAATGGAAGAGGATGTAGATGAAGATGAAATGGGAGATAAGATACTGCATGAAGAGTTTGACAGAGCACTGAAAGACCTGAGTCGAAACAAGGCCCCGGGAGTAGACAACATTCCATTAGAACTACTGATGGCCTTGGGAGAGCCAGTCATGACAAAACTCTACCATCTGGTGAGCAAGATGTATGAGACAGGCGAAATACCCACAGACTTCAAGAAGAATATAATAATTCCAATACCAAAGAAAGCAGGTGTTGACAGATGTGAAAATTACCGAACTATCAGTTTAATAAGTCACAGCTGCTAAATACTAACGCGAATTCTTTACAGACGAATGGAAAAACTGGTAGAAGCGGACCTCGGGGAAGATCAGTTTGGATTCCGTAGAAATGTTGGAACACGTGAGGCAATACTGACCCTATAACTTATCTTAGAAGAAAGATTAAGGAAAGGCAAACCTACGTTTCTAGCATTTGTAGACTTAGAGAAAGCTTTTGACAATGTTAACTGGAATACTCTCTTTCAAATTCTGAAGGTGGCAGGGGTAAAATACAGGGAGCGAAAGGCTATTTACAATTTGTACAGAAACCAGATGGCAGTTATAAGAGTCGGGGGGCATGAAAGGGAAGCAGTGGTTGGGAAAGGAGTGAGACAGGGTTGTAGCCTCTCCCCGATGTTGTTCAATCTGTATATTGAGCAAGCAGTAAAGGAAACAAAAGAAAAATTCGGAGTAGGTATTAAAATTCATGGAGAAGAAGTAAAAACTTTGAGGTTCGCCGATGACATTGTAATTCTGTCAGAGACAGCAAAGGACTTGGAAGAGCAGTTGAACGGAATGGACAGTGTCTTGAAAGGAAGATATAAGATGAACATCAACAAAAGCAAAACGAGGATAATGGAATGTAGTCAAATTAAATCGGGTGATGCTGAGGGGATTAGATTAGGAAATGAGACACTTAAAGTAGTAAAGGAGTTTTGCTATTTAGGGAGTAAAATAACTGATAATGGTCGAAGTAGAGAGGATATAAAATGTAGACTGGCAATGGCAAGGAAATCGTTTCTGAAGAAGAGAAATTTGTTAACATCGAGTATAGATTTAAGTGTCAGGAAGTCGTTTCTGAAAGTATTTGTATGGAGTGTAGCCATGTATGGAAGTGAAACATGGACGATAAATAGTTTGGACAAGAAGAGAATAGAAGCTTTCGAAACGTGGTGCTACAGAAGAATGCTGAAGATAATGTGGGTAGATCACGTAACTAATGAGGAGCTATTGAATAGGATTGGGGAGAAGAGAAGTTTGTGGCACAACTTGACTAGAAGAAGGGTTCGGTTGGTAGGACATGTTTTGAGGCATCAAGGGATCACAAATTTAGCATTGGAGGGCAGCGTGGAGGGTAAAAATCGTAGAGGGAGACGAAGAGATGAATACACTAAGCAGATTCAGAAGGATGTAGGTTGCAGTAGGTACTGGGAGATGAAGAAGCTTGCACAGGATAGAGTAGCATGGAGAGCTGCATCAAACCAGTCTCAGGACTGAAGACCACAACAACAACAACAATCTCTGTTTCGGGCCGAAAATAGGCAAGAATGTTACTATAATACACTTAATCATTAATTGCTATTGTCATTTTAACGAATACACTGATGTATTGTGTCTCACTGTTTAGAGGCACAAAACGCGTGGGTGTTTTCAGCTCGTTACTAAATGCAAATAAGTAGGAGGCTGAGTTGATAGGAGCTGAAGGGGCCCAGGTTGCAATAATATGCGGTACGGCACACTGTTAGAGAGAAGGATTATTATTCAAGAAACACATAGTACAATGAAAATTATTTATCTTCAGTAGTTTGTAGGACTGCAGCTACGGCTATAGCTAATACAACAGAGTCTTATGGACTAAGCCTGATGGGCCCACCTCAGAGAATCTATGCAAACAGGACTGGCTGAGAGCCAATTATGAAAGTGCTTCTGCCTAGGTTGAAATCTAGCTAAGAAGTGAACGAGGCACACTCCAGTTCCGTCGAGCTGCACAGCCCGCTAGATTGCTCTGTGCTCGGCAGACGACGGGCTGCCAACCTTGTGTTGGCGCGGCGTTGTAGTAGGATCTGTGGCAATGATACTACATGATCATGGTGTCATACACCGTAAATGCAATAGCTACACTGTGGTTAATCAAGTTTCTCCCATGAAAACCATTAAAAAATGTCTTTAACCTGACGCAACAGACGCAAGCATCACAATACGGCCCTAGGAAGACAAACACTATCCGCGCTGCATATATTTCTTGTCCTAAGGCCTAATGAGTCTGGAAATGACCTTGGATTCTTTTCTTGAAGTAAGAGACTGAATTAATACTTTTGGATTTATTAAAAATTACTTGTACGTAAAGGAAATTTGAACTGTGTATCAAATAACGTTGTTAAATGTTACTTGTAACGCGCCTGGGGGTACAAATGGGTTGGATACTGTTAAACTTGTTGTCGCTCCCGCTTTATCAAAACCGTGCGCCCTGTCCACACCACGTACCTGACAATCTCGCGGCGGTCGTGTTACCCTGCTCCACACTGCTGACGGCTTGCCTGAAATTATCTATCGAAATATGCAAGCGCGTTTAGGGGAGCCGCTCAACGTTAAAAAACAACACTGTTCGACGTCTGGTATGAACAACTATATTCTGAGACAGTTAAAGAGAATCGCAGGTTGCACTGTTTACATTGTAATTCATAAGTGTTTATCCAAATTAATGGATGATTGATTACCAGTCCACAATATCACTCAGACGAGCGTACGCGTAACCGACACGACACGGGTGATTGTTGATGATGCGGAAGTCGAATGATCGCACGAAAGTTCTTACGCTCCTCACGCATACACAGATTTCTTTTGGTACCGGTCCTCCTTGACACTAGTAATGATATATCACTGATTACGAGTTAATTATTCAGTTCTCAGTCCTCACTTGCACGAGCCTGCGCGTAACCGTCACGGCGCGGCTGATTGTTGATAATGCGGAACGCGATGATCGAACGCACGTCCTCACGCTCGCTACAAGACACTGGCACTTAAATGCTTTCTTTTGTGGTAAATAGTATTACTGATTCACATCAGTTAATTCTGGGAGACCGAACACGGCGCGGATGATTGATACAGTAGGCTACGACAAGCAACCAGAGGATACACAAATACGTTATCAGCAGTACTGCTCATTTTTAATTACTTCTTGACGCACTTTCCTCTGAGTTATTTCCATGTATCATCACTTTACTGTAATAGCACCTGTGGCAACACTTCAACTTCCATACTAACAATGCCTCTCACATGCAGAGCTACCCACAACACAACATAACAGTTCCGTGTCCCGCGCTCGACTCTACAGACGCGGCTGCCCGCAAAGATACTCCGCAACGAAGCCAGCGATTTGACAGTACTCTTCCATACTGTCTTCGCAAAATGAAGACTTGACAGTAACTTGGCAGACAAAGAAATTTGCACGGGGGTGTCTCTATGATATTATAAGCTCGTGTATGAATCAAACGTGCTTCAACAGAGATAAGAGTTTCTGGGAACAAAGAACGAGAGAGAAAGTCACTGTTACTCATTCATAGAGACTGACTGTGCTCATAAACTTATAACTACGTTAACCGATTTAACGGGACATGAGCAGAGCGAAAGAGAAATTAATATTAGTCACAATTATTGAAACAAGAGAGTAAAGAAGCTGGTTAACCTGAAAATGCGCGGTGTAAGGAATTTAGCTTACGATACATGTGAGAAAGATTTCAGCAACTCGGAAAGAGTTTCGTGCACAGAACTGAGATGACTAACAAGTTCCGGTCGCGACCTAACTAGCAGTACTCCAGCAGGCAGTTGCATTGCATCTCACCACCATTGTCTCGTGGTGCGGCTGCTCAGTGTGTCCCCACCTGCCAGTAGCATTTCCAACGCTACCAGGCAGCAGTTCATACCGCCTCCAACAGCTTACCGTTCACTTCTCTACACCCCCGACAGGACGCATTTCTTTGTCGCACATTCTGGCCAGTCACAGTACTAGCTTCTGGGCGCCACATATCAATCGAATCGGCTCACGTCGAAAGCGCACTCTCTCGATCCCTTGTTCACCTGTTTTAACTGACAGTTTTTCTAACAAGACCTCGAAGCTTTCTACGGTGAACCACCAGCTCAACAAATAGGAACACTCGCCCACCAATCCGATGCGAAAGATCGTTTCACCTACACGCTCCACGTCATGTACGCCAAGGTAGAGAGGGCTGGGGTCTTCTGCCATCATTTCTCTAACTGTTCTTCGATACCCCCCTTCCTTGCTATTATTCTGTGCATTCCACGGGTTCAGCCCTCCGTATCTAACCTTTGAGAGAGCCCACAGCCTAACTAACCGAATGGATTTCATGGAAGACAGGAAGTGTTCATGAAATGCAGGTCGTAAAGGAGAAGTTAGGAGTAAGTAAAACACTTACCCCACAGATCACTTCCTATAGGCATTGGTCCGAGTAGAATATCATAAAGACAAATGTTCAAATGTGTGTGAAATATTATGGAACTCAACTGTGGAGGTCATCAGTCTCCAACCTTACACGCTACTTAAACTAAAATATCCTAAGGACAAACACACACACACATTCCCGAGGGAGGACTCGAACCTCCGCCGGGACCAGCCGCACAGTCCATGACTGCAGCGCCGCAGACCGCTCGGCTAATCGCGCGCGGCGTCATAAAAAAGGCACATAAAATGATAAAATACAGTTCCTAATTGATACGATATACACTCATAAAAGACGCACTCTTTCGGCAGTTCAAGGATAAAAAGAATAATACGCTTGCTTTGTAGGAAAGAAATATTCACCATGCCGTTTACGGAAACCATACTGCGATTATAAGAAAGGACGAGAAGCCATCAGTAAAGGAAAGGAAAGAGAAAGTGGAATGTGACTTAAAGCTACTGGAGAATAAATGGAAAATTTGAGGTTTGCTGATGACAGTGTAATTCTATCTCTTGAATGATCAGTTGAACGGCATAAACAGTCTCTTAACGGAGGCTATAATATTAGCAGACACATGAAGTTGTGGGTTGTCCGTGACTGTAAGTTCTAGGATGGCCATATATTTTATTAATTATATTCCATCTGCAGTCACAATATTTTACGAGTATTATCTAATTAGAGTCCAATACTTTTCGGAACTACAATTCCATTTACAACGGTTGCATAGATGAAATGGACACTAATTGTGCCTCAGTTTTTTAGCCAACAGCAATAGAAAGACACAGCTGTTTGATTTAACGAGAAAACTATAATACACTCCTGGAAATGGAAAAAAGAACACATTGACACCGGTGTGTCAGACCCACCATACTTGCTCCGGACACTGCGAGAGGGCTGTACAAGCAATGATAACACGCACGGCACAGCGGACACACCAGGAACCGCGGTGTTGGCCGTCGAATGGCGCTAGCTGCGCAGCATTTGTGCACCGCCGCCGTCAGTGTCAGCCAGTTTGCCGTGGCATACGGAGCTCCATCGCAGTCTTTAACACTGGTAGCATGCCGCGACAGCGTGGACGTGAACCGTATGTGCAGTTGACGGACTTTGAGCGAGGGCGTATAGTGGGCATGCGGGAGGCCGGGTGGACGTACCGCCGAATTGCTCAACACGTGGGGCGTGAGGTCTCCACAGTACATCGATGTTGTCGCCAGTGGTCGGCGGAAGGTGCACGTGCCCGTCGACCTGGGACCGGACCGCAGCGACGCACGGATGCACGCCAAGACCGTAGGATCCTACGCAGTGCCGTAGGGGACCGCACCGCCACTTTCCAGCAAATTAGGGACACTGTTGCTCCTAGGGTATCGGCGAGGACCATTCGCAACCGTCTCCATGAAGCTGGGCTACGGTCCCGCACACCGTTAGGCCGTCTTCCGCTCACGCCCCAACATCGTGCAGCCCGCCTCCAGTGGTGTCGCGACAGGCGTGAATGGAGGGACGAATGGAGACGTGTCGTCTTCAGCGATGTGAGTCGCTTCTGCCTTGGTGCCAATGATGGTCGTATGCGTGTTTGGCGCCGTGCAGGTGAGCGCCACAATCAGGACTGCATACGACCGAGGCACACAGGGCCAACACCCGGCATCATGGTGTGGGGAGCGATCTCCTACACTGGCCGTACACCACTGGTGATCGTCGAGGGGACACTGAATAGTGCACGGTACATCCAAACCGTCATCGAACCCATCGTTCTACCATTCCTAGACCGGCAAGGGAACTTGCTGTTCCAACAGGACAATGCACGTCCGCATGTATCCCGTGCCACCCAACGTGCTCTAGAAGGTGTAAGTCAACTACCCTGGCCAGCAAGATCTCCGGATCTGTCCCCCATTGAGCATGTTTGGCACTGGATGAAGCGTCGTCTCACGCGGTCTGCACGTCCAGCACGAACGCTGGTCCAACTGAGGCGCCAGGTGGAAATGGCATGGCAAGCCGTTCCACAGGACTACATCCAGCATCTCTACGATCGTCTCCATGGGAGAATAGCAGCCTGCATTGCTGCGAAAGGTGGATATACACTGTACTAGTGCCGACATTGTGCATGCTCTGTTGCCTGTGTCTATGTGCCTGGGGTTCTGTCAGTGTGATCATGTGATGTATCTGACCCCAGGAATGTGTCAATAAAGTTTCCCCTTCCTGGGACAATGAATTCACGGTGTTCTTATTTCAATTTCCAGGAGTGTATGACCATCAATAAAAGTAAAACAAGTGTGAAGTAACGTAGTTGAATTAAATTAGATGACACCGAGGGAATTCGATTGGGAAGTGAGGCACCAAATGTATTACATTAGTTTTCTTATTTGGGCAGCAAAGTAACTGATCATAACCGAAGCAGAGAGAATATAAAATGTCCACAGGCAATGGTAAAAAATTCGTTTCTTAAGAACATAATTCTGTATGTAAATTGATCGAGGAGAGGGAGAACGGAAGGGAAATGGAAGGAACTAACGGTCTAAACTGCATAGGGATTTTATATGGAAGCAGTGGCGGTGAATGACCGCCTGGAACTCGAACCTGAGATCTCCTCATTGCCAGGGAGTTGCGTCAACCACTGCGCCAGCCGGCCACTGTTCATCGCAAATGCGCTGGGTACCTCGACCCACAGTCCCATCTAGCGGCACCTATCTGCAGTCCCCATTCGTGTTTTCCACGCTCGATAATTTTAGATTCCTACTGGAGGTCGAACGTAAATGTGTACCAACAGTGAAGACTGTGGATTTATTGCCCATCGAATCTAATCAATTATGTCAATGTGTCTCTTCTTTCGGATGTTTAAATGATAATGGTGGTTTTCTGTAGCCATTTCTCTGGAGTGTAGCCTTATACAGATGACAATCTGTACGGCAAACAGTTCGGATAAGAAGGGAGTAGATGAGTTTAAAATGTAATGCTGCAGTAAGGAATGGTGAAAATCAGATGAGGTATGGAATAACTAATTAGGATGTACTGAATAGTAACAGCGTAGGTGAACGATGCGGGAACCCGCACCGCCGTACGAGGGAAGGTCCTAGTGGAGGGGGTGTGTCGTTGCCTTGCGCCGACCGTAATGGGGATGAATGATGATGATGAAGACGACACAACAACACCCAGTCATCTCGTGGCAGATGAAAATCCCTAACCCCGGCAGGAATCGAACCCGGGACCCTTCGATTGGGAAGCGAGAACGTTACCGCGAGACCACGAGCCGCTCACGTAATGCATAGAAGTCGGGAAATAGAAATTTGTTGCGAATCTTTTCTAAATGAACGGCTCAGTTGATAAGACACATCCAGAGACATCAAGGAATTTTTAATTCGGTAATGAAAGATTTTGGAGTGTGAACATATCTGTGAATATGACGGTTTTGACTCAGTATCCAAATTTGGAGAGCTCAGCCGCCTGGTGCAAGCCTTTTCATTTGACACAACTTCGATGGCTTGCACACCGATAATGATAAAATCGTGTTGAGGGCTGCACACACACCGACACCCAGTCCCGAACGGAAAAAATCCCCGACCCGGCCGGCAATCGTTCCCGTGGCCCCTTGATCGAGATTCAGAAATTCTGAGCACATGACCACCTGACTGGATGTGGGGTGAAAACTGTAGAGGAAGACCAAACCTCGAATATAGTAAACATGTTCAAATAGACGTAGGCCGAACTAGTTATGATTCAAATGGCTCTAAGGACTATGAGACTTAACATCTGATGTCATCAGTCCCCTAGACATAGAACTACGTAAACCTAACTAACCTAAGGACATCACACACATCCATGCCCGAGGCAGGATTCGAACCTGCGACCGTGGTAGCAACGTGGTTTCGGACTGGAGCGCCTAGAACCTCTCGGCCACAACAGCTGGCGCGAACTAGTAGTGCAGATATGGAGGGGCTTTCTTAGGTTTGCGTAGCTTGGAAAGCTGCATCAAACCAGTCTAATGACTACAACAACAAACAAACACTAAGTTACTACCTGGCCACAATATTGTTGTACCTGTCTTACCGTAGCCCTTATCGGAAACACGTGGTGACGTTACAGTATGCAAGTACAATGGAAAATGCATCGTACTTTGAATGATTTGAAGAGAGTTGTGCACATGCTATCAAGTGTTCCAGCGAGTCCTCGTGAAAAGATCACGACAAAAATTCATTGCAAGATGATCGAAGCGCCCTCACTTTCAGGTGCCATAATATTGCGGTCGACTAATACCTATACAGAGTGCAACCTGATAATAAGGTCACATCATGCTAGCAGACGTCGAATCGAGAAATTTTTAAAAATAATCGTAGAATGATGTCTACCCATTAAGTGTGTTGTAATTTCATTTGGACGCTTTCTGGTGTAAGTCGGCTGTTTAGGTTTTTATGTTGGTAACGCCACGTAGCGCTCTATATCAAAATCACTGACTGTGCTGTGTGAAGGCTGTGGTTGGTTTGCATTGTTGGAGTATATGCTATTGTAGCATAACAGCGCGTAGCGTTGCGCAGTTGGAGGTGAGCCGCCAGCAGTGGTGGTTGTGGGGAGTGAGACGGCGGAGTTTTGAGAGCGGATGATCTGGACATAGACAGTAAATTTGTAAGACTGGATGTCATGAAGTGATATATATATTATGATCTTTGAACAATATTAAGGTAAATACATTGTTTGTTCTCTATCAAAATCTTTCATTTGCTAACTGTGCCTATCAGTAGTTAGTGCCTTCAGTAGTTAGAATCTTTTATTTAGCTGGCAATATTGGCGCTCGCTGTATTGCAGTAGTTCGAGTAACGAAGATTTTTGTGAGGTATGAACTCATGAAAGGTGTAGGTTATTGTTAGTCAGGGCCATTCTTTTGTAGGAATTACTGAAAGTCAGATTGCGTTGCGCTAAAAATATTGTGTGTCACTTTAGTGAATGTCTGAGTACGTTCAGTTTTGCTCAGCTGTTTGAAAATCAAATAACATAAGATGTTTATCAGCACAGTAATTCATGAATTTTTCTAAGGGGATGTTACACTGGTTGTTTAGTGGATACGGGAGCGAGGAACAGACGCAATTCGGGGACATAGAATTCTGATATTTATTTATTCTCCATGTTATATGAAATAGTAAGGGTAATACATAACTTTGTGTTTGCAGCGTCAGTTACTGACAGTAGCTTTGATTGTTGAAATATGTTCAGATATAAAGTTTTACAATTCAGTCAGTCTTCAGTACAGTGACTAATCCGTAGATGAAGAGCCCTGACCGCTAAGAAAGTCTCAAGTGTAAGGGAAGGGACGTCGAACAGATTTGCAGAACTATAGACCTATATCTCTTACGTCGATCAGTTGTAGAATTTAGGAACACGTATTATGTTCGGGTATAATGAATTTTCTGGAGACTATGAATCTACTTTGTAGGAATCAGCATGAGTTTCGAAGAAGACGATCGGGTGAAACCCAGCTCGCGCTATTCGTTCACGAGACTCAGAGGGCCATAGACACGGGTTCACAGGTAGATGCCGTGTTTCTTGACTTCCGCAAGGCGTTAGATACAGTTCCCCACAGTCGTTTAATGAGCAAAGTAAGAGCATATGGACTATCAGACCAATTGTGTGATTGGATTGAGGAGTTCCTAGATAACAGAACGCAGCATGTCATTCTCAATGGAGAGAAGTCTTCCGAAGTACGAGTGATTTCAGGTGTGCCGCAGGGGAGTGTCGTAGGACCGTTGCTATTCACAATATACATAAATGACCCTGTGGATGTCCGGCCCCGGTAGCTGAGTGGCACAGTCTGCCTTCGGCAGGGCAACAGAGCGGACGCGTACGTGTTGACTTCGTGCGGCGCGCGAGCTCGCCTTGTTTACTTTCTGACGGCCGTTGCTTAAGTGCCGGCTTACCTTGTACGATCCACGGCGAACCGTTACCGTAAATCAACACTCCGATTTACTTTCTGCAACGATTATGCCCGACCCAAAGCACTCGAGGTGGAGCGTTTTCTGCGAGAGGAAGTGAAGATCCCGACGACTGATATTATCGGCATACATTTGTCCATCGTGAGCAGCACGGTCTATGTGAAAATCATTAACGACGCGGCGTGCGAACGCATACTACGTGAGACCAAACAGGGGCTCCGCTTCTGTCACGCTGATGGCAATGTGGGGGAGGTAACCGTCGACCACGCAGGCTTAGGCATGCGAACGATACGCATTTTCGAATTGCCATTCGAACTTCCTGCTGAGGAAGTCGTCGCGGCACTACGCCCATACGGCACAGTCCATGGCCACACTGCGGAGAAGTGGACACAGTTTCGGACGTATCCTGTCCTAAACGGGGTCCGACAGGTCACTATAGATCTCCGAAGCCACGTCCCGTCCTACTTACAGATCGGCGGATGCCGTGCAATAGTCATATACGACGGCCAGCCTCGGACCTGTTCCGGGTGCGGCAAAGAAGGCCACCTTAGATCCGAATGCCTACAACGGCGTATTACGCAACTTCCAGCTGCCGAAGAACCACCCACGTTGCAACCTACGGTGCTACCGGTGACCTATGCCGCTGCTCTAGCTTCTCCTACCGCTTTGCAACGTCGTCCGGTCACCACAAACGACGCCACCAACGAGCCCGACCCGACACCGACGGAGAGCGCCTCGGACGACCCGCCGCCTCGGCCGGCCATCGACGCCGCTCCGAAGATGCCGGCGCAACCCGACGCTGACCCTGCCCTCGTAAACACGATGGACATCGACTCGCTCTTCGTTCCTACAGCGGCCTTTCTGCCAGAACGACGCGACTCCCTTGCGTCGTCGGATACGGAGGGTCGCACAAGGAAACAACGTTCCCCGAAACGTCGCAAGCGAAGACGTCGCACAGTTTCCGGCCAAGAGGAGACGTTAAAAGGCGAGGAGGACGCAACCGTCGACCAGCACGGGGCCTCCGAACCCGCTACTGTTGACGAAGACGTTAGGAGCGCGGAGACATCTATCGGTGTGCCTGCGCCCCGTGCTGACGCTGAACTAAATCATGAACGTAACACAGGCGACACTACACCACGCACAATTACAACATCTTCTGCAGACAAAATGGACGATACACCAGTTTCCGCGTCCACGGCGTGGCACGAGGAGGAGGTCACGGAGCAGGAGCCGTTACGGGAAACTGCGCCGTCACGGCCGCACCACTAATCATACTCTCCCCAGACTCCCCTGCGGGCCAGCGGGATAACGTTCCGCTGCGACGCCCACACCCTTGCGCGGACGGCGGAGTGGACCAGCCTTCAGCAATCCGACACCATGCCTACCGGATAGCAACCATCAACACCAACAACATCCGTTCCAGGGTGAAAATCCGCCTTATGCAGGAGATGTTCTGGGCTTCGAATATTGATTTCGCCCTTCTGCAGGAAGTTCACTTTGCTAGTCTCCCGGATATCAATGGCTATACCGCCCACGCCTCCGCGAGTGATCCTATGGGCCGCGGGGTGGCCATCTACGTCCGCCACGGGATTTCTGTGACCGATGTCGCCTTCCTCCCAACAGCTCGGGGCATGGCACTCACTGCCATGGGGACACGCATCATTAATGTCTACGCTCCCTCAGGCACCGACCGACGGCATGAAAGAGCCCAGGAAATCGCTCCCCTGTTTTTAGGGCGTTATGACCATTGCCTACTAAGAGGTGATTTTAACTGCGTTCTGCATCCTAAAGATCAGATTCGCCACTATACTACATGCCAGGAGCTACGTATAGTGGTGCGAGACCTCCTGCTTCACGATACCTGGGAAGTTCAACACGGTGACCTTTCTGGCCATACCTTTCCTACAAGTCATTCCGCAAGCCGCCTAGACAGGATATATGTCTCACAAACTCTTATATCTGCGATACGGGGCGCCGAACGCTGGCCGCTGGCCTTTTCCGACCATTGCTCTTACATCTGTACGGTCCTCCTTCCGCCGCAATCAGTATGGAAACTCAATACTTCACACTTGCATGACCTGGCGTGTCGCCAACAAGTCACTGAAACCTGGACAGCCTGCGAACGACGCCTTCCCCGCTACCACTCGACATTGACATGGTGGTTGGACAGCGCCAAGCCGGCGATCCGGAGGACACTGATGAGATACGGGAAGGACATGGTCGACTGGCATCGCACCACTGTTGACTTCTATTACGCGATTCTCCGAGATCTGGATGCTCAACCGCCGCCAACCCCGGACAACCAGTTGGAACGGCAAAGAACTAAGGCGAAGATAATTGCGCTGGCACGCCGGAAACTGCGAGGGGTCGTGATACGGACGCGGCGCCATGATCACGCGGATTTAGAAATTCCATCCATGCATGATATAGTGTCCGACAAACGACGGCGTCGTCGGCAGATCATCAGCACTCAGACCACGCCTCATGGCACCCAGGTGACCACTCAGAATGACATCGTCCACGCATTCGTCGAGCACTACCGTCGTACTTATAGTGATGAAGACGCTGAAACTGCAGCAGACGACTCCATTTTGCATTACGTCACGCGCACCCTCCCCCACACGGAGGTGGATGCTTTGGCAGTGCCGGTCACGCTAGACGAAGTCAACCACGCCATCGCCAAGGGTGCAGTCAACAGATCGCCCGGCTTTGACGGCTTACCGATTGAGTTTTACCGTACCTTTCGGGACCTCATGGCACCACGGTGGACGACTATGTATCAAGAACTGATGACATCTGACCAAGCAATCGCACCCGCCTTTGCTGAGGGCATCATTATACCGGTCCACAAACCAGCCCGAGGTTCGATGGTCACGAGTTACAAACCGCTCACCCTACTCAATGCCGATTACAAGATTTCCGCGCGCTTACTGGCAATGCGGCTCCGAACTACACTCCCCCATATCCTCTCGCCAGAGCAAACGACGCCTGGCGGACAGGTTAACATACAGACTGCCACAGGGGAAAGCCGCGACTTAATTGCGATAGCGGCGGCCTGCAGACACCGGGCAGCGGTCGTCGCTATAGACTTCGACAGCACCTTCGATAAAGTGCGTCATCGTTTCCTGTTTTCGGTGGCAGCCCGAATTGGCATCCCCCCTCCGTTTCTCGACGTCATCCGGCGTCTTTACGACAGTGCCAGTTCACGTGTCCAAGTCAATGGACGTTTAGCAGGGCCGGTACCTATCAGCCGTTCGATACGGCAGGGGTGCCCCCTCTCTACCCTCCTGTATGTCATTGCCCTTGAGCCCCTTATTGGTGGCTTGACGACCAAGCTCTCTGGCCTCACCCTACGCCAACACACTTTTCGCTGTCGGGCATATGCTGATGACCTCCTCCTCATTCGCCCGCATCTCGTGGTCGTGCGGTAGCGTTCTCGCTTCCCACGCCCGGGTTCCCGGGTTCGATTCCCGGCGGGGTCAGGGATTTTCTCTGCCTCGTGATGGCTGGGTGTTGTGTGCTGTCCTTAGGTTAGTTAGGTTTAAGTAGTTCTAAGTTCTAGGGGACTTATGACCACAGCAGTTGAGTCCCATAGTGCTCAGAGCCACCTCCTCCTCATTCGCTCCGGCTCTGAGATTCTGGAAGTCCTCGAATTGATTACCCGTTATGGGGCTGTCGCTGGCAGTGCCATGAATGTCGCCAAATCTTCTGCAATGCACATTGGACGAGGCCTCCAGGACGGTGAAGTAGCACCCCTGCCGCTTGTGCGGACTTTCCGGTACCTGGGCATTACCTTTACCCCCACGGTCACACGCACAGCGGCAACGAATTTCCGTCGCCTGTTACACGTCATCCGCAACGACGTCCGCCAGAACCTCTTGCGCCGCCAGGACACACTTCAACGGGTTGAGTTTATTAATCTTTATGTGGCATCAAAATTGGTTCACATCGCGCAAGTTCTCCCTCTGCCAACTGCAATTGGGCGCAACCTCCAGGCGGCTTTTGGCTATTATCTCACGGCTGGTTCAATGTTTAAAGTCCGTTGTGAGACACTTACCCCGCCCTCACGGTATGGTGGCGTCGGGCTCGTCAACGTCCGTATGCGAGCTGCATCCTTGTACATGAGTACCATGAGAAAACAGTGGATCTCTAACACGCAGCTTGCTTGAGATCTTCCTACCTGCTTCCACCTCACCACCGGTGTCTGTCGGCCATATCGTGCCTTATTTGTCCCATATTTCGACCTTTTTCGTCGACTACAGTTACATACATACCAGTCTCCCAGATACACGCCCACCTAGGACTAAAGATTTTTACAGCCTGTTGCTGCGCTGTGTTCCCCGGAATGTGATGGAGACCAAACATCCCTCCATCCAGTGGCCCATAGTGTGGACTACCGTCCACCAGCCCTTTCTCCCTACGAACGTCCGGGCACTGTGGTATCACATAGTCAACAGGAAATTTGCCACGAAGCAGCGCCTGCACAACATTGGCTTGTCAGAATCCCCTCTTTGTCTCCTTTGCCAGCAACTGGACACTGATGAACACCGTCTGACATGCGCCCACCTCGCAAGATGTATGGCGCTTCGTGCAGCAAATCATTGCCTGCTATCTCCGGGTGCCACCAGACACAATCGAACCTCGAATGTTTCTCTACCCGGAGGACCGACATTTTCCCGCTGCCAAATGTCATGCTATTACGTGGGTCAAGGGATGGGCGGTCGTTTATCTCTTTCATGAGGGACCTAAATCCCGCCTCGACTTTTGGACCTATTTACGAACAGCCCATGCAGCTCTCGAAAACACGCCACGTTACCGAACATTATTTGCTAACTATCTTCGAGCGGTCTTTGTGAGACCTCCACTGAGTTGGGGGGTGCCTGGCTCAGAGGGCACCCACCCCTCCTCCTCCGGTGGTGTCTGAGTTTCGACCGCCTACGATCTATTCTACTTCTGACCTCCGCGGATGGCAGAGCGCGTCGCAGATTGCGCGAATTTTATTTCTTTTTGCTTTTCCTTTTTCCTTTCTTTTTCTTTAACCAGAATTTATATTTCTTTTCTTTTTCGCCGATGTGTTCCCATAATTTCATGATATTAGTGAATCTTACAAAAACACATGCAAATAAATAAATAACAACGCCTTCCACTACTGTTGATTCCTGTGTCTCCCACTTCCCTAAGCACCACAGGCTCGGTGGTGGTGAGGGGGACACTGTGGCCAGGCCTCAGGATTCGACCCCTGCCCACTTTGCCCCCCGAGCCAGCACCGTCGCCACCAAAAAAAAAAAAAAAAAAATTGGTTAGCGTGACAGAATGTCAATCCTAAGGTCCCGGGTTCGATTCCCGGCTGGGTCGGAGATTTTCTCCGCTCAGGGACTGGGTGTTGTGTTGTCCTAATCATCATTATTTCATCCCCATCGACGCGCAGGTTGCCGAAGTGGCGTCAAATCGAAAGACCTGCACCAGGCGAACGGTCTACCCGACGGGAGGCCCTAGCCACACGACATTTCATTTTTCATACCCTGTGGATAACATCGTACGTTCACTGAGGCTGTTTGCGGTCGATGCTGTGGTATATCGAGAGTTTGTAACAATGGAAAATTGTACTGAAATGCAGGAGGATCTGCAGCGAATTGACGCATGGTGCTGGGAATGGCAATTGAGTCTCAACGTAGACAAATGTAATGTGCTGCGAATACATAGAAAGAAAGATCCTTTGTAATTTAGCTGCAATATAGCAGGTCAGCAACTGGAAACAGTTAATTCCATAAATTATCTGGGAGTAGGCATTAGGTGTGATTTAATATGGAATGATCATATAAAGTTGATAGTCGGTAAAGCAGATGCCAGACTGAGATTCATTGGAAGAATCCCAAGGAAATGCAATCCGAAAACAAAGGAAGTAGGTTACAGTACACTTGTTCGCCCACTGCTTGAATACTGCTCACCAGTGTGGGATCCGTACCAGATAGGGTTGATAGAACAGATAGAGAGGATCCAACGGAGAGCAGCGCGCTTCGTTACAGGATCATTTAGTAATCGCGAAAGGGTTACGGAGATGATAGATAAACTCCCGTGGAAGACACTGCAGGAGAGACGCTCAGTAGCTCGGTACGGGCTTTTGTTGAAGTTTCGAGAACATACCTTCACCGAGGAGTCAATCAGTATATTGCTCCCTCGCGAAGAGAACATGAGAATAAAATCAAAGAAATTAGAGTCCATACAGAGGCATACCGACAATCTTTCTTTCCTCGAACAATACGAGGCTGGAATAGAAGGGAGAACCGATAGAGGTAGTCAAAGTACCCACCGCCAGACACCGTCAGGTGGCTTGCGGAGTATGGATGTAGATGTAGATGTAGAATTGACAACACACGAAATGGGGTATGTGCATTGAAGTTTAAACTTAAGTAGGCCAGCCGCTGGAGCTCCGGAGAGGTGATGCTTGCTTATCCAGGGCAGCGAGTAAGCCTTCGTGGTAGCGCGCTCATGCCGCGATGGTGGCTGTGGGAAACGCTGCGGCGTGACAGGCGGCGCGCGTATTTTTAAAGTGCGGCCGATCGGATGGCTGTGTGAAGCACTGTGGTTCGAATTAAACCACTTTAACTCTGTGGCTATGCTGGAGGCTAGTATTTCTAATATTTTCCGTAAAAATGTGCTTAGAGAGGAAAAGAGTGTTTAAAATCAAAGCTCTGTTTTCTTCTTCACCATTTTCTCATTTTCCACTGCCTGATCTGCTAGATTTCTTAAAACAAAAGTTCATTAACGCTCTCTTTACATTAGCAAAAACTAAAACATGAGGCCTTTGTATTTCGTTATCGACATCATTACACCTCACAAGTCTGCAGCTCGTGGTCTTGCGGTAGCGTTCTCGCTTCTCGCGCACGTGTTCCCGGGTTCGATTCCCGGCGGGTTTAGGGAATTACTCTGCCTCGAGGTGACTAAGTGTTGTGTGTCCTTCATCATCATTGACTCGCAAGTCGCAGAAGTGGCGTCAACTAAAAACTACCACACATGGGTCCTCCCGGCCAACAATGCCATACAATCATTTTCATTTTTGCATCTTACAGCACAGCATCTTGACATTTTTACTGAATGCTGTTTCTATAGTACAGGTTATAAAAGAAATTAATATCACTGCAGTATTTTTAACGTAGTTGATTTAACAGTCGAGGTGAACCCAGTAGACATCACAGGAAATTCTGTCTGACGTAAATGCCTTTGGATAAAAATTGGTAATTTGTCAATCTTCGGCACCGTAGCTACTTGAATTATTACTTGCAACTCGACGAATAGCTGTGCAGGTTAAAGCGCTCCTGCCAGGACGCAATTGTACTAGCTCCGATCTGAATCCACCTGGCAGATTGACAGCGAGGATTGGTGTGCCGGACACACAACATTTGGTTTTGAGGCGGTTTCCCACACACCAGTAGGTGAATAGCTGGCAGGTTCCCACGTCCTGCCTCTGTTACGCGATTCGCAAACATTTAGATATCTTCATCTGATTTTAACACGAATAGCACTACATGCTGGCAGTTGGAGAACACATATTCTGCCCCTGTGTTAAAGGGGCGGTAACTTAGAAGGGTATCCGATCAGCCCTTAAACTAACCATGCCACATCCGTTCATAGCCTTGCCCAACCTGCGCCGAATCAAGACAAAGTCATGAGAATAATTTGATTAGCAACCTCCCTGTTTAGCACTGTGTGTATTAGCTGGGATGCACATACTTCCAAACGAGCGCCCCTGATCGGCCGTAGCTACGCAACAGTGAATTTCTAACATGCGGTTTTTTGAAAAATTCTGGTCAATTCGACGTGACCTTACTATGAGGTTATTTTTCACCCCAAAGTACCGTAATGGTATTTGTGGTTTGTAAAAAGATTGAATTCAGGATGAACTTTGCAATTCAGGACCACAGTACTAAAAGTCGAAGTTAAAACCCATGCAGACTATGCGCCACTGTCTGTTTATTTACACTCAAGCTCATAAATTAAGGATAATGCTGATACATGGTGAAAAAACGCTCTAGTGGGCGGTTTGCGGTTTAAATCGCCTTTGGGGTGTGACCATGCGGTGCATTGGACCTGCGGTCGTCGCACGGTGGCACTGGCAGCAGTCCACATACGAAGGGGTGTGTTGGTGCATGCCATTGTACGGTGCAGCGAGTAAGTGTCCAGACGTTTTCAGACGTACTAATGGTGACTGTGTGTTGAAAATGGCTCAAAAAACACATCTTGATGTCGTTATGAGGTGTACAATACTAGGGCGACTGGAGGCTCGTCAGACACAGCAGGTCGTAGCACGGGCTCTCCGTGTGCCACAAAGTGCGGTCTCACGATTATGGCAACGATTTCAGCAGACAGGAAACGTGTCCAGAGTCTACAGTACGGGACGTCCACAGTGTACAACACCACAAGAACAGCGATACCTCACCATCACTGCCCGCAGACGGCCACGGAGTACTGCACGTAGCCTTGCTCGGGACATAACCACAGCCACTGGAACAGTTGTCTCCAGACACACAGTCTACAGACGACTGAACAGACATGTTTTTTTCGCCCAGAGACATGCAAGGTGCATTCCACTGCCCCTGGTCACAGGAGAGCCCGTGAAGCCTGGTGTCAATAACAAAGTACATGGTAATTCCATCAGTGGTCCCAGGCTATGTTCACGGAGTAGTCCAGGTATCGTCTGAACAGCGATTCTCGCCGGGTTTGCATCTGGCGTGAACGAGGAACCAGATACCAACCCCTTAATGTCCTTGAAAGGGACCTGTGTGGAGGTAGTGGTTTTATGGTGTGGGTTGGAATTATGATTGGTGAACATACACCCCTGCACGTCTTTGACAGAGGAGCTGTAACAGGTCAGGTGTATCGGGACGTCATTTTGCACCAGTATGTCCACCTTTTCAGGGGTGCAGTGAGTCCCACCTTCCTCCTGATGGATGATAATGCACGGCCCCACCGAGCTGCCATCGTGGAGGAGTACCTTGAAACAAAAGATATCAGGCGAATGGAGTGGCTTCCCTGTTCTTCACACCTACACCCCATCGATCACGTCTAGGATGGTGTCGGTCGACGTATCGCTGCACGTCTTCAAACCCCTACAACACTTCAGGAGCTCTAACAGGCACTGGTGCAAGAATGGGAGGCTATACCACAGCTGCTGCTAGACCACCTGATCCAGAGTATGACAACCCGTTGTGTGTCCTGTGTACGTGTGCATAGTGATCATATCCTATAGTGATGTCGGGGTGCATGCACAGGAAACACATTTGTTTCGGGACGGTTTTCTCAACTTAACACCAATACCGGGGACTTACAGATCTGTGTCGTGTGTGTTCGCTGTGTGCCTATGCTATTAGAGCCAGTTTTGTGTACTGCCACGTTGTGTGGCACCACATTCTGCAATTATGCGTAATTTATGAGTATGAGTGTATTTATTTATGTATTTATCTCGTCTGAAAAGATCTGTGCTTTCAGACTCTCTCTCGCATCCTTACTAAGTTAGAACTGACATTTTTATAGAATATGAACAATGAAAATAATAATAATAATAATAATAAATTAAGACACAGCAGGAAGTCCTCTCTAGCTAGTAGTGTATTTAGTAATTTTCTCGTTATGTTTCTCCGAATATAAGTACTGGCATCTAACGGAAATGTAAGGCAGTTAAATCTGGACAAGAAATTCCCTGGTGTAGGGAACAGCAGGAAATAACGTGGTAAGCATAGCAGAAGAGACGGGAGAATGAAAACGGAAATAGACGGGGGTGAGGACAGCGTATATAGTGCTGACAACATGACGAAGGTACTGGTTCATTGTTGGACAGAAAAAAACGCAGCTGGGATCTCCCGTGTCGGTGACTTCGCCAGTGACAAGAGGTAGAGGTGTAATCTCTTCTTGTATACAGAGTGGTTAAACAAGACTCGGGTTATAGGGAACTGGCTGAGGTAGAGAAGGAGACGATAGAAATTTATTGGTAATGCATAAGTGCAGCCAATGGTGCTGGAAGTATCAGCTTTGAATTGCAGCTACTGAATGATTGTAGTTGTTTGATGGGCGGCAAGAGATATTTATGACACTGGTGACTAAGAAACCACCGAGGAAAACAGAGTGTGTAAAAATCATGACGTCTATTTGGTCGTATCCAACCTAGCTAAGTACAGGAAAGACTGAAGTGAACAAATAAATGAATGTTCTGCGCGTAGCATAAGCCAGCATTCATGCGTGGGTAGATAGAGTCGTCAAGAGTATTAATATCTGTACAGGGATGAACTACTGTACATCGCTGCTGCTCAGAATCTGTAGGACTAATGAGAGGACTAGTTTATAATGGAGTTTTGTACTCTAGTGCAAAAGTCTATAGTACACTGCAGCTAGACAAAACGCATGTCACTGAAAAATAACCATATTTAGAAACGATTCAAAAACGGTTTATCAGCATGGAAAATAGTACCTAATTTGGCACTCCTTCTACAACTTGTCAAAGTTTTACGACACGTGGATGTAAATTCCATGTAAATTTAATGTTTATATTAAGCACATCATAATTTATCGAGTATATTGAAAGCTGATAGTAGTCTGTATACATTTATATAAATAGTTTGTATGCAGCAAGACGTAAAACTACCAGCTAAGTAATGTGAGAGATGAAGCAGTGGCTTCTAGTTTTTCGAAGCAGATATTTCTCTATACATTAGTATTAGTCATAAAATATTGTTGGCATACTTTATGGAAGTAGACTGGAACGTGTGGCGTAGCTGGTGAGGGGGCGGGGGGTAGAGGTCGAACCGGGCGTCGGCCTTCTGTCACCACCGTGTGAAAATAAATAAAATTGTTAATGATAGGTCGTTTTGTGTGAATTACAACTTCAATGTGAAGTAGAACTGACAAACAAAGGTCAGAGAGAAACATACACAGGTAGTGAATTTCAACATCGTGTTCATTAAATCATTCTCAGACATTTACAGATGTGTGGACAGGAGCATTATGAGCTCGTTCAATAAGAAACATTTGCAGCACTGGGTAACAGTGATTGGTCAGAACACTGACATAAATCCGCCTGTGAGTAGGAAGTTTACTTGATGAACAATGAAACAACGACCGCTATGCCTATAATTTTCAGAATAATCATTGACTTCGACGGTTTTCAGACAACATCTTTCGGAAAATGTGGCTAATAAATTATAGTAAAAGCCGGCTTCGTCTTCTCACACTACCAGTACGTCAGCTCGCAGTACAAATCTGCCTTTTGTTAACAATTTACATTGCCGGTCGGTCAAAGGTGCAACGTCGATGTTGCTGGTGCTAACTCACAAACATTGCGACCGAGACTGACAATTTTATACGTGCTCCAAGAGCGTGAAAAAGAGCGTGCACTGTTTATAGTGTAACACGAAAGAAAGTCATTAAATATTTTTAGAAAATCTTTCACATCTCCTAGTAATCTTCCTTAGAGTAAAACATTTCGATGATGTTATCGGAAAAGGCAGCAGCTGTACGGGATGATATTATATGGTTTAAACATAAAAGGGTGAAATCGATGTCGGTCGGTGAGGTCTGGCACGAAGTTGTCGTTCCAAGAGATCCCAAAGATGTCTACAGGATTCAGGTCAGGACTCTGTGCAGGCCTGTCCATTACAGGGATGTTGTTGTCGTGTAACCACTCCGCTACAGGCCGTGCATTATGAACAGGTGCTCGATCGTGTTGAATGGTGCAATCGTCATCCCCGAATTGCTCTTCAACATTGCGAAGGAAGAAGGTGCTTAAGACACCAATGTAGGCCTGTGCTGTCATAGTGCCGCGCAAAACAACAAGGGGTGCACCCCCCTTCATGAAGAACACGACCACACCATAACACCACCGCCTGCAAATTTTACTGTTGCCACTACACACACTGGCAGATGACGTTCACCGGGCATTCGCCATACCCACACTCTGCCATCGGATCGCCACATTGTGTACCGTGATTCGTCACTCGACACAACGTTTTTTCACTCTTCTGTCGTCCAATTTTTACCCTCCTTACACCAAGCGAAGCGTCGTTTGGCATTTAGGGGCGTGGTGTGGCTTGTGAGCAGCCGCTCGACATGAAATCCAAGTTTTCTCACCTGCTGCCTATCAGTCATAGTACTTGCAGTCGATCCTGGTGCAGAATGGAATTCCTGTTTGATGGTCTGGATAGATGTCTGCCTATTACACATTACGACAATCTTCAACAGTCGGTGGTCTCTGTCAGTCAACGCACGAGGTCGGCCTGTACGCTTTTGTGTTGTACGTGTCCCTTCACGATTCCACTTCACTATCACATCGGAAACAGTGGACCTAGGGATGTTTAGCAGTGTGGAAATCTCGCGTACAGGCGTATGACACAAGTGACACACAATCACCTGACCACGTTCGAAGCCTGTGAGTTCCGCGGAACCCCCCATTCCGCTCTCTTACGACGTCTAATGAGTATTGAGGCCGTTGATTTGGAGTACCTTGCAGTAGGTGACAGCACGATGCACCTAATATGGAAAACGTGTTTCTGGGGGTGTCCGGATACTTAAGATCACATAGTGTAGCTATATAGGTCCATACTTCTTAAAAGAAGAATAGCTGTTTGGATAATTTTCAAGAAGCGTCGCCTATGGAAATGGTTGGTTCCGAATGACACTGCACCTAATATGAAAAACGTATACTTTTAGGGGTTTCCGGACACTTCTGATCCCATAGTATAACTATATAGGTCCATACTACTTAAAAGGACAATAGCGGATAGGATAAATTTCAAGGAGCGTCGCCTATGGAATGGGTGGGCTCCAAAGGACATATGTCGAACAACGAAATTTATCGAGCGCACGGCTGTCATGGCGGGAGATATGCAAAGTGTTTAGTGTGTTGCCTAGTGTAATCGTGTAATACTTAGCGTTCTGAATAGGAATGAGTGAAGGAATAGTAGTCTCGAGTACCAATACTCTTACCTAGTCAAACTTAATTCGTGGACTGTGTAGTACGCAATCTTGTTTGCATTTCTCTTGGAAATATGTATTGCTAACAGATGAAGATTTCAGGGTTCATCTTAAATGTCACGGAGAAAGGAACGAACTTCTAGTTGACAATTTACGTGAGATAAGTCAGTCTGCAAACAAGGATTGTTTCCGGCGGTCTATACAACAGTGGAATAGCCCACCAATAAGACGTGGCTGACAAGTAAAGTAAGAGACGTTAGTAGTTTCCTCTGTAATGAATGTTAACTTAGAAAACGTTCGTGTTTCTTCGTCGCTCTAGCCTACACAATAAACAGTATCCATATTTGGGCGTCGATATATAGGGTGAGTTACGAAAGAGATAACACCCTTTTTATTTCGTGAACAGTTGCAATATCGAAACGTGGTTTTCGACAAATGTGGGAGTATTGGTGAAAATTCTTATGTCTACCATTGGTGAGCCATCGTCATAGGCTAATATTCGCGCCGTGATGCAGAGGAAGGAACGTTATTGACTAAGAGTTTAGCTGATGCAGAAGGAGGGACGTTATTGGCTAAGAGTTTAGCCAATAACGTCTCTTCTTCTGTATCAGCGCGGTAATATTAGCCTATGACGATGGTCCACCAATGATAGGAAAAAGAATTTTAACCAATACTCCCATTTCTCCAGCACAAACGCGGGAAAACTTCCCTTTACAAGAGTTTGCGACACTGGTCTCTGACAGTGTTGTAGGAGCAGTGGACACGGGAAGATCCTGAAGAAGATCCCAGCAGAGGAATCGAAACGTCGATTATTTTAGAAGAAATAAGACGCGGAATAACACCCCAGAAGTTTTTAACTATACGTATTTTTTTGTTTGGTTAATGTTTTTAGCACTAATATTGAGGTAGATATTGAAGAAGGTAGTTATTTTTTAATGGAACCGTGTACTTTTTATAACTGCATTCGATAGCTCTTCAGTAGACAATTACAGTGATAAAGGGTTTATTAATGATGTAACTGAAACCTGTCGTAAGAAAATTGGAGAAATGACGTAGAATTCGAGAGCACGGCGGCTGGAATTAGCATTAGCGGTGCAAACACGCCAAGCACAGCTGTCGTGCTACGCTGTCAGAATGTCAACACATTTGCCTGTTTACTTGGCTGCATTGCAGGTCACTCATTTCTGCTTCAGCATTCGTTTCGTGCAAAGATGTATATCACGGGGGAGAAATTGGATATACTAGGCCTTATTTTATACGGTGTATGTAAAAGAAATGCCGTAAAAATATTGCAGCGGTTCAGGGCCGCACCAGGCAGCTGCACGAATTATAAAGACCCTAGTCCGGACAGCCTGCTTGAACGTCAAAAAGAGACAGAGATCACGAAGAAGCTCTTTTGGCTATGACGCTAATGAATCCACACAGTGGTACGAGGCATACTGCCAAGGAATATGGAATCAGCCAGACGAGCGTCATATTCCTACCGCGTCGACAGAATTTCCATCCCTATCATCTGTCACCAAATCAGGCATTCGACGATCGTGATTTCGAACGTCGGAAAGAAATTTGTCGGTTTGCCCTTTAGCAACTGAGAAACTACCCTACGTTTATCCAACGTGTGCTCTTTACCGGCGCAGCAACGTTTACTAACCACGCAAATGTAAATTTGCATAACATGCGCTACTTGGCAGCCGAAATTCCACACTGGCTACGTCCTGTGCCACATATACGGCTGTGGAGCGTAAACGTATAGTGCGGCATCATAGGAAATTACATTGTGGGACCTACTTCATCTCAGGCGTTTTACATCAACCTTCGTACGCACACTTTCTGACGAACATTCTGCTGGTTCTTCTAGAAGAGCTACCAGTGGATTTTCGACAGTGTAATTGGCTGCAACACGACGGCTGTCCAGCTCACTCGTCCCGTGTTGCAACGCAGATACTGGATGAGAACTTCGCTGGACATTGGATAGGACGCTATTTCCTTTACAAATGCAAAGCATTTTCCTAGAACCAAATGAACAATTCTTAGTCATCCATTCACCCAATGCTTTTTTTACCCGAAAGTCCCATTTCATACCGCTCCTTCCTACTACAATAAGTACTTATAAGACGCGACGTGCTTAAGAAGTTCGGCACCAGTTTTCTAATTACAGAAATTTCTTGCTTTTATCGAAACTATAGAGATCTGCATTTTATTGCAGCAAAGTGACGGTTTTGCGCAAGTCTTTCAGTATTTCTTCACGATTCCCCAACGAAGTTGTTTTCATTTGGAGAAGAGTACCGTCAGTGAACTACAGTGCCGCTGATTGAAATAATATTGAGAATGCCCAGTCCTTATCACTGCTGCTAAAAATATGATGGCCGGCCGGAGTGGCCGAGCGGTTCTAGGCACTTCAGTCCGGAACCGCGCGACCGCTACGGTCTCAGGTTCGAATCCTGCCTCGGGCATGGATGTGTGTGATGTCCTTAGGTTAGTTAGGTTTAAGTAGTTCTAAGTTCTAGGGGACTTAAGATGTTAAGTCCCATAGTGCACAGAGCAAAAAATATGATGCACGTACAAAACGCCCGGCTACGTAGTACACTTCAGTACCAGGGGATGTGAGTACACAGCAAACTTCCTTGATTACTTTTGTTACACAGGTCTTCATATCATTGTGCGCTACGTTTAAATGCAAAAAGTAGCTTTATGTCAGTGATACATTTTATTTCGGGTCCGATGCACGAATCCTTAAGTGCTCAGGCTTTTGCAATATAGCGTGTGATTTTTAGCAACTGGTGTTAAGGGAAGCTATATTATGTGGAACAGTGTAAAATTACGGTACGATCTTTCGGTAAAGTGACAGCCAAATTGTTATTCAAGTCAATGTGTAGAATCAACAAGACTCACGTAATACCATAGAAATTTCGAAAAGAATCACCCTTTGGAAGATGACAGTAAGAGCAAATAAATATGAGAAGTTTTTGCAGTCAGTTTGTCAGATCATTAGTCCAAGTTGCTGACGAAAAGAATGTAAAATCATTAACAAAGTGAACCGAAAACATCCCTTGTCAGTGAGTTATGCTTTGGAAAAGACAGGGCCACTGGAGAGGCAGTTCTGGCGTTATGTTTGTTAATGGAAACAAATTTAAAAGATCAGTACTTTCTACAGAATTCCTTGACTGAATTAAACTTAAACAGTGTAAAGTAGAGAAAAATGTTTGAAATTTTCAGAAAAATAGATATATGCAACTGAGAATGTCAAATAATATGCAGTATGTAAGCTTGAAGAATTAGAATATCAAACCAACAGACGGTTACTAGGATTTACAACAGCCTACGGAAGGTTTCAGTATTTTTATTATATTTTTGAGCTGTATATTCGAAGAGGCAATTGAGGAAAAGACGTAAATGTTCAGAAATTGGATTAAGAGTAATGGGGTGAAAGAGAATCAACGCTAAGATTCGCTGATCACACTTCTGTTCTCTGTGAAAGTAGAGAGCTACGAAATAGGGTCGAATACGAGTTGAGAGTAAACTATAGAAAGACGAATACATTTATAAGTACTAGAAATGAAACTAGCGACATTTTTAAGAAAATCGTATGGTCTGCGTAGTTTTGTGTGACATGAGTTAGGGACTTCGAAAAAATCGGAAATAAACAGAATCAAATTGTTTCAAAAGTGGTGTTACAGAAATATGCTGAATCATAAGGTGAACCTACGAAATAGGGGAAGGGTTTTGCGTCTTATCAACGAATAAATTACTATATGAAAAATATTAATCACATCACGCTGTTTACCACTAAAATTGTAATGTCGGGAGGCACAGCAAATAACAAAATTTTACATACTGTGTCCAATGTAGGAAGCAGATTACATGATCAGCTTCCTTGGCGATTAGAGGGTATTACATAGTGCCAGTATTTTTAAACAGTGTCGGGGCCTTTGGCAGCAGCAACGATTATAACCCGACAAGGGATCGAGTCGAACAGAGTTGGGATCAACTTACTGGTATGTCATTCCATGCTGCTTAAACTATGTACTTTAGTTCATCAAACGTAGTTAATGGTGATTAGCTGCGTTCCAGTCTCCCAGCAACTCAAGATCATCGACATCACCGAGACCTCGACGGTAGTGTGCAGCCGTTGGCCTCACCACGTGAGAAACGTAACGCCAGCTGTCCAGGATACCGGATATGCGAACCCGTGGTAATCTTGTTCCGTACATCATGGCACCTCATAATAACACGCCGGGTGTTTGGCCCGAATCACGATGACAAGTCCAATCAGGCAACGTTTGTCCACCTCCAAACCTCCAGATACTGATGCTACGTGTAGAAGTGGGACCTGTCTGATAAGACGAAAAGCTGCCACATCAGTCTCCAGTGGCGTCGTTGGACGAACCACTATCGGCGCGCGTCGCTGCTGCCACAACAATGGTCATTGTACACGTAATCCGTGGTCATCCTGACGTCATCATGTTATCCGTCTGGATACATGTCTTGCAGCAGATAATCCAGTTTCCTGACATACGTGACGTGACTACACGATCTTGCACGACCGAGAGAATAAACTGTGTGTTGTCTAGTGGGATAGTCGCGCTGGGCTGCTTGAATCCCTGAAGCTCTAAATGGGTTGAGTATGGCCCTTCTGAACTGGTCGATTTCATATTAGTATAACAGTCGGATATCGACCAACGCAAGCAACAATTGTCTCGAACATCCTGCCGCTGTCGATTTCCGACTTGTTCTGGTAGGTGATTCTCCTTCTTGCAAGAGGCAGAACACGATCTCTTCAAAAACAAACAACAGTCAAAACTAGTTTTGCGAATGAGAAACCCTCTGCGCAGTCTTTCCCTACTGAGAGAATGTAGATGGTAAACCTCCTACCTAGTGTGTTGTCGACAGTATTTATCGGCGCCACTAACTGCCGCATCTGTCGAAGTGGCCAGTGAGTGAGCGCAGAGCGGACCGAAACACTGTTGCATCAGGTGCAGCACAACCAGCAGCCGTTTTCAACACTGAGGGCCAGGGTTAAGGCCGGCGCAAGGCTCGTGAGAAACGTGCGGCAACGCAAGTGGCAGGTTCGTACCCTGTTGGATAAGGAGAACAGAGAAGAGGACGGGAACTTTGGGAGAACACGTTTCTTCGTTGTGTTGTTTTGAGAGCAGTAACAGTTGTGTTTATGTGGCCGCCGTTTATGAAAGCTATTTTAGTTACTTGTCTTTATTTTTGGAAGAACCATAATAGTTGTTGTTGGGTTCGCTACGATTGACAAATGAATCATTCGTTTTGGCAGTTGAACTAGGAAGTCAAGACTTATGAAACGAACTTTTATTGCTTTCCGTAACCGCGGAAAAAGAAGTGGATCACAACTTTAACTTGGTACTACATGATTTGCAGTGATGTAATAGATAAGCGTTTTTCATGTACAGTGCAATTAGTACTGTGCATGCACATTGTTCGTAAGTTAGACTTCTTCTCTTTAATGCTGCTGAAAGAAAAATTTGTTTTCTTATTATCTGTTACTTGAAAAATTGGCAGGAAGGCAAATAAGCAAGCGTCGTCTCAAAGACTAGAATGAGAATAAAGGGAGGAAAGGCGAGGGGTTAGGGCGACGACGAATGGTTTCTTCGCCTTCATTGAATAATAATCAGACACGAAACAGCTAACACGTGATAAGGATGACACACGTACAATGACTGCTGTTTCTAGTGGGCAGCCCCGGTACAGCGCCTTAAAAGTTTTCTTTTTATCTTCTGTTACGTACTTAATTCCAAAACGAGGAGAACGTCATCCAATTTGCTTGTCGTCACGAGATCTCCTCTCTTTATTTCTGCAGAGGCTACAGCGAATCGCATAGTCTCCGCCTCGCGGTAGATCTGAAACGGTGAGTTCAGAAGAAAGTGATGAAAATTTACGGAATTGAACCTCATTGACGCATGACGCCAGACCCTCTCAGCGGGCTGCACTTACCTGTAACGCTTGCTTCGCTTTAATATGCAAAATTTTTAAAAAAATATGGGAATGTGTAAGGAAAGAATACGTTTCACAGGACAGACAAAAGCCCAGAAAGAGATAGGGATTTAAGCTGATTTTAACACAATAATGTTAGATATTTTGGTTCGCAGAAATCTCATTTTATTACATGTACAGTCGATTAAATGTGCAGCGTATTGGAGTGACAACTTCAACCTTATTCCTCCTAAACTAATTGATTGAGAAACATGTAACTTTGTGTATTTATTGAAAGTACGAGTATTGAAATTTCGTACTAGCGGACACGGCAATGCTTCGCTAAATTACGTATGGGAATGGCATATGAATGTCCAGTAGAGTATCGTGTAAAAGTCTGAAGTAAATCCGTCAAGATCTTTTCGAGATTTATGGTAACGACGTCTCCCCTTTACATATTACATATATATTTGTATACATATAGCCTCTGTCTGTCCGAACGTTCATTACAGCGTTGTGTAAAAATTGGAATTAAATCGCTAAAGAACTCGATGTCCGTGGCGTACCGATACGCTTCCGGAGACCCCTCAAACGGTACGAAGCGGTTCGTAAAGTCATACGCGATGGTTCATAACACCTGTATCTTTGAGTAGAATTTACAACCTAAGTCGTCAGTTACTTTCTGGATGTATTCCAGTCTTTGTCTTCCTCTACATTTATTACCCTCACGACTACCCCTAGTACCTGCACTGAAATCTTACCATCCAGTCCATTTTTCTTGTCGGTGTTTCCGGCATATTCCTTTCCTTGCCGATTTTCAAAGGACCTCCTCATTCTTTACTTTACAGGTCCACCTAATTTTCAACATTCGTCTGTAGCACCACATCTGAAATGCTTCGATTCTCTTCTGCTCCGGTTTTCCCATATTCCATGTGCCACTACCATACAACGCTGTGCTCCAGAGGTACGTTCTCAGAAATTAAAGCCTTCCATCGTAAGGAATACCATTGTTCCCAGTGCTAGTCTGCCTTTGATGCTCTCTTTGAGCTAACCGTCATAGGTTATTTTGTTGCCTAGCTAACAGAATTCCGTAACTTCATCTACTTCGTGATTATCAATTCTTATGTTCAGTTTCCCGCTGTTCTCATTTATGCTGCATCTCCTTCCTTTCGTCTTTCTTCGATTTACTCTCATATTCTGTCCTCATTAGAATGTTCATTCCATTCAACAGATTTTGTGATTCCTCTTCACTTTCAGTGAGGAGTGCAGCGTCATCAGCGAATCCTACCACTCATATACTTTCATCTTAGTTTGATTACACTTTTTTTATTTCCGTAATTGCTTCTCCGACGTATCGATTTAACAGTAGGGGTGAAATACAACATCCTTGTCTTACACCCTTTTTAATCCGAGCAATTCGTTCTACGTCTACCACCCTACAGTTCGCTCTTAGGTATTGTACATATTGTACGTTAACCGTCTTTCGCAATATCTTATCCCTGTTTTTCCTCAGTGCGTCAATTTATATTCTCGAACGCTCTTTTCAGGTCAACAAATCCTATGAACGTGTCTTGATTTTTCTTTAGTCTTGCGATGTCTTTACCTTTCCTACAAGCCAATCCCAGTGTCATCTAACACATACTCAATTTTCTTTTCCATTCTACTGTATATTATTTTCGCCAGCAAGTTTGATCCATGAGCCCTTTGCTGAATGTTGTCGGCGTTGGCAATCTTCGCAAATGGGTGAGTAAAGTTTTTCCGAAAGACGGATGGCATATCGCCACACTCCTATGTTCTATACACCAACGTAATTAGTCGTTTTGTTGCCACTTTCCGGAATAATTTAAAAAATTACTATGGAGTGTTACTAACCCTTCTGCCTGATTCGATCGTAAGTCTTGGAAAGCTATTTTAAATCTTGATTCTAATACTGGATCCCCTATCTCTTCTATATCAGCTCCTGTTTCTTTTCCTGTAACGTTATCAGACACATCTTCCCACTAACATAGGCCTTCAATGTACTCTTCACACCTGTCCGTTTCTATCCTCTGTATTTAACAGTAGAATTCCGATTGCACACTTAATGTTACCGCCCTTGCTTTTAATTTCACCGAAGGTTATTTCTTCACATTTTTCGTGCAGGTATTTTGCCTTAGCTTCCCTGCACTTGCTATTTATTTCATTCCTAAGTGACTCCTGTTTCTGTATTCCTGAATTTCCCTGAACATTTTTGTACTTCCTTCATCCATGGATCAACTGAAGTATTTATTGAGTTATCTTTCCAACTTCTGTGATTGCCCTTTTTAGAAATGTCCTTTCCTCTTCAAGTGAACTGCCTACTGAGCTATTCCTTATCGCAGTATCTATAGCCTCAGAAAACATCAAGCGCATCTCTCCTTCCTTAGTACTTCCTTATCCCACTTCTCTGCGCTCTGACTTTTCCTAACTAATCTTTTAAACTTCATAATACTCTTCATCATTACTAAATTGTGATCTTAATCTTTATCTCCTGCTAGGTACGTCTTACAATAAAGAATTTCATTTCGGAATCTCTGCCTGACCACGATGAATTTTAACTGAAACCTTTCGCTTCTCACGGCCTTTTTCAAGAATACCTCTTCCTCTTGTGATTCATGAATAGAGTATTCGCTATTACTAGCTGAAATTTAGCCTCTCTAATTCCTAATACCAGCCCATATTCTCCCGTAATCATTTCTTGTACTCCTTCACCTACAACTGCATTCCAGTCCCCCATGATGATTACATTTTCATCTCCATTCGCGTAGGAATCTTACTCCCGTTATACTATTTTCTGCTGTTGTTGATGTTACCCTACACTCATCCAACCAGAAATCCTTGTCTCCTTTCCATTCCGTTTCACTGACCCTCTCTATATGAAGACTGAGTTTCGGCATTTCCCTTATCAGATTTTCAAGTTCCCTATCACGTTCGAAGTTGTGGCATTCCATGCCCAAACTCGTAGAACTTTAGGCTTTCTTTGGTTATTCAATCTTTTTTCTCATCGTCGCCTCCCCCTTGGCAGTCCCCTCCTGGAGATCCGAATGGAGGGCTAGCCCGGAATATTTTGTCAATGGAGAGAACATCATGATCTTTTTTGCTTACAAGGCACATGTCCTGTGGATGCACATTATGATATGATTGATGATACCTGCTTACTCACCAATTTCTGAAGAGTAACTGAAAGGAGTGACAAGTGGTCTGGCGGTGGCTGGAAGCAAATCTGCGCTACTTATACACGAAACCAAGATGAATTATCTCGTCGACAAGGCCAAGATACTGTATAATTACAGTCACTGTGGTTGGGAGTCTGGTTCTACAAGAGAATTCGGGAATTTAAATACCTGGTAGCGCTTTTGACGAAGAACTCGTCGCGATCAACGGCAGGGTCCAGGCTGGAATCGTCCTACAGCCTAAAACAACTATTTTAGTCCAGATGTCTCTCGAGACGGTTCCATATTCGGCTATGCAAAATATTGATCCAGCCCGTGGTGTTACATGGCTGTGAGACATGTGTACCCTGAAGTTGGAGTTCCATACATTTCACGTAGTCGAGAGAGAAATACTCTGTGAAAGGAGTATACTGGGGCACACATGTATTCGGCACCAGAATAAGGTAAGAATATTAATAATTTAAAATGAAACTAGTGTACAATAAACGATGAATGTCTCTGACAGGTTCGATAATGTGGATCGCTGATAGTGCGCGATCGCAGAGCCAAAGATACTATACTACTAGTGTTGGAGTAAGTGAGTGCTGGGCGCACACTCGTAGGTTGCTGTCTGTGAAGGAAAGACGATGGAGTAGGCAGTTTTCGTGGTGTGCTGTGTGAAGCCACCAAGAGTTAGATTAATGTAGGTATTTCAATCTTGTTGAACATGTAAGCAGAAGCCTTCGTGCAAATAAGGTAACGATGTTAAATATTTATGATTTCTGTGTTTGACAGCGCGTTAGTTTAGATGAGTTGTCTGATAATTTATACGCCGGCCGCGGTGGTCTCGCGGTTCTAGGCGCGCAGTCCGGAACCGTGCGACTGCTACGGTCGCAGGTTCGAATCCTGCCTCGGGCATGGAAGTGTGTGATGTCCTTAGGTTAGTTAGGTTTAAGTAGTTCTAAGTTCTAGGGGACTTATGACCACAGCAGTTGAGTCCCATAGTGCTCAGAGCCATTTGAACCATTTCGATAATTTATAATTGTTGAGTAACCCCAGAATGTGCGTAGGCGATTTTGAGAAAGAGGCTAGGTAAATATGTCATTTTTGAAGTGCTTTCAAGATTTGTTAACGGAGCTATGTGTAATTTGATGATATTCCTTTATGTTGGATTAATGAAGTTAGAAAATACTTGATGTTTAATTCTCATTGTTTCTGAATCAGTTGTGAGTAATGTATTTTCAGTTGTCACATGTTTTTGAAAAGTGAAACTTAACTTACAATACAATTTTGCTAAGAAAGTGTGTGTTAATAATTCATCATAACCAGTACCTCCTCCCTGTCCAGGTCATATTTTTCAAAGAAGTTGGATGTTCTTAAATGTTCTCGTTTATCAGCCAAATAAATTTCATGTGCATTTCAAGTATTATGGCCAGCGTTTAACACTTCTGAGGCTGTAGCTAGAATACTTATATTTTTTTATGAGAGACCAGGATACATCGCGTTACTCCATTGCTGCTTAAGAGGTAAGACAATTTAATTTAATTGTTATGTGCGCAGGGACGGACGGCCGCTGTGGTCGAGTGGTTCTAGGCGCTTTAGTCCGGAACCGCGCTGCTGCTACGGTCCCAGGTTCGATTCCTGCCTCGGGCATGGATGTGTGTGATGACCTGAGATTGGTTAGGTTTAAGTAGTTCTAGGTCTAGGGGACTTATGACCTCAGATGTTAAGTCCCATAGTGCTTAGAGCCATCTGCACAGGGACCCAAGTTATCAGGTTTGAACGGGACCAGATGATTCAGTGCCTAAGGGGCTGAATATATTTTGCAGTGACGGTACTTCTTTATTTGTATCGGGAGTTGCATTACCCAATCGACTCGTGTAAAGTTTTGCTAACAATAAGACAGAGTAAGCATACCACTTGCACATACAATACGCAACACGACCAGTGGAGTTCTGTTTCCATTCCACAGATCAGACATTCATTGAATGTAATCGTTAGGTTATCATTAATAAAAGAACGTTACATGTGGAAGATCTTTGGTCGGTGTTAGATGCAAACAAGTTTGAATGGAGTATCAGACACAACCATGAGCTAAATGAACTGTAACAAGTTGCCAATATAGCAGCTCTCATCAGAAGCCAGGGACTGGAATGTCTAACAATACCACCACTTCCAAAATAGGTTAGAAATCAGATTAATAATGTTGCTCACGCAGCATATCTTCGCTTTATTGGGCAACAACAAAGTTATTGACTGTGGATGGTGCTGTCAGAATGGAAATAATGAAGTCACTTTAAAAAAGTCATTAATTTTGGCACTTATCTTGAATGGATTCCCACGTAGAGTTCGTCGTAGTTGTTATGGCTCATCTTGTTGATTCTAGGGTGATTCCCCTTTCACTGCTAGAAGGTCCAGATCTGTATTTTAGCAATATTTGAAGACCTAACAAATGCGTTTTTCAGGATATTCTTAATGATCAAACAATCCCAGATCAGAACAATGGTATGATAGAAATAATTTTTGACTTGGTGTTCACGACCCACATTTTTATTAAACTTCTTGTAAATTCACATATACTTCTTCTTAATTGTCACATCATTAAGAAAACAGTTTTGTATCAATCTTCATATATATAATTTCCGCTTTAACCAAAAACAAGACTTGACTGTTCTTTTACAAAGCGAAATAACAGCTTAACTTCTGCAAAGTGAAACAAAGACTGTTCTGTGCGCATTCGCGCCAAAACGGTTACAAGTAAGTCAAAGTTTATGAGAGTGTCACAGAAATGAATTCACACAAGAACCATATCACTGTAATATATTGGTACATCTGGGTACATATACATCAATAAAACCAAATGTGAATATTGTCACAAAAATATGTCTGTTATTTCGCAGAAAAGTAGTACAATATTACTGGTATCGAGAACTGGGGTTGGAGTGCCATAATGGTCACGTAAAAAAAGAACCATTACAAGTGGCAGGACACTAGCGCCGTATGAAAGACTACAGGTGACCATAAAAACTCCTGCAGGCACGAGGTCTCAGGGAAGGCTAAGGAAGTGGTGGTGTCCATGACGACCTGAAACACCTAGATGTGGCTGGATGGCGGATGGCAGCGATCGATGGACAGAAGACGATAGAGGAGGTAACTTGTAGCCTCGTGCGTTCTGTTGGGCCTGATCGCGTAAAGTAAGAGCCTTTTTCATTTTTAAAAAATCTGAATATGCCTTCCAAGTAGTAATAGAGAGCGATTAGAAGCATTTTGGAGTCAGCAGATGATGACAATTTTACGAAAAATCCTCTTTCAGCCTTTAAGAGATATCCTCGAGGTCCCATATGGCAAAGTAAGCTTAGTGAAGCCCCTGCGGGTTCTGCTTGCCCGCGACAGCAGCGCGGCACGGGCTGAGAAGGTGTCCGGTCACCGGACGGCAGCCACCTCGGCCCCTCCGGCAGGCCAGGCCTGCTGCCATCCTTTCGGGAGCCCAGTTTTCAATTTCCGGGTCCCGGGCCGGCCGCTGGCTGTCCTCTCCGGCACGGTTCGCCACGTTCGTTTCCGCCCCCGGCAGCGCCAGCCGTCGAGCACGCCTTTACGGCTTCGGACCCCGAGCGTACGCGACGCGCGGCGCGAATTACCTGGCTCCACTTTCTCCGCCCAACGAGATAGCAGCCCTCCACCCCGCCAAGATGGCCTGCCGAGTCCCTGGAATCCTATCAGCGCCCTCCAGAGCCGTTCCACCAGAAGGCACCCTCCTCTCCGGCAGGAAGCCCAACTGTTCGCCTTCCACACCGGCCACTGGTGTCGCTCGGCGGACGACGAGAACTTTCCGATCGCTTCCCCTACGCTGTTGCCTGGTATCTTCTCCCTCGTGTGGGCCCACAGAAAACTGGTGACAGATTTCCGAAAATATACAGACAGGCTGTTCGAATACACCTATAGGTACGAGGGTCACTCCAAAAGAAATGCATACTATTTTTGTAAAAATACAGTTTTCATTCTGCATGCGTGAAAGTTTTACACTGTGTAGATACATCCTCCCTGCTTGTTTTCACACTCAGTTCAACCTGTTGCCGTGTGTGGCGTCGTCACAGCATGTCTTCAAGATAGCTGTTACACTTGACGTTCGTCAGAAGCAACGTGCTGTCATAGAATTCCTGTGCTGTGGAAATGAGACAGTGGGAAACATCGACAAGAGGTTGAAAAAGGTGTATGGAGATGCAGCTGTCGATCGCAGTACAGTTAGTCGGTGGGTAAGCAGGTTACGTGATGAAAGCGGGCATGGAAGTATTGAGGATTGTCCTCGCAACGGCAGGCCTCGTACTGCACACACTCCAGACAGTGTGCAGAGAGTTAACGAATTGGTGACTGCTGACAGGCGCATAACAGTGAACGAATTGTCACGCTACGTTGGGATAGGGGAAGGAAGTGTTTGCAGAATACAGAATGTGTTGGCGTTAAAAAAGGATTTTGCCAGGTGGGTTCCCAAGGTGTTGACAGTGGCTCACAAAGAAACAAGAAAAACGGTATGCAGCGAACTTTTGGAACAGTACAAGAATGGTGCAAATGAATTTCTTGGAAGAATTGTGACAGGTGATGAAACATGGCTCCATCATTTTTCACCAGAGACGAAGTGGCAATCAATGGAGTGGCATCATGGAAATTCACCCAAGAAAAAAAATTCAAAACCACACCTTCTCCTGGAAAAGTTATGGCTACGGTGTTTTTGATTCCGAAGGACTCTTGCTTGTGGACATCATGCCAAGTGGAACCACCATATATTCTGATGCATATGTGACGACAGTGAATAAACTTCAAGCTCGACCGAGTCGTGTTCGACCATATCGGCAAAAGCAGGATGTTTTGCTGTTGCACGACAAAGCACGACCACATGTCAGTCAAAAAACCATGGAAGCGATCACAAAACTCGGATGAACAACACTGAAACACCCGCCTTACAGTCCTGACCTGGCTCCATGTGCCAATCATCTCTTTTGGAAACTGAAAGACTCTCTTCGTGGAACAAAGTTGGTCCAGAATTTTACCGTGCGGGTGTACAGGCGCTGGTTCCTAGATGGCGTAAAGCAGTTGAGAGGGATGGAAATTATTTGGAGAAATGAAAATATTGTTCCTAAAGGTGGTAGCTGCACACTGTAAAACGTTCAAACATGTCGAATAAAAGGTGGATTTTAAAAAAAATAGTATGCATTTCTTTTGGAGTGACCCTCGTAAATCTGCATATTTTGACCAACGATCTTACATTCAGCAGATCCCACACAAAAGACAGATTCTAAGGAAATTTTAAAAATATCCGACATTTCTTATTATTTCCGCCATCATTCTTCTGACTGTATTGGTACAGATTGTCTCGATATTCTCTTCTGTGCCAATATCTTCACCTTGGAGTAACACTTACACCCAACCTATTGGTTATGCTCTATCAAAATTATGCCTTCCCCTAAATTTTAGCCATCAATGGCTAGATCTAGTATTAGTTATTCAACGTTAACATAACACATGTCCTACGATTTACTCCCTTCTTCTGTTTACAGAAGAGCGGTCCTAGGCGCTTCAGTCTGGAACCGCGCGTCCGCTACGGTCGCATGTTTGAATCCTGACTTCGGCATGGATGTGTGTGATGTCCTTAGGTTAGTTAGGTTTAACTAGTTGTAAGTTCTAGGGGACTGATGACCTCAGATGTTAAGTCCCATAGTGCTCTGAGCCATTTGAACCACTTCTGCTTACAGTTTTCCTTATATTGTTTCCTTCTCCCTTCTTGCAGAGAACTTTCCTATTATTACCTTATCGTTCCAATTAATTTTCAGTTTCCTTCTGCCCGTCTACATCTAAATCTACGAAGATACTCCGCAAGCTACCGTACAGTGCGTGGCGGAGGGTACTCTGTACCACTAATAGTCATTTCCTTTCTTGTTCCACTCGCGAATAGAGCGAGGGAAAAACGACTGTTTGATTGCCTCCGTATGATCCACAATTTCTCGTATCTTAGCTTCGTATGCATATTGGTGGCAGTAGAATAGTTCGGCATTCAGATTTAGATGCCGGTTCTCTAAATTTCCTCAATAGTGTTTCTCAGAAAGAAGATCGCCTACTCTCCAAGGATTCACATTTGAGTTCCCGAAGCATTTCTGTAACACGTGTTGTTCGAACCTACCGGTAACAAATCTAACAGCCCGTTTCTGAATTACTTCGATGTTTTTCTCCAATCCGACCTGGTACGGATCCCAATCACTCCAGCAGTATTCAAGAATAGATCACACCGGCGGCCTTTACGTGGTCTCCTTTACAAGTGAACCACTCTGTCCTAAAATTCTCCCAATAGACCGGAGTCGACTATTTGCCTCCCCTACCACTGTTCTCACATGCTCGTTTAATTTCATATTGCTTTGTAGCGTTGCGCACAGATAGTTCAGCGACTTGACTTTGTCAAGCAGGACACTAGTAGTACTGTATCCGAACATTACACGATTTCTTTCCTACTCATCTGCAATAACTCACATTTTTCCACATTTTTGGATAGCTGCCATTCGTCACACCAACTGGAAATTTTGTCTAAGTCATCTTGCATCTTCATGCAGTCCCTCAATTTCAACATTTTACTGTACACGAGAGAATCATCAGCAGACAACGGCAGATTTGCTGCCCATCCGGTCCGCCAAGTCATTTGTGTATATAGAGAGCAACAACGATCCTATCACTATTCCCAGTGGCGTTCCTGACAATAACTCCCCCCGCCCCCTCTCTCTGATAAACACACGCAGTTGAGGACTATACAGTGGGTTCCATTACTTAAGAAGTCTTCGAGCCACTCACATATCTATGAGCTTATTCAATATACTCGTACCTTCGTTAACAGCCTGCAATGGGGCACCATGTCAAATAATTTCTGAAAATCAAATATGGAATCTGTCTGTTGCCCTTCAGCCATTGTTCGCAGTACATCATGTGAGAAAAAGGCAAGGTCAGTTTAGCACGAGCGATGCTTTCTTAAACCGTGGACATAAATTTTTCATTCTCAAGAAAGTTTGTTATATTCGACTCGGAATATGTTCAAGGTTTCTGCAGCAAACCGAAGTTAGGGGCACTGGTCTCCATCTTTGAGTGTCCGTGCTTTTACCCCTCTTTTGTGCCGGAGTCACCTGCGCTTTCTTCCACTCGCTTGGGACTTTGTGTTGGACGAGAGATTCGTGATAAATGCAGGCGAGGTAAGGGATTAATGCCGTAGAGTACTCTGTAAAATAGAAGTGGTATTCCATTCGGCAATGGTGATGTATTTATTTTCAAAGATTTAAGTTGTTCCTCTCGTCAGGCATGCTGATTACTATGTCGTCCATACTGCAGTCAGTGCGATGGTCAAATGACGGTATGTTTGCACAATTCTCCTTTGTGAACTATTTCTAGAACGTGAAATCCACATTTCAGATGTTTAGATTCTCTTATTTGAAGATGAAAACCTAATTCACTTACAAAATCTCACTCCGATGTTCACAGGAATTCATTTCTGAAACTGAGGCCTATTTTTCACAATAACAGTTTGTATTTGCGACTGATGCTCTCCTTTGCTGTGCTCGTTTGGTTCTGATGATGTCCTTCATTTGTCCGTCACAAACGGTTTTTCTTTGAAGAAAGAAGTATCACTTATCCTCGTTTGCTAATTAGTCGCCGATTTTGATGTTATGCTTGGTGCTAATCTCAGCTCTGTTTCTTCTCCATACGTCCTGTAGCGCAGCATGTAGATGCATCTACATCTACATCTACATCCATTCTCCGCAAGCCACCTGACGGTGTGTGGCGGAGGGTACCCTGAGTACCTCTATCGGTTCTCCCTTCTATTCCAGTCTCGTATTGTTCGTGGAAAGAAGGATTGTCTGTATACTTCTGTGTGGGCTCTAATCTCTCTGATTTTATCCTCATAGTCTCTTCGCGAGATATACGTAGGAGGGAGCAATATACTGCGCGACTCTTCGGTGTAGGTATGTCCTCGAAACTTTGACAAAAGCCCGTACCGAGCTACTGAGCGTCTCTCCTGCAGAGTCTTCCACTGGAGTTTATCTTCGTAACGCTTTCGCGATTACTAAATGATCCTGTAACGAAGCGCGCTGCTCTCCGTTGGATCTTCTCTATCTGTTCTATCAATCCTATCTGGTACGGATCCCACACCGCTGAGCAGTATTCAAGCAGTGGGCGAACAAGCGTACTGTAACCTACTTCCTTTGTTTTCGAATTGCATTTCCTTAGGATTCTTCCAATGAATCTCAGTCTGGCATCTGCTTTACCGACGATCTACTTTATATGATCATTCCATTTTAAATCACTCCTAATGCGTACTCCCAGATAATTTATGGAATTAACTGCTTCCAGTTGCTGACCTGCTATTTTGTAGCTAAATGATAAGGGATCTATCTTTCTATGTGTTCGCAGCACATTACACTTGTCTACATTGAGATTCAATTGCCATTCCCTGAACCATGTGTCAATTCGCTGCAGATCCTCCTGCATTACAGTACAATTTTCCATTGTTACAACCTCTCGATACACCACAGCATCATCTGCAAAAAGCCTCAGTGAACTTCCGATGTCATCCACCAGGTCATTTATGTATATTGTGAACAGCAACAGTCCCATGACACTTCCCTGTGGCACACCTGAAATCACTCTTACTTCGGAAGACTTCTCTCCATTGAGAATGACATGCTGCGTTCTGTTATCTAGGAACTCCTCAATCCAATCACACAATTGGTCTGATAGTCCATATGCTCTTACTTTGTTCATTAAACGACTGTGGGGAACTGTATCGAACGCCTTGCGGAAGTCAAGAAACACGGAATCTACCTGGGAACCCGTGTCTATGGCCCTCTGAGTCTCGTGGACGAATAGCGCGAGCTGGGTTTCACACGACCGTCTTTTTCGAAACCCATGCTGATTCCTACAGAGTAGATTTCTAGTCTCCAGGAAAGTCATTATACTCGAACATAAGACGTGTTCCAAAATTCTACAACTGATCGACGTTAGAGATATAGGTCTATAGTTCTGAACATCTGTTCGACGTCCCTTCTTGAAAACGGGGATGACCTGTGCCCTTTTCCAATCCCTTGGAACGCTACGCTCTTCTAGAGACCTACGGTACACCGCTGCAAGAAGGGGGCATGTTCCTTCGCGTACACTGTGTAAAATAGAACTGTTATCCCATCAGGTCCAGCGGTCTTTCCTCTTTTGAGCGATTTTAATTGTTTCTCTATCCCTCTGTCGTCTATTTCGATATCTACCATTCTGTCATCTGTGCGACAATCTAGAGAAGGAACTACAGTGCAGTCTTCCTCTGTGAAACAGCTTTGGAAAAAGACATTTAGTATTTTGGCCATTAGTCTGTCATCCTCTGTTTCAGTACCACTTTGGTCACAGAGTGTCTGGACATTTTGTTTTGATCCACCTACTGCTTTGACATAAGACCAGAATTTCTTAGGATTTCCTGCCAAGTCAGTACATAGAACCTTACTTTCGAATTCATTGAACACCTCTCGCATAGCCCTCCTCACACTACATTTCGCTTCGCGTAATTTTTGTTTGTCTGCAAGGCTTTGGTTATGTTTATGTTTGCTGTGAAGTTCCCTTTGTTTTCGCAGCAGTTTTCTGACTCGGTTGTTGTTTCCATCTCTTACGATCTTAAAACACTAAGCAGATTCAGAAGGATGTAAGTTGCAGTAGGTACTGGGAGATGAAGAAGCTTGCACAGGATAGAGTAGCTTTGAGAGCTGCATCAAACCAGTCTCAGGACTGAAGACCACAACAACAACAACAACGATCTTGCTTGGCACATACTCGTCTAACGCATATTGTACGATGGTTTTGAACTTTGTCCACTGATCCTCAACACTATCTGTACTTGACACAAAACTTTTGTGTTGAGCCGTCAGGTACTCTGTAATCTGCTTTTTGTCACTTTTGCTCAACAAAAAAATCTTTCTACCTTTTTTGATATTTCTATTTACGGCTGAAATCATCGATGCCGTAATCGCTTTATGATCGCTGATTCCCTGTTCAGCATTAACTGTTTCAAATAGTTCGGGTCTTCTGTCACCAGAAGGTCTAATATGTTATCGCCACGAATCGGTTCTCTGTTTAACTGCTCAAGGTAGTTTTCAGATAAAGCACTTAAAAAAATTTATCTGGATACTTTGTCCTTGCCACCCGTTATGAACGTTTGAGTCTCCCAGTCTATATCCGGCAAATTAAAATCTCCACCCAGAACTATAACATGGTGGGGAAACCTACTCGAAAAATTTTCCAAATTATCCTTCAGGTGCTCAGCCACAACAGCTGCTGAGCCAGGGGGCCTATAAAGACATCCAATTACCATGTCTGAGCCTGCTTTAAGCGTGACCTTCACCCGAATCATTTCACATTTTGGATCTCCGTCAATTTCCTTCGATACTATTGCACTTCTTATCGCTATAAACACGCCTCCCCCTTCACTGTCCAGCCTGTCTCTGCGGTATACATTCCAATCTGAGTTTAGGATTTCATTACTGTTTACGTCTGGTTTCAACCAACTTTCTGTCCCTAGTACTATATGGGCGTTGTGACCGTTTATTAATGAGAGCAGTTCTGGGACCTTTCTATAGACGCTCCTGCAGTTTACTATTAGCACATTAATATTGTTATTCGCTGTTGCATTTTGCCTACTCCTACCTTGCCGCGTCTCAGGAGGCGTCTTGTCGGGCCTAGGGAGGGAATTCTCCAACCTAAAAAACCCACATGTGCACTCCACACGTACTCCGCTACCCTTGTAGCCGCTTCCGGCGTTTAGTGCACGCCTGACCTATTCAGGGGGACCCTACATTTCTCCACCCGATAGCGGAGGTCGAGAAATTTGCACCCCAGATATCTGCAAAATCGTCTGAGCCTCTGGTTTAAGCCTTCCACTCGGCTCCAAACCAGAGGACCGCGATCGGTTCTGGGAACGATACTACAAATAGTTAGCTCTGATTCCATCCCGCGAGCGAGGCTTTCCGCCTTCACCAATTCCGCCAACCGCCTGTACGAACTGAGGATGACCTCTGAACCGAGACGGCAGGAGTCATTGGTGCCGAGATGAGCAACAATTTGCAGTCGGGTGCACCCAGTGCTCTCTATCGCCGCCGGTAGGGCCTCCTCCACATCTCGGATGAGACCCCCCGGCAAGCAGACAGAGTGAACACTGGCCTTCTTTCCCGACCTTTTCGCTATTTCCCTAAGGGGCTCTATCACCCGCCTAAGGTTGGAGCTCCCGATAACTAATAAACCCCTCCCCCCGTGTGCCTGCTCAGACCTTGCTGAAGGAGCAGCCACATGTCCACTCACAGACAGAGCGGGCGATGCCACACAGCCAGCCTCCACATTTACCCTCCGCCTCGTTCGCCGCGAACGCCGCTGAACCCGCCACTCCCCTTGGGGAGAGGGTGGCCCAACCGCGTCCGGTACCTGCGAAGATGTCTCGACAGCAGGGACAGTGGGTGAAGCATGTAACACCTGGGGTGTACCTTGCGACGCACCAGACTCCCCACTGCCGCTACACTCCGAGGCAGCAGCCTGAAGACGGCTGACCGCGGCCATCAACACGTTCAGCTGTTCGCGAACAGTGGCCAGCTCCTCCTGCGTCCGTACACAGCAGTAACACATCCTATCTACGCTCCTTTCCGCCTTTTTCTTTCTTAATGAATGAATAATTTATTTTATGAGATAATCTGATATCGGTTTACGAGGGTGTGCTCAGGACTAAAGTCTCCGAATTTTTCTGTGAAAACTCTTAAAATCTTTTGAAGTAGAACAAACATTATTAACATTCTACATCATTATTCCTCATTTCTACGACTTTATTTCACAACGTGTTACCCAGGTTTCGAAGACATTTCTCCAGATTGGAGACGGAAAGTCAGTGCAGAATGTTTGGCTCCGTTGACGGAGTCACAGCCTTATCTCTGTTCGTACCGCTTCTTCACTGTGAAAGTGAAGTACCCGAATGTGTTTTGGAAACATATGAAAAGCGGATAGGCCCAAGTCGGGACTGTATGGACGATGATCTGTGACAGTGAACCGAAAGCGCTGGTTTGTGGCAGGTGTTGCAGCGTTTGCGTATGTTCTGGCATTCTCATGCTGAATGGGAGGGTGCTCCACGAGTGGACAAAGTTTTGTGCCGTTAGAAACTGGGTTACAGCAGTTTCTCACTCACTTGGATAGTTACATTACACTCCGCTATGTTACACGATGCGGAGGCAGAGGACTGCAAATTTGTAGGCATGAAAATAAATACAGTCTGTGGAATGTTAATAACATTTATTTTATTTAAAAATCTGTAATAGGTTTTCTCGTAATAAATATGGGGGCACTACTTATCAGCATGTAGTTGTATTTAAGATAAAAAAAAGACAATCTGCTAGGAAACATGTATTTCCGTTTCTAACACCATAGCTGTAATGCTGTACAAATTTATTTTGCCTTTTGTTTTGGTTTAATGTTATAACATTGAGTATCTGTAAAGGTTGTTGGATTGAATCGATAACACTAAATTGTATACCACTTTCTTTGTAAAAAACTTTGATGTCATGATTTGCTTCTATGCAATGTAGTATATCTGTCGTTTAAATTCTTTGTCTCAATTGGAGGGAGACAAAACTTACTGTTTATATTTGGAATTTGTTTAAATAATTTTTTATAGAAATGTTAATATGTGCAAAGGTTCTGTTTTATTTAAAATGTTTGTTTGCTGTTATGTAAACTGCTGACCTTCACTTAGGATTCTTAGTTAGTTTGTATGTTAAAGGTATTGTGGTCCCCCTCGGGAACGGAATTGTGTAGCGCGCGCAAATTGTGGTTGGCCTAGGTAGAAAAGGTGGACGAGCTACCAAACTGTGCACTGCCCATGTAAAAGTTGTATATTGTGCTGGTTCCGAGAGAGGCTTTTCCTGCCGCTTACCGATGCCTCGGATGGATGGATAAATAGCTGGAACTATTGTGGAATTGGTATCTATCATCGCCACCAAGAAGGGACAGAGTCCAGAAATTCTGCCTGCAAATCCACCTACCAATATGCAGTTGCCACCACATTGCGCAATCTTTATAATGGAGCACTATAATAATGTACAGTGAAGGATGAGCTCATTGGATGTTTTAGTGTGCACAAATATAAGGTAGCTTATAACTGACTTGATGTACCTACCTTGATTTTTTCCCTATCACAACACCTCTCAGGTCCCTCTCCATTTGAACTATGATTACCGAGTGTCCTTGTTTGTGAAAAAAAATGAGAGCCTCAAACCAAATAGATAATTAATTAATGTTGTTTGATCTTTGGAAAGTATGGAATATTCAGATTTGCTGTGGATTTAATGAAATTTTGGGAGGTAGTAAATGTAGTTTTGTGAAGTTTCGAAGTCACCTATTTAATCATTTACTTGAAAGTAGAGGACTATGGTAATAAAAACAATAGCTGTTTCTTTTAAAGATTAAAAGTTCTTAAAACTGAGCCTTGTAAAGTTTTGCTTAGTTAATGATCATAGTGCTGCCCGTAGTAAATTTTAAAAGGTGAGTCAGTTTCTTTTAAATTTGTCAACATTGTTTCTCACTGTAGTAAAAGTGGAAAACTGCAATAGTGGAAAGTTATATACTCATGTTTTCTAAGTTTTTGTCTCTCTTGTGTATTGGAAGTGCATATTAATAGTATAACAGGATCCACAATTTGTCTATTGTGCTAATGCTAGGTAACAAGTAACGGAAAGACCACTATTTATGAAAACAATAATTTCCTTATTCAAAACACAGTGAAAAGTAACCAGTTAGTGAATTCCAATTAACTCTCATTTTAAATAGTAAAGTATTTAACTGAGAGAGACTTAACCTGTGACCAGCTCATAATTTTGCAGTGAACTACATTTATAATTTTATGTTAACTAGGAAAGTATTTGAAAAACTGTACTTAACCCATGCCCAATTTATGATTCTGTAGTGAATATTAATAGTAATGTTATAAAACTTATTCAGTTTGAATAAGCCCTGAAAGTAATAGTGTGTTTCGTCATCTGTTATATTTATGCAAATAGTCTGTCCTGTTCTGTCAGCTTCCAATCTTAACCGTGAACATATGCAGGTGTTTGAGTTCATTGCGTGTGGCAAAATATAGGTTGTGTTTGTCCGTTAAAGTTACTCATACTTAATTTCTTGAACAGGAATGTCAATCATTCTCTTGCCTAATTAGGCTGGCGACCGTTTTCCTTGTTCTTTGAACAGTGTAGATAGGTAAAATATTGTTTGTACTGTTCAAATATTTACGTAATTCTGACTTTCATTTCCGATAAGCCACCTCCGTTGGGTACAACACGGTCAACACAACAAAATTCCTCTCAGAGGGTAACACTGCTCTGTTGCGTTATACCATAATTGCTTTAGTAAGATAGTTTTATTTCACAACCTGCCTCCAACTTTAAGGTTGTGGTATGGCAGTAGCAGACGGTAGTGTTATACGTTCCATGCAATTAATTTCGTGACATAATTATAATGCTCTGACTACGCATCAGAGAAGAGAGTGTGCTCGAAGTCATTAACAGGTAACAAGGCCGCCTTACCAACGTATTTTCGGCGGAAAGATGGTACACGGCTGCCGTGTTGGCGGCGTACTACTGAGACTAGTCTCAAATTCAGATGCAGATTTTCTGCAAGGACAGCTTCTTCTTACAAGAAAGGGTCTGTCCGTTTTATCCGGGTGAGGAAGAGATGCAAATTACTGAGAAGGTTTTCTGTTTCTTTCAAACGCTCTTCTCAGAGTTGGAGAGAGGGAGGTGAGCCAAGGTGCAAGGATTAACTTTCTTACGCTCCCTAGGGCCTAGGAACTTACAGAAAGCTTCGCAGTCATTACAGTAGTTGCTACTCGCTAAATCGAGGCTATAATTTGGAACACTTTCTGGTTTTACGGGAGAGGGTGTATGACTGTGAGCTCAACGGAGAACTGTGTTAGTGCTCGACGAAACAACTGCCCTTTGTTATTAAACAGAAGGTTGTGTAAAAATCTCAGCTTTCTAGCGGAGATACTTTCAGATTTAGAGACAATTACCTAAAACACCAAAAACCGACACTTACAAGATTAAATTCAGTTAGGATTCATAGCAGTTCGTATTTTAGTAGGATTTGGAATCATTACTTAAGTTCACAAAATGTTAGGTCAATTTATTTGAATTATCATAATTAGAAAGGGTAACTATTTTTCATTTTCGTAATATAAAATTCAGAAAAAATCGGTATTTATTTAATGTGTTGTTGTGTGCGTAAATAAGCGACCGTGGTGGCCGAGCGGTTCTAGGCGCTTCACTCCGGAACTGCGCGACAGCTACGATCGCAGGTTCTAATCTTGCCTCGGGCATGGATGTGTGTGATGTCCTTAGGTTAGTTAGGTTTAAGTAGTTCTAAGTTCTAGGGGACTGATGACCTCAGCAGTTAAGTTCCATAGTGCTCAGAGCCATTTGAACAAATTTTTTTGCGTAAATGAGAGTGAGTGAAAATGTATAAGTCGGGACATAAGAAAAAATTCAATATTACCTCATGTTAAACATTACGTAACTATGTCCTGGGAAAGTGTTAAGCAAGAAAGTTACAATGGAAAATATAATTTCCCCACCGTGCTAATGACGTATGTCCAAAGGTACTTGCTTTTGTCAGAAGGCAGCCAGAAGAGTCATTTGCAGAGCAATAGTTTTCTAAAGTTATTTCAAGATTAGTTCTCTTTTCATTTGGTTTTGTTAAACATTTTATTAAAATTTGCATGATGAAGTGACGTAAATGCATCTGTAAATGCTGATTGGCGTAAGAGAGATTTAGCACTAAAAAGAACTCGAAGGATTTTTTTGATTGGCTGGTTATTTTGAATTCTTCTGGAAAGGAAAACTTGATTTAGTAGTAACTTTTGTGGTATAGCTACAATGAGACAGCCTTTTCCGTAGCACGACAATACGTTACAGCACAGTCATGTATAATTTTTCTAAGGGGACGTTGCATTTTTTTAATATCTAGTTTCTAGTTGCACTGCAGCATTGGTTAAAATAAAATTTTATAGATGTACTAATATAGATATTTTATGCCTACAGATCCAGTAAATAATAACTTTATGATCTACTTAGAAAAAAACGTAGGAGCACAAAAAGACATTTCCCTTCACAGGACTTGCATACATAATTTTCTTTTCAACTACTTGGTAATATTTTTCGTAGAATAAGTTGTGGTGCACCACTTTAATTACATATTCATTAAGATGTGAATAGACATTTCCCTTATCTGAATTGTTGTCTCTAGTGTAATATTTTTTTCTGCTTGAGCTTTGTCATGCTTAGGTATAAGTTATTGCATTTGCTGCTGCTGCTTGCCAGGTATAGTGCTATTAAATATCACTTTGTATTACTCTGTTAAGCCAGTTTCACTACTGAATTATTTTTTTTTTTATTTGCTGCACATTGCCTTATATTAGTTGTAATGTTGCATTTGCTCTCCTAATTTAGATTTGCTGCAGCTTGCTTTGACAATTTCCATTTTTTTTCATTGCTGTTTGTATTAATTGTTTTGTGCTGCTACATTGCCTCGTTCCTTAGTTTAGCATCTGAGCTCAGTAGATTTAAGTCAGCTTAAGAGGGGGTAGACTATATAAGAGAACGAGTTGTGATGAATTGGACGAAATGCATTGAGAAGCTATAAGAAAACGGCTTGGACAAAAAAGTATTTTGAAAGAGGATATGAACAAAAACGTAGTGTTTAGGGACAACAGATTTAGGTAGGATTTTCTTGGAAATAAATGATGAGGTAAGATAATGGAAAGTAAATAGTGAGGTAAGAAATATGTGAACATATAAATACAGAAATCATTCTTGGATAGGATTTTTTTTTTGTTGGAAACAAATGTTGAAATAAGAGGAAAGATCTATGGAATGAAGTTTTGGGTTGGACTGCAGTACCAAATGTCACACCGAAAACAAACCCTGTCTTTCCTTTTGTATTATTCTGCTATGTGTTTATGTACCCTTGTGTATTTGTCATTTTCCTGTCTTTATATGTTTAGCTAATAAGATTTACATAGTAGTATTTTTCTGATAATATGTTATTTACTTTGTGAAGATGTATAGAGATTATTTATTCTGTTTTGTTTTAATGCTCATGTGTGAAGTTGATGTTTCAAAAGTTATTCCGATCTTTTATGTATGTACTTATGTCATAATTCCTGTACCACTGATGTATATGTTTATTTCTATTCTTTTGTAAAGCATGTATTACTACAAATGTTATCTGTATTATTATTTTTAATTATGTTTTCTGTATCTCTGTAACTGTATTCTCATGTTATAAAATTGTCATTGACACCAGTTTATCAAATTAAGTAACTTGTAAGCATACATTTCACTGCACAGATTTCTGTTGGTCATAGTATATGCACAATATGTGAAAAAAAGGACTGTTAGTGTTTGCACGCGTGTTAATAATTCAGCAAGGGACTGGATAACAGCATTGCTGGTTCCAAAGTCAGCTCCAAAAACTTTGTGAGTGCACTAGTGGTGGTTTATAGACTTGCTATATTGTCCACAAGACTCTTCGATTGTGATTATGCACCTGCACAGTCGCAACAGATAGCTGCTGGCCATCTCTACAAGGACTACAGTGGGTCTATATCTTTGATGACTCACCAATACCATTACCTCTACAAGGACTACAGTGGGTCTACGTCTTTGATGATCCATCAGTACCATTATCTCTACAAGGACTGCAGTGGGTCTGCACCTCTGGTGGCACACCAGTACCGTAATCTCTACCAGGACTACAGTGGGTCTACTCTGTGATGACCTACCTACCAATATTCTTCAAAACTTCGCCTGACTCTGCTGTGGGTTTGCTCTGTTGTGGACCATTACCTGTCTGCATGTCAAGAGTCAGCACTGTCTTTCTGTTGGAAGGACAACACTACTTCTTCAAGACTGCATTGAAATCCACTACTTCCGTGTGCATTTTCTTTTACTGCTCAGACTTTGAGAAAAAAATCCTGCAATTTTACTGTGATGGATGATCAGGACTGTCTTTATGGACTGTCAGAAAATTTTAGCTTTTGACCAACATTGTATCAATAAGTGTATGCATTTGATTTCTTGGTTATTGTAATTGTGAAAAAATTTTTAACAAATATGTATTGGCCAGTGCCCAAAACAATTTGTAAAATTTTTTGTGGGGAGCATGGGGGCTATGTGAGTAGGCTGTTTAGGTTTTCTTATTGGTAACGCCATGTAGCGCACTGTATGAAAATCACTGACTGTGCTGTGTGCAGTCTGAGGCTGGTCAGCATTGTTGCAATACTCGCTATTGTAGCGTTGGGCAGTTGGCTGTTAACAGCGCGTAGCGTTGCACAGTTGGAGGTGAGCCGCCAGCAGTGGTGGATGTGGGGAAGTGAGATTGCGGATTTTTGAGAGCGGATGATCTGGACGTGTGTCCATCAGAAACAGTACATTTATAAGAATAGATGTCATGAACTGCTATATGTTGGTTGGTTGGTTGGTTTGGGGAAGGAGACCAGACAGCGAGGTCATTGGTCTAACCGGATTAGGAAAGGATGGGGAAGGAAGTCGGCCGTGCCCTTTGAAAGGAACCATCCCGGCATTTGCCTGGAGCGATTTAGGGAAATCACGGAAAACCTAAATCAGGATGGCCGGACGCGGGATTGAACCGTCGTCCTCCCGAATGCGAGTCCAGTGTCTAACCACTCCGCCACCTCGCTCGGTGCTATATGTATTATGACTTTTGAACACTAGTAAGGTAAATACATTGTTTGTTCTCTAACAAAATCTTTCATTTGCTAACTATGCCTATCAATAGTTAGTGCCTTCAGTAGTTTGAATCTTTTATTTAGCTGGCAGTAGTGGCGCTCGCTGTATTGCAGTAGTTCGAGTAACGAAGATTTTTGTGAGGTAAGTGATTTGTGAAATGTTTAGGTTAATGTTAATCAAGGCCATTGTTTTGTAGGGATTTTTGAAAGTCAGACTGCGTTGCGCTAAAAATATTGTGTGTCAGTTTAAGCACAGTCTTGTATAATTGTTCAAAGGGGACGTTTCAAAAGTCGTATGATGCGCATTCCCAAGCCTGCCGCACTGACATTTCCGTCCGCGTGGCAAAAGCGTAGTCCGTGTTTGATGTCATGAAGTATTCTTTCGCACACCGCGTCTTTGACGGATTTGACGTACTTCGTACTGCTTAATATGGAGAAATGGATGCCCAAGATGTCGGAAGCTGGGATATTAGCAACGTTGCGTAGGAAGCGTTCTACTTCCAAGGCCTTTGGTCGTGTGTAGTTGTTGCTGAATCGTAGTGCTGATTTTCTAAATCGGTTGGCCATGGTTGTACTACACGTAAACGACACGTAAGTGACGGCCGCTGCAAAGTAAACAACAGCGAGCGCGCGCGCTCTGATCGCGGAAAGAACAGCACGTCCGCACTTCACGGCTGCGAAAGCCGGATTGTTGCTTGTTAGGCAGGTGCGCTAAGCACTGCGACATTAGGGACACGGCACCACAGGAATTGCTCAGACTATCACGGCGCGCCTGAGGGCCGCTCCACATTCCCGCCTATCCGCAGTTCCTGTGCAGTGATTCAGTGTTCACTATTCTGAGATTCCCACAGGCGATCAAAAGTACACTACAGACCATTAAAACTGCTACACCACGAAGATGGCATGCTACAGACGCGAAATTTAACCGACAGGAAAAAGATACTGTGATATGCAAATGATTAGCTTTTCAGAGCATTCACATGAGCTTGGCGCCGGTGGCGACACGTACAACGTGCTGACATGAGGGAAGTTCCCAATCGATTTCGCATACACGAACAGCAGTTGACCGGCGTTGCCTGGTGAAACGTTGTTGTGATGCCTCGTGTAAGGAGGAGAAATGCGCACGATCACGTTTCCGACTTTGATAAAGGTCGGATTACAGTCTATCGCGATTTCAGTTTATCGTATAGCGACATTACTGCTCGCGTTGGTCGAGATCCAATGACTGTTAGCAGAATATGGAATCGGTGGGTTCAGCAGGGTAATACGGAACGCCGTGCTGGATCCCAACGGCTTTGTATCACTAGCAGTCGAGATGACAGGCATCTTATCCGCATGGCTGTAACGGATCGTGCAGCCACGTCTCGATCCCTTAGTCATCATATGTGGACGTTTGCAAGACAACAACCAACTGCACGAACAATTCGACAACGTTTGCAGCAGCATGGACTATCACCTCGGAGATCATGGCTGCTGTTACCCTCGACGCTCCATCACAGACAGGAGCGCTTGCGATGGTGTACTCAACGACGAACCTGGGTACACGAATGGCAAAATGTAATTTTTTCGGATGAATTCAGGGGTTCTGTTTACAGCATCATGATGGTTGCATCCGTGTTTGACGACATCGCGGTGAACGCACGTTGGAAGCGATATTTGTCATCGCCATACTGGCGTATCACCAGCGTGATGGTATGGGGTGCCATTGGTTACACGTCTCGGTCACCTCTTGTTCTTATTGACGGCACTTTGAACACTGGACGTTACATTTCAGATGTGTTACGACCCGTGGCTCTACCCTTCATTCGATCCCGGCGAAACCCTACATTTCAGTAGGATAATGCACGACCACATGTTGCAGGTCCTGTACGGGCCTCTATGGATACAGAAAATGTTCGACTGCTGCCCTGGCCAACACATTCTCCAGATCTGTCACCAATTGAAAACGTCTGGTCAATGGTGGCCGAGCAACTGGCTCGTCACAATACGCCAGTCACTACTCCTGATGAACTGTGGTATCGTTTTGAAGCTGCATGGGCAGCTGCACATGTACACGCCATCCAAGCTCCGTTTGATTAATGCCCAGGCGTATCAAGGCCGTTATTACGGCCAGAGGAAGTTGTTCTGGGTACTGATTTCTCAGGATCTATGCACCTAAACTGCGTGAAAATGTAATCACGTGTCAGTTCTAGTATAATATATTTGTCCAATGAACACTCGTTTATCATCTGCATTTTTTCATGGTGTAGCAATTTTAATGGCCAGTAGTGTATTTGTGCAGCCTCATTGAAGAAGTTGGAGTCATGGCCCAGCTGGGTGTATCAGTTTATGAATACGTGATGTCCCTTCTTTCGGACATGTGCCAAAGAACAGACACTACGCATTCATGCAATAACTTGATATGCGGGGCATTCGGATGCGGAAGTGCTCGATATTGGTTCAAATGATTCAAGTGGCTCTGAGCAGTATGGGACTTAACATCTGAGGTCATCAGTCCCCTGGACCTTAGAACTACTTAAACCTAACTAACCTAAGGACATCACACACATCCATGCCCGAAGCCGGATTCGAAACTGCGACCGTAGCGGTCGCGGCATTCCAGACTGAAGTGCCTAGAACCGCTCGGTCACATCGGCCGGCGCTCGATATTGTACTGTGTGGAAACATAAGGGCAGGCTTGCTCGTCTTCATGATTCCGGTCGATCGCGTCTGACCAACTGGAGTGAGGGTTGTCTTATTCTGGCCAAAGCATATCGAAACCTATTCACATCTACGCCTGCCGTCCCAGAACAAATAGTGTCTTCCCGTTATATTCTGCGTCATTCGCGCTATTGGTCGGAGCCTAATGGTAGCCGGACGAGGGAATTAGCGTCCGATGCGTAGGCTGCACTTAACACCACAACAGAAACGGACTTTAACACCCTTACCAAGCGAATCGCTGAATACTTCCAAGCCAGAGAGGGTGTAAAGTCATACAGATAAGTCGGCCGAAACTTCCAAGTTCTCCGTGAATTTGATTCGATTCTGATTTGCTAAAATGACATCACATTCCCTCTCAACCTGTGAAGTTTCATTTTGTTTCCTTGTCCTGCGTACTTCACTTTTTTGTTATTAAAAAGGGCTCATTAGAAAAGACGCTAAACTGGACAGTGTGCTATTTTTACAACTTCGCGCAGATTATATCTGTCTTCGGCAATGAAAGTTAAGGTAAATAATCGAGTTCGAGTTTCGGCAGATGTTATTAGTCTCACAGCTAGTTTCAAATCAGAGTGCACTCCGTTGTAGTGTATTGCTCCGAAGATTGAAAATTACAATGCAAGGGCAAATCCTTACGTAAAACAGCAGTTCAACCGACTCTTGATAACTGTTCGCCAGTCTTGGACACTTATTGAGTGGGGCTGAGATAGCAGAGATTCAGAACAGAGCTTCGTAATTTGTCAAGCGTTCGTTTAGCCAGCTTGAGGATGTCACAGAGGTGTTCAAAGAACTGGAGTGGGAGGCGTTACAATAAAGACTTGGTGCGCAGAGGACAGCCTTAAAAAACTCCTAGAGTCCAGAGTGAAGCAACTGTGCCGTGGTAGAGATGGCACAACTGGAGGTCCCCGCTTGCTCGTCAGGTGGTGCTAAAGTCCCATGCACTTTGTAATGGTACTTGAATTACGTAACCATTACGGCACCACACTTCAACCTCTCGATACCAGCAATATTCTACTGTGTTTCTGTAAAATAGTTAACATATTTCTATGACAACATTCAGATTTGATTTCGTTAATGTAGACGTACTTTGATACATCGATATGTTTATATTGCAATGGTATTATTCTTATGTGTATTCTTTCTTTTGTCACTATGATTTTTGACGTACTTGTAACTCTGATTTTTGGGCGCGTAAGCGGTTATTAGAAAGTCAAGTCTTGGTCGTCATGTTGAAAAGACGCTAATTGTAGTCAGTTTATGAAATGTGAACTTTAACAGTGAGGAAGATATTTTCAAGTATGTTTTATATTGTGCAATGATGTTGCAACAAAAGTAATAAAAAAGAAGTGTAACTTAAATTCGGAGTGCTGATTACTTTTTTACATCACCATTGCCCTAACTTGCAAAAGTTTAATCTTCAAGAATGGTTTATGAAACACATCTATAAAACTTTTGAATATCGCAGAATAACACCTAGGCCTCTTTGCATCCGAGCTTGGAATCATCACTACCTAGATTTTCGACGATTGAGCCATGAGTTCACAACGAGACCATCGTGGGAAACACGACAAGATGAGCGCCTAGTTTATCCATTATTTCAAGAAATGAGTTTATTAACTGTGCTCTAATGATACCTGCCACATAATATAACTTTGTTGTTACCCGAAAATGCAATATTTAGCAGCGTGAGCAACACTACAATCGTAAATAATTTTTGACCTTTGTTGTGGTAGGGTTGTTAGAACTTGAGTTGTTCCGTGCGAGAGGGCACCCACAACAAAGAGGGTAGGCCGCAGCTAGCGCCTTGGACGCCGATGAGCGGCTGGTGCAAGTGCACTGGGGCAGCGAGACGAACAAGGCGCCTGGGGCAGCGAGACGAACAAGGCCGCGCCAGCACTGGGGACGACGCTTCGCTGCCAGTTGTGGGTCGTGCGGAGCGTGAAGGAAGGGGCAGCCCGGTGGCGGGCGATCACAACGAATGCGGAACCAGCTGGACGCATGGGTGCTGTTATTTCCTGTTACCTGCAGGAGTCACTTGCTATTGTTGTATTAAAGTAGCGCGTATGCCACCGTACTTTGTTGATCGGTGCTTAAGACGTAGCCTAGTGAAACTTGTCCTTGTGCTGATACCGCTATTTAAGTTGACAACTATGTGATCTGATGATTTTACATATTGGTATTTTTATTCCGCGTTGATGAGCTGATCATTTGGGTTATTGAACTCTTACTTCTGCAAATCACAATGTATTTCTTTCCCTACGTACCCAGACATTTTTCTGGTAGTCTCGGTTTAGTTCATGCTTTTTTTCTATTTTCGGCCTAAAAACTAAATAATTTACATTTTTAAAATTTTGTTTCGATTATTCACCTGAAATTACATTAATTGTGAAAGTGAACTTGTACAGGTCGTCTTTTTTTGTGCGTGTACAAATCCCCTCTCACTATTTCAGATGAGCAATCGAAACTAAATAAAAAAAGCACATGTAAAAGTTCTTAGGCTTCACCTGGAAGAACAACCATGAACTATGTATAATGTTTTTACAGAAATAAATTGAGGCCACAGAAGATGACACGACGGAGTCGAAACATGTGTGGGTAAATATAGAAAGAAGAATATTCTGAAAGATGTGGAGTTAAAAACCCAAAATTTGATTCGCAAACACAGAAGGAACATCAACAGGGGCTTCCATCATCAGTATAATTACTTGATCATATTAGCCGCTAAAATCCGTGGTACATCAATGGTAACTTTTACCAGTAGGGTCTGTCGGCAAATTAGATTACATAGTGACACGTTCCAAGATTTAAATTATAAGTACTTGGAACAGTATTGCTTCATTGGATACTGTATATTTGTTATTTTTCATTGTCATTTCTGTTTTGTTATTGTATTTATGCAGTTCACCTACATTCTGTCTGTAAGATTATTTAACCCGCAGTGCTGTGGGAGGGTGTGAACTACGCATGCAGACGAACTGAATATGGCGAATTCCTGCAATTAATTGCTAGATGACATGTCAAACTGTTTTTTCTTTCCAGACACCTGCTACAAGACATCAGGAGAGTGGTACGAATGTGTCTTTCTGACTTCAATCAAATGAAACTATTTCCTTACATCTTGATGTACATATGCAGACTGGAATGACAAATTCTCATTTGACGCTTCAGTCTGCATATAAACAGATTTGTAACTTTAGTTTGTACACAGGACGTCGTGAGAAGCTGTTGAAACAAGTATGAGATTGCTGGGGTTTGTTAAATCCGAACACACCACTATCGTACTGTAAGACGAAAACCTCAAGGTACCTATTTGACTGCATATTTTTGAGTATTTTGCGTAAGATTTGTTATTTGATTGTATAATTAAGAGCAAATATGATTACAGTTGGATCATTATAGGCCTGAATGGGACCAAGTGCGAGTATTGATTGATGACGTACTTGGTGAGGAGCCAATTGATTCTAATGGTGGAGATAAGGAAGCTGCTGTTATTGTCAGTGATCACTAAACGCCAAAGTAAGAAGGAGATGAAAACGATAAAGATGAGGTCAGTGGTAGTTATGATCTGGAAAAAAAAAACAGAACGACTAAATGGAGAAAAGAGTTGTACCAGTAAGGAGAAATTAGATGGTGAATCATGAAAATGCTTTTAGCATAATGAGTGTCTTGTGGCACTGTCAGTATATAAAAGCTGTTTTGGTAATTATAACCTCTGTTATTTCAATACAATAGCATCGCGCAGCAAACATTAATTTCAATATTGTATGATTCAATATTTGTAACTGGTTTGTGACTACTATTTAATGAATAAAAGTCTGTTTTATTGTTGTCACTACGTATTAATAACATTAATCCATTGTAATAATTTACAGCTGATTAAATCGTTAAATTCGAAGTTAAAATATTCAGTACATGTAAGAAACTACATAGGATGTAGTGCATCTACATCTACATTTATACTCCGCAAGCCACCCAACGGTGTGTAGCAGAGGGCACTGTACTTGCCACTGTCATTGCCTCCCTTTCCTGTTCCAGTCTCGTATGGTTCGCGACAAGAACGACTGCCGGAAAGCCTTCGTGCGTGCTCGAATCCCTCTAATTTTACATTGGTGATCTCCTCGGGAAGTATAAGTAGGGAGAAGCAATATATTCGATACCTCATCCAGAAACGCACCCTCTCGAAACCTGGACAGCAAGCTACACCGCGATACAGAGCGCCTCTCTTGCAGAGTCTGCCAGTTGAGTTTGCTAAACATCTCCGTAACGCTATCACGGTTACCATATAACCCTTTGACGAAACGCGCCGCTGTTCTTTGGATCTTCTGTATTCCTTCCGTCAACCCGACCTGCTACGTATCCCACACTGATGAGCAATACTCAAGTATAGGTCGAAAGAGTGTTTGGTAAGACACCTCCTTTCTTGACGGACTACATTTTCTAAGGACTCTCCCAATGAATCTCAACCTGACACCTGCCTTGCCAGCAATTAATTTTATATGATCATTCCACTTCAAATCGTTCCGTACGCATATTCCCAGATATTTTACAGAAGTAACTGCTACCAGTATTCGTTCCGCTATCATATGATCGTACAATAAAGGATCCTTCTTTCTAGGTATTCGCAATACATTACATTTGTCTATGTTAAGGGTCAGTTGCCAGTCCCTGCACAAAGTGCCTATCGGCTGCAGATCTTCCTGCATTTCGCTGCAATTTTCTAATGCTGCAACTTCTTTGTATACTAAAACATCATCCGCGAAAAGCCGCATGGAACTTCCGACACTATCTGCTGGGTCATTTATATTACACGTTGGGTAAGAATTCAAGGCCACACCGCTGCCTGGTTAAAGGGTCATTTGAGTTTGTTGTTTACAGGCATAGTATTGGTTCAAATGGCTCTGAGCACTATGGGACTTAACATCTATGGTCATCAGTCCCCTAGAACTTAGAACTACTTAAACCTAACTAACTTAAGGACAGCACACAACACCCAGTCATTACGAGGCAGAGAAAATCCCTGACCCCGCCGGGAATCGAACCCGGGAACCCGGGCATGGGAAGCGAGAACGCTACCGCACGGCCACGAGATACGGACGGCACAGTATTAGCAAGAGTTAAATTATAATGAAATTATGTTCTCACAGTTCCGAGTCTTTCCAATCTACAGTTCCGACACATTGCATACCTACCAGAACACACTGTTTCCTCCAACATACACTTCACGTAATCATCACAACTACTAACTTCGAAAAATTCGAGCCCACATATAGGGATACCGATAGTATGTCTCCACGTTCACAACCAGCGGCTGGAATAGGCAGTGGGAGAATGATACCTGTGCACCGTGTACCCTCCGCCACACATTGCATCCGTCAGAGTACAGAAACAGATGTAGAACCCGAATGGGTCACGAGCTGTATCTGGCAAAGACAGTCGATGAGAACATTACCCCCCGTTCCAGCGCCGCAAACAGTTTCAAAGGAGTAGGGACTCTGAGCAGATTCAGTACTCACATCGACGACTACTCCGGGCAGCTGGAAGATCTGCGCCGGCGGCGTGTCCCTGGGCACGAAGCGGTAGAACTCGCGGCCGTCCTTGTACCACTTGACCGAGTAGAGCGACTCGCCCTCCAGGTCGTAGTGGCACTCGAGGCGCGCGTTCTGGTGCAGCACCGTGTGCATCGGGATCCTCACCTCCACCAGCCGCAGGCTCCAGCCCCCTGCAACAAAAACCACTCACTGACGACCCGGCTTCACAGTTACTGAGAGACACACACATACACGGTGTATAACTACACTACTGGCCATTAAAATTGCTACACCAAGAAGAAATGCATATGATAAGCGGGTATTCATTGTACAATTATACAGAGTGATTCAAAAAGAATACCACAATTTTAGGAATTTAAAACTCTGCAACGACAAAAGGCAGAGCTAAGCACTATCTGTCGGCAAATTAAGGGAGCTATAAAGTTTCATTTAGTTGTACATTTGTTCGCTTGAGGCGCTGTTGACTAGGCGTCAGCGTCAGTTGATGCTAAGATGCTAAGATGGCGACCGCTCAACAGAAAGCTTTTTGTGTTATTGAGTACGGCAGAAGTGAATCGACGACAGTTGTTCAGCGTGCATTTCGAACGAAGTATGGTGTTAAACCTCCTGATAGGTGGTGTATTAAACGTTGGTATAAACAGTTTACAGAGAATGGGTGTTTGTGCACAGGGAAAAGTGTGGAACGAGTTGGAGTATCGGGTTGATATTGCTCGTGTGTCTGGAGGGGGCCATATTGAACATCTCTGAACTTGTTTTTGAGTGAAAAAAATCTTTTTTAAATACTCTTTGTAATGATGTATAACAGAAGGTTATATTTTGTTTCTTTCATTAAATACACATTTTTAAAGTTGTGGTATTCTTTTTGAATCACACTGTATTATACTAGAACTGACATGTGATTACATTTTCACACAGTTTGGGTGCAGAGATCCTGAGAAATCAGTACCCAGAACAATCACCTCTGGCAGTACTAACGGCCTTGATACGCCTGGGCATTAAGTCAAACAGAGCTTGGATGGCGTATACAGGTACAGCTGCCCATGCAGCTTCAACACGATACCACAGTTCATCAAGAGTAGTGACTGGCGTATTGTGACGAGCAAGTTGCTCGGCCACCATTGACCAGACGTTTTCAATTGGTGAGAGATATGGAGAATGTGCTGGCCAGGGCAGCAGTCAAACATTTTCTGTATCCAGAAAGGCCCGTACAGGACCTGAAACATGCGGTCGTACATTATCCAGCCGCAATGTAGGGTTTCGCAGGGATCGAATGAAGGGAAGAGCCACGGGTCGTAACACATGTGAAATGTAAAGTCCACTGTTCAAAGTGCCGTCATTGCGAACAACCAATGGCGTCCCATACCATCACTCGGGGTGATACGCCAGTATGGCGATGACGAATACGCGCTTCCAACGTGCTTTCACAGTGATGTCACCATACACGGATGCGAGCATCATGATGCTGCAAACAGAACCTGGATTCATCCGAAAAAATGACGTTTTGTCATTCGTGCACCCAGGTTCGTCGTTGAGTACACCATCGCAGGCGCTCCTGTCTGTGATGTAGCGTCAAGGGTAACCGCAGCCGTGGTCTCCGAGCTGATAGTCCATGCTGCTGCAAACGTCGTCGATCTCTTCGCGCAGATGGTTGTTCTCTTGCAAACGTCCCTATCTGTTGAGTCAGGGATCGAGACGTGGCTGCACGATCCGTTACAGCCATGCGGATAAGACGCCTGTCATCTCGACTGCTAGTGATACGAGGCCGTTGGGATCCAGCACGGCGTTCCGTATTACCCTCCTGAATCCACCGATTCCATATTCTGCTAACAGTCATTGGATCTCGACCAACGCGAGCAGAAATGTCGCTACACGATAAACCGCAATCGCGATAGGCTACAATCCGACCTTTGTCAAAGTCGGAAACATGATGGTACGCATTTCTCCTCCTTACACGAGGCATCACCATCACAACAACGTTTCACCAGGCAACACCGGTCAACTGCTGTTTGTGTATGATAAATCGGTTAGAAACTTTCCTCATGTCAGCACGTTGTAGGTGTCACCACCGGCGCCAAACTTGTGTGAATACTCTGAAAAGTTAATCATTTGCATATCACAGCATCTTCTTCCTGTCGGTTAAATTTCGCGTCTGTAGCACATCTTCGTGGTGTAGCAATTTTAATGACCGGTAGTGTATTAATACCGGAAAGTCATACGGAAGAAGGTATAGGTTAACAGAACTACGAGGGTCGTTCAGCAATAATCGCAACATGTTTACCCCGGCTAATTTCGTTTTAAAGAATTCTGAATTTGCTCTGCACATCGTAGAATATTTCTACTTCAGCCCCTACAGTTTTCTGATGTTTGAATGGGTGGCGGCGCTGTACGTAGCGTTCTAAATGACATCTCAATAGAGAGGTGTCATAGAGTTTCTTTTGGTGGGAAGCCAGTGCATCGTAAATATGCGTAGGAGCTTTTAGAATGTATACAGAGACCTGTCGCTGAACAAAAGTACGGTGAGCTGTTGTGCGAGGCGTATGTGATCAGCGCAACAGTGTTGTGCAAACCTGTCCGACCACCCGCATGGCAGCCGGCCACAAGTAGCTGTGACTCCTGCAATATTGGACGGTGCGGACACTCTCACTCGATCTGATCGACGGATAAAAACGAAACATCTCGATGCAAAGCTGAACGTCTCTGATGGGAGTCGTCACAAAAGTTAACTGGATTGTACTTCCTCATCTAAAGCGCGGATCTCGCATCTTCCGACTTCCATCTGTTCGGCCAAATGAAAGATGAACCCAGTGGGAAGAAGTACGTGGATGGATGATGGGGGTTATTGATGCAGCAAGTCGTTGGCTTCCACGTCGACTAATAGCGTGCTACCATATGGGCATATAGTCTCTCCCATTAAGGTGGCGTTAGGCTGTCGCACTGAACGGAGATTATGTGGAAAGGTAGGATTTCGTCGCCAGAAGAGAGGGGAATAGTATAGCGTATTCGGAATAAAACTGACTTACTCTTAGAAAAAAAATGTTACTATTACTTGTTCAATGCCCCTCGTAAAAATATCTCAGTAAACAAGGGTCGATAAAGCAGATGTTAGTAACTGCGAAAGAGTGAAAGCGAGCATGCTGACCAAAACATTATGACCACAGTATAACACGAGACAGAATTATGCGTGGAGTCGTTGCAGACACGTGACGCGAAAAGGGCAGCAGATACCAACAGGGAATCTTCTATCGGCAAAATGGACCGTGAATGGGGAAATACACTGACACAAGAGACTTGAGAAAGAGTAGATTATTAGTGCTTCGTGCCTGGGAACGAGAATCTCGGAAGTCCTGAAGCCGGTTGCTGTTCACGTTCTGTTGTGGTAAACACCTATGGAAAGTGGTTGAAGAACGGTGAAACTACGAGTAGGCGACAAGGTGTTGGACGTCCACCCCACATCACAGGAACGTGGATGTCGGAGACTTTTCCGCACTGTGAAGACCTATAGGCGGCGATCTGTGGCAGGTGGGTACCGTGCTGGAGTAGGTGCAAATGGTTTGGAGTACACCTTTCAAGGCACGCTGTTGAACTTGACGGTCCGCAGCAGATGGCATCTACGTGTTTCCACATTGAGAGCGATGTCGTCAATTATGATTAAAATTGCCGACGGTTCACCAATATTGGACGGTGAGTCAATGTAAACGTGTCACCTAGTGGAATGAATCATATTTTTTGTTCCAATATGTCGTTAGCATTATAAAGTTAGGCTGACATACAAGGAAACGACTGTTCGAAAAATGCACAACGCCATGGATGACGGCCAGTGGAAGCACTATTGCGCTATAGGGGAGATTTAGTAGGGTTTCTATGGGATTAGTGGTAGCAATCGAGGGCACCAACACAGCTGTGAACTAGGCCTATATGAACACAATTGTGGACCACCAGATCTAGTCGTACTTTATGACTTCCCAGACGTCGACAGAATGATCCAGCAGGATAACTGTCCGTATCACCAGCTCAGGTCATGCTGTAAGTATGATAGAGAAAGTATGTTTATGTCTTGGACACAGAATTAACTTCACACAATTCCGATGTAAAACATCTAGGACAACATAGGCAGCCAACTGCGCAAATACGAAACAGGTACCGTTATTTTCTGGAATTGCGATAACTGTATGTAGACATTTGGTGCTAGATATCTGCGGAAAAACACCATCGAATAGTCGAAACCTTACCATTCACAATCGCTGCTGTATTGCATTCGAAAGCTGAACCAACACACTACTAAGCAACACACAACGTGAATGAAATTTTCGTTCTGTAACGGAGTGTACATTAATATGAAACTTATTGGTATACTAAAACTGTGTGCCAGACAAAGACCCTAAGTCCGGACCTTTTCCTTTCGCCGGAGAGTGATCTGACAACTGAGCTATCCAAGCACGACTCAGGACCCGTCCTCACAGCTTTACTTTTACCAGTACCACGTCTCCTACCTTCCAAACTTCATAGAAGCTCTCCTACGAAACTTGCAATTTGACCTAGTTAGTAAACGTGAACATTTCGATTAAGTTTTTATCTAACTGAGCACAAATTTCACACAGGGTCTAAGTTAGCAAAGAGTTCAATAATGCTTTAGCACGTTGCATATTACATTTTACTGTGCGCTTGTATATGTTGTAGGAGTAGGTCCTCAAATAGCCGCCTTTGTATAAGCATACTACACTAGCCACTGCTATTAGTTATGAATTATTTCAAACATTCCCGGATCATCGTATACACTATGAGATCAAAAGTATCCGGACATCTGACTGAAAATGACTTGGTGGTGCCCTCCATCAGTGATTCTGGAATTCAGTATGGTGTTGGCCCACCCTTAACCGTGATGACAGGTTCTACTCTCGCAGGAAATCGTTCAATCAGGTGCTGGAAGGTTTCTTGCGGAATGGCAGTCCATTCTTCACGGAGTACTGCAATGAGGAGAGGTATCGATGTCGGTCGCTGAGGCCTGGAATGAAGTCGGGTATCCAAAATATCCCAAAGGTGTTCTTTAGGATTCAAGTCAGGACTCTGTGCAGGCAACTCCTCTACAGGGATGTTACTGTCGTGTAACCACTCCGCCACAGGTCGTGCATTATAAACAGGTGCTCGATCGTGTTGAAAGATACAATCCGCATCCCCATATTCCTCTTCAACATTGGGAAGGAAGAACGTGCTTAAGACATCAATGTAGGCCTGCGCTGTGATAGTGCCGCGCAAAACAATAAGGGGTGCAAGCCGCATCCATGAAGAACACGGCCACACCATAACACCATCGCCTAGGAATTTTACTATTGGCACTACACATGCTGACAGATGACGTTCACCGGGCATTCACCATACCCACACTCTGCCATCTGATCGCCACAATGTGTACCGTGAGTTGTCACTCCAAGCAACTTTTTCCACTGTTCAGTCGTCCAATGTTTAGGCTCCTTACGTCAAGCGAAGCGTCGTTTGGCATTGGGCGGCGTGGTGTGGCTTATGAGCAGCCGCTCGACCATTAAATCCAAGTTTTCTCACCTCCCGTCTAACTGTCCTAGTACTTACAGCGGATCGTGTTGCAGTTTGGAATTCCTGTGTGATGATCTGGATAGATGTCTGCCTATTACACATTACAATCCTCCTCAGCTATCGACGCTCTCTGTCAGTCAACAGACGAGATCGACCTGTACGCTTTTGTGCTACACGTGTCCCTTCAGTTTCCACTTGACTATCACATCGTAAAAAGTGGACATACGGATGTTTAGGAGCGTAGAAATCTCACGTATAGACGTATGACACAAGCGACACCCAATCCCCTGACCACGTTCGAAGTCCGTGAGTTCCGCGGAGCGCCCCATTCTGCTACTATAAGGGAACGATAAATTGTTCTATCCCCGTAGAGTCCGCGTTACTTGCATCTCTGCCAAAGAAGTAGGCCGCCAATATTGCTTAGCTCGCGACCGAATCCTCCAGCCTCAGATAAAACTAAGTACATCTCAAAATATCACTCTCTCTATGAGTACTGGAATGGAACGGGAAATCTACACTGTTATGAGGCTCTTAAGGTTAGATGACATTTTTGGATTCGGATGTTAGCTGATAGATGCATACTACACCCATCAAAAAAAGTTTTGCATCAGCCCTGTTCCCAGAAATCCTGAGGACAGACGTTGACTGTCGATATTCTATCATAGACACAGTCCGCTTGACTGTTCAGATATGTCACTGAACCCACCGAAAGATGTAACAACCATGCATGAGCAGCGCCGATTAGAAGGAGGGGTCCGACAACCAATCAGTTCCAGTCATTCCGCCAGGAAGGTGGTATACGGCTCGTGTTGTCTGTTGTTCAACCACGCCTAAACGGTCAATACCGCGGTTCGATCGAGTCCGCATTGTTACTTTGTGCTAGGAAGGGCTCTCAACAAGGGAGGTGTCCAGGCGTCTCGGAGTCAACCAAAGCTATGTTGTTCGGACATGGTGGACATACAAAGAGACAGCTACTGTCGATAACATGCCTCGCTCAGGCCGCCTAAGGGCTACTACTGCAGTGGATGACCGCAACCTACGAATTATGGCTCGGAGGAACCCTGAGTGGAAAGCCACCATGTTGAATAATGCTTTTCGTGCACCTACAGTACGTCGTGTTACGACTCACAATGTGCGCAATAGGTTGCATGATGCGTAACTTCACTTCCGACGTCCATGGCGATGTCATCTTTGCAACCACGACACCATGCAGCACGGTACAGATGGGCCCAACAACATGCCGAATGGGCAGTTGATGAGTGTCGCATATGCCTTCAACCAGACAATCGCCGGAGATGTGTTTAGAGGGAACAAGGTCAGGCTAAATGCCTTAAACACACTGTCCAGCGAGTGCAGCAGGGTGGAGGTTCCCTGCTGTTTTGGGGTGGCGTTATGTGGGGTCGACATACGCCGCTGGTGGTCATGGAAGGCTCCGTAACGTCTGAACGATACGTGGATGCCATCCTCTGTCCGATAGTGCAACCATTTCGGCAGCATATTGGCGAGGAGGCATTCGTCTTCATGGGCTACAATTCGCACCCCAATCGTGCACATCTTGGGAATGAGTTCCTTCAGGATAACGACATCGCTCGACTAGAGTGGCCAGCAAGTTCTCCAGACATGAATCCAATCGGACATGCCTCGTATAGATTGAAAAGGGCTGTTAATGGATGACGTGACCCACCAACCACTCTGATGAATCTACGCCAAATCGCCGTAGAGAACTGGGATAATCTGGACGAACAGTGCCTTGATAAACTTGTGGATAGTATGCCATGACGAATAGGGGTATGCATCAGTGCAAGAGGACGTGATACTGGGTATTAGAGTTACTGATGTGTACAGCAATTTGGACCACCACCTCTGAAGATCTCGCTGGATGGTGGTACAACATGCAATGTGTGGTTTTCATGAGCAATACAAAGCGCGGCAATGATGTTTCTGTTGATCTCTGTTCCAAAGTCCTGTAGAGGTTTCGGAACTCTCGGAACCGATATGATGCGAAACTTTTTTTTGATTTGTCTATTATGAAACACGGTAGCGAATACCACCGCCTGTTAAGGTGGAGCTGCGAAGGGCCGCTGGCAGTTTGACGAGCACTGCTCTAGGTCATTATCTTATACTAACCTCAGTGATGATCTGAAACCACACATTCGCAACTGTATCTTAAACGGATCTTTCCAGGGCGACCTGACTGAGAAGTTTTTGTTCTTTTAATTACGATACATCTACTGATTTAATTTAGGAATATCCTAACTCGCCCGGACATTTTTGCATAAATTTTTCTCTGTCTTATAGCATTAGGTGTAGATAGTGACTCAAGCGTCTAAGAACCTACACCGTGCCGGCCGGGGTGACCGAGCGGTTCTAGGCGCTACAGCCTGGAACCACGCGACCGCTACGGTCGCAGGTTCCAATCCTGCCTCGGGCATGGGTGTGTGTGATGTCCTTAGGTTAGTTAGGTTGAAGTAGTTCTAAGTTCTAGGGGACTGATGACCAAAGAAGTTAAGTCCCATAGTGCTCAGAGCCATTTTTGAACCTACACCGTCGTCAACCTGAGGTGCTGATTGCCGTAAGCAATGCTGTGTGAGTAACTTATAATCAAACGGTCTACTGAGTCAGGAGATAGAGCCGAAAATTAACACATAATCAGTCTGGTGCCATATACGTTAATTATAAATAGTCCACACGGGAATGGAAGGGAAAGGTGAAAGCACATTAAAGCACCTTCTACCGAGTGACCACTTTGTCTAACTGAGTGAATCGCAGCGCCACTGCCCTCTTGTATCAGTACTGAGTCCGTCGGTCCGACTGGTAGTTTTTGTTTACACATCGGCGCTGCTGTGACGCCTTGTGCTGCACAGGTCGTAGTCTGAACGTTGAATGTGATATTTGTGAAGGGCCGTCCTTATTTAAAAAATAGAAATATAGTAATGAAATTGCGTATTTAGCAGTGCCAATTCAGTTTAATAAAGACCAGGAAAACTCTTAGTAGATGTTCGTGAAGAAGATCGTATGGTAATTTCCCAACAAAGCTGGAAACCCAAAGGAAAGGAAAAATGTCAGCTAAACATTTCAAAACGTTGAACGTAAAACAATGTTTAGATGACACTATACAGTGCTGCTTTACTTCATCTCTGTATGTTCTTTTCTTCCTACGTGCCAAATAAAATCGAAAATGATTTCCCTCGTTCTATAAATGTGATTTCTTCACTGTTGAAAGAATTTTCACTAAAACGTATATTTATTAGCGTTCTTATTTATGCGCAATGTAGGCTGTTTCTTTATCCATATATTGTAGAACCTAAATACCCTTTTGCTTTGAGAGATTTAGGCTCTCTGTTGTGTAATGTGAATTCTGTCAGGTCCGTAAGCTAGCTTTGTAATGTGTTTCGAAGCCACATAAAGCTATACAGTAACGACTGAGAAGGCACAACAGCACAAAATCCATTACTATAACACGAGTGAATGCGGCAAGGTTTATTAATAATTTCCAGCGTTAGCAGACGACGGCACAGTCTTAGGTAGTGTAGTGATCATCGACGACACTGACGAACTGTCGACGTACTTGGGGGCTGCTTTAGATCCAGGCAAGTGCCGCTCACACACAGAGTAGTCGATTTTCATCTGTCTAAAGCGTGCTTGCGAGAGAAGTATTGTGGTTAGGAGAGGAAAGGGAACTCGAGGAGCAATTAAAAGAAAGTTGAGTCCCGTTTAGTGGCCGTAAAATAGCCAACAGGGTCCATCCGACCGCCATGTCATCCTCTGCCAGTGGCGTTACTGAGGGCCATGTGGTCAGCAGGCCCTTCTCCCGCTCGTTGTCGGGTTTCCTGACCTTGGAACCGCTAGTAGTCGGTCGAGTAACTCTTCAGTTGCCATCACAGGTCTGAATACACCCCTTACCATTTCTCCCAACAGGAAAAATCCTTCACAATCCTGGGAACCGAAACGCTGTCTCCCACATGGCAGTCAGCTTCGTTGACCACTCAGGCACTAAAGTGGACATGGAGCAATTTTAGCCCTGCGGCCAACGATAGAAAAGGAAAGAGAATGAAATATGCATTCCTTAGGCAGATTTGTGGAAGGTTTTTAGCAATCCTGTATAGAATAAAAACTCTACCCTTCATTCGATCCCTGCGAAACCCTACATTTCAGCAGGATAATGCACGACCGCATGTTGGAAGTCCTGTATGGGCCTTTCTGGATACAGAAAATGTTCGACTGCTGCCCTGACCAGCACATTCTCCAGATCTCTCACCAACTGAAAACGTCTGGTTAATGGTGGCCGAGCAACTAGCTCATCACAGTACGCCAGTCACTACTTTTGATGAACTGTGCTATCGTGTTGAAGCTGCATGGGCAGCTGTACCTGTAGACGCCATACAAGCTCTGTTTGAATCAATGCCTCGGCGTATCAAGGCCGTTATTACGGCCAGAGGTGGTTGGTCTGGGTACTGATTTCTCAGGACCTGTGCACCCAAACTGCGTGAAAATGTAATCACATGTCAGTTGTAGTATAATATATATGTCCAATGAATACCCACTTATCATCTGCATTTCTTCTTGGTGTAGCAAATTTAATGGCCAGTAGTGTATATTTAAAAGAGGGGTAAATTATATGAAAATATGAAAGTAACAGAGTGCGATTTTCACTCTGCAGCGGAGTGTGCGCTGATATGAAACTTCCTGGCGAATTAAAACTGTGTGCCGGAGCGAGACTCGAACTCAGGACCTTTGCCTTTCGCGGGAAAGTGCTCTACCAACTGAGCTACCCAAGCACGACTCACGGTCCGTCCTCACAGCTTTACTTCTGCCAGTACCTCGTCTCCTACCTTCCAAACTTTACAGAAGCTCATCTGCGAATCTGTGATGACGGGGCGTAAATCGTGCTTGGGTAGCTCAGTTGGTAGAGCACTTTCCCGCGAAAGGCAAAGGTCCCGAGTTAGAGTCTCGGTCCGGCACACAGTTTTAATCTGCCAGGATGTTTCATATCAGCGCACACTCCGCTGCAGAGTCAAAATCTCATTCTGGAAACATCCGTCAGTCTGTGGCGAAGCCATGTCTCCGCAATATCCTTTCTTTCAGAAGTGCTAGTTCTGATAGGTTCGCAGAAGAGCTTCTGTAAAGTTTGGAAGGTAGGAGACGAGGTACTGGAAGAAGTAAAGCTGTGAGGACGGGACGTGAGTCGTGCTTGGGTAGCTCAGTTGGTAGAGCACTTGCCCGCGAAAGGCAAAGGTCCCGAGTTCGAGTCTCGGTCCGGCACACAGTTTAAATCTGCGACGAAGTTTCATGAAAGTAAGAGGTTAATTTTTAAAACACATAAATTGAGGGGGGTGATATTTACGATTTTACATAGAAAACAAATGACGATAAATGAAATTATCTGTAAAAAACACGTAACTGGAAAATATTGATTCTAAAAACATTTTTGACGATTAAATGTTACAGTCTAACTATACTCACTGATGAGCATGAATGATGTCATGTTGTAATGCTGATGCCGGTAATACAAGAAAATCATAATGGCCGTGATGGAGATGGAATAATGAATATGGCCTTGTGGTCCTGTAGAAATGCTGTTATCGACAAGTGGTAAGCAAGGTGGAGAAAGAGTGAATGATAAAATGGAAGTATCGTGTGAGGTGGAGCGTTGTGATTAGGATTAGAGAGAGGGGTATACATCAGAACGGATTTCGTTGTTGGGGGCTGGGAGTTGTTTGAAACTGGCTCTGGCCTCGACACGGCTTATAAAGGCAGGAATACTGATATGAACGTAATCACGTGACTTTGACCGCAACGCTGCTATTATGAGTGGTGTGTGGGCACATGTGTGCAGACACGTGACTCCGGATGAAGAAAGTAGCTCCGCTCCATTATCGGTGGCGCGCGTACAGCTAGCTGGAACGTCGAGCCTTTAACGAGGAAACGCCTGCGATCGAGCCGTTAGACAACCCACACGACAAGTCGGTAATGTTGGCGGTTGCAGTGTTCAGGTAAGGCGCCGGCTACAATTGTCTTTATTCAAACCAGACTCGAGCAGTCGGTATCGATACAACAGGGCATAATAAGCAAAAGGTGTACCGCAGGTTAGCTCATTAAGGCATAAATGAATTACACACGTTGGCTGCAAGTCAGTATTGATGGAAGTCAAAGGGGAGAGTTGAAAATTTGTGGTGGACTGTGATTCGAACCAAGATCCCTGCTGCTTACTAGGCAGTTCCGCTGACTATTAAGTAAGTCGGACACATCGTAATCGTAACTGCACGGAGTACCCTACTACGCCTCTCGCTAGACCCAAATTCTCAACTTATACACAGACTACGAATGTTGCACCGCTTGCCCATTATCCTCATTTCTAGCCGAATTTCGCCGATTTCCGGAAGAGTTCGAGGCTGCCGTGACCACACACACACGCACACACACACATATTCTCAGAATTATTAACTAGAAAATATGTACTTCATAGTGACAGTTTTACACTGTCTGATCGTTGGTATCCGAGCCCCATATGTAATATGGAATTGCCAGTAAATGCCACTACAGGTGGATCCGCTGGTATAAAGGAGGCATGGAGAACAGCGTTGTTAGTACAGAGGCAGTAACAGGAGAATGAGTCGTCAGGAGAGCGTGGTGAATTCGAACGTGGACTAGTCTTGAATGTCATCTGAGGAAAACACTATCTGTGACATTTAACTCGTCTACAGCTTCTTAAGTAGACTGTTGGTAATGTGATTGAGAAGTGGGGACGAGAAGGACAAATAAAAGGTAAACGATCAAAGCTAAACGAAGACCAGCCAAACGTCATTTACTGACGGACGGGTACACTCGAACAGTGCAGCAGCTCTATTTAAAAAGTCGCTTGAAATTAACAGATGAAATAACTAGTGAGTTCAGTTGTGCTACCAGCAGAACGACTGTTAACGAAAGGTTCTCATTTAAAATGGTCGAAATTCGATTTTTTCCTATTGTATTTTTTAAAAAGTGTATTTGTCTGGAATGTTGGGGCGAAAAGCTTTCTTAATCCGTACGCTACAAAAGTTTCTACAGCCCATTGTTCTAAGCACTGTCACGGCCGCCGTGTGACACTCTCAGCCGGAGACGCCAGGCTCGTGTAGAAAACTTGCCGTGGCGCACTTTTACAAAATGATTTGTATTGTAGCATGCATGCAAACATATTCGCTGAAAAAACTGCCGTACAACGTATGTAGGCTGCCGAACGCAACATATTTTTGTCAGTCAGATCGGCTTTTATGGCCAAGAAGAACGAGAGAGTTTCTCTCCAGGGATAATCTGAGTTAGAGGAAGGGTTGATACACAGTCCTGCAGTTGCAGACAAAACTAAGTAACGAAAACACTCATTTCTTTGGTCACGTTATGGTCAAAGTTGGTCAAAACATAAGTTTTGGTTCACCATTTTGGATTATGCATTTCCCCTTAACCTTAAATAGGTTTTTCTCGGAAAACGATTTTTCAAACCAGCGTGCAGCATAAAATAAGAATAAATCAAACTATTACCTTCTACTTTTGGTCACGAAAAGTAAAGACTTATCGGGAGCTTATACCTATAATATATGAAAATTGATAGTATGAACTATTTTTTGTAAAGCCGTAAAGACAGAAACAATCCCCAAAAATCGAACTCAAAGTTTGACTTAGCACCATATCGCTAAATTAACGTTATTTCATTGGGGTTAGGTATAAGCTCCCATAAATTTAATGTAGTATCGACTGATGTTATCCATTTTTGATTTCAAGAAACTGCTGAGGGGCTACACTGCACGCAGTCTGCGTACTTAAAACTCGCAGGCCTTTGAAAAAATCGTAATTACAGGTGTCATTTTGCTTTTTGTATTGTACTGAAAATCTATAATAAATTCCACATTATGATGAATGATAATCCCCAAAAATCAATTGTACGTCTTCTCATTGACTAAAAATAAATTCCACATTTTTGCCCATTTTTTCTCATTTGAATGAGAACCTGACGTTAAAAATAAACACAAAAACTTCTCCAGAATCCAAAAATATACCACTCGAAGTTAGATGACTGTTGAGGTGTTGCAAAGAAAGTCGATGACTGGAAAAGAGTGATTTGGAGTGCTGAATCACGCCATACCACATGGCAATCCGATGGAAGTTTTTCGATTTGTTGAATGCCTGCAGATTACCTGCCATCATGTGTAATGGGATCAGTTAAGTGCGGGGGGGGGGGGGGGGAGTTGTGGTAGAGTGACGTTTTTCGTAGTTTGGGTGTTGTCCCCTTAGTGTGCCTAAGAAAATGCTACATGTGAAAGGATGTGAATACACTTTACAGAATTGTGTTCTGTGTACAGGAACGGTTCGGAGAAATTCACTGTGTCAGAATGTCACAGCATCCTGACGTGAAGCAGTATCTGTGAGACAAGGGTTTGTGGAAAAGAAAAATGGACCAGTCGGCCGAATGTCCTGACCTACATTAGTTGGTGCCTCGACTACGCTCCAGGTCCCAGCCTCCAACGTCACCACCTTATCTGGTTTCGGCTCTTCAGTAAGAGTGGGCTGTCATTCCACTACAGACATTGAGACACCTCACTGAAAATATACCCAGCTGAGTTGAAGCCCCCCGCGAAGGGCGTGAGCACACCATGTCAGTATCCACCAATACGTGCCCGGATACATTTGATCAGATAGAGTATGTCATGGGCACAGAATATTCATCATACAGTTCGCTAATGAGATAGCAGTGACAGCCTATAAGGAAGTGGGAATGAGTTGTGTGCTCGATAAAGTGGAACATGTGCTATGTGGTCCATATGCTATGCTAACAAAAAAGAAACAACAAACGAAGTGATGACGTAGCAGGAACACCAATTGACTACGTGATTACAGGAATTTTGCCATATCGGAAAAAGAGTAGATAAAAAAAGAAGATACAAGAAAAAACCCACTAGCAAGACAATTTGAAACAAGGCGAAGAGCTTTCTACGAAAAGAAACAGCTGCTATTTTCCTAAAACATATACCTTCAGACCAGAAAAAGACAATGAAAAATTACGTTTCGATAATTAATCAGAGTGTGAATAAGAAAGGCAGAAATAACACAGTCGCCAGTGAAGGAGAATCAATAACGAATGGTAGATTTAGACAACCAAAAAATGTATTTAAATTCAAAACAGTTGTTCATTTACTAATTTTTTCAAAAAGTTACCAATGTGACTATTGTAACAAAGATTGCTTTAGCACAGAATAAATAATGCACTGAAACAATAGAGTGGATAGTAATGATTAATACCCCAATTTATTTTTAATTATCAATCAAACTATGAGCTGTATCGAAACATAAGAACTCGCCCTTAATACTGATGTGGAAAGGGTTAAAATTTGCACATGAGAACTGCTATAGTTACAAGATTTATAGTACATTCAGTTGAATCTCAGATGCAGTTGATCGACAGGATATCCTTAATCACTTTGCTCCGTCATTCAACTAGATATTCGTAAAATGGAACCAAAATTACCAGCCCGAGACCATGTTTTTGAATGCCGTATAGATTGTTGCAAAATGCTACGACAAAACTTACAGGCTATGTTCCTTGCAGATTGTAAGGAGGCTGTTTAAGTGTTTGTATGTTTGCAGTGCTGTGTAGGTCTCTGCATTAATAACTCTGACAGCGCTGTGCGCACTCTGTACGAGACTCTGTGGCTGGTTGGACTCAGCAGTTGGAGGTGAACAGCAAGCAGTGATGGAAGTTGGGAGTGAGTAGTTAGCACTGATGGAGATTAGAGGTTTGAAGTGTTAACGAAAGTGAACGATCTGGACGTGTCCGACTTGGAGACTGAATATTATTCATGATTATATAATTTTTGTAACTGGATGTCACGGACGATTATATATTTTTTGAACTGGATGTCCGTTATTAAGGTAAAAATACATTGCTTTGCAACAAAATCTTTCCTTTGATAATCTTATGCCTATCAGTAGTTAGAGCCGTCTTTTATTTAGCTGGCAGTATTGGTGCTTGCGGCATTGCTGTAGTTCGGGTAACGAAAATTTTTGTTAGGTAAGTGACTTATGTAATGTGTAGGTTATTATTATGATTTCTTCTCTTCTCTTCAGGGCCATTTTCTTGTATTAATTATTTGAAGTCATGTTATCAATTTTAAAGCATTCAGATCGCGCTATTCTTGAATATTGTGGGTAATTAATGAATAATAGAAGTTAGAGTTCTGTTGGTCAGAGCAGATTCTGTAGGTCAGATATGAAACGATAAAAAATAGTAAAGAGACAGTACAGTCAATTTCACTCAGCAATATAAGCAGAAAATTTAATTAAGAAGTTTCACCTTTCCCGTTATTGCAATTTAAGTAAAACACCATTTTAAATAAAGCAGTTTCAAGATGGAAGAAAACTCTTTATTTCCCTGTAAAAACTCATAGTTCGTTAGTTATGGAAAAGATTCAGGAACGAATTGATACTGGCCTCAACCCTCTCTCGCGCTGATGTAACTCTGCAGCACAGGGTATTGTTTGGAACGTACGAAGATCGTTTGCACATTGCACAGAGGTTCGACTGACAAGAGCTTTGAAATACCCCGACAAGTAAAAATGTAGTGGGTTTAAGGCCAGAGAACGTGGAAGTCAGAACATACGTCTCCACCACCCCGTATATCCTATGATCATGTCATTCGGAAGCTGACTGGAATTAACTCTGAAATGAAGAGGTGCTTCATTGTGCTTTGTCGTACCGAAACAGGCACAGCTTCGAGAATGCAGCTACAATACTGTTTAAGAAAGTTTTTCTATTGAGCCTAATTGGGACAACATCAGGCTTTAATAGACATTGACAACGGTGGCGGCAAAACCTTACGAGGATATTTCTATCGTTAACGAGCTTCAACAGTTCCGTGTGGATTCACATTAGCTCATATTTGCTCACGTTGAAACGACGCCTAATCCTTGAAGACCACAGTTGCCTTGAAAAAGGGTGGAATATACATTGTTGGAAAAAGAAATTAGTACATCCATTTAGAGGTTTCCAATTCATTAAAGATTTATTGTCGCAACAGTGCATATGGAGTACATGAAATTATTACATTTGCAGATTAATAACGCAAGCGGTTCTGAGGTTCCAGGTATCGACCTGTGCTAAAAACCTCTTATTAATAAGAGGCATCGCAGGCAATGACTCTTCCCTCCAGTCGATCGCACAAATGGTGACTACTGGCCTGGGATACGTCACTCGACGCTTGCTTGACCTGTTCGCGTGGTTCTGTCAGAGTTCTTGGCTGACGATTCGCGCAAGTCACTTCTCGTCCCCTCATATCATACACCTGCTCGATTGAAGACAAGTCCGCAGATCGCCCTGGACAGGGGAGTTGCTGCACGTTGAGTTTCTCGGGCAGTGTGTGGGCGAGCATTGTCCTGTTGGTACAGCACATCACCTTCCTGATGCAAAACGGCCAAAGAACGGGTGTAACAACATTCTGCACGTACCGAACGCTGGTTAGTGCCACCTCCAGAAACACCAAAGGTGACCAAGAGTTGTAGCTTATTGCAGCCCGGACCATAAGGCTTGGGGTGTGACCGGTGTAGCTTGGATGAATGCGGTCTACTAGACAGCGCTCATCTGGTTTATGTCGTACTCGCAAACGACTACAGCATTCGAGCTGGAAGAACCTGCTTTCGTCGTTGAAGACCTCGGCTCCCCATTCCATTTTCCAAATGATCCCCTGACGGCATCAATCGAACTGTGAAGGTCGATGCTGTGGCGTGAGTGGAAGATGTGCTGGAGATGTGCGCGTCTGTAATCCCACTGCTAATAACCGATGCGCAACAGTTCGTGATGACACGTCTGTGCTCACACACCCACTTATCTGCGCTGTGGTAGCTGTACGATCTGCCACTGCTGCTCTTACAACATGACGATCTTGTTCTGCGTGGACGCGGGTGTCAGAATGTTCACATGACCACTGATCATCGTTGCACAACTGATGCACCACGTCCAACTCGTGTGGAAATTTTTCGAAAGAATCATCCCACCAGTCGGAAGGCCGCCTTTCAGACTCGCTCAGTTTTATGTAGAAAACACGGCTGCGTCTTCGTGGCACGGTTTCCTGCTTGTTTCGTACGTTTGCACCAAACTAAGCCTTATGACGGTAAAGCGGATATGAGCGTTTGGCGTCATTGGCCGGGAGGCCCATTGCGGGGCAGGTCTTATTACATTCGATGCCATATTGAGCGACCTGCGCGCCGGATGGGGATGAAATGATGATGAAGACCACACAACACCCAGTCCCTGAGCGGAGAAAATCCCCGACCCAGCCGGGAATCGAACCCGGTCCCGTAGGACGGCAATCCGTCACGCTGACCACTCAGCTATCGGGGCGGACCTTCTGACTGTGAGCATTCCCTATTAAAGTGCAGACGCGAATGGCACTCTTGTAGCTACGCCGTTACACTACTGTTGGTGGACGACGCTGAAACCATCTACTGTTCTCTATGTGGCATATGCCATCATCGGATCAAAATCGATGTCTCATTCCAGGTGTACTAAATTTTTTCCAGCAGCGCGCTTTAATCATGCAGGACAGTAGACTTGTGGTAGTGACTCATGCGATGTAAATGGTATTGATGTAGATAGCAGGGCCGGCCGAAGTGGCGGAGCGGTTCTAGGCGCTACAGTCTGGAACTGTGCGACCGCTACGGTCGTAGGTTCGAATCATGCCACTGGCATGGATGTGTGTGATGTTTTTAGGTTAGTTAGGTTTAAGTAGTCCTAAGTTCTAGGGGCTGATGACCTCAGCAGTTAAGTCCCATAGTGCTCAGAGCCACTTGAACCATTTTTTTGATAGCAGGTTGTCATGTAACACACACTAGACTGTCACTTGATAAACATGACATGCACCTAATTGCCTTGCGCTGACAATAAGGTCGTCATTGACTGCCTGAAGACTTGCTCGTTATAAGTGGTCGGCCGGAGTGGCCGTGCGGTTCTGGGCGCTACAGTCTGGAACAGAGCGACCGCTACAGTCGCTGGTTCGAATCCTGCCTCGGGCATGGATGTGTGTGATGTCCTTAGGTTAGTTAGGTTTAATTAGTTCTAAGTTCTAGGCGACTGATGACCTCAGAATTTAAGTCGCATAGTGCTCAGAGCCATTTGAACCAACCTTATAAGTGGTATATCCTCGTCCTTCTTGGCTTCAGCCTCTAGGTGATGTTAAATTGTATTAAACTTCTTCTTCAGCTCACTAATGACAAAAATTCTTCATGGCTTGACCATTACTTTACGCTTATCCATGAGTGAAATAGGCATTCGCCTCATCCGAATTTGTGAACAGTTCCACTGAACATTCAGCGCAGCCAATGCTTAACATTATTAAACAGTTATGTCCTTACCAGTTACGTAACTATCACATAACAAGCTGATGCTACACGCAAGACAGTCATGTGATTCGCATTTCGACATTACCAGCAGTGTAACGAATATAGTGGTAAACTTAAGAATAACGACCAAATGAAGAGCGCATTTTGAGTTTTATTTTCTTTTTGTAAGAAGCTTTACAGAGTACGTAAGAATGTAGTGGTTCATAGAAACGAATGCAAAAATACTGTACGAAAGTTTAAGCTAAGGAAAAATATGGTAGAAATATTTTTGTCTACGACTGACTGTAATGGAAAAAAGGAAAAAAAAGGAAGAAATACTTTAGTTTGCGTTGATGACATAAATTTTTAGCTCCTAACTATACTACTCACCAATTACTTTAACTAGGTTTACTGCCGTCCCATAGTTGATGGCTACTCGACCTACTTGTCACAGTACTTGTCTTAAACAGTGTATTTTTGAATCGTCTCGCCCACGACAGTAGCACTTCTTCTTCGTGGACGGCAGCTGTAGGCCCTTCTCTCCCTTCGTTACAACACTCCAGGGCGCCCCGTCTGTGCGCCTTTGCAGACCTTTCGCATCCCTTGTACCTGGTGCAGGGAGCGGAGTGGCCGCGTATGTAGCGGCTCGATTCCAAAGGCCGGCGGTCATTAAAGCGCAGAGAACGGACGTAACTGATGCGCCCGCCGTGTAGAGCCGAGGAATGTAATTAGAAACGCCGGTCGTTTGTCGAGTTAAAAAGGCTAAATTAGAGAGACGAGCTTTTATTTTTTTCCCCCGTAAAAAGCTGCTGCGCCTCGGAGATAACAGTGCGGGAGCTCCAGACCTTAACGAGACATTTATATCGTGGCGCGAAATATTAACACGGGCAAAATGCAGCGAGATACGAATGTGACGGATGTATTGCGATGTGTGTAAAATGCCGTTAATTAGTAGTCGATCTCTTGAGAACCATTTTCTACGTCTCTGATCGAGACCTGGCTATTTATTTCTGTCTACGTGTTTTCTAGAACGCTACCGTGAAAGGGGATTTACAAGGTCTGGTTCTTGATTCAGTATGGGAAGCATGTTACTGAGGAACCATCTTCTCGGGTCAAAGCTAGTACTAAAACCAAGACGAATAGCTTGCGATTTGATTACAGTCCTGCCGAAGCTGATTAGAAAACTACAGTAATGAATGCGAACCACTTACAGTACAAATGCAGAAACAGTCGAATCGCCCGCCATATAATCGAACCATCATTAAAAAATGGCTCTGAGCACTATGGGACTCAACTTCTGAGGTCATTAGTCCCCTAGAACTTAGAACTACTTAAACCTAATTAACCTAAGGACATCACACACATCCATGCCCGAGGCTGGATTCGAACCTGCGACCGTAGCAGTCGCGCGGTTCCGGACTGAGCGCCTAGAACCGCTAGACCACCGCGGCCGGTCCATCATTAGATATTCATAACTACTAATCTTGGTACACAGCAATAATTAACATAAATCATGTGCAGCGCTTAACACAATGCTACGGCGTCCATGGTCGGGAGGCGAACACGGATATACCCACCCCACCCAGCTATCAAGCGAAAGCATTCAGCACTTCAGATACGAGCCATACACATCATCGGAGGACGCACATATTAAACTTCCCGGCGGAATGAAACTGTATGCCCGTTTGTTATTCTATCGGTGAACCCTGTCTTTCACGCCTACACTCTTACCAACTAAAGTATTAAGACCGACTCAGAAAGCGCTCCTGCAGTTTTACTTCAACCAAAACCTTTCTCCTACTTCTCAAACTTCACAGAAATTTTCTGCTCCGAAACTCCACACAATACTCAGTTTGACCTTCCAACGTTCCACAATATGTCTATCTACTCGACGTTTCGGTATCCATATGGGCTGATTTCTTCACCTGTGTAAGGATACTCATAGCATGTACCAGCGATGTGAAGTTGTAACTCCAATAAAAGCCGGAGGTTAATTATCTTTTTTCGATTAATGTTGTAGCCGGCCGAAGTGGCCGTGCGGTTAAAGGCGCTGCAGTCTGGAACCGCAAGACCGCTACGGTCGCAGGTTCGAATCCTGCCTCGGGCATGGATGTTTGTGATGTCCTTAGGTTAGTTAGGTTTAACTAGTTCTAAGTTCTAGGGGACTAATGACCTCAGCAGTTAAGTCCCATAGTGCTCAGAGCCATTTGAACCATTTGAACCATTCGATTAATCTTAATGCAATTCCTTATTCCTTGTGCGGTATGTTGACGTATTTCACTAGATGTCAAACGCAGGAATGCTACACCCTAAACGTGACTTGCAGATGGCCGTGTAAAATTTAAATAAAATGTGAAACCTTCCCCCTAGAGAACAAGGGGGCGAAATATGAGTAGCTTAGTTATATACACTCCTGGAAATGGAAAAAAGAACACATTGACACCGGTGTGTCAGACCCACCATACTTGCTCCGGACACTGTGAGAGGGCTGTACAAGCAATGATCACACGCACGGCACAGCGGACACACCAGGAACCGCGGTGTTGGCCGTCGAATGGCACTAGCTGCGCAGCATTTGTGCACCGCCGCCGTCAGTGTCAGCCAGTTTGCCGTGGCATACGGAGCTCCATCGCAGTCTTTAACACTGGTAGCATGCCGCGACAGCGTGGACGTGAACCGTATGTGCAGTTGACGGACTTTGAGCGAGAGCGTATAGTGGGCATGCGGGAGGCCGGGTGGACGTACCGCCGAATTGCTCAACACGTGGGGCGTGAGGTCTCCACAGTACATCGATGTTGTCGCCAGTGGTCGGCGGAAGGTGCACGTGCCCGTCGACCTGGGACCGGACCGCAGCGACGCACGGATGCACGCCAAGACCGTAGGATCCTACGCAGTGCCGTAGGGGACCGCACCGCCACTTCCCAGCAAATTAGGGACACTGTTGCTCCTGGGGTATCGGCGAGGACCATTCGCAACCGTCTCCATGAAGCTGGGCTACGGTCCCGCACACCGTTAGGCCGTCTTCCGCTCACGCCCCAACATCGTGCAGCCCGCCTCCAGTGGTGTCGCGACAGGCGTGAATGGAGGGACGAATGGAGACGTGTCGTCTTCAGCGATGAGAGTCGCTTCTGCCTTGGTGCCAATGATGGTCGTATGCGTGTTTGGCGCCGTGCAGGTGAACGCCACAATCAGGACTGCATACGGCCGAGGCACACAGGGCCAACACCCGGCATCATGGTGTGGGGAGCGATCTCCTACACTGGCCGTACACCACTGGTGATCGTCGAGGGGACACTGAATAGTGCACGGTACATCCAAACCGTCATCGAACCCATCGTTCTACCATTCCTAGACCGGCAAGGGAACTTGCTGTTCCAACAAGACAAAGCACGTCCGCATGTATCCCGTGCCACCCAACGTGCTCTAGAAGGTGTAAGTCAACTACCCTGGCCAGCAAGATCTCCTGATCTGTCCCCCATTGAGCATGTTTGGGACTGGATGAAGCGTCGTCTCACGCGGTCTGCACGTCCAGCACGAACGCTGGTCCAACTGAGGCGCCAGGTGGCAATGGCATGGCAAGCCGTTCCACAGGACTACATCCAGCATCTCTACGATCGTCTCCATGGGAGAATAGCAGCCTGCATTGCTGCGAAAGGTGGATATACACTGTACTAGTGCCGACATTGTGCATGCTCTGTTGCCTGTGTCTATGTGCCTGTGGTTCTGTCAGTGTGATCATGTGATGTATCTGACCCCAGGAATGTGTCAATAAAGTTTCCCCTTCCTGGGACAATGAATTCACGGTGTTCTTATTTCAATTTCCAGGAGTGTATTAACGTGACAAAAGTCATGGGATAGCGAATATACATATAGACATGGCAATAGTATCGCGTACACAAGGTATAAAAGGGCCGTGCATAGGCCGAGTTATCGTTTGTATTCAGGCGATTCACATAACATGGTGTCCATCCGGTATATGGCTATGCAACGCGTATTAGCAGACTTTGAGCGCGGAATGGTAGTCGGAGCCAGACGCATGGGACATACGGTTTCGGATATCGTTGGTACTCTGAAATCCACAGTGTCAAGCGTGTGCCGAGAAAACCAAGTATCAGGCATTATCTCTCATTACGCACAGTGCAGTGGGCCGATGGCTTTCACTTCACGACCGAGAGCAGCGGCGTTTCAGTGCTAGCAGACAAGCAGCACTGCGTGAAATAACCATGGAAATCAGTATGGGACGTACGACTAAAGCATCCGTTAGGAGAGAGCAGCGAAATTTGGCGTTAGTGAGCTACGGAAATCAACCGACAATCATATGAGTCCCGATTTCATTTGGTAAGAGCTGATGGTAGGGTTCGACTGCGGCACACGAAGCCATGAACCCAAGTTGTCAAGGCACTGTGCAAGTTAGTGATGGCACCATAATCGTGTAGACTGTCATCATCAACTTTTGTAGTCCTGTCATCCTCAGGTGCGTGTAATATTACGGTATAGTGATAACTTTTACTTGTGGACCATCTGACAGCAACTGAATAAAAGACAATTTTAGTGCCATACGCATTTCGCCTTTATTTTCTGCAATCCATTATCAGTGGCCTGGAATATGTACTTATGTTGGCTATTTAATTTACATTTTGGTCACTGTACCTATAGGTTATAAACAGTTCTGGTGGTTGATATTTCCTATTAGGTAGTAATGTTTTGAACTGTACTTACAGTTTGCGTGGACGATTTCCTAACATATTGCGCTCCTGATGCATTTTTGGTGTTGTTCTTCTTTTATAAATGCCAGTTTGCGGTTTTTTCGCACATTCCACAGCACTATGAACTGAACGCTTGTTTCAATGCAATGTTTTGGTTTCTGTTGCCGACTGTCAGATGTTTTTGCCAAAGATCGAATGTTATTGGCAAGCTTTCAAGTGTGATTACTGAAGTGTTTGTGATCCGTTTGTGTATGCATTTGTGTGTGTGTGTGTGTGTGTGTGTGTGTGTGTGTGTGTGTGTGTGTGTCCAGAAGGCCAAGACCATCTACAATACATATTGTAGGTGGTCTTGAGAAGGCAGAGGAAAAAAGGAAAAGAAACCAATCGTTCCTCTCACACAACCAGAAAAAAAAACGCACTCTTCCCCCTACGCCTTCTCAAGACCACCTACAATATGTATTGTAGATGGTCTTGGCCTTCTGGACACACGTACACACACACACACACACACACACACACACACACACACACACGCACACACGCAGAGACCACAAACAAAGAAAAATTATATCACACCAAAACACACACAAGCTCACGCACACACAAATGCATACACGAACAGATCACAGGCACTTCAATAATTACACTCGAAAATTTGGCAGTTACATTCGATCTTTGGCAAAAACATCTGACAGTCGGCAACAGAAACCAAAACATTGCATCGAAACAAGTGTTCAGTTCATAGTGCTGTGGAATGTGGGAAAAAACTGCGAACTGGCATTTATAAGAAGAAGAACAACACCAAAAATGCTACAGGGGCGAAATATGTTAGGAAATCGTCCACGTAACCTGTAAGTACAGTTCAAACCATTACTACCTAATAAGAAATACCAACCACCAGAACTGTTTATAGCCTATAGGTACAGTGACCAAAATGTAAATGAAGTAGCCAACATATTCGAGGCCACTGATGATGCATTGCAGAAAATAAAGGCGAAACGCTTATGGCACTAAAATTGTGTTTTATTCAGTTGCTGTCAGTCGGTCCATAAGTAAAAATTATCAAGGTACCATGTAGACTATGTTTACATTGAATGGGCTGGGTCCTCTGGTCGAACCGAACCAATCATTGACTGCAAATGGTTATGTTTGCCTACTTGGAGATCATTTGCAGCCATTCATGGACTCCCCAGATAGCGACGGAATCTTTATGGATAACAATTTTCCATGTCACCCGACTAGAATCGTTCGCGATTGGTTTGAAGAACATTCTGGAAAATTCTAACGAATAATTTTGTCACCAGGATTTCCCGACGTGAGTCCCACGGAACATGTATAGGACATAACAGAGAGACCAGTTGGTGCACAAAAATCTGCACTGGTAACACATACACAATTATGGACAGCTATAGAGGCAGCGTGGCTCACTGTTTCTATAGGAGACTTCCAATGATTTATTGAGTCCACGCCACGTCGAGTTGCTCTACTGCGATGGGCAAGAGGTCCGACACGTTATTAAGAGGTATCCCGTGATTCTTATCGCCTCAGTATACAAGCATGGCGTCGTTTCTGGCAGGGTGGATGATTTTAAGTCTTTTAAGGCAGATTTACATTTTACTCAAGTGATTAGCCTTCCGACTGATGAGAGTGTTCGGAAGATATCTTTCATCACACACTCTCCTCAGTTCTTACTCATTTCGTTATATATTTGTCCACATACTTTTTAGCGTTTAAAGTTGTTTTCGTTTTTCCTCTGATATTCCGAAAGTATACGTTTCTTTTTCAAACAGTTTTGTGCTCCAGATGTTCATCGTTCGTCCTAAATGTTCCAAGACTCTCTTTATACCTGGCGTACAGGCGACGTCAGCGCAGTAACTAAGGCGGCAGAACAGTAAACAACAGCTTTGGATTCGACCAATCAGCTGTGAGCAGATAACGCTGGCAGTGGTCGAGCGGCTGTAGAGTGTGAAATTGTGTCACAACTCACAATGGAGCTACGTCTCTAAACCAAGTCCTCAATACATTCAACAGGATATTTTGGAGAAGAGAAATATGTGTGCAAAGTATGTCGCACACACTTTGACTCCCGGACAAACACAACGTCGCGTGGACACCTGTTCTGACTTGATATAAATGTAAACTGTGGACTTTTTTTTCTGCAAAATATCATTGGCGGTGACAAGACTTACTTTTCTCAATTACAAACCTGCCGTAACGACATGTGAAGAAATTCACACGAATGCTCGATGCATAACGATCAGACGGCATTAACGCCAATGTGACGCGCGAGTTCAACAACACCTCAAAGAAGGACTTCTGTGACAGTTCCACAAAGCTGTACGAACTTTGTGCTCTAGTAGGGAAAGACTATGTAGAACATCTGAAACATTAACACCACCTTCTTAATGCAGAATCGAAACTTTTTGGGACCGACGGGTCACGCTTTCAAAAACCTGATTCAGAATTCCTGATTAACATTGAATACTACATTCTTGCTCATAAATTAAGGATAATTGCAGAATGTGGTGCCACACAACGTGGCACTACACAAAACTGGCGCTAATAGCATGGGTACGTAGGGAACACAAACGACACAAATCTGTATGTCCATGATATTGGTGATAAGTTTGGAAAACCGTCCCGAAACACATGTGCTACAAAACGCCACAGTTTCCTGCGCATGTTCCCCTACATCAGTACGGGATATGGTACCATGCACACGTACTCTGGATCAGGTGGTCGAGCAGCTACTGAAGTGTCCTGGGTTTGAAGACGTGCAGCGATACGTCGAGTGAGAGCATCCCAGACGAGCTCGTTGGGGTTAGGTCCGGAGAACAGGCAGGCCACTCCATTCGCCTGATATCTTCTGTCTCAAGGTACTCCTCCGCGATGACAACTCTGTGGGGCCGTGCGTTTTCATCCATCAGGACGAAGGTGGGACCTAATGCACCCCTGAAAAGCCGGACATACTGGTGCAAAATGACGTCCCGATACACCTGACCTGTTACAGTTCCTCTGTCAAAGACATGGACGGGTGTACGTGCACCAATCAGATTCCCACCCCACACCATCAAACCACGACCTCCATACAGGTCCCTTTCAAGGACATTAAGGAGTTGGTATCTGGTTCCTGGTTCACGCCAGATGAAAACCCGGCGAGAATTACTGTTGAGACTATACCTGGACTCGTCCGTGAACATAACCTGGGACCACTGTTCCAATGACCGTGTACTGTGTTCTTGACACCAGGCTTTATGGGCTCTCCCGTGACCAGGGATCAGTGGAATGCACCTTGCAGGTCTCCGGACGAATAAACCATGTCAGTTCAGTCATCTGTAAACTGTGTGTCTCGAGACAACTATTCCTGTGGCTTCAGTAAGGTCCCGAGCAAGGATACCTGCAGAACTCCGTGGCCGTCTGCGGGCAGTGATAGTGACATATCGGTCTTCTTGTGGTGTTTTACACTGAGGACGTCCCGTTCTGTAGCGCCTGGACACGTTTCCTGTCTGCTGGAATCGTTGCCATAATCTTGAGATCACACTTTGTGACACACAGAGAGCCCGTGCTACGACCTGGTGTTTGACCCGCCTCCAGTCACCCTAGTATTCTACCCCTCATAATGTCATCAATATCTGTTCTTTGAGCCATTTTTAGCACGAAGTCACCCCAGATCACGTAAGACACAGACTGACCGTCCTTACGGCGGAACAGGCAACCGTAAAAGTAGTTTTCCCGTCGGTCAACAGATGTCGCAGGCGACGCTACAATGCTAACTGATCTGTCCATGTCGCGGAATTGGCAACGCTGTATCTTCGGTGACGTGAATGACGCTGATTTGGGTTCGGCTAGAGCGCTGCGCGCGAAATGCATTCGTCACTCAGCTGACTGTAGACCATGATCGGCTATGGTTTTTCCCGAGTTTTCAATCGAAGAATGTAGATTAGCTCCTGTAATTCTACAAACCAAGTTTATTTCTACTGTAGGGATACTTCTCACAATCATATGCGAAATGAAAAGTAATACACAATCTACTCTCGCGCAGACATGTTACTATAAGCAGTGTTGTTTTCGAGTGAAAGCTGTGTGAGGATTATTAGCGCACAGATAAAAAAAAAAATTAAAATAGGCAGCGTCTATAGTTTGCATGCTATGCTCGTTCTCTTCTATCCTCCTCCCTTCATTCCAGTATAAACGTTTGTTCACATGTATAAACGAATGGAACTGAACATTGGCGAATTATCTATGAATATTCATTTGCAGCAGTGTAAACGAGGTTTTACACTCGTTCACTTCGTTCGCTCTAGTATACACCAGGATTTAGAGGGACCAATGACCTAGCAGTTAGATGACGTCTATTATTCATTTATTTCACTGTTGCGATCTCAGTTCTAGAGCCATTTTCAAGTACCAAGGGAAAGGTCTTGTAAGGTAATGCTTCTTAAATTGGTTACCAAATGCTACCACACTATGATTTGCGTTTTGTTATCCATATCTTATATTGGTTTCAGTTTTCACATTGCACACAAAATTGCCTCTACAGCCAAAATTACGATAGTGAAGTGAATAAACAGTTTTAAAAAAGTCCAAATCGCAGCAAAGATTTCATTTAAAAATTATATGGTATGATTCTTGTACAGGAAGGGCTGCCACGTTATATCAGAATATAAGATCGACAAAATTTAGATAGGATCGAATGCTTAGGGATCTTTATTAATTCTTACTCGTAACTAATTTATAGATTTACTTGAATTTAAAATCCACTTGCGTAATCTTTCTTTATTTTGGACGGTAATCTGAACATTTTCAGTTCAGGATTTGTTCGTCTTCTCCTTCCACAGTTGATATACTCGCAGGCCCTCGGCATGACGACTCGATCCACTACCACCGGTATGTCAGAAACAGCTGTACTTCACAGACGCCAAATAGTGGAAAGCTGCACGCGTTCGGCCGATGTTGCCACATATTTCACAGAACGGAGTGCCATCTAGTGGTTGATTCCACAAGTAAGAGTGTGACGCTGTTGCCGCCTGGTGACCGTTCCCTAACAAGTGTTGCCTGCTAGACCAAGCGATTGGGCAATCTGTTTCTTACGTGATCTGGGAGTCACCATTAGCACGTCTGAAAAAGTCTGCACACTTACTCGCTGCACCGTACTCTGACATGCACCAACGTATGTGAACTACAGCCAGCGCCACCGTGCGACGACCATAGGTCCAATGCACCGCATGGTCATACCCCGAGGTGATTTAAACCCGCAAACACCCACCAGAGCGTTGTTTCACCATGTATCAGCATTACCCTTAATTTATGAGCGAGAGTTTAGTAGAACTCGTTCAATGAAGAAACGCTTTTCACCTGTGCCAGGCTACGTGTTTGCTAATTTTGTACTCTGTTTCTTAGCTAAGAGAATTACCTCTTGTTCCATAGAGCCGTTTTCCTCAATTTTTATCTTAATAAAAATGTTATTCTCCCATCTACCTTCGTCTTTGCCTGCTTTAAGTTATAAATGACTGCCGAAGCAATAGGGTAACATGTGCCACAAGAATAGCGCTGCTGCATGTAATGCTGAAATTACAGCAGATCACTGCATTCGATGGTTTACTGGCGCCCTCTTTAGCTTTGTCACCTTTTTCTATTACTATTGCTTATATCCTTCTCTGACGACGGTGGGATAACGTGACGAATATTCAACCTGCGTCCTCGCCCGTAGATGTCTCACGTAATGAAACCCCGTATTTCCGAAGGCTACGTAGAATTCGCGAGAACTTCTTTTCCACAAGTTCCTCTCTTTCCTCTTCGATCGGGCGTTTTTCGATACTTAATTAGGAGAGCTAATTTCGAAGACTGTTACACAAGTCATTAGCAGGGGATTAGTGCCGCCATTTGCACTGTTGGCAGGACTCTTGGTGTGCGAGGGGGATTTCAGCGTTGGCGCTGAAAAGAAGCGCCAGGCGGACCCTACTAATGAAGCGGTTATTAAAACGGTGTAGCCATTCTTTAGCCTAGCGATAAAGGCGGCGGACGTTTCTTGAGATTTCGTCTCTCCCCCTGCTCAGCTGCGTCTTCTGAGGAACATGGGAACGTCTTCCTGCAAAAGGAGCCCGGACACTCTGCCTGCCTTCAGTTAGATTTTTTGTACGATAAATAATCCGGGATTAGTTGGAAGCGCTAGCGCTTTGAGTGTGTTCTGGAATCCGTGGAGTGCATGCTGCCTAGACTGCTTCCTTAAACGAACGAGAACTGAAAGCCCGAAAATTGGATCAATGAATACACGATGGCTGCTGCAGTTTGATTTTTGTGAACTATTTTGCGGCTTGAAACATCATCGCAGAAATTAAGACACACAGGTATACCTTAAGGTTCAATTGAAGACGAAAATTCAATATTCCATATGATCTTATTTCGTCTCACACCTGTTCTAATGCCAAAAGAAGATTCTGAGCCAAAGGTACCATAAAATTCAATACCTCCAGGAATGGCTAAAATCTTGAATTTATTGATCATAAAACTCTCTAGGCTGCCACCCTACTTTGTGAACCGGAATTTGGATATTTATGCAAGGAGATCATTAATTATGCCCTGAAATATACAAGGGAAAGTAATTTAAACTGTGATGCCTTACTGAACATTAAACATGACATGTGAGCTGCGAGCTCATAAATAGACTCTGCATCCTCCGAATACGCCCATTACTCTCGGCTGCTTATAATTGTTTGAGAATCAGCCGTATTAAAGAGTAAAAGTTTTTCCGCTGCATGAAGATCTTGGAGAAAAACTGCGTCAGCGTCAAAGTTAACTTCCGACCTTCGAAAGAAAAGTTAAGAGGAAATATGCTAATGGAGGAGGAGGAGGATATTAGTGTTTAACGTCCCGTCGACAACGAGGTCATTAGAGACGGAGCGCAAGCTCGGGTGAGGGAAGGATGGGGAAGGAAATCGGCCGTGCCCTTTCAAAGGAACCATCCCGGCATTTGCCTGAAGCGATGTAGGGAAATCACGGAAAACCTAAATCAGGATGGCCGGAGACGGGATTGAACCGTCGTCCTCCCGAATGCGAGTCCAGTGTGCTAACCACTGCGCCACCTCGCTCGGTTATGCTAATGGAATGTGTTCCTTATATCCCCGATTCATCCAGAATTCCAATGAGAAAGCCGTGCCACAAGGCAGTTTAGTGTCTCAGGATAAGGCGGAACACATCAACGAATTTTTTTTAAAGAATAAAAGGCCATTTGCCTGTATTTTCTTATATTTCCCGCGTACGATCTAGATCTCGGCTTTCACGCCATTATCGAGTAGAATGATCTCAGATCATTAACGTATTTTGCTGTGTACTGCGCAGGATGACATACTATTACACAGCATTTTCGAATACAATGTTCTTACGCTATTAACATAATTTTTCTGTGCACTGTGTATGTTGGCAAATACACAGCTCAACCCACTTGCCTTTAATGATGTAAATGGTACCAAATTAACGATTGGTAAGAATGCAACACTCTAACGTACAAGCACACCGTATCTGGCAGTGTCAGCCCCAATCAGGTAAACCAAGACGAGTCTAAGACTGGTCTTAGATCATTGTTCTCGATAATGGCATCAAAGTCGAAATATTGATTGTAAAGGGGAAATCTACAGAAATATACAATCAAACAGCGTTGCTTTGTGTCACTGTGGCTCAGCACCATCGAAAAAATTAATGAATGATTGCAAACAAATGCAACTGACAGATTCATGACTAATGAAAGGAACAGTTACATTTTCCAGCGATGCAGGAAATATCTATTTTACTGTAAACCATGCCACAGATCACAAATGTTTCACATTCAAGTAATTAGTTTCAGTCACGATGACCATCTTCAGACGTGACTAGGTACATTATACTAAAGGACGACATATGTAGCAGATAGCATCCTCTCAGATCTGAGACTGGTCAAAGTTGACTGAAATTAATAACCTAAATGTGGAACGACTGCAAACCTTGTCTGGATTTATAATAAAATAAACTGACCGGAGCTGCAACTGAAAAACGAATCCAGTGCACATATCAGTTCTGGTTTCCGTGTTCATACGTTGAATTCAACTAACTTTAAATGCTCTTTACACAGTGTCTCAAAAATCACACGACGAAAAAAAAATATTCCGCTAGGAGTAAATTTATCATTTACAATTAAAGTAGGTGCTTGTAAGTCAATTGATGTTTAGTATACCTGTCACTGAAATGTATTCCGAACCACACGAGCTATATAACAAGTGCTAGGTCCAACAAAGACCAATGTTTAGCACCAGAAATCCCGAAGTCGATAATCCTGTACGGCTCATTTGCAAATGAAGCTAAACACCATGCTCGTAGCGAACGCATCTGACTGCATTGCTTAGACGTGTGCTGCTCTAAAGGTCTGAGTAATTAGTTGATATGTCCAGCTGCAACGACATGGCGTGCAGCAAACGACGATCTGGACTAGCGTGAGCCCCTCTGAACCGAGACCAGCCAAACATAAGATTGGTTGGTTTGTTGATTTGGGTGACGGAACCAAACGGAGATGGTTCAAATGGTTCAAATGGCTCTGAGCACTATGGGACTCAACATCTGTGGTCATCAGTCCCCTAGAACTTAGAACTACTTAAACCTAACTAACCTAAGGACATCACAGACATCCATGCCCGAGGCAGGATTCGAACCTGCGACCGTAGCAGTCGCGCGGTTCCGGACTGAGCGCCTTAACCGCGAGACCACCGCGGCCGGCACCAAACGGAGAGGTCATCGGTCTCATCGGATTAGGGAAGGACGGGGAAGGAAATTGGCCGTGCCCTTTCAAAGGACCCGGCCCGGCAGTTGCCTGAAGCGATTTAGGGAAATCACGGAAAATCCGAAATCAGGATGGCCGGTCGCGGGTTTGAACTGTCGTCCTCCCGATTGCGAGTCCAGTGTGTTAATCACTGCACCACCTCGTTTGAACAGAAGAGCAGATTAAGAGAGAGCCGAGAGGCGTAACAGGAACAGGCGGAAACAACCGCTTCGCGTCCAGGCTGCCTGACACTTGCTCAAATATTAACTTCTCAGAAAAAATCACAGCATACTCAAAAAAAAAAATGGTTCAAATGGCTCCGAGCACTATGGGACTTAACATCCAAGGTCATCAGTCCCCTAGAACTTAGAACTACTTAAACCGAACAAACCTAAGGACATCACACACATCCATGCCCGAGGCAGGATTCGAACCTGCGACCGTAGGGGTCGCGCGGTTCCAGGCTGAAGCGCCTAGAACAGCTCGGTCACAGCGGCCGGCCACAGCATACCCATTTTAGCAGAGATGCATTACATCCGCGTTCTGCAGTCGACAAGCTGATCGACAGCCTCAACAACCAAGTGATAAACGGAATGCGTGTTGCATATTGAGGAGGATCAAGAAGGCATTCGTTATTAGTTGGTAGCTTTACAACTCCAACCAAAAATTTCCACCAGGGAATAAAATTTGACAATAAACTGAATAAACGTTCCGATGGTCGTTAGCATAGTGCACATCATTATAAGGCATAATGAAAATAAAAGCTCAAAAACTAACTGCATTAAGTTACTATATTTGACGTATGTTCAACGTTTTACAGGACAGGCTAGTTTCGGCTTAATTAACATTATCGAGTGCCATGCGAAAATAACATTGGTAGGATTATCTGTAAGTAAACAATGGCTGTTTTATGTTTACGTTTGCATTGGTACTTACTTCTATTTGGAATTTAATACATGTGTAGTAAATTTTTTCAACAACCGTGGTAAATAAAGTACTTTTGTTGTTACAAAAGGTAAAAAGCACCTTTCTGACAGAAATTTTGTTACTTCAATATTCTGACAGTTCTTTACTACGATAGCTATTTGCTAACAAAATATGTACATCTTACCAGAGAAGATGTTACGTTTCGTTGTTCTTACGTTCCTTTGAATTTTATCTGTGATGTATGTACGTTTGCTTTTCCATAAGACTACCCCTTTTCGTATTCTTCTTTTTTTAAATAAAAATAATAGATTACGAAAAGGTACATTCGTAGTTAAAACAAAACATGCCCAGACCTCAGATAAAATTCAAAGGAAAATGAAAGCAACAAAATGTAATATCTTCTCTAGTAAGGTTTGTAAACATACAGCATCATACTAAAGAAGTGCCAAAATAGTGAACTGACAAAATATGTGTCAAAAACTTATTTTTTTACAATTTGTAACGACCAAAAATATTATAGTGTCCACAATGCGACGAAAACATTTACTTCACCTGCAATACGGTCGCTACTTAAAACAATAAGTAAGTTCCAATGCAAATGTAAACATAAAATAGCCATAATTTATTTACTGATAATTTTACCAATGTCATGTTCGCAGATCACTTGATAATGGCAATCACGCCGAGACTGGTCTGTCCTGTACAGTGTTACATATATTACCTTATTGCAGCTAGTTTTGGAGCTTTCATTTTCATTACGTAGTAGAGGTATTAACTAAACAAGCGGATTTAATAAGGTTTTACAAAGTGTCTGAACTGTTACTTAGGTAATACACATTAGAAGTTTCGTAAACCATGTGACACCAGTAATTAATAACAAAATTACTTGTCACTTCACAACGGGCTTGCACACAACACCGTCCTTGCCCCTTTTCTCGAGAACCGTACACAAAAGCTATGAAATGAGTAAACTGTCATTCTCGTTCCCGCCTCAATATCTCACCGATTGTGAAGGGATATTAACTAATTTTTCAAGAAAGGAAATGGAAAGTTGCAGTTCACAAAATGGATGCCAAACATAATTGTTACTGTCATGCTGATAGGCCTAGCGCGAGTGGGCACTTGTGCTCTGTGTGTGTGTGTGTGTGTGTGTGTGTGTGTGTGTGTGTGTGTGTGTGTCTATCTGTGTCTATGTGTGTGTGTGTATGTGTATGTGTCCGTATGTGTGGGATTGTCTGTAGTGTATGAAATGACTGATGTAGAGAAATGAATTAACAGCGTAGTACTAGCTTTTTACATTATCATCTTACTAATCCTTCCAGGATTAGACCATTAGCCGCCTCCGATCTCAGTTTCTCTGCCATCTCTTCATAGGTCGACAAACATCTTGTCTCCTAGAGGATTATATCTAAGGGTGGGCTTCGGAATTGTTCTCCATTCTGAAACTGTGTTTTTCCCCATTTCTCTTGTTTTAGGAAAGCCTGTTTTTCAAAGAGAATATATTTGATTCCCGTCTCTAGCTTCATTGCATTTTATGTCTTTTAGGGCTTATCCTTTAACTGGTCTGAAGATCCGCACTTCAGACGGTTGTATTTTGTTTAGGTAATTTATTTGATTCACCCAGGGATCCCTTCCACACATCACTTTGTGCGTCAATATGATATGCAGGTAATGTCATACTATTGATATTGTCTTTTCTTGTGATACGGTTTCAACTTATAATCTAATGTCCTCTGTTACGTACGCATAATTTTACTGTTTCCAATGTAAAGGATCACTTTCTCGGCGAGTTTTACAACAAAGAGTTCACATTATTCTGCAAATTTATGGTTTTCTAAAAACATATTCTCTTCACTACCTAAAACAGATCGTGTAGTACACTCTACATACTGAATACCTTCTACAAAATGATATTCTTTGAATAATGTAATACCAAGGCCAGCAGTTTCTGCAGTTCGGAATATTTTTATAAAAATAAATCGTAATTCATTAGGAATAAACTGAATTTGAAGTAACTCATTACTAAAAAAAAACAAAAATGAAATTGATAAGATTCTGTTTTAAAGCTGTTTAAGTGTTTGCTAATCCCTTTGACAATAAGAGCATTTTACTGTCTTTCGCTGACCTTATATTCCCACAACTGGTTCACCAGTTTAAAAGAAGAAAAACACGGCTTGTCATACATTTATTCATGTTTTCTTGTGTATATGAATTTGTACTATTACAAAATGGCGGAAATATTCCCTGAAGTAAAACGAGCATACTGCACGAAACAGTTAACGTAATCAGTTACGAGTAATAATCTCATTGCTACGTATTTAAATCCGTTACCGACAATTAATTTCTATATTTTATTACTAATTAAAATCTCTGACAACTTTTTTGAGTGAAACTAAATGTATACTCAGAAACTTAAATGAAATTGACATAACAAGTTCGAAAACGGCCTTCTGTCATCAACGCCGTTCAGTACGGCTACACGTTACACACACAGAGTAGTGGCTAAACACTGCGGCGAGGATATCGCCAAATGTTGTCCAGTTAGTTATTTGTTTGCTCCACGCATCATAATTGAAATCTCGATACGATGTGGAAGATGTCATTCAGTTTACAGCTGTGATACCCTTGTTTGGTGAAACATTTAGTAACATGCTGACCATTTATGTGACTTTTTAACTACTTTGCTTTCTGTAGTTGTGTTTTTTAAATGTACAGACTTCTATTTACGAAAATCGCAGGAATTTAAAAACGATTGCAGTGTACGTCAAAAACTGGTAGCCCTGCAAATCTCTATACATTCTTGTGCTGTTGATATCAGATTCAGAACGCAGTACTCTGACATCGATAGTCTTTAACTTCCGTTACTTAACGTTTTATGTTACGGTCCTTTTAAATACTGTACACGCACGTAAAAATCACCTAGTGGGATGTGGAGAAACGCCTAAAAACCACATCCAGGGTGGTCGGTACACCAGTCCTCGTCGTTAATCCGCCGGGCAGATTCGGTCCGGGGCCGGCTAGTCTACATTTTTTTTATATAAAAGCTCATGCAAATACGTGCCTTCTCATCAAATTACCCTTCAAATGGAATGTGTGCGAAACAATGCGACGAATGTTTGAAAAATATAAATAAAAAAAGTGAGCGAGATTCTACCCAGCAATCCAACGATTTCCGAGGTTTTCTTTTAATTTGTGCTGAACTGGAACACGATCCCTATCTTTTTGCTTATCTGCTTATCGCGAGCGGTCGTCTTCCCATTTTTCGTGTTCTGCCTCCAAAGCACTTATTTAAGGCAATCAATTAAAAATAAAAAAAGTCATTTCGGCAAAAACAAAAGCGTTAAATCAGAAAACGTATATAATAGAATATGGGGTTAATTTTTACGTGCCCACACCTTTTTCCCAACATCGTATAACATTTAAATCCAAACAAGAGTGTCAACAACAAAAAAGTGGGGGATTTCAACTCATCCAACTCCTTGTCGATGTAAAACAAGATAAAGCATATCAGAAAAAAGTCTCGATAACGTGGCATCCTGAGCCACGTCCAATGGGCTGTGGCCAAATACTGGGAAAAGCCACTCGGATCTGCGTCATATCCACTCACCGTCTCGTAGTGGACATAATGTTCAACAAGCCACATGATGGCATTGTTCTTCGATCGGGGAAAATAAGGTTGAATCAGGACGCAGGAGAATCTCCCGCGAAATGGCCGCCTCCAACGTCCTGAGAAGAAAAGCCAGTTGTCGGCGAAGCCATTTTCAATGGCCTTGACCGCAGGAGATCAATCGACGGTATAATGTATCAGTTTCACGGTAAGGATTGCAGCGATCCGTCACACTGAGACCAATACGAAAAAATCGCACGTTGTTAGGCACAGTATCATGAACAACTCGGTACCACGAGGACGCCACTTTCATCGGCAAAATCGGAAGGCTTAGGTTAGACCAAACAATCCTCCAATGCGTTTCTGGCGACAGGGCCTCCACAGAGGGAATACTATGAGGAATTGGCCAGCGGCGTAGCATTTTTAGGGAGAGATTCTCTTGGGAAAGGATATTTACTCCTAAATAACTGAATTCAAGAAAAAATTCCATAACGTGCCTCAGATTATAACTAATCATACCAATATCTACTGGAGGTGTTAAACTCGCCGGTCGGATACAGTCATGAAGGCGAGCTGCAAGTGATAGGGGGGGAAGGGGTGGGATGGGGGGGAGGGGGGGGGCGTAGTCATGTTAAAAGGATGCGACGGATGAATAAGGTAGAAGCCTTAACTCGAAAGTGAGGTAGGCCCAAACCTCCCAGCAGACGGGGGCGCGCCATTACTCCATAACGCACGCGAAATATAGAGTTGTGCCAGATAAACCGGCCAGTTGAACTTGGAAACTTCCGGTATATCATCGCAGGAAGTGGAAAGATTGGTGCAATAAAATAAGCCTTACTTAACACATACGTTTCCATGGCCCGGACCTTACGAAGAATTGAGAGAGAGAGAGACTCTCGTGTTCAATGATTGCTCCCTGAACCTTATCCGTGACAGACTTCCAGTATTTCGTAGCCATCTTTAGCGGACAACCGTCAGTTATAACATCTACCGATTGATGTCGGATGACCTTCAAGGCCCATGGAATTTCAACAGCATCAAATCCTCGCAAACTGAATAAGCGACATTTCTGGTCATTAACCCGCGCTCCCGTAAGACGACAAAAAGCATCTGAAACTTCCTTCAGCAGTGGTATATCATCATGGGTACGGAGAAGAACCACAACGTCATCAACATATGAACGAACGGTAAACCTTTCACCCAACAGCGACCAGCCACCCAAACGAGCAGCTATAGATCGCAATAACGGTTCCAGAAACAGAACGTAGAGCTACATAGATAATGGACTCCCTTGAAGGACGCCCTGACACACCGCGATGGGGGAAGTAAGACGGCCATTTACGTCAATGGACTTCCGAATGCCAGTAATTAGAGAGCTAAACAGCCGTCGTGCAGCATCGTTAAAACCAACACTCGTCAATACTAGCATAAGAAATCCTTGATTAACGCGGTCGAACGCTTGGTTAAAATCAGTGAATAGCAAAGAGCTTGGCACGGGAATGGTGGAAGCAATCGAAATTAAATCACGACATTTAGCAACGGGAGTCAGGAGAGCACGACCCGGAAGACAGCTTTGATGACTCGCGATGATGGTAGCCAACAGCACCGATAGTCTGTTATTTTGGGCTCGCGTCACTATTTTATAATCATAGTTGAAGAGGGTTATCGGGCGGACCTGATCCACACGCAAACATCCCTGCATTTTGGGGATCAGGACAATTTTCGCAACCTTAAAGCTGGGCAGGATAAGGCCTCCTTGGAATACTTCATTCACCATAGAAGTTATAGTTTTTCCTATCAGGGGCTAAAATCGAATATAAAATTCTCTGGGAAGGCCATCGAAGCCAGGCGATTTGTGGCAGGGAGAACGAGCCACAATGTCAACTATATCATCGCGATAGAATACAGAGAAAAGCTATTCCTGGAGTGCTGGCGTAACAACACTATCAAGGAGGGATGTAAAATCAGCAGATGGTAGACCATCTGGATCCACTTCAGTATAAAACTCGGAATAGTACTGGTAAAGTTCACGCATGATATCAGATTGGGAGGACCACTCACGCCCATCTAGAGAACGAATGGCAGTAAGACACGTCCTTTGAGATCGTTTGTGAAGACGAAGAAGATGATAGAGAGAGGCCAACTCATCCTGTACGATTGAACGAGGCTGGGAACGCAATCGGACACCATCCATTTGTCTACGTTTGAGTTGTGGAAGTTTTGCCTTCACACGGTGGACGTCTACGACTCTCAAGGGGACATCGCGAGCATTATCGTAAAGATCACGAAGGACAACATAATAAAATTCCCTAGTTCGTCTTATTTCAGCCGCTTTAGCAGTGCTAAAATGCTTGAGTGTATTTCGAATACGAGGTTTAGCAAAGGTAACCCACCATTCTAGAATTGAGGGGTAACGCGCCAGGGACTGGATTGTTCGCCGCCATGCGTCTGCGGTGATGCCTTCCAGAGAGGGGTCCGCGAGATGTAAAGTGTTTAGCTTCCACAAAGGTAGCGAAAGATGGACCCGCTGCGGGATGTGGTTAAAAGTTATAGAAACAGCACAGTGATCAGAGAAACTGGTAGGGAATTACATCAATCGGTAGAAGCTGACTACAGATTGGGGCAGATATATAAAAGCGGCCCAATCGGCTACTTGAAGTAGCTGTAAAGAAACGTAAACCGCACCAGTGTAGGATATCTGCAAACCTAAGCATCTCGGAGATGCAAAGACGTCACCATATCATTAAGTTCACGACAATATGTATAAATGGGAGTCTGATCTACACGACGCAAGATGCAGTTAAAATCGCCCCCCAACAAAACTTTGCGCGAGTTCCGTCGGAGCAAATAAACAACATCTTCCTTATAAAACTGCGGGCGGTCGGATGAACGGATCCAGACGGAGCGTAAAGAGAAAGTAAGGTGAGGTCCTAAAAGCTACAGACTATACAGCGTCCATGATCTAGCGTTTCGAAGTCCGTCAGCGGGATTACATCTCGATAAAGCAGAGCCACACCGGTAGAATTTTCAGGCGCGACATAGAAAAACATAAACTATCCAGGAAGACAAAACACGTCAAATAAAACCTCCTGTTAACACGCGATATCACATTAGGAATCGTAAATAAACTGACGTAACGCAGCAAGCCGTAATTGGAAACATATCCTATAAACATTGAGGGTTAGAAATGCATGTGCCTGCATCCGTCAGCACATATAAGGTCAATGAAACAACACTAAGGAAAATGCACTCATCACGCCCTTCTCTTCCCAACACCCGGAGGCGGTGGAAAGAAGGTTTAATGCCAATCCTCCCCACCGGAAGATGATGAATCCTCGTTTTTCTTTTTACGACGCGACACTGCACGTGCAGGTTGAAAACGCTGTTTCACACCATTCCGTGAAAACATACACTCTTGATGTGGAAGGGTTGGGGGAACGTCAAGCTCCGATTCGATAAGGGAGCCATCTCCACTGCACTCATCGGAAATCAGGGAGCACAACTCAGAACGACTTACCGCAAGATCAGGTACGGAAGAGACAGGTAATGCAGTGCCGGTGTCTGATTGCATCACTTGATGATCAAGATGAGAAACCGTAGAATCCCGTTGCCCCACCGTCTCAGCAAGGAGGAGGGGTGGTATTTCACTGTAAAGACTGGCCAGTAGGCAACGTCCCTGCGGAAACATCTGAACTCACGGGAGCCGTCGCGTCTACAGGTGAAGTGGGGGACGCAGATACAGCACACATTTCAACATCAACAGAAGCAGTTACATCTCTGGAAATACTGGAATCACAATTAACGTCAGTAGACAATATCGTCAATATCGTTTCAGAACAACGAGACTGGAGAGGGGTGCTCTCGAAGTCTGTACCGTCCTCAGTCCGCCGGCGTTTGACTTGCGCTGCAGGAGCCGTCGTCCCCTCATGGACAGAAGTCGCATCGGGACGCGGCGGTAACGGTGGAAATTAGCGAGGAGTAGGGGGTAATGTTGCCCCAACATCGCTTAAAGCTGGAGATTGACAGTCATTAGACTGCGAAGACACTATGTCTGCTAATGTTAAAGGAAGACGTTTTTGATAAGACGACGTCATAATAGTAGTAAGGCGCGGACAATCAGATCTGATGTGACCGCTTTCGTTACAGAGAAAACAGGTTCCTTCTTGCCCTGCATACGTAACATGGATCCGGTAACCACAAACAGTTAAGTGGGAAGGAAGATTCTTTTTAACGTACATGTCCACAGTCCGGATACGATTATAACACGGGGAGAGATGTTGTGCTAATCAGGGGAAGCAACGCTGTTTTAAGAAATGAATCGTCCACTTCAGGAGGAAGGTTATAAACTCAAACCGGAGTATACTCGAGTGCCACATTTTCAAGGAGGCCTTGACTAACGGAACAATCTCGATGTTTAAACAACACTTTAGAACTAACCGGAGAGAGAAGCCGTTCGACTTCAACGGGATCATAAAACTTCACAAAGAACGCATACAAATCAGAATCAAAATAAGCAGTATCTGCTTGATCAGGTGTAACACGGATAACATCAGCCAACCAATCGTGAATTTCTAAAGAGCCGGGCTGAACACGACGCGTACTCTTGTCAAAACTGAAACAAACAGTAGCTCGACGAGGAACAGACTTAGGAGACTCGACAGACGGCATGGCACGGGCAGAAAACACAGTCGCAAAGAGAAAAAAGACAACGAACTCCGCTACGCAACTACTACGTGACTCCGGCCGATACACCAACAAGACTGAGTAGCTTCTACACAAGCGGCGTTGCGGCAAACGCGGAATTTAACTACGACCTGCTCGCTCGACGCGCAAGGCGACACTACTCGAGTTCATGCAGCAGCGCATCAGAGCTCTCGGCTAATCTCGCGTGTTTGTGACTACAAAGACTGGTAACCCTAATGAAGTTGTCGAGCTAGATGTGAAAGAGTTACTTTCAGTTCAAGCCAATACAAATAAAGTTATTCGATGATTGAGAACATTCTGTTTCAAATACTGACTTTCTCGCATTTATTACTCATAGGAGTGTGTGGTCATGCATTGGGTCCACTTACAGAAATCTCTTAATAAATTTGAAAAGTATTTTAACTATTTTTCATCTACTGAAGTTTCTTAATCACGCTTCAGATGTGTAATACGTTTTATACCTGGATTAGGTTATATATACACATCAAAAAAAGTTTTGCATCACCCCGGTTCCCGGAAGCCCTGAAGATAGACGTTAACTGTGTATATTGTATCACGGACACATTCCCTTTGACTATTCAGAGATGTCCCTAAACCCGCCCAAAGATGTAAACATCCATGCCTGAGAAGCGCCTTTAGGCGGAGGGGGTCCGACAACCGATCTGTTCCAATCATTCCACCAGGAATGAGGCTCGTGTTGTCTGTAGTTCAACCATGCTCTAGCAGTCAATACTGCTGTTCGATCGCTTCCGCATTGTTACTTTGTGCCAGAAAGGGCTCCCAACAAGCTAAGTGCCAAGGCGTCTCGGAGTGAACCAAAGCGATGTTGTTCGAACCTGGAGGAGGTAGAGAGAGAGGAACTGTCGGTGACATGCCTCGCTCAGGCCACCCAAGGACTACTACAGCAGTGGATGACCGCTACCTACGGACCATGGCTCGGAGAAACCCTGACAGCAACACCACAATGTTGAATAATGTTTTTCGTGCAGCCACACGACGTCGTGTTACGACAAAAACTGTGCGCAATAGGATGCATGATGCGCAACTTCACTCTCGACGTCCATGGCGAGGTCCATCTTTGCAACTACAATACCATGTAGTGCGATACATATGGGCCCAACAACATCCGAATGGACCGCTCAGGATTGCCATGACGTTCTTTTCGCCGCCTCGTGATGACTGGTTGTTGTGTGCTGTCCTTAGGTTAGTTAGGTTCAAGTAGTTCTAAGTTCTAGGGGACTGATGACCATAGATGTTGAGTCCCATAGTGCTCAGAGCCTATTGAACAATATTTTTTCTTTTCGCCGATGAGTGTCACACATGCCTTCAACCAGACAATCGTCGGAGTCGTGTTAAGAGGTAACTAGCTCAGGCAGGCTGACGCCTTAGATACACTGTCCAGCAAGTGCAGCAAGGTGGAGGTTCCCTGCTGTTATCGGGTGGCATTATATGGGGCTGGCGTACGCCGCTGGTGGTTATGGAAGACGCAGTAACGGCAGTACCATACGTGAAAGCCATCCTCCGACCGATAGGGCAACCATTTCCTCAGCATATTGGCGAGGAGGCATTTGTCTTCATGGACGACAATTCGTAGCCCCATCGTGTACATCTTGTGAATAACTTCCTTCAGGATAACGACATCGCTCAACTAGAGCGGCCAGCATGTTCTCCAGACATGAACCCTATCGATCATGCCTGGGATAGACTAAAAGGGCTGTTTATGGACGACGTGACCCACCAACCACTCTAAGGAGTCTACGCCGAATCGCCGTTCATGAGTTCGACAATTTGGACCAACAGTGCCTTGATGAACTTGTGGATACTATGCCACGATGAATACAGGCATGCGTCAATACAAGAGGACGTGCTACTGGGTATTAGAGGTACCAGTGTGTACAACAGTCTAGACACCATCTCTGAAGGTCTCGTTGTATGGTGGTACAACATGTAAAGAAACCGTCATCTGTGATCCAGTGAAGCATGCTTTTTTCTTCTTAGTTTCCAGTCATCAGCCTTTAAGTCGACAACCATAAATGACCATACGGTACAATTTATTGATGCATCTGTCCTTCGTTTGGTACAGTCATCACGGGGATACATGGCAAGACACATTCGGCCACATCTGAATGAAATCTCCGTACTTTTATGTCGTCAGGTGATGAGGTCATTCATCTTTCCTTACCTTGAACTAATCTTTTCATTTTTACACAATTATGACTCTTAACACCCCATGTAATCGGCTCCACATATTCTAGGCGACTGTACTATTTTCTTCCAGAGCTATGTATTGCCGGATGCAATGGATTATTTCCCTCTAATCTGTTACTTTCTTCGTCAAGCGTTTTCATTGACTTCTTTCACTGTATATATTTTTAGTGCTTACACGCTTTTTACTTCACCTATACACTTATTTTTTTTACCTTCTATGGGACCGCATTTCGAAAGAAAAAAGGATTGAAAGAAAAATAGGTTTTGACGTCTTGTCGACATGGAGGTGGTTAACAATGGAGCATAAGCTGGGAATATTTCTAGGATGTAGAAGGAAATCTGCTGTGTCCTTTTAAAGAAATCATCTCCACGTTTACCTGGACTGACTGAGGGAAATCACAGGAAAGCTAAATCTTGATGGCCGCAAGCGGACCTGCTGCAAGCGTGTCCAGCGTGCTAACTAGAGGGCTAACTCTCTGGGTACCACAGAATATTTCCTGAGTATTTTTGTCCAGATATCCGATGCTTCCCACTTGACTTCTCAACAGACGTGCTTCAGACATAGGGACAACTGAATTATAATTTACCTGGGTGGTTTAATCGGTTTACTGAGCACTGCCACGAACTCCGGATCTTGTCTTTCGTGGCCAGTGATGTTAAATTGAGCATGACGCACGATCCATCCTCACAGCTTTAGTTGCGCTATCCCCTCTCTCTCCTGTGTTCTTACTGTACTAGCACAACCTGATACCAGCAGGACTCTTATAATGAAGAAAGCTTTATTTGCTTATGACATTCTCCTTTTCATATCTTCCTTGCTTGGGAAAATATCAATTCCTACATATAAGTAGTTGACATCTTTCATTAACTATTCCTTAATTTCTTATAATGAAGCAGCAGATTCGACATAATACCACAGCAAGTTTGAACTATTATTTTTTTTGTGGTTTCATGCGACTCACCCCATATGCGCGGGTGTTAATGTCAAAGCTTCAAAAATTTCCCTCTCCAGGCAATGGGTTTAAACCCACATGAATTTGATACTGTACTTGTGTTGATACCGTACGTGTGTCAAGACAGATTATTGACTTACGTTTTTAAATTATTAACAGCATGGTTTTCGTTAATGATACAAAACTATTAAAACACGGTCCAGTTAATGTGACCACCGGCTATGTTAGATGTCGGCATGCAGTTCAAATGGTTAGAATCGCTCTGAACACTATGGGACTTGACTGCTGAGGTCATCAGTCCCCTAGAACTTAGAACTACTTAAACCTAACTGACCTAAGGACATCACATACATCCATGCCCGAGGCAGGATTCGAAACTGCGACCGTAGCGGTCGCTCGGTTCAGACTGTAGCGCCTAGAACCGCTCGGCCACTGCGGCCGGCTCGGCATGCAGTAACGACTCCCAGTCAGCAGGTGGCAGCATTAGCAGTGAGTATCATATAAAACTTGACGGGGGACGCGGAAAGTAGTAAAGTCGATGTCGTAATGAGGGAGAGGAGTGCTTTATTTGAAAAGACTGAACGACACTGAGGGGATCTATACAGGTTAATAGACGTGCAAACTGTTGAGCTGCTGACCACCTAGATGAACTAAGAGGCTACCAACAGTGTCTTCTCAACGACCGTTCATCGGGGGTTCCTGCGTATGACACTCCGTAGAAGGCGCCTGGTTCATAGAGGGAATTCAAAAATGGCTCTGAGCACTATGGGACTTAACAGCTGAGATCATGAGTCCCCTAGAACTTAGAACTACTTAAACCTAACTAACCTAAGGACATCACACACATCCATTCCCGAGGCAGGATTCGAACCTGCGACTGTAGCGGTCACGCGGTTCCAGACTGAAGTGCCTAGAACCGCACGGCCACACCGGCCGGCCATAGAGGTAATTACCTGAGTGATCTCGTCGTTGTGGAAAACATAATGGACCAACAGAAATATGCATCTGTCCCTGGGGACCATGTCCACAGCTACATACAGTATGGTTCTCCTTGGCATGGTGTCATTTACCAGCAGGATAATACACCGTGTCACACAGATCGCAGTAGACGTGCATTGTTCGCAGGGCACCAGGATGATTTTACCCAGTCGAGAATCTGCAGGACCGCCTCGATCGGTCACTGCACGCCGCGGATCATCGTCTGAGAAACTTAGTGCAGCTGGCCACGGCGCTGTAGTCAGAATGGGTTCACAGCCCTGTCGGTACTTTACAGAACTCCATTGGCTCTCTGCCTGCACGTATCGTGGCAGTTTGTACTTCAGAACGTGGTCATTCAGGCTTTTGACAGGTGGTCACATTAATATGACTGGACCGTGTATATGCTAGGTTGTGCAAAGAGGAGAAAGCCGAAGATATTAAAGCGAACCACTCCACATTCATCAAAACTGAAGGAGCTGCACTGGAAGAGGATAGTTGTGAGACTGAACGTCAGGCCTTTCGTGGGGACGTACGTATTGACAAAGGGGTCTGATGACTTGTAGCTATGGAGATGAGCGAAGGTGATGGGACAAGAAGAGAAAACGGATAGGGAAAAACTGTGAGAGAAGATGGAGTCAAGATGTGGGAAGGACAGAAAGGAAAGAGTTGCAACTGATACGATCGATACATACAGGAGCGATTTTTTTTTTTTTTTTTTTCAGGAGAGAGGCGTTTGAAGTTTCGCAGGGAGAAAATATGGAGTTTGCACAGGGACAGAGTGGAAATCAGAAGGGAAATAATGCAACTGTTGGAGACGAGTTTAATGATACTGTATGTATGTATGGAGGTGTCGAATGTGACCGAGCAGAGGCAGGAATTTGATCAAATGGGGATAATTGTGTGAAAGAAAACGGATGTGGAAAGCTAGGTAGAGTGTTTCGTATTCAACGATTCAGAGGGAATGATTTCCATGCAACATTGGTGTAGGAGAGAATCGGTCGGACTCGTGTTTTGTGTGTATGGAGAGTTGTGAAAGGGTGGATCCCAATAATTGGCCAGTTAGTAATTTCAGTGCATTGTGGGCCAGAATATTTGTGAGCAGCTTCGAGGGATTGTAGAGGGTGTCTTGATGAACAAATCGTGGACAGGAACCCTTTTATGCAAACGTCATGTGAGGTCATGTGAGGACAGAGAGCCGAAGTTATATTCGCTGGTGCCTGCTGCTAGGCCACCCCTTCGACAGCAAATATGACTTTGTACACCGACGGAATGTAGGCGGAACGACTCGCAGTGTTGTTTGTTATTTAATAATCGCTACTGATTGCCATGATCGCCAGAGGAGAAGATGGAGCTAGCTGTTGCGTAGAAAGGCCTTGTCCCTATGAATACGATGCTCTGTTGTCTTGGTGGATGACAGTTCTGGACACAGGTTTCCACCTGCAGTTTATTTTCTTCTCTTGTATGCTGAAAAACATAGGAGATATCAGTGGATTCCAGTTGAAAAATAAACTGTGGATGGAAATCCGTGTCCAAAGCTGTCATTCACAGAGGCAACAGATCGGATACAAGACTTTTATACGTAGCAGCTAGCTCCATCTTATCCACTGGCGATCGTGGAAATCAGTCGCGATCACTGAATAATAAACATTTCGCGACTTTCCGCCTATGGTCCGTCAGGGAACAGAGCCACATTTGCCGCCACAGGGGTGGAATACTGGCAGGCGCCGGTGCCTACAACTTCGACGACCTGTAGCGTCACTGGATGACGTTGCTGGGCACGAGTTCTTATACTCGTTTTGTTTGTCAAGACACACTCTACTGCTCCTGCCGTCCGTCGAAACATTTCTGGGGCACCCAGCAGAATCTTTGATGGGTACAGTTTTCATGTTGGTGGTTGGTCGAGATTTAGTCCAAGGTATTTTAATGTGTTGGTAAGCAGTAAGTCGTGAATGATTCGGTATAATTAATGGAGAACAAAGCTATGGGTAATTTGTCCTATAGATATTGCATGTGTTTTGGTAGGGTAAAGGTCACTTTAGGTATCACTATCTTGACGTCAAATTGTGACTAAAGAATTTTACTACACAGCGGCGTTCAATTTGTTTCTGTTTCAACGAATCACATACGTGATTAATTTATTAAAATGCGTATAAACAGTGATGTTCCTAGGACTGTCAATTCACTGAAGCTATTAGGTAGCATGTATCAACCCAAGGAAACCAGATTTCATTGATATTTGAGTCGTAGTAAAGTTAGATGTGAAAAGGGAGCCGCAGCGCATAGCGTGAAGCAGTCGCCCTCCGTTTTCTGGCGGTGGTGCCTTTGTCGCAATTGAAGACTTCGGTGTCTACCTCTAGCGGGAAAGGGGAAAAGTGGGCTGTTCGTGTGGGTTTAAGAAGTGGCTGTATGGGCTCTCGTGGAGAGTTGGCAGTCGGGGCATCGAGAAGCGACTTCTCTGCCGGTGCTAGAGGGAAAGCAAGCAGACCGTGGCATCAGCGTAAGCGACGCGAGCAGCGGCTCCGTGGTATGGGGCGTTAACTGCCCGTCGCGAAAGGAATCTTCCTGAGCGTGGGTCCGCAAGGGGCCTAATCCGCAGTTCGGCCGTGTGCTGTCGACCGGCGAGGAGGTTCTGAGAATCGGCGCGCCTTCCTGCGTCCGTTGAAACGGCTGGCAGCAGGCGACTCGGCAGAGCATTTGGAGGTGCTGCGTTGGTTCAGTCCTGGGAGTCGTAACGCACCAGAAGCTGAGTATTGATTGTTAACAGATTTTATGAAGTTTAATTGAATTCAATTTACTTATTCTTGTTAATTATACCAGCCGTATATTTTAGAGGGTTTCCTGCCCACCTGCGGGAAGGTGTTAATATTAGAAAGGGTGTTCCGTTTGTCCCCTTTTGGGGACGAAAGGGGGGGAGTTACAGTAAATCTGTGGTTAGGATTGCTTCTTTCCCCTCCAAAGTTACCTACGGGTTTATTCGACTGTTAGCCTCTGCCATGTCTGTGAAAGTCTAAGGCACCAATGACTGTACGGTTTAAAATGCAAGGCACTACGACGTGATCCATTCTCTCGCCTGCCATAACTAGTATTAATAGATTCACGTGTAAAAGGTACTCTCAGAAAGAAAAAAAATTCCTTTTGCCTCGTGGTAAGAACTAGTCAATTGCATAACGAATTCCTGTTCATCTGGAAGCTGTAACTTACTTAAATTTGTGTGTATGTATATTTGGCTATAATTAATGAAGATTGTTACAGTACGCCGTAGTGGATTTTTTTATATTGTTGCTAGTCAGCAAAAACTGTTGTGTGTTTTTCTAGCTCAATACCTTTTAAGGCTTTTACTCAACGTGCTTATGTGCTGTATACAGGTAGTTGGTTATTAGTGTGTTTTCTTGCCATGCAAAAGTTTCCCCATTTCATTACGGGTAGAAATTGTTGCCTTGAAAGGAGAATGTTGTAAAGGTTCGGAAGGCCTGCCTGGCGAGCGTGTACGTCTGCCGTAAGTTAACTGGCAGAAATTTGTAATTTTTTTTTATATATTTTGGAAATGTTAATGTTATTAACTGTGAGTGTCCACCGTGTGCATGACTCATGCGTTTTTGTTTTTCAATTTTGAGAACCTTTGTAGACAAGATTGTCTTTATATGTTACAGACAAGTTAGATTCGGCGCCATTTAATGAATGGAGTGAAATTCACCTGTAACTTAGCTGAGCTTGAAACGTTATACAGCGTCACGTCGTATACGTTAAATTGCTTGCCTGTACTTGCCTTTTACTGGCGTGAATTTTTTTTATAATAATTTAATAACTTAAAGGTCCTTTCCTATCGTAAATTGTGACTTATTTGTTAAATGATATTATGGTTTTTTTTAAAATATCGTAAACTCTTGCACCAAATTTTAATTATTATTATTCTCGAGTCAATAGCCATAAACACACACACACACACACACACACACACACACACACATATATATATATATATATATATATATATATATATATATATATATATAGGGTGCGTCTTCCAACATTACCGCTGGATATATTTCGTAAACCACATCAAATACTGACAAACCGATTCCACAGACCGAACGTGAGGAGAGGGGCTAGTGTAATTGTTTAATACAAACCATACAAAAATGCACGGAAGTATATTTTTTAACACAAACCTACGTTTTCTTAAATGGAACCCCGTTAGTTTTGTTAGCACATCTGAACATGTAAACAAATACGTAATCAGTGCCGTTTGTTGCATTGTAAAATGTTAATTACATCCGGAGATATTGTAACCTAAAGTTGACGTTTGAGTACCACTCCTCCGCTGTTCGATCGTGTGTATCGGAGAGCACCGAATTACGTAGGGATCCAAAGGGAACGGTGATGGACTTTAGGTACAGCAGAGAATGGAAGAGCACATGCTAACACCTTTTTATTGGTCTTTTTCACTGACGCACATGTACATTACCATGACGTGGAGGACGCATAAATTGGCCAGCCCGTTCTCCTGATCTTACACCTCTGGACTTCTTTCTGTGGGGTAAGTTAAAGGAGAATGTGTACCGTCATGTGCCTACAACCCCAGAGGATATGAAACAACGTATTGTGGCAGCCTGCGGCGACACTACACCAGATGTACTGCGGCGTGTACGACATTCATTACGCCAGAGATTGCAATTGTGTGCAGCAAATGATGGCCACCACATTAAACATCTATTGGCCTGACATGTCGGGACACACTATATTCCACTCCGTAATTGAAAACGGAAACCACGTGTGTACGTGTACCTCACCCCTCATGGTAATGTACATGTGCGTCAGTGAAAAATACCAATAAAAAGGTGTTAGCATGTGGACGTAATGTGCTGTTCCAGTCTCTTCTGTACCTAAGGTCCATCACCGTTCCCTTTGGATCCCTACGTAATTCGGTGCTCTCCGATACACACGATCGAACAGCGGAGGAGTGGTACTCAAGCGTCAACTTTACGTTACAATATCTCCGGATGTAATTAACATTTCACAAATGTGGTTCTTGAGTTTCTGCCGGCGTATTTGATAATCAAAATATCCACGGGTGTGCTGCCGTTCTATAGTATCCAACGGGCACAATATTTCGACGATCATACATGTCGCCATCATCAGGTGAACTGACGGACTGAGCTCCTGTGAACGTGCCGGCACGGAGATCCGTACGCAATGGCTGCTCAGAGGGAACTGGGCGGCGGCCGATTTAAATACCCTCCGCCCGCGGCGCGCTCCCTCCGCCGTCCGCGCCCCGCGCCACGGTCGCGCGGTGGAACAGATTGCGACGGCGTCTGAGATGGCGTCGGTGTGATGGCTCTGTCCGCCGTGGTCGTCACAACTATACGTTTGCTCGATTTACTCTTTATTAACCCAATCGCTGGTTCCCAAGCCTTGCTAAGATTATAGCCACAGTCACGGTTTATGAGGTCGTCATTGGTGCCAATTTCGATGGCCTCTCTAACAACGCTGTCCCAGTATCTCGACGTCTGTACCAGAATCCTCGGGCGGTCATACTCCATGGCGTGATTTTCCGACAAACAATGTTCAGCGACCGCCGACTTGCTCGGATACATCAGTCGAGTCTGCCTCTGGTGTTCACGGCATCGATCCTCGACGGTACGCATCGTCTGACCAATATACGACTATAGACCGGCAGCACACCCGTGGATATTTTGATTAACATTTTACAATGCAACAAACGGCACTGATTACGTATTTGTGTATATGTTCAGATGGGCTAACAAAACTAACGGGGTTCCATTTAAAAAAACGTAGGTTTGTGTTAAAAAACATACTTCCGTGCATTTTTTTTTATGGTTTGTATTAACCAATTACACTAGCCCCTCTCCTCACGTTCGGTCTGTGGAATCGATTCGTCAGTATTTGATGCGGTTTACGAAATATATTCAGCGGTAATGCTAGGTGACTCACCATATATATATATATATATATATATATATATATATATATATATATATATATATATATTACATGAGCCCAGTACTTTGCAACCTCCAAGGCGCTTGGAGTGACTTGCAGGAGATCAATCTTCGAGTAGGATGTAGGGCACAAAAGGGACTGGAGTATGATGATGGCAATGGTACAGCATTACAAAAATGGGCGGAAGGCAATCATCTGAACCTTATACATGACTCTAAGCAACCTGCATTTTTCAACAGTGGCAGATGGAAACGCGATACAACCCCGATCTGATATTTTGCAGCGAGAACATCTCACAACAGTGCATAAAAATTGTCTGCAACCCTATTCCAAATAGACAGCACAGACCGATCATGTGGGAAATTTACGCAGCAGTTAGACCACAGACAGTTCCGTTCAGAAGGAGGTATAACTTCAGGAATGCCAATTGGCCGAAGTTTGCAGAAACGCTGAACGCTGCAGTTCCCAATATTGAACCTTCACCTGACTCTTATGATACTTTTGTGAGGGCTGTAAAGAGGTGCTCCAGAATTGCAATTCCTCGGGCTTGTCGAACATCATACATTCCTGGTTTAACTTCAGAACTCAGTGCTCAATTTACAAAGTATAAGGTACTATTCGAAGAAGATCCATTCGGCGAGACAACGCTATCGGCTGGGAATAAACTCATTGCATCTCTGAAAGAATCCAAGAGGAATTCTTGGTTTAAGACTATGGAAGAACTTGATCTCATCAGAAACAGTTATAAAGCGTGGAGATTATTGAGACGCCTCAATAATGACGCAATCAGATCCACAGCACACTGCAACATTCCTGCAGATCAGATAGCACACCAACTGCTCCTGAATGGGAAAGGAAGCCATAGAATCAAAGTTCCGAAAGTATAGCAAGAGGCCAAAGAACAAACGAGGGATCTTACTCTCCCATTCGAGATATCTGAATTAAACAAGGCTATTAAGGAGAGCAAAACTGGTAAAGCATCCGGTCTAGATGACATCCGTACGGAACAAATCAAGAATTTCTGCCCAGAAACAAGAAAGTGGATCCTGCAGCTTTTCAACAACTGCATGAACCAGTGCCAAATGCCAAAGATCTGGCGAAAGAGCAGGGTGATAGCTCTTCTGAAATCTGGAAAGGAAGCAAATCATCCCAAGAATTTCAGACCAGTTAGCCTTTTGAGTCACCTTTATGAACTGTTCGAACGTATGATTCTGAATAGAATCCTACTACTAATAGACCCGCTTCTCATACCGGAACAAGCAGGATTTCGACCAAACAGAAGCTGCACAGGGCAAATTTGGAATCTCACTCAGTTTATAGAGGATGGCTTTGAAACCCGTCAAGTAACGGGCGTGGTCTTCGTGGATCTCCAGCAGCGTATGATACTGTCCATCATCGGTTACTCGATGCAAAATTATACAATATGATCAAGAACACCCACCTCGTTAGACTACTCAGCACCCTCCTCCAACACCGCAGGTTTTTTTGTTGAATTTCAACGAAAACGCAGTCGCTGGAGAGCGCAGAAAAATGGTCTACCTCAGGAAAGCGTCTTGGCTCCACTTCTCTTCAACAGTTATACCAACGACCAGCCATTGACCCCAGGCAAAAGGAGATTATTATATGCAGATGACCTAGCCCTTACTACGCAGAGCTCATGGTTTGAAAGAGTGGAAAAAAAATCTGACAACAGCACTTAGGACACTGTCAAGCTACTACAATCGGAAACAACTCAGACCAAACCCTTCGAAGACACAAGTGTGTGCCTTTCATTTAAGGAACAGGGAAGCTAATCGTAAGCTACATATTGCATGGTCAGGCATCCAACTCCAGCATAATCATTCACCTAAATACTTGGGAATCACTCTCGACAGAACTCAGACATTCAAATCTCACTGCACGAACACCAAAATGAAAATCTCCGCTCGAAAGAACCTAATTCGCTAACTAGCGGGAACAGAGTGGGGATCACATCCACAAACTATCCGCTGTTCTGCAATGGCACTTTGCTTTTCTACTGCTGAATATGTTTCTCCAGCCTGGTACAGGTCATCTCATGCCAGAGAAGTAGACATTGCTCTCAACGAAACCTGCAGGTTGATCACAGGTTGCTTAAGACCTACCGCAACTGATAAGCTCTACTGCCTGGCTGGAATAGCGCCACCATGGGTACGCAGAACAGTGGCTGCCAACAAGGAGAGACTGAAAGTGGAACAAGACAGTGCCTATCCACTGCACGGACATAATCCACCACAGCAACGGCTGAGATCGCGAAAGAGCTTCCTGAGAACATCCGAGAAGCTCACCATTTCACCAGGGAAGGCAAGGCTGCAGTTATGGAAGAAGTCGACGCCTCACCTGCAGACGCCAAAAGCAGAAGAACTACCACCTGGACACAACGAGAGCTGGCTGGTGTGGAAATCTTTAAACAGATTACGATCAGGAGTTGGACGATCCAGAGACACCCTGTAGAGATGGGGCTTCATAACAGAAGATACTTCCTGTGATTGTGGACAAGAACAAACCACAAGCCACATGCTCCAGTGCCTTTTGTGCCCTGCATCCTGCACGAAGATCCGTATACAAACCACCGGACGTTGATCTCAAAATCAATCTTCCTGATAACTTTTATAGTCGTTGTCGTTGTTGTTGTTGTTGTTGTGGTCTTCAGTCCTGAGACTGGTCTGATGCAGCTCTCCATGCTACTCTATCCTGTGCAAGCTTCTTCATCTCCCAGTACCTACTGCAACCTACATCCTTCTGAATCTGCTTAGTGTATTCATCTCTTGATCTCCCTCTACGATTGTTACCCTCCACGCTGCGCTCCAATGCTACATTGGTGATCCCTCGATGCCTCAGAACATGTCCTACAAATCGATCCCTTCTTCTAGTCAAGTTGTGCCACAAACTTCTCTTCTCCCCAATCCTATTCAATACCTCCTCATTAGTTATGTGATCTACCCATCTAATCTTCAGCATTCTTGTGTAGCACCACATTTCGAAAGCTTCTATTCTCTTCTTGTCCAAACTATTTATCGTACATGGTTCACTTCCATACATGGCTACACTCCATACAAATACTTTCGGAAATGGCTTCCTGACACTTAAATCTACACTCGATGTTAACAAATTTCTCTTCTTCAGAAACGCTTTCCTTGCCATTGCCAGTCTACATTTTATATCCTCTCTACTTCATCAGTTATTTTGCTCCCCAAATAGCAAAACTCCTTTACTACTTTAAGTGTCTCATTTCCTAATCTAATAGCCTCAGCAACTCCCAACTTAATTCGACTACATTCCATTATCCTCGTTTTGCTTTTGCTGATGTTCATCTTATATCCTCCTTTCAAGACGCTATCCATTCCGTTCAACTGCTCTTCCAAGTCCTTTGCTGTCTCTGACAGAATTACAATGTCATCGGCGAACCTCAAAGTTTTTATTTCTTCTCCATGGATTTTAATACCTACTCCGAATTTTTCTTCTGTTTCCTTCACTGCTTGCTCAATATACAGATTGAATAACATCGGGGATAGGCTACAACCATGTCTCACTCCTTTCCCAACCACTGCTTCCCTTTCATGCCCCTCAACTCTTTATAAGTGCCATCTTGTTTCTGTACAAATTGTAAATAGCCTTTCGCTCCCTCTATTTTACCCCTGCCACCTTCAGAATCTGAAAGAGACCATTCCAGTCAACACACACAAATAGTGACTGGTGACTTTAACCAAATTTGAATAAAAAATGTTACTGAAAATTGTGTGTAATTTCACCAGTTATTCCTTGGCACCTACTTCCACTTTAAATTTGGTGTGCTGATTGAGATTAATAACCTTTGGCGAAACAATAGTAATTTTACGGTTCAATATTAATGCTATCTTTCCCACGTACAGTAGCTTTCGAACAACAGAAGTAGCTGTAGCTACGTTGGACTATTTGATACCATTGTTCCGCCATACACGCGGCAAGATACCATCGAAATAAAGTAGCCTTCAGCTTCCATCGATAGAAAGTAGTCCTCACGTTGGCAACAAAAGCCATTGGGGGACGGAGTATCGGCTCTGCGCGGCGCCAAGTGGAGCCGGGTGGCGGGGTGGCGCGCAGCTGCCGGCGAAGACGGTAACGGCCGGCAGCCAACGGCGTCGGCAAGTGGCGCGCGACGTCACACTTTAGCGCGGGGGAGGGCCCTCGCCGATAATGCGGCGAGCCACCGCCTCAGATGGCGGCCTTATCTGACCCAGGTGGCGACGAATTATGCAAAGTGGCCATCGGGTGGCCCGGCCGGACAAATTGGATAAACCGCGGAGGGCCGGTTTTCGCCTCCTCGGCCGCCGTTACGGTTCGATTTTATGCGCGCACAGCCTCTGCGGTAATGGTTACACCCGAATAACTCAGGCGCACAATCCAATCAGGTGGCCGACGGCCAGCCGTATTGATTCGGCCGGCGCGTTTTTGCCGGAAATCCACGCCGCCGAATTTACGTTCGCGCCGGAGGCAGTCCGGAGCGGCGCACGTCGGCCCCGAAATTAATTTCTGGAATTTGGTGGTCGGTTTCACATCAGCCGAAATTGTTTCCTTTTCGAATGCCCGTGAAATCCGCGTGCGAACTGTGGCTATTACTGCGTATCTACACGACCTCGCTGACTTCATGACCTGCGAGAGTGATTTATCAAGTTTCGTGTGCGGCAGCCGGTGGATGAAGAGCGTCGGATAATTTCGGCAATCCTATTATCGATATCTAAAATGAAGCTTCAGTTTGGACAGGTAAGCGTTTATGTAAAATCGAACACAGACACACACACTCACACTCACACACACACACACACACACACATACACACTGATAGAGCAGAGAGAGGGAGAGACAGAGAGAGAGAGAGAGAGTGAGAGAGAGAGACGGAGAGAGAGGGAGAGAGATAAGGTATTATACTGTCGAAGAATCTATACAGAGTATTACGCGGATATTGGCACAAATTATGGGCGATTGTTTCAGGGATTAAGAACATAAGAAAAGCTCATAGGAAAATATCGTGTAACACGGTTCTGTTTCAATATAACATTGGTCTGAGCACCGTTAACATGGTCGTGACATGAATTCCGAAAATGTAGTAAATAAAATGAATACCTATAAGCGCCAGTTCAAGAACTTACGGTTGAAAGGGAAAGCTTAGAATATGTATTACCTATTCCAGGTTATGGCAGTGAGACGTATACTTGAAATGAGAAATAAAGAGGTTTACAGGGAAATAACCGAGAGATGCATATTGGGAATTGCCAACCAAACACGGGAAAAGAAATAAATAAATCAGAGACTGGAAATACAATTATCATCGCAATGAAAGAAGAAAATACCGGCCATTATTTGTGCCAATAACCACGTGATACTTGTATAGTTTCTTCACCAACGGAGTAGCTTCTTCCTATTTCTCTCTCTCTCTGTCTCTCTCTCTGTCTCTTTCTCTCTCTCTACCTGTGTGTGTGCCTGCGTGTGCGTTCGCGCAAGTGTGTGTGTGTGCGTGTGTGTGTTGAAACAAAATTATGTAATAAATTGTGACAAACAAAATATCCTTGTGTTAATCTACATCTACATCTACATCTATACTCCGCGAGCCACCTTACGGTGTGTGGCGGAGGGTACTTATTGTACCACTATCTGATCCCCCCTTCCCTGTTCCATTCACGAATTGTGCGTGGGAAGAACGACTGCTTGTAAGTCTCCGTATTTGCTCTAATTTCTCGGATCTTTTCGTTGTGATCATTACGCGAGATATATGTGGGCGGTAGTAATATGTTGCCCATCTCTTCCCGGAATGTGCTCTCTCGTAATTTCGATAATAAACCTCTCCGTATTGCGTAACGCCTTTCTTGAAGTGTCCGCCACTGGAGCTTGTTCAGCATCTCCGTAACGCTCTCGCGCTGACTAAATGTCCCCATGACGAATCGCGCTGCTTTTCGCTGGATCATGTCTATCTCTTCTATTAATCCAACCTGGTAAGGGTCCCATACTGATGAGCAATACTCAAGAATCGGACGAACAAGCGTTTTGTAAGCTACGAAAGAACGAAATACAAAATTGTTCTAGAAAAGACAAGAATACGCCAATATACCAGGGACATTCAACTGGTAATACAGTTTTTTTTTTCTGAAAGCAGGTTGGTTTTACTTATTATTCCAATACACCACATTATTCCCCACTCCTTTGGCTACAAAATATTATTTTTCAACATAACCTCCCTCCAATGCGACGGCCTTATCTCATTGGAAAGGCCTCTATGTCCCCATGGTACCACTCTACCGATCGACGTCAAAGCAAACATCTTGCTGCATCAATAAGCTCCCCATCTTCCCGCACAGTGCGTGTATCACTGGGACAAACAAATTGCAGTCCAAAGATTTGAGAGCCTGGCTGTAGGGTGGATGATGAAGAACTGTCCAAGAAGTTCAGTGACCTTCTCGAGATGCGCTGTCTTGTGTGAGGCGCTGCGTTGTCATGTATTTTTGTGGCGACGAACACGATGAAGTCCTCACACGATGAAGTCCTCAGGGCAGAACAATACACTTCAGAGTTGATCGTTGCACCATGAGGGAATACGTCAAACAGAATAACCTCTTCAGAGACCCAGAAGACCGTCGCCGCGACTTTACTGGTTGAGGGTTCGGCTTTGAACTTGTTCATGGGTGGAGAGGTGGCGTGACGCTGCTCCGGGGATGGCCATTCTGTTTCCGACTATAAATGATGAACCCACGATTCATCGTCTACAACGATTTTCGAAAAGAAGTTGTCATGCCCAGCTTCGTAACACGCAAGCAGTTCTGCACAGATAGTCCTTCATTGCTATTAATGGTCTTCCGTTAGGCGGTGAAGAAGCCAGCGCATACACATCTCTCAGTACCCCAAATTGCGGAAGAGTGTGTGAGTACTACCACCAGAGACATCCAATTGTGAAGCGAGGTGTTTCTCTGTGATCCGATCATCGCACAACATCGCAGGAGTCAAAACTGTATCCGTCCGGCCGACATGCGTGATATCGGGCAGGTCTGAGTGACCTTGTTGCGATCATGACAGACGCCTCGCCTGACGACTCACCGTGCTTTTGTGCACTGCCAGCCTTCCGTAGACATACTGCAAGCGCCTATGAATATCTATGACACTCTGGCCTTCCGTCAAAATAAACTTCAGTTACAGCTCTGTGCTAGGAATGTACCTCCGTTACAGACACCATTTTGAAGCCCCTGTATGGAGCCGCCACCAATCGGAGCTTCATGAAACGTTAGATGCTGAAGCGGGAATATTCCCTGATGTCAAGTAACGAAGTCCACATTTTTTATACCGAAACTGGCAGGTAAAAAATAAAATGTGTTGGATAAATCATATCAATATGGAGTGTATGCAAGCCAAAACAATATTCCAAAAGAAAATTTGAAAAATCGAAAGCAAAATGATCGTTCAGAGAATAGAAAAGTCAAAACAATTTTCAGTGAAATTACAAGGAAAGAGGTTTATATTATGTGAGAGGTATTATACTGTTAAAGAAAGAGGACAGAGCGGTTATATGGAAAGAGTTGATTGAGGACTTCTACGAGTTGGACTCTGTCGTGATACAATGAAAGGGTACAGTACCACCCAACATTGAAAATAGGTACGAAATACTTCATTATTTTTGTCAGAACAACACATTTTTTGTGTAAAAGTAACTCAATTTCAATTAATACAGCGAAGCCGGATACCAGTGTGGGAAAGAATGACAATTTATTTATTTAATTGATCACATGTGCACTCCCTCAAAATAAATCCCTACATCCAGTTTGGTGAGATCTGTGAAATGAATGAATGTATGGTCGTCTGCTAACCACAGATAGTGAATGTGGATATATGGTCATCTTTGAGTCGAACCTTTGGTGAGACCAAAGAGATGAAAATTTTACCAGAGCTTTGAGCGTCTGAAATGTGGCTGACCAATAAGGTAGCAAGGTGCTTCTTCCACTTCGACAGAGGTGCGAGAGAACCGGAATACGGCCATGTTTCAGCACTCTGCCGCTGGACCTTCTGCTGTAAAGACCTGTTTTTTGTTGTGCTCCGTAATGAAAGAGTGGAGGCATGGTATGGACGTGGAATATTTAAGAGTAGCTTGAACTAATAATTTCTCTATCTCAGGAACTTTTGTGGGGAGAATTAAATGTCAGGCAGGTAATATTAAGGGGATTGTAGTAAACCAACGGTCACAATGAAACCACGTGTAGTTATAAGTTGAGATACGTCCGTGTGCTTAAGTTCAGCTGAATTACTAGCGTGTGTACAATAAGCTGAAATATTTAAGAAATAGCGTGTGTATCATAAGTTGAAATATTTAAGAAATATCATTTCGTGTGACGCTAGATTTAAACTCTGAGAGAGAATCAAGGTGAGTCGGCCGTCTATCCAGCAACGCCACTTGGCTTGCATTGCACAGGAAGACGTGCGTTTATCTCCAGAGTTCACAGTAGGAAAGTAGAATTACAAAGTGGGGCAGTGTCGTGTGAAACTGGGATAAATATTGATTGAAGTGGGAAAGCGGAAAGTGATGATGTTGTAACCATTCTTTGTGTAGTATTTCATATTGTTGTGTGGTGTATGTCATGTAATTTGGGTATGTGTGTTTTGCATGGGGGAGTAGCAAGGTAGTTTCGAAAGATTTGTGGGTTGTGCTTGTTCCTTCTGTATCGCTCGATCTGGAGGAAAGTTTCGTGAGGATGATTGTGAGAGTCGAAGCGTGAGATATAATAAAAGATCCACCATCCTATCCAGAAAGTGCACTGTTGCGGTAAATAGATTACGAGACCATAGTATAGAGATTCACTAATGTAAAGCCATGCCCACTGGGCGGAATTTCTCATGTGATATTGTTGTAGGTTGTAGAATTTGTGTGTTTAGGAATAAATCAGCTAGTGAAAAGAAAGAGATTGGTGGCCTTTTTCATTAAATTGTATGTTGTCATAATGTCCCGAATTATATATAAAAGCCGTTAAATCAAAGACAAAAAGTAAATGTGGTATTGCCAGTGCATAGTGTACAGTGAGAGTTCTATAAATCACTGATAGTCAGATGCGTGTTTCCGTTGCGTGTTATTCATACAGGAGGATAATTTGTAACTAAATAGTAAGATACGAGAATTCATGTTACTCGATAAATTAAGGAAGAATCCACTCGCTTGGCAAACCACTCATCTTGCAGGCCTGACTGCTTGATGCCACAGTATGAGTAAGGCAAGTGGGTGCCTCTCATAATTTCGACCCTGCCAGGATTGTTTTATTCCTGGATATTGTGCCAGGATTCCATTTTTTTTGCCACAATAATTTTGTTGCCCGGATTATTTTTGTTAGGATATTTTGTTGTTAGGGTTAGCTGTTAAATTTTTTTTATTTTTTGATGGAATATATTGTGATAGTGCTAAGAAGTAAAATTTTTCTGCTTGCAATTTCTTTCTGGATTGGTGAGGATCTTTTATTTTATTTTATGTAATTAATTGCTATATAGTCCAAGGCTGGAAGATCGTGGTGTAATTTTTTTTGCGTAATGTCCGTAGTAACTAGGTCGCAGTCTAAAAGTGTAGTCACCATGGAGAATAGCGATTCTGGCGTGAACGTAGCAGTGCAGCAGGAAGTAGCTGTTGACCATGGGTTAACGAGCGAGAAAGACAAACACTCCGAAGAGGCTGTATTGTTCAGTGGACCGCTGCAAGGGGATCCTTTATGCGGCGGGCTTTGTCCACAAACGCGGGCTTTTCCCGACGACGGGGGCTCGGGACTACGCCAGGTGTGCAGTGAAAGTGCAGCTACCCTTAGCGAAGCTACGGTTTCTCAGGCGAACGAGGTGAGCGCGTCGAAAGTAGCAATACTGCAGTTTTTACAGAAGATGGATAAGGAGAATAAGGAAAGATTTGAAGCGATGAATAGAGATAATAAGGAGAGAGATAGGGAGAATAAGGAAAGATTTGAAGCAGCTAAGGAGAGACATAGGGAGTTTATGGAAATGATGGACGCGATGCGTAGAGGTAATAAGGAAAGATGGGAAGCGATGGATAAAGATAGGGAGGAAAGTATGGAGGCACTGGATAAGGGAAATAAAGAGGCAATGAGGAAGGTACACACAGTTATCGATGAGCATCTGCCCGCAGTTAATAATCGGTTAGATGAGGGGGAGAAGAATCTGGGTGCGTTGAAGCAAGTATGTGACGTCGTGAAAGAAAGGGCTAATAATTTGGAGGTACAAGTATTTGCAATAGAGAGTGATATTACAGAACGTAGGGACGTGTTGCCAGATGAGCGAATCAAAGAGGTAGTGGAGGACTTACTTGCAGATAAACAAGGGGCATCAGACAGTGTGGAAGCTCAAATCACCCAGCAAGAAGTGGCGCTAAATAAACACAGGAATGAAGTTGCGGAGGTAGTGGCCAGAATGAATACGATTAGTGCAGATGCAGAAAAGATCACTACAAGAGGCGAGACAGGTTCTGACAGTACGCAGCGAGAGGTTTATGCCGATCAGGAGGAGGTACGATCACCATTGCAGTTTAAAGAGGCAAAATTAGAAATAAGTAGGAAACATACTGAAGAACTAGCACAGTTGCAATTAGCGTGCAGTGGCGAAGGTGACACACCACCAGGTAGATTGCAGAGGGAGAGTGAGATAAACTCAAAAAGCGAAAATAGGCAGAAAGAGCAAGACGAATTCAGAGAGTCAGAAGAATGGTTGTGTCAGATAAAACAGGTGGCAGACCCGACTGGGTACAGTCCAAGGCTGTCTCAATCTCACGATTCATTACCTTCATCGTGGGGACCGCTCCTCAAAACGAAGTTTGTGTATAACCATTTGAGGGACGAGGCTAGAGCGAAAATGCAGGAAGACCTTAAAGACTGTAGTAGCTATTTAAATGAATTCTGGTCGAAAAGTAAGGAGGACCAGGTTACGCAAAGCATATTGATGATGCCAAATCGTAACGAATGTGGTATAAGGGATTCAGTGTCATGCTATCAGGAGATGTTTAGACGAAACAGGTATTTGGATGTGACATACGAACCTGGGGAGTTCATTAGGATCCGTATAACGAAGTTGCCAGTGAAATTGCGCAGAGGTATAGTGATGGCAGGCAGAGGCTTAGACGATTCCGCGTCATTTCAGCACTTGTTACAAGGATTGGGATATGAGAGCAATATCGTGAACGGAGACACGACTCATAGGTCAGATAGTGTCGAGGATAGGAACGGCAGAAACTGTCAGAATGACAGGAGAGCGTGGAATCCAGGCATTTCACTCTTGTCATAATGGATTGAAGGACAGGAGAAACTAATCCAACATATCAGCCCTTAATATCTTGCTCTTAAAACACATGCAGCTGGTACTGAAAATTGTCTATGTAGCAGACAAACTCAACTAATATGTAGGAATGCAAATACCATACTTCTGATCAGAGAATAAAACGGCAGTAATGGAATCTGTTAGGCTGGTATCTCAGTAAAATTTGCAACTTTTTATTTCGAACAGTAAAGTAAAAGAGCGGTTTCTTTAAAGAATCCAGTTGCAAAAATGTTATGTAATAATGACAATGAGTCCAGTTTAATTAGTGCGATTTGACTATGGCAGGTGCTAAACACGTAATGTAAGAGGTAAACATTGTGATCGAAGTTTTTAAATTAGATGCCATCTGATCTATAGTATTTCATTGTCGTGGTGATAATTATAATGAAGTGCTGTGTATGGTTGTTCGGAATCTGGTGTTAGTGAGAGAGGCCACTAGCACCAAAGTTACTAACACTTGGGTTGCCCATTTCTCCCAGCTTGTATATTCTCTGCACACATTTAATTTTCGTGTAAGCACAGATTCCTAGCTAGCGAATTCTTTATTGTGTATAGTGTACCATTCAGAGTGAGGCGGATTGTCCATGAAAATGCTGTACTGATTGAGACGATCAAGGGAAAACAGTCTCGTGGGCTTCATCACATTTCTAACATCAAATTATGGAAAAGTTAAGGATAGATCTAAGGTAGGCAATTTATGGTAGATAGTGTATTTATTTGTGGTGTGTAACGTTGTGCAGGGTCAAATCGAACATAAGAATTTTCAGGCGGGATGTCAGGAAGTGTGACGGAATAGACTGGTCGAATGAGTCATGAACAGGAGTCGACAGAGTGGTGTATGTACGTATTTTTTGTCATATGAATGAGGATCAAGCAGAAACGACGTGATGGTTAATGAGTGAATAAAGATGGTAGATAGAGAAGCGACGTGATAAATAGTAGTGGATAAAGGTGATATGTAAGGAAAGAAGCGACGTGAAGCAGTGTGATTAATAAAGAGAGATTCGACGTGATGAAACAGTGGTAAATAAAGGTGAGTAGAATTAATAATGTGGAGATGTCTTAGATGTATGTTACAGAGAGGCCTGTGTATGCTGCAATAGAGATTGATGCCAATGGCGAAGGAAGACCAGGAAATGATGGAGTAATGGACGGACGGAGAGCCGAAATACGAATGAAGAGATGAGGACAACTGCACAATGTGAAAGGACGTAAAGAGAGTATGAGACCCAGATGGTGAACGTTATGGAATACTGACGTAAGATGTAATAAAGTGTAGATCTAATTCTTAGCACAACTTTTGCGATTTGGCAAAAATATTATTGTTTGTTGTTGATGAAGCCTGGTACCAGTATAACTAATCAAAACGGTTCCAAGAATGTGTACAGTTATTTTGCAGGTTGATTAATTTGTGTATTTTTTGTTCTTAGATGAAATGTCGCAATTCTAAGTTGGTGTTTAGCAGAATGATTAATGGGTAAAGCGAATGCGGAGGTAAGCCGATGGAGAGAGGTGCCAGAGTGAAAGGACGAATTCGGAGACTGGAAAGCTATCTCCGAAGCAGCTTCATGTGTTATGTGGTTGAGTATAAGGGAGCAAAGGTATGGTATGTTGTAGTGAATGTGGTGGTGTTATGGTTAGCTGACTTCTAGACCTATTCTGTTAGTGTATTAATGGATTGAATGAGAGGGAAAATGTGATGTCTGGTGAGTGAGAGTCGTAGAGTAGTGTGATCAATGCGCACTGTCCTGTAAAGGGGATGCTACCAATCTGTCACTAAAACATTATTATGTATTGTTTGATTTGGATGAACCTCGATGGCAGGTCAGGATCTAACATCATGTGGATGGTTCATACGTGTCCTAGAAATGTTGTTATATATAATAAAAAGGTAAAATATATAGAAAGATACTAATTTCAGTCTGTCACAAGCACAAAAGTTCATTGTATATTGTAGTTTTAGAATAAAGTTTCTAATATTTTCACTGTGATAGGATGTTAGAGTAGCCTACTATTTGATATTGTAATTATGAGCAGTATAGATTGCTTATTATTCCTTTTGTTTTTTTTTTTTACACTTTCATGTTTTGTATGAGGGACGACAGGTACAATGAATAGCACGAGTGTGGGCTGTCTATAGAAAAGGGATGGATAAGTGTTGATGTTGTATGGGTAGAAAACTAGGGTGTATAATTTTATGTTTTTTAGAACAAAGATTCTTTTATTACCAATGTATCTAATAGATCATACATGTAATCAATGAGTATTTAAATAATGTAAGAATATCCTTTTGTCTGTAATGTTGCGAGATGCACGGAAGGCTCTGACTGATTGGGTGTCGTAACGCCCATACCGCTAGCAGGCCGAGCTGACGTTGCCATGGCGACGGGTGACAGAGCCGCGGCACTACCCACTCCACTGTCGGACGAGGTACACTCCACGCACCCGCTACAGCAGGTCAACGGCCTGGGGCGACACGCACGTATCACTGGCCATTCATGAGTTCCGCCACCCTTACGACTGGGGAAGGTATCCCGCGGAGGCAACAGCGGGTGGTTTCTTCTGCTCAACGGCGCGCGCAGCGGCGCCACGGCAGAATGGACGACGCGCGGCAGAGCCCGGCGGGCATTCGTTACCAGCAACTATTAACTAGTACTGGACTGTGGAGCCGTGAAACAAGATGACTGCTCGTATGTCTCCATAAGGTGGAAAGTGAAGGACTGGTGTTTCCACGTTGTGAGTGGTGGAAAAGATCTTGTCTTTAGCAGACAGGACGATTGTTTTGTTTTGTCTTGACCACTGAACGGTGGGATCCATAAACTTTTGACAGTGACTTGTTAAGTGTGCTTTGTGAATTGCATGTGGGACACTTGGTATACTTAGAGGACAGTTGTCGTTTGGTGAACAATTATTGTAATTACGCAAGAAACTACAGTGGGACATTGACGTTTGCGTCTGTAGTAGGAGACATTTCTTGAACTGGTGCGGGAATAAGTGCTGTTTGTTGAAACTTACGACTTTTAATTACACCATGAACTGAAAGGACAGAACCGTGGGTAATAGTAGTTGTAGGGCCATTTTTTGGACGAACAGATTCGTGTGGATGGTAATCTGAGAGTGACTATGACATTTGTGTTTAATGAGAGATACAGTTTACTGTTCAGTGCGTGTTCAAAATGCCGATTTGAGTGACTCAAAGACTTTCGTCCGGGTAACCATGGGAGAGCTTTGACACCGAGACAGTGTTTCTAGGAAAACTATCAGCAACTCTTTGACCCCAAGAAAATCACAGAATGAAATTTTTCCGTGTGACTCGCAAGATAGGGAATAATGTATTTGTACTTGTAATTGTGTAAATGTTTTCTTTTTTTATATGTTTCATTCCTGAAGGGACAGCAAGTGTAATTGTATTTTATTAACATTTGTGTTTAGAATAGTTAGTGTTTGTTTTTTGTTTGTTCTGGGTTATTAAGTTCACGTAGCATGTTTATTAGAATATTTGGTACAATGATGCTTTAATTATAAGCCAGTGGCGTAATACTAACGTAGCGGTTCTTGTAGCATTGATCAGTAAGGTTGTCACAGGGGAGAAGAGTTTGCATTGCACAACAAATATCGGAATTAATTGATGCATTTTCATGTCGTGCATAGTAATAATCTTGTTGGTGTTTTGACTGAAGCCACTTATTTTTATTATCACAGTGGTGACATTTCACATTAAAGTGTAACGAAGGCTAGTCGAAATGCAAGTTCTTGTCGTCTATATGTGTGACAACAGAGAAATGAACAGTAGAGTAAGATAAGAGAGCTACTGGTGGATTCAAGGACTTATTGCTAAACTATTTACTGCGTGTATTGAACAAAGTTGATGGACTGACTAGCTCAGCAGCAGGTATTTGTACTGATGGACAAGGATAAGGTTAAACTCACTGTCGAGTAGTTGTGGCAATTGCTTAGGTGATGATAGTTAATGAGGTATGACATGATGTCTTAGACGAACTATATTACGTAACCAGTATGTAACTTGTGGTATATTTCATTGTTTTTCTTCTCAGTTTTATTTCTCTGTAGGTTTGAGGTATATTTTAGAGTAATGGTATGGAGCCTGACATTCTACGTGTAACTAGTGTACGCAATGTTTTTCTTTTGTTGATTTTGTTTTGTATTTAGACTTTGCTGTGTAAAGGTTTTTACAGCGCAATTTATGAATGTCAGATTACTTGTTCTGTGTTTGGACGGTGAGCTATTTAAAATTTCATGAGTACAATTAGTATTTTATTATTTGTTTTAGAATTATTGAAATTTGGATTACTCATAAAAATAACGAAGATCCCAGTAACTAAAGCAAATTTTTATCTCAACATTATTTTTTTATTTGTATGATATAATGTTTTATTTGTCATGTGGATTGTTGTAAATTTGTATGTGTACGTTACTCCGAATTGTGGAGAGTACAATAATGCAACAACTGTCAATAATTTGGTCAAGTAACAACATTTGGTCGTCAATTTGAGGTCACCAGGGGCTAAGGTCTCCTCCTGGTTATTTTGATGAATTGCTACGTTTGTTTTAATACAGTTTTCTTAAAAAAATGTTCGGAACTACCCTCGCATTGCAAGGATAGTACCGTGCCATTTTTTTCTGCATGGGTAGCCGGTGGTGAAAGGGTACAGTACCACCCAACATTGAAAATAGGTACGAAATACTTCATTATTTTTGTCAGAACAACACATTTTTTGTGTAAAAGTAACTCAATTTCAATTAATACAGCGAAGCCGGATACCAGTGTTGGAAAGAATGACAATTTATTTATTTAATTGATCACATGTGCACTCCCTCAAAATAAATCCCTACATCCAGTTTGGTGAGATCTGTGAAATGAATGAATGTATGGTCGTCTGCTAACCACAGATAGTGAATGTGGATATATGGTCATCTTTGAGTCGAACCTTTGGTGAGACCAAAGAGATGAAAATTTTACCAGAGCTTTGAGCGTCTGAAATGTGGCTGACCAATAAGGTAGCAAGGTGCTTCTTCCACTTCGACAGAGGTGCGAGAGAACCGGAATACGGCCATGTTTCAGCACTCTGCCGCTGGACCTTCTGCTGTAAAGACCTGTTTTTTGTTGTGCTCCGTAATGAAAGAGTGGAGGCATGGTATGGACGTGGAATATTTAAGAGTAGCTTGAACTAATAATTTCTCTATCTCAGGAACTTTTGTGGGGAGAATTAAATGTCAGGCAGGTAATATTAAGGGGATTGTAGTAAACCAACGGTCACAATGAAACCACGTGTAGTTATAAGATGAGATACTTCCGTGTGCTTAAGTTCAGCTGAATTACTAGCGTGTGTACAATAAGCTGAAATATTTAAGAAATAGCGTGTGTATCATAAGTTGAAATATTTAAGAAATATCATTCCGTGTGACGTTAGATTTAAACTCTGAGAGAGAATCAAGGTGAGTCGGCCGTCTATCCAGCAACGCCACTTGGCTTGCATTGCACAGGAAGACGTGCGTTTATCTCCAGAGTTCACAGTAGGAAAGTAGAATTACAAAGTGGGGCAGTGTCGTGTGAAACTGGGATAAATATTGATTGAAGTGGGAAAGCGGAAAGTGATGATGTTGTAACCATTCTGTGTGTAGTATTTCATATTGTTGTGTGGTGTATGTCATTTAATTTGGGTATGTGTGTTTTGCATGGGGGAGTAGCAAGGTAGTTTCGAAAGATTTGTGGGTTGTGCTTGTTCCTTCTGTATCGCTCGATCTGGAGGAAAGTTTCGTGAGGATGATTGTGAGAGTCGAAGCGTGAGATATAATAAAAGATCCACCATCCTATCCAGAAAGTGCACTGTTGCGGTAAATAGATTACGAGACCATAGTATAGAGATTCACTAATGTAAAGCCATGCCCACTGGGCGGAATTTCTCATGTGATATTGTTGTAGGTTGTAGAATTTGTGTGTTTAGGAATAAATCAGCTAGTGAAAAGAAAGAGATTGGTGGCCTTTTTCATTAAATTGTATGTTGTCATAATGTCCCGAATTATATATAAAAGCCGTTAAATCAAAGACAAAAAGTAAATGTGGTATTGCCAGTGCGTAGTGTACAGTGAGAGTTCTATAAATCACTGATAGTCAGATGCGTGTTTCCGTTGCGTGTTATTCATACAGGAGGATAATTTGTAACTAAATAGTAAGATACGAGAATTCATGTTACTCGATAAATTAAGGAAGAATCCACTCGCTTGGCAAACCACTCATCTTGCAGGCCTGACTGCTTGATGCCACAGTATGAGTAAGGCAAGTGGGTGCCTCTCAACAAGACGAAATGAATGCCGAAAGAAAGACAAAGCGGATGGACAGTTATGAAGTCAGAGTTTGAACGATCTGCGGAAAATTAATGAACAAAAACTGTTGCGCAAAGAGTTAACCAAACGGTTTTTCAGGTATATATGTATACCCTGTGGGACTAGAGACCGTTGGAGTTACGGAACCAAACGAGGTCGCGCAGTCGTTAGCACACTGGACTCGCATTCGGGAGGGTGACGGCTCAAACCCGGTGTCCCGCCACCCAGATTTAGGCCTCCCGTGCATTCCGTAAATCCCTTCAGGCAAATGCCGGGATGGCTCCTTTGAAAGGCCACGGCCGATTTGCTTCCCCATCCTCAACACAATCCGAGTTTGTGCTCCGTCTCCAATGACCTCAGTTTCGACTGAACATTAAATCCATCTACCTCCCATCGGATCTCCGGACGAATATTATCTACACGGTTAGAAGTGTACAAGAACTGTCGCACGATCAATTTAAAAAGGCACACTTGCAAGTTGTTGACAAGCCTAGTATACAGACCAATGGATAAGAAAATTAAAAATGTTTTAGATGACGATAAGTTTGACATTAGGAAATGTAAATCCATCAGAGAGGCAGTTCTGATGCTCTTTATACGGTGGAAAGACTTAAGAAAAGTCAAGACATCTTGACAGTGTTTGGTTCAAATGGCTCTGAGCACTATGGGACTTAACATCTATGGTCATCAGTCCCCTATAACTTATAACTACTTAAAACTAACTAACCTAAGGACATCACACAACACCCAGTCATGACGAGGCAGAGAAACTCCCTGACCCCGCCGGGAATCGAACCCGGGAACCCGGGCGTGGGAAGCGAGAACGCTACCGCACGACCACGAGCTGCGGTCTTGATAGTGTTTTCTGATTCACAAAAATCGTTGGAGAATTTAAAATAGGAACAAGATGTTTGAAATTCTCAAAAATAGTGGTCAAACTTTTAGCGAAAAACAGGGAATATAAAGCACGTACAAAAACCATTAAACTGTATTATGAATGGAAAACTGAGAAAGAAGAATAAAAATGAAAAGAGGAATAAGGTAGGGACGAGGTCGTCCGCCCTTACTGGAAGGACGAAAATAATAAGAAGGTTCGATATCGGGATTAAAATTCATGGTGTAGAGTGTAAATGTTAAGATTCGTTGATGGGATTGCTATACTCAGTGAAAGTGAGCCATAGTTAAAATCCTTGATCCATGAAATGAATAGTCTAATGAGCACAGATTATGAACAACTGGGAATAAACCGAAGAATTATTAAAGTAGTAGAAATGAAATTAGCAAAAATTTCAAATTAAATTTGGGGACCACACTGTAGACGAAAATAAGGAATGATGCTACGTCGAAAGCAAACCAAATCATGGCGGGGAAAGCAAGGAGGATATGATGAACAGTCAAAGATAAATATTGAATTTGTTTGTAAGAAAATCTTAGTGAGCTTAGACATAGGACTTAATTTCAGGAAAATATTTCGTAGAATGTTCGTATCTTTCTGAAGGACGCTATTCAACGTACTGGAAAATTTTAGTTATGATTGCATGGAGAAAAGGGTAATCATAAAACGGGGGGAAAATGTAAGAAATTGTTGCTAGCAAATAAATATTTCTGTTAATCGATGAAAGAGGAAAATGCAAAAGAGAAAAATGTTTAAATGTGTGTGAAACCTTATGGGACTTGACTGCTAAGGTCATCAGTCCCTAAGCTTACACACTACTTAACCTAAATTATCCTAAGGACACACACATACACGCTGCCCGAGGGAGGACTCGAACCTCCGCCGGGACCAGCCGCATAGTCCATGACTGCAGCGCCTTAGATGCAAAAGAGAAAGGGAAGCACCAATCACATTAGTCGGAATTGCATGGGACCGAATTCCGTAAAGAATCATGAGATGCAACCGAAACCTAATAATCGTCGGAAAGATAGGTTCAGAACAGAAAAAATTCTAAACATTTTCCGAGATTTAAAAAATAAAGATGTCAGTATTTAACAGGACAAACGCAACCTACTACCAGACGTAAGGGCACGACAGTCGGATGGAAATAGGATCTGCAGCGTGGGGAATCAGTAGGGAAAGAAGAAGAAGCTGGAAACGCCCGCTAAACCCGCTGGGCAGAACAGGTAATAGGATTGTGGAGAGGGCCAAAGGTTGAGGTCAGTTTCTCCTTCTGATTACCATTTATTGTAATTTAATAACCTTTACAACCAAAGTGGCACATAGCCGGACCTTTACCGAAAGCAACTCTTTCACGGCTGAAGGCCTCCAAACAAGAAATCTTAACAAATCAACAAGATAAAATTTCCAAATTTTAGAATATATTACCATAGACTTTTAAAGGCAGAATGCCAGAATGTTCAACAACAAGAAATCTTCAAAATCAACAAGATTAAAATTCAATTAAAGAGGCAAATCAAATAAATACAAAAACGTATTACGGCTACGTGGAAAGCCTTAAGGCTAAGCAGATAGAACATACATATGAAATGTGCAATACTAATGGCTGAAGGCCACAATTAAGATTTAAAATTTTAAAATATACTACCATAATCTTTTAAAGGCAGAAAGCCGCAATGTTTAAGATTGAAAGATAAAATTAAAAATTAATTTTGCAAAATTTTTAAGAAAATAAGAAAAACGTAAGCCTTAAATTTAAAGTAACTGACAACAGATAATTAAGCACCGGTGGCAGTCAGAAACCTCCAGGGAGGTCGGTCTGACCTCGTTCACTTAGGCGAGACAGGTGGTGAGCCCAGCTGTACTTGATCTGTCGGAACCCAACCAGGGGACAGCCACGCACCGACCGACACAACGACTTGTTTCCCGTCAATCAGTACATGAGAACTCAAACTGGAAAGGTTACAAACGTGATAACCACAATGGAGTATGTATTAGCTGTCAAAATTACACACCATGTTGGACAGCGACAACAGGTGAGAAAAGGACGCTGCCTGAAATTACATTAGTGGCCAGTGCAGGTAACCGGAACACTAACAGCAACTAGGCAGAAAACTCCGCTGGTACACTTGAATTTGAAGCATGTAATATAGTAAACTTCGCACAAAAAACACTACCTTAATGTACGTAAGTGCCCAGGGCAGGTAACCAGAACACTAACGGCCACAAGACAGAAAATTCCACTGGTGCACTCAAATTGAGGTCGACCAAAATAGTTGATTGCACCGTATGGCGGCTAAATTTCCGCTGTACAAACACTCGGTGTTGCTCACAGGAAAACCTCCCGAACAGCAAACCACTGAAACGAACCACCACAACAAGAATGGACGTGGCTTGGGTAGTCGAAATCACTACTGAACTTTGACGTCCTGGGTCGGTGAACCACGAAGCTCGTAGCGATAAGACAGCTCTACACACGCTCCGACACTGCGCAGGGGCTGCCAGCGGCCACAGCCGACTGCACCGCGCGGAAATACACTCCTGGAAATTGAAATAAGAACACCGTGAATTCATTGTCCCAGGAAGGGGAAACTTTATTGACACATTCCTGGTGTCAGATACATCACATGATCACACTGACAGAACCACAGGCACATAGACACAGGCAACAGAGCATGCACAATGTCGGCACTAGTACAGTGTATATCCACCTTTCGCAGCAATGCAGGCTGCTATTCTCCCATGGAGACGATCGTAGAGATGCTGGATGTAGTCCTGTGGAACGGCTTGCCATGCCATTTCCACCTGGCGCCTCAGTTGGACCAGCGTTCGTGCTGGACGTGCAGACCGCGTGAGACGACGCTTCATCCAGTCCCAAACATGCTCAATGGGGGACAGATCCGGAGATCTTGCTGGCCAGGGTAGTTGACTTACACCTTCTAGAGCACGTTGGGTGGCACGGGATACATGCGGACGTGCATTGTCCTGTTGGAACAGCAAGTTCCCTTGCCGGTCTAGGAATGGTAGAACGATGGGTTCGATGACGGTTTGGATGTACCGTGCACTATTCAGTGTCCCCTCGACGATCACCAGTGGTGTACGGCCAGTGTAGGAGATCGCTCCCCACACCATGATGCCGGGTGTTGGCCCTGTGTGCCTCGGTCGTATGCAGTCCTGATTGTGGCGCTCACCTGCACGGCGCCAAACACGCATACGACCATCATTGGCACCAAGGCAGAAGCGACTCTCATCGCTGAAGACGACACGTCTCCATTCGTCCCTCCATTCACGCCTGTCGCGACACCACTGGAGGCGGGCTGCACGATGCTGGGGCGTGAGCGGAAGACGGCCTAACGGTGTGCGGGACCGTAGCCCAGCTTCATGGAGATGGTTGCGAATGGTCCTCGCCGATACCCCAGGAGCAACAGTGTCCCTAATTTGCTGGGAAGTGGCGGTGCGGTCCCCTACAGCACTGCGTAGGATCCTACGGTCTTTGCGTGCATCCGTGCGTCGCTGCGGTCCGGTCCCAGGTCGACGGGCACGTGCACCTTCCGCCGACCACTGGCGACAACATCGATGTACTGTGGAGACCTCACGCCCCACGTGTTGAGCAATTCGGCGGTACGTCCACCCGGGCTCCCGCATGCCCACTATACGCCCTCGCTCAAAGTCCGTCAACTGCACATACGGTTCACGTCCACGCTGTCGCGGCATGCTACCAGTGTTAAAGACTGCGATGGAGCTCCGTATGCCACGGCAAACTGGCTGACACTGACGGCGGCGGTGCACAAATGCTGCGCAGCTAGCGCCATTCGACGGCCAACACCGCGGTTCCTGGTGTGTCCGCTGTGCCGTGCGTGTGATCATTGCTTGTACAGCCCTCTCGCAGTGCTCGGAGCAAGTATGGTGGGTCTGACACACCGGTGTCAATGTGTTCTTTTTTCCATTTCCAGGAGTGTAACTTCCCTTGTCCGCAACAACCGAGCGACTCCAAATGGCTCTGAGCACTATGGGACTCAACTGCTTAGGTCATTAGTCCCCTAGAACTAGGTAAACGTAACTAACCTAAGGACATCACAAACATCCATTCCCGAGGCAGGATTCGAACCTGCGACCGTAGCCGTCTTGCGGTTCCAGACTGCAGCGCCTTTAACCGCACGGCCACTTCGGCCGGCGAGCGACTCCACTCAGTATTCGACAACATCTAAAATCGTCGTCAGTAGACATAACGCCAACTACACACACAACCTGACAAACAATTGGACGAAGAGCTGAACGATACAAAACAGTAACCAACCATGCTCGAAGACAAATCGGGAGTCGATGCATGCACGCACGCACGCACGCACGCACGCACGCACGCACGCACACACACACACACACACACACACACACACACATACATACACACACACAGCCGACTCATGAACGATCGGCGAGCCAAAACGCGTCGTCCGGTTGGACGACCGACAGACGATCCACCAAGACCGTGGCCCGCTCAAGTGATGTGTGGGGGCAATGGTCGGGCGAGCCATGTCGATGCAGATCTCACTGCTCCAACCCGACTGCACTAGTGCGGCATTGCAACTCCTCGACTAGTAGGTTCGGACTGCGCTCCCGACGCATCCCCAACAGATTGGCAGCCCGAACTCGCAACACGAACTCGTGCCGTGAACACTCTTACGACGGACAACGACCGGGAAGTAATAGCAGTCAAGTAACGATACTACGAGAAGGGATATATCGATACGGGCTGCTAACGCCGCTCACGGTCAGGCAAAGCAGCAACTCAGTGACAGTAGGAATTGAAATAAACCTAGTGAGGTGGAAGTACGTTAAAAACAAGGTGTGAAATACATAATGACGGGAACACGAACCACGGTCTGCTCAGGTTGTGCCGAGCCTCATGAGGACAACTGATGGGTGACTGATTTAGAGAGCCAACACTACTGGCGGTTTACCCGCCAGCCTACACTGCACCGTGGTGACAGATGTTGAGAAAGGCGTCGCGTGATGCACGAGGCATGACAAGACCAAGATTGTGATCTAGGATCGTTATCACAGCTACGGTTCGACTCCGTCACGAAGGTCAGTCTCAACAGCCACAGCGTAGCAGTCTGCAAAGTGTTATTTTGGATATCGCAATGTTGCCATTACATCACTGCCATACTGAGGTAAGGGCAGACGTAATACGCAGGATAAAAAGCACAGAAAAAGGAGGGGATTCAGATTGATAATGTTATACTTCGTATATGTAACACTTCTTTTGGTATTTAGGGCTCCACAGTGATAATCTCTTCATTCAAAATCTCACGTTTACGATAAAGTTCTGCAACTCTTTATTGCGCAAATGTTAATAACCCAATGTGCCACAATGGTGGTTCGAAGGACATTAAGTGAAGTACAGTGAGATCTCTTGGTATATGTGAAGGCATAGTCTGCACTGTCTTCAAAGAATTAGAAGAATATCCGTTTTACTATGGCAACAACCACGAAATATTAACAAAATGTTTTTGCATTACAAGCAGCGTCATTTCCAATCAGACATTCGAGCTACCTGGGATGGTACGGCGTTCTGCTTATACAGATGTAATGGCACGTTCTGGGCCCTTCCAGAGAGGGCCTGAGTGGCGCGTGCTCGGAAGGCAAGTTGGGCAGCTCCTAACGGCATCGTACCGTCCCGAGACTGAGTGACGTCACATGGGGCGAGCGACCGGTGGCACGTTTGAAAGCGCCGCTCCTGCGTCCCGACAAGCGTCAAACGTACGTCTTTGGTTTAGTTCAATGTCCAATGCCCGCCCCCATGCCCCAACAACATCTGCATCTACATCTACACCCATACTCCGCAAGCCACGAAACTGTGCGTGGCGGAGGGCACTTTACGTGCCACTGCATTACCTCCATTTCCTGTTCCAGTCGCGTATGGTTCACGGGAAGAACGACTGCCGGAAAGCCTCCGAACGCGCTCCAATCTCTCTAATTTTACGTTCGTGACCTTCTCTGGAGGTGTAAGTAGGGGGAAGCAATATATTCGATACCTCATTCAGAAACGCACCCTCTCGAAACCTGGACAGCAAGTTACACCGCGATGCAGAGCACCTCTCTTGCAAAGTCTGCCACTTGAGTTTGCTAAACACCTCCGTAACGCTATCACGCTAACCAAATAACCCTGAGACGAAACGCGCCGCTCTTCTTTGGATCTTCTCTATATCCTCTGTCAACCCGACCTGGTACGGATCCCACACTGATGAGCAATACTCAAGTATTGGTCGAACGAGTGTTTTGTAAGCCACCTCCTTTGTTGATGGACTACATTTTCTAAGAACTCTCCCAATGAATCTCAACCTGGCACCCGCCTTACCAACAATTAATTCTATGATCATTTCACTTTAAATCGTTCCGTACGCATACTGCCAGATATTTTACAGACGTAACTGCTACCAGTGTTTGTTCCGCTATCATATAATCGTACAATAAAGGATACCTCATTATATGTATTCGCAATACATTATATTTGTCTATGTTAAGGGTCAGTTGCCACTCCCTGCACCAAGTGCTTATCCGCTGCAGATCTTCCTGTGAGTATCCCTCGTCACTATAAAACTGCTTCTTTGATAAGAGAATCCACGTATGATTGTGTCTGAGCCAAAACTCTCGTTTTTTTTTATTTCAAATCGTATTTTATGCCCTTTATCTAGGAAATGTTCAGCCACGACTGATACCTCAAGCTTCCTTTGCTACATGTGTCATGAATGCTTTGCATAATGTACGGCAACAGTGCAAACAGACCGATGTAAATGCTACAACATTCGTATTGGACACCACAGACGCCAGGAACTCGAATACCTTTGTTGTCTTTAATGGGGTAACGTATCTCTTATCTTAGAAATGGTGGCCGGAACACTGCTCTGAGGCCATGTATCTTTAGTACGCGTTCTATCTTGCTAGCAGTTGCTGCACATTATGGAAAGAATGCAGCTAGCTTGGCCTCTTCCTCCGATTCACAAGGCGTGTTTCGTTGGTGGCACTTGAAAACTTTAGCAGTTTCTCCCTTGCTCCAATAGTTCTCTCTGAACGCTCGCTTCAAATGCAGACTCTTGATAGTCGTCATCAGAAATAATCTTTCCCTTGTGTAGTAACGTGTTCAGTACCTCTTTCTTGTGTACAGAGTGGTGAAATCTGTTCGCTTTTAAGTACCAGTCAATGAGCGTAGATTTTTGAGTTAGGGTGGGATGGTAAGATTCCGTTCTTGGCTGTTTTAGCTGAACGGAAGGTAGGAGGCCAGCTTGGTTATTCAGTGTGCAGGATGTCTGCGCATACTAACCGCTACTTAAACGCCAAATGTTTTCACCACCCTGTACACAAGACACCGGTACTTTACGGTATGGTAAGATAGAGTAAGTTAGTACGGAGGGGAAAACTTATTTCTGACGATAACCACTGGAGCCTGAATTTCAGAAATTGAAGAGCGTGTTCAGAGAAAATGGTGACGGTAAAGGAGAAATTGCTAAAGTTTTCAATTGCCACACACGAAGGACGCTTTGTGAATCGCCGGAAGGGGCCAAAGCAGTTGCAGTCCTATACTGTAGGGCAACTACTAGCAAGATAGAACGCTTGATGATCAAACATGGACTGAGATCAGTCTTCCTGTCGGCCTCTAAGATAAGAGATATTTTATAAAAACAACAAGGGCCTTTGAGTTCCTGGTATGTACGGTGTCTACTGTGAAAGTGGTAGCATTTACATAGGTCAAACTATTCGCACCGCTACCGAGCGTCATTCAGAACACTCACGACTGCCGAGCATGTAAATACAAGAGTTAATTTACAAAAATATCGGAAACTTTCTATATTATTTTAAAACAAATTTAATTATTCGCCTACACGAAGTTATTCCATTCAGAACAGTCTCCATTAGACATTTCAGACTTACGCTAGATGTTTTTACAGTCCCCGAAATACTTACGGAACACGATCTTCGGGACAGTTATAGCTTTCTCTCCAGCGGTTATATGCGCTTCAGTCGGGAACCGCGCGACCGCTACGCTCGCAGGTTCGAATCCTGTCTCGGGCATGGATGTGTGTGATGTCCTTAGGTTAGTTAGGTTTAAGTAGTTCTAAGTTCTAGGGGACGACTGAATTCAGCTGTTAAGTCCCATAGTGCTCAGAGCCATTTCTTTAGGTTTCCCAACGATGCGTTTCTAAACAACTAATCTCGTCAGACATGGCATTAGTAAATCTGGTTGACAATTTTGCACAATAGGATAAATATTAACATTCTTAACCTGAATAATAACGAGCGCAATATTATCTGAAGCGACGCCACGTGCTTATTGATGTAAAAGACGAAGAAAGCTTTTTCATTTTGTGACACTGATGTAAACGACGAAGAAAGCTGTTTCATTTAGTGACATTTACCGTTAGGCCAAAATTTTTGACATGTCTAAAACTATGTACTCACATAATACCAGCTGACAGAAAAGCGTAATCATACTCAGTGTAGTCTCTGATATACCACGACTTGTAAACAACCTTTAAAGCCACCAAAATCCGGAAGTAACATTTCATTTCAAATAACAAAAAAAATTACACAAGCTCAAAATCGAAAACCAACTGCCTTTTCTGAAGCTTGTACCTTATTAGAAAGTTTTGACTATGGAAAATCCGGTAAAATTTCCACTTTCTTTCAAACGTGGCACATTGAGGATTATTCCACAGAATTTCGAATTATATGACGTCGTAAATAAGTTATTCAGTACACAACTGATTAACACATTTGTCGTATTCAGAACTACACGTATAATGTTCTATTATGAAATTAGGTATATAAGACTATAAGCACCTCAGCTTTGAGGAAAATGTAATAAATTATCATTGTTAACAATGTCACGAAAAGCACAATACATTAGTCAAATTACACCATGTGATCAAAAGTTTCCGGACAACCCCCAAAAACATATGTTTTTCATATTAGGTGCATTGCGCTGCCACCTGCTGCCAGCTACTCCAGCCGGCCTCTGTGACCGAGCGGTTCTAGGCGCTTCAGTCCGGAACCGAGTTTCTGCTACGGTCGCAGGTTCGAATCCTACCTCGGGCATGGATGTGTGTGATGTCCTTAGGTTAGTTAGATTTAAGTAGTTCTAAGTCTAGGGGACTGATGACCTCAGAAGTTAGGTAACATAGTGCTCAGAGCCATTTGAATCATTTTGAACCAGGTACTCCATATCAGCGACCTCAGTAGTCATTAGACACCGTGAGACAGATCGGCGGAACTCACGGAGTCTCTGAAGGCTGAATTATCCAACGCTTTCCCTGTCGCGAATCTTGAAATACAGGTACTACAAGAGGTATAGTTCGTTTCTTTCTCCGTGACATTTCATCCAATATCTGAAATCCATACCTTCAAGAGAAATGCAAACAAGACTGCGTACTACACAGTCCACGAATTAAGTTTCGCTAGGTAAGAGTATTGGCACTGGAAACTACTACTGCTTCACTCATTCCTATTCTCAACGCTAAGCATTACACGACTACACTTGGAAACGCGCTGAACACTTTGCGTATCTGCTGCCTTGACAGCCGTGCGTCCGATAAATTTCGTTGTTCGACATATGTCGTTCGGAGCCCACCCTTTCGATAGGCGAAACTCCTTGAAAATTATCCTATCCGCTATTCTTCTTTGAAGTAGTATGGACCACATAGGCGACGTTTCTTGACAGTTATTCTATCCGCTATTCTTCTTTTAAGTAGTATGGACACTTATAATTACACTAGGTGATCAAAAGTATCTGGAAACATCAAAAAATACACGTTTTCCATATTAGGTGTATTGTGCTGCCACCTGCTGCCAGGTACTCCATATCAGCGACCTCAGTAGTCATTAGACGTCGTAAGAGAGCAGAATGGGGCGCTGCACGCAAATCACAGACTTAGAACGTGGTCAGGTGATTGAATGTCGTCTGATACGTCCGTACGCGAGATTTACACACTCCTAAACATCGATAGGCCCACTGTTTCCGATGTGATAGTGAAGTGTAAACGTGAAGGGACACGTACAGCACAAAAGCGTACAGGCCGACCTCGTCTGTTGACTGACAGAGACCTCCGACAGTTGAAGAGGATCGTAATGTGTAATAGGCAGACATTTATCCAGACCATCATACAGGAATTCCAAACTGCATCACGATTCACTGCAAGTACTAGGACAGTTAGGCGGGAAGCGAGAAAACTTGGCTCTCATGGTCTTGCAGCTGCTCATAAGCCACATATCATACCGGTAAATGCCAAACGACGCCTCCCTTGGTGTAAGGAGCGTAAACATTGGACGACTGAACAGTGGAAAAACGTTGCGTGGAGTGACGAATCACGGCGCACAATGTGGCGACCCGATGGCGGAGTGTGGGTGTGGTGAATAGCCGGTGAACGTTACCTGTCATCGTGTGTAGTGCCAACAGAAAAATTCGGAGGTGATGGAGTTATGGTGTGGTCGTGTTTTTCATGGAGGGGGCCTGCACCCCTTGTTATTTTGCGTGCCACTATCACAGCACAGGCCCACATTGATATTTTAAGCACCTTCTTCTTCCCACTGTTGAAGAGCTATTTGTGGATGGCAATCGCATCTTTCAACACGATCGAGCACCTGTTCATAATACACGGCCTGTGGCGGAGTGGTTACACGATAATAACATACCTACAGTGGACTGGCCTACACAGATTCCTGACCTGAATCTTATTGAACCCCTCTGAGATGTTTTGGAACGCCGACTTTGTGCCAGGCCTCACCGACCGACATCGATACCTCTCCTCAGCGCAGCACTCCGTGAAGGATGGGCTGCCATTCCCCAAGGAACCTTCCAGCACCTGATTGAACGTAAGCCTGCGAAACTGGAAGATGTTGTCAAGGCTAAGGGTGGGCCAACTCCATATTGAAATCCAGCATTATCGATGGAGGTCGCCACGAACTTGTAAGTCATTTTCACCCAGGTGTCCGGATACTTTTGATCACATAGTGTAGATATATTACCTACAAAAGTAAAGCACCGGTACTATAACATGTGATTTACCTACAGCACACATCAACATGTATATACTAAATCTTATGTATGTTTCAAGCTTTACGTAACACTTGTAACCGAAACTTATGCTGTAAACAACCAGTTGACACTGGACATGTTCCAAAGACCTCAAGCATTTCTGAAGTGAGGGGCACTTGAAAGGTGAATGTACTTCATATCTAACGTATGTGTCATTAGCTGTGTAAAACAATATTGCACTGTACTAACTAAAGTTAAGCAATGTATAAGTTGGGTAATTATCAAACTACCAAGTAATAAAGCTACCTCGTATACCTACTAGAAAGAGAAGAAATTTGGTATTTGAATTAGATAACAGAAACAATTACCGCAAAGGGAGTTCGCGGAATTAATGTACCTGGAAGAAGCGTGAAGGAGACGATACTATAAAAGCTAAGTGCTAACTTTACTTTTATCTATGCAGCCACGTAGCCCTGCTGCGACATCAGGACTTTGTCGTGCAACTGTCATACCTAATGACGGTACGTACGATATCCAGACAAGAGCGCTGAGTGCAACTTACAAGTGTGACAGGGACGCTGGAGCTTGTTGTAACAAGTTGAGGTACTCTATACCGTTCACTGGAACCACTGAGGGAGGAGCATTGCGCCTTAGTTTCGACGTCATACCCATTATCTTGTCACCTGTTACTTGGCTTTGTGTCAACACCGTGTATGTTACTACTGTACTGAACAACTGACGGGTGCAGCAGTAACAGGAACTGTTGTGGAAACGCAGAGCGCAGCAGGCAACCTCGGTTGTACGTTATCTTGCTGGAAAGCGCTCACCTGGTAAGGGACAGGCTGACGGCTGGCTGCTGGCCAGAGAGGCGCTGGGCCAACCCCGGCAGAGCGAGAGGAAGGGCGGCCAAAGGAAAGCGACGGGGCAGGTAAAGGAAAGGGGAGGGGCTGGCAAAGGAAGGGGGAGGCGATGGCGGTGACAGCACGTCCCGAGGCATAACGCAGCCGCAGCCGCAGCCGCGGTGGGCCCAGCAGCTGTCACACACTCTGCAAATTAGCGCACAGCAGCTCCGCGGCGAGGCAGGGGCAAGCCGCCGCGGGCTGTGAGCGGCCTCGAGCTTAGATACCCGGCCGCTCAGCGGCGTGCAGCGCAGCGCGAAGTCGTGACGTTTTTGTGTTTGCGTTTTCTTCAGAGCCCTCTTTATTTCTTTTATCTTTATTTACTTGTACAATGCCCCGAAATGTACGGTTAAGGGGAGCCGGAGGTGCCTATGCTGCCCATGTTAAAATCACTAAGTTTGAGGAACATTTATGAATAGACTACCAAGTAGAAAAATTTGAATTTTTTTTACATATAGAGTGGTTTAGTATTGCAGTTATGACAGAGGGATTTTGGAGTATCTTTTCTAGTTTCCTTCCAATTATTTTTTTTTATTAATGACCCAAATTTTTTTACAAATAATTGCTTTATAATTAAACTGAAATGAAACTACTGAACATATTGCCAAATGGCTGTGTTACAATGTAAGTTTGACCACTAGGAGTGCTGTATAAGAATTTCATCTCTCTAGCTTGAGTGGATTTTGAATAAATGTTCCTTATATTCGAAAAATTCTAATGGCTACGAAAGTTTCTCAATACATTCCTGCACTATAGGATGGATTATCAGGATGTTCTTCTTCATCCTCCAAAAGCTTCCTCTTCTGTCTTCTTTTCTGGCCTGTTGTTCCACCATAATTCATATGCCTTTCTCTTCTTTCTGCTCCTCTTATCCTTTCTCTGTCAATATTTCTTAGTGCTCGTACAGTGTTCACCCCAGCTGTAAATCCTAATGCCTTCAGAACTTCACACTTCACACTGTTCCCTTGGATGTAGGTTGCTTTTGCATCATAAATGCCAAAGTGCAGTGTTTTTATGCTTACAAACACCCTTTTAGGAATCACTTTCCAAATGAAATTGTTTACGCTCTCATTAGGATTCTGCGTCTTTCCGTGTAGCCATTTGTGTAACAATTCTGGCTGTGCTAAGTCATGAAAAATTGGTTTTATTGCATTTATCACAGCTGCTGGCAAACCATGCTTGTGATCATAGTCCTTTTTTGCATTATATTTGCACCAGGAATCTTTTGGGTACAGGCTATGTTGAGGCTATTCATTGGAAGAGGCAGTATGAAGGAACAATGCCCACACTGCTTTTCGCATGTCACTAACATTACTAGTATTTTGCCTTATAGCATACCCATAGTATCTCTGTAGACGTTCAATCACCTCATCAGTAAGCCTGCCTCTCCCTCTTATAGTCTTTCCATCACTGAGCTTACTTGAACCCAAAGTTTGTTTGAGCCTTTGAAGCCGTGCACTCATACGCTTTTGCACATGCCCAATGCATTCCAACTTTTCAACTACAAATTCATTTCCATATGGTTTCAGTTCCTCTATAGTCTTGAAACCTTTGGAGTCACCATCCCCAAGGTAGTATTTGTACCTAATGTTGTATCTGGGAACCGAACGTTCAAAAATTTGTTTCACTCCATCCACTTCCATTGCTCCACTTGATCCACTAAAATTTGCCTCACAGGTTCCACTGTGCCCTCCTTTGATTTTATTTTTGCACCTACAATGTTTTGATAATGTTGCAACATCTATCACTTTTGCACTATCATCACAAGTAGCAGTTACAACCCCATTCAGGGATTTATGACCCCTCTTTTGCCAGGAACCATCTAATGCCACTACCAAATCCCTAGAACCACCGTTCATTTCTACAGATTCCTCCACTGCTTCCTTCATGGTTTTCAAAGCCACATCTTGAACAGAGGATCATACCAGTTCACAGTAGTACCCAAATTTGCTTGGAGGCGATGGCAAGTTCATAATACCACAAAACAGTTTACCAGCAGCAGACCCTTCTCCAATGGATCGAAGACCATACATAAGTCGAACATTCACATCGAACACTCTAGATCGTCAATTTTCACCAAAGAGACTGGCATGTGAATTGTAGAAAGTCACTTGATACTTGCAACATGCACAGATTATCTTCATCTCACAAGCTAAACCAAAGTGCTTTGTTATCTCTAGTCCCACTCCTACACTTGAACACATTTATCACAGAACACTTTCTTTCAGCACAGAAGATAATAATCCAATATTCAGTACTTTGTCAATATCATCACTGTCACTAACATATTCACGAAATCTGTCACTTCCACCAGTCGGCTTCTTGGTAGAAGATGTCACAGGGCTATGGCCGGCCATGTGTTGCTTAGCAGAAGAACGCACTGTTTCTGTAATAGTAGTATCGCAACTTGGTATTAGTGTTAATTTTCTTTTCCCTACGTTCTTCCTCTTCTTATATACACGGTTACAAAAACGTGGCATCGTAACCAGAACAACGCTTTACACAAGAAGTATAATACTATCAACAACAGGACGCAACACTTAACTAATTCGAAACGGTAAACAGCAAAGAGACGATGTTCCGCGCTCTTAGCGCTTCATTTGTCACAGAAAACAATGTAGCCAACCCTTGCACAATCGCTGTATGCGTAACATAGGGCGCTGTATGCGTAACAGGCCGAGAAAATCACAAGCAGTTCGCCAGGAAGTCACGAGAGGGTGTTAGATGCATTCAGCGGCCGCCCATTTCCTCTGCAGGCGAGGGGGAAAATGGTAATAACTCCACTTCTAGGGCGAGTAGAACAATAATTCAAATGGTTCAAATGGCTCTGAGCACTATGGGACTTAACGTCTTAGATCGTCAGTCCCCTAGAACTTAGAACTAGTTAAACCTAACTAATCTAAGGAAAACACAAACATCCATGCCCGAGGCAGGATTCGAACCTGCGACCGTAGTAGTCGCGCGGTTCCGGACTGCGCGCCTAGAACCGCGAGACCACCGCGGCCTGCAGAACAATAATTCAAAGTTTACATTAAAGAGGAATGTTCCAATTAATTTTCGGTAGCCAAAAAGAAAATCGTAATTTTTTGGATTTGACCACCTCCGGCTCCCCTTAATATGTCATTCGGCAATAATACTAACACAAGTAATGAATAAATACACTACTGGCCATTAAAATTGCTACACCAAGATCAAATGCAGATGATAAACGGGTATTCATTGGACTTATATATTATACTAGAACTGACATGTGATTACATTTTCGCGCAGATTGGATAAATAGATCCTGAGAAATCGCTACCCAGAACCACCACCTCCGGCCGTAATAACGGCCTTGATACGCCCGGGCATTGAGTCAAAAAGAGCTTGGATGGCGTGTACGGGTACAGCTGCCCATTAAGCTTCAACACGATACCGCAGTTCATCGACAGTAGTGACTGACGTATTGTGACGAGCCAGTTGATCGTCCACCATTGACCAGATGTTTTCAATTGGTGAGAGATCTGGAGAATGTGCTGGCCAGGGCAGCAGTCGAACATTTTCTGTATCCAGAAAGGCCGGTACAGGACCTGCAACATGCGGTCGTGCATTATCCTGCTGAAATGTAGGCTTTCGCAGGCATCGAATTAAGGGTACAGCCGCGGGTCGTAACACATCTGAAATGTAACGTCCACTGTTCAAAGTGCCGTCAATGCGAACAAGAGGTGACCGAGACGTGTAACGAATGGCACCCCATACCACCACGCCAGGTGATACGCCCGTGTGGTGATGACCAATACACGCTTGTAATGTGCGTTCACGGCGATGTCGCCAAACACCGATGCGACCATCATGATGCTGTAAACAGAACCTGGATTCATCCGAAAAAATAATGTTTTGCCATTCGTGCACCCAGTACACCATCGCAGGCGCTCCTGTCTGTGATGCAGCGTCAAGGGTAACCGCAGCCATGGTCTCCGAGCTAATAGTCCGTGCTGCTGCAAACGTCCTCGATCTATTCGTGCAGATGGTTGCTTTTTTGCAAACTTCCCCATCCGTTGACTCAGGGATCGATATGTGGCTGCACGATCCGTTACAGCCATGCGGATAAGATGCCTGTCATCCCGACTGCTAGTGATACGGGGCCGTTGGGATCCAGCACGACGTTTCGTATTACCCTCCTGAACCCACCGATTCCATATTCTGCTATCAGTCATTGGATCTCGTCCAACGCGAGCAGCTATGTCGTGATACGATAAACCGCAACCGCGATAGGCTACAATCCGATTTTTATGAAACTCGGAAACGTGATGGTACGCATTTCTCCTCCTTACACGAGGCATCACAACAACGTTTCACCAGGCAACGCCGGTCAACTGCTGTCTGTGTATCAGAAATCGGTTGGAAACTTTCCTCATGGCAGCAAGTTGTAGGTGTCGCCACCGGCGCCAAACTTGTGTGAATGCTCTGAAAAGTTAATCATTTGCACATCACAGCATCTTCTTCCTGTCGGTTAAATTTCGCGTGTGTAGCACGTCATCTTCGCGGTGTAGCAATTTTAATGGCCAGTAGCATAGTTGAAACAAAACTGAAAAAGAATTGTCTGAAGAACAGTTTGACTTCAGAAGTGACGAAGCTACAAGCGATGCATCAGTGTTACGAACAGGTGAGAAAAGACACCTAGAGTTGGAAAAACCCTTTTTAATGAGTTTCGTGCATTAATCTGTAGTAATAATAAATCTGTAAAACCAGCTTTTCTGTACATTGACAATAGTTGTCTAAACCTGATTGTGGATGGTGTAGGGGTTGTAACACAAAAAATAGGACTATTTTTAAAAACTTTGCATGTATGCCTATACGTCTGTTTGAACACGCTAATCTCCAAAACTGATAGACTAATAATTTGAACGTAGCTTGGCGCAACACACAGCTTTTATTTCATCAGGTTACCCTCCATTCAGAGGCTGTTGCACGCAGCGACCGTTATTTTGATTTGTAAATAACAGATTTTAGCTAGCAGTCGTCCTTTGGAATATTTATTGGCAGATCTAGATTTCGGCTAGCAACTAGCCATTCTCAATGCACTATCCTTTTATGGTCAATGCATGTAATGCCTGTTGGTCTGGCTTTGTACACAGTTAATGGAATACCGTATTTCATCAAAACCGTACTGTAAAAGATCGTAATTAAAAATCTTTAGGTGTCTGGTCAGCTTAATGGTTTGGTGGACCACCTCAGTTACACGATCGTCACGGCGTAGTGTACCTAAGAACCAATACATGTAAATGGCGCTATTATTTTAGCAGTACACCAAAGAACGATCGGATAGAGCTGTTAGATTTTTCCCCTTAGTGACAGAAGTATTTTCGGAAGTTTACGTCAATGACAGCATTAAGCGCCTCAGTCTTATATTTACGATTACAAACTAACTTTGAACTTAATTGGCTAGGATATACAGATTTATCCATTGGCTTTGTGCTTTAAAAACGTGGAAATTGCTTTGATTGCTTCGTTAGGTTTCATTTCTGTTTGACTTCTTCGCTAGAGGAACACGAGTTCATTGAGTTTACTTGGTGAGTTGGGTGACTGTTTATCACATTTTAATTTCGTTTTGTTTACGAATAAACTGCCTAGAAAACAGTCGATTCTTTCTTAGTGCGCGACATTGGTGAAAAGTCTGCGGACTACGCGGCCTCAAGACGCCAATGAAGGTGTTGAGGTGAGACTTGCTCATGAAGCTTTAAATCGCTGTTTGGAAACTACTTCCAAATGCGAGGCATGACATAACTCTGACCGCGAGCGTCATACATTATCTCGGCCCCCACTGTATATTATAAACAAGTCGACCGGCCGCAGATACTTTGTGCTACCCATGCAAAACGGGGGCAGACCGCTAGTCTCTTACATGTTCGGAAGAAGCTCGCAATGCAAGGAAAGAACGGAGACAAATAAGCAATTTATATATACCATAAAAGTAAGAGCAGGAGATGAGATGGCAAACGGAATTAAAATTCGGAGATGGTTTAGACAAGTCTGTTGTCTGTTACCCTGTTTAATCTCTAAATAGATGCTTTAGTTACAAACTACTTCCAACAAAAGAGTGGCGAGACAACACGGGGAACGATGATCAAATGTGTAAGATTGGTGATGCCGTGGTATTGCTAAGAGAAAATCACCTGGCAGTTAAGAGTTTGTTGAAACAACTGAACCCCAGTTGTGAGGAAAATGGAATCACTACAAACGCGAAGAGGCCTAAGGCAATTATTTTTACAACACAAGCAAGATAAAAGTGAAAATTTCTGAAAAATGTGTGAAAAAAGTTGATATCTCTAGATCCCTATGATCTCGAATGTCCGCATGTCGTGGTCGTGCGGTGACGTTCTCGCTTCCCACGCCCGGGTTCCCGGGTTCGATTCCCGGCGGGGTCAGGGATTTTCTCTGCCTCGTGATGACTGGGTGTTGTGTGCTGTCCTTAGGTTAGTTAGGTTTAAATAGTTCTAAGTTCTAGGGGACTGATGACCATAGTGCTCAGAGCCATCTCGAATGGCCAATAACATGACATAGTAACGAAATGAAAGCGAGTACACCTATTGCTACAGAAATGTGTTGCATGAAGAGGAATAATGTCTGTGTTACATTAATCGCAAAATTAACTGAGGGTTACATAAAGTGTTTTTAGAGAATGGCTTCCTATATAGTGCCGAAGCACAATAAAGAATGTCTTTAAAGGAATGCTGTTTCTGTAAACGACCAGAGGAAGAAAAAGATTCAGGGTAATTGAAGACATAAGGATATGTCATAAGCAGCTAGTGGAAGTGTGGCGGAGAACCAGTAGGATCGATGAATGAAGAAGTAGCACTTACAGATCTACGTAATGGGAATAAGATACCGTCATCTATGCATGCAAGTACGTCGTTTGCAGGAAATGCAGATAATTTACAAACAAACACTGGAAACAATTACGAGGACGATTCAATCGATATTCAATGTCAGATTTTGTTGTTTTTAGGAAGAACTTTCGGAGACCGCCTGTAGCAGAACAAAAAGCCACCTGCTACCTGCAAGTGTGAAAGCAAATAGCTGCTTCATGTTGGCAATACGCGACAGACAGATAAGAGGAGACATATGCTTCACACGTTCTATATCGTTCTCCAAGTCGCTCTCCCAGTGAAACATTGAGAAAGTGTGATGTTTCCAAATTTACGCCCCTCTCGCTGTTGTTAGAGTACTGAAACATTTCATTACTTTGCGAAAGAAATGGTTCAAATGGCTCTGAGCACTATGGGACTCAACTGCTGAGGTCATTAGTCCCCTAGAACTTAGAACTAGTTAAACCTAACTAACCTAAGGACATCACAAACATCCATGCCCGAGGCAGGATTCGAACCTGCGACCGTAGCGGTCTTGCGGTTCCAGACTGCAGCGCCTTTAACCGCACGGCCACTTCGGCCGGCTTACTTTGCGAGAAGTATGTTTCATTTAGTCAGATCACCTCCATGAACCCTATACAACGTGATCATTTTATGTATGAATTTGGCTTTGTTTTACTAATACTACTCAATAATTATAGGAACGACCTTGCCGAACATTATCTGCCCGAGATCCTCACCTAGCAGTCCTAAACTACCAGCTTCACCAAACAAGAATACTACAGTACCACAATCAGCATTGGATCTAAAGTTTGCTTTGAATACTGACGTAATATAAAGCTGTCGTCAAGGCAAATGCTGGTTAGAAAATGGAATTAGTCTACCACCTTTGATCCTATTCGATGAGACATGCTGTTGCTTTTCTCCGACTTCTGAATGGAATTACCCTGTATTTTACCCCTGCCACCTTTAGAATTTGAAAGAGAGTATTCCAGTCAACATTGTCAAAAGCTTTCTCTAAGTCTACAAATGCTAGAAACGTAGGTTGGCCTTTCATTAATCTGGCTTCTAAAATAAGTCGTAGGGTCAGTATTGCCTCACGTGTTCCAACATTTCTACGGAATCCAAACTGATCTTCCCCGAGGTCGGCTTGTACCAGTTTTTGCATTCGTCTGTAAAGAATTCTCGGTAGTATTTTTGCAGTTGTGACTTATTATATCTAGTTGCAATGTTTTTAACCGAAGAGACGGAGAGACGAGAAAGCAACCTAATACAAAATATTAAAATACTTCTGTACATTAAAAAATTTGAGACATTGTCCACTATAAGTAACTTAGCATAAACGGCACCTCTAAGTATTCACACGTTCTGGACACATTTGGATTGGCCTGTCTTAGCTGCCTCACAATTGATATGTAGCTGTAGAAATGTAAATGTCACGTAATCACGTAACAGTGATGGCTAAGATATTCCCCAGGATTGATTCAGCTCCCTGTCAGAGAGGGTGTTCTTCCTCTGCACACATTGGCCCCCTTCCTTCCAGATATGAGAATTGGTAATAAGTGTATTTGAAGAGTGTAATGGATGTTTGTGTTAGATGAAGAAAATGGTTCAAATGGCTCTGAGCACTATGGACCGAGCGAGGTGGCGCAGTGGTTAGCACACTGGACTCGCATTCGGGAGGACGACGGTTCAATCCCGTCTCCAGCCATCCTGATATAGGTTTTCCGTGATTTCCCTAAATCGTTTCAGGCAAATGCCGGGATGGTTCCTTTGAAAGGGCACGGCCGATTTCCTTGCGCTCCGTCTCTAATGACCTCGTTGTCGACGGGAAAACACTAACCTCCTCCTCCTCCTCCCTGAGCACTATGCGACTTTACTACTGAGGTCATCAGTCCCCTAGAACTTATAGCTAATTAAACCTTACTTACCTAAGGACATCACATACATCCATGCCCGAGGCAGGATTCGAACCTGCGACCGTAGCGGTCAACTCGGCTCCAGACTGTAGCGCCCAGAACCGCACGGCCACTGCGGCAGTTAGATGAAAATGATGATGGTGAAAGATAGGAGAGAGAGAAAACCTGTGGCGGCACATAGGATATTCTTCTCAAAAAGCAGCAGCGAGACTTCCGAGCTTAACGTCCCCATCTGATGGACGGATCATCATCATTTACACGGGTTTCTAATTCAGTCCTGGCATCGCTGCAAAGACTGGTGACCAGGAACATTACGCCACCATCTATCCTCTTTTCGCTGGTCGAACACTAGCAGCAAAACTTTAATCCACCAACAGGATTTGAACTGGCTTAACTCCGAATGGAGCACCACCACAAAGGTTTGCAATGGCGACCTAGGCTATAGAGGTGGGCGATGTAGCTGTAGGTTTAGAATAACGTTCCCGTAGTTAATTAAACTGGACTCGCTTCGTTCAATTTCAGGCTTGTATAGCGGCAGAACAGCTGCGCTTGAAGTAGAGCGTATTTTCAAGCGCACTTGTGTGTGTGTGTGTGTTTTGCGCTCTGATTATCGGCGGCATGTGGAGCGCCTTTCCCACAGTGCACACAGCTGCGCTGCGCGGACACGCGGACAGCAGGAATGCCCTGCCCGGACGGGGCCGGTGTGTACGGCCTTACGCAACCCCGCCCATCGCGACCCACCCCTTACCCGACGTCACCGCGGCGCTCATTCGCGGCAGCGATCGTGCGACGCGGCCTGGGGGTGGGGGGCAGAGCCCAGGACCGGCGCGCCTAATGGCTCCGGCTGACCGACTGCGGTGACCGCAGAGGCAGCGGACTTAATTGAATTGTAGTCCGGCCGGAATGGGCATTGCGAATCGCGCGCGGACGCCGTAATCAGCACTGATCCGGCCCGGGACGGAGGTGCACCGGCCGATGTCAGCGCCGCCGCAGCTGGGTTTAGGGGGGCGTGCCTGGGCGCGGCTTTCTGGCTCGGCCCGACACAATACGCGCCGCAGTGCCGGCTGAGCGGGTTCTCTCGTTTAATGCTGGCAGCCGCTCACGCGGGCATGTGCTTCCACAGCACATTGCCGCTCTCCACTGTTGACATGGCTCGGGGGACGAATGCGACACCGCAGGTAGGGACAGATCATTGCGCGGACCACTCAGCACCGTAAGCTAACAAATACCGGGTGATCAAAAAGTCAGTATGCTTCAGCAGAAAATGAGCGCTCCTCACGTGTCCACTGCACTATAAAATGGTTCAAATGGCTCTGAGCACTATGGGACTTAACATCTGAGGTCATCAGTCCAGCCGGCCGCTGGTGGCCGAGCGGTTCTGGCGCTACAGTCAGGAACCGCGCGACCGCTACGGTCGCAGGTTCGAATCCTGCCTCGGGCATGGATGTGTGTGTTGTCCTTAGGTTAGTTAGGTTTAAGTAGTTCTAAGTTCTAGGGGACTTATGACCTCAGCAGTTGAGTCCCATAGTGCTCAGAGCCATTTGAACCATTTTGTCATCAGTCCTCCAGGAATTAAAAATACTTAAACCTCACTAACCTAAGGATATCACAGGCACCCATGCCTGAGGCAGGATTCGAACCTGCGACCGTAATAGTCGCGTGGTTCCGGACTGAAGCGCCTCGAACCGCTCGGCCACAGCGGCCGGCACAGTGCTATCGCAACTGAACAACAATTGAATATAAACTTCACATCTTTCACTATAAACCAAGCCCGCTGTTCCATCTATTCGACTAACAGCTGATATGGGATTGTAAATAAATTCATTCAGCTATCTAGCTGTCTATATTCACAAAATATACACCATAATCGAAATCCATTCAGTAACCTTATTTGCTTTATTGATGGTGTGGGAAATGTACCGGGTGATCAAAAAGTCAGTATAAATTTGAAAACTGAATAAACCACGGAATAATGTAGATAGAGAGGTAAAAATTGACACACATGCTTGGAATGACATGGGGTTTTATTAGAGCCACCCCATATTGCTAGACGCGTAAAAGATCGTTTGCGCGCGTTGTTTGGCGATAATCGTGTGCTCAGCCGTCACTTTCGTCATGATTGGCCTCCCAGGTCCCCAGACCTCAGTCCGTGCAATTATTGGCTTTGGGGTTACCTGAAGTCGCAAGTGAATCGTGATCGACCGACATCTCTAGGGACGCTGAAAGACAACATCCGACGCCAATGCCTCACCATAACTCCAGACATGCTTTACAGTGTTATTCACAACATTATTCCTCGACTACAGCTATTGTTGAGGAATGATGGTGGACATATTGAGCATTTCCTGTAAAGAACATAATCTTTGCTTTGTCTTACTTTGTTATGCTAATTATTGCTATTCTGATCACATGAAGCGCCATCTGTCGGACATTTTCTGAAATTTTGTATTTTTTCGGTTCTAATAAAACCCCATGTCATTCCAAGAATGTGTGTCAATTTGTACCTCTCTATATACATTATTCCGTGATTTATTCAATTTTCAAATATATACTGACTTTTTGATCACCCGGTACATTTCCCATACCATCAATAAAGCAAATAAAGTTCCTGAATGGATTTCGATTATGGTGTATATTTTGTGAATAAAGATAGATAGATAGCTGAATGTATTTATTTACAATCCCATATCAGCTGTTAGTCGAATAGATGGAAGAGTGGGCTTGGTTTATAGTGAAAGATGTGTGGTTTATATTCAATTGTTGTTCAGTTGCGATAGCGCAGTGTCGGTCCGTGTGGCCGAGCGGTTCTGGGCGCTTAAGTCTGGTCGCAGGTTCGAATCCTGCCTCGGGCATGGATGTGTGTGATGTCCTTAGGTTAGTTAGGTTTCAGTAGTTCTAAGTTCTAGAGGACTGATGACGTGAGATATTAAGTCCCGTAGTGCTCAGAGCCATTTGAACCATTTTATAGTGCAGTGGACACGTGAGGATCGCTCATTTTTTACTGAAGCGTATTTTTTGAATCCCCACTCGATCATTGCGGTGTAGCGTGCTTTTCGTTTGCGATTTGCAGGCCCCCATGCGGACGTGTATCTGGACGGCAACCCGTTTTAAATTAGGTAAATGCATTCAGAACAACAGGGAGTGTGTCATATGCACGAAGAGGACCTGCTCTTGGCATTTAAAGATGTTCTCTGCACCGGATTCTTCATAATGAAATGAATTTTCACCCATATAGAGTATGCGTGGTCCAGCAATTGTCAGTACAGAATTATGTAACACGAAGAACATCTTGTGAAGACATGCATGCAACCATACCCCGTGAAGCAAATGTTTTCTTTTCTGATGAGGCACACTTTCATCTCCGTTGGTGAGTAAACAAACATCATAAGCGGTACTGGAGCGACACGAACCCCAGGAAAATTCACCAGAGGCTCCTGCACTCAGACCGCGTCACTGTGTGGTGCGCCATATCACGAGCCGGCATCACTGACCTACACATTTTCCAGGAAAATCGTCATGCTGTGACTGTGAATTTGGATCTACAAGAGTTTTCCAGGCTGCCTTTGAGGCGATGCAGTTACAAGATACCTGGTTTCAACAAGAAGGTGCCACTGTACAGATGATACAGTTGCTGAAAGGTTCAAAGAAAACTTGAGTTTGATTTCAAACACGTACCCGAATAATACGATAATAGTTGCTGGTAACATTAATTTACCCTCGATGTGTTGGCGAAAATACATGTTTAATTTCGGAAGTACGCATAAAACATCATCCGAAATTGTGCTAAACGCATTCTCTGAAAATTATTTTGAGCAGTTAGTTAATGAGCCCACGCGAATAGTAAACGGTTGTGAAAACACACTTGAACTCTTAGCAACAAATAATACTGAGTTAATAACGAGCATCAAAACGGATATAGGAATTAGTGAACACAGGGTTGTCGTAGCGAGACTGTGTAACCTCCCCCTCACTTATCGACCTTAATGACAGTGAAAAATTAAACCGCGTGTACCTAATGGAAATTTGGGAAAGCAATCGTCACCGAAGTTAATCTGTCGGTAAAGAGGGAGGAAAGGGTTACATCTAAATGAAAGGAAAAATGCAAATGATATTGGTGGAAATTAATTTTGAAAAGGGGTAAAGTTAATAAAGAAAGTAAATGTGCGGCCGTTACGTTAACAATTAACTAGCGGTAATTAGATATTTGAGATTTGGGGAAAATTACAGTCGCCAGTCCTATGGACAATTAGTATAATAACTGAAAAAGAAAGGTTATTGCACATATAATTAGCACTAAAAGCGTGGCAACTGAAGGTTGACATGTGTTGTGTGAAAACTGAATGTTTGTCTGAAGTAATAAATTTCGCTACACCCTGACTTAATTTAGCAAAATAATTAATAAAACTGGAAAATTGAAAGTTAATTTAGTGACTGAAATTAATAGTGAACTTTGCTTCTGAAGCATATCGAAATTCAGTAAAATACAGTTAGTCTTGGGCTACCTCAACAATCATTTCAAAAGCGGGACGTTCTGTTACAATGAACGCTGCTCAGTTTAACACACCCGATTTGCAAAATTTGAATTGTGAACAGATAAATTTTTCTAACGAAAATGAACAGTGTACTCAAAATACGACAGATCTATTTGATTCCGAGGTAGTGACTAACAGTGCACATCCGATTGGGAAACCTTTTCAATAATTACAGAATGACCAAATGCTTACAGAAAACGTGACAAATGCAGATACACCAACACACAGCATAGAAAATAGAGTCGCTAATTTTGGCTTGGATCAAATTATGGCAGTATTGCTACAGTTTAAGAAAGAACATGACAACAATCACAAACAACTTAGTGAAAGTCTCAAACAAGAAATTAATGAAAAACAGGAAAACCTTAATGAAAAACTAGACAACAATTCTAGACAGCTTAGTGAACAGATTACAGCCGTTGCCACGCAATGTCATGATACTAAAGAACCATTACGTGAGGAAATTAAGGCTTGTGCTAGGAAAAGTAGTGAAGAAATTAGATCTGTTGCTCAAGAATTAAGGAATACGCAAGCAGCTACAACAGAATCACTTAGAGACGAAATTAGTGCAGTCGGTAAACAATGCTCTGAAAACGCAACACAGTTACGCGACGAGTTTGAATTAATGTCAGCAGAACTTTCGCGCACACTGGATGCAAAAGAAGACGCGAAATTCGACCAACAGAACAGTAAAATTGACGATCGTTTTAATCACCACCTACAAAAGAGTGAAACGCGTTACCGTAAATTTATACAGGAACAGAATAAAGTAAAGCGACAAGTCATGGAAACAATTACCGCACAGAGACAGGAAGATGAACGTAAATTGTTTACGAAAGCAAAAACTTACGTAGACAACAATATTGGTACAGCATCAGACGAAATTAATACTATCAAACAGTTGAACACCGAATTGCGTGATGAAATTTCCGATCTTAAATCAAAAACAGATACACACACAGTAGACTTTCAGACAGTGACCGACAGACTTGAACAATTAGAACTAATACAGGATTCCGATGTCATCAAAGCAGACGTTAAAAAATTGAACGAAAACACACGTAAAATACAAAAACAAATTAATGCTTGTGACACTAAAAACGATGATCAGGTTAAAATACTGACTGAAAAATATGATGAATTGGCCAGTCGTATTGACGTTATTGAAAGTAATAATGACAGCAAATCAGACGATACTTCACCGATTTCGTTTAATCAGACACCTGAATTCCAAAACTTACAACAGACGATCAGTGAGATACATTCGTCCAATAATACATTACGTAGAAAATTGTCAACTTTACAGCAAGAAGTGACAGAGATGAAAAATGTTTCAGTCAATAACACGTCACAGCATACGGCACATTCCGAACACTTGTCACACTCACACAGCCAGTATAATTTAGGTAATTTACAGAGAGTACGTGACTTAGATTCCGAACAATCACAGACAAATAGATTCTCATACAATCCTGAACCTGTTCAGACCTACAGAGACGATAATTTTGATTACAAGCATTTTCTATCCGTGAGAAAATTTAAAGTATTTAAAAATGACAGAACACAGATTCACCGCTTGGATTGGATACAACAATTTAGCTTTGCTTTTCCTCCGACTTGGCCCGTAACACACAAACTTGAATTTATTTGCAGTTTTTTGGAAGGCGAACTGGCAACTCGTATAAGACCGATCGTGAGACAATGCTACTCGGTAGAAGAATTTCAGAATGGTTTTCTGTCAGCTTATTGGTCGAAGACGACACAGCGCGGAATCAAGGATCAATTAATTAGTTTACCGAATTATGAGAACTCAAATTTTTCCACTGTCACGCAATTTTTTGAACACGTGGTCCAACAAAACCAGTATTTAAGTGAACCATACAGTGAATCTGCACTTATTGAATTATGTATTTCTAAATTACCACGATCATTAAGAGTGTCACTTTTAGCGGGTCAACAGAAAGAAAATATTTCGGCATTCAGAGATCTGTTACAGCTTCTGGAAGTGCAGCAATCGGATTATACCTGTATAAACAAAAATTTTTCATATAATAACCAAGGACAACAAACATACAGCAATTACGATCAGCCACGCAATTTCAATAGCAAAGCTAATAGACGCTTCAGGAACGACAACCACCAGAACTTTAATAACAGACAAAATTTTAATTATCAGTATCGTCAAGATTATCAGCAACAGCGAACGCATTTTGGTAACAATAGAGGTTTTTCACAACAACAGCATGAAAGTCAGCCGGTTAGCATACCTAACCAACAATGTAATGTGCAAGGTCAACCAAGCTTTAATGTTTCGCCGCCTACACGTATAGCGTCAGCTCCACCAAATAGTAACGCATAGCGACAAGGAAATCAGTACGTACAGAAAACACATCATTTCAATTCCTATCGCAATGCACCGTGTAGAAATGACTATCATGACAGACGTAAAAGTAATGAGCACAATTTTCAGCGTACGTTTAATAACAGTCGGTCTTATCAGCAGCAAAATCATCCGCAACAACATATTATCATGAATGAATCAGACAGTAGATATCATCCCGAACGTAATACGTCAGGAAGAAATAACAGAACAGTTCAAATAGTGGAATTACCACAGAATCCTCCCGAAAATAATAGCACGTCAGATAGAATTTGACTAAATACAGTACAGGTTGCATCTTCCAGTAACGTAAGCAATACTTTTGACACGCAGAATCTTGTTCACGAATATGTTATTTGAAACATGCCATGTTGAATGCACCTCTTTTATCATACCCAGATCTTACTAGAAATTCTTCCATTGAACCGACTGTTCTAACACCGCTTTAGGCGTACACATTTTTCAGGAAATTGAAGAAGATGGGACTACAGTAATTAAAAACATCGCCTTTGCGAGTCTCATTCTGTCATCTGCTGAACGCAATTATTCTGTTACAGAACTTGAAACATTATGTGTTGTTTGGGCATTTACGAGATTTCGGCATTTTCTTTATGGAAGACATACGACCGTTTACACAGATCATAGAGCGATACAGTTTTTACTTTCCGCTAAATTTACACACGACAGATTAAGTAGATGGAAACTTTATTTGCAGGAATTTAATTTTACAATTGTTCACATTCCCGGTACACAAAATATAGTAGCAGACGCACTATCCCGTTCTCTCAGCAACAATCAGCAAGACATCGCAACCAACTTCTGCAAAGCAAATTTCAGCGTCATGTACATTCAACAAGTTGCATTTGAAAATTTCATTTCGTCGTCATTACAAGACATAGCACAAGAGCAGAGTAAAGACAGCGTATGGAAAGAAATTAAACACCTTTGGCAAGCTAGGAATAATGTTACCATTAGAAACCATTACACTGTACGCAATGACATTCTGTTTCGCCGCTCTCACCCTGACAGCAACAATTGGTTATTATGCATTCCTGACGAATTTGTTAACAAATTAATCTGGTATACTCATTTAAGTTACGCATATTACGGAGCCAGAAAATGTTTTCTTATACTGAGACAAAACTGTTATTTTACCAACATGGAGAAACGTATTCGACGAGTTTTAGCGTCATGTAAAATCTGCGAGGAAAAATGCTGAACCACCTAACAAAATTAAAGAATTAGTAACATTTCCTACATCTCGTCGACTACGACACCATGAAATAATTGTCATTGCGCTGAACAACATCAAACGTGCCGCAGAGCGCCGGAGAAGACAACAAAAACAGGTTTGTATACGCCGTGACTTTCACATTGGACAGAAGATATTAGTACGTACACACTATTTATCTAATAAAGGAAAAGGTAGGTGCAGTAAATTTGAACGTCTATACGCAGGTCCATATCGAATTCGCAGCATTCCTCACCCCAATGTAGTACACGTCGAAACTCTGAGAACCAGAAAAACCAAAGGCAATCGCCATATCTCCAACATCAAACCCTTTATTGAATGAACATACTTTATGATTTATCACACTGTAATGCCATTTCCTGATTTTTTGTATGACCACTTATGCAATTATATTCACATGAACACTTACTGATGATTATCGTATTTTTTCTTGGCAAGTGCCCGGCAAGGCAAGGTTAGCAGGTCGCTCTTCTTGTCGTTACACATCAGACCGTGCATATTTTTCCAGATAAACTTACATATTTTATGACCAATGATGCGATTCTATCTAGTGACATATTAATTTTATCAAATTCCTTCTCCATTAAAGTCTGCAACTCTCGCCTCTATGAACTACACAACATACAAGCTGAACAAATAGAGGCATTTCTTGTTGTTACACATCAGACCGTGCACATTTTCCATTATTATGTATGTATGATTGCTTTACTGTTTTGTTTGTATGCTCTATGAAATATTTAAGATATAACAAACACCAGTTGACTTTGACATTTTGCCTTATGATATCTCAACATCGTGACTATTTTTACATTTTTTTTTTGCTGCTACATTGTGATACTCTGTGTACATTTTTGCATCTGAGCACTGTCTATGATTTTTGACATATTACGTTTTCTGTCATGCTATGCTGTATGCTTAATTATATCACCACAAACCAGCTTTTATTTAATGGGTATATGATTTAAATGCAAGACTTTAATCATTGTTCATCAATTTCAGAAAGAAATAACGTGTAAAAGAAATAAAAATGGGAACTTCACCTTCGCAATGAACGAAAGAAGATGCAATACCTCGTGACGAAGAGTAAATGAATCAGAATTAACAAGCATTAACAAGAATATACTATACACATCGTATGATAGCAGTCTTAACTAATTTTTTCTTTCAGAATACGAGGCGTTTGATGCAGGCTGTCAGATAGAACTACACATCTTAGTTTTAGTGATAAAATATGCTAGAAATAAGGAACTTTATACTATGAATAGTTGTATAATGAAGTGACTTTTTTGCAGATGATAATGAATGATGATGAATAGTGATGAAGAATATGCTACTATGGATAATGCAGTTTTTCTTTAAAGGTGATGATAATAATGGAATTATGTTGATATGGATAATAAAGTTCTGCTTTGCAGGTGATGATAGTAATGATAGTGAAGTTTTTCTTTGCAGATGAGGATAATGTTGAAGTTTATGTATTAATGCTATGTAGTTATTTAAGTATTTGTTGCAGTTCGTTTTGACAGTATGTCTTATGTCGCATGGTATGATGACTGAAGGTTTTGGAAAGGACAGCTACAGAACATATATATTTATTACACATTTCATTACCTGTTAATTCGAAGTTCCCTGCTTTTCAGCGTAATATGCGTTTCTTCTTTCAGTTTAATAATACATTTTGTATATTTTGCAGGAGAAATTATTCATGAAATTAATGTGCTATAAGCAGTTGGTCATTAAACCTGTGTCATTCATGAATGTGATCACATATACTCCATTTGTTTCATAACCTTGCTACAGCTGACTCATGACGAATGACGTTACACATCTTAATTTGCAGCAATAATAAGTCAAAAGCAAATATTGTTATGCCCCAGCAATTAATTATCGGTCCCAACGCAATGCATTGCTAGCACAAAAAAATGTATTACCAGTCCCACATAATGATACCAATTTAAAAGAGTTATGAGTAATCCTGAATGATTTTTTTTTTCAGCCACAGACTTGAGTAATAGTTACAGTATGTTACATTTTAATTATGTCTTATGTCACTTAAATGATGAGTTCTAAGTAATAGTGAATGATATTTTGTAATAATGCATGCATGCTCTACACACTTTAACTCCTGTTTTGAATGATGACTTCTGATGATTTGTAACTGGACAATGAGTGCCAATAACTATTTGTAAATATGTCACATGTCACTTGAATGATGAAAAATGTTTTGTAATATTCAATACTTGCTAGCCAACAAATGCCACTGTTGCTTATATTTTAAATTTATATTATGTCACTTACATGCTATATATATGAATACCAGTAGCTTGATGCTACACTCATTAGCTCCTGTTTTGAAGGATGACTTCTGATGGTTTGTAACTGGCCACTGAGTGCCAATAATTATTTTTAAATATGTCATATGTCACTTGAATGATGAAAAATGTTTTGTAATACTCAATACTTGCTGGCCAACGAATGCCACTGTTTCTTATATTTTAAATTTGTATTATGTCACTTTCATGCTATATATATGAATACCAGTAGCTTAATGCTACACTAATTAGCTCCTGTTTTGACTGATGACTTGTGATGTTTTGTAACTGGTCAATGAGTGCCAATAATTATTTTTAAATATGTCGTATGTCACTTGAATGATGAAAAATGTTTTGTAATATTCAATACTTGCTGACCAATGAATGCCACTGTTTCTTATACTTTAAATGTGTATTATGTCACTTTTATGCTATATATATGAATACCAGTAGCTTGATGCTACACTAATTAGCTCCTGTTTTGAATGATGAGTTGTAATGGATTGTAACTGGTCAACGAGTGCCAATGTTCTCTGTAAACAGATAACTTATGAACATTATTCTGTGATACTTCATACATGGTACAGAAATGTTCAGTAACTAGGCGATGAGTGCCATGAATTACTCAAATTAGTTGATAGAATAGTGTAATTATCAATGATGACTGGAATAAGACTTAATTTCCTTCACCTTCTGACCTAATTACTAGAAATTACTACAATATCCGTTTGTCCTGTCTATCCTCATGCTCATGGAGCACTATATTAGCTTTTTGCACTAATTCTACGTTGGTGTACCTTACAAGAACGTGGTGTTGACACGACACACTGTCCACCACCTTGAGCGATGGATGTGTTATTATGGTCCCACTGTTTGGTGTACCTAATGTACTACCAAAATGATAACATGGAATATTACTACGACATTTCAGTGTCTTGGCTACACTGATTAATACTTCAGGGAAAAGAACTTCAGATTGTCTCTCTTGATGTTGTGCTTCTGTAGAAAGATATAGACTTTCAGTGCAGCTGCGTGCAACCTAATGTGCTACAACCATGATGCAATCCTTCCCTTTCCTATCCTAGTTCTTGTAAAATAGTAAAAAAAAAGTACTACAGTGCGTGTGCACTTTTGATTTGTATCCATTGCGTATACATTTTGTGATTTGCTGATATATTCTTAACTACAGTGCGTGTGCACTTTATGCCATTTGTTAATATGATTTGTATTCATTGCGTATACATTTTGTGATTTGCTGATATATTCTGAACTACAGTGCGTGTACACTTTATGTCATTTGTTAATATGATTTGTACTCATTGCCTATACATTTTGTGATATCCTCATATGTTCTGTACTACAGTGCGTGTGCACGTTTGCCATTTGTTAATATGTTTTGTACTCATTGTGTATACATTTTGTCATTGCTTGATATGTTCTGTACTCAGTGCATGTGCACTATATTTTATTTCATGTTCTGCACTTATATATATGTATATATTCTGTGATTGCAAACTTAGTTAATTAAGAAAAATTTGTTGCTCATAGCAAGTCCAATTGACTCACCATCGCTGCCAAATTATTGCCCCCTCCCCCACCCCCCAGTGGAGGGTTATGTAAGAGGTATGCGATGTATGCGCTGCCTGCAACAGGCAAGACTTAGGAGAGTCTCTGACCAGAGAGCAGTATGTAGTTAGTTGTTGCTTGTCGCTAGTCGGCATCAGTCAGTAGTAGTCGACAGTAGTCTGCGTGAGTCGGCAGTAGTGTGCAGTTGTCGACAGTTGTCTGCGTGAGTCAGCAGTAGTCGGTAGGAGTCTGCGCGTGTCTGCGCTTGTGTGGAGTCTGCTCTGGTCGGGACTCTGGAGGATGAGTATTATTGTAGAAGGTAAAGAAGCAGCCTTGCGCACATCTAATAATGTAGGTCAACTGTCATTCAATTTCTTTTAAAAAATGCCCCAATAATAATTTTTATAATATAAAGTAATTTTTTTTAAAAAAAGCATTCATTTCAATTTAAAGATTTTATTCAATGGATTATCTTTCCTTTCATGAATCACAAAGCATAGGCCAGCATTGCACGGAGCTGTGCCGAAAATTTTTTATGTAAGAGCAGATATATTTGAAGTTTTTATTGAGGTAAGAATTTTTGCTTTTTTTATTCAGAGTACAGGGCCGTGGCGCAGTGCTGCTGTCGTCATAAAATTTACCAGGTTACTGAATTTTTGTTTTATTATTTTGGTGTTTACGAATTTTTCTGTTTCGAACTTAACGTTAAATGAGAAAAGAATTTTGTGGGTACATTCAATGTGAATGCATTTCTGCACAGAGATTATAAATGGGAGCCAATTTTGTTCACAGGTTACAATATTTAAAATTCATTTAATTAATATTTTTGTGGGGAAGTTACAGGCGTACACAAGGTATAAAAGGGCAGAGCGTTGGTGGAGTTGTCATTTGTATTCAGGTGATTATTACGAAAGGTTTCCGGTGTGATTATGATCTTATGACGGGAGTTAAGAGATTTTAAACGCAAAATGGTAGTTGAAGCTAGACGCATGGGACATTGCATTTCGGAAATGGGTTCAAATGGCTCTGAGTACCATGGGACTTAACATCTCAGGTCATCAGTCCCCTAGAACTTAGAACTACTTAAACCTAACTAACCTAAGGACATCATACACATTCATGCCCGAGGCAGGATTCGAACCTGCGACCGTAGCGGTAGCGCGGTTCCAGACTAAAGCGCCTAGAACCGCTCGGCCACCAGTGGCCAGCTAGGGGACTGATGACCTCAGATGTTAAGTCCCATTGTGCTCAGACCCATTAGAACCATTTTGATTTGGAATTGAACATCCGAGATCCACAGTGTAAAGACTCTGCCGGGAACATCATCTTTCAGGCATTACGTTTCACCACGGACAACATAGTGACCCACAGTCTTCACGTAATGAGGAAGAGCCGCGGTGTTTGCTTAGAGTTGTCGGTGCTAATAGAAAAGCAACATTTCGGGAAAACACTGCAGAAAAGTGCAGCGAAGACTGGCGTTAATAAGGCAGCAGACGAAGGACGCGAGTGCCTTTGCTCACAGCACGACCTCGCCGTCAGCGCCTCTACATCTACATCTATACTCCGCGAGCCACCTTACGGTGTGTGGCGGAGGGTACTTATTGTACCACTATCTGATCCCCCCTTCCCTGTTCCATTCACGAATTGTGCGTGGGAAGAACGACTGCTTGTAAGTCTCCGTATTTGCTCTAATTTCTCGGATCTTTTCGTTGTGATCATTACGTGAGATATATGTGGGCGGTAGTAATATGTTGCCCATCTCTTCCCGGAATGTGCTCTCTCGTAATTTCGATAATAAACCTCTCCGTATTGCGTAACGCCTTTCTTGAAGTGTCCGCCACTGGAGCTTGTTCAGCATCTCCGTAACGCTCTCGCGCTGACTAAATGTCCCCATGACGAATCGCGCTGCTTTTCGCTGGATCATGTCTATCTCTTCTATTAATCCAACCTGGTAAGGGTCCCATACTGATGAGCAATACTCAAGAATCGGACGAACAAGCGTTTTGTAAGCTACTTCTTTCGTCGATGAGTCACATTTTCTTAGAATTCTTCCTATGAATCTCAACCTGGCGCCTGCTTTTCCCACTATTTGTTTTATGTGATCATTCCACTTCAGATCGCTCCGGATAGTAACTCCTAAGTATTTTACGGTCGTTACCGCTTCCAATGATTTACCACCTATGGCATAATCGTACTGGAATGGATTTCTGCCCCTGTGTATGCGCATTATATTACATTTATCTACGTTTAGGGAAAGCTGCCAGCTGTCGCACCATTCATTAATCCTCTGCAGGTCTTCCTGGAGTACGTACGAGTCTTCTGATGTTGCTACTTTCTTGTAGACAACCGTGTCATCTGCAAATAGCCTCACGGAGCTACCGATGTTGTTAACTAAGTCATTTATGTATATTGTAAACAATAAAGGTCCTATCACGCTTCCTTGCGGTACTCCCGAAATTACCTGTACATCTGCAGATTTTGAACCGTTAAGAATGACATGTTTTGTTCTTTCTTCTAGGAAATCCTGAATCCAATCACAAACCTGGTCCGATATTCCGTAAGCTCGTATTTTTTTCACTAAACGTAAGTGCGGAACCGTATCAAATGCCTTCCTGAAGTCCAGGAATACGGCATCAATCTGCTCGCCAGTGTCTACGGCACTGTGAATTTCTTGGACAAATAGGGCGAGCTGAGTTTCACATGATCTCTGTTTGCGGAGTCCATGTTGGTTATGATGAAGGAGATTTGTATTATCTAAGAACGTCATAATACGAGAACATAAAACATGTTCCATTATTCTACAACAGATTGACGTAAGCGAAATAGGCCTATAATTATTCGCATCTGATTTATGACCCTTCTTGAAAATGGAAACGACCTGCGCTTTCTTCCAGTCGCTAGGTACTTTACGTTCTTCCAGAGATCTACGATAAATTGCTGATAGAAAGGGGGCAAGTTCTTTAGCACAATCACTGTAGAATCTTACGGGTATCTCGTCTGGTCCGGATGCTTTTCCGCTACTAAGTGATAGCAGTTGTTTTTCAATTCCGATATCGTTTATTTCAATATTTTCCATTTTGGCGTCCGTGCGACGGCTGAAGTCAGGGACTGCTGGACTCTTGACCATATCGTTTAGACCCTAGACTGTTGGAAAATATTGGATTGGTCAAACGAGTCCCGATGTTACTTGGTAAGAGCTGATGGTAGGGTTCAAGTGTGAAGCAGACCACAGGAGGCCATGGACCCAAGTTGTCAAGAAGACACTGTCGAGCTGGTAGTTGCTCCGTAATGGTGTGGGATTTGTTTACATGGAATGGACGGTGTCCTCTGGTCAGACTGAATCGGTCATTGAAGGTAAATGATTATGTTGTCTACTTGGGGACCATTTGCAGCCATTCAGGGCCTTCCTGATCCCAAGCAACGATGTCATGTAAGCGGGCCACAATCGCTCGCGATTGGAAAGTTCGAGCGAGTCATTTAGCGACCCAGATCGCCCAACATGAATTCCATCCAATATTTACGGGAAATGCTGAGAGGTCAGTTCGTGTCGAAAATCCTGCACTGGAAAAACTTCCGCAATTATGGACGGCTACAGAGTCAGCTTGCTGGAGAGGACTTCCTACGACTTGAATCGATACCGCCGGCCGGTGTGGCCGAGCGGTTCTAGACGCTACAGTTTAGAACGGTACGGTCGCAGGTTCGAATCCTGCCTCGGGCATGTGTGTGTGTGATGTCCTTAGGTTAGTTAGGTTTAAGTAGTTCTAAGTTCTAGGGGACTGATGACCTCAGATGTTAAGTCCCACTGTGCTCAGAGCCATTTGAACGATTTTTGAATCGATGGCACGTCGAGTTGTTGCATCTAGCCGGCAAAAGGCGGTCCGACGAGATATACGAAGGTGTCCCATGACTTTTGTCACCTCAGTGTGTAGCGGCGCAACATTGTGATGCGAGAAACAGTCGGTTTTCATAAAACAGTGCGCAAACTACACAGGCTGAGGTCATCCAGTCTTTGATAATGATAACACTTACCATCTGACAACGAACTTGAAACATAATCCAAACGCTTTCTTACTTTTTCGTTGGAGACAGACCCACATTTTAATGTTGACTATTTCATTAGTCTCTGGGTGAATAATCTGATACTAATAATACCAAAATAATTAGTGTATCGTTGATTCAGTCTTGAAGAGTAAACATTATTAACGCCAGATACGTAATACATTAACTCATTTGTATAGTAATCAAACGTTTAAAGATGTTATATACAGGGAAGTTAGATTCTTTAAAGAATCGAGCCTTGGACGTTACTAGTGAGTAATAGAAAAAACATAAAAAATCTTGGTTACAATTCTCATACAATAAAGCACATTAGAATTTATGCATGTAGCTGATTCTTGTATGCTTTGTACGTAATTTGTTCCTGATAATTTGTTTTTTATCTTTCTATTTTTATAATCAGAATGATAGCTCACATAGAGTCTGTGGAACGAATATTATCTTCTCAGGTATATCGTGCGTATGATTGTGTACTTATTTTCACCTAATATATTGCATACCCGCCATGATATTCCCACTATGGGTCAATGGAAGAAGCAGTGAAACTAATGTAATGTTATCGGAACGCGAGTGGCTCGCGTCACTCTTGCTAACATCAGCCAGGTTGAAACTTCCTGGAAGATTAAAACTGTGTGCCGGAACGAGACTCGAACTCAGGACCTTTCCCTTTCGCGGGCAGGTACTCTGCCATCTAAGCTACCCAAGCACGACTCACGCCCCGTCCTCACAGCTTTATTTCCGCCAGTACCTCGTCTCCTACTTTACAAACTTCACAGAAGCTCTCCTGCGACCCTTGCAGAACTAGAACTCCTGGAAGAAAGGAAACATCCCACAGGCTGTGGCTAAGCCACGTCTCCGCAGTATCTTTTCTTCCAGGAGTGCTAGTTCTGCAACGTTCGCAGGAGAACTTCTGTGAAGTTTGGAAAATATGAGACGAGGTACTGGCGGAAGTAAAGCTGTGAGGACGGAACGTGAGTCGTGTTTGTGTAGTTCCGATGGTAGAGCACTTCTACATCTACATCTACATCTATACTCCGCGAGCCACCTTACGGTGTGTGGCGGAGGGTACTTATTGTACCACTATCTGATCCCCCCTTCCCTGTTCCATTCACGAATTGTGCGTGGGAAGAACGACTGCTTGTAAGTCTCCGTATTTGCTCTGATTTCTCGGATCTTTTCGTTGTGATCATTACGCGAGATATATGTGGGCGGTAGTAATATGTTGCCCATCTATTCCCGGAATGTGCTCTCTCGTAATTTCGATAATAAACCTCTCCGTATTGCGTAACGCATTTCTTGAAGTGTCCGCCACTGGAGCTCGTTCAGCATCTCCGTAACGCTCTCGCGCTGACTAAATGTCCCCATGACGAATCGCGCTGCTTTTCGCTGGATCATGTCTATCTCTTCTATTAATCCAACCTGGTAAGTGTCCCATACTGATGAGCAATACTCAAGAATCGGACGAACAAGCGTTTTGTAAGCTACTTCTTTCGTCGATGAGTCACATTTTCTTAGAATTCTTCCTATGAATCTCAACCTGGCGCCTGCTTTTCCCACTATTTGTTTTATGTGATCATTCCACTTCAGATCGCTCCGGATAGTAACTCCTAAGTATTTTACGGTCGTTACCGCTTCCAATGATTTACCACCTATGGCATAATCGTACTGGAATGGATTTCTGCCTTGGCGGGAAAGGCAAAGGTCCCGAGTTCGAGTGTCGGTCCGGCACACAGTTCTAATCTGCCAGGAAATTTCATATCAGCGCCCACTCCGCTGCAGAGTGAAAATCTCATCAGCTAAGTTGCTTATCAGCCGAGACCCCTAGAACGCCAACCGAGTTCGACTGAGCTTTCCTTTGCGACCTGCCAGCCGTTTCCCTGGAAGGCTTAGTGACTCTAGCTTCCAATTACCAACATACCAACCCTCAAGAAATGTAAACTGGGGACGTCGTGGTCTATGACACATAACATCTCTTATGTGTTCAGCAGAGTAAAAGCAGTAATCACATGCGTAGAAAATTTGCAAGGTTTAAAGCAGTGATAAAGCATGAATACCTAAAAAAGAAGAAAATACAAAAATGCAGTAAGTGAAGGAGGCAAAAAGGAATACAAAACGCCTCAAAAATTAGATCGACAGGAAGTGCAAAATGGCTAAGCAGGGACAGCTAGAGGACGAGGCTTATCTCACGAGGGGTAAGAGAGATACTGCCTACAGGAAAATTAAAGAGACCTTTGGAGAAAAGAGAACCATTTGCGTGAATATCAAGAGCTCAGATGGAAACCCAGTTCCAAGCAAAGAAGGGGAAGCAGAAGGTGGATGGAGTATATAGAGGGTCTATACAAGGGCGATGTTCTTGAGGACAATATTATGGAAATGCAAGAGGATGTAGATGAAGATGAAATGGGAGATATGATACTGCGTGAAGAGTTTGACAGAGCACTGAAAGACCTAAGTCGAAACAAAGCGTCGTGAGTAGACAACATTCCATTAGAACTACTGACGGCCTTGGGAGAGCCAGTCCTGACAAAACTGTACCATCTGGTGAGCAAGATGTATGAGACAGGCGAAATTCCCTCAGACTTCAAGAACAATATAATAATTCCAATCCCAAAGAAGGCAGGTGTTGACAGATGTGAAAATTACCGAACTATCAGTTTCATAAGTCTCAGTTGCAAAACACTAACGCGAATTCTTTACAGACGGTTGGAAAAACTGGTAGAAGCTGACCTCGGGGAAGATCAGTTTGGATTCCGTTGAAATGTTGGAACACGTGCGGCAATACTGAGCCTACGACTTATCTTAGAACAAAGATTAAGGAAAGGCAAACCTACGTTTTTAGCATTTGTAGACTTAGAGAAAGCTTTTGATAATGTTGACTGGAATACTCTCATTCAAATTCTGAAGGTGGCAGGGGTAAAATACAAGGAGCGAGAGGCAATTTACAATTTGTGCAGAAACCAGAAGGCAGTTATAAGAGTCGAGGGACATGAAAGGGAAGCACTGATTGGGAAGGGAGTGAGACAGGGTTGTAGCCTCTCCCCGATGCTATTCAATTTGTATATTGAGCAAGCAGTAAAAGAACCGAAAGAAAAGTTCGGAGTAGGCATTGTAATCCATGGAGAAGAAATAAAAGTTTTGAGATTCGCCGATGACATTGTAATTCTGTCAGAGACAGCAAACAATTTGGAAGAGCAGTTGAACGGAATGGACAGAGTGCCCGCATCTCGTGGTCGTGCGGTAGCGTTCTCGCTTCCCACGCCCGGGTTCCCGGGTTCGATTCCCGGCGGGGTCAGGGATTTTCTCTGCCTCGTGATGGCTGGGTGTTGTATGCTGTCCTTAGGTTAGTTAGGTTTAAGTAGTTCTAAGTTCTAGGGGACTTACGACCACAGCAGTTGAGTCCCATAGTGCTCAGAGCCATTTGAACCATTTTTTTGGAATGGACAGAGTCTTGAAAGGAGGGTATAGGTTGAACATCAACAAAAGCCAGACGAGGATAATGGAATGTAGTCGAATTAAATCGGGTGATGCTGAGGGAATTGGTTTAGGAAATGAGACACTTAAAGTAGTAAAGGAGTTTTGATTTTTGGGTGGCAAAATAACTGATGATGGTCGAAGTAGAGAGGATATAAAATGTAGACTGGCAATGGCAAGGAAAGCGTTTCTGAAGAAGAGAAATTTGTTAACATCGAGTATAGATTTAAGTGTCAGGAAGTCGTTTCTGAAAGTATTTGTATGGAGTGTAGCCATGTATGGAAGTGAAACATGGACGATAAATAGTTTGGACAAGAAGAGAATAGAAGCTTTCGAAATGTGGTGCTACAGAAGAAGGCTGAAGATTAGATGGGTAGATCACATAACTAATGAGGAGGTACTGAATAGGATTGGGGAGAAGAGAAGTTTGTGGCACAACTTGACTAGAAGAAGGGATCGATTTGTAGGACATGTTCTGAGGCATCGAGGGATCGCCAATTAAGCATTGGAGGGCAGCGTGGAAGGTAAAAATCGTAGAGGGAGACCAAGAGATGAATAGAATAAACAGATTCACAAGGATGTAGGCTGTAGCAGGTACTGGGAGATGAAGAAGCTTGCACAGGATAGAGTAGCATGAAGAGCTGCATCAAACCAGTCTCAGGACTGAAGACCACAACAACAACCACCTAAAAAAAGCAGTACGTTGCATTTTTCTAGTTTGCAGGCATAAAAATTTCGTTATGAAGCATTGCTAACTTCAGGTGGTACAGACTCTGCAGGCTGACATAAATACAGGTTATAGAGGATGCAGAAGGCAGTAGATACGCAAAGGTAACGAGTCAAGAAAAAACAGATATGAAGAAAGGACAACACCAAACAAAGTAGACGACAAATAAGTTAAAGAAGTAGAATCCTAAAACTGATTTAATTATCATTTGAGAAACAGTTTACAATTTAACACTCTATTTCGAAGTACTAAAGTTTATCATTACAAGAGGACTGTTGCACAGCCTCCACTGATCTTAAAGCCAAAAAGAGAAAATAAATATGGATGGAGCATCTGTATCCTCGTACTCCATTGAAGGTAACTGATTCCCGTCAATTACAAGATGACTACAAGTTGCTTTAGAGATAAATCTGACAGTTAGATACCCATATAAAAACAATACGTCCAGTAGACAGTGGCACGTGTGATCAGTTCCCTGTACCGTACGTACTCTCGTTTATCGCAGTCGCGTTTTCCTCGTTTCAGAAACAAAATTTTCCTTTCCTTTCGTATCGCTGCCGTCGATTGCATTACATGCGGTCATTGATCTAAAGAGTGGAAACCAATATCACGGCCGAATTAGCTAGTAATTAGCTCCATCGAAGCATATAAATGACCTCTATTTATAGGTCAGGCATTGCATGGATTTCGTTGCGGACAAAGTGAATGAAATTTTCCGCAGTAAAGCAATAATAAACAAACTGTAGTGCGAGTTCAGGTAATCACTCACTAGTGTTTGCCGTGTTAATAACGCAGTACTGATCTTTTAGTAACCAGCAGCCAGTATTGGTGTTATATTAGTGTAAATTGTATTTAGCGATTTCTGTAGGGAATGCAGCGTTAGATGTGAGTTATAAACCACCACGAATGGCTGACACACAATTTTGGATCACAACCCGTAATATTATTTGTGATAAGCATAATTTATCTGTTTTTGACGTGATGAATGGTAAAATTTGTATTTGCTCTGTCTCTCATTCTGAATGTGGAAAACAGGAAAAGACAAAATATTCTCGAAGGAGAAGTAATACTGTCATGACTTTAGGAAGGAACGTGAGTTGTTTAAAGGTTTTGCCACGTCGCTGCTGCTGTTTATTTACTTTGCTTCCAACGGAGGTCTTCCGACAGTATGTTTGGGTAACAGATAATAATAGTGGGTGATTCCGTGATGATGTACAAACTTTCAGAGATGATGCAAAAGGCTAAATGTATTAATCGCAGATAAGGGACCCTGGTCCGGAAACTACCGAGTCGGAAGTTGTAAGCGAAAATCGTTCTGACAATTCAGAGAATGAAATGCATGTGCAGGTACTGTTGTTGGTAGGATTGTAGGGCAGGCAGCTTTCACAGGTGATAGTACGGACCGTCACAAGAAAAGAAAGTCCCGTAAACATGCGCTCTAAAATACTTACCTTTAAGAGCTATGAGCACTTGTTCATCATATACTGTGAAACACATCTACTAAACAAATTCCCATGGCTCTAAAGGCAAGTATTTTAGATCCCATGTTTACTGGACAATTTTTAAAGTGTATTCGCAATTGCGAATAAGGACAACCATCAGCTATAGAATCGAATTACGACAGTGAAAATTTGTGACTCACTGGAACACGAACCCAGACTTCACGCTTATATGCATGCATGTCCAAAGGAAATGTCCATTGTAATCACAGTTACACAGGCACTACAGTATCGTAATTCTGTTCTTGTTCTGGTCCATACTACCGCCTGTGAAAGTCGCCTAGCCTACACTCTTAGGAACAGCATTACCCATAGACGGATTCCACTCTCAGAGGTTACACAACGGTTTTCGCGTTTAACTTTTGCCTCGGTCGTTTCTCGACAGGGATCCCATACCTCAGATTGGTACATTTACTGTCTTCCATCACCCCTGTATAGTAATTAACATTTAGATTAAAGATGTATTATCTGAAGATATATGTGTAGGCAATTGTTAGCACAAACTTAGATCGTGCGAGACCACTGCAGCACCAGTTTTAAAATCAGTTTCAATGTATGTCAGAAAGTGGTCCAGCGCAGGTCAGTCATTGATTCCAGTTCTACAGTCTTCAGTCCGAAGGATGTTGTGATTTAGCTCTCCGCGCTACAGTGTCCTGAGCAAGGCTTCTCAGCTCTGCGTGACTCTTACATCCTACATCAATTTGTACCTGCTTGCCGTCGTCTCATGCCTTGAAATTTTTACCCTGTTTTCGACCTCCGCCCGTTACGAAACACTATTTTTAAAGACCACGGATTGTGTTGTGTCAACCGTTTGTCTACCTATGGTCAAGATGTACCGGAAATTCTTTTCTCCTCTGCGATTGAGTACCTCTTCATTGATCACCCGATCCACTCTCACCTTTGTGAATCTTTTTTAACAATGAAATGAATACCCATAGCTGCATACAGTCGCTGATATAAGTCAACGGGGACAGCTGAAAATATGTGCCGCGACCGGAACTCGAACCCGGGATCTCCTGCTTACATGGCAGACGCCTTATCCATCTGAGCCACCGAGTACACAGATGAGAGTGCGACTGCAGGGACTTATCTCTGGCACGCCTCCCGTAAGACCCACAATCCCAACTTATTGTCCCGCACTATATTCATAGTGCCCCTGCCCATTATACTCATTACTCGTGGATTCTTGTCGATTCCGGTAAGAGTTCGAGCACTGTTTATGCATCCGCACAGAAGAATATGGTCAAATATCTGGTGAGCCTTATATATACAGGGTGTTTCAAAAATGACCGGTATATTTGAAACGGCAATAAAAACTAAACGAGCAGCGATAGAAATACACCGTTTGTTGCAATATGCTTGGGACAACAGTACATTTTCAGGCAGACAAACTTTCGAAATTACAGTAGTTACAATTTTCAACAACAGATAGCGCTGCGGTCTGGGAAACTCTATAGTACGATATTTTCCACATATCCACCATGCGTAGCAATAATATGGCGTAGTCTCTGAATGAAATTACCCGAAACCTTTGACAACGTGTCTGGCGGAATGGCTTCACATGCAGATGAGATGTACTGCTTCAGCTGTTCAATTGTTTCTGGATTCTGGCGGTACACCTGGTCTTTCAAGTGTCCCCACAGAAAGAAGTCACAGGGGTTCATGTCTGGCGAATAGGGAGGCCAATCCACGCCGTCTCCTGTATGTTTCGGATAGCCCAAAGCAATCACACGATCATCGAAATATTCATTCAGAAAATTAAAGATGTCGGCCGTGCGATGTGGCCGGGCACCATCTTGCATAAACCACGAGGTGTTCGCAGTGTCGTCTAAGGCAGTTTGTACCGCCACAAATTCACGAAGAATGTCCAGATAGCGTGATGCAGTAATCGTTTCGGATCTGAAAAATGGGCCAATGATTCCTTTGGAAGAAATGGCGGCCAAGACCAGTACTTTTTGAGGATGCAGGGACGATGGGACTGCAACATGGTGCTTTTCGGTTCCCCATATGCGCCAGTTCTGTTTATTGACGAAGCCGTCCAGGTAAAAATAAGCTTCGTCAGTAAACCAAATGCTGCCCACATGCATATCGCCGTCATCAATCCTGTGCACTATATCGTTAGCGAATGTCTCTCGTGCAGCAATGGTAGCGGCGCTGAGGGGTTGCCGCGTTTGAATTTTGTATGGGTAGAGGTGTAAACTCTGGCGCATGAGACGATACGTGGACGTTGGCGTCATTTGGACCGCAGCTGCAACACGGCGAACGGAAACCGGAGGCCGCTGTTGGATCACCTGCTGCACTAGCTGCCCGTTGCCCTCTGTGGTTGCCGTACGCGGTCGCCCTACCTTTCCAGCACGTTCATCCGTCACGTTCCCAGTCCGTTGAAAGTTTTCAAACAGATCCTTTATTGTATCGCTTTTCGGTCCTTTGGTTACATTAAACCTCCGTTGAAAACTTCGTCTTGTTGCAACAACACTGTGTTCTAGGCGGTGGAATTCCAACACCAGAAAAATCCTCTGTTCTAAGGAATAAACCATGTTGTCTACAGCACACTTGCACGTTGTGAACAGCACACGCTTACAGCAGAAAGACGACGTACAGAATGGCGCACCCACAGACGGCGTTGTCTTCTATATCTTTCACATCACTTGCAGCGCCATCTGTTGTTGAAAATTGTAACTACTGTAATTTCGAAAGTTTGTCCGCCTGAAAATGTACTGTTGTCCCAAGCATATTGCAACAAACGGTGTATTTCTATCGCTGCTCGTTTAGTTTTTATTGCCGTTTCAAATATACCGGTCATTTTTGAAACACCCTGTATATAATCCTTTTTAACATCACATTTACCGTCTCTTGCCGGATGAATGCTTACTTTCACGTAGTTCAGCGATACACCACTTGAGACATTATTTTCAGCTTCATGTACTTCATTTTACGACACTTAAATCCTCTCCTTGTGGAATGATGCGGCACCGTGCTTCATACTGGTTCAAAATGGCTCTGAGCACTATGGGACTCAACTGCTGAGGTCATCAGTCCCCTAGAACTTAGAACTAGTTAAACCTAACTAACCTAAGGACATCACAAACATCCATGCCCGAGGCAGGATTCGAACCTGCGACCGTAGCGGTCTTGCGGTTCCAGACTGCAGCGCCTTTAACCGCACGGCCACTTCGGCCGGTTGCTTCATACTGGAGGGGACGATGCTAATGACGATTATTATTCGTAGTCCCAAACACAGGGTGTTCCAAACTATTCGACCTATTTCGCAAGACTATATCTTCTACATGAATGAAGTTGGAAACTTGAGATGAGTTGTAACTTAGGCATCGAAACTAAAAGCTTACTTTGATGCCAGTATTGATTTGCCGTTTGATGCAATTACCAGCATAACAGACTGCCTCATTGGTTCATTACCCCCCCCCCCCACCCCCCAACCCAGCCCACTGCCCGGTCCATATACTTGCCGTCGACAGAATCCCTGGCGCTGTTAGCTCGCTAGTCCTTTACCCACTGTGCGTTGCGTCAGGGTGGCGTTATCACGACAACGAAAAACCTTTTTGCGTTCTACGTTTCAACAGCTGCAGTTCAGTTCCAATTGTGCAGCGTGCTGTTCTTCGAGAGTAAGACACTGAATCTCTTAAATCAATAAACGTGCAATAATGGCAGTAGCAGTTTCATGACTGTGGTTGTTTATGCGAACAGAAATCCACACAATACCCAACGAGTGGTCGTCCAAGACATAGACTGCATTCAACAGAGTGTCACGCGTTGCTCACGAAAGTCTATCCGTCGTGCCAGCCGAATGTTGGTCATTGCTCAAGCATCTGTGCTCGTATGGCTGTTCTATGTCGACGTTTGTCTATGAAGACAAACAAATTTAATTGCTGCTAGTCTTCATCATAGTGATAAATAAGGGCATGTAGAGCTCTGAGATTTCATGCAGTGCGTAGGAATCAAAGATAACAATTCCCATTCACGTTTAGTGTTCAGTGATCAGTGATCAGTCTACGTATTATTTAAGTGGGCAAGTCAACCACAACAAGAACAGAGTATCGGGGACATGCTATCATATACTATGACCGAGCTCGATAAGGACTCTCCAGAGCTTCATGGGTTTAGTGCCGTTTCCTGAGAATAGATTAACGGTCAGTTTTTTTTTGCTGAAAATTCAGTTACAGTAACTATGAACCAGGACGTGTTGTATTTTCCTCGACTGCGAGAATAAACCGAAAATTTCTTCTTTGAACAGAACTGTGCGCCACTGCCCTGACACCGGCATGTAAGACCCATTACAAACAAAGAGCTTCCTCGACGATGAATCGGCTGTAATGAGCATTTGAAATTAGCTATTGCACTCCAACCTCACCTTGTAACACCATAGCTCTAATGCTGTACTGATTTATTTTGCTTTTGTTTCATTTAATGTTACATCATTGAGCTTCTGTAAATGTGTTTGTTTGAATCGATAACATAAAATTGTATACTCCTTTCTTTGTACGAACTTTGATATCATGATTTGATTGTATGCTGTGTAGCATATCTGCAATTTATATTCTTTGTCCCATTTGGAGGGAACAAAACTTACTGTATATGATTGTAATTTTGTGTGAATAATTTTTGGTAGAAATGTCAATATGTGCAAATGTTCTGTTTTGTTTAAAATGGTTGTTTACTGTTATGTAAACTGCTGATCCTCACTCAGGAATCTTAGTAATTTTATGTATAAAAGGTGTAGTGGTTCCCCTCGGGAACGGAACTGTGTAGCGCGCGCAAATTGTGGTTGGCCTAGGTAGAAAAGGTGAAACGAGAGTCAGTCGGGGACGAGCCAGCAGTCGGAAGCGAGCTACGAGTCGGGGACGAGCCAGCAGTCGGGGACGAGCTACGAGTCTGTGCACTGCAATGTAAAAGATGCATATTGTGCTGGTTCCGAGAGAGGCTTTTCCTGCTACTTTCCAATGCCTCGGATGGATGGATAAATAGCTGGAACTATTCTGGAATTTGTATCTGTCGTCGCCACCAAGAAATGACAGAGTCCAGCAATTCAGTCTGCGAATCCACCTACCAACATGCAGTGGCCACCACGTTGCGCAATCACAGTAACGCAATACTATAATGATGTACAGTGAAGGATCAGCTTACTGGATGTGTTAGTGTGCTCAAATATAAGGTAATTTATATCTGAATTTATGTACCAACCTTGATTTTTCTCCTCATCATAACACCTCTCAGGTTCCTTTCCGTTTGAACTAAAGTAATCACCGAGTGCCCCTACTGAAAGAACTTTTATGACCAATGTTATGCTAATTAATGCCTCTTGAACTTAGTAAAAAGAAAGTTAAAGTTAATGTGGCAAGAGAGTGAGTGAAAGTAAATGTTTGCTGAAAATAATTTTTCCTATTAAAACTGCTTATTAAAGTGCTGTTGCCAACTGCAAAATTAAAAGTTCTTAAGACTGAGGCTTATAAAGTTTTGCTTAGTAAATGATCACATTACTGCCTGTTGTAAATCGCAGAAAGTGATGGTTCAAATGGCTCTGAGCACTACGGGACTCAACTTCTGAGGTCATTAGTCCCCTAGAACTTAGAACTAGTTAAACCTAACTAACCTAAGGACATCACAAACATCCATGCCCGAGGCAGGATTCGAACCTGCGACCGTAGCGGTCTTGCGGTTCCAGACTGCAGCTCCTGTAACCGCACGGCCACTTCGGCCGGCCGCAGAAAGTGAGTCAGCATCGTAGAAAATTATACGTTCATGACTACTAAGTGTTTGTCTCTCTAGTGTGCTTATTTACAGTATAAAGACCACTCAGTTTGTGTAAGCCCTGAAAGTGATAGTGTTTTTCTGTACCTGTTATAATTTTGCAAATAGTTTGTGCTGCTCTAACTGTTAGTTTCAACCTTACCGTAAACATATGTATGTGTCAGAGTTAATTGCACTCGCTTGTGGTCAAGTATAGGTTGTGTTTACCCATTAGAGTTACTAACAACTATTTTCTTGAACGAGAATGTTAATCATTCTCTAGCCTAGTTAGGCTGGCGACCGTTTTCTTTATCAATTAAACAGTGCAGATAGGCAATATTTTGTTTATCACCGTTTAATTATTTACGTAATTCTGACTTTCACTTCCGATAAGCCACCCCCATTAGGAATAACACGGTCAACACAACAAAATTCCTCTCAGAGGGTAACACGGCTCTGTTGCTTTATACCATAATTACTAAAAATAATTCTGTTTTGCAAACCGCCTCCAGCTTCGAGGTTATGGTATAGCAGTAGCAGAAAGGAGTGCTATACGTGGCTTTTCCGTGACGGGACTATTTGTTCTGTTGGGGCATACTACGTAATAAACCAAACTTGGTATTTCATAGTATAAGCTACGTAAATACGCTGCTGTAGTGTTATAACCTCACCTTGTTTTGTGGGAATATTCCGTTTCCAATAACTCTGTCTGAACAACGACGTTGCCTAACAATACCAGTGAATGCAGTTCTTACAGACATGCTCACAAAAGTATCGGCCGCATTTCATTATCACCTGGATGCTGTTTATTCCTCCGATGGAAATTACAGTGAACATTTGAGGAAGGTAAATGAAAACTTTAATCCTAAACGGAACTGTAAGAACTATGACGGTTTTTCTTTTAAATAAAATTTATAGTCAATTCCGTAAAAAATCACTCTGAGTGAAATATTTTTAAAATTAAAATTTAAAACAGTCTTGAGTCCAATCTTGTTAAAATATTATTTTTATTGGAGTGAGTGACCGGTTTCGACTGTATGAAAGAGTCATCTTCAGACTCTGTACAGATATATTGCCAAAGTAGTATACACTTTATAATAAGCACATAAAAATATATGAAAATAAGATAAATAATAAATTATACCCGGAGCGGTGGATGGACACTGCTAGATGAGTTCCGTCGAACCTCGACGCTCGTGTAACTGCTGACTGTGCATGGAGGGAACGGGTATTAATAGGGCTGGTCACACACACCGTTCTGTGTATGACGTCCACAGCGGAACAGGACGCCATTTCCATGGTAACCCCCGATTATCCACGTAAACGCTGGGGCAGCGACAATCTTTGGTGCAAGTTTTGTAGTTCTGAGTTTAGAGGGTGGCATACCAATGAACCATTTTAATAGTATAATTTATATTCATTGACGAATAATTATCAACAATTGACATTACGATGTATTACAACTGTAACTGCTCCTTCGTAGTTATGTATTAAGTTATCTAATCATGAACGTGTTTTCTGATTGGCTACTTGTGATGTCATACTCGTTCCCTCCATGCACACTCAGCAGTTACACGAGAGTCTAGGGTCGACGGAACTAATCGAGCAGTGTCCATCCACCGTTGTGGGTATAATCTATTGTTATTTATCTTATTTTATATATATTTATATGCTTATTATGACGTGTATACTACGTTGACAATGTATATTTACAGAGTCTGAAGACGACTCTTTCATAGAGTCGAAACCTGTCACTACCTCAAATAAAAAAAAAAAATCTTAACAAGATTGCGATCAAGACTGTTTTAAATTTTAATTTTAACTACTTTTAAGATCGCTGACTATGTTTTCAAAAATTTCAAAGATCTTATGAAATATCCTTGGTCAAGCCGTATACTAAGATTGTGAAACAACATTTCCTTGTTCATTGATCATGAATTAAACTCAATACAATTTCGAGGACGACGGCCCACCTATGAATGCAACTAAACCGTCATTCAGTAAAGATGCGTAGAGGTGTCCACTATGACGAAGGCCTGTATCGTCGGTAGTCGCGTTGAGCTGAGGAAACGGGGCCAGTGGAAGCCTGTGGCTGTGATCCCGTCGAGAGGTGCGGGTCCACTGTAGCAGCCTTACCGTAGCGGTTTTGGGACAGCCAGGGGCTGCAATCCTGGTACAGACACGGCGGGTGGCAGCAGCTGCAGGCGGCGTGGTCCGCGACGTCGGCTCGTGCGCGGCTCACAGCCAGTCTCATGCCAGGTGCAACACACGCCGTCGACTGGCCGAACAGCGACCAGTTGGAGAGATTTGGAAAATGTGCTGGCCAGGGCAGCAGTCGAGCATTTTCTGTATCCAGAAAGGCCCGTACAGGACCTGCAACATGCGGTCGTGCATTATCCTGCTGAAATGTAGGATTTCGCAGGGATCCAATGAAGGGTAGAGCCACGGGTCGTAACAATCTGAAATGTAACGTCCACTGTTCAAAGTACCGTCAATGCGAACAAGAGGTGACCGAGACGTGTAACCAATGACACACCATACCATATCGCAGCCGAGAAATACATTTGCGGTGTCACGTGGACACGTGACTGCGTGGACCCAAATACACTACTGGCCATTAAAATTGCTACACCAAGAAGATGACGTGCTACAGACGCGAAATTTAACCGACAGGAAGAAGATGCTGTGATATGCAAATGATCAGCTTTTCAGAAAATTCACACAGGGTTGGCGCCGGTGGCGACATCTATAACTTGCTGATATGAGGAAAGTTTCCAACCGATTTCCCATACGCAAACAGCAGTTGACCGGCGTTGCCAGGTGAAACGTTGTTTTGATGCCTCGTGTAAGGAGGAGAAATGCGTACCATCACGTTTCCGGCTTTGATAAAGGTCGGATTGTAGCCTATCGCGATTGCGGTTTATCGTATCGCGACATTGCTGCTCGCGTTGGTCGAGATACAATGGCTGTTAGCAGAATATGGAATCGGTGGGTTCAGGAGGGTAATACGGAACGCCGTGCTGGATCCCAACGGCCTCGTATCACTACCAGTCGACATGACAGGCATCTTATCCGCATGGTTGTAACGGATCGTGCAGCTACGTTTCGATCCCTGAGTCAACAGATGGGGACGTTTGCAAGTAGACAACCATCTGTACGAACAGTTCGACGCCGTTTGCAGCAGCACGGACTATATGCTCGGAGACCATGGCTGCGGTTACTCTTGACGCTGCATCACAGACAGGAGCGCCTGCGATGGTGTACTCAACGACGAACCTGGGTGCACGAATGGCAAAACGTCATTTTTTCAGATGAATCTAGGTTCTGTTTACAGTATCATGATGCTCGCATCCGTGTTTGGCGACATCCGGGTGAACGCACATTGGAAGCCTGTATTCGTCATCGCCATACTGGCGTATCACCCGGCGTCATGCTATGGGGTGTCATTGGTTACACGTCTCGATCACCTCTTGTTCGCATTGACGGCACTTTGAACAGTGGACGTTACATTTCAGATGTGTTACGACCCGTGGCTCTACCCTTCATTCGATCCCTGCGAAATCCTACATTTCAGCAGGATAATGCACGACCGCATGTTGCAGGTCCAGTACGGGCCTTTCTGGATACAGAAAATGTTCGACTGCTGCCCTGGCCAGCACATTCTACTCTTGATGAACTGAGGTATCGTGTTGAAGGTGAATAGGAAGCTGTACCTGTACACGCCATCCAAGCTCTCTTTGACTCACTGCCCAGGCGTATCAAGGCCGTTATTCCGGCCAAAGGTGGTTGTTCTGGGTACTGATTTCTCAGGATCTATGTACCCGAATCGCGTGAAAATGTAATGACATGTCAGTTCTAGTATAATATATTTGTCCAATGAATACCCCCCCCCCCCCATGAACCATGGACCTTGCCGTTGGTGGGCAGGCTTGCGTGCCTCAGCGATACAGATAGCCGTACCGTAGGTACAACCACAACGGAGGGGTATCTGTTGAGAGGCCAGACAAACGTGTGGTTCCTGAAGAGGGGCAGCAGCCTTTTCAGTAGTTGCAAGGGCAACAGTCTGGATGATTGACTGATCTGGCCTTGTAACAATAACCAAAACGGCCTTGCTGTGCTGGTACTGCGAACGGCTGAAAGCAAGGGGAAACTACGGCCGTAATTTTTCCCGAGGGCATGCAGCTTTACTGTATGATTAAATGATGATGGCGTCCTCTTGGGTAAAATATTCCGGAGGTAAAATAGTCCCCCATTCGGATCTCCGGGCGGGGACTACTCAAGAGGATGTCGTTATCAGGAGAAAGAAAACTGGCGTTCTACGGATCGGAGCGTGGAATTTCAGGTCCCTTAATCGGGCAGGTAGGTTAGAAAATTTGAAAAGGGAAATGGATAGGTTAAAGTTAGATATAGTGGGAATTAGTGAAGTTCGGTGGCGGGAGGAACAAGACTTCTGGTCAGGTGACTACAGGGTTATAAACACAAAGTCAAATAGGGGTAATGCAGGAGTAGGTTTAATAATGAATAGGAAAATAGCAACGCGGGTAAGCTACTACAAACAGCTTAGTGAACGCATTATTGTGGCCAAGATAGATACGAAGCCCACACCTACTACAGTAGTACAAGTTTATATGCCAACTAGCTCTGCAGATGACGAAGAAATTGAAGAAATGTATGATGAAATAAAAGAAATTATTCAGGTAGTGAAGGGAGACGAAAATTTAATAGTCATGGGTGACTGGAATTCGAGTGTAGGAAAAGGGAGAGAAGGAAACGTAGTAGGTGAATATGGATTGGGGCTAAGAAATGAAAGAGGAAGCCGCCTGGTAGAATTTTGCACAGAGCACAACTTAATCATAGCTAACACTTGGTTTAAGAATCATGATAGAAGGTTGTATACATGGAAGAATCCTGGAGATGCTAAAAGGTATCAGATAGATTATATAATGGTAAGACAGAGATTTAGGAACCAGGTTTTAAATTGTAAGACATTTCCAGGGGCAGATGTGGACTCTGACCACAATATATTGGTTATGACCTGTAGATTAAAACTGAAGAAACTGCAAAAAGGTGGGAATTTAAGGAGATTGGACCTGGATAAACTGAAAGAACCAGAGGTTGTACAGAGTTTCAGGGAGAGCATAAGGGAACAATTGACAGGAATGGGGGAAAGAAATACAGTAGAAGAAGAATGGGTAGCTTTGAGGGATGAAGTAGTGAAGGCAGCAGAGGATAAAGTAGGTAAAAAGACGAGGGCTAGTAGAAATCCTTGGGTAACAGAAGAAATATTGAGTTTAATTGATGAAAGGAGAAAATATAAAAAATGCAGTAAATGAAGCAGGCAAAAAGGAATACAAACGTCTCAAAAATGAGATTGACAGGAAGTGCAAAATGGCTAAGCAGGGATGGCTAGAGGACAAATGTAAGGATGTAGAGGCTTATCTCACTAGGGGTGAGATAGATACTGCCTACAGGAAAATTAAAGAGACCTTTGGAGATAAGAGAACCACTTCTATGAACATCAAGAGCTCAGATGGAAACCCAGTTCTAAGCAAAGAAGGGAAAGCAGAAAGGTGGAAGGAGTATATAGAGGGTCTATACAAGGGCGATGTACTTGAGGACAATATTATGGAAATGGAAGAGGATGTAGATGAAGATCAAATGGGAGATACTATACTGCGTGAAGAGTTTGACAGAGCACTGAAAGACCTGAGTCGAAACAAGGCCCCCGGAGTAGACAACATTCCATTGGAACTACTGACGGCCTTGGGAGAGCCAGTCCTGACAAAACTCTACCATCTGGTGGGCAAGATGTATGAAACAGGCGAAATACCCTCAGACTTCAAGAAGAATATAATAATTCCAATCCCAAAGAAAGCAGGTGTTGACAGATGTGAGAATTACCGAACAATCAGTTTAATAAGCCACAGCTGCAAAATTTTAACACGAATTCTTTACAGACGAATGGAAAAACTGGTAGAAGCCGACCTCGGGGAAGATCAGTTTGGATTCCGTAGATATACTGGAACACGTGAGGCAATACTGACCTTACGACTTATCTTAGAAGAAAGATTAAGGAAAGGCAAACCTACGTTTCTAGCATTTGTAGACTTAGAGAAAGCTTTTGACAATGTCGACTGGAATACTCTCTTTCAAATTCTAAAGGTGACAGGGGTAAAATACAGGGAGCGAAAGGCTATTTAGAATTTGTACAGAAACCAGATGGCAGTTATAAGAGTCGAGGGACACGAAAGGGAAGCAGTGGTTGGGAAGGGAGTAAGACAGGGTTGTAGCCTCTCCCCGATGTTATTCAATCTGTATATTGAACAAGCAGTGAAGGAAACAAAAGAAAAATTCGGAGTAGGTATTAAAATCCATGGAGAAGAAATAAAAACATTGAGGTTCGCCGATGACATTGTAATTCTGTCAGAGACAGCAAAGGACTTGGAAGAGCAGTTGAACGGAATGGATGGTGTCTTGAAGGGAGGATATAAGATGAACATCAACAAAAGCAAAACGAGGATAATGGAATGTAGTCGAAGTAAGTCTGGTGATGTTGAGGGTATTAGATTAGGAAATGAGACACTTAAAGTAGTAAAGGAGTTTTGCTATTTGGGGAGCAAAATTACCGATGATGGTCGAAGTAGAGAGGATATAAAATGTAGACTGGCAATGGCAAGGAAAGCGTTTCTGAAGAAGAGAAATTTGTTAACATCGAGTATAGATTTAAGTGTCAGGAAGTCGTTTCTGAAAGTATTTGTATGGAGTGTAGCCATGTATGGAAGTGAAACATGGACGATAAATAGTTTGGACAAGAAGAGAATAGAAGCTTTCGAGCCCGCATCTCGTGGTCGTGCGGTAGCGTTCTCGCTTCCCACGCCCGGGTTCCCGGGTTCGATTCCCGGCGGGGTCAGGGATTTTCTCTGCCTCGTGATGGCTGGGTGTTGTGTGCTGTCCTTAGGTTAGTTAGGTTTAAGTAGTTCTAAGTTCTAGGGGACTTATGACCACAGCAGTTGAGTCCCATAGTGCTCAGAGCCATTTGAACCATTTTTGAAGAAGCTTTCGAAATGTGGTGCTACAGAAGAATGCTGAAGATTAGATGGGTAGATCACATAACTAATGAGGAGGTACTGAATCGGATTGGGGAGAACAGGAGTTTGTGGCACAACTTGACCAGAAGAAGGGATCGGTTGGTAGGACATGTTCTCAGGCATCAAGGACTCACAAATCTACTACTGGAGGGCAGCGTGGAGGGTAAAAATCGTAGGGGGAGACCAAGAGATGCATACACTAAGCAGATTCAGAAGGATGTAGGTTGCAGTAGGTACTGGGAGATGAAGAAGCTTGCACAGGATAGAGTAGCATGGAGAGCTGCATCAACCCAGTCTCAGGACTGAAGACCACAACAACAACAACAATGAATACCCTTTTATTATCTGCATTTCTTCTTGGTGTAGCAATTTTAATGGCCAGTTGTGTAGGTATCTGCGACTGCAGCGCTGTTTACCGCGACCTGCACGCTACGTGTCGGAGGGTTTGGGGCTTCTGCCTCCGGGCGTGTGGTGGTTGCAGGATGCTTGGCGGTAAACAGCTCAGTGGATCCTCGTTTGACAAACTACCTCCCGAAGTTAGGCAGGGGTCCGTCTCGGAAGCTGTGCGGTCATAGCGGCAGATCCCTATATGAAGAGCCCCGTGTTCGATTACCGGCCGTTTTGGGGATTTTCTCCGTTCGGGGACTGTTTGTGTTGTCCTTAGATATGTATCGTCATAACTGACATTACTACTGAGATGTCTCAAAGGGTACAGACCTAAAGCCAATAAACTGGGAACAAATTAAGACGAATCCGTGACAGGCCTACGAAGGATATCCGTGTGTGTAGTTGCCGATTCAGTCACATTAATGAGAGCACCGTCTTTGTTCGACTCATAGGCGGCAAAGGCAGCACTAGCAGTGAATGCATATAAACCGTGCCAGGGTGGAGGAGGGAGAAAAGTAAAAAATCGTAAAACAGTGCGGTATCTGTCGTAATGCAAACGGAGCGATTATCTGACGTTAAAAACGACATTGTCATTGGTTATTGAGTAAAGTTTCGAGTAAAAGTTTTCCAAACGGCTAAGGTCTTAAACTGTCCGTGTGCCACCGAGGATAAGGTCCACTACGCGTGGCAAAATGTCGCTATCCAAAACTGGCGCCAAAGCAACTGTGATGCAACCTGCGTCATAAATAACAGAAGTGAACAACGGCTGCGGAGATGTGCACAGAGTGCAACTGTTGAGCAAGTGGCCACCCAGATGAATCGAGGGGTTACCAAGAGTGCCTCCCCGACGACCGATCAGCGAACCTTGCTAGGTGTGGGCCTCCGAAGCAGGCGCTTATGTCATGAACCCATCCTGACTGCCATTCATCGGCAACAATGCGCGTCAGTAGCACAACTACACTACTGGCCATTAAAATTGCTACACCAAGAAGATGACGTGCTACATACGCGAAATTTAACCGGCAGGAAGAAGATGCTGTGATATACAAATGATTAGCTTTTCAGAGCATTCACGCAAGGTTGGCGCCGGTGGTGACACCTACAACGTGCTGACGTTTGGAAATTTTCCAACCGATTTCTCATACACAAACAGCAGTTGACCGGTGTTGCCTGGTTAAACGTTGTTGTGATGCCTCGTGTAAGGAGGAGTAATGCGTACCATCACGTTTCCGACTTTGATAAAGGTCGGATTGTAGCCTATTGCGACTGCAGTTTATCGTATCGCGACACTGCTGCCCGCGTTGGTCCAGATCCAATGGCTGTTAGCAGAATATGGAATCGTTCGGTTCAGGAGGATAATACGCAAGGTCGTGCTGGATCCCAACGGCCTCGTATCACTAGCAGTCGAGATGACAGACATCTTATCCGCATGGCTGTTACGGGTGGTGCATCCACGTCTCGATACCTCATTCAACAGATAGAGACGTTTGCAAGATAGCAACCATCTGCACGAACAGTTCGACGACGTTTGCAGCAGCATGGACTATCAGCTCGGAGACTACGGCTGCGGTTACCCTTGACGCTGCATCACAGACAGGAGCACATGCGATGGTGCACTCAACGACGAATGTGGGTGTACTAATGGGAAAACGTCATTTTTTCGGATGAATCCAGGTTCTATTTACAGCATCATGATGGTCTCATTCGTCTTAGGCGACATCGCGGTGAACGCACATTGGAAGCGTGTATTCGTTATCGCCATACTAGGCGTATCACCCGGCGTGATGGTATGGGGTGCCATTGGTTACCTCTTGTTCACATTGACGGCACTTTGAACAGTGGACCTTACATTTCAGATGTGTTACGACCGTGGCTCTACCCTTCATTCGATCCCTGCGAAAATCTACATTTTTAAACAGGATAATGCATGACCGCATGTTGCAGGTCCTGTACGGGCCTTCCTTGATACAGAAAATGTTCGACTGCTGCCCTGGCCAGCACATTCTCCAGATCTCTCACCAATTGAAAAACACTGGTCAATGGTGGCCGAGCAACTGGCTCGTCACAATACGCCAGTCACTACTCTTGATGAACTGTGGTATCGTGTTGTAGGTGCATGGGCAGCTGTACCTGTACACGCCATCCAAGCTCTCTTTGACTCAATCCCCAGGCGTATCAAGGCCGGTATTACGGCCAGAGGTGGTTGTTCTGGGTACTGATTTCTCAAGATCTATGCACCCAAATTGCGTGAAAATGTAATCACATGTCAGCTCCAGTATAATATATTTGTCCAACGAATACCAGTTTATCATCTGCATTTCTTCTTAGTGTAGCGATTTTAATGGCTAGTAGTGTATTCATGTACTGAGCGGCGACAGGTGGCCTTTTCACATGATTACATTATAAAGCCCATCTTCTGAAACTTCTGAAACTAAATACCCTGCAACAATCGTCGGAAGAGTCCAGGCCGGAGGAGGGAGCTTCTTGGCCTGGGGAATATTTTCATGAAATTGGCCATGTAACCTCGTCATTATGGAAGTCGCAATGGATCAACGCAAGTATGCATTTATGCTTTAGGACCACGTGCACTCCTAGAAACAGTTTGTTTTCCTCGGCACAAAGGCATATACCAGCAGGACAACGCAAAGTGTCTCACAACTTGCAGGCCAGGTGTGTGGTTCGAAGAGTACGCGGATGAGTTTACCGTACTCCCCTGGCCACCAGACTCCGCGTATTTAAATCCCGTACAGGATCTGTGTGACCACCTCGTCCGAGCTGTTCGCGCATCGTATCCTAAATCAAGAGACCTAGCGTCGCTGGACACAGTTATGGAGTCGTCGTGCCTCCACATGGCAGCACGTTCCGGAGCCTCCTTCAGTCTCTTTCTTTACATCTCACAGCGGTCGGCACCGCAAAAGGTACTTTTTCAGGTTTTTGACATTTTGTCACATGACATTACCTTAAGATTCTACTTTTATTGATGTAGAAGGTACAGTTTTGTAAAACTGTATGAATCTTTCTGAAACACCAAGTATTATGTCCTTATGGCAGCGTGAACCGTACGAATGTTTTTCTGGAAGGACGTGATTAACGCACATGTAGTAAGGAGGAACGCGAGTAAATAAAGGGAAATCGTAGCTCTGTTTGCAGCTCACTCTCTCCGGCCTTTCCTGTGGCACAGAGTACGCCGCTGCTTGTCAGCGCCAGGTGAACCAGCAGCGACAAATAATGCAGTGAGCCACCAGCATGCGGCGGGCGGTGCCGAAAAGGGCCGACACGACACCACACTGCGCTGAGACCACTTCGGCACAGAGTCAGACCGAACCTCTCCCCAACTCCCACCCCTCTCCGCTCAACACAACGCCCTTTTCACTGATCTATTTCCGAGCACACTATTCCGAATCCAGTCTACCCCAAAGGGAACCACGCAGCGTAGCGCAGATACAAGGAGCTGATTAAACTCCGTAAATAACACACACCATCCGCTGCAACAGGAATGCACCGAAACCATACCCATCTATATTTACATCCACGTCTACATGGCGTGGCAGAGGGTTTATCGAAGCATCTTTGTACTAGTTCTCTATTATTCCACTCTCGAACAGCGCGCGGAAAATAAGAACACCTATACCGTTCCACGAGAGCGCTGATTTCCCTTATTTTATTATGATGGTCCTTTCTCCCTTTGTAGGTCGGCGTCAACAAAATATTTTCGCATTCGGAGCAGAAAGTTGGTGATTAAAATTTGGCGTGACGATCCTGCAGCAACGGAAACCGCCTTTGTTCTAATAATTTCCACCCCAAATCTTGTATCACGCCCGTCACATTCTCTATCCTATTTCTCGATAATACAACACATGCTGCCCCTTCTTTGAACTTTCTCGATGTATTCCGTTAATCCTATCCGGTGAGGATAGCACATCGCGCAGCAGTACCCTAAAAGAGGAAGGACAAGAGTATAGTAGGCTGTCTCTTTAGTAGATCTGTTGTATCTTCTAAATGTTCTGCCAATAAAACACAGTCGTTGGTTCGCCTTCCCCACAACATTTTCTATGTGTTCTTTCCAGTTTATGTTGTTCGTAACTGTAATTGTTGAATTTACAATCCTTTACATTTGATTGTTTTATCGTGTAACTGAAGTTTAATAGACTTCGTCACTCACGTGGATTACCTCACACTTTCCATTATGTATAGTCAATTGTCAATTTTCGCACCATACAAGCATTTTATCAAAATCATTTCGCAACTGATTTTGATCTTACGATGACTTCACCAGGCGGTAAGCGACATCATAATCTTTTTTCAACCTAAAACCGCTGCTCAGATTGCCTCCTAAATTCTTTATACAGATAAGGAGTAGCAGAGGTCATATCACACTACCTTGCGGAACACCAGAAACCACTTCTGTTGCACTCGATGACATTTCGTTAGTTATTACGAACTGTGACCTATATGACAGGAAAGTGCGAAACCAGTCGCATAACAGGGACGATATTCCATTAGCACGGAATTTGATTTCGAGCCGCTTGTGAGGTACGGTGTCAAAAACCTTCTGGAAATCTAGAAACAAGGAATCAGTTTGAAAGCCCCTGTCAGTAGCACTCAACACTCCGTGTGAGTAAAGAACAAGTTGTGTTTCACAAGTACGATGTCTTCTAGATCCGTATTGACTACGTATCATTAGATCATTTACTTCGAGGTAAATCATAATGTTCGAACGCATTGTATATTCCAGAATCCTGCTGCACATCGACGTTAATCAAATGAATATGTAATTTAGGAGATTACTCCTATTGCTTTCTTGAATATTAGTGCGACTTGTGCAACTTTCTAGTCTTTAGGTACGGATCCTTTCGTCGAGCGAGCAGTTGTATACGGTAGTTACATATGGAGCTATTTCATCAGCATACTACGAAAGGAACATAACAGGGATACAATATGGACAGGGAGACTTCCTTTTATTAAGTGATTTAAGTTGCTACACTACCTCGAGGATACGTACTTTAAATTACACGTGTTGGTATTTGTTCTAGATTCGAATTCTGGAATATTAACTTCGTCTTCTTTGGTGAAAGGATTACAGAAGGCTTTGTTTAGTAACTCTGCTTTGATAGCATTGTCATTAGTATTTCTATCTCTACCATGCAGAAGTATAAGCTGATAGATGTACTTCATATATGTTGTGGTGAGAAATATACTCCATTCTGAAGACTTTCAGTGAAACTGTAATGAGGTACATGAATGAAATTTGAGCTTCTATTTATCAATCTACACTTTAAATCGTAACTATAGTTCCTTTCTTTCTCATCGTTGTTCTTTCAGCAACTCGAGAGGACAACGTTCTAGACTGTGCACCCTGTATTGTATTGTATTGTATGTTAACCGGGGACCTAGAAACGACGGAGAGGCTCCGTCCCCGCCCCAGCCGCAGTGGTCCACAACCCCACGACGACCACTTCACCCCTTCACCGCCCCACACTGAACCCAGGGTTATTCTGCGGTTCGGCCCCCGGTGGACCCCGCAGGGAACGTTTGACACCAGGCGAGTGTGACCCCTATGTTTGTGTGGTAGAGTAAAGGTGGTGTACGTGTACGTCGAGAACTTGTTTGCGCAGCAATCGCCGACATAGTGTAACTGAGGCGGAATAAGGGGAACCAGCCCGCATTCACCAAGGCAGATGGAAAACCGCCTAAAAAGCATCCACAGACTGGCCGGTTCACCGGACCTCGACACAAATCCTCCGGGCGGATTCTTGCCGGGGACCAGGCGCTCCTTCCAGTCCCGGAAAGCGGAGCGTTTGACCGCACGGCCAACCAGGCGGACGTACACCCTGTAGTCCTTGCAACTGGATTTTACTGCATTTTTCATATTTCACTCATGTGGCACCTCCTCATATAGCCTATTATTGTCTTTGGTATAATAATGAATCTGTCTCCTGTAAGAACGCAGAACCTCACTGACGTATCATTGTATAAAATGTTCTCCGACTTCCAATAGCGGCAAAAGGTTAAAATGCCGCGAACTTTCGAACATGCGCTCCTTGGCCACTGTCGGGTGGATTGTGTATTAATAGCTACTGATACGCGCTTATGATCACAAGTTGGCGGTTGTGACTTGACTGGTGCCCTCGGCATTACCACACGTGGATATACGTTCGATGCGCCCGCTTCAACCTCACGATCACTGGATCGCAAGCCATGCTGAGCTGAAGGTCACCGTCTCTATTAAAGATGTTATCAATAATTTTTATTTCGATGGTGTCCGCCCCAGGTAGCTGAGTGGTCAGCGCGACAGAATGTCAATCCTAAGGGCACGGGTTCGATTCCCGGCTGGGTCGGAGATTTTCTCCGCTCAGGGACTGGGTGTTGTGTTGTCTTAATCATCATCATTTCATCCCCATCGACGTGCAAGTCGCTGAAGTGGCGTCATATCGAAATTCTTGCACCCGGCGATCGGTCTACCCGACGGGAGGCCATAGTCACACGACATTTCGATGGTTTCTTTAATTACACGGTAAAAGAAGTAGTTAGTTGGAACCGTGACGGATGTTTCGTCCAACTTGATACGATGACCGTTTTCGGAGTAGCTTAGACGGTAAAGGCCAACGGCCTTGGCGCAGTGGTAACACCGGTTCCCGTTAGATCACAGAAGTTAAGCGCTGTTGGGCTTAGCTAGTATTTGGACTCTGGTGACCGTCTGGTCTGCCGAGCACTGTTGGCAATAGGGGAGCACTCAGCCCTTGTGAGGCAACTGAGGACCAACTCGGCAGTAGTAGCGCGTCACGTCACGAAAACTCACAACGGTCCATACCAGCATCCAATAACGCAAATAGGCTGAGGATGACACGGTGGAGCCCGCATCTCGTGGTCGTGCGGTAGCGTTCTCGCTTCCCACGCCCGGGTTCCCGGGTTCGATTCCCGGCGGGGTCAGGGATTTTCTCTGCATCGTGATGGCTGGGTGTTGTGTGTGATGTCCTTAGGTTAGTTAGCTTTAAGTAGTTCTAAGTTCTCGGGGACTGATGACCATAGATGTTAAGTCCCATAGTGCTCAGATCCATTTGAACCATTTTGACACGGTGGTAGGTCAGTACCATTGGTCCTTCCGATGGGTGTTCTGGGGGTGTTTACTTATTTTTATCAGACAATAAAGCCACTCATGCACCTTCCTGCTTTGTTCTACAGTGCACCTTATTTGTCCGACGTAAGAATGGCCTATCCGCAAGGTATCTTGCAGTTTCCAAGTGTTCTCAGAACCTCCGCATCTTTACTTGGTATCAGTAATTACCGAATTTTTGACGGCGTCCTGACAACCGTTTTCATTTTGTGTCTTTCCCAGAAACCGGCATATCTGGTCTAAAACGGAGTCGCAGAACAGAAAAACATCGAGTTTCTTTCAAGTTCCTACATGGTGGTTTTACTGCGACTCGTATGAGGTCACTCCAACTATTTGGTGATCGTTGTAATCCTTCCTCCTGGATACCTTGCGGACGAAATACGAGTAATGTGTGAATCGAGCCGTGTTCTCGCGATCTGATAAAACCTCTGTAATGGCTGATGCTAACGACTTCTGAAACTGTATAACTAAAGAAGCCATAGAAAAAAAACCGTCACGCCGATCTTCAGAAAACTCGGTGTTAGTTTCAAGGAGCCCAAGATTGAAGCGGGTGCTTCGAAAGAGGACTCTACGTATGCCCTTACGTGTGACGTCATAGCCGGCAGATAGATTATACGAGGGCCATTCCATAAGTCATGGCAACTATAGCAGATCTTGCGAACTTGTGGCATCACCGTAATCGTAGTAAATAACAGACAGAAAAGATGGATCGGTACCAGCGAATGAAACATTCTGTGTGACCTTGGCCATGCGACAGAATGGATACAAGCGGAATCGAACGGAAGGCATGCATGAAGATTACCTTTCTTGCTCGCAGAAATGCTATTCAGTGTCATGTGGATTTCCGAGCAGCTCTGTCTGATAGGGCATTGTCCTGCTTAACAGTAGCACTTTGTGTGGAGACCTTTCGATGTTGACACGCAGCAACGACGGATTCGCCGCGTAGTGGGTGGTCAGCGTCTGCTCGTGTTGACCGATCCGTGGCTGTTATTAAACAGCGTTCAACAGGGGACCGACGCTGGACTTTGCAGGATATCAACCTGGAGTGATCTGAGCGGGAAGGGTATGACATTCTCAGTCGCAGTTGGTGAAACCTGGGCACGAGCATAGAAACCAGTACTGAAGACCCTATGAGGACAACGGTGTTATCCAAGTTCACCGCGACGACATAAAGTGCGACGGAATGCATCACCCACAAACGCCATACTCATTCCGGCGTTTGACACTAGAGTGTCAACTTGTTTGGGACCGTCACACAGTCAGTGCTCAATACTACCACTACTTTCTGCTGTACCATCTGCGACGTACACTTCAGTGGAATCGTCCGGCCCCGGTACATAATACAGTCACGCCCCGCAATAACGCTACAGCCCACACTGCAGGCTTCATCAAGAATTGTGTAAAGTGGTGGAGGCGGGAAATATTCCCCCACCCATCCTACTTACCGGACTTCAGTCCATACGACTTCTACCTCATTCCACATCTGAATAAACTGCTGTGAGGAAGGCGATTTGCAAACAAGCATAAATCCTCACTGCATTTCGGCGACAGGTGGCACACATTTCTGACAATGCTAACAGCATTCAAAGCCTTCCCCACCGTTTACAACAGCATGCAAAGCCTTCCCCACCGTTTACAACAGCATTCAAAGCCTTTCGTACCGTTGACAACACTGTGTGGATTCACTGTAGGATTTTGAAGGACAGTGTCTATGTTGATTCATTATATTCCATTTTTACACGTACGCAGTAAAGATACACTGTGTATCATTTCAACCTTTGTCATGACCTCCTGTATTGGAGCCCCGTATTTTGCTGCATTGAGGTGCACATTGATTTATCGGTTCAGTGCATTCATCGTGGAACTCACATGCTACCGCATTATCGCAAGATGTATTATGGTTTCCATGACTTATGGAGTGACCCTCGTATAAGAGTGTATCAGCAGCCCATCAGCAGCTATTCCACTTGAAAAAGGCCGAAAAGTGCTTGCTCAAAGCTTGTGTCATTCTACCACTTTGACATGGCTGGAAAACATAGAAAATTTTATTGAATCCCACTGATGACAATTGTCTCTTCACTTTCCAATTTCTTCTTTGTATCTGGGAGTGACTCACATCCGTCCTAACACCTTCACTCCTGTCAGTACCTAACTCCGAAAAGAGAGATTTCTATAAATCTGATACTTGTCTTCAACGTACTGAAACATTTTTATTCTCAGTAGTCGTCTTCTTTTGTAAGAACTTGCAAGAGGGGGAAAATAGAAAGAAAATGTGCACTGGTGAGCCAAAGCATTATGACCACCTGCTTAACAACTTGTTTGTCCGCCTTCGGAACGAAATACATCGCTATTCCTGCGTGTCACGGATCCGACGGTTTGTTGGTAGGTTTGTGGAGGTTTGTGGAGTTATATGTCTACGCACAGGTCATATAATTTGCTTGCATAAGAGACCGCTGATTTGCGTACGCGGTGATGGCACTCGATAACGACCCTCATGGGTTGCATAGGATTTAAATCAGGCAAATTTGGTAGCCGAGACATCAACGTGAGTTCGCTATAACGCTCCTCAAACAACTGTTGCGCGATTCTGGCTACGATAAACTGACAGTTATACTGCTGAAACATAACATCGCAGCCGGCCGCGGCGGCCAAGTGGTTCTAGGCGCTTCAGTCCGCAACCGCGCGACTGCTACGGTCGCAGGTTCGAATCCTGCCTCGGGCATGGATGTGTGTGATGTCCTTATGTTAGTTAGGTTTAAGTAGTTCTAAGTCTAGGGGACTGATGACCTCAGATGTTAAGTCCCATATTGCTCAGAGCCATTTGAACCATGACATCGCCGTCGGGGAAAACATCAAGCATGAAGGGATGCAGGTGCTTCGCAGCTGTCAGCGTGCCTTCGGTTACTACCACAGGTCGCGTGCAATCGCAGGAGAATGTCTCCCACAGCATAATACTGCTCCCAGAAGCCTGCGTCCGTGGCGCGCTGCACGTTTCGAGCCGCCGTTCACCTCGACGACGGTGTTTGTGGAGACGACCATCGACCTAGTGTAGCAAAAACGTGATTCAGCCAAAGAGCCGACGCATTTCCATTACTCGACGGTCAATCCCGTTGGTCCACTGCCCACTGCATCGTAATTGATGATGTCGTTGAATCAAGATGTGAAGACGTACGGGTGGTCTGCTGCAGAGCTCCATGTTAAACAATACACGATGAGCGCTGTGCTCCGAAACGCCGCGCGGGATTAGCCGAGCGGTCTTAGGCGCTGCAATCTTGGACTGTGCGGCTGGTCCCGGCGGAGGTTCGAGTTCTCCCTCGGGCATGGATGTGTGCATGTTTGTCCTTCGGATAATTTAGGTTAAGTAGTGTGTAAGCTTAGGGACTGATGACCTTAGCAGTTAAGTGCCATAAGATTTCACACACATTTTTTTTGTGCTCCGAAACACTTGTGCGTGCACCAGCATTGTGCTATTTCGGCAAAGATGCCACAGATCATCACCTATACTTGAGAGAGCAGACAAGCCTCCGGATATCACGTTCTGTGGAGAATCGTGAACGTCCAACCATTTAGCGCCTAGTGGTAGATTCACTGTCCTTCTACCCTTCCGTAGATGGTCACGACAGTAGCACGGGAAACATGTCACTAACTTCGCCGTTTTTGAGATACTCATTCTCAGGCTGCCGTTTTTGAATTACTCATTTTCAGGCTCTGCGTAATAATAACCTGCCCTTTGTCAAAGTCGCTTATCTCAATGCACTTCCCCATTTACAGCCCATATCTTCGATAGAGTGGTCCCCCTTCCGTATCTACTCTGCTGTTGTTACCATGTCAAGTGCCTGAAACGCCATCAGGCCGCGTCCAACGACTCGGTGGACAGTGGTTATAATGTTTTGGCTTATCAAAGTGTGTGTGTGTGTGTGTTCAAATATGTTTTTGAATTACTAACGGACCAAACTGCTGAGGTCATCACTCCCTTGACTTACACACCACTTACACTAACTTACGCTAAGAAGAACACACACATCCATGCCCGAGGGAGGACTGAAACTTCCGGCGGGAGGACCGCGCAATCCGTATCATGGCACCTCAAACCGGGCGGGCACTCGCCACGGCTGTTTTGCTTACCAGTGTAAACAACACGTCATTACAAAAAAAAAATAATAGTGAATATGATACTTTTTGAAACACTGAATCATCAATCCGCACATTCCTATTTCCCCTTTTTGAACATGTATAAAAGTAGTTGACCATTTATCCAAGTTTGTTTTTCTACGTCCGGAGTAATATTGATTGCGGTGATTCAAGGTGTTTATAATAGTATGCTAACTCACTGTCAGCAGGTATCTTGGTACATATAAATGGAAAAACATGGGTAGGATTTACACACAGTAAAACGTGTTTGACTTTCAATGCGTTAGTAAGATATTGATGGCTTTCTGGGAGGCAATCCCCCGTGTTGTTGTGTGGATAGATATCCTTAACAATGTTCCTGTCCTTAGCAGCAGCTCCAGAAAGAGAAAATGTTTGCGAAAAATCTTTTTCTCCAACCGTTTGAAGTAGCGACACTTTTGTCTGTCTCTCTATACTACGAAGTTAATTAACACAACAGATTAATTCTCTTTAAGTGAAGCAATGAAGAATGGAACAGCTGGCATCGTGGTATCTAGTAATGCATGTTGAGGAACTTTTGCCTGTTTACCAATTTTCGTTATTTTATAGCAAACCCTTTCTAATTTATCTTCGATAACGATCTTTAAAAACCACTTTAAACCTTAAATGCAATGCATGTTTCCCTATTTATATGCAACCTGGTCGTAGCAAGTTAGCATTAATGATAAAACACCCTCTATAATTGAGGCCCGAAACATTCATAGCAACGTTGTTTTCGAAAGAAATAATATTATTTGCTCAATCTTCCGTAGGTACAGTCAATAAGTTATTATAGCGAGGTACTTCAAAAATGTTCAAAAGGCTCTAAGCACTATGGGACTTAACATGGGGGGTCATCAGTCCCCTAGACTTAGAACTACTTAAACCTAACTCTCCTAAGGACAACACACACATCCATGCCCGAGGCAGGATTCGAACCTGCTACCGTAGCAGCACTTACGGACCATTCGGTTTCCCTTTAACCGAATAAAGCAAATTGACTGATGGTTTCCTTGAAACGGACACAGCCGATTTCGTTTCTCATCCAGAGCCAGTCTACATCTACATCCGTATTTTGCATACCACTGTGAAATGCATGGCACTTAGCATTCATCATACTCCACATTATGTGGTCTCCGCATTCCAGTCGCGTATAGAGGGACGGAAGAATGACGCTCAAATACCTCTGTGCACGTCATTAGTCTAATGTTGCCGATGGAAGCGATGTGAGGTTGAATAATATTACTAGATTCTTCTCCGAGCACTCGGTTTCTATCTTCAACTTTCGAAGTCCTGTCTCCCTCAGTTGCGGGTAATACTACGGTATATTGATAATTTTTGCTTTTTCGACCGCCTGACTACAACTGAATGAAACACAGTTTTGGCACCAAAATTGTCTTTCAGTCAGTTGTAGTCAGACCGTGCAAAGAGTAAAAATTATCAATATACCGCAATACTCGGTTTCTAATCTTTGTAAGAAGGCTTTTTACGGGATAATCGACGTTTGGTAATTCTGGTGCTTCAACACCACCCTGGCGCTATCCAGGGATACGCTCTACCTTGTGACCATTCGTGTCGATTTCACATTCCGAGAAACTGTTAAACTCATGTATTTTTATGCATTGACTGACCCCAATTTTGAGTCATTAATGTTGTAGACATAGGACACTATTTTTCTAATCTCTGTGATGAGCACAGTTTTTCATTTCCGAACATTTAAGGCAAGTTACCGATCTTTTCGCCACTTATAAACTTCATCATGTTACGGCTTTGACATATACACTCTCAGGAAAAAAAAGAAACAAAAGAACCCAGTCACCACGAATGAATTATCTGAAAGGGACGGAAATAATTAAATGTGACATGCATCTACACACAAGGAAATCATTACAATTTCGGAAAAAATTTGCTGATTCATTCAAGAGAAAGAGCTTCACAAGTCAATAACGTCCTTAGGCAAGCAATTATTTGGTCTGGGATTGACTGATAGAGTTTCTGGATGTCGTCCTGAGAGATATCGTGCCAAATTCTGTACAATTGGGGCGTTAGCTCCCGAGCTGCGTGTAGGGCACTACCCATAATTCTCCAGATGTTCTCAACTGGGGAGCGATCCAGCGACTTTTATGGCGCAAGAATAGTTTCGCAAGCACGCAGACAAGCAGAGTGCTCGCGGGCATTATCTTATTGAAATGTAAGCCCCGAACGGCTTGCCACGAAGTGGAACAAAACGAGACGTACAATATCGTCGACGCACCTCTGTGCTGTGAGGGTGCCACAAAAAACAACCAAAGACATCAGGCTATGATATGAAACTGCATTCAGACCATTACTCCCGGTGATCGAGCAATATGGCAGGCGACAGTCAGGTTGCTACCCCATCGCTGTCCAGCGCCCCTCGAGACACGTCTGTGGGCTGGAATATCTTTGGCTGAAGTAGCCCTGCCTTCAGTGATGAGTAACTCTTCGAACTGAGCCCCGATGAGCAGCGCTGGACAGCGATGGGTTGCCAACCTGACATAAAAGGGGTGTGAGCAGTGGCACGTGTCGGACAAAAACTGTGGGGGACACAGAAGTACCGCGTAACGATGTGAGATAGCGTTATCAGCAACTTACAGGGTTAGAGAGGGACGTCAGAGCTTATCCCCAATTGCCCAGCTGGTCGTATCCTGTAACATCCAGTTTTATGTGGCATTTGATTGTTACACTGCCCCGATATTGGACTGCATGGAGATGTGAAACCAGGCCTACTAGTTGTCAAGATTCCGGTCGACCATGTGTGACCACCACAATGGACGATCGCTGGATTGGTTACCAAGCACATGGCCTCCCTGTAAGATTGGTGCCATCCAGCACCATTGATCGGAGACTATCAGCATCTGTACTCCAGAATGAGATTTTCACTCTGCAGCGGAGTGTGCGCTGATATGAAACTTCCTGGCAGATTAAAACTGTGTGCCCGACCGAGACTCGAACTCGGGACCTTTGCCTTTCGCGGGCAAGTGCTCTACCATCTGAGCTACCGAAGCACGACTCACGCCCGGTACTCACAGCTTTACTTCTGCCAGTACCCCGTCTCCTACCTTCCAAACTTTACAGAAGCTCTCCTGCGAACCAAGCAGAACTAGCACTCCTGAAAGGAAGGATGGTAGAGCACTTGCCCGCGAAAGGCGAAGGTCCCGAGTTCGAGTCTCGGTCGGGCACACAGTTTTAATCTGCCAGGAAATTTCATATCAGCGCACACTCCGCTGCAGAGTGAAAATCTCATTCTGGAAACATCCCCCAGGCTGTGGCTAAGCCATGCCTCCGCAATATCCTTTCTTTCAGGAGTGCTAGTTCTGCTTGGTTGGCAGGAGAGCTTCTGTAAAGTTTGGAAGGTAGGAGACGAGGTACTGGCAGAAGTAAAGCTGTGAATACCAGGCGTGAGTCGTGCTTCGGTAGCTCAGATGGTAGAGCACTTACCCGCGAAAGGCAAAGGTCCCGAGTTCGAGTCTCGGTCGGGCACACAGTTTTAATCTGCCAGGAAGTTTCATCTTAGCATCTGTACTACTTTTCTAGCGTATGTTAACGTTAACACCACAACAGAAACTACTTTATTTAGAATGGTGGAATGCTGTTTAATTGTGACGAATAGCGTTTCGCCATGAATCGCGGCGCTGACCCAAGTGACCAGTGTCGGCGTGGCGGTCTTGGGAGAGGTCACATTCTTCTAATATCTTGGACAGCCACAGAAGTGCTATTTCGGGCGTCGTGGTATGGGGAGCTTCAGATCACGGCTACAAGCGCTTGAGGTAGCTCTGACGTCACAACGGTTCATCAAGAGCAGCCTGCGTCCTTGTGTGTTACGTATCATGGGTCACCATCGTGGTGACATTATTCAGCAGGGCAGTTCTCGTCCACACATGGCACGTATCTGTACGACCTGTCAGCGTGATGTTAAGGTACTCGCCTGACCAACCACATCGCCAGATAGGTATGTGTGGTACCAGCTCAGACGCCAACTTCGTTACAGTGGCAGTATCCAGGATGACAATAAGCAGGCAGAACAGCTGTGTACCAGCTTGTCTCTGGAGGGGAGACAATGTCTTTGTGACACCGTCAGAATCTAATTAGTGCGTGCATCCAGTACAACGTCATACTGATAAGTGAGATCATACGTCTTTGTAAATCTGACTCTCAACGCGTAAATTTCGTTTTTCTCTCGCCTTCTGGGTGCTTCACCTCTCTTTGTCAGAGTACACTGATCATTTGATAAACATCATAAAATGTCTGCCATATATCAAAATAAATAGAAGGTCTTGTCAAAAGTAATATGTTTTGGATAACTCTTGTTCCTTGGGTGAATTTCAAATTACATACTGATAGAATTTGTAACTGAAAATTGGATTTAAGTTTAAATCTAGTGACTGATATCTTCATTCGCACCTGAGTGAAGGCAATGTGCTATTTAGTAAGCTGCCCCTCCGGTTATCTGTACGTGCTGAAGCGTCGCTTCCGGCATGCGGAGGTGCGTCGCTCTGTATCGAATCCGTCGGACGAGGCTCGGTAGTCGGGTGTGGTTTTTGGGCAGTTTCCCACATCCCACTCCGTAAATACCGGACTGGTATCCAAGTCCTGCCGCAGTTACACGATTCGCAAACATTAGAACACATCCGCTCACCACATACATAACGCTACTCGCGCACAGTTAATGTATACATATCCCTTCCGGGGAGGTTACGGGGTGGCTACAAGAAAGACATCGGGCCACCATTTAACTAACAACGCCATATCCGTTAATAACTATCCCAACAATGCTGCAATGACGGCTAAAGCCACAAGAAAAGAAGAATATGTGCTTTTAAGTATGCTGCAAATGACCAGCATTTCGCCATAATGACAAAAAAATTATGCCCATATAGTTTGTAAGCTAAATGTCCAACGTAATTTCAACAAAACTCATGCAGACAATCTATGGAAATTGCAACCAACCAGGAAACAAACTGTTGTTAGAATGAAGAAGAGTCCTGAAATATACTTGGTAACTGTATGCAATTCTGTTGAACGTGAATATACGTATATGTCAAAGACCAATTAATAGGCAAGATCTGTAGACGATCTACAGACGCCTACCAAAAGGCATTGAGTTGTGTGCTGCATCAGCATTTTACGCATTCTTTCATAGATCAAGTACATTATGAGAAAGATTATCAGAGATCAGATACACAGGAAATATTTTTCTATGTGTACGTAAGAAATATTCTATCTCTGTACGCCAGGTTCTTATGATATAGATCAGAGGTGTGGTTCATGAAACAATTATACGCAAGATACCTAAGAGCATTTAAACTAAATATTTATAGACCTCTGTGATTGGTAAGAGGGTCGAAAGAAACTCATTCAGTTAAATTAATGGAATAGCAGAGAAATTATTGTTTAAAACATAGAGAGAGGTCTACAGGTAAGAGGCCAAAACAGCAAAGTAAATAATGAAAAGGAAATTGAATTCCACAAAAAGGATGGGCCAACTACGTGCAAGCTGCATAGACAATGTACTTGCTGGCTTTTTTCGCATGATGAGATCGAAATAAAAAGCAAAAATTAGAACCTATCTCAGATTTGATTCCAGATAACCACCTTAGATTTTTCAGGTCGTAGCAATGTGCAAAGCATCCCTCTCACATTCATTATTGCAAATAGGAAACTGTTTCGACCAATAACTAGCAGAACTTACACACACTCTGTCAGAATGACGTCATATCCACGATAGGAGTTTCACACCCTTTTTCGAGCTGTAATGGTAACATTTAGGCAACAACGTACTGTGATACTAGTTTTAGTGAATTTACTGAGTTTTATCACCAGTGCAGATTTGCGGTAATTGTCAGACTGTTTTAGGAGAGGATTCTGAAAGTTTTATGGCTGATTACACCCACTGAGATGAAAAAAAGAATATTTTCAGAAATTTTTTAATACTCCACTCTAAACTGAACACATGCTATGTTTATAAGCAGTCTGCAGAAAATGTTCATCCCTGACCAGACGTGAAGTCATACAAGTAGATATTCTTTTGAAGCTTTCAGGAAATTCACTAGATAATGGAGTTTCATGGAATTATGAGCACTTAGACTGTTATAACGTTATATGCATCTTTGCTGTCCACACAGACTGTCTTTCAAGCGAAAAGCCTGTTCAGAGGAAAGGAGTGTAGTTCATAAACCTAATCAACAACAGTCGGCATTTAAATTCTCTGGGGATCAAGAAATACTACAAGTAGTCCACAAGACTAAAGCCTGGTTATGAAGGTCACCATGCCTGCCACCGCATCCAAAGCTATAATCACAACCACTACAACCACCGCCGCCACCACTACAGCTACAATCATCAATCATCAGCTGCAATCTCATCAACATAACTATCATCATCTTCAGCAACAACACCATCTTCATCAGACAAACATCACTATCAGCACATCGCCACCAACTTCACATTGTCACAATCACCACCATTAACGTTATGATAATTACCAGTATCGTAATCACTACGAACCCATTACCCTCATCGTCATCATTATCCAGTTATGACACTATCAAAACCATCACATCTAAACATCATCTCCATTACAGGCCAAACCATCACATCATCATCACCATCACCATCATCATCATCATCACCATTATCAATATCGTCAACAACAAAATTATCAAATAAGAGATAAGACAGCCAGTCCATGTACAAGATTCCACAACAATTAAACTAAATGAAACCCTGCGACTGACAATTGACAAGGTGTGTTTTCAACAGTCACTTTCTAAACGTATCAGCAAATATAGGATTTAATGGTAAGTTGGCGAAGCAAAAAAAATTATTTCAAATGTCATTCTACAAAATTTTAAGCAGAATCCCTTACTGAAATTAATACAACTACAAGAATTCAGAAAACAGATGCTCATGTTTTGAAGGAATCTCAAACAGAATTCAGGAAGGTTTGTTCCAACTTAATTAGTAATGTCCTTAATGATATATGGCACAGGAGATTAAAACATGCAGTTATTAAATCATTTCATAAAAACGATGAGTAGACAGGATTAACAATTTATTGTCTTGTTTCCTTCCTAAATATTCGAAAAAAATAATAATCTCAAGAACAGTCCCATACATAAGTGGAAACAATTTTTCCTAAATATTCGAAAAAAATAATAATCTCAAGAACAGTCCCATACATAAGTGGAAACAACTTACTTAACATATCACAGTTTAGATTCCAGTAAGGCTTCTCGTGTGAGATTGCTGTTTATACATTCACTCACCAAATAGTAAAAGCCTTAAATAACCGTACAGCAGCAGCTGGTATTTTTTGTGATCTTTCCAAGGCGTTTGACCGTGCAGACCTTGTTACTCTCTTAGAAAAAGCCTAGTTTTATGATACTGAAGGTTTTATGCGCAGCTGGTCTGAATCATACTTGACAAACAGAACGCTAAAGGTTGTGCTAAGTAAATCAGATCATGTCGGAAAGGTAGAAAATTTTAGTGACTGGGTAAAAAAAGTTACAAAGGGAGTTCCATAGGTTTCCATTTTGGGGTATCTCCTATTTCTTATGTATGTGAATGGCCTTTCACTTAACATTAAAAAGCAAAATTGGTAACTTTTGCTGAAGATGCTAGTGTTACAATAAATGACATTATAGAGAAAGCAGCAGAAGTGCTGGTAATTGATATTTTCCAAATATTCTATGTGGTCTTCTGAAAACGGACTCTCCCTAAATTTTGAAAAAAAAAACCTCACAAAATTCAGTTCTGTAGAGCAAACAAAGTCAAACCAACAAATGATGTGAGGCAATAGTTAGTAAATAAGGTAGAATGCTCCAAATTTCCAAATTTTTATGTGTGCATATTACTGAACTCATAAATTAAGTTCTGCTACTTTTGTTCTTTATATAATTGCTAATCTTGGAAACGAACGTGTAAACTATCTGACATATTTTTCATATTTGCACTCAATAACGTCTTACAGAATAATTTTCTGGGATGTCTCATGGTTTACACAAAAGCGAGCAGTAAGAATAGTATGTGGCGTTCACCCATGTATCATACAGGTTCCTCTTAAAGGAGCTAGGCATTTTAACTGCGCCGTCACAATACATGTGTAATAGTCAATGTAATTCGTCATAAATAATGCAACACAATATGAGAATAACAGTGATGTCATACTTACAGCACTAGAGGGAAGAATGAACTTCATTAGCCATTCTTAAAGCTTTCAGTGGCTCAGAGTTAAATATGCAGCAATTTTTGATCATTTGCCCAGTAACATAAAATGTATGACAGACAGCGAAGCAAGTTTTAAATCTAATTTAAAATCATTAAATATGCAGCAATTTTTGATCATTTGTCCAGTAACATAAAATGTATGACAGACAGCGAAGCAAGTTTTAAATCTAATTTAAAATCATTTCTCCTGGACAACTCCTTCTATTTTACTGAAAAGAATAGTTCAAATGATTAGTGGAACATTTAACTAAAAAAGTATTATCTAGTGTTCATAAAACGATATTTCACCGACACTTTTAAAATCCTTCGGTGTAACTGCCACGGAAGAAAATCAAATGTTAGTTGAACTGCCTGGCTGAATATGGCAAAACCTTACTGCTGAGGTCTTCTCTCTTGAAAGACGCCTGTCCTCCACTTCTCATCGAGATGGAAGACGAATTCCACCTGGGCGGTAAATAATTAGGTAATGTGAAATTTATCTCAGGAAATCGTCAGGCGCGGCCGACCACGCCCACGGGGAACGATCTCCAGATTGCGTTGACTGGAAGGAAAGGTGCGCCAGAGGTCGCGCTAAATCTAAAAATAAAAGCCGAGTGCACGCCGCCCCGCAGAGCCAATAGGCTGTGGCTTTTTGCACCCGCTCACCGTTTTCGCTTTACTCCTTCCGTCTCTTTTCTTGTCGCATTCTTTCTTCGCTGGCAATGATGCAGTTAATGCGCGTAAAATGGAAGCGAGAAGAAACAATTAATTCATCATTCGCATTATAAGATAATTTTTGCCACTGTAATGGTGAATTTATATCGTATCATAAGTGTCCTTTTCTAAAGACTTTACTGGGATTTTCCTAGTACATTTTTAGGCGTAGATACTTAGTTGCTGACTTTTATACAGCCTAGAGCATTTGTATTAGATGTAACTGCTGTACTGGCAAGGCGGGGATGGCGACTCCACTAGAGGCTAGACCACGTAATTTTCTTTCTCTGGTCTAGCGCGTGGCAATTCTGGGACACGAAGCATTTTTCCAGACCACGATTGAAAGGTGGAGTTCCTTGCCGCTACAATTTGAGATGTTATTTGACGGTCTACCTACGGATTTGCCTACTAATTGTTTGCGCATGGATATTACGTCATACTACTATTTTTTACCCAGTTCATCAATTCTTTTAGTTTCTAAATGTTAATCTACAATTTTTTAAATTTCTTAACTGTTTAATGAGGTATGTTACGACTGTTCTTTTAATTGATATTTTAGATACGTCTGATAATGTTGCTAAGACCCCGAAACCGTGGCATTGTACATCGGCTTCTGTCGCGGAAGATCTCTATCAATAAAACGACGTTAATATGTGGCTTCGCGGTTCATACAAATTTTCTGGGAAGGGAGGCACACAGATGGAAACTTTCGAAAGCCACCAGGACTTAAATTTACATAGCACGAGATAATACCTAAGAGGACTATGGTGTATTCGGGAATCCACAGTTAATAAAGTGGTCCGTGATATTATGCCATGGTCGATTGGATTTCACATTGGAACACGACGTGTCGTCCACACCTGCGAAGGATATTTTCAAGAGAGATCGTAGCTTCTTTGAGCATACAACTCACATCCTGTCTCGCTAAGCGAGCCAAGGTTTGAGTAGGACACTCAGAGAAGCTATTAAGTGAGTGAGGATGTGAATCGCATATTTAAAGAAGATCTGATCCATATAAAAAAAGTTTTCTGCAGATGAGGAGGAAACTTTGGATTTTAATGTGTAATCCATTCAACAACAGCATAATCGCACTGAATATTTTAGTAACTGTGGCATTTTCGGCATGGACGGTCACATTTTACAATTAGTGAGTGAATGCCCCTGAGAACACATCACATTTGAGACGGCTCATTGTTAATAAACTCTCTTACAGGCATGTTCCAGTGCAGCTTCACTCCACTCAGTTGTAAAATAAAATTTTCTGTATCTTGTTGCTATTGTGGGAAAAGCCAGACCTTAAACATATCCAGTTACGTGATTCCTGTACATCTATTTGCAGCAAAAAAGAATCTCCTCTCGACAAAGGGCGTAAAATACAAAATTTCCAGAGTCTCTCTCATACTCGATTACGGTCTGTGGCTGCTGTATTCCCCATATTCTGACTGTGTGATGATTCAGTTTTACATTTAAAGGAACGTAGCCCCATCAGCAAACATTAAACGTGCAGTCAAACTGTAATCTTCCATCTCCAAGCCTATAATTAAATTTGCAAATCGTGTTGATCACTATCATCAGAAAACGTGTGTACCAAATGAAACATGTATACTGTGAAACACGCGAGACACACACGTGAGGACTGGCTTACACTCGGCCGGTAAGACGAGTAGGTTTCTGAAGACCATATGCCAAACTCAGCTGAATGTGCTGTGCGTCTCGAACGAACACACAGTAGCCGACTGCGGATAACATAAACAACCTGTGTGTCTTGAAACATGTCGGTACTATTGCCGAATGTCGTGTACTGTAGAAGAAAATCACGCCCTCCACTAATATCTGAAGTACACCTTTGATAGTGAACAATGTATTCTCATGAGGAATGCTGCAACGGTGTCAAATCTTTAAAATATTCTTTGTAACAGCTTCACTTGCCATTAGTTGCAGATGGTAACTAGTCTCGTTCATTCAATGGTTATCTTGAGACCCAAAACTAAAATAAAGGTAGGGTACAAAGAATAGAGGTAACACATACTTCAAATAGATCTAAACATTTACTAAAACACTTATCAGAACCAAAATACATTAATATAGCGGTTCGGCAAAGTAGCATATTAGGACCAATACTGTTCCTGATATACATCAATGACTTTTCCCAGTAGTGTAACTCATGGTGAAAAAATCCTCTTCGCTGATGACAGCAATATTATAGTCACTGAGAAAACAAGAGAACTCCTTGCCGAGAAAGCAAATGAAACTCTCAGGGAAGTTAATGATTGGTCAATAAGTAATAAAGTGACATTGAACATAAAGAAAACTAATGCCTTGAATTTCAGTTTCATGAGGAAAAATGACAATGTTAAATTAAATGTAGATGGCACCTCTATAGAATGTGTAACGAATGCAAAATTTCTAGGAATGAATATTGATTCTCAGTTGAGGTGGTGTGAACACACATAGGTACTTGCAAACAGAATGTAATCAGCATGTTATGCCCTTAGAATCCTATCATCAGTGTGTACCATGCAATGTCTTTTAGTTACATATTATTCATATGTAGACTCAATTCTTAGCTACGGAATTCTTTTTTGGGGAACAAACGCACAAAATATGAAGACAGTTTTCAAACTCCGGAAAAGAGCCATAAGAATAACAACCAAAAATACTAGTCGAGCTCATTGTAAAGATCTGTTCAGAACACTGGGGATTTTAACTGCTCCATGTAAATATATTTATCAGTCAGTTGCTCACATCAAAAATAACATTGGTAATTACTGCACGAACAGCTCTGTCCATGACCATGCAATAAGAGATAGACTCAACTTACATTTACCAAGAAAAAATTAACATAAAACTCTAAACAGCATTTTCTACCTAGGAATAAAACTGCACAATAAATTACCAAAAGAGATTAAAGAAATTTCCTAAATACACTTATTTAAAAAGGAAGATAAAAAGTACCTCTTGTGCAATACATTTTATACATGGGAGGATTACTAAGCTAAAGCAGAGTAGGTGTTTGATAAAAAATGTTATACAAATAAACAATAATAATAATGATTATAAAATATCCAACATTCCACATAACACCTTAACTTAATTTTTTTTTCCTTTTTTTTCCTCTCTAGAACTCTTACCCCCAAGCTATGCATAGCATATTACTAACACCTCTTCCTCTTTCTGAGCTCAACATCTCACTCATTATGGAGGGATGCTGACTCAGTTTTTCAGGATAGCAAATGGGAAGTCGCGGTACAGAAAATGGCCCACAGATCACCACTGTGTGTGTGTGTGTGTGTGTGTTTGTGTGTGTGTGTAGTGTGTGAAGTGATATGAAACTATGTGTGTATAGTGTGTACAATGACTGATAGTGAGATATGAGTGAACAATGTGGCATTACATTATTTAATAAGTTGTTTGTAAACAAAGTATTGTATACCAGGACTAAATCTAATGATTGTCTCTAACTAGAAGTTGATCTATGTTTGTAAATACTTTGACATGTCCTATATCCTTGTAAAAGGTGATCTACGGATGAATAAAGGTACTACTACTACTAACTATTAACGTTTTACTTTAATTGAGTTTTCGAAAAGAAGACGATCATTACGTGATTGAAACTTGTTTGAATGTGTTACCAGTTGCTGTTGAGAGTGTTACAATAACTATTTAAAAAAAATTATTATAACAATTTCTGTGTTATCGCCATCTCGCGTCCATGCATATTGGCCAATGAGCGAACGGGTGAGACAGGGAACTTACAATTAACACGAATGCAAACGTTTGATTACTACGCGCTGAGTTTTTACGTCGTTTACGCGGAGGATGGTATCATGTAAAGCCATCTGAATCTTGTCGCAAAGTCCTGTATATGTAAACAAGGAAATTATCTCCGTAGACGAAATACGAGGGAGCTAAATGAATGGTTTGATCCTTTAAGATACGTATGTTCGTGACTGATCGCGAAATTGTTTTCCCAACACGTCTCTTACAGGAATTGTTTCTCTACCTTCGACAAGGACACGTATCTCTATATCGAACTGCCATCCCATCTCTCGGCAGAGATAACCAGTCAGTTGGGCTGTGGAAACAGAAGCTGCGCCGTGATTGAAAACCGTGCGAGTCGGCCCCGTGGAAATGGCTCGGGTAGCCCGTAGCGCCTGGCGGCGTGTTTGCGGAGGCGGCCTCGTACAGACGCGGTTCTTCAGGGCGGGACCTGGATTCGTCTCACATGGAGAGGGAAGGGCAGCTACCCCCATCCACTCCGGCGCTCCCCTACGCAACGAGAGCGCAGCTTCTCACAGGCGACCCCGCCAGGAGTCGAGATCTTTCCGTGCTGCTATGCCACCGGCTGGGGTACAGCTGGCGAGACGCGGATTTTGTGTACACGGCACGTCTCGCTTTATTACTCTATGGGCCTAGCATTTGTATCCATACTGAGACAAAATTTACTAACGTTAAATATGGTCGAATGGAGTGTCAAACGAAATTTGTGACCTGAATGAAGGTTTCTCTGCAGGAGGGACACAGCCTGTTATCTTTTCTTTCTCTTAAATTGTAACCCAAACAGACTTTCACCATTTGTTTCATTTAACCCTCCGTTACTCGCGCGAAAGTTCGTGGCATCGTCACTCACGCGGATGACTAGTGTCATCCACAAGGCAGGCGGTCTATTTGTATACTTTGAACGGTCTTTATGACTGGTTTTATGATTTGTTTTATTAAATCTAAATGTAATACATTTAGTATTTGTACACAGTATAATACATTCTAACGTTTGAAACAGTGGGATCATTCGAAGAACAATATCTTCAGCTGAATTACTGGCATTATATGGTTCCTCTTGTTCCTTAGCGACGTACGGTTCTAAATTCAAAGTGTAAGCTGTTTTTACATCAACCAAAGCAAACACTTTAAACCCATACTTTGCTTGTTTGCTAGGAATACATATCCTGAAAGGGCAGTTTCCTCTAAGTGCCAAAAGCTGTTCGTCAACAGTAAGATATTCACTAGGTGAAAAATATTTTTGGCAATTGTTCGTGAACAGTTCAAGTACGTCTCTGATAGCTCTGATAGCAGCCAACTTGTCAGTCTCTCTGCGAACACATCTACCACGGATATTACCAAACCTCAGACATCTCAACAGAAACCTAAATGGGTTTTCACTTATGCATAAATAACATGATTCAAGTCCATTTCCCTTTGAGTTATCCCACAACTTCGATATACTCCTCCCAGAACATCTGAAAGATCCACATAGATATAACAAACCAATGAAACCTGTGATCTCTATCGCATCTGTTTCTTTAGCGTCCCTTTCCCTACAGAAGTTACCATGAACTTCATTGATGTATATATTAGTGCATGTTGCGATAATACTTACTATGTTTCCATCCAACAACAATTTCGGGATTTCTATTTCTGTGTTTTTTATACGAGCTTGATTTTTCGGTCCAAGTGAATTCGTAATAAAATTACAAGATCTGCTTCTATCACTGGTAGGATATTTATTTTTCCTCCGTTTAGTTTTTCCATCTTTCCCTAAAAAAATGCATCCTCTTGAGTTACTTCTTCGGTGATTCATATTCATCATTTTCTGATACTTCTTGTTCCGTTCCTGAATCATGACCGCTTTGTTGAACAGAATCCTCAGTGTCTGAGTCAGCGCTATCACTGTGAGCATCTTCATCATTCAGCTCATTGAACGCTTCCAACCATCAGTTAGGATCTCTACTAAACTCTGTCCGAGGTTTTTTACCTTAGAATTCGTTCCACAATTTAAAAATGAAGAGAATACTAAGTAACATGGTAGGTAACTGTAAGCAGTTTGAATACGTCTAAAATTACGCACATGAAAGATCAAATGGTTCAAATGGCTCTGAGCACTATGGGACTTAGCTTCTGAGGTCATCAGTCCCCTAGAACTTAGAACTACTTAAACCTAACTAACCTAAGGACATCATACATCCATGCCCGAGGCAGGATTCGAACATGCGACCGTAGCGGTCGCGCGGATCCAGACTGTAGCGTCCAGAACCGCTCGGTCACCCCGGCCGCCACATGAAAAATCGATTGAACGTAGGAAAGCAATAAAGTAATACAGACTTACTTTGTTTCAGATTGGGGCAGCAGAGCTCGCGCGGATGACAAGTGTCCTCCAGACTACAATAATGTTTCTGACAAAGTGTATCCTTTGTAACTGAAAGCCAACAATGATTGGGGCTAACAGCCGGAGAGTTAACAGAAAGGTACTGAAAATGGAACGAACTCAGTCCAGCGCTGTCAGGCAAAATCGAGCGCTAAAGTCATGTGGATGACGAGTGTCGTCCACGCGAGCAACGGAGGGTTAAATATGCACTGTCCAATGAAAGGTATCCTGACACCACTATGTAATGAAGAATAGATAATAACTAGAAGGGGTAATTTCTAACTGTAGTCCGTTTCAAATTGCTTGATAGTTGACGTATTCCATCTGCCGCCACAGTTTTACCACATGGGCTGCCGGCTACCGGTCGGTTATATGCGACACACGAACACGATGGTAACTGACAAGTGCTATTAAGAGTAACGTGGAACAATGTTGGAAGCAGCCGCCGCGACTTATGAAAGAAATGCGAGATGCTGTGCATACAGCTGATTTTAAGTGACCTGTGGCACACGAAGCGTTTTGTAATCCTGCGCTCAAACTTATATCCTGACCTAATCACAGCTTCGTGGAGTGCGAGTATCCGGAAAAACGGCGGTCAGCAATCTGCGGCAGAACTAAAAACACGATCGCTTTTTTCACGGAGATTAAAGATGCCTCCCACGAGAAAACTCAGAAAATTTCAGTTTCAGTGCTAAATGCAAACAGTAATTTCTCGTAGTTATTCATTACCTGAAACTATCCTCACAGTAGCTACACGAGCTACCCGGTTACTAGTCCATGAGCAGCGCTGGTTGGCTCTTGGCTGCAGATTGTAGGTGACACAGGCAGATGCCAAACGAATTAGGACAATTAGAGCGAATAAAAAGGTCAATACGCTGATGAAAACGATGCGACCAAGTATTAGAAGTAAACAAAAATACATTGAAACCAATTAATTGAATAAAAATAAAAATCAGTGTCTTTAAATTAGATTCAGAAGGAGAAATCGGTCGACATTCTAATATACGTCTTTCTACAGGTAGAGTTTATATGTTAAACGCTGCGCTATGCCACTATAAGTGCGAATTTTCGTATGCTTATGACACTAGTCACTGATTTGCAACGATGAATTGAAGGGCTTATTTCAATAGTGGTACTAGTCCGTTTTTGCTCATTCTGAGATGCAGCGTCCTAAAGTTAAATGAGCGCTGAAAAATCTGCAGTTCAGATACTAGAAATATTGAAGTATATATACTGGAATATTTATGGTATCTCAGCTGCAGATTGCCCGCATCTCGTGGTCGTGCGGTAGAGTTCTCGCTTCCCACGCCCGGGTTCCCGGGTTCGATTCCCGGCGGGGTCAGGAATTTTCTCTGCCTCGTGATGGCTGGGTGTTGTGTGATGTCCTTAGGTTAGTTAGGTTTAAGTAGTTCTAAGTTCTAGGGGACTGATGACCATAGATGTTAAGTCCCATAGTGCTCAGAGCCATTTGAACCATTTTTTTTCAGCTGCAGATTTTTCAGTGCTCATTTAAATTAAGGACTCTATATCACAGAATGAACCAAAATGGACTTGTACCACTATTGAAATATGTCCTTCAATTCCAGCTTTAATTTTTTTTTTTTTCGCGCAATGTCGTGTGAAACTTTCTAATGTAAGCCAATCTCTGTGCTAAAAATAACTTATGTAAAGTGTGTATTTCCTTAGAATCGTTGTGTATGTGTGTGTGTTTTTATGAGTGTGTGTGTGTGTGTGTGTGTGTGAGTGTGTGTGTGTGTGTGTGTGTGTGTGTGTGCTGTTTTTTGGTGTGATTATCATGTGTGATTAAATACAAAATAAACGCGCCAGACCCAGTAATCGGAATCGAAACACTAAGAAAGCTGGATAAGAAATAGAAATGAGCGTGTGGCATTGCTGGCCAGGGGACCCTACCCGGGCAAGTTGGGCCGCCAAGTTGCAAGTCTTATTCCAGTCGACGCCACATTGGGCGATTTGCGCCGGGATAGTGATGAAGGGGACAACACAACACCCAGGCCACGACCGGCGAAAATCTCCAACACGTCCGGGAATCGAACCCGGGCCCGCTACATGGTAGGCAAAGACGTTACCACTCAGTTAAGCAGGCGGACGCCGGATAAGGAATTAAAAGAGAACTGACCATTTGTTGTAGCAGCCTGGCAATGGGGAATGATTCCGACGTGGCGTTGAAAGCTCTGGTTGGAGGAAACCAGCCGCAGCGTATGAAGTGTCAAGTATCAAGTAATTTTGGTCGCACTTTAGTGAAGGTGCGTTTCCCACACGCCCTCTCGAATTCCAACGGTGAACCCGTTCTCATCCATGAAGCACGTTAGTTTATGGAGAAGAGGATGAGCTGTGTTCGCTGACCGACTAAATACGAATTCCTGAGCCAAGAAATCCCTCCTGAACTACTTAAACCTAACTAACCTAAGGACATCACACACATCCATGCCCGAGGCAGGATTCGAACCTGTGACCGTACTGGTCACGCAGTTCCAGACTGAAGCGCCTAGAACCGCACGGCCACACCGGCTGGCTCGAGAGCTATGCCTAGGTAACACATCGGTAAGAGCATTGCACACGAAGGACGAGATCCGTCTTAGAGTTTCGACCGGGCACGATGTTTAAACTATCAGACAGATCACTGACAATGCTGTTCTCTGCAGAAAAGTGTCATCGTTCGACGATCATAAGGAAATGCAGAAACATTTGGACGTATTTGTTCCTGGTATTGTGATTGGTTTTGTTGTGGTCTTGTTTAATGCAGTTCTCCATTCTGCTCTCTCCTTTCCACGCATCTTCATCTCCGAGTAAGTATTGCAACCTACATCGATTTGAATCTGCTTACTGTATTCATCTCTTGCTCTTGTAAGTAGGCTATTAAGGTTTTTTTTTATTGGTAACGCCACGTAGTGCTCTGTATGAAAATCGCTGGCTGTGTTGTGTGCAGTCTGTGGCTGGTTTGCGTTGTTGTTTGCTATTGTAGTGTTGGACAGCTGGATGTTAACAGCGCGTAGCGCTGCGGAGTTGAAGATGAGCCGCCGGCAGTGGTGGATGTGGGGAGAGAGAATGGCAGAATTTTAAGAGTGGACGATCTGGACTTGTGTCCATCAGAAAGAGTAAATTTGTAAGACTGGATGTTATGAACTGATACATATGACTTTTGAGCACTATGAAGGTAAATAAATTGTTAGTTCTCTATCACAATCTTTCAATTGCTAACTATGCCTATCAGTAGTTAGTGCCTTCAGTAGCTTGAATCTTTTATTTAGCTGGCAGTAGCGGCGCTCGCTGTATTGCAGTTGTTCGAGTAACGAAGATTTTTGTGAGGTAAGTGATTCATGAAAGGTATAGGTTAATGTTAGTCAGGGCCATCCTTTTGTAGGGATTATTGAAAGTTACATTGGGTTGCGCTAAAAATATTGTGTGTCAGTTTAAGCACAGTCATTTATAATTTTTCTTAGGGGACGTTTCACTCTTCGTTTACAATTTTTACCACCTACCCTTCCCTCCAATACTAAAATGGTGACCCCTTGGTGTCCCTTCTTTAAGTCAAGTTGTGCCGCAAATTTCTTTTTCCACAGTATGCTATTCACTACCTAGTCTTCCTTCGTAGTTCAGTGGTCTGCATGTCTGGCTACTATGCGGAGTACCCGGTTTGTACTGTACCCAGTACTGTCAGGGATTTTTCCCTGGTGGCAGGACAGGAATGGGGTGCTCTCAATCTCATGATGCCAACTGAGTAGCTGTTTCACTGAGAAGTAGCGACTCTAAGATCCAGCAAGTCGGTAAAACGGTCTGGAAATAGGTGTGGTGGTCGCATCCAAATTACGGCTCTAACAGAGGATGACACGGCGGTCGGGCGGTCTATAATGCTCCATGTGTGCTAGGACGCGGAACTTTGCTTTCCTGTTCCGTACTTCCTAATTAGTTACGCGATCAACCCATTCACGACTCTTGTGTAATGCGATATTTGGAAAGCTTTTGTCCTTTGCTTGTCTGAACTGATCGTCTCCCACGTTTCGCTTCCTAACTAGCGTTCAGTCGTGACATACATCTTCAGAAAATCAAATAAAATATAAATAAATATTAAAAATGTAGCGATGTTATTTTAAATTTAAAGACACTGACATCTCACTGCGTAAGGCATGTTTTTCTATTGACGGTCCATGCTTTTTAAACATGTTTACATTAACATTTATATCCGTGGACGTGATATAATGTTGTCTATTATGTACAGAACCAAGAAATCCGTTCAGAGTAGCCTAGAAGGCTGAAACTTGTCGAGAACAAATAAAATTATTATAACAATTTATCTAAATATTTATTCGATGTTAATGAGATTCGGTTTTTCAGGAGCGCTTTCCGTGCCATTGTCAGTCTACATTTCGCATCCTCTCTGCTTTGGCCTTTTTCAGTTCTTTTACAGCTCAAATAGCAAAACCTATCTATTACTTTTAGTGTCTCATTCCCTAACACAATTCCCTCAGCATCGCCTAATTTTATTCGACTATATTCCATTATACTTGTTTTGCTTTTGCTGATGCTGATAATATATCCTCCTTTCAAGACACTATCCATTCTTTTCAGTTGCTCTTCCATGTCCTTTGCTGTCTCTAAGGGAATCATAATGTTATCGGAAAACCTCGAAAGTTTTTATTTCATTTCAGTTTATCTTTGATATACTTTAATGTTTCCTCAATGTAGATAGTGAATAACACCGGAGATCGGCTACAGCTCTGTTTCATTTCCTTCCAGACACTGATTTCCTTACATGCCCTACTCCTGCCATCTTAGAATTCCACAGAATGTATTCCAGTCAGTTGCTCTCTTTACATGTGTTTGAATGTCAGTTAATGCCTCTTCTAAATGAATGAGTCAATATCCAGTCACAACATAGTGGTGAACATTTTGAGGACGACGCATCGTAGAAGTGTGTAGGATATTACAAACAAGGGGCACAAATGAGTCATGTAAAATCATTATTGGAACAGTTCTGGAAAAGGGCAGTGTGTCGGTATAGGAAAACGCATGTAGGATGTTAGTGCAAACAAGTTTAAACTATTGTTCATTTGGAACTCTTGTCAGCAAGACCTTAAAGTAGACATCGAAGTATTTCACTGTCATGCTGATAGGTTCGTATCAGGACGGTACAACCTTTATGTAAGTGTAACAGGGACACTCGAGGAAATTAGATTTGAAAGAAAAACTCTTTAGTTTCCGTGAAACTATGGTGCGAAAACTTGCTATATTGCAGGAAGACAGTGCCTTCGTTGTGCTGCCATGTCACATACATCCCGTAGGAGTCATACGAATAAGGTAAGAGGGACTGGAACACGTATAGAGACTTACAGCATTTATCTATGGAAGAGGATGGAAAATAACTAAATTGATACGATGTACCCTTCGCTATACACTGAACAGTGAGCTTAAATGTATGGAAGTTGATGTAGAATCCCTATTTAGCTGTGACTCTGAAATACTACTTGTCTGCGACTGGACGTTAGACCCAGATCTTCCATAGGCTTTTGCTTGTTTGTTGCATGAAGCTGAATATTCACTGCACATAAGGCAAGACAGAAATATCTTCATGTTCGCAGAGTACGCTACGACTCAGTACTCTCTTAATATTCCCGGGACATGGCACCTACGCACGCGAACTACTGAGTTCATCTAAACTTCAGCGGAGCATGAATCTCAGTTGTTCTCGCACGTCCCTTCACACAGTTTGGTCCGTGGCTGGTTCTCGTCGGACTAGGCCTTTTGCATATTCAAGAACGAACATCTCCCAAGTTTGAGGATCGCCAAGGGGGATTACTCGGGAACGACAGATCTGACATTTAGATGAAGAACTGAAGTTGGCGAGGCTTCCAGAACACAAGGGAATTGTGTAGCAATTTTGTAAGGTCGAAGACTTTGTTAAAAGTTTTGTCCTCTCACTGGTCACAGATTCATGCATATTTTACGTACCTAGTACTGATGGACTCAAATCAAACATACAAGACAAGCTAACTGCTACAGATTTAACTTCCGATTCAAGAGAAATGGAATTCTACTTCTGACGTGACTATTTGTTAAGCAAAATCAAAGAAAGACGAAGTAGCATAAACAAGAATACTGAGAAATTTAACATGACTGGTACCCACGAAGTAGATGAAGCTAAGAAATTCTGCTACCTAGGCAGCAAAATAGCTCAGGGCGGAGGTTAGCAAGGAGGACGTAAAAAGCAGACTAGTACTGTCAAAAACGGCGTTCCTGTGTAAGAGAGGTCCACTGGTACCAAAGATCTGAGGACTAAATTTCTGAGAATACGCGTTTGAAGCACAGTCTTGTATGGTAGTGAAACATGGACTGTCGGAAAACGAGAACAGAAGATGGTTCAAATGAGTCTGAGCACTATGGGACTTAACATCTGAGGTCATCAGTCCCCTAGAACTTAGAACTACTTAAACCTAACTAACCTAAGGACATATCACACATCCATACCCGAGGCAGGATTCGAACCTGAGACTGTAGGAACAGAAGAGATTCGAGACATTTGAGATGTGGTGATACAGAAGAATGTTGATAATTAGTAGGGCTGATAAGGTGAGGAATGAGGAGGTTCTTCGCAGAATCGGCGAGGAATGGAACACATGGAGAACACTGACAAGAAAACAAGGACAGGATGATAGGACGTCTGTTAGGACGTCTGTTAGGACGTCGGAGAATAGCTTTCATGGTACTAGATTTATGCCGGCCGTTGTGGCCGAGCGATTCTAGGCGTTTCATTGGGAGAGTGCTTAGAAAATGTAGTCCATTAACAAAGGAGGTGGCTTACAAACCACTCGTTCGACCTATACTTGAGTATTGCTCATCAGTGTGGGATCCGTACCAGATCGGGTTGACGGAGGAGATAGAGAAGATCCAAAGAAGAGCGGCGCGTTTCGTCACAGGGTTATTTGGTAACAGTGATAGCGTTACGGAGATGTTTAATAAACTCAAGTGGCAGACTCTGCAAGAGAGGCGCTCTGCATCGCGGTGTAGCTTGCTCGCCAGGTTTCGAGAGGGTGCGTTTCTGGATGAGGTATCGAATATATTGCTTCCCCCTACTTATACCTCCCGAGGAGATCACGAATGTAAAATTAGAGAGATTAGAGCGCGCACGGAGGCTTTCAGACAGTCGTTCTTCCCGCGAACCATACGTGACTGGAACTGGAAAGGGAGGTAATGACAGTGGCACGTAAAGCGCCCTCCGCCACAAACCGTTGGGTGGCTTGCGGAGTATAAATGTAGATGTAGATGTAGATGTAGAACCGCGCTATTGCTACGGTCGCAGGTTCGAATCCTGCCGCGGCCATGGATGTGTGAGATTACCTTAGGTTAGTTAGGTTTAAGTAGATCTAAATCTAGGGGACTGATGACCTCAGATCTTAAGTCCCATAGTGCTCAGAGCCATTTGAACCATTTTGAACTAGACGTAAGTTTTTCTTCCAGGACACGGATCGAAATGTAGATAACCTAAGTTTTTATATGGAGTAGAGAGCCTATTTCTGTTTTCACCAATGTGGTCTACCTGTGAGCAATATGTTCGCAGAGTTTTCCTTATTTACTTGAACGGTATGTAGTCACGATACCATAGTTCGTTAGAAATTGCAAAATATCTTACATCAGTTAATAAGATTTTCGTTTTTGTTGTTCGGTAGTTCCAGATCAGTCAGTAATTGAGCCCAGCATGTGACTTCAACACGGCCTTAAGCTGGCTTCACAGGAAATTTGATTTTTTAAATTTATCTGCAGCTATTGTGTAGCGTAAAAGTTAAGGTAAAAAGGTAGCTGGCATGCAAGGAAATGAAGCTTAGGACTTGGCGATGATGGAGGGGGTAGAAGTATTTTGCAGGGTTATGGGGAAAAACCTGATTGGGTCTTCTACTGAGGGTGGTAGATGGAGTTTGCATCGATTGACATTATTCTCAATTGGATGTCCTTAGACTGTGAGTTCATGTTGCACTGGCGGCAATATGTGGACTGGGGCTGATTGCAGGTGTTGCACGTCGCGGAGAAAAGAGGTTGAAACTTCTTTATTTAATGTTTTGCTTAAACTACTGAGTGAAATTGACTATCTGTCTCTTTGCTAGTCTTTATCATCTCAACTCTGACCCACAATAGTCTAGCGCAACGCAATGTGTCTGCTTAAAAATGATAACCTGACTTCAAATAATTAATACAAAAGAATGGCCCTGAATAAGAAGAAATCCTGACAACAACCTATACATTACATAAGTCACTTACTTCACAAAAATTTTCATTACCCCAACTACTGCAATTCAGCAAGCGCGAATACAGCCAGCTAAATAAAAGATTCTAACTACTGTAGGCTCTAACTACTAACAGGCATAAGATTAGCAAAGGAAAGATTTTGCTGCAAACCAAATAATGTATTTTTTACCCTAATAATGTGACATCCAGTTCAAAAAAGATATATATAATCGTCGGTGACATCCAGTTCCAAAAATTATATAATCATGAATAATATTCAATCTCCAAGTCGGACACGTCCGGGGATTTATTTTCTCTGCCTCGTGATGACTGGGTGTTGTGTGATGTCCTTAGGTTAGTTAGGTTTAAGTAGTTCTAAGTTCTAGGGGACTGATGACCATAGATGTTAAGTCCCATAGTGCTCAGAGCCAGCCAATCGGACACGTCCAGATCGTCCGCTCGCGCTAATACTACAAGCCTCCAACACTGCTAATTATTAACCTCTAACCTCTATCACTGCTGACTACTCACTCCCAACTTCCATCACTGCTGGCTGTTCACCTCCACATTCCATCACCGCTGACTGGTTGTCTGGTTGTCCAGTTGTCTGGTTGTCCAGTTGCTTGTCCGATCAGCCACAGAGTGCGCACAGCACTGTCAGAGATTTTGATATAGTATAAAGCGCTGCCAACATACAAACACATAAACAGGCTACTTACAAGGTATGAGACAATGTGTGAGGTAGTAGGTCCCCATACGGTGAGTGTAAATTTGCGGTTTGTGGCAGTGTTGGGCAAGAGGCCTAGAGCAACGCTATGCTTCAGATAGAACTTTGAAAGGCTCGACTGAAAACAGCACATTCCTTTATTTATGAAAAGCTGAAGTACGTTTCCAGAATGAGATTTTCACTGTGAAGCGGAGTGTGCGTTGATATGAAACTCCCTGGCAGATTAAAACTGTCTGCCGGACCGAGAGTCGAACTCGGGACCTTTGCCTTTCATGGGCAAGTGCTCTACCAACTGAGCTACAAAGTACAACTCTGAGGACGGGGCGTGAGTCGTGCTTGGGTAGTTCAGTTGGTAGAGCACTTGCCCGCGAAAGGCAAAGGTCCCGAGTTCGAGTCTCGGTCCAGCAGACAGTTTTAATCTGCCAGGAAGTTTCATATCAGCGCACACTCCGCTGCAGAGTGAAAATCTCATTCTGGAAACATTCCTCGGGCTGTGGCTAAGCCATGTCTCCGCAATATCCTTTATTTCAGGAGTGCTAGTTCTGCAAGGTTCGCAGGAGAACTTCTGTAAAGTTTGGAAGGTAGGAGACGATATACTGGCAGAAGTAAAGCTGTGAGGAAGGAGCGTGAGTCGTGCTTGTGTAGCTCAGTTTGCCCGCGAAAGGCAAATGCCCCGAGTTCGAATCTCGGTCCAGCACACAGTTTTAATATGCCTGAAGTACGTAGTTTTCTCATTCTAGTGATTTCTCTTTCAGAAAGTGACGTAGTGGGACTTTCTCTATCAAACAGCGATGCTAACTGTCAATCGCTATATCAGTAGTACTCATTTCTCCATTTCCACGCATCGGCTCTAACTTGTTCTCGTCTTTTCATCAAGCGTGTTTGCTTCCCATTATTGGTCAGTTCCCTCATGTTAGATGGTGTTACAGTTCTCAACTACAGTCCATCCATGGATGTAATCGTCTCTCAGATTGTCTTCTCCAGAATCAAAAACAAACTGTATCTATGTCTGCTGTAGCTCTTACTGTAATTACCGTTACAGCTGCCCAGAGTGGCAGTGTTACAGGATGTCGGCTACTGACTTGAAATTGGGGTGTGCGGGAAGCAATGGGTTGGGATTTGCAGTACGGCCTCGAAGGCAGAGTCAAGAATGCTTACTCACAAGGGAACCTCCCCATCGCACCCCCCTCAGATTTAGTTGTAACTTGGCACAGTGGATAGGCCTTGATAAACTGAACACAGATCAATTGAGAAAACAGGAAGAAGTTGTGTGGAACTGTGAAAAAATAAGCAAAATATACAAACTGAGTAGTCCATGGGCCCCATAAGCAACATCGAGGAAGACGTGAGCTCAGCAGTGCCGTGGTCCCGTGGTAGCGTGAGCAGCTGCAGAAAGAGAGGTCCTAGGTTCAAGTCTTCCCACGAGTGAAAATTTTACTTTCTTTATTTTTGCGTAGTTATTATCTGTCCGTTCGTTCATTGACGTCTCTGTCCACTGTAATAAGTTTAGTGTCTGTGTTTTGCGACCGCATCGCAAAACCGTGCGATTAGTAGACGAAAGGACGTGCCTCTCCAATCGGAACCGAAAACATTTGAACGCAAGGTCATAGGTCAACCGATTCCTCCACAGGAAAACACATCTGATATATTCTATACGACACTGGTGACGGCATGTGCGTCACATGACAGGAATATTTTGTCGACCCACCTAACTTGTACACTTGGCGAATGGGTAAAACGATTCTTCTACCTTGCCCGAATTAGGTTTTCTTGTGGATGTGATAATCACTCCCAAAAAAGTGATGAAAACATAAGAGTTTGTCACATAAACTGAAAATAAAGAATTGAAGTTTTCACTCGATGTAAGATTTGAACCAAGGACCTTTCGTTCCGCAGCTGCTCACGTTACCCCGAGACCACGGCGCTCCTGTGGTCTCTGTGTCCTTGATATTACCTATCTTCCCATGAACTACTCAGTTTGTATATTTTGCTTATTTTTTCAGAGTTCCACACAGCTTCTTCCTGTTTTCTCAATTGATCTGTGCTCAGTTTTTCAAGGCCTATCCACTGTGCCAACTTATAACTAAATCTGAGGGGGGGGGGGGGGGGTGCGATGGGGAGGTTCCCTTGTCAGCAACAGCCCTCTTTATTATTCCGTACTTCCTGACAGGGGGGCGATGGCTGCGTCAGAACTACTGCAGCACACTGCTGTGGAAATTCGTCTGTGGTTAGTCCATATATCCCTTGCCCGGATGCCACGGCTGGCCTGAGGATGATTCCACAAAATTAAAGTTCCACATTCCTTCCAAACGTTAGATTCCTTGTGTAACACAGCACCTGATTTTCCACAGAGCAAGTAACGCGGCGTGTTGGTAACACTGTTGGATCGTATTCTGGAGGATGACGGTTCAAGTCGCCGTCCAGCCATCTACATTTTGGTTTCTTGTGATTTCCCTAAATGGCAAGCCGGCCGCGGTGTCTCGCGGTTCTAGGCGCTCAGTCCGGAACCGCGCGACTGCTACGGTCGCAGGTTCGAATCCTGCCTCGGGCATGGATGTGTGTGACATCCTTAGGTTAGTTAGGTTTGATTAGTTCTAAATTCTAGGGGACTGATGACCACAGACGTTAAGTCCCATAGTGCTCAGAGCCATTTGAACCATTTTGAACCTAAATAGCATGATCCCAATGTCGGGGTGGTCCCTCTGAGAGGTCACGGCCGATTTCATCCCCATCCTTCCCCAATCGGAATGCAAGCTCTGTTTCAAATTATCTCGCCGTCGATGAAATATTGTAACCTAACCCTCATTCCCTCTTGTTGTCTTATTGTTTCTCAGGTGTCCAAATTAATGAACTGATAAACTGTAAAACAGGTGTACGATTGCTTAAACTCTAAAACAGGTGTACGATTCCTTATGAATAGCAAAGTAGGGCAGAAAGTTAGTTACTGTGAACAGTTCACTGATATTGTTATTCTCATCAGAACTGACAGTAGACCAACGTCAGCAACAGTAGTTCAGGTACGCATGCCGACATCGCAAGAAGAAAATGAAGGGATAGGAATGTATGTAAGGACATTGAAAGAATAATTCAGGCTTTAAAAGGAGATGACTGCAGTAGTCATGGGGGACTGGAAGAAAGGGTTACGGTAGAATATGGGCTTGGTAGCAGGAAGCACAAAAACTAATTGAATCCTGCATTCAGTTTCAGCTAGTAATATCGAATACATTATTCAAAACTCAAAAGGGAAAGGACCGGAGATAAGGGGAGATTTCAGTTAGATTACATCATGGTCAGACAGAGATACTGAAATCACGTATTGGCTAGGAAAGGGTATACCCTAGACCAGATATAGGCTCAGATCACAATTTAGCTGCAGTTTAAGAGAATAATATGAAAGAATAAATGTGGAAAGGAATTGAATACTGAAGTACTGAGGAATGGTGAAAAATTCAAATGGCTCTAACCACTATGGGACTTAACATCTGAGGACATCAATCCCCTAGACGTAAAACTACTTAAACGTAACTAACCTAGGGACGTCACACACATCCATGCCTGAAGCAGGATTCGAACCTGCGACCGTGACAGCAGCGCGGTTCCGTACTGAAGCGCCTAGAACTGCTCGGCCCCAGCGGTCGTCTGAGGAATGGTGAGATGCATTTGAACTTCTCTAAGGCTGCAGATACCGCGATAATGAATAACGCAACAGGCAGCTCGGTTGAAGAGAAACGGGCGTTGCTAAAAATAGCGATCACAGACGCTGAACCGATTAACAGAGGTACAAGGGTACCTTGGGTAATAGAAGAAGTACTTCAATTGATTAACGAAATAAGAAAGTTCAAAAATGTTCATGGAAAGACAGGAATGTAGCAAAATTACACTTAGGCGCGAACTAATTAGAAACTGTGCGAATATAAGGCGAAAGGGCTGCAGGAGAAGTGTGAAAAAACAAAAAAAGATATGGCCATCAGAAGGACATTCAACGTTTAAGCAAGTCAAAATAGCCTTCGGCGACCACATTAACCGTGCAGTAGGTACTTCCCTGTTAAACGCAGACGAGAGAGCGGACATGTGGAAGGAGGACGTCGAAGGCCTCGACGGATGGGGGATTTACTATCTGAAGACGTCATTTAAAAAGGTATGGAAGACTTAAGGGATACATAATTCGAAACAGGGTTTCACAGAGTTTTGAAAGACTGTATAAATAAAATTCTTTCGGAATGTTTAAGATCATAGAGGCAAGTGGCAGCCCGAAGATGATTCAGCCATAAATTTAAAATCTATGAGGCTGCAAACATGCCATCAGAATTTCGAAAAATATCATCCTTGTAATCCAGAAGAGCAAATAATTGCCGGAACTATCGCACAATCAGCGCAACATCTCTTGCGTCCTAGAATTGTATGGAGATGAATGACAAATAAAATCCAGGATCCGTTAGCTAATGATCAGATTGGCTTTCAGGAAGATAATGGTACCAGAGACGCATCTGTAACGCTTTGATTGATAATGGAGGCAAGATTGAGAAACATCAAGACACGTTCACATGATCTGTTGACCTAGAAAAAGTATTTGACGACTTTTTTTTGGGTCACCAGTCGTCAGTCTGGTTTGATGCGGCCCGCTACGATTTCCTTTCCTGTGCTAAGCTCTTCATCTCAGAGTAGCACTTGCAACCTACGACCTCTATTATTTGCTGGATGTATTCCAATCTCTGTCTTCCTCTAAAATTTTAGCCTTCTACAGCTCCCTCTAGTACCATGGAAGTCATTCCCTCATGTCTTAACAGATGTTCTATCATCCTGTCACTTCTTCTTATCAGTGTTTTCCACATATCCCTTTCCTCTCCGATTCTGCACAGAATCTCCTCATTCCTTACCGTATCAGTCCACCTAATTTTCAACATTTGTCTGTAGCACGACATCTCAAATGCTTCGATCCTCTTCTGTTACGGGTTTCCCACAGTCCATGTTTCACTACCATACAATGCTGTATTCCAGACGTACATTCTCAGAAATGGCTTCCTCAAATTAAGGCCGATATTTGATGTAAGTAGAATTCTGTGGGCCAGGAATGCCCTTTTTGCCATTGTGAGTCTGCTTTTGATGTCCTCCTTGCTCTGTCCATCACTCGTTATTTTACTGCCTAGGTAACAGAATTCCTTAACTTCATCTGCTTTGTGACCATTGATCTTGATATTACGTTTCTCGCTATTCTCATTTCCGTTACTTCTCATTACCTTCGCCTTTCTTCGATCTACTCTAAATCCATACTCTGTACTCATTAGACTGATCATTCCGTTCAGCACATCTTGTAATTTTCCTTCACTTTCACTCAGGATAGCAATGTCATCAGCGAGTCGTGTCATTGATATCCTTTCACCTTGAATTTTAATTCCATCCCTGAACCTTTCTGTTGTATCCACCATTTCTTCCTCGATGTACAGAGTGAACAGTAGGGGCGAAAGACTACATCCTTGTCTTACACTCTTTTTAACTGGAGCACTTCGTTCTTGGTCGTCCACTCGTATTATTCCCTCTTGACTGTTGTACTTATTGTATACTACCCGTCTCTCCCTATAACTTACACTTATTTTTCTCAGAATTTTGAACATCTTGCGGCATTTTACATTGTCGAACGCTTTTTCCAGGTCAAAAAACCTATCAAAGTGTCTTGATTTTTCTTTAGTCTTGCTTCCATTATTAACTGCAACGTCAGAATTGCCTCTCTCGTGCCTTTACCTTTCCTAAAGCCAAACTGATCGTCATCTAGCTCATTCTCAAATTTCTTTTCTATATTTCTGTATATTATTCTTGTCAGCAACTTGTATGCATGAGCTGTTAAGCTGATTGTGCGATAATTCTTGCACTTGGCAGCTCTTGCCATCTTTGGAATTGTGTGGACGATGTTTTCCCGAAAGTCAGATGGTATGTCGCCAGACTCATACATTCTGCACACCAACGTGAATAGTCGTTTTGTTGCCACTTCCCTCAACGACTTTAGAAATTCTGATGGAATGTTATCTATTCCTTCTGCCTTATTTTATCTTAAGCTCTTATTTGATCTTAAGCTCTTTCTAATTCTGATTCTAATGCCATGTCCCCTATCTCTTCTAAATCGACTCCTGTTTCTTCTTCTATAACATCAGACAAATGTTCCCCCTCATAGAGGTTTCCAGTTATTCTTTCCACCTATCCGTTCTCTCCTCTGCATTTAACAGTGTAATTCCCGTTACACTCTTAATGATATCACCCTTGCTTTTAATGTCACCGAAGGTTTTTTTTTTTTTTACTTTCCTGTATGCTGAGTCAGTCCTATCGATAATCATTTCTTTTTCGATGTCTTCACATTTTTCATGCAACCATTTCGTCTTAGCTTCCCTGCACTTCTATTTATTTCATTCCTCATGGACTTGTATTTCTGTATTCCTGAGTCTCCAGGATCATTTTTCTACTTCCTCCCTTCATCCATCAAAAAAACGTTCAAATGTTCAGATGTGTTATGGGACTTAACTGCTAAGGTCATCAGTAGCTAAGCTTACACACTACTTAACCTAAAGTATCCTAAGGACAACACACACATCCACGCCCGGGGGAGGACTCGAACCTCCGCCGGGACCAGCCGCACAGTCCATGACTGCAGCGCCCCAGACCGCTCGGCTAATGCCGCGCGGCCTTTCATCCATCAATTGCAGTATTTCTTCTGTTACCCATGGTTTCTTCACAGTTACCTTCTTTGCACCTATGTTTTCCTTCCGAATTTCTGTTATTGCCCTTTTAAGGGATGTCCATTCCCCCTCAACTGTATTGCCGACTGAGCTATTCCTTATTGCTGTATCTATAGCCTTACAGAACTTCAAGCGGACCTCGTCATTCCTTCGTACTTCCGTGTCTCACTTCTTTGCGTATCGATTCTTCCTGACTGATATCTTAAACTTCAGCCTACTCTTCATCGCTACTATATTGTGATCTGAGTCTGTATCTGCTGCTGGGTACGCCTTACAATCCAGTATCCAATTTCGGAGTCTCTGTCTGACCATAATGTAATCTAACTGAAATTCTCCCGTACCACCCGGCCTTTTCCTAGTATACGTCCTCTTCTTGTATTTCTTGATCAGAGTATTCGCTGTTACAAGTTTATTACAGAACTCAATTAATCTTTCTCCTCTCTCTTCCCTTGCCCCAAGCCCATATTCTCCTGTAACATTTTCTTCTACTCCTTCTGCTACATCTGCATTCCAGTCCGCCGTGACTATTAGATTTTCATCTCCCTTTCCATACTGTATTACCCTTTCAATATCCTCATACACTTTCTCTATCTCTCCGTCTTCAGCTTACGACGTCGGCATATATACCTGAACTATCGTTGTTGGTGTTGGTTTGCTGTCGATTCTTATAAGAATAACCCTATCACTGAACTGTTCACAGAAACACACTCTCTGCCCTACGCTCCTATTCATAACGAATCCTACTTCCTTTATACCATTTTCTGCTGCTGTTGATATTACCCTTTACTCATCTTACGATATATCCTTGTCGTCTTTCCACTTCCCTTCACTGAGCCCTACTTTATCTAGATTGAGCCTTTGCATTCACCTTTTCTGATTTTCTAGTTTCCCTACCGCGTTCAACCTTCTGACATTCCACGCCTGACTCGTAGAATGTTACTATTTCGTTGATTATTCAGTCTTTTCCTAATGGTAACTTCCCCCTTGGCAGTCCCCTCCAGGAGACCCGAATAGTGGACTACTCCGTCATCATTTGCCAATGGAGAGATCATCGTGACACTTCTTCAATTACAGGCCACATGTCCTGTGAATACACGTTATGTGTCTTTAATGCAGTGGTTTCCATTGCCTTCTGCATCCTCATGCTGTTGATCTTTGTTCATTCTTCCGCCTTCAGGGGCAGATTCCCACCCCTAGGGCTAGAAAGTGCCCTGAACCTCTGTCCGATCCTCCACCCTCTTTGACAAGGCCATTGGCAGAATGAGGGTGACTTCTTATGCCAGAAGGCTTCTGACCGCCAATGCTGTTTATTAATCAAAATTTAAGCAACTGCGGGGTTCGAACCCTGGACCAAGAATCTTTTGATTGCGAATCAAAGATGGTACCCCAAAATCACGGGTGAGATTTGACGAAATTTAGTGGTAAAGGATGAGCAAAATTGTCCGAAAAGTAGCAGTAGGCTATAAGGAAATGTGGATAACATGACATACGTACAAGAACCAAGAGGGGACAATAAGACTGGAAGAGCAAGAAGACAGTGCTCTGATTACAAACAGTGAACGGCAGTGAAACTTTCTGGCAAATTAAAACTATGTGCCAGACCGAGACTCGAACGTGGGACCTTTGTCTTTCGCGGGCAAGTGCTCTACCATCTACCAGGTCCCGAGTTCGAATCTCGGTCCGGCACACAGTTTTAATCTGCCAGGAAGTTTCATATCAGCGCACATTCCGCTGCAGAGTGAAATTCTCATTCTGGAAACATCCCCCAGGCTGTGGCTAAGTCATGTCTCGGCAATATCCTTTCTTTCAGGAGTGCTAGTTCTGCAAGGTTTGCAGGAGAGATTCTGTAAAGTTTGGAAGGTAGGAGACAAAGTACTGGCAGAAGTAGAGCTGTGTGAACGGGACGTGAGTCGTGCTTGGGTAGCTCAGATGGTAGAGCACTTGCCCGCGAAAGGCAAAGGTCCCGATTTCGAGTCTCGGTCCGGCACACAGTTTTAATCTGCCAGGAAGTTTCATATCAGCGCACACTCCTCTGCAGAGTGAAAATCTCATTCTGGAGTGAAAGACAGTGATGCAGACTTTCGCATCTGCTGTTCAATCTGTACATCGAAGAAACAATGACGGAAATAAAAGGAAGGTTCAAAATTCACGGTGATAGAACATCAATGATTCACATTGCTGGCCTCAGTGAAAATCAAGAAGAATTGCAGGGGATGTTGAAGGAATATACAGTAGTTGAGCACAGAATACCGTCCGAGAGTAAACCGAAGAAAGACTAAAGCACTGAAGAGCAATAGACATGGGATTAGCGTTGACTGTAACATCGAAACTGGAGACCATGAAACAGACAAGTTAAGAAATTCTGCTACATTCGAAGCAAAATAAGACATGGCGGACGAAGTAAGAAGCACATAGAAAGCAGACTAGCACAGGCAAAGAGGGTGCCCTGATCAAAAGTAGTCTGCAAGTATCAAAATAGATTTTAATATGAGGAAGAAATTTTTGTGCACTTACATTTGGACCACAAAAATGTAGAGTAGTGAATCATGGATTGTGGGAAAACCGGGAAAGAGGAGAATCGAAGTGTTTGAGATGTGGAATATTTGGCATTTCTTGATTAGGTGCACTGATAATATCCTGCAGAATCGTGATGAGAGGAACAAGTAGGATGGGGTAGGATTGACAGAGCATATGTTACGACATCAGAGAATAACGTCCATGGTACTAGAGGGAGCTGTTGTACAGATCAAAAATTGTAGCGGAGGACAGAGATTGGATTGCATCCAACAAATAACCGAATATGTAATGTGCAAGCAGTACTCTGATATGTACAGATTGGCAGAAGAGATGAATTCGTGGTGTACCACATCACAGAAGACCTAAAATTAACTTTTGAATAATATCCGATTACACGCAACAAAGGACCTTGTTTCATTAATCTGACAAGGATAAGTGTACCCATAAATAAACATTTCTACAGTTGCATTACTAACCATCTTTAAGATCAGTTCGTTCCCAGAAATTTTAAATTCTTTCATCATCACGCTCCATAATAAAGAAGCTGCTTACCATAAAAGGAAAAATAAGACAACACTACGAGCCATTACAATAGCAATTTTACTGTGTACATCTACATCTACATGGATACTCTGCAAATCACATTTAAGTGCCTGGCAGAGGGTTCATCGAACCGCAATCATAGTTCTCTAGTATTCCAATCTCGTATGGCTCGCGGAAATAATCAACACCTGTATCTTTCCGTACGAGCTCTGATTTCCCTTATTTTATCTTGTTGATCGTTCCTCCCTATGTAGGTCGGTGACAACAAAATATTTTCTCATTCGGAGGAGAATTTCGATGACTGGAATTTCGTGAGGAGATTCTGTCGCAACGAAAACCGCCTGTCTTTTAATAATGTCCAGCCCAAATCCTGTATCATTTCCGTGCCACCCTCTCCCATATTTCGCGATAATACAAAACGTGCTCCCTTTCTTTGAACATTTTCGATGTGCTCCGTCAGTCCTATCTGGTAAGGATCCCACACCGCGCAGCAGTATTCTAAAAGAGGACGGACAAGCGTAGTGTAGGCAGTCTCCTTAGTAGGTCTGTTACATTTTCTAAGTATCCTGCCAATAAAATGCAATCTTTGGTTAGCCTTCCCCACAACATTTTCTGTGGGTTTCTTCCAATTTAAGTTGTTCGTTATTGCAATACCTAGGTATTTAGTTGAATTTACGGCTTTTAGATTGGACTGATTTATCGTGTACCCGAAGTTTAACGAGTTCCTTTTAGCACTCATGTGTAAGAATTATTAAAGTGTTTTGGGGATGAAAGTGTTCTCTTTGAAATACAAAGCGGTTTTAGGATAGAAGTGACACCGTTTTTTAAACCGTAGGCTGAGTATTCTGTCGTGTGTATCAGAGCACACAAAATAATTTTAAAGAAAGAGATGAGGTTCTGCGTAAGAAATTGCATGAAAGGTAATGGCCTCAAGCAAACACAGCCGTTTGCAAAGTGAGGATACTGAAACTGTAGAACAGCAGTCTTAAATACATGCCGACTAGTCTACTATAATAGACTACAAAGCGTCAGCAACCTCTCTGCATTACATATCCGCCGAGGCTAATTTATCTGGTATCACCATATTATGACTCCGATAAATGGTACGCGATTTTCTAGAATCGAAGTGCTTCTATAGCGCTGGACGCTTAAAGTATCAAATTGGCAGTTACCACTTGAATATCAGTGTATGACGATTTCTTCAAGTAATAGGATACAGCGGAAGTGATACAATTTGTTTCGGTTCGATCCACAGACTGTTCTTCGGTTTTCTGTTCCCTCGTCCGCTTATAGCATCTGTCTCGGACCTCGTCAGTCCAAAAAGTATCGAGAGTGGTTTAACAGGAAAACAGCGATAAGTTAAGATGGTGGTAGTAATGCTTGTTCTACGTGGTGTCCTCCCACTTGTGTACCACGCATAGGATGTACATACAAGCATGTGAAACTGTCAGAAAAGTCCGTTCTCTGGAATGTTTTTCAACCCACGTGTCATATTGACACCTTCCTCCGTCTTGGCGAACCATCAGAGACCCATTCTGTACTTTTTCGTTCTGTGGCAGGCTCGCATTAATAACACCAAAAATCGTGAACCGTGATGACTTTCTTTTCCCGAAACGAACTGTCCCTGTTTTTCATTTCACTCAATATGCGGCAGGTGTCCAAGCGTATTTGTTCTTCTTAAGGAATTAAGGTGTGCGGCAAGAACTTTTTCTCTTCAGCATACATTCTGGAGAATGTCCTGAAGACGTGATTTGGAGAGATTTTCAGTTTGCAACTCCATTGTGATACAAGAACGTTGACATACTAGGACCGCACGTCCCCTACTTAACAGCGTATGCCAACATCAGACGGACCGAAGATTCATATGAACTTTCATAGTTGTTAGTTCAAGTTGCCACAGCAAGCACTGTGCTGACGTCGCTTGAAATAAAACCAATCTCCGAACTTTTAAGACAGATTGTAAGAAAAGCGAAATTGTACTTTGGTTCGGGGTCCATGTTAAATCACAAACACTCCACAAAGGGCTGGATGAGTCAATTCAGAGCACCATTAGTTCGATTTTTTTTAAGTATTGTTTTGATAAAAGTTGCTGCTAGTCATCGCTCTATTACTGTGGACGCTGATAACTGGGAAACGTTACACTTTAACGTGAGACGTAAGGATGCTCTGAGAGATGAAATTCATTTACATGATTAACATTAACTTCTATGTTTCACACGAGATAGTGCGATGCATATGGAGTGCACATAAAGTCTGAGTACATAGTTTCTGTATCATTCCTGTTGAGTTGATGGGTAGAGCGGGAGAGGGACATTCAGTTCTAAGCCAGGTGGTAATTTCTCTACCTATCGAGATACACATATTTAACGTGATGTCTGTGGTGGAACTGATATATATTTCGATTTCTGAAGAAGAGACCAGCGTCAGATTTATAATAATAAACGGTCTGCGACTCATTGCTTTTTTCGTTTCGCGTAACTCATTCGAAGTTGCTGACAAATTCTGCTACACTGGCACAATTACAAAACAAACCCAGGGCCAAGTCATGTAGGTATCTTCTGTCGCCAATTAGCTTAGTAAAGCTACTAGCCTCTTCATGAAACTATGGTTAGTTCTGCCCGATAACGAAAGATATATTCTGTAATCTTGGCCAAAATTGGGCGTGAAGGACTATCTTAAACATTAGTTACTGGCTCACCGTCGGAACTTCCAATAAAAACATACGAAATTAATGTGTAATCATAAACAAATCCTTGCCAATTTTTATTCATTCATTCTAATTTTACGTTCATATTCATCGCAACATTCATCTTTCAGACGTCATTATCCACAAATATTACTAAATCATTCAGAAGTTTAACTAACCTTCATTCTGCAGTTTATTTTAACGATAAGATTTAATAATGCTCCTGACTCTAATGTAGTCCACAATGCTCCCGCTGCTTTCTGAAACAGCCATTGTCTCGCGCAGGGAACACGTAGAGTACATGCGGGCAGCTAGCTACTTCCGTAGAACTGTTTCAAAGCAACCCCGACAACGAGTTGCCTCAAACAAAAAGTAGGAGGAAAATTTCCCAACATGTATGAAATGAATCGTGCAATTTCATGCAACAAAAATTTAATAATAATTAATTACAGTAGAACACCGATTATCGGAGTTCAAATTAGCCGAGCTGTCGATTACACGAGGTTGGAATGTGCGGTTTTTGGTTTCCGATTACTGGAACTTTTTTTGATATTCAGCCACTCCCTGTTGATTATCAGAGGCCTACAGAAGACAGGCAAAATCCAATATACAGCGTCTGTCGACCCTTTTTATTGGCATTTAGGGATACTACATCGTTATTATTCCGATTCAGTTGTACATAAAAGTATTCAGTACAACTTGGTTTTATTCTAGTATGGCAATAATCGATGTCAGTATTTATAAAATACCAGCATAATTTCCTTTTTCTACTTCTAGCCTTATTTTCTGGCCAACGTTCAACCAATACCTTACCAAAAATTAATCCGTAGAAACTCAGACACAAAGTGGTTTCGCATCAGTGGAAAGCAGAAATAATAAAATACAGTGATTATGTATGGCGAGGAGCTATACCGTTCTCAGTGAGTATGATGTAGTAGTTCACACTCTTGGAGAAGAAACAAAAAAGCTTTTGATAAATTTGTAGAAAAATTTAGGTACCGTTACCGTCTTAGTTACAAAGAGGCTTCTGTTCGTGTAGAAGTAAAGAAGCATAATGCTGTTCGCATTTTCCTTGACATTGCCCTATATTAAGTGGATCATTATGGAAATTGGAATTTTCCAGCGGTAAATCCATCCACCTCACGTGGGTGAAGTCATACTTACGTCAACAGCAGAAGACAGAGGATGAAGCTAATAAAAGTTACCACAGGAATAAAACAACATTTGGAGTGGCGAAATATTAAATACGGTATTCCACAAGACGTAGTAATGCGCACTGTATTGAACAACATAAATGATTCACAAAGACATTGCAGGGCTCTTCAAAAACTGTGGTGTTTGCTGATGATACAAGTTCGGTGGTAGAAAGAATAAACACCCTCGTACCGGACACAGCCAGGTGAATAGTGAAAGAGGCACACACCTGGTCAATAGTAAACAGTTCGAATACCAATCTTCCAAAAATTCATTTTATGCTATTCCAAGCAAATAAAAACAACTTAGACGTCCCATAAATTGAGGTCAATGGACACACACACACACATACACACACACACACACACACACACACACTAAATGACACTTCTTGGCTGAAATTTCCTTGCAGCCCCATAGATAACATACAGAGCAGGCACCAGCACATGGATAAGTTAACAAAATACCTCAAACCTGTCAGCATTTCGAATAGAAACCTCATTATATAGTGTGGTATACGGAATATAACTTTCACTCTTACTGCACAATGTCATAAGCTTATCAGGCAATGCACGTAAAGGAAAAAAAATCGTTTAACAAAACCAAGGTGTAAGTAATTAGGTAAAATTGGTAACCGAAAGTGTGATGGAAAGCTCATGAGGGTAGTAATGGTTCTTACACTTACGTGGCAATATATTTATTCGCTAGTTGCAATTGTTGCTAACAATATAGGTGAATTTAGGATGAAATTTAAAATTTATAACCATAATACTAGCATTATAAATAAGTTTCTCGAAGAGTGTAACCCACTGTCTACGATTCCGAATCGAGTTTAATATTGTGATACTAAAATCTTTCACAGGCGGTCAGCAAACATCAGCCAGGAAATTGTAAATATCAAAATATTCAAAACTAAAATAAAAAAGTGTCGTATTAGTTGTTTCTTCCTTAATTTATCACAATATGAATGGTGAGCGTAAATTTCGCTTAACAGAAATGTTCGTAATAAACACATTTATGACTTAGTCAACATTCACTTGGGGGTAGGTAAAAACACGTTGCCGTGTACGTCATTGCAATTTTCGGACGAAAAGTTATCAGCAGACGACGTAGCAGCTGCTCTGTTTTGGGAATAATTTAAAAACTTTGCAGATATAATGGGCCACATAGCTTATCGTTGCCATAGTTTTCATGATGTGAGTATAGTTTTTAAAGCACTGGCACACCCAAACTGTAGAGTCGCCAAAAGCGTGAAGACCGATGGACAGTAATAGCGCGTGCAAACTGTGGTGTCACCGCCAGACACCACACTTGCTAGGTGGTAGCCTTTAAATCGGCCGCGGTCCGTTAGTATACGTCGGACCCGCGTGTCGCCACTATCAGTTATTGCAGACCGAGCGCCGCCACACGGCAGGTCTAGAGAGAATTCCTAGCACTCGCCCCAGTTGTACAAGCGACTTTGCTAGCGATGGTTCACTGACAAAATACGCTCTCATTTGCCGAGATGATAGTTAGCGTAGCCTTCAACTACGTTATTTGCTACGACCTAGCAAGGCGCCATTATCAGTTACTATTGATATTGTAAATAATGTACAGACAAGAGCTACGTTCAACATTAATGGATTAAAGTTAAGTATTCCACCATCTGCGTCCGTTTTTCTAAGTTCTAATTTCCTTGTCCTGTTCCAGACCTCACGCCAGCCTGCGTGAGCTTAAACGCGTGCCTTTCGGCTTCCTCTAAAATTCGTGGGTTGGCTCTCCTGCCAATCCACAACACAAACCACTTACAGTTATAAGTAAAACTATAAACCTAAAAAACCTGGAAATCTGTCCGCTCATGTCTTCATCTGTAGTAAAAAAAATCATTGTAGCACATAGATATCTGTAGATCTCTTCCATGACAGGCTTCACAATGAGTTTTTCCTTGGACTTGAAAATAAATTTCATCTGTGAAGTTCTTCTCTTGCTGAAGAACGGTCCAACGGATTCATCGGCAACTCAGACGAAAAGTGAAAAAATAACAGCGAGGGTTTGCCACCAAACATCGCAATGCAGCAAGTAGACCAGTGAAGTAGTGGTGCGACATTATCGTGAAGTGCTACTTGAAGAACTTACTGATAACCATTGTGGTGACGCGTCTTGCAAGTATGTATACGTGCCTCCATCAAAAAATCTATATAGGACTACTTGAGAGTAGAAGCTTGAAGCACAGTTCCAGAAAACACAGTGAACTCATCGTGGAATAACTTGATGAACTCTGAAGAAGGTGGTACAACTAAGAACTTGACAGTAATGGGTAATGCTCTTCCAAATTTAGAAAATAGTATTCCCTAATTTGAAAATGTTACTGAGAAGGACGATGAAAGTTAATTGTACAAACATTCAAAACGGTTATTTCATAATCAAGGGTCCTTCCGTATGTGGCCATTCTATCAGTGACTGGTTACTTCATTAAGGTATTACGTTAAAAACGTAGACTCATATTCCGCTAGCTGACGCAGTAGTTCCCCTCTGTAATTTTGTCATTGACATATTGCAGTGATGGAGTGGAGTGTTTCTGACATGAAACCAGCTACTTTTATGTACAAAGAAACGTAAAACAGGGAATATAGTGAGCGTGTAGTTTTCGAGAAGTAATAGTTTTACCGGCAGCTTGTCACTGCTTCAGACTTGCTGAAAAATTAAGTCACGAATTTACTTCCTACAATACATTACATTTATGGTAGACATCTAGCTACAACGAAACAGAGTCCTACAAAACCAGTCAAGAAATATAGATTGTGAGGCCAGTCCAAAAAAATTGCGTCCTCCAGGAAGGATAGTCAGTAACGAAATTTTACTTAATTTTGCGTATATTAAATAGTAGTAAGAATAGATGATTCCATTTCCAGGTGAGTGAGGATATACAGAGTGCAAAATTTAATATACAGAGCTACCATCTCTGTCAGAAACAGTATAATCCGGTGGGGCATTTAATCCATCGGTGCTTACATGACATATACTTCAATTGCTTCAACTGATGTCCAAATTATCAACTAAGGCGAACAAGAGGTGATCGTAATGTGCTTCCAGTGGCACCCCATTACGCCCGTTGTGTCCGAATAACAATGATGAACGCACGACGAAGGTAAATTACGTATACTAACCAATAATCATTTTGTAAATAGACCATCTAATGTATTATATCTGACTGAACAACCGACACAGGACCATTAGGGATTTACATCACAAGAAATACTATGTACATCCAAGGCTCATTACTTTGAAACTTTATTACAGATGAGCGATATTTTATTTTGTAGAATATGTTTGAAAGCAACGTTTGCTGAAAGAATCGAAAGTATTTTCACTAAAGATTTAATAAGATCCGTAAAATTTAATTCTATTTTCAGATCTATTATTACGACTGGCAGATATCCATTTCATTATTTCACGCCATCGCAAAAGGACATAGATTCATTTTTTAATATGTCCAAAAAGGACATCTCATCTGATTCATCTGATTATTCAGACGAAGACGACAGAAGACCGACTACACCTGGAAAAGACATAGACTCTGGACGTAAACGAAAAAACTCCGATACGGAAGAACATAAAGAAATAAGTCAAATAAAAAAGCCAAAGTCAATAACTGTGACAAGCGACAACGACGATACTGACGGAATAACGATAGATGTAATAGAAATTGTAAGTTTACTTGTAAAGATAATTAATTTATTTGACGATCCAGAAGAATGTCTAAATTCATTTTATGGTTACGTGCTCACTTTGAGAAAAAATATAAAATTGAATATTTACAAACTTTACAGCAAATTGAAGGGAGAATGTGAGAAATCACCTCAAACGACATCATTAATTACTTGTGTTTCCAATTTAGAGAATTTGATTGGACGCACTCTGTGTTCATCCAACGCCAATACTCGAAGTGTTATAAAGACATTACAAATTGCGTTAGATTCTTTTGTAAACAAAGTCAAAGAAACAGATTTCTCTTCATCCTTGCCGAAAAATCAGAAACTACCTCAGAGCACATCCACGTCATCCACTGTTGCAATAGACGAAATGGATGGTGCAGATGTTACTTCAGAACATACATCACTAATAGAGTTGGGAAGCCAGAATTTACATCAGTCTTTAACACATCCAACGAACAAGGCCGAAGAAATTTATTCCAGTATTTCAGTGCAAAAAATCAATGCCATTACATCCTCTTCATGGATCGAGGAAGAACAACCATTTTATATGATTGTTCAATTTTATCCAACACAGACAATAAAACATATCAACAGATCTCAATGGTGGAGACACAAAAAGAGGGAAATGAAATTATTTGTGAATCCCGATTCAAGCCATTCTCCCTTGAATCAAGCTGTAAGGAACCTTATAGTAATATCGCAAAAACATCTGGACAGACTTACAAAAAATGGACAGCAGGTCACAAAAAAAAAAAAAAATCCTTTGAAGAACTCGTATGTATAGTAAAAAATAATTTAACTGTACCCATTAATAAAGTAATAGAAACATCTATGTGGAGATGTAATACAACACTTTGTACACTTAGTGATAAAGTATTATCAAATATTGTTAAACACATTCAAATTGAAACAAGTCATTTGAATGTAATTCAGTTGTATCAATATATATGTAATGCTCAAGGCTTCAGATATGGATACGTTCCATCGTGATGCTGAATACCGAACCACGACTCGTCTGTAAAGACGACGTGGCGTCGCCCGTCAGCGTTACTGGGCATACCACTAACGGGGCAGCTGTGTCTAATGTCAGCTCACGGTAAGACGGAACAATGATTATCTTACTGACAGTATGTGGTGCTCTGGACGTCGTCTCAGTGCAGGTGTGGATACTGCTCTTGGATGGAATGCTAACATTCACATTTCCGTCTGCAATGTACGTGATTTGGCTCATCGATCCTCCGTGGCCGAATTATCAAATTATTCCGTCTTCTCAGGCGCTAGCCACTTGCGGCTGTCGTTGAGGTCTAGAATCGTGTTAAGTAAGGTCCTCCAGAACCCGTCGATTCCATATGCGCGTGACCAATGCGAGAAGCTTTGTCGCGGAACGATAAACGTCAGTGTCGACTGGCTTACATTCTGCCACTGTCTAATTCCGCCACCTTCTTCCTCCTTGGGGGGCCGTCTATTAATTACGTGAGCGATTTTGGCGTTTCTTCGACCCCCTCTCCCTTGGTGAGATATCGTGAGATTTGGCTCGACCTCCTCACTAACTCGAGGGAGATTTTTCAAAATGCGTGTTTTTAGTGTACGCATGTTAATAGGGGCTTGACTGCGTTGAATTTACTTTGAAAAACATAATTTGCTTTATTATTTTTATTTAGTACTAGTTAATACTACACCTCTGCTGCGCTGCGTTCCGTAACTTCATCATTTCTTCCTGGCAGCACTTTATCGTGTTGCAGACGTGTCATTTCACATATGCAACATAGTAGTCATGATACCTCATTTTGAATGTGTAACAGTACTGAATGAGCCGTCGAGTAGCGAAACGGCAGGTTGGGGGGCCTGTCAGCTTGCCACTGCCAGCCGGCTTGTACGCCGCAGCGTCCGACGAGTTGCGTGTTTTGTCTGGCCGGTGTCGGCCCTCTCCTCTACGTGAGATTAGGTAGATTCGGCCGCACGTAATTAATGGACGCCCCCTTACATGAGGTGTAGAAACAGTGTTTCCACAAACAAACGAACAACATTCGAATGTGATCTCTGACTGAGAAACCGCCGCGTACAGTATTAGATGGCTTTATTACTACCTAATATGTCTGCTTGCCTAGAAATACTAACCATCTGCACATGAAAGCAGGTATTGCTCTTTATGCCAATATGAGGTCTGTGGCTTGCCACCCTCATAGTGTTGTTATTAAATGGCGGCTGTGTGCTCGTATAGGAGTTGCTATATGGTTTACGGAAAAATCAAATGCAACATGCAGATGCAGTCTTCCAGCCAGTGTAATAGAATTTTTCATTGTACCTCTCTTTTTTCGTCACATATTGGCAAATACGATACATGTTAGTTCAGAACACAGTACAGTGAATGATAATTCTAATTCAGCATTTACTGTAAATTGTGATGGTATAATTAAAATGATCCTACACAGAAATAACACATTAGAGTAACATTAGTATTATTTTCAGGAAATATAATTATTTTCCGATTTGTAATTTCATTCAAAATCATAGCCACACTTGAAATTATTAATGTCATTCTATAAGTTATTCATAGTAAGAATTATCAAAAATTATGAATTCCACAGTGAAAAATGTCGTCAAAGTACGAGCAAAAGATGGATTTATAAATTTTTCAAGTAACTGGTTCGTGAATACTAACATTTTCTTCTTTCCTTTGATACTGGCCAAAACTGAGGACAATAATTCCAAACCGTAACATGGTATGCACGTGGATCTTGGTAGCATCATTTTTAGTTCATTCTTTTCTAACGACAAAACTGAGACATTTTGTAGTTGGGGGATGTTAGACTAGATGACTCTGATAGTGGTACTCACTTTATAATCAATCATAGATTTACAAAAGTGCTGATGTATTTTGAAGACATATTTCTAGAAGCTTTCTCAGGTTCTAAGTGACGGACTTTATTAAAATTGTATAAAGCAGTCTCGATCGCAACAGATGTTTATTTTCATTGGCAACCCGTTTCGATCTCTAATTTAGATCATCTTCAGGCCGTAAACATTGCAGTACAGTAGCAACACATATTAAGAGTAATTTCAATACAAAAAGATGGGAGCGGGACTATAAACATTGAGAGTAAAAGGTACAATATTAACAACATAACATGTTAAACTCATGATTACGGCTCGTGGTTGTTTCTTCTGACCACTGGAGGCCGAATTGTGGCAGTTAGTTTCTTCTTTACTGTCGTCTATCAAAGCTGAAACACGACGATCGAATTCCAAACCGTCGGACAGCCGCCACTTCCTTAGTATTCCGTCACCTATCACGGTGTTTGCGATGGGACTCGCTAAAGTGTAACTATCGATATTGGCAAGTCATTGCCATGGTAACCAATATAGCCTTCACATATAAATAAATTAATACAAATACCCATAAGGTCACTCCACCCAGAAAACCGATCAGTCTGTAATAGCATTTCTTTATTTTAAAAAGATTATGGAAACATTTACAGTGAATCATTACGTATGTAATCTTTGTATACATTTTTGTACCTAATTTTGTTTTAAATTTTAACTACACCATTTAATCTAACATTTCTCACATAATGAGTACAACATTATGAAACTTCCCCTTTGAATGTAAAGAATGACAGTGCTGGGAAAACTCTTTCATTATTAGATTTTCAAACACCTGAGCAAAACTGAACGTACTCAGACAGTTTTTTCTTTACTTATTCTGATCATCGCTCAACTGACACACTATATTTTTAGCGCAGCGCAATCTGACTTTCAATAATCCCTACAAAAGAATGACCCTGACTAACAATAATCTATATCTTTCATGAATCACTTACCTCACAAAAATCTTCGTTACTCGAACTAGTGTAATACAGCGAGCGTCAATACTGCCAGCTAAAAAACAGATTCTACCTACTGAAGGCACTATTGATAGGCATGGTTAGCAGATGAAAGATTTTGATGGAGAACAAATAATGTATTTACCTTAATAGTGTTCAAAAGTCATATTCATAACATCCAGTGTTACAAATTTCCTTTTTCTGACGGATACACGTCCAGATCGTCCGCTCTCAAAACTCTGCCATCTCTCTCCCCACATCCACCACTGCTGGCGGCTCACCTCCAACTGCGCAACGCTACGTGCTGTTACATCCAACTGCCCAACACTACAATGGCGAATATTCCAACAATGCCAACCAGCCACAGATTGCACACAGCATAGTCAGTGATTTTCGTACAGAGCGCTACGTGGCGTTACCAACATAAAAACCTAAACAGCCTATTTACAATTGGTTGTCAATAATGTGACGCGATGGAAGAGACCCTATATACAGGGTGATTATAATTAAAGTTCAACTGTCAGACCGCTGTAGAAATAACACCATTGGTCAGAATGACGTCAAATCGCAGCGTAATATTATCGGAGAATAGGGAAAACTTACGGCAGAAGAAAAATAAATAGTTACGAAATGTAGCAATAGGTGGAGCTGTAAACGTCATAATTCAATAGTAGTCGACTACAAATGACACATGAATCATACAACAATGCCTAAGGTGTATGTCTGAGGCCAAACAAACTGTACTACTCAGTGTGCATGAGTGTACAAGTGTCATACTGTTAGTTACGGGAGCCCATCCACCACGGCAAGGTCAATTCACAGCGGATGGGAAAAATCGGTTTTTAACTTCCTCAGGCCAAAAACCGCATCAAAAGCATTACTCAAAACGGTTTATAATTGCCCTGAGGCCAAAAACCACATAAAAAGCATCAGTCACAACGGTTTATAATTGTCCAGAGGCCAAAAACCGCATAAGAAGCATCACTCGCATTGGGTTTTTATTGCCCTGAGGCCAAAAACAGCATGAAAACCATCAGTCAAACTCAAATCGGATTATTAATTTCCGTGTGACTGGCGCAGATATGCTGTCCACCGTTTTCTGCAACAAGTTGAAAACGAGCAACAGCATGTTCCACAAGTGATCGAAGTGTTTCCGGGGTCACGTTCAGAATGCGTTGCGCAGTGTGCGCCTTCAGTGGAGCTAAGTTTGCAAACGGAACACTGAACACACAATCTTTCACATAACCCCACAGCCAGAAATCACACGGATTTAGATCAGGTGATCGGGACGGCCAGGCTGTAGAGAAATGGCGGCTGATAATTCTAGCATTTCCAAAATGGTGCTTCAGAAGCTCCTTACGTGGATATGCAATATGTTTAGTTGCGCCATCTTACAAAAAAAAAAAAAAAAAAAAAAATGATCCCATCTACACATCCACGCTGTTGGGAGAGCTGGAAGACGTGGTTGCGCGTAAGACACTCATAGCGCATTCCAGTGATGGTACAGGTAACAGAACCGGAAACACCTGCCTTTTCGAAAAAATATGACCCTATGATAAGTGATGCCGTAAACCTGCACCACACAGTGATCATTTCAGGGTGAAGCGGCACTGGTTGATTTGCATGTGGACTTTCCGTTGCCCATATTCGAGAATTCTGTGTATTGACATAGGCTGTCAAATGTTCAAAATGTGTGTGAATTCCTAAGGGACCAAACTCCTGAGGTCATCGGTCCCTAGACTTACACACTACTTAAAGTAACTTAAACTAACTCACGCTAAGAACAACACACACACACACACACACACACGCCCGTGGGATGATTCGAACCATCCGAGGGAGGGGCAGCGCAATCCGTGACATGGCTCCTCAAACCACGCGGCAAGTCCGTGCGGCACATATCCTGTCGGATGGAAGTGGGCTTCGTCTGTTCACAGAAAGGTCGGTTATTGCCCACTTCCATGAGAGCAAGATATTCTAAAGCAAAGGTCCCTCTTGCTGGCGGGTGAACAGGAAGCAGCTCGTGCGCATGGGTAATTTCGAATGGACAGCAAAGGAGGATGTTTCGTCGGATTTTACGCACCATGCTCAAGGGAATGTCCAACGTTCGAGCAATTCTCTGTGCACTACACATTTGAACAGTACCATTCGTCTCCTCCTGCACTGCTGTGGCCACTGCTTCCACTGACGTCGAATCGATTCGTTTCCTACCTCTACCAGGTTGCACACCAAAAGAACCCATCTTTTAGAATTTACGAACTATTTTCTCCAGACCCACGGCAGTCTTAGGACCAATCCCTTTTCTTCAAACCCTTCAGTGTCCGGAACCTCTGGAGAGCGATGTGAGTACATTCTTGTAACACAGCTTTACAATCAGAGCGCGATCTTGCATTGAAACAGTTATGACGAACATTGCAGACCCGAAAGGAGGAAAAGCCGTGTACATGGTGTGTTTGTGTCAACTTCAATGGGTCGTGCGCATGACAGGTTTTTTTCATTTACAAATTCTAACACATACAGCGTCATTTATTGATCAATTTTCACACTATTTTTTTCTTCTGCTATGCGTTCTCCGATAATATTCCGCTGCAGTTTGATGTCATTCTGATCAGCGGTGTTATTTCTACAGCGTTTTGAAAGTTTGATTTTAGTTATAAGAACTCTGTATTCTCGAGTAATGCACCGTTATTCTTCACTTGACGTCCGTGTTCTTACGAATATTGCTCGGTTCAACACCACCAGCCGCCAGGGTGTAACACTTTATTTTTAGTATTTTATCTATCTTCAGCAATTGAATAATAGTGTCCTGGACGAGTGATTCGACGTGTATGAATGCGTATAACCACACACCGTGAAGCGTACATTACGTTTACTCCCGCCACGTGATCCACACCGCTTCAGAGTGTAGTAAGAGCTGCGTCAGTGTGCCTGAAGTAGTGCAAATGGGACGATGGTACTCACAGTGGAGCAGTGGGTGTGTGTTACGTGACAACAAAGTCGTGGAAACGGCGTGGTCAGTTATTGCTGAGACGTTTGGTGGCGCCAAAGTGCCAGCAAAGAGTGTCATGCAACGCCAAGTCCGAAAATAGTGTCAGACAGGATCTACTTTGAACAAGACAAAAAAACATTCCGAAACGTAGCTGCATACCAGAAAATGTGGCTGCAGTTCACCATAAAATGCCCTAGAGTCCTACCAAATGAAATGGCCGCCTGCCGCAAGAGACCGGCACATCACGTCGATCATGCGGACGAATACTTCACCCGGACCTTCAGTCTGGTCGTGGCCCTAGCTGGCTGATCTGGCTGATCTGTCAGTGGACTATTACCTTGTGTGGGGAGCCCTCAAGTCTAAGGTGTATCGCAGCACACCTTATAGTCTTCAAGAATTGCTGCAGAACATTTCGGATGAAACTTCAGCAATTCCAGTCGTCCACCTCCGATCCGCCGTCATCAACTTGCTGACCAGGGCCGAGAAGTGCCAAGACTTGAATAGTGGCCACTTTCAACATCTGCTAATGTGAGGTTAGTACTGTCTTTCCTTTCCTCTGCTGTGTTTCTCTGTAGCCTGGAACGCTGTTCTCTGGGTCACTTTTTAATTGCTCCACCCTGTATATATCGAAATTATCAACAACCAAATCCATAAAACAAATTTAACTTCTTAACTGATCTCCGGTACATAGTGCTCTTCATCAGAAGATCATACCAATCTCATAACTGTTGACACTAGCCAATAATGCGGTAGATACAACCATGAGAATAAATACACTATGTGATAGAAACCGGTAAAGAAATTAAATTTCTTTGATGCAACTGGTTGCTGATTATTTCGATATACATTTTATTCTGTCATTGTTGTAACTTTTATCCTCGACGTACGAGGGTGAGTCAAATGAAAACCTTAAATCTGTAATAAAAAATCGAAATTTCGCACCGTTATCCTGTAAGTTGGTAAGAGTGCTACAAACAGCATGCAGAATGGCCTGTAGGTGGCAGCATAGTGCAGATGCACACATACCATCGCAGTATCAATATAAGGATGGCCGCCCCACTTGCGACTTGCACCAGGGAAGAACAGCGTTCTGTTATTCGGTTTTTGCGTAGTGGAGGTGTGAAAACTATTGAAATTCATCGTCGAATGAAGGTTCAGTACGGTGATGCATGTTTGTCACAGCAGAAACTCTACAAAAGGAGTAGGAAGTTCGCAAATGGTGTGACGTCAGTGGAAGATGCTCCTCGTCCAGGTCAAGCACAACGATTGTGAAATCCACAGAACATTGCAGCAGTTGAAGCCGTAGTGAAGGAAAATCGCCGAGTGACACTGAATGACAGGGCAGCATGTTTACACATTAGTCATGGGTCAGCACACCACACTGTGCATGATGTGCTCCAGTTTCACAAAGTGTCTGCAAGACGAGTGCCACGGCAGCTGACACCTGAAATGAGAGAACGACGTGTTGATGCTTGTGAAGAACTTCTTCGGCGCTTTGAACGAGAAGATGATGGCTTCCTTGCAAGAATAGTTACCGGGGACGAAACCTGGGTTCACTTCCACCAACCGGAAACGAAGGGAGCCAGCAAGGAATGGCGCCATTCCTCATCACCAAATGTTTCGAACAGAGCCATCATCAGGGAAGGTTATGCTGACTCTCTTTTGGGACGAAAAAGGCGTCATTTTGGAGCATTACATGACTAGAGGGACCACTGTCACCAGTGCATCGTACACAGATCTCCTAAATAATCATATGCGGTCTGCTATCAAATCAAAGCGACGTGGATTGCTGTCAGCAGGTGTCCTTTTGCAACATGACAATGCAAGGCCCCACACTGCCCGTACAACAGTTGCAACAATCACAGACCTGCATTTTGAATGTCTTCCTCATCCACCATACTCACCATACCTTGCCCCAAGTGATTTCCATATGTTTGGACCACTCAAAGACAAAGTGGGAGGAAAGAAGTTCCGTTCTGATGAAGAGATACGCCACACAGTGCATGAGTGGTTGCGCGGACTACCAAAAGAATTTTTTTCTTAAGAAATTTATGCACTTTGTAACTGCTGGAGGACTTGCATTGAGCGTGGGGAAGGTTATGTTGAAAAGTGATACAGCTTTGTACCACTTCTGCACAATACATAATATTAAAAAAAATTAAGGTTTTCATTTGACTCACCCTCGTATTTAACCACATAGTCATCTGTTTGGATTCCTTAGAAATGTTGGAACACGTGAGGCAATACTGACCTTACGATTTATCTAAGAAGAAAGATTAAGGAAAGGCAAACCTACGTTTCTAGTATTTGTAGAGTTAGAGAAAACTTTTGACATTGTTGACTGGAATACTCTCTTTGAAATTCTGATGGTGGCAGGGGTAAAATACAGGGAGCGAAAGGCTTTTTACAATTTGTACAGAAACCAGATGGCAGTTATAAGAGTGGGGGGGCATGAAAGGGAAGCAGTGGTTGGGAAGGGAGTGAGACAGGGTTGTAGCCTTTCCCCGATGGTATTCAAAAAAATGGTTCAAATGGCTCTGAGCACTATGGGACTCAACTGCTGTGGTCAGAAGTCCCCTAGAACTTAGAACAACTTAAACCTAACTAACCTAAGGACATCACACACATCCATGCCCGAGGCAGGATTCGAACCTGCGACCGTAGCAGTCGCACGGTTCCGGACTGCGCGCCTAGAACCGCGAGACCACCGCGGCCGGCGATGGTATTCAATCTGTATATTGAGCAAGCAGTAAAGGAAACAAAAGAAAAGTTCGGAGTAGGAATTAAAATCCATGGAGAAGAAATAAAAACTTTGAGGTTGGCTGATGACATTGTAATTCTGTCAGAAACAGCAAAGGACTTGGAAGAGGAGTTGAACGGAATGGACAGTGTCTTGAAAGGAGGATATAAGATGAACATCAACAATAGCAAAACGAGGATAATGGAATGTAGTCGAATTAAGTCGGGTGATGCGGAGGGAATTAGATTAGGAAATGAGACACTTAAAGTAGTAAAGGAGTTTTGCTATTTGGGGAGCAAAATAACTGATGATGGTCGAAGTAGAGAGGATATAAAATGTAGACTGACAACGGCAAGGAAAGCGTTTCTGAAGAAGAGAAATGTGTTAACATCGAGCATTGATTTAAGTGTCAGGAAGTCATTTCCGAAAGTATTTGTATGGAGTGTAGCCATGTATGGAAGTGGAACATGGACGATAAATAGTTTAGACAAGAAGAGAATAGAAGCTTTCGAAATGTGGTGCTACACAGGAATGCTGAAGATTAGATGGGTAGATCACATAAGTGATGAGGAGGTATTGAATAGAATTGGGGAGAAGAGGAGTTTGTGGCACAAGTTGACTAGAAGAAGGGATCGGTTGGTAGGACATGTTCTGAGGCATCAAGGGATCACAAATCTAGTACTGGAGGGCAGCGTGGAGGGCAAAAATCGCAGAGGGAGACCAAGAGATGAGTACACTTAGCAGATTGAGAAGGATGTAGGTTGCAGTAGGTACTGGGAGATGAAGCAGCTAGCACAGGTTAGAGTAGCATGGAGAGCTGCATCAAAACAGTCTCAGGACTGAAGACCACAACAACAACAACAATCATATGTTTGTATAGAAGTCCCTCTGAATGTGTGATGATGTTTACGGCCTGAAGATGGTCTAAATTATAGACCTAAACAGGTAGCAAACGTGAATAAACGTCTGTTGCGGTGGAGACTGTTTCACTGAAATTTGGTATTTTTTACCGATCGCTGTTCGCTCTTCACGAAAGAATGCTCTCTAAAATCAGAAAGACTTTTGTTTGAAGTTTGCTCCGAACTGAAATGATGTTGACAAGATTTTGTTGAAACCCGACTTACGCCCGTAACGGGGTAAAGGGGAAGGAGAGGCTGTGGCCAGCGAAGAGGCAGTGCGGTGGGACACGTGCGGGCGGAAAGTCGGACGTCAGCCCCTCCCCGGCCGTGGCGTATCACAGCGCTGCACGCCATGCCACACCGCACACCACCACAATAGGCCCTTGAGCCGCGCCGCGCGCCCGCGTCGCTTCGCCATTGTGTGGCGCCGCGAGTCGACGGCCCGGTGTCGGGTTACGCAATCTCTCCCTCTCTCTCTCTCCCTCTCTCTCTCTCTCTCTCTCCCACCGGCCTGGGGTTGCACAGCACACGGCTGGTGGAGATGCTCAGTGGCTGCCCTGTCGATACTCGTCATAGCCTACGCGCTGAGGGAAGGCACGAAATCCGTCGTATTTGTTCGGGCTTCCCATTATGGGAACCTAAGCTCACAGCGCAATACAATAGCACCCCGTTAAAAGAACACACAAGTCTCTAACAAGCAGAGTAGGTGGCGCAAAACTGGTAGCAGACTGTTATATATGGTTCAAATGGCTCTGAGCACTATGGGACTCAACTGCTGAGGTCATTAGTCCCCTAGAACTTAGAACTACTTAAACCTAACTAACCTAAGGACATCACAAACATCCATGCCCGAGGCAGGATTCGAACCTGCGACCGTAGCTGTCTTGCGGTTCCAGACTGCAGCGCCTTTAACCGCACGGCCACTTCGGCCGGCTGTTATATATGTTCCACCGTCGCTGATGTAAGTAATGGCACCTGAGCGAGGTGTACTGTCCGTGCAAACCATCCGATCGTAGATAGGAAACGCCTCAGGCGGGCCGCAAGATGAGACGCAGGGGGGCTCACACCAAATTCCTCACGGCAGCGCGAGACACGGCGACAATCATCGCAAGTTGGATCGCAGTTTCAATACGCAGTTTGCTGAGGAACTTTGGGTCTGGCAGAGATGGCGACTACTTCTGCTATGTTAATAGATATAAGTTCAGAATCGGATTCCAATTCTGAGTTTGAGTTCGAAAGGGTGTGTTACATCGCTTTGATGAAACAAAAAGCAGGTTCTCGCGCCGAAGAAGGCACGAGGAGAACCAAATGGCGTGAGTCAGAAGGGGCAGAGTAGCTGGTGAGAAAAGCCCTTGCTGTCGCCAGGGCTACTGCATACAGGCTATTACAAAGAGGTACGGCCAAACTTTCAGGAAACGTTCCTCACAAACAAATAAAAGATGTTATGTGTACATGTGTCCGGAAATGCTTAATTTCTATGTTAGAGCTCATTTTAGTTTCGTCAGGATGTACAGTACTTCCTCGAGTCACCGCCAGTTCGCCCAATTGAAGGAAGGTAATGTTGCAATTGTGCAATCACGTCATCGACACAGATTTTCTGTGACCGTATGGACAGGCATTGTTGGTGATGTCTTGATTGGGCCTCATGTTCTTCCACCTACGCTCAATGGAGCAGGTTATCATGATTTCATACGGGATACTCTACCTATGCTGCCAGAACATGTGCCTTTACAAGTACGACACAACATGTGGTTCATGCACGATGGAGCTCCTGCACATTTCAGTCGAAGTGTTCGTACGCTTCTCAACAACAGATTCGGTGACCGATGGATTGGTATAGGCGGACCAATTCCATGGCCTCCACGCTCTCCTGACCTCAACCCTCTTGACTTTCATTTGAGGGGGCATTTGAAAGCTCTTGTCTACGCAACCCTGGTAGCAAATGTAGAGCCTTTTCGTGCTCGTATTGTGGACGGATGTGATACAATACGCCATTCTAGAGGGCTGCATCAGCGCATCACGGATTCCATGCGACGGAGGGTGGATGCATGTATCCTCGCTAACGGAAGACATTTTGAACATTTCCTGCAACAAAGTGTTTGAAGTCAGGCTGGTACGTTCTGTTGCTGTGTGTTTCCATTCCATGATTAATGTGATTTGAAGAGAAGTAATAAAATGAGCTCTAACATGGAAAGTACACACATAACATACACTCCTGGAAACGGAAAAAAGAACACATTGACACCGGTGTGTCAGACCCACCATACTTGCTCCTGACACTGCGAGAGGGCTGTACAAGCAATGATCACACGCACGGCACAGCGGACACACCAGGAACCGCGGTGTTGGCCGTCGAATGGCGCTAGCTGCGCAGCATTTGTGCACCGCCGCCGTCAGTGTCAGCCACTTTGCCGTGGCATACGGAGCTCCATCGCAGTCTTTAACACTGGTAGCATGCCGCGACAGCGTGGACGTGAACCGTATGTGCAGTTGACGGACTTTGAGCGAGGGCGTATAGTGGGCATGCGGGAGGCCGGGTGGACGTACCGCCGAATTGCTCAACACGTGGGGCGTGAGGTCTCCACAGTACATCGATGTTGTCGCCAGTGGTCGGCGGAAGGTGCACGTGCCCGTCGACCTGGGACCGGACCGCAGCGACGCACGGATGCACGCCAAGACCGTAGGATCCTACGCAGTGCCGTTGGGGACCGCACCGCCACTTCCCAGCAAATTAGGGACACTGTTGCTCCTGGGGTATCGGCGAGGACCATTCGCAACCGTCTCCATGAAGCTGGGCTACGGTCCCGCACACCGTTAGGCCGTCTTCCGCTCACGCCCCAACATCGTGCAGCCCGCCTCCAGTGGTGTCGCGACAGGCGTGAATGGAGGGACGAATGGAGACGTGTCGTCTTCAGCGATGAGAGTCGCTTCTGCCTTGGTGCCAATGATGGTCGTATGCGTGTTTGGCGCCGTGCAGGTGAGCGCCACAATCAGGACTGCATACGACCGAGGCACACATTGCCAACACCCGGCATCATGGTGTGGGGAGCGATCTCCTACACTGGCCGTACACCACTGGTGATCGTCGAGGGGACACTGAATAGTGCACGGTACATCCAAACCGTCATCGAACCCATCGTTCTACCATTCCTAGACCGGCAAGGGAACTTGCTGTTCCAACAGGACAATGCGCGTCCGCATGTATCCCGTGCCACCCAACGTGCTCTAGAAGGTGTAAGTCAACTACCCTGGCCAGCAAGATCTCCGGATCTGTCCCCCATTGAGCATGTTTGGGACTGGATGAAGCGTCGTCTCACGCGGTCTGCACGTCCAGCACGAACGCTGGTCCAACTGAGGCGCCAGGTGGAAATGGCATGGCAACCCGTTCCACAGGACTACATCCAGCATCTCTACGATCGTCTCCATGGGAGAATAGCAGCCTGCATTGCCGCGAAAGGTGGATATACACTGTACTAGTGCCGACATTGTGCATGCTCTGTTGCCTGTGTCTATGTGCCTGTGGTTCTGTCAGTGTGATCATGTGATGTATCTGACCCCAGGAATGTGTCAATAAAGTTTCCCCTTCCTGGGACAATGAATTCACGGTGTTCTTAGTTCAATTTCCAGGAGTGTATTTTCTTTCTTTGTGTGTGAGGAATGTTTCCTGAAAGTTTGGCCGTATCTTTTTGTAACACCCTGTATATAGCGAGAAGTGGGCAAATTTCATTATTATCAATTAACAGAAACCGTATTTTCGCATACAGACATTAGCAGAAACGGAATCCTATTACTCATCAGGACTGTCCAACAACAAATCAATTTAAACAGTGCTCATAGAACTTTGTGTCATTCTCCTAATATATCAGAAATATACTCGGACGACAGTTTCGATTCTATATTGATATCAAAGACGTGGTTAAATCCATCTACTCCGTTTTCACTGGTAGATATGTAGGGCTACACGCTAGTAAGGAATGATATTGTAAGGAACGTAGGCATCTTTTTTGATAAACATTTAACCAGGACGGAGCACATCACGAAAATTTGCTACAGAGTTTTAACAACGTCAATGTAGAATGTTAACAACGAATTACAATGCAACCTACCATTTCGTATGACAATTTCCTTGGCCACTTCCTCCCACTTCTCACCTTTCAGATTCGTTTTCAAGTAATCTTCATGGCTTGTATCATACATAACTTTGCGAACACGTATGGCTTCAATTAGCTTTTCCTCCATTTCGAACTACCAACAGCAAGAATCACCGTGAACCTCGCTGTAAACTGCGTACATGGGACTGCGGCCCGCAGGGCCACCAAGCGCAGGAACTGCGTCACCTCACGCTGCGCTCTAACGTGCGCAGGACCATTCAGTTGTGTGGTTCGCAAAAACTCACCGTGAGCCAGCCTACGTCACCTCACGGACCTGCGTCTCATCTTGCGGCCAGCCTAAGTCGCTCCCATCAGCCACCGCTTCCAGTGGCAGCTTCGTTTAAGGCAGGGGTCTCCAAACTACGTCCCGCGGGCCGAAACCGGCCCGCGATAGCTGGCCGGACATCCCCGGTATCCGACCCGCCAAATATTTGAGGTGGTACCTATACTGCCAACAATTGAGTTTCGAGGCCTATCGCGACCAATACACCGCGACATTGGCTCTGATACTCGCTACAAGACTACATAACTAAACTTATTGTTGTGCCGCTTGAAATAACAATTCGTTGACATACTCTACCTCTGTTACATCTTGCAGTAATAGTGTTGCTAACAATGATTTTGAGATTTCGTTAACTTTGCAGGACGCTTTGTGAAGAATGTGCAGTGACATACTTTTTTGTCGGTGAAATTCGCCAGTATAAAATACGCCACAATTTCGGTCAGGTACGTTCACCAATTTCGCCATAATAAAATACGCCAGAATTTCGGTCAGGTACGTTCACCAATCAAAATTATATAATTGAATAAAAATCGTAGTTCGTTTCAGTGCTAGCTATTCCCACAACCTTAGATTTTTGTGATTTCATCTTTCCTTTAGCCTTACATTACGGTGATCAATGAGTGCTAGGGTGCTTTAATCCCACTAGGTAGATTTTGGCCCTTATGACTTCGTGGAGGAGTCAATGTGGCCCGCGGACTAAAAAGTTTCCCCTGATTTAAGGCATGGTCCTCCAACACTTCACACTAGCCGAATGTTGTAAGGTGCCTCTTACGTGAGGAAGACATTTTTACCAGTTTTAATGAATTATTGTCTCTTATTGATGTATTCACGATAGTTAGGGAGTGCTGTAGTCCGTAGCCGGCCATGAGTCGCAGAGCATTTCCCACGCTGGCTGGCTAGGTGACGAAGCGACCATATGTCGCGCGTAGTGGGGTGGGGCCAACACCGACTCAAAGGAAGGCCTCGGTGCTTGTTCGTGACGTCACGTCAGCAAGGCACGGCAAACGCCAGGTCTGTTGCAGGCATACTCATAATGCTGGTGTCTCCCTCTCTGACACAGGAAAATGTGAAACTACTGGCGGTAGTTGACCAACCACATTGTTCTGAGAGATTTCTGCAATCAATTAATTGTGCAATTCATTACACTTCTTAACAAATAGTGTACTCCTGAACTTAAATTTCCACCTGTTTTAAGGACTGACATACAAAAACAACTTCATGGTCCAGCAGCAACAGAATTCGTGCTTCTTTACATTATTTGGTAAATCTGAGGAAGTTACGTTTGTACTGGGTTGCTTTTGCAAGAAACTGTGAACATATTAGTGCTCTTCTTTAGGTATCTTGGTTGACTATGGGGTGAGGAGCACTGAATGTTAATCAATTATCTTGCGATTGTACACGTTGGGGGATGGGGTGGGGGACAGAAGAAGAGACATAAGAGAGATGCTTGTTTTATCAAATAAAATTTCTTTATCTTATAAAGTTTCTCCTTTCAGTTGCAACAGGGGAATATTTATCTTTTCTAATGTGCATGTTTAAAAAAGTTTAAACTCGGCAGTATTTTCGATGTACGAAGCTATTTTGTTTCCTGTTTAGAATTCCTTTCAGTGAAAACGACTGTAATCTAATGACTGGCAACAGCTGGACATTTACACATGTAAATGTGTTCACATTTCCAGTGACTATGTCAAACAAAAATAAATAAATAAATAAATAAAAGAAACGAGTTAATTCTAAGGGGGTTGAGGTAAGTTTCGATTACAAAATGGATTAAGTAAATATAGTTACTTGAATGAAAAATTTCCGAAGCTTGCAATGGGGCAAAGCGTCTTCTCATATTGATCTACGTTTGTTTCGACATGATTCAGTAATACAGAACTATGATCTCCATTTGTAGCTTTACGATAGTAAGAAAATCTTTCATCTAAATAAAACTGCGGAATCCAAAACAATACCAAACATTTTGTCCAAAAATAAGAGACTTATAGTGATAAGCACGCCTAGGCGTTTCTGCCTGCAACAGACCTGGCGTTCGCCGTGCCTAGCTGACGTGACGTCACCAACAAGCGCCGAGGCCTTCCTTTGAGTCGGTGTTGGTGGGGCTCGGCAATGGACTTCCGCAACAAGCGTCAGCCTGAGAAATATAGATGACGGGAAGTACCGCCATCTTGGCGCCAAAGTCACCGACTTTATTTATATTTAATAATTAAAGTCATTTATGACATCATGAATACTAGGAGAAGCCTCTGGATGTTTAAAACTATTTATCATAATTTTGCCTCGTTAAAATTCACACCCATTCATTAACAAAAGCATATCTTAGTAAGTACGAACTTGGTCGGAAATCCACGAACTGTAACGAAACTAGTAAGAGATACGAACTGCGCGTCAAATTCGGCAATCGGCGTTAAGAGCTCTTCCCGTCTTGTTCGATGGTAGCCACGCTCTCGGTTACGAGTAGTTTGTGACATGAGTGTTTCATTATTGATCTAATAGGAATAAAAGTGATATTATGGTATTCTGAATGTTAGTTTCGGGTAAATAGATACCTCAAAGTTAATCGACAGCAATTTCAGATAGTTAGTTTCCAGCGACATCCAATGCGCCAATGAAGAATCTGCACGGGACGACATTTACGAGAGCTGCACCGCGCACATGTAGGAGGAACTCCGATGACACGACCCACCAAGGCGGATCAAGGAAGGTCCGACTTACACTCGCAAATTCCGGGTGGAAATGCTGACCAGTTATACTGTACGTCACATATACCACCCTCTACGGCAGGGCTTCACAACATACGTGCTCACGGAGCAAGCTGTGAGCAGCAAGGCGCGAGCACGGAGCGGCGCGAGCACGCTACCCCCACTACCGGACCAGAGCGGAGAGTGGGAAGAGTCATGTGAGGCACACAACAGCTGCCGCCAGTCAATGTAAATCCGCGGCCACCTGCAGGGATATCACTCACGAATTATTACTGCGACAAATGAAACAAATAAAGGAGAATGTACACGTGCCAGATAATTTTATTAGCTTAGTGTATTCCTCTACATTCGTATTAATTTGTGAACTGTTACACAATAAAAGGTGTCACTGAAGTGTGGGATTCTCGGTTATCTTGTACTTTTTGCCCTTTACAATTGCGTTTATGTTCGGAGTGATTGTTCTTGTGCATTGTAGGCACAGCGTGCAATTTAAATTTCGATCAGAAAATGCGTTTCTCAGGCGCGTCTTGTTACATTTCATTGCAGGGAACAGTTGTTCACAAACATACGTGGAACCGAACATTGATATTATTGTAGCCGCCAGTTTGGGCAAACGAGGAAATCTATGCTGAGGGAAGTGTCTGTAGAATTCCAAAATGTTTTTTTTTTTTTCTGAAATTTGTCTCTGTATTCTCTGTCACACTGCAGGTCAATAATTTCTAGTTGCAGCTCAGGACGAATCTCTTCAATATTCGCTAAATATGGAGAGGAGAACAGATCAAAATCACTGTCTAGTGCTGTCAGATCTTGAAAGCGTTGATCAAATTCTTCCTTAAGGGCAACTAAACTATGTGAATAACGTTCACAGTTTCTGTGAACATCTTGCATCGATGGTAATTTAGGAAAATGAGCTAGATTTCCTGTTTCCAGCTGACTCACCCAAAGTGTCAATTTCATTTTAAAAGCTCGTATTTGATCTATGAAATGAGTAATTAGCAGATCTTTACCTTGTAGTGAAATGTTCAAAGCATTCAGATGGCTAGTTAAATCTGCTAAGAACGCGAGATCACATTTCCATGAAGGCTCTTTCAATTCAGGAACACACATGTTATTCATTTCCATGAACATATTTATCTCATCTAATAGGCAAAAAAATCGATTTAATAATTCGCCACGACTAAGCCAGCGGACCTCGCTGTAATAAGGCAGGCTACTATACTGGTTTTCTACATCCTCAAGAAAGCTTTTAAATTGTCTGTGTTGTAGCCCATGCTTCCTTATATAATTGGTTGTACGAACAACAACACTCATCACATTTTTTAGAGTGATACTCTTTGCACATAAGTTTTCCTGGTGGATCACACAGTGAACGCCCCTTATTTCATTCGGCACGGTTAGTTTTTGCATTTTCTCCTTCAACACCGCAATGAAACCTGATTTTTTCCCTGTCATCGCTGGTGCATCGTCTGTAGACACTGAAACTAAAGAATTCCACGACAATCCTATATTTTCAACACTTTCTTCAACACTACTTAAAATATCACCTCCAGTTGCAGTGTTCTTCATGGCTACTACATCGAGGAGCTCCTCCCTCACCTGAAGATCTCTGTTAACACCTCTAATAAATATGGCAAGCTGTCTGTTCCAGTGATATCAACACTTTCGTCCAGAGCTAGAGAATACGCCATAAAATCTTTACAGATATTTGCAAGCTGGCTCTGGACGTCGTCTGCCATTTCCTGTATGCGACGCATAATGGTCATGTTAGATAATGGCACAATCAGAAACTGTTTTTGTAACTCACTCTGAGAGCTGCCTCAGTTGATTTTTCTTCGTCGTCCATATCTTCTTCGGATAGCTTCCTTTTAAGTTTAATAACTTCCTGTGCACGATCTGGTCCATCACATTTTCCACTTCCGTAGTCTTTCGCGTGGTACGACATATAATGTCGCTGCAAATTAAATTTCGTAAAAGAATTCAGCGTTTTGTGACATACTAAACATTTTGCAACTCCATCTTTTTCTGTAAACAGATACAATTCCTCCCAATGGGGGTTGAACTGCGAAAGCATGGTTGGGGTTACACAACGGCGACTTGACATGATTCTTAACCAGCGAAGTGACTGTTAGAGCTGATCGTAGTACTTTTAAACGTTACACAGTCGGTGCGAATTCAATAGGCATGCTGCGGCCCTATTCAAACGTGCGCGCGCACTTCCCCTCCCTCCCGTCCTTCCCTACTCAGCGACCTTGCACTGCTCGCGAGCACATGCCTGAGCAGACGCGAGTATTCGCGGTCAAAACCGGCCAGTTGTTAAGCCCTGCTCTACGGGCTCGCGGCTAAGCTGAGTAATAATAGTATCAGTTTAGAAGCGAGGGGATCTTGCAATGTGTGGGCCGTGGCTCAGTCTGTCACGGCTTTGTTCGTTCCTTTCTGGAAGTACTCTGCACAGCGCGACATTTCGTTTGGTGTACTGCCGCACCAATGAAAGAATTCATTGGTGATAAATCAACTTTTGTCCCATTGCTGACTATGCAGATTCGTTAACCATCCACAACACATTTTTTGCCGTCGCTGCGCAAGTACCTCACGGTCAAAGTGCATCGTGTTGACCCGCTTTCTTTCTTTTCCTTTTCCTTTTTTCTCTTTTATTTCTACTGGCGAGTAAAGGGTACCTAGCGATAAAAACAAAAATCAGGCACGCCACTCGTGACTCTATCAACAAAAGTAAACTGATCCTTCTTGAGGCGATACCATCCTAACTACACCTAAAGGCCCCTTCCCCCACCGCCACCTAAGGAAACTAAGATAGCTAAAATGGGGCAATCTTTCGAGACACAATCCTGAAGGGAGTTAGGAATGAATCATAAGGAATCTCAATAACCACGAAACAAGGATTTTTATAGAATGAAATTTTCACTCTACAGCGGAATGTGCGCTGATATGAAACTTCCTGGCAGATTAAAACTGTGTGCCGGACCGAGACTCGAACTCGGGACCTTTGACTTTCGTGGGCAAGTGCTCTACCAACTGAGCTACCCAAGCACGACTCACGCCCCGTTTGGAAGGCAGGAGACGAGGTACTGGCGGAACTGAAGCTGTGAGGAGGGGGCGTGAGTTGTGCTTGCGCAGCTCAGTTGGTAGAGCACTTGCCCGCAAAAGGCAAAGGTCCCGAGTTCGAGGCTCCGTACGGCACAAAGTTTTAATCTGCCAGGAAGATTCATAAGAATTTTTATTTTTTAACTTTTTATAAATTTTATTTTTTTCATCTTATTTTCATTTGTATTTTTTGTGTTCATATCATATCTGTTTGTTGGCCTATACGTGTTCATACAGAATACCGTGGAAAGTGATCACGAATGCATCATAAAATGGGCAACGAATGGGGCACACTCCAGCTTTAAGGTGGGGGGGGGGTTACAAAAGGTGCTGTGGTGATACCCTGCAAAGATTTGTCGGTAATGGGGTAATTGGGGGAGTGTACTGTCCTCAATGACAATAAGACTCCCGAAGTCAGGGACAGTATGTGGCCCCTGTTCTCGAAACCAGATGTTGACAGGCAACAGCAGGAAATCCGGGGTAACCGTCGTTGGCGGGGTGCGGAGGTAACAGCCCATGATGTGTTGGATGAGGAGCTAAACGTCTCGCTCAGAACGCATGTAGGACGATGCTCGTCTATGTCGTCAAGCAGACGGAGCAAAGTGACGACATAGTCAATCACCTGTGATGATGTCGACGATTGGTCAAGAATTTACCGTCGACGACGACGTACCAGAGTCCAGACAAGTTAGTTGATTGAAGCGATGCATGTACGCACGCTGGTATAGTGGTGTAGTCGTTAGACACCACTGTATGGGCCACCCAAGCATGCCTTCGCCGTCCCCCTTCCCCCCCCCCCCCCCCCCCACATCCCCTGCGCCTGAACCCAAATTGCTATTAGCCGCACACTACCATATCAACGTCCACTAGACCTTGTTTCCTCCTTTTTGCTCGTCGCACAGCGGGAAATCCCGCACGAGGTCGGGCGAAGAGTGTTCTGCATTGAATCATCGTATTACCCTTCGTGATGCATATGTATCCATATGAGTGGCGTCTGTACTTTCGCGTATGACTGATACAGACTTCATTTAGTATTGCGGTATGTCATTTTCGGCTCGGTACAACTGTCTTTCGTTAGGCAGAATCGTGATGTCTGCGTTGTTTACCCTTCGCTACTTGTTCTCGGTATGGAGGATGTTCACAGGTCAAGTGGATGTTTGCACAAAAAGAGGCAGTCTAGTGATCTATCGTCACAAACCTTTACAAATGAATGGAAATGACATACTAGAGGTATGAGAATTCTCAATATCGATTATACTGTCGCATAAACGACAGATACTGAAAATTTCCTATGAAATGACATTACAGTACCATACAGAAAACATTTAAGGATGTAGTTGGTAAAGAAAGAGCAGAAAATTACAATGATCGACAGTCGCGGTTCATTGTATAGTACATCAAGAAACACTTTGCGTTAAATTTTCAGGCATGAAGTACGTGAAGAAATTGGTGATGGGAATGTGACAATTTCTGAAATCACACGCATTATTTCACTTTCAGTTGCCACAGTTTTCGGTGGAAATGTGAACAGAGTATGAAGTATATATTACTGTAAATTACATTGGGTAAGTCAAGGGCCATGCCTGGAACGATTTTTCGATTTAAAACTCGCTGTTGTTCAATTTCTTAAAGAAAAATAAGTTCAAAACGTTCAACTGTGTGTGAAATCTAATGGGACTTAACTGCTAAGCTTACACACTACTTAACCTAAATCATCCTAAGGACAAACACACACACCCATGACCGAGGGAGGACTCGAACCTCCGCCGGGACCAGCCGTACAGTCCATGACTGAAGCGCCTGAGACCGCTCGGCTAAACCCCCGCGGCGAAAAACAAGTGCAGGAACAAAAATTAGAACACTTGGAATGGATTATAGACCTCACATTTTCTGTGGACTTGGCTGCACACCGACAACATCTACATCCACATGTACATGGATACTCTGCAAATCATCCTTAAGTGCCTGGCAGAGGGTTCGTCGAACCACCGTCACCATAATTATCTATTATTCCAATCTCGAACAGGGTACAGAAAAGTGAACACCTACATCTTTCCGTAAGAGCTCTGATCTCCTTTATTTTAGTATAATGATTGTTTCTACCTCTGTAGGTAGGCGTCAACAAGATATTTTTGCATTTGGAGGAGAAAGATGGTGTTTGAAATTTCGTGAGAAGAAAGACGGCTTTGATGTAATGATGTCCACCCCAAAACCCGTAACATGTTAGTGACACTCCCTCCTCTGTTTCGGGATAATACAAAACGTGCTGCTTTTCTTTGAACTTCCTTGATGTACTGCGTTAATCCTATCTGGGATAGACAAGCGTAGTGTTGGTAACCTCTTTAGTTGATCTGTTACAATAAAATGCAGCCTTTGGTTTGTCTTCCCCACAACATTTTCTATGTGTTTTTCCAATTTAAGCTGTTTGTAATTGAAATTCTTAAATATTTAGTTGTAGTTATTTCCTGCCGATTTGACAGATTTTGTAGTGTAATCGAAGTTTAACGGGTTTCTCTTAGCATTCATATCGATTATCTCACACTTTTCATTATTTAGCGTCAATCGCGAATTTTCGCATCGTGCAGACATCTTATCTGAATTATTTTACAATCGATTTTGATCTTCTGTTGACTTTCCTATCCGATAAACCATACCGTAATCTGCAAGCAACCTAAACGGCTGCTCAGATTGTCTCCTAAATCGATTATATGGATAAGGAACAGCAGAGGGCCTATCACACTACTTTGGAGAACAACAGAAAGCACTTCCGTTTGACTCGATTACTTTCCGTCTATTACTACGAAATGTGACCTGTCTGACAGGAAATCACGAAACCAGCCACATAACTGGGACGATGATCCAAATGCACGCAATTTGGTTTTGAGCTGCTTGTAAAGTACGGTGTCAAAAGCCTTCTGGAAATATAAAGATACGGAATCAATTTGAAACCCCTAGTCAATAGCACTCAACACTTTGTGTAAGTAAAGAGTTAGTTGTGATTAACGAGGACGATGTTTTCTAAATCCGTTTTGACGTTGTGTGTTGACCTTGTGTCAAAAAAATGGCTCTGAGCACTATGGGACTTAACATCTGTGGTCACCAGTCCCCTAGAACTTAGAACTACTTAAATCTAACTAACCCAATGACATCACACACATCCATGCCCGAGGCAGGATTCGAACCTGCGACCGTAGCAGTCGCGCGGTTCCGGACTGAGCGGCTATAACCGCTAGACCACCACGGCCGGCGACCTTGTGTCAACAGACCGTTCTCTTCGAGGTAATTCATAATGTTCGAACACAATATATGTTCCAAAACCCTGCTGGATATCAACGTTAGTGATGTGGGCCTGTAATTTAGTGGACTACTCCTACTGCCTTTCTTGAATCCTAGTGTGACCTGGGCAACTTTCCGGTCTTTGGGTAACGGATCTTTCTTCGAGCGAGCGGTTTTATGTGATTGTTAGGTACGCGGCTATTACATCAGCATAGACTGAAAGGAACCTAATAGGTATACAGTATGGACTGGAAGACTTGGTTTCATTAAGTGATTTAAGTTGCTTCACTACCCCGAGTTTATCTACTTCCATGTTACTCATTTTGGCAAATGTTCATGATTAGAATCTGGAATATTTACGTCTTCTTTGACGAAGAAATTTGGGACGGCTTCTTTTAGTAACTCTGCCTTAGCAGCGCTGTCATCGATAGTATCTCCATTGCTATCACGCAGCGAAGTCATTGATGGTGCCTTGCCGCTAGCATACTTTACATACTACCAGAATCTCTATGGATTTTCTGCCAGGTTTCGAGACATAGTTTCGTTGTCGTAACTATTATAAGCACCTTCTATTGAGGTTCACGCAAAATTACGAGCTTCTGTGAAAGTCCCCAAATCTTGGAGATCTTGCGTACTTTTAAATTTAGCATGCTTTTTTCGTTGATTCTGTAACCGTGTACTGACTCGTTTTGTGTACCATGAGGTGTCAGCTCCATCGTTTGTTAATTTATTTAGTATAAATCGCTCAGCTGTTGGCGGTAATATTTCTTTGAATTCAAGCCACATCTGGTCTATACTTACCTGTTGATGTGGAAGGAGTGGAGGTTGTCTCTCAGGAAGGCGTCAAATGAACTTTTATCTGCCTTTTTGAATAGATGTATTTTTCGTTTATTTTTGGAGGATTTAGGGGTCACAACATTCAGTCTTCCTACGACAACCCTCTCTTCAGTAGTCCAAGTATCCGTTTTAATGTTCGTTATTACCTCAGGATTATTTGTCGCTAAGGCATTGCAAGGTGAGAAACAACCTCTTTCTGTTTTGGTCGGGATGAATTTAAAAAGAAAACAGCGTTACGGATGGATACATTCTGACAAACAAATAATGTTTTAACTGTGTATTATTTTATATGTCACATGATAATGCTCGCTGCCATCCTTTGTTACAGTTTTACGTAGCATCACTATGCGGCTTTCATTGTTGTAACAACCAAGTACTTCTAATAATGTTACAAGGTAAGTTCTAAGATTGATACAGTGAATGCAGCCGCTATGTGAAATCGTATATGTTTGCGAGACCTTCCCTCGGGATATCAGTTTTTATAACTTTCAGATCCAGGGTCTCGGCGTAAATGATTCTTCAAGAATAACATAGATTTCAGATCGCCCCCAACGATTGAAAATATCAAACATATATAAAATTAGTTTTGTTTGTGAGCTATGTTGTTGAGGAATGAGAAATACGAGGGCGGTTCAGAAAGTAACCTCCGATTGGTCACAGTGCGGATTGTGGGGGGAGTAGCGACGCCATCTGTGCGTTCACGCACTCAATAGGTCAGTCGGCATCAAGACGTGGTCGAGTGAACGTCGTACCTGCGCTAGTTTAGTTTTTGTGGCAGTTTGAAATGTGTGCTGCAATAGAAAACCCCGCCAAATGTGAAGTGCGTGCTGTCATAAGGTTTTTTACAGCCAAAGGATATTCTGCAGCAGCTATTCATCGTGAGCTTTGTGCCGTGTACGGACCAAGAGTTATGAGTGAAGGAGTTGTCCGTGAATGGGTACGTTTATTTAAAAGTGGACGAGAAAACGTTCATGATGAAGAGAGGAGTGGTAGACCATCATTGGTGACTGACGAACTCGTTCAGACAGTTGATGCAAAAGTTCGTGAAAATCGACGTTTCTCAATGTCGGAGTTGTCTACTGGTTTTCCACAGATTTCTAAGACTCTCTTGTACGAGATAGTGACAGCAAGATTGGGTTACCGTAAGTTCTGTGCACGATGGGTGCCCAAAATTCTTACCGACCACCACAAAACTCAAAGAATGACCTCTGCATTAGACTTTCTGTCACGTTATGAGGACGAAGGAGAACCATTGTTAAACAGAATCGTGACCGGTGACGAAACCTGGATTAAGTACGCGAACCCTGAGACAAAAGAACAATCAAAGATGTGGGCACATTCAAATTCGCCTACCAAACCAAGAAAAGCCTCGCAAGATTTTTCTGCCAGAAAACTGATGGCAACGGTGTTTTGGGATGCCAAAGGGGTGTTGTTGGTTGAATTCATGGAACGTGGTACGACCATTAATCAAGACGTGTACTGTGAAACAATAAAAAAGTTACGACGGCCTATACAGAACAAACGCCGTGGTATGCTGGCTTCCGGTATCGTTTTTTTGCACGATAACGCCCGTCCTCACTCTGCTCGCAGAACAACGGCCCTTATTGAGTCCTTCAAGTGGGACGTTATCAACCATCCACCTTACAGCCAAGACCTGGCGCCAAGTGATTATCACCTCTTCATGCATTTGAAGAAATGGCTCGGGTCACAGCGGTTTGATGACGACGAAGAGCTCAAAGATGCGGTCACAGGCTGGCTCCAGGCACAAGCGGGTGATTTTTATGCAGAAGGAATTTAAAAGCTTGTGAAGAGATACGATAAGTGCCTCAATCGCTATGGAGACTATGTAGAAAAATAGTGCAAAGATGTAGTTGTAAGATGTATATATTAAAATATTTTTATTTAACTTGGTGTATTTTTTTAAATCAACCGGAGGTTACTTTCTGAACGGCCCTCGTATAACACAAAGTCATGTGCAGTGCGATTACACTGCCATTTAAATGGGGCGATGTCGTAGTTTCTACCTCTCCAAGAGCCCAGACAGCGTGGCGTCACCGTTGGGGAAATGTGCAGCGAGGCTCAGCCCAGTGGCACTCGTGGAAATGCGCGGCTGGAGAGTCGAAATCTTGGCCGCCCCTGGTTTACGCGCACAGTGTATGCTAGTCTGTTGTATAGAAACGAGGCAGGAAGGAGCAGTCCTGTTTGCGAATAACATCCACCATTCCTTGCCTGTCCTGCATGTCAAGTAATGATATACCACTCGTAGTCATGTAACGCGGCGTAATAACATGGGTTGCTAAATAGATACTAACAGACAGAGACGGGAGACGGATGTTGCGCCTTGTCAGTGAGATTAGGTTTCACACCATACCAGCAATGCTGCTTTAATACAGGTTCACTTCGACCACTTAAAGCGTGAAAACTGGAAAGGGAACACCATGCAACGGACATTTAGAGTGCGATACCTTGCAAAGGCCATTGCTTTCGGGAGAACATATAGCAGCATGTCTTCGCTGGCCCATACAACACATAAGATGCGCAGTACTTGGCTGGCTGCATATTTCGTACTCCAACTAGTTGTGATTTTCCTCCTTTTCAAATGACGCAAGGAGGTGAGTGCTCTGATGCCGAACGATTTGAAGTGGAATGATCATATAAAATTAATTGTTGGTAAGGCGGGTACCAGGTTGAGATTCATTGGGAGAGTGCTTAGAAAATGTAGTCCATCAACAAAGGAGGTGGCTTACAAAACACTCGTTCGACCTATACTTGAGTATTGCTCATCAGTGTGGGATCTGTACCAGATCGGGTTGACGGAGGAGATAGAGAAGATCCAAAGAAGAGCGGCGCGTTTCGTCACAAGGTTATTTGGTAACCGTGATAGCGTTACGGAGATCTTTAATACACTCAAGTGGCAGACTCTGCAAGAGAAGCGCTCTGCATCGCGGTGTAGCTTGGTCGCCAGGTTTCGAGAGGGTGCGTTTCTGGATGAGGTATCGAATATATTGCTTCTCCCTACTTATACCTCCCGAGGAGATCACGAATGTAAAATTAGAGAGATTAGAGAGCGCACGGAGGCTTTCAGACAGTCGTTCTTCCCGCGAACCATACGCGACTGGAACAGGAAAGGGAGGTAATGACAGTGGCACGTAGGGTGCCCTCCGCCACACACCGTTGGGTGGCTTGTTGAGTATAAATGTAGACGTAGATGTAGATGAACATAGTTGTGTAACGCACAATGCGTTTGTGCACCGTCCATCCAGAGAGTTCTGCTATTGATATTATTCCTGGTGTACAAGTGAAGTCAGCGTAGTACGTACGTTTACCGCTTGGACTAACATCTGTAAACAATAGATATTTATTCGAACAGTCAACAGTGTTAGGCAGTAAATATGCGGTCATAGTGTGTGTCAACGTTGCTGAGCCGAAAATCGCAATGATGCAAAGAACTTAACAAATATAAATCAAGTTTTCAAGGTGTACTTCAGAACGAAAAAGAGTAAAGTGTGCGTGAAGGTCGTCCCGCAAACCCTGGTGCCAGAAATTAAATACAACGCATGGGGCTTGATTCAAATGAAAAAGAAAGATTTTTTTTTCTGCGAAGAAAGTCATCACGGGTGACGAGGCTTGGTGTCGTCAATACAAACCTACTACAAAAAGACAAGGTGCAGGATGCATGTCTGATAGTTCGCCAAGGCTAAAGAAGGTCCGAAAGTGACGCACGAGTTGGACAACGTCTCGACTGACTTTCCTGACAAACCTGTTGAGACAATTTAAATCATATCTGCCGGGAAAGCTTGAAGAGTCACTTTTCCTACAGTTTCACATGGCTATATGAACGTTCTGAGTGTTGAACTCAAGTGGGGAAGTTTAGAACAGCCGAAGCCTTAAAACCGTCATCTCAACTTTTCTTTACGTTTTATTAATCCATTCTCCACTGACGATGTAGAATGTACTTTCGGCCTGAGATGTATGCGATGTTTCACAGTATTTTTCGTACAATGACTTCGGTCCATTGACACAGGTTACAATGAACATAAACCGTGATGTTTATCGCAACGTTCTCGGTGACCTCAGTGTTGTTCCTTCTCGTACATCTTCACGGAGGGTACGCTGTGGACATTACAGTCTTCCTTGGCGACACCTACTGTATACGTTTCTAGTTCGAGGCAACCTACCACAGCTCGAGTGGCCGATCTGAATTCCTTATGAAATATCTGAGGTTAACTGGAACAGTGGATGGAACGTAGCAAATAATATAGCCCCAGTTTGGCAGCTCCAAGCGAACTACTTATCAGTCACGGGCTCATTTGGGTACGGCAGACCTGACGAAACTTGTCTTCTCTGCTCCTTCTCTTAGTTGAGGCCATTATCAGGCCTAAAGAGGATACACAGCATTACTGCGATTTCTCCCGTTTCGACGTGATGTACTTGCTGCATGGCTCTCCAGTGCTTACAGAAATGCAGCCTGAAGAGAGTATGCACAAGCTCACAGGGCAAAAAGTTGGTCACCCCAGTGCGCACGCGCAGCTCAATCATTAAGACTTTACAGGTGGCACAATGATCGAGCCTCGTGCTTAACCATGCACGCACTATCTCTAAGTAAGCATACGACAGTTGTGATCAGAGATAAGTCTACGTTTCAAGCGGTCATTGTACCTAAAGGTGGGTAAATGTAGGGACCAGACAGAGTGGCAAAAGGGGCAATCGTGTTTGACCGTGCCGGTGCGTGTAGTTGTTGCATCTTTTGGGTTTTTCGCGATGGACTGTTCGTCTCTTCAAGCAGTGTTATAACACACTGTCCACGAAACACGACGTCAGAATTGTCACTGGAGAAATATCCTAGCTGAGAGGGACCGGAGACGAGTTTCAGGGTTTGTGAAACAAAACTGCTTCCAAACCGACAAGAATTGCTGCGGGCATTGAATGAAGGTCCATCCCAAGCTTTCAGGGAGATAGCTTTGCGACGGGAACTGCATAAAGTGAACATTGTGGGTCGGTCACCTCAGAAGAGGCAATTTCTCACACAGGCATATAAAGACGATAACAGGAAGTTCATGGGGCTCGAAGAGTATGTCGACAGGTTTTTTAAACACTGTCCACACTCCACTGGCTTGAGAAATCACCGGACTTCAACCCCACAGGAAATCTATGGGACACGTTAAAACAGCGGGTATAACGGCGCGCAGAATCCCTGCAATTTGGTGTAATTGTGCGAGCAAATCCACAGCGAATAGTTAACCTGGATGCGACGTACCCGAAAACGCTTGTCAACTCACTTTATAAACGAACCCAGGCGGTTATCAAATCCAGGGACGAAATTACACGGTAGCAAGTAATGCTTGTAATCATTTCTCTAGGGGCAACAAATTTTTTGTCCGACAAGTTTACATTTGAGATCAAAGTTCGTCTTCACGTTATTGGTCGAAAAACTGATTTGTAAATAATTAACAACCAAGCTGTTTGTTTATATAAGCGACCTTTCGGAAACAGTATGTGATCACTACAGGCATTCGACGTGAATAAAGGAGTAGACAACCGTGCGGGAAGGCGAAGTTGGCAATTTTCTCTCGATGACATTTGCCAAGTCGTTTCGGCAGTAAAGTCCATAGGAAGCTTCGATCCCCTTACGTTTGGTTCACTACTGGAACTTAAGGTGAATTTTCCGATCGATGTTCAACGTTTAGACAAAGCACCTCCATACATTCTTTATACTACGACAATTTTACACCATTACACATTCATAAATTTTGTGTTCTTCCAAGTAGTTGTTTCCTAGTTCCAGAAAATTACGAAAGCTCTGTTAGGATTTGTTTGCGCCAAAAATCGTATGTATTGAATTTTTTTCAGGATTATCTACACATCAAGTAATGTTTAGTATAAATCGGAATGTCAACCTGTATAGCTATTCGTAGTGCTACGCACCTGGGGCAGCCGAGCTAGGTTTGTTACATTCACTGATTACAAATACCTCAGTGCCAGTTGTTGATGATGATGTTGAAATCTTCAGTTTGAGACTTGTCATACAGATCTCGACAGTAACTTTTCAGCTATGAATAATCACCCCATCTCATATCTTCAGCCCACATATTGTGTATAAGCTTTGAGCCCCTTTCAGGACAGACTTCTTCACCCTTAAAATTATACTCAGTATTAATCGATTCCTCATTTAAGGAAAAGCTTTCCTTGCTCTGCTGTTCTATAATTTGTACTCTCTTGACTTTGGTCGTCATCAGTTAATTTCCTACTGCATTCGTAAGACTCGCACACTACTTTCAGTGTTTAATTTCCTAATGTAATTGCCCAATTAACTTCTGGCTTCGTTTGACTACATTAAATTCTTTTTATAAAATTCTTCTTGCGGTCTTCCCGCATCGTGAGATGAAAAGACTGAGTGAAGAATCGTGTCAACTCGACTATGAAAAAGAGAGAGAACTTCCTTTTGCTCTTGGGCAGGTAGCATTTTTCGTCTCGCAGAGGTCGGCCGCAGGGCAGCAGACATACTCTCACAGAGTCATAAAAGTGGCACGCACTGGGATGCCAGCCACTCACTGTCGGGAAACAACCCACGTCAACCAGCGAATGATCAAAGATAACCAGCCAATGTAGATAGCTAGTGGGTGAAGATGCATGAACACATCTACGCGAAGGAATACTTCGTAAATTAGACGTGTACAGGTATAGAGCCCTGTTTCATTGTGTAGTCTCTTCTCTTCTGTATCTCAAGAGACAACTTCGTTTGTTAATTCTGTTATTTGAATGGTGGGCGCTGTTATCGGACGTTCAACTATCTAAATTACTCCCAGTTAATCAACAGTACTCACTCGTTACAACAGTTCATTAGGATACACTTGAGCATCTACAGAGACAGTTGTATCCAGTAACGTACCAAGCAGCACACAGCTTATAATAGAGAATTCTAACCCGGGCGATTTTCCGTAGGCACTCCTACACGTACTGAGAGTTTGAAAAGCACAAGGCACTTCCTCTCATCGTTTTCTACGTTGGTGAAAGTGGTCCGTTACATTTCGAGCCCAATAAGACTAATGACAGTGGAGGAGAAACCGATTCCTAGCTACTAGCAGCTTCTAAAACCCATCCAGGGGATTTAAAAGGGTGGCTTCTACTCTTAGTAGCCTTCTACGGCACTGCTCACTGCTATGGGTTTGTGTTGATTACCTACCTTACTCAGGCACTCGTGATGAAATGTTTTACTTCCGTTACTCCCATACAGCCGCTCACCGTACGTGTAACACTCGCATTGCACCGACAGTAGACGAATAGATGAAGCCCTAGTTAAATTGTTAATAAATACATTAAGACGCGCAACGGACAGAAAATTTCGGTTTCCGTAGAAGCATGCAGTAGCAACCATCACTCTACGGAATAGTTTCTCATACTAAGAGGCAACACGTCATACAGGTTGAATCATCCCCTTAGGAAAATTAATGAATGACTGTGCTGATAAACCTCTAACGTTATTTCATTTTCGAACAGCTGAGCAGAACTGAACGTACTCAGACATTTATCTCTTTACTTATTCTGATCAACACTAAACTGACACACAATATTCTTAGCGCAACGCAATCTGACTTCAATAATCCATACAAAAGAATGGCCCTGACTAACAATAACCTATACCTTTCATGAATCACTTATCTCACAAAAATCTTCGTTACTCGAACTACTGCAATAAAGCTAGCGCCAATACTGCCAGCTAAATAAAAGATTCTAACTACTGTAGGCACTAACTACTGATAGGTATAGTTAGCAAATGAAAGAATTTGATAGAGAACTAACTATGTATTTAATATTCAAAAGTCATCATATATTCTTCCTGATGGACACACGTCCAGATCGTCCGCTCTCAAAATTCTGCCATCTCTCTCCCCACATCCACCACTGCTGGCGGCTCACCTCCAACTGCGCTACGCTACGCGCTGTTCACATCCAACTGCCCAACAATACAATAGCAAAAATTCCAACAATGCAAACCAACCACAGTCTGCACACAGCACAGCCAGTGATTTTCATACAGAGCGCTACGTGGCGTTACCAACAGAAAAACCTAAACAGCCCTACCTACAATGTTCTCTTGCTATTGTAGGGGTCTCTCGGGAAATGTACTCTCAAAATCATTTAACACATATAGTAATATCAGTAAGAGTGGAAACGGTGAGAAGGGTATCTCCCAAGTTGGCTTCCGCCAGCTCCCTCTCGCTGATGATGCCCTCCTCCCCTCCATCTACCCCTCCTACCAACTTTGATCCTCCCTCCCTCTTCCTGTGTTTGCTCCTTTGGGCACCCTCCCTCCCTTCTCTCCCTCCTCCCTCCCTCCTCCATTTCTCCCCACTCCCCCCTGGGCTTCCCCTCCCCTGTCCCTCTCCTCCTCCCACCATCTCCTCAGCCATTGGCATCCTTGTTCTCCCCTCTCCCCCACCTCACCACTCTTCACCTCTTGGTAGGTCCCCTGACTCGCACACGCTAAGTGAACATTCGCACACTGGAGATCATCGCCATCAGTGTCTCGTGTGTGCCGTCGTGTTTAGTGTTCAGTGTTCACCGTCACATTCCATCGTTCACCAGTGCCATCGACATCTTCAGTGTTTGTGCTTCGTATCAACAGTTTGTAGTGTGGATTGTCATCGAGTGTGACCGGCTTCATGTTGTTTATGTTCATGTGTCTACTGTTTTTTCCCCGCCGTTTTGTTCCAACTCAGGTGTCTTCTCTGTTTTATCATTGTACTATCTTTGGCTGAAGAGCGGCGTATTGTGCTGCTGCCAGCCTACCTGTTATATGGGTATTAAAATCACAATAAAGAAAAAAAAACTGTGAGAAGGGTAATTCAACTAGGGATCGGTTGCAACAAATGAATATTTATTACATGGATCTTCATTAAGGTCCCTTACATAATGAAGCGCATATGTAATTAGCTAACTGATCACAGAGAATCGAAGATTTGATGCTATGGAAGTTGACAAAATGTAAGAAGACTTGATCATTCCATACAATCAATCACATGAAGGGAGAAGAGGAAGCCTGTGTTCACCAGACCTGACAAAACCCAATTATTTTAATAGAAATCTAACGTAGGTGACTATTATCACACACAAAGGGATTCGTTACATTCAGGATAATTAGTACCATGCAATTATAGAAGAGTCCATTGAACACGTAAGCGTTAGACAAAGCTACTCCCTGAAACAACGGACGTCAAACCTAATGAAATCTTAGAGAACCGTAATGGTGGGTGTAGAGATTCCTTACACTCAGCAAGGTGTGCGCTCTCTGAACGAAGGGATCCCGAAACGTAAAACTCAGATTCGAAAACACGTGATGGCCAGTCCCGAACAATGGATAGGTTCAAATTAACGAACGCATGACATGATATAAGAAACCAACAGACCACAATCGAGCATACGGGTAACAAGGGAAAATTTCTGAAAGCGATTAAATAATAGAAGAATGAATGTAATTAATTCTAATTAAGGCGGTGGCCAATCTCTCCAAATGCACGAAATTCCGCTACACCGAACATTATTCAGTCACGATGCGTAACACGGAAAATAACACTCCACGCAGTCACTAGTACTGAGCAATCAAATCCAAACTTGAGATACTAAATTGAGCAACAACTAGCATGTTAACTCCAAGTGCCCAGTAAAGTATTAAGGAACTAAAGACAAAGCACAGATGCAAGATCATTTGTTATGTGGGAATTTTAATTAAGTGGAAACCGTAATGCCCACTAAAAACATTAACAAGTACTGGCTCGACATGAAATCGTTGATTCTTTCATCTCCGCCGACTCCCTGGCCCACACAAAGTAACCTAACATGACTAAATCATCTTACAGAGGAACAAGCATTCACACACATGGAGAACTGCCGCATGAGTGCCCCAGAAAGCTAGCTTACAGTCGCCTGTTGGAAGCGGAGCCTTGTTTTTTGTGTGAAATGGGAAGAGCGGTGTTTGGATAAGCAATAGAGTGAATCGAAAATAACGGGAAAGCTCCGGATTTGCAGTATGATGGGTTAGAAACATCTAAGTAAAGGAAATAGGTAGATGGGTGTTGCTACTCTCTGAAGCAAGAGACTTCTTTGATCACCCAGCCTCATTTGTGAAACACCAACCCAGGCACCCATATGGTATACATATTTTAGGCGCGGTATGGGACAACAAAAGGGGTGATAATGTCAGATGAAATAAAACAGAACCGCTCTATTATATCCTCTTCCCAAGCTGAACGAGACACGAAAGACAAATGTGACTAATGTAAACGCGTTTACAAATAAACATGATACCAAAAGTGGGGACCACGAAATAGACGAAGTGAAAGAATTTTGCTACGGTGGAAAGAACATAATGCAAAGCTGACAACGCAAGGAAGACAAAACGGGGATTAGCACAGTCTAAGAGGGAATTCCTGACAAAATTTCTAGTAATATCGAACCTCGGCCCTAATCGGAAGAAGATATTTCGAAGAATATACGACTGGAGCACAGCATTGTATGGCAATGAATCATGGACTGTGGAGAAACCGGAAAAGAAGAGAATCGATAATTCTGAGATTTAGTGTAGAAGGATGCTGAAAATTAGGTTGGCTGAATAGAAAAACGAGGACATTCCTGCAGAATCGGGGAGAAGTATAACATGTGGAAAGCATGGACACTGCTCGACAGGGGATAGGATATGTGTTACTCACTTGGTATCTCTAGTTTTCATACATACAAGTGAGGGATATTACGCTACCGTTGCGCTACTGTTATCTTATTGTCAGTATAAAACTGTAACCAACATACAACCCCATGAAGAAAGTGCAACAAAATGAAAAACACGACATGTTAAAATCATAAAACTAATGAAAGTACCTAAAACTCAAAAATTTACTGTTACAGAAATAAAACGAGATCCAGCAAAGATGTTCCTTAGATGTTAAAACAGAACAAAAAATTTGATTTCGCAGGAGACAGACACTAAAAAGACCAAATTCAATTCACAAACACGGAAAGCTGACAACATGAGTTTCCAAACCCGGCAAGACTGCATAAAGTGTTATCCAACAAAAGAGCCATGCAGCGCTTAAATACTGACGTGTAGTAAATAATCAGATATTAAAGAAGGGTGGGCCTTGTGAAACCAGGACAACATGTTAGTGGGAGTACTTAACTGTTTACCAATAATGTGATATTAGTAGCTATGTGGACAGAATGAGCAAGAAATGTAAATGTAGCTACTAGAAAGAAGAAGCGAAGGAAACAATCAAAGGAAATCTTTAGCAGATCGAGGAACCAGTTTCTGAGATATATAATGCATCATCATGGAATAATGAACTTGCCTCGAAAGAAGTACTGCAGAGTCAGATTTGTATAGGGTGGCAGAATTTATATAATGAAGAACATGACTGTAACAGACTGGTAAGGATCAATAGATTGGAACACTATAAAAAATGACGGTAGCGTGAGAGTCTTCAAAAGAGTAATGGCCGAGAAAAGAGGGGATTGGTTTTTTTCCCCGAAACCCATATAGGTATTAATCTGTGTCCGAAAGCGCTCTCTATGGATAGAAAGTAAGCAAGCAAAAAAATAGCGAAAATTATGCGACGTCATGATAAATTTCAGCTGACGGTTTTTAAACGTCGTCTACAAGTTACGAAGTGATAGGCGCTCATTACCATAAGGAGACTGGAAGAGATACTATACAATTACGTTACTTCAGTTTCCATTCAGTTGCTGTAGCTTGGAAAACACCGAGATTAATAGGTATGAGGTCATACTGCTTCCTAAAAAGCCACACACGGCGAGAATAGCACGGGTTACACCATCACTTCCTTCGGATCGTCTTTTTTTCTTATTTTATTAAAACAGACAGGCAAAAAAATGAAATCTGACTAGCACTCTAGCAGAGAAACTGATGCTGACGGCAATAATAAAACATACAAACGTGTAATAAATATTTTGCCGATATTGAGCACCCTATTTCATGTGTTTTTCTTGGGGGCATACAGGAGCGGAGGAAATACTGGGGGAAATAAAAGAAAAGGCAATATATGTTTGTTTTCATGTCAGCGTATTTTTCAAGAAGGAGAAGGAAGCAGGTGTTGCCAAACAAACAAGACAAGAAATCGCCTTCATCCACACAACAATTCAAAGGAATAGGTGACTCAACGGTACTTCTGTAAATATGTAAACAATCTGTCCTCTGAAAATAGATTTACGGGCCGGAGAAATGGTTGGCAAACAAAAACACTAATTACTTCATTGTAAGTATCTGGCTGCAATACGGAAATCCGTTATCATTTTATTCCTGAGCTAATCGATGAACAAGATATGTAAGGTTGTCGAAGGTAATTCGTAATTGATAGTAAGAGGAGAGAGAGAGAGAGAGAGAGTGAGAGAGAGAGGAAGGGAAGCACGGAATTAAGAATAAATGATTCAAAACTCCATCTCTAGTTGAAAAGAGTTTAATACTGAAGGCTAAAAGGTGTTGAAAGAATCTATAATGATAACGTCAGGGATATCGTATCGTTATTCGTATGCGAGAGTTAGTACTGCGTTTTTTATGTGATTAATGAACGACTTTGATATCCCATTCGCTGAGGCACTTTGTTAGCTATGTAAGTTCGTCATGCGATGAGTGTGAATATAATTAAAATCTGTATTCACACAGAGAATCCATTAAATTTTCTCCATAGGGCTGCTTGTGGACGTGCACCATGCGGAAAGTGAATTATAATTATATAAAGTATTGTTGTACTTAACTGTGTGTCGTGTATTGGCGAAACTTACCTGCACGATATGTCAGGGGCAGATTTATTACTAAGTGACCTCAGTCGACGTGTGGTATTCCAGCTCCCACTGTAGGCTTCTACACAACAACACAGCCCCCCCCCCCCCCCCCCAGACTTCTCTGCATGTTTAAATATAACGACACATCGCGGTTAGGTATTCAGGAAGGGGTTGCAAACGAAGTAGGTAAGTGAATAGGAAACCTATATGTGACGCGAACAGAATTTACCAAACTAAGTTTCCTTATTGCCGCTAAGTTAAAATAACATTCAGAATGTATTATTTGTTTTGACATACAGAAGTGGACATTCACTTTTAGTTCGATGGCCATGCAAAAGTGTAGTGTTGTTCTTTAGACGATTAAGATATATATGTTAGAAATTACTGGGGAAAAAATGAAAATAAATGAATCCGTGAACAGACCGGAAAGCAATGGAAATGAGATGCAGATCTGCAGGTCGTGTAGCCTGACTAGTCGATGGTAGCTGGTCTAAGGCAGTTCTTTGTCGAATTTCGTGAAATAAAAAACTGGACAGAGGCGATGACTATTTTAAAGGGAATAGATCATATTACGAAGCATGCAGGAACCACATTAATGCGAGCAGGAAACACTTATTGCATCGGAAAATGTGGGTAAACTCAGCACTCGATGATGAATATTATTTATGTTTTTTCTTCTCGAATATGCCAACGAAGGACCAAGGGCCTGTTTCAGGTCCTTATTACTTATTATCTGCTTTTCTTTCAGTACTCTTTCATCTGTTTACTATGTTTTTTCTTCCTATCTTCTAATCACTTAAGATCAGTATTTTTCACTCTCCTACCTAGGACTCCTTACGTATTCAACACTTTTCCCCAGACACTTCTCTGATGTTTGTTTCTTCTGCTTTTATATATTTTTTACCAATATTTTGTTACTTCTTAACTCCAACTTGTGTTCGTATTTACACATATTTGATGATGTTTTCGATTAAGCTATTGTCTTGCGTTCGATATTACTATTCAAACAACACGAGTATTATTTTTATCATTATTTCTGATATGCTTTCTATGTTTAGATAAATTTCATCATTACTATGAAATATCCAACCTTTCTTAACTTTCGTAGGCATAACATTTTCCTAATGATTCGCCTTCATAGTATGTCTAATTTGTATAAGGTATAGTCGAATGCTTGAACTATCATGAGCAAAGACATTCTACCTTCACAACGATACTGCAATGCCATTTTTTGCATATTTATATGGGCAATTTTCGTTGTAACAGTTTCTTTGTTATACCATTTGCCTTTCCCATTTTATGTATCCTTTTCTTTCTAGCAGCTTTCTACAAACTAGTTTCGTGTCTTATTATTCCAAGATATTTACATTTTTTAATCTCTTCGGTTTGGCCTATAGCTGTTTTAGAAATTTCGATGCACCTTTAATGTTTATAAAAAATTAAGTTTCTTCTGTAGAAATTCTTAAGCTGGTACTACAGGCTATTTCTTCTCAAAGAATAAATTGTGTTACAGCAGATGACATTTTTTTTGCAAAGTCATCAGCAAATACGAGCGAGTTTATTTCAGTATTTCTGTTTCCTCTTCCCAAACGTATTGATGAAATCTTATACACACTCAATTTTTCGTTGCAAATTCTCACTGTGTTTTCTAGAACACAGTTAAAAATAATTGGATGAAGGCCATCACCTTGCCGTAAGGCGGAGATATTTCTCCCATAAACTTTATTTTATTTATTTATTTATTTTATTTATGCATTTATTTTACCTGGCAAGATTAGGGCCTTTTCTACGTGGTACGTTTGCAAATTTAGATTTGACACCAAAGTCTTGGATTATTATTATTAGTAGTAGTGGTAGTAGTACCATACGCCGTATTAAGCTGAAGTAAAGAGGACCATCATCGGAATCCTTACTTTCTATACATTCATAGGCGACCTTATCATGTTTAATGATGTGTTGCCATTGTCAGAATGAGAGTTCCACATTCTAGATGAGTATCGCAGTATTGACAAACATACAAATAGTCTCTCCTATACATCCCATTAGCAATTTGAACTATTTTCAGAGTGCAGAACATGACATTTAGAAACGAATTCCCTAAGTATATCCAAATTCTGACTCAAGCAGATCGATGATCTACTTCACACTACTTCTCTTGCATATTTTTCATTATGTTAGACTGATAAGTTGTTACACTGACATATCGTCTCACTGTATTCATGTTGTTCTGAAAATTTCTTTGCCCTCCATCCTTTCTTGTCCGCCCTCTCTTCTTTCTCTTCACCTCACCCTTCTTTCCTCTGACCCGCTTTCTTCCTGTCCCTGCCTCTCTCCCCTCCTTCCTTTGCCACTCCTCCTTCCCTTTTTTACTGCATTACTTACTATCTTCGTGCCTTTCACTCTTCATTTATCCCTTCCTTTCTTTTTTCGTGCTCCTTCGTTTGATCCTTTCTTCTTTCTCTGTCTCTCTTCTGACACACCATATAATCAAAATTGTTGATTTGCTTCAGACCTGTTACTAGTTGTGGTTTTAACCAAACGACTGTCTCGCTTTGTAATCCCTTAGTGAATTTCTAAGAAGCGAGAGAATTTCACGAACAAAATGATACAATTAGCACCTTTATAAACAGATATTTCCTGTACTCTATGAGGGATGAACGAGACCTGTCGCCCCCTGGGCAGCTGTGCTGGCAGCTCCGTGGCGTCGCCCAGCGCCATGGTGTGCCTGTTTCGACAAAAGTTCGAACGGCAGTCGTGTCTGGCCCGTCCCGTGCCGTCGACGCCTTCGCTTCGGTCACGGTTCATTGTTTATTCATCGAGCTCTTTGCCAGTGGCGCCACGTTCGTCCTAATTGCGAGGACCAAGTCGGCGGGCGCCGACCATCTAAATAGAAATGAAACGAATTTAGCGTTCGAAATTTGCATAACGAAGTAATGCCGCAGGCAAAGGGACCATTTTGTTTCAGCCGTGCGACGGCGGCACCCAGTAGGACGCGCTATGGAATCGTAGTCCACGCACACACACACAGACACACACACACACACACACACACACACACACACACACACGAGAGAGAGAGAGAGAGAGAGAGAGAGCACTTACAGTTTAAAATTTCGCGCATCTCCGAAATAATAGAGCGAAATTTGTCAGTAAAACTGTATGCTGAAGAATAGAAAGGAAAACTGAACACATAGTGGATGAAGACCATTTTCGTTTCAGGAAAGGTGTTAGAGTGACAAATCTGACATTTATGTTGCTAATAGAAACCAGAATGAAGAGAAATTAAGAAACCCTGTACAGTTTGACGTGGAATAAGATGTTCCTAATCCTTGGAAAATTATGGCTAACGCAAGGAGGTAGACGAGTTTACAATACGATTATCTATAAAACTCAGGTCGGAGAGAGAATAGTTCAACGTCGAGGAAAGCAAATAGCTGGTAAGAGATATAAAGCGTTGTTACAGCGTATCACCACTCTTGAGTTGTATTTGTGTCGGTGAAGCAATGAAGGTTGTGTGTGTCGGGACAGGAATCAAAGTGCACGTCAAACTGATATGAGCCTAGAAGTTCGTAAGCTACGTAATCATTCAAGCCAGATTCAAGGGAAGTTGTAAGACTTGTTAAGGAAATAGATGGCGTGTGCAATAGTGTACCAAGCGCCTCTGCGCTCATACTTGTTTAAATAACCGAACTTCCTCGTATAAAACAGCTTCAAACTTCACATTACTTTACACTGATTATGTGTTAAGTATTTGATGTTAAGCGTGTAAAACCTTTACGGTTGAAGAAGCAAAACCCTAACTGTGTTAGCTTCATTAGTTCGCCTTATTCACCGATAGTTTAATGAAAAAATTTTGAAAAGGTTTGAAAGTATGTTAGCTAGTTTCCGCTCTGTATTAATAAAAGCAAATTTTTCACACATCTCATTGTTTATGACGTCATACATCAATAACTACGTACCTTATAACGATATAGTTTGGCAGGTACATTCAATTGTGTAACTCAAAATGGTACAGAAATGAAACTGACGCCGGAGATGACACCAAAAGGTGTGTGACGTTAGAAATTAGAAAAGATGTAGTTGTTCGTAACTGAGACAGTGTGGTAGAAGGCGTACTGGTTTCAGCAATACGAATCGTCAACGTGACGTTTCCTGCCATTTTACTGTAAGAAATTGTATCCAAAGAACGTGTTTATGATGTATCAGTACTGAGCCATAGCCGTGAAATAGTGTATTTTCATGGACTGCCATGACTATTACAACATCTAGCAATAAATTTGTATTACAGTATAGTGTGCTTTCGGTTTTCGTCAGTGAGACAGAGAACAATCTAGCATCTCATCGGTTCACATTTCACACGTTGCGAAGATTCAGCGTGAGTTATCCTTTGTTTACCGCACATGAATGCTCCAAAGCCTTGAATTACACTTTATTCTGTCATAGATCTCGGCTACGTTTACGTTCGCGCCCGGTATGTTCACTGCTAACGGAAGGCATGACGAGCAACATAAATGAAGGAACATTGTGCAACGACTACATTATCACAGAGAGAGCTGAAACTTGTAATGGGTGAAAGGGAACTGGCCGATTTCTTTAAAAGGAGCCATTCCGGTAACATCATTCGCGTGTTAACATAGGCCGCTTTATTCACACAAAAATCTTGTAATCAACATATGCAGCTGAATAGGTTCATTCCGTCTTCTTAAACTTCTGAAAGGTTTCCGACACACTACCTTGCCGTTCTCTACTGAGCAAGAGACGACCGTAGACAGTTACTTCGTAAACATGAGATTTGCTCGAGGAACAGATTACTAATAACGTCCAGTACGCTGCATTGGACGGCGAATGTCCTACAGAAATGGAAGCAGCATCGTGTATGCCCCAAGGAAGCATGATAGATCCCCTGATCCTATACGTAGTCTAATTATTAGATAGGATAAGCAGCACCATAAGAATATTTGGTGATGGTGCAGTTGTTCACAGGAAAAAATCTTCGTTAGACGATCGTTAGGAACTGCAGAGCACCTCTTTTTAAATGTAGATCAGTATTATGTCTATGTTGTTGTTGTGGTCTTCAGTCCTGAGACTGGTTTGATGCAGCTCTCCATGTTACTCTATCCTGTGCAAGCTTCTTCATCTCCCAGTACCTACTGCAACCTACATCCTTATGAATCTGCTTAGTGTATTGATCTCTTGGTCTCCCTCTACGATTTTTACCCTCCACGCTGCCCTCCAATGCTAAATTTGTGATCCCTTGATGCCTTAAAACATGTCCTACCAACCGATCCCTTCTTCTAGTCAAGTTGTGCCACAAACTTCTCTTCTCCCCAATCCTATTCAATACCTCCTCATTAGTTACGTGATCTACCCACCTTATCTTCAGCATTCTTCTGTAGCACCACATTTCGAAAGCTTCTATTCTCTTCTTGTCCAAACTGGTTATCGTCCATGTTTCGCTTCCATACATGGCTACACTCCACACAAATACTTTCAAAAACGACTTCCTGACACTTAAATCAATACTCGATGTTAACAAATTTCTCTTCTTCAGAAACGATTTCCTTGCCATTGCCAGTCTACATTTTATATCCTCTCTACTTCGACCATCATCAGTTATTTTACTCCCTAAATAGCAAAACTCCTTTACTACTTTAAGTGTCTCATTTCCTAATCTAATCCCCTCAGCATCACCCGATTTAATTTGACTACATTCCATTATCCTCGTTTTGCTTTTGTTGATATTCATCTTATATCCTCCTTTCAAGACACTGTCCATACCGTTCAACTGCTCTTCCAAGTCCTTTGCTGTCTCTGACAGAATTACAATGTCATCAGCGAACCTCAAAGTTTTTACTTCTTCTCCATGAATTTTAATTCCTACTCCGAATTTTTCTTTTGTTTCCTTTACTGCTTGCTCAATATACAGATTGAATAACATCGGGGACAGGCTACAACCCTGTCTCACTCCTTTCCCAACCACTGCTTCCCTTTCATGCCTCTCGACTCTTATAACTGCCATCTGGTTTCTGTACAAATTGTAAATAGCCTTTCACTCCCTGTATTTTACCCCTGCCACCTTCAGAATTTGAAAGAGAGTATTCCAGTTAACGTTGTCAAAAGCTTTCTCTAAGTCTACAAATGCTAGAAATGTAGGTTTGCCTTTTCTTAATCTTTCTTCTAAGATAAGTCGTAAGGTTAGTATTGCCTCTCGTGTTCCAACATTTCTACGGAATCCAAACTGATCTTCCCCGAGGTCCGCTTCTACCAGTTTTTCCATTCGTCTGTAAAGAATTCGCGTTAGTATTTTGCAGCTGTGACTTATTAAACTGATAGTTCGGTAATTTTCACATCTGTCAACACCCGCCTTCTTTGGGATTGGAATTATTATATTCTTCTTGAAGTCTGTGGGTATTTCGCCTGTCTCGTACATCTTGCTCACCAGATGGTAGAGTTTTGTCATGACTGGCTCTCCCAAGGCCATCAGTAGTTCTAATGGAATGTTGTCTACTCCCGGGGCCTTGTTTCGACTCAGGTCTTTCAGTGCTCTGTCAAACTCTTCACGCAGTATCTTATCTCCCATTTCATCTTCACCTACATCCTCTTCCATTTCCATAATATTGTCCTCAAGTACATCACCCTTGTATAAACCCTCTATATACTCCTTCCACCTTTCTGCCTTCCCTTCTTCGCTTAGAACTGGGTTGCCATCTGAGCTCTTGATATTCATACAAGTGGTTCTCTTCTCTCCAAAGGTCTCTTTAATTTTCCTGTAGGCAGTATCTATCTTACCCCTAGTGAGACAAGCCTCTACATCCTTACATTTGTCCTCTAGCCATCCCTGCTTAGCCATTTTGCACTTTCTGTCGATCTCATTTTTGAGATGTTTGTATTCCCTTTTGCCTGCTTCATTTACTGCATTTTTGTATTTTCTCCTTTCATCAATTAAATTCAATATTTCTTCTGTTACCCAAGGATTTCTATTAGCCCTCGTCTTTTTACCTACTTGATCCTCTGCTGCCTTCACTACTTCATCCCTCAGAGCTACCCATTCTTCTTCTACTGTATTTCTTTCCCCCATTCCTGTCAATTGTTCCCTTATGCTCTCCCTGAAACTCTCTACAACCTCTGGTTCTTTCAGTTTATCCAGGTCCCATCTCCTTAAATTCCCACCTTTTTGCAGTTTCTTCAGTTTCAATCTGCAGTTCATAACCAATAGATTGTGGTCAGAATCCACATCTGCCCCTGGAAATGTCTTACAATTTAAAACCTGGTTCCTAAATCTCTGTCTTACCATTATATAATCTATCTGATACCTTTTAGTATCTCCAGGATTCTTCCAGGTATACAACCTTCTTTTATGATTCTTGAACCAAGTGTTAGCTATGATTAAGTTATGCTCTGTGCAAAATTCTACAAGGCGGCTTCCTCTTTCATTTCTTCCCCCCAATCCATATTCACCTACTACGTTTCCTTCTCTCCCTTTTCCTACTTACGAATTCCAGTCACCCATGACTATTAAATTTTCGTCTCCCTTCACTACCTGAATAATTTCTTTTGTCTCGTCATACATTTCATCAATTTCTTCATCATCTGCAGAGCTAGTTGGCATATAAACTTGTACTACTGTAGTAGGCATGGGCTTTGTGTCTATCTTGGCCACAATAATGCGTTCACTATGCTGTTTGTAGTAGCTAACCCGCACTCCTATTTTTTTTATTCATTATTAAACCTACTCCTGCATCACCTCTATTTGATTTTGTATTTATAACCCTGTAATCACCTGACCAAAAGTCTTGTTCCTCCTGCCACCGAACTTCACTAATTCCCACTATATCTAACTTTAACCTATCCATTTCCCTTTTTAAATTTTCTAACCTACCTGCCCGATTAAGGGATCTGACATTCCACGCTCCGATCCGTAGATTGTCAGTTTTCTTTCTCCTGATAACGACGTCCTCTTGAGTAGTCCCCGCCCGGAGATCCGAATGGGGGACTATTTTACCTCCGGAATATTTTACCCAAGAGGACGCCATCATCATTTAATCATACAGTAAAGCTGCATGTAAAGCTGCATGTCCTCGGGAAAAATTACGGCTGTAGTTTCCCCTTGCTTTCAGCCGTTCGCAGTACCAGCACAGCAAGGCCGTTTTGGTTAATGTTACAAGGCCAGATCAGTCAATCATCCAGACTGTTGCCCCTGCAACTACTGAAAAGGCTGCTGCCCCTCTTCAGGAACCACATGTTTGTCTGGCCTCTCAACAGATACCCCTCCGTTGTGGTTGCACCTACGGTACGGCCATCTGTATCGCTGAGGCACGCAAGCCTCCCCACCAACGGCAAGGTCCATGGTTCATGGGGAAGATTATGTCTATAGAAAATAGAAAGTCCCATAGAGTATACTACTACGCAAAATATGCTGAACACTTTGAGAAATTCGGATCATATATTTAGAGGTAAAACTAAGAAGCTATATGGAACCAGAATGAAATTTTCATTCTATTGCGCAGTGTGCGCTGATATGAAACTTCCTGTCATATTAAAACTGTATGTCGGAACGAGACGCGAACTCGGGACCTTTACCTTTCGCGGGCAAATGCTCCACCAACTGAGTTACTCAAGCACGACTCACGCACCGTCCTCGTACCTTTAATTCCGCCAGTACCTCGTCTCTTACCTTCCAAACTTCACAGAAGCTCTCCTGCGAACCTTGCAGAACTAACATTCCTGGAAGAAAGGATATTGCGGAGACATGGCTTAGCCACAGCCTGGGGGATGTTTCTAGAATGAAATTTTCACTCTACAGTTCTGCAAGGTTCGCAGGAGAGCTTCTGCGAAGTTTGGAAGGTAGGAGACGAGGTACTGGCGGAATTAAAGCTTTGAGGACGGGGCGTGAGTCGTGCTTGGGTAGCTCAGTTGGTAGAGCACTTGCCCGCGACAGGCAAAGGTCCCGAGTTCGCGTCTCGGTCCGGTACACAGTTTTAATTTGCCAGGAAGTCTCTATATGGAACCATGTAAAATCCGTACTAGAGAAGGAAATAGATTTGTATATGTTGGAAGGCTTCTGGGAATGTGGAAAGCATCCGTAAAGAAAATTACATACAAAACGCTAGTCGAATACTACGTTTAAACCACTCTTTTATAAATTACTCTCAGGCATTTTCTCTGAGAGTAAGACCTGGTGATTTAGCGGACCTGTCAAAGAGCAGTTGGGGTTCCTGAGTGTCCATCAAAAGAGAAACGAAGGCGAGCAGCTTCTTGGACGCGGTTGGTTTCGTGCTGGAAGTGTACATAGCACTATCTTGATGGAGATGTAAAACCACTAGCAACATTTGTTTTCCGAGAATGATTAAAAAGCCGGTCTGGTTCATGCTGTCATTAACCTTGATGAGGGGCTCAACTCACAGTAAGAATAACACTCCGAAAACTCTGAGAACCATCCGCTGCCTGTACTACGTTCCCTACCCATTAAGAGTTCAACGCGTTATTGGGCCACTGGTGCCCTAGTCGCCTTGCATCCTTTGTACAGTGGTAGACTACAGTTCACCGTACCACACTACACGATTCCAGTCAATTACTTCCCAGAATTTTGATAGTCTGGTCCACAGGTGACGTCCAGCTGCACATGCAGTTGTAAATGTGTCCTCTTGTGGGATAACCGAACCCGTATGTCCAACACATGCAATACCATTCACAGTGATGTCTTGGAAACTGGTTGGGGTGGATCTGCATGCACTGACAGCAGCATTTCCGGACTGCTTTAAACATGAACAAGGCATGACATTCTCCTCTGATCACTCTCAGGTATGATATTTACGATCAATGTTGTTGTGCTATATTACCTAGCTGTAAATGTGAGATGTGGCAGCAATTTTCTGTCCACTGTGCGCGCTCATCTCCCTTCTCATCAATCAAGTAAAACACTGAATGAAAGAAATAATGATGTGTAATAATATCTAGATATATGGAAATTTTACTACAGTAAACACCGAGCCTGGTGGCGCAGTGGTTGACACACTGGCTCGCATTCGGGAAGGTGACGGTTCAAAACAGCGTCCAGCCATCCTGATTTAGGTTTTTCGTGATTTTCCTAAATCACTTCAGACAAATGGCGGGATGGTTCCTTTGAAAAGGCACGGCAGACTTTCTTCCCCATCCTTCCCTAATCCGATGGTACCGATGACCTCGCTGTTTGGTCCTTTCCCCCAAATCAACCAACCAACCAGCTGCAGTAAGTTTGGTGGAAACAGAATCACGACACGAATGGAAAATCACGAGATATTTGTGTTTTAATTCAAACTGCATATATCAATTCACACGAGCCAGAGACTAGCGCGAATCACCATTGCCAAGTAACAGGGTGGTCTTAACAACAAGAATGTAGGTCACCAGTGAAGTGGATTCAACCAACGCGGTAGGTAATGTTCGAATGCTGGCGTAGCTATAATAACTGTGTCCTAAGCAAAAATACTGCGTAATTTGCAGAGTCGGACATCCTTTCGGCACGAACTGTTAGAAGAGTCCAAGGGAATGAAGAAGGACAGAACAAAAATAGTGCGTCATAAAGTTACGCATAGTCGTCATTAACATGTAGGTGAAATGCTATGTCATAATTTAGAGTGTGTCTCACATGGAGCAATCGATGTAAGTTATCTGATATTACAAGCATTAAAGTGGATGGTCTGACGACATGACACCCAGGCTGGGTAACGGTAGGGGTGAGGCGCCACTGCTATGGAGAACGAAGGGCGGGGGTGGGGGGTGGGGGGCTCAAATGGCTCTGAGCACTATGGGACTCAACTTCTGAGGTCATTAGTCCCCTAGAACTTAGAACTATTTAAATCTAACTAACCTAAGGACATCACACACATCCATGCCCGAGGCATGATTCGAACCTGCGACCGTAGCGGTCTTGCGGTTCCACACTGCAGCGCCTAGAACCGCACGGCCACTTCGGCCGGCGGGGGTGGGGGGGGGGGGAGTTGGAGCTTGTATTAAGTCAATAATTTCTCAGCAAGATATGAACTTTTTTCGTTGGCCAAAGTATATTTTCATTTGTCAAAACTTGCGCGGACTCAGACGATGCCAGACAGTAAGGAAAGCTTATGACAAGTGCATCGCCAGCACTGCAATTCGCGTCGAAAAGTTGGATCCTTTGACTGTTCCAGTGTTCATTAAATCAGTGTTGTGGTTTTAGCGCCGCTGATGACCGCTTGGTTGCGACAAGGAGATTATTTTACAGTTGAGGTTTTGAGATAATATTGGGTTATTAAGTGAAAGAAGTTCCTAAAGTATGCAGGCATTGTGGTAGAAAGTCCAGCATGACAGGTAGCAACAATGTGCCTCAAAGCATAGTAGAGCTGTGATAGGTCAGCCGTTTAGGTTCGTGTGGAAGGAACTTTCTCTTGAGTATCAGTATTATCGTGTCGCGAATGAGGAGCTACCACCCCGTGAGCTCCGTGAATTCTGATCAAAGCAATCGTAACTTCGTGCAACTGCTTTAACAACTGTACATCTCATAAACTGGAGAACGCTAAGCCGTGGCAATATACCATCAGTCCACAAAGTCTCTGCCGGCAGGAGTGGCCGTGCGGTTCTAGGCGATACAGTCTGGAGCCGAGCGACCGCTACGGTCGCAGGTTCGAATCCTGCCTCGGGCATGGATGAGTGTGATGTCCTTAGGATAGTTAGGTTTAATTAATTCTAAGTTCTAGGCGACTGTTGACCTCAGAAGTTATGTCGCGTAGTGCTCAGAGCCATTTGAACCATTTGAACCACAAAGTCTCTCCGCAGCGGCGAACTTTACGTGTCTCGCCTTGCGGGTCCGTAAGGTTGGCAGCACATTCATGTCGCTGTATAAGTTAAGGGCCGGGAATCAGTCATACTGGCTGCAGTTATGTTGGCTAATAGGATCCAACACTATTAAAACTAAAATAAAGAAATTAATTAATTATATGGGAAATGCCGTGTGGCTGGGGTCTCCCGTCAGATAGACCGTTTGCCTGGTGCAAGTCTTTCGATTTGACGCCATTTCGGCGACTTTCGTGTCGTGGGGATAAAATGATGATGATAAGGACAACGCAACACCCAGCCCCTGAGCGGAGAAAATCTCCGACCCAGCTGGGAATCGAACCCCGGTGGTTAGGTATGACATTCCCTCGCGCTGACCACTCAGCTACCAGTGGCGGACATTAATTATATTAATAACAATTAAATGTACTGTACTCAACAGTATCACAGCAGGTTTTGGAAATGATTTCATCTTTCTTGAAGGCATAGCGCAACTCGTTTACGTTTATTTGCGAACTCCTTTACCAACGTTCCACTTGTAACCGAATGCAGGTGATCAAGTATCTCCGTCTTCAGTTCATCTATCGTCTTTGGGTTATTTTGATACACAAATGTTTTAGCCAAACCCCGAAGGAAATAGTCGGGTGGAGACGGATCCGGTGAGGTCGTCGGCCAGATACCTTTCGTAGTTATTCTGTCTCCAAAGATTTCGTAGGGACTGGTGTGCCGCATGAGCAATAGCGTCGTCCGGTCGGAAAAAAATGTATGAGTGATCTCGTTTTCAATCAGCAGGGCAATAAATGGATAAATTATCTGGGGACAATAGACATCGGAAGTGACGGTAGTATCGAAAATGATCGGCCCTATAATTCGCAACCCACACACCCATTTTCTGTGCGTGCAATGGCGTTTCTCTTAAGGAGTGTCAATTTTCTTATTGCCAAATTCGCGAATTTTTGGAATTAACATAGCCAGATAGGTGAAACCAAACCTCATCAGTGGAAAAAGTTTGATCTGAAACATAAACATCATGTCGGTTAACAAGTCGCTGAAACCACTCAGAATACGCTATTCGTTTCGGATGGTCCACACAGTGTAATTGCTGCACAGGAATAATTTTATACGGATACATCCCCAGTTCTTTGGTAGCGGCCTTATGTGCTGTCGTACGAGAGACTTTAGCCCCTTGCGATAATCTCCTCATTGATTTTGATGGAATCCGCAAATTGAAGTCCGAAATGTCGTCAAGCTTCCGTTCTGTTAAAACTGAGGGCCTACCTGTTTGTCGTGCATCGTGAACTGAACATGCCGTCCGGAATTTGCGAATAAAATCACGTACATGTGTCCACATCGAACCAGGAAAACGCAATATAAATAGCCACCTCACATTCTCCATAAAGTTACCCCCTGCACAGAAAACCTCTTTCACTAAAGACTCTCTCTCTGCAGTAGTTGGCATTCTCACTTCACTCAGCTCACACAAGAACTAGATTATAACATGACTAACACTGCACGTCTGCGGAACACGTGCGGGCGAGACTTGAACGTTTTGCCAACATTACGCCCCCCGCAAGGCGAGACACGTGAGGCTCACCATTGCGGAGAGACTTTGGCGAAGCATGGTATTATGATTCTACCAGATTTGTCTCTTATTCATTTACGAGCGTACAAACATCCCGCAGAGATTAGTTATGGGTCAGAATTATAAAGTGGAGCCCAACATACTGGCGGGTGCATTGCGAGTAAGATGGTTCAAATGGCTCTGAGCAGTATGGAACTTAACATCTGAGGTCATCAGTCCCCTAGAACTTAGAACTACTTAAACCTAATTAACCTAAGGACGTCACACACATACATGCCCAAGGCAGGATACGAACCTGCAACCGTAGTGGTCACGCGGTTCCAGACTGAAGCGCCTAGAATCGCTCGGCGCGGGTAAGATCAGGTGAGTATTAGGTGGTGGATGTGCAGTTAGATTCTGAGATACAGAACCAACAGGAAGGTCTGATATTCACTATAGCCAAGCACCCCTAACAGATTTTCGCTTCTTGATACAGGTAGCTTGTTAGTGGTACATTGTTGGTCAGAGTGTGCACATCAAGTATTTTCTCTCGTTTCAGCCGATGTATTTTGTTTCGATGGGAAATAAGATGTCCCAAGTCCCGCTAAGATAAAATATGAGAGAGCGTAGCGAAGAATATTTCAGGTAGTACACCGTTCCTTGTAGACACTTTGAACAGTCCGCTTTGATACACCAACAAGTCAGGTAGTTCAAACACGCTAATCTCTTTCTACCATTCTGTCATGTCTGTACGTCGACCCAGCTCCCAGCTTCTTGCGATAATTCCATAATACTGACTAAACATACTCACCACATGACAGCCTCAGACTAGTTCTGTAGCCACTACAACACAACCAAGCGACCCGTGCTCTCTTACAACGGCGAGACTGGAAGTTTTTTGAGTGATCTCACCTCTAAAGTTGCATGTTAACCGCTACAGTATTTGCGCATCTGTTCGTTTCGTACTGCAATAACACTGAATACAATACGACATGCAAACTTCAAATATATCGATTCACGAAAGAAAATAACTTACATTTACAGACCACATGAAAATATTTGATAACATACAATGCGAAAAATCGAAGGTATTTCAGTTGATGTGGGACCTTCACGACTGATAAAATTAATAAAAATCATGGTCATAAGTTCAGATATTTGCGTTTCTAGAGACGAAGGTTTCGTGGGGCAATTTCATGTAAGTGTAGGCGACAATCCAGTCTTTCACGGTAGTATTAAATAAGCCTATAAACTACGAAATGGACGTCGCATTCCCATTACAATCTCCATGGTTTTTTATATATGTATGGCGTCTTCAAAAAATGGGTCAAATGGCTCTAAGCACTATGGGACTTAACATCTGAGGTCATGAGTCCCCTAGACTTAGAACTACATAAACCTAACTATTCTAAGGACAACACACACATCCATGCCCGAGGCAGGATTCGAACTTACTACCGTAGCAGCCGCTTAGTTCCGGAGTTAAGCACCTACAATCGTTCGGCCACAGCGGGTGGCAATGGCGTCTTCAGACAATATAGGTTAACGATTGTGATCTGTATGTACAACTGATCAAATACTGTAATGATTCACGTTCAGTTATTTAGAGACAACTACGTGGTACCACTGAAAGATGTTAATCATGAACTTCACTTAGTTAACAGCGATTTCTGTTTAGAATTTCGAACAAACAGACGAAAACCATGATATTTAGAGGAAAGAACCTTTTAACTTCAACCCGAAGATTTGAAAAATAAACAGACGAAGTGTAAATTAATCTGACTTTCTGGAATATGTCTTACCCACCGTTCCAAAACTGGAAATTTAATACGAAGCTTCAGTTACACTGCATTTCAAAGAGCTTTAAAAGAAACATTAAGATTCGAATCTGTAAGGGTACTGTATAAAAGCATTGTTCTAAGTGCCGGCCGCGGTGGTCTCGCGGTTCTAGGCGCGCAGTCCGGAACCGTGCGACTGCTACGGTCGCAGGTTCGAATCCTGCCTCGGGCATGGATGTGTGTGATGTCCTTAGGTTAGTTAGGTTTAAGTAGTTCTAAGTTCTAGGGGACTAATGACCACAGCAGTTGAGTCCCATAGTGCTCAGAGCCATTTGAACCATTTTTTGTTCTAAGTATTCTTGCTAGGCAGCATTAAGGTGTACATACTGAAGAGATGAAGAAACTGGTGCAGGCATGCGTATTCAAATACAGAGATATGCAAGCAGGCAGAATATATTGCTGCGGTCGGCAACGCCTATGTAACACAAGTGGCTCGGGCAGTTGTTACATCGGCTACTGCTGCTACAAAGGCAGGTAAGTGAGACCTGTACGTGGTGTTATAGTCGGCGCACGAGCGATGGGACACAGCGTCTCCGAGGTAGTGGGGGATCTTCTCGTACGACCGTGTCAGGAGTGTACCGTTAATATCAGGAGTCCTGTAAAACGTCAAATCTCCACCATCGCTGTGTCCGGAAAAGATCCTCCAAGAAAGGGACCAACGACAGCTGAAGAGAATCGTTCAACGTGACAGAAGTGCAACACTTACGCAAATTATTGCAGATTTCAATGCTGGGCCATTACAAGCGTCAGCGTGAGAACCATTCAATGAAAATCGTCTTTATGGGCTTTCGGAGTAGAAGGCCCACTAGTGTACCCTTTATGACTGCACGACATAAACCTTTACGTCTCGCCTGGGCCCGTCAACACCGACATTGGACTGTTGATGAATGGTCGGAGGGGTCTCGCTTCAAATTGTATCGAGCGGATGGACGTGTAGGGTTACGGAGATCACCTCATGAACCCAAGGACCCTGCATGTCAGTGGGGGATTTTTCAAGCTGGAGGAGGCTCTGTAATGGTGCGGGGCGTGTGCAGTTGGAATGATACGGGACGCATGATGCGTCTAGATACGACTCTGACAGGTAACACGTACGTAAGCATCCTTTCTGATCACCTGCATCCATTCATCTCCATTGTCAATTTCGACAAACTTGGGCAATTCCAGCAGGACTGTGCGACATCCCATACGTCCACAATTGCTACAGAGTGGCTCCGGGAACAGTTTTCTGAGTTTAAACACACGAAGGTCACCAAACTCCCCAGATATGTATCTGGAATGCCTTGGAATGTGCTGTTCAGAAGAAATCAGCATCCCGTCGTATCCTTACGGATTGTGGACAGCCCTGCAGGATTAATAGTATCAATCCCCTCCAGCACAACTTCAGACATTAGTGGTGTTCATGCCACTTCGTGTTGCGGCACTTCTGTGCGCTCGCGGCTGCTCTACACGGTATTAGGCAGGGGTACCAGTTTCTTTGGCTCTTCGGTGTACAAACAGTGAGAAACAGAGAGAGATATCGGGGAAGTAAGGAAACCTTTAAATTGGATTTTTAGATGAAAATGATGTGCACAGGAGCAGAAGAGTAAAGTATCACAATACAGTATAAACACAGAACGAGAAGCACAGAGTCTGTCTGAAGTGTTCAAGACATCAGAATAAAACAGATAAATACATCACAAGGAACTGATAACATTGCAAGAAAATGTTCACATATTTATCCAGAAGAGGGCCGTTGGTCTGCATCTACATCTACATCTACATACATACTCCGCAATCCACCATACGGTGCGTGGCGGAGGGTACCTCGTACCACAACTCACAACTAGCATCTTCTCTCCCTGTTCCACTCCCAAACAGAACGAGGGAAAAATGACTGCCTATAGGCCTCTGTACGAGCCCTAATCTCTCTTATCTTATCTTTGTGGTCTTTCCGCGAAATATAAGTTGGCGGCAGTAAAATTATACTGCAGTCAGCCTCAAATACTGGTTCTCTAAATTTCCTCAGTAGCGATTCACGAAAAGAGCGCCTCCTTTCCTCCAGAGACTCCCACCCGAGATCCTGAAGCATTTCCGTAACACTCGCGTGATGATCAAACCTACCAGTAACAAATCTAGCAGCCCGCCTCTGAATTGCTTCTATGTCCTCCCTCAATCCGACCTGATAGGGATCCCAAACGCTCGAGCAGTACTGAAGAATAGGTCGTGTTAGTGTTCTATAAGCAGTCTCCTTTACAGATGAACCATTTTTTCCCAAAATTCTACCAATGAACCGAAGACGACTATCCGCCTTCCCCACACTGCCATTACATGCTTGTCCCACTTGATATCGCTCTGCAATGTTAAGCCCAAATATTTAATCAACGTTACTGTGTCAAGCGCTACACTACTAATGGAGTATTCAAACATTACGGGATTCTTTTTCTATTCATCTGCATTAATTTACATTTATCTATATTTAGAGTTAGCTGCCATTCTTTACACCAATCCCAAATCCTGTCCACGTCATCTTGTATCCTCCTACAGTCACTCAACGACGACACCTTCCCGTACACCACAGCATCATCAGCAAACAGCCGAACGTTGCTATCCACCCTATCCAAAAGTCCATTTATGTAGATAGAAAACAACAGCCGACCTACCACACTTCCCTGGGGCACTCCAGATGATACCCTCACCTCCGATGAACACTCACCATCGAGGACAACAAGGAGTGTGCAGTGGGGCACCGAGTCAAACGCTTTCCGGAAGTCAAGGAATATGGCATCCGTCTGATACCCTTCAGCCATGGTTCGCTAGATATCATGTTAAAAAAGGGCGAGTTGCGTTTCGCAGGAGCGATGCTTTCTAAAGCCATGCTGATGCATGGACAGCAACATCTCTGTCTCAAGGAAATTCATTATATTCGAACTGAGAATATGATCGACAATGCTGCAACAAACCGACGTTAAGGATATTGGTCTATAATTTTGAGGATCCGTCCTTCTACCCGTCTTATATACAGACGTCACCTCCGCTTTTTTCCAGTCGCTCGGGACTTTACGTTGGGCAAGAGTTTCGCGATAAATGCAAGCTGAGTAAGGAATCAATGCAGTAGAGTACTCTCTGTAAAACCGAATTGGAATCCCATCAGGACCTGGCGATTTATTTATTTCCAACCCATTCAGCTGCTTCAAAACCCCAAGGATGTCTATCACTATGTCCTCCATACGGGAATCTGTACGAGACTCAAACGGCGGTATGTTTGTACGATCCTCCTGCGTGATAGATTTCTCAAATGCTAAATTTAAAATTTCAGCTTTCGCTTTGCTGTCTTCCATTGCCAGGCCAGACTGATCAGTGAGTGACTGGATGGAAGCCTTCGACCCGCTTACCGATCTTATGCAAGACCAGAATTTCCTTGGGTTTTCAGCAAGATCTTTTGCTAAGGTCTGACGGTGGTAGTGGTTGTGTGCTTCGCGCATCGCTCTTTTTACAGCAGCACGAATCTCTACTAACTTTTGTCTGTCCTCATTCTCCCGATCTTTCTTGTACCGCCGGCCGGAGTGGCCGTTTGGTTCTAGGCGCTACTGTCTGGAACCGAGCGACCACTACGGTCGCAGGTTCGAATCCTGCCTCGGGCATGGATTTGTGTGATGTCCTTAGGTTAGTTAGGTTTAATTAGTTCTAAGTTCTAGGCGACTGATGACCTCAGAAGTTAAGTCGCATAGTGCTCATAGCCATTTGAACCATTTATTTCTTGTATCGCGAGTGCAACTGTCTTCGCTTCCTGAGCATTCTCCGAATTGCGCTGTTAAACCACGGACGGTCTTATCCGTCCGTAACCCACATTTTAGGCACATACTTCTCCAATGCGTGATTTACAATGTGTTTAAAATTTGTCCATCATTCTTCCACGTCCATCGTACCGGACGTAAGTGAAGTCGATTCATTTACTAAGTGGGTACCACTATGAAAAAGATGTATAGACCAGCGACGCGGATAAGAAGTAAATGTTGTAGCACGTGACCAAAGCTGATCAAGAGGAGGGCAGTGTTGTTATACATGGATGAAGAAACTATTCTATTTTATAGTTTACGCGAGGGTAATATTCTGCAAACAGTGAACTGAACCTTCCTCTGACACAGGAAAGCTAACTAGCCCCATTCCATCAGGCAGACCACAGTACTGAATCAGCGCTGAAGAAAATTTACATCAGAAATACACAGAGTCTGCAGCGGCGGGCGATATCGCGCATCTGTATGTGTAATAAATGGGAAAACTTGGGAAGTAATAACGGTTGAAAGCGAAACAACTCTAACGGAATGCATCTCAAACTTGAATTTAAGTTATCGTAGTTTTAAATGGAGTTTGGCCCTCGCGCGCAGAAGCGTATCGCCCCGCCAGTTAATAAAGTCCGACATACGTTGGCAGTCCTTAAAGAGCGGGAGCTATTTCATAAGCAGAACTCGGTGGGGTCTACACTTCTACCGGCAAGTTTATGGCGTTAAGGGATCGCCCGTGTTTTTGATACCACAGTCGCAAACCAGAAATGCTCTGCCCATAGGCGATATTAAATTTACAAAATTACGATGTAGTTTGCTATCGCGCTAATGTTGTGATAGAAAGAGACGCTTTCCCAAGCGTTTCTCGTGTGGCGGAAATATTACTTACGTCCACTGTGAACCTTGAGCATTTATTTGAACTTCATACAAGAAGAATGTTTCGTAATATGGTGACATTACTCTTGAAACATCTATTAACTATGTTTTGAACCCCAGCAAATTCGTCATTGGAAGATGTCGTTAACGGAATATTACTTCATAAAAAGCTTTAGTGAGAATATTAACATTTAAATAGAGTCTGCTATTAAAATTTCAACACACGACCGAGTTTTGACAGATTAAAGCGCACCAAGCTGCTCACAATAACAGCAAGTTACGTAGCCCAGCAAATTATCCGGAATATTGACAATATATTCATTAAAACCCTAATGATAGTTAAAAATGAAAGAAAAATATCATGCTGAAAACAGGGATTTTGCAGGTGTCTGACAAGGATGAGGACAGCTTCTTATCGTCTTCACCAGGCCAGCGGAAACGAAGGCGATGTTCAGAAGAACACAGGAGCGAAGAAAACACGAGAAAACATTCGTTAGAAATGAATATATATATATATATATATATATATATATATATATATATATATATATATATACAATAGTTTTTGGGGATGTAATTGCCTAAAACGTATGTTAAACTATACATGCGAAAAAGAAATCGTCTGATGTGTATATTTAAATTTAGTGGAATACAAGAAGTTCAGAAATTAATGCTGTGGAAGGCACTGAGTATGATTAGTATAGAGAGATACGGGATAGTGTTAAACCAGTCTCACCAATAATAACTATAAAAATACACATATCAGAAACACATATGAGGGAGGGAACGGGTCTATTGTAACTGTCCTGCTGAATGACTTTCCAGATTCCAGCATTCGAATGTATGGAACATTTTGTGAGGGTATCATTGCAAACCAAAGCTGATTGCGTTCGCATGCTTCACTACACGAATACCGAGGCCATCGTCAGTGGTTTGCACAACGACCCAACCATCTTGAATGAAACTGAGATGATTTTTGTGAAAGTAGGAACCTATGCGCACAGTGCTTGCAATCCAGTGCACATTCCAGTTCTCATCTTGGAACATCGGAGTGTCCAGAAGACGCTCATCATGAAGACGTAAAAAAAAAGGCAACAACTAATCACCGATAATCTTAAAATAAACATCCTGGTTCATTTTAACGGTTACCTGAATGAGTATGTCCAGGGAATGGTACGAAAAACACCACCAGAACATCATGGAACCACTTCCGGCCCGAACTATACCATTCACACATTGAACGCTGAACGTGTCATTGGGCAGTCATTCGACATCTCGCATCATTTTGTGACAGGCATAAAGGCGACTCGTCGGATCAGGCTGCACGCATTCAAGTAGCTACCGTCCATTTTCTGTATTGCACTGGCCCAATGAAGACATTCATCATTACGAGCCACTGTGAGCTATACCCTTCTGCGCCGTACCTCACTCAAAATATCCATTCCATCCAATTTTCTTCGCAGAACACACCGATAGCAGCAATTTATGTCGGGTTCAAGATTCAAGTGGCTGTGAGCACTATGGGACTTAACATCTATGGTCATCAGTCCCCTAGAACTTAGAACTACTTAAACCTAACTAACCTAAGGACATCACACAACACCCAGCCATCACGAGGCAGAGAAAATCCCTGACCCCGCCGGGAATCGAACCCGGGAACCCGGGCGTGGGAAGCGAGAACGCTACCGCACGACCACGAGATGCGGGCTGTATGTCGGGTTCGAAACCGACTGTCACGGACAAGGCGTGACACTCACCTCCGCTCACTACCGGTGTGAACATTTCTGCGACCGCTGCGCGAAGGCCGTATTAGTTGACTGAGACTCATTAGCAACCCATATTCATAAAACAACAAATCGAGCAGCTTCATTCACGTCCGCAGCTCGTGGTCGTGCTGTAGCGTTCTAGCTTCCCACGCCCGGGTTCCCGGGTTCGATTCCCGGCAGGGTCAGGGATTTTCTCTGCCTCGTGATGACTGGGTGTTGTGTGCTGTCCTTAGGTTAGTTAGGTTTAAGTAGTTCTAAGTTCTAGGGGACTTATGACCTTAGATGTTAAGTCCCATAGTGCTCAGAGCCATTTGAACCAATCTTCATTCACGTTGTGGTCATTGGTATGTTCCAGCACGATAGCTCCTGCCATTCTCTCAAGTCTCCACGTCGATCCAACCCTACTGCGCTGATTCCATATGACCCATTGGCACAAACATATTTTATACCAGCGGATGAATGACATGTCCGCCAGAACAGACACCACTCATATCTATAATTCCATGAGCCCCACAGCTGTTTGATGAAGAAGTTTCAGTGCGGATGCACAACCAACGTCCGAACTCCTAAGGGAATCAGAAATTTTGAGGGGAGAAAGTAACGGTCATCCAGACAGCGGAGGATCTGAGGTTCAGTCATGTTAGGCGTGACGCGGAGGTTACAAACTAAGATCTTCTGTGTGAACAGCCATCACGAGAGGACGACACGCACGTGAAGCGATGTTCATCGCTTTCCAGGGGGCGATAGTAAGGGCAGAGGGGACGGTCAGTTAATCCGATAGCATGGAGAGTATGTCTCATCGCACATTTTATGTTGGTACCCCGTCGAGCGCACGGTGGTGGTCAGAAAGCGGTGTATCTTTTTCCGCACTCATGTACAACAGTCAGTTGAGTACTTGGTTTCTACGAAGTTACGTGGAACCGACTGTAGAAGGCTGGTGTAAAAATATTTTGCCTTCGGTGGGCACCTTCTAGAAGTTCCGAGATCTCACAGAGGTTTCAAGAATGAATGTCAATACATGGGAGAGCTGTGTCACGACGTGTTGGACCGACCCCAGTAGCAAGTGAGAGACTGGCGTGAGAAGCTCCAGCAGGTGACCAATGAGGGAGGCTTGTTTACTGGTCCATTATTCCCACGTGCTGCTCACGTACAGGGCAGCTTCCCATGCCCAGATATTAATATCTCCAAGCCCTCCTTTGAAAAGGGGAGTGATAGAGTGTCGTAACATATTTTAAATACGTGTCCTGTGTTTAGGAAATCATCAAAGACCGCCTGTGACCTATCACCGCCCGTAGGGTGAAGGCTAGTGCTACATGACTGAGTTTTGACACTCTGTAGAAGTTCATGTATTCCACACGTTGCCGCTGGTTCAAGCCCTGGGGAATGTTTTGACGCATCATCATTCATACAGTCTGTAGTAACCTTGTCTTCCACAGCCATTCCACGCACATCCTTCGTAAATATGACTTCCATGTACTGTATATCAGTTCAGTAAATGGCGGGAGGTGGAAAAAAGCGGCCGGCCAGAGACCACGCCCAATATCCAAAGCCACTAACTCCTTGATGTTGAGAAGGCTGCTACACATAAGACTGCCTGTGGCCTCTCTGTATCGCTTGATCCAGCTTAGTAGACTGTGGACTTCAATCGTGGAGCAAACCAGCAGTAGCAAGTCATCGCCATTTGCCCTACAGCGGATGGTGATGACCTGAGGGTGATGCCAGCTTACGGTTGAGACTTCCGAGGAGTGGCTTAGGAGCGATTGCATAAAGGAAGGTAGATGAGGCAACTCTTAGTGGGTATTGAGCCCATTGCCCATCCATTGACCAGGACCTGAGAGCTGGCTGCTGCCAAGAGACACAAAAGGGTGTCAATGAGGCCGAGGGATAATCCCATGCCGGCCAGGGTGGCCGATCGGTTCTAGGCGCTACAGTCTGGATCCGCGCGACCGCTACGGTCGCAGGTTCGAATCCTGCTTCGGGCATGGGTATGTGTGATGCCCTTAGGTTAGTTAGGTTTAAGTAGTTCTAAGTTCTAGGGGACTGATGACCTTAGATGTTGAGTCCCATAGTGCTCAGAGCCAATTTTTTTGGTAATCCCATATGGTCTGTCATCTATAGGAGGAAGTTATGATGAACGCTATCGAAATCCTGATCAAAGCTGATGGACACAATCGCCGCTCTCAGGCGGCCTGCCAAAGTCATTGCTGGTAAGTCCCTGCACTCGCTGGTGGCCATTTGTAGGTTGACATCTCCTCCTTATGACATTGAAGTGGCTCTACCATTTGGGATAGGGAAAGACAGATTTGGTGCAATATTTCTGAGTGTGCAAGTTACAGCCACATAGGCCTGTTTACAGTGAGTTACGCTCACCAGCAGTTGCAACGTAAAATAGAGGCCACAGGGGCGTAGAACAGCCAGAAAAAGTACACACAGTGGTTTGTGTGGCACAGGTCACAGGCAGAAGGGGCCCACTGGTCAACCTAAGTGTTATATGAGTACGTGACACGGAGCAGCACCTTTATCCAAACAGATGTTCACAGCCACGTATAAATAGGTGCCAGTTCACTAACAAAGCATTCAAGTGTGACAACTCTTTTGGATGGCTGGGCGTGTCAAATCACCAGCTACACGCAGCAGATGGGACACCAGCGTTCCAGTCCATAGCGAGTCGCTGGTTCGACTGCCTGAGGCCAGTGTGGGGTCTGCAGCCAGCCAGTGGTCGGCCACGCCACGGCTCGCTACTGTGGGCAGTCTTGTTGGCTCCCATCACACGCCAGAGGCGTTCCGGGGCGAGGAAAACAGATTCAGACGCCATATCGCAGGCGCTCGTTGTCGCTGCGTTCTTAGCCACGCCAGCGAGGAAGCGCGCCGTGTGTCGCCTTGCAGCGTGCGGTGCAGAGGCGGCAGAGGCAAGGGCTGCTGAGTCAACTGCCAGCGCATCCTGAAGTCGACATAACTCTGTGGCCGTACAAGACCGACACACAGCGGGGCATTGCATGGGTCACTGAGGCAGCCATTCTGTGCCAAGCCATTTCGCAGACAGCAAAGTGGTGTCCTCAGCATTGTGGGACCTGGTGATACAGACCAAGAGCACTGTAGTTGGAAGCAATAAATCACTTGGAAAGCTCGGAAAAGTCTTAATACGGTGCCTTCTACCTCTTCCCACTACAACATCTGTTCTTTGGTGAGGATCACTGGCAATGTTGTCTTGATATGGCCTGCTAAATGCCTGGCGAATATCTCCTAGTCAACATTCAACACTAAGTCACCAATAGTTATTGGGTATGTGTACCAGTATAAAAAGACCTTCGACTAAGTATGAGGCACAGCGCAGTCCAGGGACACGAGTTCTCACAACTTTGCAACCCAGCAGGCAACTTACGGAAGGTCCCCTAAAACTTGACTGCTAATCCATTGGTGCCTGGAGACTTCATAACCACAACCTTGTCCAAGGTGTCCCCCACCCCGTCAGTCGAGACTTTCTCTGTTAATGCTGTCGCTGGGCCGGCCGCGGTGGTCTAGCGGTTCTAGGCGCTTCAGTCCGAAACCGCGCGACTGCTACAGTCGCAGGTTCGAATCCTGCCTCGGGCATGGATGTGTGTGATGTCCTTAGGTTAGTTAGGTTTAAGTAGTTCTAAGTTCTAGGGGACTGATGACCACAGATGTTGAGTCCCATAGTGCTCAGAGCCATTTGCTGTCGCTGCCGCCGTGACGATAGCGAGTGTCACCTGCAGTAACGCTTCGACTGTGTCCTTGTCACCTATGGTTCTTTCCTGGAAAAAACAACGAAAACGGTACTCCATGGCTTTCATTATGGTTGCTTGGATCGTATAGGAGCGACCATTCCGCGTTGTTAGACGTGTGATTAACTGTAGGCGATGTCAATGCATGTCCGCCACAATGTGGTGCATGGTGTGTAGCTCTGCGTCCGTTCGGTCGTCTCGTCACTAGTGGGCTGCACCTTCTAATTGACGCCTTGTTAACGGTAGTAGTTTGTGAGACTTGATTTGCTCTCGTTCTCGTTGCCTGCCTGCCAATAGGGGTAGAGTGTCGAGGTCCCTGAGAAGTGCACAATAAAAGTACCCTGTCTGCCAGTGCATGAGTGCAGAAATGTCTTGCAGATTGCCTGTCTGGTGAAGAGGAGCCACCACATAGAGTCGAGGGGTATGGGGAGTGACGTCGCTCACAGACAGCCGATGTTGCGGCGCCTTGCTGACGACGGCCATGGTCCTCGAGGTGAGTTACATTCATCTTCCGAAAACCTTTACTGTATCAGACTTGCCGGGGAGGGGGGAGTTTCGTGGGTGGAGATGCATCATGAAGGTACATCCACAGTGATAAAAAAAAAAAGAAAACAGAGACCAACGTTTGGCGGCCACCACTGCCTTTGTAAGACCTCATGACGCATATGTAGTGTGTCTCCGTAATAGCGTCCAAAAAGTTAACAGGACATAGAGGATCCTCCACTGAACAATGAGAGATAGGGAACCTGTGGTCGGAGAAGCCACCTTAAGGAGATATGAAAGTAAACTTGTCTACCTCTTTGTCTAACATTACTGTTTTCCAGCTTATTTACAATTAACATGCGTACACGTTTACACGTAATGTGCTGTTTATTTACATGTACATTCATTACTGCCTGCAAGGAAACAAGGAGGACGAGCCTGATTACTAGAAAGTCATGATTCAATAGGTTGTTGGAGAACGTAGCCTTGGTTGTTCTTGAGAGGATGTGGAAACAACACGACGGTGCACTGCCTCACTGCAGTATGGATGTCCGCCACTCTCTCAATGCCGTATTCCCTGGTCGCTGAATTGGAAGGAGAGGTCCTATACCATGACCTGTGTGGTAACCTGACCTGAATTTCCTTGATTATTTCCTACTGGGATATTTTAAGTCACTTGCGTTTAAGACCCCAGCGGATGCAAATATGGGAATACTTGCCAGAACTGTAGTTGCCTGTCATGTGATTCGAAACACACCAGGGATATTTGTCAGGGTGTGTCAGAATCTTGTTCACCAATGTCAATCTTGCATTGAGGTTGATGGCCATCAGTTTCAGCATATTTTGTAAGATAAATTGCAAAAGGTGCGTTCATTGTGTCAATGATAATAACTAATCCAAATAAAAAAGTACACAGTAATGAGATTTTATTCCTATTATGTCATTAAGCTAGCTTTTCCGACCACAGATTCCCCATCTCAATTTCTTCAGTGGAGCAACCTCTATGTCCTATTAAAGTTTTAAAAGTTTTTACGGAAACGCCTTGCATACAATCCAGTTAGCTCGCTGAATAAATGGTAAGATGCATGTGTCCAGAACTGTTGCTGTGTACATTTTCCCACATGTCGCTCAAGTGAAGATCGTAAATGACAACGCACACTTCCAGGCAAGACAAGCAGTGCAGAATTTGTTCCTCTGGATGAACGATACATTCAAAATCGCCAGAAAAGATACTGTGTTCATAACATCCGAGAAAAGGGGGGCATTGTCCGTAGAGTAGAACCTGGCCCAGTCACTGTGTTTGCTTGTAACTGGCAGTCCATAAACATCAATGAATCGGGTGACTGCTTATCCTCATGTGGAGGGGAGGTACATGATATTGGTGGCTTTAATACTATCATGCACTAAAATTGTCACGCTGGTATATGCAAGACCACCAGGCACCACATACACTGCTTAACGTAAAAGTACCAGAGTGCATTCGTCAGCACTTTTTGCAGGAACGAGAGGTCGAGTCCTGTGACTCGTATTGTTTCTCTGAAGTTGGAGCATGGCAGAGGAGTTAACCATGTTGACATCCATCGTGACCAAGTGGTAAGCCTGGTGTTGCTATGGTTGGGCAAGGTTATCCACAGTGATGGTGGAAAGAAGAAGACTTCCCATGTGGTGTCACACTCTGTCAACCGTTGCGCTACTGGCGTTGGTCAGACAGGATGGTGGCACGTCAGGGGGCCCCAGATCGGGGCCCTGTCTGGTATCGATGACCATGGACCACGACCAGGGCACGAAAGTCCGCTCATGTTTCATAAGGTCGTAGTGGTTCATAGGAGGGGTCAAGTGGCTTCGCAGCCTGCACTGTAGAGGACTGGCAGATGGATGCAACCCACCCTGACATCCATTCTGCAAGGGTGATTCGGTGGTAATTATGTCAGCCTCGTGTTCGGCGTCCTGCGGGACCAGTTATTCAACCTCCAGCGAGCAGGAGCTGCTGTATTCTAATACAGTCCTGCGGCTACGGTTTCGCCGTTTTGGTGTTGTTTTTGTACATGGTCTTCCGTCTGATCGTCTCTGCGTTGATCCGCGAAGGGATGTTCCAGTGCAACCACGTCGGTCTGTAGTGTCTGAGATGTCGCGAGCGCCGCTGTGTAACTTATTGGGGAGATCGTCGGCGTCGGTGGATGTATCATGTTCTGTGATAAAAGTTGTGTGATCCAGCGCTGGAGGCACTCGGAACGCAAGTGACCATCTCTGCCGCATTTTAGACAGGCTGTCATGAATAGCTATGACCTGGCAGCCTCTAATCTGGAGTTATGATGGTATGTGTCGTCCGAGTTCAATGCACGCCTGTCTTACTCCACTGAGGATCGGACACGTCTTAAATTGGGTCCACTTTTCTGCCACGTGCTCTTGTACCGTGCGGTAGCGGTGAAGCGCTAATACGTCATTTACATCAAGGGATATAATTCGAATATGTGTATAATCTGTAGTCCCACTCCGGCATGGTCAACGGCGACGTTGCCAACATCTCCATGTGCGTGAGAGAAGCAAAGTTTTTGCTTCAACTCACCAAAACCTTGCCGGACGTGGCGTCATTTGTAATTTTCACATAGGCCGTATCTGTGGTGTCACCGCCAGACACCACACTTGCTAGGTGGTAGCTTTAAATCGGCCACGGTCCGGTAGTATACGTCGGACCCGCGTGTAGTCACTGTCAGTGATAGCAGACCGAGCGCCACCACACGGCAGGTCTATAGAGACTTACTGGCACTCGCCCCAGTTGTACCGACGACTTTGCTAGCGATGCTACACTGACGAAGACTCTCTCATTTGCCGAGAAGATAGTTAGCATAGCCTTCAGCTAAGTCAATTGCTACGACCTAGCAAGGCGCCGTATTCAACTGATATTTATTATATGAAGCATGTATCATCAAGAGCAATGTTATACAATTATGGATTAAAGTTAAGTATTCCAGAAGCTACGTACTTTTCTTTATAGCATTCATTACGTATCCTGCTTCAGACCTCAAGCCAGCCTGCGTGAGTTTAAGCGCGTGCCTTTCGGCTTCCTCTCATTGTGTCTAGGCTGTCTTGTCTAGACACAACAGTATCATTTACTAGTGAAAAATGGATGCCGAAGATGTCGGCATCCGGGATGTTGACCTATAAAAAGCGCACGATATCGACTGCTTTTGGTCTAGCAAAGCCGTTTCGGAAAGCGACTTTCAAAGTCGATTTTCTGTATTGATTCGCCACGATCTTGTTGCACTACAATGTCACGCTAGTGTCGGGCGGAAGAAGGGAACAACACGTGCGTGCTCGTGCTCCAATCAGAAACATACAGCACGTCTGCTCCACTCATCTGCTAAAGCCAGACTGTCGATGATTGAAAGTTTGGCGATTCTGCTAAATACCTTGTGATTATAATCTAATTACGAACGTCGTGAACTGAAATGAACGGCTCTATTATAGAGAGTTCCTGTGGTGTCACTGCCAGACACCACACCTGCTAGGTGGTAGCCTGTAAATCCGCCGCGGTCCGTTAGTATACGTCGGACCCGCGTGTCGCCACTATCAGTGATTGCAGACCGAGTTGTGATTTCCCTAAATCACTCCAGGCAAATGCCGGGATGGTTCCTCTGAAAGGGCACGGCCGACTTCCTTCCCAATCCTTCCCTAATCCGATGAGACCGATGACCACGCTGTCTGGTCTCCTTCCCCAAACCAACCAACCAACCAGAAGCAGACCGAGCGCCGCCACACGGCAGGTCGAGTCTAGAGAGACTCCCTAGGATTCGCCCCAGTTGTACAGCCGACTTTGCTAGCGATGGTTGATTGTCTACATACGCTCTCATTTGCAGAGACGACAGTTTAGCATAGCCTTCAGCTACGTCATTTGCTACGACCTAGCAAGGTACCACATTCAGTTACTGTGATTTCTATCTTCAAGAATGTATTCTGAACAGATAATATGGTGAATCATGTACCGTCAAGAGCGACGTTCATCATTACTGGATTAAAGTTACGTATCAAACTAATTACGTCCGCTTTCTGAATTCTCATTCCTTGTCATGTTCCAGACCTCACGTCAGTATAGTTCTTCCCTCCTCACGCCAGCCTGCGTGAGCTAAAACGCGTGCATTTCGGCCTCCACTCGTAATACGGTGTTGGCTCGTCTGCTAACACAAAAGTTCCTACACTATGATTGTCCGTCCTCTTCTGGACTACTGTTGTGTGCCATGAGATCTTTATCAGATAGGATTGACGGAGAACATCGAAAAAGTTCAAAGAAGGACACTTCGTTTACTGTTGTAACGAAATATGGGGTAGAGAGTGTCAGTGATGCGATAAGCCAGTTCGGGTGGCATTCATTAAAAGAAAGTCTTGCTTCATTATGGCGAGACCTTTACACGAAATTTCAGTCATCAACTTTCTCCTTCGAATGACGAAAGTATGTACTTTACTCCCACCCCTATATGGAGAAATGGCAGTCGTAATAAAATGAGAGTTCTGACGCAAAGATTCAGTAGTTCGGTTTTCCCCTGTGTTGTTCTACACTCGAAGGATAGAGAAAAGAGTCTGAAAGTCGTTCAGTTAACCTTATGCTAAGCGCGTAAGTGTGAAATGCGGAGTAGTCGTGTAGATGCAGAACTGCGGATGTTTTCGTCCTCTACGTCTGCCCCGTAATTACCCGTGAAGCCAGAGCGAGGTCAAGGCAGGCGGCCGTGCGGTGACGGGACCCACAGCACGCCACTGGACGGCGCGCCGCCTCGCCGCCGTGTTTACTCGCGGGCGGCGGCACGTGATTGGCGGATATTGGTGGCCGCCTTGCCACGGCCCAGGGGGTTAATTACGCGGCTCGAGTGTGCGCATACCGCGCCACTAATTAGTGTTTAACGCGCGGCCGACACGCCGCTATTCGCGATTCCAAGAGTAGGCGGCGCCTCGCCTGCCGCTCTCCATTGTTGAAGGCGACCTCCGCTCGCTACCTGCTACCTAGGCCTAGCGGCACGCGTCGGCGAGCGCTTCTATCTTCATCTACATCTACATCTATACTCCGCAAGCCCCCAAACGGTGTGTGACGGAGGGCACTTTACGTGCCACTGTCATTACCTCCCTTTCCTGTTCCAGTCGCGTATGGTTCGCGGGAAGAACGACTCCCGGAAAGCTTCCGTGCGCGCTTGAATCTCTCTAATTTTACATTCGTGATCTCCTCGGGAGGTATAAGTAGGGGGAAGCAATATATTCGATACCTAATCCAGAAACGCTCCCTCTCGAAACCTGGACAGCAAGCTACACCGCGATGCGGAGCGCCTCTCTTGGAGAGTCTGCCACTTGAGTTTGCTAAACATCTCCGTAACGCCATCACGCTTACCAGATAACACTGTGACGATACGCGCCGCTCTTCTTTGAATCTTCTCTATCTCCTCCGTCAACCCGCCCTGGTACGGATCCCACACTGATGAGCAATACTCAAGTATAGGTCGAACGAGTGTTTTGTAAGCCACCTTCTTTGTTGATGGACTACATTTTCTAAGGACTCTCCCAATGAATCTCAACCTGCTACCCGCCTTACCAACAATTAATTTTATATGATCAAATGGTTCAAATGGCTCTGAGCACTATGGGACTTAACATCTATGGGCATCAGCCCCTAGAGCTTAGAACTACTTAAACCTAACTAACCTAAGGACATCACACAACACCCAGTTATATGATCATTCCACTTCAAATCGTTCCACACGCATACTCCCAGATACTTTACAGAAGTAACTGCTATAACCATACAATAAAGGATCCTTCTTTCTATGTATTCGCAATAAATTACATTTGTCTATGTTAAATCTCAGTTGCCACTCCCTGCACCAAGTGCCTATCCGCTGCAGATCTTCCTGCATCTCGCTGGAATTTTCTAATGCTTCTACTTCTCTGTATACTACAGCATCATCCGCGAAAAGCCGCATGGAACTTCCGACACTATCTACTAGGTCATTTATATATATATCGTGAAAAGCAATGGTCCCATAACACTCCCCTGGGGCACGCCAGAGATTACTTTAACGTCTGTAGACGTCTCTCCATTGACAACAACATGCTGTGTTCTGTTTGCTGAAAACTCTTCAATCCAGCCACACAGCTGGTCTGATATTCCGTAGGCTCTTACTTTGTTCATCAGGCGACAGTGCGCAAGTGTATCGAACGCCTTCCGGAAGTCAACGAAAATGGCATCTACCTGGGAGCCTGTATCTAATATTTTCTGGGTGTCATGAACAAATAAAGCAAGTTGGGTCTCACACGATCGCTGTTTCCGGAATCCATGTTGATTCCTATAGAGTAGACTCTGGGTTTCCAGAAACGACATGATACGCAAGCACAAAACATGTTCTAAAATTCTACAACAGATCGACGTCAGAGATATAGGTCTATAGTTCTGCACTTCTGCTCGACGACCCTTCTTGAAGACTGGGACTATCTGTGCTCTTTTCAAATCATTTGGAACCTTCCGTTCCTCTAGAGACTTGCGGTACACGGCTGTTAGAAGGGGGGAAGTCCTTTCGCGTACTCTGTGTAGAATGGAATTGGTATCCCGTCAGGTCCAGTGGACTTCCCTCTGTTGAGTGATTCCAGTTGCTTTTCTATTCCTTGGACACTTATTTCGATGTCAGCCATTTTTTAGTTTGTGCGAGGATTTAGAGAAGGAACTGCAGTGCGGTCTTCCTCTGTGAAACAGCTTTGGAAATAGGTGTTTAGTATTTCAGCTTTACGCGTGTCATTCTCTGTTTCAATGCCATCATCATCCCGGAGTGTCTGGATATGCTGTTTCGATGCACTTACTGATGTAACGTAAGACCAGAACTTCCTAGGATTTTTTGTCAAGTCGGTACATCGTGAGAGCTGGAAGTGAAATGTTTTATGGAGAAACTCAATATGCCTGCTTGAAAAGCTGAGGAAGGTACGACATGAAATTACGTGTCGGCCATATTCTATAGGAAAGATTCATCACAGAAGCGCCGTTTATCGGAGTGTAATTAGTAGCGGAAACTGACAAGCTAAAATGCACGATAAATAAAGTAAAATGTTTCCAGTAACGTATGTCTGCATTCGAGCCGGTTGCCACGTAACTGCGGATGTGTGGTGTCGACCCGCAATCTGTAGTGTCGTAAATCGTACCGAAAGAAGTGACTTACAAACCACATATTCGAAAGATTGCTATCAATTGTTCATCATTCTAGGACACTTTGTAGGGAAGCAGCCTACTCACGCTGTAGTAAATTCACATCAGTTTCCATTGTGTGCCAGCCAGTCTGCTGTAACTAGCTCTGACGTCATAAATGTTGCGCAATACCTTAAAAATCAAGCAAATGACCTAAAACTTTTATAGCATGTCAGGAATAATGATAAATTAATGTGTGTTAAATATCAGTTCGATAACTTAAGCCATTTCCGAAATTTGGACGTTTTTCTGCAAAAATAATTGGCGCAACAGAAAAGAGCTAGAGACTTCAAAATTTATATTTAGATTCATATTTCATAATGATTTAATAAAAACAGTACTTTGGATTTCACAGATTAAGATTTTAGTGGAAATTCAGGATTTTCTGGTTTTCGTCTCAAAACTGAAGGAAGCAAGATAGATTAAGTAGGCTAGTAATTAAGGCTAGGATGTTTAGATTTAAATAGGTTGGAGGTCCGCTATGACTATGAAGCTGTGTGAAGTTTCTTTTGAATACCTATAAAATTATAGCGATAGCGGATCTTAAAAGGGACAGTTCAGAGCCAATCTGCTGCGTGCAGTGCAATTAAATTAATTCTCTCGCCCACAATATTTAACTTAGCCACGTCAAAATTTTATTATCAATACTTACCTGCGTGCTGAATGCACAGTTAAATTCAGAGCTTATTCGGCCATCAGCAAGGGAAGCTATAATTTATTATGTAACTTGAAGTGGTGCGTTACTAGCCCAGCGGCTAGTCGGGACAGCCGATTTGATCAGGCGTTCCCTCAGCCGTCCGCACCGCGGATTTATATAAAAGAGCGCTGCGCGAGGAAGCAAGGCCCCAGTTCTCTCCAGACGCTGAATGACACGCCATCTGTGTCGGCAGTCGCGCCGCGCCGGTATCACTGCTACAAACAGCCTCGGGTGCCGTATTCAGTTACTCGAGATGCGCGTAACCATGAAATCATTTCAAGTGATTTTCATTTTCTAGCTTCAGTTTGCGTATTGTCGTATTTTCACGTGCCGTCGCGGGACAGACATTCTACCAAATAATTAGCGTGGCGTTTGATGAAATACTCTCATCAAATTATGGCGAGCATTCATTTCAACATTTAATTCGGACATTTATAGTTGCATCAGCGCATTAGATTCTGAACTGCTCTGTTAGTTAGGTTGAAAGGGTACTTGTGTTTTACCAGTGAATTTCAGAATATACTCAACTATTTTGAAAAATCGTGTTTGATTGGAAATCCCGGACAATCTCCTAATTCCTCAGAGTTATAAGCTGCAGCTATAATATTCTTCTCAGGTGAAGTGGGCACTAGGAACTCTTTTTACAAGCTTCACGTTTTGTTAAATCGCTTTCTGGGGGCTAAACGCGTAAATAGAGAGCCAGTGTTGAGAACGGCGAAAGACAGCTTTAACAACATCCTAATAGCCAGAAACTAATTCAACAGCAAACTTTTGTACAGCAATTATATTTCCCAATTCTTACTCGCCGCCCCACAACTTTCCACGTCGGATAAATAGAAGAGATAAACAAGGTCCACTGATATCGGTTGTTTTAGCCGGTGCAAGAGGTGGAGAACCGGGCAACATATTACATTCGCCCACAGACGACAACTGGAAGATCCTAGAAATTAAGAGCTGATGCGGAGGTACTGAATCGAACTAAAGGGAAAAGAAATTTGGGACACAACTAGACTAATGTAAGTGGTCTGTTGCTACGACACGTTCTGAGGCTTAAAGGAATTGTCAAGTCGCTATTGGAGGTAGGTGTGGAGGGTGAAAATTGTAGCGGGAGACGAAGGGATTTATAGAGTAAGCAGGTTCAAATGGATGTAAGTTGCGGTAGTTGAAGTACTGGGTAGCCGAGTGTCAACAGCTGGATCAAACCAGTCTTCGGAGTGAAGACCACAACAGCACGAAAGGAAAGAGACAGTGGTACCAGAAGTATCCTCTACCACTAACCGTTAGGTAGCTAGCAAAGTATCGATATATACTAGCTAATAAAAATGCATCTGGCAATTTTTAGGTTAAGTCCTCAACTAACTGACCTACCTTAATAATAAGTGCAATCCTACTTTATGTCACATACTGACCACGAATGTCTGTTAAAGGCTACCGTCGCAGGTTCGAATCCCGCCTCGGGCATGGATCTGTGCGATGTCCTTAGGTTAGTTAGGTTTAAGTAGTTCTACGTTCTAGGGGACTGATAACCTCAGATGTTAAGTCCCATACTGCTCGGAGCCATTTGAACCTGTTAAAGGAGGTCTTACATGTGTAGTCTCTGCAGCTAATCGTTGTACTGCCAAAGCGGAGGTGACCATGAGAAAAAGATTGAATAATCAACGAAAAGGTAACGTTCTACGAAGCGGGATGTAGACTATCACAAGCCTGAATGTGCTAGAGAAACTAGAAAATCTAAAATGAAGAACCCAAAGGCATAGTCTAAATGTAGCGGAGGGCAGTGAAGTGATATGGAAAGAAGACAAGGATATCCGGTCAGACGAGAATTGGGGAGTATCTGCTGTAGTAGATAATGGTATTACTGGAACAGTATTCATTATGAATATGAAGGTAGGACAGAGAGTGAATTATTGTGAATAATTCAGTGACAGGGTTGTTATCAGATTCGACGGCAAACCAATAGCGACAACAATAGTTCAGGTATGCATGGCAACGTCGTAAGCAGCAGATGAAGAGATAGTGAAAATATACGAGAATATCGAACGGGTAATTCAGTACTTAAAGAAAGGTGAAAATCTAATAGTCAAAGGGGACTGGAATGCAGTTGTAGTGAAAGATGTATAAGAAAGGGTTATGGGAAAATATGAACTTGGTAGTAGAAGTGAGAGAGGGTAAAGACTGAGCTCTGAAACAATTTTCAACAATTAATAGCGAATAATCTATTCAAGAATCTCAAGAGTAAGAGGTATACTTGGAAAAGGCCGGGAGACACGGAAGAATACTAGTTAGGTCAGGCAGATATTCAGAAATCAGACGTTGGATTGTGAGCGGCACCAGGCGTGCTTCTCGTATTCCGATAAGAATCTAGTAACGATGAAGAATAGGCTGAAGCTTAAGAGAAGTATTACCATGCAAAGAAGTGGTAAACGCAAATACTAACGTATAATGAGATGCACTTGATACTCACTGAGGCTGGAGATACCGCGATAATTAATAGCTCAGTAGGCATTTCAGCTGAAGAGGAATGGACATCTCTAAAAAGGAAAATCACGGTAAGAAATACTTAGGTACAGGAAAGAGGAAAGGAACCTGAGAGGAATCTATGGGTGATAGAAGAAATACTTCAGCTGATCAACGAAAGAAGGAAGTACAAAAATGTTCTCGGAAATTCTGGAATACAGAAATACAGGTCACGTAAGAATGAAATAAATAGGAAAGGCAGGGAAGCTAAGGTAAAACGTCTGCATGAAATATTTGGCTAAATCGAAAAACAAATGTTTATCAGAGGGAGTGACTAAGAATACAAAAAAATGGTTCAAATGGCTCTGAGCACTATGTGACTTAACATCTGTGGTCATCAGTCCCCTAGAACTTAGAACTACTTAAACCTAACTAACCCAAGGACATCACACACATCCATGCCCGAGGCAGGATTCGAACCCGCGACCGTAGCGGTCACGCGGTTCCAGACTGAAGCGCCTAGAACAGCACGGCCACATCGGCCAGCTTCTAAGAATACAGATAAGTCAAAGAAATCTTAGATGAAATTAAAAGCAAGGAAGGTAACATAAAGTTGGCTATGGGAATTTCACTGTTAAATGCAGAGTAGAGGGCGGATAGGTGGAAAAAGGTATACTGAAGGCGTTTGGTGAGGGGAGAAGTTGTCTAATGACATAAAAATGACATGAAAGAAGAAAAATTAGGAGTCGACAGGGAAGAGAAAGGCAATTCATTATTAGAATCAGAATTTGAAAGAGTTTTTGACGAATTAAGATCAATTAAGGTATAACGGATCCATAACATTCTATCTAGCCGGCCTCTGTGACCGAGCGGTTCTAGGCGCTTCAGTCCGGAACCGCGCTGCTGCTACGCTCGCAGGTTCGAATCCTTCCTCGAGCATGGATGTGTGTGATGTCCTTAGGTAAGTTAGGTTTAAGTAGTTCTAAGTATAGGGGACTGACGATCTCAGATGTTAAGTCCCATAGTGCTTAGAGCCATTTGAACCATTTTTCAACATTCTATCGGAATTCCTAACGTAAATGGGGGACGTAGCACTATTCACATTGGTGTGCGTAATGTAAAAGACTGGTGATGCACCATCAGACTTCCAGAAAAAAATGTCATCCACACCACTCCGACGGAAAAACGCAAAAGTGTCGTTACCTTGGAGGCCAAGGTACATGCCCTGCTTCAACTAAACATCTTGGACCAATGTACCATATGTGTGTTACACTCCTCCAGTGCACTCCTAGCAGATTCCACATCAAAAATAGAAAATATCGTTGTCCAAGAAGTTTTACTGGAGAATCATGTGGTCCAGTGAGATAGTGCCCTAGTATTCCCAATATCATATTCAGTGAAAGACGTTATTGTTGTGCTGGCTCTTGAACAGCATGTAGGTTTCTGTCGGATTTGACCCTAATGTGATGAGGCCTTCACAGAGAAGATAAAAATTAAAGTACATTATGTAAGTCTGCAGGCTATCGTGGCCGTTGTCACTCAAGGTAAAATCCTCTGGGTTATTAGACTGCGTCATATTTCCTCTAAAATAATCGACGTTTCGACCCCTCTGCTGGGATCTTCCTCAGTATCTTCCTGTGTCCACTACTGCTAGAACGTTTCCATTAAATACGACATTAAAATGAGAAAGACTGTGTCCGGCCTCGAGTTTCATTCACTTCACTCAGCATACATAGTTCCTCAATATTATAGGTCTAATTAATCAATAATTTTCGATGTTTACGCAAAGGAGAATACTATCCGTGGGAGCGCGTGATGTTTGAAGAGGATTTCCATTTCTTCCTTTTAATTCTAAAGCGCATGTTGAATTCATTCTTCTGGGCGTTAGTGGGGAGCGACAGCATGTCACCTGCAGTTTTTGCTCGCCTAGGCTTGTCCTAAGCGGTCAAGGTGAGTGGCAGGACATGCACTACGCGGGGTAAACACCGGCCACCCGAATCCCTGGGAGCAGCCATCTGTGTCCCATTGGCTGTGGTGGAGGGCAGCGAGCGTCTTTGACAGGGTTAGCAATGCTTGCGGAGAAGGTTTTTGCGTTCTGAGTTCAGTGAACTCCCGCAACTCTGGCGGCAGTGGCGTAAATTAATACGGTGTCTCTGAAGGAACTTGGCCACCCGCATGTCGCGTAAGATAACACCTCACTGTCGTGAAGGAGTCACGGGTGTCTCTATAGGCGAGTCTTCCGTCTCACGCCTCCGGCCAGCCGGCGCCTTCAGCGTCAGTGTTGAGAAGGCAAAGATACAGAAGATTTTGGTAGGACTGGTTTTGACAGATCGGCGCTTGCAATCTTTGGGAGCGGCGATTTTTCATAGGGCGGCATTCACAGTTTTTTAGAGTGAGGACTTGTGGTAGTTCAGCGATCGCAATCCTCCGAAAAGTATCGCCGAACCTCCCAGAATAAAGTTGTTGGAAGTTTTTGGACTGGGGAAATAAAGCACATGATATAAGACTGTCTACAAATGGCTGACCGGCGAGCTCACACCGATAAGGAACAGAAGAGCTAAGTGCCAGCACTTTTTCGCTTCTAGTATTAGAGAGAGAGGAACATTTCACTGTTGGGAGCTGGAGAGAGGTAGTCGATGCCTAGAGGTGATGCGGGGTCGAAGTCTGGTGAGAAGTAGTCGATGCCTAGAGGTGATTCAGGGTCGAAGTCTGGAGAGAGGTAGTCGATGCCTAGTGGTGATGCAGGGTCGAAGTCTGGAAAGAGGTAGTCGATGCCTAGAGGTGATTCAGGGTCGAAGTCTGGAGAGAGGAGTCGATGCCTTGAGGTGATGTAGAGTCGAGGTCTGGACATGGAGTTGTCCATTTGCAGCTATATGGGCCACACCATGTCAGCGTCCACCTCCGCCTGCGACCTCCCTATGCCTCATGTACCCGCAACTGGTTAGGTTTCAGAGCAAAATGGTGCACGAAATTCGTACAAGATGATAGGCATATTGTTTCAGATTAATTAACCAGTCACTGTATGGTGACATCTCAGCCACGATTTTACTCTTTAATTGCTAATCTCACAACGCAGTCTTCATCACCAATGTAATTTCACAATTAGTAGTCAGTTTCACAGCTTTTTATACTTCTGTTTGTTGTATGAGAACTTTTCCAGACCTTTCCTTGCGAAGATCCACAGTTATCGGACGTTCATTTGTGTATATGCAGTCGTTCTCCCATGACGAGCAGTCATTTGAATTTTCAAAGGTCCATCTGTGACAACAATGTTTTGCACGTTTTAATTTAATATGGAGGTAAAAGTTTATATTTGAGTGACGTTTTTGTCTGTATTTCAACGTTTCTATGCCACAAGTTGTAATGCAATAAGTCAATATCTTCGTTGTCTGATTTATCTGGTCTTCTTAGGCCATTAGCGAGACGTACATTGGTGGCAGGAGCATCGTTCTGTAGTTTGTCGCAAACGCCTTTTCTCTAAACTTTCTCAACGGTGTCTTCTTCCCGCAAGGTATTTCCATTTGAGTTCATTGAGTATTTCCTTAAGACTTGGTAGGTTCAATATCTTCGTTTAACAGTGCTGTAGAATTGGTCGCACAGGTGTTCTATATGCACACTCCATTACAAATGAGCTACGTCTTCCTAGGATTCTCCTAATAACTTGAAGTTAGCTATTTGCCTTTTACGTACTCGTTTAATTTAATGTCACTTCGCAACGGCAGGACTAAATATTTAATCGGCGTGACTGTGTCAGGCAGTGTGAAAAAAGGGACAGATCAGTTTCACATGAGCAATAACTTCTGAATTAATGTTGATTTGTCGATAGATGCTTTTCTCCCGCAAGTAAATGTATTGGATTCGAATTTATAACGTGCTAGGTGCAATAGGCTACTTTTAAAATCCGTGTTGATTTGTTTATAGTTGGTTTTCTATAGCAACGAAATTTTTTATACCCGAACTGAAAATGTGCTGAACAATTCTGAAGCGAATCTACGTTGAGTATATTGATCTGTGGTATTACGGGTCCGATTTTTTACTGTTCGTCTAGACAAAAACCACCTGCGTTATTTCCCAGTAGGTTGGAATCCTGCGTTAGGTGACAGATTCCCAATGAGTGAAACTTCGGAAGCAAGAGGCCAATACTGAAGAACGCTCTCTGTAGAAAAGAGGTTATTATGTGTGACATTACGGGTTATAGGATCAGAGCTATGCAACGAAACGCACTTGCGCCAAAGCCAAGAAAACGCCGTGGAAGTTCAGTATTGGCCTACTATTTTTGTCATTGGTTTTGGTGAGGCTTTTGCTGGCAACTACTTTCTTTTTCAACATGAGCGTGTTTGTGTGTGCGTGCATGTGTGTGTGTGTGTGTGTGTGTGTGTGTGTGTGTGTGTGTGTGTGTGTGTGTGTGGTATAAATGCAGATATATCTATCGGTGTCCGAGGACAGTATACTGAACAACGTTACGTCAGTATTTACGTCATTTGTAGACTAATACATGTAGTTATTACAAATAATATGTTTTTAGGTTGAGTTTTACATCTAAGTAAGTGTGGCAGGAGCAAGCCGTAAATGCTTATTTTCCGCTATGTGGTAGGTCAGGCTTTGAAGTGTGGACGCATGGACACACAATGGTTAGTCTTTACCGACAGACCTAGAACAGTTAGTGGTGGTTTGACGACCGTGCAAAAAACATAAGTCTGTGACGTGTTTGTGGGAACACTATTCGATGCAGAGATAAAAAAAAAACAACCGAGAAACTGATGTGTGTACATATTACGATACCTCATATAAAATATCTGCACCTACACCCTTTACAATGGGTACGCATATAAAAACAAGGTACGAGGGTATTTCGGAAAGTAAAGATACACCGTACGCCAGAGGAACAGAAGAGTTTTGGCGAGCAAGTTGGCAACACTGGTGTTAACCTTGAACCTTTAGCTTTCTCCTCTTGATCGTTCGGCAGTTGAACGTTGCTTCTGGTTGGAGTAGGTCGTATTTAAAATGGCTGCGCCGATTCAGAATTCCGCCAAATGCGAAGTGCGCTCCGTTATATGGTTTCTTCAAGCAAAAGGTCAGCGACCAGCGGATATTCACAAAGAAATGGTTTCCGTTTATGGGGACATTGTGAATCGACAAAATGTAACGAAATGGTGTCGTCATTTCTCTGAAGGTAGGACCGATGTTCATGACGAACAAAGGACAGGTCGGCCATCTGTGATCTTTGATGCCCTTCTCCGGAGAACGGAGGAAGCAATTTGTGCGAATACACGTCTCATATTGAAAGAATTGCATCAGATAATACCGCACGTGTCAATGACAACTCTTTATGACTTGTGACTGTGAAGTTGGGGTACAGGAAATCGTGTGCGCGGTGGGTTCCAAAAATGTTAAGGGAAGAACACAAAAAGAAAAGGATGGGCTTTGCACTCGACTTCCTCACACGCTATGCTGAAGCAGGTGATGAGTTCCTTGATCACATTGTGACAGGTGACGAGACGTGGTTTTATCACCATACACCTGAATCCAAGCAACAATCAATGCAATGGCGCCATTCGAATTCACAAAAAGCCAAGAAATGCAAAACGTCGATTTCAGCGAAGAAAAGCATGGCTTCTGTTTTTTAGGACAGATAAGGCATTCTTCTGTTGGAATTTATGCCTCCTGGAACGACAATTAATGATGCTGCATATTGCCAGACTTTGAGACGTCTTCGAAGGGCAATTTAAAACAAACGCAGGGGAATGCTGACAAGTGGAGTCCGCTTGCTTCATGACAACGCTCGGCCTCACACAGCGCTCGTAACCAAAGCACTACTTAAGTAATTCAAATGTGACGTATTGGACCATCCGCCATACAGTCCGGACATTGCGCCCACCCACTTCCATGTCTTCCGTTACCTGAAGTCACATGTTGGTGGAAAATCATTCCACGACGATGAAGAGATCAAAGATGAAGTTGAAATGTGGTTCCGACAACAGACGGCAACCTTCTATGACTGTGGGATACAAAAGCTTGTGCACCGACTTAACAAATGTTTGGATAACGGGGATAATTATGTCGAAAAATAACCAATAATCCAGTTAATAAGATGTAACTGACGTTGTCTAAATAAATGTTCTATTTAAGGACTGCGAGCCATTGTATCTTAACTTTTCGAAATGCCCTCGTATATGCAAAGCGCAGTTAAAATTCCTCCAATGCGACCGCCATTTTGGTCTGTGAGCTTTACTCAACGGGGACTGTGTGTATGCCAGAAGGCAAATGTTTCGAGAGGTCAGCGCGTTAGGCACCGGGTCGCGAAACGGGAACTCGCTGGTCGCCAGAAGCCGCTACGGATCATCGGCCGGCAGGGAAGGCCTACAAGGCGACTCGCCTAAAGTGATTAGCTATTGAGCGGCGCTGATCCGCAGCGCAGCTGGGCGGGTGGAGGGTGAGGCGTGTCGCGTCGTGTCGCTTCTCACGGGTCGCGAGAGGTCGTGCCCCGGCGCCGGCCGGATGACCTACAAGTGGCCCCCCCAAGGAGCGGCTAATTAGCATTACGACCGGCAGCCTTACACGCTGCCATCACACCCGCCGGCTGTGAGGGGCGCTCCCGGGGCGAGTAATTGCACGCACTTCTCCGGTGTCCGATACCGTCCAGGACAGGGAGCCCCACACATTTCACGTGTGTCAAAGGGCGGACACACTACACCGACGATCGACAGCCAACGGCTTCGTAGGTCGCGATTTGCTTACGAAGAGACGTCCCCGACGGTTGGCTCCACTTTTTGAAACCACCTGTACGGTGATGTACACTACTGGACATTAAAATTGCTACACCAACAACAAATGCAGATGATAAACGGGTATTCATTATATTATACAAGAACTGACATGTGATTACATTGTCACGTAATTTGGGTGAATAAATCCTGAGAAATCAGTACCCAGAACACCCACCTCTGGCCGTAATAACGGCCTTGATACACCTGGGTATTGAGTCAAATAAAGCTTGGATGGCGTGTACGGGTACAGCTGCCCATGCAGCTTCAACGTGATACCACAGTACATAAAGAGTAGTGACTGCCGTATTGTGACGAGCCAGTTGCTCGGCCACCAGTGACCAGACGTTTTCAATTGGTGAGATATCTGGAGAATGTGCTGGCCAGGGCACCAGTCGAACATTTTCTGTATCCAGAATGGCCCGTACAGGACCTGCAACATGCGGTCATGCATTATCCTGCTGAAATGTAGATTTTCGCAGGGATCTAATGAAGGGTAGAGCCACGGGTCGTAACACATCTGAAATGTAACGTCCACTGTTCAAAGTGCCGTTAATGCGAACAAGAGGTGACCGAGACGTGTAACCAATGGCACCCGATACCATCACGCTGAGGATACGCCAATATGGCGATGACGTATAAACGCTTCCAATGTGCGTTCACCGCGATGTCGCCAAACACGGATGCGACCATCATGATGCTGTAAACAGAACCCCTGGATTCATCCGAAATAATGACGTTTTGCCATTCGTGCACCCAGGTTCGTCGTTGAGTACAAAATCGCGGGCGCTCCTGTCTGTGATGCAGCGTCAAGAGTAACGGCAGTATTGGTCTCCGAGCTGATAGTCCATGCTGCTGCAAACGTCGTCGAACTGTTCGTGCAGATGCTTGTTGTCTTGCAAACGTCCCATTTGTTGACTCAGGGATCGAGACGTGGCTGCACGATCCGTTACAGCCATGCGGATAAGATTCCTGTCATTTCGACTGCTAGTGATACTAGGCCGTTGGGAACCAGCACGGCGTTCCGTATTACCATACTGAACCCACCGACTTCATATTCTGCTAACAGTCATTGCATCTCTACCAACGCCAGCAGAAATGTCTCGATACGATAAACCGCAATCTCGATATTCTTCAATCCGACCTTTATCAAAGTCGGAAACGTGATGGTACACATTTCTGCTCTTTACACGAGGCATCACAACAACGTTTCACCAGACAACGCCGGTCAACAGCTGTTTGTGTATGAGAAATCGGTTGGAAACTTTCCTCACGTCAGCACGTTGTAGGTGTCGCCACGGCGCAAACCTTGTGTGAATGCTCTGAAAAGCTAATCATTCGTATATAACAGCATCTTCTTCCTGTCGGTTAAATTTCGCGTCCGTAGCACGTCATCTTTGTGGTGTAGCAATTCTAATGGCCAGTAGTGTAATAAATTTCCCTAACACGAAGAGCTTTAGTCGACGATAATTTCCGTAATGTGCGTTGCCACTGAAAGTTAAGTTGATCAAAGAAAGCCATAACAAGTCTGTCCACAGTTCTTTCAATACGGTAAATTTTCTTGTAGCAATATTTTCCTCCGTTACTATTGTTAAGACGTGTATATTTCTATTATCTATTGTCAAACCACAATTTATGAAAGTTGTTTATATTTTATTAATGTCATTAAGTAGGAATAATTAATATCTGTCATTTTGAAAATAATTGTGGTAGCAGGGTATGTCTGCACCAAGGTATTGTTGGCGGGAGAGACCGCACATTGATATAATTTTAAAAAGGGCGGGAGAGACCGGCTATGGATACATTTTAAGAAAAGAGCGAGAAGGACCGCGCATTGATACATTTTGTAATGGTAGCAGGGATTGTCTGCACCAGAAAGCACTGTTGGCGGGAGAGACTGATACTTTAGCGTTCGTAGGAAGTCAGTAGTACGCGAGATGTGAAGCGAGTCGGTAGCAGGTCTGAAGCGAGAGGTTGAGAGGAGCGGTGTGCCTGCAAGCCACCAGCTATGATTTACAAGAGATCATAAACGGGTGTACAGAGACATCAGCTAACTGTTATCATAAGAGGAACTAATATAGTTGAATTTTTTTTTTTTTAGAAACTCAACAATACTGAAGGTATATTGGCGCAATGCTAGTTGTAAGATTATTGTAAAAAGCAAGTCCCATTTGAACGTTTGTAAAATCATTTAATTACCAACAGTACATACTTAACCAATCGTTTTCAGAATATAATAAATTTTTGCCAGCAATATTGCATTACTGTTTATAATCCATCCCAAAAACCATCATCATAAAACTTTGCAAAATTTTATTGTTGTCAAGAAATTGTTTAACTATGAATTACTTAACTTCACTCAAATTAATTAAAGAATAACGTCAGCTTTGTTATTAAAGAATAAAGTCAGTTTTGGTAATAAATACAGCCACTTATTATGACAGCCCACCAGCAGCTAATAGGGTATAGTAAAACAGAGTAAGTATATTCATGTCGCATTTCGATGTAGCAGTCAGATGGCGATCCAGTAACAGTAAAAAAGGTAAGGAACAGTTTCGGGTTGTTGCAGGTAGCGACTGAGGGCCACGACGACGAGACATTCGATGTTTCGTCGAAATAATCAGCAAATCACTTTTAATAAGCAGCATTTGAATTTGTATGCGAAGATTGCAGTTATTATTATTGAGAAAGAGAATTAATTTCAAAGGGAAGATTTCATTTGTCATCATTAAGCAAGAGATAGAAATCCTAAGAGAAGGTTTCACTGGTTATTGTAGAAGGAAACGTTCCGTAACAAAAGAGATATACAGGAGACGGAAAGGTTGCAACATCCCAGGAATCACGCTGCAGCTATTCACCCTGTTGCGCCCTTGTTTGCCAGTAATCGACGAGAAAAGATTCTGAAGTTTACGTGACATTCAGTAGCGTTAAAAAAGTATTACTGCATTGGGTGGTTGGGTGGTGTAATGGATAGGACAAGGCCTTCACGTGTAGAACGTTGTGGGTTCGTATCTTGGTGGGTATTTTACATTTTCTTATTTTGAAATCTTTATCGAAATAACTTTGATCATTATTTTTATTCAGTTAATTCGTATAAATGTAGTTTCCTTTATATTCCTTTGTCACCTCATGTTACCCTTTGTGTGAAGTTTACAAGACATTCTCAATTTTTCTTTATATCATTCTTTGTTGGTTCGAAATTTTAGTGAATGTCAATTCAGCTATATTTATCTATTACAACATTTAAATATTTAAAATGCCGTTCTATTGGTTAAAAGCGAAAGACTAAATAATCTATTTATACTGAATGTGCATTGGGATCAAAAATGTATTTTTCGTTGTAATGTGAGCCTTTCCTTGTGGATCGCAATCATCATACATACATTTAGAACATAGCCTAAATCACTATTGTACTGTGGACTACAAAACGCAGATGAAGATTTTAACGAACGAAAGGTTTATAGCTACCACGAAATTCAAGAAAATGAGGAATAGAAATAATGAATGCAGTAACATGGACGAAAAGTTAGGATGATAAAAAGAAGACATTTAATCGAAATTAATACGGAAAATTAATTAAAATCACAAAGATTTCAAGATGAAAAAGAGTGATAGAAAGAAAAAGGAGAGCAAGTGAACAATTACATATGATGATTGAAACTGTAAGTAGGCTGTTTAGGTTTTTATATTGGTAACGCCACGTAGCGCTCTGTAAGAAAATCAGTGACTGTGCTGTGTGCAATCTGTGGCTGGTTTGCATCGTTGTTGGCCGTTGTAGTGTTGGGCTGTTGGCTGTTAACAGTGTGTAGCGTTGCGCAGTTGGAGGTGAGCCGCCAGCAGTGGTGGATGTAGGGAGAGAAATGGCGGAGTTTTGAAATTTGTAAGACTGGATGTCATCAACTGCTATATATATTATGACTTTTGAACACTATTAAGGTAAATACATTGATTGTTCTCTATCAAAATCTTTCATTTGCTAACTATGCCTATCAGTAGTTAGTGCCTTCAGTAGTTTGAATGTTTTATTTAGCTGGCAGTAGTGGCGCACGCGGTATTGCAGTAGTTCGAGTAACGAAGATTTTTGGTGGGGTAAGTGATTTGTGAAAGGTATAGGTTAATGTTAGTCAGGGCCATTCTTTTGTAGGGATTTTTGAAAGTCTGATTGCGTTGCGCTATAAATATTGGGTGTCAGTTTCGTGTTGATCAGAATAGGTAAAGACGAAAGGATTAGACACTTGGAGGGAAATAAGTGAGCTGTGAGAAAGCAACGTGCACGATGTGACAAAGAAAATAGAGTCTTTACTGACATCTTTTCGCCGTGAACGACAAACAGAAACCAACAAAACTGGGAGCGGCCATTAATCTTTGTGTCGCATGTACGGCTCCCCTAACAGCGTCGTCATCTTTAGAAATTTTAGGGCTTGCACAGTTTAATAACAATTTGAAATCTGCTCAGCTGTTTGAAAATCAGATAATGTAAGAGGTTTATCAGCCCAGTAATTCAATAATTTTACTAAGGGGACGTTTCAAAACGATGCGACAAAGGAATATAAATCAAAAAATAGGTTTAACTTAATTACTTTAATAAAAATAACTATCAATGTTTTTCGATAAGAAATTAAAAATACTAACAAATTATATTACCTGATTAGATTCGAACCCAAAAATTTATGCACATAAAGGCTTTACTCCATTCATTACACCGCGCAACCAATTGGTACGAAACTACTTTTTTAGTGCTATTAATCATGACACAAAATTCTGAAATTTTTTTCGCCAGTTATTCGCAAACGACAGACCGCCAGCAAAATGGCTATAGTGTGCGATACCTACAATCTTAACCTACATCACTGTATGAATTGTTTCAAAATATCAATCACACCGCTGGGGACCTCTACCTGTGCGGGTGGCAAATCGGAGCCAACGTAGCGGTTGACTAGGTTCGTGTTCGGACTATCATTAAAGTGTTGGCGGTTGGTTGGCGTTGGGACTCCTCCACTACCCTGGGTGCCGGATCGAATGTTCGTTGGTTCAGTAGAGATTTGGTGCGTGTCTGGGACGGATGTGTATTTAAGTTGAGCTTGCCGTGTTCCATTGACCGATTTCGCTCTTTAATTCAAAAGAGCAGCATCACAAATTCTGGAATTTACAGGTCAAAGTACACCAGTTGGTTGTTAAATTAAAGACTGAAACCAGTCAGTCGAACATACTCAGTGGGACGTGGGGCTGCCGTGAAAAAACACATTTAAGAGTCACGGTTCCCCCTGCACGCAATGCCCGCTCTCGCTAATGGTGTGTATTTGCTGTGTTTAAAGATACTGGAGTATGGAGCGGAATATGGATGGAGCCTTAAGGCTGATGGTGTTTTATCGTGAATAGGGATGTTTCTGGGCCCCTAGCCGGCCGACGTGGCCGTGCGGTTAAAGGCGCTGCAGTCTGGAACCGCAAGACCGCTACGGTCGCAGGTTCGAATCCTGCCTCGGGCATGGATGTTTGTGATGTCCTTAGGTTAGTTAGGTTTAACTAGTTCTAAGTTCTAGGGGACTAATGACCTCAGCAGTTGAGTCCCATAGTGCTCAGAGCCAGAGCCTGGGCCCCTACGAACTGTGATTATAAAAAGACGAAAGGATTAGACGCTTGGAGGGAAATAAGTGAGCTGTGAGAAAGGAACGTGCACGATGTGACAAAGAAAATAGTCTTTACTGACATCTTTTCGCCGTGAACGACAAACAGAAACCAACAAAACTGGGAGCGGCCATTAATCTTTGTGTCGCATGTACGGCTCCCCTAACAGCGTCGTCATCTTTAGAAATTTTAGGGCTTGCACAGTTTAATAACAATTTGAAATCTGCAGCTTTCATTCGGATAAAGTTATTAAATAGTCAATATTCCAATTCAGATTAAAGGTAGGCGTTAATTTTGCCGCACCGCACTGCTCGTTACATTTTGAGGGAGAGCTCGTTCACCAGTGTCGTTCCTTCTTCTTCGTCTTTTATCGGCGATGGGCTTATTTCAGTAAAATAAACGCTTCACATGCGACAAATGCTCATCTTCGCTCATAATATCGGCCGATGAAACTTAAATCAGAATGTTATTTTATAACAATAACAAAACAGTAGCAACACTGGCAAATTATCAGAGCCAACAGCGTTCCCATATGGCCGAATCCCTTGGCCCCAAGCCCTTTGGTTGGTTGCGATGAAAAGCCGAACGCCAATGCATTGATAACCAGTGTTCGAGCGAATCCAGTGTCTGTCGCTCGCTGACTTTCGTTGGCCTATATTGTGCGCCCCTTTACGAGAACCCGAAAGGAACATTGAGGAGCAAATAACACTGGCAGGTCAAGGCTAGAACATATGAAACAGATTATATATTATGTTGTGCAACAGTCACGTAGAGATAAAAATGTTAGTACAAGGTAGAGAATGATAACGACAACTTTTCCGGCATACTAGTGACTAATACAAATGATTACAGACACACTGCACGGTCGCTGCTAAGGCGGTTCGACAATTGGCGTTTACATGTACAATTGTGCGCCTTGACGGTACACAGCCTCAAACATTTGCATGCTGCGAGTTCTGTACAAGCTTGCATAAATGGTAATCGATCAAGCCTCAAGCGGCTAGCACACTCAAGGGCTTGGGTAAAATTTACATACAGATTCTCAAATTGCTTGGTCAGAGTTCTGGATCGAGAGTCCTTGTCAAGGTTACAAATAAGTGCATATTCAACTTAAGACATTCGAAACTCTATTGCTGCACATACGTAGGGGGTGCACGGTGGACACAGCGGTTAGCCAGACTCTGCCCACTATGAAATTTTGCACACCGTGTCTGCTTGACAGAATTCTGAATAAAAGTAGTCAGAAACATGCAGCTACTGTTCCCCATGTCAACTTTATTGCCACTTAAATCGATTAGCAGTGAACGATATATCTGACACCTCAAAGCACCAGCAGGAACGAAATATGGCTCTTTGGCCCATTTATAGTTTGTGACTCAATTAATTTCCACAAAGAGCGAAATGGTTTGTGACGACATTACCTGGAAAGCTTGCAGAAATTGGTACTTCGATATTAAGGTCAAATGGAGGAAATTCATAATACGAATGGGAATGTCATCAACAAAGATCCACTTACGTGAAATATCAGTGATAACTGGTCAGACGTGTAATGAATACGGACTAGCAATAAAAATACATACCAGATAAACGCCATATTTCTAATAGCGACTGTAGAGTGTATAGAGCTTTCAAACTAAAACTGGCCAGAAACTGCACACCAAACACAAATTTCCAGCAGGTTTAATGATTGTTCGGTCTTCTGATTCCTAGCAATGGGTAATCTGTGGCAAAAAAAGGCTGATGATGCGCAGCAATAGAGGTAAGGAACACATTAAGGGAATTGTTAACTTAAATCGGCGACTCAACAAGGCTATTGCTGCCACCTTTTCTCTGGTATAGGCGTTTTTGATTGTGGACTATAAAGTTTAGCTACCATCCAGTTTGTTCAGTAGCGATAGGTTTCTTAATAGTATTGGTACATGTGTATTTGTTTTAACTCATGGCTCTCGCACGTTATTTCACGTCGCAGTATGCGTCCCCACTAAAATAAAAATTTGCATGCCACTCATGGAAATGAGAGAATTTTTTATTGTATTTTACGGTTTGTTCATAAGGTTTAAGTCCCGGCTTCTACTTACGAGTTTTGCTACTGTTCTGTACTGCTTCTGTTCAATATGTTCCTTAACCACTCATCATGTACTTTTAACGCTTTTCATGCAACTTTCTTGTAATTCCCCCCCCCCCCCTCCCTTTTGCAAGTAAATAACAAATTAAAATATTGAAAGTCGGGCTAGTTGGTCCCGCGGCGTTCTGGTCGTCAACAGATGGCTGTACCTCTGCCAATCTAGTTTACCAGTTCGCTTCCTCTTTTGGGTACGCTACTACGCGCTCTGTGCTCGGTGATGGGACAAAGCGTCCTATGCTAGTCCATCGCGGCGCTAGGGATCAGAGCAAACAGTCTTAAGTGTCCTGGTGTTCATTGCATATTGACTTACCAAGGCAGTCGTCCATTGCATTGTCTGGTGTCGCTTTGGCATTGGCTTGGGTTTTACTGCACCTAGTCCGACCGCTATTTTCTGAAATGTTATATGAAACTTCTTTTTTGTTTTATTGTATGCACTTCTGCGTGTAAAAATTATTATTAGCTTCGGTCTGTTGTTCTAAATCGGTCGCTGGTTAAGCACTGTAGAATGAAAAGAACCTTATAATTGAAGAAGTATTTTCAATCTCTGTTTCAAAAAAAATATATTCCAGCCTTGCAAAGACCCACCATATCTGATGCCAACAAAAGGCCCTACACCGGTAGAACCGGCAGCCCACAACAAGTTGAGTAAAGTAAGACAAAAAAGGAAAGACCCTCCGCAATCAATAACGTATCAGAAGGACTGATATTCACACTCGTATTCGGAAATGTCCGGAAGGACTACTTACACGCTCTCCTAGCCGGATGCGTCTGCTGCTTTAGAATGTATTTACGCGGGTCTAGCTTTTGTCAGCAATCTCCCGGCGACGATGCTTGTACCGTCTGCATGGTTCCTGTGCCGTGGTCGGCGCCGGCCAGCAAATCCTGGAGGCGCTACACGTGCACCATGCTTCCTCAAGCGCCCATCCACAGAGTAAATTGTTGCGGATGGAAGGCGCCGGTAAGGAAATCTCCTGCCACGTAAGCTCTTGCATCGGCAAGTCCATAGGTGAAAAACACGTCGGCATTTTCCTCGTTAGCCATCGAAGTAACACTGTGACGCGTCTGTTAGCAGTCGTCGGCGCGGCGAGAATCGGTCAGAGCAGGAAGGGCAAGATTTTGGCTCGAAGGCCGCGCCCGCGCACAAGCGTCAAAGCACATTCACCCCCACCACCCTCCGGGCAGAGAGCAAGAGGGGGAAACTGCGTCAGATGTACATGGTAGTGCAGTCGCACTGCGTACTACTTGGTTTTGGTTTTATATTCCACATTTTCCAACAACACAGATCACAAACAAAATTTTCTGTGTTATTTATTTTTGGTGCGCTGAAGGCGTAATATAATTTTTATCTGATACACAGTCAGCGAACGGACAGACGCAGACCATTTCACAGGGTTTCGCCCTCAAGGTGCCATTTAATCGTGACATCTAGTTTCACACTCGGAAAAAGGTCTTTAACACAAATATGTCGATCGAAATATTGAAGCATTTTGGCAACCCCACTGTGGAGACTTGGAAACTCTACCTGACGACAGCAACGCAGGCGTTCTGGACAGTTGCAACGTAAAAAGTGTGGTCATTAAAACTGGAACTATCACACGCGTCAGTCAGTTACAGCTGCACATGTACACGCGCACTTTCAACTGAAACAGCTAATGGTCTCGGAAACTGCTCGGAAATACTCTCAAATTATTTATAAAACTATACCTGTAATTTTTTCAAGGTCACAGTGAATTCTTCAAACCTCGCCATTTCTTTACCGATATTATGTTTAGGGACTGTCTTTGTCACAGTTAGTCGCCTCTACAAAGCGATTTTGTTTTTAAATGCATCCCCATCAAATTAGAAAGAAGTTGCTTTGGACTGTGGGCAGTGTGCAGTCAAGTCGACTTCAAATGCGAATTCTACACTCCATTCTGGATGTTTTATTTTTACTTCTTGCACTCCTTTCTTTCCTTCGTAAATTCTACAATAGTGAGTCTTAAACCGAAAAAATCGTTCCAGCCATTACTTGCGACTCAACCAACGTACTCTGCAGTAACATTTGGATTCTTCATACTGGCCGGCCGGAGTGGGCGTGCGGTTCTAGGCACTACAGTCTGGAGCCGAGCGACCTCTACGGTCGCAGCTTCGAATCCTGTCTCGGGCATGGATGTGTGTGATGTCCTTAGGTTAGTTAGGTTTAAGTAGTTCTAAGTTATAGGCGACTGATGACCTCAGCAGTTTAGTCGCATAGTGCTCAGAGCCATTTTTCTTCATACTGTTGATTCAGTTCCACTAAAAACTGTTGCAACTGAGAATGAAATAACGCGTGTGACTACAGAAATTTTACATTCGTACCATCAATGCCTTCACGTGCATTAGGTCTGATGTACAGAACAAAGAGGTCTGTCTATTAGTTAGTTAGTTAGTTACGTGTTCCATTGATCTATAGCACGGAAAAACCGTTATGATGTGGAACGTGTCAAATGCACAAGAAATGCGCACAGGAAACAAGTTTTCCTTTTTTTTTTACATAATAGTGTTATACCTAAGTATTTCTATTATCCATCCCATTCCCTTAAATGGCACAAAATGCATATATTATATCTCCAGATTTATTTACTCATATTCAAGAATTCATCTATGGTGTACAAGGAGTTGACATGAAGGTATGATTTCAGTTCGTCTTTGAAACTATTACTGCTGTCTGTCAGACATTTTATTTCATCTGGTAATTTATCAAAAAGTTTTATAGTAGCATATTTTACCCCTTTCTGTGCCAAAGACAGGTTAAGTAAGGCATAGTGTAAGTCTTTCTTTTTTCTGGTATTGTAATAGTTGTTGTTTTTAAACTGGTCCACGTTGTTGAGAAAAAATTTCATTATTGAGTAAATGTACTGTTAAGCAGTTGTAAGAATTCCTAACCTTTTAAACAGATGCCTACAAGATGTGCGACTATGAATCCCACACATTATTCTAACTACTTTCTATTAATCGTTGCTATTTTTTGCTCTTTCATTGTCAGCTAAATCGTTAAATTCTTTCCGCATGGTATTGTAATTTTGTTTCATTGCCAATATGCAGTACCTGCCACTTATGTGAACTGAGTCCGCCGCTGGTAGTTGAGTGGTCAGCGCGATGTAATGTCATACATAACAGCTGGGGTTCGGTTCCCGGCTGGGTCGGAGATTTTCTCCGCTCAGGGACTGTGTGTTGTGTTGTCCTTATCATCATCACTTCATCCCCATCGACACGCCAGTGGCCGACACCCGGCGAACGATCTACCCGACGAGAGGCCCCAGCCACACGGCATTTCCATTTCCATGTGAATTGAGAATTCTCATTCCTCTCTTCTGTCATTCCATTTTAAAGGACTGCAACTACAGGTTGCTAGCACTACCTCTTGTTGTCTACACAGCCGCTGGACCTGTGAACGTCGTTCATATCACGAACAAATAGCGAAGGTTAAACAACTCTGACTGCACGATTATACTGAACTCAGAGAGTTCTGCCAACCAAAAAGCGCCGCACCGGAAGGCTAAGTTAAATGCCGCGCCATGCCGATTACTTCCGAGAATCACCGAGCCAAGCCGAGTGATAGGCCAGGCCTTAGATCCTCCGCTGCACGTGTGCAGCTCGGCACGCCTGGGTTGGAGCAAACAGCAAGTGCAGTGCTGTTGTAAACACGTCAAGCACTCAGCCGGTTTCCTCCGCCAGTGACCGCTCTTCCCGTTGGCGGGACAGACATTCACGGGCATGAGACTGTACTCTGCCACCGCCAGCAACGTGTGGCTCATACGTTCAGACACAATTCCACATACACTATAGTGCAGTTTGTTCTTTCTCGTATCTTTCGAACGCTGGCAGATGCGAATAAGTTCATGTGTGTGTTATTTGATTCTTCTGCGGGTGAATAACATGTCAAGATCGTTCGGTTTGTCGATTTCTCATTAAGTGGCCAACTGTTTCTTTTGACAACATACCTAGAAAAAATTATCTACGTTCCGTCGTTTGTTGCGCGTAGTGGCATGCGGTCTTGGAAATATTTTTCTTCACTCACCACTTAAACAAAAGTGTACTCCATGTGCGTCCGAACATTTATTAGGGTATCATGTAAAAATGTGAAGTAAATCGGTCAAGAACTTTTCGAGATTTTAGGTAACAACTTGAAACATGGACCTGTTTTTTCATAGTAATATATATTTTAAGCGTGTATTTACACAATATATATTCAAAAACGTAGCCCATGTCCGTCATAAGGTTTATCAGAGATCCCTATAAAAATTTGAAGCTAGTTTGACAATTACTTTTCGAGATTTTTGATAACAACTTTAAAGATCGTCTTGTCTTTATATAGTAGTACAGATAAATATTTTACAGGAATAAATTTGATGCAAGGATGATGATATACTGCATCAACAAAAGGTAAAAAATTAAGTTTGCTAGCAGCTGGACTTTGAATAACAGAAATTTAATTCGCAAAAACGGAAGAAAACGTCCACATGAGCTCACAGCCCGAGAAAAGGTTGAACATTTCAAATATGACTGCTCCAAATCAATGATGCTTTCAAGCTTGACAATTATGTTAAAAGAACGTCTTATTTCCACTTGGTTGAGGAGTAGCGCAACATTACGTGAAGATCTCATCCACTACCTCAGTGAAAGTTCAAAAATGGTTCAAATGGCTCTGAGCACTATGGGACTTAACATATATGGTCTTTAGTACCCTAGAACTTAGAACTACTTAAACCTAACTAACCTAAGGACATCACACAACACCCGGTCATCACGAGGCAGAGAAAATCCCTGACCCCGCCGGGAATCGAACCCGGGAACTCGGGCGCGGCAATCAGTGAAAGAGACAGTTAAATTAATGGTGCATGCGTAGAACCGGAGAAGTGTTTTCACATTTAGAGGATAATGCGCTGATTGGTTTTAAGTTGTGAAGCTTCGTACTTTAGTATAAAGGACGTATTGTAATATTTAGCTAACTTTTGCACAACAATTGTATCATTATTTACTGGGGATTTTCTGTATTACTAATACTACGGTAAGCTTTTTTGTAATGACGTAATGTAATTCTATACCCTGTGCAGATTAAAAATATTGCACGAATTCATTAATACCAGAAATTGCCATCATTTTCGAGAGGAAAAATTTTAAATCTACTCATTTATTTATTTTTAACGTTGGCTTCAGATTACATACGGTAGTTAGCGGACTGCTCTTACCTCGTTATTGCGGAAGAGCACATTGCAGACAATTACATCGCGCTTCCTGGACACGAGTGATTAACGCTACACAGACTGTCGTCAGGTGGAAGTTTCAACATGTTGTTGATCTTGTGATGACAGCCCGGAGGTGCTCATGATAATCTTGTGAAGGAAAATTGCACCGGTCTGATGGAGAAGGGCGCGACCGCTAAGGTCGCAGGTTCGAATCTTGCCTCGGGCGGCCGGTCCGAGTGGCCGAGCGGTTCTAGGCGCTACAGTCTGGAACCGCGCGACCGCTACGGTCGCAGGTTCGAATCCTAACTCGGGCATGGATGTGTGTGATGTCCTTAGGTTAGTTAGGTTTAAGTAGTTCTAAGTACTAGGGGACTAATGACCTCAGCAGTTCAGTCTCATAGTGCTGAGAGCCATTTGAACCTGCGTCGGTCATGGATGTTTATGATGTCAAAATGGCTCTGAACACTATGCGACATAACTTCTGAGGTCATCAGTCGCCTAGAACTTAGAATTAATTAAACCTAACTAACCTAAGGACATCACACACATCCATGCTCGAGGGAGGATTCGAACCTGCGACCGTAGCGGTCGCTCGGCTCCAGACACACAGTGGTAACCTGTGTGAGCTTCTATTCCAATTAAAACTGCAGTAATCCCCCATTTACATCATATCGGCGTATCTCAATCATTTCAGTACATTAAAACCAGTCTGTGTTTCCACAATTACATACAAATTTAAACTTTTTAATCTTTTTTTCGTATGTGAAAGATAACTTTTCTGATGCCCTGCATTTTTGAATGCAAAGTTCCCAGGGCCCTGTACCTTAGAGTGCTTTGAGAATTATACATGTAAATCAGATTCAGTGATTATGAGTTCTTCATCACCGACATATATCACCCTGTTGCACAAGAGATAGAGACATCTTAATATATTCGTGACAACAAAGAAATCTGAAACAGATGTACTTACGTACGAAATATACATCATAACGTGCTAACGCCGCCAACACATCTGCCGCCGCTACTGCGGAACAATTATTAATTAACGTAAATCTGACAACGACTACTATTCTAATCAAAGTCCAGCTTTTCATGAAAACAATATTGTGCGAAATGCTGCTTCAGATTTCCAGCCGTTATTCAGGCCTTTAGACTAATTCTGCCGCATGGGAATGAGACCTGTTCTCGTGTATTGAATGGGGCGCTGGATTGTTAGGACAGGCGAATACACCGCGGGTGAAATGAGCGTTTTATGCAAGCGTTTACATGTTTGCCGGAAACGAGGCCAATATTTATTTTATGTTAACCAGCGCGGCCGCATAAACAGACGCCCGGTTTACCGCTACCCTGCGTATTACGCTGAATGACATGCGAGGGCGCAACCGTTGTCTCTCTCTCTCTGTCGCGCTTTTTGCCTCTCTGCATCGTTCTCGTCTCTTTGAGCGATTAAATTTTACGTCAGCAAGGTGGAGATTTGACATTACGTGACTGTACTATGTATGTTGTATGGTCATTATTATTAGCCACTTTGTTGAATTATATCAGGGAAATGTACGTAACTGTGAGGCCACTAAAGCAATTACGTGCCAAAATTACTGTGAGGCCAACGAATGCCAGTTGGAAAGGTTGCGTGTCGCTGCTTCGACGGTATAGCTCTACTGTGCGAATGCGTAATGCGTCACGGTAACTGCCAATTGCGGCTACTGGACATTTACATACTTATACACGAATTTCACGAGTGACGTCTACTCTGTTGTGGCAACTTCTCTGCCAGGTAGCGACGAATACTACACAGGCAAGTTTCAGTAATAAAGAGATATTTTACACATAGGAGGGTAATAGTAGAGAGGAGGAGTTACGGAGAATACGATTACATTAGAAAATTTGAATGTGTTTGGATATATGCGTATCTGATATGGAATAACGTCAGAGCACGTTAACATTTTATCTCTACTGCATCAGTCTCGGAAATGCATCAAGGCTGTTTACGTCACTATACCACAGTTAATTTGTTATGCACCTGGAACTGGATACTGTGCTAGTGTGAAGCTGATAATGTAATGCGGATTCTGCTGGTGCAGATGCACAGTATTTAACACGTCACTTGCATTCATGTGTCAGAGAATACGTGTGCCCTACACGAGCACCCCATGCAGTTCCACGTTGGCGACGGTTGCGAAGAGTTACGCGTCGAAGAACGTGCGTAAGAATCAGATGTAATACAGTGCGATAAACAGTCGAAATGATTTTCACGCATAAACTGCTTGAAACTTTCGTTGTGTCTATTTTTAACCAATAAATATGCACGTATTCACTCAATTAATATAGCTACTAACAAATCCCACTCACATATTATATTTTATTACCCGTATGTTATTATTATACTGCTGACACACAACTTTGTAAGCAATTACAACCTATAACAACTTCTAAAAGACTTAAAAATACGACCTATTATGTTAATAGAGATAATAAGGTCCGTCGACATCCAACTTGTAAGACTATGTCTCTAATGGCTATGATGTTGATCGGATAGTTTCAAGGATGCAGTAGTAAATCGACCGTTCTCTTTCAAAGTAACCATCCCGCCATTTGCCTGGAGCGATTGAGGGGTATGCTGGGACGCGAATGTAAGCGTCGTCCTCCCGAATGCGAGGCCCGAAGTACATCTAAACCGCTGTAAGCCTTTGCAAACGTTTCAGTGAATCGTCATTTGCGTCATGTAGCAAAGAATGTAATGCTACGACCGGCCGGAGTGGCCGAGTGGTTCTAGGCGCTACAGTCTGGAACCGCGCGACCTCTACGGTCGCAGATTCGAATCCTGCCTCGGGCATGGATGTGTGTGATGTCCTTAGGTTAGTTATGTTTAAGTGGTTCTAAGTTCTAGGGGACTGATGACCTCATATGTTAAGTCCCATAGTGCTCAGAGCCATCTGAACCATTTCTGTAATGTTATGAGCTGATACTGCGAATGTAAAACTTGAGAGGAAATATTTATACACGCTCGTCGTTGTTGTTAAAAATGATGACATCCCTTACTTTTTAAATGTTGCTCTTGTTGTACGTTTTCAAGATAAACATCCTTCTTCGCGCCTGCGCTATCTGAAGTGAAAGAAGGTAAAATACGTTCGCATAAAAATATAACGCACATTTGTTAACAGCTAAGGTAGAGTGATTGCGAAAACAGTTTGTGGAGAACGAAAAAAAAAAAAAATGAGAACCGTTAGCAGTGGTTTTTATTGCGATAAAACATATAATGAAAGCCATTCTGTTCAGTATATATAAAGTAACGAAACAAAGTGTATAATATACATTAGAAAAACTAGGAAAGGTCGATCGCTGACAACAGTAGGGAGTATAGGAAACATTAACGATTTTCCCACAAAATTCCCTCATCGCAATCTACCTAAAATCTGAAGCCAACGTAACAACTACTTGGGTCGCAGTACAAGGGAACGGCAGACCGGTAAGATGGGCGAGAAGTCGGTAAGTAAGTGTGTGTGTGTGTGTGTGTGTGTGTGTGTGTGTGTGTGTGTGTGTGTGTTGGGACGGAGAGGGGGGGGGACGCTACTCATATTGAAAATATAGTTTAATTGTTCAGTAGTGAAACAGTTCCGCCATATTTTGACATAATTTTTTTCCTTAAACTTAACAACTATGTTGCTATGTTGATAACAAAGTCCGTGAAATCAGACAAAAATATATGTCATTGGTGGAAAACCAGAGAGGCAAAATCAAAGGGGAACCCCTCATGCCATTTCATACATTTTTACTACACAGTGTGAACATTAATTAAACCATCAAACTGCAGGGATTCCTGATTGGAAATATAGGAATGGTCCTGTAATCATATGCCCCTGAAAGGCATCGTTCCCACGGTAGATGGCGCTGACGAACCCCAGTTCCCCTGTGTGTTGGGGACTGTGAGATTGGCGCAGCGTATTGTGAGCAGAAGAAAGATCTGGTATTCATGTTGAAAACAAGGCGAGACGGTGTTCGTGTAAGGCTAAGCAGATGGAAACAGTCGAGAGGCAGCAGGATTATACCAAAACAAGTACCATCACAGACACCAAGCACATCACACACCATTTCAAGTCGTTTTTGGGCCTTAGGGGTATACGGGTCCTTTCACACACGAACGTGCAAGAAGGCGGTTGACAGTGCGTATACTAGATTTGGAGGACCGAGTTCTACCGGATATTGAGACAAACCCTAGTACAAGCTCCAGTCAAGTGGCCCACCAACGCCGTATAGGCCAAAGTACGATTATGTGTATCGTGCATGACAACCGCTACTATCTCTATTAACTGCAATTCCATGGAGGCCACTTTGAAAATCTAATGTGACGTGGATGTGATGTAGCGCTGTACTGTATGCCGGGACGATTTGTTCTCGTTGCACGCACACCGTCCATTTTCGGACACATGTTCGTAGGACCTTTCTTCCTCCATTTCCAGCCCAGGAATCCGTCCCTCCAGTGTGTAGGTTTTATAAATGTTCACCCTGTATATTTGTTATCAAATAATAATGCAAGCGTGATTTTAGACAAAAAAAATAGCTCTTATACTCTTCTCAGCCGCGCAAGGAGCTAATGTGTTGACGTAAATAAGTTGAATCTGAGGAGTGCCTCTGCTACAGACACAACGGATTGCTGACGCAACTACAGAGCTCTCTGAAGATGATTTAGGAATACAGAAACTAGTCATTTACACTACTGGCCATTAAAACTGCTACACCAAGAAAGAAGGCAGATGATAAACGGGTATTCATTGGACAAAAACATATTATACTAGAACTGGCATGTGATTACATTTTCACCCAATCTGGGTGCATAGATCCTGAGAAATCAGTACCCAGAACAACCACCTCTGGCCGTAATAACGGCCTTGATACGCCTGGGCATTGGCTCAAACAGACCTTGGAGGGCGTGTACAGGTACAGCAGCCCATGCAGCTTCAACACGATACCACAGTTCATCAAGAGTAGTGACTTGCGTATTGTGACCAGCCAGTTGCTCGGCCACCATTGACCAGACGTTTTCATTTGGTGAGAGATCTGGAGAATGTGCTGGCCAGGGCAGCAGTCGAACATTTTCTGTATCCAGAAAGGCCCGTACAGTACTTGGAACATGCGGTCGTGCATTATCCTTCTGAAATGTAGGGTTTTCGCAGGGATCGAATGAAGGGTAGAGCCGCGGGTCGTAACACATATGAAATGTAACGTCCACTGTTCAAAGTGCCGTCAGTGCGAACAAGAGGTGACCGAGACGTGTAACCAATGGCACCCCATACCATCACGCCGGGTGATACGCCAGTATGGCGATGACGAATACACGCTTCCAATGTGCGTTCACCGCGATGTCGCCAAACACGGATGCGACCATCATGATGCTGTAAACTGAACCTGGATTGATTCGGTAAATGACGTTTTGTCATTCGTGCACCTAGGTCCGTCGTTGAGTACACCATCGTAGGCGCTCCTGCCTGTGATGCAGCGTCAAGGGTAACCGCAGACATGGTCTCCGAGCTGATAGTTCATGCTGCTGCAAACGTCGTCGAACTGTTCGTGCAGATGGTTGTTGTCTTGCAAACGTCCCCATCTCCTCACTCAGGGAACGAGACGTGGCTGCACGATCCGTTACAGCCGTGCGGATAAGATGCCTGTCATCTCGACTGCTAGTGATACGAGGCCGTTGGGATCCAGCACGGCGTTCCGTATTACCCTCCTGAACCCACTGATTTCATATTCTGCTAACAGTCATTGGATCTCGACCAACGCGAGCAGCAATGTCGCGATACGATAAACCACAATTGCGATGGGCTACAATCCGACCTATCAAAGTCGGAAACGTGATGGTACGCATTTCTCCTCCTTACACGAGGCATCACAACAACGTTTCACCAGGCAACGCCGGTCAACTGCTGTTTGTGTATGAGAAATCGGTTGGAAACTTTCCTCATGTCAGGACGTTGTAGGTGTCGCTACCGGCGCCACCCTTGTGTGAATGCTCTGAAAAGCTAATCATTTGCATATCGCAGCGTCTTGTTCCTGTCGGTTAAGTTTCGCGTCTGTTGCCCGTCATCTTTGTGGTGTATCAATTTTAATGGCCAGTAATGTATTAACAAAATGTGAAACTGTGACTGAAAAGTAAACAGTCGATTAGAATTGTTTTAAGTAAATACGTAGAGTGAAGCACGACCAAGTAGAGAGACTGTTGGTGGGCCCAGCGATTACTGGAAAGACTCAGTCCTTTGTGAGACAGAAGCAGCCAGAAGGTGTGCCAGACGTGGGGGCTCGCCACTGATTTTCTGCGAGATACGGGATGGCAGTAAAGCCAGCAGGTATTCTTCGCAGCTGTCCAGCGGAGGAGGACGCGGCACCTGGCTCCACTGGAGAGACTCCAGTCTGAATTATGGGCTTAATCAGCTCAAAGCTCTTAGGATGCATGGATTCGGCGGGCACTAATCTCGAAACTAAAGATGGCTGCCATTTGTTAAATAAGGAAAGGATTGACACCGTCTTGCGTAAGGATCCCTGTAGTATCAAAGTATTGCGGAAGAGCACATTGCAGGCAATTACATCGGGCTTCCTGGACATGAGTGATTAACGCTACACAGACTGTCGTCAGGTGGAAGTTTCAACATGTTGTTGATCTTGTGATGACAGCCCGGAAGTGCTCATGATAATCTTGTGAAGGAAAATTGCACCGGTCTGATGGAGAAGGGCGCGACCGCTAAGGTCGCCGGTTCGAATCCTGCCTCGGAGTGGCCGAGCGGTTCTAGGCGCTACAGTCTGGAACCGCGCGACCGCTACGGTCGCAGGTTCGAATCCTAACTCGGGCATGGATGTGTGTGATGTCCTTAGGTTAGTTAGGTTTAAGTAGTTCTAAGTTCTAGGGGACTAATGACCTCAGCAGTTATGTCTCATAGTGCTGAGAGCCAAAGACTTGCTGGAAGAATATTTTATTAACTGATCTTAAGTGATGGTTCAGAATTTGATTTACATAAGCTAAAAGATATATGAGACAGGCCAAATTCCCTAAGACTTCAAGAAGAATATAATAATTCCAATCCCAAAGAAAGCAGGTGTTGACACATGTGAAAATTACCGAACTATCATTTTTATAACTCATGGCTGCAAAATACTAACGCGAATTCTTTACAGACGAATGGAAAAACTGGTAGAAGCAGACATCGGGGAAGATCAGTTTGGATTCCGTAGAAATGTTGGAACACGTGAGGCAATACTGACTCTACGACTTATCTTAGAAGAAAGATTAAGGAAAGGCTAACCTACGTTTCTAGCTTTTTTAGTCTTAGAGAAAACTTTTGACAATGTTGAGTGGAATACTCTCTTTCAAATTCTGAAGATGGAAGGGTAAAATACAGGGAACGAAAGGCTATTTACAATTTGTACAGAAACCAGATGGCAGTTATAAGAGTCGAGGGTCATGAAAGGGAAGCAGTGGTTGGGAAGGGAGTGAGACAGGGTTGTAGCCTCTCCACGATGCTATTAAATCTGTATATAGAGCAAGCAGTGAAGGAAACAAAAAAAAAATTCGGAGTAGGCATTAAATTCCATGGAGAAGAAATAAAAACATTGAGGTTCGCCTATGACATTGTAATTTTGTCAGAGACAGCAAAGGACTTGGAAGAGCAGTTGAACGGAATGGACAGTGTCTTGAAAGGAATAAAACGCATTCTTTGGTTAGCCTTCCCCACAACATTTTCTATGTGTTCATTCCAATTTAAGTTGTTCATAATTGTAATACCTAAGTATTTAATTGAATTTACAGCTTTTAGATTTGACTGATTAATCGTGCAACCGAAGTTTAACGAGTGGATGACCACACACTTCTCATTATTTAGGGTCAACTGCCAATTTTCGCTCCCTTTCTAAATGGTTTTGCAATTTGTTTTGATCTTCTGTTCACTTTATTCATCTGCAAACAAACGAAGACGTCTGCTCAGATTGTCTCCCAAATCGTTTACATTGATAAGGAACAGCAAATGGACTATAACAGTACATTAGCTAACGCCAGAAATAGCTTTTGTTTTACTCAATGACGTTCCATCAATTACTACGAACTGTGACCTCTCTGACAGGAAATCACAAATCCAGTCACATAACTGAGACGCTATTCCATAAGCACGCAATTTCACTATGAGCCGCTTGTGTGGTACAGTGTCGAAAGCCTTCCGGAAATACAGAAATACGGAATCGATTTGAAATCCCTTGTCAATAGCACCCAACATTTCGTATGAATTGTGGCTTCAAATGGCTCTGAGCACTATGGGACTTAATATCTGAGGTCATCAGTCCCCTAGAACTTAGAACTACTTAAACCTCACTAACCTAAGGACATCACACACATCCATGCCCGAGGCAGGATTCGAACCCGCGAACGTAGCGGTCGCGTGGTTCCAGAATGAAGCGCCAAGAACCTCTCGGCCACTCCGGCCGGCTATGAATTATGAGCTACTTGTGTTTCGCAGGAACGATGTTTTCTAAACCCATGTTGACTGTGTGTCAATAAACCGTTTCCTTCGAGGTAATTCATAATGTTTGAACGCAATATATGTTCCATAATCCTGCTGCATATCGACGTTAACGATATGGGCCTGTAAATGGTTCAAATGGCTCTGAGCACTATAGGACTTAACATCGGAGGTCATCAGGCCCCTAGAACTTAGAACTTCTTAAGCCTAACAAACCTAAGGACATCACACACAGCCATGCCCGAGGCAGGATTCGAACCTGCGACCCTAGCGGTCGCGCGGTTCCAAACTGAAGCGCCTAGAACCGCACGGCCACTCCGCCCGGCTAGGCCTGTAATTTAGTGGATTACTCCTACTACCTTTCTTGAATAATGGTGTGACCTATGCAACTTTCCAGTCTTTGGGTACGAATCTTTCGTTGAGCGAACGGTTGTATATGATTGCTAAGTATGGAGCTAATGCATCATCATACTCCGAAAGGAACCTAATTGGTATATAGTCTGGACCAGAATACTTCCTTTTATTAAATGATTTGAGTTGATTCACTACTCCGAGGATATTTACTTCTACGTTACTCATGTTGGCTGCTGTTCTCGATTCGTATTCTGGAATTTTTATTTCGTCTTCTTTTGTGAAGGCATTTCGGATCGCTGTTTTTAGTAACTCTGCTTTGGTAGTACTGTCTTCGATAGTATCTCCATTGCTATCGAGCAGAGAAGGCATTGATTGTTTCTTGCCGCTAACATACTTCACATACGACCAGAATCTCTTTGGATTTTCTGCCAGGTTTCGATACAAAGTTTCGTTGTGGAAACTGTTATAAGCATCTCGCATTTAAGTCCGCGCTAAATTTCGAGCTTCTGAAAAAGATCGACAATCTTGGGGATTTTGCGTCTGTTTAAATTTGGCATGTTTGTTTCGTTGTTTGGTTCAAATGGCTCTGAGCACTATGGGACTTAACACCTGAGGTCATCAGTCCCCTAGAACTTAGAACTACTTTAACTAACCTAAGGACATCACACACATCCATGCCCGTGGCAGGATTCGAACCTGCTTCCGTAGCAGTCGCGCGGTTCTGGACAGGAGCGCCTAGAACCGCTCATTCGTTCGTTCTACAACATTTTTCTCAGCCTTTTTGTGTAACAAGGAGGATCAGCTCCGTCGTTTGTTAATTTATTTGGTATAAATCTCTCAACTGCTGCCGATACTATTTCTTTGAATCCAAGCCACATCTAGTCTAAACTTACATTGTTTATTTGGAATGAGTGCAGATTGTCTCTCAGGAAGGCGTCAAGTGAATTTTTTCTGCTTTTTTGAGTAGGTATATGTTTCGCTTATTTTTCGAGATTTGGGAATTATAATATTCAATCTCGCTACAATAACCCTGTGCTCACTAATCGGTTTTGATGCTCGTTAATACCTCAGGATTATTTGTTGCTGAGAGGTCAAGTGCATTTCACAATCGTTTACTATTCGCGTGGGCTCATGAACTAACTCCTCGAAATAATTTTCAGAGGTTACGTTTAGCACAATGTCGGATGACATTTTATGCGTACCTCCGGAATTGAACATGTATTTTCGTCAACATATTGAGGGTCAATTAAAGTCACCACCAACTATTATCGTATGAGTCGGGTACGTGTTTGAAAACAAACTCAAGTTTTCTTTGAACCTTTCAGCAACTGTATAATATGTATTATGATGTCGGTAAAAAGATCCAGTTATTATTTTATACCGGTTCCCAATAATGACCTCTGCCCATGCTAACTCACAGGAAGTATCTACTCCAATTTCGCAACAATTTAAACTACTGCTGACAGCGACAAACACGCCACCGCCAACCGTGTTTAGCCTATCTTTTCGGAACACCGCTAGGTTCTTCGCAAAAATTTGGGCTGAGCTTATATCCGGCTTTAGCCAGCTTTCAGTGCCTATCAGTGCTTTCTATTAGCGCTTGGAGCTCTGGTAATTTCCCAACATGGCTACGACAATTTACAACTGTTATACCAGTGGTTCCCGTATCTACGTTCTTCCTGTGTTCGACCTGCACCCTTTGTGACTGAAGCCCTTCTTGTGTTTTCCCAAGACCCTCTAACCTTAAAAACCGCCCAGTCCACGCCACACAGCCCCTGCTACCCCTGCAGAGGTTTCCATACACTCTGTCTCCTCTGTTGTACGACCGACGAAACCTGTCCTCAAATTTCTCCTCGAGTTTCTCTTGTCTGAACAACATGGCAGAATAACTTCTTACCACCAGAGCAAAAACCTTAGTGTGCTACTCCATCGCGCAGCCACTTTCTCGAAATCGTTTTTAGTAGCAGGAACCCGACTCTAGTATGAGCTAGGTCATGATGTAAGAGAACTAAATGACATCTCCACTTTGCAAAACTGAAGCAACTACACTGTCTAAGCTTGTCCCCATACGCACTCGTTACCCCATTACAGCCTTCTTTCCAACCAGTTCTTCCTCATTTCGCAGTCTTCTTAGCCGATGCTTTGTACTTAAATTTCACTTCTTCAGAAATCGCTATACAGAAAATATAAATTATGTACACCTATAAAACCTTTTTATATATGTCTCTATCATTATTATTATTACCTGTGTTATTATTATTATTATCACAATTAGTGGCAGCAGTAGCAGCATTTCTGGAACCACTACCAGTATTTACATAATTAGTTCTAAATCAGTACTAATTATTCACGTTGTCCCAACATACAACCGAATCTGCTGAACCAATACTATGCTTCCAAAGATAACAAATTAATTTGTTGAAATCGGTAAAGTGAAATAATATCTTTGCTGCAAACGTCTGAATTTTATTCTAAAATATACAGGGTGAATTGCCTGAAAGTTGCATCGCAAATATTGCGGAAATGGAAAGTGCTATTAATGTACGGTTTTCGCACAATGAATTGGTGGTCAGGGGCTCATGTTGTTAGCCAGTCAACTTATTACAGCAAAACTTAGAAAGTTCATTTTTTTTGTTGTAAACGTACACTTTTCTTAAATGGAGCAGAGACTATTGACAGTAACAAACTAAAAATCGGGTAAATCATGATGTCAGTGGTAGCTGTTGCAGGATTCTGGTGCAATTCGTTTACGAGACATCGTATTTTGAACGTTCTCACAGCGACACTTGTAAAATACCAATGGTAGGACACAACTAAAGGTCAAAACAAGTGCATACACTAGTTATGTGGATTCTGACCAGTAACGAGACAACTGACGATCACAGGTTGTGTTCAAAATGACCATCGGCAGCGGCAGTGCACGCTTCCTGGGTATGGAACGGCTGCTGCACACATGCTAGCATTTCAGCGGAGATGTCCGAGCAGGCCGCAGTAGTAAGTCGTTGCATATCCTCGGGTGTATTTGGTATGTCCAATAGACAGTGTCTTTCAGCTCTCCCCACATAAAGAAAAGTATACAGGCATGAAATTCGGGGAACGGCCTGTCCAAGGTATGGGTCCCCTGTGTCCAATCCATCGATATGGAAACAGTTCGTGAAGACATGCTACAGTACATCGTGCGCTATGGGTTGGACGGCCATCATGTTAGCATACCACAGGTACCTTCTAGTCTGCAGAGGAACGTCACCTAGCAACTGTGAAAGATGGGCGGTTTGGAGGCTGCGACACTTGTGCGCGTACAATGTTCCATCTATGAGAAACAGGCCCAAGAGCTGATGGTTTACTATCCCACAATGCACGTTGACACTCCATGGACACAGACGTTCCATCTAAGGAAGCCAAGGAGCATTATTAGCAGACCAGTAGTGCATGTTTCGGCGGTTTACCTGGCCATAACTGGTAAATGTGGCCTCATCACTAAACAACATACATGATACATCTGGAGTATCCTTTCTTAATGCCCATGTAGAGAAGTTATGACGATTCTTACAATCGTCCCATGCGGCGCTTGATGGAGACAGATGTGATAGGGATGGAACCTACGTAGATGAAGAATGAGTAGGATACTTGCCTGACACTTGCCACTCCCTCGTGCGACTGCCCCGGACCTAACGTGCGAATGAACTGTAACAGCAGCAAGAATATTCATTCCCCCCATCACCACCCCCTTCCCTCGTCAGTAGTTTCCTTCTGTTACGCTGTCTTGGTGTTAAACCAGAATTTTCACGTAACAGGACGAAGAGATTTACAAATAACTGCCAGCATGGCTGACGTCTATTGGAATGTCTGTCCGCATTCACTGTACGAGAACGGACTGCATTCGTCCAAGTCTCCATAATCGACGAGCATGTCAGTTTTTCCTGCGTCCACTCACGACTTTCTACTTGCACTTTCTGTCTTTCTTTCTCGGGGCCTGTGTCCCCCTCCAACGCGGGGTCGACTTTGTTAGTACGGATTTGGCAGCGTTAATTGCAGAGGGTGGCCGAATGCCCTTCCTGACGCCACCCCGAACCCACGGGACGGAAGTAGTGTACCCCTGCTGTCTACGTCTAGTGGAAGTCATGAAATAGTGCGAACGTCTGCAAATGTCTGTGAGCCGTGTAACTGAGATGGAACTTGGGGACCAGCCCGGTATTCACCTAGTGGGATGTGGAAAACCGCCTAAAAACCACATTCAGGCTGGCTGGTGTACCGGTTCTCGTCGTTAATCCGCCGGGAGCATTGAATTCGGGGCCGGCGCGCCTACCCGAGTCCAGGATGCAGCGCATTACCGCTCTCGGCTACCCTGGCGGGCGACCTTCTACTTGCACTGTCACACACTAATTAAGTAGCAACTTGCAGAGCACTCAAGGAACACACGAGCGCAATACAAGCAAACGTAACACTATTGTACCTAGCAACTACTCAGGTAGTATGGCACAGACAAGAGTGGATGCATTAACTTTGCATAGTACGATATCTCGTAAACGACTCGAGCTAGAATCCTGAAACGAACACCACTGGCATTCTAATTTACTCTATTTTTAGTTTGTTGATGGCAATAGCCTTTTTTGCAATTACAATTGTATGTTTTTAATAAAAACTACACTTTCTAAGTATTATTACAGTCTGTGTATTGGCTAACAATACGAGCCCCCGATGACCAATCCAGTCTGTGAAAAGCGCGCATCAGTAGCACTTTCCATTTCCGTAATGTTTGCGGTTCAAGTTTTAGGTGATAAACCCTGCATACTAAAGTTGCTGAAAAACAAACAACTATGAATAAAATAATACATCAGATCGTTTTGCTACTATTTGTCGTATTAAAACTATTGTTATTCCTTCGGTAACTGTGATGTAGAAAATACTGTATGTGTGAAACGCTGGTCGAATGTAAGAGAGGGCCTGAAGGTTAAATAAATAAATAAGAACGTAGGAAAAGAAGTTTGGAAACTTGATAAGTCGCACCAATACATGAGAAAAGATGTAGGAATAATCCTCTGATTACAGAGCCACATCACTAACCTCGATTTGTAGCAGGATTTTCGAACGTATACAGGGCACGAACATTATGAATTACGTCCAAGAAACCATATTTTGACACATAACATGGATTCAGAAAATATAGTTCTTGCGAAACAAATATAGTTCTTTATTCACGCGAAATAACGAGTGTAATCGACAGCGGATCTCAAACTGATCGCATGTTTTGTAAGATGTGTATATTTCTATCGTCTATTGCCAAACCACAATTTATGAAAGATGTTTATATTTTATTAATAGGATTAAGTAGGAATAATTAATATTTGTCATGATGGAAATAATTGTGGTAGCAGGGAATGTCTGCACCAAAGTATTGTTGGCAAGAGAGACCACACATTGATATAATTTTAAAAAGGGCGGGAGAGACCGCGTATGGATAAATTTTAAGAAAAGAGCGGGAAAGACCGCGCATTGATACATTTTTAATGGTAGCAGCGATTGTCTGCACCAGAAAGCATTGATGGCAGGAGAGACCGCACTTTAGTGTTCGTAGGAAGTCAGTAGTAAGCGAGATGTGAAGCGAGTTGGTAGCAGGTCTGAAGCGAGAGGTTGAGAGGAGCGGTGTGCCTGCCAGCCACCAGCTATGATTTACAAGAGATTATAAACGGATGTACAGAGACATCAGCTAACCTTTATAATAAGAGGAACTAATACTAATGATTTAATTCTTTGAGAAACTCAAGACTACTGAAAGTATGTTTGTGCAATGCTAGTTGTAAGATTATTGTAAAAAGTAAGTCCCATTTGAACGTTTGTAAAATCATTTCATTCAGAATATAAATAATTTTTGCCAGCAATATTGTATCACTGATTATAATCCATCCCAAAAACCATCAACGTAAAACTTTACAAAATTTTATTGTTGTCAAGAAAAAGTTTAACTATGAATTACGTAACGTTAGTCAAAGTAATTAAAGAATAACGTCAGCTTTTCTATTAAAGAATAACGTCAGCTTTGGTAATAAATACAGCCACTTATTATGACAGCCCACCAGAAGTTAATAGAGTATAGTAAAGCAGAGTAAGTATATTCATGTCGCAGTTCGATGTAGCAGTCAGGTGGCGATCCAGTAACAGTAAAAAAAGGTAAGGAACAGGTTTGGATTATTGCAAGTAACGACTGAGGGCCACGACGACGACACATTTTATGTTTCGTAGAAATAATCAGCAAATCACTTTTAATAGGCAGCATTTAAATTTGTATGCGAAGATTGAGAAAGAGAATTAATTTCAAGGGGAAGATTCTATTTGTTATTATTAAGCAAGAGATAGAAATCCTAAGGGAAGGTTTCATAGGTTATTCTAGAAGGGAAGGTTGCGTGTCAAATGAGATATAGAGGAGACGGGAAGGTTTCAGTTTCTATATTTCCATAAAGCTTTTGACACCGTTTCTCACAAACTGCTGCTAACCAAATTGCATGCCTATCGAATATCGTCTCGTAATTTCCTGTCAGAATGTTCACAGTTCGTAGCAACTGACGGGAAGTCGTCGAGTAATACAGAAGTCCTACAGACTACGTGCTGTTTCTAATCTACATAAAACATTTAGAGGACAATCTCAACAGTCATCTTAGATAGTTGCGAATGATACTATTATTTATCGCCTAGTAAAATCTTCAGGAGATCAAAACCAATTGCAAAATGATTTGGACAAGAGACTTGTATACTGCGAAAAGTGGCAGTTGACCATAAATAATGAAAAGGTCATCTACATAAGGATTGAAAGGAAACCGTTAAATTTCAGTTACACGATAAATCACACAAATCTAAAGGCCGTCAGTTCAACTAAATGCCTTGGGATAAGAACTACGAACAACTTCATTTTGAACGATCAGTCTGATGGTGCTGTGGCAATATTAAACCAAAGATTGCTTTCTATTGAATAAACACTTAGAAGAGACAATATATGCGCTAAACAGACTGGTTATATTACACTTGTCCATCTTCTGCTAGAGTACTGCTGTGAGGTACTGGATCTTTACCAGATAGGTTTGACAGAGGTTGTCGAAGGAGTTAAAAGTAGCGCAGCTCGTTTTGTACTGTCGCAAAATAGGGGAGAGAGTCACGGAGATGAATGGCGAGATGGGGTAGTAATCGTTAAAAGAAAGGAGGTTTTCGTTGCCGAGAGATTTCTTCATAACATGTCAGTCTGTAGCTTTCTGCTCCGAATGCGAAAATATTTTTTGACGCCCACTTAGGGAGAAAGGTCATCGTAATAAAATAAGAGAAATCAGAGCCCGCGCGGTAAGATTCAAATGTTCGTTTTTCCTAGCGTCGTTTTCTAGAAGGGAACGACAGAGCAACAGTCTCTAAGTGATTCGATGAGCCTCTGCTAAGCGCTAATGTGTGAATTTCAGAGTAGTCGCGTAGTTATATCCGTAGGCTGCTTGGTGTGCTTGATCCCGCACAACCTTCTTGCGTCACCATCTTTCTGTACAAAAAAGTAACGTCTCAGATTTTATCCACTAAATAATATAAATAGGTTGTACACTGTGATGGGCGTACATAATTCCTTTATTGTAACCCCGAAATTAACTTTACATATATCGATTTTGTCTCTTTAGTAGCAATGTACTGAGTTGTTTCTGCTAGGAAGGTGTTTACCTAAATCTCTACCCGATCCATCACCCGACAAGATCGTACTTTGTTTACTAAACGACAGTGAGGAACTGTATCGAATGCCTCCTGGAAGACAAGGAAAATGGCACCAACATGCTCGGTATTTCACTGGCGAACAGAACAACCTGTGGTCTGCAAATGGTTGGTTCAAATGGTTCTGAGCACTATGGGACTCAACATCTGAAGTCATCAGTCCCCTAGAACTTAGAACTACTTAAACCTAACTAACCTACGGACATCACACACATCCATGCCCGAGGCAGGATTCGGACCCGCGGCCGGCTGGTGGTCTGCAAGATATTTGCTTACTAAGCACATATTAATTGTGATAGAGGAGTTCTTTCACCAAAACTTTAATACTGCATGAGTATAAAACATGTTCCATAATCCAGTACCTCATCTCATACCTTTCAAAGTTCACAGACGTTCTCTTGCGTACGTTGCGCGAGTAGCACTCCAGGACTTCGCGGAAGTCAGCTACGCTGCTGTGCAAAACTTAAGGTTGAAAGTAACTTTAACATAATGTGTCACTGCCAAGTAACATGGCTCAATGGAACTCGGACCGTGTACATAAAGAAGTGCCACACTACATTCGGAGGTTCTTCTTCTTCTTATTTTGCTACTGCATTTATCCCACAGTGTGAGCAGGGTCGGCAATGTTAAGTACGGAAGTGGCATGGTTAATATTAAGGGGTGGCCGGATGCCTTTCCTGCCGCCACCCCATACCCACCAGGACGGAAGGAGTGTACCCCAGCTGTCTGCGTCTTGTGTAAATCGTGAAATAGTGTGAATGTGTTTCAAATGTCTGCGAGTCGTGTAACTGAGGCGGAACGTGGCAACCAGACCAGTATTCACGTAGTAGGATGTGGAAAACCGCCTAAAAACCACCTCCAGGCTGACCGGCACACCGGCCGTCGTCGTTAATCCGCCAGGCGGATTCGATCCGGGTCCGGCGCGCCTACCCGAGTCCAGGACGCAGAGCGTTAGCGGTCTCGGCTATCCTGGCGGGTCACTACATTGCGGAGGGTAACTGAAAGAAAAACGCATTGACACGAACAGAGCTGTCAGGGGTATTTTAAATCAAGTACAATAAGTACACTGATGTCATCGGGATTTATGACGGTCCCCTGGAAATTACGAAAGGCGGGAAATGGTTCTCAATAGGTTGTGTGTTCACCACGGACGGCAATGCTTGCCCTTCGCCGTGCTCCCATGATGGCCACAAGGTTGCCAAGGAGTCCTTACAGGAAGGCGCTCTCACTTCTCCACCAGTGCGGTTGACACCTGGTGGATGATCGCTGGCGCATGTATACATGCTGCAGTACGTGTCCCAGGTGCATTCCACACATGTTCTATGGGATTTCAGTGGTGTGAACCAGTCCATTCGCCGAATATCCTCTTGTTCCAACAGCTCCTCCACATGCGCTGTTTGATGCGGTCGCGTGTTGTCATCCACGAAATTGAAGTCAGAGCGGAATGTACAGCTTGAAAGGCGCAGTTGGAGAAGGAATGAAGTGTCACAACGACGTTGATCGGTGGGTGCACCGTTCGAAGATTTGGAGGTCAGTAGCCTCCCCTCCCCTCCCCTCCCCTCTCCCTAACACTATGCCTCCATACACCATAACACCTGGATCACCAAAAGGATCATATTCGACTGCGTTTCCGGCTGTATTACGTGTTCCCGCCTCTCGCCATAGGAAGATACGTCCAACATTGTCGATAATGATCGTTTTGGTCTCACAAAGTGGCCGCGGCTACTCGTCATTACCGATTTCGTCCATATTCATAGTACATGCTGGGCTTGGTCAGAAATCAAAGTGACAGAACTGAGATGTGCAGACGGCCACGCGTTACGAAGAAAATAGCACAGTCGGCAATAAATCATTAAATGTAAGGATAGCAGAATAAATCTATTTAAGTATCAGAATATACACTCCTGGAAAGTGAAATAAGAACACCGTGAATTCATTGTCCCAGGAAGGGGAAACTTTGTTGACACATTCCTGGGGTCAGATACATCACATGATCACACTGACAGAACCACAGGCACATAGACACAGGCAACAGAGTATGCACAATGTCGGCACTAGTACAGTGTATATCCACCTTTCGCAGCAATGCAGGCTGCTATTCTCCCATGGAGACGATCGTAGAGATGCTGGATGTAGTCCTGTGGAACGGCTTGCCATGCCATTACCACCTGGCGCCTCAGTTGGTCCAGCGTTCGTGCTGGACGTGCAGACCGCGTGAGACGACGCTTCATCCAGTCCCAAACATGCTCAATGGGGGACAGATCCGGAGAGCTTGCTGGCCAGGGATACATGCGGACGTGCATTGTCCTGTTGGAACAGCAAGTTCCCTTGCCGGTCTAGGAATGGTAGCACGATGGGTTCGATGACGGTTTGGATGTACCGTGCACTATTCAGTGTCCCCTCGACGATCACCAGTGGTGTACGGCCAGTGTAGGAGATCGCTCCCCACACCATGATGCCGGGTGTTGGCCCTGTGTGCCTCGGTCGTATGCAGTCCTGATTGTGGCGCTCACCTGCACGGCGCCAAACACGCATACGACCATCATTGGCACCAAGGCAGAAGCGACTCTCATCGCTGAAGACGACACGTCTCCATTCGTCCCTCCATTCACGCCTGTCGCGACACCACTGGAGGCGGGCTGCACGATGTTGGGGCGTGAGCGGAAGACGGCCTAACGGTGTGCGGGACCGTAGCCCAGCTTCATGGAGACGGTTGCGAATGGTCCTCGCCGATACCCCAGGAGCAACAGTGTCCCTAATTTGCTGGGAAGTGGCGGTGCGGTCCCCTACGGCACTGCGTAGGATCCTACGGTCTTGGCGTGCATCCGTGCGTCGCTGCGGTCCGGTCCCAGGTCGACGGGCACGTGCACCTTCCGCCGACCACTGGCGACAGCATCGATGTACTGTGGAGACCTCACGCCCCACGTGTTGAGCAATTCGGCGGTACGTCCACCCGGCCTCCCGCATGCCCACTATACGCCCTCGCTCAAAGTCCGTCAACTGCACATACGGTTCACGTCCACGCTGTCGCGGCATGCTACCAGTGTTGAAGACTGCGATGGAGCTCCGTATGCCACGGCAAACTGGCTGACACTGACGGCGGCGGTGCGCAAATGCTGCGCAGCTAGCGCCATTCGACGGCCAACACCGCGGTTCCTGGTGTGTCCGCTGTGCCGTGCGTGTGATCATTGCTTGTACAGCCCTCTCGCAGTGTCCGGAGCAAGTATGGTGGGTCTGACACACCGGTGTCAATGTGTTCTTTTTTCCATTTCCAGGAGTGTATTATGCAACCAGTGTACGATACTACTTGGCCGTCATGGCGCCTTGCACAACCGCCACTGCACCCTGGATTCTCACGTCAATTTTCCGCTGAGCATAATGGAGCCTTCGCCAGCTCGCCCCCGTCCCGCAGTACGGGTATCCAGGAGCTGTTGCCCTCGCAGACTACCGATTCGAGCCCTGACATCGGCGTGATGAAGTTAATCGGGATTCAGGTGTGAAATAAATAATTTCTGCTGTCAATGGCGAATATTACGACTGATGTCCCTCGAAAAAATTTACATGACTGTGAACACCAGCCATGGAGATTTAATGAAAAGTTAATCCCTCCTTGTCATTTAAACCCAACACTCTACCTGGCACACTATTCCCCCAAAGAGGAGCATCATCCAGTGATCGCAACGTGGCTATCAGGCTGTTGGTTCCCTCGCAATGTCGAAGACGGCGCTGGCTTCGTACGTGGAGCAGCCTGTATTGAGGTACCGTAGCTATCACTAGCATGCACCGTAACTGAATCGTTCAACTCCGTAATTCTTACGAAGACCGCTGCTATGAGCGTCTGGATAGACGCTGTCCTGTTTTGCATTTTTATGTATAACTTTGCTCCTCAGTGACAGGTAAAGGCCTATATGGGTCGCGGCTAATAATCTCAAACAGAACGAAACGACATCGAGATCCCCGTACGGTTGGGGCCATCGGTAGCCCCACGCTTGCATGTATACACTCGTACACAGAAACGCGCTTCCCGTAACACTAGCGTGGGTTTACGGCTTCAGTGCGAAGAGTCAGAGGTATATAGAAATCTCTGTGTGGCTATATATATGCAGGGTGAATTAAAATTAGCGCACTCAACTGCCAAATCTCGATAGCCTGCGTAGCAACGGTACTAAAAAAATCTAACAAAATTTTGTACCGTCGCATAGTATCAGTACAGATAGGACACCAAAGAGAGAGAATTTCACCACACTGAAGTCACATGTAAGACAAGTACCTTCATTCTATGCTGTTTACCTGCAACACCTAGTCATTTTGTGAGTTTGGGGAAAGACTGAGCCGGCCATTGTGGCCGAGTGGTTCTAGGCGCTTTAGTCCGGGACCGCGCTGCTGCTACGGCAGCAGGCTCGAATCCTGCCTCAGTTATGGACGTGTGTGATGTCCTTAGGTCAGTTAGGTTTAAGTATTTCTAAGTCTAGGGGACTGATGACCTCAGATGTTAAGTCCCATAGTGCTCAGAGCCATTTGAACCATTTTTTGGAGAAACTGAATTCTGAGAATGGCTTAATTTTTCTTCAAAAAGGTTTGCTATGTTATGGTATTTAATGGAGGACCTTTACTCTTTTACTATGAAGTAATATTTATTTAGAAAGAAGTTTCATTTGCCGAAGATCATTACTAGTTATTTTATTATTATTTTCATCAACGTTTCCTAAGAGGACGCATGTCATGAATAACTGCAGCGTAGGCAACGCAGACGATCGCGCTGAACAAATTGCGTAAGGAAAACCTTACCGCTGATTAAGGTGTACAAATAGCGAGCGCAGTAGGGGAAAAACATTACAAAGGATAAAGAAGCTGAAAGTAGCTCGAACAGTCCACGGGTGTACTGCCGGTTCATAGTATCCAACGGGCACAATATTGTGCGCGTTGGACACTATGAATCGGCAGTATACCCGTGGACTGTTCGAGCGACAAATACGCCGGGAGAAACTGAAGAATCACAAAAGCTAAAAGTAAATACATAAGGCAAAAATAAAAAATAAAAACAGTCAGTGCAGCCGGTATGTTTTGCATTAGAACACTAGAGTTCGATTTTTCAATTTAGCAATTTTCATCTACACAATGTTTCTGTAGAATCCACTGCTACTTAAAAGATAGAAATCCTACAATTACAGCTGTTTTTAACGTTGAACGTAATAATATTCCAAGAAGTGCCAAAAATACTCATCAAAACTAAAAATTTGTTAAAATTAATTACCTGCCGTAGAGCAGATACATCATAAAAACATATCTGTTGATATTAAACATACATACTGCTTTCGGTAAGAATGGACAATTGACTGATATCTGAAAGAAGTAATTAGGCGTTCATGATGACGGTAATAAACGTAATAACAGAGTTTGATAGTTACATCTACATGACCAGTCTGCGATCTATTTGCAGTTAAGTATCTGACAGAGGGTTTATCGAATCACCTTCAGACTAATTCTCTATCGTTCCACACTCTAACAGAGCGCAGGGAAAATGAGCATATATATCCTTGTGTGCGATCTCTGATTTCTCTTATTTTAATACGATGATCATTTCTCCCTATGTATATAGGTCCCGATAAAAAAAAAATATTGCCTGTGAAGAGGATTCTTTACCGGTGACGTAATTTCCTAAACAAATGTAATGGATTTTTTATTTTCTTCCATTATCCGCACAGTTGTGATAATGGTCGTTTTTTGTGGAGACAAGTTGCGAAACCATCACCTCCAGTTTCCAACCACGGCCTTAGACATGCGTGAGTAATGTACGTGTATTCTGTAGATGGAACAGGAGCAAATAGCACTAAGGGTAGAAGGAACTGGAGCAAATAGCACTAAGGGTAGATGACACATTAGTAACTGATGGGCATAGTGTGGCAAATCTATTTAAAAAGTACTTTATATCCGTTACTGATAGAATGGGACTTTCAGGATCAGTAAATAATGCCCTTGAATATCTGAAACTAGCCTTCACAAATAGCTTCAAGTACATGAATATATCACTCACTTCACCAAAAGAAATAACGTCCATAATAAAATCTTTAAAAACAAAGCATTCTAGTGGGTACGATGAAATATCAACAAAGTTAATTAAGGCATGTTCTTGTGAGTTTAGTACAATTCTAAGTTACTTGTGTAACCAGTCAATTATAACTGGGACATTTCCTGACTGGCTAAAATATGCAGATGTTAAGCCTCTATTCAAGGAAGGGGATAAAGAGATACCATCAAACTACAGACCGATTTCACTTTTGCCAGCATTCTCAAAAATTTTAGAAAAAGTAATGTACAGGCAGCTGCTCAACCATCTGACCACAAATAACATATTATCAAGAACACAGTTTGGATTTCTGAAGGGCTCTGATATTGAGAAGGCTATTTACACCTACAGTGAAAATGTACTTAATTCATTAAATAACAAATTACAAGCAGCAGGTATTTTCTGTGATTTGTCAAAGGCATTTGATTGTGTGAGCCACAACATCCTTTTAAGTAAATTAGAATTCTATGGTGTCACGGGCAGTGCTTCAAAATGGTTCAAGTCATACCTCACTAACAGGAAACAAAGGGTGTCAGTGCAAGGGACTAGTGAATTAAGTCATCAGTCATCATCAGAATAGGAAGAAATTACATGTGGTGTCCCACAGGGATCCATCTTAGGGCCATTGCTTTTTCTTGTGTACATTAATGATCTCTCATCAGTTACACTGCCAGAAGCAGAGTTCGTTTTGTTTGCAGATGACACAAGTATTGCAGTAAATAGAATGTCAAGTGTAGTTCTAGAAAGATCTGCTAATGATATTTTCATGGATATTGATAAATGGTTTAAAGCCAACTCACTGACATGAAACTTCGAAAAGACTCACTATATGCAATTCAGAATCTGTAAGAGGTTTCTACCCAGCATATCCATAAAATACGAAGAAGGGCAGATAGAAGAGGTTGACAGTCTTAAATTCCTGGGATTACAACTTGATAATAAATTCAGTTGGGAAGAGCACACCACAGAATTGCAGAAACGCCTTAACAAATCTGTATTTGCAGTTCGAGTGTTAGCAGACATAGGCGACATAAAAATGAAAAAGCTTGCATACTTCGCCTACTTTCATTCCATAATGTCATATGGTATAATATTTTGGGGTAACTCTTCAAGTCAAACAAAAGTTTTCAGAGTCCAAAAGCGTGTAATACGTATTATTTGTGGAGTACGTTCACGGACGTCCGGTCGAAACCTCTTCAAAGAACTGGGTATACTAACTACTGCCTCTCAGTATATTTACTCATTAATGAAATTTGTCCTAAATAATATATCTCTTTTTCCAACAAACAGCTCAGTTCATACATACAATACCAGGAACAAAAATGATCTGCACAAGGACTTAAAAGCACTTACTTCAGTTGAAAAAGGGGTCCACTACTCAGGAACACTCATCTTCAATAATTTGCCAGTAAACATAAAAAATTTAGTTACAAATAAAGATCAGTTTAAAAGGAGCCTGAAAGACTTACTAGTGGCCAACTCCTTCTACTCCATTGACGAATTTTTTAATAGAAACAAATGATGTATTGTATATATTCATACTATTAGTATTGTTATTTCATTATAAAAAAATAAAAAAAATTGACATGTTCCACATCCACGAGGATTTCCTCAGCACGGATCTATGGAACTAAAACTAATCTAATCTAATCTAATCTAATAAAACCGGTGACCTAGAAACGACGGAGAGGCTTCGTCCCGCCGTAGCCACCTGTGGTTGACAACCCCACAACAGGCCACAGTAATCAACCCACTCCATCGCCGCTCCACACCGAACCCAAGGTTTCTGTGCGGTTCAGCCCCCAGTGGACCCCCACCGGGAATGTTTCATGCCAGACAAGTGCAACCCCAAATGTTTGCATGGTAGAGTAATTATGGTGTATGCGTACGTGGAGACAGTGTAATCGCCGAAATAGTGTAACAGAGGCGGAATAAAGGGAACCAGCCCGCATTAACGCAGCCAAATGGAAAACCGCCTTAAAAACCATCCACAGGCGGGCCGGCACACCGGAACTCGACAATAATCCGCCGGGCGGATTTGTCCCGGGACCGGCACGTCTTCCTGCTCGGGAAGCAGTGCGTTAGACCGCGCGGCTAGCCGGGCCGACTTGAGTAATGTGGCTAATGTGGTTACTCACATGTACTGTATATTAGTGGGAACTGTATGACTGCGTGATTAATATCCAAGTTGCTGGTCCTATCCACCATTAGTACGTCAGAACTTCATAAAAGTGTAAGGGACTCGGAAGTGGCAAGCGTGATAGTTGTTACTAGTCGACTGAACTAATATCAGGGAGGTACAGTGAAAACTGGGCTCCAATGAATTAGACGAAGTAGTGCACAACAATGTGCTTGCTCCATGTGGTATGCACGGTTGAAGGGGGATCCACCAAGGATAAAAGGAACAGGGATGGACAATAAACAGAAGAGTGGAGTCGACGTTGTTGGCTTTTTTACTTTGGGAGAAGGAGTATAAGGGGAGAAAAAGGAAGCAATGTTGACAATGCTCCGAAAAGAATGGAAGGAGGTAGTGTGAGGAAGACCACAGATTAAATGTTTGGATACCTTTTTGAAGATATAATAATAAAAAAAGGATTGCAGTCTCTTTTTTATGTTAAACTGTTGCACGCATTTCGTATAAGACATGCTGTACTTTATAAAGTTAAAATTACACCTACACCCCAAACAGAACTTTCGAACGCGAGTTTTGTAACGCAAAATTCGACTTAGTGCAGTAACTGAGTAGCAGAGCTACCTATGCAGAATTTAGTGAGGTTGCTAATCTTACGTGTGATTATAGTGATGCCAAACTGCCTTTCTGTGACGTCCATTTTCTGCTGGAAACAGGCACGAAACGAAATTTTGTTACAGGTACTTCTGTACTTTTGCGTTGTTGCACTGTGGCAATTGCCTTATAGCCCGTATCATTGCTCGATGTAAGAATTTTGAGAACTTGATATGACAATCACTATAATAAAGTGCTGTTCTCCTGTTACTATTTCATCACGTTCCACACATCTTACGTCGCTGAAGTTCTGTAACAAGGCTCTTTGCGATGTTACACAATTATATATACATAATTCCAATTAAGAATGACGGTGTCGTAATTCGACCGTTGCAAATATTAAATATTACTTGTGTATGTGACACTATTATCCACACTGTGTGCTGTAACTTACACAAAAACTGCATCTTCATATAAACACCCATTCCTGATATATATTGTATAGTCCTCTTTAGCTGCGCCACCCTGCATATGCCCCCAATAAAACATTTAGTTATATTACTGATCAACTCAGTTCTGACAGCAGAACTTTATTACTGATTTGGAATTCACTGCTGCAGTAATCAATGCGTCAGGTATTGGCCGAACCACAGTAACTACAACGGTGTCAGCAGACAGCTGAACACTCCCACGTAGTACTTCTAAGCTCTGCCCAAACCCGAACACTTGAGCAACAGCTTCGGCAAATGTGGTTCAGAAACACAGACTCCAAAGACAGGGTCGCCCTAAGGGATTTCAGCACGGAATCGGAATCATGCAGATTTCCGGGGATAAGTTCTGAGTTTCTTTCACGAGCAGTCTTGCCAGTTGCGGCAGCTTTGGGAGATATAAGAACTCGGGAGAGCGTCTGCGACAGCGCAGCCGGGCTCGCCGGAAAATCCCTCGGCGGGCGAGATCCGATCCAGGCCACCGGACGAGTTCCCGCGTGTTGCAACTTTCATAAGCCCATAAACTACACTCACTTCGATTTGCACGCTCCTGCCTCTGGAACTTAACAGTACGAGATAATTTAGAGGATATGTCGGCAATTAAGTAACTTCTCTTCGCACTCAAATGTAGAAACTACTACAATCAGTCATGTTTACTGAACTTTCCACTTCGCGTTTAAGATTATCATATCTCCATCATCAGGTGAGTTAATCTCAAATCAAATGAAGAATATATTAACGATTTTTCCGTGCCACATTTCTGGGCGATCTGTGGCTCTCTCTGGCGGCGTAAGAATAAACAGAGACTGACGTAGTCAATTTTAGTTATGTGTATTCTGTTAATGTATGTGCATGTGCATGTAGCAATTTGAACATCTTTCAGTGGTAACAGACTACAATCGCTGATATTCTAGTCCAGACAGAGTCTAAATGTCCTCTTCGGATCTACAGTTTAACAGGAAGAAAACATTACTATGCCTGTCTGCATAACTGAATAAACAGTACAAATGTGGAAAAACAACGTAACAAAGAGACATCACAACATTGTTAGCATACCTGCTGGAAACAATACAACTGTGCATGAATCGCACGAGCATAACGAGAGAACACAGGCGCCACGTTGTCCATAGCAGCAACAGTGTGGCCCAGAGTGGAGACGAGTTCGTCACTGGAGCCATTATAGCTACGGCACATCATGGAAGATGCGGAAGCGTTGATGGGCGTTTACACACTTGGTCAATAGGCGGCGGCAGAGCGCCATTATATCTGCACTGCTGGCCACCGTAAATGCAACACCAAGAAAGACAAGAGGTAGCACAACAAAATTTATGTTGTAGATAACATGTTGACCAAGTATCAAATGATTACGTTTACAGACGTCTGTGACATGTGGTTCCTGCCAGAATCAGTAGCCAGAGTAGCCGCCATTGTTGGAGATCACCGCTGCCACACGTCTCGGCATTGAGTCAAAGAGATGTTGGATGTGTTCCTGGGGTACAGCAGCCCAAGCAGCTTCCACACGTTGCCAAAGATCATCTGGTGTGGCAGCTGGGGATGTAATCTGGGTCACTCGTTGAGCAACCATGGACCACATGTTTTCTATCGGTGAACGATCCGGAGAGCGAGCCGGCCAGGGAAGCAATTCAATCTGGTTATTGACGAAGAACCTTTGGTCAATGCGTGCCACTTGTGGTCGCGCATTATCCTGTTGAAATATGGCTGTGGCCGAGCCCTGAAGGTAAGGAAGGACAACTGGCTCCAGCACCTCGGATATGTAGCGCCGGCTATTTAAAGTACCGGCAATGCGTACTAGAGGCGTGCGAGAGTAATATCCAATACCGCCCCATACCATAATACCCGGTGCAAGACCAGTGTGGTGGTGCATAATGCAGCTGTCCAGTATCCTCTCTCCACGGTGTCTCCACACTCGAATCCGACCATCGTGGTGCTGCAGACAGAAGCGTGCCTCGTCAGTAAAGACAACGTCATACCATTCTGCCGTCCACATCCGTCTGCCAACACACCATTGGCGACGGAGACGTCTGTGGTTCTGCGTCAATGGTAGACGAAGCAATGGACGTCTTGCGGACAGACCACTCTGCTGTAAACGGCGTCGAATGGTACGCGCAGGCACTGGATGATGCGTTACAGACGCAATGTGCTGTGCTATGGTTCGGGATGTCACTGAGCGATCCGTCAGTGCCATGCGCACAATTTACCTATCAGCACGTGCAGTGGTGCATCGAGGTGAATGCGATCGACCACGTCGGTCCGTCGTACCCTCCTGCATCCAACGGTCACATATCCACATTACAGTTGTTTGGTTTCGTCCAACACGATAGCGATTTCTCTGTATGATAATCCACAAGCTCGGTAAGCCACTATCCTTTCTCTGTCGAACTCGGATACTTGATCAAACGATGTTCGCTGTTGTCTATGAGGCATAACTGATCGTCTTGTGAAACAACCACAAGGTAAACACACGTGCCGAACGTACACTCGTCGAAATCGCCAAGCCTTAAATGGCGCTATGAGGTGGCGCCACAGGCGCGCGTGATGTGCGTCTGCGCTGAAATTCTAAGCAGTTGCATATCTCATCGCTGCAAACCCATGGTGTAAATTTCACTTGATTCGGATGCTTCCTTCAGGGTGTTGCATTTACGGTGGCCAGCAGTGTATTATTAAATATTCTTTGCAACTAAAAATTGTACTCGCTAGATATTTTGACTGAGGAATGGTTATTGCATAATGGGGAAACTTATCTTCGGTCTAAACGAAAAAAATCACAAGCATTTAAATAATTTCCCACCATAAAGCAAAATCTGTCGGTTCCACGCTGAATCTTTGAAATACTTAGATGGCACATAACTAAAGTTACAGCTTGTTTACAAATACAGATAAATTAACTTGGTACAGGTGGCACTACGTACATAGTCCCTGCATGTGGATGATTCAGTAAGTGTAATAGCAATGTCTATTTCCTGGTGCATTGTATATCCTGAGATAACAGCTAGACTCTTATCGAAACAGGTCATTGAAGAAATAAAATAAAGAATTATAATAAGTGACCTTGTCTACCAAACATTCTTTTTTTAAATTGATTCAGTCGAGTGTGAGGCATAGGTGCTACACTCTTGCCTGAACGTGATAAGTAACAATGGGCAGTATGTTCGGAACCACTACGGAGTCAGTTATTAAGACACTCTCACTCATCCGTACATTCAGCGTAAAATAGCTTTCACTAATTTAAACAATCTTGTGCACAGTGACGATTATCTTTCGTTGTTGGTTTAAAAGAACTTTGTATTTGATATGAATCAATATATTTGGAACACATGAGGCCAAAAGTGTGGTATTTGATTTAGTAAATGAGTGTCATTACGTCATGGAACCTATACATAAGATTTTTTGAATAAAACCGTCTACAGTGTTCAGTGAAAGTCATAATCTATTGTGATATTTCTGAATCTGATATCATCAGATATCAAAAACTCTGAGCGTACAAAATGAATTACAGTGTCACTATTAAAAGCTGTGCCTAACTGGGCCTTCAGCTTCTTATATACTACTACTCGTTGTGTATTGAGGAAATGTAGGAGAGAATCAGAAATTCAAGTAGCACTTTCCACTGTAGATACTGACTATTCTAAATAAAACTCATATCAATTTTAATAGCTTATGTAATTATGTGTTATAGCTGCAGCAGTTATATATGGACGATCATCTTTTTGGCGTTGTAAGCTTCTGTTGTTTTTCTCCGTCTTTGCGGAGAACTTTTTTAATCCCTGCTGCAAAGACAATGTATTTATTTTTTCTATTCTTTAGCCAAACATGTTTCGAAACATATGTTTTATCTTCGGTGGGACTCGTTTTGTTGTTCCTGTTGTTGTGGTATTGTCCAAAGACTGATTTGTTGCAACTCTCAGGGCTAGTCTATCAGGTGCAAGACTCTTCATCTCTCCATATCTACGGCATCCTACATGTTCTACATCTTAGGTGTTTTTCTATGTGTAATAACATTAACTCTTTTCTCGTCTGTTTTCACGTCACACTGAATGACCAAAATAAAGATGAAATGAGCAGCAAAAGTAACAAATAATTTCCCAATTATTGTGGAAAGTTACATTTTTCCTAATTGTCATTTATGTGTATGATCTCAAACCTCAACGACAACTGACTCATGCTGGATCCATATGGCACCTGTATCTCTAGTATTTCGATCAACTACTTTATCCCATGATTTTATGTAAATCTGTTAGGTATTAGTGTGGTGTGTAACTTACAACTCGATGTCTTCATTGTCTCGTTATTTATCCATGTACTTAAGCGAAGGACGTTGTATCTGTTCTGCTAAACTTATAAGTTAATAACCTTGTTACGCAATCGTAAAATCTAACTAATATGGATCAAAGATTTATGTAGATTATAACATTTCAAACACATAATTCTCTCTCTTTAAACCCCTCGACATTTCTCTGAAACCCCACCTTTATAGACCTGCACATCCATTGGAAATCCTATATTAAGTGGTCGAAAATTTACCGCTACGAGACGTCTTCAATAATAGGTCATCTAAATCTGGATAAGTATGTACAAAATTACGTATTACAGTCTATGACATTCCCCAGACTTACTTTCTTCACTCGTTTAGTGAGGGACTGTCCACAACCTCACGTAATTCTTGATCACTGGCATTGCCATATATGGTTGTGGCTGTTTATGTATTGCGTGTGGAATTTCGACTAATCTCCACTTTCACGCAACCTAAACTCTGTATTTAACCGAAGTGTTGTATGCTTTCAGTTTTTTAAAACTGGTTGAAATCTCAATAGCTGTAAATGTAATTGTACTTAAATGTAATTGTACTTAACAAACAGAATGCAAAGCGTTGAACTCAAAAATTCAAACAATGATCATAGAAAAGAAAATTTTTGTGGCTGGGGTGAAATCACGAAGGGCGTCCCACAGGATTCAGTTTTGGGTGAATTTCTGCTCCTTACGTTATAAGTTGGCTGTTTGGGTTTTTATGTTGGTAACGCCACGTAGTGCTCTGTATGAAAATCACTGACTGTGCTGTGTGCAGTCTGTGGCTGGTTGCCATTGTTGGAATAATCGCTATTGTAGTGTTGGGCAGTTGGATGTGAACAGCGCGTAGCGTTGCGCAGTTGGAGGTGAGCCGCCAGCTATGGTGGATGTGGGGAGAGAGATGGCAGAATTTCGAGATCGGACGATCTGGACGTGTGTCCATCACAAAGAGTAAATTTGTAATACTGTATAACATGAACTGACATATATACATATTATGACTTTTGAACTTTATTAAGGTAAATACACTCCTGGAAATGGAAAAAAGAACACATTGACACCGGTGTGTCAGACCCACCATACTTGCTCCGGACACTGCGAGAGGGCTGTACAAGCAATTATCACACGCACGGCACAGCGGACACACCAGGAACCGCGGTGTTGGTCGTCGAATGGCGCTAGCTGCGCAGCATTTGTGCACCGCCGCCGTCAGTGTCAGCCAGTTTGCCGTGGCATACGGAGCTCCATCGCAGTCTTTAACACTGGTAGCATGCCGCGACAGCGTGGACGTGAACCGTATGTGCAGTTGACGGACTTTGAGCGAGGGCGTATAGTGGGCATGCGGGAGGCCGGGTGGACGTACCGCCGAATTGCTCAACACGTGGGGCGTGAGGTCTCCACAGTACATCGATGTTGTCGCCAGTGGTCGGCGGAAGGTGCACGTGCCCGTCGACCTGGGACCGGACCGCAGCGACGCACGGATGCACGCCAAGACCGTAGGATCCTACGCAGTGCCGTAGGGGACCGCACCGCCACTTCCCAGCAAATTAGGGACACTGTTGCTCCTGGGGTATCGGCGAGGACCATTCGCAACCGTCTCCATGAAGCTGGGCTACGGTCCCGCACACCGTTAGGCCGTCTTCCGCTCACGCCCAAACATCGTGCAGCCCGCCTCCAGTGGTGTCGCGACAGGCGTGAATGGAGGGACGAATGGAGACGTGTCGTCTTCAGCGATGAGAGTCGCTTCTGCCTTGGTGCCAATGATGGTGGTATGCGTGTTTGGCGCCGTGCAGGTGAGCGCCACAATCAGGACTGCATACGACCGAGGCACACAGGGCCAACACCCGGCATCATGGTGTGGGGAGCGATCTCCTACACTGGCCGTACACCACTGGTGATCTTCGAGGGGACACTGAATAGTGCACGGTACATCCAAACCGTCATCGAACCCATCGTTCTACCATTCCTAGACCGGCAAGGGAACTTGCTGTTCCAACAGGACAATGCACGTCCGCATGTATCCCGTGCCACCCAACGTGCTCTAGAAGGTGTAAGTCAACTACCCTGGCCAGCAAGATCTCCGGATCTGTCCCCCATTGAGCATGTTTGGGACTGGATGAAGCGTCGTCTCACGCGGTCTGCACGTCCAGCACGAACGCTGGTCCAACTGAGGCGCCAGGTGGAAATGGCATGGCAAGCCGTTCCACAGGACTACATCCAGCATCTCTACGATCGTCTCCATGGGAGAATAGCAGCCTGCATTGCTGCGAAAGGTGGATATACACTGTACTAGTGGCGACATTGTGCATGCTCTGTTGCCTGTGTCTATGTGCCTGTTTTTCTGTCAGTGTGATCATGTGATGTATCTGACCCCAGGAATGTGTCAATAAAGTTTCCCCTTCCTGGGACAATGAATTTACGGTGTTCTTATTTCAATTTCCAGGAGTGTACATTGTTTGTTATCTATCAAAATCTTGCATTTGCCAACTATGCCTATCAGAAGTTAGTGCCTTCAGTAGTTAGAATCTTTTATTTATCTGGCAGTATTGGCGATCGCTGTATTGCAGTAGTTCGAGTAACGAAGATTTTTGTGAGTTAAGTGATTCATTAAAGGTATAGGTTATTATTAGTCAGGGCCATTCTTTTGTAGGAATTATTGAAAGTCAGATTGGGTTGCGCTAAAAATATTGTGTGTCAGTTTAGTGTTGATCAGAATAAGTAAAGAGAGAAATGTCTGAGTACGTTCATTTCTGCTCAGCTGTTTGAAAACCAAATAATGTAGAGGTTTTCCAGCACAGTAAAATATAAATTTTTCTAGGGGGACGTTTCAACGTATGTGAATGTCCTTCCTCTTAACACTCATCAGCAGAACTGATATTTTTTTCAGACGATATATTAGTGTTAGAATATTATACATTACATTTACATCCATGATCAGCAAACCACTATGACATGTGAATTTTTACAGTACGCTATATATTGCGGAGCGGAGAACTTTATCGCCAGTCTGCGACGGCTCACCTGAAGATGACTGGCAAGTGCCCAGTTGAAATATCGTGCGAAATATTGAACGACGACCGGCTGCAAGCCCGAAATTTGTTTGAACACTATGACATGTTTGACAAGGGGTACGTTCCATTTTACACGTTATTATGGGTTCTTACCGTTCCTTTCACATAGGAGCGCGGGAAAAATGATTGTTTAAAGGTCTCTGTGCGTGCTGTAATCAATCTACTTTGTAACCTCGCAGCAAAAATTTTGAAAGACAATATTTAAATGTTAACGAGAATAGAACCTAGTGTAACCTCCCAGCAATATAAAAAATTATAGATAATAAATGTGAGAACTATCAATCTGAGCCAAATGTAAGCTGCCCACAAAAATGTAAGACAATTCAATGATAATGAAATCTCAGTGACAATGAAAACGCAAGTAGACCGAAATGTCGATCTTAGGCACTATGCAACTTTGAATGTAAGTGAAACTTTTCTTTAAGGAAATGCATGGGAAACTTTCTTTCAATTCAAATGATTGTTTTCTTAAAAATTTGCTTTGAAAATAAAATTATTATTGGGGCATTTCTTGGACAAATTAATTACAGTTAAGATGCATTACATTCTCAGATGTGCGCAATGCTGCTTCATTACCTTATTTAAAAAATATACCTCGTCCTGAATCTTGACCAGAGGGCCATGTCGACGCCCGCCGACTCCTCACACACAACTCCGACTGTCTCTTGCGCGCTACTAGCACTGACAGTGCAACTAGCAACTGCAACTACCGACTCCCTACATGCAACTGAAACTCTCGCGCGGTCAAGCGCAGACTAGCAACGATAAGTAACTCTCTGGTTAGAGATTCTGTCATGCCTCGCCATCGCTGCTACCGAGTACATACGCGTTTCAACTTTTGTTCTCAAGCTTCCTGTGAGAGGATACGTAGGGGGTTGTAGTACATTCCGAGAAACATCACCTAAAACCAGCTCTTGAAGCTTTATAAGTAAGCTTTCTCGGGGTAGTTAACGTCTCTCTTCAAGAGCCTGTCAGTTTAGTTTCTTAAGCATCTCTGTGAGAGTCTCTCACGGCTCAGAAAAATCTGTGAATATTCGTGCTGCCCCCCTCAGTATACGTTCAATACTGCATGTTTGTCCTACTTGATATGAGTCCTATAATGTTGAACAATATTCTAGGATTGGTCACACGAGTGATTTGTAAGCTATCGTCTTTGTAGGCTATTGCACCTTCGCCGTATTCTACCAAAAACGCTAAGTCTTCCATCTGCTGTACCCTTAACTGAGTCTGCGTGATCAATACATTTCACGTCCCTACAAAGTGTTACGCTCAGGTATTGGTTTGAGTTGACAAACTCCAGCTATGGATCGTTAATATTATAGTCATAAGATACTTTTTCGTTGGTGAATGGCTCAATTTTACATTTCACAACACTTAAAGCAAGATGCCGGCCTTTGTACCACCTTGAAAATTTATCAAGACCTGACTGAATATTTATGCAGCTTCATTGAGAGAGTACTTTATTATCGATAACTGCTATATCTCCAAGAAGTCTGCGGTTACTATTTATACTGTCCGCAAGGCCATTAATGTACAAGATGAGCATCAAGGTTCTAACATACTTCCCTGGGGCACATCCAAAGATACTTCTGCATTACAGAGAAATCAGCAAGAGAAACTGTAAACGATGTTTCTCAAATAATGATCATGTGGTCATCTGAAAACGGATGCTCCCTAAATTTGGAGAAAACGCACTGTATTCAGTTATGTACAAGAGAGGCATACCAACAATAGTTTGGAGTACATGAACGGGAGTCAGAGAATAGGTTGTTTGCTCCCAATACTTGGGTACAAAAACTGTCGAAACCTTGAACTGCCAGAAGCACATTACTGAGCTGCTCAAAAATCTAAATTCAGCTAATTTTTGTCCTGGTATAACTGCTGGTCCTGAAAATAAACGAATTTACCTCTTAGCTCGTTTTCCATATGTCTACTCAGTAATGTCTTATGTGTTAATTTCCTGCCGTAACTCATCACTTAGAAAGAAAGTAATGACTGCACAAACATGAACAGTAGAAATAATATGTGCTGTTCACCTGCAATCATCTGGTAGGCACCTATTACAACAGTTGAGAATTTTAACTGCACCTTCACAATATATTCGGTAGCAAAATTCGTCATAGGTACTCTATTAGAATATGAGAAGAACAGTTGTGTCCACATTACGAAAAGAAAAATGACATTTATTACCCATTGTATTTGTTTATGGCTCAGAAAGGAGTTCGATGTGCACCTACAAAACCCTGAGAGCATTTGTCCAAAATCATCAACTGTATCACGTGTAGCGTAGCAAATTTTGAATTCAATCTGAAATCATTTCTTCTGGGCAGCTTCAACCATCACAGACGAATTTTTATTTAAAAACTGGTATCTTGCACAAAAATTGTTTTAAGTGTATCTGAATAAGTGGGACTACTGAAAAATAACTATTTTCCTTAACGTTAGCACTATTCGTGTATACATTTCGTGTAGACTGACTCGTTCCACATTTCGCAATAAAAGTTGGTCATATGTGCTATGAATTGTATAATTAAATAGCTCATTAATTTGAAGCTGTAAGAATTATAGGTTACCTACAGCAAAAAAGACAACCCTCAAGGAAATGCAATAGCTTACCTTTCACATAGTATTAGGCTATAAGAACATAATTACAACCATCATTTCCAGTTACATGGGCAGTTGTAAAACCGCTGCAGTACTGCTTTTCCACGTATTGGTCTAGCGATTTATCGAAACTCAATGCTTTTACTTAATTTAAATGGAATATTTCAGCTTTTTGGAGACTTTCAAAAGAAATAATAACGCTTTTAATCTCTGCCGGATACAAGATTTAGTTTAAATCTCAGCGTCGCCTAGACGCTGCGTACACAGAATCCCAAGGTGCCTGCATTCACTGCTCGCCGTGCTTTTTCCAGCCGGTGCACGAAGGGTTTATACGATCGTCATGTTCCAGAATTTGCCTTTGTCGTTACGTAAGAAAGAATTCTTAAGCCATAATGTTGGCAAAAGTCTGTGGCTACTTCAAATAATGATTCTTGACAGTGCAGTTCGATGATGTTGCTTTGAACGAAACCGGTCGTGAAGTAACAAATCGTTTATCAACAAACCTGTGGTGGTTTCTTATTGATATTAAAAAGAATCAGAACCTTTACTTCGCATCATTGCTTCATGCTGAGAAGTTTTCTTCGCAAGACATATCCGATATCCCTCCGTATCTGTGTCCAATACGGGCTTAAGCACTTTCTCTAATGACCTCGTCCAAGGGACATTAAACACTCGTCTTCCTTTCTTCGTGGTTGTGTTTGTTTCTTTTGTAAAAGTTCGACTGGAAATTCTTGTTTCGATATCTTGTGATAACACTGATAACTTCGTACAGTCACTACAGATTATCTAACGTACTCAAGTTCTTCTTTATCTCTTAAAGCAGTAGGTACCAGCACCCTGGTTGATCCTCCGTGCCTTGACTTCTGGAAGACGTTCGGTACAGTTCCGCACTGCCCCCTAACGTGCTAAATAAGAGCTTGCGTAATGTACGACAAGCGTTGTGACTAGATAACAGAAAGAATACAGCATGTAATTCTGAATGGAAGGAAGTCTTCAGCCACAAAAGTAACTTCGGGTATACTCCAAAGGAATGGTATTGCGCCCTCACTTTCTACACTGAAGAGCCAAAGAAACCGGTACTCCTGCCTAATACCGTGTAGGGCGTAGAAGTGTCCCAACACGGCTGACTTGGGCTCGACTAATGTCCGAAGTAGTGCTGGAGGAAACTGACACCATGAATCCAGCAGCGCTGCCCACAAATCCGTAAGAGGACGAGGAGGTGGAGGTCTCCTCTGAATAGCACGTTGCAGGGCATCTGAGACATGCTCAATAATGTTCATGTCTGAGGAATTTGGTGGCCAGCGGAAGTGTTTAAACTCAGAGCCACTCTGTACCAATTCCCGTGTGAGGGGTTGCATTGTCCTGTTGGAATTGCCAAAGTCCGTCGGAATGCACAATGGACATGAATGGATGCAGGTGATGAGACAGGATGCTTACGTATGTGTCGCCTGTAAGAGTCGTACCTAGAGACGTATCAGGGGTCCCATATCGCTCCAAACGCACTCCCCACACCATTACAGAGCTTCCACCAGGGTGAACATTCCCCTGCTGACATGCAAGGTCCATGGATTCACGAGGTTTTCTCCATACCCGTACAGGTCCATCCGCTCGATACAATCTGAAACGAGACTCGTCCGACCAGGCAACATTTTTCCGGGCAGGCGAGGCGCAAAGCTTTGTGTCGTGCAATCATCAAGTATACACGAGCGGGCCTTCGGCTCCGAAAGCCCATATCGATGATGTTTCGTTGAATGATTCGCACGCTGACACTTGGTGCTGGGCCAGCATTGAAATCTGTAGCAATTTGCGGAAGGGTTGCACTCCTGTCACGTTGAACGATTCTCTTCAGTCGTCGTTGGTCCCGTTCTTGCAGTATCTTTTTCCGGCCGCAGCGATGTCAGAGATTTGACGTTTTACCGGGTTACTGATAATCACGGTACAATCGTTAACGGTTGCGCGGGAAAATCCCCACTTCCTCGCTACCTCGGAGATGATGCGTCACATCGCACGTGAGCCTACTATAACACCACATTGAAACTCACTTAAATCTTGATGACCTGCCATTGTAGCAGTAGCAAGCGATCTAGGCGCTTGTCCTAATAGGCGTTGCCCTCCGCAGAGCCTTACTGTGCCTGTTTCATACCTGTGTATTTGCACACGCAAGCCTAAACGTTTCTTCGGATCTTCAGTGTACAATACATATAAATGCCCTAGTTATTGTTAGTGCGAGAAGACTTGTCGTGGACGATGATTTCGTACACAGAGAAGTAACAAAGCTAGAGAATTTAATTGAAATTCAGGGAGAACTATAGCCAATTGACGCTTGGTAGAAAGACTGGCAGTCGTATTGAGCACAAACAGGCAGAAGGATCCATCACTGTATGATTACATGACTGCAGAGTGGAATATCTAGGAGCCTGGAAACTGAGCGATTTTAAGTGGAACGACCACATAAAGCCAAGAGCAGCTAAGACATATGTTCTAGACTGAGATTCTTTGGAAGAATACTCAGTAAGCGTAGATCGCTCACAAAGGAAGTAGTTTACGAAACCCTCTTTCGACCAGTAATTGATTGTGGTACGTCAATCTGAGATCTGTACCGGACTGGATTGATAGAATAAATAGAGAAGATGCGAAAAAGAGTAGAACGTTTCCTTGCAGGTTGAATTAATACGCGCGAAAGCGTCACGGACATGTTCGGCCAACTCTATTGGCACGCGCTGCACGATGTGGTTTACTGTTAAAATTCCGAGAGGGCACATTCCTAGAAGAGTCACCCAATATACACTCCTGGAAATGGAAAAAAGAACACATTGACACCGGTGTGTCAGACCCACCATACTTGCTCGGGACACTGCGAGAGGGCTGTACAAGCAATGATCACACGCACGGCACAGCGGACACACCAGGAACCGCGGTGTTGGTCGTAGAATGGCGCTAGCTGCGCAGCATTTGTGCACCGCCGCCGTCAGTGTCAGCCAGTTTACCGTGGCATACGGAGCTCCATCGCAGTCTTTAACACTGGTAGCATGCCGCGACAGCGTGGACGTGAACCGTATGTGCAGCTGACGGACTTTGAGCGAGGGCGTATAGTGGGCATGCGGGAGGCCGGGTGGACGTACCGCCGAATTGCTCAACACGTGGGGCGTGAGGTCTCCACAGTACATCGATGTTGTCGCCAGTGGTCGGCGGAAGGTGCACGTGCCCGTCGACCTGGGACCGGACCGCAGCTACGCACGGATGCACGCCAAGACCGTAGGATCCTACGCAGTGCCGTAGGGGACCGCACCGCCACTTCCCAGCAAATTAGGGACACTGTTGCTCCTGGGGTATCGGCGAGGACCATTCGCAACCGTCTCCATGAAGCTGGGCTACGGTCCCGCACACCGTTAGGCCGTCTTCCGCTCACGCCCCAACATCGTGCAGCCCGCCTCCAGTGGTGTCGCGACAGGCGTGAATGGAGGGACGAATGGAGACGTGTCGTCTTCAGCGATGAGAGTCGCTTCTGCCTTGGTGCCAATGATGGTCGTATGCGTGTTTGGCGCCGTGCAGGTGAGCGCCACAATCAGGACTGCATACGACCGAGGCACACAGGGCCAACACCCGGCATCATGGTGTGGGGAGCGATCTCCTACACTGGCCGTACACCACTGGTGATCGTCGAGGGGACACTGAATAGTGCACGGTACATCCAAACCGTCTTCGAACCCATCGTTCTACCATTCCTAGACCGGCAAGGGAACTTGCTGTTCCAACAGGACAATGCACGTCCGCATGTATCCCGTGCCACCCAACGTGCTCTAGAAGGTGTAAGTCAACTACCTTGGCCAGCAAGATCTCCGGATCTGTCCCCCATTGAGCATGTTTGGGACTGGATGAAGCGTCGTCTCACGCGGTCTGCACGTCCAGCACGAACGCTGGTCCAACTGAGGCGCCAGGTGGAAATGGCATGGCAAGCCGTTCCACAGGACTACATCCAGCATCTCTACGATCGTCTCCATGGGAGAATAGCAGCCTGCATTGCTGCGAAAGGTGGATATACACTGTACTAGTGGCGACATTGTGCATGCTCTGTTGCCTGTGTCTATGTGCCTGTGGTTCTGTCAGTGTGATCATGTGATGTATCTGATCCCAGGAATGTGTCAATAAAGTTTCCCCTTCCTGGGACAATGAATTCACGGTGTTCTTATTTCAATTTCCAGGAGTGTATTACTTCGTCCTCCGTATATCTCGAGAAACGATAATGAATCAAAAATGAAAGAGATTCCAGCTTTTGTGGAGGTTTATTCAAACGGTCTTTCCGCGAGCCAATGGTGACCGGAGCAGGTGATTTGCAGAGCCTAGATGTAGATGGAATTCTATAATCGTCGTCGACGGAAACTGGTACTAGTTTTAGACTCTAATAATTGTTTAACTGTTCGCCATGCAGCGCTACAATGCTATAACAGTAGGAAAGCTATTACACTTCGTTCTGAATTATCCTGTATTATATTTCACAAAATACTCTACACGCACATGGATAATTATTTAGATCGTTGTCAGCAATCTGAGAAAGATATTTCCGATATTTTAAATCGTATTCAATCACTGAGCTCGAAAAAAAAAAAAAACAATTTCGCGTTAGTTAGTACACAGCGAAGCCCAATATGCGAATGGAACCAACTGTTAGCCTCTGTTAATTAGGTAAACATAAACACGTACGCATTAATCGGAAATCGACCGAAACGCTGCGTTATTATTAGCGCATTGCGTCTGATGCAGACAAATTTGGCTTGTGGTATTCTTGTAAACTGCAAATGCTTATAACAATTGATTACTGATTATTTCGCAGACATAATGACAAATACATTCTTACCGCTTGGAGATATGACAGCTGTTTAATGGCCTGTTAATTAAAAGGGCTGGAGTCACTGCAGGTAGCAAGATTGACATAGGTTAGGTCCCATGAAGAGAACCAACAGTAAAAAAGAGTGTTGGCAAGTAACCGTTTTTACTTTTTATCTTCATTTCTCTTCAACACGATCATGCATGTGTGTTAATGTTGTTAGAGTTGAGAAAGCGACGGAAAGCGCTTGAACCAGTTGCCTTTAGTCTAATGATGACAACTGGATGCCCGAAACCAGTAGCGGCATTATAAAACGCTCATGTGATTGTGTCGAAAAAAAAAGTTACACAGACGTCTAAAAAATGAAGTTGTCCTGAAATGCAGAACTGCTAAGCAAGAATGCTGCAGGACGAATGAAAGGCTGGAGAGACATGCATCACTAGCCGAAACATACATGTCGTCTACAGTAAAATGAAAGAGGCCTCTTTACATCAGAAAAGCAGTTGTATGACTATCAGACCTGATATGGTAAACCAGTACCGAGATCAGGACGGATAGTTCAAAGGCGCTCAACGGGGGAAATAAACTAGAGGATTATATTGTAGAAAGAGAAGAGAAAATAGGAGAAGCCGAGATAGGAGACACGATACTACGAGAAGAATTTGACAGAGCACTGAAAGGTCTAAGTGGAAGCATGGACCTACGAGTTGACGACATTCCATCAGAATTATTGAGAACCTGGGAAAGTCAGCCATGACAAAATTTGATGAAATGATCAGGTCACCTTCCATTAGGCCGGTATTACACTATCAAATTTCTTTGTCAAAGATTTGATTAAAGATGTGATCCAATATTCCGTCCAATATATTTGACAAAGATCTTTGACGTAGCGCTAGAAGGGGTATTACACTGTCATCAAATTTTTCGTAAAAGTTCAAGATGGCTGACAACAACTTGTTATTAACCGCAGCAGTTTTACGTACCCCAATTGCATTGTGTGCACATGCGGAAAAGAAGTGGGGGAAAAATGGAACCATACATACGAGGATGACAGTCTTAAAAGTCCTGGGATTACAACTTGATAATAAATTCAGTTGGTAGGAGCACACCACAGAACTGCAGAAAGGCCTTAAGAAATCTGTATTTGCAATTCGAGTGTTAGCAGACAGGCAACATAAAAATGAAAAAGCTTGCATACTTTGCCTACTTTCATTCCATAATGTTATAAGGGATAATATTTTGGGGTAAATCTTCAAGTGAAACAAAAGTTTTCAGAGTCCAAAAGCGTGTAATACGTATTATTTGTGGAGTAAATTCACGGACGTCCTACAGAAACCTCTTCAAAGAACTGGATATACTAACTACTGCCTCTCAGTATATTTACTTCTTAATGAAATTTGTCCTAAATAATATATCTCTTTTTCCAACAAACAACTCAGTTCATACATACAATACCAGGAACAAAAATGATCTGCACAATGACTTAAAAGCACTTACTATAGTTCAAAAAGGGGTCCACTACTCAGGAACACTCATCTTCAATAATTTGCCAGGAAACATAAAAAATTTAGTTAGAAATAAAGATCAGTTTAAAAGGAGCCTGAAAAACTTACTACTGGCCAACTCCTTCTACTCCATTGGCGAAATTTTTAATAGAAACAAATGGTGTATTGTATTTATTCATACTATTAGTATTGTTATTTCAGCTTTAAAAAAATCGACATGTTCCACATCCACGAGGATCTCCTCAGCACGGATCTATGGGACGAAAAACTAATCTAATCTGGGTGAAGCCGTGGGTTTTACGACGACACGATAAAAGCATTCAACAAAACTTGTTACGTGAGCTTACAGTGGAAGACGTCAAGTCGTACATCAATTACTTAAGAATGGATGAGCATACATTTCTGTATGTGCTCTATGAAGTGTATCCTCATATCACAAAGCACAATATTCACTTAAGAACTGCTACATCTTCAGAAGACAGGCTCACTGTAACACTCCGACTCCTTGCTACAGGTGAAGGTTATGTTACGTTATGTTAGGTTAGGTTAGGTTAGGTCAGGTCAGCTCTCCAATCTTCTTAATCTATTTTTGTATTCAGGGTGCCTCACGTTGTAAAGCGCCTCATCAGCTTCAGACATCTTTATTAATTTTGTAGTTGTCGGCACACACCAATTGTATTTACCGGCAATGGTTATAAAAACACTACAGACGTCAGAACGCTGCAGCATGTCACATTGCAATGAACAGAAGACAAGCGGTTTCTTTGATCAAATATACAGCGAGGCCCTAGATTTGATCAAATATTGGACGACATTTGACAAAGTCCCTATTACACTATCAAATATCTTTGACAAAGGTATTGGACAAAGATATTGGACAAAGAAATTTGATGGTGTAATACCGGCCTTAGGGAAGTTGGTGCACTCAGTGACTGTGATATTAGTTATAAATTATAGGGCGCAGCAGTCAGTCGTCCCTTTTTTGTAGGTTTTATTTGGCAAATCCATATTTCGACTAGTGCCTAGCCATTATCAATGCACTATTTTCTAGTCTCGATACATGTCAGTTCCTTGTCGGTCGGGGACAGTCACAGCTCTTTGAATAGTGCTGTATACAGTAGTATAACCACGCGTAGCGATGAGTACAATAATGTATTTTATTTTTTTCAAAGTTTACTTTCATTTCTTGACATTGTTGCCGCAAATACACTGTGAAAGTAAGTTGCACATTATCTGTCACTGCCAAAGAACTGTTATACTACTGTATACAGTTGTATTCAAAGACTGTGACTGACGCCCGAACGAAAAGGAACTGACATGTATGGAGACTATATATAGTGCATTGACAATGGCTAGGCACTAGCCGAAATCTGGATTTGCCAAATAAAACCTACAAAAAATAACGACCGATTGCAACCCCCTATAATTTACAAAAAATTTATAAATTCATGAAATGTATTCACAGTTGCGAATACGGATAACCAACAACTGCATGACGGAATGACGACAATGAAAATCCATGCTGGACAGGGACTCAGATCTGGATTTCCCGCTTATGTTGAGCGGTCGCCTTAACATTAAGCCATCAGAGCACGCTCCACGAGCATATCCAAATTTCCATATGTCGTCAACCAAGTGTCTGAAACCCGCACTCGTATTCATTATGTATATTCCCGTATAGGGGAGACATTTTATTGGCAGTTACTTGCCCGGTGTCGGCGAAATGCGATATTGCAGTACCTGTGTTGTTCAGAAGTACGACGCACTGATCCTTCGGACGTGAATCCAAGTCGTGCGTGTTAGGCGCGCGGTCTTCGGCGCCCTGTCACGGTTCGCGCGGCTTCCCGCGTCAGAGGTCCGAGTCCGCCCTCGGGCATAGGTGGGTGTGTTGTCCTTAGCGTAAGTTAGTTTCAGTTAGATTGAGTAGTGTGTAAGCTTAGGGACCGACGAACTCAGCAGTTTGGTCCCATAGGAACTTACCACCACCATGAATATAAGTCTGAAGGAACATTCCATCGTACTTTCGAACAACATAGGCGCTGCAGTATCGTATCGTATAGTATGACAAAACTGTTCCACTTGGTGTGCGAGATACATGATCAGAGGAAGTACCTTAGGATTTCAAGAGGACTATAATAATTCCAATTCCACAGAAGGCATGTGCTGGCAGGTCTGAATGCTGTCGAACGATCAGTTTAATAAGTCTTGGTTGCAAAACATTGACACGAATAGTGATTCTTCAAATTCTTCCGGAGTAATTCATAACGAAATACTTCGCCAGTTAGCTATTTCCTCACTGGCACGAATTATTTACGGAAGAGTGGAAAAAAACTGGTAGAAGCCGACCTATGGGGAGATCAATTTGGGTTATATAGAATTGCAGAAATATACTGAACTTACGTATTACCTTAGAAGACAGATTAAATAAAGGCAGACCTCCGTTTTTAGCATCTGTAGATGTACAAAAAGCGTCGACAATGTTGAGAGGACGACACTCTTTGAAATTTTCAAGTAGCAAGAATAAAAGCATGGAGAGAAAGGATATTTACAACTTGTACAGCTGTCAGAGTCGAAGTACCGGAAAACGAAAGTGGTAGTTGGGAGGGGTATGAGGCAAGATTGTAGACTACGCCAATTTTATGCAATTTGTGCTTTCAGCAAGTAGTGAAGGAAACAAAAGATAATTGATGAGAGCAGAAGTAGATAGTATAGAAACTTCAGACTTGCAATATAGTGAGAAGTGTTCCTGAAAAGAGGGATCTATTAAAATATAATATAAATTCAAGTGTTAGAAAGCATTTTCTGAGGATATTTGACTGGAGTGTAATCTCGAACGGAAGTGAAACGTAGAAGATACGCTGTTCAGAAAGTAGAATAATACAAACTTTTGAAGTAGGGTGTTACAGAAGAATTCTGAAGATTAGATGAATGAGTATAATAACTAATTGGAAGTGAGCTAATCGAATCAGGAAATCAAGACATTTATGTTGCAACCTAACTAAAAGAAAGGATTGGTTGACAGGTCGTATCCTGAGGCATCAAGGAGTAGTCCGTTTGATAATGAAGGGGAGTGTGCGCATCGCTTTCTCGACCACCACTGTCATCTGGACCAACAGAATGCTCGACATCATTTAGGTTAGGAAGATGCCAATAGATCGCTAATGAAATAAAATTTACATTGACGTACGAATAAGTCTTCATATATGGTCATGTAGATAAGAACACCAGTAAATATTATTCCCGAGGCAGTCTAACATGTTCACTTTGAGACAAAGGACAGGTATGGTATTCACTTGGTTACAACTGGTAAATGCTCATAATTTAGAAAAGGAGAAACCAGAAAGATGATATTTCCATACGAATGGACGAAACCGAATCGAAAGAACAGGTATGGCATAGTGACACAAGGAAGAGGTGGAGAGAAAGAGACTGTCTTGGAGATAGATAATAAATTCGAAGTTATCGTCTCCAGTAGCCAATATTCCATAAAGAGTCAGAAATGTATGCACTTCCATCCGAAAAATAAAACGCAGTTGGTGTGATATTTTGGCAGCTATAGACGTTATAAATCACCCACATTTTCTGCTATAAATTAGTGGAAACCGCTCGTTCTAAATCTGTTTTTAATGTATTGTATTAGCTACCTCACTCCGCATATAAATCCTGAAACGATTGAAATATTCTCAAACCGCGCTGTGCTCAGGATTTCACTACTACTCGGCCTAATAATAAAGTTTAGTCCACCTTACACTGTATTCCAAAGACCTCCAGAAAGGATTTCCTGAAACTTTAATTTATATTAGATGTTAATATACTTCTCCTACCGCATGTAGTGACATGTAAACGTACTTACTTGACTGAAATTAGAACAATGAATGTCTCTGTCGTATTTGAAAGTTACAGTTAGCAGCGAGCAACATTTAGAATTCATGGTAGCATAATTTAGAAGAGACAAGATGGAACGCTTTATGCCAGATACAAGTCTCTATTAGTAATAAGTAATTTAGAATGAGACCACAGTTAACGCAATATTCTGCACCCAATACGGCGTCGAATCGCCAGTCTAGCGTATACGTCATTGATATAAATTAAAATTTAAATTTATTCTTAATCGGTGTTTTTTAAAATGTATATAACCAGTGTAGCGATTAGTACAATAATGTAGTTTATTTTTTTCGAAATTTACTTTCATTTCTTGACATGTTGCCGCAAATACTCTGTGAAAGTAGGTTGCACATTACATCTCACTACCAAACAACATAGTTAGAGGAAGCTTGGACCAAGTTCTGCTGCAGTACTGCTACGGCATAGAACACAAGGTAAATGAAAAAAATACGGAATAAGACGAAAAGAAATGACACTTCGGTTCAAAGATAATAACCGCACTGATGGCACCGCAGTCTATCGTGGTGTCCTGTACATTACAAAAGGTGGGACATGGTTCTTAATAGGACGTGGAATCATTATGAACGGCAGTGTATGTCTTGTAATGTGCTCCTATGTTGGTAACTAAGCAGTTCTTGTGGCAGGGTTCGATTTCAGCACCAATGCAGTTAACAACGGCTGGCTGTCAGTGGTGCACGTAGGCATGCCGCATTACGTCTTTCCAGCGCATACCACATTCGCTCGATGGGACGGGCAGGCTAGTCCATTCACCGAATATTCTCGTGTTCCAAGATTCCCTCCACCTGCGTTGTTCGATGCAGTTGGGCAATGTCACCAATAAAAATGAAATGGTTCTAATAGCTCTGAGCACTATGGGACTTAGCCGGCCGCGGTGGCCGTGCGGTTCTGGCGCTGCAGTCCGGAACAGCGGGACTGCTACGGTCGCAGGTTCGAATCCTGCCTCGGGCATGGGTGTGTGTGATGTCCTTAGGTTAGTTAGGTTTAAGTAGTTCTAAGTTCTAGGGGACTTATGACCTAAGATGTTGAGTCCCATAGTGCTCAGAGCCATTTGAACCATTTGAACCACTATGGAACTTAACATCTGAGGTCATCAGTCCCCTAGAACTTAGAACTACTTAAACCTGACTAACCTAAGGACATCACACACATCCATGCCCGAGGCAGCATTCGAACCTGCGACCGTAGCAGTCGAGCGGTTCCAAACTGAAGCGCCTAGAACCGTACGGCCACCGTGGCCGGCTAATAAAAATGAAGCCAGTGCCGAATACACCCCTGAAATGACGCACCTGGGGAAGGAATACAGCGACACAATAATGTCGACCCGTGAGTGTACCGTGCTCACGTACTTGGACGTCAGTACATCCATGCAACATCATACCTTCACACACCGTAACACATGGACAACCAAAACGATCATGTTCGACAATGTTCCTAGGTTTATCACGTACCCTCATATTCCAAGAGGTAGTAGCACTCAATACACCGAGAAACAGTGGGCATAGACATAATGTTGTATGAACATACTGACAGCCAGTTCTTTGAACACGGTACACTCTCGGGTCACTGCATTCCTTTTCGGTGAGTGTCTTATCAGAGGCGTATTCGGCCCTGACTTCGTTTTTGAGGATGACAATGCTCCACCGCATCGAAAAGCGCAGGTGGAGGAGGTTACGGAACGGAAGGGTATTCGGCGAATGGACTGTACGGTTCGTTTCGCCGATTTTAATCCCATCGAGAAAATTAAGGATACGCTGGGGAGAGTAATGAAGCATGTCCACATGCACCAACGCCCATATAACAGTTGTCGACCGCGCCGGTGGAGAAATATAAACTTTTCCTCAACAATTACCAAATTAAGACCAGCATAGGAGAACTGCCATCCATGGTTATCACACAGCACCATGTCCCACCTTTTTAAACGCCCAGTGCAGCATCATAAATTGAGGTCAATTCGGTATAATTATGGGGCATTATGAGTCTTGAGGTTAATGGCCTTAAAGTTCGTAGCTTGTTTACCATTAAATTACATTCAGTCAGAACACGAGAAATCGAATGCATCTACTTACGAGTCTACCTTACTTCTCATGCTGAATTACTTCCATTGTGACGGAAAACCATCCTAAGAGAATTAGTGAATTGTTTCCGAGTCAGTCTCAAAGGAAAGAAGAAGCTGTAAATGAAATCAGGGAGGCAGCGCAGAACGAATAAAAACCGTTAAACTTCTGTAATTCATTAAAAGTTAGTGATGGGTAATTAATACATGGATCTGTTTCAGTAGTGAAAAGGCTATCAAAGAATAAAATTTATTCATTAAGAAAATTCAGTATAAAGGGTGATATCGTGCACAAAAGCATATCAAGAAACTGGCGGTGGAACGTGGGGGCGGGGGGTGGGGGGGGGGTGGTCGTAGTAAATGTACGTCGGTCTGACTGTCAGGCCAGAGTGAGAGTTGTTTGCGAAGATTTTCTCTTACGAAAGGCTGGGGTGCATCGGCTTCCTGTGTTTTTCTACTTAATTAAAGATTACCATTCCACTTCAGATGGTACTCATGGAAATTGCTTCGTCAACTTACGCTCGTGTTTATATCCACTGTGGGCATTAGCTGCTCTGTTATTGAAAAACCTAAATAATTTTCCACTCCCAGATATCTGTCCTCCCTTGCGTAAGAACAGTCAATGGAAAAATATCCAAGTTCACATAGAACATTTGAAATTTGACACGAAAACAAAGCATAATAACAAAATAAAGATTAAGAAGACGCAAAAGAACAAAATCCACCATTATAACACGTGTGAAAGCGACGATAATAGGTCAACTTACCATGTTAGTAGACGATGCCGTCAAAATTTTCATGCCGAGAAACCGTGATGTGCCGTGCCGCGAAGTGATGCGACGGTCCGATGATATGGTTCAATACCGCCATTTGAAATGCATTGTGGAATACTTTGACGCGACGTGACACAACGTGACGTGACGAGACAGCGAATGTGAAATGCCCCAAGATCACGTAACAATCCCAGCGTAATGTTGACGACATGTGCAGAAAGCAGGGCTCACTCCATAGATGTTCTACTCTACGGCTTTGGCCATGGAGTCTACCAAAATGCCTTGTAAACGATCGTGCATTTCATGAAGAGCAGGAATATCTGTGGACTGGACATAGCGTATGTCGCTTACATCACATCGGAATTCTTACGTGAGTGTAGTATATTACTAACGCAGATTTTTTACCGATTGTGCCGAAGCTGATATGTTTGTATTACACATTTTCCTTGGTTTATAAATTTATTTATTAGTAACGGAAATGGTATATAATTGTTACTGTTCAGTTGAAAATCACAATACGTCAAAATGATGAAAATTTGGATTTCGTAGGTAAGAACCACAGATCACTAATTACGGTTATCATACTAGAAATAACAGCTTTATCTGCTGAAAAATATCCAGGCACATTATTGTAAAGAGTTTATGCCGTAGTGATAATCTGTGTGGCCGCAAAGCATATGCGAACAAATACTAGATCAGTTAATGCATGAGTTCGTTGCTACTCAATCTCTCTAATGCAGGCGTGTTTAGAGTAGTGTTCCACGTGCCACTCCAGATAAAATTTATATCTGACACCCTGAGTCATTTCTTTCACAGTATTGTACAGATCTCCAAACCACTATGCTTATTTTAAAATAGGAGAGGAAACTGTTCTATTAGTAACTATAACGTGCAGAACGATTATGTGCGATTAATTTTTAGGTTCCCTAAACATGGATACATTTTTTTAAAAACGTGTATCATGATAGAATTTATGGACGCATTCATACTGGGCTACTATGAAGATATTTCACATACCACCACAGCATAACTTACTCCGGGACTCAGCAATAAGCTAAACTGCAAGTCGAAATCTGAAAAATAGCGATGACTTTTCATTCTTTTCCTACCACAAAAGAGAAACATCTCATTTGTGACAGATGTCACAAAGCAAGCGAAATGCTGTAAGCCAAGTGCATTTCAGATATCCAAAGCAACATGCCAAGGTACCTATGCAGTATGTGTGCAGAATCCAAGATACTTTTGAACAGCATCTCTGTACAAACTGCAGTATGTAATTACATTAAAAAACTACAGAGCGCTTACGGGTAAAATTTGCACTGTACCATAGCCACGTGACATGTGACAATGTACAACAATCAGGCGGAACATTATGCCCACTGCCCACCGGGACGATGCGTGCTACTTGGTGACGTAGCGGGCACATGACGCGGTAAGAAAGGATATAAGCGGATCCGACACGCAAGGGGGATCAACCCGGCGAAGATATGGGCATAAAATAGGGAAATCCATTGAGATGAGCGACACTGACAAAGGACAGATTCGAAGCTGGTTGAATGTTCACGTGTTACAATCGTGAGTATGTACTGAAAGACGTAGAAGGACGGTGAAACTACAATTAGGCGCTAAATAGTTGCACGTTCAACCTCTTCGCAGAACGTTGGATTCGGAGGCTTGTCTGGTCTGTAAATTAGGATAGATGGTGATCTCTGGCATCTCTGTCCAAAGAGCACAATGCTGGAGCACGCACAAGTGTTTTGGAGCACGCTGTTTGTCGAACATTGTTGAACATGGAGCTCCGCAGCAGACCGCTCCTACGTGTTTACATGTTGATCCAACGACATTCTCTATAACGATTGCAGTGGACACGGGACCATCGAGATTCGACGGTCGATCAATCGATACGTGACGGCTGTTCGGCTGAATCATATTTTTGCTACAGTAGGTCTATTGACGTCTCTACAACCGCCGTCTTCGAGGTGAACGGCGGCTCGAAACGAGCAGCGCGCCACGGACGCAAGGTAGTGGGAGCAGTATTATGCTATGGGAGACATTCTCTTACGCTGGCATCCGATCTGTGGCAGGCGCCCAAGACACTCTGAGAACTGCGAACCACCTGCATGTCTTCATGCTTTATGTTTTCCCTGAAGGTGATGTCTTGTTTCAGCAGTATAATTGTCCAAGTCCCTGAGCCAGAACCGTGTTACATTGGTTTGAGGAGCAATATAGTGGACTCGCGTTGAAGTCTCGGCGACCAAATATAAATTCTATGTTTCTCTTGTGGGTCGCTGTCGGGCTCCATCATTTCAAGTAAGCAAATCAGCGGCCCATTATTTACACGAATTTCATGAAATATTGTCGGATCCATCATACACAGAATCAGGGATGTTTTTCGTTCCAAAAGTGGATAAACAAGCTATTAATCAGGTGATCACAATGTTTTGGCTCATTAGTATATTGGCTACAGAAATTACGTTCTGCACATCTGAATGCGCACTCCATTGATGTTCCTCCTGTATGACGATATGTAAGATTTTTGACAATGAATCTATAAAGGTGAAAAATTAAAGATAACGCTAAAATCTGACCTTTCGGTAAGAACGTCGTTTGCATTTACACAAGTAAATTCCAGTTCTTATAAATTTTGTTTTAAATTACCTTTATCTGCAGTGTGAAGTAAGTAGCCTTCGTTTCTGTCCTCGTTTTTGTCTCGTTATTGTCAACGTATGTGTACACAGTATATCTATGACGTATTTTTCTTCCCGCTGCTGACTACACTGTGCGATTGAAACCAAATTGATATGTTGACAGAACGTGGGTCAACAAAGTGACATGAAAACCGAAACAGTATTGACAGCACTGAGTGGGAATCAGCCATCTTCTATAAAAAGCGGAGATATCGACTTCATCCGTCGGAAGTAATATGAGCGATGTTTCCTGTCACGCAAACAGAACCTTCTTCTGATTCATTATATTTCTTAAGGGGAAGACAGTATACCTTGTGAGTGTACTGTACAGTAGCCACTAGCGTTCGTACTAAAGTGGCTGTTCCAGTCTAGACTTGAGAGGGTTGAACCTAACAATAAACATACCGGAGCTCTGTTAAACAATGTGTTTGGTGATCCCGGGCGCTCAACGGCTAGGTTGTCAGCGCTGTGTTAAGCAATGTGAACAGTTAACCGCTGTTTACAGTCAGCGAGTGCAACGAACAGTTCACTGGTGACCACCAAGAAAGGCAGACGTGTGTCGTCTGCGTTAACTAAAAAAGTTAGGGTTTGCTGATGCACGATGTGCAAATGTAGTAACTCTTCAATAGTAGATGTAATACTTTTTTTTAGCAATTTCAATATTTCTGGTTATATGGAGGTACGGTAAACACGACACAAATATTACAGTTATTCCTTGTATTCTCTAACTCAGCGGCCACCACTATTTAAAAAAAGAAAGTATTGCTGTAAGTCTCCTCTCCCGACGCGAGTTTCACCACTGAAGAGTCAGCACGCACTTCACACAAACACACCCACACTTTCCACAAAGATTCTTCGGCAATAGGAAACTGAAGACGTGCGAGTTCCTGAGCGTTTGTCTCGTTACAGATTTGGCACTCTAATTTGCAGCTGTTTCCACGTCTAAAGGTACTTGTAGCTAGCAAAGTGGAGCAGTGTTGCGGCTCTGGATCTGTACTCTGGAGGACGACAATTCAAATCTCTGGCTGAGAATTTAGATTAAGGGTTGTGGTGATCTGTCTAAATTACGTAAGCGAATGCCGGGATGGTTTCTTGGTTAGGGAATGGCCAGTTTCCTCTCCAACCTTTTCTAGTAAGAGTTTATCTCACTCTCCAATAAAATCGACGCCGATTGGCCGTTAGACCCTAATCTATCATGCTTCCTACTTTACAGATTTGGTTTGTAAGTTTCTGTGAACTGTTAAGATTATATCATGGTTGCTACAATTGAAGCAATGTGTGAACACTTTTACAAATATATGTAGGATGCATTGGTGTTTTGTGAAGGACAAGCTAGGAAGCCAGCTTCTGTGGCCGAGCGGTTCTAAGCGCTTCAGTCCGGTGCCGCGCGACTTCTACGGTCGCAGGTTCGAATCCTGCCTCGGGCATGGAAGTGTGTGATGTAATTAGGTTAGTTAGATTTAAGTAGTTCTAAGTTACAGGGGACTGATGACCTCAGCTGTTAAGTCCCTTTTTTTGCCAAGCTAGGAAATTTTTAATACGAAACTAGTTAGTTAATGACTTAACTGTGAGTTTGCCCAAAATCTTTAAACTGCTTATTTGATTGCATTGATTTTTTAGTAGAAGTGTTAAAATCAGGGACTGTGAGACAACTACTCGGATACCAAGAATAACAAAACTACAGAGACTAAGCATAAAATTTCGTTCCATTACGACGGGGCTAATAATTTGATTCGAAAGGCCAGGAAACGAGGTATAACGTCGTTGCTCTTATTCGGCAAATGTTTGGCAGATGTTTTAACAATTGAGCATATAGATTGTAACAATACTTGTTTTTTGGCATCGACTTTTATTTATTAGTTCAGCGCTCGCATTTCGCCTTTTTTTTACGCGTCGATAATGGAACTTCGTTATTTTAGATATTCGATTTTATATAAAACTCTCTTTTTACAGTAAAACCTGTTTTAACACACAATCCATTAGCTGAAAATTTAGGTGCTAACACAACTGTCACGACTAAAAACATCTATTACTTAATAAGAACCGTACATACGTATCGAAGGACATGAGAGCGAGACAGTTGTTTAGAAGGAAGTGAGACAGGGTCAAGAGCCTGTCGCTGATTTGAATCCGTACATTAACCAGACAGTAATGGTAGCCAAGCTGAAACCTGGAGGGAAATGAATATCAAGTAGCTGAAATAAAAACTTTGGCATATGTTTCTGAGTGGGGCCCGCCTTTATCAAACACAATTTTCTTTTTGTTCCATTTGGGCTGCAGGTGACATACTGTTAACTTTTACGTACGTACAGTTAGGTATTACATTACGTGAAAGGCAGATTCTGTTGAGTTTTATGATTAACATAGTTTGATGTAACTTTGCCGTGCTGTTCCGGAATTTGCTGTAGAGCTTGCTTGGAAGTGCCGGGCAGGGCGTCGAAATAGTCATCTTGACGTTGAAGCGTTTTTGTCTGTGTTTGCTCCAACAATAACATATGTTTTTGAGTGGGGTTCGCCTTTAGAAAAACACAATTTTGTGTTATTGTTAAAGCAAACACAGACAAAAGAGCTTCCACATCAAGATGAAAAACTTTGGCGTTTGTCAATGAAGCTGTAACTCTGTCACAGACAGCAAAGTAACTGGACGATCATTATTTTATGCACTACGGTTTCAGTACAATATTTTCGCGAACATCACTGAAGAAAAAACTGTAGCCGTGTACAAATATTAAATGAATGATTTATATCTTCACTGATATTACCTTAGGTTAGTGGATAGTAAGAGATCTTCAGAAGCGGTTCTGAAGAGGGAATGGGAATGATTGAATTCAATCAGAAGATGCTGAGAGAATTATATTAGGATGCGAAACAGTCACAATAGTAGACTATTTTCACTAGTTGGGCTGCAAAATAAGTGACGAGGGCGGAAGTAAAGAGGATATAACATGTACGCAGGCAATTCCAAGATTAGAGCTCGTGAAATTGAGAAATATGTGAACATCAAGTATAAATTTAAGTAATAATAAACCTTTCCTAAAGGTATTTGTCTGAAGTGCAGCCCTGTACGAAAGTGAAACGCGAACGGTATAAAACATTATGAGTACTGCCCACTGTAACGTTGGATTTCACCTGATGGCGTAGCGTCTACGTGACGTTGTAACAAAAGGATGTAAGCGGAGCAGACACGGAGGAGGGATCACATAAGGGAAGGTCTGGGCTGCAAATGGGGAAATCCATTGATATGAGCGATTTTGACAAAGGGCAGATTATTATTACGCAGAGCATGTAAACAAGTATCTCGGAAACGACGAAGCCTGTCGAATGTTCACGTGCTACTGTCGTGAGCACATACGGAAAGAGGTAGAAGGACAGTGAAACTACCACAAGGAACTAAATAGACGTCCACGACTGTTCACAGAACGTAGGGTTCGGAGGCTTGTCTGCTCTGTAAAGTAGCGTACATAGTGATCTGTGTCATCTCTGCCAAAATAGGACAATACTAGTACACGAGCAACTGTTTCGGAGCACACCGTTCAACGTACATTGTTAAACACGAAGCTCCGCAGCAGTGTTCACATGTTGATCCAACGACGACATCATCAATCACCATTGCAGTGGGCATGGGACCGTCGAGATTCGACCATCGATCAATTTAAAGGTGTCGGCTTTGCGGGTGAATCACATTTTTCCTACAGCAAGTTTATGGTCGTCTGCACAAACGCCGTCATCGAGGTGACGGCGGTTCGAAACGTGCAGCGAGCCACGGACGCAAGCTTGTGGGAGCAACATTATGCTATGGGAGACATCCTCCTGCGCTGGTATGTGACATGTGATAGGAATCGGAGCCACTCTAACAGCATACCTACTTGATGTCTACCCCCACGGCGATGTCATCTTCCAGCAACTTAATTGCCCATGGCTCTGAGCCAGAACCGTATTACAGTGGCTTGAGGAGCGTTACAGGGGACTCATGTTGATGTCTCGGCAACCACATTCACCTGATGTACATTCTATGGAACCCATATGGCTCACTATCGTCACTTCGTACGCGAATTACGTGACCTATGCGTAGACATCTAATGCCAAATACCTCCACAAACCTACCAACAAAGTATCGTATCAGTGATACGCAGAATCAGGGATGTGCTTCGTTCCAAATACGGACAAAGAAATATTAAGCAGGTGGCCATACTCTTTTAGCTCTTCAGTGTAGCGTTCAGGCAAGAACAATACAGAAGCTTTTGAAATACGGTGCTTCAGAAAAATTCTGAAGATTAGGACGACAGATTGAATAAATAATCGATTGATAGGACGCCCCATAAGGAATCAAGATGCCAGTAATGGAAGTACTGTAAGTGCGGAGGCTGAAAATTGCTGAGGGAGATGAATTGTTTAGCACACTAAGCATATTCAAATGGATGCAGCGTCTTGTAGTTCTACAGAGATCAAAGGCCTTCATAAGCAACACTATCGAGGAGAGCTACGTTAAACTAGTCTTTGAGGTAAAGACCACAGTAGCTACAATATGCATTAACATGGAAATTGCTACTTACAGTGTTAAAAATAAAACTATTGCTGCATTTTATTTACTAGACATCAGCTCACAGTGTCAATTAATAGTTATCATATGGTAAAAGCAGGAAACTTGTTACTATTAAAAAGATATAATATACAGGGAGATTCAAAAAGAATACCACAACTTTAGGAATTTAAAACTCTGCAACGAAAAAAGGCAGAGCTAAGCACCATCTGTCGGCGAATTAAGGGAGCTATAAAGTTTCATTTAGTTGTACATTTGTTCACTTGAGGCGCTGTTGACTAGGCGTCAGCGTCAGTTGATGCTAAGATGGCGACCGCTCAACAGAAAGCTTTTTGTGTTATTGAGTACGGCAGAAGTGAATCGACGACAGTTGTTCAGCGTGCATTTCGAACGAAGTATGGTGTTAAACCTCCTGATAGGTGGTGTATTAAACGTTGGTATAAACAGTTTACAGAGAATGGGTGTTTGTGCAAAGGGAAAAGTTTTGGACGGCCGAGAACGAGTGATGAAAATGTAGCACGCATCCAGCAAGCATTTGTTCGCAGCCCAGGAAAATCGACTCGCAGAGGTAGCAGAGAGCTGCAAATTCCACAATCAACTGTATGGAGAGTCCTACGAAAAAGGTTAGTTATGAAACCTGAACGTCAACTACCCGAGGCGATGGATCGGCCGCCAGGCAGCCCGTGACAGAGCACTTCATCACTGGCCTCCAAGAAGCCCTGATCTTACCCCCGGCGATTTTTTCTTATGGGGGTATGTTAAGGATATGGTGTTTGGGCCACCTCTCCCACCCACCATTGATGATTTGAAACGAGAAATAACAGCAGCTATCCAAACTGTTACGCCTGATATGCTACAGAGAGTGTGGAACGAGTTGGAGTATCGGGTTGATATTGCTCGTGTGTCTGGAGGGGGCCATATTGAACATCTCTGAACTTGTTTTTGAGTTAAAAAGAACCTTTTTAAATACTCTTTGTAATGATGTATAACAGAAGGTTATATTATGTTTCTTTCATTAAATACACATTTTTAAAGTTGTGGTATTCTTTTTGAATCACCCTGTATTTTGTATACAAATTGGATCCTCTATTTGTTGACTGCACAAAGAACCCTCAAAATCTCCAAGTTAATAACTCAGCTCCATCAAGTCACTTTATGAACCTTGAACGCTAACTCAGTTTTTTTCTAGTGTAGACACCAATAATCTGTTCTGAAATCTATCAGCGATTGTGTCATCCTTTTTGTGCGCACTTATATTATTTACAGGTTCATCTAAACCGACAAAAAGACTCAATTCACTGTTGCTACACTGAAAGTGATAAAAACTTATTTTTACGACATTGCAAAGCGATATAGCGCTTCACCAAGGAAGATGGCGCAGTGGATATGACATTGGTCTGTTGACTGGCAGCTGCGTTGTTCAAATCACCGTAGGAACATTCTGATTTTTTGTGAATGTAGACTATCCTGATTTTGAAATTCATTAGTTTCCTTTAGATATCTCCGGTAATTATTAGACAATTATTCCAAACGGCTACGACCGTTTCCTTCTGATACATCCCCTTAGGAAAATTTATATTTAACTCTGCTGGAAAACCTCTACGTTATTTCATTTTCAAACAGCTGAGCAAAACTGAACGTACTCAGACATTTCTCTCTTTACTTATTCTGATCAACACTAAACTGACACACAATATTTTTAGCGCAACGCAATCTGACTTTCAATAATCCGTACTAAAGAATGGCCCTGACTAACGATAACCTATACCTGTCATGATTCACTTACCTCACAAAAGTCTTCGTTATTCGAACTACTGCAATACAGCGAGCGCTAATACTGGCAGCTAAATAAAAGATTCTAACTACTGAAGGCACTAACTACTGATAGGCGTAATTAGCAAATGAAAGATTTTGATAGAGAACGAACAATGTTTCCAGAATGAGATGTTCACTCTGCAGCGGAGTGTGCGCTGATATGAAACTTCCTGGCAGATTAAAACTGTGTGCCCGACCGAGACTCGAACTCGGGACCTTTGCCTTTCGCGGGCAAGTGCTCTTCCAACTGAGCTACCGAAGCACGACTCACGGCCGGTACTCACAGCTTTACTTCTGCCAGTACCTCGTCTCCTACCTTCCAACCTTTACAGAAGCTCTCCTGCGAAACATCCCCTAGGCTGTGGCTAAGCCAGGTCTCCGCAATATCCTTTCTTTCAGGAGTGCTAGTTCTGCAAGGTTCGCAGGAGAGCTTCTGTAAAGGTTGGAAGGTAGGAGACGAGGTACTGGCAGAAGTAAAGCTGTGAGTACCGGGCGTGAGTCGTGCTTCGCTAGCTCAGTTGGTAGAGCACTTGCCCGCGAAAGGCAAAGGTCCCGAGTTCGAGTCTCGGTCGGGCACACAGTTTTAATCTGCCAGGAAGTTTCAACAAACAATGTATTTACCTTAATAGTGTTTCAAAAGTCATAATAAATATATATATATATATATATATATATATATATATATATATATATATATATATATATATATATATATATCGGTTCATGACATCCAGTCTTACAAATTTACTCTCTCTGATGGACATACGTCCAGATCATCCGCTCTCAAAACTCTGCCATCTCTCTCCTCACATCCACTACTGCTGGCGGCTCACCTCCAACTGCGCAACGCTACACGCTGTTCACATCCAACTGCCCAACACTAAAATAACGAATATTCCAACAATGCCAACCAGCCACAGACTGCACACAGCACAGCCAGTGATTTTCATACAGAGCGCTACGTGGAGTTACCAACATAAAAACCTAAACAGCCTACTTACACCACTATCCTAGTTCAAGTGATCTAATGCTATATCTATTGTAACGTTGATATCAACAGGCCTTTAAGCCCTAACGTTCCCTTTGCTTCAGATCCCGCTTTTCCTATTACATACTGGTCACTAGATCGTTTGAAGTTATCCGCAAAATTTTGACGCCATTGCAGAGTAATCTGGTATATTTTACCTCTATTTTGCTACGCTACAGGATGTACGGTATACAGAACGCATGCCCAGTCTCTCACAGCAGAGCAACTATTATTAATTAGTAGGTGATTAATTTTAAGTTTTTAATGGAATTCTACGCCCCCGCCGGCCGGAGTGGCCGAGCGGTTCTAGGCGGTACCGTCTGGAACCGCGCGACCGCTACGGTCGCAGGTTCGAATCCTGCCTCGGACATGGATGTGTGTGATGTCCTTAGGTTAGTTAGGTTTAAGTAGTTCTAAGTTCTAGGGGACTGATGACCTTAGCAGTTAAGTCCCATAGTGCTCAGAGCCATTTTCTCTACGCCCTCGAACGTCACGTTCGTCACCCGAAAGTTCTGCTTAAGCTGAAATGACATGAATTTGTATTGCTTTGATTCAGAAGTTTGACCAAGCATAATCTTCCGTTGAAGATACAGGTTTGAATTCACACTGATTCAGGTTTCACTCAATTTTTACGCAACTCCCATTGAAATTCATGAACTGCCCTTCGGAATCGTTCCAGTTTTTTAGGGCTCTCCTTACTTTTGAAATTCGTTGATTTCGTACAGATTAGATCCTTTCTCTTCGACTCTGCAATGCTTAATGGGAAAACCAGAACATTCCGTAATGATTCTCGCAGCAGGCTGGTGACAATGTAATTGTACCTCGGAACTTGGCTCAGTTCCTTGAAAATCATCTCAAACTGATTACTTGCGTAAGGTAACCAACGTGTGTTGTGTCAAACTGCCACTAAATTATCAGAGGTAATAAAAATAAGAGGTATGAAATGGAAAGGATATTCGAAATCAGTTTTAGCAAAGGGGAATGCATAATTTGTGGCGAGCTTCCGCAAAAATGCGATGCATTACGGAGACTACAGACGAAGCAATTGTATGACGTATTCTAGAGTACTGTTCAAATGTTTACGGTCATTTTCACATCATGACAGCAGAGACTGGTCGAATTCGAAGACGCGCTGACAGGATCAAAGAGAAACTGTACTCGAGGAAGACAGAGCAACACCTCCGGTGCCCCCTTCATATAACGCGAAAAGGATACATAATGATAAGAGAAATTAGTGCGCCTGATTGTTGTACAGTTTTCTCTCGTTCAGTACGCGAATATAACAGGAGAAAAAGTAGACCTAACTTCAGTGTGTATCATACAATGACTTGCGGGTACATATGAGGATGTACTAGTTGGAACATGTACTGTAGTCGAAGTCAAAAACGCTGGTTACAGAACGTTAGCCTACACCAAAGAAACTTAAAGCATTTCCAACTGTTAACAAACTAAAACTCCTGTTTCCTAGAATTTTTATGGTGCGGTATTCGCACACTACGGAGAGTATCACAGAACCAAGAGTGGAAATATTCTGCTCTAGCATGTGATAAACATAAAGACGACATTTGTATCAGACATCCATATTTTAGATAGTGAGGTATGGCATGTTAATGGTCTAAGAACTTAGTATTGTTCTTAATAACTGCATAAAAGCCGAATTCTAGGTGGTACAGAAGATAAAAAACCGTAAATCACAGTCAAATGGCGGTTTACTGTTTCAAACAAAAAATCTTACGTAGTTCTTTTCTCTCACGTTTCTGTCAAGACAACGCGCCCTGTGTCACCACGGACCGTTACAACGCAACTGCGGCACGGTCTCCCCGAGCGACAATGCCTGACCAAAAAACACAAAGTACCCGGAAGACATGGTTCGCTGTCAATATAGCTTCGCACAAGTACACACCATCTGAGGGTGTGAAACTGATTAGAGCTCCAGTTCCATGTGACGGCGAGAATGACCACCAGAGTGTATTAGTGCTGGGCGTGTATAGTATTGTTGCCAGGTTTGATATAGTATTGCGCTGATGACTTCGACGTTGAGCGCCAATAACCCCCCCCCCCCCCATGGTAGAGTATTATTGGGGTGGTGGGACACGGAGACAAACTTATGTGAGACGCGTTATCAGCACCTGACAGAGTTTGGAAGAGGCCTCATTGTGGGTCTTCATCTGGCTCCATGTTAGGCCCTACGAGAACGTAGTGACAAACATACCCGTCGGCAAGGTTCCGACCGTCCCGAGGAAGGATGCAACAAGCTCATTGTACTCCCTTCACACCTGCGACTGCCAGTCGAGAACAAGTCATGCACTCCTTACAGTATTCTCTGCTATCCTGCACCACTGTTTGTAGACTAGCAGCAGCCGGGCTAGGGAACTGCCGCCCCATACACATGCTCCCGTCTGTGTTTGGAGTCTTGCCGTGAACGAAGACTTGCGTGACATTGTTTTCACGGTGAATCGCGTTTCTGTAGTACCCTGAATGACCATCATCTGCTAGCATGGCGGCGACCTGCGAGGTCCCATTCTTCCCGAATTTTGAAGAGGCACAGCGATGTTACGCCTAGCATGATGGTGTGGATAGCCGTCACATATTACTTCAGAATACGGCTGCTGGTTACTGAGGCAACTGTGATGGCACAAAAGTATCTCACTGACATTCTGTGTCATCATACGTTACATGTAATGCAACAGCGCTACGGTGCCATATGCCGACAGGTCAGTGCTTGTCTGCACATGGCACGTGTCTGTGTGAACTATCTGCTTGATGATGAGGTTCTCCCGTGGCCAGCAAGATCCACAGATCTTCATGTATAGGACCACCGCAGACGTCAATACCGTCATAGTGCCGATATTCTGGATATCAATCCCGGTTACCAAGTTGTGGGTTTGATTTTTACAAGAAAGGATACACTAGATTTATGTCATCCTTCCCTCCAGAATCAGTGCATGCATCCTGGCGAGAGGGTGTGCGAAGTCATACTGACAAGTGACCTCACACTGCCAAGTAATTTATTAATTTGGTGTGATACAGTAATTACTGGAACAACGTCACTCACTCTCTCAGGCCGTAACGTTTCGTCTCTGTTTCTCCTCCCCTTCCGGATGCTACACTTTTCTTGTCAGGCGGTGTACTTCTACATTCGCTGCAATTCCTAGGTTTTCTTCCCTCTCTCAGCTATAACTGTTTGTTACCAAACTTGAGGAAACGGGCTGGTGGGCGAAGTACTCGTAGAGCTTGATGTAGTGTTAGCAGTTAGCCAACACTACGCACACTACTTGGTTGAGGAGGCCGAATGCACGCGTTAACTCACGCAGGCTGGCGTGAGGTCTGAAACAGGATACGTAATGAATGCTATAAAGAAAAGTACGCAGCTGCTGGAATACTTAACTTTAATCCATCATTGTTGTACATCGCTCTTGACGATACAAGTGAGACTCTGTAGATCATGCAATGTAATACTAATGGCGCCTTGCTAGGTCGTAGCCATTGACCTAGCTGAAGGCTATTCTATCTGCTCTGCAAATGAGCGAGGCTTCGTCAGTGTGCATCGCTAGCTAAGTCGTCCGTACAACTGGGCGAGTGCTAGTCCGTCTCTCGAGACCTGCCGTGTGGTGGCGCTCGGTCTGCGATCACTGACAGTGGCGACACGCGGGTCCGACATGTACTAATGGACCGCGGCCGATTTAAAGCTACCACTTAGCAAGTGTGGTGTCTGGCGGTGACACCACACTTGAAGGAGTAGCTATGATAAAATTTTATTTCACATAATTGGACAAACCTATTACTGAACCAGTTAAAATTGTGAGGAAACCTTTGGCTAAATCTATTGATTTACAATGTAACCACAACGAAAATCTGAAAAATTTTCTAAACTCTTACGATATATTCCTATAATAGGCAAATTTTGTGGTCTGCCGAAAGACTATACTTAATCGTACATTAGTTGAGATCATTCTCTGCGTAATGTCTCTTCGATGACTACACCGGAGGCGCCAATTCGTGCGTTTCGATCACTGACGTTTGCACTCTTCTATTCTCGACTTCAAACTAAGGAACGCCCACAGTTGACTTTCGTTTTTAATTTTTTTAAATTTTTTATTTACACGTCAAGTTCCTCAGGACCAAATTGGGGGGGGGGGGGGCATATATCCAAGGTCATGGAAAGTGTCAGTACATGAAATTACAACATTGCAGTAATAACAAACAAAAATAAAATGTTTATGAACCCGAAGAAAGTCAATCCATAAGTTTAAATAAACGCAATCAACAATACAAAAGGAATCAGTTTACTTTTTCAAGGAACTCCTCGACAGTATAGAAGGATTGACCCATTAGGAAACTCTTCAGTTTTGATTTGAAAGAGCGGGGATTACTGCTAAGATTTTTGAATTTGAGTGGTAGCTTATTGAAAATGGATGCAGCAATATACTGAACACCTTTCTGTACAAGAGTTAAGGAAGTCCGATCCAAATGTTGGTTTGATTTCTGCCGAGTATTAACCGAGTAAAGGCTGCTTATTCTTGGGAATAAGCTTATATTGTTAACAAGAAATGATAGTAAGGATTATACATATTAAGAGGCCAATGTCAAAATACCCAGACTCGTGAATAGGGGTCGACAAGAGATTCGTGAACTTACACCACTTATTGCGCGAACCGCCCTTTTCTGAATCAAAAATATCCTTTTAGAATGGGAAGAGTTACCCCAAAATGTAATACCATACGACACAAGCGGATGTATATAAGCAATTTTTGTGGCCGTGCGGTTAAAGGCGCTGCAGTCTGGAACCGCAAGACCGCTACGGTCGCAGGTTCGAATCCTGCCTCGGGCATGGATGTTTGTGATGTCCTTAGGTTAGTTAGGTTTAACTAGTTCTAAGTTCTAGGGGACTAATGACCTCAGCAGTTGAGTCCCATAGTGCTCAGAGCCATTTGAACCATTTTTAAGCAATTTTCGTGCCGAACGATCACTCACTTCAGATACCGTTCGAACAGTAAATATGGCAGCATTAAGTCTCTGAACAAGATCCTGAACGTGGGATTTCCACGACAGTTTATCTATCTGAACACCTAGAAATGTGAACTGTTCAGTTTGACCTATCATATGCCCATTCTGTGAAATTAAAACGTCAGGTTTTATTGAATTATGTGTTAGAAACTGTAAAAGCTGACTCTTACTGTGATTTAGCCTTAGTTTATTTTCTACAATCCATGAACTTCGGTCATGAACTGCACTATTTGAAACCGAGGCAATGTTGCACACAACATCCTTTACTACCAAGCTATTATCAGCAGCAAACAGAAATATTTTAGAGTTACCTGAAATACTAGAGGGTATATCATTTATATAAATAAGAAACAGGAGTGACCCCGACACTGATCCCTGGGGAACCCCCACTTGACTGTACCCCACTCAGATCCCACGTCACAGTCATTCTCAACATCGTGAATAATGATCTTTTTCTGTCTGTTGCTAAAGTAAGAGGTGATCCAGTTGTGAGCTGCTCCCAGTATTCCGTAGTAACGGTCCAACTTCTGGAGCAATATTTTGTGATTAACACAATCAAACGCCTTAGATAAATCAAAAAATATGCCTAGCGTTCGAAACCTTTGGTTTAACCCAACCAGTACCTCTCAGAGAAAAGAGAATATAGCATTTTCCACTTGTTAAGCGACTTCTAAAGCCAAACTGTGCATTTGATAGCAAATCGTGTGATATAAAATATCATTTATCCTTACATACACAGCCTTATCAATAAGTTTAGCAAACACTGGTGACATAGGAACAGGTCTAACATTGTCTACATTATCTCTTTCTCCTTTTTTTGTAAATCGGCTTTACTACTGAATATTTTAATCGTTCAGGAAACTAACTATTCCTAAAGGAAAAATTACAAATATGGCTAAAGACAGGGCTAACATGTGCAACACAGTACTTTAATAATAGGCACTCAATCGTAACCGTGAGAGTCCTTAGTCTTCAGTGATTTAATTATTGACTTAATCTCCCCCTTGTCTGTACCACAGAGGAGTATGTCAGACATCATCTCGCAAAGGCATTTCCTTGTAGAAGCTAAATTTTTATTTAATTCACCAGCAATGCTCAGGAAATGATTGTTAAATGCTGAACATGTATCTGATTTATCAGTAACAGAAATATTTTTACTACGAACTGACCTTATATCGTCGATCTTGTGCTGCTAATCAGACACTTCCTTCACAACTCCTCTGTATATTTAGTTATGTTCTCTCAAGGCTTACCTACTTGTACAACTTAGGAACCTCATTCCTGCTATTTTATGGGCGTTTGCGTATTTTTCTTTCTTGCTGAGTGCTCAATTTTCACTACCATACATCCACAACATGTAATTCATGTTTCCAATATACCTTTCTTCTTAACGTTATTCTTTCCTCATACCCGCTAAAACTGATTTTGTAATCCATATCTTTCTATTCATATTCCAAATAAGGTATACAATACAGCAGTGATACCCTCTGGGCATTCTGCAGCACAACACTGTCAAACTTTCGTTCTACATGAAAATAGCCAAATTACGAAACTGCGATCTTACACATTATAAAAAAATAATTTTAACAGTCGGAGACAACACGGATGTCTTCATCTATGTTATCTAAGACTGTGAACTCCTCTCTCTATATGACAAAATAAATATCTAACTATACCATCTTCTTATCGATTACAATCTTTGATCTAACTTTGAAAACGATATATTTTTGTTTAGTCAGATAATATTTTTAAACTGTTCATTCAGCTATTATCTGAGGTTATTTGGAGAAAAGAAAATGTCATCAAATGAAATGTGTATTATGTGACATTTGACGCAGACTATTATCTTTTCTTAGCATGATTGCTTTCGGAAATAGCTGAATCGAAGCAAATGTGAAAAAAACAGGAGGCTGTTGACCCTCCTGTTTAACTCTATTCCGCAACCGCATATAATTTCATCCTAGATGGCAGAATTTGGTATCTGGATCTGTATCACTGTTGATTATATCCACAAACTCTGTCAAATACAAGCAGACGTCATGTACGTTTTGGACAGCGCACCAGTCAGTGAAATAAAAGATACCAGCAGCTTCTGCCACAAATATTTAACCAGGAGTAATTTTTGAAACAATCGTTTTTAAATAGTTACGTCACGGCTCATTGAACTAAGCTCGAGAAGGTCGTGTACTGCAAAAGACTGTATTTTAGCACATGTCAACCGTTAAACATCTTCTGATACGTAGACACGCATTATGTATTGGATTACAAAATAGCACTAAATGCTACGCAGTCCGAAGAGATACTTTGTAGTGAAGCAACTCTGGCACAGTGTGAAACAGAAAATGATACAGCGACAGAAGCGGCGCCGGCCGGAGTGGCCGAGCGGTTCTAGGCGCTACAGTCTGGAACCGCGCGACCGCTACGGTCGCAGGTTCGAATCCTGCCTCGGGCATGGATGTTTGTGATGTCCTTAGGTTAGTTAGGTTTAACTAGTTCTAAGTTCTAGGGGACTAATGACCTCAGCAGTTGAGTCCCATAGTGCTCAGAGCCATTTGAACCATTTTTTTGACCTCAGAAGTTAAGTCTCATAGTGTCCAAGCCATTTGACAGAAGCGGCGCTCTTCATTCCACTAAGTAAACTGCGTAATATGAGCTTAATAAAACACTTTTCTGTGAGAATATCCCAACCAGAGGTTCGTAAACATCAGCTGTTATCGGAGTCATTTTGCCTGTATGACAGGCTGTTTACTGCAGTCACTGTTGCTACATTCGTAGCACTACATATATTCCGCAAGGCACTACACGGGGCACAGCGGAATGTCTACGCTTTCCCTTACAATGGTCTCGATTCCTCGTTGCCTCATTGTCCCCGCTGCGAGCATTAGGTGATGGATTTACAGGACTACGATATACGGATATAGACAATGTGTATATGGATGTCTCGGCCGGTCTACGCAGTGTGCACAGATAGCCGAAGTCGTCGAGGAGACCGTTCGTGATAAGCGGCAAATTCCGCCTCGAGTCCTGACCGACAAAAATCTTCATATGTTCCTATTGGGTACTAGACCTATACTTAATACAGCTCATACGAAGAAAGTTACAGTGAGAGAATTAATTTCGAAATTATTTCGTACAGCTGTGGATCGTAAACATTCTCTTGGACTCGCAGATGCAACGAGGAAAAAAACGACTACCTCTATATTTCCGTTTGGACCGCGATTTCTCTTATCTTTCTTGCTTTTGTACGGCGTGTTGGTAACGACTGTAGGATCGTTCTGCAGTCCGTCGCAGTAGTCGTCACTCTGAACATTCTCAACATTCATTAACAGCTCATTGTTTAGGTTCACAGTCAAGTCTTTGAGTCAAACTTTTTAAAAGACATCATAGTTGCCACTGATTGTATAAATTACTTATTTCTACTATTGTATGTTCGGCCTAAGGCCGTATATCAAGTGGTGTAGTGCAAAAGACTGTATTTTAGCATATATCAAACTTTAAACATCTTCTGATATGTAGACATGTCATCGGTGTACCTTTAAACATTTTAAGAATAGTGGTTTGTTGAAATTAACGTTATGGATGATAAAAGGCTCCAATAGGATGACAAAGTGTGTACAAATCAGAAGATTTTTAAAGTTTGACAGTTGTCAGAGCACAGTATATTGCAATGTACCACTCGATAAACGCCTCGAGGCCTAAGTTGCAATTGTGAAAATAGATGATGAAAATGAATATAAATAATTTTTACAGTCAGCGGTGACTGCGATGTCTTTTGAAAAGTTTCTCAATAGTGTTTCGCGAAAAGAACACCAGGGAGTTCTATTTGAGTCTTGTGTATGTCACTCGCGTGTTGATCGAACCAACCTCTAACATATCAACTGCCACACCTCTACATTGCTCTCACGCCTTCCTTTAATCAGAGCTGGTGAGGATCCAAGGATCCAAACACCCGAGCAGTACTCTTGAATGAGTCGTAGAAGGGTTCTGTACGAAGTCTTCTTTACAGATGCATGAAAGGTACTCGCAGTTGCGAACATGGACCACCATCAGCTGTATAATGGAATCGCAATGAAAATTTATGCCCGGCGTGAACTCGAAGCGAGCATCCATTACGCATATTCCCGCACAGGGGAGATATGTCAATTGAAAGTCGCTTGGCTGGTGTCGGCAGATAAATCGGTACGACAGTGCCTGAGTTGTTCAGGAGTACGATACAACGTTTCTTCGGCCATGCCACTCTCCTTCCGTACAACCGACATTACGTGTTCATTCCATTTCATGTCGCACGCTAGAAACGTGGCACTAGGGCCAAACCCAACCTCTACATACACTTAAAGGGGTTAACAGAAAGGAGTCAATTACGTATCAGTCTGCCAGATCACGTCAAATGTCATGTAGATAATATGGTGAAGTTTAAAACGGAATTAAAGAACATTTTGTTGGGCTCTGCCTTTCACGCTATTGGAAGGTAGCTCTTAAGTTATTTTATAATTAGAATTAATACTGTAATACCAAAGCATTTATTAATATTACATTATTTCCTTGAGCTGCACGCAAGATACATTAAATGTTCATCTTCGACTTTCTCCGCACCCCAAAAGCCACTCTCTGTAAAATCGATTGTATATGGCTAATGCAGTGTCATAAAGTGACTACCGGTTTGGGTTCAAGTCATCTTCACATATACTGGGCTTGGTTACACACGTGTGAACTACATCGCCTCAACATTAATGTCCTACATGGATAAGAAAATGACATCATACTGCAAACAACCTGATTATATTGAAGACAAGCAACGGCTGGAACCGGTATTCAACTGTCTCATATCACAACTGCGAATTTAATAAGAAGTAAGGTATATATTACCGTTGCTGCTGTATATCTCAATAGAAATTATTTATGACCTTGTAATGCATAGCGGCTGCGGTGGAAATTACAGAAAATCTTGACAAATGTGAGACATTTTAGTAGATGTGGTACTGTCTACAGTTTACTAGAAATGGAACAGTATCGAGATATTTATGAAGGTGTTTAAGGTAAGGTGAGTCAAGTAGGTACCTGAGATCAATGTCGTAGCATTCAGAATTACATTTACCATCACCCAAAATACACATCCTCTTGATTCGACACTAACTGCTTTCCACTGGGTTTTAGTGTGGAATGGCCCGTAACAAGATAAATGTCAGTTACTATCGCCATTTAGTTGTGTGTACAAAATATCATTTAACAGCCTAGTAAAACACGGTACTGCGCATGTGTCTATTTTGATACTTAATGAGATAGATATTTTGATGTGGTATTTCGTACATTTTCCATAATTAGGATACTTTCAAGGATATGTCGTGTGCCGGCCGGTGTGGCCGAGCGGTTCTAGGCGCTACTGTCTGGAACCGCACGACCAACACGGTCGCAGTTTCGAATCGTGCCTCGGGCTTGGATGTGTGTGATGTCCTTAGGTTAGTTAGGTTTAAGTAGTTCTAAGTTCTAGGGGACTGATGACCTCAGCAGTTAAGTCTCATAGTGTTCAGAGCCATTTGAACCAATATGTCGTGTCTTTACTAAAATGATAGCGGTAGACAAGATGTGTAAGCATATTAGTGTACGAGATGGAATATCATATTGACAGTGTGATGATGAACGAAAAATCGTCGATTGCTGTTAGAAAATCGAATTCTTGTAACTTCATTGAATGCAAATTTCTAAAACTAACGATAAATGTAATTAATTACGCTAATAGAATGTTTCAGAACGGAAGGGCCTATTTATAGAGGAGGACAAAACACGAGCCGGTTCGCCGAACTATATCGCCTCTGAACGAAGTGATTCCTTATGATAACAACAAGAAGAAGATTCAAATGAATCAAGAGATAGCGACAAGCAAGGAATTAAGTTTCTTGTTCAATTTCACGCCGAAGTGTATACCATTAGAGAAGAAGCACTGCTCGTATTGGGAAAGATGTGCTTTAAACCAGTACAGCTTCACACGACGCATGGGTGGAGAAGCGAAGGAGAGATTAAGCAGTCGCGTAACAAATGTGGGACTTCGTAGCTGTCTAAGTGGCTGTGGTAGACAAGGCGCTGCGTTCACTTGTCCTTCATAGCTCTCACAATGAACTAATTCAGAACAAAATAACTGTAACATTTAGAAATATGGGTAAACAGCTTTCAACATAATAAAAAGTTGCACGTTTTGAAGAGAACGGTAGGAAAAAATAATATATTTGACTCTCACTCGTAGATATGTGAGGTCGTTGCGTGAGAGGCGAAGATTAAGGAGTTCGAATGGCAGGAAGGAAATAAAACAGCACTACATAGTTAATTACCAGGAATACACGGAGTAGAAAGCTGTCTAAACCTCATATAACATTCTGCAGTTCTAATAGTCGAAGGTCATGAATACGAGGCAGTCTTTGAGGACAATCTGACTTAAATTGTAACCTGTCTCACATGTACTCAATCTGTATATCTAGAATTTCGGTGAAGGTACCAAGGAGAAATTTCTGAAATCAGCTTAGGAGCTGGGGGAAGAAAAAACAACTTTTGGAGTTTGCTGCACTACCATCACAGACCTGAATGCCTTGGTAGGTCCGTTGAACGAAATGGACAATGTCTTGAAAGAAAGGTTACAACACGAATATTAAAAATAGTGAAACACTGCACAGTAAGACTACCGAGGGCAAATCTGTGGTGTCGCAGAAGACAATCTAATCTCATAAAAGGGCAGTGAGAACGATACGTCGTGTCACTTCGCGAATGTCATTCAGACCCTTGTTCAAGCGTCTTGGAATTCTAACATAGCCATCCCTGCACCGATACTCTCTCGCGGAATTTGTAGTTGATAATGTGGAGTCACTTGAAAGGAACTTCATACTTCACTCAGTGAACACTAAACGCAAAAGCAGTCCCCGTCTGGATAACACTTCTGTAACCAACGGACGGGTAGGTGCGTGCTATTCAACACATTACAAACATTACAATATAAATCCAGCAGAAATGCAAAATTTTAATCATGAACTCTGTTTTTTTAAAAATGAAGTTACCGCACTTCCGTTGTCATGCTTTGAAGTTTCTCGTGGCAAAATAGAGGCTTGCATTGTAACTCATATTTGTTGTATTTGCTGTTTTAACTTTTTTTTCTTTTGTAATTTTTACATTCTTATTTTCTGGTTTTTAAATTTTTCGTATCAGATTTCTCTGGTGACTCTCCATGGTCAGTTTCCCGAATAACCACATAAATTAAATAAATTAAAACTAAATTCGCCTTTGTTAGAGACTGTGTTTTTAAACCAAAATTAGCATCTACTGAGATGACAGAGAAATATAGCCAAATTATACATCCATAAGTCTCACGGTGTTTAGAGAATTCTGGCTTCGTGAACAGCAATATTTCAGATTTAAATTTAAATTTGATTTGACCCTCAATCAGGCAATTAGTTACATAGGAGAACACAAACTGCATGTAAGACTACATACGGTTTATCCCATTGAAGTTACAAAGTAATAGTATTTCAGACTATAGAACTAAGAATAATACACCTGCATACATTTCCATGACATCATCCTACGTGATGTTAACAGCAGTACTCCTGGATGATAATTGTTATTTGGGGCAGGATGTTCAACATCTGCTCACAATCGATGATAGCTGATTACGTCTTTCATTTACGGAACGAAATAACATACATTTAAACATCTGAGTTCTTATTGATACCAGCTGTCTAAACCATTGACGCAAAAACACTTTCATTTATGTTACCACGTTTCCACAGTATCGTTCCGCAGGAATGAAGCCACTGGTCCAGTCCGGTGGCGGATGTCAAAAATAGAGAAGCGATCTCCATCAGTAACCTCTAAACTACGCTATCGTCAGTTCCAGCGGGTAGATAAAATTTAAACAAAAATAATAATAATTCTCCTTTGAAACTATAGCTCAAAAGTTTGTGAAGCAGATTTCGGTACCCAACACTGACCTGCAACTAACATAAATAATTCCCAGCATGATTTATAATTCGAACTGCCGTAATTAACTAGTTTTTCATAGACGAACGCTGTAGCTGTAATTGCTAGGACTGTCATTTTCCGCTAATGCCATTCTGTGCTTGAGTGTCAGAAGTACAAAGGAAGAAGTGGTAAATTTCCTCAATCTTCTAGTGTTCGTATTGATATCAGATGATGCTGTCAATATCTCATGGTTACAGTTTTTTTTTCCGAATCTGGCATGCAAATGGGAAGGGATGTAGAATTTAACGTAGGATAGATCTCGAGGTCACTATATATAGAGTTCACGGTAGTTTATATAAAAGATTGGGATGGAAAACTACCGTATCCTTCTCAAAGGAATCATCCCGAATTTCACCTTAGGAAAGCCTCAGAAAATCTGCATTTGACGTGAATACAGTGCTGTACCACATAGGGGCACATGAAACACACGTTTGTGAATCGACTCAAGTTTCCGAAAATGGAGCTCTGTATGAACATGAAAGTCGAGATACTGTATCCTAACATACTGTCAGTGTCTGGGTCATTAGAGCTCAGGCTCATACTCGACAAGTAAGGAAAACTAATCCGCCATGTCACTGTGTACGGAATAACTACCAAAACTGTGAAAAGAGAAATCGGTATGATCAGACGAGGATTTGAACCACTAACGACTATGAATCCAGTGCCGTCAGCATTCTGTAGCGTCGCCTTTCTGCGTGACGTGTATGTGACGTCACAGGTAACTGTATACCAGTAGTACTCTGGATTAAAAGCCTACATCATATCACATTAAATAAAATGTTTATGAATTTGACTTATTTCAGATATCCGAAAGTTCGAAATATATTCCTCAACTTTGCTCAGAAACTTATACGAAATTCGACACTGAAAAGTAAAAACTGCGGGGCAAACAGGACAATGTTGAGAACGTTTTTAAAGTTTTGCGCAATCCGTAAGATACCACTGGTAGTCCAAACGCTGGTATCTGTCCAGCGCCTCACAGATTTGTAGTTCCCAAGAACGAAATTAATGGTGCTAACAACGATGGCAACCTCTATGATACTCGCATAATCTCATGTAACAGATGAGCACATCTATCATAAGAGAAAAAATAATTTAATACAATCGTTTTTCGCTAATTATAGCGCGTCCGTGTAGCTGCTGAAATCTAAATAGACATGAGGGAATAAATTGAAACAAAATGTTTGTAAAATATTGAAGTTCATGTGAACTCAAATATCCAAGTTCGTAAAGCCATCAAGTATACATATTAGGAAATTTCGTGAATGCTTATTTGACGAAATAGGAATCTTTTTCAGATACAATTGGGTATTCTTATAGTAAATACACTGAAAATAAGATACATTTATTGAGTCTGTGTTAAAAACTATAATTATCATACAATATTTGTGACCAAATGAAACATTAAGTTAGGCTTCAAGCTGTAAATAAAAAAATAAAACAACCCTTGCCATGGGAAATAAGCGCTTGCGCACTTCACGATACTCATTTTTAATATGTATTAATGAATAATTAGATAAAGCTAATTCACAAATGAAAAAAAGGATCTCTTCGTGTGAAACAGTTTTCTTTACCATTTAACGATAACCAACGTATGGATTACCAATGTAGTAATGAAAAACATCGATTTTTATTGTGTAATTACGTTGCCAGCGCTATGTTCCGTTGAAGATACGCAACATGTTAGGGGTGCTGTGTAATATATGCGAATGAGTTGCAAACGTTTAATTGTTCAATGGATATAAAAGTGACACCATTACTGTGTTACTTTCATACACATAAGTACCAGTTTAAAACATTTCGATATTTGTTAAATTTCTAAGTAATGGAGAAATTGATGGTGCTATGTTTCCATAGGACGATTTACGTTCAAATTTAGTGCGCCAGTCTCGAAAATTGGCCTGACGGAGAAACATAAGTAAAGACGATGTAAGAAACATTTTTTCACAGTTTCTCATGAAACCAGACATAATAATGTGTGCCATTGTACAAGTTGGCTGAGGTACTGGACAGAGAGCTTACCTTGACAGCTAAAGATTGTCGCAATTATCAGCGTAACAAATCGGAGACCACTGTATTCCATGTCTGTCAAAGCAACTGAACGACTATCTCGTGGCTTAGGGAGTGCTTCTAATGTTAATCACATTTGAGAAATTATTAGCTGTCTGATATTCCCCGACTGACGAATAAGACACTTTCGCAAGCCCATACAAGTATTACAAGTATTTGTCCGCGTGTGTATTGCCCAGGCAGCGATAAAGTCTCGTGCGTACACCTGAGGAACAGTCCCGCTGAGAGCTTGACCTGTTCGGGAACTCGGGCTACGACTCGTCGTACCGACAGAACGAGGGAGCTGCGCTGCGCGGGTGGGCTCCAGTCGGCATGTCACGCGTTCGCGCCTAGCAGGTGGACAGCCACAGCGTCGCAGCTGCGCGCGTCTGTGCAGAGCGGGGCGCGAAGACACACTGGGGCAGGAGGCGTCGCAGCCACGCTTGGGCCCGCGCGCCTCCGGCTCCCGGCATGCACCGGGGCGAGTCGCGCATGCGCCCCTCTGCTAACTGGCCGGTTTTAATAGCGAGGGGGTGACATCCGCTGCTAGCTGTCATAGCTCCGGAGGGAGCTTCTGATGCTGGCCTCTCATTTTCAGAGGAGGAGCGGAAACCACAGACAGTCTGACGGGGAGGGGACGGCAATTTTCGGAATACTACAGTCAGATTTAAAGTACGATCTGATTTAAAGTAGCTGACATGAGACGTTTAATGTCCAAAGCTACGACACTGTCACGACAGCTAGTGTTCACAGGTAGCCGTTATAGATAATTATCGCTTTATAGTCACTATATCATACAAGTATCGCGTAAAAAAACTGAAATTCACCGAGTCTACAGACTTCTATGGTGTCATTGAGCACGTCTAAAATCAGTTGATCGCTGACTCCCTGTTCTGCGTTAACTGTTTCAAATAGTTCGGGTCCGTTTGTCACCAGAAGGTCTAATATGTTATCGCCACGAGTCGGTTCTCTGTATAACTGCTCAAGGTAGTTTTCAGATAATGCACTTAAAACGATTTCACTGGATTCTTTGTCCCTGCCACCCGTTGTAAACGTTTGAGTCTCCCAGTCTATATCCGGCAAATTAAAATCTCCACCCAGAACTATACCATGATCGGGAAATCTACTCGAAATATTCTCCAAATTTTCCTTCAGGTGCTCTGCCACAACAGCTGATGAGCCAGGGGGCCTATAGAGACATCCAGTTACCATGTTTGAGCCTGCTGTAACCGTGACCTTCACCCAAATTATTTCAAATTCTGGTTCTGCGTCAATTTCCTTTGATACTATTGTACTTTTTATCGCTATAAACACGCCTCCCCCTTCACTGTCCAGCCTGTCTCTGCGGTATACATTTCAATCTGAGTTTAGAATTTCATTACTGTTTACATCTGGTTTCAGCCAACTTTCTGCCCCTAGTACTATGTGGGCGCTGTGACCGTTTATTAATGAGAGCAGTTCTGGGACCTTTCTATAGACGCTCCTGCAGTTTACTGTTACCACATTAATATTGTTATTTCCTGTTGCGTTTTGCCGACTACTACCTTGTCGCGTCTCAGGAGGCCTGTTGTCGGGCTTAGGGAGGGAGTTCTCTAACCTAAACAACCCATAATGCACTCCACACGTACTCCGCTACCCTTGTAGCCGCTTCCTGCGTGTAGTGCACGCCTGACTTTTCAGGGGGACCCTACATTAATCGACCCGATAGCGGAGGTCGAGAAATTTGCACCCCAGATCTCCGCAGAATCGTCTGAGCCTCTGGTTTAAGCCTTCCACTCGGCTCGAAACCAGAGGACCGCCATCGGTTCTGGGAACGATACTACAAATAGTTAGCTGAGATTCCACCCCGCGAGCAAGGCTTTCCGCCTTCACCAACTCCGCCGACCGCCTGTGTGAACTGAGGATTACCTCTGAACCCAGACAGCAGGAGTCATTGATGCCGACATGAGCAACAATTTGCAGTCGGGTGCACCCATTGCTCTCTATCGCCGCCGGCAGGGCCTCCTCCACATCTCGGATGAGACCCCCCGGCAAGCAGACAGAGTGAACACTGGCCTTCTTCCCCGACCTTTCCGCTATCTCCCTAAGGGGCTCCATCACCCGCCTAACGTTGGAGCTCCCAATCACTAATAAACCCCTCCCGCCGTGTGCCTGCTCAGACCTTGCTGAAGGAGCGGCCACATGTCCACTCATAGGCAGAGCGGTCGATGCCACACGGCCAGCCTCCACACTGACCCTCCGCCTCGTGGGCCGCGAACGCCGCTGAACCCGCCACTCCCCTTGGGGAGAGGGTGGCCCAACCGCGCCCGCTACCCGCGAAGAAGTCTCGACAGCAGGGACCGTGGGCGAAGCATGTAACACCTGGGGTGTACCATGCGCCGCACCAGATTCCCCACTGCCGCTACGCTCCGAGGCAGCAGCTTGAAGACGGCTGACCTCGGCCATCAACACGTTCAGCTGTTCGCGAACAGTGGCCAGCTCCTCCTGCGTGTGTACAAAGCAGTCACACATCCTATCCATCCTACGAAATCAATTTAATGTAGCGAGTCAATTAACTTTTAACTAGACTGCTAATTCACTAAAGGCGGCTGATAGCCGACTAGACTGTGGTTACTAGACACTTCTTGTTGAAAACAATGAAAATAAGCTCTACCTGTCTCTGGACTGTATTCAAAACAAACGCTAGCTCTACTGGCACTACAGCTGACTAAAGGGACTCTCTCCGACTATTCAAAAAAAAAAAAAAAAAAAAAAAAAAACACGAAATCTATGGAACACTATTACTAGTAATCGAAAATTAAAGCTTCCTAAAAGCACAAACACACGGAAGAAGAAGTGACAAGTAAGAAAAATAGAATCAATACTTAAATTAACGTAGCTCGCTGCACAGCAGATGTGAAGCAGACGGCAGTTACGACGACACTGCAAGTGTAAGGGCGTGTAATGTGGGTAGTGTGTACGTAGTAGGGAAGCTAGAAAATCTGGAATGCAAATGCAAAGGCTCAGTCTGGATATAGTTGGGGTCAGCGAAATGAAATGGAAAGAAGATAGGGATATCTGGTCATACGAACATGGGGTAGTATCAACCGCAGCAGAAAATGATGTAATGTGAGTAGGATTCATTATGAAAAGGAAATTGGAGCATATAGTGAGCTACAATGGACAATTGAGTGGTAGGGCTGTTTTTGTTAGATCCGACAGCAAACATAACAGTCCCGGTACACATGCATGCGTCACAAGCAGAAGATGACGAGGTAGAGAAAGCTTATCAGGAACGTTAACGAGTACTTCAGTATGTAAGGGTAAATGACAGTCTAAGATCCATTTCGGATTGGAACACAGTTGTAAAGGAAAGATAAGAAGTAAGGGTTGCAGGAGAATATGCACATGGCAGTAAGAACGAGAGACGAGAAAGGCTAGCCTGAGTCCTGCAATAAATTGCAGATGGAAAAGGAGAATAATCTGTTTAACAATGATAAGAGGAGGGGATACACGTGAGAAAGGTATGAAGACACGTGAAGATTCAAGCTGGATTATATCATAATCAGGCAGAAATTCCGAAATCTGAGATTGGATTGTAAGGCGTACTGATGTACAGATATAGACACAGATTACAATTTACCATTGATGAAGAGTATCCTAAAGTTTAAGAGACTCACCCAGAAGAATCATTGTGGATGGGAGTGAGAGGCTGTAGGACTGTAGAATGATGAGGCGCGTTTGAAGTTCGCTAAGGAATATCAGTGTAGGCAAACCAGTTGTAGAGAGGTTAACATATCTAAGAAGAGCGATTGGAGACGTTGGACAAACAAACACAGGCGCAAGTACGGATACTGCGAAGAAACAATGGGTAACAAGAAAACTTATGAAAGACAGGATTACACCAACATTAGACGGTTAGGAATGAAAGAAAAGAGGAGTTGCAGGACAGCCAAGACGAATGGCTGCAGGAAAGAAGCCAAGAAATCGAAAAAGTAATGACCGTCGGGAGGACTGACTCAGCACCCAGAAAAGTCGAAACAACCTTCGGTGAAATTATAAGCAATGGTGGTAATACGAGGGCAGTTCAATAAGTAATGCAACACAATTTTTTTCTGAAACAGGGGTTGTTTTATTCAGCATTGAAATACACCAGGTTATTCCCCAATCTTTTAGCTACACAACGCTATTTTTCAACGTAATCTCCATTCAATGCTACGGCCTTACGCCACCTTGAAATGAGGGCCTGTATGCCTGCACGGTACCATTCCACTGGTCGATGTCGGAGCCAACGTCGTACTGCATCAATAACTTCTTCATCATCCGCGTAGTGCCTCCCACGGATTGCGTCCTTCATTGTGCCAAACATATGGAAATCCGACGGTGCGAGATCGGGGCTGTAGGGTGCATGAGGAAGAACATGGCTCTGAGCACTATGGGACTAAACATCTATGGTCATAAGTCCCCCAGAACTTAGAACTACTTAAACCTAACTAACCTAAGGACATCACACAACACCCAGCCATCACGAGGCAGAGAAAATCCCTGACCCCGCCGGGAATCGAACCCGGGAACTCGAGCGTGGGAAGCGAGAACGCTACCGCACGACCACGAGATGCGGGCTGAGGAAGAACAGTCCACTGAAGTTTTGTGAGCTCCTCTCGGGTGCGAAGACTTGTGTGAGGTCTTGTGTTGTCATGAAGAAGGAGAAGTTCGTTCAGATTTTTGTGCCTACGAACACGCTGAAGTCGTTTCTTCAATTTCTGAAGAGTAGCACAATACACTTCAGAGTTGATCGTTTGATCATGGGGAAGGACATCGAACAGAATAACCCCTTTAGCGTCCCAGAAGACTGTAACCATAACTTTACCGGCTGAGGGTATGGCTTTAAACTTTTTCTTGGTAGGGGAGTGGGTGTGGCGCCACTCCATTGATTGCCATTTTGTTTCAGGTTCGAAGTGATGAACCCGTGTTTCATCGCCTGTAACAATCTTTGACAAGAAATTGTCACCCTCAGCCACATGACGAGCAAGCAATTCCGCACAGATGGTTCTCCTTTGCTCTTTATGGTGTTAGGTTAGACAACGAGGGACCCAGCGGGAACAAACCTTTGAATATCCCAACTGGTGAACAATTGTGACAGTACTACCAACAGAGATGTCAAGTTGAGCACTGAGTTGTTTGATGGTGATCCGTCGATCATCTCGAACGAGTGTGTTCGCACGCTCCGCCATTGCAGGAGTCACAGCTGTGCACGGCCGGCCCGCACGCGGGAGATCAGACAGTCTTGCTTGACCTTGCGGCGATGATGACACACGCTTTGCCCAACGACTCACCGTGCTTTTGTCCACTGCCAGATCACCGTAGACATTCTGCAAGCGCCTATGAATATCTGAGATGCCCTGGTTTTCCGCCAAAAGAAACTCGATCACTGCCCGTTGTTTGCAACACACATTCGTTACAGACGCCATTTTAACAGCTCCGTACAGCGCTGCCACCTGTCGGAAGTCAATGAAACTATACGAGACGAAACGGGAATGTTTGAAAATATTCCACAAGAAATTTCCGGTTTTTTCAACCAAAATTGGCCGAGAAAAAAAAGGTGTTGCATTACTTATTGAACTGCCCTCGTATTAGGAGTGCAATGATATTTGACTGTTGAATGCAGAAGAGAGAGCGAGTACACTGGAGGCGTCTATGAGTTGGAGTACTGGTCTGATGCCTTGACGGAAGATGAAACTTAGAGGACCCAGTATTAGAGTCAGACCTCCGAAAGTCTACAGATCAGATGAGATGAAGTAAGACAGAAGAGGTAGATAACATTCCACAGGAATTTCTAAAATCAGTACGGAAACGGCAACCAAACGACTAATCAAGTTGGTGTCTACAATCTTTGAAGGAGGCAGTCTACCACCAGACTTTCGGAAGAATTTCACCCACACAACACAATTCGGAAGATACCAAGGGCAGATAAGTACTGGAACTGTAGTAACCAAAACCAACTGCGGGAACGCCTAGGGCTGCGAATGGGAGCCGCCAGGCGGGGAAGCCGCCGGCGGGGGAGCACGCACCACCGGGTAAACACATGAAAAGTCGGACGACACACCAACGACAACTGACATCAACCGACCACGACCGACTATGAGCGGCACAACAACGAAGAGATAAACAACGGAGGCTTGTGGAAACCACAACACCAAACGTAAATCCACTCGGAACCAGAGCCAGGCAAATGTCAACAATTGGCAACGACCAGAACGCAGTACCGCCGAGACAGAAACGAAATCCAGAGCGAGTACCGGACTGGCTGGACTGGGGCAGAGCGGGTCCCCATATATGAAACCGGAGGGAGCGGCTATTGGCCGCTGTGTGCACGTGGCGTAGCGGTGGCGTCTTTTTTTTTCTTTATTGTGATTTTAAAACCTGTGGAACAGGTAGGCTGGCAGCAGCACAATACGCCGCTCTTCAGCCGAAGAGAGTACAATGATATAAACAGAGAAGAGACATCACTTGGAGAAACGCCGGGAAAAGAAACAGTAGACACATGAACATAAAAAAAAACATGAAGCCGTTCACACTCAATGACAATCCACACTACGAACTGTTGACACGACGCACAAACACTGAAGAAGACGATGGCACTGGTGAACGATGGAGTGTGACGGTGAACACTGAACACTAAACATGACGGCACACACGAAACACTGATGGCGGTGATCTCCGGCGCGCGAATGTCCACTTAGCGTGTGCGAGTCCGGGGACCTGCCAAGAGGGGAACAGGGGTGAGGAGGGGGAGAGGGGAGAATAAAGATGCCAATGGCTGAGGAGATGGGGACAGGAGAATAGGGACAGGGGAGGGGAAGCTCGGGGGAGGAGGGGGGAGGAGGGAGGGAAAAGGGAGAGAAGGGAGGGAGGGTGCCCAGAGGAGCAAGCACAGGAGGAGGGCGGGAGGATCAAAGTTGGTAGGAGGGGTAGATGGAGGGGAGGAGGGCATCATCAGGGAGGGGGAGCTGGCGGAAGCCACCTTGGGAGAGGGTAAGGAGGGTGGAGAGATGGAGACCGGGTGGGACGTGCGAATACAGGCGTGGCAGTGGGCGGGGGTGGGAGAGGATTGGGGAGACGAGCGGGTGAGGAGGATCGAGTTTGCGGGAGGTGTACAGGATCCGTATCCTTTCAAGGAAAAGGAGGAGGTGGGGGAGGGGGATGAGATCGTACAGGATCTGCGTGGGGGAGGGGAGACGGATGCGATAGGCGAGGCGGAGAGTATGACGTTCAAGGATTTGGAGGGATTTATAAAAGGTAGGGTGGGCGGAGATCCAAGCCGGATGGGCATAACAAAGGATAGGGCGGATGAGGTATTTATAGGTGTGGAGGATGGGGGAGGGGTCCAGACCCCACGTACGGCCGGAGAGGAGCTCGAGGAGACTGAGTCGGGAGCGTGCCTTGGCTTGGATTGTCCGGAGGTGGGGAGTCCAGGAGAGGCGGCGGTCGAGGGTGACGCCAAGGTGCTTAAGGGTGGGAGTGAGGGCGATAGGACGGCCATAGATGGTGAGATAGAAATCAAGGAGGCGGAAGGAAGGGGTGGTTTTGCCTACAATGATCGCCTGGGTTTTGGAGGGATTGACCTTGAGCAACCACTGGTTGCACCAAGCGGTGAACCGGTCAAGATGGGATTGGAGAAGGTGTTGGGAGCGCTGGAGAGTGGGGGCAAGGGCAAGGAAGGCGGTGTCATCGGCGCGGTGGCGTCCTCGCTGCGCGAGAACCGCTGCGCGGAATAGCCGCCGCGGTGGCGGAGCCCTCTATGGGCTGGCCACGTCCATTTGTTCTGCCGCATGTTCGACTTCCACGGCGTGAGGTATTAGAGGAACTATCGCACAGTATCACCGTAATGGTTCATGCGTCCAAGCTGCTGACAAGAATAATGCACAGAAGAACGAAACAGGAAACTGTCGACGTGTTAAATGGCTATTAGTTTGGCTTTGGGGAAGGTAATGGCGCCAGAAAGGCAGTTCTGACGTTACACTTGATAATGAAAGCAAGACTGAAGAACAATCAAGACTCGCTCATAGTATTTGTCGACCTAGAAAACGCGTTCAGCAATGAAAAATGGTGGAAGATGCTCTAACCTCTGAGGACAATAGGCTTAAGTTATATGGAAAGACGGGTAATATGCGATATGTACTAGAGACAAGAGGAAAGAATAACATTCGAGGAGCAAGGAGGAAATGTTATGATTAAGAATAGGATGATGTACTACATTAGTTAATGGTTGCAAATGCGTCTTCTGTTTTGGTTACTGACTAATAAGTATCTCTGTTGCGTCTTTCATGATATTACCGTACCACCCACTTTCCGCGCTACCTACTTTTATCTAATATAATTTGAGTTTCATTTCTATACATGTAGTATAAATGTATCTTTGTCAAGTTGTCCACGATATTCAGACATGTAGTTCGACGCCGTGTACAGTTTCTTTGTAAACTTACTTTTGATTCATTTCTATGGTCATTGCTGACCCCACCTACCGGCCTTCGTTTAATTATTAGATAGGTTTCGCCCGCAATGACCCTTGCCGTTGGTGGGGAGGCTTTTGTGCCTCAGCGATACAGATAGCCGTATCGTAGGTGCAACCACAACGGAGGGGTATCTGTTGAGAGGCCAGACAAACGTGTGGTTCCTGAAGAGGGGCAGCAGCCTTTTCAGTAGTTGCCGGGGCAACAGTCTGGGTGATTGACTGATCTGCCCTTGTAGTTCTAACCAAAATGCCCGTGCTGTGCTGGTACTGTGAACGGCTGAAAGCAAGGGGAAACCACAGCTGAAATTTTTCCCGAGGGCATGCAGCTTTACCGTATGGACTTTGGACGGAAGACCACAACAACACAGGCTATTCGCAAATATGCCTCTATACGATCTGTATTGTAGGCAGTGTACGTGCTCACTTTTGTGGGCCTTTTACTAAAGTTTAAATTAAATACAAGTATTATATTAACTGAAAATTATGTGTATGGACCACGCAAATAAAAGTGACACGGACGAGTAGATATGACTGGACTTCAATGTATGCAAATAGCCACACCCCTACAGTTACTTTCTACAGGATGGAGCGACTGCCCATACAGCCGACCGGACCATACAGCACATTTATACAATCTTAACTCCTGACAGACCAGTTAGCAGAGGTCAGTCTGCTCGCTGCCCTAGCTGGCCACTCAGGTGACCTGGTCTGTCAGTGCGCGAATACTTTGTGTGGGGAGTTCTCAGGTCTAAGGTGTATCGCAACAGTCCTCATAGTCTTCAAGAACTGCAGCAGAACATTTCGGACGAGGCTGCAGCAATTGCAACAGTCCAGCTTCGATCCGTACATTTACCCCACAGCTTCTGCCTGACGATTATGTTTTGAAACGCGTAACGCTTCACAAAGAACTGTGCGATCAAGACTTTTCCATATTTCAAGGTTGTGTTAGATCAAAATGGTCGCCTGCCTCTGCCATGGATGTGTTTCTCCCTCAAGTAATCAAAGCATTTGAGACTCGGTCCAACAGAAGAATGTTGAAAATTATGTGAACTGATAAGATAAGAATTGAGGAGCTTCTCCGCAGAATTGCCGAATCAAATACTGACAAGAAAAAGGGAGAGAATGATAGGGTATCTATTAAGACTTCAGGGAATAGCTTCCATGGCACTAGAGGGAGCTGCAGAGGTTGAAAAAGAGGGCGTAGGTTGCTAGTGCCCGACGACTTCAGAAAACGTCTGATCATAATTAAATTTGAGAATAAAGATTTAATTGTGTGTGTGAAATCTTATGGGACTTAACTGCTAAGGTCATCAGCCCCTAAGCTTACACACTACTTAACCTAAATTATTCTAAGGACAAACACAAACATCCATACCCGAGGGAGGACTCGAACCTCCGCCAGGACCAGCCGCACGGTCCACGACTGTGGCACCTAGACCGCTCGGCTAATCCCGCGCGGCAAAAATTTAAATACTTGTTAATTTCATATTTTTATGTAATTTTAGCCAGCCCATCAACGGCTTAAATCTGTGAAGGTTTGGAATTTGGACGCCAATACCTTCACCGAGAGGTGACCGATGGCCTTTTCAGAGGGATCACTCCATGATGGCAGATGGCGTGTACCACGTGAAACGTCTGAAGGGGAACTTGCTGCAGTTTATCTCCTCGGCCCGATGGCATCTACCAACAGGACAATGCAACGTGTCACACAGCTCACAGTGTATGAGTGTGGTTCGAAGACATCCAGAATGAGTTTACCATTCTCCACTAGCCACTAGACTCCCCGGGTTTAAACTCATTCGAGAATCTGCGTGACTACTGTAAGCGTCATTGATGCTCAGCCTAGGAACGTAGCGCAGGAGGCAGCGGTGCTGGAATCGCCATGGCTCCGGATCCCTGTCGGTATCATCCAGAACCTCAGTGCACGTCTCGCATCGGTTCGCGCTGCAAAAGGTGGTTAGGCTACTGACTATATACAGTGGTAAGTCTTTGATTTCATAGATGTCTGACATCAGTTTAAATGTTATAATAGTTCCTACAAATCCTACAGATTGCACTTAAAAGGTCAACACCCACTGATGGTATTACTCTAACATCCGTGTACTTCTTTTCACATCATCTAGCTCGTCCTGTTTTCTCATAAAGAATGAGTGTTTCTCGCCTTTGTCGAAGTTTACGTTGTAATCTCACCATTTGTCAGCCCTTTTTCCTGAATTTAAAAGAGGTTGTTCATGTGTATCCCGCAGGTTTATACGAGGGGCGTCCTTTTTTATGAAAGTAGGTTGCTTTTATTCAGGATTCCAAAACACCATTTATTACACGCTCTTTAGACTAAAAAACCCTATTTTTAAACATAATCTCCGTTCAATGCGACGGCGTTACGCCAACTTACTGGGATGTGCCGTTCGCCTGCATGGTACCACTCTACTGGTGGACGTCCGAGCCGACGTCTTGCTGCGTCAGTAACCTCCTCCTCATCCACATACTGCTGCCAGCAGAAAGCATTCTTCCTTGGGCCAAACAGATGGGAAGTGGAAGTTGCCAGACCCGGGTTCTAGCAAGAACAGTCCAATGAAGGTTTGTTGGTTCCAGTTAGGCGCAAAGATTGTGAGGTATAGCGCTGTCACAGTGAGGAAGTAGGTTTGCATTTTGTGGCGACGAACACGCTGAAGTCGTTTCTTCAGTTTCCTGACGGCAGCACAATACACTTGCGAGTTGATCGTTGCACCGTGAGGGAGGACTGAAACAGAATAACCTCTTCAGAGCCTCAGAGGATCCCCTTCATGACCTTACCTTCTGAGAGTGCGGCTATCAAATTTTTTTCGGAGAAGGGGCGGTGTGGAGCCACTCCATGTATTGCTGTTTTATTTGAGGTTCGGAGTGTTGAACCCATGTTTCATCGCCTGTGGCGATGTTCGACAAATATTGTCACCATCATTCTCGTACCGCGCAAGTATTTCTTCACATATGGTCCTACGTTGCTCTTTATAGTCTTCGGTTACGCGGCGAGCAACCCAGGGGATGCACACCTTTGAATAACCCAATTAATGGACAAGTGTGTCAGCACTAACAATAGATTGTGATCGTCGATAATCTCGAAAGACAGTGTCCGCATGTTCGAACACTACGGGAGTAACAGCTGTGTATGGCCGGTCGGCACGCGAAGTGGGATCGCGGCCGCCTTTTGCCCTGATGACAGACGCCTCGCCCAACAATTCACCGTACTTTTGTTCACTGCCACATCTCCGTAAATATTGTACAGGCGCCTCTCAATATCTGCGCTGACCTCGTTTCTCGCCAAAAGAAACTCGATGACAGCTGTCTGCTTGGAACGCGCCTACACAACGGGCCATTAAAATAGCTACACCACGAAGATAACGTGCTACAGACGCGAAATTTAACCGACAGGAAGAAGATGCTGTGATAATCAAATGATTAGCTTATCAGAGCATTCACACACGGTTGGCGCCGGTGGCGACACATACAATGTGCTGACATGAGGAAAGTTTCCAACCGATTTCTCATACACAAACAGCAGTTGACCGACGTTGCCTGGTGAAACGTTTTTGTGATGCCTCGTGTAAGGAGGAGAAATGCGTACCATCACGTTTCCGACTTTGATAAAAGTCGGATTGTAGAATATCGCGATTGCGGTTTATCGTATCGCGACATTGCTGCTCGCGTTGGTCGGGATCCAATAACTGTTAGCAGAATATAGAGTCGGTGTGTTCAGGAGGGTAATACGGAACGCCGTGCTGGATCCCAACGGCCTCGTATCACTAGCAGTCGAGATGACAGGCGTCTTGTCCGCATGGCTGTAAAGGATCGTGCAGCAACGTCTCGATCCCTGAGTCAGCAGATGGGGACGTTTGCAAGACAACAACCATCTGCACGAACAGTTCGACGACGTTTGCAGCAGCATGGACTATCAGCTCGGAGACCGTGGCTGCGGCTACCCTTGACGCTGCATCACAGACAGAAGCGCCTGCGATGGTGTACTCAACGACGAACCTGGGTGCACGAATGGCAAAAGTCATTTTTTACGATGAATCCAGGTTCTGTTTACAGCATCATGACGGTCGCATCCGTGTTTGGCGACACGGCTGTGAACGCACATTGGATGAGTGTATTCGTCATCGCCAAACTGGCGTATCACCCGGTGTGATGGTATGGGGTGCCATTGGTTACTCGTCTCGGTCACCTCTTGTTCGCATTGACGGCACTTTGAACAGTGGACGTTACATTTCAGATGTGTTACGACCCGTGGCTCTACCCTTCATTCGGTCCCTGCGAAACCCTACATTTCAGCCGGATAATGGACGACCGCATGTTGCAGGTCATGTACGGGCCTTTCTGTATACAGAAAACGTTCGACTGCTGCCCTGGCCAGCACATTCTCCAGATCTCTCACCAATTGAAAACGTCTCGTCAATGGTGGCCGAGCAACTGGCTCGTCACAGTACGCCAGTCACTACTCTTGCTGAACTGTGGTATCGTGTTGAAGCTGCATGGGCAGCTGGACCTGTACACGCCATCCAAGCTCTGTTTGACTCAATGCTCATGCGTATCAAGGAAGTTATTAGGGCCAGAGATGGTTGTTCTTGGTACTGATTTCTCAGGATCCATGCACCCAAATTACGTGAAAATGTAATCACATGTCAGTTCTAGTATAATATATTTGCCCAATGAATACCCGTTTATCATCTGCATTTCTTCCTGGTGTAGCAATATTATTGGCCAGTACATGTACATGTACCTTACGGACGCCAATTTGAAGGCTACGTATAGCTCCACCACCTATCGGTACTACCTGAAACTAAACGGACTGAAGCAGGAATATAATCTATTTCTCACAGAAAATTCCACATTTTTGTCAACCGAAACTGGCTGAGAAAAAAAATGTGCTTCATCACTTATTGAACGACCCTTGCAACTTTAATTTTTTTGCCAAAGGTAATTTAATTGTACTATACACCGCTTCCATTTTTCTTCTAATCATATTTTCCTCAATGTAAACAAATAATTTACTCATCAATGCTGACTTGGTAAGTTTACACTTTGTTTTAACTTCGTTCCTAACATATTTATTTTTTCTTCTTTTTTAACCATCCAGTGCTTCTTTGGTTCTACTTCCAAGGTTCTTGCAGTTTCCAGTCATATCTTAATTAACAGAATATCACATTGTAAGAGAAGACTTTACCGCTTTTCAGTAAATATATTAGTATTTTACCTAACATACAGGCAGCATCATAAACGAGTGCAGTTAATTTAGATTGACGGAAACAGACATGAAATCGAAAGTGACACCTAACGAATTGGCGACATATTATGACAGGTGGTGTCCTCCTGAAATGTCGGCTATTTCGCTTTGAGTTCACTTATGCCTTGCAAAAATGCTTGTTTGTCGGATAATATGTTCCACTCTCAGTCGTGAAGCCGTAATCTGATAGAGCGAAGTCGATTACTTACTCGATGTGTAGTGAAGAGAACTAGTGCCACGAATCTGCTCTGTGTGTACTTCTTATTGTTACTTCATCCTTCAGAACGATGGAAACTCCTGGCCGTACAGTGCTTCACCTCTTCCAAAAAATGGTTCAAATGGCTCCGAGCACTATGGGACTTAACATCTGAGGTCATCAGTCCCCTAGAACTTAGAACTACTTAAACCTAACTAACCTAAGGATAGCACACACATCCATGCCCGAGGCAGGATTCTAACCTGCTCACCTCTTCCGCTTTACTATATTTCTTTACCCAACTTAGTTAACACAAAGGTTAAAAAGTTTAAAAAAATAATACGTTTTCCGAGAAAAGAGGTATTCGTTTGGTGAAGATCGCTGAAATTGTGAACATTACGGCGTTGATGTTTTACTTGGTGCTTCGGAAAGTTACGTGCAAGACCAGGTTCACAGGTTTTATCAGCTGTTGCAGGTAACTGATGGATGGGATTGGATCACGACGTAATCAGAAAGTGAAAGTCGGTTATAACTGCTGTTGGGAGGGAGAGGTGCGGAATAGAATTTCCCTGGCGAGCATTGCTGGGCTCTCGGAATCAGTTTCCCTGATGTATTGGGCATGCTACAAATGCTAAAGCAGTAGAGAGTTCAAAGCAGTATCTTGTAGGAAGACAGTGTTGTGTAGGTACGGCTGGACTATGCTTTCTTGAAATGCGGAATGGAGAGCTAGTGATGTACCCTGAAAGCAGACGTGGTTTTTCAAGTGGGTGACCTAAAGAGATAAATCTGTCTTCTTTCCAACACCATAGAATTGTATTATGTTCCTATACTCTGGCGTTCGCTTGAACTTTGAATTAAGTTACCCATTTAAGTATAGGAGGATCTACATGGACAACAAATCACGGTGCAACTTAGCACTTTGCACCTTAACAGATCGTTACCAGAGCTAAAGCAAACCCTCTTTTTGAGTGCCAGTCTCGTGACTGGTATGATGCGGCCCGCGACGATTTCCTATCCTGTGACGAACTCTTCACCTCAGAGTAGCAGAGTACATCCGGTCCTTTCTCCTTGTCAGTGTTTTCCACATATCCGTTTCCTCTCCGATTCTGCACAGAACCTCCTCATTCCTTATCCTACCAGTCCACCTAATTTTCAACATTCGCCTGTAGCAGCACATCTCAAGTACTTCGATTCTCTTCTGTTCCGGTTTTCCCACAGTCCATGTTTCACTGCCATACAGTGCTGCGTTCCAGACGTACATTCTCAAAATTTCTCCTCAAATTAAGTTGTATGTTTAATACTAGTAGACTTCTCTTGCCCAGAAATGCCCTTTTTGCCAGAGCTAGTCTGCTTTTGATGTCCTCCTTGCTCTGTCTGTCATTAGTTATTTTGGTGTCTAGGAGGCAGAATTCCTTACCTTCATGTACTTCGTAACCATCAACCCTGATATTATGTTTCCCACTGTTCTCATTTCTGCTAATCGTCATTACTTTCAATTTCTTCGGTTTATCCTCAATCCATATTCTGTACTCATATGATAGGTCATTCCATTCAACAGGTCCTGTAACTCCTCTTCACTTTCACTCAGTATTACAATGTCATCAACGAATCGTATCATTCTTTCACCTAGAATTTTAATTCCACTCATGAACCTTTTTTTTTTTCATCATTGCTTTTCTATATACAGATTTAAAAGTAGGGGTGAAAGACTACAACATTTTTAATCCAAGCACTTCGTTCTTCGTCTTCCACTCTTATTATTCCTTCCCGTCTCTAGTACATATTATATATTACCCGTCTCTCCATATAGCTTACCCCTATTTCTCTCAGAATTTCGAATATCTTGCACCATTTTAAGTTATCGAAAGCTTTTTCCAGGTCGACAAATCCTACGTACGTGTCCTGATTTTTCTTTAGTCTTGCTTCCGTTATCAACTGCAACGTCAGAACTGCCCCTCTAGTGCCTTTAGCTTTCCTAAAGCCAATCTGATCGTCATCTAACACCACCTCAGTTTTCTTTACCTTTCTTCTGTATATAATTCTTGTCAGCAACTTGGATGAACGAGCTGTTAAGCTGATTGTGCGACAATTATTGCACTTCTGAGCTCTTGCAGTCTTCGGAAGAGTGTATATGATACTTTTCCTAAAGTTATATGGTATGTCGCTAGACTCATACATTCTAAAAACCAACGTGAATAGTTGCTAAGTTGCCATTCCTCCCAATGATTTCAGACATTCTCATGGAATGTTGTGAATCTTCAGGTTTTGGCAGCGCAAAGACTGTTCCATTAAGTTTCGAGTGTCCAGTCGCAAGAATTCTCCTTCTTATTCTAATATTTCAGCTGTATAACGTTCAACCATCTTCAGAGTGAGCCGTAAGACTGCCGCTCCAGTGCTCGCTTCGTTCCTTTAATACTCGTGTACCGTGCAACTGCGCACGCGGCTACAGACGCAAAAGCGCCGGAGACGTTGGTCGGCGGCAGAGACGTGCACAATGCGCTAGTTTCATCTATGACTCCGCAGTCGATCTGTGTTGACATGTCGATATATCATTGTGAGCTGCAATGTGACGACGTCTTTGTGAGTTTATTACACCAAGTGCAGGATTCCATGATTTATCAAGGTTGAAACCACTATCTCTACTAATTAAATTCGTCGTCAAGCGAATCTCAATTGCATCCCTCACTATCGAGTCCCAAAAAGATGATGTAGGTGCCAAAATTTCGACGTTGTCATAGAACATACTGTGACTAGTGTCAATACAGTACTCTGCCGCCGGCCGCGGTGGTCTAGCGGTTCTAGGCGCTCAGTCCGGAACCGCGCGACTGCTACGGTCGCAGGTTCGAATCCTGCCTCGGGCATTGATGTGTGTCATGTCCTTAGGTTAGTTAGGTTTAACTAGTTCTAAGTTCTAGGGGACTAATGACCTCAGAAGTTGAGTCCCATAGTGCTCAGAGCCATGTGAACCATTTTTAGTACTCTGCCACTGCCGACTTATTAGGTTGTAAAAGTCGTGTGTACCTCCGGTGTTCTGTACATCTTCCTTGGACAGTACGAGTTGTTTGTCCAATGTAAGAAAGGCCACATTCACATGGAATTTTGTAAACTCCAGATTCTCGCAGCAGCAAATCATTTTTGACAGAGCCCACGAATGCTACTGTCTTGGGTGGAGGACGAAAAATCGCTTTTACTTTGTGTCTGCTGAGAATCCGTACTATTTTTGATGAGAGGGTACCCACATATGGCTGGAAGGCCATCGATTTAAAGGTTTCTTCGTCTTCTTCTGTGTCTTTGTGGCATCTTTCGGTTTCATTTTCAGTGCCCTCTGTATTTGCTGTGGGGAGTACACATTGTCTTTAAACACTCTTTGTAAGCGAGAAAGTTCATCTTGCAGACTGCGTTCGTCAGAAATAATATGCGCTCTATGGGACAAAGTTCGGAGAACACTCATCGTCTGGGCAGAATGGTGGCAGCTATTTGCACGTAAATACAAATCTTTTTTGCGGGGAAAGTTGAAGGATATTTGCTATCGTGATCCACCGACAACGCCTGACAACATGCGTCAGCGCATTGTCGAATGGTTCAAATGGCTCTGAGCACTATGGGACTTATCATCTGAGGTCATTAGTCCCCTAGAACCTAGAACTACTTAAACCTAATTAACCTAAGGATATCACACACATCCATGCCAGAGGCAGGATTCGAACCTGCGACCGTAGCGGCCGCGCATTGTCAATACATGTGCGAACATTACGGAATGCGAACTACTCGCTGTTGAGAGGAATGTCGTTACACGTATTGCCAAATGCATTGAGGTTGACGGAGATCGTTTTGAGCATTTATTGCATTAATGTGGTATTTACAGGTAATCACGCTCTAACAGCATGCGTTCTCAGAAATGATAAGTTCACAAAGGTACGTGTATCACATTGGAACAACCGAAATAAAATGTAGAAACGCACCTACGTTCTGTATTTTAATTTAGAAAACCTACATGTTACCAACTGTTCGTCTAAAATGGTGAGCCATAAGTTTGTGACTATTAGAGCGCCATCTATTACCAAACGAAAAAAGTGGTCCAACTAAAACACTCATATTTCTTTACGTAGTACACGAATATGTAATAAAAATGGGGATTCCTATTTTTAAAAAAAAAACGCAGTTGATATCTGTTTGACCTATGGCAGTGCCATCTAGCGGGCCAACCATAGCGCCATCTGATTTCCCACTTCAAGCTAGACAAGTTTCGATGTTTGTAGGTTTTTCGTTTGACGCTTATTTCGTGAGATATTTGGCCCGGTCACGATCAAAATGGTTCAAATGGCTCTGAGCACTATGGGACTTAACATCTATGTTCATCAGTCCCCTACAACTTAGAACTACTTAAACCTAACTAACTTAAGGACATCACACACATCCATGCCCGAGGCAGGATTCGAACCTGCGAACGTAGCAGTCGCGCGGCTCCGGACTGAGCGCCTAGAACCGCTAGACCACCGCGGCCGGCGGTCACGATCAATGGACCACCCTGTATACATGCTTCAGAAGCATATGTGGTTACGGGAGGATGGAGAGTGGTAGGAGATGAGATGAAATTATTTAGTGCGTATAACCTGTTGACAAGATGGTAGCAGGAAAATCCCTGTCTCTCAGATGTCTACAGAGCTAGAAGAAGAACAGACGAGGAGACGCGGAAAAAAAATCTGCAGATCACTCTAACGATCATTAAACGATTGATGGCTACAGGAAAACCGTTGGCCTTTATGGTTACAAAGAGTGAAAGCGTTTACATAGACGCGGTCAGGAGGGATAATGGGCGTTGCAGAGGAAGTGATCCTACAGAAGGCAGGTGATGGCGGCAGGGGGATCGCAACGGAGGTGTTACAATGAAAGCGTTGGCGGCGCCACAGTCAACAGGCGACGACCATGGCAGTGGTATAACAGACGACAAGTGATGATGGTGACAGTGGTCTTGGAGACCATAGGCAGTGACAGTGATCGTGTCGGCTGAAAGGCGAAGTTGGCGGTCGAATTGGTAGCTGTGCCACCCTCACGGATGACAAACAATGATGAAGTTGGTGTTGCGCCAAAGATAACAGGTAGTAACGCCAATGGTGAAGCCCACCACAGACATTTTGCAGAGACAACAGGTGCTGAGGTAGAGGCTACGGGCGTTGACGTTAGCTGCCTGTGGCACACGTGACATGACCCTGACAGTGACATCACAGACGCCCTGCCGCCAAGCGATAACCGCGGCACTACCATCAAAGACAAAGTGCGCTGACAGAGGCGGTAGCATCAGAAGCGACAGCCAGTGCCGTCGGTGACGACGGTGAGAGGTAAAAAGTGACGACTACAGCGGTGGCGGGAGAGACAGCATCTGAAGGCATCGGCTCCTGAGGCAGGTAAGCAGACATTTGTATTATGGGTAACAATGGTGACCGTGGAACATCAGCTCCTCACATTACCTTCGAATGTTCCCCGCTTTCTATGCCAGAAATAGCAATAGTATTTATCTGATTTAAGTTAGAAAATGAGTTTGAAGGATTCCTACAAATTAATTTTACTCTAGTATACAGGGTGAGTCACCTAACGTTACCGCTGGATATATTTCGTAAACCGCATCAAATGCTGACGAATCGATTCCACAGACCGAACGTGAGGAAAGGGGCTAGTGTAATTGGTTAATACAAACCATAAAAAATGCACGGAAGTATCTTTTTTAACACAAACCTACGTTTCTTTAAATAGAACCCCGTTAGTTTTGTTAGCATATCTGAACATATAAACAAATACGTAATCAGTGCCGTTTGTTGCATTGTAAAATGTTAATTACATCCGGAAATATTGTAACCTAAAGTTGACGCTTGAGTACCACTTCTCCGCTGTTCGATCGTGTGTATCGGAGAGGAACGAATTACGTAGGGATCCAAAAGGAACGGTGATGGACCTTAGGTACAGAAGAGACTGGAACAGCACATTACGTCCACATGCTAACACCTTTTTATTGGTCTTTTTAACTGACGCACATGGACATTACCATGAGGGGTGAGGTAAACGTACACACGTGGTTTCCGTTTTCAATTACGAAGTGGAATAGAGTGTGTCCCACTGGAAACGCGTCGACGTATGTCGTATCAGCATGATGGTGCACCTGCACATTCCGCAATTAACACTAGGCTGACCCTTGACAGGATGTTCGACGGGCGTTTCATAGGACGTGGAGGATGCATAAATTGGCCAGCCCGTTCTCCTGATCTTACACCTCTGGACTTCTTTCTGTGGGGTACGTTAAAGGAGAATGTGTACCGTGATGTGCCTATGAGGATATGAAAGAACGTACTGCGGCAGCCCGCGGCGACATTACACCAGATGTACTCGGGCGTGTACGACATTCATTACGCCAGAGATTGCAATTGTGTGCAACAAATGATGGCCACCACATTGAACATCTATTGGCCTGACATATCGGGACACACTCTATTCCACTCCGTAATTGAAAACGGAAACCACGTGTGTACGTGTACCTCACCCCTCATGGTAATGTACATGTGCGTCAGTGAAAAAGACCAATAAAAAGGTGTTAGCATGTGGACGTAATGTGCTGTTCCAGCCTCTTCTGTACCTAAGGTCCATCACCGTTCCCTTTGGATCCTACGAAATTCGGTGCTCTCCTATACACACGGTCGAACAGCGGAGGAGTGGTACTCAAGCGTCAACTTTAGGTTACAATATCTCCGGATGTAATTAACATTTTATAATGCAACAAACGGCACTGATTACGTATTTGTTTATATGTTCAGATTTGCTAACAAAACTAACTTGGTTCCATTTAAAAAAACTTAGGTTTGTGTTAAAAAACATACTTCCGTGCATTTTTTTTATTGTTTGTATTAACCAGTTACACTAGCCCCTCTCCTCACGTTCGGTCTGTGGAATCGATTCGTCAGTATTTGATGTGGTTTACGAAATATATCCAGTGGTAATGTTAGGTGACTCACCCTGTATATCACTTTAAGAAATAACTTTCATTCGAAGCCTTAATGGTCAAAAGGAAACAGATGAGCTGAGTCTTGCCATGGATGCGCAACAGGCAACCATCATATGCTTCTTAGACTGCAGCAAAGTCTTTAACACTGTCGACTATAACAGTTTACTTGCCCAACTTTCCAACCTAAGTTTCTCACCAAGTGCAGTGCAATAATTACGCTCATACTTCCAGCAGTGTGTCATGTCCGCCACCATGAAGTCACAGTGTAGGCAGGTAACATCAGGCGTTATCCCCCCCCCGCTACCCACTCGTCTACCCACCCCGCCCATTTGTTCACGTTTCACCATCATATGCACGGATATACAGGCTGCTTGCACACAAGTGCGGAAGATTTCCATACCCTTATCTTCTCTGTTCTCTACTGTCTTACCATTTAACAATGTTTCCTCGTATCTCTCATCGACCTTAACGTTCGTGTCTGAAAAACATCGATGAAACATTCGTTCTCATCTGGATAAAAAAAAATTCTGGCCTACTCCATCGTTCAGCTACTTTCTTGAGGTCCTCCTCAGTAGCAGGAACCCGACTCTGGAAGACCCTCCTGTATTTGTATTAGGGAACGTCACCAGCTTCAGAAGACAGTTAATGGCGTATGTACTAAAGCAACAATAAAGATTACCATTGTTCTTGCACGCACTTGCTACCCTTGTACATCCCACTTTTCAGCCTCATCTTCCTCATTTCCCAGTATCTTTAGCCAACGCTATCTGCTTAAGTTTCCTTTCCCCAGAACTCGATATATCGGAAAACGTCTGTTTTGTACACCTATAAATTCTTCTTTTATCTGCCACTATCATTAGTTTCATTGTTGTCATTAATTTTTGTCATTACTATTGTCACTATTAGTGGCAGCAGCTGCAGTAGTACAAGTACTCCCAGTATTATCTATATTACTTAATGTTCACTATAATTTACTCATACTGCCACTTCAGACATTCGAAATATTTTAACGATAATTGTCTTTTTAAATTGTTGTTTCCTAGGTAACTGTAATGTAAAAAAGGCACTGTATGCGTGAAACGCTGGCCTGATGCAAGAGAATGCCTAATAGTCATTATCAGATCAGGTTAAATGAGTAAATAAAGGTAAACAAAAGCAGCCTTACTGTAATTGAGGACAATCGATACACACTTCCACCAGCTTCCTAAACTCTCTCACCATACTAGAATCAAAGTTAATGTTAAACTGTTAAACAACCAAACTACTTCAACTCAATACATAAACCAAATCACCGAGCGAACTTCCTCGAATTATTAAAATTCATTTTACAGACAGAATGTGGAATTTTCTCTCAAATACAAGACATGAGCACTTGAAAATTTCTATGTATTGAACACTGAACACGACTGATAAAGTTTCAAAGACGAAAGAATAAGAAAGGGCGACGAAGAACGAAGACTTCGGATTCAAGAGGATGTAAAACAGGGGTGCAGACTTTCGTCTCTGCTTTTCAGTCTATACATCGAAGAAGCAATAAATGAAATTAAAGAAACTTTCAGGAATGGGATTAAAATTCAGGAAGAAAGATATCAGTGGTAGGGCTCAGGCTATCTACAGCAAAAGTAGACAAGAATTAAACAACTCATTAGAATGAAATCAACAACCTAATGAACAAGCACCTTGTGTTGGGAGTAAACAAAAAAAATGAACGTAATAAGGGAATGGATGATGTAAGCTATTCACCATTTTAACACAAAAATGCCGGTACACGTGGCACACGAAATGATGGAATTCTGCTACCTTAGAAACAAAGGAATACATTTCAGACGAAATAAGGAGGAAATTAAAGACAGGCATTCCTTTCCAAATGAAATCCACAAATTTTAAGAATAGGACTCAGTTTCAGGAAGATATTTTCGGGAATGAGAAATGAAGAGATTTAGCGCAGAATCGAAGAGAAGAGAATATGTGGAAAACATTCTCAAAAAGAAACAGAAATGTACACCAAGCACTACGACATCAGGATAAAACTTCCTTGGTGTCTGAGGGAGCAGTAGATATTAAAAACTGTAGGGGAAGACAAGTATTGGAGTGAATCCAACAAATAATTACGGACACTTGATGCAAGGGCTACTCTGAGATGAAGAGGATTGCACACGAACTGCTGGTGGGCCATAGCAAACCAGTCGGATGACTGGTGGAAAAAATATCATCGCGTCTAACTTCGTACCTGAGCTTAGCTACCTTTACGCCGTCCCCACCAGTTTCAGCAGTTTATAACATACATCAGGGAGGGAAAAGTTTGTCCACTTTGAGAACTCCATAGTCCACGACTCCCGGAAGTAGAGTTGCAGCCAGAACTACAATCATATGTTACCAGTCTGTTACTACAGCTACCACGGGAACCATTGCCACTTTCCATTCTTCACTGAAATCGCTGGAAAACTTGATCAAATCACATTCTGAAAAACAGTGTTTTCGCTTTGAAATCGGGATGACCCTTGCTTACACCTGCTAGGGTACAACTAAACAATACCGACAAACTACGAGGGGCTGCAGTGGAGGTCTTGAAGAACAGATTTGAGATTGGTACCCGTAGCCATAAATGCCATCCAATGACGATACAGATCATTCTGATCGGTTGCAACCCCTTCCACAGTTACCGCGAGCTCGTTCGCTGCTGAGCCACTGGTGGACGGTCTTGCAATGAACCTGACAGTATATGGAACGTTAGATGGCGTCGAACGCAATCTCAATGTCACAACGCAAAGCGTAGCGTCACAACACACGTTTGTCGTTGAACGTATAGCCTAGATGCAGACATTGTCCCCTACGACTTAGAGGTATCGTCATATCTCTGGATGAAGCTGCCGACATGTTTTCCTATCCTCAATTTGTTTTCCAAAGCACTTTCCACAACCCTTCGAAGCCACTTTGTAACGTTTTGTTACATTCTCTGTGTGAAGTATCACTAATGTTTAAATTTTATCAGGAATTCGTTCACTTTCAGAAAACTGTTGATTCTGTTTCAGGGAAATCTGTATCATCGGTCTGTAAGGAACGCTGCGTTAATTCAACCTATACAAATATTATGAAGAATGTATACGCCACTATTGCCGAGTCCGCTTCATTTCGCCAGGGTAGTGAGAAATTTAGAATTGAAACAACAGTCAGACAACGATATATTGTAACACAAAACCTATTTGTAGTAGTCATAGAGGAAGTTTTCAGAATCTTTAACTGAGTAACGAAGACTTTAAGCGTGTTGGTGTGTCGTATCTGAACCACTCTCATTTCTTGGGATGGCGTTCTACGGCCTGTAGTGCACTCAGACTTGTTAAACGCAACAAAAGATGTTTTATAGAACCCTGAGAAACGGAAATATGACTGAATCCATGTATAACCAATATATCGGAGAGAAATTCAGAATAAAATTTTAGTACGAGTTGTGACTCCACAGAACATTGCATCAGTTGAAGCCATAGTAAAGGAAAACCGCCAAGTGACACTGAATGACATTGCAGTATGTTTACAGATTAGTCATGGGTCAGCACACCACATTGTGCATGATGTGCTCCAGTTTCACGAAGTGTCTGCAAGATGGGTGCTGACTCCTGGAATGAGAGAACGACGTGTTGATGCTTGTGAAGAACTTCTTCGGCGCTTTGAACGAGGTGATGGCCTCCTTGCAAGAATAATTACTGGGGAAGAAACCTGGGTTCACTTCCACCAACCGGAAACGAAGAGAGCGAGCAAGGAATGGCGCCATTCCTCATCACCAAAACCAAAGAAGTTTCGAACAGAACCATCAGCAGGGAAGGTTATGCTGACTCTCTTTTGGGACGAAAAAGTCGTCATTTTGGAGCATTACATGCCTAGAGGGATCTCCGATCTCCTAAAAAATCATCTGCGGCCTGCAATCAAATCAAAGCGACGTGGATTGCTGTCAGCAGTAGTCCTTTTGCAACATGACAATGCAAGGCCCCACACTGCCCGTACAACAGTTGCAACAATCACAGACCTGCATTTTGAGTGTCTTCCTCATCCACCATACTCCCTAGATCTTTCTCCAAGTGATTTCCATATGTTTGCACCACTAAAAGACGCAATTGGAGGAAAGAAGTTCCGTTCTGATGAAGAGGTAAGCCCCGCGGGACATGAGTGGTTGCGCGAACTACCAAAAGAATATTTTTCTAAAGGAATTTATGCACTTTGTAAGTGCTGTAGGACTTGAATTGAGCGTTGGAGAGATTATGTCGAAAAGTGATACAGCTTTGTACCACTTCTGCACAATAATTAATATTTAAAAAAATATTTAAGGTTTTCATTTGACTCACCCTCGTAAACTGAAGAATAAGAATTGTGTGGCGCTCTCTTGGTAATTTTCAAAACCAAGTTTTCAATTTATCTGGAAAAATTGTCTATCCACTTGCATTTACATCTGAGACTGAATGCATTTAAAAATGGATTTTAAATTTCAATATTATTATAAAAATGAAGAAGGATGCATCTTTGGAATTTCTGAGAGTGAAGGAAGCTAAAGAAATGTGGGAGGTTGTAATTGTATCATTAACGAAAATGTGAAGTAGTTGGGCAGAAATACAACCAATAAAATGCCTAACTGATGAAAGAAGGTGGTTCTATGGATTCCGTGGGAGGTGGTGGGCGACATAATGGCATGTGGATAGATGATATTAAAAAATATGAAGAACATGGATGCATGTTGTTGAAGAATGAATGCATGGAAAAATCTAGAAACGGCTTTTGTCCAGCATTGGATTGAGTCAGGCAGCAGCAGTCCGCCGTTATGCAGCGACGACAGGGAAATAACCGATTTTGTGTCATTTTACGAGTTTCTAACCAGGAGAAAATTATATAGTTTCATCTATGTGCTTCGATAGTTTAAGTTTTCCAGTTCTTTGCGTTTATTTAATATTTAATAGACACAGTTCGAGCGTTTATGTTTGTGTCGGAAACTAAACTGCTTTTGTGACATTTTACAAGTTGCGAATTGTATAGTTTCATTTGTGTGCTTTGGTAGTCAAGTTTTTTAATCTTTGTGTGTTAATCTAATTTATTAGACACAGTTTTTGCTCTTTCGTTCGTGTCAAAAGTATAGTTTCATAGTGCGCATCGACAGTCGTTTTTTTGTCTAGTGTAGTTTTCGACGGTCTTTAGTACGGCTAGCGACTGTGGTTGCTGTGTAAGGATGCGAGCTGAGTTGGTGACACATAGCCCTCAGATCCAGGCTGTGTTGGCCTCGGATACACAACCTTAGGCTGCAGCGGATGGCCATCACTGTTGTGGACTGGCTGTCGGGTTGTGGACACAACAGACATCCAGCAGGACCGACGAGTCCTCCGATCGGTCTGCTCGGACTGAGGCTGACCCCTCACCCGTGATCGGGTGACAGTTCGAGTGCGACTGTGTCGCTTCGGATCGGAAGAGATTTTTTCCGGTTTCGAGCAGCCGTCAGAAGAGGCAAGGACAGCGAGTCTTCGAGGTGAAAATAGAGCTCAACATATGCAGCACAGACGCCGAGATCGAATGCAAACCTCTGGTACAGATCCGAGTGGAGCGACTGAATCAGTGGCTCATACGGTTCTGCGGCCATATAGACTGCAGATTCCTCGACTTGCGACATAGGGTGGTGGGGTTTCGGTTACTGCTAAATTCGTCAGGAGTCCTTTACACGCAGGAGGCGGCTACACGGGTAGCAGGGGCTGTGGGGCGTCGTCTGAACGATTCCTTAGGTTAAATAGCCTCGGAGAAACACAGAAAGGGCTTCATTCTCAAAGAGTACAGACCTAACACAGAAAGAGCGTAGATTCAGGAACCATCACTATAACGGCTGTAAATTGTCGTCGCTTTGCTTGGAAAGTACCAGAACTCCAAGCACGAATAGAAAGCTCTGATGCGCAAATCTTTGCAGGCACTTGAAGGTGGCTAAAACCGGAGATAAATTCAACAGAAATTTTTGCGAAATGGATAATGGTGTTCAGAAAGGATAGGCTAAATACAATAGGCGGTGGCGTGTTTGTTGTGGTCAGAAGTAGTCCATCTTGTAGAGAAATTGAAGTAGATAGTTCCTGCGAGTTAGTATGGACAGAGGTCATCTCTGGCAACTGGAGTAAAACAGTACTGGATCCTTTTATCGACCTCGTAACTCCGACGATGCCATTTCTAAAGGGTTCAAAGAAAACTCGACTCTCATGTCGAAAAACTCATACTATTATAGTTGGTGGTGATTTTAATTTACCCTCGATATATTGGCGAAAATACAACTTTGAATCCGGAGGTACACATGAAACATCATCGTATACTGTGATAAATGCGTTCTCTGAAAATTATTTAATGCAGTTAGTTTATGAACTCACTCGAATAGTAAGGAGTTATGAAAACACGCTTGACCTCTTAGCAACAAATAACCCTGAGCTAATGAGATACAGGGATTACTGAACACAGGGTTCTCGTAAAGAGATTGAATCTCGTAACTCTGAAATCCCCCAAAAAGAAACGAAACACGTATCTATTCATTAAAACAGGTAAAATTTTCCTGATGCCTTCCTGAGAGACAACCTCCACTCGTTTCAAATTAACAGTGTCAGTGTAGATCAGATGTGGCTTGAATTAAAAGAAAGAGTTTCAACAGTAATTGATTTATACTAAATAATTTAACAAACGATGGAGCTGATTTCTCAGGGTCCACAAAATAGTCAGGACACTGTTTAGAAATAACGAAAAAAGTACGCCAAACGCAAAATCCCCAAGATTGGACATCTTTTACAGAAGCTCTAAATTTGGCCACGACTTTAATGCGAAATGCTTGTAATAATTCCACAACCAAACTTTGTCTCGGAACTTTGCACAAACTCCAAAGGAATTTTAGTTGTATACTAGCGCCAAGACACATTCAATGCCTTCTCTGCACAATAGCCATGGAAATATTACCTATGGCAGTGCAGCTAAACACAGCATTCCGAAATTAATTCAACAAAGAAGACGAAGTAAGTATTCCAGAATGCCAATCAAGAATTCCTGGCCACATGAATAACTTAGAAGTACGTATGCAGGAGTAGTGAAGTAACTTAAATCACTTAATAAAAGCAAGACTTCCGGTCCAGACTCTCTATTAATTAGGTTAGTTTCAGGGTATGATGATGCAGTAGCTCCATACTGAACAACCATATTAAACGGGATTGGCTCGATGAATGATCTGTACCCAAAACTGGAAAAATGCGCAGGTCACACCAGTGCTCAAGAAAGGCAATAGCAGTAATCCACTAGATTACAGGCTCATATAACGATATGCAGCAGGATTTTGGAACGTATATTGTGTTCGAACATCATGAATACCTAGAAGAAAATGGTCTATTGACACAGAGTCAAGATGGATTTAGAAAAAATCGTTCTTGTGAAACAAAACAAGCTCCTTACTCACACGAAGTGTTGATTGCTACCCGCAAGGGATTTCATATTGACTCCGTATTTCCAGCTCTCCAGAAGGCTTTTGACACCGTACCTCACAAGCGGCATGTAATCAAATTGAGTGCTTATGGAATATCGTCTCAGTAATGTGACTGGATTTGTAATTCCCTGTCAGAGAGGTCACGGTTCGTAGTATCTGACGGAAAGTACAACAGGAATGATTTCTGGCATTCCCCAAGGTTGTGTTATAGGCCCCTGCCTTCCTTAACCACATAAGCGGTTTAGGAGACAATCTGAGCAGCCGTCCTTGATTGTTTGTAGATGATTCTCTGTTTTGTCATCTAGTAAAGTCATCGGAAGATCAAAACAGACTGCAAAATGCTTTAGTTAAGATAACTGTATGGTGCGAAAATTGGCAATGGACCCTATGTAACGAAAAGTGTGAGGTCATCCGCGTGAGTGCTAAAAGGAATACGTTAAACTTAGGTTACACGACAAATCAATGAAATGTAAAGACCGTAAATTCAGATAAATACCTAGGAACTACAATCACAAACAACTTAAATTGGAAAGAACACATAGGAAATTTGGTGTGGAAGGCGAAACAAAGTCGTCGTTTTATTGGGAGAAAACTAAGAAGATGCAACAGATCTACTAAAGAGACTGCCTACACTTCTTTTTTCCGTCCTCTTCACTGCTCCGCAGTGTGGGATCCTTACCAGATAGGGTTAACAGAGTATATCGAGAGAGTTCACAGCACGGCATTGCGTTTCGTATTATCGAGAAATAGGGGAGAGTCAGATACAGAATTTAGAGGTCGGGGGGGGGGGGGTGAAATCTTATGAAACTTAACACACACAACCATGCCCGAGGGAGGACTCGAACCTCCGCCGGGACCAGCCGCACAGTCCATTACTGCAGCGCCCTAGACCGCTCGGCTAATCCCGCTCGGCACAGAATTTGGGGTGAACGTCATTAATACAAAAGTGTTTCTCGTTGCAGCGAGATCTTCACACTAAGTTTCAATCACCAACTTCATCCTCCGAATGCCAAAAATTTTGTTGACGCCGATCTACAGAGTGAGAAACGATCATTATAACAAAATGAGGGAAACAGAGCTCGCACGGATACGTACAGGTGATCGTTTATTCTCCGCGCTGTTCGAGAGTGGAAAAATAAAGAATTATTGTGAAGGTGGTTTCATGAGCACTCTGACAGGCACTTAACTGTGATTTGTAAAGTTTCCATGTAGACGTAGATGTAGATGGATAATAACGATAATGATGTTGATGATGACGATGACACGGGCACATGTAAAAAGTACGTTGAGGCGACACGAGGCATGGGATACCTAGTAATATCGTCTCGCGCCTCCTGTTGCCGGCGGTAGTGCAGCAACTGCACGTGGCGTTGACTCAACAAGTCGTCGGAAGTCCCCTGCAGACGTACTGAGCCTAGCTGCCCCTGTTTCTCGTTTACATCTACATCTACATCCATACTCCTCAAGCCACGTGACGGTCGGTGGCGGAGGGTACTTTGAGTACCTCTGTCGATTCTCCCTTCTATTCCAGTCTCGTATTGTTCGTGGAAAGAAAAATTGTCGGTATGCCTCTGTGTGGGCTCTAATCTCTCTGATATTATCCTCGTTGTCTCTTCACGAGTTATACGTAGGAGGGAGCAATATACTGCTTGACTCCTCGGTGAAAGTATGTTCTCGAAACTTCAACAAAAGCCCGTACCGGGCTATTGAGCGTCTCTCTTGCAGAGTCTTCCACTGGAGTTTATCTATCATCTCCGTAACGCTTTCGCGATTACTAAATGATCCTGTAACGAAGCGCGCTGCTCTCCGTTGGATCTTCTCTCTCTCTTCTATCAACCATATCTGGTACGGATCCCAAACCGGTGAGCATTGTTCAAGCAGTGGGCGAACAAGTGTACTGTAACGTACTTCCTTTGTTTACGGACTGAATTTCCTTAGGATTATTCCAATGAATCTCAGTCTGGTATCTGCTTTACCGACGATTAATTTTATGTAGTCATTCCATTGTAAATCACTCCTAATGCCTACTCCCAGATACTTTATGCAATTAACTTCTTCCAGCCGCTGACCTGCTATATTGTAGCTAAATGATAAAGGTTCTTTCTTTCTCTGTATTCGCAGCACATTACACTTGTCTACATTGAGTTTCAGTTGCCAATCCCTGCACCATGCGTCAGTTCGTTGCAGATCCTCCTGCATTTCAGTAAAATTTTCCATTTTTACAACCTCGCGATATACTACAGCATCATCCGCAAAAAGCCTCAGTGAACTTCCGATGTTATCCACAAGGTCATTTATATATATTGTGAATAGCAACGGTCCTACGACACTTCCCTCCGACACACCTGAAATCACTCTTACTTCGGAAGACTTCTCTCCATGCTGCGTTCTGTTATCTAGGAACTCTTCAATCCAATCACACAATTGGTCTGATAGTCCATAAGCCCTCACTTCGTTCATTAAACGACTGTGGAGAACTGTATCAAAGGCCTTTTGGAAGTCAAGAAACACGGCATCTACCTGGGAACCCGTGTCTGTGGCCCTCTGAGTCTCGTGGACGAATAGCGCGAGCTGGGTTTCACACGATCGTCTCTTTCGAAACCCACGCTGATTCCTACAGAGTAGACTTCTAGTCTCCAGAAAGTCATTTTACTTGAACATAATACGTGTTCCAAAATTTATGTGCCATAAATGTTCGATGGGATTCATATCGGCCGATATCGGTGGCCATATCGTTCATCCGAATTGTCTAGAATGTTCCTCTAACCGATCGCGATCAAATGTGGGCCGACGAAGTGGTGCACTGTCATCCACAAAAATTCCATCTTTCTTTGCGAACATGAATGGCTGCAGATCGTGTTTAAGTAGCCGAAGATAACTGTTTCCTGTCGGTGATCGGTTCAGTTGTACAAGAAGACGCAGTCCATTCCATGTAAACTCACTCCATATTATTCTGGAGCCACCTCCAGATTGCACTGTGCCCTGTTGTCAACTTGGGTCCGTGGCTTCTTGGGGCTCCGTCATTCTCGATCCCTACCGTCAGCTCTTATCAACTGACACAGGTTCCCATTGGGCCAGGTCACGGTTTTCCAGTTGTCTAGAGACCAACGATATGCTGAGGAGCGCAGGAACGCGCTGCATGCGTTATCGTGCTGTTAGCAAAGGCACTCTCGTCTGTTATCTGCTGCCACATCACATTAACGTCAAATTTCGCCTCACTGTCCTAACGGATCCGTTCGTCGTACCTCCCGCATTGATTTCTGAGGCTATTTCACTCAGTGTTGCTTGTCTGTTAGCACTGACAATCCTGCGCAAACACCGCACCTCTCGGTCGTTAAGTGAAGGCCGTCGGCCACTGCGTTGTCCACGGTGACAGGTAATGCCGGAAGACTGGTGTTCCCGGGACGCTCTTGACGATGTGGATCAAAATGGTTCAAATGGCTCTGAGCACTATGGGACTCAACTGCTGTGGTCATAAGTCCCCTAGAACTTAGAACTACTTAAACCTAACTAACCTAAAGACAGCACACAACACCCAGCCATCACGAGGCAGAGAAAATCCCTGACCCCGCCGGGAATCGAACCCGGGAACCCGGGCGTGGGAAGCGAGAACGCTACCGCACGACCACGAGATGCGGGCCAATGTGGATCTCTGAATACTGAAGTCTGTTTATTACCGTTGTGTCGCCATAATCATATAGGACACCTTTTACGTCAATCTCCTGAGTACAAATGATAGCTCCGCCAATGTACTGCCCTTTTATAACTCGTGTATGCGATACTACTGCCACCTATATATACGAGGGTAAGTCAATTATTATCCGCAATGTAGTTATAAAATTTTGTTGTTATCAAATAGGAAATTTACAAGAACATCATTTTTCGACATAGTCTCGTTGCGTTCCAACGCACATGGTCCACCGTTTAACCAGATTCCAGGTGCCCTCATAAAAGAAGGTTCTCTTTCGAGCTGCGAGCCAGGAATGCACCGCTTCTTTCACTGCTGCGTCCGAGGCAAATCGACGCCCCCTTAATGACTGTTTGAGTGGGAAAAGTGGCTCTGAGCACTATGGGACTTACATCTGAGGCCATCAGTCCCCTAGAACCTAGAACTACTTAAACCTAACTAACCTAAGGACATCAAACACATCGATGCCCGAGGCAGGATTCGAACCTGCGACCGTAACGTTCGCGCGGTTCCAGACTGTAGCGCCTAGAACCGCTCGGCCACTCCACCAAACAAGTGATAATCAGAAGGAGGCAAGATCGGGACTATATGGAGTATGATCCAGTATTTCAAATATTAGTTTCCGGAGCGTTTCAGCGATGTGGGCAGCAGTACGAGTGTGGACGGGTATTGCCGTGTAACAACATAGCACCTTTTGACAGCAATCCTCAGCGTTTCCTTCGAATTGCAGGCTTTCGCCTGGCAGTAAGCATCTCACTGTAACTTTCCCCATAATGTTCCGGTACTGGACCTTGTCCGCCCCAAAAGACCTTAATCATCAGTTTTCCTGCGGATGGTTGCGTCTTGAACTTTCCCTTGCACGGCGAATTTGGATGTTTCCATTCCATACTATGTTGTTCACTCTCCGGCTCGTAACGATGGATCCATGTTGCATCACCAGTAATTATCCTGTCTAAAAAGTTGTCCTCTTCGTTACCATAGCGATCCAAATGTTTTTTGCAGATGTCTAACCGCGTCTGTTTATACAACTATGTGAGTTGTTTTGGGACCCAAGTCTCTTGTGGGTGATTTCGTAGGCAGAACCGCAACTAATTTGCAAACGGTGTGCCACTTCGTCAATAGTTAATCGTCTATCTAAGAGAATCATTTCATATGAACGCCAAATCATTCCTTTATTTGTGGGGGTAAACAGTCGTCCGGCTCCTACATCGTGCGCAACACTTGTGCGGCCATTTCTGAATTTTTCAATCCATTCGAAGACACTCCGTTGTGTCAAAATACTGTTCCCAAACTGTACCGAAAGTATTCGATGAATTTCGGCCCCTGATACGCCTTCCGTCCACAAAAAACGGATCACTGAACGTTGCTCTTCTTTGGTACAAATAGACAGCGGAGCAGCCATGATTAACAGCACGGCAGCGATAACGGAGCTAACATATCAGCTTTAAAATTGCAAAGCCATAACAACAAATAAACAAAGCATGGCTCATCAACGTAAGACTACCAAAATAAACGAAAATATAAATTGCGGATAATAATTGACTTACCCTCGAATGCATCTCGTTATATAATGACTTTTGCCACTTAAGTGCATAACAACCCAACACCCTAAACGGCACTGCTGTTACGACTTCTAGTGAGTAATGGTCTCACTCAAAACTTTTATGTCAACGGACACAATATTTCCTCCGTCCTATTCATGCAAAAAATTGCTCTGAGCACTATGGGACTCAACTTCTGAGGTCATTAGTCCCCTAGAACTTAGAACTAGTTAAACCTAACTAACCTGAGGACAACACACACATCCATGCCCGAGGCAGGATTCGAACCTGCGACCGTAGCGGTCTCGCGGTTCCAGACTGCAGCGCCTAGAACCGCACGGCCACTTGGGCTGGACCTATTCATCAGTGGTTACTTTCTTGAGAGGGAGACTATTTCACATAGGGACTGTAGTTGTCTGTGTGTGTGTGATCACTGTTATGATGATATAGTCCGAAGAGCATTCCTCTACTTTTCAGTAAATTTCGGATGAGGATTTTTGACTAGACGTGTCAGTTAACAATAAACACGTTGGTGAGAACTTGTTGCAGTGAACGTTTCGCTGTATTAATGATATGCTCCATCACGGTGATATGGGCTACCTTCATTACCCGAAACGTTTCTTGATGACAAGCATAATGATGTTGCAGTTCTCGTAGTCTCTAACCCTTATATTATTTTCTGCAAGAACAAAAATTAAATTCATCCCGCTAAATTTCGCTTGCTGGAAAATATTCCCACAAGCACACTTCCCACGAAATCTTTTATATTCCAATTAATCACTGCTAAACACATGCTACGACTGCCCTCAAGTTACACTGGAGCCGGGTTTGGTGTTTTTTTGTACCTTATGGCACGGAAAACTGTGAGTGTCGTTGGTGCCTGGAGCACATACTGAATCACTGCAAACGTCTTTAATGATGACGCCGCCGGGAGACTAGTGGACATCAGAAGGAATACTTCGATGATCGTCGCCCAGAAAACTGAAATTTTACGCCGAAATACGTCTGCTTAGGACTGCGATCGTTCTTTCGCATTAATGAAACACAATAACCAGAAATGGTGTCTGCTGTAAGTTAAAATTGCTGGAAATTTTGGGCTAATTTATTAAAATGATTACATCTCTTTTAATGACATTTTACGACACTTTAGAAAGCAAGTTATTACCACGGAGACTTAAGGAGACCACTGAGACCTACTTGTTCTTCACAGCATATTTACCTTCGTAGCAGCAGTATTTTCCTGTGTTTACCAGGCGATGTCGTTCTGTTTGTCATATCAGACCTGACAATCAGAGGGTCAGCCGCAATCAATAGCTGGAAACATCGATCAATAGACGTCCGAAGAACAGTTGCGATGTGAACGTACACAAGATATGACATTCTTCATCCCTTATTTGAAATACCAATCTCATGTTTTATTCAATCTGTTTCTTCCTTTTTTTTGGAAAAATGCAATGTAATTTGTTATGTCAGACTAAGATCTGATATCAATGATGCTTAACTACTCTTTAACCCTCACTGAATTAATAAAGGAAGTTTAGGGCTTAATTTCCTGCAGAAGAGGTCGATAGTACCGAAGTGAAAGCTCCGAGTGGATAATTACAATTAATGAAATTGTAAGTGACTTATTCAAAAGAATGATCGAGTGCGTATATTTCCCTCACACGTTTCCGAGATTTGTGACTTACTGTCTCAAAGACAGTAAAGATTTGATATTCCTACCACATAATTATTCTCTCCAAGAAACGTCATGTAAATGCAGGAACACCTCGGGCATTTATATTGATCTCAGTTCGGTGAGGAGGAGTTTCTAGAAACTTCAAAAGTTCTGTTCGTAATCACCATAGTAGACATTCTTTATCTGCCTGGGAGGAGTTCGCATTGCACTTTCAGTGTCCCGGCAACAACAGCACAAAAACACCACCTTCACTTTTAAAACTGTTTTCTGCCGTTACATGCTTCTTAATGATTCCTCTTGGTTATGTCACTATTATATAGGGAAAACACAAACACTGAAGTTTTGCGCTAGGTAAAATCATGGAAACAAAGGTTATTTATGGAACACACGGGACTCTGACTGTAAAATACGGTTAAGGTTGTTCACAACGGAAGGGTGAAAATCGAAGCTATTTAGAATAAATAATTTCGAAAGTATACCGCTTAAATGAGGTGTGTGATTGGCGACGAGACAATTTGACACAGATGTTTAAGAAAAAAGTCGAGAAAACAATTAAGAATTACACAGATCTGAATGAACTTATTCCCATTTCCTGCCTCGGCCCTTAGTCGATGTAAATAAAGTTTAGAGATGTGAACCTGCGGTTTTGACGATGACTGAACTCTGGTGCTATAGGCAATGAGTCTGGAATCGTAATCGCTATTTTGCCTCGTTCGGTTCTCCTTTTGAATTTTAAATCTTTTTCTTTCCGGATAATTTGTGAATTATACAGATCGCAGAACATATGTTTTAGGATATGAAGGACACATAAAGCACAACAAACTATCAATTTGTGTTTTGTTTATTGGTTCAGATGATTGTGTACCTGCTTTCAAAATAATAAATATATTCCCTTATAAAGTGAGCAGAAAGTATTAGTTTTAATTTTAATAATTAACAGCCTCAGTTGCACTGTTTGCCTAGAATTTACCTAGGTTTCAGTCGGGATAACCCAACCTTCTGCAGAATAACAGTAACTACCACCTTTCCACAGTTGACATCGTCAAGCTAAAACTACAAATCCATAAATTATCGTCAGACTATAAAACGTAGCTGCAACTGCTTCGGCCCAACTTCGCGACGGCGATGCGGCAGCTAGGAGTGCCGTACTGGAACTCAACTGGGCACAGTTCAAATTTATAGCTTGCGGCATAATTTGTAACTTGTATTACTGAGAAATATCAGAGTAACAGCTAGGTGAACGACAATCTTTACCAATGAGCAAATTCAATCAATCTTTCTGTTTGTTACAATTACGACTGTCAGTATTACGGTCAGTAACGTAACAAAAAATGTTTCTGGCCACAGCCAGTAAGCAACCTTACTTTAATTGATCTTAGAACATTAATATAATATGTTGTGTGTGTTTTCTATCTGACTACTATTTGCTTACTATGACATGTGTGGTGTGAAGTACTTGAAAGTGTCCATAAGGTACTGCTCCTACTTGAAGACGTCAATAGCTGTTCTTACATCAGATTGCTTACGAGTATAAAGTTCAGTTTCAATTTACTTGTTCTTGTTCCGGTGACGAACAGTCGACCATTAGTTATTTTAATATTTTCATTAATGACTTACTTTCAAAACCTTTCTTCTAAATTTTCCACTAGCTACTGTTAATTAAACATAATTCTGCGTAATAAAATATATAGAGTTAACCGAATTTCGATTCTAATCATCATTACTAAAGTACTGAACAGTGGTGATTCGGTTATAAGTTCATCTACTTCTCTCGGTTTTGCATTATTCTTCGGAGTAGATGCCTTTTCCCCACAGATTAGGGACTTTATGTACACGGTCATATAAAAAAGCCTAATTAGCCGCAGAGGTAGGAGGGTTATGAACCCTCTGAATGTTTTGAAGGGGTAAACAATTTTTCAACCACGATTACGACGAACAGCTTCAGAAAATGGCGATGGTACATTACGATGCCACATGCTGGTCCAAATCAGGTAAGTGATTCCCCTTTCCCATTTAAATGCACTTCTGACTCTGCCAAACTGTATTTTACTTTTCTGAAATATATTTTCAAAATGATTTGATAGCTGAAACAACGGAAACTAGTAATAAAGGAACGCTACATATATTCAGTCAGTTTGTAAGTCTGACTTATTGTGCCGTCTAGCCACAAAGCTCGTGGAAGCACAGTAGCAGCTGGTCTGACCTTCAAAGGGAGAGTGTCCAGATAAAATTTAATTAAATATTCTGATTACAAATTCACTGTGTCCTCAGACTACGAGTGGACTGATACAATAGGTCATGAGCGAAACGGCCCAGTAGCTTAAAAGACATTTTAATTAAATGTCGATTAAATCATACCAAATGAATTTTCCCTGGCAATTAGGGATCTCCGTAGGCTTGCCTAACGACGTAACTCCCAGATGTACTAGTCTGAATTGAAGCTTACATGTTGCTACGCTGAAACAAGATTTCCGTTGTATTGTTGCATCCGGAAATTTACAAAATGGCTCTGAGCACTATGGGACTTAACATCTATGGTCATCAGTCCCCTAGAACTTAGAACTACTTAAACCTAACTAACCTAAGGACAGCACACAACACCCAGTCATCACGAGGCAGAGAAAATCCCTGACCCCGCCGGAAATTTACAATATAACGTGGACATTGTACACTCGTATGAGATAATAATTCTCTGACACCCAGTTTAATTAACATGCAATTGGTATGATGTGGCGTAATCCTGGAAGGCCAAGGTAGCTATTAGGTAAATTCAGTCCTTCTTCTCCAGACCAGGCGAGGTGCCACAATGGTTAACGTACTGGATTCGCATTCGGAAGGACGACGGTTCAAATTCGCGTGCGGCCATCCTGATTTAGGTTTTCCACGATTTCCCTATATCGCTGCAGGCAAACGACTGGATGGTTCCTTCGAAAGGACACAGCCGATTTCCTTCTCCATCCTTGACAGAATCCGAGCTTGTGCTGTGTCTCTAATGACCTCGATGTCGACAGGACGTTAAACCCAATCATCGTTCCTTCCTTCTTCACTAGCGTCAGATGGATAAACCCCGCTTGTCATTTTCGTAGGAGAGCCATTATTCAAGGTCTCCCAAGCTGTGGGCCGCAAGCACTGCCTTCAAGGACCGAAACAAATTAGTAAGAGGCGCACGTGACGGGTTGGGTCTTCTTGCACTTAAAGGACGAGAGTTGCGGACGGGCTCAGTTGAAGCCAGTTCTTTGTTGGAGCAGGCTCATAGCTATCGTTGGCTAGTCAGTTGTCGCCATCATGCACAGGGCAGCATGCTTCTTGTATCGTTAGCTGCCATTGATCACGCGACTCGCTGCAGTACGGTCAGTAATCAGTTTCTCTTCTGTGTGCTGATCGGCCAAAATTCCGACGGGAAGCAATACAGCGTGTACCAAACCGTAGGCGTGACAACGCATCATATTTCCGGAATAGCAATCTAAATCACTCCAGCCTGGACCGGTCTCCTCAATTCTCTTGATTGTTAGTATTTCAGGAACTTCTCGGCGCTCTTTGTCTTCATTCAGGGGTTAGACCATTCATCGCTATGTCCGTTATTTGTTTCCTGTTGAATTGCTCTTGCGTCTTGACCTGCATCAAGACGAGTTCCCGCCAGTTTCTTAGCTGAAATTGTGTTCACTAGCGGTTATTCACTTGCTACAGGCTACCTCTCACTTAATATGTTCTGCTGAGACAATATATGCTACATTTTACCAGATCTGTCTGTTTTTCCTTAGGCTGTGGCTTCCCCATATTTTTTATTTTTACTGTAAATTCGAATACTGAAACCCCAGCTAGAGAAGATGGAACCTGACGCTGTCCGCGATCGAGGCAACAGCAAAACGGGAGATCAGCCAATTTAATTATTGCTATCATACCTTCAATTAATCTCATCGTCTTACGCCATCCCAAGAAGCACAAGCCACAAATTATAGAACAATGTAGCCTTTCAAGCATTTTGTGGTGAAAAAGACATGTGCACTCTATAAAATATTTCCGTAATTATTGATGATACACGACGGGATTTTCAGAAGCCTAACATCCAGAAATGGGGAGCAACGAAACAAATGCTGGCAGGGGCATGACTGCCACGGTTGCTGGTGCGTGACGGAAGATCTCTGCACGCAGGCTGTTTAAGCGTCGACTTCCATCTCGGCGCTGACTGAGAACATGGAATGGGCGGACGGGCAAACCAGATACGGCGTGGCGCTTTACTTCCCGCCGTGCTATTCATTAACATCGCCCGGAGGGCTCTCCGCGTCGCTAAATGATATTCCCGCTCAAGGACGCAGTCCGTTTACTTTGCATCTTGCAGGATGTTCTCCTTTCTTCGACGACAGAGGAGCTTCGTTAACCGACAGCAGAATTCTGCTACCATCCTTCCCCTGCTAATTTCGGTACCAGACAAGGAAGGCGTTGAAGCAGACGTATGGAATGAAATCTAAAATCTGGAGTCATGTCGGAAAAGGCTGGTTGGTATTTTTTGCAAATTACGATTGAAATTCTACGCTGCGTAAGTTACTTCCTTTTTGGCTGTTTACAATTATGCAATAACATAAATATTAGTGAGATGTTCAACTTTGGCTTATGAATGTCACTAAATTAGCGTAATTGGTATCAAACAATGATTAATGTATGTGAAATGTAGGTCAACATTACAAAAATACGATGTATCGTATAGGTTACTTGAAAATTGTATTGCGTACTGCTATACGAATCTGCTACTGGGCATGTCATGATATTGCTCTCCGAACAAGGCAGTTACATCTCAGGGTGTAGTATCTCCCTTCAGAGAAAAGATTAATAGATGGCAGAAAAGATTAATAGAAGGCAGTAAAACATGGAAGACAACATCAAACCACAGGAGAAAATGAAGATTTTCTCTGTATGGAGACACTACACCCTGAGATGTAACTGCCTGGTTCGGAGAGCAATATCAAGAAATTCCCAGTAGCTTATTCGTATAGGAGTACGCAATACAATTTTCAAGTGATCTATACGATACATCGTATTTTCATCGCGTTGACCTGCATTTCACATACATTAATCATTGTTTGATACCATTTACAGTAACTTAGTGGCATGCATAAGGCAAAGTTGAACAGCTCACTTCATAATCAAAATTAGTGAATTATACAAACGGAAACATCGCGTACGAATACTTTAGTTTAGTCAATTTAATGATTTCAAATTCAAGAAGAAAGAAATTAGTGTTACACAGTTCTTGTGCAAAATATACAAATTTTTGCAACAGAAATTTCTAGAAAGCACTGCAAAGCAACTCAATCATCTAAAATGCAAACTTTAGAAACGTCACTACCTTCAAAACGATGAATTAACAGGACCATTTGTAAATGGAGGCAACTGTAATATTTAAATATTTTTACTTATAATTTACATATCTCCAAGGTAACGGGTTAGATATAACATTTCATTAACTTTTGTGTATTAAAGATCGATAACCAACACTATGAATCATTTGTTCACTTTCTAAATACAGAACTTGCTGACACATGTAAAACTTTACTAATATTTGATGTTTCATTGTAAATGAGAAAATTTACTGGTACCAATAATGTACTAATATCTCTGATTGCTTTTCTTTTATATAAGGGCCAGCGCCATACTACGTTTCCAGCCGCAGCTATGAATCAATGATAAGCCAATTTTTGTACCAAATATTCTATCAATTTGGCACCCATGTTTAGACGCAAATACACATGGGACACAAAAATATGTTTCATTCCAGAATTTGTATAACGCCACGAATATCTCGCTGATTCATCAACAGTTAAGAATTGAATAAATTCTATATCTCCTCCCGACACAACCTTACGTACGAAAATACTTTGCCCTATTTAATAGCGCTGTTACAACTGTATATTTACCGTTATGTGAGAGGGTAAGTCAGACCATAACATTCTCTACAATCTGTTCCACATATCCCAATGTCTGCCACCTTCAACATTTCTCTCCCATGCCTGCGTCACTACACCTTGTTGTTGGGCGCCTAAGCCGATGCTTCTGTCCATTCCTCTGGTGTGGGTGTTTCATCGGCTTCTTTCCTCACAAAAAGAGATTCGAGAGAATCACATTTCAAATACTTCCCGTACATTTTTTCTCACATTTTCAAACGCCTGCGTTTCAATTCTGTACAATGCTGCGCGCTATATACGAGTTTATACATATGCCTTATTTCCGCGTCAGTATCCAATACTAGTAGACCTTCTTATCGAAGAAATTTTTCTTCGCCTGTGACAACCTGCTTCTAAAACTTACCTTTCCTTCACAATATTTTGTAACCTTACATCCAAAATAGGATAATTGTTATTTCAATTCATCCACCAGCGAGTACTTCCGAAGTCAGATGTTCAGCAAGTAGCTATTCTCCTTTCTGCAACTCTTCATTATTGTTGTATTTGTATTCTTTATCGTTAAATCTTGTGATGTGCTGAGTGTACTCTCCACCCATATCAATAAATTTTCTAAGTCTTTCTTATATGTGAGCGTAAGGATTACGTATGGAATATTATAATGATTCATACCATTCACCGCAGTTACAAAGTTTTAGAGTAGAATCCTTTTCATCCTTTGGTGTCATGCCTTACTGAACGTAAAGGAGTGTGCCTTAATGGGAACAGCATTTCCTATTAATGTCTTCGACGTCGTGACACCGTCAGAGTGTCTGCGAACATGAATCTCTTCGCGTGCGAAGTCGACAGATCCCTTCTGTGGTTCCTCGAATGACACTGTGCATAAAGCTGTAATTACTTCCAAAGATATGGTAAAAATATTGTGTGCTTATCTATACAGCGATGGATAGGGCTTCAGAATTTTTTTCTAACTTGATGAAGCAGTTCATAGCTGGCTGTGAGGTCTAGCCTTGAGATGTCTCATACACACACTGCAAACGACCTACAAGCAGTTCATGTACTTAGTGCTGAGCGTTCAGGCTTGAGTTCCATACAGACATACGGATAATGTCTAACAATAATGCGTAGCGGTGTACAACCCGACAGCACATAGTACAATTAGGACAACAATGGTCTCTGAGATTTTGGAGTTTTTTAAATTTTACCTACGCGTTACCAATTATGATAGTAGCTTCATGTTTCAGCCCTCCTACTAATCAATATGTTTGCTGTTTGAATTCCATTACTTTCTCAACTATTTTCAAAGTCTGTTTGATAACTTCACAGTCTATCGTTTTCTTCCTGCTGTCATGATATTTGTGGTTTTGTGCGATTATGTTAATCCTGGACTCGTTAATAGCTCTGTTACCTATGTTTAGAAGTTGCTGAACACTTTATATGTTTCACGAAAACAAATCAACATCATCTCCGAAAAGGATTCTTTTCAAAAATAGTATACTGATCTTAGCTGATACACAGACACAATTAAAATTATTTGGAAATACAACTATAAAACACAAGCTCACGAACGTAGAAGAAAATGTCTGATACATTTAACTGCTCGAAAACCGCCTGTAACTATATTTCCAACACTAGTAACGAATGTTTCTTTACCAGATATTACACGATTAAAACGAAAATAAAACTGGTAACTCTCAATTTGTAGACGCTAGTTAGAAGTAATGAAGGAGTATGTTCATATGTACAAAACTGATGAAATCGGTCTTAAAATGCTACGAATCGCTGTTCCTAAAAATGGTTATTATTCGTGTCTTAAAGGTTGGAATCACATGCCAAAATCAGGACCTTCACGCTGGTTTGAAACCGCACAATACATTATCATCGAGTACCACGGTAAGTCCAACGGGTGTTTACAAATCAAGTCGTTACAACTAGATTATTCTTTTACTGCAAAAACAGTTTCTTAACAGGTATTACTAAAACACAACGCCAGAAAAACATTATTGTAGGACATAACAAACATTTTTAGTGATTGTTATTTTTTTGCACCAGGAATTGTTGGCAAATTCTTGTGGTGATACAATATATTATATATACGATTTTTATGCGATCTTAAATTGCACCTTTATTCCATTTTTCGAAATTACAGGAAATATGGGCGCAACGAGAATTACGTAAATTACCAGCATTAGCCTTTAAAGCACACGAATGGACATCTGATACAATTACTAACTTACTGTGATTATTTAACGTCATGACGATTTTCGTATCTTACATGGTTGTATGGCATTAAGTAAACTACTATAATGCTTAAAAACAAAATCAGCGTTGGATTTAACAACTTCACTGCATTGAATATTGTACATTCAGAACTGGTGTATATCATACAACATTGGTGAGTTATAGAAACAAGTTAGATTGAAATAACAATGTGCGGAAAAAATAACAACTACAAAGTGACACTTTTATGACTGCTGCTAGATTATACATTCCTCCATCGTAAACGACAGACAGACATAAAATACAAGATCTTAACCGGTTTAATATCACTGAGGAGTGGAAACCCATAAACAGAAAAGGTACACGCATAACTCCAGACCTGGCTACTCAGCACTGCTTGCCATTAAGCTGAAACGTAAGCCAGAGTGCGAATGAAATTTAGTATGCTTCAGTATGGGAGGGGCAAGGCGCGCTTAAAGTCGTAACAATCATAATACAGACTCATGTAGTCGACTGTTACGACGATTTGTAATCTCCAGGTAAGTGGAACACGTTGTGTGATTCTTGTTTAACATTAGGCCTAACGTACTGCCTGTCATTTTAACACTAATTCTCCGTGATTTGTCAAATGAAATCAATGATTTGGTTTTCTGAAAGTGAAGTTGTGCTGTGCGCAATAAATACTGCGCCGTATTTTGTCATCTACAGCTTCAGGTAATCTGTTCTGCTACCTTCATTTTCAAAAGCTTGTACCAATCTTTAAGTATGTCACTTCAGTTATTATCGAGTAAATAGTACACAAGTAGAACTGGTTCAGAAACTTTTAAGAAATTGTTGAAGGTTGCTACTGAATTTCGTTATAGCGAGCAAAAACGTTTTACTCAACTAACCGGACTGGTATCGACAGAGGAGCCAGACAAAGTGTGTCTCACAACATAGGGCAGGGAGGGCTCTAGAGGCGTAGTGAAGCCAGCTTCCCTAGAGGAGTAAACCTCATACATATCCTGGTCCTCCAGGTTGGGGGTTGGGCATGGGGCTAATAACCCCATACTGTAAAAAAAAAAGAATATTACGGAAACTCAACAGAAGCCTCGGAAACTGGATGGAAAGCACGTATCACGACACCGGCAAAGAAAACGGATAAAGGATCTAACAGTAGCTTCATGGAATGTGAGGACAATGCTTCAGCCTGGAAAAATGAAAGAAATAGCCAATTAAATTTTAAAGTTCAAATATGATATTGTAGGGCTACAGGAAATAAGATGGCAGGGGAATGGGCAGATAGATAAACGTGAGTACTCATTGGTATATAGTGGACCAGAAGAAAGAATAGGCCAACTTGGAACATGGTTTATAACAACTAGGGAAGTTAGGAAAAGCCTTCTAGAATTTGTACCCATAAATGAAAGGATGTGCAGACTCAGACTAAAAGGTAAATTTAGGAATATATCAGTAGTTAATGCACATGCACCAACAGAGGAAAAAGAGGATATAATTAAAGAACAGTTCTACCAAGACTTGGAAAAAGTATACTGTGCAGTACCTAAATATGATCTGATGCTAGTAATAGGAGATTTTAATGCAAAAATAGGGAGGAATGAACATCCGTATGAAGTTTCTGGAAAATATTCGCTACATGAAGAAAACAGTGAGAATGGAGACTTACTATGCCAATTCGCAGCAAGGAATAATATGATTATTAAAAGTACCTGCTTTCCACATAAAAGGATCCATCTGGGTACTTGGAAGTCTGCAGCCAATGGAGTAGTCAATCAGATTGACCATATTTTAGTGATTGCACGCCACTCCACGTCAGTTACGGATGTACGGAGCTGCAGAGGACCAAACTGTGATTCAGCCCACTTTTTGATAAAATCAGTCTTGAGAGAGAAACTGTCACTAACAAATGGCAACAGAATGGGAAAGATGATGAAATGGAATACAAACAAACTGAATATCCCTGATGAAGTAAAAAAATACCAAGTAACACTAAGCAGAAAGTTGAGCAATGACGAGACCACAGTAGGAGTAGATGAAAGGTGCAACAGGTTTGAAAAAGCCATTAAGGATGCTGCAGAGGAAATAATAAGCATAAGAAGGAATAGAAGAACCCAGAAGTGGTTTGATGAAGATTGCAGGTCAGCAATAGATGAAAAGAACAGGGCAAGAACAAAAGTGCTACAGAGAGAAACCAGAAATAATGTGGAACAATACAGAGGATTTAGGAGAAGAGCTAACAGACTGTGCAAGAGAAAGAAAAGAGAGCGGAATAAGAAGAAATTTCAAGAACTAGAAGAACTAAAGGAACAGAGTGAAATAAGAAAGTTCTATCATACCATAGGCAAAATGAAGAATAGATTCCAACCAAAAACAATGGCCTGTTCCAGTAAAGATGGGTTAATGATAAGGGAGGAAGAACAGATAGTGTGAAGATGGGCAGAGTATTTCAAAGATACACTAAGCACCAGCCTAGAAGATGAAGAGACAGCTGCACAGGAGGGAACAGTGGAGCTGGAAGAAGACAATGGAACCAATGAGGCAAGAAAGCCAACACCACAAGAGGTCTCCCAGGCTGTGCACAAATCAAAAAACAAACGAACCCCTGGGTAAGACAGCATAATTGCTGAATTAATAAAAACTGATGGTGAGGCTGTAATAAAGGAACTGCACACATTAATATCAGATACATGGGAAACTGAAACTATGCCAGATAATTGGAAAGTTGGAATAACAGTGCCCATTTATAAGAAAGGGGACAGAACAGCATGTGAAAACTATAGAGGTGTAACACTCCTAAGTACAGCTTATAAGATCTTCACAAGTATATTAAACGAAAGGATACGGAAGTGTGCAGAAGGCATACTAGGGGAATATCTGTGTGGCTTTCGATCAGGCAGAGGAACAACTGATCAAATATTTGTGGTAAGGCAAATGATGGAAAAGTTCTATGAATGTGATATAGATCTGCATTTCTTATTCATCGATTTCAAACAAGCCTTTGACAGTATAAATCGGCAAGAACTATACAGAGTACTGAAAGAAGTTGGTATATGTGTTAAATTAATAAGACTAATCAGAATGACAATGACAAAGACAAGAGCAAAAGTAAAGGTCCTTGGCAGAACAAGTGAAAGCTTTGACTTTAATAAAGGTGTGAAGCAAGGGGATAGTCTCTCCACTGTCCTATTCAACATAGCCCTGCATACTGCAGTAAATAAAATCAACAAAAGAGGTACCATATTTATGAAAACTAGCCAGATATGTACATACGCTGATGACATTGCTATAGTAGGAAAAAATACCAATACACTCCTAGAAACATACCGGGCAATGGAAACAGAAGCCTTAAAAATTGGCCTCATAGTAAATGAAAACAAAACAAAATATGTGGTAATGTCATAATCTGAGGCCAGAAGAACCCCTAAAAACCTAAACATCAATGGGAAATGCTTCAATGAAGTGTCCTCTTTTAACTACTTGGGAGTCCTAATAACAAATGATAACAGTATTGAAAAGGCTATAAGGGAAAGAATACAAGCAGGAAACAGAACTTACTTTGCAAATGTGCAGCTTTTCACAAGTAGTCTTGTTACAAGAAAAACTAAATTGCAAATATATAATTCCCTTGTCCACCCAGTTATCACATACGGCTCAGAGGTAATAAAAATGCTCTAAGAAGCATTGAGCGGAAAATACTACGAAAAATCTATGGGCCAATAAGGGAGGAATAAGGCTGGAGAATACGCTACAATGCCGAATTACAGGAGTTAATACAAGGCAGGAACATAGTAAAATTTGTGAAATCACAGCGAATACGATGGCTAGGACACTTGGAGAGAATGGCAGTGGATAGAATTCCATAGAAAATGATGAAAGGTATGATCCATTCAGTTAGGCGAAAAGGGAGACCTAGAAGAAGATGGATCGATGAGGTAATAATGGATATCAGCAATATGGGAGCCCGGGGGTGGAAAAGAGCAGCAAATAACCGAGAAGTGTGGAGGGAGATTGTCGAAGAAGCCAAGGCTGACCAAGGGCTGTAGAGCTGCTGAAGAAAAAGAGGTAAGTGGAACACGTTGTGTGATTCTTGTTTAACATTAGGCCTAACGTACTGCCTGTCATTTTAACACTAATTCTCCGTGATTTGTCAAATGAAATCAATGATTTGGTTTCCTGAAAGTGAAGTTGTGCTGTGCGCAATAAATACTGCGCCGTATTTTGTCATCTACAGCTTCAGGTAATCTGTTCTGCTACCTTCATTTTCAACAGCTTGTACCAATCTTTAAATATGTCACGTCAGTTATTATCGAGTAAATAGTACACAAGTGGAAGTGATTCAGAAACTTTCAAGAAATTGTTGAAGCTTGCTACTTACAAGAGGTTAACGAGATTTTTCCTAATTATTCTACAGTTCCATTCTTTTATTTAATTTTTGATCTCTTCACTATGAGTTACGTTTTGTCATTTTATGGAAATAAAGTCAAGACGACACTGTTGTGATCAGACGAAACTACTGCCGTCCAGACGCTACTGAGAGTGCTTTGACTGCTCGGTGATGTTGCACATAGGAATTGTAGCTAATGAAATACTGGTTCACAGTATTACATTCATGAACAAAAGATTTATTGAACTTTGACACACTTCTTTGTCACCAGAGTACTGGATTATTTACAACTGTCATTGAGTAGCAAAGCATCACTTATTACACTAATTACCAAACTGTTCTCTTGAGGTACTGTCTCAGCATTTAATAAAGGACAGGTTGATCAGAAACTGTAACAATTGTCACTCTCCTGCACGACGATGTTCATCATTGTTGCCGAGGTCACGAACTGGGCTGAGCTCGACACTATGTTGACCTCAGTGTGAGGCCGCTGTTATAGTGAGAGGGAAGAATGGTCTCCTGGAGTGCCTCCCATTGGTTAGAGCGGATTACAGCGAGCCCTCGCTATCGTCTGTGATATCGATTCGCGTTATAGACTTTGGTGTGGCACTGCTATATCTGGGCGACACCACAGACACGCTACTGTATGCCTAATATAATACATACATTCTCGAAGACTGACTCCACGTCCCCTTCATTCTCTTGCTTCTTCACCACATTTCTTCCTTTCGTCTCTTGCAACTTATCATTCCAAATTCTCCTTTCGTTTGATGCGAAAATTGCTGATACGTCTGGCTTGTGTAAAGAGATTTAGTTCAGTTTTGGGTGTCCATCTAATTTTCTTTGAAATATTATACCTAATATGACACCATTAACGACGATAGAGCCAAAAGGAACGAGAAATGCTATAATCCTTTAATGTACGTAGCAAAATGTACAGTTATGCATTGCTGTAGCAATGATTCTAGAATTTATTAGGACAATGATAACAGCCTTAGGGGAAAGTGTAACCTTCCTGTCTTGCAAATTAACGGTTTCTGAAACACTAAATCAACTCATATTTTTATGTAAACCCTTTGGTGTGAATGTACTGCATTCAACGCGTTTTCGGTAAATAGGTTACTGCACTTAAGAACGACTAGAACCATACTAAAAGGACACATTTTCTCATGGCGGACCTAGAAACCTTTTTCAGTCAAATATAAGAACTGTCGAAAGACAGCTGGTACCTCATTTCGTCGCTACAGCAAATGTTCAGACCGTTCCTATTTCAGACCCTTAGGTTTTTCCATTTCTAAAGCACGCTTATTAAATACATATTTTTCTACACCTAGATGTTTTTCCTCTACAGACCAATCACTTTATTCGTAAGATCCGCGCAGTCATTTTTGTTAGCAGCGCCATTACTCTTTTAAATGTAATCAGTGAGATGAATTTCATTTTGATCCAAGAAACGCTAGCCTCGATATTCCCAACAAATGAAACAGGATTCGTAATTTTGGTGTAGGGTAAACATCGTTAAGATTTTAGCTACTGTATTTCCGATGCGGTTTGTACGTTACCTTTCAAGAAAACAGAAAAATTATTGTTTTCTGACAGAGCTGCGTATGAGAGTTCTACCTTTCCGCTAGCGTTTGTTCCTGACAGTTGTTCCAAAACACGCAAGCTCCTGATTTGGTCCGTCATAATTTAGAATGCGATTAATTGAAATAACAAATCCCAACATGATAGTCGTTCACTGCTGTAATAAACGCGATACGTGATCGAAGGTGCACGCTCAGCTGTGCAAAGAAAATAGAATTTTAAGCAAGTTAACAAATCTCGCCAATGACGGATCGGAAGTATCGTCAATCCTCTGCATATTCTCAACAACTGATCTGAAAAGCCGGCCGGAGTGGCCGAGCGGTTCTAGGCGCTACAATCTGTAACCGCGCGACCGCTACGGTCGCAGGTTCGAATCCTGCCTCGGGCATGGATGTGTGTGATATCCTTAGTTCGGTTTAAGTAGTTCTAAGTTCTAGGGGACTTATGACCTAGTGCTCAGAGCCATTTGAACCATTTTGATCTGAAAAATATTTTGAAATTGCAAAGTTAATACACCAAAATTTAGGACAGAATGCCTGGATACGTAACGTAAAAAGTAGAGTAATAATTTTCGACAGATATTATTAATAATGACGAAGTCATAGGAATACAAGAAAGAGATGTTTCCACATGACTGGTCAAAATGCAGAAGAGGAAGGAGGTTAGGAAACTTGCCCAAAACATTTGAAAGGCTGAGTCTACGTCTATTTACCAAGGTAGAAATTAAATATTTCACATTTATTTTACAAACGTTTTAAATTGTAACATAAAGAAAAGGTTTTATAAAAGAACGTCTCACAATGCCCCTTGAATTGTTACGAAGAAGTCCACCTTACGATGACGAGCCTTTCAACGAACTGATTTCACCTTTTAGAGCATAGTTTCAGTGTCCCATTTTAGTTCATATACACTTTTTCAGTTGTATGCGTCTATATTCTGGTTCATGTGATAAGTGACAGATTATTTCTGGTTCGTACTAGAGACAACACTTCTCAGCTTTTGTTGCGTGATTCAGCAGAGCGCAAAGCGTGGCAGCAGGTGACGTCAGTCTCGCGTCATCAACCAGACGGCGGGCAGCCGTGTAGCGCGCGTGCTTCGTTGCTGACTCCGCGTCCACGGGGATGATTAGGATTAGATTAGATTAATTATTCATTCCATAGACCCACAAAAGAGGGGATCCTCCTGTGTGTGGAATATGTCAGATAAACACATTACAAAAACGTAATTAGAAAAAACTGAATTTCCTTAATTTTAATGGCCTCAGTCAATAAACAGTAAAATTATGTACATGAATTAAGTGACTTCCCGTACATTTATTTACCAGGTGTTCATGAGATCACTTGTAAGGGTTCCAGATTCCAAGAGTACGTGAAACAATTGTCCCACTGTATCCGTATTTTTGAAGCGATTGCACAATTCAAAGCACATAATAAATTGAAACACGTTAAGTTATTTATATACGTACAGGTAAATAATACAAATTTTTCTTTAGTATTACCATGGCTACGAGTTTAAAATTGTTTATGTTATTTACAATAAAATAGATTTTTTATCTTAATCAGTCAATTTTCAAAATTTGGACGTCGCCCATTGAGTCGATCGAATTTAAGATTCTCACTATTGTGACGTAGTAATCTTTTCTCTATGAAGAGTAGTTTCTGTCATTAAACCACATAACTGTCTTTGGATCATAACTTATTCCAAAATGACATGTCAGCGTAGTCATTTAAACGTACATTAAATTCTGTCTCTTCACTGGCGATCGACAGTGCTCGTTTTGTTGTTACTGCACCGGCATCTTGGCTGGGGCGTGACAGTTGGAAACAAACTAAAACGTTCACATGAAGTTTCTCTATGGGATAGTTTAAGTTGATGTGTTCTTCGAAATGTTGGTGGAGGCAAAGTCATTGATTCCTTCGGTGCCATGCCCTATTGATTCGAAAAGTTTAAGTATTTCGAGGACAGTAAACTCCTACTACACTAAGTGGAAATTTCTTTTGCTTGGAGTAAGTCTTTATAACTTTCTGCCGAGAACCGGGATTATAATCCTGTACTTCCTTCCTGACAACACACTGTGAATTAGAGTTCCGTACCTATTTACTGGTCACTGATTCTTTTTACTGAAAACATGTATTCACTATACGTTTACATGTTGTCCTATACAGGTTAAGGCATTTAACTCCATAAATTTCTGATTCAGTTCATTTTACCACACTCTCAACTAATTTTTCCTATCATCTGATTTACGTTTTACATTGACAAAATGTAGGTCAGTTTCCTACACATTGAATTATCTGGAAATATTGTTCAGATTCTTTAAAATGAGATTTCCTGTCATGCGCTCATTATTTTTTCAGATACGCCAGAGAAAAACACTAAGACACAAACCTACGTAAGGCCTTTGGGTCTTTGAACAAACATAATGATGTATCAAAGCGACAAAGAACAGAATACTAAAATAGCTCAAATAAAAGACTAAAAAAATTGTTGCTTATCAGCAGTATACCCTAGTTTTATTGCTTAATATTATGCCATTGTATCACTGGTAATGGTAGTGTAATCTGATTCATGAACGGTGTGCACACGTATTTTTGTCTTGTACTAGTGTGATGTACAGTTCATAGTGTAGCATGTCGGTATAGTAGTTCCACTCACGAAACAACAATGTGTTGCGCTATTCGGTTTTGTTATTTTGCTTACTTCTCCAACATGATAGATGATTGTTCATTGCTAAAATGCGTGTTACGTATAGCATACGCTGTATCCTTGTTTCATTGTGAAATGCACCTCTACATTCAGGAAGATAGACATTAAAAATTTATAGTTATAAAGAGTTTTCAAGCAATCAAATAGGCATAACAAGGAAACGTAAATAAATTATGATTGTGCCACAGCACGTAAGTGTTAAAAGAAAGTACTTGTGTCGAGACAGAAGAATAAATAAAATCTACTGTAGATAAGCTTCAATATTGCAGATGTGTGTCTGTGCTGTAAAAGAATTACTTGTTCTGGGTGACATAAATACTAAGAGTATTCAGTGAGTTTGTTTTGTTTGAAGTGCCGGCCGCTGGTGGCCGAGCGGTTCTGGCGCTACAGTCTGGAACCGCGCGACCTCTACGGTCGCAGGTTCGAATACTGCCACGGGCATGGATGTGTGTGTTGTCCTTAGGTTAGTTAGGTTTAAGTAGTTCTAAGTTCTAGGGGACTTATGACCTCAGCAGTTGAGTCCCATAGTGCTCAGAGCCATTTTTTGTTTGAAGTTTCCCATGAAGCATGTTTCTATAGCTTTACTTCACTTTAGTTCACTGATTCTGTATAGGGCGAAATTTCTTGAGATCCTTATGTGGATACAAGTCCTGAGTTTAGTTGTTTCTATGAGCTGACAATAAGGAGCAACCTGGATGTATGCGGGTAATAAAGTATGGTCTTTCGTATAGTAACGCCAGTTTGGTGTTTCCTCGCTAAATCTGTGATGATTTTCGGTGAGCTTTAAGCAGAATATTATTTCAGATTTCATACTTCTGTATATTTCTTAGATTTACGAGGTATTGCAGCATTCGGAGGTGTGCCTCCCGTGTTAGTCCAAATTAAAACACATCTAATTTTTTTTTTTTTTTTTGCGTAGGTTTCATATTTCCAATGGAACTTCAGAATGGCTTCCAATACGTCGTATATTGGAAGATGATTTAGTACTAGTTCAAATAGTGTTAAATATTGTACCCAATGAGTGTTTTTGCTGTTGGTACGTCCGCATGAGACGGTAAGTTTGCGAAATACTCATCACATGGGTTGGCTTGCGGACTGAATCGTGGTATCAAGATTATTTTTATGTCATTCAGTCATAGAAATTATATCTTGTAAAATAAGATGAATTGCCTGACAGTAAGGCTTTAGGTTTTCTATAACACGAATATAATGATCAGAGACTTTTTTGATGATTGTTGTTATTATGGTTGGCTTAGATGAGTACAATTTTACAAATTTTTAAAATACATCGTAAAGTGGGTAACATACCATACACCCACACGTGGCGTCGGATGTGGGCCGGTAACGTCAATGGCGACTGCTTCTTGTGCCTTACTTGGTAAAATGGCATGCAATTCATTTTTGGTAGTCGCAGTGGTTACTTTCGTTTTCTGACTTTTAAACATGTATGCATTAAGTCGATTAATCTTGATCCGCATGTTTGGGAAATATAAGAACACATTTGTTTTTGTAAACACCTCTTTGTTCCGAAATGCTCCCCAAACATGATGTGTGTAGCAAAAGAGCGTGTCAGTACTGCCTACAGGTACGCACACTCACAGAACGCCAGTGTCTAAAGAGAATGAAACATCGCTATACAAAGCGTTGAATTGTTTCAGTGGGGTAGTGTCACTGTGTCGTTACTGTACCACCTGGTATCATTTCCTTGTAAGGTCTTCATATTCCTGGACATGACAATGTAATACTGCCTGTAATATCGAACATCCGTAAGTAAGATTCGGCAGTCAGATATCAGTTGTATTGTTTCACTGTTCTTGGGTAGTCCTTGCGGTAACTGGGATAGTGCGTCAGCTATAATATTCAGTTTATCTCAGATATGGATTATTTCATAAGAGCATTCTTGTACAAATAACATCCAATGTGATAAACCTCCTTGTAAAAGTTTGCTTGACATTGCCAAATTTATCCTGGTGGTCAGTGCAAACATTTATGTTTCTGCCATATGTGAACCATGGACCTTGCCGTTGATGGGGAGGATTCCGTGCCTTACCGATACAGATAGCCGGAGGCTTGCGTGCCTCACCGATACAGATAGCCGTACCGTAGGTGCAGCCACATCGGAGGGGTATCTTCTGAGGGGTCAGAGAAGCGTGTGGTTCCTGGAGAGGGGCAGCAGCCTTACCAGTAGTTGCAGGGGCTCTGGATGATTGACTGATCGGCCCTTGTAACACCAACGAAAACGGCTTTCTGTCCTGGTACTGCGAAAGACTTGAAGCAAGGAGAACAACAGCCGTAACTGTCCCCGAGGGCACGCAGCTTTACTGTATGGTTAAATGATGATAGGATACTGTTGGGTAACCATTCCGGAGGTAAAATAGTCCCTCATTCGGATCTCCGGGCGCGAACTACTCAGGAGGATCACGAGAAACAAAACTGGCATTCTTTGGATAAGAGCGTGGAATGTCAGATGCCTTAGTCGGGCAGGTAGGTCAGAAAGTTTTTAAAGGGAAATGGGTAGGTTAAACTTAGTTATAGCGGGAATCAGTGAAGTTCGGTGGCAGGAGGAACAAGAGTTTTGGTCAGGTGAATACAAGATTACAAATATAAAACTAAATAATGCTAATGCAAGAGTAGGTTTAATAGTGAATAAAAAGTAGGAACGCGGATAAGCTACTACGAGCAGCATATTGAATGCATTATTGTAGCCAAGATAGACATGAAGCCTACGCCTATTACAGTAGTACAAGTTAATATGCCAACTGACTCCACAGATGATGAACAAATTGAAAAAATGTATGATGCGACAAAAGAAATTATTCAGATAGTTAAGGGAGACGATAATTTAATAATCATGGGGGACTGGAACTGGACTGTAGGAAAAGGAAGAGGAGGAAAAGTAGTAGGGGAATATGGGATGGGAGTAAGAAATGAAAGAAGAAGCCGCCTGGAAGAATTTTGCACAGAGCATAATTTAATCATAGCTAACACTTGATTTGAAAATAATGAAAGAGGGTCATTTAACAGGTCTGGAACCACCAGCGGTTTTCAGATTTCTTATATAATGATTAGACAGATATTTTGAAAGCATATTTTAAACTGTAAGACATTTCCAGGGGCAGATCTGGACTCTGCCCCCTATTTATTGGTTATGAACTGTAAATCAAGACTGAAGAAACTGCTAAAAGTTAGGAATTTAAGGATATCGGACCTGGATAAACTGAAAGAACCAGAGGTTAAAGAGGGTTTCAGAAAAATCATTAGGGATCGGTTGACAAAAACAGAGGAAAGAAATACAGTACAAGAAGAATGGATAGCTTTGAGAGATGAAAGAGTGAAGGCAGCAGAGGAGCAAGTAGGTAAAAAGAGAAGGGTCAGTAGAAATCCTTGGGTAGCAGAAGAGATACGGAATTTAATTGATGAAAGAAGAACATATGAAAATACAGTAAACAAAGCACGTGAAAAGGAATACAAATGTCTAAAAAATGAGATCGACACGAAGTTCAAAATGGCCAGGCAGGAATGGCTAGAAGACGAATGTAAGGATGTAGAGGCATATATCATTAGGGGTAAGAGAGATATTTCCGACAGGAAAGTTAAAGAGACATTTGGAGAATAGGGAACCGCCTCTACGAACATTGAGAGCTAGGATGGAAAAACAGTCCGAAGAAAAGAGGGGAAAGCACAAAGCTGGAAGGAGTATATAGAGGGTCTATACAAGGGTGATGTACTTGAGGGCATTATTTTGGAAATAGAAGAGGACGTAGATGAAGACGAAATGGGAGATATGATGCTGTGTGAAGAATTTGACTGAGCGCTGAAAGACCTAAGTCGAATCAAGGCCCAAGGAATACACAACATTCCATTAGAGCTACTGATAGCCTTGGGAGAGCCAGGCCTAACGAAACTCTACGATCTGGTGAGCAAGATGTGTGAGACATGTGAAATACCTTCCGACTTGAAGAAGAATATAATAATTCCAATCTAAAGAAAGCAGGTGTTGACAGGTGTGAAAATTACCGAACTACCAGTTTAATAAGTCATGGCTGCAAAATGCTAACAGTAATTCATTACGAGTGAATCGAAAATCTGGTAGAAGCCGCCCTCTGGGAAGATTAGTTCGGATTCTGTAGAAATGTGGGAACACGCGAGGCAATACTGGCGATACAACTTTTCTTAGAAGATAGGTTAAGGAAATGCAAACCCACATTTCTAGCATTTGTGGACGTAGACCAAGCCTTTGACGATGTTAGTTGGAACACTCTGTTTCAAATTCTGAACGTGGCAGGTGTAAAATACAGGGAGCGAAAGGGTATTTACAATCTGTACAGAAACCAGATGTTAGTTATAAGAGTCGAGGGGCGTGAAAGGGAAGCAGTGATTGAGAAGGGAGGGAGACGGGGTTGTAGCCTATCCCCGATGTTATTCAATCTACATATTGAGCAAGAACTTAAGACAACCCATAGAGAAGACATAAAAACTTTGAGGTTTGCCGATGACATTGTAATTCTGCCAGAGACAGTAAAGGACCTGGAAGAGCAGATGAATGGAATGGACAGTGTCTTGAAAGGAGGATACAAAATGAACATGAACTAAAGCAAAACGAGGATTATGGAACGTAGTCTAAGTAAATTAGGTTATGCTGAAGGGTTTAGATTAGGAAACTATACACTTGTAGTAGTAAATGAGTTTTGCCACTTGGGGAACAAAATAACTGATGATGGTCGGAGTAGAGAGGATATAAAGCGTAGACTGGCTATGGCAAGGAAAGCATTTGTGAAGATGAGAAATTTGTTAATGTCTAGTATGGATGTAAGTGTTAAGAAGTCTGTCTTGAAAGTATTTGTATGGAGTGTAGCCATGTATGGAAGTGAAACATGGACGATAAACAGTGTAGACAAGAAGAGAACAGAATCTTTCGAAATGAGGTGCTACGGAAGAATGCTAAGGATTCGGTGGATAGATCACGTAACTAATGAGGAGGTAGTGAATAGAATTGGGGAGAAGAGGAATTTGAGGCACATCTTGATTAGAAGAAGGGATCGGTTGGCAGGACACTTTGTGACACGTCAAGAGATCACAAATTTAGTATTAGAGGGAAGCGTGGTAGAGGGAAACCTAGAGATGAATAGACTAAGCAGATTCAGAAGGATGTAGGCTGTTGTAGTTACTCGGTTTTTATCGGTTATTATCAATCCCGTCTCTGGGACGAAGACGACGACAACAACAACAATATGAAACAATTAAATTTCTAGTCCTGGCTTCAATACTTTGTAACTAAATGTCCAAGACCACGACATTGTCTAGGATATTGGAGAGGTCACTGGTGCGGGATAGGGAACGTTCCACCAGATACGGTAAACAGCTGCGAATACTGAATAAACAGTCCCAGACCAAGGAAAAATAAAACCAAATCAACTTGCGTCAGTCTTGTGGCAAGTGGCAAAGTGGTCAGTGTCTGTTCACCAGTGGTGCGGCTGAAATTTATATTCTGGAACTAAACCTTCCAGTCTTAAGACTGTTGAGTTCACTCAATGAGTCTACACAACCCCACCTGGTTCCAGATACAATCATCATGGAGCAGTTTGATAATCACAGTATTACCCAAGATGATCAGTCCAGTCAGTTTTACTGGAGCAACTGGTCCTTCGGAATCTGGGGTAGCCAGCTTAAAATGCAGTGTGATTCAACAGGGAAATTCGAGTCCTCTGAACAACTTAAATCCAAAACAAATAAATTTTTTGCAACACCTTAAAATACAAAATCTCTTTCGCAACCAGGTTAACTTCATAAATCTGGAGATACATTAAAAGAACAGAAGAATCAAATCTTGGCACCTCAGGAAACACGAATGACGGACGAGAACGCCATGGATTTCGGTAATTATCATCTTTTTAAAAGTAAAACTGGTAAAAGAATAATAATACACAACATCTGGGAGTTGCTTTTCCAGTCTCCAAAAATAAATTCAGTAACGGAGGTAAAACCCATTAATAATAGAGTAATGATAATTTTTCTTAAATGGACAAATATGGCATACACTTTAATTAATTTCCATATGCCAGTCAGTGAGGATAACGATAAAAACCTGAAGAAGTTAATGAAACTTGGGAAACGTTAGAAAGCGTCATCTCGAAAATTCCCTAAACCATGTTAAAATTTTAATTCCTGAGTTTGATGCTCAATTAGGTAAAGAGAAAAAGAAAGATAAGAAAACGGTGGGTGGATTTCCTGCGCATAAATGGACAAGCCAAAATGGCCGAAGAGTTGTCGAAACGTGCAAAAATTTTTACCTTAAAAACATGTCAACACATTTTAAAAAGAACCCTTCTAAACAAAGAGCTTGGTGGGCACGCAATAAATTTATTTGGGTACTTCAATAATGCAGCAATTTCATACCCAAACTACAAAAAAACTAAAATGTCCGAGTTATGACAAGGGCTAATGTAGGTACTGACCATTATTTAAACGAATAAAACTAAAACTTTAACCTCAAGTACTATTCAAAACGAAAAATGCTATCCCAAACTTTGACACTGCTAAAATAATCCCTACTCTATCAAACGAGTTTGACAAAAAGAAAAGCAACAATTGACAAAGCCTAAAAGAAGGATTCATTATAACAGCACAAAATTTAAGTCCACTTCGAAAGAAACAAAAACACCATTGGTGGAAAGCGGATTGTGAAACAGCAGTTAAGTCTAGGCAAAAGGCATTCAAAAACTAAATTAATCTGACAGACTAGAAGATACTACGAAAACGTCCAACTTTTAGAAATCGAAGAAGACTGTCAAAAGAACAATGCAAGAAACTTTTATGAAACATTCAAAACAATTGTTTAAAAAAATTTATACGGCTTTTTGGCTCTTAACAACCAGGAAAATTGTAAGGTACTTGCTAATTATTTTGGAAAACTATGAAACAGTACAGATCCAGCGAATAAATTCCAACCGTAGAAAACTAATAACAACAACCCTAACTCTACAGAACCTGACTAAATCGAAATATTTAAACAAATTGAGACACTTAAAAACAATAAAGAATCCGGAGAAGACGGTATAATTGCAGAACTACTAACATCATCTAGCCCTAACACTATGAAAGAGATCATTCACCTTATAAGACATATCTGGCAGACTCGGAAAATAATTGAGGACTGGATAACTGGCCTAATTCATGCATTGCATAAAAAAGGGGATTGAACCGATGTTAATAACTACCGAGCAATCTCTCTTCTTCCGGTCAAGTACAAAATTCTGTCACATTATGTGCTTTATCGAGCCCAAGAACAGTTAGTACCTAACACTGGTGAATACCAAGCAGGCTTTAGACCAAACAGATCCTATCCGGAACAAATTCTTAATCCAAAACTAATCCTTAGGCACCAAAGGATTTCTGGTAACAATATTGTATGTATATTTGTGGATTTTAAAAAGGCCTATGACTCAGTTGATCGTGGAACTCTTTTCCAAATTTTAAAGGAGCAAGCGATAGAGAGTAAAACTCTAACACTGATTAAGGAAACGCTGAGACTACCTCTAAAGTTAAATCCTTGGAAGAAATTTCTGATCCATTTGATATAAAGACAGGTGTTAGACAGGAGATGGACTCTCCACATTACTGTTTAACTGTGTTTAGGAAAAGTTGATTATAGAATAGCGAGAGCAAAAGTCGAGTCAAAATATAGGTAAATTAATAAATTTAGTCAGAAGTAATATTAGAGCAGATTGCCTCGCCTTTGCAGATGATCTGGCAGTTTTAACTAGGGATACTACCACAGCTAAAAAATTTAAATTCTTAAGGAAGTTGAGGAAAAAGGACTACAAATATCATTCGAAAAAACGGAATATGTGACAGCCAACAAACAAGCACCAAAATATTTTAACAGAAAACATGGAAAAATAAAATAGGTTTCTCAGTTTAAATACTTGGGGAAATCATACAAGAAAACGGTCTGGGAAAAAGTGTAAACGAAAATCTATGTCAAAAAATGACAGCTGCATTCAGATTAACACAAAATATTTCTAGGAAAAACTCAGTTTCTAAATTTCGTAAACATAGGCATTATAGCTCTGTAATCAAACTTGGATGTCTTTTGGAGCAGAAACTTTAATTTTCAATAGAAAGAGGGATATTTAAGAAATTCAAAAGAAAGAAAGAAAGATTATTAGGACAATATTAGGCCCCAAAAAGACTAATGGAGAAACTTACAGGCTGAAAAGTAATAAGGAAATAGAAGAATAAACAGACGTACATGGTGACCTGAGACAACGAAGACTTAAATTTTATAGGAACATTGAAAGAATGGCACCCAATAGGTCACAAAACAAATAGTAGAATTCTATGAAAACAGAAGTAAGGCCAAAACTGAGCCAATTAAATGGATCGCTGCGATTAAGGGGGATTTTAAGGCAGCCAGTATAACTCAGGCAGTCGTTATAGATTGAAAAACATTCAGGCAAAGATAATTGCTTGGAAATTTTGTGAGAGGAAAATTAGAAAACGGACTGAAACACCGCGGTCTGATGAAAGAAAGAGACTTCATTCTGAAATTATGAAACAAATCTGGAGAGAAAGGAAGGACAACTATCAAAAGTGACATTGGTGGATGGTACCTCGTATTGGCCTATTTGGGCCCATACGTGAGTAACATCAATAGTAATAAATTTCTTAAAAGACCACACGATTCCAGGTGTTTTCAGTTCTGTGGATGAATATGTACATTCTCGTTCTGTGAAGGTTCTATTGACAAAGCTAATTATTCTTACTTCTTGTTTCTCCGGTTCTTTCATCGTCTGGAATAGACAAGAATCCAAAACTGTGCATTACGCTTCACTGGATACACAGAAGTCTTTATTAATATCTCGATGGAATATGCTGTCTGAGTGTTTCAGTGTTTCTTTAACTGCAATGAAATCATTCGTACGTTCAGGTTTCCATAATCATATATGTTTTTCTTAGGCAGTCTGAGTAGAGGTGAACTATTTAACAATTGATCAGGAAGGAATGGACTACGGAATGAACACAAACCGAGGGAAGCTTTCAATTGCTTCTATGTTTGTGGAAAAGGAAAATTTTGAATTTGGATCTGGAAGTATACCTCGCAATGTGATAATGCGTTCCAAGAACTTGATTTCTTCTTTAGCGAGTTTAGATTTTTACAATTTTACTATTACCCCTGCCTGTGCAATTTCTTCTTAAGGCTTTTCCAAATGTGTGTATGTCTTTCACATATATGCTCAAGATACTCCAGAACTAACGTTTAACACAAACTGTAAAACACAAAATTGGTAGCTTCGACCTGTGCAGATAAAAGCAGTGTATTTCCCGCATGCAGGTTATTAATTTTACTTGCCAATACAAACTTTGTAAATCGATGCTGGTGAGGCATTTGACACATATAAATTTGGGCAATTTCCCTTCCAAGCTCTCTGGTCTAATACGTACAGGCATAATGGTTTTGTTCATCGCACTCACATTTAGCTCGAGCCGAATTATTCCATTAGGTTTATTCACAGCAAGACGTGTACTGCAGTATAGGGGCATTGATGTTTCAATTATTTTCCAAGCAACCATGTGTTTAATCTTAGCCCTCACTGCATATCGTTTAACCCAGGATACTATATGTGTGTTGTAATAAAGAAAAAACGTCGTGGGCCCCGAACTTCAATATTATAGTATAAGTGTTAATTATAGGTGGTTTCCATGTCAAAACTTATATATATTGTAACAACACCTTGTTGCTCGTTATCAATCGCAGCACATTGTTTAACTTTATCGCTGATGAGTACTTTCAAGACTATTACTTCTTCACTTTTTATGAGTGGTCAATCAGTGTAAATTCCATCAATGTCTAACAGTTGTATTTTATAACCTTGCAGTATGTACTGTGGTTTAACTTTTACTTCAACTGACTCGCCGTCATTTTTTGAGTAACATTTTCCTGATGAGAACTCAAAAAATCTACCCCTACCAGACAAACTGTGGCTAAGCGATCAATTACAAGGAGTGGGCGTACCTCGACACCATTTCCAAGCTGCACTGTCACGATATTTTGCGTCCTGACTCTATTAGACTTGGCGCCAACGGTGGTTATGATCCGGAATTTCTGAACAGGGGATTTCAGAACAGGGCCTAGTTCCATCATATTTTTGTACTTATTATATGATGCAGCACATAAGGCTGGCTCCGTATCTAATGTGACAGTGGTGGGCACACCTCCAACAATTGCTTCGGTCGTGACTTGTATTACTTCGGTCTGCAGTTCACGACACCCAGTATTTTCACGTGTTACCTCGTCGCGTAAGCCTGTGCCTCCATCGTACGTTAGTAGAAATATAGGTTCCGTCTGTTTACTACTTTGCTTGTACTATGTTTTTGTGTTAGTATTACACAACAGGTTGTTACCGTTGTTATTGTAATTGTTGTTGTTGTCGTCCCTCATACAGTCCCTGGTCAACAACTTGGGGGGGGGGGGGGGGTGATACGTCACCGTATTTAACTTGACGGGCCACTTCAGTTATATTTATTTGCCTGTATTGTCTTTGCCGTCTCCCTGTACTGCATGACCTGTTGTCTGGTTCTATGTATGCTTCAGATTTCTACTATTGCTGTTATCAAATGTCGACGAGTTCCTTGTGTTTGTTGAATCATTATTCGACGGATACCATCGCTATTGTCAGTTTCGCTGATTTTTATTTGTATTGGGGCTATCAGAACGTCTATTACCGTAGTTATGGTTTCGCTTATATGGCCGTTTCCGAGCCAACTATTTCCTCTGTTATTACTGTCATCGCAACCAGGATTAAATCTATTTCTGGTCTTCTTTCTTTCGTGGTTAGATGGTTACGGACCTTAATTTCACGGTGCTGAATTCGCTTGCGGCATCTAATTCGCCAGCGCCACGTAGTTGACAAAATTCTCGCGGTTCGAAGTGTGTTGGTCATACTGCCGCAGCGGCACCGTGTGGGCTGACTGGTCGCTATTATTGTCCCGCGAGCACCTCCCTAACGAACAGAGAATGGACACGAAGTGTTTCAGTGTACGTCTAGGTTGCTTGTACCAAGTTTTCGCGTATCTCATACGGCAACTTCACCTTTAAGATGCGCAAAGCGTCTCGCTTCGAAAGTGGGTCATCCCAGTCATCGGTCACGTTTAGGTATTTCTCAAAATGACGTCGTAGGCTTCCTGGGTCAAACATTAGTTTTCTAAGTCTCTGTTGAACCGCTCCCGACCAAAACTTGTTCAAAAATACACGTTCAAATTGCTCATCATCAATGCAGTTTCCTGCTGTCTCAGTTCCCCATACGGAATCTTCACCATGAAATTAACCTACTATGTAGTTGATCTTTTGTCCATCGGGCCAGGTCCTAGGTAGAGAAGTCTTAAACGATTTGAGAAAAACGATGGGATTTACAGTCTTCTTTTGCTGCATGAATGCTTGGAACTGACAATATTTACGTAGACTTTCTTCTCATAATGCTATAGATAGATTTGGTACTGTCCACGTGTTGCACATTAGGTCATAGATAGGGCTCTTAGTAAAATAATTATTCGCATTCTCATAGCTGCGTGAAGTTCGTATCTGACCAGTATTTTCTGTCGTCGGTGCAGCCGTAGGTGATGTGTACTGTGGACTCCGTTATTTACTTTAATTCACAGTTGCTCATCACATTCCAGTTGCCATTCCGACAAGTCTTCGTCTAAGCTTTGCTTAAGGTGTTTCAGTTCACTTGACTGTTGTGGCTTCACGACTTCACTACTACTACTACTCTCAATCACCAACCGCTGCACTGCGCGCGGCAGCTCTTCACTGACACATGGGTCAGTATGTTTGTCTTTCTCATTTATCCATTCTGAAAAGTTACTACTAAATGTATTCATCTCTCGTCAAATTGTAATTTCAAACCGTGGATATGTTAGGTAGTAAGAAGATCAACTTGTAAAGCTTGAAATCTAGCACTAGGGGTGGAATTTTCTGTTGTAAGCTTGTCTATGGTACTTGACAAAGCCTCGCAAACGTAAGACAAATTGGATGCATTACTAGTCAATATCTTCTGTTGTTTCTTTGTACTGTTATTTTCTTGTGTTAACTTATTTACACTTTTCGACATTTCATTATGAAAAGTATCTCTTTCAGTTTTACAAAAATCTTTTAAACGTATTTTGTGTACTAAATTCATCGGCATCTTGTGTTCGCTCGTTTGTCATATCGACTGAAAGTCGTTAACATTTGGTTGTGATTCCATGTGAATATCATATGAAACTGCACTGTTTCCAGGTTGTGTAATGTACGACAGCATTAAAATTTTCCTTCACCATATCTGTTACGTGTTCATCTTCTACACTTGGAACTATAATGTTCTGATTTGCACTAGGCGTATTTGCTTTTTCCCCATTTTTACATTAATATTATGAATGGCAAATATCTATTAGAAACATTGCGTATGTATATTGTGGACAGTCGGGAATGTGGGTCTCACGGGAGGCGTGCAAGGGATAAGTTCCTGCAGTCGCGCTATTCATCTGTGTCCTTGGTGGCTCAGATGGTGTGGCGTTCGCTGTTATTCAGTGGTTTGGTATTTAACTAATCTGTAAATTAAAATGATAATCTTATTTTATTACACTGAGTAATTACTAAATAATTTTTCTCCCGGCTAAAGATTTGATAAAGTTGCTAAAGAACTCCAAGTTAACGTCGTGTTAAAGTGTTGTCTGTAAGTTGTGTAAGTGTCACTAAATCACAGTTCGTACAACGGATTCTATACAACTATGGATTATGATGGAAGCAGTTATCTTCAGCAAAATGATCATTAAAACCACCGAATATCAGCCGCGCACAACACTGACGTATGTTACCTGAAACAATATTCTTCGCAGCTCGTGCTTAATTAATTTCGGCTCCATACATCAGCTAGAAAAGTTTGCTATAACGATCGTGCTATGAACACTGTTCTTAAAAAACCAATCTGATTTGAATCATTTTCATTAAAATGAGTTCGGAACTACCGGTGCACATTTATTTTTTCACATTTGTATTACGTTCGGCATTTATGTCTGCAGAGTTGCGTAATTTGAATTTGCCGCTGTGATAATTGTTAAAATGGCGGCAGACAATAGATAGAGACTTTCTATTGTTAGAGGAAATAAGTATTTTAAATGCTTATTAAACTTTACAGAAATTATACTTTCGTGTTGTGCACTATTTAGACTTCATCAAGCTAACATTTGATTTGTTTCTAAGGAAAACACAGACAAAAACGCGATACAAATCGCTTTCATCAATGGCTGCGCTCCTTGCAGCGGAAAGAAATAATTAACACAGATAATGCTTACTGAGAGAGGAATTAAAGTTACACATAATTATCCACTCATGTTTATAATAATAATGAACTCCATTTTCAAGCAATAATTAACAAATAATTACAATTTCTTAACAGACCTCAGTTTGATATGCGTCTTGCGTGCTGAACCTACAAAAGCCATCCAACAAAAAGTAAAAACAAAGGAAGACAATCGCAGATCATAAAAGGAATTTACAATTATCATTGTCTTTGTATGATACACATCGATATGTCTAATTACATCATAGAATATTATATAAATAATTAATATTTATAAGTTTTTACTGTACGTCGAATACATAATGTTTATAACTGTTAGAGGCATAATTTCCTCTCGTCGCACTGTAGCCAAAAATTTATCACGTGGATGTTACAATGGACGCCGGCACGGTAGCTCAGCGTGTTCGGTCAGAGGGCTGCGTGTTCTCTGTAATAAAAAAACTAAGTCAAGGAAACAACGATCAACTTGAACGGATGTCTTGTGATCTCCGCCCAGACCAATCGTAACGAACTGTATCGAAAAAAAAATAAAAGGATGGATAGAGCGCCTGCCGTGTAAGCAGTAGATCATCGGTCGTGGCACACATTTTCACCTGTCCCCATCGAAGTATATCAACAACACCTGTCAGCAGCTAAGGGCTTCAAGTTTAGAGTATTTTAGTAAAATTCTAACTAGTTTCAGTATTAATAATTCTTGCACATCTGACAAACATAAATAAATAATAATAGTGCATTTGAAACAGAATACACGGTTTTATAAATACTTAGGAGAGGGTACTGCATAGTTTCATGATCAGGATAAAAGTTACGGTTCTAAACACAGGTTTATAGCACTTGGATTAATATTAAAATCACTCACACAAATTAACTGGTCCCTGCTCTGATACCTATCTTTATGCATGAAGCTGGTATAGGTGTGGCGAACTAGTGCTGGCAAGCGACGTGGCGGCTAACTATACTCACGGATCTTGATGTTTGAATGCTCTTTACAATTTCTTCTTGGCAACGAATTTTTTATGTGTTAGAACCATTCCTTATTGCCGAGAGTACCATGCAACACTTCAAATTGCCTCCCTTGGCACCGTCGATGTGTACCGTGCAACGGCTGGCCACTGACTGCGTACAGTTCCCACCAAGTAGCCGCACAGTTCGACTGCCAAAACTACTTTTTACATCTCGCCGAGCCACTTCCCTTACGGAGAGACTTCCCTACATATATTAAATTTTACTATACAAGTGCCCTAAGAATGAACCAGTTTCCAATAAAATTGTTTTTCTTTTAAATATACACATATTATAAAATGTCATTATTTTAAATATCATTTAGCTTTTTCTATATATACATTACAGAACTTTAAATTTCCTGTCACACTCACTGACCTTAACTGACAAAGAACACACACTTCATTATTACAGTTACACAGTTACATAATATCAATCTACTTCTAATCGATATATATGTTACAACCTACACAAAATTCATAAAATTGATCTTGCTCTGTGATCCAGCGCTATTAAACCTCCCACGTAAGATATGTGCAACTCACTTATAGCCATATACTGGAAAAACTGACTCGCCTCATTTTATAGAGAACAATGAAGGAGTAATTCTCGCTACTGAAGATGTCAGTTTCGATGTGGTGTCTTTATTCACTGTGATCCCAGTGAATAAAGTTGAGATATCTATAACGGATGTTTTTCCTGGAGATTTGTCTGCTCTTTTCAGACGGTTTCTTATTTCCAATCAGTTGGACGCAGAGAACCTGTACCTTGGCTATTCAGTTCCCGCTCTTTGATGCCTGTAGACTTCTTTTCTGTAGAAAAAGCCGAAAACGCTGTATACAAGGACATACCAACTATACCCGGTAAACTGTAACGAGATATTGCTACAGCCTGCTCGAAAATCTCTGCTGAAATGCTAGCACGTGTGCAGCAATCGTTCCACGCCAGGCCACTACGGTCGCAGGTTCGAATCCTGCCTCGGGCATAGATGTGTGTGATGTCCTTAGGTTAGTTAGGTTTAAGTAGTTCTAAGTTCTAGGGGACTAGTGACCTCAGACGTTTAGTCCCATAGTGCTCAGAGCCATTTTGAGACGTCTATTGCTACTACTGGTGGTAATTGTGAACACAGTCTGTGATAGTCATTTGTGCCGTTACTGGTCAGAATTCACCTAACATGTGTACCTCTTAGCTTGTTCTTTAGTGTGTGCTACCACAGGTATTATACAATTGTCGGCGTGGGAACTTTCCAAAATACAATATCTCGTAAACGAGTCTCACTTGAACCCTGCAAGTAAAACTGCTCAGATTCTAATTTACCCTACTTTCAGTTTGTTAATGCAGTAGAAAGTGTTACATTCGAAAGTGTATGTTTGCACAGAAAAGACACTCTCTAAGAATTATTACGGTCCGTTAATTAGCTAACTATACGACCCTTTGTGAGAGCCGCACATCAATAGTATTTTCCATTTCTGTAATATTTGCAGTGCAAGTTTTAGGTGATTCACCCCAGTAAGGAGGCCTACATAGAGCAGAGGATATCAAATAGCCGCTGGTACTGCTACCTGTATCGAAGATGATAATAATGAGGGATGTCTAATGTTGACCGTAAAGGAAAAGAATGTCCCTCCTACTCGTCTGCTCGTTAAAAGCTTCACACGTCTACATCCAGTATCAGTGGATGGTTCTATTTAAGCAGCATTAAAAGCGGTTGTGATACGGTGCACGTGAATAGAAACGCAAAATGCAATCACTGAGGTGCAGTCGCACCTTAGCTCAGGTTAAAAAGCGCTGCAGCAACTGTAATAAACTCATGAGAGCACAACGTCTTTCAGATCAGTGTTTGAAAGTACGCCTGTGAAGGTTCAAAGGCACAGCCTTGTTGCAGTCGCATTGCGTCTAGTCAGGATTGTTCAAAAGTTTGTACCTGACGGTGATTCCACATAATACACTACTGGCCATTAAAACAGCTACACCAAGAAGAAATGCAGATGATAAACGGGTATTCATTGGACAAATATATTATACTAGAACTGACATGTGATTACATTTTCACGCAATTTGGGTGAATAGATCCTGAGAAATCAGTACCCAGAACAATCACCTCTGGCCGTAATAACGGCCTTGATACTCCTGGGCATTGAGTCAAACAGAGCTTGGATGGCGTGTACAGGTACAGCAACCCATGCAGCTTCAACACGATACAACAGTTCATGAAGAGTAGTAACTGGCGTATTGTGACGAGCCAGTTGCTCGGCCACCATTTACTAGACGTTTTCATTTGGTGAAAGATCTTGAGAATGTGCTGGCCAGGGCAGCAGTCGAACATTTTCTGTATCCAGAAAGGCCCGTACAGGACCTGAAACATGCGGTCGTGCATTATCCTACTGAAATGTAGAGTTTCGCAGGGATCTAATTAAGGGTAGATCCACGAGTCATAAAACATCTGAAATGTAACGTACACTGTTTAATGTGTCATCAATGCGAACAAGACGTGAACGAGACGTGTAACCAATGGCACCCCATACCATCACGCCTGATGCTACGCCAGTATGGCAATGACGAATACACGCTTCCAATGTGCGTTCACCGCGATATCACCAAACACGGATTCGACCATCATGATGCTGTAAACAGAACCTGGATTCATCCGAAAAAATAACGTTTTGCCATACGTGCACCCAGGTTCGTCGTTCAGTACACCACAGCAGGCGCTCCTGTCTGTGATGCAGCGTCCAGGGTAACCGCAGTCATGATCTCCGAGCTGATAGTCCACGCTGCTGCAAACGTCGTCAAACTGTTCGTGCAGATGGTTGTTGTCTTGCAAACGTCCCCATCTGTTGACTCATGGATCGAGACGTTGCTGCACGATCCGTTACAACCACGCGGGGAAGATGCCTGTCATCTCGACTACTAGTGATACGAGGCCGTTGGGATCCAGCACGGCGTTCCGTATTACCCTCCTGAACCCACCGATTCCATATTCTGCTAACAGTCATTGGATCTCGACGAACGCGAGCAGCAATGTCGCGATACGATAAACCACAATCGCGATTGGCTACAATCCGATCTTTATCAAAGGTGGAAACGTGATGGTACGCCTTTCTCTTCCTTACACGAGGCATCACGACAACGTATCACCAGGCAAAGCCGGTCAACTGCTGTTTGTGTATGAGAAATCGGTTGGAAACTTTCCTCATGTCAGCACGTTGTAGGTGTCGCCACCGGCGCCAACCTTGTGTGAATGCTCTGAAAGCTAATAATTTGCCTGTCACAGCATTTTCTTCCTGTCGGTTAAATTTCGCGTCTGTAGCACGTCATCTTCGTGGTGTAACAATTTTAATGGCCAGTAGTGTATTATCAAGAGTAACAGCGTTGTGTGCTCATAATTCCATGTATTTCTGCAAGGTCGTCGTGCTTAATCTGATGAAGCACGGAATGGAAGAAATTTCTGATCACTAATGAACTTGTGTAAAAATTAGTCAGCGACTTTCGTTTTCGTAATTTTTGCCTCGTTTCCATCACGTTTCAAGAACAACTTATAAGAAGCCAGAACACAAATTTCGCCTACCGCAAGGTTATTGCTCGTGTTGTACGAAAATGTGTGTCTGACGGCAATTATTATTGTTGCAGTGTTCAGTTAGACACCCGCTTGTATGCAACTGTCAACAACTATTTACCCTGGGAAAGGGTCTTCGTCTCTGCATAAGTACTGCCGCCTACATTCCTTTGAAACTCTTACTGTATTGAAGAACTGGTGTCTCTCTGCAACCCTACCCCACACACTTCCCTCGACTGTGAAACTGGTAATTTTCTGATGCCACAGAATGCGTCTTCTGAACCAATCACTTCTTTCAGGTAAGGTGTACTGTAAATTTATGTTCAACATCTCTTCGTTAGTTATCCAATCCACCCCCCACCCCGCAATCATGGGCAGTCATCTGCAGCATCATATATCTAAAGCAGTGCCGGCCAAGGCGTGCCAGACTTCACCCGTGCAGCCGCCGGTGCAGCCTGTCACTCGGATTTATCCGGTCCTCCTCGGAGGTACTCGGAACAGCTCTACGTTACGTTTCATGTAGCATTGCCGTGAGGCATTTTTCGGTCGGAACGACTCTCTGAGTTTGGCAGAATCTTGGTGTCAGAACTGTTTACACTTCGCTGTTTGTTCATGGTATGAAGTACGTTCGTATATCCAGCGGACATTTGCTTAAAAAGACTCAGTCTAGAGATCTTTCGAGACAATTCTTTAAAATAAAAGGGAGTCACACAAGAGAAAGATGAGAATTCTCATTTGCCATAGCGACGGGTACTGCTTATTTGTTACGGAACGACATTACAGTACTAAGCAGAGAGAATTAAAAAATTTAGACGACATTGAAAGAGCAGTCAATATCGCCGCCCAGTGAGATCACGTCTTCTAAAAGAACTTATTTCAGAGTTAACAGTGTCCAATTTTAACTTTCTTTGTTTCGTGTACTTGCTGTAGTGTCCGTTCTTGTCATACATCTTAATGTTAGTGCCCCAGCAGTCTGAAGTCCCGATAATCGCGACATTATCCGAAATTTTGCGTGACATAAACACGAAAAATTCTATTCACGTTTTCTTGATAGCACAAAAATCGTAGAAAAAAGACAGCTACTAGTTTCAGCAGTGTCTATTGTCGCAATAAAAGTGTAATAAAACGTTTCTCTATCGTATTTAACAAACAAATTTCGTATTGTTTACTAGTTAGATAGACGCGATTTAGGCCTAAATTTTCCGAGTTATAACCGTTTAAAAATATGACCAAACACGCTTGATAACTTAAATTCTCTAACGTAAATTCACTAATTCATTATTCTGCCACTGTATCTCTAAATCAGAACAAAAACTATTACAACAGCACATAAGACCTTTGTGTCGTTTTCTGTTTACACACAGCCAATCTCGCGTCCATGACAAATTTGAAACATTCTTTAAACTTAATATTTCTTTCGAAACTGACCATGAGTGAGAAATTTGGGAGCCGTTATAGGGTAATGAGTGGAGGGATTTGTTGCCCATCTTGTAGGAAACATTTTCACTGCGGACGGGATGGAGTGGGGAAAATGTTCGGAGAACAGAAGAGGCTCTCTCCTGGAACTGCAAAGTATGCAATAGGAACATTTTGATTGGGGAACAGGAAAGGAAGATGGTGTCCTTCAGGCACATTTGGGGGAAGCGAGAAAGGAACTGATAAGGACCAATGGAGACAGGGGAGAGGACGGTAGTTGGGAACTGGCCGGTGGTACGAGGATAGGAAGAAAGAGAACGCGATCTGACTGTTTTATCATTAAAACCAAAAACAGCTATGTACCATTGCCAGAGTTAAGTGGAGAAGAGCCTCGGGTAGAACGAGGAGCAGGAAATGTGCAGCACACTACAACCGAGGCCAGGAAGCCTAGGAACGTACGAAGTGTTGGGAAGAATAAAGCGCTGCTGCTAGGTAGTAGCCATGGGCGAGGTGTAGGCCCTCAGTTACAGGGAAGCTTAGGGGCAGCGTACCAGCCCTCCAGTAACTTGGCCTGCGGCGGAACCGCGAGACCGCTACGGTCGCAGGTTCGAATCCTGCCTCGGGCATGGTTGTGTGTGATGTCCTTAGGTTGGTTAGGTTTAAGTAGTTCTAAGTTCTAGGGGACTGATGACCTCAGATGTTAAGTCCCATAATGTTCAGAGCCATTTGAACCATTTTTGAACCAGTGTCTTCAAGCCAAATGCTGGGGTAAGTCATGTGATAGATGACTTAGGGTCTTTATGTAAGGACTTTACAAAGGACAAAGTAGTGATAATGTGTGGGACAGGAAACAGTTTGGACAGGGGTGGGGCACATGACATAGGTGTGCCCGTCGGGACTATGAACAAATGGGGTTTCACTAGGCTTGCCTACACCTAAACAGGACTGGAAGGGGAAGTTTGGTACAGCTGACTCATGAAAGTATAGGGGGTGGGTCTCGGGCCACACATGGTTAAATATGTGGTGTCATGGGTAGGAAAAGTAAGTATTTTTTAGGATAAATCCGGAAAACAATTTCACTTACTTAACGATTAGCTCCAGCAGTTTAAAAATACTGAAACAGTCACTCAAAAGACAGATTTTTAACACTCGAAATATCACACATACGAGGCTGAGTCAAATGAAAACCTTAAATTTGTGATAACAAATCGAAATTTCGCGCCGTTATCCTGTAAGTTTGTAAGTGTGCTACAAACAGGGTGCAGAATGGCCTGTAGGTGGAAGCGTAGTGCAGATGCATACATACTGCCGCAGTATCAGTATGAAGATGGCCACCACATTTTCGACTTGCACCAGGGAAGAACAGCGTTCTGTTATTCGGTTTTTGCGTAGTGAATTTGTGCAACCTATTGAGATTCATCAACGAATGAAGGTTCAGTACGGTATGCATGTTTCTCACAGCAGCAAATATACGAATGGAGTAAGAAGTTCGCAAATGGTGTGACTTCAGTGGAAGACGCTCCTCGTACAGGTCAGGCACAACGAGTTGTGACTCCACCGATCATTGCAGCAGTTGAAGCCATAGCGAAGGAAAACCGCCGAGTGACACTGAATGACATTGCAGCATGTTCACAGATTAGTTACGGGTCAACACACCACATTGTGCATGATGTGCTCCAGTTTCACAAAGTGTCTGCAAGATGGGTGCCACGGCAGCTGACTCCTGAAATGAGAGAACGACGTGTTGATGCTTGTGAAGAACTTCGGATCTTTGAAAGAGAAGGTGATGCCATCCTTGCTAGAATCGTTACTGGGGGCGACCCCTGGGTTCACTTCCGCCTACCGGAAACGAAGAAAGAGAGCAAGGAATGGCGCTATTCCTCATCACCAAAACCGAAGAAGTTTCTAACAGAATCATCAGCATGCAAAGTTACGCTGACTCTCTTTGGAACGAAAAAGTCGTCGTTTTGGAGAATTACATGCCTAGAGGGACCACTGTCACCAGTGCATCATACACAGATCTCCTAAATCATCTGCGGCCTGCAATCAAATCAAAGCGTTGTGGATTGCTGTCAGCAGGTGTCTTTTTGCAACATGACAATGCAAGGCCCCACACTACCCATACAACAGATGCAACAATCACAGACCTGCATATTGAGTGTCTTCCTCATCCACGATACTCACCAGACCTTGCCGCAAGTGATTTCCTTATGTTTCGACCACTCAAAGACGCAATTGGAGGAAAGAAGTTCCGTTCTGATGAAGAGGTACGCCACGCGGTGCATGAGTGGTTGCGCGGACTACGAAAAGAATTTTTTTGTAAGGGAATTTATGCACTTTGTAAACGTTGGAGGACTTGAGCGTGGGGGAGATTGTGTTGAAAAGTGATAAAGCTTTGTACAACTTCTGTAGGATAAATAATAATTTAAAAAATGTTTAAGGTTTTCATTTGACTCACCCTCGTACCAGACGTAACGAAGAAAAACAAACCATTGGAAGAGGAACATGGGGCATTCCACTGATTTAACAATACTCCATCAAAGCTTGCAACCAATAAAAAATAAAATACAACTATTAGAAGTTATGCTCCAATCTTTGAACTGCACAGTAGTTTTTGTTACTGAGCACTGATGTAGAGACACAAAAATCCAACATCTAGTATTACCTTTGTGTTAAAGGTAAAACTCTTACTGCAGATCTGCTTCCAGGTATGGAGGAACTTTCATTTATATCAGAAAAGGAACTAACTTCAAATCAAGACATGACCTCAGTATAGCAAGGGAAGCCAAATACTTTGAAATATCAGCTATTGAATTAACAGGGCTTGATATCACCAAGAAATTAATAATTTTGTGTATGTATAGATCTCCCAGTGGTAGTGTGGATACTTTTTTTCAATAAATTAAAAGACATTCTAGATAACGTATCAAGTACAAAGTTCAACATAATTCCGTGTTGGGGATGTTAACATCAACACTAATATCATAAATGAATCCAGCAGCACCCTCATAAATGTCCTTCCAAGTTTCGATATGTCCCTAATCGTCAATAGTGCAACAAGGATTACTACAATGATTCTATCAGCAATTGACCGTGAGGCCACAAATATGGACAGGGAAAAATGTGATGTAGCTGTAGAAGATCTCAGACTATCAGACCATCTCTGTCAAATAACAACAGTAAAATCAGGCCTCGAATCATTCCCTAAACTACAAGCCTACAAACGACATCTATCAGAAATCAAAATAAAAGATTTTTCAAAAACACTAACGAAACAAAGCTAGGGTGAAGTGTATAAGGAAAGCTATGTGAATATGAAATTCTCTAAATTTTCCACTTTATTTAAATGGAACTTATTCCAAAAGTATGCATGTCTGTGTCAACATCTCACAAAGACATATGGATAACAGTAGGTATTAAGAAATCCTGCCAAACACTTAAATACCTCAGTTCCATGAAATAGAGCCACGATGATCCATAATTATTAAATTTCTGTCATGATACAAAAAGATCTACCGGAAGGTGCTGATTGCTGCAAAAATGTCATTTAATTACAAAATAATATATACTGCCGAGAATAAAAGCAATGCAGTCTGGGATGTTATAAAAAAGGGAAACGGGGAGAGGCAAACAAATACAGAATACCATACTGCTAAGGAAGGGGGATAAGGTAATAAATGACCCATAACACTTAGCAAACTATGTAAATTAGCATTTTTCAAGTATTGTAGATTAGTTACAGCAAAAATTCCGCAAAACAAATATAACACCTGTAAATAATGTGGCACTGAATACCGTGATGTTATTAAAAAGTCAGTAGTCTTAGATGAAGTACCAATGTGTGAACTGAAACAATGCATAGACATTATAAAAGGCCCATTAACAAATACAGTTAATGAATCCTTCACATCAGGGTCATTTCCAGAACAGTTAGAACTGGCAAGATTTATACCTTTGTTAAGAAAGGTCCATTTCCCAGCTGCCACCCTTCTCATAAATAATAGAAGCAGTTATGAAAGACAGATTAATGTACTACCTGACTAAATAAAATCCTTTAAGGGAATAACAGTTCGGTTTCTGAAGTGGCAAAAATATGGAGACAGCCATAGTAGAATTCACAAAAGACGTACTTGATGCTCTTGACAAGGATGAGTGTGTCACAGACATATTTTTGGATATTCCTAAGGACTTTGATACAGTCGACCACAAGGTTGTGTTAAATGAATTAGAATCGTTAGGAACAAGAGGGGTAGCTAATGACCGATTTCGATCATACCTAGAGGATAGGGTACAAAGAGTAGAGACAACACATACTTGAAATAGATCTAATCATTTAGTAAAACACTTATCAGAACTAAAATGCAGTAATGTAGGGGTCCCACAAGGTAGCATATTAGGACCAATACTATTCCTGATATACATCAATGACTTTCCCAGTAGTGTTACTGATGCTGAAAAAATTCTCTTTGCTGATGACAGCAGTATTAAAGTAACTGAAAAAACAAGAGAACTCCTTGCAAAGAAAGCAAATGAAACTCTCAAGGAAGTGTATGGTTGGTCAATAAGCAATAAAGTGACATTTTACATAAAGAAAACTAATGCCATGAATTTCAGTTTGAACAGGGAAAATGACAATGTTAAATTAAATGTAGATGACACCTCTATAGACTGTGTAACAAATGCAAAATCTCTAGGAATGAATACTGATTCTTAGTTCAGATGATATGAACACAAAAACGTACTTGCAAACAGAATGACATCAGCATGTTATGCCCTTGGAATCCTATCATCAGTGTGTAAATTACACTGTTTTTCATTTACATACTAATCATATGCACACTCAGTTCTTAACTCTGACATTCTTTTTTCGGGATCAAATGCAGAAAATGTGAACACAATTATCAAACTCCAGAAAAGACTCTGAAGAGTAATAACCAAAAATATTAGTCGAGGTAATTGTAAATATCTGTTCAAAACACTGGGGATCTTAACTGCTCCATGTGGATACATTTACCAGTCGGTTGCACACGTCAAAAATAACATTGGTAATTAGTACACAAACAGCTCTGTCCATGACCATGGAACAAGAGCTAGACTCAACATACTTTTACCAAGAAAAAATAAACATAAATCTCAAAACAGCATTTTCTATCAAGGAATAAAACTGTACAATAAATTACCAAAAGAGAGTAAAGAAATTGCAAAAACACACTAATTTAAAAAAGCAGCTAAAAATACCTGTTATGCAATACATTTTATACATTGACAGATTAATTAGATAAAAGAGAGTAGGAGTTCGGTAAAAAAAATTATATACAAATAAATAATAATAATGATTATAAAGCAGCCAACATTCCACATAGCACCTTCACACTAAGACTTTTTCCTTCTTTTTTTTCTTTTCTAGAAAAACTTCCCTCCAGGCTATGCATAACACAATACTAACACCTCTTCCTCTTTCTGAGCTCAGCATCTCACTCGTTATAGAGGGATGTTGAGTCAGTTTTTCAGGATAGAAAATGACAAGTTGTAGGACAGGAAATGGCCCAGACATCACCAGTGTGTGTGTGTGTGTGTGTTTGTGTATGTAGTGAGTGAAGTGTTATGAAACAATGTGTGTATAGTGTTGGCAGTGACTGATAGTGAGACATGAGTGAATAGTGTGGCATTAATTTATTTAATAAGTTATTTGTGAAAGGAGTATTGTATACTGGGATTAAATCTAATGATTGTCTCTAACTAGAAGTCTGTAAATGTATGTGTATATGAATTAGCTTGTTTTAAATTGGTCTACTATTACTACTACTACTGCTATTACTACTACAAAAAAAATTACAATCGATAGGCGGGATTCATTGTTCTCTGCATTAAGAAGTATTTTGTTTTAAATGTACAAGCATGCAGCACTTGAAGAACAGTAAAATTCCTGAAGCCGCGCTCATTATTCGAATGTCCGTTGCAAAATGTTCAATAGAAATGAACGAAGTATACGGAGGCTTCATACATTACTGCACTGGTTAAACAAAGGGGCATGCCTGAAAGTATTGTTCCACTTAACACTCGCTATTGTTGAATATAATAAGGAAAAAGGAAGGCAAGAATGAGAATTGGAACCCCTGGAACGGATTGCAGACTTCGCATTTTATGTGAACTTGACAGCACACTATTCACACTATAACATTGCAAGGTACCTTCTTCCTAATTCATTTAAAAAGAGAATCGCATTGTAGAAAGAATACATTCTGACACATATCCAGTCCCCTAAGCTCACTAGCATTAAATAGGGCGCGATGTTTGAAGAACTCATTGTGTTCTTTCAGGACTTAAAAGAATAGTTTTACGTCTTCAGCGCGCATAAAATAATTAATTACTACAGAAAACTTGTTTTTTGTGATCTGTGCTGTTGAGAAATGTAAAACAAACACCAAGTCACATGCAGTGTTTACCCTAGCCCCCCTCCCCCCCACCTCGTGCTCAGCCTGTGTAGATTGGTTGTGGGGGAACGTGAGAGCCAGGCACAGCGCTCTACCACTGGTCTCCAAACATGGTCCATGAGCGAATATCTTGGCCACCTCAGATCTAAACCTTCTATTCCCTTCTTGTCCGAAACATTTATGTTCCACATTTCACTTCTGTACCGGGCTACACCCCAGACAAACACCATCAAAAAAGACTTTGTAGCTGTTAAATTTATAATCGATTTTGACAGATTTCTGTTTTTTAGAAAAACTTTTTTGTTTCATCAGTCTCCATTTTATATCCTCTGTACGTTGACCATCATCATTTATTTTGCTGCTCAAGGAGTAGAAAATATGTGGTAATTTTAGAGTCTGATTTTCCAATACAATTCCCTCTGCATCACCTGATTTGGTCCGATTACATTAATTACTCAGGTTTTGCTTTTGTCACTCTTCACCTTGCAGCCATCTTTTCAGGAATTATCCATTCCGTTTAACTGATTTCTATAGTTTTTACCCGTTTCAGATAGAAATACACACATCAAAAAACGTTTTGCTTCGACCCAGTTCCGAGAACTCCTGAAGACAGACGTTGACTGCGGAAATTGTATCACAGATAAAGTCCCTTTACTGTTCAGAGATGTCACTAAACCCTCCCAAAGATGTAAACAACCGTGCATGACCACCAGGATGGAGGTACACGGCTCGTGTTGTCTGTAGTTCAACCATGCCTAGACGGTCAATATCGCGATTACTTTGTGCCGGGAACGGCTCTCAACAAGGGAAGTGTCCAGGCGTCTCTGAGTGAACCAAAGCGATGTAGTTCGGTCATGGAGGAGACACAGAGAGACAGGAACTGTCGATGACATTCCTCGCTCAGGCCACCCAAGGGCTACTACTAAAGTGGATGACCGCCACCTACGGACATAGCTCGGAGGAACCCTGAGAGCAACGCCACAATGTTGAATAATACGTCGTGTTACGACTCAAACTGTGTGTAATAGGCTGCATGATGCGAAAATTCACTCCCGACGTCCATGGCGAGGTCTGTCTTTGCAACCACGACACCATGCAGAGCGGTACAGATGGGCCCAACAATATGCCGAATGGGCAGCTTCGGATTGACATCACGTTCTCTTCACCGATGAATGTCGCATATGCCTTCAACCAGGCAATCGTCGCAGACGTGTTTGGAGGCAACCCAGTCAGGCTGAAAGCCTTAGACACAGTCCAGCGAGTGTAGCAAGGTGGAGGTTCATTGCTGTTTTGGGGTGGCATTACGTGAGGCTGACGTACGCCGCTGATGGTCGTGGAAGACGCCGTTACGTGTGTAAGATGCGTGAATTCCATCCTCCGACCGATAGTGAAACCATATCGGCAGCATATTGGCGAGGCATTCGTCTTCATGGACGACAATTCGCGCCCCCATCGTGCACATCTTGTGAATGACGTCCCTCAGGATAACAACATCGTTCGACTAGAGTGCCCAGCATGTTCTCCATACCTGAACTCTATCGTTCATGCCTGGTAGAGATCGAAAAGTGCTGTTTATGGACGACGTGACCCACCAATCACTATGAGAGATCTACGCCGAATCGACGTTGAAGAGTGGGAAAATCTGGACCAACATTCTCTTGATGAACTTGTGGGTAGTATGCCACGACGAATACAGGCATGCATCAATGCAAGAGGACGTGCTACTGGGTACTGGTGATACCGGTGTGTACAGCAATCTTGACCACCACCTCTGAGCGTCTCACTGTATGGTGGTACAAAGTGCAATGTGTGGATTTAATGAGCAATAAAAAGGGTAGAAATGATGTTTATATTGATCTCTATTCCAATTTTCTGTACAGGTTCCAGAACTCTCGGAACTGAGGTGAAGCAAAACTTTTTTTATGTGTGTACAATCTCACTGGGGCACCTCATAGTTTTTATTATTTTTTAAATTTTTTGTTGGTTACCTTTACTTATTATTCAATGTACAGACTGAATTTATTGCTCAGTGTACAGACTAAATATTATCAGAGATAGGTTACAGCACTGACAGACTCCCATCTCATATGTTGCCTCCGTTTTATGATCTTCTACTCTTTCAAATGCAATTTGGTTTCTGTAAACTTTGTACATAAACATTCGCTCTTTATATTTTATCCAGGCTAGCTTCAGAAAATCAAAGTGTGTATTCCATTCAACATTATCAAAAGCTTTCTCTACATCTACAATCCTCATAGCCACAGATTTACCAATGTTCATCCTTATACGCTCTTCTGACAGTGTGCGGGCGATCTGTAGTATTATGAACACTGAATAAATTTTCAGCTGCCATGGTCGCTGAAATCATTTATTCATATAGCTGACCGGGTTTCGCAGTTCTCTGTTGCTATCTTCGGATTTGTGTAATGTAAACATAAATTCGAAAATGAGAACAGAAGATTGCCGAAACCGATCATCTGCATGAATAAATGATTCTAGTGATGTTCGCAGTTGGAAATCTATTCTGCATTCATTCTTCATTTCAACTTCTAAGATAAGTCGTATTACCTCGTGTGTTCCTACATTTCTTTGGAAGCAAATCTGATCTTCCACTGGGTCGGCTTCTACTAACCTTCACATTCTTCTGTAAATAATTCCTGTCTGTCGTTTGCAGCTATGTCTTACTACGTTGATGATTCGGTAAGATTGACACCTGTTAGCACCTGCTTGTTTTATAACTGGAATTATTACATTCACCTGAAATCTGAGACTATGTTGACCATCTCGCTTACCTTGGATATCAGCTGGATCGGTTCGAGATATTTCTCGAAAGGACCTCAGTATTTTGGAGGGAATGTCGCTTACCCCTGCTGTCAGTACTTTCAATTATATTCTCTCCCATTTTCATCTACTTCCTATTCCCCTCCTGTAAAATTGTTTTCATGATAATTTGCCTTGTATAAGCTGTCTATACATTCCTTTTATCTTTCATTCTGCCCTTCGTTAGTGAGTACTGGAATGCAGTGTGAGCTCTTGATAATCGTACAGCTGGTTCTGTCTTCTCAAAAGGTTTTTCTGCCTTTTAAGGACCACAAAAATCCTTAAAATTTGTATGACTCTCAATCCTTCAGGGAAAATGACCTTCTTCCCGATCACAGTGTTTCAGGTGTAGGACATTTGTTCGTTTGTAAACATAGAGACATGAAATAAATCTATGAGGTAAGTTCACACCACTGCACCACGGAAACCTGGTTCTGCTTACTGTCTGAACAGGAGAAGAGTGCTTCTCGACCATATTATAGAATCAGGCACACCTATCAGTGGGTATGTAGCGAAGCACAGGAGAAGTTACAAAGAGCACTTTATAGGAAATAGCCTGATACATTTGCAACGTGGTTTTGTTACACAACACCGTTCGTCCTTAATCTGCTATGAAAATTCGAGATCCACAGCTTCAGAGAGTTGCAATACCACCTCCACGGCAATGGGTGCCACGTATTTCTCGACGTGAAAATACGTCTTCGCTAAAGTTCACGTAAGATGAATTGCTTCAAGATGTCGATTTTTTATTGTCATTGGCAACAAAAGTTTAAAACGAGAATATCGGTACCTCAAACAGTATAATAAGTAGAAAACGAGTCAGCATATTATTAATCTCTTCATGAGGAGATTAACTGTTGGTATTAGTTGGCGATAATAAAGAGCTCCAGTTTCAAAATATTTTATAAAACAATACTATTACCCTGGGACTTCACGTACAGGTTCATCCATGTTAATAATTTCAAGCAATATTTGAAGAATATATTGAGTATGGTGCTGTAATTACTGTCGGGGAACTACGTGAAGTAGTAGCTTTTGGCCAGTGAAATCGGCAGTGATTCCTAACCTGACACAGAACTATTACATAGAAAGCACTTTTCACTTTTCAGCAGAGTGTTCTCTGTCACAAAATTACCTGGTATATTAAAACTGTGTATGGGATCGACAACCAAAATCGGTACCTCAATTTTTCAGGGCAATGGACTTACAGGCTGAACTATACACACACAACTTATGAGGCCGCTAGACCGATTGTTAGGTAGTAGCGCACAGTACGCTACAGATTGAGAGCATCATGTTGGAAACAATCCCGAGGTGAGAGATGTAATTATCCTAAATGTGTAGTTAATTGCATAAACACAATTACATGCAGTTTACAATATTATCTTTGAACAACGGTTGAATGATACATCGCTTTCAACCAAATTATACACATTTCTTACGAATTATAATCTAGAGGTTTTTTGTCATTTCCTGTCCTCAACAAAACACCGACATACATTCAGTAACTCGGCGTAGATCTGTAACTGCACTAATTAGTGGTAGTCAGTAATTAAGTCCCAGTCAGTATGCTAACAGAAACTGAAAGAGTATACAGTACGATTCAGTGGAATTTACGATTTACTTTGAAGAGGTAAACATGGTAATAATGCCAGTATTTACAGAAATCAAAAATCTGTCAAACGAGCTACAGATATAGTGGGAAAAGATGTCGACTACTCCAAATACGAAAAAAAAGAATAAGTCTTTATTTAGAGATCACATTATTAATAATTGTAGGTTATGTCGAGTTCTAAAATTTTATGTTCAATATAAATTATTTTATGAGGCAAAAGCTGTATAGTGCTAACTAATATTGAGCTAAATAATATTACTATGGCTATTAAACCAGAAGTTGGGAGTTATAAGCTGTGGCTTAGCCGTTAGTCCCGAACGTCGTTCTTCTTGGAGTGCTAGTCCCGTAAGGTACGCTGCAGGCATATTGTGAAGTTTGGATGACAGGAGACGCTGGTAGGACTGAAGCTTTGAAGATGAACCGCAACTCATGCCTGGGTACCACACCCGCACCGCAGCGAAGCGTGTTCGGATAGGGGCTGGCAGTCATATTAAACAAAACATCTGACTAATTATCGATTCAGTTCGTAAGAAGTCTTGCGAAATCTGCGCAGAACCGCTGACGACAAGCAATGAATTAACGGATGGAAAGAAGAAGACCAAAGAAAAGAGGTCGGTGGAGCACTTGTCCGCTAGAAGCAGGTTCTGGGTTCGCGTACCGGTGAGGAACTCAATTCGTATATCGCTGGAAATTTCAAAAACTCCGCTTCCCAGAGAATGATTCATTCTAGAAAATAAATTTAGAATATTAAGTCCATACGTAAAATAAATGCAAAGGGAAGAACCCAGAAATACATTAAGATGGAAAAGGGGAAAACAGTGTGTCAAAGTGCATGTGTTTCTGTATGGATGAGATCGAAGATGATGGTAACATGAGCAAGGAACTACACTCACCAGAACAACCTAATGGCATGTATAACAAATTAACTTAAAGTAACGATCACAGTGAAGTAAAATGTAAATAATACAAGAGAAGATTATTGAAGAATAGATTTAAAGTTATTGAATATCGGCCACTGTAAATTTAGATTATAAAATATACCTTTCCCTGTATCCAACAGTACTCGGTTGAGATCAAAAGAAGTAAAGGAGACTACAGTTTACCCGTCGGCGACAAGCTCACTACGGTTGATGCAGCATCTCGTAGCTGGAGTTGAGGAAAGGATGCGAGAAAAATGTTGGCCGCGTCAACTGCTTTAACCGAGTTAAGGGAGACATGGAAAACAAAAATCTAGGTGATGAGACGGGGATTTTAACCCTCATCTACTCGATTTTTTTTTCCTTTATTGATTTTCGATTACTTCCCCCCCCCCCCCCCCCTCCCCAGCCGTGGCTGTTCGCGGCACTGACAGGGGACGCACAACACTGAACATTCACTGAAAACAGCACTATAGGTGAGACGGTGGCAGATGGGGGCAGGGAGAGAACGCGGACCGATGTGGGGGAAAAAGGGGGGAGGAGTGGAATGGAAAAGGGGGAGCCGATGGAGGAAGAGGACATAGAAAAGGGGGACAGGGTGGACGCGAGAAGGAGTTGAGAAGGCAGTGGAGGGGAAAGCAAAAGGACTCGGGGGAGAGAAAGGAGTCAAAGAAAGGATAGGCGGGGGAGAACAGGATGGAAGGGGTGACAGTGAGCCCAGGAAAGGGACAGAGGGAGGGAGGGGGAAGTGAAGATCAGAGTTGACGGGAGGGATAAATGGAGTGAGAGAGGGCATCATCCGGGAGGGGGAGTTGGTGCAGGGCATCCTGGGAAAGTAGATGAAGCGTGTAAAGATGGAGGGTAGAGGGAACACAACGGTGAATCTCTCGGATGCGAAACAAGGGTTTTAACCACTGTGTAACCTCGATCGATCTTGGGATAAGAAGTAGCGCGCACGGGATACGCAATGCTTACGAAATGGAGGAGGAGGAAATTAGTGTTTAACGTCCCGTCGACAACGTGGTCATTAGAGCCAGGCTTACGAAATAACTTAAGAGTTGTAGCATATGTCAATGGCATGTACCTGAGTAAAAACGGGGGAGTTCAATAAGTAACGCACCACATTTTTTTTTCGGTCATTCTTATGGAACATCTCGCAACATTCCCGCTTCAGTCCCTAAAATTTCATGGAGCTATGATAGGTTGCGGCGCTATATGTAGTCTTGAAAACGGCGTCTGTAACGGAAGTGTGTTCAAAGCAGAGAGCTATCAGTGAGTTTCTTTAGGTGGAGAACCAGAGTAGGCAGATATTCATAAGTGCTTGCAGAATGTCTGCGGAGACCTGACAGTGAACAAAAGCATGTTGAGTCGCTGAGCAAGGTGCCCGTCACCATCGCAAAAAGCTCGCGCAAACCTATTCGATCTCTTGCTTTCCGCCCAGCCGCACTCATCTGTGACAGCTGCAATGTTGGAACGCGCGGACACTTTCATTCGAGATGACCGTCGGAGCACAATCAAATACTTCGGGGCCCAACTAGACCTCTCTGTTGGTATTGTTGTCACACAGGTTCAGCAGCTGGGGTACTCAAAGGCGTGTGCCCACTGGCTTTCTCTCCTTCTAACAGAAACCGTAAAGAGCAACGAAGGATCGTCTGTGCGGAATTGCTTCTGTGGTGTCACAGCCAGACACCACACTTGCTAGGTGGTAGCTTAAATCGGCCGCGGTCCTGTAGTACATGTCGGACCCGCGTGTCGCCACTGTGTTATCGCAGACCGAGCGCCACCACAAGGCAGGTCTCGAGAGACTGACGTGAACTCAGCCCCAGTTGTACGGACGACCTAGCAAGGCGCAGTTATCCATATCTGGAGAGAGTCTCAATTGTGTTCACCATAGCGATGTACAAGAACAAATTAAAGTTAAGTATATGAGAAGCTCCGTTCTTTTCTTTATAGCTTTTACCACATATCCTGTTTCAGATTTAACGCAAGACGGCGTGAGTTACGTGTGCCCTATCGGCTACCTTATTGTGGACTGGCTGCTCTTGTCAGTTCACAACAGCTTCCTCGTTACGAGGCGTATCGTGTCAATTTTTTGTCGAATACCGACTCAGGATATGAAACATGGGTTTACCATTTTTAACCAAGAAAAAAACCACAGTCTATGGAGTGACGCCACACAACCTTGTAACGTACCTTTTCCTTATCGGCAGCGTAAAATTTGTGAAAAGTATCTCAAAGTAATAAAAACGTATGCTATGCATTAATGAATTGTTTGCCTCGGTAAAAGTACGTTACAGGCACCACCGCACGATACAGTTACTAGTTTAACATCCAGGTACATCACATAAAGCTGAATTATTTTATTTAAGATCGCTGGATGACTTTTTCCATGGTATTGTCATTTCGATATGTCGCAGACCATGGCTGCTTCCCTACTTCTCACTGTTCGAATGAATTATTGATTGTAAGGATACTGCATTAATATCCACGTAAAAATAGGGTGAGGAGTATCACTTTGGACTTCAAGAAAATATTTCCACGTTCAACTTCGTATGTAAGCAACATTTAAACTAGATAGAGCGATAGATTTCGGTCGTTCTGCTCGCAAACAATGAGTGCACAGTCCTGATACGTATTCATCTGAAACGCAAAGAAACTGACATAGCAAATTATTGTGAATAACTAAGGCATTCTATAAATGGTTTGGAAACACCTTTTAAATATGAAGTTGATAGCTATTATTCAATACTAATTACAAGTTCCACAAAGCTATTACAGGTACCTCTACTCGGCTAAGGAAACACAAGAAATAGTGAAGATCACAAGAGGAAGACCACGCTTCCTAACTTCGTTTTAAATATATTTTATGCTTTTTTCGCTATACGCAGTCTGTGAATTAAATCTGCTCTGCTCCGAATAACATTAAATTAATGTCCTAAATTTACGAAGGAAAGTGATAAACTAGATTCTCCTTATAAAATTTGCTTCTACCTCTCCTCCGAAGAAAAAGTTCTAAGCCACATCCTCAAAAGGTAAAGTAATGGCGACAAACTTCTGGTAGTCTGGAGGGGTTAGCTGTTCGATGTTATCCACTATGGCGCAACGATCAGCTCTAAAGTGTATTGTGATTGAAGAAAGGACCTCAGCGTGTTCTTCGCCACAAAAATGCAAAGCATTTTCTTCATCTCCTTTACAGTGCAAGGCCTCACACAAGGATGCGCTGCCTATAGGAGCTCAAAAAGCTTCATTTGACTGTTGTTGCTCATCCACTCTACAGCTCGGATCTCGCACTTTCCGACTTCCGTCGTTTGGAGCCAATGTAGGATGCACTCCGCAGGAAGCAGTACATGGATGATGAGGTTATTGACGCAGAGAAACTTTGTCTCCGACATCTACCAGTAGAGGGGTAGCTGCCACAACGGTGTCGTAAAGCCGCCGCATTGGAGGGAAACTACGTTGAACAATAGGGTCTTGTAGCAAAAAGAGTGGGGAACAATATGGTATATTGGAATCCAGACTAAAGCCGTCCCGTTTTCAGATGATAATGTGTTGCGTTACTTACTGAACGTCCCTTGTATGTAACAAATATTACTGTAACACTGGATATACACTACTCGCCATTCAAATTGCTACACCAAGAAGAAATGCAGATGATAAACGGGTATTCATTGGACAAATATATTATACTAGAACTCACATGTGATTACATTTTCACGCAATTTGGGTGCATAGATCCTGAGAAATCAGTACCCAGAACAACCACCTCTGGCCGTAAAAACGGCCTTGATACGCCTGGGCATTGAGTCAAACAGAGCTTAGATGGCGTGTACAGGTACAGCTGCCCATGCAGCTTCAACACGATACCACAGTTTACTAACAGTAGGGACTGGCGTATTGTTACGAGCCAGTTGCTCTGTGGTGTCACCGCCAGACACCACACTTGCTAGGTGGTAGCCTTTAAATCGGCCGCGGTCCGTTAGTATACATCGGACCCGCGTGTCGCCACTATCAGTGATTGCAGCCAGAGCGCCGCCACACGGCAGGTCTAGAGAGACTTACTAGCACTCGCCCCAGTTGTACAACCGACTTTGCTAGCGATGGTTCACTGACAAAATACGCTCACATTTGCCGAGACGATAGTTAGCATAGCCTTCAGCTACGTCATTTGCTACGACCTAGCAAGGCGCCATTATCAGTTGCTATTGATCTTGTTAATCATGTACCGTCAGACCGACGTTCACCCTTAACGGATTAAAGTTAAGTATTCCACCAGCTACGTCCGTTTTTCTAAATTCTAATTTCCTTGTCCTGATCCAGACCTCATGCCAGCCTGCGTGAGCTAAAACGCGTGCCTTTCGGCTTCCTCTATTATTAAGGTGTTGGCTCTCCTGCCAACCCACAACATGCTCGGCCACCATTGACCAGATGTTTTCAGTTGGTGAGAGATCTCGAGAATGTGCTGGCCAGGGCAACAGTCGAACACTTTCTGTAACCAGAAAGGCCTGTACAGGACCTTCAACTTGCGGTCATGCATTATCCTGCTGAAATGTAGGCTTTCGCAGGAATCAAATGAAGGTTAGAGCCACGGGTCGTAACACATCTGAAATGTAACGTCCACTGTTCAAAGTGCCGTTAATGCGAACAAGAGGTGACCGAGACGTGTAACCAATGGCACCGCATACCATCACGCCGGGTGATACGCCAATATGCGATGACGAATACACGCTTCCAATGTGCGTTCACCGCGATGTCGCCAAACACGGATGCAACGATCGTGATGCTGTAAACAGAACCTGGATTCACCCGAAAAAATGACGTTTTGCATTCGTGCACCCAGGTTCGCCGTTGAGTACACCACCGCAGGCGCTCCTGTCTGTGATGCAGCGTCAAGGGTAACCGCAGCCATGGTCTCCGAGCTGATAGTCCATATTGCTGCAAACGTCGTCGAACTGTTCGTGCAAATGGTTCTTGTCTTGCAAACGTCCCCATATGTTGACTCAGGAATCGAGACGTGGCTGCACGATCCGTTACAACCATGCGTATAAGACGCCTCTCATCTCGACTGCTAGTGATATGAGGCCGTTGGGATCCTGCACGGCGTTCCGTATTACTATCCTGAACCCACCGATTCCATATTCTGCTAACTGTCATTGGTTCTTGGCCTACGCAAGCAGCAATGTCGTGATACGATAAACCGCAATCGCGATAGGGTACAATCCGACCTTTATCAAAGTCGGAAACGTGATGCTACGCATTTCCCCTCCTTACACGAGGCATCACAACAACCTTTCACCAGGCAACACCGGTCAACTGCTGTTTGTGTATTAGAAATCGGTTGGAAACTTTCCTCATGTCAGCACGTTGTAGGTGTCGCCACCGGCGCCAACCTTGTGTGAATGCTCTGGAAAGCTAATCATTTGCATATCACAGCATCTTCTTCCTGACGGTTAAATTTCGAGTCTGCAGCACGTCCTCTTCGTGGTGTAGTAATTTTAAAGGCCAGTAGTGTATTAATTCATAAATATTACGATTGAGGTGTTTTTGATAGGATATGTTAGCTGTCGTTCTTAAAGCATAAAACTTGGATTTATGTCCTTTTTATGTAGATGTGTGCACAGATGGTTGTGTACGGTCAGGTGACCCAAACTCAACAAAGTAACAGTCAATCCTGTCTAACTATGGATCCACAACGAGCTGGGGACCCAGAGTTTTCATTCTCAAAATAAAAAGTCTTACCTCTTTTTATTTTAGGACTTCTGCGTAAAGGGCAAGTGCCCGGCAGTTGCACGTTGCCGGTAATTCCGGCTAGAGTCCCTTTTGAATGCACTGTCGTTTTGCGCGCACCTGGTTGTAAAGGCAGCTGTGCTGATAAGCAGGCAGCGTTGTGGCGTTCACATCATAAGCCGACATCCCTAGCTATTTCTGAGTACGTCTCAGTGCGGCAGCATCGTACCAAGACCGGAACGGATCGGGACCACATGGTCGGCGGTCTGGTTGATGCAGCCACTCTAGGCTTCCTTCACAGCGTGTTACCCCGTCCATGGATTCTATTAAGATGGTCGCGGATGGGCTAGTGTGTTGCACAGCATACGGAAAGACACCAGCTAAGTTCACGGCAAACCGACTGAGGTAACTGCTCGATCCTAGCATTACACTTCTTAATCTATCAATAGACGTAATTCCCATTTCCTTTAATCCACTAAAGGATGGAAAGCAAAGGTACACGTACTTCCTTTGAAACAAGGTTTCACTCAAAGGGGCAGCATAATGTCAGTTTGTAGACACACATACAACACAACACAGTGTTTGTATTGTGGTCGTAAATCCGAAGACTGATGTAATGAATCTCGTAACTATAGTCTGTCCTGTGAAAGCCTCTTCGTCTCTGTGTAACTACTGCAATCTACGCCCACTTGAATCTACTTACTGTGGTCAAGCTTTTCTCTATTTTCTTCTACAATAAATCTTAGCATACACACAAACACACACACACACACAGACACAGACACACACCAGCCAAACTTATTGCTAACTCAACACAGCACACACCGATAGCGAAATGAAGAATGAGTGATACCTGAAAAGGAAAGAAGATCTCACACAGCTGGGACTGCACAGCTGCCACACTGTGTAGAGGTTACAGAACAACCTCCTCCCTCCTCCCTACAGAATTCATTCATAACCCTTGACCACGCCATGTCGATTTGAAAATACCTTATGATGCCTTTTTAAAACCTGTCTCAGGTCTTCCTTCTGATTAGTTGAAATTTTATCGATTTCCTGCAATTTAGCTTCTATTTTGTCCAAAATAATTGCTTCTTCTTCTTCTGTGTTTAGTTTACTTTTACTAAGATTAACACCCTCGTCCCAATATCTCCTATTTTTCAGAACTCGTATAGGCAGCTCCCAAGCTTCACCATTAGTTATCACATGTTTAACACTAAAAGGTACCGTAATTATTCCGGTTATCGGCAAGACCATTTTTAACTGGCGTCTTTCAAAGTCAACAGCACTGATATTTTGTCAAGAAATCTTTGCCAATTAAAACCTCAATACTGAGATTGTTTACAATTAAGCATGGATGATCAATTAAATTACCATTAATGTTAAAGGGCAGTAAAGCTTCTTGCTTTACCGTTTTTGACACCTTGCCAGTAGCACCAATTGTTCTTAGTCCTGATACCCTCATTACTGTAAGCTTGCCATTACCAGGTAATGCATCAAAGAAGGACTGAGATATCGCACTCACCTCACTTCCACTGTCTAAGAGACGACGTACATTGATACCCAACAAATTCACTATTATTATAGGGTGACTTATTCTAGTTTGTACAGGTGGTTCCTCAAATGGTTCAAATGGGTCTGAGCACTATGAGACTTAACATCTGTGGTCACCAGTCCCCTAGAACTTAGAACTACTTAAACCTAATTAACCTAAGGACATCACACACATCCATGCCCGAGGCAGGATTCGAACCTGCGACCGTAGCAGTCACGCGGTTCCGGACTGAGCGCCTAGAACCGCTAGACCACCGCGGCCGGCCGTGGTTCCTCAAACTCATCCAATAGTTCCTTTTGTATTTGTCTCCAACTAAAGTGATTGACATCTGTCTTCATTACATTTAGGTCAAAGTGTGTAGGGGTTTCCTGAATTACATTTTCAGCTGCCTTTTCCAGTCGGTCTATTAATTTCAAATCGAAACACTGCACGACTTCATTACATTTAGTTTGCTGAACATAACCCAAATTACTGTAGTCTGAGCGATTCTGCGTCTCCATACTGGGCATAACACTAGTTACAGCTAAACCACTCTCACTATTATCGTCGGGTTCCTTCTCTAGTGACAACTGGTCACAGCTACTGGGTTCATTGACCCCCAACAGGCTACCCTCAACATTCTCACTTACCTCCTTTCCTAAATCTATTAGTACAGTATCAATATCCTGCACAGGCACTTTAGATAAGAGCACATCATCCTCAGCGTAAATATAAGCATGAATTTCTTCTGCTTCTTCACCTGACAATTCAGTATTTTGTAGCTGCTCCCTATCGTTACACTGATTCGCCTTCTCTTTCTCTTCCCACTTAGAAAGCGTCTCTAACACGGTATCTATCAAATACTGTGAGTGATCTAATATTTCTGCTGTATCCTTAGATGCCACCGACCCTTCATCCACATGTTCCGTTTGAGTATTCTGATCTGTCTTACCAATTACTGTAATTACTGGCTTAGGAAAAGTAACCACCTGGTGAGCGCCAGTGTCCTCATAGACGGGAACTTGTTTTCCTGCCTCGGCCTACTACTGTTTACTTTATTTCCATTATAATTAACTGGCACAGCATTGCTTTCCGCACTGTTGTTTACCTGCATAATTTTGTTCGGAACAAAATTACCATCTTTGGATGCCATGGTTGGTTCTGATAATTATTTCTCCAATTCCTACCTCTCTTCGGATGGCGAACACCTACTGTTCTGATGTTTACGTTGCCATTCTGCTCGTTCTTAAAATTACTACTAGTGTTATTAACATTTCTGTTATTACGTGCTTGCTCTTCATTGGCAGCCACACGCTCTACACGTTCCAAATATTCAATGAAACGATCCAGATTGTCTCTAGGGGCAGATATAATTCTAGTTTGCCAATACCATGGTAGTTTAGCTTCAAGACCTAGTATTATCATTTCAGGTTTTAGCTTTTCGGCCAAATGTGACAAACGTGAAATCCATGACCTAGCAAACTCTTTAATAGATTCCTTGCCTGCATTGAAGCGTTTTCCACTCCAAAATTCTCTCATCACTTCATTTTGCTTATTACTAGACCAATACTCATTAATGAAAGCTGTTTTAAATTCTGCTAATGTTTTACACTTCAACATAACATCAGCTGACCAACGCATGGCGTCACCTGCTAAATGGCTTCTAATAAATGAGATTTTCTCTCGTTCAGACCAAGTTGGTGGAATCACATCTTCAAAATCGTTCCAGAAATCTAGCGGGTGGATATTTTAATCTGGATCCAACCGCAAGAACTGCCGACACCCGACAAAAGCGGCGTTTGTAGCTACAACTTGTTGCATACTACCATTACCAGAAGTTACTGAAGCTACTTTACTCTCAATGTTAGCAATGTTGGTACTAATATTTTCTATTCTCATTTCAACATTATCTTCTCTTTGCACAATATGAGTAGTATCAGTTTTGATTGCATCTACTTCTGCTTGACATATGTTTACTTTTATATTAACATCTTTAAACCTATCTGAGCACTGTTCAGATTCCGCCTCGATCTTTTCTGTTAACTTGTGCTCCAGCTTCGCATCTTCCATTTGGAAGTCTTTGCGAACCTCAGCAACCTCGTAATTTACTGTTTTATACATCTCAGATAACTGTTGAGCAACCTTTTTCTTAATATCCTCATGGTTTTAATCAATTTTATAATTTAAACTATCCGGATCCTCTTTCAACTTATTGCAACCAGCCTTGAAGGAAGTTTCTAATTCAGCTTTATTAGATTCTAATTTATTGCCCATTGCCTCAAACCGTTTATTAAAATTGGTCTGGCTGGCCACAATCCTGTTATTTACCTCAATTATTTCCGATTTTAACTCAGCTGTCATTCTAGCATCACTGGCTGACATTTTTGCATTACTGGCAGCTATTGCTTGTAATATAACATTTAAATCAATAGCCCCAGTATCTTTGGGTTGCTCACTAGCTGGCTTTTTATCACACTCAGGTGATGAAAAACTAGCTCCAACATCAGAATCATCAAAACTAAATGAAACTTCTGATTGATCAGTCATACCTAACTTCTCCTGTTGAAACTCTACCACCTCTGATGACTGTTTCGTTTTTAACTCATCAGATAAACTATCATCCAATAAATTAACAATTTCTGATTTCTTCTTTACTACAGGGGTCTCTATTATTGAATCATTGCCCCATTTCACACTACTGTCAGTAGACAATACTTCATATTTCACTTTACATTACTATTTTGATGCATATTTACACTTGAACCATTGTCTGGATTTACAGTTCCCTCAACAGACATAGGTCCTGATTTAGGTTTAACCTCAGTTTCTTCTGGCGATTCCATCGCCGACAGTCTTTTAGTGCAGGTTAGTAAAATTTTTAACAGCTTTTCACTTTACTTAGTTCCTTCTGCACGACGTATGGCGTTGCCGGCGCGGCGTACCAGGATTACTTATGCAACGCAGCTCATTGAACTGCAGACGGCACTCTGACGGCTGTTGTGTGTTTGCGTGGCCCACAACTGCAGGCGCGGCTCCGGTTGCTCTGGCGGACGACTGCGGTGAGGCGAAACTGGCTTCTCGCGATGCCGGCAGCGCCGCTAGACTCAGTGCCAGCTCCGTCAATTCAGATGCGTTGTTAATCCAATTGCGTCGTCCACATACGCACTTAACACTATCACTGTTCTATTACTCAGATGCATGTTGCTTTTCACTTCCGAATCCGAATATTTAAAAATCACTTTCACTTTTACTCAGTTTGTTTCCCGGCCGATGCACCATTTGTGGGGCGGCTGGTGGAATTATTGTTGTTATATAATGTTTGGTTTGTAATGTAGAAAAGATGAATTTCCCGGCCGATGCACCATATGTGGGGTGGCGTGGAATTATTGAATAAAAAAAAATGTTTTGTAGTGTCTTTCCCGGCCGATTCACCAATTGTGGGGCGGCTGGTAGAATTTATGTTGTTATATTTAAATGTTTTGTAATGTAGAAAAGATGCATTTCCCAGCCGATTAACCATTTGTGTGGCTGCAGGTGGAATTTTATGTTTTAATATAAAATGTTTTGTAATGTAGAAAAGATGCATTTCCCGGCTGATGCACCATATGTGGGGCGTCGGGTGGAATAATTGATGTTTAAATGTTCCTATTATTTATTTATTTAATGCTGTCTTTTGCCGTTCTCAACACTGGCTCTCTAACTACAATATTGGCAACCAGAAAGTGATTAGCAAAACGTGAAGCCTGTAATTAGAATTCCTAGTGTCCACTTGATCTGAGAAACACACTTATAGCTACAGCTTATAGCTCTGAGGAATTAGGAGATCGTCTGGGATTCATAATCAAAAACGATTTTGAAAAAAAATGTTCATTATATTCTGAAAGTCACAGACCAAAAAGGATCCACACAATCCAACTAACAGAGCAGTACAGAGTCTAATGCGCTGATGCAACTATAACTGTCCAAAGTAAATGTTTAAGTGAATGCTCGCCCACAGCTTTATTTTCTTTTTGTATTTATTTCTTCACTGTTAGTTTCTGGGTCTCATACCAGGTGATTCAAAAATAAAGAAACGTTTTCAACTGTTTATCATAGACAAACTATAAAAGATAGAAACGCATGGTGCATGTCACTGGATAGAGGAAAATGCAAAGATATGACACACTTGCGCTGTTATTTGTTAGTAGCGACATGGCGAGTACACCACAAGAGAAATCAATTTGAGTGTTCGAATTCGGACGAAGTCAATCCGTTATTCAGCCTCGGCACCGTTCCTGAAGAACTTTCAAACCTACACGAAGTCGAGGCTCAGACAGGTCGCCTACGCACTGCAACAAATGCGTACCGACGACCATACCAAGAGGAACGAATTTTGTATTTCAGTTCCCTGTATGTGGCGGACGACACTTTTTCCGATCGACTCATCTTTTCGCGCGAATCGACTTTTCATATATCGTGTAAAGTAAACCGCCGTAATGTAAGCGTATGGGGGTCACGAACCCTGGCATCGTCGACGATTATGAAAAAGACAGACCGAAACTGAATGTATTTTGAGCCGTTTCTGTTCACAAACGTTTTGTACCTTTCATATTTGCTGATGAAACTGTGAGAGGAATCTTATACCTGGACATTGCGCAATATTCGCTAGTCACAGTTCGGTAGTCGCCGACCCGCCACGTTAGCCGAGAGCGCTAATGCGCTGCTTCATGGACTCGGGTAGGCGCGCCGACCACAGATCGAATCCACCCGGCGGATTAACGACGACCGTTGGTGTGCCGGCCAGCCTCGATGTGGTTTTTGGGCTGTTTTCCACATCCCCCTAGGTGAATACTGGGCTGGTCCCCATGTCCTGACTCAGTTACACGGCTCGCAGAAACCATGCAGAATGTTGCAGCGACATGCCAATCGTACGAAGATTTCAGAGAGAAGTTTCTCTCACGATATTGGTCCAGCGAAGCACAGAACAGAGTGAAGTACGAATTATTACAGAACACATATTTTGAATATTCAGGAGAGAAGAATTAATGGAAAAGAAAAATCAATGCTTAGATGTACCATACAGTGACGGAGAGTTGATTAAATTATGCGCGATGAAGCTACCATTGAAATACCAGCAATCATTCGTAGCTCACGGAGTCAATGACGTCGAAGCATTTAAAGGTATTCTAAGGGAACTAGAGTTCATATTTTCGGTAGATGACGTAAGAAAAAGACGAAGCGCACGTGAAAACGAAAGCAAAAAGCAGTGGAATCCACAAGACACAGTACGAAGAAACAATAATTACGAACCATGTGATAACTTTGCACCAAGAAACGACAATAGATTTCAACAAAGAACCGGTTATGGATTTAGAAGAGAATATAGCAATAACTATAATTCACCCAGGAACAGCAACAACTATTACAGAGGGAATAACGACAACCGGAACGGGTACTGGAGAACCAATAGACCGACAAATTATCAACAAAGAAACCACTATCAACAAGCTGGACAAGAAAAGAGAATACAGATAGAAGAGGTGGAGGTAAGACCACCAAACCCCGATAAACGTGCGAATTGACAGCTAAGCGCCCATGCCAAAGAGAATGACGTACCGACCCAGGACAATTGCAGCACCTTGAACAGAGAAGTAAAAATCTTATCACGAGAAGAGAAGAAGGAAGAAACATATCCGCAGGGACAAGATGAAAACGAAGACAAGAAAATAACAATATCGTATTGGGACGAAGTTAATTGGGAGAATACTGTCGAGGAAGATGAATCACCTGAGGCGTGCACATCGAATGTAGGAGGAAAGGACGAAGCAACAAGCAACAGAGCTATTTGAGATGGAAACCAGGGAAAGCGAATTCAATAAGGATAATGCGCAGTCGACATAACTTGAAAATAATTTACTAGTGGGCACACAACTCAACGTATATACTGAAGGAAGTTATGAAGCGATAATTAGAGCATTTAGATGCGATAATGTGGAAGCAGCGACGAAGAAAGAGAAGATAGACAAGGACGAAGAAAAAGTAGAGGATGTTGTAGAAAGCGTAAATGAAGGAAGAAATAGAGAAGAGGAAATAAAAGAGAGAGAAGTAGCAGTCGAAGCTTATCCTACAGAAAGTTCGAATTCACAAGGGAAATTCCTAAAAAGACTCATGTATGATTCAGTGGAGGATTCGTTGATGCAAGAAGAAGAACAGAACCAACCCTTTCCAATTCAACCAACTGTGAAGGCCATGGTAAAGCATATCCCAGTCAGTATTGTAATTGATAGCGGAAGCGAACTAACTGCGATATCAGAAAATTTATTCATGCAGTGTAATGAATTGCCAGTTCTGAAAACACGTAAGATTAAAGTAAGAGGTCCTATTAGAAATAATTCTGTGGAAGTTACGAGACAAACAAGGTTAACTCTTTCGTGCTAAGGTCAATAGATCGAAGCCAACTTCGTGATTATACCTAAACTAACTGTAAATTTGATTATAGGTGCAGATTTTTAAATGAGAGATGAACGATAATAGATATGGGGAAAGGTAGCGTAAAATTTGGGAATGTCACACTTCTCTTTGAGCAAAAGCTAAAATTAGAAGAAATACCAGTTATAAACAAACAATTAAGAATGATGCGAGATAAAGAGGATGAAGAATTAGAATGGTATGCACAAAAGGGGGAATCGCCTCAACTCATGTTAGAAGTCCTTAAACAAATCGACGAAAAATTGCAAGAAGTTCAAGGTATTTCGAAACACAGTAAAAGAGAATCAGAGGGTATTTTACGAGATAAAGCAGAGGTATTTTTACCTAAGACTGGCAGTATTAAACACTTTCAGTACAAGTTTGAAGTAAAACAGCACAAACCATTTAGAGTGCAACCCTATACAATCCCATTAAGCTACAGGAATAAAGTATTCCAGGAGCCATATAAAAAAGTTTGAAGATTAATTTTATTACTGGTAAATAATCAGCAAAATATTTCAAGATTATGTTGCAGACAAGATCGTCAGGAGAAAGAAGAATGAAAAGAGAGGAAGGTGGGAAAAAGATAGTAGTTTCAATAAAAACAAAAACAAAAATAACACCAATAGTACCATAGATTAAGGTGAAGGGATAAAGCGTAGATAGTCTAACAGCATGAAATACTAAAATGCTATACACCACAACACTACACAAAAAATAAAAAACTAATTTGAGGTCTCTTGTATAAATTAAGACTCAAAATATCTTAGAATTGTAACATGGAAAGGGCGCCGAAATTTGTAACGCTTTTTTAAGAAGGCATAAAACAATGTAGGTACTAGACATATGTTAGATGATTGTAAGTAAAACTTTTTGTAAGAACCATTGTAAAAACTCCAGCAAGGATGAGATGCAACGACCCACAAGTTGCAATGAGAGAAGTATCAAGAAAGAAAATGACGTAATTAGCAAGACACAATTCCTACAAGGCAGAAGCGTCGAGAGAAGGGAAAGGACAGCGAGACCAACAGAGGGTAGCTGAAGTGGGCTGTATATCTGCTGAACCACAGGGTGGCGGAACCCTGCTGGGACAGAACACGGAACCACAGAGTGTCGGAACACAGAAGGGACCGGTGCAGGGACTGACAAACAAACACCGGACTTTCACCACTCGTAAATCTCCGAGCGCTCCCACTCAGCGAAGCGAGCAAAAAAACGGCCCGACGGGAAGACGGCTTGGGCAAGCCACCACTGGCAAAAAAAAAAAAAAAAAATGTGTAAAAGTCACACTACCGCTATTAAACAGCACGCTGATGCACGAAACTGAAGAAAATGTCAACAAAGTAAAAATGACACGCCCAAACAATTTATGAAACTGTTACTAAGAGGAGAACTTCAAAGCGACTAGTTATCAATAAATATTTCCATATCCTGCCCAGAGAAGAACCAAGAAGCAAGTAAGAATCAGAGAAAAAGCAGGAAGAACGGAAGTTGAAGATTCGCAAGATTGAGACCAAGAAAGAAGATGGGTGAAGAATAGACGACATACCTTCCCAAATCCCTATCCTATTGTAAACTAGTCGTCTGCGAAGTATTACAACGAAAAACGACCGCTTTCAGCGACACATAACGATGACGCATACAAAGCCAGTAAACCACGAGATTCTGCACTCACAGCTCCATTCCATTATGGGACCTCCCCAACAGCAACACACACTTGCAAAGCGAACAAGGAACGCCGAACGAAGCTGTACATCAAATACTTGCCCACAACCATCTCGCTCAAGTCCATCACCTTCGTGCAAAATCCGCCAGCCTCATGCTTAAACATTCATAGGATTGTGTAAATGTGTGAAATCAAATTATGTGATGTAGGAATTGTGCAAAAGAAATGTGTGAAATACTAAATAAGTTAAGCACACCAGACAGCTAATAAACTACAGAATAACTGTCATTGACTATGAAATTAAGTAAAAAATAGACTATCGACAAAATTAAGTCATTAGTTCTGGAATGGATAGTATATAAAGAACAAAAGTAAGGCATAATAAACACTAAAAATTGTATACTACTTATTTTCCCCTCATAAAAATAAAAGAGTAGCTATATTTTACTTATTTTCTCCTAATAAAAACAAAGAATATAAAATTATCTTGTTGGATGTTTTCCCTTTCTTTTTAACATTTGTACCATTTGTTAGGATAATATCTCAATACTTGTGTATGTATATTTCTTTGTCAAAGCAATTCTTGGAAATAATTCTTATTTGTTAGTGTAACAATGTTGAAATGAGTGTCTAGAAACAAAAACATTTTACTTGTACATGATATTTAGAAAATGTGTTAGGAATAAATTTTACTTAATTACTACACTTATAAAAAAATTAATTCTAAGAAAATCGATGTGAAAGACTCCTCACTTTCGATAACAAACTTCTTAAAAAACAAACTTCACACTTAAATAAGGAAAGAAAATAATTAAAAATTAATAACAGCATAAAAATATTCTCCTCTTGTCATTTTTAATTATAATGTGGAATAATATAAAAATATAAATTAGTAATACAAAGTAGCATAGAACAGAATAACGTGTCTGAACAGTTGGCAACAAAAATTAGACAACAGAATAATTTTTGTCTAACTTAGACAACGATTCAATCATTGCCTAAATTCAGCGCAAAAATTAAATTCGAAGGGTGGTGATATGTAAGGTGTCAGACAAATCCAACACCTTCCATGAAAACCCTGACATGATAAGCAAATCCAGTAGTATGTCACATAGCTCCGAATAAATCGTGACATTAAATTAACCAAAGTAATACGAGTAACGAGTGAGCAAATGGAATACCACAGACTAACACAAAAATGCCTAAATGCATGTCATACCTTCCCACCGTGGGACAGACGCAGTTCCGAGGGGAGAAACGAGAACAGAAGCCGAGAGCAGAACCGTGTTAAGCTGGAAGGCCCTACGATAAGGGACGGACGGACACCCACGTCGCTAGCTAACCGCTAGGACCACACCACCCACAAGTTTTAGCGTGAGACTTTCTCGCGTCTCTGTTACGTCAAGACCACCCCCCAGCCCATGTTAAAAGATAGAGCCCTCCAAAAGAACAGTATAGATCTTACGATAACGCTAAAAGGACCACACCAGCTGCAAGTTTTAGCGTGAGACTTTTTCGCGTCTCTGTTACGTTGCAAACTTTAAAAAACATTGCCCCACCACGAAAAGTATAACGTTTCTCATTGGATAGACCGAATTTTTGTAGGCGGAGCTTAAGGTTAACATTGAGACCCTGATTGGTCAGATGAAAACACAGCCAGACAGTTTTTTTTAAACCAACTTCGGCAAATTGTAGTATGGAGAAGTTAGGAAAAGAGTTGCTTCCGAGACAGCGAGGTGAGCAGAGCTGTGCTGCCCGCCGCCCCCTGACGAACACCAACAAGGAAATGAACACAGGCGATGCTGCATTTTTGAACGCATAAGGCTTCACTCAGAACTGCAGAAGTCTCATCTGTTACATCCCCCACGCAGAATGTTAGACTATCTGCCGGACATTTGGTGAATGTTGTTTTTTTTTTTTTGTTCTAATAAAACCCCATGTCATTCCAAGCATGTGTGTCAATTTTTACCTCTCTATCTACATTATTCCTTGGTTTATTAAGTTTTCTAATTTATACTGACTTTTTGATCACCCGGTACTTCAATAATTGTCACACTGTATGTACAATAAACGTATGAGCCAAAAATTTTGGTAGCACATCTATATTATAGTGTCACACACCGATGTATTTTTCACGTTGTTAGTATGCTACGATGTTGCGAAGTGTTGTGCAATTTCATCTTCATGCTTCTCTCTCACTTCCGCATCTTCCAATTTGTCAAAGTGGACAATCCTTTCAATATTACTTTGCCTCTTGTCGGACAGTTTCAGACGTAGTTGAAGTACCGCAAAACATCAGAGTTCCTCTTTGTCACACGGAGAGTTAGTCAGCCTTGGCGGCATAGTACGCCATCGCAAAGAAACCTTAACCAGGACAACTGAATGGTGACTAGGGATAAGGTAGGTAACAGTTACTAATACGACTAGGCAGTGCTGCGTTACAGAGTTAAGTTTACGTTAGGACGGTTTCTACAAAAATATCGGGATGCGCCTGGTGTGCTGACGGAGCGTTGGGGACGCGGAAGTTTGCGGCGCAAGGTTTCCGGCTGCGCTTCGCACATCTCTCAGCCGCTGCCCAGTCTGAGCCACGAAGCGCGCCGGCGGCAACCCTGCCCCCTCGCTGCCGCTTCCCGCACCGCTCGATAACCCTAATTCGGCTATTCATTTACATTTGAGAGGTCTGCGGGAAACGGTAAGTGGGCGGCGTTACTCGACATTAACCTGGCCAGGCCGCGCCGAATGGCTGCCTCTGGAGGCGCCGCCGGCTGGCGCCCGCGTCTCCAGCACCGCGCGCGCCTCTGGAGAACGTTCCAGCACCGTGAGCGGCGCTGCAGAAGGTTATTCCAGATATGATGCGGCGTGCAGTTCCACACACACGACGGCATGTGCAGCTCGTAAAAGGGCAATACAGTCTCGCATTTACTAAGAGCAATATCGCTTGGGAAAAATCTTCGGGGGAAACCGACATAGCAGTGAAACGGAGAAATGCAGAGAACGGGCTGTGAGAAACATTTCTGACAGATGTGAGCCACGCCACAACCATCATCTTCCCATTCGTAAAATAACAGTAAACTCTGATTCCTTAAAGAATTGACGTCCCATGTGTAAAATATATTCAAATGCCTCATTATTTTACAAACTACTTCATGTGTTAAATATTTGACGTTAAGAGTGTTAGAGAGAAAAAAGTTTAGAAGAGTTTTGAAAATGTTTAAATTTAGATGGAAATCGCAAAATGTTCCCATTATGAAATAACAGATGAATATAAACTGAGTGATTTGCGCTCCAGTTAAAGCAAAAGCTAGTTTGTCACGCATTTCAATGTTAAAACATCATATGTACTGAACTGTGTATCATACAGCGATTTAATTTTGCAAATTCATCCACTATACCGGGTAGTTGTTATTAAAGTGCAGGCACTAAAGGAAGTCCAGTGCGGGCTTAGTAAATACTGTAATGCGTTGAGGTTGAACGGATTTATGCTGCAGAAATGTTTGGTTCTAAATTTTGTCACCAGGTGCAAATCTGGCTCTGTATACCATCTCGTCGACCTCTCCGGTGCTCATATTCAACAAATTGCCTAAATCATGGTTAATAATAAAATTAACATAATCGCTTTCTCACTTGTCTGACCTTTGCTATCCACTGCCCGTTGCTACTTCCATACATGGAAACATTACTATACGTCTTTCTTGTATTCACAGCGCCATATTTAGACCTGGTGACCAAAACCGAAATTAATTTTTTCCCATTTTATATATATTCCCCATTAACTAAAAGAATGCCCACAAATTTTCCCTGACATAAGATCATACACCCCACATTGAACCTCTGTCAGTAGTGCACTTGAGTTATAACCAGCCAGTATATGTATATATTGCAAGCAGAGTATGTTCGAATGGAGTTACTTGCGAAGAAGTAGTAACTTAAAACGCACGTCTGATGCTGAAGTTTTACTGCTGGCTCTTTCAAGAAGAAGTTAATTTTTCGCGCATATAAGTGTCTATGTCGTCATATCTTCTGAACCATGTATCGTACATTGGTGTATTTGGGTACAGTCTTCTACCTGTGTTAAGAAGTCGGGAGTAAAGAAATAACAAATTAGAACGTCATGTCTGGTGTTGAAGTTGTATTGCATAAACACCGAAAATGTAATGACTGTTAATTTCTTTTTCTTTCATCATTTTGTCTGGAGGTATCAACGTGAAAAATTTTCCTAAAGCTTTGAAATTATTTGTAACGTTTGTTGGAAGTTGCGAAATTCCATAATTATCAGACATTGGGTGAATATAGTCCTGAAATTTGCCAGCCGTCAGTTGTGCTGGCTGAAGACAAACACCCAGTTTCTGACTGTAATTCTTGTTCTTTTGTGTTACACTTTTAACTATACTGCTCAGTGAGTAGATTATGAAGCATTTTACGTTTCATATTCGGTCAATAATTAGTGATTTCGCGTTCCACGGAAGTCCCTTAGTAGTTTACAAATGGTAGTCACATGAAAAAAAGACACATGAAAGAAAAGTAAGTAAACAATAGAATCTTCTCTGGAATGCAGCGCTGTCGGCTGGTTAAAATCCCACGAGCTTTCTACCGAGCTCTCCCTGGCCATTGTAAACTGGTACACGACTGCCGCGTCGCCGTTACATGCAAGACTGCTGTGACGTCACTGGAGCTATGTTCCTCGCCAAATACGGCAATGTCTTCGTCCCGCGTCTTCGCGCTCGCTGCAACCTCACGGTGGCCGGGTTCCAGGGTGAGCAGGGATTGCAAACCGCCATTCTTACTGATGGGGTTTTCAGACATTTTTATTTCTATAGCATCTCGTGGATTTTGACCACCTGACGTGTCTGGAGGCCCGAGAATAATTCGTATCGCCACAAGACCATGAATTCATACAGTAAGTAATCTGTAAATTGAAATTTTCGATCTGCAGCGAATTGAACAATGATATGAAGCCTCCTGGCAGATGAAAACTGTGCCGGACGGAGACTCGAATTCGGGAATTTTGCCTTCCTCGAGAAAGTGGTCTATCGGGAAAGGCGATGTTCGCGAGTTCTAGTGTCGGCCCTGTGTACAACTTTTAAGCTACCAGAAAATTTCAGTAAGTAAGCTGATCATAATATTAAAAGTAACCGACGTAAATTATCACATATTTATCCCATTGTGGAACTAGATGCTCAATGAATTCATGGTATAAATGTTTTCATTTGCCTATGGAACCATGACTACACCGAGGCGTGGACCTTGCAGCCCAAAGTAAATCGACGGCCAAGATTTTTTTTTTTTGTTCAGGGCTGCAAAAATAAGGAAATCGCTTGGGGACAGACCTGGACTGTATGGATGACGTACAAGGGCTTCCCAGATAAACGTCTAAATATATAGGCGGGACTACACGTCGCCAAACTTCCTTGAATAGCCTGCAGTTTCACTGGGAAGGCCTTACAGGTCCTCTAGACAGAGTCTGTGTCCCCTCATGCCATATCCATGTTTTTAGTACACTGAGGAAAGAAATTCCTGGCCGTCAATTTCCTAAGAGGTGAACGTCTGGGTACAATCTTGACTCCATGGGCAACCGGAAACATTTATTTATGATGGCATCGACCGTCTTGTCTGACAGTGGGTTAAATGTATTAATAGTTATGGAACTTACTGTTGAAATAATGAACAGTTTACTGACTTTTCCATCTGACGGGCCCTTATTGATACGCTATCATCCACATGATATTATAAACTGATCACGAATAGTATGGTCTGTACTTGCTTGTTTAGACAGTCTCTATGCATACTAACAAACATTGCGTATTCAAAGGACATCATCTTTAGACCAGTGACTGTTATAGGTTTTTTATTGCACTATTGCAATTTCGTCCTTAGGCCATTACCAACTGCTGATATTATGGCTTTAAGCCATGTCAACGTAATGTAAGCTGACATATTTGTATGTCGTGGTCAATCCTGTTAAATAAAAATGGCTCTGAGCACTATGGGACTCAACTTCTGAGGTCATTAGTCCCCTAGAACTTGGAACTGGTTAAACCTAACTAACCTAAGGACATCACAAACATCCATGCCCGAGGCAGGATTCGAACCAGCGACCTTAGCGGTCTTGCGGTTCCAGACTGCAGCGCCTTTAACCGCACGGCCACTTCGGCCGGCCCTGTTAAATACATTCGTGGCATTGTTACACAGTGCGAGCACACATATTCGTTGTAAAATAACATAATCTGGAAATGCACATGTTCGTTAATACATCACTACTCACAAATGCGTTAGACCACAGCATGATGTCAAAGAAGTGGTTCAAATGTGTGTGAAATCTTTATGGGACTTAACTGCTAAGGTCACCAGCCTCTAAGTTTACACACTACTTAACCTAAATTATCCTAAGAACAAACACACACACACCCATGCCCGAGGGAGGACTCGATCCTCCACCGGGACCAGAATCATGTCCTTCAAAAGTTTTGTATGACTGTGAATCCCAGCTACAACAAGAATACACATTGCGTATTCATGTGTCAGCAATGTTCACAATACTGGAAAGCGTACCATATCAACGAATTCCGGCTTCTTTGCCAGCCCGTCAGTCATTGAGCGTTATAGTGGTGACAATGCCACGATTTTGATTACAGTTTGCGCGAGGTTTGATGTGATTACTGGGTGGTTCAAGTGTCGTGCCGGAAAATCTTTTCATACAAATCCAAACCTATGTACACATCAGCCAGCACATTGTGACCACCGACCTACTATGAATGTAAACTCTTCCATGGTCAGAATGCCACCATTTTGATTAGAGTTTGCGCGAGGTTTGATCTGATTACTGGGTGGTTCAAGTGTCGTGCCGGAACATCTTTTCATACAAATCAAAAACTATGTACACATCAGCCAGCACATTGTGACCACCGAACTACTATGAATGTAAACTCTTCCATGGTCACAATGCCACGATTTTGATTAGAGTTTGCGCAAGGTTTGATCTGATTACTGGGTGGTTCAAGTGTCGTGCCGGAACATCTTTTCTTACAAATCAAAAACTATGTACACATCAGCCAGCACATTGTGACCACCGACCTACTATGAATGTAAACTCTTCCATGGTCACAATGCCACGATTTTGATTAGAGTTTGCGCGAGGTTTGATCTGATTACTGGGTTGTTCAAGTGTCGTGCCGGATCATCTTTTCTTACAAATCAAAAACTATGTACACATCAGCCAGCACATTGTGACCACCGACCAACTATGAATGTAAACTCTTCCATGGTCACAATGCCACGATTTTGATTAGAGTTTGCGCGAGGTTTGATGTGATTACTGGGTGGTTCAAGTGTCGTGCTGGAACATCTTTTCATACAAATCAAAAACTATGTACACATCAGCCAGCACATTGTGACCACCGACCTACTATGAATGTAAACTCTTCCATGGTCACAATGCCACGATTTTGATTAGAGTTTGCGCGAGGTTTGATCTGATTACTGGGTGGTTCAAGTGTCGTGCCGGAACATCTTTTCTTACAAATCAAAAACTATGTACACATCAGCCAGCACATTGTGACCACCGACCTACTATGAATGTAAACTCTTCCATGGTCACAATGCCACGATTTTGATTAGAGTTTGCGCGAGGTTTGATCTGATTACTGGGTGGTTCAAGTGTCGTGCCGGAACATGTTTTCTTACAAATCAAAAACTATGTACACATCAGCCAGCACATTGTGACCACCGACCAACTATGAATGTAAACTCTTCCATGGTCACAATGCCACGATTTTGATTAGAGTTTGCGCGAGGTTTGATTTGATTACTGGGTGGTTCAAGTGTCGTGCCTGAACATCTTTTCTTACAAATCAAAAACTATGTACACATCAGCCAGCACATTGTGACCACCGACCTACTATGAATGTAAACTCTTCCATGGTCACAATGCCACGATTTTGATTAGAGTTTGCGCGAGGTTTGATGTGATTAGTGGGTGGTTCAAGTGTCGTGCCGAAAAATCTTTTCATACAAATCAAAAACTATGTACACATCAGCCAGCACATTGTGACCACCGACCTACTATGAATGTAAACTCTTCCATGATCAGAATGCCACCATTTTGATTAGAGTTTGCGCGAGGTTTGATGTGATTATTGGGTGGTTCAAGTGTCGTGCCGGAACATCTTTTCATACAAATCAAAAACTATGTACACATCAGCCAGCACATTGTGACCACCGACCTACTATGAATGTAAACTCTTCCATGGTCACAATGCCACGATTTTGATTAGAGTTTGCGCGAGGTTTGAACTGATTACTGGGTGGTTCAAGTGTCGTGCCGGAACATCTTTTCTTACAAATCAAAAACTATGTACACATCAGCCAGCACATTGTGACCACCGACCTACTATGAATGTAAACTCTTCCATGGTCACAATGCCACGATTTTGATTAGAGTTTGCGCGAGGTTTGATGTGATTACTGGGTGGTTCAAGTGTCGTGCCGGAACATCTTTTCATACAAATCAAAAACTATGTACACATCAGCCAGCACATTGTGACCACCGACCTACTATGAATGTAAACTCTTCCATGGCCACAATGCCACGATTTTGATTAGAGTTTGTGCGAGGTTTGATGTGATTAGTGGGTGGTTCAAGTGTCGTGCCGGAACATCTTTTCTTACAAATCAAAAACTATGTACACATCAGCCAGCACATTGTGACCACCGACCTACTATGAATGTAAACTCTTCCATGGTCACAATGCCACGATTTTGATTAGAGTTTGCGCACGGTTTGATCTGATTACTGGGTGGTTCAAGTGTCGTGCCGGAACATGTTTTCTTACAAATCAAAAACTATGTACACATCAGCCAGCACATTGTGACCACTGACCAACTATGAATGTAAACTCTTCCATGGTCACAATGCCACGATTTTGATTAGAGTTTGCGCGAGGTTTGATGTGATTAATGGGTGGTTCAAGTGTCGTGCCGGAACATCGTTTCTTACAAATCAAAAACTATGTACACATCAGCCAGCACATTGTGACCACCGACCTACTATGAATGTAAACTCTTCCATGGTCACAATGCCACGATTTTGATTAGAGTTTGCGCAAGGTTTGATCTGATTACTGGGTGGTTCAAGTGTCGTGCCCGAACATCTTTTCTTACAAATCAAAAACTATGTACACATCAGCCAGCACATTGTGACCACCGACCTACTATGAATGTAAACTCTTCCATGGTCACAATGCCACGATTTTGATTAGAGTTTGCGCGAGGTTTGATGTGATTAGTGGGTGGTTCAAGTGTCGTGCCGAAAAATCTTTTCATACAAATCAAAAGCTATGTACACATCAGCCAGCACATTGTGACCACCGACCTACTATGATTGTAAACTCTTCCATGGTCAGAATGCCACCATTTTGATTAGAGTTTGCGCGAGGTTTGATGTGATTATTGGGTGGTTCAAGTGTCGTGCCGGAACATCTTTTCATACAAATCAAAAACTATGTACACATCAGCCAGCACATTGTGACCACCGACCTAAAATGAATGTAAACTCTTCCATGGTCACAATGCCACGATTTTGATTAGAGTTTGCGCGAGGTTTGATCTGATTACTGGGTGGTTCAAGTGTCGTGCCGGAACATCTTTTCTTACAAATCAAAAACTATGTACACATCAGCCAGCACATTGTGACCATCGACCTACTATGAATGTAAACTCTTCCATGGTCACAATGCCACGATTTTGATTAGAGTTTGCGCGAGGTTTGATGTGATTACTGGGTGGTTCAAGTGTCGTGCCGGAACATCTTTTCATACAAATCAAAAACTATGTACACATCAGCCAGCACATTGTGACCACCGACCTACTATGAATGTAAACTCTTCCATGGCCACAATGCCACGATTTTGATTAGAGTTTGTGCGAGGTTTGATGAGATTAGTGGGTGGTTCAAGTGTCGTGCCGGAACATCGTTTCTTACAAATCAAAAACAATGTACACATCAGCCAGCACATTGTGACCACCGACCTACTATGAATGTAAACTCTTCCATGGTCACAATGCCACGATTTTGATTAGAGTTTGCGCGAGGTTTGATGTGATTAGTGGGTGGTTCAAGTGTCGTGCCGGAACATCTTTTCATACAAATCAAAACCTATGTTCACATCAGCCAGCACATTGTGACCACCGACCTACTATGAATGTAAACTCTTCCATGGCCTTAATGCCACGATTTTGATTAGAGTTTGCGCGAGGTTTGATGTGATTAGTGGGTGGTTCAAGTGTCTTGCCGGAACATCTTTTCATACAAATCAAAAGCTATGTACACATCAGCCAGCACATTGTGACCATCGACCTACTATGAATGTAAACTCTTCCATGGTCACAATGCCACGATTTTGATTAGAGTTTGCGCGAGGTTTGATGTGATTACTGGGTGGTTCAAGTGTCGTGCCGGAACATCTTTTCTTACAATTCAAAAACTATGTACACGTCAGCCAGCACATTGTGACCACCGACCTACTATGAATGTAAACTCTTCCATGGCCACAATGCCACGATTTTGATTAGAGTTTGCGCGAGGTTTGATGTGATTAGTGGGTGGTTCAAGTGTCGTGCCGGAACATCTTTTCATTCAAATCAAAAACTATGTACACATCAGCCAGCACATTGTGACCACCGACCTACTATGAATGTAAACTCTTCCATGGTCACAATGCCACGATTTTGATTAGAGTTTGCGCGAGGTTTGATCTGATTACTGGGTGGTTCAAGTGTCGTGCCGGAACATCTTTTCATACAAATCAAAAACTATGTACACATCAGCCAGCACATTGTGACCACCGAACTACTATGAATGTAAACTCTTCCATGGTCACAATGCCACGATTTTGATTAGAGTTTGCGCGAGGTTTGATCTGATTACTGGGTGGTTCAAGTGTCGTGCCGGAACATCTTTTCATACAAATCAAAAACTATGTACACATCAGCCAGCACATTATGACCACCGACCTACTATGGATGTAAACTCTTCCATGGCCACAATGCCACGATTTTGATTAGAGTTTGCGCGAGGTTTGATGTGATTATTGGGTGGTTCAAGTGTCGTGCCGGAACATCTTTTCATACAAATCAAAAACTATGTACACATCAGCCAGCACATTGTGACCACCGACCTACTATGAATGTAAACTCTTCCATGGTCACAATGCCACGATTTTGATTAGAGTTTGCGCGAGGTTTGATCTGATTACTGGGTGGTTCAAGTGTCGTGCCGGAACATCTTTTCTTACAAATCAAAAACTATGTACACATCAGCCAGCACATTGTGACCACCGACCTACTATGAATGTAAACTCTTCCATGGTCACAATGCCACGATTTTGATTAGAGTTTGCGCGAGGTTTGATGTGATTACTGGGTGGTTCAAGTGTCGTGCCGGAACATCTTTTCATACAAATCAAAAACTATGTACACATCAGCCAGCACATTGTGACCACCGACCTACTATGAATGTAAACTCTTCCATGGCCACAATGCCACGATTTTGATTAGAGTTTGTGCGAGGTTTGATGTGATTAGTGGGTGGTTCAAGTGTCGTGCCGGAACATCGTTTCTTACAAATCAAAAACAATGTACACATCAGCCAGCACATTGTGACCACCGACCTACTATGAATGTAAACTCTTCCATGGTCACAATGCCACGATTTTGATTAGAGTTTGCGCGAGGTTTGATGTGATTAGTGGGTGGTTCAAGTGTCGTGCCGGAACATCTTTTCATACAAATCAAAACCTATGTTCACATCAGCCAGCACATTGTGACCACCGACCTACTATGAATGTAAACTCTTCCATGGCCACAATGCCACGATTTTGATTAGAGTTTGCGCGAGGTTTGATCTGATTACTGGGTGGTTCAAGTGTCTTGCCGGAACATCTTTTCATACAAATCAAAAGCTATGTACACATCAGCCAGCACATTGTGACCATCGACCTACTATGAATGTAAACTCTTCCATGGTCACAATGCCACGATTTTGATTAGAGTTTGCGCGAGGTTTGATCTGATTACTGGGTGGTTCAAGTGTCGTGCCGGAACATCTTTTCTTACAATTCAAAAACGATGTACACGTCAGCCAGCACATTGTGACCACCGACCTACTATGAATGTAAACTCTTCCATGGCCACAATGCCACGATTTTGATTAGAGTTTGCGCGAGGTTTGATGTGATTAGTGGGTGGTTCAAGTGTCGTGCCGGAACATCTTTTCATTCAAATCAAAAACTATGTACACATCAGCCAGCACATTGTGACCACCGACCTACTATGAATGTAAACTCTTCCATGGTCACAATGCCACGATTTTGATTAGAGTTTGCGCGAGGTTTGATCTGATTACTGGGTGGTTCAAGTGTCGTGCCGGAACATCTTTTCATACAAATCAAAAACTATGTACACATCAGCCAGCACATTGTGACCACCGAACTACTATGAATGTAAACTCTTCCATGGTCACAATGCCACGATTTTGATTAGAGTTTGCGCGAGGTTTGATCTGATTACTGGGTGGTTCAAGTGTCGTGCCAGAACATCTTTTCATACAAATCAAAAACTATGTACACATCAGCCAGCACATTGTGACCACCGACCTACTATGAATGTAAACTCTTCCATGGCCACAATGCCACGATTTTGATTAGAGTTTGCGCGAGGTTTGATGTGATTATTGGGTGGTTCAAGTGTCGTGCCGGAACATCTTTTCATACAAATCAAAAACTATGTACACATCAGCCAGCACATTGTGACCACCGACCTACTATGAATGTAAACTCTTCCATGGTCACAATGCCACGATTTTGATTAGAGTTTGCGCGAGGTTTGATCTGATTACTGGGTGGTTCAAGTGTCGTGCCGGAACATCTTTTCTTACAAATCAAAAACTATGTACACATCAGCCAGCACATTGTGACCACCGACCTACTATGAATGTAAACTCTTCCATGGTCACAATGCCACGATTTTGATTAGAGTTTGCGCGAGGTTTGATGTGATTACTGGGTGGTTCAAGTGTCGTGCCGGAACATCTTTTCATACAAATCAAAAACTATGTACACATCAGCCAGCACATTGTGACCACCGACCTACTATGAATGTAAACTCTTCCATGGCCACAATGCCACGATTTTGATTAGAGTTTGTGCGAGGTTTGATGTGATTAGTGGGTGGTTCAAGTGTCGTGCCGGAACATCGTTTCTTACAAATCATAAACAATGTACACATCAGCCAGCACATTGTGACCACCGACCTACTATGAATGTAAACTCTTCCATGGTCACAATGCCACGATTTTGATTAGAGTTTGCGCGAGGTTTGATGTGATTAGTGGGTGGTTCAAGTGTCGTGCCGGAACATCTTTTCATACAAATCAAAACCTATGTTCACATCAGCCAGCACATTGTGACCACCGACCTACTATGAATGTAAACTCTTCCATGGCCACAATGCCACGATTTTGATTAGAGTTTGCGCGAGGTTTGATGTGATTAGTGGGTGGTTCAAGTGTCTTGCCGGAACATCTTTTCATACAAATCAAAAACTATGTACACATCAGCCAGCACATTGTGACCACCGACCTACTATGAATGTAAACTCTTCCATGGCCACAATGCCACGATTTTGATTAGAGTTTGCGCGAGGTTTGAACTGATTACTGGGTGGTTCAAGTGTCGTGCCGGAACATCTTTTCTTACAAATCAAAAACTATGTACACATCAGCCAGCACATTGTGACCACCGACCTACTATGAATGTAAACTCTTCCATGGTCACAATGCCACGATTTTGATTAGAGTTTGCGCGAGGTTTGATGTGATTACTGGGTGGTTCAAGTGTCGTGCCGGAACATCTTTTCATACAAATCAAAAACTATGTACACATCAGCCAGCACATTGTGACCACCGACCTACTATGAATGTAAACTCTTCCATGGCCACAATGCCACGATTTTGATTAGAGTTTGTGCGAGGTTTGATGTGATTAGTGGGTGGTTCAAGTGTCGTGCCGGAACATCTTTTCTTACAAATCAAAAACTATGTACACATCAGCCAGCACATTGTGACCACCGACCTACTATGAATGTAAACTCTTCCATGGTCACAATGCCACGATTTTGATTAGAGTTTGCGCGAGGTTTGATCTGATTACTGGGTGGTTCAAGTGTCGTGCCGGAACATGTTTTCTTACAAATCAAAAACTATGTACACATCAGCCAGCACATTGTGACCACCGACCAACTATGAATGTAAACTCTTCCATGGTCACAATGCCACGATTTTGATTAGAGTTTGCGCGAGGTTTGATGTGATTAATGGGTGGTTCAAGTGTCGTGCCGGAACATCGTTTCTTACAAATCAAAAACTATGTACACATCAGCCAGCACATTGTGACCACCGACCTACTATGAATGTAAACTCTTCCATGGTCACAATGCCACGATTTTGATTAGAGTTTGCACAAGGTTTGATCTGATTACTGGGTAGTTCAAGTGTCGTGCCCGAACATCTTTTCTTACAAATCAAAAACTATGTACACATCAGCCAGCACATTGTGACCACCGACCTACTATGAATGTAAACTCTTCCATGGTCACAATGCCACGATTTTGATTAGAGTTTGCGCGAGGTTTGATGTGATTAGTGGGTGGTTCAAGTGTCGTGCCGAAAAATCTTTTCATACAAATCAAAAACTATGTACACATCAGCCAGCACATTGTGACCACCGACCTACTATGAATGTAAACTCTTCCATGGTCAGAATGCCACCATTTTGATTAGAGTTTGCGCGAGGTTTGATGTGATTACTGGGTGGTTCAAGTGTCGTGCCCGAACATCTTTTCTTACAAATCAAAAACTATGTACACATCAGCCAGCACATTGTGACCACCGACCTACTATGAATGTAAACTCTTCCATGGTCACAATGCCACGATTTTGATTAGAGTTTGCGCGAGGTTTGATGTGATTAGTGGGTGGTTCAAGTGTCGTGCCGAAAAATCTTTTCATACAAATCAAATACTATGTACACATCAGCCAGCACATTGTGACCACCGACCTACTATGAATGTAAACTCTTCCATGGTCACAATGCCACGATTTTGATTAGAGTTTGCGCGAGGTTTGATGTGATTACTGGGTGGTTCAAGTGTCGTGCCGGAACATCTTTTCATACAAATCAAAAACTATGTACACATCAGCCAGCACATTGTGACCACCGACCTACTATGAATGTAAACTCTTCCATGGCCACAATGCCACGATTTTGATTAGAGTTTGTGCGAGGTTTGATGTGATTAGTGGGTGGTTCAAGTGTCGTGCCGGAACATCTTTTCTTAAAAATCAAAAACTATGTACACATCAGCCAGCACATTGTGACCACCGACCTACTATGAATGTAAACTCTTCCATGGTCACAATGCCACGATTTTGATTAGAGTTTGCGCGAGGTTTGATCTGATTACTGGGTGGTTCAAGTGTCGTGCCGGAACATGTTTTCTTACAAATCAAAAACTATGTACACATCAGCCAGCACATTGTGACCACCGACCAACTATGAATGTAAACTCTTCCATGGTCACAATGCCACGATTTTGATTAGAGTTTGCGCGAGGTTTGATGTGATTAATGGGTGGTTCAAGTGTCGTGCCGGAACATCGTTTCTTACAAATCAAAAACTATGTACACATCAGCCAGCACATTGTGACCACCGACCTACTATGAATGTAAACTCTTCCATGGTCACAATGCCACGATTTTGATTAGAGTTTGCGCAAGGTTTGATCTGATTACTGGGTGGTTCAAGTGTCGTGCCCGAACATCTTTTCTTACAAATCAAAAACTATGTACACATCAGCCAGCACATTGTGACCACCGACCTACTATGAATGTAAACTCTTCCATGGTCACAATGCCACGATTTTGATTAGAGTTTGCGCGAGGTTTGATGTGATTAGTGGGTGGTTCAAGTGTCGTGCCGAAAAATCTTTTCATACAAATCAAAAACTATGTACACATCAGCCAGCACATTGTGACCACCGACCTACTATGAATGTAAACTCTTCCATGGTCAGAATGCCACCATTTTGATTAGAGTTTGCGCGAGGTTTGATGTGATTATTGGGTGGTTCAAGTGTCGTGCCGGAACATCTTTTCATACAAATCAAAAACTATGTACACATCAGCCAGCACATTGTGACCACCGACCTAAAATGAATGTAAACTCTTCCATGGTCACAATGCCACGATTTTGATTAGAGTTTGCGCGAGGTTTGATCTGATTACTGGGTGGTTCAAGTGTCGTGCCGGAACATCTTTTCTTACAAATCAAAAACTATGTACACATCAGCCAGCACATTGTGACCACCGACCTACTATGAATGTAAACTCTTCCATGGTCACAATGCCACGATTTTGATTAGAGTTTGCGCGAGGTTTGATGTGATTACTGGGTGGTTCAAGTGTCGTGCCGGAACATCTTTTCATACAAATCAAAAACTATGTACACATCAGCCAGCACATTGTGACCACCGACCTACTATGAATGTAAACTCTTCCATGGCCACAATGCCACGATTTTGATTAGAGTTTGTGCGAGGTTTGATGAGATTAGTGGGTGGTTCAAGTGTCGTGCCGGAACATCGTTTCTTACAAATCAAAAACAATGTACACATCAGCCAGCACATTGTGACCACCGACCTACTATGAATGTAAACTCTTCCATGGTCACAATGCCACGATTTTGATTAGAGTTTGCGCGAGGTTTGATGTGATTAGTGGGTGGTTCAAGTGTCGTGCCGGAACATCTTTTCATACAAATCAAAACCTATGTTCACATCAGCCAGCACATTGTGACCACCGACCTACTATGAATGTAAACTCTTCCATGGCCTTAATGCCACGATTTTGATTAGAGTTTGCGCGAGGTTTGATGTGATTAGTGGGTGGTTCAAGTGTCTTGCCGGAACATCTTTTCATACAAATCAAAAGCTATGTACACATCAGCCAGCGCATTGTGACCATCGACCTACTATGAATGTAAACTCTTCCATGGTCACAATGCCACGATTTTGATTAGAGTTTGCGCGAGGTTTGATGTGATTACTGGGTGGTTCAAGTGTCGTGCCGGAACATCTTTTCTTACAATTCAAAAACTATGTACACGTCAGCCAGCACATTGTGACCACCGACCTACTATGAATGTAAAGTCTTCCATGGCCACAATGCCACGATTTTGATTAGAGTTTGCGCGAGGTTTGATGTGATTAGTGGGTGGTTCAAGTGTCGTGCCGGAACATCTTTTCATTCAAATCAAAAACTATGTACACATCAGCCAGCACATTGTGACCACCGACCTACTATGAATGTAAACTCTTCCATGGTCACAATGCCACGATTTTGATTAGAGTTTGCGCGAGGTTTGATGTGATTAGTGGGTGGTTCAAGTGTCGTGCCGGAACATCTTTTCATACAAATCAAAAACTATGTACACATCAGCCAGCACATTGTGACCACCGAACTACTATGAATGTAAACTCTTCCATGGTCACAATGCCACGATTTTGATTAGAGTTTGCGCGAGGTATGATCTGATTACTGGGTGGTTCAAGTGTCGTGCCGGAACATCTTTTCATACAAATCAAAAACTATGTACACATCAGCCAGCACATTGTGACCACCGACCTACTATGAATGTAAACTCTTCCATGGCCACAATGCCACGATTTTGATTAGAGTTTGCGCGAGGTTTGATGTGATTATTGGGTGGTTCAAGTGTCGTGCCGGAACATCTTTTCATACAAATCAAAAACTATGTACACATCAGCCAGCACATTGTGACCACCGACCTACTATGAATGTAAACTCTTCCATGGTCACAATGCCACGATTTTGATTAGAGTTTGCGCGAGGTTTGATGTGATTACTGGGTGGTTCAAGTGTCGTGCCGGAACATCTTTTCTTACAAATCAAAAACTATGTACACATCAGCCAGCACATTGTGACCACCGACCTACTATGAATGTAAACTCTTCCATGGTCACAATGCCACGATTTTGATTAGAGTTTGCGCGAGGTTTGATGTGATTACTGGGTGGTTCAAGTGTCGTGCCGGAACATCTTTTCATACAAATCAAAAACTATGTACACATCAGCCAGCACATTGTGACCACCGACCTACTATGAATGTAAACTCTTCCATGGCCACAATGCCACGATTTTGATTAGAGTTTGTGCGAGGTTTGATGTGATTAGTGGGTGGTTCAAGTGTCGTGCCGGAACATCGTTTCTTACAAATCAAAAACAATGTACACATCAGCCAGCACATTGTGACCACCGACCTACTATGAATGTAAACTCTTCCATGGTCACAATGCCACGATTTTGATTAGAGTTTGCGCGAGGTTTGATGTGATTAGTGGGTGGTTCAAGTGTCGTGCCGGAACATCTTTTCATACAAATCAAAACCTATGTTCACATCAGCCAGCACATTGTGACCACCGACCTACTATGAATGTAAACTCTTCCATGGCCACAATGCCACGATTTTGATTAGAGTTTGCGCGAGGTTTGATGTGATTAGTGGGTGGTTCAAGTGTCTTGCCGGAACATCTTTTCATACAAATCAAAAGCTATGTACACATCAGCCAGCACATTGTGACCATCGACCTACTATGAATGTAAACTCTTCCATGGTCACAATGCCACGATTTTGATTAGAGTTTGCGCGAGGTTTGATCTGATTACTGGGTGGTTCAAGTGTCGTGCCGGAACATCTTTTCTTACAATTCAAAAACGATGTACACGTCAGCCAGCACATTGTGACCACCGACCTACTATGAATGTAAACTCTTCCATGGCCACAATGCCACGATTTTGATTAGAGTTTGCGCGAGGTTTGATGTGATTAGTGGGTGGTTCAAGTGTCGTGCCGGAACATCTTTTCATTCAAATCAAAAACTATGTACACATCAGCCAGCACATTGTGACCACCGACCTACTATGAATGTAAACTCTTCCATGGTCACAATGCCACGATTTTGATTAGAGTTTGCGCGAGGTTTGATCTGATTACTGGGTGGTTCAAGTGTCGTGCCGGAACATCTTTTCATACAAATCAAAAACTATGTACACATCAGCCAGCACATTGTGACCACCGAACTACTATGAATGTAAACTCTTCCATGGTCACAATGCCACGATTTTGATTAGAGTTTGCGCGAGGTTTGATCTGATTACTGGGTGGTTCAAGTGTCGTGCCGGAACATCTTTTCATACAAATCAAAAACTATGTACACATCAGCCAGCACATTGTGACCACCGACCTACTATGAATGTAAACTCTTCCATGGCCACAATGCCACGATTTTGATTAGAGTTTGCGCGAGGTTTGATGTGATTATTGGGTGGTTCAAGTGTCGTGCCGGAACATCTTTTCATACAAATCAAAAACTATGTACACATCAGCCAGCACATTGTGACCACCGACCTACTATGAATGTAAACTCTTCCATGGTCACAATGCCACGATTTTGATTAGAGTTTGCGCGAGGTTTGATCTGATTACTGGGTGGTTCAAGTGTCGTGCCGGAACATCTTTTCTTACAAATCAAAAACTATGTACACATCAGCCAGCACATTGTGACCACCGACCTACTATGAATGTAAACTCTTCCATGGTCACAATGCCACGATTTTGATTAGAGTTTGCGCGAGGTTTGATGTGATTACTGGGTGTTTCAAGTGTCGTGCCGGAACATCTTTTCATACAAATCAAAAACTATGTACACATCAGCCAGCACATTGTGACCACCGACCTACTATGAATGTAAACTCTTCCATGGCCACAATGCCACGATTTTGATTAGAGTTTGTGCGAGGTTTGATGTGATTAGTGGGTGGTTCAAGTGTCGTGCCGGAACATCGTTTCTTACAAATCAAAAACAATGTACACATCAGCCAGCACATTGTGACCACCGACCTACTATGAATGTAAACTCTTCCATGGTCACAATGCCACGATTTTGATTAGAGTTTGCGCGAGGTTTGATGTGATTAGTGGGTGGTTCAAGTGTCGTGCCGGAACATCTTTTCATACAAATCAAAACCTATGTTCACATCAGCCAGCACATTGTGACCACCGACCTACTATGAATGTAAACTCTTCCATGGCCACAATGCCACGATTTTGATTAGAGTTTGCGCGAGGTTTGATGTGATTAGTGGGTGGTTCAAGTGTCTTGCCGGAACATCTTTTCATACAAATCAAAAGCTATGTACACATCAGCCAGCACATTGTGACCATCGACCTACTATGAATGTAAACTCTTCCATGGTCACAATGCCACGATTTTGATTAGAGTTTGCGCGAGGTTTGATGTGATTACTGGGTGGTTCAAGTGTCGTGCCGGAACATCTTTTCTTACAATTCAAAAACTATGTACACATCAGCCAGCACATTGTGACCACCGACCTACTATGAATGTAAACTCTTCCATGGCCACAATGCCACGATTTTGATTAGAGTTTGCGCGAGGTTTGATGTGATTAGTGGGTGGTTCAAGTGTTGTGCCGGAACATCTTTTCATTCAAATCAAAAACTATGTACACATCAACCAGCACATTGTGACCACCGACCTACTATGAATGTAAACTCTTCCATGGTCACAATGCCACGATTTTGATTAGAGTTTGCGCGAGGTTTGATGTGATTAGTGGGTGGTTCAAGTGTCGTGCCAGAACATCTTTTCATACAAATCAAAACCTATGTTCACATCAGCCAGCACATTGTGACCACCGACCTACTATGAATGTTAACTCTTCCATGGCCACAATGCCACGATTTTGATTAGAGTTTGCGCGAGGTTTGATCTGATTACTGGGTGGTTCAAGTGTCGTGCCGGAACATCTTTTCATACAAATCAAAACCTATGTTCACATCAGCCAGCACATTGTGACCACCGACCTACTATGAATGCAAACTCTTCCATGGCCACAATGCCACGATTTTGATTAGAGTTTGCGCGAGGTTTGATGTGATTAGTGGGTGGTTCAAGTGTCGTGCCGGAACATCTTTCATTCAAATAAAAAACTATGTACACATCAGCCAGCACATTGTGGCCACCGACCTACTATGAATGTAAACTCTTCCATGGTCACAATGCCACGATTTTGATTAGAGTTTGCGCGAGGTTTGATCTGATTACTGGGTGGTTCAAGTGTCGTGCCGGAACATCTTTTCATACAAATCAAAAACTATGTACACATCAGCCAGCACATTGTGACCACCGAACTACTATGAATGTAAACTCTTCCATGGTCACAATGCCACGATTTTGATTAGAGTTTGCGCGAGGTTTGATCTGATTACTGGGTGGTTCAAGTGTCGTGCCGGAACATCTTTTCTTACAAATCAAAAACTATGTACACATCAGCCAGCACATTGTGACCACCGAACTACTATGAATGTAAACTCTTCCATGGTCACAATGCCACGATTTTGATTAGAGTTTGCGCGAGGTTTGATGTGATTACTGGGTGGTTCAAGTGTCGTGCCGGAACATCTTTTCATACAAATCAAAAACTATGTACACATCAGCCAGCACATTGTGACCACCGACCTACTATGAATGTAAACTCTTCCATGGTCACAATGCCATGATTTTGATTAGAGTTTGCGCGAGGTTTGATCTGATTACTGGGTGGTTCAAGTGTCGTGCCGGAACATCTTTTCTTACAAATCAAAAACTATGTACACATCAGCCAGCACATTGTGACCACCGACCTACTATGAATGTAAACTCTTCCATGGTCACAATGCCACGATTTTGATTAGAGTTTGCGCGAGGTTTGATGTGATTAGTGGGTGGTTCAAGTGTCGTGCCGGAACATCTTTTCATACAAATCAAAACCTATGTTCACATCAGCCAGCACATTGTGACCACCGACCTACTATGAATGTTAACTCTTCCATGGCCACAATGCCACGATTTTGATTAGAGTTTGCGCGAGGTTTGATGTGATTAGTGGGTGGTTCAAGTGTCGTGCCGGAACATCTTTTCATACAAATCAAAAGCTATGTACACATCGGCAAGCACATTGTGACCATCGACCTACTATGAATGTAAACTCTTCCATGGTCACAATGCCACCATTTTGATTAGAGTTTGCGCGAGGTTTGATGTGATTACTGGGTGGTTCAAGTGTCGTGCCGGAACATCTTTTCTTACAATTCAAAAACTATGTACACATCAGCCAGCACATTGTGACCACCGACCTACTATGAATGTAAACTCTTCCATGGCCACAATGCCACCATTTTGATTAGAGTTTGCGCGAGGTTTGATGTGATTAGTGGGTGGTTCAAGTGTCTTGCCGGAACATCTTTTCATACAAATCAAAAGCTATGTACACATCGGCCAGCACATTGTGACCATCGACCTACTATGAATGTAAACTCTTCCATGGTCACAATGCCACGATTTTGATTAGAGTTTGCGCGAGGTTTGATGTGATTACTGGGTGGTTCAAGTGTCGTGCCGGAACATCTTTTCTTACAATTCAAAAACTATGTACACATCAGCCAGCACATTGTGACCACCGACCTACTATGAATGTAAACTCTTCCATGGCCACAATGCCACGATTTTGATTAGAGTTTGCGCGAGGTTTGATGTGATTAGTGGGTGGTTCAAGTGTCGTGCCGGAACATCTTTTCATACAAATCAAAAACTATGTACACATCAGCCAGCACATTGTGACCACCGACCTACTATGAATGTAAACTCTTCCATGGTCACAATGCCACGATTTTGATTAGAGTTTGCGCGAGGTTTGATCTGATTACTGGGTGGTTCAAGTGTCGTGCCGGAACATCTTTTCATACAAATCAAAAACTATGTACACATCAGCCAGCACATTGTGACCACCGAACTACTATGAATGTAAACTCTTCCATGGTCACAATGCCACGATTTTGATTAGAGTTTGCGCGAGGTTTGATCTGATTACTGGGTGGTTCAAGTGTCGTGCCGGAACATCTTTTCTTACAAATCAAAAACTATGTACACATCAGCCAGCACATTGTGACCACCGACCTACTATGAATGTAAACTCTTCCATGGTCTCAATGCCACGATTTTGATTAGAGTTTGCGCGAGGTTTGATCTGATTACTGGGTGGTTCAAGTGTCGTGCCGGAACATCTTTTCTTACAAATCAAAAACTATGTACACATCAGCCAGCACATTGTGACCACCGACCTACTATGAATGTAAACTCTTCCATGGTCACAATGCCACGATTTTGATTAGAGTTTGCGCGAGGTTTGATGTGATTAGTGGGTGGTTCAAGTGTCGTGCCGGAACATCTTTTCATACAAATCAAAACCTATGTTCACATCAGCCAGCACATTGTGACCACCGACCTACTATGAATGTAAACTCTTCCATGGTCACAATGCCACGATTTTGATTAGAGTTTGCGCGAGGTTTGATGTGATTACTGGGTGGTTCAAGTGTCGTGCCGGAACATCTTTTCTTACAATTCAAAAACTATGTACACATCAGCCAGCACATTGTGACCACCGACCTACTATGAATGTAAACTCTTCCATGGCCACAATGCCACGATTTTGATTAGAGTTTGCGCGAGGTTTGATGTGATTAGTGGGTGGTTCAAGTGTCGTGCCGGAACATCTTTTCATACAAATCAAAAACTATGTACACATCAGCCAGCACATTGTGACCACCGACCTACTATGAATGTAAACTCTTCCATGGTCACAATGCCACGATTTTGATTAGAGTTTGCGCGAGGTTTGATCTGATTACTGGGTGGTTCAAGTGTCGTGCCGGAACATCTTTTCATACAAATCAAATACTATGTACACATCAGCCAGCACATTGTGACCACCGAACTACTATGAATGTAAACTCTTCCATGGTCACAATGCCACGATTTTGATTAGAGTTTGCGCGAGGTTTGATCTGATTACTGGGTGGTTCAAGTGTCGTGCCGGAACATCTTTTCTTACAAATCAAAAACTATGTACACATCAGCCAGCACATTGTGACCACCGACCTACTATGAATGTAAACTCTTCCATGGTCACAATGCCACGATTTTGATTAGAGTTTGCGCGAGGTTTGATGTGATTACTGGGTGGTTCAAGTGTCGTGCCGGAACATCTTTTCATACAAATCAAAAACTATGTACACATCAGCCAGCACATTGTGACCACCGACCTACTATGAATGTAAACTCTTCCATGGTCACAATGCCACGATTTTGATTAGAGTTTGCGCGAGGTTTGATCTGATTACTGGGTGGTTCAAGTGTCGTGCCGGAACATCTTTTCTTACAAATCAAAAACTATGTACACATCAGCCAGCACATTGTGACCACCGACCTACTATGAATGTAAACTCTTCCATGGTCACAATGCCACGATTTTGATTAGAGTTTGCGCGAGGTTTGATCTGATTACTGGGTGGTTCAAGTGTCGTGCCGGAACATCTTTTCATACAAATCAAAAACTATGTACACATCAGCCAGCACATTGTGACCACCGACCTACTATGAATGTAAACTCTTCCATGGTCACAATGCCATGATTTTGATTAGAGTTTGCACGAGGTTTGATCTGATTACTGGGTGGTTCAAGTGTCGTGCCGGAACATCTTTTCTTACAAATCAAAAACTATGTACACATCAGCCAGCACATTGTGACCACCGACCTACTATGAATGTAAACTCTTCCATGGTCACAATGCCACGATTTTGATTAGAGTTTGCGCGAGGTTTGATGTGATTAGTGGGTGGTTCAAGTGTCGTGCCGGAACATCTTTTCATACAAATCAAAACCTATGTTCACATCAGCCAGCACATTGTGACCACCGACCTACTATGAATGTAAACTCTTCCATGGCCACAATGCCACGATTTTGATTAGAGTTTGCGCGAGGTTTGATGTGATTAGTGGGTGGTTCAAGTGTCGTGCCAGAACATCTTTTCATACAAATCAAAAGCTATGTACACATCGGCAAGCACATTGTGACCATCGACCTACTATGAATGTAAACTCTTCCATGGTCACAATGCCACCATTTTGATTAGAGTTTGCGCGAGGTTTGATGTGATTACTGGGTGGTTCAAGTGTCGTGCCGGAACATCTTTTCTTACAATTCAAAAACTATGTACACATCAGCCAGCACATTGTGACCACCGACCTACTATGAATGTAAACTCTTCCATGGCCACAATGCCACGATTTTGATTAGAGTTTGCGCGAGGTTTGATGTGATTAGTGGGTGGTTCAAGTGTCGTGCCGGAACATCTTTTCATACAAATCAAAAACTATGTACACATCAGCCAGCACATTGTGACCACCGACCTACTATGAATGTAAACTCTTCCATGGTCACAATGCCACGATTTTGATTAGAGTTTGCGCGAGGTTTGATGTGATTACTGGGTGGTTCAAGTGTCGTGCCGGAACATCTTTTCTTACAAATCAAAAGCTATGTACACATCAGCCAGCACATTGTGACCACCGACCTACTATGAATGTAAACTCTTCCATGGTCACAATGCCACGATTTTGATTAGAGTTTGCGCGAGGTTTGATGTGATTAGTGGGTGGTTCAAGTGTCGTGCCGGAACATCTTTTCTTACAAATCAAAAACTATGTACACATCAGCCAGCACATTGTGACCACCGACCAACTGTGAATGTAAACTCTTCCATGGTCAGAATGCCACCATTTTGATTAGAGTTTGCGCGAGGTTTGATGTGATTACTGGGTGGTTCAAGTGTCGTGCCGGAACATCTTTTCATACAAATCAAAAACTATGTACACATCAGCCAGCACATTGTGGTGGTGGGTGGTGGTGGTTGTTAGTGTTTAACGTCCCGTCGACAACGAGGTCATTAGAGACGGAGCGCAAGCTCGGGTTAGGGAAGGATTGGGAAGGAAATCGGCCGTGCCCTTTCAAAGGAACCATCCCGGCATTTGCCTGAAACGATTTAGGGAAATCACGGAAAACCTATATCAGGATGGCTGGAGACGGGATTGAACCGTCGTCCTCCCGAATGCGAGTCCAGTGTGCTAACCACTGCGCCACCTCGCTCGGTCAGCACATTGTGACCACCGACCTACTATGAATGTAAACTCTTCCATGGTCACAATGCCACGATTTTGATTAGAGTTTGCGCGAGGTTTGATGTGATTACTGGGTGGTTCAAGTGTCGTGCCGGAACATCTTTTCTTACAAATCAAAAGCTATGTACACATCAGCCAGCACATTGTGACCACCGACCTACTATGAATGTAAACTCTTCCATGGTCACAATGCCACGATTTTGATTAGAGTTTGCGCGAGGTTTGATGTGATTACTGGGTGGTTCAAGTGTCGTGCCGGAACATCTTTTCTTACAAATCAAAAACTATGTACACATCAGCCAGCACATTGTGACCACCGACCAACTGTGAATGTAAACTCTTCCATGGTCAGAATGCCACCATTTTGATTAGAGTTTGCGCGAGGTTTGATGTGATTACTGGGTGGTTCAAGTGTCGTGCCGGAACATCTTTTCATACAAATCAAAAACTATGTACACATCAGCCAGCACATTGTGGTGGTGGGTGGTGGTGGTTGTTAGTGTTTAACGTCCCGTCGACAACGAGGTCATTAGAGACGGAGCGCAAGCTCGGGTTAGGGAAGGATTGGGAAGGAAATCGGCCGTGCCCTTTCAAAGGAACCATCCCGGCATTTGCCTGAAACGATTTAGGGAAATCACGGAAAACCTATATCAGGATGGCTGGAGACGGGATTGAACCGTCGTCCTCCCGAATGCGAGTCCAGTGTGCTAACCACTGCGCCACCTCGCTCGGTCAGCACATTGTGACCACCGACCTACTATGAATGTAAACTCTTCCATGGCCACAATGCCACGATTTTGATTAGAGTTTGCGCGAGGTTTGATGTGATTAGTGGGTGGTTCAAGTGTCGTGCCGGAACATCTTTTCATTCAAATCAAAAACTATGTACACATCAGCCAGCACATTGTGACCACCGACCTACTATGAATGTAAACTCTTCCATGGTCACAATGCCACGATTTTGATTAGAGTTTGCGCGAGGTTTGATCTGATTACTGGGTGGTTCAAGTGTCGTGCCGGAACATCTTTTCATACAAATCAAAAACTATGTACACATCAGCCAGCACATTGTGACCACCGAACTACTATGAATGTAAACTCTTCCATGGTCACAATGCCACGATTTTGATTAGAGTTTGCGCGAGGTTTGATCTGATTACTGGGTGGTTCAAGTGTCGTGCCGGAACATCTTTTCATACAAATCAAAAACTATGTACACATCAGCCAGCACATTGTGACCACCGACCTACTATGAATGTAAACTCTTCCATGGCCACAATGCCACGATTTTGATTAGAGTTTGCGCGAGGTTTGATGTGATTATTGGGTGGTTCAAGTGTCGTGCCGGAACATCTTTTCATACAAATCAAAAACTATGTACACATCAGCCAGCACATTGTGACCACCGACCTACTATGAATGTAAACTCTTCCATGGTCACAATGCCACGATTTTGATTAGAGTTTGCGCGAGGTTTGATGTGATTACTGGGTGGTTCAAGTGTCGTGCCGGAACATCTTTTCTTACAAATCAAAAACTATGTACACATCAGCCAGCACATTGTGACCACCGACCTACTATGAATGTAAACTCTTCCATGGTCACAATGCCACGATTTTGATTAGAGTTTGCGCGAGGTTTGATGTGATTAGTGGGTGGTTCAAGTGTCGTGCCGGAACATCTTTTCATACAAATCAAAAACTATGTACACATCAGCCAGCACATTGTGACCACCGACCTACTATGAATGTAAACTCTTCCATGGCCACAATGCCACGATTTTGATTAGAGTTTGTGCGAGGTTTGATGTGATTAGTGGGTGGTTCAAGTGTCGTGCCGGAACATCGTTTCTTACAAATCAAAAACAATGTACACATCAGCCAGCACATTGTGACCACCGACCTACTATGAATGTAAACTCTTCCATGGTCACAATGCCACGATTTTGATTAGAGTTTGCGCGAGGTTTGATGTGATTAGTGGGTGGTTCAAGTGTCGTGCCGGAACATCTTTTCATACAAATCAAAACCTATGTTCACATCAGCCAGCACATTGTGACCACCGACCTACTATGAATGTAAACTCTTCCATGGCCACAATGCCACGATTTTGATTAGAGTTTGCGCGAGGTTTGATGTGATTAGTGGGTGGTTCAAGTGTCTTGCCGGAACATCTTTTCATACAAATCAAAAGCTATGTACACATCAGCCAGCACATTGTGACCATCGACCTACTATGAATGTAAACTCTTCCATGGTCACAATGCCACGATTTTGATTAGAGTTTGCGCGAGGTTTGATCTGATTACTGGGTGGTTCAAGTGTCGTGCCGGAACATCTTTTCTTACAATTCAAAAACGATGTACACGTCAGCCAGCACATTGTGACCACCGACCTACTATGAATGTAAACTCTTCCATGGCCACAATGCCACGATTTTGATTAGAGTTTGCGCGAGGTTTGATGTGATTAGTGGGTGGTTCAAGTGTCGTGCCGGAACATCTTTTCATTCAAATCAAAAACTATGTACACATCAGCCAGCACATTGTGACCACCGACCTACTATGAATGTAAACTCTTCCATGGTCACAATGCCACGATTTTGATTAGAGTTTGCGCGAGGTTTGATCTGATTACTGGGTGGTTCAAGTGTCGTGCCGGAACATCTTTTCATACAAATCAAAACCTATGTTCACATCAGCCAGCACATTGTGACCACCGAACTACTATGAATGTAAACTCTTCCATGGTCACAATGCCACGATTTTGATTAGAGTTTGCGCGAGGTTTGATCTGATTACTGGGTGGTTCAAGTGTCGTGCCGGAACATCTTTTCATACAAATCAAAAACTATGTACACATCAGCCAGCACATTGTGACCACCGACCTACTATGAATGTAAACTCTTCCATGGCCACAATGCCACGATTTTGATTAGAGTTTGCGCGAGGTTTGATGTGATTATTGGGTGGTTCAAGTGTCGTGCCGGAACATCTTTTCATACAAATCAAAAACTATGTACACATCAGCCAGCACATTGTGACCACCGACCTACTATGAATGTAAACTCTTCCATGGTCACAATGCCACGATTTTGATTAGAGTTTGCGCGAGGTTTGATCTGATTACTGGGTGGTTCAAGTGTCGTGCCGGAACATCTTTTCTTACAAATCAAAAACTATGTACACATCAGCCAGCACATTGTGACCACCGACCTACTATGAATGTAAACTCTTCCATGGTCACAATGCCATGATTTTGATTAGAGTTTGCGCGAGGTTTGATCTGATTACTGGGTGGTTCAAGTGTCGTGCCGGAACATCTTTTCTTACAAATCAAAAACTATGTACACATCAGCCAGCACATTGTGACCACCGACCTACTATGAATGTAAACTCTTCCATGGTCACAATGCCACGATTTTGATTAGAGTTTGCGCGAGGTTTGATCTGATTACTGGGTGGTTCAAGTGTCGTGCCGGAACATCTTTTCATACAAATCAAAACCTATGTTCACATCAGCCAGCACATTGTGACCACCGACCTACTATGAATGTAAACTCTTCCATGGCCACAATGCCACGATTTTGATTAGAGTTTGCGCGAGGTTTGATGTGATTAGTGGGTGGTTCAAGTGTCGTGCCAGAACATCTTTTCATACAAATCAAAAGCTATGTACACATCGGCAAGCACATTGTGACCATCGACCTACTATGAATGTAAACTCTTCCATGGTCACAATGCCACCATTTTGATTAGAGTTTGCGCGAGGTTTGATGTGATTACTGGGTGGTTCAAGTGTCGTGCCGGAACATCTTTTCTTACAATTCAAAAACTATGTACACATCAGCCAGCACATTGTGACCACCGACCTACTATGAATGTAAACTCTTCCATGGCCACAATGCCACGATTTTGATTAGAGTTTGCGCGAGGTTTGATCTGATTACTGGGTGGTTCAAGTGTCGTGCCGGAACATCTTTTCATACAAATCAAAAACTATGTACACATCAGCCAGCACATTGTGACCACCGACCTACTATGAATGTAAACTCTTCCATGGTCACAATGCCACGATTTTGATTAGAGTTTGCGCGAGGTTTGATGTGATTACTGGGTGGTTCAAGTGTCGTGCCGGAACATCTTTTCTTACAAATCAAAAGCTATGTACACATCAGCCAGCACATTGTGACCACCGACCTACTATGAATGTAAACTCTTCCATGGTCACAATGCCACGATTTTGATTAGAGTTTGCGCGAGGTTTGATGTGATTACTGGGTGGTTCAAGTGTCGTGCCGGAACATCTTTTCTTACAAATCAAAAACTATGTACACATCAGCCAGCACATTGTGACCACCGACCAACTGTGAATGTAAACTCTTCCATGGTCAGAATGCCACCATTTTGATTAGAGTTTGCGCGAGGTTTGATGTGATTACTGGGTGGTTCAAGTGTCGTGCCGGAACATCTTTTCATACAAATCAAAAACTATGTACACATCAGCCAGCACATTGTGGTGGTGGGTGGTGGTGGTTGTTAGTGTTTAACGTCCCGTCGACAACGAGGTCATTAGAGACGGAGCGCAAGCTCGGGTTAGGGAAGGATTGGGAAGGAAATCGGCCGTGCCCTTTCAAAGGAACCATCCCGGCATTTGCCTGAAACGATTTAGGGAAATCACGGAAAACCTATATCAGGATGGCTGGAGACGGGATTGAACCGTCGTCCTCCCGAATGCGAGTCCAGTGTGCTAACCACTGCGCCACCTCGCTCGGTCAGCACATTGTGACCACCGACCTACTATGAATGTAAACTCTTCCATGGCCACAATGCCACGATTTTGATTAGAGTTTGCGCGAGGTTTGATGTGATTAGTGGGTGGTTCAAGTATCGTGCCGGAACATCTTTTCATTCAAATCAAAAACTATGTACACATCAGCCAGCACATTGTGACCACCGACCTACTATGAATGTAAACTCTTCCATGGTCACAATGCCACGATTTTGATTAGAGTTTGCGCGAGGTTTGATCTGATTACTGGGTGGTTCAAGTGTCGTGCCGGAACATCTTTTCATACAAATCAAAAACTATGTACACATCAGCCAGCACATTGTGACCACCGAACTACTATGAATGTAAACTCTTCCATGGTCACAATGCCACGATTTTGATTAGAGTTTGCGCGAGGTTTGATCTGATTACTGGGTGGTTCAAGTGTCGTGCCGGAACATCTTTTCATACAAATCAAAAACTATGTACACATCAGCCAGCACATTGTGACCACCGACCTACTATGAATGTAAACTCTTCCATGGCCACAATGCCACGATTTTGATTAGAGTTTGCGCGAGGTTTGATGTGATTATTGGGTGGTTCAAGTGTCGTGCCGGAACATCTTTTCATACAAATCAAAAACTATGTACACATCAGCCAGCACATTGTGACCACCGACCTACTATGAATGTAAACTCTTCCATGGTCACAATGCCACGATTTTGATTAGAGTTTGCGCGAGGTTTGATGTGATTACTGGGTGGTTCAAGTGTCGTGCCGGAACATCTTTTCTTACAAATCAAAAACTATGTACACATCAGCCAGCACATTGTGACCACCGACTTACTATGAATGTAAACTCTTCCATGGTCACAATGCCACGATTTTGATTAGAGTTTGCGCGAGGTTTGATGTGATTACTGGGTGGTTCAAGTGTCGTGCCGGAACATCTTTTCATACAAATCAAAACCTATGTACACATCAGCCAGCACATTGTGACCACCGACCTACTATGAATGTAAACTCTTCCATGGCCACAATGCCACGATTTTGATTAGAGTTTGTGCGAGGTTTGATGTGATTAGTGGGTGGTTCAAGTGTCGTGCCGGAACATCGTTTCTTACAAATCAAAAACAATGTACACATCAGCCAGCACATTGTGACCACCGACCTACTATGAATGTAAACTCTTCCATGGTCACAATGCCACGATTTTGATTAGAGTTTGCGCGAGGTTTGATGTGATTAGTGGGTGGTTCAAGTGTCGTGCCGGAACATCTTTTCATACAAATCAAAACCTATGTTCACATCAGCCAGCACATTGTGACCACCGACCTACTATGAATGTAAACTCTTCAATGGCCACAATGCCACGATTTTGATTAGAGTTTGCGCGAGGTTTGATGTGATTAGTGGGTGGTTCAAGTGTCTTGCCGGAACATCTTTTCATACAAATCAAAAGCTATGTACACATCAGCCAGCACATTGTGACCATCGACCTACTATGAATGTAAACTCTTCCATGGTCACAATGCCACGATTTTGATTAGAGTTTGCGCGAGGTTTGATCTGATTACTGGGTGGTTCAAGTGTCGTGCCGGAACATCTTTTCTTACAATTCAAAAACGATGTACACGTCAGCCAGCACATTGTGACCACCGACCTACTATGAATGTAAACTCTTCCATGGCCACAATGCCACGATTTTGATTAGAGTTTGCGCGAGGTTTGATGTGATTAGTGGGTGGTTCAAGTGTCGTGCCGGAACATCTTTTCATTCAAATCAAAAACTATGTACACATCAGCCAGCACATTGTGACCACCGACCTACTATGAATGTAAACTCTTCCATGGTCACAATGCCACGATTTTGATTAGAGTTTGCGCGAGGTTTGATCTGATTACTGGGTGGTTCAAGTGTCGTGCCGGAACATCTTTTCATACAAATCAAAAACTATGTACACATCAGCCAGCACATTGTGACCACCGAACTACTATGAATGTAAACTCTTCCATGGTCACAATGCCACGATTTTGATTAGAGTTTGCGCGAGGTTTGATCTGATTACTGGGTGGTTCAAGTGTCGTGCCGTAACATCTTTTCATACAAATCAAAAACTATGTACACATCAGCCAGCACATTGTGACCACCGACCTACTATGAATGTAAACTCTTCCATGGCCACAATGCCACGATTTTGATTAGAGTTTGCGCGAGGTTTGATGTGATTATTGGGTGGTTCAAGTGTCGTGCCGGAACATCTTTTCATACAAATCAAAAACTATGTACACATCAGCCAGCACATTGTGACCACCGACCTACTATGAATGTAAACTCTTCCATGGTCACAATGCCACGATTTTGATTAGAGTTTGCGCGAGGTTTGATCTGATTACTGGGTGGTTCAAGTGTCGTGCCGGAACATCTTTTCTTACAAATCAAAAACTATGTACACATCAGCCAGCACATTGTGACCACCGACCTACTATGAATGTAAACTCTTCCATGGTCACAATGCCACGATTTTGATTAGAGTTTGCGCGAGGTTTGATGTGATTACTGGGTGTTTCAAGTGTCGTGCCGGAACATCTTTTCATACAAATCAAAAACTATGTACACATCAGCCAGCACATTGTGACCACCGACCTACTATGAATGTAAACTCTTCCATGGCCACAATGCCACGATTTTGATTAGAGTTTGTGCGAGGTTTGATGTGATTAGTGGGTGGTTCAAGTGTCGTGCCGGAACATCGTTTCTTACAAATCAAAAACAATGTACACATCAGCCAGCACATTGTGACCACCGACCTACTATGAATGTAAACTCTTCCATGGTCACAATGCCACGATTTTGATTAGAGTTTGCGCGAGGTTTGATGTGATTAGTGGGTGGTTCAAGTGTCGTGCCGGAACATCTTTTCATACAAATCAAAACCTATGTTCACATCAGCCAGCACATTGTGACCACCGACCTACTATGAATGTAAACTCTTCCATGGCCACAATGCCACGATTTTGATTAGAGTTTGCGCGAGGTTTGATGTGATTAGTGGGTGGTTCAAGTGTCTTGCCGGAACATCTTTTCATACAAATCAAAAGCTATGTACACATCAGCCAGCACATTGTGACCATCGACCTACTATGAATGTAAACTCTTCCATGGTCACAATGCCACGATTTTGATTAGAGTTTGCGCGAGGTTTGATGTGATTACTGGGTGGTTCAAGTGTCGTGCCGGAACATCTTTTCTTACAATTCAAAAACTATGTACACATCAGCCAGCACATTGTGACCACCGACCTACTATGAATGTAAACTCTTCCATGGCCACAATGCCACGATTTTGATTAGAGTTTGCGCGAGGTTTGATGTGATTAGTGGGTGGTTCAAGTGTTGTGCCGGAACATCTTTTCATTCAAATCAAAAACTATGTACACATCAGCCAGCACATTGTGACCACCGACCTACTATGAATGTAAACTCTTCCATGGTCACAATGCCACGATTTTGATTAGAGTTTGCGCGAGGTTTGATGTGATTAGTGGGTGGTTCAAGTGTCGTGCCGGAACATCTTTTCATACAAATCAAAACCTATGTTCACATCAGCCAGCACATTGTGACCACCGACCTACTATGAATGTTAACTCTTCCATGGCCACAATGCCACGATTTTGATTAGAGTTTGCGCGAGGTTTGATCTGATTACTGGGTGGTTCAAGTGTCGTGCCGGAACATCTTTTCATACAAATCAAAACCTATGTTCACATCAGCCAGCACATTGTGACCACCGACCTACTATGAATGCAAACTCTTCCATGGCCACAATGCCACGATTTTGATTAGAGTTTGCGCGAGGTTTGATGTGATTAGTGGGTGGTTCAAGTGTCGTGCCGGAACATCTTTTCATTCAAATAAAAAACTATGTACACATCAGCCAGCACATTGTGACCACCGACCTACTATGAATGTAAACTCTTCCATGGTCACAATGCCACGATTTTGATTAGAGTTTGCGCGAGGTTTGATCTGATTACTGGGTGGTTCAAGTGTCGTGCCGGAACATCTTTTCATACAAATCAAAAACTATGTACACATCAGCCAGCACATTGTGACCACCGAACTACTATGAATGTAAACTCTTCCATGGTCACAATGCCACGATTTTGATTAGAGTTTGCGCGAGGTTTGATCTGATTACTGGGTGGTTCAAGTGTCGTGCCGGAACATATTTTCTTACAAATCAAAAACTATGTACACATCAGCCAGCACATTGTGACCACCGACCTACTATGAATGTAAACTCTTCCATGGTCACAATGCCACGATTTTGATTAGAGTTTGCGCGAGGTTTGATGTGATTACTGGGTGGTTCAAGTGTCGTGCCGGAACATCTTTTCATACAAATCAAAAACTATGTACACATCAGCCAGCACATTGTGACCACCGACCTACTATGAATGTAAACTCTTCCATGGTCACAATGCCATGATTTTGATTAGAGTTTGCGCGAGGTTTGATCTGATTACTGGGTGGTTCAAGTGTCGTGCCGGAACATCTTTTCTTACAAATCAAAAACTATGTACACATCAGCCAGCACATTGTGACCACCGACCTACTATGAATGTAAACTCTTCCATGGTCACAATGCCACGATTTTGATTAGAGTTTGCGCGAGGTTTGATGTGATTAGTGGGTGGTTCAAGTGTCGTGCCGGAACATCTTTTCATACAAATCAAAACCTATGTTCACATCAGCCAGCACATTGTGACCACCGACCTACTATGAATGTTAACTCTTCCATGGCCACAATGCCACGATTTTGATTAGAGTTTGCGCGAGGTTTGATGTGATTAGTGGGTGGTTCAAGTGTCGTGCCGGAACATCTTTTCATACAAATCAAAAGCTATGTACACATCGGCAAGCACATTGTGACCATCGACCTACTATGAATGTAAACTCTTCCATGGTCACAATGCCACCATTTTGATTAGAGTTTGCGCGAGGTTTGATGTGATTACTGGGTGGTTCAAGTGTCGTGCCGGAACATCTTTTCTTACAATTCAAAAACTATGTACACATCAGCCAGCACATTGTGACCACCGACCTACTATGAATGTAAACTCTTCCATGGCCACAATGCCACCATTTTGATTAGAGTTTGCGCGAGGTTTGATGTGATTAGTGGGTGGTTCAAGTGTCTTGCCGGAACATCTTTTCATACAAATCAAAAGCTATGTACACATCGGCCAGCACATTGTGACCATCGACCTACTATGAATGTAAACTCTTCCATGGTCACAATGCCACGATTTTGATTAGAGTTTGCGCGAGGTTTGATGTGATTACTGGGTGGTTCAAGTGTCGTGCCGGAACATCTTTTCTTACAATTCAAAAACTATGTACACATCAGCCAGCACATTGTGACTACCGACCTACTATGAATGTAAACTCTTCCATGGCCACAATGCCACGATTTTGATTAGAGTTTGCGCGAGGTTTGATGTGATTAGTGGGTGGTTCAAGTGTCGTGCCGGAACATCTTTTCATACAAATCAAAAACTATGTACACATCAGCCAGCACATTGTGACCACCGACCTACTATGAATGTAAACTCTTCCATGGTCACAATGCCACGATTTTGATTAGAGTTTGCGCGAGGTTTGATCTGATTACTGGGTGGTTCAAGTGTCGTGCCGGAACATCTTTTCATACAAATCAAAAACTATGTACACATCAGCCAGCACATTGTGACCACCGAACTACTATGAATGTAAACTCTTCCATGGTCACAATGCCACGATTTTGATTAGAGTTTGCGCGAGGTTTGATCTGATTACTGGGTGGTTCAAGTGTCGTGCCGGAACATCTTTTCTTACAAATCAAAAACTATGTACACATCAGCCAGCACATTGTGACCACCGACCTACTATGAATGTAAACTCTTCCATGGTCTCAATGCCACGATTTTGATTAGAGTTTGCGCGAGGTTTGATGTGATTACTGGGTGGTTCAAGTGTCGTGCCGGAACATCTTTTCATACAAATCAAAAACTATGTACACATCAGCCAGCACATTGTGACCACCGACCTACTATGAATGTAAACTCTTCCATGGTCACAATGCCATGATTTTGATTAGAGTTTGCGCGAGGTTTGATCTGATTACTGGGTGGTTCAAGTGTCGTGCCGGAACATCTTTTCTTACAAATCAAAAACTATGTACACATCAGCCAGCACATTGTGACCACCGACCTACTATGAATGTAAACTCTTCCATGGTCACAATGCCACGATTTTGATTAGAGTTTGCGCGAGGTTTGATGTGATTTGTGGGTGGTTCAAGTGTCGTGCCGGAACATCTTTTCATACAAATCAAAACCTATGTTCACATCAGCCAGCACATTGTGACCACCGACCTACTATGAATGTAAACTCTTCCATGGTCACAATGCCACGATTTTGATTAGAGTTTGCGCGAGGTTTGATGTGATTACTGGGTGGTTCAAGTGTCGTGCCGGAACATCTTTTCTTACAATTCAAAAACTATGTACACATCAGCCAGCACATTGTGACCACCGACCTACTATGAATGTAAACTCTTCCATGGCCACAATGCCACGATTTTGATTAGAGTTTGCGCGAGGTTTGATGTGATTAGTGGGTGGATCAAGTGTCGTGCCGGAACATCTTTTCATACAAATCAAAAACTATGTACACATCAGCCAGCACATTGTGACCACCGACCTACTATGAATGTAAACTCTTCCATGGTCACAATGCCACGATTTTGATTAGAGTTTGCGCGAGGTTTGATCTGATTACTGGGTGGTTCAAGTGTAGTGCCGGAACATCTTTTCTTACAAATCAAAAACTATGTACACATCAGCCAGCACATTGTGACCACCGACCTACTATGAATGTAAACTCTTCCATGGTCACAATGCCACGATTTTGATTAGAGTTTGCGCGAGGTTTGATCTGATTACTGGGTGGTTCAAGTGTCGTGCCGGAAAATCTTTTCTTACAAATCAAAAACTATGTACACATCAGCCAGCACATTGTGACCACCGACCTACTATGAATGTAAACTCTTCCATGGTCTCAATGCCACGATTTTGATTAGAGTTTGCGCGAGGTTTGATGTGATTACTGGGTGGTTCAAGTGTCGTGCCGGAACATCTTTTCATACAAATCAAAAACTATGTACACATCAGCCAGCACATTGTGACCACCGACCTACTATGAATGTAAACTCTTCCATGGTCACAATGCCATGATTTTGATTAGAGTTTGCGCGAGGTTTGATCTGATTACTGGGTGGTTCAAGTGTCGTGCCGGAACATCTTTTCTTACAAATCAAAAACTATGTACACATCAGCCAGCACATTGTGACCACCGACCTACTATGAATGTAAACTCTTCCATGGTCACAATGCCACGATTTTGATTAGAGTTTGCGCGAGGTTTGATGTGATTAGTGGGTGGTTCAAGTGTCGTGCCGGAACATCTTTTCATACAAATCAAAACCTATGTTCACATCAGCCAGCACATTGTGACCACCGACCTACTATGAATGTAAACTCTTCCACGATTTTGATTAGAGTTTGCGCGAGGTTTGATGTGATTACTGGGTGGTTCAAGTGTCGTGCCGGAACATCTTTTCTTACAATTCAAAAACTATGTACACATCAGCCAGCACATTGTGACCACCGACCTACTATGAATGTAAACTCTTCCATGGCCACAATGCCACGATTTTGATTAGAGTTTGCGCGAGGTTTGATGTGATTAGTGGGTGGTTCAAGTGTCGTGCCGGAACATCTTTTCATACAAATCAAAAACTATGTACACATCAGCCAGCACATTGTGACCACCGACCTACTATGAATGTAAACTCTTCCATGGTCACAATTCCACGATTTTGATTAGAGTTTGCGCGAGGTTTGATCTGATTACTGGGTGGTTCAAGTGTCGTGCCGGAACATCTTTTCATACAAATCAAATACTATGTACACATCAGCCAGCACATTGTGACCACCGAACTTCTATGAATGTAAACTCTTCCATGGTCACAATGCCACGATTTTGATTAGAGTTTGCGCGAGGTTTGATCTGATTACTGGGTGGTTCAAGTGTCGTGCCGGAACATCTTTTCTTACAAATCAAAAACTATGTACACATCAGCCAGCACATTGTGACCACCGACCTACTATGAATGTAAACTCTTCCATGGTCACAATGCCACGATTTTGATTAGAGTTTGCGCGAGGTTTGATCTGATTACTGGGTGGTTCAAGTGTCGTGCCGGAACATCTTTTCATACAAATCAAAAACTATGTACACATCAGCCAGCACATTGTGACCACCGACCTACTATGAATGTAAACTCTTCCATGGTCACAATGCCACGATTTTGATTAGAGTTTGCGCGAGGTTTGATCTGATTACTGGGTGGTTCAAGTGTCGTGCCGGAACATCTTTTCTTACAAATCAAAAACTATGTACACATCAGCCAGCACATTGTGACCACCGACCTACTATGAATGTAAACTCTTCCATGGTCACAATGCCACGATTTTGATTAGAGTTTGCGCGAGGTTTGATGTGATTACTGGGTGGTTCAAGTGTCGTGCCGGAACATCTTTTCATACAAATCAAAATCTATGTACACATCAGCCAGCACATTGTGACCACCGACCTACTATGAATGTAAACTCTTCCATGGTCACAATGCCATGATTTTGATTAGAGTTTGCGCGAGGTTTGATCTGATTACTGGGTGGTTCAAGTGTCGTGCCGGAACATCTTTTCTTACAAATCAAAAACTATGTACACATCAGCCAGCACATTGTGACCACCGACCTACTATGAATGTAAACTCTTCCATGGTCACAATGCCACGATTTTGATTAGAGTTTGCGCGAGGTTTGATGTGATTAGTGGGTGGTTCAAGTGTCGTGCCGGAACATCTTTTCATACAAATCAAAACCTATGTTCACATCAGCCAGCACATTGTGACCACCGACCTACTATGAATGTAAACTCTTCCATGGCCACAATGCCACGATTTTGATTAGAGTTTGCGCGAGGTTTGATGTGATTAGTGGGTGGTTCAAGTGTCGTGCCAGAACATCTTTTCATACAAATCAAAAGCTATGTACACATCGGCAAGCACATTGTGACCATCGACCTACTATGAATGTAAACTCTTCCATGGTCACAATGCCACCATTTTGATTAGAGTTTGCGCGAGGTTTGATGTGATTACTGGGTGGTTCAAGTGTCGTGCCGGAACATCTTTTCTTACAATTCAAAAACTATGTACACATCAGCCAGCACATTGTGACCACCGACCTACTATGAATGTAAACTCTTCCATGGCCACAATGCCACGATTTTGATTAGAGTTTGCGCGAGGTTTGATGTGATTAGTGGGTGGTTCAAGTGTCGTGCCGGAACATCTTTTCATACAAATCAAAAACTATGTACACATCAGCCAGCACATTGTGACCACCGACCTACTATGAATGTAAACTCTTCCATGGTCACAATGCCACGATTTTGATTAGAGTTTGCGCGAGGTTTGATGTGATTACTGGGTGGTTCAAGTGTCGTGCCGGAACATCTTTTCTTACAAATCAAAAGCTATGTACACATCAGCCAGCACATTGTGACCACCGACCTACTATGAATGTAAACTCTTCCATGGTCACAATGCCACGATTTTGATTAGAGTTTGCGCGAGGTTTGATGTGATTACTGGGTGGTTCAAGTGTCGTGCCGGAACATCTTTTCTTACAAATCAAAAACTATGTACACATCAGCCAGCACATTGTGACCACCGACCAACTGTGAATGTAAACTCTTCCATGGTCAGAATGCCACCATTTTGATTAGAGTTTGCGCGAGGTTTGATGTGATTACTGGGTGGTTCAAGTGTCGTGCCGGAACATCTTTTCATACAAATCAAAAACTATGTACACATCAGCCAGCACATTGTGGTGGTGGGTGGTGGTGGTTGTTAGTGTTTAACGTCCCGTCGACAACGAGGTCATTAGAGACGGAGCGCAAGCTCGGGTTAGGGAAGGATTGGGAAGGAAATCGGCCGTGCCCTTTCAAAGGAACCATCCCGGCATTTGCCTGAAACGATTTAGGGAAATCACGGAAAACCTATATCAGGATGGCTGGAGACGGGATTGAACCGTCGTCCTCCCGAATGCGAGTCCAGTGTGCTAACCACTGCGCCACCTCGCTCGGTCAGCACATTGTGACCACCGACCTACTATGAATGTAAACTCTTCCATGGCCACAATGCCACGATTTTGATTAGAGTTTGCGCGAGGTTTGATGTGATTAGTGGGTGATTCAAGTGTCGTGCCGGAACATCGTTTCTTACAAATCAAAAACTATGTACACATCAGCCAGCACATTGTGACCACCGACCTACTACGAATGTAAACTCTTCCATGGTCACAATGCCACCATTTTGATTAGAGTTTGTGCGAGGTTTGATGTGATTACTGGGTGGTTCAAGTGTCGTGCCGGAACATCTTTTCATACAAATCAAAAACTATGTACACATCAGCCAGCACATTGTGACCACCGACCTACTATGAATGTAAACTCTTTCATGGTCACAATGCCACGATTTTGTTTAGAGTTTGCGCGAGGTTTGATGTTATTAGTGGGTGGTTCAAGTGTCGTGCCGGAACATCTTTTCATACAAATCAAAAACTATGTACACATCAGCCAGCACATTGTGACCACCGACCTACTATGAATGTAAACTCTTCCATGGTCACAATGCCACCATTTTGATTAGAGTTTGTGCGAGGTTTGATGTGATTAGTGGGTGGTTCAAGTGTCGTGCCGGAACATCTTTTCATACAAATCAAAAACTATGTACACATCAGCCAGCACATTGTGACCACCGACCTACTATGAATGTAAACTCTTCCATGGTCACAAGGCCACGATTTTGATTAGAGTTTGCGCGAGGTTTGATGTGATTACTGGGTGGTTCAAGTGTCGTGCCGGAACATCTTTTCTCACAAATCAAAAACTATGTACACATCAGCCAGCACATTGTGACCACCGACCTACTATGAATGTAAACTCTTCCATGGTCACAATGCCACGATTTTGATTAGAGTTTGCGCGAGGTTTGATGTGATTAGTGGGTGGTTCAAGTGTTGTGCCGCAACATCTTTTCTTACAAATCAAAAACTATGTACACATCAGCCAGCACATTGTGACCACCGACCTACTATGAATGTAAACTCTACCATGGTCACAATGCCACGATTTTGATTAGAGTTTGCGCGAGGTTTGATGTGATTAGTGGGTGGTTCAAGTGTCGTGCCGGAACATCTTTTCATACAAATCAAAACCTATGTTCACATCAGCCAGCACATTGTGACCACCGACCTACTATGAATGTAAACTCTTCCATGGCCACAATGCCACGATTTTGCTTAGAGTTTGCGCGAGGTTTGATGTGATTAGTGGGTGGTTCAAGTGTCGTGCCAGAACATCTTTTCATACAAATCAAAAGCTATGTACACATCGGCAAGCACATTGTGACCATCGACCTACTATGAATGTAAACTCTTCCATGGTCACAATGCCACGATTTTGATTAGAGTTTGCGCGAGGTTTGATGTGATTACTGGGTGGTTCAAGTGTCGTGCCGGAACATCTTTTCATACAAATCAAAAACTATGTACACATCAGCCAGCACATTGTGACCACCGACCTACTATGAATGTAAACTCTTCCATGGTCACAATGCCATGATTTTGATTAGAGTTTGCGCGAGGTTTGATCTGATTACTGGGTGGTTCAAGTGTCGTGCCGGAACATCTTTTCTTACAAATCAAAAACTATGTACACATCAGCCAGCACATTGTGACCACCGACCTACTATGAATGTAAACTCTTCCATGGTCACAATGCCTTGATTTTGATTAGAGTTTGCGCGAGGTTTGATGTGATTAGTGGGTGGTTCAAGTGTCGTGCCGGAACATCTTTTCATACAAATCAAAACCTATGTTCACATCAGCCAGCACATTGTGACCACCGACCTACTATGAATGTAAACTCTTCCATGGCCACAATGCCACGATTTTGATTAGAGTTTGCGCGAGGTTTGATGTGATTAGTGGGTGGTTCAAGTGTCGTGCCAGAACATCTTTTCATACAAATCAAAAGCTATGTACACATCGGCAAGCACATTGTGACCATCGACCTACTATGAATGTAAACTCTTCCATGGTCACAATGCCACCATTTTGATTAGAGTTTGCGCGAGGTTTGATGTGATTACTGGGTGGTTCAAGTGTCGTGCCGGAACATCTTTTCTTACAATTCAAAAACTATGTACACATCAGCCAGCACATTGTGACCACCGACCTACTATGAATGTAAACTCTTCCATGGCCACAATGCCACGATTTTGATTAGAGTTTGCGCGAGGTTTGATGTGATTAGTGGGTGGTTCAAGTGTCGTGCCGGAACATCTTTTCATACAAATCAAAAACTATGTACACATCAGCCAGCACATTGTGACCACCGACCTACTATGAATGTAAACTCTTCCATGGTCACAATGCCACGATTTTGATTAGAGTTTGCGCGAGGTTTGATCTGATTACTGGGTGGTTCAAGTGTCGTGCCGGAACATCTTTTCTTACAAATCAAAAACTATGTACACATCAGCCAGCACATTGTGACCACCGACCTACTATGAATGTAAACTCTTCCATGGTCACAATGCCACGATTTTGATTAGAGTTTGCGCGAGGTTTGATCTGATTACTGGGTGGTTCAAGTGTCGTGCCGGAAAATCTTTTCTTACAAATCAAAAACTATGTACACATCAGCCAGCACATTGTGACCACCGACCTACTATGAATGTAAACTCTTCCATGGTCTCAATGCCACGATTTTGATTAGAGTTTGCGCGAGGTTTGATGTGATTACTGGGTGGTTCAAGTGTCGTGCCGGAACATCTTTTCATACAAATCAAAAACTATGTACACATCAGCCAGCACATTGTGACCACCGACCTACTATGAATGTAAACTCTTCCATGGTCACAATGCCATGATTTTGATTAGAGTTTGCGCGAGGTTTGATCTGATTACTGGGTGGTTCAAGTGTCGTGCCGGAACATCTTTTCTTACAAATCAAAAACTATGTACACATCAGCCAGCACATTGTGACCACCGACCTACTATGAATGTAAACTCTTCCATGGTCACAATGCCACGATTTTGATTAGAGTTTGCGCGAGGTTTGATGTGATTACTGGGTGGTTCAAGTGTCGTGCCGGAACATCTTTTCATACAAATCAAAACCTATGTTCACATCAGCCAGCACATTGTGACCACCGACCTACTATGAATGTAAACTCTTCCATGGTCACAATGCCACGATTTTGATTAGAGTTTGCGCGAGGTTTGATGTGATTACTGGGTGGTTCAAGTGTCGTGCCGGAACATCTTTTCTTACAATTCAAAAACTATGTACACATCAGCCAGCACATTGTGACCACCGACCTACTATGAATGTAAACTCTTCCATGGCCACAATGCCACGATTTTGATTAGAGTTTGCGCGAGGTTTGATGTGATTAGTGGGTGGTTCAAGTGTCGTGCCGGAACATCTTTTCATACAAATCAAAAACTATGTACACATCAGCCAGCACATTGTGACCACCGACCTACTATGAATGTAAACTCTTCCATGGTCACAATGCCACGATTTTGATTAGAGTTTGCGCGAGGTTTGATCTGATTACTGGGTGGTTCAAGTGTCGTGCCGGAACATCTTTTCATACAAATCAAATACTATGTACACATCAGCCAGCACATTGTGACCACCGAACTACTATGAATGTAAACTCTTCCATGGTCACAATGCCACGATTTTGATTAGAGTTTGCGCGAGGTTTGATCTGATTACTGGGTGGTTCAAGTGTCATGCCGGAACATCTTTTCTTACAAATCAAAAACTATGTACACATCAGCCAGCACATTGTGACCACCGACCTACTATGAATGTAAACTCTTCCATGGTCACAATGCCACGATTTTGATTAGAGTTTGCGCGAGGTTTGATGTGATTACTGGGTGGTTCAAGTGTCGTGCCGGAACATCTTTTCATACAAATCAAAAACTATGTACACATCAGCCAGCACATTGTGACCACCGACCTACTATGAATGTAAACTCTTCCATGGTCACAATGCCACGATTTTGATTAGAGTTTGCGCGAGGTTTGATCTGATTACTGGGTGGTTCAAGTGTCGTGCCGGAACATCTTTTCTTACAAATCAAAAACTATGTACACATCAGCCAGCACATTGTGACCACCGACCTACTATGAATGTAAACTCTTCCATGGTCACAATGCCACGATTTTGATTAGAGTTTGCGCGAGGTTTGATGTGATTACTGGGTGGTTCAAGTGTCGTGCCGGAACATCTTTTCATACAAATCAAAAACTATGTACACATCAGCCAGCACATTGTGACCACCGACCTACTATGAATGTAAACTCTTCCATGGTCACAATGCCATGATTTTGATTAGAGTTTGCGCGAGGTTTGATCTGATTACTGGGTGGTTCAAGTGTCGTGCCGGAACATCTTTTCTTACAAATCAAAAACTATGTACACATCAGCCAGCACATTGTGACCACCGACCTACTATGAATGTAAACTCTTCCATGGTCACAATGCCACGATTTTGATTAGAGTTTGCGCGAGGTTTGATGTGATTAGTGGGTGGTTCAAGTGTCGTGCCGGAACATCTTTTCATACAAATCAAAACCTATGTTCACATCAGCCAGCACATTGTGACCACCGACCTACTATGAATGTAAACTCTTCCATGGCCACAATGCCACGATTTTGATTAGAGTTTGCGCGAGGTTTGATGTGATTAGTGGGTGGTTCAAGTGTCGTGCCAGAACATCTTTTCATACAAATCAAAAGCTATGTACACATCGGCAAGCACATTGTGACCATCGACCTACTATGAATGTAAACTCTTCCATGGTCACAATGCCACCATTTTGATTAGAGTTTGCGCGAGGTTTGATGTGATTACTGGGTGGTTCAAGTGTCGTGCCGGAACATCTTTTCTTACAATTCAAAAACTATGTACACATCAGCCAGCACATTGTGACCACCGACCTACTATGAATGTAAACTCTTCCATGGCCACAATGCCACGATTTTGATTAGAGTTTGCGCGAGGTTTGATGTGATTAGTGGGTGGTTCAAGTGTCGTGCCGGAACATCTTTTCTTACAAATCAAAAGCTATGTACACATCAGCCAGCACATTGTGACCACCGACCTACTATGAATGTAAACTCTTCCATGGTCACAATGCCACGATTTTGATTAGAGTTTGCGCGAGGTTTGATGTGATTACTGGGTGGTTCAAGTGTCGTGCCGGAACATCTTTTCTTACAAATCAAAAACTATGTACACATCAGCCAGCACATTGTGACCACCGACCAACTGTGAATGTAAACTCTTCCATGGTCAGAATGCCACCATTTTGATTAGAGTTTGCGCGAGGTTTGATGTGATTACTGGGTGGTTCAAGTGTCGTGCCGGAACATCTTTTCATACAAATCAAAAACTATGTACACATCAGCCAGCACATTGTGGTGGTGGGTGGTGGTGGTTGTTAGTGTTTAACGTCCCGTCGACAACGAGGTCATTAGAGACGGAGCGCAAGCTCGGGTTAGGGAAGGATTGGGAAGGAAATCGGCCGTGCCCTTTCAAAGGAACCATCCCGGCATTTGCCTGAAACGATTTAGGGAAATCACGGAAAACCTATATCAGGATGGCTGGAGACGGGATTGAACCGTCGTCCTCCCGAATGCGAGTCCAGTGTGCTAACCACTGCGCCACCTCGCTCGGTCAGCACATTGTGACCACCGACCTACTATGAATGTAAACTCTTCCATGGCCACAATGCCACGATTTTGATTAGAGTTTGCGCGAGGTTTGATGTGATTAGTGGGTGATTCAAGTGTCGTGCCGGAACATCGTTTCTTACAAATCAAAAACTATGTACACATCAGCCAGCACATTGTGACCACCGACCTACTACGAATGTAAACTCTTCCATGGTCACAATGCCACCATTTTGATTAGAGTTTGTGCGAGGTTTGATGTGATTAGTGGGTGGTTCAAGTGTCGTGCCGGAACATCTTTTCATACAAATCAAAAACTATGTACACATCAGCCAGCACATTGTGACCACCGACCTACTATGAATGTAAACTCTTTCATGGTCACAATGCCACGATTTTGTTTAGAGTTTGCGCGAGGTTTGATGTTATTAGTGGGTGGTTCAAGTGTCGTGCCGGAACATCTTTTCATACAAATCAAAAACTATGTACACATCAGCCAGCACATTGTGACCACCGACCTACTATGAATGTAAACTCTTCCATGGTCACAATGCCACCATTTTGATTAGAGTTTGTGCGAGGTTTGATGTGATTAGTGGGTGGTTCAAGTGTCGTGCCGGAACATCTTTTCATACAAATCAAAAACTATGTACACATCAGCCAGCACATTGTGACCACCGACCTACTATGAATGTAAACTCTTCCATGGTCACAATGCCACGATTTTGATTAGAGTTTGCGCGAGGTTTGATGTGATTACTGGGTGGTTCAAGTGTCGTGCCGGAACATCTTTTCTCACAAATCAAAAACTATGTACACATCAGCCAGCACATTGTGACCACCGACCTACTATGAATGTAAACTCTTCCATGGTCACAATGCCACGATTTTGATTAGAGTTTGCGCGAGGTTTGATGTGATTAGTGGGTGGTTCAAGTGTTGTGCCGCAACATCTTTTCTTACAAATCAAAAACTATGTACACATCAGCCAGCACATTGTGACCACCGACCTACTATGAATGTAAACTCTACCATGGTCACAATGCCACGATTTTGATTAGAGTTTGCGCGAGGTTTGATGTGATTAGTGGGTGGTTCAAGTGTCGTGCCGGAACATCTTTTCATACAAATCAAAACCTATGTTCACATCAGCCAGCACATTGTGACCACCGACCTACTATGAATGTAAACTCTTCCATGGCCACAATGCCACGATTTTGATTAGAGTTTGCGCGAGGTTTGATGTTGATTAGTGGGTGGTTCAAGTGTCGTGCCAGAACATCTTTTCATACAAATCAAAAGCTATGTACACATCGGCAAGCACATTGTGACCATCGACCTACTATGAATGTAAACTCTTCCATGGTCACAATGCCACGATTTTGATTAGAGTTTGCGCGAGGTTTGATGTGATTACTGGGTGGTTCAAGTGTCGTGCCGGAACATCTTTTCATACAAATCAAAAACTATGTACACATCAGCCAGCACATTGTGACCACCGACCTACTATGAATGTAAACTCTTCCATGGTCACAATGCCATGATTTTGATTAGAGTTTGCGCGAGGTTTGATCTGATTACTGGGTGGTTCAAGTGTCGTGCCGGAACATCTTTTCTTACAAATCAAAAACTATGTACACATCAGCCAGCACATTGTGACCACCGACCTACTATGAATGTAAACTCTTCCATGGTCACAATGCCACGATTTTGATTAGAGTTTGCGCGAGGTTTGATGTGATTAGTGGGTGGTTCAAGTGTCGTGCCGGAACATCTTTTCATACAAATCAAAACCTATGTTCACATCAGCCAGCACATTGTGACCACCGACCTACTATGAATGTAAACTCTTCCATGGCCACAATGCCACGATTTTGATTAGAGTTTGCGCGAGGTTTGATGTGATTTGTGGGTGGTTCAAGTGTCGTGCCAGAACATCTTTTCATACAAATCAAAAGCTATGTACACATCGGCAAGCACATTGTGACCATCGACCTACTATGAATGTAAACTCTTCCATGGTCACAATGCCACCATTTTGATTAGAGTTTGCGCGAGGTTTGATGTGATTACTGGGTGGTTCAAGTGTCGTGCCGGAACATCTTTTCTTACAATTCAAAAACTATGTACACATCAGCCAGCACATTGTGACCACCGACCTACTATGAATGTAAACTCTTCCATGGCCACAATGCCACGATTTTGATTAGAGTTTGCGCGAGGTTTGATGTGATTAGTGGGTGGTTCAAGTGTCGTGCCGGAACATCTTTTCATACAAATCAAAAACTATGTACACATCAGCCAGCACATTGTGACCACCGACCTACTATGAATGTAAACTCTTCCATGGTCACAATGCCACGATTTTGATTAGAGTTTGCGCGAGGTTTGATGTGATTACTGGGTGGTTCAAGTGTCGTGCCGGAACATCTTTTCTTACAAATCAAAAGCTATGTACACATCAGCCAGCACATTGTGACCACCGACCTACTATGAATGTAAACTCTTCCATGGTCACAATGCCACGATTTTGATTAGAGTTTGCGCGAGGTTTGATGTGATTACTGGGTGGTTCAAGTGTCGTGCCGGAACATCTTTTCTTACAAATCAAAAACTATGTACACATCAGCCAGCACATTGTGACCACCGACCAACTGTGAATGTAAACTCTTCCATGGTCAGAATGCCACCATTTTGATTAGAGTTTGCGCGAGGTTTGATGTGATTACTGGGTGGTTCAAGTGTCGTGCCGGAACATCTTTTCATACAAATCAAAAACTATGTACACATCAGCCAGCACATTGTGGTGGTGGGTGGTGGTGGTTGTTAGTGTTTAACGTCCCGTCGACAACGAGGTCATTAGAGACGGAGCGCAAGCTCGGGTTAGGGAAGGATTGGGAAGGAAATCGGCCGTGCCCTTTCAAAGGAACCATCCCGGCATTTGCCAGAAACGATTTAGGGAAATCACGGAAAACCTATATCAGGATGGCTGGAGACGGGATTGAACCGTCGTCCTCCCGAATGCGAGTCCAGTGTGCTAACCACTGCGCCACCTCGCTCGGTCAGCACATTGTGACCACCGACCTACTATGAATGTAAACTCTTCCATGGCCACAATGCCACGATTTTGATTAGAGTTTGCGCGAGGTTTGATGTGATTAGTGGGTGATTCAAGTGTCGTGCCGGAACATCGTTTCTTACAAATCAAAAACTATGTACACATCAGCCAGCACATTGTGACCACCGACCTACTACGAATGTAAACTCTTCCATGGTCACAATGCCACCATTTTGATTAGAGTTTGTGCGAGGTTTGATGTGATTAGTGGGTGGTTCAAGTGTCGTGCCGGAACATCTTTTCATACAAATCAAAAACTATGTACACATCAGCCAGCACATTGTGACCACCGACCTACTATGAATGTAAACTCTTCCATGGTCACAATGCCACGATTTTGATTAGAGTTTGCGCGAGGTTTGATGTGATTACTGGGTGGTTAAAGTGTCGTGCCGGAACATCTTTTCTCACAAATCAAAAACTATGTACACATCAGCCAGCACATTGTGACCACCGACCTACTATGAATGTAAACTCTTCCATGGTCACAATGCCACGATTTTGATTAGAGTTTGCGCGAGGTTTGATGTGATTAGTGGGTGGTTCAAGTGTTGTGCCGCAACATCTTTTCTTACAAATCAAAAACTATGTACACATCAGCCAGCACATTGTGACCACCGACCTACTATGAATGTAAACTCTACCATGGTCACAATGCCACGATTTTGATTAGAGTTTGCGCGAGGTTTGATGTGATTAGTGGGTGGTTCAAGTGTCGTGCCGGAACATCTTTTCATACAAATCAAAACCTATGTTCACATCAGCCAGCACATTGTGACCACCGACCTACTATGAATGTAAACTCTTCCATGGCCACAATGCCACGATTTTGATTAGAGTTTGCGCGAGGTTTGATGTGATTAGTGGGTGGTTCAAGTGTCGTGCCAGAACATCTTTTCATACAAATCAAAAGCTATGTACACATCGGCAAGCACATTGTGACCATCGACCTACTATGAATGTAAACTCTTCCATGGTCACAATGCCACCATTTTGATTAGAGTTTGCGCGAGGTTTGATGTGATTACTGGGTGGTTCAAGTGTCGTGCCGGAACATCTTTTCTTACAATTCAAAAACTATGTACACATCAGCCAGCACATTGTGACCACCGACCTACTATGAATGTAAACCCTTCCATGGCCACAATGCCACGATTTTGATTAGAGTTTGCGCGAGGTTTGATGTGATTAGTGGGTGGTTCAAGTGTCGTGCCGGAACATCTTTTCTTACAAATCAAAAACTATGTACACATCAGCCAGCACATTGTGACCACCGACCAACTGTGAATGTAAACTCTTCCATGGTCAGAATGCCACCATTTTGATTAGAGTTTGCGCGAGGTTTGATGTGATTACTGGGTGGTTCAAGTGTCGTGCCGGAACATCTTTTCATACAAATCGAAAACTATGTACACATCAGCCAGCACATTGTGACCACCGACCTACTATGAATGTAAACTCTTCCATGGCCACAATGCCACGATTTTGATTAGAGTTTGCGCGAGGTTTGATGTGATTAGTGGGTGGTTCAAGTGTCGTGCCGGAACATCTTTTCATACAAATCAAAAACTATGTACACATCAGCCAGCACATTGTGACCACCGACCTACTATGAATGTAAACTCTTCCATGGTCACAATGCCACGATTTTGATTAGAGTTTGCGCGAGGTTTGATCTGATTACTGGGTGGTTCAAGTGTCGTGCCGGAACATCTTTTCATACAAATCAAAAACTATGTACACATCAGCCAGCACATTGTGACCACCGAACTACTATGAATGTAAACTCTTCCATGGTCACAATGCCACGATTTTGATTAGAGTTTGCGCGAGGTTTGATCTGATTACTGGGTGGTTCAAGTGTCGTGCCGGAACATCTTTTCTTACAAATCAAAAACTATGTACACATCAGCCAGCACATTGTGACCACCGACCTACTATGAATGTAAACTCTTCCATGGTCTCAATGCCACGATTTTGATTAGAGTTTGCGCGAGGTTTGATGTGATTACTGGGTGGTTCAAGTGTCGTGCCGGAACATCTTTTCATACAAATCAAAAACTATGTACACATCAGCCAGCACATTGTGACCACCGACCTACTATGAATGTAAACTCTTTCATGGTCACAATGCCACGATTTTGATTAGAGTTTGCGCGAGGTTTGATGTTATTAGTGGGTGGTTCAAGTGTCGTGCCGGAACATCTTTTCATACAAATCAAAAACTATGTACACATCAGCCAGCACATTGTGACCACCGACCTACTATGAATGTAAACTCTTCCATGGTCACAATGCCACCATTTTGATTAGAGTTTGTGCGAGGTTTGATGTGATTAGTGGGTGGTTCAAGTGTCGTGCCGGAACATCTTTTCATACAAATCAAAAACTATGTACACATCAGCCAGCACATTGTGACCACCGACCTACTATGAATGTAAACTCTTCCATGGTCACAATGCCACGATTTTGATTAGAGTTTGCGCGAGGTTTGATGTGATTACTGGGTGGTTCAAGTGTCGTGCCGGAACATCTTTTCTCACAAATCAAAAACTATGTACACATCAGCCAGCACATTGTGACCACCGACCTACTATGAATGTAAACTCTTCCATGGTCACAATGCCACGATTTTGATTAGAGTTTGCGCGAGGTTTGATGTGATTAGTGGGTGGTTCAAGTGTTGTGCCGCAACATCTTTTCTTACAAATCAAAAACTATGTACACATCAGCCAGCACATTGTGACCACCGACCTACTATGAATGTAAACTCTTCCATGGTCAGAATGCCACCATTTTGATTAGAGTTTGCGCGAGGTTTGATGTGATTAGTGGGTGGTTCAAGTGTTGTGCTGGAACATCTTTTCTTACAAATCAATAACTATGTACACATCAGCCAGCACATTGTGACCACCGACCTACTATGAATGTAAACTCTTCCATTGTCACAATGCCACCATTTTGATTAGAGTTTGTGCGAGGATTGATGTGATTAGTGGGTGGTTCAATTGTTGTGCCGGAACATCTTTTCTTACAAATCAAAAACTATGTACACATCAGCCAGCACATTGTGACCACCGACCTACTATGAATGTAAACTCTTCCATGGTCAGAATGCCACCATTTTGATTAGAGTTTGCGCGAGGTTTGATCTGATTACTGGGTGGTTCAAGTGTCGTGCCGGAACATCTTTTCTTACAAATCAAAAACTATGTACACATCAGCCAGCACATTGTGACCACCGACCTACTATGAATGTAAAGTCTTCCATGGTCACAATGCCACCATTTTGATTAGAGTTTGTGCGAGGATTGATGTGATTAGTGGGTGGTTCAAGTGTTGTGCCGGAACATCTTTTCTTACAAATCAAAAACTATGTACACATCAGCCAGCACATTGTGACCACCGACATACTATGAATGTAAACTCTTCTAGGCGGTAGCAGCGCCACCTGGCGAGGAATGACCCAAGTAAGACACACGCATGGTGCGTGTAGTATCAGTGAACGTGCAGCCTGTGAGTAGAAGGGGAAGGCGCACGTTCTATGTGAGTTTGACCAAGGCTAGTTTGTGATGCAACGGAGGCTCGGCACGAGCTATTCGGAAACTGTACGACTTGTAAAGTATTCGAGGAATGCTTTGGTGATTGTCTTCAACACGTGCCGAAAGCAAGGTGAAACCATGTACAGACATCGTGGGGTTGGGCAGAAATCCCTCATTACAGATGTGGGACGTCGTAGACTGGGCAGGTCTGTAAAACAGGACAGGCGGCGAACTATGGCCAAACCAACATGAGACTTTAATTCTGGGCAGAGCACAACTGTGGCTAAACCAGCAGTGCGCCGAACAGCCGTAACGATGGGCCTCCATTGTCGACGACCAATGCATGTGCCAAAGTTAACATCACGATATCGGCAACTACCAATGAAATGAGCATGTGGCTATCGGCACTGGACTTTGGCGCAGTGGCAGAGAATTGCATGGTCTGATAAATTTCGATTCCTCTTTCAACATGCCGAAGGGAGGGCGCCAATCCGTAGTCTTCCAAGGGCACAGCTCCTTGACACCTGCACTGCGTAATAGAGAAAAGTTGGCGGCGGCTCCATTATGTTCTGGGGAACAATCACGTGGGCATCTGTAGGTATGGTGGAGCTCGTGCAAGGCACCTTGACGGCCAAAGAGTTTCGAACTCTGGTTGCAGACCACGTACATCCCTTCATGATGATCATGTTTCCCGACGGACGTGGTATTTTTCAACAAGGAAATGCGCCTTGTCAAAAGGCCAGGAGCGTGATGGAGTGGTTTGAGGAACACAGCGACGAGTTTCAGTTGATGTGCTGGCCCTCCAACTCGCCAGATGTGAACCAGATCGAACACACCTGGGATGTGATTGAACGTGGCATGAGAGCTCATCGTCCCCTCCCCCGAATTGACGGGAATGTGGTTACTTGTGTCAGGAGATAGTGTGCCAACTCCATCCACCGACCTACCAAAATATCATATCTTCCATGTCATGGTGTGTCGCCGCTGTTATCTGTGCTGAAGGTAGGCTATAATGTAGGTGGTCTTAATGTTTTGGCTGATTTATAATTACAGATATGTACACATACCAGTTCTAGACTCTGTTATGAGAAGAGTCACAGCAGGCAGGAGACGAGGAATCCAGTGGGGGATCCACGAACGTCTGGAGGATTAGGATTTTGCAGACGACATAGTTTTATTAGCTCCAAGGCTGACTGATATGCAAGCTAAATTAAGCTTGCTGAAAGAAGTAGAGACTGCTGGCCTCAAGATAAATACAGGCAAAACAAAGGAAATGAGAGTAAATTCAGGTAACATGGAGGTGCCCCTGTTAATAGGTGAGCAGCGAGTGGAGACTGTCACCTCATTCCTGTTTCTGGGTAGTATAGTGGCAGAAGATGGTGAAGCTGGAGATGACGTGAAAAACCGCATTAAAAAGGCAAATGCTGCCTTCATACAATTGTATCCAATATGGAAAAATAGAAATATCACGTACAAAACAAAAATCCGTATTTTTAATACAAATGTGAAGGCTGTCCTTCTGTACACCAGTGAAAGCTGAAAAATGGATAAAAAGATAACAACCCAGTTACAAAGCTTGATAAATAGATGTCTTCGACGCATCATGAATATCTGGTGGCCAGAAAAAATATGTAATGAGGAGCTCTGGCGAATAACAAACCAGATACCTATAGAAGACCAGATACGAGAGAGAAAGTGGGGCTGGTTGGGGCACACCTTGAGAAAACCAGATGGAGCCATCGAGAAAAAAGCATTGGAATGGAATCCCCAGGGAACAAGGAAGAGAGGAAGACCAAGGGGCACATGGAAGAGGACAGTGGAAGGGGAAGCAAAAAGAGTTGGCAAGACCGGGGCAGAATTGAGGCAAATGGCCAAAGACAGAGACGGATGGCGAGTTCTCCTGGATGCCCTATGCCCCCACAGGGGCCAAAGGAACACATACCAGTGTGTTGGTTGGTTTTCCACTGCGGTGGGCAATCTTACTATGTGATCAAAAAGTCAGTATAAATTTGAAAACTTAATAAGCCACGGAATAATGTAGATAGAGAGGTAAAAATTACCACACATGCTTGGTATGACATGGGGTTTTATTAGAACAAAAAAAAACCATTATTGCTAGACGCGTGAAAGATCGCTTGCGCACGTCCTTTGGTGATGATCGTATGCTCAGCCGCCACTTTCGCCATGTTTGCCCTCCCAGGTCCCCAGACCTCCCTCCGTGCGATTATTGGCTTTGGGGTTACCTGAAGTTGCAAGTGTATTGTGATCAACCGACATCTCTAGGGATGCCGAAAGACAACATCCGACGCCAGTGCCTCACCATAACTCTGGACATGCTTTACAGTGTTGTTCACAACATTATTCCTCGACTACAGCTATTGTCGAGGAATGATGGAGAGCATATTGAGCATTTCCTGTAAAGAACATCATCTTTGCTTTGTCTTACTTTGTTATGCTAATTATTGCTATTCTTATCAGATGAAGCGCCATCTGCCGGACACCTTTGAACTGTGGTGTGCGTACTGTAAGACCTTCGGTACACACACCATCAGATTATTTGACTTGTCGCTCTAACGAAGTAGGCGAGTGTCAGCAATATGTCTCGTGGTCTTATCGTGGCGTGTTTATCTTCTGCCGTTAGGTCAGATGATAGAAATGGCACTTGCACGCTTAGAGTAGCAGATTGACGGTGACCAACTTTAAACAGAACTTGATTAATTTTCACACACATTTATTAAAATAATAACAAGCATAAACATTACGTAACTTGATTATGGATGCTATTTACATTTGACAATCTGAAGTTCGTTTGGTCTTGGTACGTTAATCTTATTCTCACATATCTCTGTTACTTGACAAAGTGTCTATACATTTACCTTCATGGCTATGTACAGGAATATGACAATCTTCTTAGGTGCAGACTGAAACTTGACTAGAGACTGGTACAGACTAATGTAGACTGTTACAGACTGGTGGAGACAAATGCAGACTGATTAACCAGAGGTCTGTACACTTGTTATAATACCTCGCATGTCAATGTATCACTGCGCGAGTGTGATCCGCGAGGAGAAAAAGTTCTACGTTAGCAGCAATCTCATTGGCTGCGTTACATATTAATACGCGAATCAGCAGAAGTAGAATTTGGTCCGTCTCTAAGGCAGCGCCATCTTGTAGTGCGGAGATGGACGAGCGCTTCGCCTGCGCTGTTGTGCTTAGTGGGACGTGCTCGAGTGGGAAAGTTGTGTACACGCTGACTACGCGGAACTATGTACACAATATGAACGTTTGTATCTTTTAGGTTCTAATAAAAGCCCATGTTATTCCAAGCATGTGTGTCAATTTGTACGTCTCTATCTACATTATTCCGTGATTTATTCAGTTTTCAAATTTATACTCACTCTTTGATCACCCGGTATATAAAAGCATTCATCAAATTTGGTTACTCTGTATTAATAATTTTTTGGTGTAAGAATTTTTCTTCCAACAGTGTATATTGCGTTAATATGCCACTTTATCAAAGGGAGACGGGCGCTAGTCTTCCTCCCTTATGTTCCATAATGATGGCCCAAATTCAGAGTACTGTCAAATGAGTATCGGGGGGATAAAGGCAGACGGGACGACTGGCTCATAATCTCTGCCTCCGAGCGCTGTGACGCAGAAAGGCCATACTCTGCCTACAGTCAGGCCACGAATTTGTGCCTAAGACTTTGCTTTACTAATAAAGGAAAAGTAGACGATAAATAGAGTTATGCATTGCTAGAGCGTTTGAAATATTCACTGTTTGTCTAGCACTGCCCGAATCTGGGACTCCGAGCACATTACAAAAGATCTTCGATGTTATTTTATTATCCTTTTAACACGAGGATGGAAGAACTTAGTTAAATTTCTTTACATAAGAAATATTGAGAAATGTGTATTTTACAGCATCAGCTAAGACTTCTCTTACTTCTCTAATCTTTCTCTCACTTCCATTCTCTTTATTGTTTCGTCGCTTTTTACTTTCTCTTTTCTGGAAATTGTTGATGATCTTCATCAGAAGTCCACTTCTACTGCTTGCAGTTTTCTTATGTGTTTCAGATTAGTAGTACACGTCTCCACTCCATTTATAACTATTGTCTCTAGTGTCGATTTATATATGATCTTTTAGGTTCTGTTTATTATATTTATGCTAGATAAAGTTGAGTTGAGCACCACAATGACCTTTCTTCCTCTGCTAATTCTTTCATTTATTTCTAACTCAGATTTTTCCCTCCGTCTCTAACAGGGATCCCAAGTAAGAGAAAGTGTTGACCTTCTTAATTTTCTTTCCCCCTATGTATAAGTCATCTGCACCATTAGTGAGGTATTCTGTTTTCTGGTAATTAATCTTCAATCCCCAGTTTCTGTATTGTGACGTAAATAAACTCCCCCCTTAATTTCTAGCCCCATCCCATTTCACTGACGAGACCATGCCTTAAGACTGATATCTATATGCATTTTAAATAATGTTGGTGATGTGGGGCAGCCTTGTAACAGACCCTTCGCTGTTCTAAATTTCTGTGAAAGTGTCCTATGAATTTTCACGTCACATATGTTGTCTTTATATATTTCTTGCGTTAATTTTACTAACGGATCCTTTATGTTTGCCGTATGTAATGTTCTCAAAAATAGTTTTCTCGGGACAGTATCAGTTGCTTTTTCTAAATCAATGAAAATTAATTGTATGTGTTTCTTATTTTTGCTTGTTTCTCTAAGATCTGTCGTAATGTGAAAATATCGTCTACACATGATCTACTAGCTTTGAAGTCACAGTATTCTTCCTGGGTTTGAAATTTATTTCCAGCTTATTTTTAATTATTTTTCCAAAAATTCTCATTGATACGTTTATAACACAAATTCCTCGATACTTCTAGCATCTTTTGTGATCTCCTTTCTTAAATATAGTATTAATATAGCACAGCTTCATTTCCTTGGCTATTGAATATCCTTGTAACATTTTATTGGATAACAGTGTTATTACTTTCACAATTTTGTCACCAGAGGACAGATACTCTTCTTTATCCCCATTCCATAATTGATGGAAATATTCTGCCCGAGTCATTTTAATCCCTTTACTTATTTTTGCTTTAGTACATTTTTCAGTAGACTTTCTAGACAGATTTGTAGATACGTTATTTTCAGATACTGACACAATTGTACTATGGAATACTGAATTGCATACTACTATCTCTTTCCATATACACCACAACTCGGATCACCCCTTTCAACTTTTTCTTAAACCACTGTATCCTAGTGTCATTAATAGGCTTCACAGCTTTGTACAGTGATGCCTCAGATCTCTAAGGTGCTACACTGTATATTTCCGTTAATTGTGCATCATGCTCAGATAGCCCATTAGAAACATGGGGTGTACACATTAATTGTTTCAGTCTCAACACTGTCTATAGAAATATTATCAGTCACAGTCCTGCTATCTAGTTGCATACGAAACGATGAATTCGCTACTGAAAGCAGACTGAAACAGGCAAAAAATGATTCCAGTTCACTTTTCCTGTCAGACTCATTTAGGAAATCTACATCTGATCTCACCACCCCTCTCCCCCTTCCCCCTCCCCCCCCCCTCCCGGGGGCTTGCCTCTCTTGGGTGGGTTCGTGTTTGGCTACTACGGGGCCCAAGCCTTTGCAGATTCCTTTCCCTTCCGTGCTGCATGTCTATCCTCCTGCTATCCTTTTTCCCTGCGTTGGGGAACATGTCTGGGGTGTGTTTGGGAATTATTCTGCGTCGTCTGTACCTTACAGAAGAACAGTCTCACCACTGTTCCTCGTTTCTTCTTTCTTTCTTCATTCACCTTCTCGTATCCTTCCACCGCTTCGGCGTTTGAGGTTCGTCTTTTTCTTCTTCCTCCCTGTGCCCTCCTGAAGGCCGACCCACTTGTCTGACGCGTAACAAGTGACTGGGTAACGCGTAATTCCCAGCCCTGGGTCGTCAGGTAGGGTTTGCATGTAACCCGTGGTACAAGCCAGACCAAAGGAGGGATGATATTTCGAGCTACTGCTATCCCAAATTGCCGATTGGTCCCTCTGTGAGGTGTTCGGGAGTTGTGACCTGATGTGTGAACAATCACCTAAGGCTTGTGTGACCCCCTGTGAAGGGGGCCCGCAGTTGCAAGGAATGCACCTTCGGAGATGCTGGCAATCATGGAACACTTTCTCTCAATAAGACACTCATCTTCACAATCAACGTCTACAAAACGTAAAAGTAATGAGTCTAACGATTCAAAGACTCTTCCAGCGGCACCGTAGTTCACGGCTATCCTGTTCTCGTTGACGCCTATAGAACTCTGAATTATTCCTGTGGTGTTATTTACACTGCAAATAAAAAACAGTCTAATGGCGGTAATGACTTAAAAGAAAAGTATTACGACTGTGGGCCCATATTATGAAAAAATTATTATGCCCGACGATCTGACCGAGGCCGAAATCCAAATATACCTCACTGACCAGGGCGTCATTGCCATACATCGGGTGATGAAAAAAGTAACGCCTGCTTAGTGCCCACATGCACTATTTTTCTCAACTTTGATAGAGTGGTGCTTCCATCCAGGACCAAAGCAGGCTATGAATTATCACAGTCCAACCATACACTACCAACCCCATATGCTGCTACCAGTTGGAGTGGAACAGACTGACATCAGATCTACAAGCAGAGCACATGTATGTAAACATTCACATTTATTTGTAAGTAGGCACATTTGACTGTCTGCCTCCTTCTCCCTACTGTATCAACTGTAATGGTAACCATGCCGCCCCCTCTCGAGATTGTCCTGTGTATCTCGATAAACAGGCTGTCCAGGAGATCTGGGTAAAGGAAAAAGGTCCTTACGTGGTTACTCGCAATTTATTGGCTAGTCACAAACTCTGCATTCTACCATCTGGCCCTTTTAGTGCTGTTCTTGCTACATCTCTCTCCACGAAGGACGTGCGACCTCATACTCGGCTATGGGGTTGTGAAATCGCCCGGTGGCATGGTAGCATCGCCGTCCCCTCGCCCAGCTGTGCAAGAAGCCATCAAACTCTCACCTCAAGGGGCGAAGCTACCAGCTACACAACTGGCCCGTCAGAAAGGATAGAAGGAATACTCCCATGAAGACTTCCTACATTCTTCCAGCTTGCCAACACCTGAGTCTGTCTCTGCTAACTGGAAGCGTGAAGACGTTCGATAAAGACAAACTGTCTTCTCCTTCACTGACTCCTAGATCGTCTTCTACAGTGTCGCCACATGATACCTTCATCTGGCCAGCCTCTGTGTCGTCGGTGTGCACCACCAACCGTTTTTCTGCGTTGGACTCTGCAGGCCGGCGGAGAAGGAAGACGTCGCTTCAGTGGACCTCATGGAGCAGGATCTCCTGCCTCTATGGCTTGCATCAGCGAGTCTTCGCAGGGTGGCACTCAGCAGACACCGAGGTGACTCCATACTTTTCTCCTCATCGTGACTTTCTTCCAATGGGACGTTCGCAGCCTTCGATCCCACAAACAGGATATATAGCTGCTTTGAGACTCGCTGCGTCCACTTGTAGTCTGGCTTCAGGAAACAAACTTGCGTCCTCACGACCGCTCTGAGCTGTCGAATTTCTTCCCGGTCCATTTTGACCTTCCCTCATGGTCGGCTATCCATCTCATGGGGGAGTCATTCTGTTCATGTCGGATGACATTTGTAGTCAACCTATCTCCCTGACTACCGGTCCTCAAACTGTTGCAGTTCGCCATTTTCTTCCTGACTTGACCTTTTCGCTTTGTACCATTTATATCCCTCCATCCTTCGATGCCACCAGGGCAGACTTCCTCCAGCTTACTGGGCAGCTTCCTCACCCATTTCTGCTGCTCGGTGACTTTAATTCGCACCATCGCCTTTGGGGTTCTCCCAGAACTTATCCGAGAGGTGCCCTCTTGGCTGACCTTCTTAATCAATTTAATCTCTTCTGCTTTAACACAGGAGCACACCCATTCCCATTCGGGCCTATCCTTCTGCACTGCCCAGCTTGCCCACCATTTCTAGTTATCCATTATTTCTGATACCTACTCGAGTTACCATATCTCATGTGCTGTCCGTTTGCTGACTTCTACCCCACCTGCGTGCACACCCTAATGACAGATTACTAAGGCCGACTGACGGTTTTACTGCTCCCTGCCGATCTTTGACGAACAAGTTTTCCCCAGTTGAGACGACCAGGTGGAATATCTTACAAATCTTATCCTTACCAGTGAAGAACATTCCATTCCTCGGTCTTCCTGTTTACCACGCCGTGTCTTGGTCCCTCGGTGGTGTGGCGTGCTGCGTCGCAATTCGCTCGAGGAGACGTGCTCTCCGCGTTTTTTACCGTCATCCTACGATGGCCAACTGCATTCATTATAAACAGTTGAGTGCACAGTATCGTCGCATTCTTCGGAATAGCGAAAAAGCTAGCTGGACGTCATTCACTAGCTCTTTTAACAGTTCCACTCCCACTCATGTGGGCCAACCTCCGACGGCTCTCTGGGAACAAGATCCATTCCCCAATTTCAGGCCAGACAGTAGCAGACACCTTGGGCTACGAGTTTGTGGAAATTTCGAGCTCTTCCCACTATCGCCTTGCCTTCCGACATCTGAAACGAGCGGAGGAGGCTCGGGCGACACCCCTCCCTTCAAGAATCGTGGGTGTTACAATGCCGCCTTTACAATGCAGGAGCTAGATCGTGCTCTCACTTCTTCCCGATCCTCCTCCCCAGGGCCAGACGCTGTTCACATGCTGTTGCAGCACCTTTTTCTTGTGGGCAAACACTTTCCGCTTAATACGCACAGCCACATCTGGGCAGAGGGCACGTTTCCCAGACACTGGCGTGAAGCCACTGGCATACCTATATCTGAGCCTGGACAAACACCTTCCTTCTAGCTACCGCCCCATCTCTCTCACCAGCTGTGTCTGCAAAGTGATGGAATGTATCATTCATGTCCAGCTGGTATAGTATCTCGAGTCTCGCAATTTACTAACCACTTCACAGTTCGCCGATCTGCAGTTGTCCGTGTTGTCGCTTTGACCTGCCACGACGTGAATGGTTTTCTGTGTATTTTTCTATTTGACGAAAGCCTACGATACATGCTGGAGGACTGGTATCCTGCGTACTCTATACACATGGAGCTTCCGTGGTCGCCTGCTCCGTTTCCTTCAGGAATTTTTAAAGGACTGAGCTATCTAGGAAAAAAAGGACATTTTGTCTATGGAGTGCTTGATTGATTCACTTGTAATTTTTTTGTTTATTTATAGACGGAGTTACATGTTTATGACACAGTCATAACCGGTTTAGGCGGCCGCGGTGGCCGAGTGGTTCTAGGCGCTTCAGTCCGGAACCGCGCGACTGCTACGGTCGCAGGTTCGAACCTGCCTCGGGCATGGATGTGTGTGATGTCCTTAGGTTAGTTAGGTTTAAGTAGTTCTAAGTTCTAGGGGATGTTAAGTCCCATTGTGCTCAGAGCTATTTGAACCATTTTTGAATAACCGGTTTCGGCCATACAATGACCATCTTCAGATTCTAAAGGCGGCATACACTGAACACAGTTTCATGCGTTGTCAAACCTGTGTTCATTGTATGCCACCTTTAGAATCTGAAGACGGTCATTGTATGGCCGAAATCGGTTATGACTGTGTCATAAACATGTGATTGCGTCTATAAATAAACAAAAAAATTTTTTTACAAGAGTTATCAAGGTCCGTGTGGTTTCTGCCTTGTTGGACACCTTTAGCCAGGAAAACGGTGTGTTGGTCTTAGGGTTCCGTACTTAGCGTCGTCCTCTTTGCTATCGCCATTAACCCTATAACGGCCTGTCTTCCGTCGGGCGTGTACGGCTCCGTTTTGTTGATGGTTTTGCCATCAATTGCATTTCGCTACGGACCTGTCTCATTGAGCTGCGTCTTCAGCGATGTCTCGATCGTCTTTACTCCTGGGACATCGACAATGGCTTTGGTTTTTCTGCTGACAAAAGCGTTTGTGTGAATTTCTGGCAGCGCAATTGGTTCCTCCCATCTTTACATCTTGGGCCTGTTGCCCTTCCGTTCGTTGAAACTACGAATTTCTCAGGGCTCATGCTTGATAGGAAACTCTCTTCGTCCTCCCACATGTCTTACCTCGCAGCCCTCTGTACGCGGTCTCTCAACGTACTACGTGTCATGAATAGCACTTCATGTGGTGCAGATCGAACCACCCTCCTCCGTTTGTACCGGTCCCTCGCCCGTTCGAAACTAGACTATGGGTGCTTCGTTAATGCATCTGCACATCCGTCCCCCTTACGCCGTCTCAATACTGTCCACCATCGTGGCGGCATCCGTTTGGCCGCTGGTGCCTTTTACTCTAGCCAGTTGAGAGTCTGTATGCAGAAGCTGCTGAAATACCATTGTGCTACCGCCGGGTCTTACTCTTCAGCAGGTATGCATGCCATTTGTCTGATATGCGTGGCCACCCATCCAACACCTCCTCCTTCGATGACTCCTTTGATCATCAGTATGGGACGCGGCCCTCTTCTCTGTTGCCTCCAGAAGTTCGCTTTCAACTCTTGCTCCGGCAGCTTAACTTCACTCTATGTACAATTTTCCAGTGGATGTGAAACCTCCACCACCCTTGCTTCGTGTGGCGGCCTGTGTTCACCTTGGCCTTCATTTGCTTCCCAAGGACACTTCCCCAGCCTTCACTACTTTCGCATGGAACTTCGCGATAGTACCTTTGTGTACACTGGCCGGTCTCGGAGTGACCGTGGTGTTGGGTGTACCTTTGTTTCTCGGTACTGGCTTCCGTCACACTGCTCAGTATTTACAGCAGAGCTCTTCGCCCTGTATCAGGCCACGGAGTACATCCGCGACACAGGCTTTTCAATTGTGTCCTCCACTCAGTCTCTCTCTTGCCCTTCATAGTCTCTGTCCGCTGTACACCGCCCATCCCTTAGTACAACGGATCCAGGAAAACTGTCACTTGCTCACTCTTGATGGGGCCATGGTGCTGTTTATGTGGGTCCCTGGTCATGTCGGTCTGACAAAATGAGACTGCTGACGCTGCTGCCAAGGCTGCAGTATGGTTCTAAGCACTGTGGGACTTAATATCTGAGGTCATTAGTTCAGTACTACTTAAACCTAACTAACGTAAGGACATCACACACATCCATGCCAGTGGCAGGATTCGAACCTGCGTCCATAGCAGCTGCGATTTTCCTGACTGAATAGCTTAAAACTGCTCGACCACAGCGGCTAGCCAAGGCTGCAGTACTCGTACCTCAGCCCACTAGTTCTTATATTCCTTCCAATGACCTCTGTGTTGCCATCTGTCAGGAGGTAGTGTCACTTTGGCATCGCGACTGGTCCTCCCTTCATAGTGTAAGGTGGCATGGTATCCTCACCTTCATTTCTTACATATTCCGTCCTCACAATCGTACTCTACACATCAAGACACTTCACTCGAACCCAAAATTGATAAGGTAGAGTCAATTTTCTATGAATTCATGTAAGCGATATGCAAATCTAATAAGTAAATCGCAATTGTGCATCGAGGTTGAAAAAAGTCGAGGCTGGCATACACAACATGATGGCCTCAGAAATTTTCGTTCTAAAGAGGAAACCAGCCCACTGGGAAGACCAGAGGACTGGGTCAGCAACATACCTACTTTGGCTGAAGCGACAGCTCAAAGAGAAGACAGCTTTTGCCAGAGCAAAGGGATAACGACCCCCGTGTTCGACTTAAAAGCAAATTCCGCTACATTGTGTGGGAGCGCCCAGAACACGTATTTTTTCATGGACCAACTGCGTAGTCATGGAGTTCTCACAGGAGGACAGTATACGGCTAACAGAGATCCTACAGATTACCGCATTGGTCGATTTAAAGGAAACGTCATTCTCCCGTTTAAAAGAACAACGCTGATTGGCGGAATATTTCTGACGCAAACAGCCAGAGGAGTGAGGGAAGACAGCGAATTATATACCCTTGCAACTTTTCCAGAAAAAGGGCCGTTCCGTTGTTGCTCTTGGAGCGCAAACACGTAACGAGAGCGAGTGCGCTCATACGTGTACGCAAAGAGCGAGGAACAAAGTCTTTCCTCAGTACTTCACTGGGAGAGCACCGCTGGCGTTAGCGAATCGGAGTGTCACTCTATATTGAGTCGGTCGCGATTAAGCGTTGTTCACTGTGTTGGCCACGACACTTATTGTGCGGAGAGTGGGCAGAGTAATAGTTAAACGCCTGCGAGCCAGTATTGAGTGGCATCGCGGTGGACTGGTTATCTCACCGGTGTACCACGCCAACAGTTACACTAGGGGCGGATAGGAGTCCTTGACTCCATCAAGGCTTAGTGACAGTTTGATTGGCGAGGGTCAATCCAGATAGAAAGAGATAGTTGTGTTATTTGTCAGCAGCGAGCGACATCTGTCTTCCCTAACAGCACACTCCACTACATTTCTCACACAACAGCCTTGACCATGCCTAGAAAAGTTATTCAAGTTGTGTAGGCGCGGCTCTCAGCCATTATGCCGAGTAAATAACGTTCTTAAAGAAAAGGAGAGAAAAACCATTCAATACTTCGTAAAATAATAGCATTCATATCCATAAGAGGCAATCTACTGTTCCGAAAAGATCCCGGAAATTTATTAATTTTTTGTAAGAAAAAGTTTCACTTGAATTCTCAGAATTTTTTTTTGTAATAAATAATATTTTTTGATCATTTAATGTTTTTCTTACAATGGGAATAAACTCCAAGTTATTAAGCTTCTCCCAGCGGCTTGGACGACCTCCTCTGGGCCCACGCGCCACGAGGAGGTCATTTTAACTAAGTTGCATATTGTGCACTGCCTTTTTAGCCATCTCCATTTGTTATGTGGCGCTCTCCCACCACATTACGCACATTGTGCCCACCTTTTAACTCTGTGCGATTTCCTGACGGTATGCCTTTATTTAACCGTTTACATCCTCGTTTGGATATGTTATCTGAGTTGTCGGCCGTTTTAGCGAAGGATGCGTGTGCTGTCGACTGCATTTTACTTTTTATCCGTCGTAGCAATATAGCGGAGAATATTTAATTTTTATTTCGGGACCTCCATTTCTGTGTGGTGTATTTTATAAAAAATATTCCACATCCCTGTTTTTAGTTGTCTTCCGTCGATTGGGATTGGAGTATAGTAGTTTTTAATTCCTCTCTTTGTCTCACTGTTTCACAGTTTTGAGATGGACGCGCATGACCCTAGTTGTTTTTGCACCCTAAAACAAAACAAACAAACGTACATCTGATCTCGTCAATCTGCTGTTTCTTCTTGAATGGCAGGTAGCTCAATAGGAAGGTCTATTACCTATCATCGATGATCTAAAAATTGTGGGCGAGTTGTTGGGTTCGCGCCGCCACGAATTTCTTCCCTGCTTCAATCTTTTCACTTCGGATTAGTACTGGTGCCCGAGTCCCTATTTGCTATAAAGTTAAGCATGCAGTATATTCCCATAATAGATCATTTTCCATAATGTATTACTAGAAATTGCACTGTAACAGTAAAATTAATATGAGAAATGTATACTAATTTATTAAATATAACGAAAAAATTGTAAGTAACATAACTCAGTACAATTTGTACTTAGATCTAAGCAAATTGCTGCTCCATGTGGGACTGGCTAGAAGTTGTTCCGATGCTATCTTACCTGAAACAGTCACGCTGTGGGACACCTTCTTCTATTAAAAACCTCTCCCGTAATCTATTAACTTCGGTTTAAGTAAACAGATTCTTTCTGTTTTCTTTTGCTCAAATTATGTTCATTTGATACCAGTCTTAACTCATTATTCTTACTCTTGCTTCACCACTTAAAACAAAATTTGTTAGAAATATAGAACCATTTACTGTAACACGTAAGCGTGTAAAATGTACGATCTGTTTTTTTAAAATAGGCCGCAAGTTCCGATGTATGCAATAAATGAAATGAAATTAGCATACATACCAATATATTCCACAACGCCGCTCATAAAAAACATGTTCTTAGGGCCTCATAACCCGGGTTCTATTGGTGATAGGAAGGTAGGGTCAAGTGCGTTGGATAGTCCTTGGGCTAGGAAACATTTATGTATCGGACCGCACACAAGAATCCTCCTATTTTCACTATCCTGCAGTACAGGGTCAAAGTGTGTATACTACACATTTCCTCCAGCTTAAGCAAGTGAACATTCGATTGGTTCTTTGTAAGTTTCATATGGTCGAAGGTGGAGCTTAGTGGTTTAAGGAGGACCATTAGTTCATGGATAGTTCATTAGAAAATCTGAAGAAACGTATTTTTACCATTTTTTCGTACCAGAACCGATCCATGGAATCCAAGATGGCTATGCACAGTAAATGGTTTAAATTTTTAAGACATTTTCTTAAGACCACTGTTCGAACAACCTTCAAAATATTCTTGACGTCTTTAACTTTTTCCGAGATACATAGATTCAAATTTACCCTACCATCCGTTAATTGCGAGAATCATCGCAAAAACATAGGTTTTTGGTACTAAAACCGGACCGCGGATTTCAAGACGGCTACGCACAGCATATGACAAATTTTTACAGTGTGATCCTAAGATCTCGACATTGAACAACCTTGAAAATTTTTCTGACATGTCTATCTGTTTCCGAGATACGGAGGTTCAGAATTGCCCTACTTTTACACGTGAACTAACACGTTAAATACAGTGTGAGGCGAAAATGTAGTTTATAAATTGGCGTAGCACGCAGAAATATGCTGCAAAAAGACTCCGTTTTCATCATAGGGTTTTTGAGCACACCATACTGTAGTACTAAATTATATGCAATATTTTTTCATGTAAAATGTGGTGGAAGGTGTAAAATTAGTTTCGAATTATTTCAATGTCACTATCTAATTTTACTGACCTATAAAGTTATTTTAGTATCAGCGGCACGCCTTGCTGCAGCAGGGAAAAAACGAAAAAAGCAGAAAAACGTAACTATTGGAGGACAAAAACTGCGAATACTTTCCCCTTTTATTTAGAAGACACTCACAAAAATTGTAGTACCAGTGCCTCATTTGGCTTTTAAAATTTTTCGCAAAAGGTTTAGGATGCGAACATACTCGCGCTTTTTTATGCTGAGGGAGGAGGAGACATTGGCAGTGGGAGAGAGACGGACGAGTAGTAAATACTAGAAAATGGCAGCCCATGGTTATGGAACAGAAAGAGCGAAAGATACAGTTTTACAGACAGAGAGGGACGGGACACACTGGCAGTGGTATATAGTAGACAGTGACAGAACAGTGCTAGGAAAAGAGTGAGGAGACAGCAAGAGAGGAATAAAGAAAAGGAGAAAATAAAAGGGGTTGAGAGCCTGTGATAATGACAGGCAGAGTCTATGGCAGTGATAGGAAGAGAGACATAGTGACACGAGAAAAGACAGCAGCAGCTGGAAGGAAAGAGTGAGATAGTAACAGTAAGAGAGAGCAAGAGAGAGACAGTGACAGTGAGAGTAGTCAGTTGATACTAGGAGAGAACGATGGAGACTGTGGTTGTGACATAGGAGGCAGTGAAAGTTAGAGGGACACATTGGGATAATGACAATAAGTTGCGCAGAGTGAGTGAGTGAGAAGGGCAAATGGAAGTGGATGGGTATGAGCAACTTACAGCTATGGACCAATGGGTGTGAGCGAGTTACATTAGGGATGCTCGTTGGAGATTGCATGTTGAAAAGAGAGCGAAATCTTTGGGAAGATTTTTATAGGTGCCGAAGCAGCTCGTACAACACTTTGTAGTCATTTTAACAGAAGGTTATCCGCCTACATTGTCCTACGATTTTTGGACACTGTGGCTTTCTGTAGCTATCCAATACCATGGAAGTTGTTCCTAGGGTTCTTAGTACATGTTCTACCGTTATTCCTCGTATTTTAATAGTGTTTTTTCCAATATTCTTATCTACAGACATCTTCTGCATATCTTATTGGTCCACACCACTTTCAGCAGCCCTCTGTAATAACGCATCTCAGACGCTTCGATTCCCTTGTATTCGATTACCACATAATCTATAATTCATCTTTTCATAATATTGCGTTCCCGATTCAAATTTTCATATGGACGTTTTTCAAGTTTAGGCCCATGTTTAACGCTAATGAGTTTCTGTAGGAGAAGAATTCTGTCGTTTTTAACTACAGAATGTACGTATAGCGACCTCGGCTGCATAAAATTGTTGTCAAACTGACCAGATGTTTTTCACCTATGGTGTAATCCTCATTCTGATGAAGACCACCTTAGAACTGTCGAAACCATGTTCAATTTGACAACAATTTTTTGTAGCCGATGTGGCTATACGTACATTTTGTAATAAGTTAACGCACTGTTGCTGGACTTCGGCCTATAACAATGTTTAAAATTTCACAATTCTGTCTTTGTCTGTGCCAGTCTCCTTATTTCATCCTTTCTTCATCCACCATGCGATATTTCGAATCCGAGTTTCCGGAAGTGCTTTTCTGGTCTACAAAGTGGTATTCATATTCATGGATTCCTTTGTTTTTTTTAAAAAAAGTTTAGCATTTCTTTCGTTCCTTGATCCACAGAAGCACCTCTTCTGTTACAGTTTCTTCGTTGTTACTTCTCTGTAATCATAATCTGTAGATCTGAAATACCAATGTTATATTCATTATCACAGTATTTGAAGGCTATGAGATCTTGGAAGGCACGTTATCATTCTTCAATAAATGTTTGTATGTTTATTGTTCATTCAGTCTATTCTTATCCTTTGTAAATTACGACATGGGAACGGACATGCAACCCAACAATGAAACATGACATTCACATAATTCTTATTTCTGTTCATACATGCTGGTTGTCACTTTTGTTAGTTATGCAGTCGCGATAAATGTTGTTTCTGCGAAAAAACTGGTCGCCATCTGTTTTATCTAAGGTCGCTTCGCGTGGATAACGGACATTGGACAAATTGTTGTGTCTATGTGGAACGGTGTTCACGAGATATAGGAGTGATCTACTATTGCTTTTAACATAGAAATAGCGAACATAAATCGTAGAACACTCCACCGCTCGATTTTATCAAACGTGCTTCTCACTATCAGTTATTTATGGCCTGCGGTCTATCCTCCATTTGTCACGACTCAGCCATAGATTGTACTTTTCTCCAACGTGCAGCAACGATGAAACAACAGCACCGTAATCATAGAGGTTTCCGTTAACTTCATTCTTTTGTTATAGATATCTTACTGGAGTCTTCTCATAGTTTTCCAGACTTTCAGGACTTTCTATGTAGAATCCGTGTTCAGTATGAAGATATACACTTCGTGCTAATGTGATTACGTGATTACGTATAACATGTGGCAGCGACTTTGTTGCCTTTGCAGGTTTAAGTGACTGCCTGTTTTAACATTCAGTGAGACTTTGACATGCCCCCAGGGTTTGTTAAAGTGAAACAAGAGCTACGCTATACAAAACAACTTTGTGTGTTCGCGAATGAAATAGTCATCAATGCCTCTTGACATACAGTTATAGATCTTTGGACTACAAAACACGTTTCGCTTCGTGGAGTTGGATACTTCTATTACGACCCTGATTTGTCCCGTTTTTGGTTCTAGTCGCGAAGGTTGCACAGGAAGAAGGACGGTAGTTGAACCGCCTTATGAGGTCAACTTTCCCAGATCTTTTCCATCATAGCCATTTCGCGAGGTGTGTTCAAGAGACAGTAATTTACTGCCTGACGCTTCTTGGAAATACACTCTGGGGATTTTAACTATAATCTTCTCCGTGAGTCACTCTGTTGCAGTTCCTTCTACTGAAATCTGACTAGCACCTCCGGCGCACTCTCCCGCTTACTAAACAAAGATGACGCGGTTTGCTTCTCTCTTCTCGGCCTCTAACCTATCTCTTCTAATAGCTTGACTGGTTTTCGTCTCAGAGTAACGAGCAATAGTGAAAAAGCGATCTAATGAGAGTTTTTGCTAGCCACTTTTTTCCTGATGGATTTAATTTCCTTAGCGTTCAGTAAGTGGTAACGTGTTGTTAAGTCTGCCTCTTTATACGCAGTTTGTTGCATTAATTTAACCCCATGGTCAACCGAAAGTCGCTGCAGAATGCAATTGTCGATCATCTACAAGTTTTTCTGTGTTCCATTACAATTTTTGAGAATTGATACATTGCTGTATTCACGATGGTCAGAAACAGCTTGAAAAGCTTGTAACGCTGTTGTAGCGTAGGTTGCGCCGAGCAATGGTAATAAAACAATTTCTATACGTTGCGCCGTTTCCGAGTTAATTAGTGCTGAAAGTAGACAGTCAGTTCGTTTTCCAGCGGCTCGCCATATACAGATAGTGTCAGTTGTTCTCATAGAGTAGATGGCAGCATACGAATATCCTTATCTGTCGGCTCGGGTTCTATCCTTACTACCGTTCAAAGACGGTTTTGTATCGCTCTCTTTTTCCATTTTAGGAGATCAGCCGAAGAACTCGTTTGCCGACACCGTCTGTAGCGGGCCACTTGAATTTGCGTGCACAGTGACCTGACTGGCTAACTTCGATGGTAATTAACTCAGAAACGAGCAACGTACAGATTTTTTTAAAATAAATATTTCTCGGCACAGCCTACTCACTAATATCCTTGAAAGCATTTAAAACTGTTTCTGACCACCTACTATAACATACGATGTAGTAAAATGAACAATTTATGACGTTTACACAGAGTCTTCAATGATTATGTCATCGGAAATTCGTTATCGCATTATTCTCCCTCGCTTAAGGACCTACTTCAGCGCCTGAATAACCCTCTTCAGTACCTGTAGTGCGAGTTCTGTAGTATTTGCGTAACATTCACAATCAGAAGGCATGTACTTTTGTGCCAACTGTGTAGATCAAAGGCACGTAATTAATCAGTAAATTATCCTTTTCTTTTTCTTGTTCAATGTTTCAGCCTCAGACCACAGAAACTGTGTTGTTTCCGGTTTCGGGTCATTACCAAGTCGTCAGATGATGAGTATGTTACGCAGTGACTCGTAAGGCGAACCGGCCCAAAGAGGCGCTTGCAGTGTAAACATATCTGCTCCCGAGTAGATTGCATGATTACGAGACTACCGAAAAAGCACTGAAAGCAGTTACATAGTTTAGGCATATGGTATGGAGCGACGTAAGGAGAAACGACCACAAAAAAGAAATCGCAAGAAAGGAAGATGATAGACGGAGATTCTATGGAAGAATTCCTAGGAAACTAGTCCATCCACGATGGAGGTATAACACAAAATATTCTTTCGACCGATACTTGAACACTGCTTGTCAGTGGGAGCCGTCCCAGAAAGGAATAGTAGTGGAAATAGGGAAAATCCAAAGAACAGCCGCGTTCTTCGTCATATGTCTTTTTTCTTTTTTTTTTTTTTTCTCTCGGAGATCATCATACAACTCCAGTGGTCGACGTTAAAAGAGAAGCGTTGTGCATCTGTATGTGGCTTACTGTTCAAATTCCGTCTCCGCAATTTCCCTAAAAAGTCACACCATACATAGCTTCCTCGTACGCATATTTAGTGAAAAGACCATGAAGGTAGAATAACACACACTCCAGCTTACACGGAGGTCTAACAGCTGTGGTTCTTCCCCCGTAACTGTCACGACTGGATCCCGTAAGAGTAAATGTGACACTGGTGCATAGAATACTCTCGGCCTCACACCATAATGTGGCTTGCAGAGTGTGGCTGTAGATGTCGATGTACGGATACCAGGAAGTTATACTATTTGTAGCTGAATTATTTAACAATTATAAAAAGGTTACATGTCAGTCACTGTGTTTCCTTAAGGAAATATGCCTGGTCTGTGTGTGTCTCACTATATCTGCGTCAGTATAGAGCGCTTCTGCCTACGTTACAGACACCAACATCTTATAGCAGATCCTAGCTTGGAAAAAATGTTTGTTTTTGTTGTGGCGTAACAAGACAGCCACGCCACTCGGAAGTAGCCGAAAGGCATGCGTTAACTCACGCAGGCTAGTAGATAGGTCTGAAACAGGATACGTAATGAATGCTATAAAGAAAAGTACGTAGCTCCTGGAATACTTAACTTTAATCCATCCTTGTGGTACATCGCTCTTGACGATAAAAGTGAGACTCTTTAGATACAAGCTATGTAATGCTAATGGCGCCTTGCTAGGTCGTAGCCATTGACTTAGCTGAAGGCTATTCTATCTGCTCTGCAAATGAGCGAGTCTTCGTCAGTGTGCATCGCTAGCTACGTCGTCCGTACAACTGGGGCGAGTGCTAGTCCGTCTCTCGAGACCTACCGTGTGGTGGCGCTCGGTCTGCGGTCACTGTCAGTGGCGACACGCGGGTCCGACATGTACTAATGGACCGCGGCCGATTTAAAGCTACCACCTAGCAAGTGTGGTGTCTGGCGGCGACACCACAGTCTTAATCCGAAATTTGTGTTCTCCTTTGTCATTTGGCAGCTGTGATAACCTTCAAACGGCTCACCTGTACAGTATTATAGAATGCATATACAGAATGTAGATTAACATCGAAGAGGTAGTCGAACTTTATCCCAAGGTATTTGAGAAATACCTAGACGCCAGGCTTTACCTATGTCGGCTCGTGAACTGATAGTAAGCGGTTCAAATGCGCGGTATGAATGCATTTAATAACGGTATGTTCCCTGGTAGCCTACGTACATGACAATATACCTCCAAGGAACTGCGGTCACTGTACTGTTCATGCGAGACTTTGTCGGGTCTGAACTGCGATTTCCTGGTTTCCGGAAGAACTCTTGCCGCCATAGTCAGTTACCATGGGAAAAGAAGTGCTAATGGTAGAGGCTGCAACTGACTAGACCATATTGTATTGGCCAGCACATAGACCGTGATGTAGCAAATCATTCGCCAAGTTACTGCTGTACAACACCAACCTGTGAGTAGCCATGCCTTCTAAACCTACAAAATGAGCAGTAACATCGTGTTCCACAGCCACAAATATATGTTTCAGCTTTGACTGTTATACAATCAGTCATTTTCTTCACACAATCCAGAGTGGTTATGCTTAACATGCAAGCATACATTTATACACTATCTGATAAAAAGTATCCAGATGCCTATTAGTGGAAGTTAGTACAGGATGACTTTGTCCTTCTCCTTTATGCCGTCTCGAACTGTACTTCAGTTAGGTGTTCTGGAATGACAGCCCATCAGTCTTCTGACTGATACCACTCCTGTGACAACCTTTTCATCTCGAGTAGCAATTGCAATCTACGTTCTCAGTTATTTCCTGAATATATTCCCATCTCATTTTCCCAAGGTTTGAAGCTCCTCATTTCGTTCTTCTGTGTTTGCGATTTAGAAACTGTGTTCTTTTGGAAATAAGCCTTATGCAAACACAATTACTTTATTTTTATATTTCCCCAGACATGTTTCGACACCTATGTGTCATCTTCTGTGGGTTAAATTTTAATTTCTGTAAAGTACAATATCACATTTGTAATAATTTAACTGCTGTAGGCGATGTATAATAATACATTTCAATAGGCGAGGCAACTACAAGGTGAGTTTCCAAGCAAAACGAAGCAAATTACAATTGTAGTATTTCTTAGGACTACAGCAGTTAAATTATTAAAAATGTGATATTGTACTTCACAGAAATAAAAATTTAACCCACAGAAGATGACACATTGGCGTCAAAACATGTCTGAGGAAATATGAAAATAAAGTAATTGTGTTTGCATAAGGCTGATTTTCAAAACAAAGTTTTTATATTTCTATCTCTGTCTTCCTCAACAGTTTTTACACTGTATAGCTCCCTCTAGTACCACGTCTTAACATGTGTCCTTCTTCTAGTCAGTGTTTTCCATATCTTTCCTTCTAAACCGTTTCTGCGGGGAACGTCCTCATTTCTTACCCTGTCGATCCGCCTAATTTTCAGCATTCTTGTGTAGCACCACATCTGAAATATTGAAGTTTTACCACAGTTCATGTTTCACCTTTTTATGTTGTCCTTGCTTAATCTGTCGTGGGTTATTTTGCGTCCTAAGTTGCAAAATTCCTTTATTTCCTCTACTTCGTGATCGCCAAAAAAACGGTTCAAATGGCTCTGAGCACTATGGGACTCAACTGCTGTGGTCATAAGTCCCCGAGAACTTAGAACTACTTAAATCTAACTAACCGAAGGACATCACACACATCCATGCCCGAGGCAGGATTCGAACCTGCGACCGTAGCGGTCTTGCGGTTCCAGACTGTAGCGCCTTTAACCGTGATCGCCAGTTGTGATGTTATGTTTCACGGAATTCTCGTTTCTACATCTCATCACCTTCGTCTTTTTCAGATTTACTCTCAGTCTATATTTTGTACTCATTCACTGTTAATTCCGTTCAATAGAACCTGTAGTTCTTCACCTTCACTGAGGATACCATTGTCATTAGCGAATCTTATCATTGATATCTTTTCACCCTGAATTTTAGTCCGTCTCTTGAATCGAACTTTCATTTGCATCATTGCTTCTCCGATGTATAGAGTGAACAGTACTGGCAAAGTACTAAATCCCTCTCTTACTCTCTTTAATCCGAGCACTTCGTTTTAGGTCTCCCACTCTTTCTGTTGTATCTACCTTCTTATACATACAGTATAGCATCTGTCTGTTCCTATAGCTTGCCCCTGTTTTTCTCAAAATCAGGAATGTCGTTGTCCACAAACTCTTGCCTCACATATGCTGCTTGTATGGTGGCTGCTGCGCCTCTCATGACATTAAGCGATAAATTCCCCATTTTCTAGGGATATCCGGATATTTTCTTTGTTTGTGATTTAAAAACTGGGTTGTTTTGAAAATCAGCCTTATGCATACACAATTACTTTATTTTTATATTTCCTCGGACATGTTTCGACACCAATGTGTCATCTTCTGTGTGTTAAATTTTTATTTCTGTAAAGTACAATATCACATTTGTAATAATTTAACTGCTGTAGGCGATGTATAATAATACAGTTCAATTAGCGACGTAACTTTAAGGTGAGTGTCCAAGCAAAACGAAGCAAATTGCATTTGATGTATAGACCAGTTAAAAAAGTCGTTAGTATCGATAAAATGAGGAAAAAGCTGCAATGTTATTAGTAGTTTTTCGCGAAGTATTTGTTCACTTCACGCGCAATACCACTGTTTCGCGGAACAGAGTTTGGGAAACTGTGAATTAGTGTATATTAGAACCATAAATGTACATGTCATGAATAAGCAGTTCAAACTAGTACATCGTCGAAATCAGATGTCATCATAAAGGTGCCAGGGTGCAAAAGACACTGTACTCACTTTCGACATGATGGTGGTTCATATCTATGATTCATATTCCAGTTTTCTGCAGTTACCTTCCCCGGTACGAGCTTACGTTCGTGTCTGATACATCTTCATCGATGGAACATTGTTTTTGTTCTGGTCTTCAATCCAGAGACTGGTTTGATGCAGCTCTCCATGCTACTCTATCCTGTACAAGCTTCTTCATCTCCCAGTACCTACTGCAATCTACATCCTTCTGAATCTGTTTAGTTTATTCATCTCTTGGTCTCTCTCTACGATTTTTACCCTCCACGCTCCCCTCCAATACAAAACTGGAGATCCCTTGAAGCCTAAGAATATGCCCTACCAACCGATCACTTCTTCTAGTCAAGTTGTGCCACGAATTTATCTTCTCTCCAATTCTGTTCAATACCTACTCATTAGTTATGTGATCTACCCATTTAATCTTCAGCATTCTTCTGTAGCACCATATTTCAAAAGCTTCTATTCTCTTCTTGTCTAAACTATTTATCGTCCACGTTTCACTTCCATACATGGCTACACTCCATACAAATACTTTCAGAAACGACTTCCTGACACTTAAATCTATACCCGATGTTAAACAATTTTTCTTCTTCAGAAACGCTTTCCTTGCCACTGCCAGTCTACATTTTATATCATCTCTACTTCGACCATCATCAGTTATTTTTCTCCCCAAATAGCAAAACTCATTTACTGTTTTAAGCGTCTCATTTCCTAATCTAATTCCCGCAGCATCACCCGATTTAATTCGACTACATTCCAGTATCCTCGTTTTTCTTTTGTTGATGTTTATCTTATATCCTCCTTTCAAGAGACTGTCCATTCCGTTCAGCTGCTCTTCCAGGTCATTCAGGAACATTAGAACCCTGATATTCCTTTCATTGAAGCCACTCCTACCTATGCCATACAAAGGTTCTCGTTCCACATCCATCAGCAAGAGAAAGCACACACCTTTCTTTCCCGAGTTGTATCAGAATCGTTTGAGAAACCCTCCATGAGTATGGGGATGATCGTGTGCCTCAATACCGCTGTTTAGCTGTGGATCTATATTTATGTTGATCTCTCTTATACTGGACAGATCTGGTTTCCATCAATGACCGTGAGCTCGCCTTAGACAGAGCACCACCAAGCTACACGGAGTGGTAGCAGTTGCTGTGGAGTAAAGAACCATCAACATTCCACCTGTGAGGCTCCATGCCGTAGTTTCGTCGTTTCCCACTACAGTGTTCTCATCACTTGTGAGACGCGCCCAACATGAATAAATAAAAATGTGGAGGAGTATCTTTCAACGTCTCTTTGCCACGAAACTTTTCAGTGCTTTAGGGCCTTGTCAGACTGCAGAACTCTTCATTGTATCTTCACTATATACTCTCGTAAGTGGTATTGACAAGGATACCATACCAAGAAAAAGGGCTCATGAATCTGTTGCATCAGTATACGTCGTGGGCAAATTTCCGTTTCTTAGTATTTTCCAGACGATGTATATCTGGCAGCCAAGTAGCATATCCGTCGTTTCGTTTGTTCGCAGTCATTTTATTAAGCTTCACTGTGCAGACCAGCTGAAATTCTTTATATGATGCTTCGACCATTCTCCTACGTTTATTAACCCGGTTGTAACGTATGGCGGTTGAATTTAATTAGGGTACATGATCCCACTATGTCCACGGTACCGACCTCATTTGTTTCGACACTGCAGCCCGTGTAGGGGTTTCAGACAGATCTTAACGCATCGGAAAAGATCGCTGAGTTCTGTTAAGGGGCTCCGGAAAGGCTCAAAATCATGAAAAGTTCAATTTTTACTTTTTTGCGGTTTCTGAATCTGCAGACTATCACCTTTTAATAGATATACAATTTATTCAATTCCGAAGACTACAACTGTTTTTAAATATTTTTTTTTTGAAATGTGTTCTACATGGGCGTGACCCACTGTGGCGCTGTTAAACTGCTGTCAAATGGTGTTATTATTAACGTCCGTGTTCATCAGGTACATTTTAGTGATGTGAGATAAAGTATGTGTTGTGGCTAACCTGTGATGGTTCAATATATATCGCTGGTGTGATTGTCGATTGTTTCATGTTTATTTACTCTGTCGTTATCTCGAAAATATTCGTAATTAATTCTGTTTCTTGAGTCTCTGTTTTGTTGAAGTATAATAATGAGTAAAAGTAAAGTTATTAGAAATCCTCTGAAGGCTTTTAAGAAAAGGAGAAATGTTGGAAAGCCAAAGGTATGTGTTATTACTGTAAACAATAAAGACGATGAAAATCCCCAACATAGCTTGTGTCCCAAAGAAGAAGACAGTTGGTGTAAATATAACAAAGGATTGCTAACTGGTGAAGTGTACACTCATAAGCATAGTCTGCCTCATGCAATAATGGAGGTCATAAAACCTATTTTCAGAGACTTAGCAGCACCTGAACTGTTGAAAATATTGACGGAAAAACTCAAAACCCCAATGAAAGTGTAAATAGTGTTATATGGTCGAGAATCCCCAAGACTGTATTTGTTGGAATAGAAACACTTCACTTTGGTGTGTATGATGCTGTTGCGACTTTCAATGATGGCAACATTGTAAGGTGCAAGGTATTTAGAAATATGGGAATGAAGATAGGTTCTAACATGGTACGAGCGATGCTTGATATAGACAAGGAACGCCTTCGGGCTGCAGACAGGGCTGTAGAGAGTCTAGAAATACAAGCAAGAGTAAACAGGAGGAGGAACAAGAGGAAGCTGGAGGAGGAGTTTGCAGAGGATGAAGATAATCCATCCTATGGACCTGGAATGCACTAAAAAGTTAATCCAATCTTTGTCGCTCGATTCCCAAAACTTTTATTTTCTCATACTAATTACATGTTTTCTAAAGATCTTCCAAACATATTTGTTTCAAACTTTCAGTAAATGTTACACAGTACCTTCTGCATAATTTAACACAGCCTTTTTCCAAAAAACTGTATATTTTTGAATATATAAATAAAAAATTGCAAAAAATGTTCTGAATTTTCATTGCAATTGAAAAAAATCATCTTTAATAACTGAACTAAAATTTTGTAAAATCCCTGTGTTAAGTTGTAGCCCATATTCCAATAAATAATCTGTAAAAAGTTCAACTTCCTACCTCAAATACTTTGTGAGGAAAGATGTATTTTATAAGCGTTATTTTAACATTGCAAGTATAGGGCGTTCCGGAGCCCCTTAAGTTGTACTGACCTGCGTCTTCACTCGAAATAGTGTGTCCTACCGCAATTACAGGTAAGGTGTCCATTCTTCATCAGGTACTGTAGCCTCAGATGCATTGCTACCATATGTGTCTCGCGTACTCTGACTTAGGCAGCTTATTATGTGACGTATGCGAAATTTCACAGCATTAGCTACTTTATTTCATTCACGACGTTGGCGCTAATTAAAAGTAACAAAACCCTCATCAAACACTGGAGTGCACACAATGATCAACAATCCATAATACTCACGCAAGTAACCCCACATATGTCAGAACAATACTTTTCATCCACAATGGGGAAAAAGCGTCTTTCACGTTAACTATTTGGTCTACACTGCTCTGAGGCTCGTGCCAACAACAGTCTCGTTGGTTGCCAGCGCAATAACTTTCTGAGCCATTGACAACCCGCTAATGGACCATGTGATTTGGGCTGTTGATCTCTGTTTTCTTAATTTGACTAATGTTATAAAAAAATGGCTCTGAGTACTATGGGACTTAACATCTGTGGTCATCAGTCCCCTAGAACTTAGAACTACTTAAACCTAACTAACCTAAGGACATCACACACATCCATGCCCGAGGCAGGACTCGAACCTGTGACCGTAGCAGTCGCGCGGTTCCGGACTGAGAGCCTAGAACCGCTAGACCACCGGGGCCGGCGACTAATGTTATAGTAAGTTTAATTTAATAAATATGACTTAACAAGTTCACACGTTCTACCCTAATGCACATACATATCTGACATCTTGTTGGATTAATACGAGGGCCGTTCAGAAAGTAACCTCCGGTTGATTTAAAAAAATACACCAAGTTAAATAAAAATATTTTAATATATACATCTTACAACTACATCTTTGCACTATTTTTCTACATAGTCTCCATAGCGATTGAGGCACTTATCGTATCTCTTCACAAGCTTTGAAATTCCTTCTGCATAAAAATCACCCGCTTGTGCCTGGAGCCAGCCTGTGACCGCATCTTTGAGCTCTTCGTCGTCATCAAACCGCTGTGACCCGAGCCATTTCTTCAAATGCATGAAGAGGTGATAATCACTTGGCGCCAGGTCTGGGCTGTAAGGTGGATGGTTGATAACGTCCCACTTGAAGGACTCAAGAAGGGCCGTTGTTCTGCGAGCAGAGTGAGGACGTGCGTTATCGTGCAAAAAAACGATACCGGAAGTCAGCATACCACGGCGTTTGTTCTGTATACATAGTCACAAACGCCCACAATACGTTTTTGTAGTCAGATATGCGCTACAACGCGTTAGATGCTTTGGTTTCTGTAAAGTAATGATGGCTGCAAGAACTAGAAATGTTACTAATAGTTTCTCCCAAGTTTAAACAAGTGGCCCGAATTACTTTGAAGGATTTTGCGTTGTCGACGTACAGGCAGCGTGTTTTAGTTATATGTTATTCTCAATAATATGTGCAAGGGATATTTATTTAGGTAGGTAAACGTAAGAAAACGTTACTCATCCTGTGTAGTTACGAACATAGTTTACTTAATTATAGCTCAGAGGCTACTGCAACATACTATAATTTTTAAACAAAGTTATTTATCACACAGCTTATGTATTTAAATCACTTGTGTACGTATCAGCGACGCAGGGTTTCCCGACGGGCTCGTACGTCTCATACACTCATATCTCACGAACAGGAGTTCCAACAAAGGGCAAACAATCAATACGACATGGTATCCACGCGGGAGTACCCCAAGGAAACATCCTAGGGCCCATTCGGTTTAACCACTACATTAACGACCTTCCACCTACACGCAACTCGACGGCGGCAATCTACGCGGATGACACTGCCATCCTCGCGCAAGACTGAAAACCGTCTAACATTAACTCACGACTACAGACTGCACTCAGAGCGGCCGAGCCTCGGTTGGTGAAATGGCGAAGCCGTTCTGTTCATTAGAAGACCGAAACTACTGCGCAAACATCAACACTGTAACCCAATAACACTACGTGCACGCTCAAAACGTTTCCGTGAGAAGGTCAAATACCTCGGTGTCTGGCTGGACCGGAAACTACTCTGGGGGGACCACATTCAGTACGTGACCAACAAAGCAAACGCGAGGCTCAAACAACTCTACCCTATGCTTAACAGGCGTAACACACTGAATAGGAGGTTATCCAGGTCCATGTACACCACACTTCCTTGACCTCTTAGGACGTAAGCTGCTCCCGTCTAGGGATACGCTGCGCCCACACGCCAGCGCCGTCTGCAGCTCAAACAGAACAAAGTACTCAGAATCATAATCAAAGCTCCGCGTTACACTCGCACCGCGGATCTTCACCGGGAATATCGGGTAGATACCCTCTTTCAGGTATTCCAAAAACTCTCCACACGACTGTACAGAAACACGAGACACTCGCGTAACCCGTTTATTCTTTCTCTGGGGAACTACGGCCACAACCATAGATGGAAACATAATAGACCAAAGACACTATTAGCGAGGAACGAAACATCTCTGGTCCATAGCACGCTAACGCAACAGTACTGGCGAGCCCCTTCAACACAGCTACTACTGGCAAACCCAGATGCTCGACCCGCCCAAAAAGAAAACAGGCAATCGCAGGGAAGCCGTACTGTGCAAAACATGCAAACCAGCCACACACACACCCTACACTGTGAGATGATCTATGGCCGATCGCCCACTAATGTATGACGACTTCGGACTGTTACAGGGACGCAGTTGCTGTAGCAGGCCCTACAACGAGCACCCGCAACGACAAAGGTAACGATGCACGATACCTCACACTAACATAACCACATCTTGCATGCACTGTCGCAGCTAACAAGCCGCTACTGCCCTTACTACCAGTTCTACTGTCCCAGAGGTTTTTTTCCCTTGGCACTTGCCTTGGCACTTTTTTCCCTCTGCCCTTACAAATCGCTACCCTTCGATCACTTTCGTCCACTTTCTGTCTCCTGATGGACCAAGTCAATGAGTAATCCTACCCAGACACATGGACAACATCACAGCCCGCATCCTGTGACTCTTGATTCTGAAACTAGCATGTTATACGGAGGTGACAGTAGAATTTTGGTTTGGTCATTACGTCGGTGAAGGCGTGGAGGGGCCCCATCCTATACAAAAAAATATCAGCTTGAATCAAATTTCTGTTAGTTCTAGGTAGGGAGCTGCAAACGTACAAAGTTTGGATGCAACAGGCTGTACGTAATTGTCGGTGTTCAGATTTTAGGCAGACCTTCATTTATTCGAACTGCCTTGTATATTTTCGCGTGAGCATACATTTTTAGTTCTAACAGAACGTGACTTCAATTAGCGTATCAAGGAAGGTTGTCGTTCTGTGATATCGGCAACGTTGCATCTCGTCCGCAGATCGATTAGAGGGTGTAGTGACTTGTGCGTCCAGGGAAATGGGCACTTGTTTGGACATCTCAATGAAGCCATTAGTGCCCGTATTAATTGTCTCTTAATTTCCTACGTTTACTAATTTTAATTTCTTTGTTATACTGAAAAAGAATCGTTTCAAGTGAAGAATCAGTATTTAAACTATATATGACGGTAGTATCTGTTCCCGAAAGAACAGTTACCGTGGATGACCATGCAGCTTTGCTAGAAATGAAATGATAATTAAATAGACACCCTAGCTGGGAATGTGGATCTCACGGGGAGCGTGCAAGGGATAAGTCCCTGCAGACGCACTATCCTCTGTGCCCGCGGTGGCTCAGATGGATCGTGATGGCTGGGTGTTGTGTGCTGTCCTTAGGTTAGTTAGGTTTAAGTAGTTCTAAGTTCTAGGGGACTGATGACCATAGTTGTTAAGTCCCATAGTGCTCAGAGCCATTTGAACCATTTAAAAACAAAAAAAAAAGATGGATAGAGCGTCTGCCATGTAAGCAGGAGATCCCGGGTTCGAGTCCTGGTCGGGGCACACATTTTCAACATGTCCCCAATGAAGTACATCAACGCCTGTTTGCAGCTAGGGTGTCTATTTAATTATCATTTCATTTCTAGCAAAGCTGCATGGTCATCCACGGTAACTGTTCTTTCGGGAACAGATACTACCGTCATATATAGTTAAAATATGGCTTCCCGGCCATTGACCTTCTTGTGCGAACGCACACGCTATGCCCGAACTCGTACGGGACTTGGTAGATTAATCTGCCACGAGTAATGAGTATGATGGGCAAACATCTATTAGGCGCACTACGAATGTAGTGGTGTGGACATGTTGGGAATGGGGATCTCACGGGGAGCGTGCAAGGGATAGGTGCCTGCAGAGGCACTGTCCTCTGTGCCCGCGGTGGCTCAGATGGATAGAGCGTTTGCCATGTAAGCAGGAGATCTCGGGTTCGAGTCCCGGTCGGGGCACACATTTTCAACGTGTCCCCAATGAAGCACATCAACGCCTGTTTGCAGCTAGGGTGTCTATTTAATTATCATTTCAATCAGTATTTACCTTCCCGTTTTTAAAATAATATACCGTAACATATACACTGGCGAGCAGAAACATTTTGATCACCCGCTTAACAGTCTGATTATTCGTCTTTGCAACGAAATACATAAGTGATTCTGCGTACCATGGATCACAGAGTGTCAGATTTGTGGAGACATGTGGCATTAGAAGTCTACACACAGATCATGTAACTCGCGTAAATAGCAGGCCGCCGATTTGCCCATTCGGTGATGGTGCCCGATAGCGACCAAGATGGGTTCCTTAGCATTCACATCTGGCGAACTTGGTCGGCGAGACATCAAAGTGAGTTCACTATAATGCTCCTAAAACCAGTGTAGCACGGTTTTGGCTCTGAGACACAGACAATTACGCTGTTGACACACGACATCGCCTTCGGGAAAGACGTCAAGCATGATATTCGCAACTGTCTTCGATTACTACCACAGGCCCCATCAAGCGCAGGAGAATCTCTCATAGAATAAAATTGAACCCACTACCCTGAGTCCGTGGCACTGTGCACGTTTCGAGTCACCATTCACCTGGATGACGGCATCTGCAGGGAAACCATCGACGCAGTGTAGCAAAAATGCGATTCACCTGAAAAGCCGAGGCGTTTACATCGTTCGACGGTCGAATCCGGGTGGTCCCGTCCCCACTGCAGATGTAACCGACAACGTTGTCAGGCCAATATGGGGACACACGGGGGTGGTCTGCTGCGGTGCTCCATGTTCAGCAGTGTACGATGAACGGCGTGCTCCGAAACACTCTCGTGTGTACCAGCATTGCGCTCTTTCGGTAGAGATGCCATTGATATCCTACATTACAGAGCTGCCAAGCCTCCGAACCCCAGGCTCTGTGAAACTACACTACTGGCCATTAAAACTGCTACACCAAGAAGAAATGCAGATGATAAACGGGTATTCATTGGACAAATATACACTCCTGGAAATTGAAATAAGAACACCGTGAATTCATTGTCCCAGGAAGGGGAAACTTTATTGACACATTCCTGGGGTCAGATACATCACATGATCACACTGACGGAACCACAGGCACATAGACACAGGCAACAGAGCATGCACAATGTCGGCACTAGTACAGTGTATATCCACCTTTCGCAGCAATGCAGGCTGCTATTCTCCCATGGAGACGATCGTAGAGATGCTGGATGTAGTCCTGTGGAACGGCTTGCCATGCCATTTCCACCTGGCGCCTCAGTTGGACCAGAGTTCGTGCTGGACGTGCAGACCGCGTGAGACGACGCTTCATCCAGTCCCAAACATGCTCAATGGGGGACAGATCCGGAGATCTTGCTGGCCAGGGTAGTTGACTTACACCTTCTAGAGCACGTTGGGTGGCACGGGATACATGCGGACGTGCATTGTCCTGTTGGAACAGCAAGTTCCCTTGCCGGTCTAGGAATGGTAGAACGATGGGTTCGATGACGGTTTGGATGTACCATGCACTATTCAGTGTCCCCTCGACGATCACCAGTGGTGTACGGCCAGTGTAGGAGATCGCTCCCCACACCATGATGCCGGGTGTTGGCCCTGTGTGCCTCGGTCGTATGCAGTCCTGATTGTGGCGCTCACCTGCACGGCGCCAAACACGCATACGACCATCATTGGCACCAAGGCAGAAGCGACTCTCATCGCTGAAGACGACACGTCTCTATTCGTCCCTCCATTCACGCCTGTCGCGACACCACTGGAGGCGGGCTGCACGATGTTGGGGCGTGAGCGGAAGACGGCCTAACGGTGTGCGGGACCGTAGCCCAGCTTCATGGAGACGGTTGCGAATGGTCCTCACCGATACCCCAGGAGCAACAGTTTCCCTAATTTGCAGGGAAGTGGCGGTGCGGTCCCCTACGGCACTGCGTAGGATCCTACGGTCTTGGCGTGCATCCGTGCGCCGCTGCGGTCCGGTCCCAGGTCGACGGGCACGTGCACCTTCCGCCGACCACTGGCGACAACATCGATGTACTGTGGAGACCTCACGCTCCACGTGTTGAGCAATTCGGCGGTACGTCCACCCGGCCTCCCGCATGCCCACTATACGCCCTCGCTCAAAGTCCGTCAACTGCACATACGGTTCACGTCCACGCTGTCGCGGCATGCTACCAGTGTTAAAGACTGCGATGGAGCTCCGTATGCCACGGCAAACTGGCTGACACTGACGGCGGCGGTGCACAATTGCTGCGCAGCTAGCGCCATTCGACGGCCAACACCGCGGTTCCTGGTGTGTCCGCTGTGCCGTGCGTGTGATCATTGCTTGTACAGCCCTCTCGCAGTGTCTGGAGCAAGTATGGAGGGTCTGACACACCGGTGTCAATGTGTTCTTTTTTCCATTTCCAGGAGTGTATTATACTAGAACTGACATGTGATTACATTTTCACGCAGTTTGGGTGCACAGATCCAGAGAAATCAGTACCCAGAACAACCACCTCTGGCCGTAACAACGGCCTTCACACGCCTGGGCATTGAGTCAAATAGAGCTTTGGTGGCGTGTACAGGTACAGCTGCCCATGCAGCTTCAACGCGATACGACAGTTCATCAAGTGACTGGCGTATTGTGACGAGCCAGTTGCTCGGCCACCATTGACCAGACGTTTTCAGTTGGTGAGAGATCTGGAGAATGTGCTGGTCAGGGCAGCAGTCGAATACTTTCTGTATCCAGAAAGGCCAGTACAGGACCTGCAACACGCGGTCGTGCATTATCCTGCTGAAATGTAGGGTTTCGCAGGGATCGAATGAAGGGTAGAAAGAAATGGCTCTCAGCACTATGGGACTTTCCACAAGTCTATAAATGCTATAAATGTAGGTTTGCTTTCCCTTAACATATTTTCTAAAAAATGGTTCAAACGGCTCTGAGCACTATGGGACTTAACTTCTGAGTTCATCAGTCCCCTAGAACTTAGAACTACTTAAACCTAACTAACCTAACGACATCACACACATTCATGCCCGAGGCAGTTTTCGAACCTGCGACCGTAGCGGTCGCGCTGTTCCAGACTGAAGCGCCTAGACCCGCTCGGCCACACAGGCCAGCAATGAATGGTAGAGCCACGGGTCGTAATACATCTCAAATGTAACGTCCACTGTTCAAAGTGCTGTCAGTGCGGACAAGAGGTGACCGAGACGTGTAACCAATGGCACCCCATATCATCACACCGGGTGCTACGCCAGTATGACGATGACGAATACACGCTTGCAATGTGCGCTCACCGCGATATCGCCAAACACGGGTGCGACCATCATGATGCTTTAAATAGAACCTGGATTCATCCGAAAAAGTGACGTTTTGCCATTCATGCACCCAGGTTCGTCGTTGAGTACACCATCGCAGGCGCTCCTGTATGTGATGTGGCGTCAAGGGTAACCGCAGCTATGGTCCCCGAGCTGATAGTCCATGCTGCTGCAAACGTCGTCGAACTGTTCGTGCAGTTCGTTGTTGTCTTACAAACGTCCCCATCTGTTGACGCAGGGATGGAGACGTGACTGCACGAACCGTTACAGCCATGCGGATAAGATGCCTGTCATCTCGACTGCTAGTGATACGAGGCTGTTGGGATTCAGCACGGCGTTCCGTATTACCCTCCTGAACCTACCGATTCCCTATTCTGCTAACAGTCATTGGATCTGTACCAACGCCAGCAGCAATGTCGCGATATGATAAACTGAAATCGCGATAGGCTACAATCCGACCTTTATCAAAGTCGGAAACGTGATGGTACGCATTTCTCCTCCTTACACGAGGCATCACGACAACGTTTCACCAGGCAACGCCGGCCAACTGCTGTCTGTGTATGAGAAATCGGTTGGAAACTTTCCTCATGTCAGCACGTTGTAGGTGTCGCCACCGGCGCCAACCTTGTGTGAATGCTCTGAAAAGCTAATAATTTGCATATCACAGAATCTTCTTCCTGCCGGTTAAATTTCGCGTCCGTAGCACGTCGTCTTCGTGGTGTAGCAATTTTAATGGCCAGTAGTGTATTTAGCGCTCAGTAGTAGTTATACAGTTCTTCTACCTCTTTTCATAGATGCTCACGACAGTAGCACGTGGACATTCGACCAGCTTCGCTGTTATCGAAATGCTCGTTCACAAGCACTGCGTAATAATAATCTGCCCTTACTCACTGTCACATATCACAATGAATTTCCCCATTTACAGCCCGTATCTTCGCTAGGGTGATGACCCGTCTGTGTCTGCTCCGGTTACATACTTTTGTTTCCGCATCACGTGCCAACAAACAGGCGTCGTCCAACGTCGCATTGTACAGTGCTCATAATGTTTTGGCTGATCAGCGTATATAGAACTAAGTACTATTAAGAACAAACATACATTTATAAGAAGAGGTTACACACTTTTGCACTGAATGATTACAAATTACATTTCTTGCACTGTGTGCTTGGTATGTCTCACGGTTCATTCCAACGATCGTTTTTTTTTTTTTTTGTGAGTCGCTGTAATTTCACAGTCAGGTATTTGACGCCATCAAACCGGAGTTCATCTCAAGCGTTAGTGGAGTGCAGGTCAATGTTCGTTCTGGTTCTTTCAGTTTCGATAATTTACATGAGACATTGTATTCCCATTTTTGAGTTTGAGTATCAGCGCATTGAGTAGTGACATTCAATCATTATCTCAAAAGAGCACAGTACTATTTCATATTACGAATACTTATACTGTATAGATCGACATTTTCATCTATTCGAACAGTTCCATTCCTACGCTTTTTGTATTACGTCAGAATGATGGTCAAGGAACTTCCATGGATTTTCTTGACGGCTGAGAATATCTTTTAACCTTAGTTACTGGGCTCTAGTTGATGCCGTTGAAACAAAGGAGTTGTCGTGCCATTTACAAAGAAACAGACTCTCTGGTTCCTTCTTCTTTGGAAGGGTGCAGTTTTGGAAGTAAAAGTTACTAAAATGGTCTCATTAGTCCTTAGCGTTACTTTTATGTAACGCAAAATCTGTAACACGTTTCCCTACTATTCAAATCATGTTGTATGAGTTTCAGTAAATGTCACGCGAATGCTGGTTTATTAAGGAACTATTTACAGTTTTTCAAATTCAAAGTTAAAGTATTTTAGTTGTTTTCTTGCTCGATATCTGTGGTTTTATAAGAGTCTGAATCTATAAAAAAAATATTTAAATTGTATTGCCGATGGTACCTTCGAGCAGACTGCCTCTCAGAACTCCTAACACAAAACTGAAAAATCTTCAAAGAAGCGCCATAAGTTTATAAAAGTTCATTGTTATCCAAGAAATCAAAGTCCTGTCACATGTACCATTAATATAACACTGGGAACTAGTGGGTCAATGGATATTCCTCCACCACAATACACATCTGAAAACAGTCAATAACCGTATGCACATCGTGTTGTGTGCAGCATTAAAATCTATACTTTTCTAATTCCGTCACTAAAATTTATAGAAACTTCATTTAATCTGATTTGTACACAGATGGTTTCAATACGTCATTCCTTTCACGCATTATTTTGTAGACAACAAAATAATGGCCATTCGCTTACTCTGCCTTGAGTACGCCCGGTACGATCGTTGCTTCTAAAGATATCTTTTAATTGAGAACGTTATACTAGGGTCTTATTTCTAAAAAAAGTCACTCCACTCATTTATTTGCTCCGATATTTTGTACATCTTTTTTTCTGACTCTACAGTAATTCATCAGAAAAGCCTCTTCTATATATTTCAGTGAGAAAAAAGCAAGTTGATTTTCATATCTTCCGTGCTATCGAAACTGCTGCCGAATCTTCCAAGGAATATGTTGTCGCTGAAATAGTATTAATGCGAAGCATGCATTAAAATTTCAATATGATCAGTGTTTATTCCATAATAAATAAGAAATCGACTTCATATTGCTCTTTACTCCGTTTCTTCGTTTTCGTTGCAACGGTAAACACAAATAACAATGAAATAGAGCTGCCGTTAGTACGTTAGCTATCAGTAAATCATGAAACAATTACTTGAATTCTGAAATGTCATTACAGACAGTGAAGTCTTGAATGATAACACATATATATATATATACTGTGCAATGATTATGGTGTGTGTGGCAAGTGCTTGTAGTCAAATTATATGGAACTGATTTTGATTTTGATGTATGAGCACGTAGTAACACTTTCGTTTGAAACAAACATTTTATGTGCCTTATTTGTGTGTGTGTGTATGTGTGTGTGTGTACTCGTATGTGTGCGTGGACGATCATCCATTTGGCGAACAAGGACAGACGCAAGGTAGTGAGAAATTCCCACCACGTGCATGACAAATAACACGGAGATACACGATCATAGAACTGTGGCGTTGGAAAGCGTTTTATCAGTAGTATACACAAGAGACACGGGACAAAATGCTCTTCAATTTGCATGTGAAACACCGGGTGATGGCAAAGTCAACAGGAAATAACGACATACAAAAAACGAGCAGTAACTTTCATCCAATAGCACGGTGAAAATTGTTAGGCAATTGCGGGACGTAAATTATGGAGCATTATCTTACCTTGGAATAAGTTACGTTTTTCCTGTTTTACTTCAGAGAATACACTCCATTACGAAACATAAAACACGAAGACAGGTTCCAGGTGCAAATGAAGTGCAGCGAGTCACTCCTTTCTTCCGCGAACACTGTCATATGCATTGAAACTTCCTAGCAGATTAAAACTGTGTGCCCGACCGAGACTCGAACTCAGGACCTTTGCCTTTCCGGGCTCCGGTAGAGCACTTGCCCTTGAAAGGCAAAGGTGCTGATTTCGAGTCTCGGTCGGGCACACAGTTTTAATCTGCCAGGAACTATCATATCAGCGCACACTCCGCTGCAGAGTGAAAATCGCATTCCGGACTGTCATGCATTGCTTGCTGACAGACTTTGGCAAAATGATGGAAAACGGCTGTCACAATTGACTCTATTCTGTGTACAAGGGGTCTGTGTTATCGTGAAGAAACCCCCAGGAACGCTGGAGAAGTACAGGGCTACCAGTTGGAGGTAAAAAAAAAAATGGTTCAAATGGCTCTGAGCACTATGGGACTCAACTGCTGAGGTCATTAGTCCCCTAGAACTTAGAACTAGTTAAACCTAACTAACCTAAGGACATCACACACATCCATGCCCGAGGCAGGATTCGAACCTGCGACCGAAGCGGTCTTGCGGTTCCAGACTGCAGCGCCTTTAACCGCACGGCCACTTCGGCCGGCTTGGAGGTAAAAGAACTGTGGTCCAGAAACAATTGAGCTGAAAGTTGTAGGCGAAATTGAGAACATTCCAAATTTGCAGCTGATCTATGGTATGCTTCCGGTTGTGCTGCCGAGCTGTATCCATGTTATGCAGAGCACAGGGTGTTTACAAATTACTACCACAAGAGTAGCCTTCAGTACTGAGTAAATAGCTTACAAAATGTTTGATATACACTGAAGCTCCGAAGAAACTGGTATATACTTGTGTATTCAAACACATAGATATGTAAACAGGCAGAGTTTGAACGTGGTGTTATAGTCGGCGCACGAGCGATGGGACACAGCATCTCCTTCATAGCGATGAAGTGGTAATTTTCCCGTATGACCATTTCACGAGTGTACCGTGAATATCAGGAATCCGGTAACGCATCAAGCCTCCGACATCGCTGCGGCCGGAAAAATATCCTGCAAGAACGGGACCAACGACGAAGAGGATTGTTTAACGTGACAGAAGAGCAACCCATCCACAGATTGCTGCAGATTTCCATGCTGAGCGTGCGAACCATTCAACGAAACAACATCGATATGGGCTTTCGGAGCCGAAGGCCCACTCGTGTAACCTTGATGGGTACACGACACAAAGCTTTACGCCTCACCTGGGCCCGTCAACGTCGCCATCGGACTGTTGATGACTGTAAACATGTTGTCTGGTTGGGCGAGTCTCGTTTCAAATTATATGAAGTGGATGGACGTGTACGGTTATGGAGACCACCTCATGCATGTCAGCAGGGGACTGTTCTGACTGGTGGAGGTCTGAAATGGATTTGGGCTAGTGCAGTTCGAGTGATATGGACCCCTCATACATCTAGATACGACGTTGACGTAAGTATCCATTCACGTCCATCGTTCAGAAGAACTCTCCACCCTACCGTACTCTAATGGATGTATGGACAGCCGTGCAAGATTCATGGTGCCAATTCCATCCACCACTAGTTTTACGGCAATACTGGGTATTCGCGGGGGCCTTACACGATGTTAGGCAGGTATACCCGTTTCTTTGGCTCTACAGTGTAGCACTAACTGTAGTATTTCTTCAAGTTTATTCCTGCCTAACATGTTGTTTCCCAGTGTTTCCGCTAAGTGGCACCAACGAATGATTTATTCCAACAGTCATCATGGAGTCGTATAACGGAGCAGAGCGTGCGTAGTGTTATTTATGGTTTCATGAAGCCAAATCCCCTACTATAGATCTGGAACAGTTCAGAATTACATATCGCAGCCGCCAGCTTAAAGACAAACTTTTATGAACTGATACAATCGTTTTCACAGAAACTGGTCGTGTATCGCATAGGACGCCGAGTCAGGGTCGGCCAACAGTCTCTGGCGCAGCAACTGAACCAAATCGGAAGTCTTACATTTGTCGCCCGAGTGTATAAACGAGACGTGTCTGCTTAGAATTGAATATGCATATTTGCAACCTTTAAGAGTAAATGACAAAGAGAAACGAGCTGAGTTTTGAGTAGAAACGGTTGACAAAATTGAGACTGACGACGATTTTTTGAATAAAATTGTTTTCTATGACGAAGCCACCATCCGTACATATGGTAAACAGAATCAGCTTAAAGTTCGGATATGGGGTGAACGGAAACCACGTCACGTAATCAAATATGTGCAGGACTCACATAAGGTAAATGTTTTTGGGCTGAAAGCTTTTTTTTGCCGATTCAACTGTAGCTGACAAATCGTATTTGGACATGCCTGACTATAGCCATCTAATGCCTCAATTCCAAAAGGATATGGACACAGAATTTAGTTTTCAGGAAGGTGGCGCACCATCATATCATCATCGTGAAATTTTCGCGTGTCTCCGTAAGAATACGCCGACTTGAATTGGACGTGGTGGAACAACATCCAGGACCCCCGGTCACATAATTTAACCTCAGTGAACTCCTGTGTATAGGGTTACGGGAAGCGCCTAAGTGCTACGACAACAGATCACACAAGCAGCTGTCACCATACATCAAGACTTGCTTCATAGTATTTGGCAGGAAACTGACTGCAGTTGGGACATTTGTCGCGTTACAGAAGGTAGCCACATCGCACATGTGTAAATAAAATTTGAAGATATACTGTATTCAGTTCGGTATGTTATTTACACCTTTCACCATTAAAGGTTATACAAAATACATTTATAAACACCCTGTATTTCGGTGACCGATCCAGCTGTCTTCTTCTAGTGCAGCGAGTGTTGCTGGGCTCGCTGCGTGGACTCCATCCATTGTTAATCACGCGCTGCTATTTATAGCTCAGTTCGATTCCTGATGCCCACTACTTCGTTTGTTGCGCTCTTGTTTTTGAGAGCCTACATTGATACTCCGTTAAACGCAAATTCTGTCACTTATTCCTACCTCTGGTGGATGTGAGGGCCAGATTTCAATAAACTGAGAGCGAGATCGCAAGTTCTGTTAGACTGAAACCTCCATCATTCTGTATTATTTATTTATTTAATTAATTAACTTGGCAAGATGAGGGCTACCAAGCCCTCTTTAGCAACTAACGAGGCGTTCTATATATTTTACATTACAAATTTACAGTAAGCATGCTGCACTAAATTTAAAAAAGTAAAAATTATAATAGTACATAAAAGAAAATCATACAGTTTACATTCATACACGGTAAATACAACGATAGTTAGAGATAACAATAACATAGGATTTCAATAATGAATGCTAGCAGCAATTCGTATGGAGAAATGAATAGACGAGGAAGGGAAAGATGAAAATGATAACACACAGACGAGAATGTAAGGGAGGAGGTGGCATGACTCATGGGTAAAAGAAAAGAGAAAGAAGCATAGCTGGGATAAGACCACCAACTTGGCCTTTGCCTTTCGACAGAGGCGAAGGATCCTATCATGGAAAATGTTCGAGTTGAAACATAACAATCCCTATTACAATAAAAAACTTTAATTTGAACACTGACAGTTATAAACGCTGGATTCTCTGTGCAAACTCGTACAGTAAACTAGTTAGACCTTCCTTTTATGCTGAATCTTCTTAGGTGCTTCGCTGGATAACATATGTAGCAATAAACGGTATAGACTTTTCATGGCGACGATTTACAATTTACGACATTGGGCCCACAGTCCGGGTTTTGGCCAGTTAAGTTCTTGAAGTTTTGTACTGTGCCTACATAATTTCAAATACTGCCTGTCCATATAAAATCTTCTCATTGCAGCATAACGACGAACATTTCAGCACCATCATAAGCGAATACAGCTCTCAGCACACTTTCACTGTAATACATTTTAGATCTGAACTAGAAACATTCAAGTAACACAAAAGCAATGGCTGCCTCTCCGACAACTTTCTCGCGCGTGGGCTCGTCCAAAGACATTAATGAAGCCTCTTACAGGTAATGTTACACCCTTGACTATTCCAGCGTGTCTACATATAATACTGTAAACATTTTTTCATTACTGCATTGACATACAGCTCACTGAAATAAATAACGTGACTAAAAATATTCACAGCATAAACATTACAGACAAATATACACAATTCTAACCATACATTAAAGCGAAAGATGGATTAGCCACTGTGTTATGGTATTATATCTGCCCCACATTTTATTGATCTACATTACTAGACGTAGATTCTAGGAAATGTCAAGCCCACACCACACAGTTTATGGTATCTAGAAATTTCAACAGAACAATGTTCATAAATTTTATGAAAGTTTTTCAAATCTTTGTTACACGAACTATGCTAGCACTTATCTCAATATTTAAATTACATTATTTACATACATACACATTTATATAAACTGCAATACATTGAAATTATGGCTGCTCAAATGAGAATTGTCTTTGACACTTTCACTAATTATTCAAAAGTGTAGCTTTATATTTACAAAATTAATAGTTATTACCCATAGCAGTTTTAACAAATCTTTATGCAGCATAATTTTATCTCTGTTTAGATATATATGCTATCCACTATTTAATTTGCTGACTATGAAATGTCAGTCCTTACAAGCACTAATTACATTTTACAATTGCAGTTTTTATGTTTCTTTTTCGTAAAGGAACACATATATTTCACTTGTGCGCAACAGCTTTTCTACACATTTCGGGTTTTTGTACCTACATGTGAAGCACGTCGATAGACATTCATTTCCACTTATCAGTCCAAAGTGATCCATTGTAAATGAATTTGAACTTCTATATTTCATTATTTCGCTGGATTTCTCTAAAACTACGTCTCGTAAATTGAATTTAACTGGTTTCACTTTCTGACCGTGCCTTGTTATTCGTGCTTCAGCACGCTTCTTCGTCTTTTCTCTCTATAATTCCTGTTCTGCGACATACCCAATTCTTGTCCTGATGGAAAGTTAATTATCTCATCCACTATTACTTTTGGTTTATGACCTAACATGATTTCAATTGGAGTAAACCCGTACTTTCATGTGAGATTGAATTTGTTATTTGTTCTATTTTAGATACATTTTTGCCCGATGCTCTATGATTACAGTGTCAATATGTCTTAAAATACCTGCCCAATTCGCGCATACATCGCTCAGATGGGCTGCTTTGAGATTGGTAGACCGCAATGAGAATCAGTCCTGCACCTTTTCCTCATTCCCTCATTTCAAACTTTGGATATAAATTACGGCCCATTATCGAATAACATTGCTTTTGGTTTTCCGATTTGCACAAAATATTCATTTGATAATTTATTGAATACTGCTGTTGCAATAGTTTTTCTCAAAGTATACAGTTTTCCAAATTTGGAAAAAGTACCCAACACGACCAAAATGTTTGCAATGTTTCCAGTCGTTTTTCTTAACAGACCATACACGTTCATTGCCGAAACATCCAGATTCTCTTTAGGCTGAATTCTTTGCATGGCACCTTGGCTAGTTAAGTTCATTTCTACTGTCTGATATTTATCACAATTCCGCACTCTTACCGTTACTCTCTTAGTAATATTAACAAATGTTACAGCTTCAGATGTTTCATCTATAAACTTTTTCGTCCATAGTGGCCATAAGCTGAATAGTAGTAGTCAATCAATTCAGATATGTACTCACTTGGCCAACGTACTCACCAGTTTTCCCAATTTTCATTCGATTGTAAATATAATACGCTATCATACATTTTATAATACTTCCTCAATTTGGCACCTCATTCTTGCGTAGCATCATATTTAATTTTCACTAGCATTAAACATTCGTCTTCAAGTTGATAACGATGCATATTTTTACGTATGTTCTCTATCTTTCTTTTATCTTCAACGTCCATAAGATACACTCCCGCTGAATTCACCCTGTTAGTTGTACCACTGGGATCAAACGGCATTCTTGAGAAGCTACACTATTATCACCTCGTTTTATGTGCCAAATTTCATAATGAAACGCATGTGTGACTAATGCCCCATATTATAGCCAATACTTCTTTTTCTGACACTATGTACATTCGCTAGTATGTGGATGATGTCCTACTTCCAAAAACTTTTAAATTACTATCTTTATCTTCTCGTTCTCCTAATGCCTATAATAAGAGAACTGCAATGCCATAATCACATGAATTAGTCCCCATATGAAATGGAAAAGATGGAATGAGGTGGTGAAGGATCTGATTGTAAGTTCTTGTTTCAACATGTCAAACGCGGCTTGACGTTTTCCATACCATATATATGCACTGTTATTTTCGGCGGATTACTTAAATCTGGATCATTATATACTTGCCCATTTACATATTTATTATAGAAATTACATAGACCCAAAACGATTTTAACTGTTTTCTAGTATTTCGAGGCTGACACACACTGATTGCTTCTAATACCCTAGCATATTTTGTTACTCCAGTTGTCATAATAATATGGCCTAAAAATTTCTACTCATTTTTCAAATTCACACTTCTTTATTTTCAGAGTCATTCCACCTCTTTTTAACAAACAAATATTTCATGTAGTAATTCACAATGCTCTTCCCATGTGCTGCCGCTGTCAACAGGTCTTCCACATGTATTATTATCCTACTGCGCACTTCTTTCCCCACCACACCATCCAAAGCTCGGATAAACACTGACACAGATGTTTTCAATCCAAAATAGATCACTATGTGATGGTAACATTTATCTGCAAAAGAGAACCGCAGTCACCTTCCTCGAATCTGGTTAAAGGGCGATTTGCGAATGTCCCACACTCAAACTGAGACTCTTCCAATGTTTTAACTTATGGAATTTCTGTAGCATGTTGTCAAGACTTTCTGACCTATCCGTTTCACGTTTCACTACTTCAGTGAGATCATGAGCGTTTATCACGGTTCTGTCCGACTTCATAGTTGGGTGGTAACATATTCGCCTCCCATGCAAGTGGGCCCAGGTTCGATTCCAGGCCGGGTAGGTGATTTTATTCACTCGGGGAGCGGGTGTTGTGTTGTTCTCATCATCATTTCATCCTCATCACGGGCGCGCAAGTCGCCCAATGTGGCGTCGACTGACATAAGACTTGCAATTGGTAGCCGAACTTCCCTGATTGGGGCCTCCCTGGCAACGATGCCAAACACTCATTTCATTTCATACCATGATTCTCAGCCCACCATCGTTTTTGTTGACTATGACTAGAGGATTATTATATTGACTCCTAGACGTTTCTATTATTCCCCAATTTTCCATACGATTTATTCCTTTTTCCATTGCTTCTTTCTCAGCTACGGTTATGTGGTAAACTGTCTCAAAGAGTAGTTCATGTGGTACAATCCCTATTTGATATTCAAAGTCACCGACTAAACAAGGCTTAACTGAAAACACTTTTCAGTTGCTTGCCAAAATATTGTATAACTCATTCTTCTGCTCTAATGACACTTCTGATATTGTCTCTATTAAGGCTTTTTGGTGTGACGTCATAAGCGCGTGACTGTGTGTTAGATCGCTCTCTAAGTTTTCATATATTTTTAGATTTCAGATATATATTTTAACGGTTTTTGTGATAATATTTACTATATAAGTGACTTATTAGTGGTTTCTTCATTCACCTATGCCTTTCTTGTGTTGTGGCCTGATATTTGTGAGTGTTTCGTATCGAGCGACTTAACCTCTTACCTGTGTTTACATTCCGCGCTGACTAGTTGCAGCTGTGTCATTAGACGTTTGATTTTCTTTCTGTGTTAGTATTTTGTTATATTCTCATTTGTTGTTGATTAATACTGTCAGCCATAGTAGTTACTTCCCTTGTAGAGCAAGTTTGTGATTATTGTAGGTAGTTTTTAACATATTCTTATTGTAGTAGCGGAACTTAGATAAAGTTGTTTTCTTGTTTCAATAATTGTAAAATTTTACCATGAGTGAGAAGTGTGGGCTTTGCCGTAGATTCGTGAGTAGTGGATTGCGGTGTGAGACTTGTTCGAAGTTTTTTCACTGGGGGGAATGCAGTGGGGAAGCCAGTGGGCATTCTGGTGAGATCCTCTCCTGGAACTGCAGGTTATGTAGCAAGAGTAAGTTGATAGAGGAGCAGGAGCGTAAGATCTGTGCCCGTCAGGTGCAGTTGAAAAACGCACAGGAGGAGCTAGATAGGATGAGGAGGGAGAAAGGGGTTGGGGAATGGGAGCTGGCTGTTGGCAAGAGATCTGCTAGGAGAAGGAGATTTTCAGATAGTTTTACTATTGGTGTTTGTAATAGATATGACCAACTGTCAGAGTCTAGTGGAGAGGAATCTCTAGTAGCTGTAGATGTAGGAAGTATGCAGCAGACCTCAGCAGTTACGGTGGCTAGTACAATTGCAAAGTCTTAGAGAAAGAAGAAGGTTCTGCTGTTAGGTAGTTCTCATGGTAGAGGTGTAGGCCAGCAGTTGCAGGAAGTGTTGGGGAGTGAGTACCACGTCACCAGCATTGTGAAGCCTAATGCAGGAGTGGCTCAGGTGACTGTTAACATAGGGGGTTCTGTAGGGATTTTACTAAAGAGGATCAGGTAGTGACTGTGGGTGGGGCTGGTAATAGTATTGACAGGGATGGGGAGTATGACATAGATGGTGACCTGGAAAAGATAGCCACTCAGATTGGCAACACGAATGTGCATTTCGTGGAACTGTTTCAGCGTCACGATCGGCCTCATCTTAATACAACCGTCAGGCGAAATAACATGAGACTTGGGGGTGCGCTGATGACAGAAGGCATGAGTCACATTTCAGTGGTGTCGGTGGAGTCTATCAGCAGGACGGGTTTCACTAGACATGGCCTGCACCTCAACGGGTATGGAAAGGGGAGACAGCATAGGTGGGGGTGGTGGGATCACTCATGGGGAAATTCCTGTGGTAGTGAGTGTTAGAGCTGTATCTTTTTTAGATTGAAGTCAGCTGATAGGTATTCCTGCTTAAGGGAAGTCTCTCTAACAAAGAAACCACTTTCGACAAAGCTTAGGTATCCGATTAATGAGGGAATCAGTATATTTCATCAAAATATACAAGGTATTAGTGATAAAGTTTGTGAACTGCTTATAGATGTTGATCTGAGATTATTGGTATATCTGAACACTTCTTAAATAAGGAGATAATTCAGAGGCTTCCTTTACCAGGATACAGGTTGGCTGGCAGCTTTTCTAGGAGCTCTTTGCGGTGCGGCGGAGTAGCATTGTATGTGAAAAGCGGTATCCCATTTGAGTCAATTGATGTTTCAAAGTACTGAAAGTACTGCACTGAAAAGGTGTTTGAATGTTGTGCAGGTGTGGTTCAATTTAGTGGACCTAAACTTCTAACTGTTGTTATTTATGGATCCCAAGATCCGATTTCACAACATTTTTGCTAAAGCTAGAGGAGGTTCTTGATTCACTTTATAGGAAATACAAAAAGTTAGTTATATGTGGTGACTTCAATATTAATTGTGTAAGTGATTGTGCAAGGAAAAGGATGCTGGTAGACCTCCTTAATTCATATAATCTTATGCAAACTGTATTCTTTCCAACGAGAGCGCAAGGGAACAACAGAGCAACCATAGACAACATTTTTGTTCATTCCTCATTACTAGAAGGGCGTTCTATTAGCAAAACTGTGAATGGCCTTTCAGATCATGATGCACAAATTTTAACTCTAAAAGATTTTTGTGCTGCAACGCATGTTAAATATAGTTATCAACGTTTTAGGAAATCTGATCCAGTTGCTGTAGAGACCTTTGTAAACCTTACCAAGAAACAAGAGTGGCAAGATGTTTATAGTGGTGGTACAGTAGACCAAGACTTTTCTCGTGCTCTTTGAAAGTTGCTTTCCGTTAGAACGTTCAAAACATGGTACTAGTACAAACAGGCAGCCTGGGTGGCTGACTAGAGGGATAAGAATATTCTGTAGAACAAAGTGGCAATTATATCAAAACATTAGAAACAGTCGAAATCTAAATGCAGCAGCCCATTACAAACAGTATTGTAAGGTTCTTTAAAAAGTTATTAGGAAAGCAAAAAGTATGTGGTATGCAGATAGAATAGCTAAGTCTCAGGATAAAATTAAAACCATACAGTCAGTCGTAAAGGAAGTGGCTGGTCTGCAGAGACAGGTCGAGGATATACAATCAATGTGTAGTGGGCATGTCCGTGTTACTGATAAGTCGCATGTATGTACAGTATTTAATAATCACTTTCTGAATATAGCAGGTGAACTAAATAGAAACCTAGTCCCAACAGGGAATCATATAGCGCTCGTAGAAAAAAGTGTTCCAAGATTGTTACCTGAAATGCTCCTCCATGATTCTGACAAGAGGGATATTGAGTTCATAATTAAATCATTAAACACCAAGAACTCTCATGGATATGACGGGGTATCTAGCAGAATACTGAAGTATTGTTCTATGTATGTTAGCCCAGTACTTAGCCATATCTGTAACTATTCCTTTAGGAGTGGTCGGTTTCCTGACTGATTAAAGTACTCGACAGTGAAGCCACTTTATAAAAAGGGAGACAGGGATAATGTTGACAATTATAGACCTATTTCTATGCCATCGCTGTTTGCTAAAGTTATCGAGAGGGTTGTATTACAAGGTTACTGCAGCATTTAAATTCACATAATTTGCTGTCAAATTGTAAGTAGGCTATTTAGGTTTTCCTATTGGTAACGCCGCGTAGCGCTCTGTATGAAAATCACTGGCTGTGCTGTGTGCAGTCTGTGGCTAGTTTGCATTGTTGTCTGCCATTGTAGTGTTGGGCAGCTGGATGTTAACAACGCGTAGCATTGCGCAGTTGGAGGTGAGCTGCGAGCAGTGGTGGATGTGGGGAGAGAGATGGCGGAATTTTGAGAGCGGATGATCTGGACATGTGTCCATCAGAGACAGTACATTTGTAAGACTGGATGTCATAAACTGCTATATATATTATGACTTTTGAACACTATTAAGGTAAATTCATTGCTTGTTCTCTATCAAACTCTTTCATAATGCGTGAATGTATCACAATGCAGGCGAAAATCTTTTGCACACTGTTATATTCATAGGATTTTGTTTCTACACATTAGCAACGCAAATTCTCGACCTGTGAAATTTTTTATATGAGACTGTCACTGTAGTGAAAACTGGTGTCGTAAATATTTCGATAAGGAAGGTAGGTCACTGTAAGCACCCAGCTGCGTGACAGTCGCTTGGAAAAAAGCCATTAGTGTGTGCCTTTCAGAGGCACAGGTGGAAAAAAGAGTCTTTTATCCTCGCTATTGACATTTCTTTGTCGAAAGCATCGCATATATGACACGCCCAAACTTGAAAACGTATGATTACACTGTGGAGCTCTTGATTTATGATATTTACTGAAATGAAATGATGAGAAACATTTCACGTCTATTGTCTTGCTAGTTGAAAGATTGTTTACTGTATTATGAAACGCCATATGGCTAGTGAATGACGTTTCACGCCTTCCTTTGCTTATTTTGTTTAATATCTAGTTTCTAGCTGCACTGCAGCATTGGTTACAATAAAATTTAATGGATGTACTAATATAGATATTTTATGCCTACAGATCCAGTAAATAATAACTTTATGATCTACTTAAAAAAAAAACGAAGAGCACAAGAAGACATTTCCCCATCACAGGACTTGCATACATAATTTTCTTTTCAACTACTACTTGGTAATATTTCTCGTAGAATAAGTTGTGGTGCTCCAATTGAATTACATAGACATTAAGATGTGAATAGACATTTCCCTTATCTGCATTGTTGGCTTTAGTGTAATATTTTTTCTGCTTGAGCTATGTCATGTTTAGGTATAAGTTACTGCATTTGCTGCTGCTGTTTACCAGGCATAGTGTTACTGAATATATAAGAGAACGAGTTGCAATGAATTGGAAGAAATGCATTGAGAAGTTATACGAAAAAAGTACAGAAAGCAGATATAGATAGGACTTTTTGGGAATAATGATGAATGAAGGGAGATCTCCAAGAAGTAAAGAAAGTTTTGTTTGGAAAATACTGCAGTAAAACAAACCCTTTGCTTTCCTTTTGTGTAATTCCGCTATGTGTTTGTATACCCTTGTGTATTTGTGTTCTTCCTGTCTTAATGTGTTTATCTGATGAAAGTTATGTTGTAGAATTTTTCTAATACTATGTTATTTACTTTGTAGAGATGTTTAGACATTATTTATTCTGTTCTGTTTCAATGCTCATATGTGAAATTAATGTTTCGAAAACATTATGTCATAATCCCTGTAAGACTGATGTATATGTTTATTTCTATTGTTTTGTAAAGCCTGTACTATTACAATTTATCTGTATTGTTATGTTCTTTAATAATGTATTTTGTACCATTGTTATTGTATTCTCATGTTATAAAATTGTAATTGACACCAGTTCATCAAATTTCTTATGGTCATAGTATATGCAAAATATGTGAGAAGTTGGGACTGTTAGTGTTTGGATGTGTGTTAATAATTCAGCAAGGGACTGATTAACAGCATTGCTGGTTCTAAGGACAATTCCAGAAACTTTGTGAGTGCACAAGTGGTGGTTTATGGACTTGCTATATTGTCTGCAACACTTCTAAGGACAATTCCAGAAACTTTGTGAGTGCACAAGTCGTGCTTTATGGACTTGCTATATTGTCCGCAGGACTCTTCGATGGTGATTTTGCACCTGCACAGTCGCAGCAGACTGCTGCTGGCCATCTCTACAAGGACTACAGTGGGTCTACACCTCTGATGACTCACCAATACCATTATTTCTACAAGAACTGCAGTGGGTCTGCACCTCTGGTGGCCTACCAATATCATACTATCTACCAGGACCAGTGGGTCTGCTCTGTGATGACCTTCCTACCAATATTCTTCAATACTTCGACTGACTCCGCTGTGGGTTTGCTCTGTTGTGGCCCATTACCTGTCTGCATGTCGAGAGTCAGCACTGTCTTTCCGTTGGAAGGACAACACTATTTCTTCAAGACTGCATGGAAATCCACTACTTCCGTGTGCATTTTTTTTACTGCTTAGACTTTGAGAAAAGCACTGCAATTTCACTGTGATGAAAGATCAGGACTGTCTTTATGGACTGTGAGAAAATTTTAGCTTTTGACCAACATTGTATCAATAAGTGTGTGCATATGATTTCTTTGTTATTGTAACTGTGAGAAATTTTTTAACAAATATGTGTTGGCCAGTGCCCAAAACAATTTGTAAAATTTTTTGTGGGGAGCAATGGGTGCTATGTAAGTAGGCTATTTAGGTTTTCTTTTTGGTAACGCCACGTAGCGCTCTGTATGAAAATCACTGGCTGTGCTGTGTGCAGTCTGTGGCTAGTTCGCATTGTTGTCTGCCATTGTAGTGTTGGGCAGCTGGATGTTAACAGCGCGTAGCGTTGCGCAGTTGGAGGTGAGCCGCAAGCAGTGGTGGATGTGGGGAGAGAGATGGCGGAATTTTGAGAGCGGATGATCTGTACATGTGTCCATCAGAGATAGTACGTTTGTAAGACTGGACGTCATGAACTGCTGTATATATTATGACTTTTGAACACTATTAAGGTAAATACATTGCTAGTTCTCTATCAAAATCTTTCATTTGCTAACTATGCCTATCAGTAGTTAGTGCCTTCAATAGTTTGAATCTTTTATTTAGCTGGCAGTAATGGCACTCGCTGTATTGCAGTAGTTCGAGTAACGAAGATTCTTGTGAGGTAAGTGATTTGTGAAAGGTATAGGTTATTGTTAGTCAGGGCCGTTGTAGGGATTTTTGAAAGTCAGATTGCGTTGCACTAAAAAAAAAAATAAAAAATAAATTGTGTGTCAGTTTAAGCACAGTCATGTACAATTTTTCTAAGGGGACGTTTCAAAATGTGCAATTTGCTTTTAGAAATGGTTTAACAACTAAAAATGCTACATTCTCTTTTCTCTGTAAGGTTTAGGACGGATTAAATAAAAGGTGGCGAACGCTAGGTGTTTTCTTTGATTTAACGACAGCTTTTGACTGTGTTGACCACAAAATATTACTGCAGAAGTTGGACCATTGTAGAGTAAGGGGAGTAGCTTACAAATGGTTCGCCTCTTACTTTAAGAACAGAAAGCAGAAGGTAATTCTCCGAAATATTGAGAGAGGTAGTGATGCTCAGTCCCAATGGGGCACTGTTAAGTGGGGCGTTCCCCAAGGGTCGGTGCTGGGGCCACTGCTGTTTCTTACTTATATAAATGATATGCCTTCTAGTATTACAGGTGATTCCAAAATATTTCTGTTTGCTGATGACACCAGCTTGGTAGTGAAGGATCTTGTGTGTAATATTAAAACAGTATCAAATAATGTAGTTAATGAAATAAGTTCGTGGCCTTTGGAAAATAATTTGATGCTAAATCACAGTAAGACTCAGTTTTTACAGTTTCTAACTCACAATTCAACAAGAGCCGATATTTTGATCAGACAGAATGGGCATATTATAAGCGAGACGGAACAGTTCAAGTTCCTAGGCGTTCGGACAGATAGTAAGCTGTTGTGGAAGCCCATGTTGAGGATCTTGTTCAGAAACTAAATGCTGCTTTATTTACCATTAGAACGGTATCTGAAATAAGTGACAGTTCAAGACGAAAAGTAGTCTACTTCCCATATTTTGATACATTTATGTCATGTGGTATTATTTTTTGGGGTAATTCTTCTGATTCACAAATGGTAATTTTGGCTCAAAACGGGCTGTTCGAGCTAGGTGTGGTGTATGTTCGAGAATCTCTTGTCGACCCCTATTCAATAGTCTGGGAATTCAGACATTGCCCTCACAGTATAAATTTTCTTTAATGTCGTTTGTTGTTAGCAATATTAGCTTATTCCCAAGAGTTAGCAGCTTTCACTCAGTTAATACTAGGCAGAAATCAAATCTTCATGTGGAATGCACTTCCTTGACTCTTGTGCAGAAAGGAGTGCAGTATTCTGCTGCATCCATTTTCAATAAACTACCACAAGAACTCAAAAATCTTAGCAGTAGCCCAAACACTTTTAAGTCTAAACTCAAGAGTTTCCTCATGGCTCACTCCTTCTATTCTAGCGAGGAGTTCCCGGAAGAGATGAAAAATTAAGCAAATTGCAGTGTTAGATTGTTGAATTTCTTTATTTAAGCTTACGAATTGTCACCTGAATATGTTACTTATATTTCATTTTATCTGTTTCTACTATCGTGTTATAATTTCATGTATTGACTCGTTCCATGACCATGGAAACTTCTCCTTAATTTGGTCCCACAGAACATTAAATAAATAAATTACCTTCAGTTCGCTCTGTTCACATTTCTAAGATGATGACACTCAGCTGCCTCACCTAAACCTACACACTCTGGTAATGTAACAAGTCTATCATTTGTATGCCGTCTCATATTAGTTTCCACAACACTATCGAGATTCACTTCTATTTTATTCTTCCCTACTGAACAAACGACTACTTTCCTATCACGGTCAGTATGTACTTTATGTTTCGTTGTCTAGTTGATGTCCACAAATATCTCAGTACACAACTGAGGAATATCTCAGTACACAACTGAGGAACCACTAAAAAGTCATATTGAAACAACATATTATTAATACGAAATTCTGTAAGGACGTGAGCTTTGATTGGTTTGTTTCAACTACCTGTTATTTTCACTCCCAGAACTGATATTTCTGCTATTTCTGATTTTCCTCTTATAAGCTCATAAAATGACTGGCGAAAACCCCCTAACTTCACTGCCACGATCAATTAACACCCGTGTTTGTATATAATATACTTTCACTGGGATCATTATTTGTTCACATCGTCCTACTTCATTACCGTTATCTTCCCACAATATGTCTTGCTCAATTTCTAAATCTGTCCATTGAATTTCCTCTTGCTATAGAATTTTATATGGAGCTTATTCTCTCTTTCCCTACCTCTTTCTTCCTTTTATGTATCATTTCTATAGCTTTTGTCGTATCACCAAGAACACTCTCTCCTTCACTTTCATCTGAATGTATTACATCAGCTGTAGCTTCATGTACGTTAAAATTGTCGGCTTCACTTAGTAATCTTACACGGTCATCTAAAGTTCCATGCTCTTGCCCCAGAGCACAGTTTCAATTTTTACTTTCTAATCTGCTGATTTCGTTGAGTTCAGAAATGATATCAACAAAGTTATATTTATGTATCTCAAACTCTTCATCCTTCTCATCACAACTACAAATTTCATCTAACTTACTCATTATATATTCGTTATTTATCTTCTTATTTACTTTCATTCTTCTTCCTCATACTTCATCATTATTCCCTGTAATATCTTTTTTATTTCCCTTTTTCCACTCTTCTAAGCCCTAGTAGATCTTATTTATCTGCATTAACCATTATTCGTTCTTAACTACGGTTTCAACTTCATTTACTGAAACAGTTTGCATATTTTGCAACTGAACATTGAGCCAGTACCGGAGCAGCAGCACTATTCGTGCATGCCCAAGCATTCATTCCGATAACACTCGTATTTTCATGAGCTTCCACATCTGAATCCCTTGTATCTGAAACAAACCATTAGTGTTTTGCTATCCGGGTCTGCTAGCCCCTACGCGACCTTGACTATGCCTAAACACATTTTCCTGTTCGCTTTCAGTTACATTGTCGTAGTTATAGTTGCAACAAAACTGCTTTCTATTACTTTGGTATTGGGACCTCGCAATTCTATCGGCAGAAGTACGCCTTCCCTTTTTTGTAAGTCATCAGTCTTATGACAGGTTTGATGTAGTCCGTCGTCAATTCCTCTCCTGTGCCAGCCATTTAACATCTGAGCATCACTTGCAACCTGTGTCCTCTGTTATTTGCTGGATGTATTCCAATCCTGTGTTTCTCTACAGTTTTTTCCCTCTAAAGATCGCTCAAGTACCACGGAAATCATTCAATGATGTCTTAACAGAAGTCCTATCATTCTATCGCCTCCCCTTTCAGTGTTCTCCACTTATTCCTTTCCTCTCCGATTGTTTGCCGAACCACCTCGTTTCTTGTCTTATCAGTCCGCCTAATTTTCAACATTCGTCTATAGCACCATCTCTCAAATGCTTCGATTCTCTTCTGTTCCAGGTATCTCACAGTCCATGTTTCACTACCATACAATGCAGTGCTCTCAGAAATTTCTTCCTCAAATTGAGAGCTACATTTGATACTAGTATACTTATCTTGGCCATGAATGTCCTTTTGCCAGTGCTAGTCTGTTTTTGATGTCCGCCTTGCTCCAGCCATCTTTGGTTATTTTGCTGTCTAGGCAGTAGAATTCCTTAACTTCATCTACTTCGTGACTGTCAATCCTGATGTTAAGTTTCCCGCTGTTCTCACTTCTGATGCTTCTCATTACTCTCGTCTTTCTTCGATTTACTCCCAGTCCGCATTCTGTAGTCATTATACTCTTCATCCCATTCAGGAGATCATGTAATTCTTCTTCACTTTCAGTCAGGATAGCAATGCCATCATCGAATCGTATCATGATATCCTTTAACGGTGAATTTTAATTCCTTTCCTGAACCTTGCTTTTATTTCCATCGTTCCCTCTTCGATGTACAGATTGAACAGTAGGGGTTAAAGGCTACATACCTGTCTTACACCCTTTTTAATCCGAGCCCTTCGTTCTTGGTCGTTCACTCTTATTATTCACTCTTGGCCGTTGTACATGTTTTAGATTACCCATCTCTCTTTATAGCTTATCCATATTTTTTTCAGAATTTTGAACATTTTGCACCATTTTACATTATCGAACGCTTTTTCCATGTCGACGGATCCTCTGAACGTGTCTTTATTTTTCTGAAGTCTTGCTTCCACTGTCAACCGCAACGTCAGAATGGCGTCTCTGGTGCCTTTAACTTTCCTAAAGGCAAACTGATCGTCATCTAATACATCATCAATTTTCTTTTCCATTCGTCTGTATATTATTCTTATAAGTAACTCTGATGCATTAACTGCGAAGCTGATTGTGCAATAATTCTCTCACAGGAAGAATCAATACGCAAAGAAGTGGAATATGGAAGTACAAAGGGACGAGGAGACAAGCTTGAAGTTCTGTAAGGCTATAGATACTATCTCTCAAACTTCAGCCTACTCTTCATCATTGCCAGTCTACATCTCTCCATGAGTACGCCTTATAATCCAGTATCGGAATTTCTGCCTAACCAGGACGTAAGCTAACTGAAATCTTCCTGTATGTCCTGTTCTGTTCCAAGTATGCCTGCTCCTCTTGTGATTCTTGAACAGAGTATTTGCTATTACTAGCTGAAATTCATTAGAGAACTCAATTAGTCTCTCTCCTCTCTGATTCCATGACCCAAACCCAAATTCTCCTGTAACCTTTTCTTCTCCTTCTTCCCCTACAACTGCATTCATGTCCCCCATGACTACTAGATTTTCACCTCCCTTCACATACTGTATTACCCTTTCAATATCCTCACATATTTTTTCTATCTCTTCATCTTCAGCTAGCGACATCGGAATGTGTACCTGAACTACCGTTGTCGGACTTCCTGTCGATTCTGATAATAATAACCCTAGCAGTGAACTGTTCACAGTAACTCACTCTCTGCTCTACTTTCCTATTCATAACAAATCCTACTCCCATTATGACATTTTCTGTTGCTGTTAATATTACTCTATACTCGCCTCTCAAAATATCGTTGTTTTCTCTCCAATTTCACTTCACTTACCATTACAATATTTAGATTGAGCTTTTGCATTTCCTTTTTCAGATTTTTTAGCTTCCCTACCACATTCAAGCTTCTGACATTCCACTCCCCGAATCGTAGAACGTTTCCTCTCCTTGGTTACTCAGTCTTTTTCTCATAGTCAATTCTCTTTTTCCAATGGAGAGATAATCATGACACTTTTTCAGCTACACGCTACACGTCCTATGTATACACGTTACGAGTATTTAATGCTGTGGTTTCCATTACATTCTGCATCCTCATGCCGTTGATCATTACTGATTATTCCGGAAGTCTTCCGTCACCAATGCTGATTTTCAATCAAAATTTAAGTGGTGGCGGGTTTCGAAACCGGAGCCGAAGACGTTTCGAATACTAGTCAAAGACACTACCCCTAGAGCACCTTTGCTGAGGGAATTGTTGTTTTCCTCATAGCTAATTTCACGAGGTCTAAAATTATGCCCTCTATTTCCTGGACCAAAACATCTTCCGCCTCATCTCCCTCTATCTACCTGTGCTGACCTCAAATTGTATTCGTTACTAGTACCATTTTGACGTTAATGATTCCCATTATCGTTATTGTATTTTCTATTGCGGTTACTGCTGTTGTTATAATGGTTTTGGTTTGGGTGGTTTAGCATTATTGTGTTACCCATTTCCTTCATCACAGTAAAGCACGTCTAAGTCTCTTACATTCTCTAAAAATGAAATTTTATTACAGTCCTCAAGAACATACCCCCGGACATCCCGTGTTAGTTGTCCCCGCAATAAATTAAGCATTCGTTTTTCCCTCATTTGACCTTTTTATGGTTTCCACTCCTTCATCAGGTCCTATTATTAGATTTTAATATTCGATTCCCTACGAGATAGGTATGTAAGAGCATAAGTAAACTTTGTTATCACTTCCACTTGCTTAATTGCTGACCAGTATTCTTTTTTCAACCTTTTCAAAAATTCGTCGAGCGTTTCGCAACCTCCCGAATCGCGAACTGCCTAACTATCTGCATCTCCACCGAAACTTGTTGTTGCAATTCTCAACCGGCATTCCTCCAGAAGTTCTTTCGGTATTAATGACCTACACTTATCTATGGGCACGGCTGGATGGCTTCCGCTTTTTGAGTCAAACTTGTCGATATCATTACCAATCTGATTCTGACATGATACTCCTATCGCTTCGCTTGCAGGAAGACTTTCTTTACTCTCTACGCTTTCAACACGTCGCTGAATTTTGTTTGTCTCTGTGTGCATCTAGGTTACAGCTCCCTGTAATTGCGATTACGATTCTTTTTCAACCCCATCTATTTTTTCATGGAAAGAATTCTTTAGATTCCTTTATTTCTGGTACTACTGTTCCTATCTTTAGACCAACATCTGTTTGAATATCATCACTAACCTTCTTTATCTTTTATCCACATTTTGGTTTACGTGAGACACAATATACTAGTTATTTTCTTCGATAACTCAATTCCTGTTGTAAACTTCAGATCATATTCTTTATTTCATTGGTAAAATTTTTTTAAGGATTTCCATTTCATTCCAAAATTTCTTGTCACTTTCATTTTTCAAAGACTGAATAGACGTTTCAATTTTACTATTCAAAGATTGATTACAACAGCTTAATTCAATTCTCAAATTATTTAGGTCAGTGCTCAACGACTGATGTGATGCGTCTCTTTTACCGTTCAGGGCACTTAAACCCGAGGTCACTGATTTAAGCATTTATAATGCCGTATCCGTACGATTTGCACCCAATTTGATTTTCTGCCCCACTGTTCGTTTCATTTCTGTTACAATTTCGTGCAAACGACTTTCATATCCCGTACCATTTTCATCTACAACTTGCAGACCATCCTGAAAAGCTTTCTGCTTTATTACTGCGCTGTTTACATCTTCCATTTGCCCAAGATTCCTTGTTTTACTTTTGATATCTAATTGAGTGTCAACCATCTCTGTATTCAGGACGTGATTTTGTGTTCTTTGTTCCATCTGCATTGTGGAATTCGACTTTCTTTATTATTGCTTACTGAAATTTATCTTACGACTGAAAATTTCAAATCAGACTTTTATTGAGGAAGAGTAGTAATCAAATTACACTAGCCTGCCACCAGGAACCACGTAAAATATACAATAAGGCATCTAAACGAAGTAAAATTATCCTGTAATAGCATAGTGGATGTTATAACCGATTCGTCATTAACACACTTTTTCTGATGACGGAAAAAGTATCGGTTAACGAAAATATTACTGAATAGTCAATTTGAAATTGCAGTAGTTACTCATTCTGATTTCCTGTTCAGTAATATGCACAGCTAACTGGAACAATTTTATGGTCGCCAACTCGCTGCCCGAGCAACTCCAGTATACCGAAATATTTAAATAATGACAATAGCAACGTAACTGCACTATCTCTTATTAGCATACGACACTATACAACTTCTCACAACACATTGACACAGCTATGAAATGGAAATGTTACAGCGAAAGGAAGCTGTTAAGTAAAATAGCTGCTCAAAGCACTGGCACAGCCTATTAAATTCTCTTTAGCAAAAGGTCGCGTTCAGCAGAATATTGCGACGTTACTCACCGTAACGCTTAATGCTGGCTCCCTTCAGCAGACCTGTATGGGAATATCATTGCATTTTCTCATACATATAAACTTCGAAATAAGAGCAATAATTCAATGTATTTTGTGGTGTAGTGATTTTACCAATAACTGTAGCGTAATTCTCAACGTAATACCTAAAACGTTAATTTCCTTCGTCAGTAAAAGATAATGTAAACTGGAAAACTGACATTCATGTTTTGATAGTTGATACGGAATGCCCTCTCATAGATGCAATGTTTAACAAAATAGCCTGAAAGCTGTTACGGGAAATGCGATAGTGCTGATGATTGTTAAAATCATTTAATATGAGCATGACCAGTTACTTTTGAAAACACTATTTCAATAATCTTTCCAAAAAATTAAAGTTGTTACCCTTTGGTTTCTGAAAACATGGATCACACTGTCATTAGTATTTAACTATTGTTCAGCTGTGAGCATTTGACATAAAGCATTGCCAAAGTTTCCACTGTTCCATACTGAACACAAAAAAATGTTATTAGAGTATGTTCACTCATTTGAATAATTTCTTTATCTTAACACAACTCGGAATTTGACTTTAGGAAAGGAAGGATCCTATCACGGCAAATGTTCGAGTTGAAACATAACAATCATATCACAGCAAAAAACTATAATTTGATCACTGACATTTCTAAACGCAGGAATCTCTGCACAAACTCTTACGATAAACTCCTTAGAACTTACTTTGTGCTGAATCTTCTTAGGCGCTTCGACAGATAACTTTAGGTAGCAATAAATGGTACACGCTCTTCATGGCGTTGATTTACAATTTACAACATTGGACCCACAGTACATTTTGTCGCCAGTTAAGCTCTTGGAGTTTTGTACTATGCCCCCATAATTCCAAATACTGCCTGTCCACACAATATCTCGTTGCAACTTAACGATGAAAATTCCAGCACCAACACAAGCACACACAGCTCTCAGCACACTTTGACTATAATACATTTTACGTCTGAACCAGAAGCATTCTAGTAACACAAAAGCAATGGCTACCTCTCCAACAACTATACCGCGCGCAGGCGCGTCCAAAGACATAAATGAAGCCTTCCGATCGATACTCTTAGAGATAGTTCTACGCTCTTGACTATTCCAGCCTATGTACATACAATACTTTAAACATTTATCATTTATTAATCTTAACAAAAATATTGACAGCTTAAAAATCACAGAAAAAGTATGCACAATCGTAATCACACGTTAAAGAGGAAAATCAATAAGCCACTGTTTTATGGAGTTACAAACCAGCAAATCCTTACTCCCTAATCTTAAAAGAATCTAACTCTCATGTATAAAGTATCATATCTCCATAAAAGTGTTCCGTACACTGATATAATCATCCAAGAATTTTCGGTGGTATTTATGGATACTGTCAAGAAAATGTGTAAAGAAAGGCGATCGCACTAAATAAGAAATAAATGGAAAGGTTTTGTTTGGTGAAGGGAGAAAAGTTTATGGGAGGTGGAGGCAGTAAGATTAGCAACGAGTCAAAGTTTCGTAGAGGTGTGGAATTATGTGTAAAGTTTGTTGCAAGTCTCTTATTCTCGAATACTGGATAACATATTCTGGGTAGTTTCGGTGTCGTGAGTAATGCTCCCCGAAGCGATACTCGTACACACTGTTTCCAAGCGTAAACTTACACTATGTGATCAAAAGTATTCGGACACCCCCAATACCATACGTTTTTCCTATAAGCATCATTGTGCTGCCACCTACTGCCACATACTCCATAGCAGCGACCTCAATTGTAATTAGACATCGTGAGAGAGCAGAATGGGGGCACCGCGGAACTAATGGGCTTCGAACGTGGACAGGTGATTGGGTGTCACTTGCGTCATACGTCTGTACGCTGGATTTTCTGAACATCCCTAGGTCCACTGTTTCCGATTTGATAGTGAAGTGTAAATGTGAAGGGACACCTACAGCGCAAAAGCGTACGGGCCGACTTCGTTTGTTGACTGACAGAGACCGCCGACAGTTCAAGAGGGTCGTAATGTGTAATAGGCAGACATCTATCCAGACCATCACACAGGAATTCCAAACAGCATCAGGGTCCACTGCAAGTACTGTGACAGTTAGGCAGGAGGTGAGTAAACTTGGATTTCATGGTCGAGCGGATGCTGATACGCCACACATAACTCCGGTAAATTCCAAACGACGCCCCGCTTGGTGTAAGGAGCGTAAACATTGGACGAACGAACAGTGGAAAAACGTTGTGTAGAGTGACGAATCACAATACACAATGTGGGTATGGCGAATGCCCGGTGAACGTCATCTGCCAACGTGTGTAGTGCTAACAGTAAAATTCGGAGGCGCTGGTGTTACGGTGTGGTCGTGTTATTGATGAAAGATGCTTGCACCCACTATTGTTCTGCGTGGCACTATCACAGCACAGGCCTACCTTGATGTTTTAAGCACCTTCTTGCTTCCCATGTTGAAGGGCAATTAGGGGATGGCGATTGCATCTTTCAACACTATCGAGCACCTGTTCATAATGCACGGCCTGTGGCGGAGTGCCCGCATCTCGTGGTCGTGCGGTAGCGTTCTCGCTTCCCACGCCCGGGATCCCGGGTTCGATTGGCGGCGGGGTCAGGGATTTTCTCTGCCTCGTGATGGCTGGGTGTTGTGTGATGCCCTTAGGTTAGTTAGGTTTAAGTAGTTCTAAGTTCTGTGGGACTGATGACCATACATTTTAAGTCCCATAGTGCTCAGAGCCATTTGAACCATTTTTTTTTTGTTTTTTTTTTTTGTGGCGTAGTGGTTACACGACAATAACATCCCTGTAATGGACTGGCCTGCACAGTGTCCTGACGTGAATCCTATAGAACACCTTTGGGATGTTTTAGAACGCCGACTTCGTGCCAGGCCTCGCCGACCGACATCAATACCTCTCCTCAGAGCAGCACTCGATGAAGAAAGGGCTGCCATTCCCCAAGAAACCTTCCAGCACCTGACTGAACGTTTGCTTGCGAGAGTGGAAGCTGTCATCAATGCTTAGGGTGGGCCAACACCATACTGAATTCCAGCATTACCGATGGAGGGCGCCACGAAAATGTGTAAGTCATTTTCAGCCAGGTGTTCGTATACTTTTGATCACGTAACGTATCTTATTGTGTTAAAGCTATAACTCAAGATTGTGACTCTGAATGGGTAGAGTTTGGCTGCATTTTAAATTTTTAAATTCGGCTAATAAATGCGTGAAATGTTCAAAATTAATTTTTGTTGCCCTGGGAAGCCGTTACAAAGGAAACCACCAACCTGGTGAACGTGAGTCAGATTAGACGTTTAGTAATATATATATATATATATATATATATATATATATATATATATATATATATATATATATATATACTTTCAGCAATTTCTTCTAGAGTTAGATATTAACCTCTCATATCACTTGAGCTCTTTTATTGAAAAAAAAACCGTTTTTACTCGTGCCAGTCTGCCTCTGACATAATCCATGTTTCGGCCATCCGTCGTAATTGATCAACCGGAACATTATGACCACTGCCCGGCGTGACGTTGGATTCCGCCTGTTGGCGTTCGGGCACGTGACACGATAACAAAAATATTTAAGTGGAACAGACACGGATGGGGAAAGCAAAGATATGGGCTGCAAATGGGGAAATCCGTTGCGACAAGCGACTTTAGTGTAGATTATTATTACGCAGAGCTTGAGAAAGAGTACTTCGGAAACAGTGATGCAGTTCGAAGGTTCACCTCCTACTGTCGTGAGCATCTGTGGGAAGAGGTAGGAAAGTGAAACTACCACTAGTGTATTAAATGGTTGGACGTCCACGACTCTTCACAGAACCTGCGGATCGGAGGCTTGCATGCTCTGTAAAGTAGGACAGATGGTGATCTGTCATATCTCTGCCGGATGAGCACAATGCAGGTGCGCGCGCAAGTATTTCGGGCACACCGTACATCGTACATTGTTGAACATGGAGCTCCGTAGCAGACCACTCCTACCTGTTCATATGTTTACCCAATGACATCCTCATTACGACTGCAGTAGCACGGTACTATCGGGATTCGACCTTAGATCAGTGGAAACTTGTCGGCTCTTCGGCCGAATCACATTTTTGCAAGTCTAGGTCGATGGGCGTCTCCAAAATCGCCGTCACCGATGTGAATGGCGGACCGAAACGTGCAGCGCGCCACGGACGAGATCTGTTTGGGCCGGTATTGTGCCAGGGGAGACGTTCTCCTGCGCTTGCATGATACCTGTGGTAGTAATCGAAATCACGCTAACAGGTGCGAACCGCCTGCATCCGCTCATGCTTGGTATCTTCCCCGACAACCACGCGACCTAATTCGCCTGATGTTACTCATATGGTACCCATCACCGCGTACGCAAATCGGCGGCTCGTTATTTACTCGAATTACATGACCTGTGCGTAGACATCTAATGCCATATACCTCCACAAACCTACCAACAAACTGTCTGATCACTCGTACGCAGAATCAGTGATGTACTTCTTTGCAAAGATAGGCAAGCAAGTTATTAATCAGGTGGTCATAATGATTTTGGCTTGTCAGTGTAATCGTCCTCGTAAGAGGATTGTTTCCTTTTTTCCACAACTGTGTCCCTCCGACTTCCAATGTTAGGCAAGTCGTCCTTCTCCCTTCAAGTACCCCATCACCTTCATTTTTGGTTTTCTCGTAAGCCATATTCTCTTTTAAGTCTTTTATCCGTAGCTTATAACAATTTTCACAAGTCTTCCTTTCAGTCACCCACAAGGACTATATCGACTGCGAACCTTGATATCTGTTCCCCATCCCTTTTTACTTCTCTACAGAAGCTTCTTTTCTCATGCCCTTTTGCCGGCCGTGGTGGCCGAGCGGTTCTAGGCGCTTCAGTACGGAAGGTTTAAGTAGTTCTAAGTTTAGGGGACTGATGATCTCAGATGTTAAGTCCGATAGTGCTTAGAGCCATTTAAACCATTTTCATGCCCTTTATTCTTTACCGATGTACAAGTTGAACAACGGTGTAGATAGCTCTAGTTTATACTCTCGTTAACCATGCCTTTCTTAACCGTCCAGTTTCAAACTGCACGTCACACTTAAAGGGTCACTTTTTTGAAATGCCGTAATTGTGTTCCATTGCGACACAGAGGTCTGAAATTTGGCTCAAAAGTTTGTGCCACCATTCTTTGTAATGGTGCCAAAGCATTGCTCCCTGCGACCTTATCCTCGGGGTCGATGACCCTTCAGACAGCAAAGGGTCGATACTTGCGAGAAAAAGGCCTGGGCTCAGAAGATCGTGTTAGCTGTAAGGTAGGTTAGCGATGTCACATTGGCACCAAATTTCACTACAATTTTGCCCAGTGCGACCGTCAATTTGTCACATGTTGGAGTGGTTGTCACATCCCCTCTTAACCTCAATTCACCCTTTCATTTGACGCCTCAGTGATGGAGATCATAACTGTGACATCAGGCACTGAAATCACACTACCATCTTATTGGTCGCTGAGGAGAAAATTTCAGACACACTGGCACTCAGAACTTACGTGAAACCCCTCAGGAAGTGGCATAAACGGGGTCTTCGTGCGCTCGTTTTCACACGTTTGGCTGTCCAATACGGTAGTTTGCAATTTTATGTGGAACAGGACGATGTACTTAGTATCGGTTGAGACTGCTGTCACCCGATGGACGATTCAAACGTTATCTAAGGAAATGTAGCGCTGCAATCTCATTGATGGTGTATCTATCTTACCCCTAGTGATATATACCTCTACATCCTTACATTTTCCCTCTATCCATTCCTGCTTAGCCATTTTGCACTTCCTGTCATCATTTGCATATTATACTGAATTATACGTCTTATTTATTTCTATTTGGTGCACACTAATGTTTATTGTTCTGCTTGTGTTCCATTGCATGTCAATTTCATTCATTTATGGTTCAAATGGCTCTAAGCACTATGGGACTTAACATCTGAGGTCATCAGTCCCCTAGACTCAGAACTATTTAAACCTAACTAACCTATAGACATAACACACATCCATTCCCGAGGCAGGATTCAAACCAACGACCGTAGCAGCAGTATGGTCCGGACTGAAGTGACTAGAACCGCTCGGCCACAGCGGCTGGCTTAATTCATTTACCATTACTGTAGAAAATGTCACTCTTTATGCTCATCGAGTGATTATTTCATTGTTTCAACTTATTTTCTTTTCTACTTTATTTTGCAACATAGGTAGAGAATTTTTCAGACTAATCTTGGTCGCTTACAAATATCACTTTCCAAACTATGGCTGAAGAGCCCGAGGGATAATGTAAGGTGCCTGTATATGCACTGACCAGCCAGAACATTATGGAACATGATCGTCATGAAGGAATATGCGTGGTCTCCAACCAGTGTAACATCCTCCTTGGCCGTAATGGTGCCGTGCACGAGCTCATTTGGGCCCATGGTTGTGTAGTGAACTGACAAGGCAGCCAGTCCACAGTGACGGGTAACCGAAAGGCACGCGTACACACACGCCGACTGGCGTTAAGTCTGAAACAGGATACGTGATGAAAGCTATAAAGAAAAGAACGGAGCTTCTCGTATACTTAACTTTAATTCATTGTGGTACATTTCTCTTGATAATACAAGTGAGACTCTCTCCAGATATGGTTTATGCGCCTTGCTAGGTCGTAGCCATGGACTTAGCTGAAGTTCTATTCTAACTGTCTCTCGGCAATTGAGAGAAAGGCTTCGTACGTGTAGTCGCTAGCAATGTCGTCCGTACAACTGGGGCGAGTGCTAGTACGTCTCTCGAGACCTGCCTTTTGGTGGCGCTCGGTCTACGATCACACAGTGGCGACACGCGGGTCCGACATGTACTAATGGACCGCGGCCGATTTAAAGCTACCACCTAGCAAGTGTGGTGTCTGGCGGTGACACCACAGGTTGCATCGTGAATGATCCCCACAGCTTAATGGAGTCACCACCAGTTTGTCCCCTTCCCGCTGTACAGTATCAAGGAGCTGTTCCGCTTGAGGACGACGAACTTGTGTCCTCCCATTGGCATAATGAAGAAGGTATCGGAATTCATCATACCATGCAACGCTCTGCCAATGCGCCAACGTCCGGTGCCGATAGTCACGTGCTCATTTCAGTCGTGGTGTTAACGTTGGAACATGCGTGTTTTGTCAGCTGTGGAGACCCATCGTTAGGAGTGTTCGTTCCACTGTGTGTTCAGACATATTTGTACTCTAGTGAGCATTAAATCCTGATATCACTTCCACCACTGTTCGCCGCCTGTCGTGTTTCACCTGTCTGCCCGACCTACGACGTCCGACAGCTGTAATGATGTGTGGCCCCCCAAGCCCACGACGTGGCTTCACCATCGTTTCGTCACATGGTGAAGACACACACCATAGCAGTCCTCGAACATCCGACATGTCTTGCAGTTTCCAAAATGCTCGTACCGTGGCTCCGGACCATCACAATCTGTCCTCGCTCAAAATCATAAATATTGCTAGCCTTCCATTCTATACATGGACAGCTTACTCATTAACGCTATATGCACCAAGCGTGTGGCTGCTATCGCTTGGACGGGTTTATATCGGTAGTAGATCGGGGTCATAATGTTCTGGCTGATCACTGTAATTTTATTGGTAACCTCTTGCTTTTGGATGTCTTAAGACGCGCATGTAATCTTTGTATCGTTCAGCTACTAACGCGCAGAGTCGTGGTAGATGATTCACTGTGGAATGCAACCGCAACTTTTCCTCTGTTATACGGGACGGAAACACTAGAAACCTTTCAAAACCATTCAACAAAATTCGCAAGTGATCTGATGTGCCAAAATGTATTCATTCTTTCTTCAGGCCTCCTGTAGTGATCACGGAGCGCAGGGGACAGTGGTAAGCTCGAAAACAGGCAGAAGAGCCTCTGGAGTGTAATTGTCTTCCTGATGAGTCCCGCTTCCATTGAGCCCCGATGACCAGTGAAGACGTTCCTGGAAACACCAAGGACAGCAGGGGCAATACCAACCTGACTGTACCCTGGCATACGTCCCAAAAACAAGGAGTGATAGTTTGCGGTGCCATTTCTTTTCAACAGAGCGCAGCGGTACGACATTTTACACCCTGTTTTGTTGCCCATCTCGGCAACCCATCGTGGGCTTACATTTGCGCAAGATAATGACCGCCCGCACAAGGCTTGTCTTGGTGCTTGCTAAACCATACCTAGTCCAGCAAGGTCGCCGCATCTCTCCCCAGGTGAGAGTTTTTGCACCATTATGGGCAGGGCCCTCCAACCAGTTCCGGATTTTGGGTATGTAACTCGCCAGTTGGACAGAATATGGCACGATGTCCCTCAGGAAGATATCCAACAAGTCTTTCAATCAATGCCAAGCCGAATAACTGCTCCCACATGGGCCGTTGGTGGACGGAAGCATTATTAACTTGTTCAACTTGTGAAGCTCTTTCCCTTGAATAAATCAACAAATTTTCCTGAAATTATTTGTTTGTTTGTTCAGGTACATCATGTCTACCGATGTCAGTCCCGTTCGGATAATCCTTGGTGGTGAGTCGTTATTTTGTCTTAGAATGGATTTTAATGAATGGTTGTTATTTGTTATTTCCGGTATTTTACTTGTGTTTTAATTTAAAATCGCCCTCTGACGAGTCTAGTTGCAAGTGTTCAAAATAGTGAGAAAAATGGAGCAACTACTCAGAAACATAACTATGTAGTGAATACACCAGTGGATATACGAGGTATTCAATTGGTCTCTGCACTTTAGCCTTAACCCTGTAAGGAGAGAGGTCATCTTATTATTACACTCAACGTTATCAAAGGCAATCCCTCGGTTCATAAATACTAAAAATGTATCGGGACTTTTAATCAGTTTTCCATAACCTAGTCTACAATATCTCTGTGTGTTAACTGTCAGTTTTCAGGGTGGTTGTACACTCTAACAACTAGGTTCCGGAGATTATTGTATGAAAGGTGCCAAGACATTATATTTAATGTATGCAGCTTGGCTCGTTACCTATTTGCAAAATAGTTGTATTTGTCAGTAGATTGTAAGGACTGTGTACAAATTGTTGCCTAAATGCCGTCTCTCACGCTTTCGGAACATATCAAATTCATAATCCTCATGCATATTTTTTTTTTAATATCACTCTAGTGGAATGAGGTCAACGAGTAATAGCTGGTACTTGTCATAATGAGTTCCTGGAAGTCCGTAGCAGTTTAATTACTGGTTTTCTCTCTCGTACGTTTGAAATTACATTGATATTTACTTCCGCGAAATTCTTTTCCATGATTGGTGGTAATACTTATATATTGCCCTTAACGGCAATGTCACGATTCATCCGAACGTACTGCTACACGTGAAATAAATACAGGATTTATCAAATGTTGCAGGAGGCTTTCGTTTGGGGCTATTGTATGTCATTCGGATAGGTGTGGACAACGTGAGTTTTAACTCTGAAACGCGTTATAACTGATAGCCATGTAGGAACGAAATTCCCTACCGATTGCAAACGGAGACAAAGCTGAAAGGTGACGTTTTGTCAGAGGAGAGATCAGTGGTCTTGGTTTATTGTTTAACGAAGAAACCAATCTAAATCACGTTTTATTTAATTGCTGTTACTGGTTTTGGCAAAATTAGATCATCTTCTTATTTAAAAACAGTATAAAAAGGGGTAAAAACGTTAGTTACTTTCAATTGTTGAAGTTATTTGTAAAATTAAATGACAGAGGTAACTGATGGGTAAGTGGGGTTTACCTTAGAGCACATTATTTTGTGGGTGGTTGTCATCGTGGCAGCATACCGTCTATGAAAAGATCAACCTACAAGAAAGAACAGACACTACATATTGACAGGGCGAAACACCTAAACCTTGCACCACAAATATTGCAAAAATATGATGTGCTATTGATGCGCAATTTTCACAGAATCTTCACGTATATGATAACAACCAAACAGTTGCAGGATAAAGGTTTATCAAAATTCTTGACTACGGTTTCGGTATATCTAAATATTCCTTCATCAGAAGTAAAATACACTAAAATCACATCCTGCAGTGGAGATACATAAAACAATTATGCCAAAGGCTCCTAAGTTTAGCCAATAAACAGATTGTAATAATATCTGTGCAAAATCATATTTGTGCAAAATTACACTTTATTGAATAGAACAATGACAATAGACACTAATAGAGTAAAAGTGGGATAAATTTGAATGTCAGTGGTGGTTGTTCCAGGACTCCAGTGCGAACCGTTTAGGAGATAGTGTCCTATGCATTCTCCATGACATAGGTTCCATCCCTATCATATTTCTCTCCGCTAAGTGCTGCATGAAAACGGTTATGAGAAACATGCTAACTTCTGTACATGGTCATTAGGACATGTGTACCAGCGCAGTGCCCGATGCGAAATCTGGTAAGGGTCAGTTCATCCCGCCTGAGCCACCAGCATAAGAAACGTCACGGCCGGATAGTTGACTTCACCAGCCGCAGTTTATTGTCCGTCACCGCCAACCATTCCTCATCCCACACCTGCGTGAACTTTCTATGTAACGCATAAACAACAGCCTGCAATGGGAATAGGACAATGTGCCACATCTTGTCCTCTGCAGACCTCCTCGGCTGCCCAATCAGCCTGGTCATTTCCCCGTATGGCACCCAGCAGAAGGACATCTGCTTTCCCTGGCGATGGAGCATGTATAGTTGGTCATATATCAGCTGTGTCAACTCCTCAGTTGGGAACATATTCTGGAAAGACTCTGAGGCATTAAGATGGTTCAAATGGCTCTGAGCACTATGGGACTCAACTGCTGTGGTCATAAGTCCCCTAGAACTGAGAACTACTTAAACCTAACTAACCTAAGGACAGCACACAACACCCAGCCATCACGAGGCAGAGAAAATCCCTGACCCCGCCGGGAATCGAACCCGGGAACCCGGGCGTGGGAAGCGAGAACGCTACCGCACGACCACGAGATGCGGGCTAGGCATTAAGACAGGATACTATGTATCCTATATGTTGGTAAGTGAAGAAGCCACCTTTATGAATCGCGGACAGGTAAACCTCTGAAACATGCTTTATTGCTCTATTGACAATCCGCGTTTCCTTTGTTAGGTGGAACGTCAGGATCCATGGAGTGTAAACGCGTGATGTCGGATACTGAACCATCAGCTTATAAGCCAGTGTTTCATAGACGAAACACTGAACGCGCACAATTATCGCAGTCTTTTAACAGACCATCTTCCCTGAATGCTAGAAAACGTTCCTCTGCAGACTAAGAGGAACCAACGTGATGGCTGCACGAAGCACTACAGTATGTCTTCACGAATTGTTTCCAAATCGTTGGATTGGACGCAGAGGACTTGTACCTTGGCCGGCCCGTTCCCCGAATTACTGAAGCCTAGCATATCTCTGCTGAAATGCTAGCACGTGTGCAGCAGTCGTTCCACGCCAGACTGAAAGCGTGTATTGCCGCTGCCAGTGGTCATTTTGAACACAGCTTGTGATAGTCAGTTGTCTCGTAACTGGTCAGAATCCACGTAACTAGTGTATGCACTTTCGTTGTTTTTAAGTTAGTCTTGCCACAGCTATTGTACAAGGGATGGTATGGGAACTTTTCAAAATACGGTATCTCATAAATGACTCGCACCAAAATCCTGCAACAAACATCATTAGAACAATTTACCCTACTTTTAGTTCGTTAACGTCAACAGCCATTGTTCCAATTAATAAATTGTATGCCTGCAAAAAGAATACACTTTTACATGTACTATTACACTTTGTTTATTGGCTTACAATACAAACCCCTGACTACCAATGAATTCTGTGAAAACTGCACATCAATAGCACTTCCTATTTCAGCAGTATTTGCGCTGCATATTGTAGGTCATCCACAGTGTGTAATTAAGGCGACGACGGTCAATGAGCTCTTCAGTGCAGACGCACGTCACTCGAACTCTTATAGGAATCGTCGGAATGCCGCCAAAATAATGAGGATAATGGGTAAGGGGCACCACTACATTAATAGTCTGCGGATAAGTTGAGAATTGGTATCTGGTGGGAGGCATGCTGAGGTGGTCCGTGCAGTAGCGCTGACCACAGTGTCCACATGCTGCAGTGGTCAGCGCATCTGACTAGTAACAAGGAAATCTGGCTTCGAATCCGGATCCGGCACAAATTCCCGACTTCCCCCTTGATTTAAGTCAATTCCCGTTCGCAGCCAATGTCTGTAATTCCTTTGTGTCTTAATGGAAATTACGTCACAAGCTTCCACATTTTGTGGTGCGACAGATATTTTGGCCACACTGCTGTTATTACCGAATGAGCGACTCGTGGTCAATATTTCTTTATGCTTGACGTACCTCGTAGGAGTCGTAGGCTCAATTTCCCTAGCGTTTAAGGGAGATACATGCCATTTCGTTTTTGCAGTACGTAGGAGGAGGCATCCCAAACAAAAAGTATTCAACACTTCTTTCGTAACTTCCTGGCAGATTAAAACTGTGTACCGGACCGAGACTCGAACTCGGGACCTTTGCCTTTCGCGGGCAAGTGCTCTGCCAACTACGCTACCCAAGCACGACTCACGGCTCGTCCTCACAGCTTTACTTCTGCCAGTATCTCGTCTCCTACATTCCAAACTTTATAGAAGCTCTCCTGCGAACCATGCAGAACTAGCACTCCTGAAAGAAAGGATATTGCGCAGACATGGCTTAGCCACAGCCTTGGGGATGTTTTCAGAATGAGATTTTCACTCTGCAAAGGAGTGTGCGCTGATATGAAACTTCCTCGAAGATTAAAGCTGTGTGCCGGACCGAGACTCGAACTGGGGACCTGCATGGTTCGCAGGAGAGCTTCTGTAAAGTTTGGAAAGTAGGAGACGAGATACTGGCAGAAGTAAAGCTGTGAGGACGGGAGTGAGTCGTGCTAGGATAGCTCAGTTGGTAGAGCGCTTGTCCGCGAAAGGCAGAGGTCCCGAGATCGAGTCTCGGTCCGGCACACAGCTTTAATCTTCGAGGAAGTTTCATATCAGCGCACACTCCTTTGCAGAGCGAAAATCTCATTCTGGAAACATTTCTTTCATTCGACGTTCAGTGTTGACGGAAAGCATGGGTTTGTTTCGCGAACAGGACTATTTTTAATGCGGAATCATGTCCCTGCTCAACAGAAAGATGCCAAATTACTCAAGCGCGATATTCGTGTCATCGGTATGTATCAACAGGGGCAATGAAACAAGAGGAGTATAACCACTACTCCAGAAGGCACGGCACCCCACTGTCCAGCGCTGACTCCAGCCGCTATGCAGAAGTGCTCCTCAGTCGCTTTTGGAGTATTGGTCATTCAACCTGTTTTACTGTCTCTGTTGATACGTACCGGTGAAACGAATATCGCGCTGGATTAATTTGGGAGCTCTGTATCGAATCGGCACACAAAGTTCTGCTTTATAAATAATTTTCTTTGTAACGCGAAACAAACCGACGCTTTCTGTCAACACTTGGCGTCACATGAAAGACGTTGTTGAGCAATATCTGTCTGAAAGTGACTTCAGTTACACATCGTACAAAAAGGAATTGTAATCATCTGTTTGAAAACCAGAGAACATCCGCCTGATTACTCTTAGAAGGGACACCCGGTATAATATATTTATTGAGTTACTACCCATTATGTATTGAAGGATGGAGAGACATACAAAAATCAGTCGCAATCTCATTAGTTTTCATTACTCTTGCATATCTAGATTTCGGCTATAAATGATCTTCCTCAGTTCATTTGAACTACAGTCCATTAAACTAACGGCAGTACATGTCGACATACGATCTTACTGGTGTATAGGCTGAAGGAAATTGATCTGCCGATATAAGCTGCGCTCCACTTGGTCTGAACGCTGATGCTGATGCTCCGCAGTCAGACGCTACCTCAGAGAACGACTGCCACACGCAAGCAAATACGCGAAGAGTTTTTTATGCGTCTCCCATCATCATGGTAACGAGCGTACGGATCACACTCACTCACTGCGGAATTGATGCCATTACATGAAGTGGCTAACCGAACGTGAACGTCTGTTAATTCCGCTTCCCACGACAAATACGAGGGTTGTTAGGAAAGTAAGGAACGATCGGTCGCCAAATGGAAACCACAGTGAAAATCAAAACTGTACTCTTTGCACATTTAGCTACACCTTCCAGATACTTCTCTTTATAGTCGCCGCTCCGACGTAGACACTTTTCGGAACGTTATACCAAATTTCCAGCTCCGTCGTCGTAGAAGGCAGCCGCCTCTGCTGTCCGATAATTCTGTACGCTGGTCTATAGTGCGTAACCTGCGCCCAAGTGTTGTCTTCGTATTCAGCGTTTCTTGTGAACAGAGATGATACACAGGACGAGCCAATTAGGGCTGTGTTCAGGGTGATCGAACACTTCCCGTCGAAAAGGCTGAAGCAGCGTCTTCACTGCCCCTGCCGACTGCGGCTGAGAATTATTGCCATGGAGAACGAAGTGCGTGGCAGTTGTGTTATGTGGGCTGCATTCAGTAAGGCGAAGCCTCAGAGTGGGCCCTCCTACTTGACGGGAGACATTGTTGCTCTAGGCACCTTTAGTCGCCCACAGTGCGCTCATAACAGAAAAGAGCGTCTTTATGCGATCCATGGCATACTAGAGACATTACCCAAAACGTCTGTGAAAAGCCTCGTCGGATTTTCACAGTGGTTTCCATTTCGCGACCGATCGTTCCTCAATTTCCGAATAGCCCTCGTACATAGTACGAATGGAGCCGACATCAAGCCACCAACGACGCGGCGCCCAACTCCCTCTAATTCTTTCTTGATTTTTTTTGTGTACATCAGCTGTGGTAACTTTATTGTACATTCAGTTTGTACTGAGTCAGTAGCAGCTGCCAATGCAGCCATCTGGCTATTTGTTGCGGCCGCCTTGTATGGAAGTTAAGCTGAATTTTTCGACCCAAGGCCTGAATATTCGTGTTGAGCGATCGCCGCATTTCCTCTTGGAAGATGGGGCAGCCGAGCAATGCTTGAGATAAGTTCTGCTGAATGATGCTGTACGTGCGGAACTTCAGCTATTTCGTGCACCTGAGCTCTCGGAAAGGCCTCTAGCAGATGCAGAGTCTTCCACATCATGCGATTCTTATCTCTTGTAAGTGCGATTCGCACCTTGACTCCAGACGATGGCGGCGTACTCCAACGCATGGTGGAGCAGCGCGTTGTTCTGCGTGATAGGAATCTGCGTCTATAGGACTCACCAATCAGCTTTGGCTACAACTTGCTGAGATGACTACTTCGTTCATATTGTCTCGGTTGTGCGGTGCCACTTTAGACTTCGGTCTAACGTTTATTTATTAGCCCACCTCATCTTCTTCATCCTTCTACAGAGCCATGTCCCACTCTCTTCACCGAGCTAGGTGGCGCAGTGGCTAGTACACTGTACTCGCATTCGGGAGGACGACGGTTCAATCCCGCGTCTGGCCATCCTGGTTTAGGTTTTCCGTGGTTTTCCTAAATCGCTCTAGGCAAATGCCGGGATGGTTCCTTCGAAAGGGCACGGTCGACTTCCTTACCCGTTCTTCTCTAATCCGATGAGACCGATGACCTCGCTGTCTGGTCTTCTCCCCGAAACAACCCAACAACCCACACTCTTCGATTTTCGTATTTTTCGGTTTCTTCACTCTTCGCTTCTAGTAAATGCCGTGCGTGAAAGGCACATTCTCAGAAATTTCTACCCAAGCTGAGGCCGATGTTTAACACCAAATGGTTCAAATGGCTCTGAGCACTATGGGACTTAACTTCTAAGGTCGTCAGTCCCCTAGAACTTAGAACTACTTAAACCCAACTAACCTAAGGACATCACACACATCCATGCCCGAGGCAGGATTCGAACCTGCGACCGTAGCGGTCACACGGTTCCAGACTGTAGCGCCTAGAACCGCACGGCCACCCCGGACGGCTTGTTTAACACCAGTAGATCTCTTCTGGCCAGGAATGCCCACTTTTCCTGCGGCACTTCTTTGCTTGGTGCATTAAGTGTACCTTTGCTTCCTTGCTAGCAATATTCTTTTACTTCGTGATACCTAATTATCATATTAAACTTGTCATTAATCTCATCTGTGCTGCTCCTTATTACTTCCCTCTTTCTGCGGTTTACTCACCAGCCGCATTCTGTGCTCATTAGGTTGTTCATCCCATTCAGTCGAGCCGCAATTCCTTGTCGCTTTCACTGAGGACAGCAATGTCAACAGCGAATATCACTGATAGGCCCGATAAAGCTGTCCGTCATGCGGTCGTTGTGGTTTAGATCTGGTGGCCGCTTGCACAGCTGACATCACTGCAGCACTAATTTGATGCGGAAGGAGTGGTACCAGTTTTGTTACGCAGTGCAGCAGAGCAGTGGCTTTAGAACTTAATCTGCTGACATCGCTCTTTGGAGAAGCTGTTGGTACCACTGTTACTGGCGCCAGTTCCAAGGGCTGTGTCAGTGACAGTACTCGAGGACGGTCGAATCCCAGTCGAGCGTTTCTTCTGGCCTTCATCGTAATTTTCGGCCCTGTTGCGTCTAGTCACAGGTCTCGCCTACGTTCGTGGCGTGTCGGAAGTAAATTACTGCACTGACGTGCGTAGCAGCTGCGAAGAGGCCGCAGCATCTTCAGGCGGCTGCAGCAAATTCTTCTGCGCGGCCTTAGTGTTGTTTTCATTCTGTAACATGCGTGGACGCTGCTGGGCAGATGCTTCTGCGTTGGTTGACTTCGTCGACGCGGCGGCAAAGGCGTAGGATACGCCAGGACGTGTCTTGGCCGTCTTCTTTGGCGAATCGCAGTAGTTTGTCCACGATGGCGAGGTATAGCACGCTTCCATACGGTGGAGCGACGGTAACTAGCTACATGTAATTCCTAGCAGAAGACTGCAAACGACGACGTCGAACCACGGGGGGAGAGTGGTCTGGTTGTCAGTACTCTCGACACACTTCTCTCTCACGGAACAACGTGACTGATGCCCTGCCTCCGGTAGCACTGCGCCGAGCTTCGTTTAGCTCTTAGATTTTCTATTCTCACCGTGAGACTAGAGAGTCGAGTCAGGTGAAAAACCTTTCTGTTTTCCGAATTGTCAATTGCACTAATAGAGGTAATCTGTATCTGGCGTATCTTCTTTAGTCTTCAGCAGTTTGGGCTTTACGAGCGTCTTTACATAAAAGTCCACAGTTTCAAGTGGCACAGTGTTCCATTTATTAAGAACCCAGGCAGCAATGGCTAGAACCTTCCAGAGCATGCCTTGGGCAGCTTCTGAAACATCCCGCCCGCTGAAGTACTGAGTGACGTCATGTGGAGCAAAATGGCGCCAACGAAAAATAGGGGTTCTGTTGCGTACGTCACAGCATGCGTCACTAGAGTCTTACGAGTTGCAACCACTGTCTCCAGCAGGAAGCGAGTTATTATTTGAGACTACTGTAAGACTTCGTGGCTGCGCGTTTGAATAGACGCACGCTTTCTATAAAACACGATGAAGTTAAGGATTTTATTCAGTACCTTCGCAATGACATACTGATCTCCCGTCAAGCCTAGGACATAGCCAGTTGTTCACGTTGTGCGTAAAGCGTGACATCTAATGTGACGTCACATGTTCACTGCGGGGCGCGCATTCCTCGTGGGCCCAGACGCTGTACGCCTCTTGCTTCCCAAACATCGTCAGGCATGGGTCTTTGCTTTCACTCCGTGTCCAAAGCCTATAAAATTACTTTTATCTTAATACTATGAATATTTATATATGTGTTTCGAGAGAGAGAGAGAGAGAGAGAGAGAGAGATTGATTTTTGATTGAAACTTTACTTTAAGTTGTAACTGGCACCTGAATTTTGGTTGCTGCCTCCTTAAATGATCAGCTTCTGCACCACTTGGTGACGTATTATAATTTGGAGGAAGTTATTGTTATTTAAGATTAAAAATGCGGCCCTGTTGGTTACTTGGCCGTATTGCAGATAGCTTTGAGACCAAGTTTTCGTAGCTTTTGGTACCTAAGGGACCACTGTTGTAAGTAAATAAGATCAAACAGCAATCTGCTTTTCGTGAGAAAAAGAGATTGCTTGGCAACCAAACTTCCTTCAAACTACACGTCCTGCTACATCAAAATTGGTCAGTGGAGTTCAGCACCATACTACTATAGAAGAGCATAATCCAATTACTATAATTAAGAAATTATGAGAGGTTGTTACGTATTGAATGAAAACTATAGAGAATGCATTTCCTTTCCTGCATTTTAGTGAACTTTGTACACTTACAATTCTGTCGATTGATAGCCGGTGGCCGGCCGAAGTGGCCGTGCGGTTAAAGGGGCTGCAGTCTGGAACCGCAAGACCGCTACGGTCACAGGTTCGAATCCTGCCTCGGGCATGGATGTTTGTGATGTCCTTAGGTTAGTTAGGTTTAACTAGTTCTAAGTTCTAGGGAACTAATGACCTCAGCAGTTGAGTCCCATAGTGCTCAGAGCCATTTGAATCATTTTTTTGATAGCCGGTGACGACAAAGAAGTTCACCTCCTTTCCAAAAACAAGATATTTCTATTCTTCACTTCCAGAAAATGTGTATACATGAATGTTTGGCAGCTTTTACACATACTTTACTTGGTTTTATAACTAAAATAACAATTTTCAGTAAATATAACAATACGTTCTGAGCGATTGCCTAGCAACGGAGTTTCTTGCCGTCCAGCTGCGTTTAATTTCACTTCAAGTACTTTTTGAATCAAATTTACATTTACGGTATTTACATATGTTACTGATCTTCTCAGAATAAAATTAGGCTCAAATTAGTTAAGAAAAGGGCAGTGTGGCTCACATAAATTACAAGCCCCCTACACACCCTACTAACAGTGTTCGACAATCTCGGGTAAAATTATTTCAGTTTGATCTTGATCACCCCTTTTATAACAGAATTCCCCTTCTATTCAAACTATTTTGTATCCGTTTATTAAGCAATTTTTAGCCATGGCTGACTTCCAAAACTCATTTTGCTTATACGTAGCATATGCTCTGCACATCAAAAAACGAATTGTTCCAGATTTCGCCTTCACAGATTACGCAATGAATACGGGGTACTCTTAGACCTACTTCGCCTTTTAACTATACTTAACACACCTCAGATCCTGTAAGTAGCCCGAAACACTGTCCTCAGTCCATATTGTTCGTCAGGATAGAAGTCAGGAGCGGAGGGCGTTGTAAAAAGACAATTAATTGAGTGGAATGGACCCAGTTTATTCTTGTAATGATGGTACAGTGGTGCCTACGTAGGGCTTAGCAGCCCCAAGAGGGGTTGCCGCCTGCTCATCAGAGAGGCAGAGGCTAGAGGAGCGACTACTCGGGGCCGAGGTCAGAAGCTAAGAGAGCGCGGAGCTGTTTCCAAGCCGCCCTCGCCGCTCCCGGCCGAGTCCCCACGTGATCACACGATTAGTCTCTGATTGGAGGATTGATTCCGCCAACGCGCCTTGCTAGTAGCGTACCCCCGTCAGCGCAACCAACCCGTGGGACTTGAGTCTGACCGAGGAGCACGTGGCAGGAATGTGCCGACCATGGTCTTCCGGCTAGCACCTTCTACCACAGTATGCCCAAGCCGGCTACGGCCGAACATTATGCGTGGAAAAATTTAATTTAATAAAATTTTGTCGGCAATGATCCCTCTTGGGGGTCTCCTCCCTGCACATCCTTTCCCCTTCCGAAGAAGGCTCTCCGGATGAAAATGAATGAGCTTATTCTAATTGATTATTCCATTTAAAAAATATATGATCATTATGAAGGGTCCCATAACATAGTGATATCAATATGTGCAAATGTTACAAAGTGGCCTGAAGGGCCTGAAGGAAGGCTCTTGAATAACAAACTTGTGAAGTTGGTGCGACGGCAGTGGGGCGGCGCCATGCTGTGAGTGTGTGTCGGCGGTATCGGTGGTGGTGGGTACCCAGGCGATGATGAGGGGCACCGGAGCACAGCACACTGAAACACTCCACCCTCGTGGGGGTGAGAGAATGCTCCCAGGCCTAACAGCCACAAGGGGGTTTTTCCCCGTAATATTACTTTGAGTTCTTAAATCTAGGATTACAATGGTAATTGCCCAAGTGGGTGAATGAGAACATTACAAAATGACAAAAATTTAAAGAGAAAACAAAATGACTTACATGAGGGTTAAAACTCGACAGTTAAATTGTGATTCCATAGACTTTACATAGAAATACAAATTCATTGCAAAATTAGTTCATTGACCTGACACCTAGACTACAACTTAATTCTGAGGGGGGTCATGCCTGATCGCATGCACCAAGTTTGGCAGGTAGTTTCAGGTGTGATATTCACCTTCAGGTTGTGGGGGTGGTACTACTTCTCGGAAGGAAGTGAAACATTTGCAAAACCTTCTTTTACAGAGTATCCAGGATACTATAATCACAATCATTACAATGATGATTACCGAACCGGCGCTGGGTAATACAACGGTGGTTAATCGCTTGGTTTGGTGCCAATCAGCAATATGTGAGGCCACTCGGTCAAGAGCAACTTGGTTGTGTTCCTGGGTAAGGAGATGATTGATCGACTGGAGTAGATCTGAATCATTTGTATTCGGTAAATTCTTTAGCTTCTCATGGTGATGGAGGTTAAAAGAAAGTTCAGGAAGGTATAAGGTAAATAGGAATGGTGACATGAAAGGTGGAGTGCAATTGAGCTGATATCATCATAGAAGCAGCGTATACGTCACATCTTGAACTATTGTACACTAAGCCACTATTATTCAGTGTTACCCGGTACGATTCAGTCTCTGACATTGAACGGTGGCACACCAGGGTCGCGGTGACAGTCTGTGGAACAGCGAACAGAAAACTGTTGCCAACAGGCTGAATTACTGGTTGACAAAGTGAGACTAGAACACGAGGACATGGAGGTGTAGTAGTTTCAGCTAAAAACAGTGACATCTCGCACTCAGTAGTGTTAGTGTGTAAAATTAGCGTGGAGCATAAGTAATGTGTTGTATGGAAGCAACTGGATAGTTCAGCGCGGGAGAGAGTGGCGTGAGTTTGTCGATCCCGACTAACTATTAAAAATTCTTGAGTCTGCCAAAAAACATGGTGGTGAAGGGTAGTCCAAGAGACTGGAAAAGTGTATATTTGATAGCACTCGTATTCGCAATTTGCGCACGTGATTGGCAACCTCATTCGCATCCGAATACCGTCCGAATTACGGGTAAGTCGGACCTCCAACGCAGCATAGTAAAAGGGGAGGTTGCTTTCCCGCACGGCATAAAGCATTTGTTTAGGGGCCAAAATTTGCGACGACACATTGTGTAGGATGTGCAAGAAGGGCTCTGAGGGTAACAGATGTGGACTGAGCTTTCCTTGCAGTCCGAGTTGAATGGCCGAGTGTAACATGTGCACGTGTAACTGTGCTGTGTGTATATTAAATAAAAGAATCTGCGTGGTCTTCATAATGTCCAATGTGATAGTCAGATTACGTAATCCCGAGCGAAGATGAGTCCACTCTTGGTTAAAGGATTGTTCATGTGCACCATAGTGTCGTGTTAATCTGTCGGCTACAACTTGTATTTGTCTAGTTGTGACTAACAGGTTATTCTCAAGGTGTGTGAGGCGCACCTGTTGATGTACCAACACTTCGTGATTAACTTGTGTTTCCGAAAGCGCTTGCTGTGTGTCCAAATCCCAGCGTTTTGCGTCTGTTTCGTCAGGAGTCCCAAAGACATTTTTTAATAATGTACCTCCAACGGGCAACCAGGCTCGTTTGAAACGAGGCAGTGGTACTGCATCCCTGATACTGTTCAATTGATTTCGAAGGGTTGAAATAATTCTAGTCACTTCCCACAAAGATCGGAGAAACTCATGTTCCTTCGTCTGCGTCAAGAAGGTTTCATATTTTGACAATTGCTGAGCTGTATCATATAAAGCACGGTCTTCCCCTTCTAATAATGTTAAGTTGACATCAGCTAACACAATAGCCTAATGTGGAGTATGCACCAGATTATGACGACGTCCAAAAAGCACGCCAGATGTGGAAGGGTAGACGTGAAATGGAGGCGCCTTAACGGCGACGACGACAACCATTGAGATTAACATGCTGCCCATTGCGGATGATAAATTGACAGCCATTTGAACGGAGGTTGCTTTCAGCTTCCAATGTTGATAACGGTCGACTGCGAGAGAAAGTATTAGTGACCCTAGACGTAAAAATTTCCTGGCTTACTTGATGAGTAATTCAGAGATGACAGAGGGGGTACAACGTTGTAGCAATAATTACCTGGCAAGTAGCGACGATGGACCCGTTCAGTCACGCTTACTGATGAAGAAGGCCACGAAGTAGAATCACGGCAGGCAACCAACAGTTTGGCAGCCGTGGGGGTAGCAAGGCGGTAAGACAATGGTGTAATTCAACACTGAGTATCCGCTGATCAATCACGCGTCAGCAAAAAAGACGCTGAACGCGGAGGCAGTACTACGCAGCGCAGACTAAGCGTAACTCGCTGGAAAAATTTTTCTACCTGCTATGGGACGAAGGCCAAGTGTCGTTAATTAATTTGAGATTTTGGACGAAGAAATTGTTTTTTTTTTTAAATGAATAAAATGAGAAGGAATCTTGTGATCGCGGTGTAAACCTGCACAGCCTAGGCACCTCCCACGCATTGGCCACTACGCAGGGGCACCCACCCCGCTAAGGCTCGACACGGCGAGACAGGTGAAGTACTTCATAAATTTCAGAAATAATATTGAGTGGTTTTTCAGCTGTAGAAAACCCGAATGAGGGTAGGACAACTCAAGTTAACTCAATAATCATAGGATCTTTACTTACAGAAGTGGTCAATAGAGAGATTAACTGTACTGAAGTCGGAAATGAATGTTAGCGAGAGCGAGTCTGTTGCTCGTGAATACAGAGGCTGGGCGTGAAGCAGTGGAGGCGGCGCAGCACAGCTTTATCAGCGCTGAGCCGGCAGAGTGCTGAGCTCAGATAACAGCGTCGGAGAGCGCTAGTGGCTCTGCGTCCGAGACTAAGACATTGTAAGTGCAACTTAAAAGTAACAGTTTATTGAAAAGCAATAATAAACGAGTAGCTGATGTCACAAAGACGTTTGATTCCACTTTAACAGAGCAACTTAAGTGTTCAACAGGTAAATTGATTACGTTGTTGACTAAAAGAAACTGCTACTGAACCTAACGTACATACGTACGTACTTCCCTTTCCCCTTCCGAAGAGCGGCGGGCATAAACGATAAAAGCCTTGTTCGTGTACTTAGTATATGACAATAGAGGTCTGGTAACATCAACAAGTTACACCAAAGTAGTGTGGATATGAATAGTGTGAGTGTGTTGTAAGTTGTTATTGGGCGTATGAAGTGTTGTGTAAATGTGTGACTAATGGTAGCTGATGGCGGATACGAATTGAAGGCCAATAGGTGCTATCAGAGATACTTCCAGTCCAGAAACAATGAAAATTAAAAGGGAATACCGAATATGACACAAAAATAACGTATAACCATAAAGTGTACTAACATTAATCATAACTATAAATTGATGACAATAAAACATGACATTGAAGTAATAATAATTGACAAGAAATAAAATAAAGGGAATATTTCCCGAACATTACTTCCGAATCGGATACGAAATCCGTCAGGGGATGTTGTTTTTTTAGTCGGTTGACGAAGTGCATAAGGGACTACGTCAGTAGAATCCGACAGTGTGTGTAAATAACAACATTGTTCTTGAAAGTGCAGTTTGCATTGTCAGATGGTGAAAAGCAACTAATCCGTTCAGCAACGGAAAAGGCTGCCATCTGGGGAACGGTATCTGAATCTTTGGCAGAATCCGATGATTTTGCAATGGAATTGCCATCTAGAAGAAAGTGGCGTTGTATAAAATGTAATAAAAGAGCGTCTGGGGCTCAGTTCATTTGTGGTTGAGTGCCAAAGGCGTAGTGTGAGTGCAAATTGTCTCACGGTAATTGATGTATGAATTGTTTTGTGGTCAACCGAGGAGCCTAGGATTTGGTGACGTGTAAGTACAAGTTCGCGGTGCGTATGAGCTACCTGCGAGTCACTCGACTGTTAAGTTCGGCAGTGCATTAGTGCAATCTGCAGACTTGGATTGATGATTATATAATTTGCAGGGCAATGGGGCAACGTGCGGACAGTGCTAAGCAACCTGTCTAATAATTGAGGGGTAGGCAGTGCATTGGAGCTATCTGCGATACCGTGGTTCAGCGGGCCTAAGGGCGTCCGTCTGACTTAATAAGAATTAGTGTAGGCACATGGGTTTCCTGCGATACATGTAATAAAAGTATCAGCGGCATTATTAGCGACCTGCTGTACTAGGAAAATGTCGACTGTTCAAGGAATAAAAATAGCTCTGAAGCTAGAATAGCATACATGGATAAATAGCGTCACTTTTTGTGCGCGCAGTACATAACACTACATAAAATGAAAATCATGAACTATAAATCACTAGCGCTAGCATAATATAATTAAACACAATGACATATATTGACAGGAAAATAAAAACACAATGATGTGTATTAATAACGCTGTAAGTAGTCGGAACGCTCAACGTTAACATGTAACACTGGCCACCTCGGGCTGGCTGCTAGGCTGCGTGTGTGTTAGTTTTAAAACTGACGATAACAAATTGAACTGAAAGGACAACTAGGCACAGTTACCGTAGCGCTTACATCGCCGGCTAATTAGAGGCCAAGTACGTATCTCACAGTGGATCATCGGCCGATATTTTGGGGCAAGACTGCAACAAGGGAGAGCAATATCTCGGTGTAAATGGGTGGTAAGATTAAAAGACCGGTACTGTCGGAAGAGGGGACCTAATATGTTGTAGGGGCCTCCTCAGCGACAGAAGAAGGAAAACAGGATAGAACAATGACCACGGCGGTAGAGTAAAATAAATGGGAAGGGCAAAAATAACTGCGTAGCAACCAAGGAACAATCGCCCACCGATATACGGCAGCCCGGACGATCGGTCGTTTGTGCCTCGTCAGTAGCGTGAAAAACCCGTGGCATAGCATTGGTTTGCCCATATCTGGTCTTGTCCAATGCAGATAACGTTAAATGTCATCATAGTTCGATGTGTAAGAGGGTTAGGGCTGTAGTTTGTAGCTTATACAATGACCAAAGCAGTAGTGAAACTTCACTTGTAGGATTGGCAGACTAAGGTATGCAGAATAATGTAAATCGTTAGGAACTTCGTGTGATTTATCCAGCTAATGTGAAACAAAACAATGAATCACATCTACTTAATGTTTATGTTAAGATTTATTGGGATGTTTGAATGAATTTTGTTTGCCGTGTCTTCCGGCTGCATGAAAGAAACCAGCTTGGAGCTGTTAGCGAGCGCGCAGCGCACGCCTCGGTGCGGAGTAGACACCGGCACGTCAGCGGTTATGTGAGACGGCGTGTAGCCGCGAGAGACCGGCCGCTACTGCAGCGACAAGTATCACGCGCTTAGCGTGTACAAGAAATAACGATGAATTAGAAATTGCTAATTACCTAGAATAAGGGTTTTTTAAAAAGGCTGTTAGTTATATAAAATGATGGTAAATGCATTGTAGTCTGTCATACACGGAGGATAGGGTAGTAATTTGCGGTTTGTTTTTGTAACCACTCGGACGCGCCGCGTGTTGAGACGCTGGAGGCGGCAGCGCACGTGGTGATAAGATACGTCATCGCGCGGAGCGCTGTTACTGGCTGAGAAAAAATGATGGCCGCTGGCCAGTTCTTGGCGAGGAGAAGGGACAGCGCTGAAGAGAGGAGGGGAGGCGACAGCTGATGTGTTGCCCCGCCAACAGCTGGTCCCGTAAACAAAGCGTACGAGGCGTATGCATTTCAAGTCCTGGCTTTTTCTGTTCCGATTACTTACGATTAGCTGCAGCAAATACAGAACTACGACATATAGTACGATACACTAGACGTCAACGTAACAAGTATTAAGACAAGCTCGGAGTAAAAATACTCCACATGTACTGGTTTGCCAAATAGATGGCAATAGAGGACATTGAAGAATATTATTCGGAGTTAGCAGCCGCGGTTCTGCCAACACCAAGTGTAATGGTTGCATTTGAAGCAAGTCAGTTGCGTGACGTCTAATGCGTGGCATTGCTTGCAAAACATAAAACATAATCATACATATGAAAATGAGCAAAAATACATGACATGACTGGAAATTGAAAATTGAGAATGCTGGGAACTCCGTGGTGGCCAGGCACGTCTTGCTTCCAAGTCCCTGGAGAAAATGACTTAAACTAAGCTGCAATAAAACATAACATAAAACTCTAATTAGGCGTGATTAATCACGCGACCTCAATCCATAAGGGTGTCGATTCCGCAAAGAGTATCTACAACCCTGTGGAGGTAATCTCCTCCGTTTTTTCTTTCGTCTTTGTTCCACCTGAGGTGGAGGTGACACAGGCGGATCGGGGGCTGCGACCTGCTGTGGTGACACAGCCCTACCGTGGTAAGGTTGCAGGCGGTCAAAGTGCACTATCACCGTACGATCGGTTAATTGCAGTTCTGCATTGACTGGTGAGGTCAACCGTACAATCCGATACGGGCCTTCAAAGCGGGGAGAAAACTTTTTAGTTCGTCCCTTTTTGATTGCCGGGTTTCGTAGTAACACTAAATCACCTGTTTGATAAGTCGGTAAAACAGCATTTTTGTTCTGCCTGTGCAACTGTTTATTAGTAGCTTTGATATTATTCCTCTTTACCTTATACCAGATCGCTTTTAGCCGGCGGGCTAAACCTTTTACTTCCTTTATTTCTACACCTTGAGGTAGTTTGTCTATTTCGAACGGCGAATTCATCGGCCGTCCAAACACAGCTTCTTAAGGGGTAAACCCCGTGGATTCATGTATTCGGGTGTTGTATGCAGAAGAAATATACGGTACATATCTGTCCCAATAAGCGTGCGTTTTTGCAACATAATAGGATAACATTTTACAAATTGTACGGTGTACGCGTTCAACGCGACCGTTGGCCTTAGGATGGAAGGGAGTTGTACGCCATTTTTTGATTCTTAACAATTTACAAACTTGTACAAATAAAGCAGACATGAAAGTGGTTTCTTGATCCGTTAAAATGGCATCAGGACTTCCAAAAGGTAGTATCACACGATTTACAAACTCTCTCGCCACAGTTTCACTGTCATGTCGGGGAGGGGAACCAAAATTAGATAACGTGAAAATTGATCAATGACAGACAAAATGTATTTGTTACCTTGTTGCGACTGTGGAAAAGGACCTTGGAAATCTAAGGCAAGAATTTCGAAGGGTGAAGATGCCTGAGGAAGTGTTTGCAGCGGCACTCGCGGATGCCTATTTTGTGCTCGTTGTGCACACGGCAGGCAAGATCTTACATACCTGTCCACGTCACGTTGTCGGTATTGCCACCAATAACGTGTCGCAATTCGAGCGTTCGTAGCGCGTTTACCGCTGTGACATGCTTGGATTGTATCATGGCATTGCCGTATTATACGTTGCTGCAAGCATTCCGGTATTACCAAACGATTTCCATGGGGAGTTCTTCGATACAAAAGGTCGTCTATTACTTCAAATTCTGGCAAGGTGGCGTATTTTTGACATTGAACGTCCACCTGCTGTGCTTCTTTTAACTCTTCAATTGATACCTCATCTGGTTGAATGACACGCACTTTTCTACTTAACGCATCAGCATTTTGATGCAACCGACCAGGCATGTGCCGAACTTCAAAATCATATTCTGACAGTTTCATGGCCCAGCGCATAAGTTTGCTGCTAGGGTCTTTAAGATTCAATAACCACTGCAGAGCAGAGTGTTCGGTAAGAACTGTAAACTTGCGACCATAAAGGTAACATCTAAAATAATTAATTCCAAAAAGAAGGGCAAGCAATTCCTTTTCTGTAGTACTGTAATTAGTTTCTGCTTTATTCAGTTGACGAGAGGCATACCCAACAGGTTTTTCCTCACCATCTTGCACTTGGCTTAGGACACACCCTACAGCAAAATCAGATGCGCCACAAGATAAAATAAAAGGTTCAGCGAAGTCTGGGTAAACAAGTAGAGGTGAACTAGTTAAAATAGTTTTCACTGTTTGAAAGGCGGTCGAACATTCATCCGTCCAAACAAAAGGAGTATCCTTTTTCAACAATTTAGTAAGTGGTTTGGTAATAGTAGTATAATCTTTAACAAAACGGCGGTAATAATTTGCAAGGCCAAGGAAGGATTGTAATTCCTTTAAATTTGTTGGAATAGGAAAAGTGTCTACTGCTTCAGTTAATCGTGGATCTGGCTTGACTCCGCTGGAACTGATGACATGACCTAAATACTGCACTTGTGATTGAGCAAAAGAACATTTTTCTAATTTTAAGCTTAAATTAGCATTTCGCAAGCGCAACAGTACACTGCGTAGATGTTCAGCATGTTCAGCAATGGATTTTGAAAATATAATTATATCATCAAGATACACAAGGCACATAGTAGGTTTCAACCCACGTAATAGCAGATCTGCAATCGCTGAAAGGTTGCTGGCGCGTTGCGAAGCCCGAAAGGCATCCTTAAGAATTCATATAAGCCACCAGGAACTACAAAAGCTGTCTTAGCTCGATCTTGAGGAGCAATTGGAATTTGATGATACCCACTGCGCATGTCTAATGTTGTGAAGTACCGGCAATTGCCCAGACGATCGAGTGTTTCATCGATCCGGGGTAATGGATAATGATCTGGAGTAGTAACTTTGTTTACTGCTCGCATGTCTACACAGAGGCGATAGGATTTTTCTCCGTCTATAGATTTCTTTGGAACGACTACAATTGGGCTAGACCACGCACTAGAAGAGGGTTGTATTATTCCTGCTTCTAGTTGCTGTTGCATAGTTTCCTCTACCACTGACTGAAGATGGTAGGGAATTCGGTACCCTTTTTGAGCTATTGGCCTAGCATTTCCGGTTGGAATCTCATGTTGGATTAGATCTGTTGCTGGTAAATATTTCCTGTCTTCAAACAACCATGAATACTCATTCAATACTTCATTTATTAGCTTTTGTTCATGCAATGGGAGGTGACTAAGCTTAGCTTTAAACTTATCTGTCAGATGTGACGTGATTGTCAAAAGGTGTTGAGAGGCGTCAGCAGTCTATTTGAGGGTTTATGCCACGAATAAACACGTCTATCGCACGACATTCTGATTCTTCCAACAGAACTTCGTTACGAGCAGAACTGGCACTTAGTGCGTACGTGTGGCATGCGACGCTTCGAATCCTGTCAGCGAATGCTTCTAAATCTTCACCCATTTTTTGCTTAAGGGTGGAAAGCAAGTCGCGATAGTAACTAGTACCACGTTTGTCTGTATACCTTTCAATCAACCCTGTTGCAAGGGACTGGAAGGTAGGGGAATTTTTCAAGCTCTCGACCGACTGCACGTAGTTCCGCGCTTCGCCGGTGAGTTTCATTTTCATCACGTTTAAGAGAAATTCATCTGGCCAACCGCAAAGCTTTCCGATGTCCTGGATATTCTGGACAAGCGTTTGAATATCCTCGTGCGGCTTTCCAGCGAACGCCGGAATAAACGCTACGGCTGGAAAGCTCTGCACCAAAGTAGAGGTGGCTACTGCCACAGGTGATTCTGCACTAGTGAGTGGTGGAATCACCTGCTTCGGCTGTTCTTCCACTAGCGCTGGCTTAGCAACATTAGATTGCGAAGAAGCCATTTTAAGATCATCTATCTGTTGCTTAAGCTCCGCGTTAGTTAGAATTAATTGATTTAACTGGGACTGCAGCGCCAAGGAGGATCTTCATCCGCTCCGGCTGCTCCTGCCTCCGATTCCTGCCTGGTGATCGGCATGCTACAATAGTGTGGGCATCCACACCACCGTAGCGTCGCTAGCGACTTACGTTATTTGGTGGCGTGCAGACGACGGACGGCGGCGGTGTCGACGAGCGGCGTCAGGCGCGTTGATCACGCGCGGGCGCAGCAGGCGGAGGGCGACAGCACGGACAGCTGCGACGGCGGGGCGGCACGAGGGCCGCACCCCGGACCCTGGCGCAGGCGGTGACCCGTGGCAGCTACGGACAGCGGCGGCGGCGGCGTCGGCGAGCGTGTCTGCGTCGCGGACCCTCCTCGGCTCGCGTCCGGCGGCGAACTGCGTCACGCTTGTGGCGCGCTAGTGCGCGGCCACGCACATTCTGCAACGCAGGCGACCGGCTGGCACGCGCATGGCGCGCTGCAGCCTCGCCACGTTCGGTCTAGTTTCCTTTACTTGCTCAGCCTCGGCCCCTTTGTAGTACTCATACTCAACTGATGAGTTGATGTTACAACCGTAAGGTGGGTCGCATCCCACTCCTGACACCATTTGTTCGTCAGGATAGAAGTCAGGATCGGAGGGCGTTGTAAAATGACAATTAATTGAGTGGAATGGACCCAGTTTATTCTTGTAATGATGGTACAGTGGTGCCTACGTAGGGCTGAGCAGCCCCAAGAGGGGTTGCCGTCTGCTCATCAGAGAGGCAGAGGCTAGAGGAGCGACTACTCGGGGCCGAGGTCAGAAGCTAAGCGCGGAGCTGTTTCCAAGCCGCCCTCGCCGCTCCCGGCCGCGTCCCCACGTGATCACACGATTAGTCTCTGATTGGAGGATTGATTCGGCCAACGCGCCTTGCTAGTAGCGCACCCCCGTGAGCGCAACCAACCCGTGGGACTTGAGTCTGACCGAGGAGCACGTGGCAGGAATGTGCCGACCATGGTCCTCCGGCCAGCACCTTCCACCACAGTATGCCCAAGCCGGCTACGGCCGAACATTATGCATGGATAAATTTAATTTAATAAAATTTTGTCGGCAATGATCCCTCTTGGGGGGTCTCCTCCCTGCACAATGTCAATGACTCCCACATCCTCTTTTGTGAACTTACCTTAACCTTAACCCTACACTACTATCGTGTAACGTCGTGTAACTTACGGTTTCAGTTCTGTATGCCTGTCCGTCTCGCAGGAATCTGGATATAAGAGAGAAACGTGGTCTTGAGTACCGTCATGGCAAACGTTGTTGTTAACAGAGGCTGAATTTCTCATTTTGCGATTCCAAGGGTTTGCTGGCGATTGTGCTCTTGTAGTAAATATTACGAATGTTTACTAATGGTTTCCTGTTTCTTAATAGTAGGCATATTTATTTTGTCGCTTCTAATTTGTCTTAGTGTGTTACCTTCGTTGAAATATCAAACAATTAGAACAGTGTTAGTTGATATCACACTGGCCTCCTTCAGTCCTAATCTCTTCTTAAGGGGCTCCGGAACGCCCTATACTTGCAATGTTAAAATAACGCTTATAAATTACATCTTTCCTCACAAAGTATTTGAGGTAGGAAGTTGAACTTTTTACCGATTATTTATTGGAATATGGGCTACAACTTAATACAGGGATTTTACAAAATTTTAGTTCAGTTATTAAAGATGATTTTTTTTTCAATTGTAATGAAAATTCACAACATTTTTTTGCAATTTTTTATTTATATATTCAAAAATATACAGTGTTTTGGAAAAAGGCTGTGTTAAATTATGCAGAAGGTACTGTGTAACATTTACTGAAAGTTTGAAACAAATATGTTTGGAAGATCCTTAGAAAACATGTAATTAGTATGAGAAAATAAAAGTTTTGGGAATCGAGCGACAACGATTGGATTAACTTTTTAGTGCATTCCAGGTCCATAGGATGGATTATCTTCATCCTCTGCAAACTCCTCCTCCAGCTTCCTCTTGTTCCTCCTCCTGTTTACTCTTGCTTGTATTTCTAGACTCTTTACAGTCCTGTCTGCAGCCCGAAGGCGTTCCTTGTCTAAATCAAGCATCGCTCGTACCATGTCAGAACCTATCTTCATTCCCATATTTCGAAATACCTTGCACCTTACAATGTTGCCATCATTGAAAGTCGCAACAGCATCATACACACCAAAGTGAAGTGTTTCTATTCCAACAAATACAGTCTTGGGGATTCTCGACCATATAACACTATTTACACTTTCATTGGGGTTTTGAGTTTTTCCGTGAATACACTTTTTCAACAGTTCAGGTGCTGCTAAGTCTCTGAAAATAGGTTTTATCACCTCCATTATTGCATGAGGCAGACTATGCTTATGAGTGTACACTTCACCAGTTAGCAATCCTTTGTTACCTTTACACCAACTGTCTTCTTCTTTGGGACACAAGCTATGTTGGGGATTTTCATCGTCTTTATTGTTTACAGTAATAACACATACCTTTGGCTTTCCAACATTTCTCCTTTTCTTAAAAGCCTTCAGAGGATTTCTAATAACCTTACTTTTACTCATTATTATACTTCAACAAAACAGAGACTCAAGAAACAGAATTAATTACGAATATTTTCGAGATAACGACAGAGTAAATAAACATGAAACAATCGACAATCACACCAGCGATATATATGGAACCATTACAGGTTAGCCACAACACATACTTTATCTCACATCACTAAAATGTACCTGATGAACACGGACGTTAATAATAACACCATTTGACAGCAGTTTAACAGCGCCACAGTTGGTCACGCCCATGTAGAACACATTTCAAAAACAATTTAAAAATAGTTGCAGTTTTCGGAATTGAATAAATTATATATCTATTAAAAGGTAATAGTCTGCAGATTCAGAAAACGCAAAAAAGTAAAAATTGAACTTTTCATGATTTTGAGCCTTTCCGGAGCCCCTTAAGCTACTGAAATCAGCGCAGTATGCAGTTCTGAGTTTGATTTTGATAATAACATACTGGGTGATTTCCTCGGTGAATTAGGCCAAGACTAAGACAATGAATAATTTGGTGGAGTAAATGTGTATAGATGACAGTGACGTGGATCCGGACATTGAATCAGAAAATGAGAAAAACAAGGAGTGAAAGTAAGGATTCCTGGGTTGCGATAGTAGATCGATCTAGGCCATGCTTAGGTTAAAATAACAGCGTAAAAATCAGAAAATTCTCTACTCATTTTGCGCATAAAATACCGTGGAATTATAATAATTTGTTCAAATGTGTGTGAAATCTTATGGGACTTAACTGCTAAGGTCATCAGTCCCTAAGCTTACACACTGCTTAAGCTAAATTATCCTAAGGACAAACACACACACCCATGCCAAATGGAGGACTCGAACCTCCGCTGGGACCAGCCGTAATAATTTGTAACTAGTGCTTAAGAGAAATTCTGACTTCTTTTTCAGTTACGTTTTGAGGAGTAAAATTGTCATTATAGGATATAAAACAGGACATTTTGTACTTATTTTGTATGTAACACACCACTGGAGATTTAATAATTGTAATTGACTAGAGTACAGCCTATGTATTTGACTTCGTTTCAAGAAAATTTGTAGTAGTAAAATTTACGATGGTTTAGTAGCAATGTAAATTATACCCCCATTTTAGTGCTCTAGGGTTAAATTGGGCACTTCACAAATTATTGTCTACTTTCCCTTTTTGTTTCCAAAACAATAAATACTGATCAGCAATGTACCTTCCGCAGGGGCTATGGTTCGCTGCCTAATAAGAGATTTATAAATTTCATTGAATAAGGGAGTAGTAAAGCAATCTGGAACTTCGGTGAACTGCCATAAATACTGGTGCCCCGAGACCTCCATCAAAATGAGTAGGATAGCAGTTCCGAAAGGACTCAACGTACAATTGGCACTCTGATTTTCCACGATTTTAAAGCATACTATCACATCTCTGAATTCATCATGAGTATGTGTACGGTGAACCCGAATACTATGGACAAAATGTAGGAGGTTCTCCAGGGATACTTAAGTAGTATTTTCTCTCCGGTGGCTCGTTACGGAGTAACTGCATTCCATTTGATTTCTAACCCCCGTTTACCATCATCTACGTATTGTACTTGAAGCATCTGCATAACTGTGCAGGTGTCGACTGTACATGCTCTGTGTCTTGTTTGGAATCATACTTGTTCCACTGACTTAGGGTACCAGCTGTTGACATCAGTAAAGCGCATATCACTCTTTGCCCTGTAGTTTGCATTCATGACTGCTCGGTTCGTCTTAGTTCCGTTTCTCCGGAAGTGGTAGTTGTACTCTGACAGTGTTACATGGTGGTAGGTTTAGGCTTATTGTTGAATAGTCGGCTGATATGTTTCCGCAGCAACGGCAACTACGCTCCTGAAATTGAAATAAGAACACCGTGAATTCATTGTCCCAGGAAGGGGAAACTTTATTGACACATTCCTGGGGTCAGATACATCACATGATCACACTGACAGAACCACAGGCACATAGACACAGGCAACAGAGCATGCACAATGTCGGCACTAGTACAGTGTATATCCACCTTTCGCAGCAATGCAGGCTGCTATTCTCCCATGGAGACGATCGTAGAGATGCTGGATGTAGCCCTGTGGAACGGCTTGCCATGCCATTTCCACCTGGCGCCTCAGTTGGACCAGCGTTCGTGCCGGACGTGCAGACCGCGTGAGACGACGCTTCATCCAGTCCCAAACATGCTCAATGGGGGACAGATCCGGAGATCTTGCTGGCCATGGTAGTTGACTTACACCTTCTAGAGCACGTTGGGTGGCACGGGATACATGCGGACGTGCATTGTCCTGTTGGAACAGCAAGTTCCCTTGCCGGTCTAGGAATGGTAGAACGATTGGTTCGATGACGGTTTGGATGTACCGTGCACTATTCAGTGTCCCCTCGACGATCACCAGTGGTGTACGGCCAGTGTAGGAGATCGCTCCCCACACCATGATGCCGGGTGTTGGCCCTGTGTGCCTCGGTGGTATGCAGTCCTGATTGTGGCGCTCACCTGCACGGCGCCAAACACGCATACGACCATCATTGGCACCAAGGCAGAAGCGACTCTCATCGCTGAAGACGACACGTCTCCATTCGTCCCTCCATTCACGCCTGTCGCGACACCACTGGAGGCGGGCTGCACGATGTTGGGGCGTGAGCGGAAGACGGCCTAACGGTGTGCGGGACCGTAGCCCAGCTTCATGGAGACGGTTGCGAATGGTCCTCGCCGATACCCCAGGAGCAACAGTGTCCCTAATTTGCTGGGAAGTGGCGGTGCGGTCCCCTACGGCACTGCGTAGGATCCTACGGTCTTGGCGTGCATCCGTGCGTCGCTGAAGTCCGGTCCCAGGTCGACTGGCACGTGCACCTTCCGCCGACCACTGGCGACAACATCGATGTACTGTGGAGACCTCACGCCCCACGTGTTGAGCAATTCGGCGGTACGTCCACCCGGCCTCCCGCATGCCCACTATACGCCCTCGCTCAAAGTCCGTCAACTGCACATACGGTTCACGTCCACGCTGTCGCGGCATGCTACCAGTGTTAAAGACTGCGATGGAGCTCCGTATGCCACGGCAAACTGGCTGACACTGACGGCGGCGGTGCACAAATGCTGCGCAGCTAGCGCCATTCGACGGCCAACACCGCGGTTCCTGGTGTGTCCGCTGTGCCGTGCGTGTGATCATTGCTTGTACAGTTCTCTCGCAGTGTCCGGAGCAAGTCTGGTGGGTCTAACACACCGGTGTCAATGTGTTCTTTTTTCCATTTCCAGGAGTGTACTTCACTACTTGACAGTGTAAGACAGTAGATGGTGCATCACTGTAGACTCTGTCCGCCCCTGGTAGCGAGCCGGCACGGTAGCTCCCCGTGTTCGGTCAGAGGGCTGCGTGCTCTCTGTAATAAAAAAGCTGAGTCTAGAAATCAACGATCAACTTCAACGGATGTCTTGTGACGTCCGCCCAGACCAAACGCAACGAACTATATCGGAAGAAAAGAGTACTCAGCGCGCCGGACTGTCATACCTAACGCCCGGCTTCGATTCCCGGCTGGGTCGGAGATTTTATCCGCTCAGGGACTGGACGTTACGTTGTCCTTATCATCATCATGGACACGCAAGTCACCGAAGTGGCGTCAACTCGAAAGATTTGCACCAGGCGAACGGTCTACCGATGGGAGGCCCTAGCCACACGGTATTTCCATTTTTTTCCTGCAGACTCTGGCATGATCATTGCGGTTAGGCAACATTCTGCATTTGTTACGTCCTATACTAAGTAGAGACGTAACAGACTGAATATCGCACGGTAAAAGTGTACGTCCTTGGTCTCGGGATTGTGGCATTACTCTGTCCTTTATATTGTACGTTTAGATGATTGAATATTACAGGAACTTTCGCTTCTCAGTAGCTATTTTCTCTGAAACAAATGGAATCGTCGGAAGAAAACGAATAAATGGAAAAGCACACTACACCGAGGTGACCAGATTCATTGGATTGCCATGTGCATACACACAGAAGGCGGTAGTAGCGCGTACACGAGCCATAAAAGGACAGTGCATTGGAGGAGCTGTTATTTGTAACCAGGTTATTCAAGTGAAAAACATTCTAACATGATTATGGCCGCACAACGGGATTTAACAGAGCTGGACACCTAGTACTTTCCCTTTGGGAAATGGTTAGGGAATTCAATATTCCGATATCCACAGTGTCAAGAGTGTACAGGGAACACCAAACTCGAGGCATTATCTCCCACCACGGAGAGCCCTGTGGCCGACGGCCTTTACTGACCGCCCGAGAGCGGCCGTGTCTGCACAGAGTCGTCAGTTCTAGCAGAGAAACAACACTGCGTGAAAAAACCCGAACAAGCGGTATGGGAGGTGCAGTGAACGTGTCCGTGAGGACAGTGCTGCCAAACATGGCTTTAAGGGGCTAGGGAAAGGCTCAAAATCATGAAAAGTTCAATTTTTACTTATTTGCGTTTTCTGAATCTGCAGACTATTACCTTTGAATAGATATATAATTTATTCAATTCCGAAGACTACAACTATTTTTAAATTTTTTTTGAAATGTGTTCTACATGGGCGTGACCCACTGTGGCGCTGTTAAACTGCTGTCAAATGGTGTTATTATTAACGTCCGTGTTCATCAGGTACATTTTAGTGATGTGAGATAATGTGTTGTGGCTAACCTGTGATGGTTCAATATATAACGCTGGTGTGATTGTCGATTGTTTCATGTTTATTTACTCTGTCGTTATCTCGAAAATATTCGTAATTAATTCTGTTTCTTGAGTCTCTGTTTTGTTGAAGTATAATAATGAGTAAAAGTAAAGTTATTAGAAATCCTCTGAAGGCTTTTAAGAAAAGGAGAAATGTTGGAAAGCCAAAGGTATGTGTTATTACTGTAAACAATAAAGACGATAACCAAGTGAGTGAACCTAACCTCTCAAGTACACCTGCCCATAGCAGTCAAAGTGGGAAAGAAAATACTTCACAGAAGAAGCTTGGTTCAATGAGTGAAAACTATGAATGTTTTATGGGCGAATCGGATGTGAATGAAATATTTGATATGTCGGTTCTCAAAGGAATTTTTTCAAACTGTGTAAGATGTATTCATTGTAGTGAAGTTGGTCTGGAACTCTCCATAATAAAGCACGTAGGACTTGCTAGTGAAATACAACTGAAATGTGATAAGTGTTCATACATGACCACCTTTTGGAACAGTGTTGCAGTAACTGCAACTGAAGAAAATGGTAGCAAAATCTACGAACACAACAACGAGCGATGCTTGCTTTGGACAAGGAACGCCTTCGGGCTGCAGACAGGGCTGTAAAGAGTCTAGAAATACAAGCAAGAGTAAACAGGAGGAGGAACAAGAGGAAGCTGGAGGAGGAGTTTGCAGAGGATGAAGATAATCCATCCTATGCACCTGGAATGCACTAAAAAGTTAATCCTATCTTTGTCGCTCGATTCCCAAAACTTTTATTTTCTCATACTAATTACATGTTTTCTAAGGATGTTCCAAACATATTTGTTTCAAACTTTCAGTAAATGTTACACAGTACCTTCTGCATAATTTAACACAGCTTTTTCCCAAAAAACTGTATATTTTTGAATATATAAATAAAAAATTGCAAAAAAATGTTGTGAATTTTGATTACAATTGAAAAAAAATCATCTTTAATAACTGAACTCAAATTTTTAAAATCCCTGTGTTAAGTTGTAGCCCATATTCCAATAAATAATCTGTAAAAAGTTCAACTTCCTACCTCAAATACTTTGTGAGGAAAGATGTAATTTATAAGCGTTATTTTAACATTGCAAGTACGAGGTGTGGCTAGAAAAAAACCGGACTAGTACTGGTGAAACAATAAAACGAATGCAATAAGGCTGAAAGTCGCGTGGCCTGTCACGTGACTCTCGCTCCGCCTACTGCTCGAGTTTCATCTGCCTCCTGCACTCAGTCTGCCCGTGGCGTCTGTTTTAAGTAGTTGACGTTTTGTCTGTGCGTCGGAAAATGTTGAGTGTACAGAAAGAACAGCGTGTTAACATCAAATTTTGTTTCAAACTAGGAAAATCTGCAAGTGAAACGTTTCTAATGTTACAACAAGTGTACGGCGATGATTGTTTATCGCGAACACGTTTGAGTGGTTTAAACGATTTAAAGATGGCCGCGAAGACACCAGTGATGACACTCGCACTGGCAGACCATTGTCAGCAAAAACTGATGCAAACATTGAAAAAATCGGTAAACTTGTTCGACAAGATCGCCGTTTAACAATCAGAGCAGTGTCTGAGTTAACAGGAGTTGACAAGGAAAGTGTCGAACAAGTTTACCGATTTTTTCAATGTTTGCATCAGTTTTTGGTGACAATGGTCTGCCAGTGCGAGTGTCATCACTGGTGTCTTCGCGGCCAACTTTAAATCGTTTAAACCACTCAAACACTTGTGTTCGCTATAAACAATCATCGCCGTACACTTGTTGTAACATTACAAACGTTTCACTTGCAGATTTTCCTAGTTTGAAACAAAATTTGATGTTAACACGCTGTTCTTTCTGTACACTCAACATTTTCCGACGCACAGACAAAACGTCAACTACTTAAAACAGACGCCACGGGCAGACTGAGTGCAGGAGGCAGATGAAACTCGAGCAGTAGGCGGAGCGAGAGTCACGTGACAGGCCACGCGACTTTCAGCCTTATTGCATTCGTTTTATTGTTTCACCAGTACTAGTCCGGTTTTTTTCTAGCCACACCTCGTATAGGGCGTTCCGGAGCCCCTTAATTGGCTTTGGCAGCAGACGACCGACGTGAGTGCCTTTGCTAACAGCACGACATATACTGCAACACCTCTTCCCGGATTAGTGATCATATCAGTTGGATAGTAGACAATTGGAAAACGTTGGCCTGCTCAGATGGGCCCCGACTGCAGTCGGTAAGAGCTGATGGTAGGGTTCGAGTGTGGCGCTGCCACCACAAAACCTTGGACTCAAGTTGTCAACAAGTCACTGTGCAAACTAATGGTGGCTCTATAGGGGTTTGAGCTCTCTCTACATGGAATGGAATGTGTCCTTCGGTCCAACGGAACCGATTATATGCTGGAAAAGGTTCGTCTCGGCTACTTAGAGATCATTTTCTGCCGTTCGTGGAATTCACGTTCGCAACCAAAGATGTGCCTCGTCACCAAGCCACAACTGGTCGCCATTGCTTTGAAGAAAATTCTGGACAATTCGAGCGAATGATTTGGCCACCCAGATCGATTGAAATGAATCGCATCAGAGATTTCTGGGACATAATCTGGAGGTCGATTCGTGCACAGAATCCTACAGCGGCAACACTTCCGCAGGTGTGGATAGACAGATGAAGAAGATATAGAGGCAGGATGGCTCAGTATTGCTGGAGGAGAGGTCCATGCCACGTCGAGTTGCTTCACTATGCATGACAAAAGGAGGTTCGGCAAGATGTTAGGATGTACCGCATGATTTTTGTCACCTCACTCTATCATTATGTCTCAAAGCAGGCCGAAAGTCTTATACCAAAACACTTAGAAAATGCCTCTAGACAAATTCGGAAATATTGCAGTGTGTACCCACTATACATTGAGTGCAAAGACGAATGAGAATAATCAGCAACAAGTCACCACCCCTTCCTTGTCTCCACACCAAAAGACTGTGGTTTACGGATTGGACATACGGTCGTCTGTACACAACGTACATCGTAAAAATGCACAGATATTTTTCTGGTCACTTTCAGAGGATAGGCGAGACCCTCAAACATGTTCGTGCGATCCAAATGTGCAATGAGGTTTACTCAATCTTTACATCTGAACTGCGTGATGGTAAGTAAGACTCTTCGTACAACATACTCAGAAGAACGAAATACAAATTTAGTAATAAAGTCACCTTCATCGTTGTGTTAGGAACTAGAACCACTGTTATCAACTCGCAGATCAACCAAGTTTGAGTGTCTGTCCACAGTGATTTAACGTTGAACGACCACATAAATCTAGCCGAGGGGAAGAAATATGTCAAATTTCTTGGAAAAATCCAAATGAACTGTAATTTGCACGTGAAAGAGGTCGTTTACAACAAGCAAGCTCCGCCGAAAACTCTTGTGTATATTCGACACTCCAGGATCATTAGAAAATAGGACTAATGAAAGAGAGACAGAGATAGAAAATTGAAAGAAGAGCTGCGCTCTACGCCACGGTTTCATTTCGAATGGGTGAGAGTGTAATGAAAATACTAAAAAATTTGAAATGAGGGACGATAGAAGCAAAGCATAGTGCATCTCGTAATTACTTGGACCTACTCACAAAAATTACAAAACGTGTGGAAATCACGAAATGAGTCATGAAAGATAGTACTTCCTCCAACATCGACCGGGAGTAATGACCACAATGGGTAAATGAGGGATATTTCTAATGAATGTAAGGTAGATGGTAGACTATGTTTAGCATACTGTCGACGACGAGGCCATTAGAGAGGCAGGCAGTCCAGGGTCGAATATGGTAATGATGAGAAATGAAACCGAGCGTACCGTTATCAAAGGGAGATCCCGCCATTTGTCACGGAGAAACTAAATCTGTTGGGTGGAAAGGGCATACGAGCCGCCGTCCTCCCAGTTACGAATCCAGGAGAATTCCGACTTATCTAGCCGTATACTAACAATCACTCTTCCCACATATCATACTGAATTTACAGAGGAACGAAGAGAAATGAATCTGTTGCATAATTTACCCTTCGTATCAAGTCGATTGGTTGTTTGTGGAGAAAACGTAAAGATGCAGAGCTACAGCTGAATGAAGATAAACCATCCTAAAGGAAACCACATATTTCAAGTAATGTTGCAGATGGATAAAAGTTTCTCCGGTCCATAAGTGTGTGAGGAACGTGACGTTGATGATTTGTAATAAGTTGTGTTACGTGTGTGAGGTGGTGGCTGAGCATTTGGCGTATCCCTGAGATGTTACAAGATCACAACACAGTGACTTATAACGGTGAAACTATGTGAAATAAAAAAGTAAAGTTGTGCAGCGTTTAACTGACTGACTATGTGAATTAAACGGGGGTGGTCGAGTTTAACATATGGGTACCACCACCCAAATAGAAATATCGATGATGATTTCCGTCAAGCCACCATACGAAAGTAAATGTCACAATAATAATTCGGTTTATTGCTATATGCCTTTGTATGATTCTAATCACTCAATAAAACATACATATAATTACAAGGAGCAGAAAGTTGAAGGACAATACATGAAAGACTTCAGTACAGGTGGGTGGGTTTGATATATAATGATACGAAAAATGAATCCACGAATATCATCAGTGATTGCTGTATAAGCTAATAATAATACAGGTGGATGGCTGTGGATTACTTCTGAAAGACGAAACTTTGACTTGAAATAAGTAACTTTGTGGTCCCCTCATCACGACCTATGCAAATGTGGCTTATGCTTGCCACTCTGCAGATGCCCAAGTGCCGAGAATGACTGTTCTAGTGATGACTGAGCATTCCAAGTTCATCCCTACTATCCAGCTGTAAAGTGAAGACACATCCATTGTCTCCCTGACATCCTGCAATGGAGAACTGTATGTTTTCATGTCCTAAGATGAAGTCTTCTCTCTCTAATACTCTGAAAATAAGCGTCTTTCTCCGTTCCTCCACAGAATCTAATTGGTTCCTCCAGCACTGGAAAGTTGGCAACCAATCACGGTATACAGTCTGCGTCCAGACCCATGAAAAGCTTATAACTATGGCAACATTATCCCTTCTCCAAATGGAACATCTATTGTCAAGAAATAGTACTCAATTCCTTCTTAGAGAGGGGCAGAAGACAGAGATTCTCTCCTGTCCTATCAAAATGGTTGCATGTAAGAACTCACAAGCTGTACTCTCCGCCACCAGAGTGACTACTAGGAGCCAATCATGGGTTCCGTTAAAGAATTTAAACATATAGACCTGTGACTTCCTTGAGCCTGCAACAGCGGTCTCCAACGCTGAGTGCGTTGTGGTTTTCTTCTGCCGTCGTAGATTTTATGTTTTCTAGAAAGCATTCTATAACATCCTTGCTTTCTTAAAGTGTGCAACATAATGAGAACTCGCAGCCTGCTGCCACCACGGCGACCACCTAGTGTTTTTATCTGCAAGAAAAACAACGCTCTGCCCATGACTGTTATCTGATGAGTCCTAGCTTTCAGTAGAAATATTTTTACTCTCTGCCTGCCATGCTCCTCCTTGGTACTCCTGTCCATTCTTATATCCACCTGCTCGCTATTACAAATTTCAGCAAGATACTACACAGACCCATCATCATACAGAGTTATATATGTACTCACTGGTATTAGCTTTAACTGTTTGCATACTTCCATGCAGCATTAAAAATTTAAATCGATTATGTATGCTCATCTAAATAATGGATGCTGAAGCAAATATCGAAAAAACTGTCCCATAGCAGGGTAGTGTTGTACTTGTTTGATGCGATAATTTCAAAAAAATGGTTCAAATGGCTCTGAGCACTATGGGACTTAACATCCGTGGTCATCAGTCCCCTAGAACTTAGAACTACTTAAACCTAACTAACCTAAGGACATCACACACATCCATGCCCATGGCAGGATTCGAACGTGCGACCGTAGCAGTCGCGCGGTTCCGGACTGAGCGCCTCAACCGCGAGACCACCGCGGCGATAATTTCAGCTGACCTCATGTGAAGTTAACGATAAGAGCTATAAAGCGTTCCCTTCATTTAAATAGGAACGCAAGAGATCAATTTACCATCTGCCTCAAATGTTATTGGAATCGGAAACTAACTTGAGTTGACGATAAAGGAAAGCAAAATCAGTCAGAGACTCAAATCAACTCATGGACATAAACAATGACGGATGGATTTGGATTTAAATACGACTCCAGTGTCCTGAACCACTCTACCCACACTCGTGCCCATAAATTAAGGATAATTGCAGAATGAGGTGCCACACAACGTGTCACTCCACAGAACTGGCGCTAATAGAATAGGCACATAGGGAACACACACGACACGGATCTGTAAGTCCACGGTATTGGTGATAAGTTGAGGAAACCGTCCCAAAACACATGTGCTACAAAACGCCAATGTTTCCTGCGCGTGTACCCCGGCATCAGTATGGGATATGATCACCATGCACACGTACAAAGGGTTTGCATACTCTGGATCACGTGGTCGAGCAGCTGCTGGGGTATAGCCTTCCATTCTAGCACCAGTGCCTATCGGAGCTCCTGAAGTATCGTAGGGGTTTGAAGACGTGCAGCGACACGTCAGCCGACAGCATCCCAGACGTGCTGGATGGGGTTTAGGTCTGGAGAACAGGGAGGCCACTCCATTCGCCTAATGTATTCTGTTCAAGGTACAACTCCACGATGTAAGCTCGGTGGGGCCGTGCGTTATCATCCATCAGGAGGAAGGTGGGACCGAATACACCCCTGAAAAGGCGGACATACTGATGCAAAATGGCGTCCCGATACACCTGACCTGTTACAGTTCCTCTGTCGAAGACATGCAAAGGTGTACGTGCATCAATCATAATCCCACCCCACACCATCAAACCACGACCTCCATACAGGTCCATGACATTAAGGGGTTGGTACCTGGTTCCTGGTTCAAGCCAGATGAAAACCCGGTGAGAATCACTGTTCAGATTATACCTGGACTCGTCCTTGAACATAACATGGGACCACAGTTCCAATGACCATGTACTGTGTTCTTGAAACCAGGGATCAGTGGAAAGCACCGTGCAGGTCTCCGAGCGAATAAACCACGTCTGTTCGGTCGTCTGTAGACTGTGTGTCTGGAGACAACTGTTCCAGTGGCTGCGGTAAGGTCCCGAGCAAGGCTACCTGCAGTACTCCGTGGCCGTCTGCGGGCACTGATGGTGAGATATTGGTCTTCTTGTGGTGTTGTACACTATGGACGTCCCGTACTGTAGCGCGTGGACACGTTTTCTGTCTGTTGGAATCGTTGGCATTCTAACCCTCAGAACGTCATCAACGTGTGTTCTTTCAGCCATTTTCAACACACAGTTACCATTAGCACGTCTGAAAACGTGTGCACACTTACTCGGTGCACCGTACTCTGACATGCACCAACACACCTCTGCGTATGTGGACTGCTGCCAGCGCCGCTGTGCGACGACCGCAGGTCAAATGCACCGCATGGGCATACCCCAAGGTGATTTAAACTCGCAAACCGCCTACCAGAGCGTTTTTTCACAATGTATTAGCATTATCCTTAATTTATGAGCATGAGTGTAGTTCTGCATACCTATTCCGCAACCAACAGTATGCCGTGTAACAAAGTCAATTGCCATCACTCATTTTCTATTTTAATTCACAAATGGAGTGACGGAAATAATGGCTTCTCTGCATCTGTACGAGCCTGATTTTTCTTGCTTTGTCGTCACGGCTCTTTCGAAGATATATGTATGAGATGGTAAGATTATTGTTCATTCTGTTGTAAATTCTTTTTTTCTAAACTTGCTCAAAAACGTTTTATGAAGAGATTGTATTCTTCCTCACCAGGATTTTCATCTACGCTGATAGAATATTTCCGGAGCGCCTTCAAACGGATCGAACCAACCAGTAACAGAGCTAGCAGAATGCCTTTGTATTGCTTCGACATCCTCTTCTAACCTCATCTTTTGGGGATCCGAAACATTCGGGTGGTACGCAAAACTGGGTCGCACAAGTGTTTTCCACGACGTATGCTTTTGCAAATGCGCTGCATGTGTCTGCAACTCTCGGAATAAACTGTAGTCAGCTGTTCGTTTTCCCTGCAGATCATCTTATTTGCTCTTTCCAATTCGTATCGGTCCGAAATGTTACGTGTGGATATTTTATCGACGCTGCTTAGCCACTCAGAACACAATTTAATAGTGAACTTTAACACTGTTATATTGCTATTAACTTAACTCTGCCTCATTTAGTGAAAGGTGCCTTTCGTACGAAACGAAAATTCTGTCCATGCTAGCCCATTCTGTTGCTAGCCCATACAGTCCACTCATGGATTTAACTTTATCGTGAGTAAGAGCCTCGTGAGACAAATAGTGTCTTATTGCTGATCACTTCATCTGACAGATCTTTTATTGGCATAGAATAAAGGAGTGAGGCTGTCGCACTAGCATGGAGAAGTCCTATTGTTACGTTTGTCTCTGTTGAGCACTTACGGTACAGGTATATGCACCACCACTGCACCGACTAGCTTACCCTCTCTGAAAGTGAACAGTAGCACTTGGCAATCGATAAACACGCGCGCGAACGTGTGTGTGTGTATTTGTTTCTGAGTCATGTACAGACCAAGCTATTAACTGGCCGTACTACTAATGATGCTGTGCAAATGCGAAAATTGCGTAAATTATCTATACTGTTTTGCTTTAGCGCAAATGAAATAATCTGATTCCGCAATGTTGGGGCATCATCAACCTCTAAAACTTTTTATCAAATTTGCTCTGAAATTAGGCACAGCCGCACACTTCAATGCCGATACTGTACGCCCACAAAGCGACGGCGCGAACACCACGTAAATTTCCACTGCTCTGTATTACCATTGACTCGGTTTCAAACAGAGAATACCATATGCGCGAATTACAAAGCATCCTACATGGGACTATTATCAGACGAGTTAATCTTATTCTTTCCTTTTTTCTAATTACACGCGTCCAAGCCGGCGAGAAGGGAAAGCTCACACGAAACACTTGAGCGTATGAGAAGACCTGCTATATTTGTATGCAACAGCAAATCAAAAGGTACTCCAAAACTTATTAGTTAGTTGAATGACGTTTCTTATAATCGGTTTATTTTGATCAAAAACTGTGGAACTTCAACGCCTGCTTTGCTTCTCCTTTTCCCGTATAATTACCCGTCTCTGTCTTCATGTGTCCTTCTGTGTTTGTGTGTACTCTGAATGATGTATAAACACATTAAACTTCGAGACAGTTCAAGTAGAATCTTTATTATGGCGAGGCACTGACGTCGTGTTGGTATTAATATAAAATGGGAAGTGTTCTACAAATTTCAGAAAAAGTCTTACACGGCTTTACGCTGGGACAGGGACTATTCTATGTTTTACAAAGCACAGCATCCTAGACAGTCCTATAGGATGAAATGTGAACAACAAGGCATCTGGTGGTGATACAGATACACAGTGATGTCATCGGAGATGAGGTTCTGGCGCTGTATGTGCTACTCAAGAGCTGCATGTACACGAAAATACATTAAAGCACTCGTAGAAACCATGATCACAAGGAAAGTAGAGTTACGAGGTTCAGACAGAAAATGAGATGAGTCGTTCAATGCTAATGAAATAGGTGAGGCGGTTCTGTGAAGGACTTGACTTAGAGTATGATGGCGGACGAAGTGGGCGTCCATGTTTGGTTATCGATGAACTGATTCGTGCAGTTGAATCCATAAAGGAGAACCGTAAATTTACAGATCCGATTTTTCTGTCTACTTTGTGCAAATTTGAAGATCAGTTTTTCATGAAACTGTTTCTGAAAAAGTGAATTTTGGAGAACTGTATGCGCATAGGGTGACACAATCTCTTAGGGAGCAACACCGTAAACAGCATCTGGACAGTGTACTTGAATTTTGACATGTTACTACAAAGATAGTGATGATTTTGGAAGAAAAATAGTGACTGGAGATGAGACTTGCATCGTTCATGAAACTCTTAAATTGAACGACAGTCAACTGAACAGAACTAAGTGCATCAAAAGTTAAGGCTAAAGCGAAATGTATCTTGACACGTCCAAAAGTCATTTGCACAGTCGTTTTGAGCATACAGAGAATTCTACTGGTCCATTTTTTGCCCTGTTTGGAAACAACCAATGCAAATATAGCGTGCGACCGGCAAATAAAAGTTGCCCAAAGAACAGAGTTTCAGGATGCAACGAAACACAGCAGAGGAAATCAAATACAGTACTGACTATAGCAGTTGTTGACAGTGAACACTGCTCATCTGTTGGCATTTCTGGGCCCTGGTCAGCAAGATGCTGAAGGCGGATCACAACTGGACGGTTGAAATTGTTGCAGTCTCATCCTAAAAGTTCTGCTGCAGTTCTTGAAGACTACGAGGGTCTTTTGTGATACACCTTAGACTTTACGGCTCCCCACACGAAGTAATCGCACATTGACAGTTCAGATGACCTGTACGGCCAGCTATGGCCACCAAACTGACATGTGCTAGAAGCCCTGTCAGGCGAGCAGATTGTGTAAATGTGCTGCAAGGTCCAGCCAGCTGTGTGTGCAGTTGGTCCATGCTGTTGGAAGTAATTGTAGGTATTTTCCTCCTCCGTTAATGCTGCCACAAATTGTTTCAAAATGTTGGCTATGTAACTTGCCGAGTGAACGTCTAATGAAAGAAGATGGGACCAATAATGCGGCGTTCAGACACTGCACACCAAACCCCAACCTTCTGATCATGCAACGGTGTTTCGTGAAAGTTACGCGGATTCCCCGCTGCCCAGAACTTGTTATTCTGTGAGTTGACATAATCACTAAGGTGAAACCCTGCTTCGTCAGACATAAAGAAACAGACCCATGCCGAAGTCTGTCATTACCATCTCAGTGAACAGCTACTTAAAAAACTGAAGGTACTGAGGAGCATCTGTTTGTTTTAATTCATCAACAACAGACACTCGGTAGGGATGCATTTGCAGGTCCAGGTGGTGTACAGAAATGCCGGGCTCTTGCCACAGGCGTCGGCTTGATTTAGTGGGATTCTGGGGCATTTTCTGGTGAACTGTAGCCACATTTTCTGGAGTGCGGATACGTTTCGGAATGTTTTTTGAATTGTTTGGAAGAGTTCCTGTCTGACGATATTTCCGGGCTAAGCATTGCATGGCCCTCTAAGCTGGCACGTCAACACCACTGAAATTCTCAGCAAACAACTGACCCCACGTTTCCACGACTTTGTTGTCATACAACTTTCCACAACGAATACCAGTTTCTCCACTGTGGGTACCATAGTCCCATTCACAGTGCTCCACTCCTAGTGGCACATCCCGCACTACGCTCTCAACCTGTATGGATCCAGTGGCGGGCGTACACACGGGTGCGCGTTACAGGGCGTGTTTATATGCATACAATCACGTCCGACCGTATCCACTCGTCCAGGGCAGTTTATTTGCCCCAATCTGTATTCACTGTTAGTCGCTTATTAAACTACGTCGCAAAATACAGAATAAGGACTGCAGAAATCTCACAAAGGGTATTTTTGTGATTATGGCTGGTCTCACACTACATAGACAGCATAGTTCTTACAGGACTTTGTAGGGATCCAATACGACTACGCTGACCACAGATGTAGGGATTTCAATCTCCTTTTGTTCGTGAAAATATTCTTTGGTGGTCAAAACTTTAACAACATTGATGAACTCAAAGAACATGTCACCAATAGGTCGTCAAAAGAGGCGGAAAACCTCTACGAGGAAGGCATTATAAACTAGAGCTATGCTATGGCCAGTGCCTGTAAAATGGTACCGCTATCGATTCCTTTCTGCCGTGAGCGTGCCTTAGCTTATATCCTGACAAGCCCTACCCCAAATTCAACGTTTTCCCTCGATACACATCCTCACATATATACCCACATGTTCCATTATGACCTTACATCTCAAGAACCACTTAAGTCTAATGATCGCAAATTATTCTACTATTTCTTCCTGTGCGATCAAGTGCTTCGAATTTATTATTTATTTCTTAACTTTATTGGTTAATTTAAAAAGGAAATTGACTTTTACAACATCATAAATGTACAAAGGGTCTCTTTAATATTTTTTATGTTTATAATGAATCATTTTGGCATTTTAAACCACATTTATCGTAGTTCGCCAGCGTAGCTACGTGCACCAAGCGGTTTTACAATAGCGTAGCTCATTCCACATTACCAGAAGTGATGCCAGCAGGATGTCCACAGTTACTGGTACATATCGCTGAGGTCACTCTGTTGTAGAATTACAGAACGTGTTTCATTGTCATGCATGCCCTCTGTAAAAACCGAGACGGATTCCACAGGCAGAGATCTTGTGACACTCAGCTCGCTCCATTCACCCATTACAAACATAGTACCATAAAGAATGGTGGGCATGTTTCTCAAGAGTTTCGTGATATTCTGAAGTATTCAATAAAGTTCCACAGTGCCGTTTAATGAACAAAATACGAGTATCAGACCAGATTTATGACAGTATTCAGGACTTCCTTGCATATAGAACTCAACACTTTGCCTTAGCACTGCAATATCTGCAGATTCGAAGGTAAATTTGGAATTATCCTTAAAGAATGTTGTAAGGCCGTTACTATTTAAAACGCATAGCCACCTTAGAGAAAGCCCCTTCTCCTTCCTGACTGTCCTTGCCAATCTATATAACCTCATCCTCTCTACTGGCATCTACCCTGACCTGTGGAAGGCTTCCTGCGCCCTCTTATTCCTCAAACTCCCTTCCGTTGTCTCTTCCTATCGTCCCATCTACCTCACCTCCGTCTTCAGTAAGGTCTTCGAATCCATCCTCTCCCGTCGTATCCATCAGCACGATAACCACCTCCTCCCCCTTACCCAGTGTGGCTTACGATCCTCCGCTGAAGACCAACTCCTTTACCTCATCCACCTTCTGTCCCTACAGCTTAACTCCCGTCGAAACGCCATTTTTGCTTCCCTCGACCTCCAAGATGCCTATGACTGCATATGGTATCCCGGTCTCCTCTTTAAACTTCAAACCTATGCCTGCATATCAGTTTTGTCTGTCTGGTCACTTCCTTCCTCTCATGCAGTCCTTCCTATACCACCCTCCACAACACCAACTCCTGTATCTTTTGTCCCACTGCTGGCATCCCCCAGGGCTCCATCCTCTCCCCTCTCCTCCATCTTCTTTACACTGCCAATATGCCCAAGTCACCCCCACCTTTCACCTTCTCCGATATTCTGATTAAATCGCCTTCCTGGCTCTCTATCCTACCCTTCAATGGTCCCTAATGTACCCTCCAACCCACCTCGACCAGTTCACCATTTGCTATGACCAGTGGTTCCTTCATCTCAACCCCTCCAAAACCCAGGCAATCATCATAGGCTGCATAACCTGCTCCTTCTGTCTCCATGATTCCTACCTCACTATTTATTGTTGTCCCATTCAGCTCACCCCCTCTATGAGATACCTGGGCCTCATCCTCGACTGTCACCTCACCTGGACCCCTCACCTCCTGACCACCCAGCAGAAAGCCCATTCCTGCCTCTGCCTCCTGGAACTCCTGTCTGGCCAGACATGGGGATTGCATCCTTTCACCTCCCTCCACACCTACAAATCCCTCATCCATCCTATCCTCCCTAATGACAGCGCTGCCTGGATCTCCACACCAACCCGCTTTTACCTCCTGTATGACCTCATCCCCTTCCCCACTGCCTCCTTTTCCTCCAACGTATCCGCATCCTTTACACTGTCTGCAGCTTGATCCCCCACCTCCTGGTTTCCTCCTTCCTCTCCACCCCTAACCCATAGCCATGCCTCTATCGCTGTATCCCTCCATTTCTCCACCTCCATACCCTCCATCTCCTTCATCAGGGATATTTCCAGCACATCCCCTCCTTGATGTTGAACTTTGCCGTGACATCTACCCTTCCTTCCAACCACAACCTGGCCTTGATTCCCCCCCCCCTCTGCAGGACCCCCTTCTTTCCTCTCCCCTCCTTCTCCCAGAGTGGATTTTTCTCCTTCCATCCCAGAGAACCCTGCATCCCCTCCTTCACTGCTTCCCTCCAACTTCCTTCCCTCCCTGACCCTCTTCCGCACACCCCACACCCATCTCCCTTCATCTCCCCCATCTCCTCCACTCCCTCCCTTATTTGCTTCTCCTCTGTCTCCTCCCCTCCCTTCTTCTCTCCTCCCCCCTCTCCTCCCATACCACCCTTCTTCCCTTCTCCCTCTGTATGCCCCTGGCAGATCGTCATCAGTGTACTACGTCAGTGTTGTGTTTAGTGCCTTACTAGTGTGTGTCAAGTGCTGTGATTTTAACTGTGTGCTGGACTTGTACATAGTGTTATTGTCAGTAATTGTTATTTGCTACACCTCCGTCTATACTTTTATGATCCAGTGTGTGGTTTTGTTTTGTATGTGCCAATTTTTTTTGGCTTTTATCTCCATTTTACAGTCCTCCCGTTGTATCTGTTCTCTTCCATACTGTTCCCATTTTGTTTGTATATATGTACGCCATATTTTCTCCATTTTGTTATTTTAAATGCCTTCTCTGTATAATTACTGTCTTTCAGCTAAGACCAGTGCATATGCTGCTGCCTGCCTGCCCCAGAAGGGGCATTGAAACACAATAAAGGAAAAAAAATAAATAAATAAAATGCATACCCCCCCTCCACTCCACCTCCTGCAGTAAGCAGATGACACCGCATTCCTTGCCATTGCTCTTACCTTTTAACGGTGCCAATGTCTTCTCCAGTACCACCTTGACCATTTTGCTGCAAGGTGTAACCAGTTGCCCATTAAAATCAACCCTTCCAAGACCATGGCAATCATCATAGTTCATACCACTTGCTCCTTCAGGCTCCTGGATTTTTCCCTTACCATTTGCACTCGTCCTGTCTGGCTCTCCCCCACCCTCACATACCTTGGACTCATCATTGACCGTCGCCTCACCTGGATCCCTCATCTCCACTCTATCCAATGTGAAGCCCACAACTGCCTCCATCTACTTAAACTCCTCTCTGGCTCGACATGGGGTTTGAACCCCTCTACCATCCTCCACACCTACAAATCCTTCATCTGTCCCATCCTCTGTTATGCCAGTCCCACCTGGATATCTGCTCCCCCCCCCTAAATTCTATAAGTCCCTGCAGATCCTCAAACACCATGCACTCTGCCTCACCTTCTGTATACACCTCATGTCCCCCATAGTGATCCTCTATGACCTGATTCCTTTGCCCCATCTACACCTTTTCCATGAACATATCCACATCCACCTCTCACTGACTTGATCCCCCTGATCCCCTGGGTGCTCCTCTCCTCTCCAACCCCTGCCCTCTGCTGCACCTCCACCATTGTGTCCCCCCTACCCTCCACCTCTACACCCATGATCTCCTTTCCCAAGGTGGCTTCCATCACCTCCCCCTCGCAGATGATGCCCTCTTCCTCCATTTATCCCTTCTATCAACTCTGATCCTCACCTCCCCTCCCCTCCCTCCCTCTGTCCTTTTCCCAGGCACCCTCTCCCCCTCTTAAATCCTGCTTTTCCTCTGCCTACCCTCTCTCTGTCTCCCTTCTCTCCGCTGAGTCCTTTTGCTTTCCCCTCCACTGCCTCCCTCAATCCTTCTGTGTCCACCTTGCCCCCCCTTTTTTTCTATGTCCTCTCCATCCTCACCTCCCCCCTTTTTGCCCCCTAATTGGTCTGGGTCCTCCCCCCACCCACATCTGCCGCCGTGTCGCCTCTATAGTGCTGTTCAAAGTGAATGTTCAGTATTGTGCATCCCCTGTCAGTGTTACGAACAGCTACCATACTGTGTTTTTCATCTCATGTGAACAGAAACCAGACTGTCGCTTTTTTTATCTGTGCCTGTCAACTTACTGTGTGTCTTCATCCACATCGCCAATGTAGTGTTTTTATATTTTAAAATCCAAAACTTTCCACCATTTTACAGTTTTTTACAATGTCACCGTTTTATCGCCTGTTTTTATTGTTTGTTTATATTCTCATTATGTTTTTCAACTTTTCTGTCGGCTGTAGAGCGGCCTACTACCCTGCTGCCAGCCTGTCCCCCCACCCCCGTGGTGGGGAATCGAAGTGCAATAAAGAAAAAAAAATACAATAAAACGTATACATCAACCATCACATCACCTGGACCCCTCATTTCCTGACCATCCAGGAGAAAGCCCACATCTGCCTCTGCCTCCAGAAACTCCCATCCGGTTTGACATGGGTATGCATCCTTCCACCATCCTTCACACCTACCAATCCCTATATCTGATATTCCAGCGTTGCCTGGAACTCCACCATCCCTTTCATAAGGCCATCCAAATCCTTGAATGCTCAACCTTGGCTTCTGTATCAGCCTTTTGTCCCCCACACGGATCCTGTACGTACTCATTCCATTCCCCCACCTCCTCCTTTACCTCCAACATATCCACATCCTTCACACTGTCTGCCGGTTTGATCCCCTGACTCCATCCCCCCACCTCCTAGTGCCCTCCTTCCTCTCCACTCCATGCCTGTTGCCGCGCCACTATCGCTATAACCCAACCACTCTCCAGAGCCACATTATCCATATCCTTTAACAGCACCTCCATCTCCCAGATGATGAACTTCGTCATCACATCTATCCTTCTTACCAACTGTAGCCTGGCCTTGTTTCCCTCCCTCCCCTGGGTCCCCCTTTCCCCTCCCCTCCTTACCCCAGAACAGTTTTTCCTCCTTCACCCCCCCCCTTCTCCCTCGTCTCCCTACCCCTGGCAGATCCTCTTTCATTCGTCGTAGAGTGTGCTGTGTTCGTTTCAGTGCAGTCCTACAGTGTCGTCAAGTGGAGTGGTTTTTACTCATGTGCTCGCTTTATATATGCTTTTGTTGTCCATGGTTTTTCCGTGCTGCGCCACCCATGGCGTGGCTGTTTTAATCGTTCTGCGACTTGTTCTCGTACCATACTTGGACTTGTGTGTTTTAATACTCACAGCGGTTGGTTTTTTGTGCAAAATATTTTTTGCTTTTAATCTCCATTTTACAGTCACCCCTTTTTTATACTTTCTCTCGTTATGTTCGCCACTTTTTTGTGTCTGTGTTCACCCATGTTTCTCCTTTTTAATGTTTTAAATGTCCTCCTGTACGCTTGTAACATCTCTCGGCAGAAGAGCAGCGCGTATGCTGCTGCCAGCCCGCCCCGTATGGGGAACTGAAATCACAGTACACAAAACAAAACAAAAAAAGAACTTACATAAATGATCTCGTGGAACAGCGTCAGAAGTTGCATGAGGCCGTTCGTAGACGATACAGTTGCATGTTGGAAGGATGAAACGCTATAAAACTGTAGCGAGATGCCAGCCAACCTGCTGAGGATCTACCACTGGTGCGGAGACTGACACTTGACCCTGAACGTGAAGGAACACAACGGAATGCGCACAAATAGGCGGAGGGATCCCCTAATGTTCGAATACACTAGAAATGATAATTGCCATTAAGTACGTAGGTGTAAACTCCCTGAGTGACTTAAAGCGTAATAACTACATAAAATAAATTGCAGTAGGTGCCAGTTTGAAATTCCTTGGAACAATCTCAAGGAAAAGGTAGACTGAAAGAAGCCGCTTGCAAATCTCTTGCAAGACCCGTTCTTGAGTATTGCTCGAGCGGACAGGACCATTACAGTGTTGGACATAGAGAGAATCCAGCGAAGGGCGGCGCCTTTCGTTACGCGCGATCGCATTTGAAAGATGCTAAAAAAAATTGCTGTCGTAATCTCAGACATTTTAAAAATTTAACTAACAGTCAGATCAAAAAGAGAATTACTGGAGGGCAGGATGGCGTAAGTGTCTTGCCTCGCCTGAGAAAATGACAAATAGAGCAGATAACAGGAAATTTGGAGAAAGTAACCCCACTTTAAATTGGAGGCACTCGTCATTTAGGCAACTAGCCAGCACACACACACTAGAAAAGGCGCCAAAAGCACTTGGAGGAAATATTCCACAGACTCATATTATGTGCAATAACAGAATTGGTTCAAATGGTTCAAATGGCTCTGAGCACTATGGCACTTAACATCTGAGGACATGAGTCCCCTAGAACTTAGAACTACTTAAATCTAACAAACCTAAGGACATCACACACATCCATGCGCTAGGCAGGATTCGAACCTGCGACCGTAGCGCTCGCGCGGATCCAGACTGTGGCGCCTAGAACCGCTCGGCCACTCCGGCCGGCAATAACAGAATTAATCTAACATTAAGGCAGCCGCATCTAGATGTAATTCTGCCAAAGAGAGAGTCCAACGGGGCAATGCAGTATCAGTGCACGTGATGGGAAACTTCTTAGTAGATTAAAACAGATAATACTGAGGTCACATGGGAAGTCCGCGTGCAGTCAGATCAATTATGACAGATATAAAATGGGCGGTTATCAACAGTAAGGAGGTTCGCTAATCAGTTGCAGTACGGAGAAGTCATCTTACGGTGTGGCAACGCGGCTATAGCAACGATGAAGACTTACAAGGGGAGGCCGCCAATTGTGAAATTCAGATTCGATTCACACTGCGCATAATAAAAGCTCATGGCCAGAGGTGTAATGTGGCAAAGCACCAAGATGCACTTCTCAGCCGTTGTCGAGAAAATCGACAGTTAGAAGAAACCGTTGCGGTGAAATACTCTCTACGATTAACAGTTTTGTACAGCGTCGTGGCGCAGCGGTAAGTGCTCGGGTTCGTAATCCGAAGGTCGCCGGATCGAATCTCGCGCCATGCAATATCTTTTTATTATTAGTTTTTTGTAATTCAAATATATATATATATATATATATATATATATATATATATATATATATATATATATATATAAACTATTAATGAATTGCTTATGCATGTTGGTGAAGGCGGTTCGCTCTCCAATTGTACCGCCTCCATTTTTCCGTTTGTTTAACAGGGTGTACGAAAGCTCTCACGTCCGCACTGATTTTCGACGATGTTATAAGTTGCGCTAGGGACCGCATCTACCTTCTTTCGAAGTTAGCAGGCAACTACGCTGTTCTGCGGCGGCTCGTTTCGGCCCATTCAACATCTGACCTTCAAGTGTAACGAGCAAGTAACGGAGTTTATGTTTCATACCTGCCACAGCAAATTTGTGTTCGTGGCGTTTCTATTCTAATTTGAACGTTTCACTTACGCTATACGTATTCGTTTCGGAATATCGTTTCTACGTCTTCCGTTAACTATACGTGGTTAACATTATGAAGACAATTAATAACATTTGTGAAATAGAACTATGTTTGCGGGAAACATAATGATGTACGAAGTCGCCAGTTTTTCCACGAAAAACGACTTTCAACAACATATTATATGCATAATTGTTGCAACTGATTACCGGGAATTATATATATATATATATATATATATATATATATATATATATATTACAAAAAACAAATACTAAAAAAAAAGGTTGCATGGCGCGATATTCGATCCGGCGACCTTCGGATTACCAACCCGAGCGCTTACCGCTGCGCGATGACGCTGTCGAAAATTATTAATCGAAGAGAGTATTTCACCGCAACGGTTTCTTTTAACTGTCGATTTTCTCGACAACGGCTGAGAAGTGCATCTTGGTGCTTTGCCACATTACACCTCTGGCCATGAGCTTTTATTATGCGCAGTATGAATTGAATCTGAATTTCACAATTGGCGGCCTCCCCTTGTTAGTTTCTTCAGACACGACAAGCCGGTGGAAGGTTCTGGAGACGCACAACAGTTTTGAGATAAGTAGTTGTACATTTAAGGGAACTGTATTGAACAGGGATTGCCTGTATCTGTCTCAAGTAGTAGTACTTCAGGATTTCAGTGAATGTCAGGACCAAGTTATAACTAACGTCCCATGTACTGCAAAGACAAGTGACCATATACTAATAGAGAAAGCAGTCCAGGGGGGGCAGTAGTTAGCAGAACGTGTGTGACTCAGGGCTCAGGGCATTCGATTTTGATTCGTTTCGATAGATGGCTGTGTAGTAAAAGTTAGTGTATCTCACACCTCACTTTCTCAAAGTCTCTATAATGTCACTTGTGTGAAACAGCTCAATAAAAGTGTTACATCAAAGTAAAAATTTACAATTTTTGCAGAATCTGTCTGCAACACTACTCATTTATAATCGACAATATTACGAGACTCCCAATCAACAAAGGAGATTCATTTTCCCTCTCCTCTCCGTTATAAAGGTTGTGAAGGGTGAATCCCACTTTAGAAAGGCACCCTGATTGCGTCACGCAGGTAACATCGAAAGGCATCGCCTGCACTGGGAAGCGACACTTCAATGTCTGTCGCTAGTACAGGGGTGTTATGCGTCACGGGAAGTTCCGAGAGAATATGTTCCGGGAAGGGTCCAGTAACATATTACGTCTTCCGACATACCTTTCGCGAAATAGTCACTACGAGGAAATCAGAGAAATGAGAGCTAACGCACAGGCTTACGAACAGTCGTTGTTTCTGTACCCCATTTACAACTGAAGCAGGGAAAAGGGGATAATGGTAGTGCTACAGGAGGTATCCTGCACCAGCTTTCAGAGAATACTTTAGCGAGCCAAAACTTCATGACCACCTGTTGGTACACGTTTACAACGCAATACAGCAACGGTTCAGATGGTATCTGCTGCTGAATGTCTACGCACGCGTCACGCAATTTCATGTTCAACAGCGAGCTGAACGATGAACGCCAAAACAGTTGTGCCTGGAGTATTGTAATCTATCGTCGGATCTGCCATGGACTGCCGCATGTCCTACCTTACAGAGCGGAGGAGCCTCGATATCCACGTTCTGTGATGAGGCAAGTTGTCACCTACTCGTGGTGTGACCGTCCTTCAACCACTTTCTACAGACAGGTTTCATAAAAGTGGTTTCGGGACCTCGGCTGTTCATTATGAAATGTCGACTCAAAATACCTTCGGCTTTATCAATTTCCAGCTGTTATTTTATTTGAGCAACCAGTTTCTGCGCTCTGTTACGCCATCTCCGGGCCCCCTGATCGAAGTGTGGGAAGAATCCCACCTTTGGTCTAGTCAAAATAGGGGCCAGAATTTTGTGACTGGTTTCCGTAGATATTTGACACAGCGATCCCTTAGATCATTACTTGCCGAAAACGGTGCAATACAGCGCCGAAACTGGTTGCTCAGATAAAATAACAACCGGAAATTTAGACGGCAAGTGATGATCGAAGGGATCACTTGCCAAGAATGGCGTAATGTAGCGGCGAAACTGGTTGCTCAAATAAAACAACAACTGGAAATTTAGACAGGTGAAAGTGTTTCGATTCGACATTCCTCTTTCTATAGATGCTCGTGACAGCAGGAGGCAAGCAGCCAACCAGCTCGGCTGTTTCCGAGATACTCGTTCCCATGCGTTTGGTGACAACAACCTGTATTTTGTCAACGTCGAGTCAGTCAGTGGGTGTCCCCACTTGCTGCCCGTAACTACATCTACATCTACATGATTACCCTGCAATTAACACTTAAGGTCCTGGCAGAGGGTTCATCGAACCATTTTAATACTACTTCTCTACCATTCCACTCTCGAATGGCGCGTGGGAAAAAGAAACACCTAAATCTTTCCGTTCGAGCTCTGATTTCTCTAATTTTATTATGATGATCATTTCTCCCTACGTAGGTGGGTGTCAATAAAATATTTTCGTATTCGGAAGAGAAAGTTGGGACTGAAATATCATAAATAGATCTCGCCGCACAGAAAACTGCCTTTGCTTCAGTGACTGCCACCCCAACTCGCGTATCATTTCAGTGACTCTCTCACCCTTATTGTGCTATAACACGAAACGAGCTGCCCTTCTTTGCACTTATTCGATGCCCTCCGCCAATTCCACCTGGTAAGGATCCCACACCGCGCAGCTATATTCCAGCAGAAGACGGACAAGTGTAATGTAGGCTGTCTCTTTAGTGGGTTTGTCGCATCTTCTAAGTGTTCTATATCTACATCTACATCCATACTCCGCAAGCCACCTGACGGTGTGTGGCGGAGGATACCTTGAGTACCTCTATCGGTTCTCACATCTATTCCTGTCTCGTATTGTTCGTGGAAAGAAAGACTGTCGGTATGATTCTGTGTGGGATCTAATGTCTCTGACTTTATGCTCATGGTCTCTTCGCGAGATATACGTAGGAGGGAGCAACATACTGCTTGACTCCTCGGTGAAGGTGTGTTCTCGAAACTTCAACAAAAGCCCGTATAGAGCTACTGAGCGTCTCTCTTGCAGAGTCTTCCACTGAGTTTATGTGTCATCACCGTAACCAATTCGCGATTACTAAATGATCCTGAAACGAAGCGCGCTACTCTTCGTTGGATCGTCTCTATCTCTTCTATCAACCCTATCTGGTACGGATCCCACACGGGTGAGTAGTATTCGAGCAGTGGGCGAACAAGTGTACTGTAACCTACTTCCTTTGTTTTCGGACTGCGTTTCCTTAGGATTCTTCCAATGAATCTCAATCTGGCATCTGCTTTACCGACGATTAATTTTATATGGTCATTCCATTTTAAATCACTTCTAATGCCTACTCCCAGATAATTTATGGAATTAACTGCTTACAGTTGCTGACCTGCTATATTGTAGCTAAATGATGAAGGATCTTTCTTTCTATGTATTCGCAGCAGATTACACTTGTCTACATAGAGACTCAATTGCCATTCCCTGAACCATGCGTCAATTCGTTGCAGATCCTCCTGCATTTCAGTACAATTTTCCATTGTTACAACCTCTCGATATACTACAGCATCATCCCCAAAAAGCCTCTGTGAACTTCCGATGTTATCCACAAGATCATTTATACATATTGTGAACAGCAACGGTCCCACGACACTCCCCTGCGGCACACCTGAAATCACTCTTACTTCGGAAGAGTTCTCTTCATTGAGAAAGACATGCTGCGTTCTGTTATCTAGGAACTCTTCAATCCAGTCACACAATTGGTTTGATAGTCCATATGCTCTTACTTTGTTCATTAAACGACTGTCGGGAACTGTAACAAACGCGTTGCGGAAGTGAA